>NC_060140.1:74947584-79747584 GCF_021461385.2 Schistocerca piceifrons | reverse complement strand
TATGTTGGCCCTGCGGCCACAACACCCACCAAACATGTCGTTCCGTACGATTTTCTAGGATCTGGGCTAAGGTGTTCCATTCTGCTCACTGAAAGGCGCTTGAAGAGGCACGGCTGGTCCTATATGGGATAGGTCCCGTCACCCCATCTGGCATGATTACAAGAAGTGCTCTGAATCTTTGTTAATTTTTTGATGTACAGTATACAGTCTATGTAATATAGAAGAAACTATCAGCCTCGATTGCGGTAATGAAACCAACATTTACCTAGGTTTCAGCCCAAGTAACTGAGCCTTCTTCAGAAGATATACCTAATTCTATATTATGTCTACGAGGGCATGGCCTAGAAATAAAACTAAAACAGCCTGAATAGGCGTAGTCACATTCAGGCTGTTACATTTTTATTTATGTACCATGCCCTCGTAGACATATTATAGAATCAGGTATATCTTCTGAAGAAGGCTCAATTACTTGGGCTGAAACCTAGGTAAAGCCTGGTTTCATTACCGCAATCGAGGCTAATAGGTTCTTATATATTATAATTAGGTTATCACGACTGCTGACTGGGCTGCAATGTTGAAAGTACGAAAACAGTCTATGTAACATTAATCTCGACAAAAGAAGCTCTGGTTTTCATACGTTATGTCACTGAAACACAAAAATACGTGTAAAACAAAGAGTCTGTACATGAAAATAGATGGTGTACGACTTAATTAGTTTACTAATATATTCCGTAGTGTGATTTCTGTCGGCGATGTACGGTATTTTTGTATCACACAGCATGCTGTTATACAGTTTTATAAATAGGTTTGAGAGAGATGTGTACATAGATCTTTGTTTCAGCTATATCATTAAAGTTGAAGTGACGAGCAAAAGTCGGTTCCGTAACTAGTGATCGTAAACCTAATGATCCGTTCTGCGTGAATAGCAGGGCATTCTTTGTTCTTCCCAACGAGCTAAACGGTCTCTTAGCGTCAGTTACAGAAACTGTCAGAATACGAAGGAATCTTAGAGGGAGTCAGGCTTGTGTGAAAAAGTTTTTGCTCAAGAATTTTATTTAGGGGCCGAAGTAAAATGAAACGCGCACTGAACTTGGCACTTTCAACTGCCTTCAGGTGATTTATTTTTTGTGCTACATTATCTGACACGTTGCTGCTACACATTTTAGGTCATAGTTTGGTCCCCTTTTAAAACCTGCTCTGTATCAACTAGTATACAGCAGCAAGAATCTACTGATGAATTCTTCTCGGGTTATCAGCTGAGTGGTGGCGTCGTCTTGTGGCAACGTTTCAGTGGGTTTAGTACCCATCATCTTCGCAAATCCTCACAGCTTTAGTTCCACCAGTACCTCGCCTCCTGCCTTCTGTGGTGTCACCGCCAGACACCACACTTGCTAGGTGGTAGCTTTAAATCGGCCGCGGTCCATTAGTACATGTCGGACCCGCGTGTCGCCACTGTCAATGATCGCAGACCGAGCGCCACCACAAGGCAGGTCTCGAGAGACGTCCTAGCACTCGCCCCAGTTGTACGGACGACTTTGCTAGCGACTACACTGACGAAGCCTTTCTCTCATTTGCCGAGAGATAGTTTGAATAGCCTTCAGCTAAGTCCATGGCTACGACCTAGCAAGGCGCCATTAGCATTATATTGCTTTTATCTAGAGAGAGTCTCAATTGTATCATCAAGAACGCTGTTTACAAATGATGGATTAAAGTTAAGTATTCCAGAAGCTACGTACTTTTCTTTATAGCATTCATTACGTATCCTGTTTCAGACCTCACGCCACCCTGCGTGAGTTATAGCGTGCATTTCGGTCTCCTCAAACCACACTGTGTCGGCACTTCTGTCGACACATCACCTTCCAAACTTCGCAGAAGCTCTCCTGCGAACCTTGCAAGACTAGCATTTCTAGAAGAAAGGATATTGCGGAGACACAGCTTAGAGCATGTTTCCAGAATGAAATTTTCACTCTGCAGCGGTGTGTGCGCTGATGTGAAACTTCCTGGCAGATTAAATTTGCGTGCCGGTCCACTGACAGCATTGCTGGATCGACAGTGCTGGAGGGGCGTTGGTGCGTGTGGATGTGCTGCAATACGCCTCTCGAACGCAACCCACGCGTGCTGTATGTAGTCGTGGGAATGGGAGACCAGTCTATTCTTCGAATATCCTCTCATTCCTTCTCGCTTCCCGCGCCCGGGTTCGATTCCCGGCGGGGTCAGGGATTTTCTCTGCGTCGTGATGACTGGGTGTTGTGTGATGTCCTCAGGTTAGTTAGGTTTAAGTAGTTCTAAGTACTATGGGACTGATGACCATAGATGTTAAGTCCCATAGTGCTCAGAGCCATTTGAACCTCTCATTCCAAGAGCTCCTCCACCTAAGCTGTTCGACGCGGTCGCGCATTACCCATTATCTAAGCGTCTTCACAATTTATTCTGTAAAGCAATGCATACCGAGTCAAAGATCGCGATACGGTGAAGTGTGGTATTCAGCATTTGATACTTCTGTACTTACATTCTACGTCTACATCTACGTACATACTCCGCAATCCACCATACGGTGCGTGGCGGAGGGTGCCTCGTACCATAACTAGCATCTTCTCTCCCTGTTCCAATCCCAAACAGAACGAGGGAAAAATGGCTGCCTATATGCCTCTGTATGAGCCCTAATCTCTCTTATCTTATCTTTGTGGACTTTCCGCGAAATATAAGTTGGCGGCAGTAAAACTGTACTGCAGTCAGCCTCAAATGCTGGTTCTCTAAATTTCCTCAGCAGCGATTCACGAAAAGAACGCCTCCTTTCCTCTAGAGACTCCCACCCGAGTTCCTGGAGCATTTCCGTAACACTCGCGTCATGATCAAACCTACCAGTAACAAATCTAGCACCCCGCCTCTGAATTGCTTCTATGTCCTCCCTCAATCCGACCTGATAGGGATCCCAAACGCTCGAGCAGTACTCAAGAATACGTCGTATTAGTGTTTTGTAAGTGATCTCCTTTACAGATGAACCACATCTTCCCAAAATTCTACCAATGAACTGAAGACGACTATCTGCCTTCCCATCGCTCTGCAATGTTACGCTCAAATATTTAATCGACATGACTGTGTCAAGCGCTACACTACAAATGGAGTATTCAATCATTACAGGATTCTTTTTCCTATTCATCTGCATTAATTTACATTTATCTATATTTAGAGTTAGCTGCCAATCTTTACACCAATCACAAATCCTCTCCAAGTCATCTTGTATCCTCCTACAGTCACTCAACGACGACACCTTCCCGCACACCACAGCATCATCAGCAAACAGCCGCACATTGCTATCCACCCTATCCATAAGATCATTTATGTAGATAGAAAACAACAGCGGACCTACCACACTTCCCTGGGGCACTCCAGATGATACCCTCACCTCCGATGAATACTCACCATCGAGGACAACGTACTGCATTCTATTACTTAAGAAGTCTTCCAGCCGCTCACGTATTTGGGAACCAATCCCATATGCTCGTACCTTAGTTAGGAGTCTGCAGTGGGGCACCGAGTCAAACGCTTTCCGAAAGTCAAGGAATATGGCATCCGTCTGATACTCTTCATCCATGATTCGCAAGATATCATGTGAAAAAGGGCGAGTTGCGTTTCGCAGGAGCGATGCTTTCTAAGGCCGTGCTGATGCATAAACAGCAACTTCTCTGTCTCTAGGAAATTCATTATATTCTAACTGAGAACATGTTCGAGAATCCTGCAACAAACCGATGTTAAGGATATTGGTCCGTAATTTTGAGGATCCGTCCTTCTACCCTTCCACTCGGCTCCAAACCAAAGGACCCCGATCCACCCTGGGAACGATACTGCAAATAGAGAGCTCTGCTTGCACCTCGCGTGCGAGTCCAGCGGTTTTCACCAAATCCGCCAGCCGCCTGTACGAACTGAGGATCGCCTCAGAACCCAAGCGACAGGCATCATTGGTGCAGACGTGAGCAACTACTTGAGGACAACTGCATCCTGTACGCTCGATAGCCGCAGGCAAAGCCGCCTCCACATCTTGGATGAGGCCCCTCGGCAGACAAACCGAATGCACGTTGGATTTCTTTCCAGCCCTGTACGCTGTTTCCCTAACAGGCTCCATCACCCGCCTAACGTTGGAGCTCCCAATAACCAGCAAACCTTTGCCCCCGTGTGCCTGCTCGGGCCCTGCTGGGGGAGCGGCCACCTGCCCACTGACAGGATGAACGGGCGAGGCCAGCCGGCCAGCTTCCACATTGGCCCTCCGCCTCGAGCGACGCGAACGCGTTGCAGTCCGCGACTCACCCTGAGGTGAGGGCGGCCCCAACGCGCCGGGTACACTGGAAGGTGCCTCGGCGGCTGAGTCAGCGGACGCAGCAAGCGACACCTGGGTGTCTCAAGCGACGCGCCAGACCCTCCGCCGTCGCTGCACCTCGAGGCAGCAGCCTGAAGGCGGCTGACCGTGGCCAACAGCACGCTCAGCTGCTCGCGAAACGCGGCCAGTTCCTCCTGCGCCCGCACACACCCTATCCATCCTATTGCCAATATCTGGACGTATAGAGTTGCGACAAATAAAACAGCAATATGCGACTGCACAGTTGCGTCACCAGCGCCAGATTCAGCTGCGATATGTGAACAATTACTTACGAACTAAGCAATCAAATGACTACGACTACGCCGCTATACAGATATTACAATGCGATCCTACCCCTGTCTTAGTACAAATGACAACCGCCTACGCGATCTTACACTCTACCGTTATTAAAATTTGATACTACCCCTTTCTAATTCGAAAATACGCACACAAACACACAAAGTGATTTGAATTAAACCTGCGGAACTAATATGAAAAACTGAATATACGACTAGTTTCTGCTACTCCTGCCCGCACACGTCACTCTGCAAGCACAGATGAAACTGCACTGGCCTCTATCTGCTGCTAACTGACTCTACGAAATAAACAGAAAGCACTGGCTGTCCAAAACAAACAACTAACGACTCCGCAAATTTATACTTTACAGCTATAAATAAGCAATATAACTCCTCTCAAATACGAGAATACGCAATGATTTTATGTAATTAAATATGCAAGCGCACTCGGAAAGAAATTGAGAATCAAACTACAAAACAAATATGAAAGCTAAATATGCTACTCCCTACTGCTCCACTGATACTTCACCAGCGGCTGCTCAATCAGTGTTTGATTACTGTGAAAGCAAGTGCACAAAACACTGTGTGTGTGTGTGTGTGTGTGTGTGTGTGTGTGTGTGTAATATGGCAAAATGTACATTATCAGAATGAATTTGTCGTGGATATCATTGTTCTAAAATATGTCTTTTCGTTTCGCAAACATGTCATTAACCATATTTCCGTTTTTGCTGCCGGCATTATAACCCAGCGTCTAGCATACAATATCCCTGTTACACCTCCTGCATCCAGTGACGAGCCTGCTGTGGCTCGAAGATTAGTTAAACGTGCAACAAACTGTATCGAATTCAAAAATCGACTGGCTGTGTATTGTTGTTGTTGTTGTTGTCTTCAGTCCAGAGACTGGTTTGACGCACATCTGCATACTACTCTATCCTGTGCAAGCCTCATCATCTCCGGGGTGGCCGAGGGGTTCTAGGCGCTACAGTCCGGAACCGCGCGGCAGCTACGGTCGCAGGTTCGAATCATGCCTCGGGCATCGATGTGAGTGATGTCCTTAGGTTAGTTAGGTTTAAGTAGTTCTAAATTCTAGGGGACTGATAATCTCAGAAGTTACGTCCCATAGTGCTCAGAGCCATTTGAACCATTTTTTCTTCATCTCCGAATTACTACTGCAACCTATATCCTTCCGAATCTGCTTAGTATATTCATCTCTTGGTGTCCCCCTACGATTTTTACCCTCCACGCTTGCCTCCAATACTAAACTGGTGGTCCCTTGATGCCTCATAACGTGTCCTACCAAACGATGGCGTCTTCTAGTCAAGTTGTGCCACAAATTCCTCTTCTCCGCAATTCTATTCAGTGCCTTCTCATTAGTTACGTGATCTACCCATCTAATCTTCAGCATTTTTCTGTAGCACCACAGTTCGAAAGCTTCTGTTCTCTTCTCGTCTACACCGTTTATCGTCCACGTTTCAAATAGCCCAAAAAAAATTTTCAAATGTGTGTGAAATCTTATGGGACTTAACTGCTAAGATCATCAGTCCCTAAGCTTAAACACTAGTTAACCTAACTGATCCTAAGGACAAACACACACACCCATGCCCGAGGGAGGACTCGAACCTCTACCGCGTTCAGCCGCACAGTCCATGACCGCAGCGCCTGAGACCGCTCGGCTAATCCCGCGCTGCTCAAAAGGTTCAAATGGCTCTGAGCACTAGGGGACCTAAAATCTTAGGTCATCAGTCTCCTAGAACGTAGAACTACTTAAACCTAACTAACCTAAGGACATCACACACATCCATGCCCGAGGCAGGATTCGAACCTGCGACAGCAGTGATCGTGTGGTTCCAGACTGTAGCGCCTAGAACCGCTCGGCCACCACAGCGGTGTCCATGTTTCACTTCCATACGTGGCTACACTGGGCGTTTCAGAAGTGATGGTCTATATTCAGGGATATGACAGGAATGATCGTTCGAAACAGAAAAGTCACGTAAACATGGGTTCTAAAATGCATACCTTAAGAGCTATGAGTAATTCCTGATCTTCGATAGTGTGTAACAAATCTCTTGTACTGCAATCTCTTTGCTTTCCGCGTTTTGGTAAGTAGTAGTATAGACCAAAGAAAGGAAAAGAGCCCAGTAAACATGTGGTTTAAAACGCATACTTTAAAAGTTATGAGCAGTTGTTCATTATAAGCGTGGTGTTTCAAAGTAGCGAAGATAGACAAGCGCTCATAGCCCTTGACAGGTGCATTTTGGAGCACATGCTTGCTGGACTTTTTCCTTGTTTTGGTTCATACCATCACTTCCCAAAGTATGGAAAGCAGGGAACTTGCAGTAAAAGAGATTTGTTTCACAGTATTGAAGATCAAGAATTGCTCATAGCTCTTAAGGTATGTGCTTTAGAGCCCATGTTATGTTATGTTAACCGAGGACCTAGGAACGACGGCGAGGCTCCGTCCCCGCCGCAGCCGCAGTCGTCCGCAACCCCACGACGACTATCGCAGTCCACTCCCCCCCCCCCCGCCACACACCGACCCGAGGGTTATTGTGCGGTTCGGCCCCCGGTGGACCCCCCAGGGAACGTCTCACCCCAGACGAGTGTAACCCCTATGTTTGCGTGGTAGAGTAATGGTGGTCTACGCGTACGTGGAGAAATTGTTTGCGCAACAATCGCCGACATAGTGTAGCTGAGGCGGAATAAGGGGAACCAGCCCGCATTCGCCGAGGCAGATGGAAAACCGCCTAAAAGTGATCCACAGACTGGCCGATTCACCGGACCTCGACACAAATCCGTCTGGCGGATTCGTGCCCGGGATCGGCGCTCCTTCCCGCCCAGAAGAACCCATGTTTACTTGACTTTTTGTTTCGAATGCTCATTCCTGGTATATTCCTGAATATTGACAATCTCTTCTGAAACACCCTGTATAACGTATAGTGGTGACAGAGAATAAAGTTTTCATGTGGGGAAACTGGTACTGCATTTGTGTTTTCGTAGACTTTCCCGGAGTAATAACTTCTGATATTCTTTGCGGGTTTGCAGGAGGATCATGTTGTAATGTTGTTGCTTTAATTTATTCTGAAAGCGGTACTGATATTCAAGACCATAAAAGTGGGTTAAAAGCTGTGAGCTATCTGAGGAAGTTAACCTTGCATTACTGCACAACTGTTTCACCAGGTATCCAGTCTAGCTTACCAAATTCCCAACCAGACTAACATTAATTATAATCTTTTAGTACTCATCTTACAATAACCGGTGATATATAAATAAAAAGACAATTTAAATAAAAAGAAATAAATCAGTTTATATTTGGACATTTATTTTAACATTGATCATTGTTTCGTTAAAATTTCAGCATATCAAACTTGATTCATAACTAAACTGGTGCCTTATATAGGATTGTGTAAATGTGAGTTTGTAATCTTACGGAACACATCAAATAGGGAGCCAAGATTGGGAGACTACTTACAACACTCCATTCATAAAATAACATATCCAAGAGGAAATTAACCACAACCAACCGATTCAATTTTCACCCAAAGAAGTTACGTTCGTAGCGCAATCCTGTCCGTCATGAAATTACCACACACTGGTATACTAAATTCATACTAACTCTCTGTGAACTCTTCCCGACAAGAATAGCTGAGGGCTACTTCGATGCTTACACCACATGCTTCACGTAGTCAACTTGGTTTACACAAAGAGTGTAACTCCAAAATAATTTTGATAATTAAAATAAATCACATCGAAACGCAATTTATAAAAGAAAAACCTCGAACTGGTTACTATCGTCTTACTATTAACCTGATGGGTCAAACAATTGTATAAGCATGTGGTACTGGTCTCCAAAGTACAGCCCTCGTGGGTTGAACATAAAGAAAACTTGCTATATTGAAAAATATTGTCAAGACGAAACGTTATAATCTCACACACACTCACATTTAAGATTGATGATCTTAGTTAGAGTTACTGATCAACACGTGGTTCCACTTTACTCTCAAAGTAGTGAAAAAGCAACTACCAGAAGATATTCTGAACTTCACACTCGAAATACACTGCGATGCAATTTAAGATAACATTAGATACTTTAGAGTTAAACCTGAAATAAAGGTGATTAAATTTTCAGTTAGGCTGAACTTAAGAAATCCATTGTCCTACGGACTTAGCAGACACGTGCTTAGCCGGAGATCTTACCACTTCAGACGCTCGCCACGGACAGACTTCACCTGGGCCCCTACCGAGCGTGCTTAACAGATACAAACGGAAGTGACCAGAGAGGCAGCTTCCTATACGAACATGACAAGGGACGGACAGGACCATACTAAGAATAGAAACCTCTCTGCTTTTAGAAAGCGTAGCTACCTGTTCCGACGTTGGTCCTACTGTTCTCTAGCAGACAGGCTTGTCTGCTACCATCAAGCATGCAACTAGAAATACATTTGCTCATTCATCCTCTCACACAGAAGGGAAGGGGGATGACAGTATCTTAGCATATACAGTATATAAAAGAAAGCGGATGAAGGTTCCGTATGAGACTGTGTGACATGAATTACATATAAACTGTGTTTTAAAGTGTAGTAGTGTGACAGATCGTTCTTGTTTATGTGTAAAAGTAACACGTTTCACTGCTCAGTCTCCTCCCAGATAGTCAGAAACACCACAGTAAATTTAGAAAAGCAATTTATGCCGTAAATAACAACAGATTTAAGAAATTAACATGAAAGGAATCCAACAGAGACCTTTCAATGTCGTCGTCCAGACACAATATTTCGGCGGACCAGCTGGCCGCCATCTTCAGGTGAGTTAATGCTAGTGCACTGCCTCGGCGGAACTGAATTCCAGCCACAACGACGGAAACCTTTATACACCATGAAACAGTGTTTTTTGAGATACGTTGATGACATTTTTATGGTTTGGCCACATGTAATTGATGCTCTGAATCGTTTCTCAGATCATTTTAATTGTGTACACCCAAGTATTAAATTTACTATGGAAATTGAAAGTGATGGTAAACTTCCATTTCTTGATGTTTTAGCGCATAGAAAGGATGATGGGACTTTTGGACATAGTGTGTATGGGAAACGCACTCTTACTGACAGCTATCTTTATGTGACCAGCTGCCATCCACCACACCAACGTAGTGGAGTTTTGCGGACTCTGGTCGAAAGAGCCTATGTCATTTCTGACGACGAACATTTGAAAGAAGAACTTGATCATTTGAAGATTGTTTTTAAACAGAATGGATATACGGAACAACAAATACGCCGTGCTCTTCAGTCTGGTCCGTCACGCGAGCCAGTAGAGAACACTTTTGAAGCTGTTGCTTATTTACCCTTTGCGGGAAGTATATCATCCAAAATTTCAAGAATTTTAAGAAAATATAATATTAAAAGTGTTTTTACGCCGGTGGCCAAGACTAGAACCCTTCCTGGCTCAGTTAAAGATAATTTGGGCTTGAGGAGGCCCGGGGTTTATGAAATTCCGTGCCACTGTGGAAAGAAGTATATTGGTCAAACTATTCGAACTATTCAGGACCGGTGCGTGGAACATCATCGGCACACTCGGTTTTTCCAGCCTGAGAAGTCGGCAGTGGCGGAACATTGCCTTACGAAGGACACAGGATGATGTATGACAAGACACAATTGATCTCTCCTCCTGCTCGATAATGGGAATGTGTTCTTAAAGAATCCATTGAAATTAGATTATCCAGTAATATTGTTAACAGGGATAAAGGTTTTCCTATAAGTTAGATGTGGAATCCGATTTTGTCCGACATTAAACAACAACGGTCTTCTTTTCGATCACTGGATTCTTCCAACTAGTGCTGTTGCGATTTATCGTTTCTGCCGTCTTCTCCCACCGGCGCGCTGCGTGTCCACTTGTCGCCACGATGCTCTGTTTCATGGCGTATAAAGGTTTCCGTCGTTGCGGCTGGAATTCAGTTCCGACGAGGCAGTGCACTAGCATTAACTCACCTGAAGATGGCGGCCAGCCGGTCCGCCGAAATATTGTCTCTGGACAACGACATGATCCGGCTGCAAACCCGTGAAGAATATCAGATGGTACTGCCTTCATTTATTCAGACGTTAATAATGAAACTGTGGCTGATTAATGTCTTAATTTCAATAAGGAACGCCCTGTATTTTCATAGAAACACACAATCACACGGTTTCCGTTAAATCGGAATTTCAGAAGAGATTCTTACGTACATTTCCAGACACAAAATTTCACAAGTCTTCCGTGTACTCGGAAACGCGTGACGTGTAGGCGGCTTATCGCGCAGAGTGCGAACACCTGCGCCCGACTCATCGATTTCCCCGGCCGGTACAGGTGCGCCGGCGGGCTGCTTATCGCCCGTGATGGGCCGTTTGTGAATGAGGGCGACAGGTGTCCGAGCCGCCGTCGCAGTTTGCCTGTTGCGCAGTTCCGCCTCGCGTCGGCAAACAATGCCGATTGTTTACCAAAATGTGGCGCGCGACTGCTCGCCGCTGTTTACTGCGGCTGCGCCCGATAAGACGAACAGTAATTACGCTGCTCTGTGCGTGCCAGCTGCGCCTGCAGCTGACGCCTTCGGCGAGCCTTGCCGTGCTGTTCTGTTTCCCCCGAGGCTCCGTTTTGCTTGCGAGCGGCCCAGCTGCACTGCGTTCGGCTGTGATTCATTTCCGCCTGGGCGTCCACGATTCTCTGTAGCAGCGAACGTGAAGGGAAGTCTTTGTGCGACGCTCGCAGTCGAGTGGCGTGGCCACGCCGCCGCAGCTCCGAAGCTGGGTTTCCACATTCAACTCGGCCGCCACTTTAGTGGCAACACCGAAACTGCGTATATGAACACTCCGATTCTTATGTAGTCAAGCGAGTGCCACTACTTTCAGCGACGCCACAAAAAGTGAAACGATTCAACTGTCCAGCGAATCTGAGATTTTACAAGTGGTAGTGTAATGTCAGCTTCACAGTACATTAACACACGTCTACCTCAACATCTACATACATACCCGCAAGCCACCGTACGCTGCGTGGCGGAAGGTACCCTGTACCACTACTAGTGTTGCCTTTTACTGTTCCACTCGGGTATAGAACGAAGGAAACATAACTGTCTATATGCGCCCGTATGAGCCCTAATTTCTCGTATCTTCTCTTCATGCCCCTTACGAGCAATGTACAGTACTGGCGATTAAAATTGCTACACCAAGAAGAAATGCAGATGATAAACGGGTATTCATACGACAAATATATTATACTAGAACTGGAATGTGATTACATTCTCACGCAGTTTGGGTGCATAGATCATGAGAAATCAGTACCCAGAACAACCACCCCTGGCCGTAATAACGGCCTTGATACGTCTGGGCATTACGTCAAACAGAGCTTGGATGGTGTGTACATGTACAGCTGCCCATGTAGATACCACAGTTCATCAAGAGTAGTGACTGGCGTATTGTGACGAGCCAGTTACTCGGCCACCATTGACCAGACGTTTTCAGTTGGTGAGAGATCCGGAGAATGCGCTGGCCAGGGCAGCAGTCGAACATTTTCTTTATCCAGAAAGGCCCGTACAGGACCTGCAACATGCGGTCGTGCATTATCCTCCTAAAATGTAGCGTTTCGCAGGGATCCAATCAAGGGTAAAGCAACGGGTCGTAACACATCTCAAATGTAACGTCCACTGTTCAAAGTGCCGTCAATCCGATTAAGAGGCGACTGAGACGTGTAACCAATGTCACCTCATACCATCAGGCCGGGTGATACGCCAGTATGGCGATGACGAACACACGCTTCCAATGTGCGTTCACCGCGATGTCGCCAAACACGGATGCGGCCATCATGACGCTCTAAACAGAGCCAGGATTCATCCGAAAAAATTACGTTTTGCTATTCGTGCACCCCGGTTCGTCGTTGAGTGCTCCTGTCTGTGATGCAGCGTCAAGGGTAACCGCAGCCGTCGTCTCCGAGCTGATAGTCCATGCTGCTGCAAACGTCGTCGAACTGTTCGTGCACATGGTTGTTGTCTTGCAAAGGTCCCATCTGTTGACTCAGGGATCGAGACGTGGCTGCACGATCCGTTACAGCCATGTGGATAAGATGCCTGTCATCTCGACTACTAGTGATACGAGGCCGTTGGGATCCAGCACGGCGTTCCGTATTACTCTCCTGAAGCCACCGATTCCATATCCTGCTAACAGTCATTGGATCTCGACCACCGTAAGCAGCAATGTTGCGATTCGATAAACCGCAATCGCCATAGGCTACAATCCGACCTTTATCAAAGTCGAAAACGTGATGGTACGCATTTCTCCTCCTTACACGAGGCATCACAACAACGTTTCACCAGGCAACGCCGGTCAACTGCTGTTTGTGTATAAGAAATCAGTTGGAAACCTTCCTCATGTCAGCACGTTGTAGGTGTCGCCACCGGCGCCAACCTTGTGTGAATGCTCTGAAAAGCTAATCATTTGCATATTACAGCATCTTCTTCCTGTCGTTTAAATTTCGCGTCTGTAGCACATCATCTTCGTGGTGAAGCAATTTTAATGGCCAGTAGTGTATGTTGGAGGCAACAGAACCGTTCAGCAGGCATCTTCAAATGTCGTTTCTCTACATTTTCGCAATAGTGTCTCTCGAAAAGAATGTCGTCTACCCTCCAAGGATTCCCATTTGAGTTCCCGAAGCATCTCCGTAACACCTGCTTGTTTTTCGAACCTACCGGTAACAAATCTAGAAACCAACCTCTGACCTGTTTCGATGCCTCCCTTTAATCTGACTTGGTACTCATCCCAAACACTCGAGCAGTACTCAAGAATAAAACTTCCTGGCAGATTAAAATTGTGTGCCGGACCGAGACTCAAACTCGGAACCTTTGCCTTTCGCGGGCAAGTGCTCTGTCATCTAAACTACCCAAGCACGACTCACGCCCCGTCCTCACAGTTTTACTTCTACCAGTACATCGGTCATATCAGCGCACACTCCGCTGCAGAGTGAAAATCTCACTCTGGAAACATCCCCCAGGCTCTGGCTAAGCCATGTCTCCGCAACATCCTTTCTTTCAGGAGTGCTAGTCCTGCAAGGTTTGCAGGAGAGCTTCTGTAAAGTTTGGAAGGTAGGAGTCGACGCACTGGCATAAGTACAGCTGTGAGGACGGGCCGTGAGTCCTGCTTGGGTAGCTCAGATGGTAGAGCACTGGGCCGCGAAAGGCAAAGGTCCTGGGTTTCGGGTCTCGGTCCGGCACGCAGTTTTAATCTGCCAGGAAGTTTCATATCAGCGCACACTCCACTGAAGAGTGAAAATCTCATTCTGGACTCAAGAAGAAGTCACACCAGCGTCCTACATGCAATCTCCTCTACAGATGAACCACACTTACCGAACATTCTCCCACTGAACCGAAATCGACAATTCGCCTTTCCCACCGCAATCGTTACATGCTCGTTCCGTTTCATATCGCTTTGCAACGCTACACCCAGATAGTTGAACGACGTTACTTTCTTAAGAAGGACATTAGTAGTGCTGTAATCGGGGATCACAGGGTTTTTTTTAACCATCTACATTAACTTATACTATTCGTGCGCTTAAAACTAGTTGTCATTCATCATACCAACTAGAAATTTTGTCTAAGTCATGTTGTATCGTCTTACAGTCACTCATTTTCAAAACTTTCCCTTCCACCATAGCTTCGTCAGTAAACAGACACGAATTACTGCCCACCTTGTCCGCCACATCATTTATGTATAAAGAAAATAACAGCGTTTCTTCACCCTTCCCTGGGGAACTCATGACGATGGACTTGTCTCTGATGAATACTCGCCGTCGAGGAACAAGTACTGGGTTTTATTGCTTAAGCAGTCTTCGAGCCACTCACGACATATCTTGCAACCTATTCCGTATACCCGTAACTACATTAACAGCCTGCAGTGGAATACCGTGTCAAATGCTTTACTGATACCTAGAAATGTGGAATATCCCGTTGCCCTACATCCACAGTTCACAGTATTTCATGTAAGAAAAGGGCAAGATGAGTTTCACACGAGCGATGCTTTCTAAAACCGTGCCGATTCGTGGTCATGCGCTTTTCGGTCTCTAGGAAATTTAGCACATTCGGACTGAGAATATTTTCAAGAATTCTGCAGCAAACAGATGTTTAGGAAACTGGCCTGTAATTTAGGGGGTCCGTTCTTTTAACCTTCCTATATACAGGCGTTCACCTTCGCTTTTTTCCAGTCGCTTGGGACCTCGTGCTGGGCGAGAGATTCGCGATGAATACAAGCTAAGTAAGTGGCCAATGTGTACATTTTGATTGTTGCACATTACAGGCTTCTTCATTATAGTGAAGGTATTTTCATAGAATCACGTACAGTTGCCGTAACAGTCCGAATGAATCAAAATTACAGTATTACTCTCTGGTTCCTTATACCAAAAGAAGGTATCCCTCCACCACCTCGGGAAGAATTTCGGTGGATTTCTGGTTCATCCTATGTACAGCTTGAATCACCTCAAACTTGCAACGCAAATATAGCGAAAATGGAAAGTACTGTTCATATGCGATCTTCGCAGAATGGATCGGTAGTCACAGGTTCGTACTGTTAGCCACTAAACAGACTGTAATACTACTTAGAACGCGTATTTTTTTTGTAAGTATACATTTATTTAAATCCCTATTGACATTAACAATCGAAAAGTAGGGTAAACTACACTACTGGCCATTAAAATTGCTAAACCAAGAAGAAATGCAGATGATAAACGGGTATTCATTGGACAAACATATTATACTAGAAGTGACATGTGATTACATTTTCACGCAATTTGGGTGCATAGATCCTGAGAAACCAGTACCCAGAACAACAACCTCTGGCCGTAATAACGGCCTCGATACGCCTGGGCATTGAGTCAAACAGAGCTTGGATGGCGTGTACAGGTACAGCTGCCCATGCAGCTTCAACACTATACCACAGTTCATGAAGAGTAGTGACTGGCGTATTGTGACGAGCCAGTTTCTCGGCCACCATTGACCAGACGTTTTCAGTTGGTGAGAGATCTGGAGAATGTGCTGGCCAGGACAGCAGTAGAACATTTTCTGTATCCAGAAACGCCCGTACAGGACCTGCAACATGCGGTCGTGCAATATCAAGCTGGAATGTAGGGTTTTGCAGGCATCGAATGAAGGGTAGAGCCACGGGTCATAACACATCTGAAATGTAACGTCCACTGTTCGAAATGCCGTCAGTGCGAATAAGACGTGACCGAGACGTGTAACTAATGGCACCCCATACCATCACGCCAGGTGATACGCCAGTATGGCGATGACGAATACACGCTTCCAATGTGCGTTCGCCGCGATGTCACCAAACACGGATGCGACCATCATGATGCTGTAAACAGAACCTGGATTCATCTGAAAAAATGACGTTTTGCCATTCGTGCACCCAGGTTCGTCGTCAAGTACACCATCACAGGCGCTCCTGTCTGTGATGCAGCGTCAAGGGTAACCGCAGCTATGGTCTCCGAGCTAATAGTCCATGCTGCTGCAAACGTCGTCGAACTATTCGTGCAGATGGTTGTTTTCTTGCAAACGTCCCCATCTGTTGACTCAGGGATCGAGACGTGGTTGCACGATCCGTTACAGCCGTGCAAATAAGACGCCTGTCATCTCGACTGCTAGTGATACGAGGCCGTTGGGATTCAGCACAGCGTTCGGTATTACCCTCCTGAACCCACCGATTCCATATTCTGCTAACAGTCATTGGATCTCGACCAACGCGAGCAGCAATGTCGCGATATGATAAACTGCAATGGCGATAGGCTACAATCCGCCTTTTATCAATGTCCGAAACGTGATGGTACGCATTTCTCGTCCTTACACGAGGCATCACAACAACGTTTTATCAGGCAACGCCGGTCAACTGCTGTTTGTGTATGAGAAATCGGTTGGAAGCTTTCCTCATGTCAGCACATTGTAGGTGTCGCCACCGGCGCCAACCTTGTGTGATTCCTTGAAAAGCTAATCAATTGCATATCACAGTATCTTTTTGCTGTCGGTTAAATTTCGCGTCTGTAGCACGTCATCTTCGTGGTGTAGCAAATGTAATGGCCAGTAGTGTAGAATGTAAGTAGCCTGTTTGTATGTTGGCAGCTGTATAGATTGTGTTAATATCGCTGACAGCGTTCTGCGCCCTCGGCAAGACATTCTGTGGTTGGACGCCCAAGCAGCGAGTGGATAGGGAAGTGTATGGACATGATATTCTTAGTGCAGAATCTGTATTGGTAGGACATGCATTGTAATGTGAGATGAAATGATGTATTTATAAGAAAATACGCAAGGCAGTGGAATTATTGACAACTATGTAATTTTTGGAACTGGATGTCACATGAATAAGGTAAAATTTTCTAAATACATTGTTTGCTCCTCAACAAAATCTTTCTTTCACTATCCATATGCCTTTTAATAGTTAGTCTATAGTAGTTAAAATCTTTTTATGTAGCTGGCTGTTGTTTTTACTTTATGTAATTGTTGTAGTTCGTGTTATAAAGATTTTCTGTGAGGTAAGTGACTTATGAAAAATGGGGTTTCCACTACCGGGATTTGCGATTGAAATGAGTTTAGGCAATTAACAGAGTGTAAGGGAGTTTCATATTTCTTTAATTTCACTTTTTTTGGATTTACATTATTGTTAGTATTTCTTACAATTCAGGGCCATTCTTTTGTGTTAATTACTTTAAGTCAGGTTCTCAATGTACAGCAGTCAGATGGCGTTGGGCTTGAATATTGTCGGTAATATATGAATAGGTTAATTTTCAGTTGTCTTTGTCAGGGAAAATTCTGTAGGTCAAGTTCAATAAAAATAATTATAGAGTTACACTATGTGATCAAAAGTAGCCGGACACCTGGCTGAAAATAACTTACAAGTTCGTGGCGCCCTCCACCGGTAATGCTGGAATTCAGTATGGTGTTGGCCCACAATTAGCCTTCATGACAGCTTCCACAGTCGCAGACATACGTTCACTCAGTTGCTGGAAGGTTTCTTGAGGAATGGCAACCCATTCTTCACGGAGTTCTGCACTGAGGAGAGGTATCGATGTCGGTCGGTGAGACCTGGCACGAAGTCGGCGTTCCAAAACATCCCAAAAGTGTTCTATAGAAGTCAGGTCAGGACTCTGTGCACGCCAGTCAATTACAGGGATGTTACTGTCGTGTAACCACTTCGCCACAGACCGTGCATTACGAACGGGTGCTCGATCGTGTTGAAAGATGCAGTCGCCATTCCCGAATTGCTCTTTAACAGTGGGAAGCAAAAAGGTGCTTAAAACTTGAATGTAGGCCTGTGCTGTGATAGTGCGACGCAAAACCACAAGGGGTAAAAGCCCTTTATATGAAAAACACGACCAGCCATAACAGCACGGCCTTCGAATTTTACTGTTGGCACCGCACACGATGGCAGCGTTCAGCGGGCATTCGCCATACCCACACCCTGCCATCGGATAGCCACATTGTGTACCGTGATTCACCATTCCACATAACGTTTTTCCACCGTTCAATCGTCTAATGTTTACACTCCTTACACCAAGCGATGGGCCGTTTGGCATTTGCCGACGTGATGTGTGGCTTATGAGCAGCCGCTCGACCATGAAATCCAAGTTTTCTCACCTCCCGCCTTTCATAGTACTTGCAGTGAATCCTGATGCAGTTTGGAATTCATGTGTGACGGTCTGGATAGATTTCTGCCTGTTACACATTACGACCCTCTTCAACTGTCGGCAGTCTCTGTCAGTCAACAGACGAGGTCCGGCCTCTACGTTTTTGTGCTGTACGTGTCCCTTCATGTTTCCACTTCACTATTACATCGGAAGCAGTGGACCTAGAGATGTTTAGGAGTGTGAAAATCTCGCGTACAGACGTGTGGCACAAGTGACACCCTATCACTTTGACCACGTTCGAAGTCCGTGAGCTAAACGCCGAGCGCCCCATTCTGCTCTCTCACGATGTCTACTGAGGTCGCTGATACGGAGTACCTGGCAGTAGGTGGAGGCACAATGCACCTAATATGAAAAACGTATGTTTTGGGAGTGTTCAAAATGTTCAAATGTGTGTGAACTCTTATGGGACTTAACTGCTAAGGTCATCAGTCCCTAAGTTTACACACTACTTAATTTTGGGGCTGTCCGGATACTTTTGATCTCATAGTGTAGTTTCAGTGTTTTCTGCAGGTGCCCAGTGCGTGTCATTTACGAGATATCGTATTGTGAAAAGTTTCCACGCCGACATTTGTTTTTGTCATTCAGCCTTCGTAGTCGCTAGATACGATGTTGTTGCGTTTGCTTACAGTATGCTTGAGTGTTTTTTGAATGCATTGCGACTTATTAGTCAGTTACTGTGTGACAGACCAAGCAATAGGTGGTGAGTGGACGGTGGGACGTACCAGAGCCGAAAAAAGCGACGTGCTCATGGTGTCTGGAGCTTGTAGGAAGAATGCAGTTCATTCTTGTACGGCGTATGCAGCAAAATATCCCAATAGATGTCAACCATCCGAGTAATTATTTATCATCGTCGTCGACTAGTTACGTGAAAGTGGCAGTGTAACACCTACAACGGAACAGAAGGAAACAAGTGACGACAGAAGAGGCGGAAAACAATATTCTTGCTGCTGTTGGCGTTGATCCACTCGTTAGCTCTCGCGCAATCGCAAGAGGAAGTGGCTCGAATCAGGCATTTTGGTCATTCTGAGCCCATCCTGTGATGGTCAGTTGTGTCCCTGCTGGTCAGAGACCACATAACTAGTATATGTAGTTCTGCTGTTCTTTAGTGCATGCTACCACAGGTATTGCTCAAGTGACGGTGTGGGAACTTTTCAAAAAACGACTCGCACTAGAATCCTGCAACAAACAAGTCCTATCGACATAGGTTCCATCGATACCACATCTCTCTCCAGCAAGAGATGCTTGGAAACGATTACGAGAATGTGTTAACTTCTGTACATGGGCATTAAGACAGGATACATCGGATGTATCACGTAATTTGTTCAGTGATGAAGTCACATTTGTCAGTCATGGCGAGGTAGGACTGGACGTAGAGGACCTGTACCTTGGCCGGCCGGTTCCCCGGATTTGACTCCTGTAGACTTTTTTCTGTGAGGAAAACAGAAAGGCGCTGTCTACAAGGCCGTACCAAGTAAACCCGATGATACGCGACAACGTATTACTGCAGTCTGCTCGGATATATCCGCTGAAATTCCAGGACGTGCGCAGCGATCGTTCCATACCGGATTGGAAGTGTGTATTGCCCTGCCGGTGATCATTCTGAACGCAACCTGTGATGGTTAGTTGTCTCGTTACTGGTGAGAATCCACATAAATTGTGTATGCACTTCTGCTCTTCTTTAGTGCGTCCTACCACATTGTATAAGTGTCGGTGTGGGAACTTTTCGAAATACGGTATCTGGTAAACGACTCGCACTAGAATCCTGTAACAAACAATCAGCACTAATATTCCGATTTACCCTACTTTTAGTTTGTTAATGTGAATAGGCAATGTTCCATTTAAAAATTGTATGTTTGCACTCAAAATACACTTTCTAAGTATACAATCTGTTATTTGCTAACAATACGAGCCCGTGACTACCAATCCATTATGTGAAAACCACATATCTATAGCACTTTTGCTGGTGCACTTCAGTTCAAGTAACCAAATGCAGTGAAACTCCACCGGTGGCTGACTAGAATTTTCCAACTTGAAAACCACGTTGTTGCTCGTGGGAATATCCCAACAGCTGACAACGAACTCCAAACGACACAATGTGAACAGTCTTGACTTGCTGGTAGATTAAATCAAAACTCAACTTTCGTGTGCAGGGTCGGTGAGCCACGGACCTCGTAGCAATGAGAACAGCCCCATAGACTCTTGACACCGCGGAGAGACCGCCAGTGGCTCTGGCCAAACTACGTCCCGCGGAGAACTCCTCGCTGCTCCATGCCAACCGACTGACTGCCCAGGCCCGGAAACGGTGAAAGAACCAAATATACGTCGGCCGATGAGACGACCAACCAACTGTCATTCCGCTCCAATCTCCCTCCGTTGGGCAGTTCATGTGTGTCGCCATTGGTCAGCGAACACTGGCTGTCGGCGCTTCAACGACGCTCCGTCCCCGACTTCACTGCTGCTGCGTCCCGACTGCACTGCTGGTCCGTCCCGAACTCACTGCCAGACACACGACGACCCGGAAATACTATAACGGTTGCTCCAGAGATGGTACGCCAGTGCACTTACCGATACGATCTGCTGCTACCGCTCATGGGCAAGTAAGGCAGGAAGTTAGTGACGCCAGTAAATGGAATAAGAAAACGAGGCGGCAGTACCGTCATAGATATTGACAAACAATAAATGGGATAAACGCGAGCCGTGCAAACACTGGGGACAAAAAACATAAGTAACTAAAAAACAAAGAAAAAGACGACAGAACAGTAAGAAGTAAACTTTTAGACATGTAGGCGCTAACATTCATTGCCAGGTTTGTCGTATACGACTTCACACTCAAAGGTAAGGAGAGGTATGCTACAGAGTGGTGCTGCAGCTGTCATCGTAGCAAAGCCGTACAGGAGCAGAAACGATTACTGAGAAATATAACGCAACAAACATAAGATTTTCTTATCTCTTATTTCTGCAAGTGTACAAAGACTCATAACAAACTATGCAGCAAGAATTAGCGTCCAGCTCACATAACGGCAACTGGGATGAGGCTTGCTGTACTAAGCAAGACAGATGGTATCGTAGCGATGAGGCTGCAAGTGCGAGTGGGGTTAGTGGCTGTCGCAGGCTGTCCCATATCGCGGTGGCAGGGGGCGCTCGGGGTACAGAACCACTGGAGGCGTGGCTCAGCGGGCACACACCATTGGTTCCCTGACATCCTGCGTGACCGCGTCATCCTTGCAGTTCCGTTTCCAGCATTAACACACTGGTAAGGTGGTATAGACACATGATACCACACCTCTCTTGTTCAGTTTCAGGAAACCAAACGAAATACGTTTTGCGACACTACCTCTGAAGGGCTGCTTGAATTTGTGCCTGTAACAGCTGATTGGGCAACTTCAGTGCTAATTAACTCAGAAGGGGCGCAACATATGGAATTTTTTCTTAATTACTTCTCAGCACAACCTACCACATAACACCCTTATTTTGTCTCTCTCTCTCTCTCTCTCTCTCTCTCTCTCTCTCTCACTCTCACTCTCCCTCTTGTGGGTGGCCTCCATACTAGAAGGTGGCATAAAACTAAAACTGGAGCACTGAACTCAGAGGCTGGGTAGAAGTGTATCAAAGGAAGATTGCAATGTTGGACTGATAGTAAGTCAAGGAAAAACGCTTTTAAATTCAATTACAGAGTTATTACTTGCGAAAATGCCCATAACCATCATTATACACAGGGTGTTTCACAACTCAAGTTACATGATTATAGAGGTTGTAGAGGGGACTTAAAAGATCAAGTTTTATATGGGAACCCATGTCCGGAAATGTCATCCAAGGGCGCTACAGAGCGTCAAAGTTACAGGCTCCGGTGCCTGGAGATGTGTGTAATACAGGGTGATTCCGTGATCATGTTACAAACTTTCAAAGATGATGGAGAGGAATAAATGTATCATTTCAGCTAAAGGAACCTGCACCGGATACGAACGAGTCTGAAATATTTAATGACAACCCCCGTTTTTTATTGCAGATTACGATTCTAGGGCAAAATCTACATATGTTTTGTCTGAAACATCTTCTTGCATTCGCCACAGATGGTGCTGTAATTGGAGGAATACGACGTGCTACTGAATGGCCCTTGAATATCCAAAGGCACGTGGGACCCCACCTCCATGCTGCGAGGCTAGGAGAGGCCCGTATTTTATTACTTTTTCTGATCCGATGTGTAGTTTTCGAGATATTTCCTAGTCTTCAGTTAAAATTAATACCCTGTATATGCACGGGGTGATTCTGTGATGTTACAAACTTTAAAACACGATGGAGAAGGATAAATGTATCAGTTTGAGGTGAGCTCCCTGTACCGGAAACGGAAGAGTCGAAAGTTACAAGCGAAAACCGTCCTGATACCTCTCAAGTGGAATACATGTACCGATACTGTTACTGCTAAGATTGTAGCGTGAACAACCTTCAGATATGGACCAAACAAGTTAAATGTCTAGAAAACATGCACTCTAAAATGTATAGCTTAAGAGCTATAAGTACGTGTTCAGTAGGGGAGATGTGTTTCACAGTAGCGAAGACGAACAAGTGCTCATAGCTCCTCAGGTATGCATTTTAGAGCCCATGTTTACTGGACATTTTTTCTTGTCTTGGTCCACCTCTGGAAGTTCAATACCTACATTCGTAGCAACAACAGTACCGTTACATGTATTCCACTGCCAGACGCATCAGAACGGTCTTAGCTTGTAACTTTCGACTCGTTCGTATCCGGTGCAGGTTCCCTTAGCTGAAATGATACATTTATTTCTCTCCATCATCTTTGAAAGTTTGTAACATCATCACGGAATCACCCTGTATTACACACATCTCCAGGCACCGGAGCCTGTAACTTTGACGCTCTGTAGTGCCCTTGGATGACATTTCCAGACATGGGTTCCCATATAAAACTTGATTTTTTAAGTCCCCTCTATAAGCTCTATAATCATGTAACTTGAGTTGTGAAACACCCTGTATATAATGATGGTTATGGGCATTTTCGCAAGTAATAACTCTGTAATTGAATTTAAAAGCGTTTTTCCTTGACTTACTATCAGTTCAACATTGCAATCTTCCTTTGATACACTTCTACCCAGCCTCTGAGTTCAGTGCTCCAGTTTTAGTTTTATGCCACCTTCTAGTATGGAGGCCACCCACAAGAGAGAGAGAGTGAGAGAGAGAGAGAGAGAGAGAGAGAAAATAAGGGTGTTATGTGGTAGGTTGTGCTGAGAAGTAATTAAGAAAAAATTCCATATGATGCGCCGCTTCTGAGTTAATTAGCACTGAAGTTGCCCAGTCAGGCCGTTGCAGGCACAAATTCAAGCAGCCCTTTAGAGGCGGTGTCGCAAAACGTTTTTCGTTTGGTGTCCTGAAACTGAACAAGAGAGGTGTGGTATCATGTGTCTATAGCACCTTACCAGTGTGTTAATGCTGGAAACGGAACTGCAAGTTCCGTTAGACGCCAATAGCGGTCACGCAGGATGTCAGGGAACCAATGGTGTGTGCCCGCTGACCCACGCCTCCAGTGGTTCTGTACCCCGAGCGTCCCTTGCCACCGCGATATGGGAGAGCCTGCGACAGCCACTAACCCCACTCGCACTTGCAGCCTCATCGCTACGATACCATCTGTCTTGCTTAGTACAGCAAGCCTCATCCTAGTTGCCGTTATGTGAGCCGGACGCTAATTCTTGCTACATAGTTTGTTATGAGTCTTTGTACACTTGCAGAAATAAGAGATAAGAAAATCTTATGTTTGTTGTGTTATATTTCTCAGTAATCGTTTCTGCTCCTGTCCGGCTTTGCTACGATGACAGCTGCAGCACCACTCTGTAGCATACCTCTCCTTACCTTTGAGTGTGAAGTCGTATACGACAAACCTGGCAATGAATGTTAGCGCCTACATGTCTAAAAGTTTACTTCTTACTGTTCTGTCGTCTTTTTCTTTGTTTTTTAGTTACTTATGTTTTTTGTCCCCAGTGTTTGCACTGCTCGCGTTTATCCCATTCATTGTTTGTCATTTTCTGTGACGGTACTGCCGCCTCGTTTTCTTATTCCATTTACTGGCGTCACTAACTTCCTGCCTTACTAGCCCGTGAGCGGCAGCAGCAGATCGTATCGGTAAGTGCACTGTCGTACCATCTCTGGAGCGACCGATAGTATTTCCGGGTCGTCGTGTGTCTGGCAGTGAGTTCGGGACGGACCAGCAGTGCAGTCGGGAGGCAGCAGCAGTGAAGTCGGGGACGGAGCGCCGTTGAGGTGCCGACAGCCAGCGTTCGCTGACCAATGGCGACACACATGAACTGCCCAACGGAGGGAGATTGGGGCGGAATGACAGTTGGTTGGTCGTCTCATCGGCCGACGTATATTTGGTACTTTCACCGTTTGCGGGCCTGGGCAGTCAGTCGGTCGGCATGGAGCAGCAAGGAGTTCTCCGCGGGACGTAGTTTGGCCAGAGCCACTGGCGGTCTCTCCGCGGTGTCAAGAGTCTATGGGGCTGTTCCCATTCCTACGAGGGTGGCTCACCGACCCTGCACACGAAAGTTGAGTTTTGATTTAATCAACCAGCAAGTCAAGTCTGTTCACATTGTGTCGTTTGGAGTTCGTTGTCAGCTGTTGGGATATTCCCACGAGCAACTACGTGGTTTTCAAGTTGGAAAATTCTAGTCAGCCACCGGTGGAGTTTCACTGTATTTGGTTATTTGAACTGAAGTGCACCAGCGGGATCTTCTGCCTTGTGACCGTTAACGTTCCGGTTACCTGCCCTCATCGTTGACGTAAATTTTAGGCAATGTAGTTTCCTCATCATGTTGTTACTGTCCAGCACGGTGTGTAGTTTGACAGCTCCATGTATGATTGGTTGTAGGCGCCAATATCTTCTACGCTGTTCCGTTGAACTCCCTGTTGTTCCCAGGTCGGGTGAAGTGGAAGCCATCTTGTTGGTGGGTCCGTTGATTGTCGGTCGGTTGCGTTGTCGTCGGATCGTGAATGGTTGGCCCGACTACCTGTCTCACCTAAGCAAGCGTTGGTGTTTGAATTTCAGGCCGACCCTCGAACATCTGAGCGCCCTTGGGTGTACTACCTTTTTTATTTGTTCTTGTGTTTTGTACTTGCATGGCTTCTAGCCGATTTTTTTATTAAGGTTGTTTTGTCCTTAAGGTGTAAGTTTCTTTAGGCCTTCAGCCTAATGTAAAGAACTATTTCACGTAAGATCTTTGGCATTTTAAAAATTTTGATGTTGTTGAATTTTAAGTGTTGGGCCTTCAGCCGATTTTGAGTTGGAGTTGTTTTCCTCTTCAAGCCTTCAGCCTAGTTCTAAGAAATGTTTCACGTAAGGCCTTTGGCATTTAAAAATTTTAATGTTGTTGAATTTTAAGTGTTGGGCCTTCAGCCGATTCTGAGTTTGAGTTGTTTTGCTCTTAAGGCTTTCAGCCTAAATTGAAGAACAGCTTCACGTAAGGACTTTGGTATTTAAAAAAGTAATGTTATGAAGTTTTTTGTGTTAGGCCTTCAGCCGATTTGAATTTAACTTGTTTGCTCTTGAAGTGTCTGATTCTTTGGGTCTTCAGCCTAAATAAAAAACTGTTGTAAGATAAGGCTTGCCTTGTAAATTTCTAATTATGCTTGCGTGTTAAGTTATTGGCCCTCAGCCGTTTTTAAATTAAAGTGGCTTTCAGCCAGTAATTAAGTCCCAAGATTAAAGCTGTGTGCTTAAAAAAAAATTTTTTTCGGCTCTTGTAATGTTTGATCAAATGATTAAGTTGTATGTTCGAGTGTAACTGACATCCTGTCCTGCGGGTTAAGCTGGGCGTACCACTTATGCTCTTTAATGTTATAGGTTCCGACGCTGCTGCTTTTGCACCCCTTTTTTTTCTCTGTGTGCTATTTTTGCTTTTTGCCATTTCTATTTGTGCATTGCTTAGTAGAATACGGCTGTTCAACTGCAGTCACCTGCTCTGCCGCTTGCAGTTGGTCCAACTAACTTTATTCAGCTTCACGATGAACAAATGCCGCAACTAAGTGCTGAATCACTTCATTAAGGTGCAGATGACTTCACACAAGACTCCAGAATCAACGGCAGCGCCACCGCCTTGCACCGCCTGCGTATGTGATGCCATTTAGTGGGTTTGATGAGACGAAGAAGACTGGACAGAGCACCTCGCACAGCTCAACATGCGTATCACGTACAAGGTACTGACAAACATTCTCATTTCTTGGCGGGAGTGATTGCATCTCGGTTGTGCACCAAGTTATTTCCCATGTGCTGCCCACCCTCAACTAGTACCATGTCATGACCGCCTGCAGGCGCTTACAAAGTATTATGAGGACAAGTGGTAGCTGCTTGTTACAAATTCTTTGGGTTGCATAAGCAATAAGGACAGAATTCTCTCAGTGGGTGACTAAATTCCAATGCCTTCCTAGACAGTGTAGATTCAAATGTGACTGTGGCAAATACTACAGTGATGCAATAATTCGTGATGCCATCAAGCACAATATATATAGCTGATCCTCGAATTCGCGAACAAATTCTTAAAATCCCTTCTTTGCAACAGCTTCTGCAGATTCTAGAGTATCAGCATTCCTGTGGAAGTGCAGCAGATAACTTTGAGGTATCGCCTGTTTATTCTATAGATAGCTGCGAGAAAGAGGCCACGCTGCTGGCTCAGAAACAGCCACGGAGCTCACTTACCATGTCTCGCGTCCAGAACAAGGTGTGAAGTCGGGTCGTCTCTGTAATACGGCACACGGTCACCCATCGTGCCTTTTGTCTGAGGTGACTTTCTTTCTTGCGTCAAGCGGGGACATGTGCAGTCTGTGTACTTACAGAAGCGTAAGGCACTCCCTTCTGCTACTCCTTGACGCCACAGTGTAGAGTGAGTTTTATGGGACCCACAGTGCCGTTAGTGCAAAACAGCGCAGTAATAGCCGTTCAGGAAAGGCTCCCAATTTATCTGCAGTGCTCAGTGAGGATAACAAACCTTTTGCATCTCTTAATATTGCAGGAGAATCAGGCTGTTTACAACTTAAGCTCAGATCGAAACCCAATTCTGGGCAAAGAAGGGAAGGAGTATATAGAGGGTATATACAAGGGTGATGTTCTTGAGGACAATATTATGGAAATGGAAGAGAATGTGGATGAAGATGAAATGGGAGATATGATACTACATGAAGAGTTTGACAGAGCACTGAAAGACCTAAGTCGAAACAAGGTCCCAGGAGTAGACAACATTCCATTAGAACTACCGACACCCTTGGGAGAGCCAGGCCAAACAAAACTCTACCATCTGGTGAGCAAGATGTATGAGACAGGCGAAATACCCTCAGACTTCAACAATTCCAACCCCAAAGAAAGCAGGTGTTGACAGATGTGAAAATTACCGAACTATCAGTTTAATAAGCCACTGCTGCAAAATACTAACGCGGATTCTTTACAGACGAATGGAAAAACTCCTAGAAGCCGACCTCGGGGAGGATCAGTTTGGATTCCGTAGAAATGTTGGAACACGTGAAGCAATACTGACCCTACGACTTATCTTAGAAGAAAGATTAAGGAAAGGCAAACCTACGTTTCTAGCATTTGTAGACTTAGAGGAAGCTTTTGATAATGTTGACTAGAATACTCTCTTTCAAATTCTGAAGGTGGCAGGGGTAAAATACAGGGAGCGAAAGGCTATTTACAATTTGTACAGAAACCAGGTAGCAGTTATAAGAGTCGGGGGGCATGAAAGGGAAGCAGTGGTTGGGAAGGGAGTGAGACAGGGTTGTAGCCTATCCCCGATGTTATTCAATGTGTATATTTAGCAAGCAGTAAATGAAACAAAAGAAAAATTCGGAGTGGGAATTAAAATCCACGGAGAAGAAATAAAAACATTGACGTTCGCCGATGACATTGTAATTCTGTCAGAGACAGCAAAGGACTTGGAAGAGCAGCTGAACGGAATGGACAGGATCTTGAAACGAGGATATAATATGAACATCAACAAAAGCAAAACGAGAATAATGGAATGTAGTCGAATTAAATCGGGTGATGCTACAGGAATTAGATTAGGAAATGAGACGCTTATAGTAGTAAATGAGTTTTGCTATTTGGGGAGCAAAATAACTGATGATGATCGAAGTAGAGAGGATATAAAATGTAGAATGGCAATGGCTAGGAAAGCATTTCTGAAGAAGAGAAATTTGTTAACATCGAGTATAGATTTAAGTGTCAAGGAGTCGTTTCTGTGTGGAGTGTAGCCATGTATGGAAGTGAAACGTGGACTGAAAATAGTTTAGACAAGAAGAGAATAGAAACTTTCGAAATGTGGTGCTACAGAAGAATGCAGAAGATTAGATGGGTAGATCACATAACTAATGAGGAAGTACTGAATAGGATTGGGGAGAAGAGAAGTTTGTGACACAACTTGACCAGAAGAAGGGATCGGTTGGTAGGACATGTTCTGAGGTATCAAGGGATTTAGTATTGGAGGGCAGCGTGGAGGGTAAAAATCGTAGAGGGAGACCAAGAGATGAATACACTAAACAGATTCAGAAGGATTTAGGTTGCAGTAGGTACTGGGAGATGAAGAATCTTGCACAGGATAGAGTGGCATGGAGAGCTGCATCAAACCAGTCTCTGCACTGAAGACCGCAACAACAACATACAACTTGACATGGGAGCTTCAGTGACGCAGTCATAGCACTTACGAATTGCTTGGAAAACTTAAATTGTGCACGTCGCACCATATGTTAATGATGTATAGCGACCAAGAGATTCCTGTTTTAGGCACTTGTAGCCTTCCTACAACTTTCCGAAATTTAAGGAAGACAGTGACATTTACGGTGCTTTCCTCCTGAGACAGTGTCAATATTTTTGGCCTGGACACATGATTTGTTTGGGTTAGGCATTCAGGACAATGTGCTTTCTGTTTCTCCCTTTGATTCTTGGGACAGTGTGGCTAAGTTATGTGAAGTACTTCATGATTTGTTTTTTTAGAGCAAGGGGAAAGCAAATAATTTTGTTGGTGATGTAACAATGAAGGACGATGAACAGCCCCCGTTTGGTTAGAGCTGGTCCTGTCCCTCATGCTCTTCAGGAACAGGTAACTCAGGAAGTTATTGCTTTGCAAGGGTGTGGGATCATAGCACACATTACTGACAGTGGGCGTCCCTTGTTGTTATTCTAAAGAAGCCGTCCGCCAGACTCCGGTTGTGCCCCTATTTTAAGAAAACAGTGAATCCGCAGTCACTGACGGTTACCCCAGCCTTTTTTTTTTCTTTCCTAAAACTGATTTGCGCGACGCTTACTTGCAAACACCTGTCGATTTGCAGTCGCAACAAGTCTTGGTCATTAATGCTCATCTGGGTCTGCTCAAATTTTTGAGATCATCTTTTTACACTCTTAAAGAGCTCACTCTGTTTCAAGTGTTGTCTGCAGCTCGTCTTATAAGTAACGCGGACAAATGTGTGATTTTTTTTTTTTCAGAGTTAACTCGAGTACTTAGGACACATCATTAATAGCCACATTTACTTGCTATCCGTGTCCTTCCACCCCCAGGCAATGTGCGGAAATTTCAGTCCGTGTTAGGGAGGTTCAAGTATTATATCCGATTTATTCCTAACACCGCTTAAATCGCAGCTCCCTTGCGTCGCTAGCCCAGGAAAAATGTTCCGTTTCTTTTATCGCAGGAGTGTCAGCGTGCTTTCCAGATGTTGAAAGATGCTTTTTCTTCTTGATCGTTGTCTTGTACAATTTAGTCCAGCCAAATCTGTGGCCTTGGTTATGGATGCTTTCTCTTACAGCATCGGTGCAGTTTTGTCGCATAAATTTGGTGCTCGCCATAGGCAGATTGCCTCTGCTTCAGTGTTGTTCAACAAAGGTCAATGTATTTATCTGTAAACTGAAAAGGAGGCTCTTGCCATCGTCTGTGGTGTCATCAAGTTTCACCAGTATCTTTCTGACTGGAAATTTTACTTAGTGACTGACCATAAACCTCTACAACCTCTAGAACCTTTGTTTAGCCTTTCTCAATCAGTCCCGACTCGCTCAGTACAGAAGCGAAGCTGCAAGTGTGGGCTCTTCTTTTCTTCAGTTACTACTATGAGGTTGCGTATCGGCCGACTTCTAAGCATGCTAACACAGGTGCTCTTTCTTAGTTCCCTGTCTGCCCAGATTCCATATTCAATGAGTCCTCTGTTTCTTGTTGCTACATTGATTCACAAGACACACATTCTTTGCACAGCTTTCCGCTTAATCACGGAAAACCGCCCAGGTCACAGCCACAGATCCCTGGAGTGCAGTTTCTGTCGCAATACAACCACACTGGTTGACTGTGTTCAGCCAGACAGATTCATATCTCTATGGTTCTCCGATATTTTGACCATCGGCATGCCCTTGCAATTTCACCAAGGTGTCATTTTGCTTCGCGCCGATAGTAACAAGTCACATGTTGTGGTTCTCCAGCTTGACGTGCTTCGTTGGAGACACCGTGGTGACTGGAGCGTCGTTCACACCAAGGAGTTGGCGCGATACCATTGCACTCGGCATGGTTTGGATGTGCAAACTGAACAGTTGACTTCTCACTGCCAAGCATGTGCTGAAAAATCAGTCAGCCACAACTCAGCAGTTCTTCAAACGGCTCGAACTTCAAGTACCTCGGCAGCGTTTGCACTTGAATTTTATGTATTCTTACTGGAATACGCATTGGCTCATCATCACAGACGCTATCAGAAAATTTCACTTCTGATTTCCTGTACTCTCTACTACGGCTCGTTCCACAATCCAGGCCTTGTAGTCGATCTTTTGCCTCGAGAGTTTGTCTCAAGTGATTGTGAGTGACAATCACCTCAATACGTTGACGCTGAGCGTGAACAGTTTTGCACTGCCTCCGGCATCAACCGAATCATGGGTGCACTGTTTCACGTGCAATCCAGCAGTGAAGCTGAACGCTTTTCATGAACATTTAAGCAACAAATGAACAAACGTCGTGCCTCCCACTTACAGGATCAAGCTCTGTTGCTGTTCTTCTCTTCATATCTTTCCCTGCCACACAACAGGACATTGCAGGTGGAGTAGTTACTAGGACGACGCCACTGCACCTTGTTTCAGTTTCTGTATGTAACATCCCTCTTACTACTCGGCCTGTCCTGCTTGTGATATAAAATATGACCGTGGATAGCGTGTATGCCTAATGGATTTTTTCTAATTGTATAAGGCTATCTTTCCCGAAGTAGTGATACCGATATGTAGGAGGAAAGTGTACAACCGACCCTTCTCATGGAAGGTCTACTAAAAATAAAAATAATTAAACTGAACAAGGCTATAATTTGGAAAATGGAAGTTGTTTTGTGCATTCACTCACGAACAACAATGGACAGAAAGGGGTGCCACTGATCATGAAGCCAAAAGTTACACTAATGAACGAAAAAGAAGTAATTAACGGCCGCCAGCCCACTAGGGCAATTTACTTCCAAAATCGTGTACAAGATGATGGGAAAGAAAAACATGTATTGTTAAACACTGACGTGGCAACTAAGGGTTGCCATTTTGTTTTCGACACTTACTTTAAGTGAGTATGTAATGATAAAGAAAAATGAGAAGTCACTCTTATGTTTGGCATTAAGTTTTGGAAAAGGCAGTCAAGTAATTATTTGAAAATATGCAATTAAACTGTCAGTCAGTACTGAACTTCGTTACGTGAACAATGACTTTCAATGACCTCAGCATAATGTCATCAAAGAAATTTAGAAAAAAAGTAAGCACTTTTTACATTGCCGTTACTTATTTTGCAAATTGGATTTCATATTATTGTCTGAACAACTGAACCTTTTTTACTGACTTGAACAGAATTAAATACTAGAATACGTGCCAAATCAAGCACCCATGTGCTCCAAGCTATATGTAAAATAAATAAAACTTCCGCAATCTAAATTTATGCATTTCTTTAGCGTTGTAGTTTTTCCAGTGATTGATTCTCACACTTTAAAAATGAAGTTGCTTTACGTTACTCGTATGCTGAAGCCTCTGTTGTAATTGAAAGTAGACTGAGGCTAAAATTCTTAAAAGAGGAATCATTCATTAATAAACTGGCTGTAACTATTCAATTTGTTTCATATGAGACTCATTTAGCGTACTAGGAAAAAAAGGAACAAGGATCCTGCTTGGTAACAATGTCTGGGGGCAATGAGGACATAATTGCCCTGAGTTTCACTGATTATTGTTTAAATAAATCTTATCAATCAAATCACATTCAGTTGTGCTGCTGGGTTAGCAGTTAATACTTTCCATCAGTGAACAGTCTTACTTCAGTGCTGTGCATACGACGAAACTGTGTTGCTGAAACCGCTGCTGTTGTTGAAGACGGTAGTATATTGTGGAGCCACGGCTAATTATAGGTACTGGCAATCGTAATTAATACAGTCTCTTCCGCCTGTCCACTGTCCTTCCTCCTGCGACTAGTCGCCCGCATCTCGTGGTCGTGCGGTAGCGTTCTCGCTTCCCACGCCCGGGTTCCCGGGTTCGATTCCCGGCGGGGTCAGGGATTTTCTCTGCCTCGTGATGGCTGGGTGTTGTGTGCTGTCCTTAGGTTAGTTAGGTTTAAGTAGTTCTAAGTTCTAGGGGACTGATGACCTCAGATGTTAAGTCCCATAGTGCTCAGAGCCATTTGCGACTAGTCATCTGGCCGGCGCGCGTGCATGATGCCGCCGAAAAGGTACTCTCTACTGCGAGAGCGTTTAACACCACACTTCTGCACACTACAAGCGCTGGAACCCGTCTCCCGTTCTCTCCGCGCGCTCTGCGCAACAACTCCCTACCCAAAGATTTTTCAACGCACAAGCACTGCTATTATCGTTGCTAGTCGATGCAAATAACAGTTCCTTTGACTTTTTCCCAGAGCTTATAAGTTTCACAGTAAAACACAAATAAATACAATGAAACATCAACAGACCTCTACCTAAATGTACATATACAGTGAAGCAATGTGCTTACTTATTAAAAGAAAGCATTTAAATTACAAATATTTACATACAATTAAGAAAAAAGTTATATATATATATCGGTAGCAGGTGCCATGCATCCTGCATTTTCGGTGTTATATGTACCCACCACAGCAGGCAGCGCCCACTCCACCCAGACATTCAAAGTATCAAACTAAGAAAATTTGGAAATTCGTGGTAAGATCCTATGGGACCAAACTGCTGAGGTCATCAGTCCCTCAGCCTACAGACTATTTAACCTAACTGAAACTAACTTACGCTATGGACAACACACACACCCATGCCCGAGGGAGGACTCGAACCTCCGACAGGGAGGGCCGTACGTACCGGGACAAGGCGCCTCAGACCGCACGACTACCCCGTGCGGCTATCAAACTAAGATTAGGCCTTTTACAGATAGTATGGAGATGGAGGTGCTGGGCGCGAGGCACCATTATACGTTTTTATGGACATTCACTCTTTTTTATTGCAGGGACTGGGAGGATTGCTGAGGCGCCACCAGAATCAAATTTGTCCATGTGAATTGTGTGACCCTGCCACAGGCTTTGTGCTTTCAGATTCCATGCCTGCCTGGACGCAGGAGCCCTCGCTGTATTCAGACCCCGTGTGCCTGCGCCGACGGTGCCGGTCCCAGAGCCGATACAAGTGACGCCCTTTGACAGTCGTTGCCATGTTGACAGCCACTGACGCCTACGGATGAGCCTCTTCTTCCAGAGGCCTGGCATCTCTCCCACATGTCGCCTCAGGTCCGTCTGCAATCATCGAGGTGCCTCCACCTTTGTTTGTTTCTCTATCTGTGGATGTGGGTGTGAGTACTCTGCCTGATTTTTTGGCTGGGTTAGGATGTATGCCAGACTGCATGTGGGAGACTGTCCCCAGTTCCCATTTCCTCATTGCCACTTGCATCCATCTCTTTGCTCATCCATACCCATACTCACGTGTAGCCACTGTAAAACAGGTCGCTGAAGCAGACCAATACTACTCCCACAAGTATGTGTCGCCCCACTCTCCATTGTTGCCAAATTAATTCAAGATGGCGGCGCTGACGACATCCAAGATGGCGGCATGTAGACTGGGCAACAGCGCATGACGTTATCCAGTATGGCGGCTTTCGGCGGGAAAATAGGCCAATTGTGCTATGTCCACTAACCTAACCTCCAGAAAAAAAGGCGGGAATTTCGAATACGGCAGCATACACAACAGAAGGCTTCAAAATAGTTTTTTTCCCTTAATGTGTAGGCTGGCCTACAAAGCAGGTCGATAAGGCAGTTGGATATTACTCCAGCATAAAAAATCTGTTGAGCATGCCAGCCTAAACGTTTCGGTTTGGAAAACTGTGTCTTGCTATTGACATGTAGGCTATCCAGCAAAGCAGGTCGGTAAGGCTGGCTGATATTGTTCCCACACCACATGCCTGTCATGCAGAGCAGCCTACATCGCAGGAGCTGAAAACGTTAAGGTTTTTCCCATATTTTCCTTCCTATGGGAGCTACGATATAAACTCCACAGACCTGATGCTCTTGAAGTTTGCTGTTTGTGTGCGAAATATGGATGATATCTATCCAGGTGTTTGGGAGGAGATCCCAGACATACACACATTCATGAATGTTGATGACAATACTGTATGGCATGTATTACCAGCTGTAACCACACCATTTACAGCACGTGCAGGCTCTATCAGCAGCTGATTTTCGTGCACAGATATCTCCAAATGGTTTATTCAATGAAGTGTCAACCCTAATTTTAGTGCAAAGATGCTGCTCACAGATGAGGTGACAAGATCGCATTGTAAATTTCCATAGTTGGCATGTATTGGCAGATGTCTGTTCTTACCCCACTGTTGAAGCAAGTCATCAACAAAGCTTGTCTGTCAATGTTTAGCCAATGTTGGTGACTGGTAGAGACTCACTTTCCTTCACTCAGGCTCAATGAACAAGCATTTGATTTAGTAGGGAGCATTCTAAATGATCTGTTAGCAGATGTACATTCAGCTGTGTGACAAAAAGTGTACTTTATTCACAATGGAAGACCTCCTCATTTTAATGATAATGTCCTTCGACATCTAAATAACAGATTTGGTGACATGTGGAGAAGTAGAGATGGAACAGATGTCTGGCCTCCATGCTGTCCGGACCTGTATCCACTGGACGTTTACACTGCAGAGTCAAAGAAACTGGTACATCTGCCTAATATCGTGTAGGGCCTCCACGAGCATGCAGAAATGATGCAGCACGATGTGGCATGGACTTGATTAATGTCTGAAGTAGTGATGGAGGGAACTGACACCATGAATCCTACAGGACTGTCCTTAAATGTATAAAAGTACGAATGGGTGGAAATATCTTCTGAACAGCACATTGCAAGGCGTCCAACATATGTTCAATTATGTTCATATCTGGGGAGTATGGTGGCCAGCGGAAGTTTTTAAACTCAGAAGAGTGTTCCTTGAGCTGCTCTGTAGCAATTCTGGAAGTGTGGGGTGTCCCATTGACCTGCTGGAATTGTCCAAGTCCGTCGGAATGCACAATGGACATGAATGGATGCAGGTTATCAGACAGGATGCTTACGTACATGTCACCTGTCAGAGTCGTATCTAGACGTATCAGAAGTCCCAGATCACTCCAACTGCACACGCCCCACGCCATTATATAGCCTCTACCAGCTTGAACAGTCCTCTGCTGGCATGCAGGGTCCATGGATTTATGAGGTTGTCTCCATATCTGCACACATCCGTCTGCTCAAAGAATTTGAAATGAGACGCGTCCGATCAGGAGATATGTTTCCAGTTATCAACAGTCCAATGTCGGTGTTAACAGGCCCAGGGGAGGCCTAAAAGCTTTGTGTCATGCTGTCATCAAGGATACATGAGTGGGCCTTCAGCTCGGAAACCCCATATGTTTCATTGAATGGTTCGCATGCTGACACATATTGATGGCCCAGCATTTAAATATGCAGCAGTTTGCAAAAGGGCTGCACTTGGATCACGCTGAACGGTTCTCTTCAGTCGTCGTTGGTCCTGTTCTGGCAGGGTCTTTCGCCGGCTGCAGTGATGTCGGAGATTTGATATTTTACCACGTTCCTGATACTCACGGTGCACTCATGAAATGGTCATATGGGAAAATCCCCACTACATCGCTATCTCGGAGATGTTGTGTCCCATCGGTCGTGGGCCGACTATTACGCCACGTACAGATTCAAGTCTAGATTATGTGCCATTGTAGCAGCAGTAGCCGATGTAAGAACTGCGCCAGACAATTGTCGTCTTATATAGGCTTTGCTGACCCGCAGCACAGTATTCTGCCTATTTACTTATTTCTGTATTTGAACACGCATGCCTATACCAGTTTCTTTGGCGCTTCAGTATCTTTGTGGGAGCATTTGAAAGCTCTTGTGCATGGAACCCGAGGACAAGATGTTCAATGTCTCTGTGACCGTATTATGGAAGGCTGCAAAACCATATGCAGCGCTCCAGTGATACACCAGAGCAACCGGCTTTCACTATGATGGCAGGTTGATGAAAGTATCAGTACTCACGGAAGGTGCATTGAATATCTCCTGTGGAAAAGGTTTGCATGTGGTATGCTGCTGCATGTGCCGTGCGTAACTCGTGTTCGAGCCATATCTCATTTGACATCCTCTTTTTACTGTACTACCACCTCGTTATGTTAGTTTCAGATACTGGTGTCACTGAGTTGCCGCCTGCCCGTGAGCGGCAGCACCGGCGCTTATCGATATAAGCCCTGGCATATTATCTTTGCTGACTGCTATTACTTCCCGGCTGTCGTGTGTTCGAGGTTAGTTCGGATCTGCCAGTGAGGGGAAAGGGGGGGGGGGGGGGGGCTTGCAGTGCAGTTGGGACGTGGCAGTGTTTGAGTTGGCATGCGACAGAAGTCCAATCGGGGCGTGGCTGAAGTGAGGTCCCGAAAAACCATGATTCGCCCGACAGTTGCCGTCACACATGATTGGCGTGGCGGTGACTGCTTGGTCGTCGGTCGGTCGTCTTGCTGGACGGCGTGTATTTGGCCGGCGATCGCTTATGAATTGGCTGTGTGTGCTGACTTGTGATTCGTCCCTCTTATTGTTCAGTCACTGCCGTTAGCATAGTCTAGTTCTTCGTGCAAGTGTTTGTGAAACTGTGTTAGTTTGTGTGATTTGACTGACAAGTTATTTTAAATGTTGTCGGCGTACTGGCTCCGAGCAGTCGGTCGGTTGGTGTGGATCAGCCAGGAAGTCTCCGCATGGCGCAGGGAGCCGCCCCGCTCGCGGTCTCGACGCAGTGTTGGAGTGTGTTGGAGTTTCGTGGCTCATTGACCCAGAATGTCAAAGTTGAGTGGTGATTTAATTACCGAAGACAGTCTGTTCACATTGTGCCGTTGGTTTTCATGGCTGACTGTTGGGGTTATTCCCGTGAGCAACAGCGAGTGTTCGAGTTGGCGAAAGTTTGGCCACCATCTGGTGGAGTTTAACTATATTTTGGCTATTTGAAGTCCAAGTGCACCAGCGGAATTTTCTGCCTCATGGCCGGTAGTGTTCCGGTTACCTGTCCTGGCCGCAGACGTAAAATTCAGGCAGTGTCCTTTCCTCACCGTGTTGTCACGGTCCAACACGTGTGTGTAGTTTTGACAGGTTATGCATACTTGGTTGGGGACGGCTATGCCTTTTACGTTTTGGCTTTGTGTACTGGTCGGGTGGAAAGCAAGTCGTTTCGCGGCGGGTCCGTTGACTGTCTCTTGGTTGCTGGCGGATCGGATATTGTTGGGCCGACTACCTGTCTCCCCTAAGCAAACGTTAATATTTCAAGTGCAGACCGACCCCCGGAAACTTCCGAGCGCTGCTGGCTGTACTGCCTTTTCTTATTGGTATTTGATTGTGTATTTTAATGGCTCATAGCCGATGCTTTGAGTTTGTATGCTTTTAGTTGGGTTAAATAATGGGCCTTCAGCCTTTTGAAAATTGAAAGTTCCTTACTTGTCAAGTCTTGCATTGTTTGGGCCTTCAGCCTCGTTTAAAATATTTTTGGATAAAGCTTTGGGCCTTTTTCCTTTTGAAAAGATGCCGTAATTGTGTTTTTCAATCATGGGCCTTCAGCTGTCTTAAAATTAAAATTCCTTACTTACTAAGTCTTAGACTGTTTGGGCCTTCAGCCTCATTTAAAATATTTTTGGATAAAGCTTCGGGCCTTCTGCTTTTTGAAAACTTATTGTAGTTGTGTTTTTCAGTCATGGGCCTTCAGCCATCTTAAAAATTAAATTCCTTGCTTGATAAATCTTATACTGTTTGGGCCTTCAGCCTCATTAAAAAAATAATTTAAGGATAAAGCCTTGGGCTTTCTGCCTTGTAAAAAATTATTGTAGTTGTGTTTTGAATCATGGGCCTTCAGCCGTTTTAAAGATAAAACTCCTTATTGTTAAGTGTTAGATTGTTTGGGCCTTCAGCCTCCTTTTTTTAAAATTATTTAAGGATAAAGCTTTGGGCCTTCTGCCTTCGAAAATTTATTGTAGTTGTCTTTTTAAATCATGTCAAATATTAGATTGTTTTGGCCTTCAGCCTCATTTGAAATATTATTTAGGGATAAAACCTTGCGCTTTCTGCCTTTTGAAAATGTATTGTAGTTGTGTTTTAAATCATGGGCCTTCAGCCATTTAAAAAATTAAAGAGGTTGTGACCTTAAGCCATAACATTGTGTGAGATATTCAATCGATAGTGAAGTTCAGAATTTTGCGCTGTAATATTTGGGTATGTAAATAAAGTTGTATGTATTCGAACGTAACTGACAGCCACTAATTTTTGGCCCCTTTCCACAATTCCAACTACCTGTTCTGTCCTGCGGATTTAACCAGGCGTTTCACTGCGTTCTGTTCGTGTGTGTTTCCCATGACTAATGAGTTGGAGAAAATGAGTTGCAATATGGAAACAAAGCATTTTCAGACGCACGTTCGTGCGACATAATTTCTCCGTTCACATAAGAGGAATGTGTCTTGCAGTTTGTGCTGTGTGTTTTTGTTACACCCAGTATATATATAATGTAATAGCGAGCAGTGCTATTCACTGCTATGTTGGGCTAGTCTGTTTTCGCAAATGTAAACTGATTCATCGCAGTCTTGTGTTACCACTCGGCAAGCACTACCATATCACATCGGATAATGCAAGAACGAAAACGGAATACGCAAGTGGAGCGATGTATAGCAGTGCCTACTCCCGGCGAGGAAGTGCACTCGCGGTGAGATTCATCAAGTGGTATCACATGGTCAACATTTGTCATCCACTTGTGAGGTAATTCCCTACATTTGCGGCCCTACGTGTCTGAAATTAATTGTCCGATCATCACCTACATCGCTTCAGTGGTTTTTAAACGTTAATTCTAATCAAGAGATTTACAGGGTGAGCCAATATGGACTTTACTACCTTGGAATGATACAGAATCATATTGAGATAACTTAGAGAATCGATAGATGTGTCATTTTGTAGCTAAATAAATGTCGTGTGACTAGGGCCTCCCGTCGGGTAGACCGTTCGCCGGGTGCAAGTCTTTCGAGTTGACGCCACTTCGGCGACTAGCATGTCGATGGGGATTAAATGATGAAGATTAGGACAACACAACACCCAGTCTCTGAGCAGAGAAAATCTCCGACTCGGCCGGGAATCGAACCCGGAACCACACTCGATGCAGCAAATCAGGCGTAACTTGTGCAATGTCAGAGGAGATTCGATTTTTCAGGTCGGCTAAACTGTTTGGTAGGGCAGGAACACACACACGGTCTTTAATGAAACACCAGAGAAAGAAGTCCTTTGGTGTCAACCAAATCACACAGAGAGCACACACCGTACCTGTGAAAGTAGTGATTTTAACTACGCACAACGCTGGAGTTCCTGGTGGCAGAATGGAGTACTGGTGCTCCACGTGAATCAAACTTGAGTTGTTTGCTACAGAATGACAAATCTACCGATTCTGTAAACTGTCTCAATAAATTTCTTTATCATTCCAAAGTTGTAAAGTCCTTTTTTGGTTTAACCTGTGTATTTAACTTACAATGATGAAATACGGTTACCAATTTCCAGCAAAGTATACTACCTAAAATAAATAAATAAATTAGAGATGGGAAAAGCCGTTCATCCTTGGGAACTAGTTCACTGGTGATCGCTCTTTTTTGGGAACCGTTCATTTTTACTCGTTTATCGTTCATTGTGCTTGGTATATGGATCTTATGAAAAATTGAGAATTAGTAGCATAGGTGAGTGAAGATGGAAGGCGCCAAAAGCGGGCACTTCCCTCCCCCCTGGAGTACAGAGTTTTATTCCTAACAGATTTCTCACACACTTGTAATTTTCTTGATTCTGCAAAACATCTCGTTTAGCCAACTGGCTGATAGCAGTGAAATAATTTAGCAGTGAAATAATTTAAGGTGGCGCACGAAAAACCGGCCCCGACTACAAACTGCTCGCCAGTTACGCACGATTTGTTGACCGCTACGAGCAGAACAGGTAAACAGGTAATAATTAGGCAGTGAAGAAATAACAGATAACCTAATGCAAACAATAACTTTGAACCAATAGATGGCGATTGGTAGGCGACAGTGAGCAGTGTAGAACTCGGGGCCGTTTTTTCGTGCGCCACCCTGTACCAGTGAAATAATATTGTGGGAGTTATCATATCCTCTTTACAAAATGTGACACCATACACTCGATTACGAGGCGCGCTCTTCATTCGGTTGTAAGTCGGTCTGCCTTCCATAACAACGAACATGCTGTTTTACCTTGGATAAAAAAAAAGACGGAAAATGTCCACTCGTGTGTGCCGTGCCGACTTCCTTTGCATGAGTAATAACAAAAAGTTTTGCCTTTTTACAAGTATTTCTTCAGCTGTTTATCGAAACAGTGGAGTAAGCTGATACGCCGTTTTGTTACCTGAAAAGATGTATGTATTACATACCACGTAATTTTTATGTAATTTACATAATTATAAAATCATTATAATTACCGGTCGTGGACGCTGAATCGAATACGAAAAGAACCAGAAGTTAAGAGTTAAAAAAAAAGGTTTGAAACAGATCTAGAATGGACGTGCGAAGCGAACGAAACGAACAACAACTCGGTACTGAACTAAATATGAGCAGTTGGCAGTGGAACTGCGACGAGTGGCCACGCGAAGTAGGGACGACGCCGGCCGAGCGAGACCGAGACCGAGACAGGCTGGAACGAGACCAGCGGACGTGCCATTCAGGAACGAGTCCGACCGTTTCCCGTTCCCGGGAACTGTAAGTAGAAAACCGCGACCGAGACCGAGACAGACGGGAACGGGACAGAGGCTGGAACGTGTTTGGCCGACGTGCCGTGGCGGGAACGAGACCGACCGTTTCCCGTTCCCGAGAGCTATAAGTAAAAAGCCGCTACCGAAGTGAGCTATGAATGACCGTTCCTCACAGTTCGTTCCTCGCTCGTTCCGTTCACCATGATGAAACGTTCCTTTGGACCCGTTAATCGCGAACGGCCCATCTCTAAGATAAATCACTGAAATGATAAACACGAATCATTTAAGATGCAATGAATAAAGTTCTTTGACCAATATACATTCTAAAAGTGACAGTAGCAGTTGCCGCGACCTTAACTGCGTGGTCAGTGCACCTGACTGCCATGCAGCGGGCCCGGGTTCGGTTCCCACCAGGTTCAAATGGCTCTGAGCACTATGGGACTTAACTTCTGAGGTCATCAGTCGCCTAGAACTTAGAACTACTTAAACCTAACTAACCTAAGGACATCACACACATCCATGCCCGAGGCAGGATTCGAACCTGCGACCGTAACGGTCGCCCGGTTCCAGACTGTAGCGCCTAGAACCGCACGGCCACTCTGGCCGGCTCCCACCAGGGTTGGAGATTTTCTCCACTTGAGGACTGAGTGTTGTGTTGCCTCAGTGCCAAACGATCATTTCATTTCATTGTTAGTTATATACGAAAGAAGCAATTTTAGAATATTGCGATATCTTGGAAAAAATTTCTGTGGCCGGTTACGGCTCCGGCAAGCAGACAGACCACTGTGCCTCCTCGCTCTACTTGGCTCGGTCTGAAGACAGGTAGCCAGCCAGCAGCGGGCCAGCTGTCTGGGTCGTGATCGGCCGCAGCCGCAGCCAGGCCGCTTTCCCGCATGCGCCAGCTGTGGCGTGGGCCGCTACCGCCCCCCCCCCCCCCCCCCAGGCAGCACGCTCTGCTATGCTACGCTGTGTTCCGCGGCTGCACTTTCTCCCGCGGCGCCTTACCGGCCAGCGCAGCGCGCTATTGTTTCCGGGACCGCCCAGTTTCTCCAGCCGGGTCGCGACGCGTCTGCTGGAGGAGCCGGAAGACACTGGCACAGTTACAGCTGCTCGTGTTCCAGCGACTCACGACTGTGCACGAAAGTTAAGCGATCTCCAGAAACGAGACCGTACTTCCCCATCAGGGTATTAATGAATAAGGTAAAAAATGAAACTTCCTGGCAGATTGAAACTGTGTGTCGGACGGAGACTCGAACTCGGGACCTTTTCCTTTCGCAGGCAAGTGCTCTACCATCTGAGCTACCCACGCACGACTCACACCCCGTCCTCGCAGCTTTCTTCTTGCAGTACCTCGTCTCCTACCTTCCAAACTTTACAGAAGTTCGAAGTTGGAAGGTAGACGAGCTATTGCAAGAAGAAAGCTGCGAGGACGGGGTGTGAGTCGTGCGTGGGTAGCTCAGTTGGTGCGTGTTCGGTCAGAGAGCTGGGTGGCCTCTGTAATAAAAAATTGAGTGAAGAAACAACAACGAACTTGAACGGCTGTCCTTTGATGTCCGCAACGACCAAACACAACGATCAACTACGAACAAAATGAAAAAAAAAAAAAAATGTTGGTAGAGCACTTGCCTGTGAAAGGCAAAGGTCCCGAGTTCGAGTCTCGGTCTGGCACACAGTTTTAATCTGCCATGAAGTTTCATATCAGCGCACATTCCGCTGCAGAGTGTAAATCTCATTCTGAAGGTAAAAACTAACAGCAAAGCATTGGACCAACACTATCTTTCCACTCAGCGAGCACTTTATTTATTTTTACTGCAACATATAGGACACGTCACGTGTTTTCTCGACTCCAGCAGTAAACGTCCGAAACATACTAATTTAATTAGTAACGGTCCAGTTACTAACTTACTTTCCCCAGTAATGATTCAGTTTCAAATACACCGACGGAGAAATATCGCGACACTAGAAAGAAGTTTGCGTCGTAGAAGAAAATTGATAGTCGTGTTTCTGTGTCTATGATGCCTAACCAAATTTCGCGCGAGTCGCATAAGAGTGGCGCTAGTATGGTCACGATGAGGATGCAAATCAGTTTTGCAGACAATTTGTAACAGAGTTGTCACAGTAACAATTTCCAGAAGTGTCGGCTGACCGCTTCTCTGCCTCGAAGGATGAGCAACTTATCGAACTGGTTTCCGAAAAGCAAAATTTGTGGAATATGGCAGACGCCGATTCGAAAAATCAAATGAAAGATGACTTAATTTGGGCAGAAATAGGAAGAAAAATGAATAAAATAAGTAATTAGATATCTCACACTGTCACACGAATTACTTACCAGTTTCTCTTCGATTAACGAAAGAAGATAATAAAACTGGTTGCGTGTGAATCTGAAAAATGCCATAAACTTCTCCGCATCGTCGAGCAAATGTTTCGTAACTAAAATTTTATATGCTCCTTCTTCCTCACGATGCAAGAACATTTGTCTCACTGTTTTGCGCTTCCTGAGTACTCTTTCCAATAGCATAGAGTCCTCCTCCACTTCCCTAACTTCCACGTACTTTCGGAGTGCCAAAATTGACAGTAATCTAGCAGGAGCACTCCGCAGCATGTTTGGCCTTCACTGCCTCCGCTGCTACAGTTGCCTAGCAGAAAGCGTCTCGCAGCGCGTAGGAAATAGTGCGACACCAAAGAACCGCACGGAACTGCTCTCGTCTAGGAGAAACTATTGCACCCACCGACTTCCAGCAAACTTTAAAAATACACATTGTAACGGTCTTGAGCATTAGTTGCCTCCCAGATTGGATATGGTGAGTTGATGTTAGTCGATGTCTTTAAGACGACAAAGACTCCACTATCAATATCTCACTAAAGTTGAACGAGCTCATGTAACAGACTACGAGAAGCTGGATGTTACTTCTGCGATATTGCAGAAAGACTTGGCAGAAATGCAGCCGCTGTACATGATTACTGGCAGCGCTGGTGAAGAGAATGTACGGTCCCAAGAAGACCTGGCTCCAGATGGCCGCATGGCCTACCAAGAGGGAAGACAATCGTGTTCGGTTTGTGTCTGTGGCGCATCATGCTACATCTTCAACAACAATTTCAGCAGCAGTTGACACTACAGTGACATTTACTTATTTATTCTCCATAATTACAGCCTATTATCTGAAAAGCTGAAACTGGCCATACAAATCACATTTCCTTCGATGATAATAATAAATTACGTTTTAGTCGTCCGCCCTAGGTAGTTGCCGGCACGGTAGCTCAGCGTGTTCGGTCAGAGGTTTAGCTGCCCTCTGTAATAAAAAAAACTTTGTTAATCGATCAACAACGAACTTATACGGATGTCTTACGACGTCCGCCCCGAGCAGATGCAACGAACAAATGTGAACAAAATGAGATTAAAAAAAAAAAAAGGTAGCTGAGTGGTCAGCGCGCAGAGTGTCAATTCTAAGGGTCCGGGTTCGATTCCCGGCTGGGTAGGAGATTTTTTTACGCTCGGGGACTGGGTGTTGTGCTGTCCTAATCATCATCATTTCATCCCCACCGACGAGCAAGTCACCGAATTGGCGTCAAATTGAAAGACTTGCACCCGGCGAACGGTGCCCCCTACTGGAGGCCGTAGTCACACGACATTTACATTTTATGTATTAATTGTTTATTTTTGATTCCCAATTAAAATACTGAGGCCCTGCAACCAACATGTCTGCGTGTTAGACACACTGGACCTACTCCTGGAGTTATGGTCTGCAGTGCGATTTCGTATGACAGCAGGAGAACTCTCGTGGTTATCCCACGCACCCCGTCTGCAAATTTGTTCGTCAGTCTGGTGATTCGACCTGTTGTGCTGTCATTCACAAACAGCATTCCAAGTGGAGTTTTCCAACAGGATAACGTTCGCCCACATACAATGACACAATGGACCGCTACAGATTTGTTCCTTCAAGGACAGCTTCGAGCCAGACGGCCTATAGCGTTCATTCCATTGACCCCAAACCACCACCATTTGCGACTTCAATGGTGTCAAGCGAGTGTTCATCGTAGGGCAGGTTGGAGGTCTGTTGTATTTTCTGATGAAAGCTGGTTCAGTCCCCATGCCAGTGATGGTCGTGTGTTGGTTACAAGGACGCCACTTGAGTGCCTGGAACCAACCTGTCTGCGTGGCTGACATACTGGACCTACACCTAGAGTTACGGTCTGGGATGACATTTCGTATGACAGCGGTTATCCCACGCATCCTGATTGCAAATTTGTGCGTCAGTCTGGTGATTCGACCTGTTGTGCTACCATTCATGAACACCATTAAAGGGGGAGTTTTCCAACAGGATAACGCTCGCCCACATACCTCTGTTGTAACCTAACATGCCCCTACAGAGTGTTGACATGTTGCCTTGGCCTGCTCCATCACCAGACCAGTCCCCAGTTGAGCACTTATGGGGCATCACCAGACGACAACTCCAGCGTGATCTCAAACAGCATTAACCGTCCCTGTTGTATTGACCGCCCACGTGCAACAGCCATGGAACTCTATCCCACAAACTGACATCCGGCAACTGTACAACACAATGAATGCACGTTTGCATGCTTACACTAAACATTCTAGCCGTTACACCGGTTACTAAAAGCACTCCGTCTTCAGGCCACGAGTGGCCTACCGGGACCATCCGACTGCCGTGTCATCCCCAAGTGGAGGATGCGCCCGTGTGGTCGGCGCACCGCTCTCCCGGTCGTTATGATGGTATTCTTGACCGAAGCCGCTACTATTCGGTCGAGTAGCTCCTCAATTGGCATCACGAGGCTGAGTGCACCTCGAAAAATGGCAACAGTGCATAGGGGCCTGGATGGTCACCCATCCAAGTGCCAACCACGCCCGACAGGTCTTCACTTTGGTGATCTCACGGGAACCGGTGTAACCACTGCGGCAACACCGGTAACTGATGTCCCAGAAGTCCACATTTGCAGTAGCTTCTCTCAGACTTACGTTAACCTGTGATCTTGCAATGTTAATCACTTAAATATATCTAGACAAATACGTTCCCGAAGTTTCTTCACTCCATATTAATTATTTCTTGGTGTTGCGATTTTTTCCGTCAGCGCACAAATGTTAAAAATACTAATTTCGAGTTGTTGTTCAGTGATATGAGTAAATGGATAAAAGTGGTTTTATTAATACTCGTGGTAAAAAAAATGTCCGTCTCATTTTATCATGAACTAGGAACTTTCGAGTTGTCACTCAGCTTCGAATCCGGGGGGACACCTAAAAATGAATGCAGCAGAAGTGGCGGAGGTGTAGAACAGTGTCATGGAACAACAGACACAGCGACCACATCCAGCAGCTGTTTTCTGATGAATGAAGACGTTTAAAAAGCAGTTGTATAGAGTCACTCGTATTGTTCTCGTTGTATTTTCATTCTAGATTGACTGGTTTGGCGTTGCTCCAAACTTCTGCCGATATAACTAACCCATTTAAAGTCAGTTACAAGTTTAGCAATACCAAGTGGTACTCTGTAACTTTAAACAGGAATATAGTTCGTTTCGTTTTCTGCAGGCATTCGTTTGTTTTAACAAGGGTTACGTGAGATAATATGTTGGTCTAGTTTTGCAATAAGTATACGTCATATACAGTTATTAATTCAAGTGAGTGAGGCTCTGAGAATTACTTACACTTCGTTTTATTGTGAAATATTCCTTCGATATTTTTAGGGAGTGGAACGTTATTGACATAGCGTGAGGGTACCGCGGAGCTTTTGACATAGCCCTGTGGATGTCAGAATGATCAACATGGGTTGGACTGGCCCATAGTTGGATCATTCCCTAACTGCTCATACGCATTTAATAAAAGTTGTCGGGCAACCCAAAGCTAATAAGGTAGGGATGACCCAAGCAAACATTAGGCATGGGTCTTTCACCTGACATAACATAACAAACAGCGTGATCACCTAAGAAATGAAACAATGATCCACATTAATTTGTGTTCATTGTACAGTTTCCTGTTAATATGTGCATGAATAAGAAATTATTACAGGTTCCATATGACCTAAAAAAAATGCAGAGAATATGAAAACTTAACAGTTATTAACATGGGGCAGTACTAAGCTAACAGATGAATGTCCCAGCAAATAGTGAATAATTTAGATGAAAGGGATAAGACCCTAATCTACGAATGTATTTCAGAAAGGCAGCCCCACGGGGAAGGATCTCATCTAATTGTACTTCATGTCACGATGGCAGTGATGCACAGAACCATTATCATTCACGCCTTCCACTTCTTGGAGATAGCCCGTCAGAAAAACTGAGTCAGCGTCAATGCATAATGAATGAGTCGTTGAGAACAGTGTCTATAAAAAGCTTCAGAGACAGCAGCACTCGCTGACTATAAACTACAATGTGTGGACACAGAATATTTAAACGAAATCGTCCACCAGACATGCCGTAGAATAAATAATAGCATGTACATCCAAACTAATTCTTGTAACTCTTGTAACGCACGCAGTTGTTTTTAATAGGAATTTTAGTTAAACTACACAGCAGATATCGTTGCGTCTGAATACTCTAGCGTCGATGACTTCAAAGGAGAAACAATCAATGGTTTTTCCAAAATTGGCATCACAAGAAACTTATTAGTTCTTTCTCAGACTTTGTTGCAATTTTTTTCAGCTGTTTACTATTTTTCCGACACAGATTTAGGATGTGGAAAGCGTTTTCTTTCACAAGCTATGACTGTTGTGCAGTTGAATACGTTCAGTTATTGCTCAAAATGCTGTACCGTGACTCGTAATCCTTTCTGCCCGTTATGTACAACATCACTTACGTGGAAATGTCGAAATGATTTCCAGTGTTTCAGAAAACACCCTGCGAACATCAAAGTCAGCAAGTGCACCCAGTTACACATACTAAGTAAAACAAAATCCGAATATTGCTCATCTTTTAAGTTGTTTCCATACGTGAACTTACCTTAACTGGTAACTATTTAATGTACAAATTCCCAGATTCCCTCTCTGCGAATAAATGAAAGATCGTTCGTTCGGCTGCTAGACCCCTTTCGCTGTTTTCATTTTCGAAGCACCTTCAGTGACCTATATAGCCCGACATCTGATGAAATATTTTGAATTTCTTACTTTAGCTGTGATGAAATGTTTCGCGACTTGACAAAAGAAAAGCTATACATATCTTATTGAAATAATTGTTTTCTGTTCTCTGCAAACTAAGGTGTAACATGAGTTTTTTCGTTAGGTTTGTTGCCGTATTTCTATCTATTGAATAAATATTTAGTACTACAAACAAGAGTCATTTTATTTTATTGTGCTGTATCAGGATAATTAACGTATTTGTATACAATAAATATGTCATCCAAATACACCTTTCACACTCCCTTCGAAAGATCTCTCCACAAGAATAGTCTTCTTAAACAGTACCCTAACCATTTCTTCTTTCTCTCTAAAATCTCTTCTAATATTTGTCTTTTTTTACCCACTGTCGTTAACACTTCTTCATTCATAATTCTTTCTATCCATCTCATCTTCCGTGTCCTCCTTCAGATCCACATCTTCCTTCCTTATCGTTCACATTTCTGCGCCATAGAAAACCACAATATGCGCAAAGCATATAACCAGTCTTTTGCAGCTATCTGTTCAGTTTTCTGCATAGTAGTTTCTTCTTTCTGTTGATTGGTCTCTTAGCCATTCCAGTTCTGGTTTTTATTTATTAGGTGGGTGTCATATCTTTCTTTATTAAGTTGCTTAACTATTTGGAAACTTTACTGCTTCAGTGGTGCCTTCTCCTAATGTTATGGTTGTCTTCATTCTCCTTGTAACAATAGTCATAGTCTTAATTTTACTACTGTTAATTCATATTCCATGCTCTTGCCTGAAAGTACTCACTCAGATTTATACCATTTTCTTCATTGTTAGTTCATTTTCAGCCAAAGGCACCATGTAAACGTAGAATACTACACATTCAATCATTTTCCCATTCACAGATGCACTGATCTACATTTACCTCCAAATATGTGATGTTCAGTGTGGGAGAGAGGCATCATCCTTTTTCGACCCATCCCTTTCATTTGTTGTCTCTTCTCCAATCCGTATCCTGGATTTCTGCTTCATATTTGGGTCCTAAATTCATGGCCTTCCTCCTCCCTAATCTGTTCCCTCTGCGCCTAAAATCTTTGAAAGTTTGTCCTACTCATATCTATCAAACAGATTTTCGAATTGGACACGATAGCGTTTACAACACAGTTCTTAATAAGCTTGTTACAACTTCTTTTGATCCTCCTCTTCTAAAAACGTAGTGTTCTTCATTTATGGTACCACCTCTTTTCGTACGGTATATATTTTCCGTTCAACACTCTGAGTAACTGATTCGCTGTGTGCAGTACTAGACTGACAGTCCTGAATTCTTCACATTTCCTTGTGTTTTTCACTTCCTCGTTGGATATCATTATCGTTGTCAAGAAGTCTTGTGGTCGCCCCACATATTCATACACTTCTCGACATTGCCGTTACTGTCTTAATGTTTAGACTTTTAAATATTCGGAAGGAAGTTCATCCATTCCACTTGCATTCCGGTTTTTCATTTCATTAAGAGCCATTCTCGTTTCATCTTGCATTCTAAGCTCTTCTTTATCATATTCATTCGCTGCCTGTTCAATATGCACACGATATGGTCGTTATTTTGCCTCATGAAGTTCTTATGTTCCCTTTTCCTCTGATTAACACTTTTGGTTGTTACTACCTGGAATTCGGTTCTTAATAGCTATGACAATTCTACTTTTATTTTTATTTTGACTTCAAGGACTGTATCTTTAACTTTCATTCTTGCATTGACCCTTTCTTTCGTCACAATATTCCTTCATTCCTTTCCCTTTTATTCCTCTGCCTCTCTTCCTAGTTAATTATTTAGCCTTTCAGAGATTCCATGCGTGAACATAGACGTACTATATCTGGCCACCATTCTAAACACGGTCACAGACACCACATATTGCGTGTCTATGCATTGTCATATCTACAGAAAACAAATCGTAATAACATTACGGAAAAAGAACAGTTTGTGTGGCGGGGCAGAAGAACGGCTTCACCACCAGACAAGCAAGTACAGATGTAATACAATATCAACACAAACTGTAAGTAATGGAGCAAAGTAATTAGAAATTAAAGAGCCAGAACAGTTTATGGCTTGTACAACACAATGTCAGAGTATGTGCATTAAAAACACTGCATGAAAGTGAAAATATGTTTATTTTCAGGCGACTGATTAGGGTCCAGACAAAAAATTGTAAACTGCACTTTTTCTTTTCTCACAGACCTGACCTCAAGAGCTTTTTTACACTACTGGCCATTAAAATTGCTACACCATGAAGATGACGTGCTACAGACGCGAAATTTAACCGACAGGAAGACGATGCTGTGATATGCGAATGATTAGCTTTTTAGAGCATTCACACAAGGTTAGAGCCTGTGGCGACACCTACAACGTGCTGACATGAGGAAAGTTTCCAACCGCTTTCTCATACACAAACAGCAGTTGATCGGCGTTGCCTGATGAAAAGTTGTTGTGATGCCTCGTATATGGAGGAGAAATGCGTACCATCACGTTTCCGACTTTGATAAAGGTCGGATCGTAGCCTATCGCGAATGCGGTGTATCGTATCGCGACATTGCTGCTCGCGTTGGTCGAGATCCAATGACTGTTAGCAGAATATGGAATCGATGGGTTCAGGAGGGTAATACGGAACGCCGTGCTGGATCCCAACGGCCTCGTATCACTAGCAGTCGAGATACAGGCATCTTATCCGCACGGCTGTAACGGATCGTGCAGCCACGTCTCGATGCCAGAGTCAACAGATGGGGACTTTTGCAAGACAACAACCATCTGCACGAACAGTTCGACGACGTTTGCAGCAGCATGGACTATCAGCTCGGAGACCATGGCTACGGTTACCCTTGATGCTGCATCACAGACAGGAGCGCCTGCGATGATGTACTCAACGACGAACCTGGGTGCACGAATGGCAAAACGTCATGTTTTCGGATGAATCCAGGTTCTGTTTACAGCATCATGATGGTCGCATCCGTGTTTGGCGACATCACGCTGAACGCACATTGGAAGCGTGTATTCGTCATCGCCATACTGGCGTATTACCCGGCGTGATAGTATGGGGTGCCATCGGTTACACGTCTCGGTCACCTCTTGTTCGCATTGACGGCACTTTGAACAGTGGACGCTACATTTCAGATGTGTTAACGATCCGTGGCTCTACCCTTCATTCGATCTCTGCGAAACCCTACATCTCAGCACGATAATGCACGACCGCATGTTGGAGGTCCTGTAGGGGCCTTTCTGGATACAAAAAATGTTCAACTGTTGCCCTGACCAGCAAATTCTCCACATCTCTCACCAACTGAAAACGTCTGGTCAATGGTGGCAGAGCAACTGGCTCGTCACAATACGCCAGTCACTACTCTCGATGAACTGTGGTATCGTGTTGAAGCTGCATGGGCAGCTGTACCTGTACACGCCGTCGAAACTCTGTTTGACTCCATGCCCAGGCGTATCAAGGCCGTTATTACGGCCAGATGTGGTTGTTCTGGGTACTGATTTCTCACGATTAACACACCCAAATTGTGTGAAAATGTAATCACATGTCACTTCTAGTATAATATAATTGTCGAATGAATACCCGTTTATCATCTGCATTTCTTCTTGCTCAGAACGTTCAAATGTGTGTGAAATCTTATGGGACTTAACTGCTAAGTTCATCAGTCCCTAAGCTTACACACTACTTAACCTAAATTATCCTAAGGACAAACACACACACCCATGCCCGAGGGAGGACTCGAACCTCCGCCGGGACCAGCCGCACAGTCCATGACTGTTGCGCCTGAGACCGCTCGGCTAATCCCTCGCGGCTTTCTTCTTGGTGCAGCAATTTCAGTGGCCAGTAGTGTAATAATACTGGGATATGATAGTCGTGGAGATACTCTACAGTCCTATTGTGGCACTTGCCGTTCGATCCTTTATCCCTGCACCGGAGATAAGCAGTTAACTGGGAGTTACTCACTTTGCCCACACCGGCCTGTTGCAGGTCGCTCTGGTGGGAGAGAATTTATCTCCCTCCTGTCAAGACGTCGCAGGGCGGAGCCCAATGTTTGCAGAGTGAGGGCAAACAGTTGGATTCCTCATTCCGGGTCGATCCCCGCTCCCCCTTGCAACGCGAGCCCCCGGCGTAGCCCTTGCCGAGTAGGGTGTGACAGATGGGGTGGCGGCCGGGCCGGCAGGGCAGGGAGAGAGGGTGGGGACCGCGCGGCTTCCGGCCGCTATTGAGCCATCATCGGCCCCTCGGCGGCGACAGCTGCGAGGCGTGCCGGCTGTTGTAACATTAGCGGCTTAACTCCCGTCTCCGGTGTCGCGGCCGACCCTCGCTTGTCAAACAAAGGCTCAGCAGCTATTTACCCGCCGCTGAAGACGCTCATTAAGTAGCCGGGACGCCACTGCTGCCGAAATTATTAACGGGAACTCCTTTTCTTTTTTACTTTGGTCGGGCTGAGGGTAAATGTTTAACTCGGTCTCATCTTGACTGATGCCTGTGGGCTCACTAAAAAAATATTATACAGGGCGACAGTAATCGAACTATATGAAGTAAAACAGTCATAACTTCTGAGGTAATACTGACCTTACGACTTATCTTAGAAGAAAGATTAAGGAAAGGAAAATCTACGTTTCTAGCATTTGTAGATTTAGAGAAAGCTTTTGACAATGTTGACTGGAATACTCTCTTTCAAATTCTAAAGGTGGCATGGGTAAAATACCGGGAGCGAAAGGCTATTTACAGCTTGTACAGAAACCAGATGGCAGTTATTAGAGTCGAGGAGCATGAAAGGGAAGCAGTGGTTGGAAAGGGAGTGAGACAGGGTTGTAGCCTCTCCCCGATGTTATTCAATCTGTATACTGACCAAGCAGTAAAGGAAACAAAAGAAAAATTCGGAGTAGGTATTAAAATCCATGGAGAAGAAATAAAAACTTTGAGGTTCGCCGAATACTATCAGAGACAGCAAAGGACTTGGAAGAGCAGTTTAACGGAATGGACATTGTCTTGAAAGGAGGATATAAGATGAACATCAGCAAAAGCAAACCGAGGATAATGGAATGTAGCCGAATTAAGTCAGGTGATGCTGAGGGAATTAGATTAGGAAACGAGACACTTCAAGTAGTAAAGGAGTTTTGCTATTTGAGGAGCAAAATAACCGATGATGGTCGAAGTAGAGAGGATATAAAATGTAGACTGGCAATGGCAAGGAAAGCGTTTCTGAAGAAGAGAAATTTGTTAAGATCGAGTATAGATTTAAGTGTCAGGAAGTCGTTTCTGAAAGTATTTGTATGGAGTGTAGCCATGTATGGAAGTGAAACATGGACGATAACTAGTTTGGACAAGAAGAGAATAGAAGCTTTCGAAATGTGGTGCTACAGGAGAATGCTGGAGATTAGATGGGTAGATCACATAACTAACGATGAAGTAGTGAATAGAATTGCGGAGAAGAGGAGTTTGTAGCACAACCTGACAAAAAGAAGGGACCGGTTAGTAGGACATGTTCTGAGGGATCAAGGGATCACAAATTTAGCAATGGAGGGCAGCGTGGAGGGTAAAAATCGTAGAGGGAGACCAAGAGATGAATACACTAAGCAGATTCAGAAGGATGTAGGTTGCAGTAAGTACTGGGAGATGAAGAAGATTGCACAGGATAGGGTAGCATGGAGAGCTGCATCAAACCAGTCTCAGGACTGAAGACCACAACAACAACAACTTCTGAACGGTTTGTGTTAAGACGTTCGAACTGAACGATTGGCTGCGGGGCATGATGGGAATTAGTATGCGCTGGGTGGGTTCGTCAGTAAGCAAAATCGGCACTTTTCGGGGTCTGAGAATCCGCATTTCACACTCGAGAAGTCTCTTCACCATCAACGGATGATTGTGTGGTGTGCAATGTCGAATCACGGAATAATCGTGCGATATTCCTTGGTAGAACGGTGACTAGGAAACGTACGTGAAGGTTTGGAAGATGATTTCATCCCCATTAACCAAAGTGTCCATGAGGGTAAACATCTGCCCCGTGAGACAAGATGTGGTACATGGAAGACGGGGCTCGACCCCATCGAACCAGGAGAGTGTTTCATGTCCTGGAGGAGCACTCTGGGGATAGCATTCTGGCTCTGGGGTACCCAGAGTCCAGTGGCATCGACCTCGATTGGCCGCCATATTCTCCGGATCTGAACACATGCGATCCCTTCTTGTGGGGCTGAATTAAAGACAGGGTGTACTTCAGTAACCCCAAAGCCATTGCTAAGCTAAAAACAGCCATTCAGGAGGTCATCGACTGCATCGACGTTCCGACACTTCAGCGGGCCAAGTAGAATTCTGCTATTCGTCTGCGCCAATGATGACAGGCATATCTAACATATCATAACCTAAATCCGAATATATGTAGTGACGTTTACATGTTGAATAAAGTGTGCACACACCGTAATTTGTAACTAATTTGCGTTTTTTTGTGTAGTTCAATCATTGTCACCCTGAATAAAATGTTCTCGGGTTTCCACCCGCGTCAATTGCTTAATACTACACGAGCTTTCGGCCAATTACTCCTTGGGCATTGTCAAGTGATATGACTGCCGGTGGGCTGTTGGTGCGCCCTTTCCAGAGAAATCTGCGTTAGCTGAGCATGCGTTAGGAAACGGTCACCACATAAAATTTGGCGTCACCTCTGTCGTGGCTCGCACTAACGGCTTCTGGGACAGTCTAATAAAGGAAGCTACTGAAATAAAAAATTACCGCAAACGCCCTGAATAGAGACGGTGGGTTGCAGTTCAGCGCTGCGTGAGATCCAGCGATCGCGCGATTGAAGAGGGCATATCGAACGCCAACTCAAAACATGCCCATATATGGGAATGTCACGGGCAACAGTGGCGTCACAGCCGGTAGCTAGCGTATATAAGGACGCACCAACAGCCCAATGGCCAAGGAGTGCTTGGCCGAAATCTCGTGTAGTTCTGAGCAATTGACGCGAATGGAAACCCGAGAACATTTTATTCAACGTTATCGCCGTGAGACTCTGCATTTACACATTGTCACCCTGTTCTTAAACTTCTTGTATACTGCTCCAAAGTATTATCACTTCCCCAAAATCCCGAATCTAAATACATTCCGCTAGACTTTCCCTATCCAACTACACTACGCAACAAAATCAGAGGATCACTTTTTCGAAACCCTGTAACTGTCTGCCAATGCGACGCATAAGTTTGGAATTTCGCTCGAAGATGCTTACAACGTTCCTCTATAATGGTGCAAAATCGTGTCGTCCTGCGACGTCACCCTCGGGTTCGGCGACGCTTGAAACAGCAAGGTGTCCACACATGCCACAGCTCAGAGGTTGAGGTGAGCTCTAAGGTGTATTAATGATGTCGCATTGGCACCAAACTTCACCACAATTCTGCCCAACACCACTCGGTACGTGTCACCCTGTGGGAAGGTCGGCACAGCCCCTGTCACCCGCATTTCACCCCTTCTTTTGACGCCTCTGCTGTGGAAGTCAGGACCGCGACACCCAGCGTTGAAATCATGCGATTTTTTATTAGTGGCCGAAGAAGACATTCGAAACTCACCGCCGCTCAGGATCGACTCAAAAAGGCCTCAGTGGGTGCCATAAAGGGTATCAGTGAAACCATCCTTTTCTGCATGGCGTCGATTCCCGCACATTTCGCGGTTAAAAACGACATTTCGCAGTGCGATGAGCAACAGGCAGCTGTTCTTCAGAACCTTCGAGACTGCTGACGCCCTCGCACGTTTCAGCCCTTCTCTGAGGACAGCGTGGGGCTGCATCACCACTGAACACGATCGCACCCGTTTGGAGTGCAGTGCGACCGCAGTTTTTGCACTCGTATGCAGGCCGGAACCACAAGGACTGATCAAAACCGTTCAACGAAAGTTGAACGTGATCCAAAGCAGGAAATGGTAGTTATGCTTATTGAACTCTCCTATTTTCCACCTTCCTGTGGTGTGATAACGCTGCAGCGCAACTTTAACATCCTTGTGAATAAAACGGCAAAGGGTCCGTCTGCGATCCTTTAGTTCAGCAACATCCTCAGAGCCACCCACGCAATTTTGTCGAGCACGTTAAAAATTTACGCGTTAGAATCTTCGACGCCAGTTCAGCTTGGCATCTGCTCTAGCGCCTGAAGGTAGGCAAACATCTCGCAAGGATTGTCGAAGGGGTTGCGTCCCACTTTCTCGCGCTTGAATCCTTTAACGGCTCATAACGTTGCCTCACTTCCTCGAACACCTACAACAACTTCGCCTCTCCTATCTCTACCACAAACTTTAGCCTCAGACACCCTATACTTTCCCATCCTGGATAGTGCTTGCCACATTCAAGACCCCACCTTTCTTCCATCTCCAGACACCTCACATCCTTTCTCGGCGTAATTTCAATCGCCTTCACCTCAAAGACCAAGAACTCACTTCTCTAATGTACCATTCCTTCCAACCACGACCTACCCATTCCATCCCACCCCAAATGAAGGCTCCTACACATCCTTTCTTTGTCCAGCTCGCATTCCACCCATCCCCTTAAGGTACGCTCACAATGGCCGTAAAAAGCGCACATTATCGATGATTATATTGGGCGTCCCAGGAGGAATGGTCATTATCTAGGGATATGACAGGAACGGTCTAAGCAAAAATGTCCAGTAAACATGGACTCTAGACTGTAAAACGTAAGAATTACGAGGAATTGTTCATCTTCGTTAATGTCAAACGTTACTACTTATCCGCACTGTTCCTGAGTTTGTATTGTTTGCGTCGAATTGGAAATGAAACGCTAAATATCTTTCAAGTCACAATTTACGCCTCGTAATATTTCATAATCGAATCTTCTGTCATCCAGAGATACAGTATGCAGCTTGTCTATGATTATCCTTGAATAGTGCACACGCTATTACGAAAATCACTTTAGTTTTTTATTACTGACAAAATTTAACAATAATTAAATGATTATGAATGACTGCGTTTTGTTTATAGAGACAGGAGGGTTAATCCTGCACTTACTATCAGCAACTGAGGCAACTAAAACGTCCGTGATTTTTATAGTCCATGACTCAAAGATATTATAGCAAGGCCTATGGTCCGTTACTATACTTCGATACAGTCATTCAGACTTCGTACGCTTTTACTTTCACGAAGCTAAGTGACCAATTCCGTTCTTATATTCAATTTAATGTCCCTTTGTATAGTCCACTGATTATCGGTTATTCAGCACGTAATAGAATTTATTACTGAGCACTTCTTTTTCTCGCGCACACAATTCATCAGCTATTCTTAGTCCGTGACCTTACGGCAAAAGTCTGTCCCGTATAAACTAACTATAGTCAATTTTCATGCAGTTTAACGAAAGTGCCCTGATCCTTTCCGTAGCATATCACGCGGAAATGCCTTCTATACCTTCTATATCGCACGCCGCAGCTAGGTAGACTTATTCTGAGCGCAGAAAACAAAACAAAACAAACAATATCCGCGAATGGTTTATATAGTATAATTTAGAAGCAAAAGTAACCGCGTTAACCCTCTTTCATCTCCCTGAGGCTCTACTTTGCTGCGGGCGTTATTCTGATGACAGATTATGTATCAATAATTACTTTTTCAATGCTATTAATTATTTACGATATTATTGATCACCTCTCCCCTATATGAGAATTAGTTCTCAATTAAAAGAGCGGTTATAGTTGTACAATGTAGTTTTCCTTGGATGACTGTAGTTATCACACATTCCATACCACACGTCAGTGGCCTCTTGAGTGTGACAGGAAGCATTTTGAAACGGGTGTTAATTGTCTCATTTTGTTAGTACTCTTGTGACCTGCCCTTAGTTTGTTGCTAGTAACAATATCTTTTCACTTTAACTCCGAGTGGAAAAACCAAGGGTGGCGCAGAATTGTGCCTTTGAAGTTACTGTCCAAGACAAGCAACATTTTTCATTCCGTGTTTTTCAGTTTTTTTAGTTTTTTTGCTAGTTTGCTATGAAAGTCACTATCGGGAAGGACAAGTTTGTCTTTTATCTACATGCTGGTGGGTAACTTCCAAATATGAACATTTCGCGGGGAAACATTGCTTGTCATTATATGGACGCTTTGTTTATTGTTTATTGTGTCATATCTTAGCACAGCGCAAGCCTTTCTTGTAGTCAGCTCCATTGGTTTCAAAGGCTTATATCATACAGCTAACATTTAGTAAACAGTTCTGCTCTCACATATTCATTCTTTTCATGTTTTTTTTTATCCAAAGATATATGTACTTCTAAACAGTAGTTATCAAATGTATAATGATTGACAACGTTGTTGTCAGTACGCATTTTGTTGAATCTGAGTCAACGACAACTTTCTCAAAATTCAGTAGTCCCAGAAAGTGTGGTAATTTATACGTTTACGACTGCTCAAGTCGGAGCCGTCTTATCACTTTGCACAATTAAAATCTAATGTTTCTAGCAGTGGGATTGGTAATAATTTAAGTCTCTTATAAATGGTAGACAGGATGCTGAAACCTTTGTACTTCTTAATGCCCTAGCTGTCTCCTTTCTAGTGAGGCAGAACATTTAAAACATTTTCTAAGATTTGGGGAGTTATCTTCTTTCTCAAAGATTCTATAAATAATTTTGTAAGTGTATTTTGAGTACCTTTTACGCCAGTTTAACTATTTCTATTCAACCACAAACATCTGTCGGCTTCTTCTCTTTCTTAGTTCATTGAATGTTTTCGCACCACTCACGTGTTTAAATGTGTTTCTGGTTCATCTCCTGCATTATAAAAACTTTCAAGAAAATCTTAACATGCCTGTAGTCATTCTACAATATAACTTGTTTTGTCTGGTGAAATTTGCTATCTTCCCAACACAACATTCACTTTCTGTTTGTGGAACCATGTACTCATTGCACCTCCTGACGTCTTCTTGAAAGAATTTATGAACAGCTTTGTTTAATTCAGCGTTTTATATCCTGTCCTCATTACCATTTGCTTGAAGCACTCGCATCCTGTTTAGTATCTGTATCTTTCCAGTTGACATTTTCTGCTTTTTTCGTAATAAGTGTTGCTGTTCGGATATGTACCTGCGCTAAATAATTGCCTGGACAGGCGAGTGAGGTGCATGGGGCAGCGGAGCCAAAAACTGGCTGTGTGTGGAGGTGCGTTGTCGCGATGGAAGAACCAGCCTCCTGTCTGACACAAATCGGGTCTTTTTCGACGAACTGGGCTCCAAGATAACCCTCTAACCTCTGACAGTTGATCAATTGTCTGTGGACGGTCTGTAAGCGCAAGCTCTTGAATTTTTTCAATATTTTTCGTCGATTCGGGCAGTTGATGGACGTCCAGAGTGAGGTTTGTCATCAATCGACATTTCGTCATTTTTAAATCGAGCTAACTACTGATACACTTGAGCTTTTCCCATAGCGTCATCTTGGTAAGCTACTTTCAACTTTAAAACAGTTCCAGCAGCATTTGTACGGAGTGAAAAACAAAATTTCACAGCTGCACGTTGTTTACTTAAACTTGCAATCAAAGAAGAACAAGAACAAACCAGTACTAGCAAAAACAGTCACTGCAGATGCACAGAACGAGCCAGGTCGACGACACGGGTAGCAATGGACTTAGCAATGAGTTGCGCTGTACAAGCCTAGTGACAGAGATGCAATGTTGTTCCAATTTTTTCACTTTTTTCTTTTTTCTTTTTTTTCTTTTTATTTAATTTTATTTATTTATTTATTTTTTGTACCCACTTGTAGTGCCTTGGCTACATTCAGAAACCTCAGAGATCCGACGACTGAGTCAGAAAATGCACACAGCTAACAGTACTGGAATCAAAAAAGTACCGTGAGGGAATAATCTCTTGGTCAGATGACCAACCTGCTTACGTTCCCCAATAGAAGCCGTTACTCGGCTAGATCGCGGATTCGGTTGCGTTGGAGTGGAACGTGAGTGGTGGTGGGGGGGGGGGGGGGAGGGGGAGGCTAAGGGGGAGGAATGAATCGTGTAACTGAAGGCTCACTAGGCGCCTGTACCCTGACCGTTGGGGAGCCCGGAGTAGAGAAGCGACACGTTGGTAGATCTCGTCGCCACGGAACAGTGCAGGCATTTGTAACGTACCAAGGCTGGCCAACTTGAAGCGTTGTACCACTTTCTACAATGTATTCGCAGTTCTTTTTTCTTTATCATTACTAATAATTGAATGTAAGAATGCACCACGAATGAATTATCCGAATGAGACGGAAATCGCTAGATGTAACGGACATGTACAGACAAATACATGATTTCATAAAAACAGGATAATTTGCTCAAGGGGAAGAGCGTCACGAACTGGGCAAGTCAGTAACTGTGGGCCTTAAGCAAGCAGATATTGACAGAGGTGTTGGGTGCCGTCCTGGGAGATACTGTTCCAAATTCTCTCCAATTGGCGGGTTACGTCGTCAAAACCCCCAGCTGGTTGCCGGGCCCTGGCCGTAACGGTGCAAAATTTCTCAACTGGGGAGAGATCCGGCGACCTCGCTGGCGAAGGTATCGTTTGGCAAGCACGAAGACAGTCAATAGAAACTCTCGCCGTGTGCTGGCGGGCACTGTCTCGTTCAAATGTAAGTCCAGCGTGGATTTGCATGAAGGGTAACAAAACGGGACGTGCAGTATCGTCGACGTACCGCAGTGCTCTAAGGGTGCCGCGGACGTCAACCAATGAGGTCCTAACGTGAAAAGAAATGACAGCCCAGACCATCACCCCTATTTGTCGGGCCGTATGACAGGTGACACTCACGCTGCTATCCCCCCGCTGTCTGGGCCTATCCAGACACATCTTCGCTGGTCTGCGGGGCCTGGAATCTCATTGGCTGGAGTCGTACTGTCTTCAGCGATGAATCGCGCTTCGGACTGAGCCCTGAAGATCAGCGAAGACATGTCTGGAGACGCCCCGGACAGCGGTGGGGTACCAAACCGACTTCCGCCCGCTATACGAGCCTACAACCAGGAGTGATGGTTTGGGGTGCCACTTCATGTCATAGCAGGGCCACTTGGGTTGTCATTCGCACAGCCCTTACGCCACAACGGTACGTCGACGATATTCTACGGACGGTTTTGTTGCTCTTCGTGGCAGTCCATTAGCGGCTTACATTTCAACAACAGAATACCAGCCCATAAATGGCAAGAGTATCTACTGATAGTCCTCATACTTGCCAGACCCTCCTTTGGTCACCAACACCGCCGGTTCTCTGCCCAGAGAACGTATGGGCAGCTCGGGATTTTGATTATACAACCCGCCTGTTGGACAGAATTTGGCACGATAACCCTCGGGAGAACATCCAACAAGTCTTATCAATCAATGCGGGGCTGAATAGCTACTTGTATAAGGACCAGGGGTGGATCAACGAGTTACTTAATCGCTCAATTAGTCAAGGCCTTCCTCCTGAGTAAATCTAACAATTTTTTAAATCATCAATTTTTTTCTGTAATTGTAATCATTTGTTTGTCTGCACGCATACGTCACATGCACCTATATCCGTCCCATTCGGATAATTAATCCAGGGTCCGTCTTTTTTTTTTTGGCTTAGAATGTATTTCGAGTAAAGTATCTGATATGAATGTCAGATTTTACGCTTGTTGAGTAATGTTATTATAAGCTCTATCATCGATCAATTGTGAAGTTTGTTATTTGTTCTCTGAGGCGTTGGAAGCTTCTTTTTCTAGAAGCAATTGAGTTATATTTGATGTATTTCGACCGTATTGGTGTGAGAGAAAAAACGGGAAGTTACAGATTTTTGAAGCGGAATGTTAAGTTTTAATTGTAGTAACAGATTTATGAATACGCGAGCAACCTATTGCAACTGCAGACACTGGCGGTATGAATTTTTGTTACATGTCCATTTTCCAACGTCCGCTTGTCAAACAGCGTATTTTTATACCAACATTATTAAACGTAAAATGCCGCTTTATCGCGCTATTCAAGAATAAATATCTGTCTCACCACTGTTTGTGTTACCACATTTATTTACTGTTATTAGGGGATTAAGCTGTAAACTATAATAAGAAACCTTGTCTACCGATTTTCTGTGAGTCGTCGAGAGGAGTGTGAGGCGCAAATTACTTGATGTATTCCCTCTGTACAGTAGTAATTTTGGACCAGTCTAATTTTAAGGCAACGCCCTTCGGACTGTAACTATTGGTGGTCGCCAAGATGGCGGTGACCGTTAGAGAAACTCCTTGGTCTGACGAAGTACGCCAGGAGTGCAAGTGTGTCATTCATTGGAGGTAGTTGGCGGTTAGTGCTACCCACGCAATGGCAGCCTAACAGACGTGGAGGGAAGAAAAATGAGACGTGCGTATGGCGTTTTCGGCCGTCAGACTCCTTCCGGGGTGTTAAGTCGCCTAGTGCAAGACTTTTTACCTGCTCCACTCCTGCAACTTTCGCGTCGATGATGATGATACCGATACCCAGGCCCGAGCTGAGAAAATCGCTGAACGGGCTGGGAGTCGATACATGCAGAATGTTTATAAGTTGGTAATAATATTCATAGGACCACGGGCTGTTGACACATACCGACACCCAGGCCCGAGCTGAGAAAATCGCTGAACGGGCTGGGAGTCGATACATGCAGAATGTTTATAAGTTGGTAATAATAGCCATAGGACCACGAGCTGTTGACACAGATCTGCAGAGTACCCTCAGAACTTACTGTGTACTTTAATAAATATGTAATGTACTGAATCGACTGTGAGAAAGCTAAGTGGCAAAGATGTTATCTGAGAGACTCTGTGATAATTATATCGTTGACTCGGAATATTACTCTTTCTGTGGTTTACTCGTAACTAAGGGTAACTAGAGTTTTCTGTTCACTTCTTTTGATATTATGTGGAGAATTGTACGAGAGACACAATAAACCGTTATTATTTCATGAGAGCAAAGGTGAGCGTCACGACCTTTATTAGTATTTTTGGAAGTATTGAAACAGCAGAATTGTTTCAGATTGAATGCGACGTGTACGGGAAGAGACATGGGCAACATCACTCGAACCTGCAATCTCATGTATGAATAGTTGCTAAAAATATCCAGCCGTCTCTCCCAAGACTCTTCATACGCACAACAAACAGTAATTCTTTTAACAGCACTATCAGAGACAATTTTATCACGTTGTTACGACCTTTTACTGCGAGCATAATACATCGACAACAGACAAACAAAAAACAGACAAACACATAAAAGAATCTACCACATTTAGCAACAAATGATCAGGAAACCATACATGAGCACACACACACGGTTGTCGTCATAGCAACGAAAGTTTGTATGTGTATCGTGATTAATATTGTATGATGTTAATTGTATTTTCTTTTTCATGTAACCATTTGTGACGAAACGAGAGAACAAAGTTACAACAAAGGAGATAAATAGCGTAGATATGCCCGTCTATATCGCAGTTATCTACAAGGAGTAAGTGTACGTTGTCATATTCTATTCTGCTGACTCATCTATGGGTAGTAGCAAAGAGTTAAGTGTAGATAGGCACATACTTCCTTAGTAGATTAGCGGTAGTTTGTGTTACAAATTGTGTGTCAGTTCAATACGACTATTTGTCACAAAACGGTCATCTGCGTAACGATTAGCACGTCATTAGCTACTGAGTAAACAGTATATGTTACACACGTTTTTAACGGATCATTTAGTATTAATTATTGTGTGATTATATGGTTAACACACGATCTCAGACCAAGATGGCTCAATCGGGTGAAACTAGTGTGCCTCAAACTAATGTGCAGGAGGTAGTTGACCCTAAGACAGTTTTACTGAAACGAATAGAGAAAATGTCTCGAGAATTTCGAGAAAGTCAAGCTGCGTCTCATAACGAACTACAGTCTGCTCTGCAAAAACAAATAGCAGAATCACAGTCGATATTTAAATCAGAGATTAATATAATGAAAACAGCCTTACAAATGCAGATTGTAAATACACAAGAGGAACTTAAAACTAAAATAGAACAAGTTTCTCTTACGCACACAGCTTTAATAACAGAGTTTAAATTTTCCGGGAAGCACACAAGCACCTACCCGAAGCGGTTAACAATCTTCAGTTAGAATTTGATAAAGCGTCACAAATGCAAGAACAGCTATCGGCCACAGTTACAGAACTGTCACAGGAGTTACATAACGCTACAATAGGGCTAGCTAACGTGGTTAAGCAAAAGCTTACACCATGAGATGGAACAGTTTTCCGATGTTTTTAATCAGTGGCTCGGTGAGCGTGATTCGCAATTAGCGGACGCTGTTGAGCAGAAAGTTCAGTCTGCAGTCACCGAAGCTATAAATGACAGAGAGTCTCAGAATAAAGGAGTATCAAACGACTTATTGAAAATTCGGAAACAATTCAAAGAAATATTGACAGACACAGAGCTTGCACACCAAGAATTTTTCAAAGGTCTGCAAGAGGTGCATAAACAAATTGACGATATGCGTCAGTCTGATCAAGATTATCAGTCAGTAGGTTCCGAGAACATCTATACAAGCGAGAGAGTTAATCCATCTCGCATCCAACAAAATTCTGATGTACATGAACATCGACATATCGAGAATTCCCAATATAGTAGTGGCATGCAGGATCGTGTATCAAATTATGCAACACTTCATATGGAGGAAAAACTTATTAAATATAGACAATTTCGAACTTTCAATCCAGAAAAGAAAACTATTCATCCCATCGTGTTCATAAAATCGTTTAAAGGAGTTGTACCCAGAATATGGACAGAAAGACAGAAAATTAGTTATGTAAGTGGACATATGGTAGGAGACGGAGCTATGTGGAGTAGTGAGGCAATAGACACTTATCTTATGTACTCAGATTTTGAGCAGCCTTTAATCGACAAATATTGGTCTCCTGCAATACAGGAAAGGATAACAAAGCAAGTACATAACCCAGAACAATATAATTCAAAACTTGGAACACTCAGGAAATATTTTGAGCTATATCTCAACAAAACAAAATATTTGTCTGAACCAATTTCTTCCAAAGACTTGATTAGAGTATTACAATCCAGATTGCCGATTGACATACAAACAAAACTGCTGCATGTCAACGACAATAACCTGGAAGAATTCTTGACGGCAGTCGATATGCTATTAGAGGATATTAAAACTAGGTCCTACAACTCACATGAGATCAATGGTTCAAATGAAAGGAACTATAGCAATAGTCATCACAACAACAGCAGGCCACAACAATCAAATAGCGATAATGGGCAACAAGGACAGAGTAACGGACCAAATAGTAATTCTCGTCTGGATAATGGTAACAACCAGGGCTACAAATCCCATAACAACAGGAAACAGGGAAGAAGATATAATCCTGGATATCGTCAAAATCCCAGAGCATCAGGTTGGAACCAGTCACACAATAACAACAATACTCCACACAATCACAACAATAACAGCAATAATTGGAGAGATTATTCCTCAATAATTACTGATATTAGTGATGAACACAACTTACCTAACAATGGACAGGAAAACTAAAATCGACCAACTTTAGCCCCGAAAGGCTGGTCGGAACTTGTGAATGGGGTTGTGACAATAAAATAAAATTGATTAGATACAACCATGCTGATATCAGGGTAGAATGGCTTGAAGGTGATAAAACTTGTAACTTAAGCCACGAAGCATGTCAGAAGCGGCTATAGAAGTTAATATTGAGGGTTTTAAATTCACAGCAATATTAGATGCAGGCGCAAGTGCAAATGCTATCTCCACGGCTCTCATGAAGAGGTTACAGGAACGAGCAAAACCTTACCCGTGGCAAACTGCAAAATATTAGGCGCTGTAGGAGGACGCTCCAAGTCATTGAAGCTACAGACAAGAATTAAAATGAAATTAGGTAATGGAGCCATTGATTGCACATGCCTAATTGTCCCAAATCTTGTCGTAGACTTAATTTGAGGACATGAATTACTGAGAGAGTTAAATGCAATTACTGATTTCGCCTCCAGTAAATTCATGTTGACTGTTGATGGTGTACCTCTGACAGCTGATTTAATTCAAAAGCAGGAATTGCATGATTGCTACTGCCGTAGGATCGAAATTAAGCTGATAAAGAGAAGTTTCAACAGGAAGATTTCTAACCCTCTAACCGAAAAACCAGAGTTAACTATAGGAGAACAGATTGATGTTAAAGTAACTGAAGCAAATGCCCTGATAGCTCAACAGAAGCATGAGTTGAAACAATTGTTAAGCAATTACACCATGGTATTTGATAAGAAAATGGGTGTTATCAAAAATTATGTGTGCCATTTAAATATTAGGCCACACAAAACTTACTGTCGCCGATATTATTCCATTCCATGGGCATTAAGATCTGCTACCGACCGGGAGATACAGCAAATGACTAGCTGGAACATCATTGAACCATCCAACAGTCATTATTGCAGTCCACTACATGTAGTACCAAAGTTAGATGATAGTTTACGCTTGGTTTTGGATGCTAGGGAGATTAACAAAATTATTCTTCCTGTGATAACCCAACCTCCCAATATTGGAGAACTAATCCATAAGTTTCCTGGTGTCAAAATTTTTTCTACAATTGATTTGCGATCCTCATTTTGGCAGGTTGCATTAGACATCGAATCAAGGAAGCACACAGCATTCCTTTATAAGGGCCGCAGTTATCAATTCACGGTATTACCATTTGGTTTAAACGTGAGTTTAGGTGTTTTAATTTCAGCGTTGGGTACTGTCTTGGGACCTGAGCTGTGTGAATTGGTTACCCCATTTGTGGATGATATGTTGATTGCTACAACCAACTGGGAGCAACATATTGTAATCCTTAAATGAGTCATAGAAAGTTTTAGATTATCAGGAGTAACTGCTAACTTGAAGAAATCCAAGTTTTCCTTGAATGAAATCAATTTCCTAGGACATCTAATTACATCCTATGGGATTTTGCCAGCTCAAAAGAAAATTGACACAATAGAAAACGCGCAATCACCATGCAACCGAACACAATTAATGGCATTTCTGGGATTAGCTTCATTTTATTGTCATTTTATACTGACACAGGATCTTAATTCAGAAGCATTAATATCCTTACTTAGGAAGAATGTGTCATGGCAATGGACTCCAGATTGTGAAGAAGCATTCAAAAGAATCAAAGTGGCACTTGTCAATGCACCCATACTACACCATCCGGACATGACAAAGGATTTTGGACTAGTGACAGATGCATCGTCATATGGTTTAGGAGCTTACTTATTTCAAATTCAGATGACTGACAATAAATCTATTTTTTGTGCCATATCTTTTGCAAGCCGGACACTCACTCACTGTGAACGAGCATAAACAATCACAGAGCTTGAAGCCTTAGCAATTATATGGGCAATTAGAAAGTTCCACTATTACCTAGCTGGTGCTTATACAAGAGTGTACTGTGACTATCATGCACTAAGTTTTCTAAACAACTGTAAACACCTTCATCCAAGATTAGCAAGATGGATATTAATACTTCAAGAGTACCAGTTTGAAGTGATATATGCCAACAGGAAAGAGAATATTATAGCTGATGCTCTTTCCAGACTACCAGAAGGATTAACTGAATCTGAAGAAATAGAAGATCAAACAACAGAATTAAAAATCTTATTAATGAAGTATGTTGAAAACAGAAGAGATTACATTAAGATGTGCAAAGACATGACCCATTTACAACTAGAAGATCCTCGATGGACACAAATAATTCAGAAAATACAGACAAATGACTCACCTAAACTGAAAGAGATGTATCAATTACATGACAATGTCTCATTCCATAGAAGACATTCCCAATCGAACCAATGGTGTGTCTGCATTCCACACGATTATGAAAGGGAATTAATATGGCATACACACATAGCCTGGGGACATTTTGGGGTAAGTAAATGTACAGATAAGATAGGTAGATACTATCACATTCCTAACTTGAGAAAGGTTGTACAAATTACCATAAGGAGTTGTCAGATTTGCCAAAAGGGAAAGTCTTTGAATCATGGAGCAAGCGGACTGTTGCATCAGATTGTGGTTGAGGAACCTTTGAAGGTAGTAAGTGTTGATGTAATGGGACCCCTACCATGACCCAGACGGAATGTTAAGTACATTGTCGGATTTTACGATTTATTCACCAAGTATGTAAAATTGTACCCAATCAAGACCTGTACTGCAAAGGCAATTACTAAGAAACTCATCACTGATTATATCCCAGGTGTTGGAAAACCCAACGTTTTATTATCTGATAATAAATCAACTTTAACCAGATGCAGATGGAAAAGATTCTTGAAGGAAAGCTGGATTAAACAACTATTAATTTCTAGATTTCATCCAGAAGCCAATCCAATTGAGAGGCTACTCTGAGAAGTTAACAGATTAATAAGGACTTATTGTCACCACAAACAAACTTTGTGGGTGGACTATTTAAAACAATTTGAAGAAGTTTGCAATAATTTACCACACATTTCAACCAACTATACACCCTCAGAATTGATGTTTAATAGAAAAGAAAATAATGAGTGGATACATTGTCTACCTAAATTATCAGTCAATGAAGAATCTAGCGAGGCAAAGATTCGTCAGGCACTATCACCGATTAAAAGAAAAGCTCAACAGAGAAAAATTTATTATGATGGAAGTTTAAAAAGGACAAAGACATTACAGACTGGGACGAAGGTGTTACTCAAGACACATCCCAAAGCATCATTGCTCAAGAAAAGGAATAAGAAGTGGTCATTAATTTTTTCTGGACCCTACAGAGTAATTTCAATGCCAAATCCAGGAGCCTATATTCTAGGACATCCAACGACAAACAAAGTAAAGGGCATGTACCCGCATAAAGATTTAAAGCCATATTTCTCAAAAGAATGATACAGTTAATGATCTAGGATAGTTGCGAAAAGTTTGATTTTAATTGGTATGTTGTACTAGTGGTATTGTGTTATTTGATCTTGTACGTTAGTGTTAAGTATTTTTAAGGTGATGTTTCTATAATTTAGTAGTTATGAATATAAGCATGTTGCCATTGAGCTTCATACACAGCACATAAAGGAGACTAAGTTAGGGTTGTGTCTATCTATCCTTCACATAAATGGAATCGAGATGAATATTTATTTGACTCTCTTGGGGAGGAGTTAATCCTTTTGTGACTTGACGTATTAGGAAGGCTTTTGCCCTTGAGATGAGTCGGTAGACATGGATATGGGGACGTACACAATGTGGTATCAAAGGTATTCATGTTATTTAAGTTTTAATTTAATTGTATGACAGAGTAACAGACCATCCGAAAATTGTGAATGTGGGACCATCTGTTTTCTACAGATATTCGGACACAGTGTTTGATAAGGATTGTTCTGTGGATTTGTATTCCTGTGCAATGACTTAAATGGACACATTATTATGTGTCAAAAGTTTGTACAGTGGATGACTTCAGTGTTTCAGTGGAGAACTGTATTTACGTGCAAAGTTTGAACAGGGTATTGGTGGGAGAATGTGCTGCCACACAATGTGATGTGATCTGACATGAACGCTCATACAGTGTCATGAAATATGATCCAAACTCTATTCACACAAACTTGAGAGAACAGTCGTGTTGCAATAAACATCGCATTTCCTAAAGTGCTAAACTATAATTTCTTACGAAACCTATAATAGTGACATTTGACAATTTTTAGATTAACTTTGACTAACTTTATTGAGTGTTGGTTTCACTCAACTGTGCGAATTGAATATTAACACTTACAGTGTTGTCTGGGGAATTCATGAAAATAAACTCTGAATCCGAATCTCCAAAGATCACAAATTCATCATGTGAGAATGGATTTGATATGTAAATTCATCCATCTCTTACAGGTGTATCGAGTACTATTGCAAAACTCTAATATTTAATTTCGAATATTTCATGTCCCGTCCGTGAGCTGAGTCCCAAACCAATCCCATGCAAGAGTAGAGTTCATCAACCCGGAACCAGAACTTCGATCCCGATCCTGGTCTCATCTTCTCATCGTCTGCAACGTCGCTCACCACGACCAGCATCGTTCGTTGACGTTTCAAGAGAATAATTTTACGTATTGGAACAGAAGATTGTAAAACATCTAAAGTTTTCCTCTATTCAGCACAATTAAAGATCAATGTGTCATTATGCGAACAAATAAAGAAAACCATCGCAATTTGCCATACTGAAGGCCTCGATGCGGATTTTTGCCTGGTTTTCCCGTTATCCATGCTCGAATGAGGAGGCAATATATATATCCAGGATTGTCTTTATGTTTTCCAGTATTGAGAACTATAGTGGAGACACAATCACACACACACACACTCACACATACACCATACAATACCGTCATTCACAAAACAAATATCAAAAAGTGTTATCAGTTTGTTGATATTATACATTTGTGTTTAATGAACAACTGTGGGTAGGAGTACATAATCGAGTGTAGTGTAATAAATACGTAATGTACTGAATCGACTGTGAGAAAGCTAAGTGGCAAAGATGTTATCTGACTCTGTGATAATTATATCGTTGACTCGGAATATTACTCTTTCTGTGGTTTACTCGTAACTAAGGGTAACTAGAGTTTTCTGTTCGCTTCTTTTGATGTTATGTGGAGAATTGTACGAGAGACACAATAAACCGTTATTATTTCATGAGAGCAAAGGTAAGCGTCACGACCTTTATTAGTATATTTGGAAGTATTGAAATAGCAGAATTGTTTCAGATTGAATGCGACGTGTACGGGAAGAGACGTGGACAACAGCACTCGAACCTGCAATCTCATGTATGAATAGTTGCTAAAAATATCCAGCCGTCTCTCCCAAGACTCTTCATACGCACAACAAACAGTAATTCTTTTAACAGCACTATCAGAGACAATTTTATCACGTTGTTACGACCTTTTACTGCGAGCATAATACATCGACAACAGACAAACAAAAAATAGACAAACACATAAAAGAATCTACCACAACTGGTAAGACACTCGCCACGATGCAGCGAAATGGTACGACATACAGGCCGGGTAACGCGCCACTTGCTCCACTGTTTCTCCTCACTGCTTCCATTTCTGTCGTTTGCTTATCTCAACTTTATAGGTTCTCCTGTTTACCACTGTTCTGTAACATTCATTTAGATTGATATTTGACGACATGTGAACTTTGTATTGAAAGTAGTGCAATCTTTTCTCCAGATTTCAGTGCTTAATATTCGTTTCCTCTTGCTCCGTAATTCCTGAATGCAGAATGTATTGCAGTTAAGGATTCAAGAATGGGCCCCTCCCGTTTTTATGATTGTAATTCTGCCCTTCCTAATCACTCACTTACATCCTCATATTTAGCTTCCATTTATTGAATTGATGTAATTTAGTTCCAGTATGATGGAGGTATAGGAATTATGCGCAAAGTTTAAACGGATTATAAATCGTGCTTTGAAGAAGTACGTGTCTAGTGAGTGGATTAAGGACACAAAAGAATCACCAGTGATTTAACAACGAAATTCGGAAAACGCTGAGGTAGCAAAGGCTGTTGCACCCTCGTGTTAAAAGAGAACGCTCAAATGACGACAGGCAACAGGCAAAAGTTTGCAGGGACTCGTACCTATGTAAAAAGATATATGCGTGAAGCATACAACTACCACCGCCATACCTTAGCAAAAGAACTGGCCGAGAATCCGAGAAAATTGGGGTTCTGTGTGAACTCGCTAAGCGGGGCTAATGCTTCTATCCTGTCACTCGTTGACCAGTCTGGTGTGGCAGTAGAAGACAGCAAAACGATATTTTAAATTTAACGTTGAAGAAATCGTTAACACAGGATAATCATACAAACATATTTAACGGTGAAAAAATAGTTCGCACAGGATAATCATACAAAAATATCATCGTTTCACCGTTGCACGAACTCTCGTATGGACATCATAGTGATAGCCATTCCTGGGGTATAGAAACAACTGAAAGATATGAAAAGCAAATAAATCACCAGGTCCGGATGGAATCCCAAGTCGGTTTTACAAAGAGTACTCTATGGGACTGGCCCCTTACTGAGCTTGGATTTACCGTGAATCTCTCTCTCAGCGCAAAGTCTCAGGCGAATGGAAAAAAAAAACGCAGGGTAAAAGAACGGACCTGCAGTATTACAGACCAATATCCTTAACATAGATTTGCTACCGAATTCTGAACATGTTCTCAGTTCGAATACAATAAACCTCCTTGAGACGGACAAGCTTCTGTCCACGAATCGGCGTGCTTTTAGAAAGCATCGCTCGTGCGAAACCCAGCTCACCCTTTTCTCGCGTGATGCACAGCGAACTGCGGATACAGGGCAACAGGTAGATTCCGTATTCCTAGATAGCCGAAAAACATTTGACACTGTGCCCCACTGCAGACTGTTAACGAAGGTACGAGCATACGCAATAAGTTAGCAGATACGTGAGTGGTTTGAAAACTTCTTAAGTAATAGAACCCAGGACATTGTCCTCGACGGTAAGTGGTCATGAGAGACAACGGTATCGTCAGGCGTGCCCCAGGGATGCGTGATAGGACCGCTGTTATTTTCTATACACGTAAAAAATTTACGTACAGGGTGGGCAACAATCGGCGGTTGTTCGGCTGATGATGCTATGGTGTACGGGAAAGAGTCGTCGTTGAGCGACTGAGGGAGGATTCAAGATGAGTTAAATATCTAGTAGGTGTGATGAATGGCAGCTAGTTTTAAGTACAAAAAAATGTAAGTTAATGCGCATAGGTGGGAAAAACAAACCGTAATTTTCGGCAACAGCGTTAGTAATGTCCTGTTGGACACAGTCATGTCGTTTAAATATCTGGGCGTAACGTTACAAAGCAATTTGCGATGGAACAAGCTTGTGAGGATTGGGGTAGCGAAGGCGAATTGTCTACTTTCGTTTATTGGGAGAATTTTAGGCAAGTGTGATTCATCTGTAAAGGAGACCGCCTATAGGCTATTGGTGCAACCGGTTCTTGAGTACTGTTTGAGTGTTTCGTATCCGCACCAGGCCGAAATAAAGGAAGACATCGAAGCAATTCAGAGAGGTCTGCTAGATTTGTTACAGGTAGGTTCAAAGAACACGTAGGTCTTACGGAGATGCTTCGGGAACTCAAATGGGAATTCCTGGGGGGAAGGCAACGTTATTTTCGAGTAACACCGCTGAGAAAATTTAGAGAACCGGCATCTGAATTTGACTGCAGAGCGGTTCTACAGCCGCCAACGTATATTTTTGCCTCGCTCTACTTGCCAATGGAACAGGAAAGGAAATTACGAATAGATGTCCAGGGCACCATAGGTGTACACGTAGAATCAATGTTTATCGAGACTGCCTAGTTCACACCTGCAAATAGGATCGAGTCACATGTTTCCAACGCCACACAGTGTGGTATGGCCTTCGTTGTGTTCCATTTGTTAAAGGAATCGGTGGGCGTGCGGTGTGTAACACTACACGGTGTTGATCACTGTATTAAACAGGCAGCAACAAACACTGCGATATCGATACATTATCCCACGTTCACCGTCACTGGCTTTGCGTGATCCATCACCAGCTGACACCGCGTAGCCACAACAGAAGCAGAAGCAGTGGCGGAGGTACCACAAGTGGGCGTAATGTCGCTGACGACGATTTAATGGCACGTGTTCTTCAAGATGTACTCGGGATTCTAAATGCTGAAATAAAGAGATCTTCTGATTTTCTATCTCTATTGCGAAGTCTCAGATATGACAGTAGTTTTTCTGTTGGTTGTAGACTTCACTTTCTGTAGTGTATCTGCATCTAAACCTACATGGATACTCTGCAAACTACATTTAAGTGCCTGGCAGAGGGTTCATCCAACCACCTTCTTAATTCTCTATTATTCCAATCTCGTATAGCGCGCGGAAAGAATTAACCCCTATATCTTTCCGTACCAGCTCTGATTTCCCTTATTTTATCGTGGTGATCGTTTCTCCCCATGTAGGTCGGTGTCCACAAAATATTTTCGCATTCGGAGGAGAAATTTGGTGATTGGAATTTCGTGAGAAGATTCCATCGCAACGAAAAATGACTTTCTTTTAGTGATTTCCAGCCCAAATCCTGCATCATTTCTGTGACACTCTCTCCCATATTTCGTGATAATACAAAACGTGCTGACTTTCTTTGAACTTTTTGGATGCACACCGTCAGTCCTATCTGGTAAGGATCCCACACCGCACAGCAGTATTCTAAAAGAGGACGGACAAGCGTAGTGGTGGCAGTCTCCTTAGTAGGTCTGTTACATTTTCTAAGTGTCTTGCCAATAAAACGAAGCCTTTGATTAGCCTTCCCCACAACATTTTCTATGTGTTACTTAGAATTTGAGTTGTTCGTAATTGTAATACCTAGGTATTTAGTTGAATTTACGGCTTTTAGATTGGACTGATTTATCGTGTAACCGAAGTTTAACGATTTCCTATTAGCACTCATGTGGATGACCTCACACTTTTCGTTATTTAGGGTCAACTGCCACTTTTCGTACCATTCAGATATTTTTTTCTAAATCGTTTTGCAGTTTCTTTTGATCTTCTGATGACTTTCTTAGTCGATGAACGACAGCGTCATCTGCAAACAATCGAAGACGGCTGCTCAGATTGTCTCCCAAATCGTTTATATAGATAAGGAACAGCAAAGGGCCTATAACACAACCTTGGGGAACGCCTGAAATCAATTCTGTTTTACTCGATGAGTTTCCATCAATTACTACACACTGTGACCTCTCTGACAGGAAATCGCAAATCCAGTCACAAACTGAGACGATATTCCATAAGCACGCAATTTCACTACGAGCCGCTTGTGTGGTACAGTGTCAAAAGCCTTCCGGAAATCCAGGAATGCGGAATCGATCTGAAATCCCTTGTCAATAGCACTCAGCACTTCGTGTAAATAAAGAGCTAGTTGTGTTTCACAGGAACGATGTTTTCTAAACCCATGTTGACTGTGTGTCAATAGACCGTTTTCTTCGAGATAATTCATAATGTTCGAACACAATATATGTTCTAAAATTTAGTGGATTACTCGTACTGCCTTTCTTGAATATTGGTGTGACCTGTGCAACTTTCCAGTCTTTGGGTACGGATCTTTCGTCGAGCGAACTGTTGTATATGATTGTTAAGTATGGAGCTAATGCATCAGCATACTCTGAAAGGAACCTAATTGGTATATAGTCTGGACCAGAAGACTTGTTTTTATTAAGTGATTTGAGTTGCTTCACTACTCCGAGGATATTTACTTCTACGCTACTCATGTTGGCAGCTGTTCTCGATTCGAATTCTAAAATATTTACTTCGTCTTCTTTTGTGAAGGCATTTCGGACGGCTGTGTTTAGTAACTCTGCATTAAGATATTCAGCAAAGAGATTTGGTTTATTCTAATATAAATTTATATGATTTCCGTAATACGCCATTTTCCGAGACTTGTTTAAAATTGAATGAAGATTGTATGTATTGATAGAATGATGTCGACTGAAGTTGCGTAACATGGATATTTGAAAATAGCAGTTTTCTGCAACAACAGGGAATTTTTTTATTGTAAGTATATACATAATCCGGTTATGTTTAATTTGATTTTATCCTGACTTTCACTTCCATTTAGAATATATCTCAATTCAAAATTGTTTCTCGCTACAGAATACTTAAGAGATGATCATTAAATGCAACGCAACCATCTCACGCCACCACTAATTCAAAGTTGGTGATCGCAAACACATACACAGTGCACAAACTCGTGTACCCATACACATCATCGTAATTTTTGACTGGGACGATTGTAAGTTTCTGTTGGTTAGATGGTTGCAAGACAGATGCTGAAACCGACAATCCCCAAAATCCCGACCCACTTCCCCCCCCGCCTTCCACAGAAAAATGATCTGATGATGAAGAAAACATTCGAGATCAGTACTGAAAACAAACAATAACCTGTTTGAAAAATATATGCTGAATTGAGCGGTTGGTACCTGCTATGAAACGTATTTTGCCACACAACCACGTAACCTTAAAAATATCGTCTGCTGACATAATAGCTATAATTATATCGATTGAAATTGGTTGTATGAATATTTACAGCCTTGCCGAACTAACCTCGTTCATTACGCCCTCCTTCAGTGACATACAAATAGATGTGTTAGCATATGAATATGGACATAATGTCCGATACTAGTTTGACAAGGCTGTAAATAAAGATTAGTGTCCACAAATTCAGTCGATATTATTCAGTCAAAAATGACATTCGATGTATTCAAGCTGCTCAGCATGAGTGTTTTTAAAGTTATTCAGTGCGGCGAGAAATGTGTGCGTCCTTTCGGCTCTGGTTCTGCCCTATTTTCTCCAATGAGTCCAACCGCTCCAACGATGTGCCTCGCGGCATATTTATACATGCAGTGTATCCATAAATTATCTCTGTAACTTTACAATTCAATAACGTCAAAGCTATACTAGATACAGACGAGATAACTCATTCAGTTACTACTATTATCATTATTTTTCCTGGTGCTGCAAATTTGCCGACAATGTGGACGCAACAGCAGTAAGCTCAATGAACAGCCAGGTTCACAGGACCAAAACCGATACCCGGGACTACTGGAGAGAGAATGGAGGGGTATCACCAACTCGATCATCTATGTGGGATAGGAATACTGAAATGTCAGTGGACGCCCCAGGTTAAGGAAACAAGTAAACGTGTATGGGAAAGATGCAGACCATTTGTGACAAAGTGATTTGTTGCGTCACAAGAGGCCAACAATCTTTTATTGCACAGATATCAATACACCGACAAAATACAAATGATTCTGGCGGTTACTCCAAAATTTCTTCAACTAAACCAATTGATGATTACTTAGTTAACTTAAACGAATAAAATGCAGTAATTTAGGAAGGGCTAACAAGCAAGTAGAACAATCAAATATAATACAAAGACGCGCTTAGTGCTGGGCAAACAATGACAGCGATGATGGTAAAGTTTACAATTCCAACATTTGGCTGCTCAAAGGCGGTGCTTGACATTAATGAATATAACTTATAAGGAGTGGAGTAACATAACATTACACTAGTCTGGTATCTGACGAATTGAAGCTGTTAAGTACTAATATTTTATCCAACTAACACAAAAACAATTCTTGACACAAATACTCAATATTTAATCAATCAGAGAAGCCCGTTGGCATAATCAAGATACTGATTTGGAAAAAAACAAAATGCTACTTAACGAATTAAGCATGACACCAATGTTGAAACTATTACGTTAAAACCAAACTTCAAACAGGGAAAACATGAAAGGCGCAGGTACAGCCGGCCTGGTCTGAGTAAGATGGTTTAGAATAACGGGCGCTGCTGGTTAAATTAACGCCCGATTGCTATCTCATAGAAACTCACGAGGGATGCGGCAGCAAGCCAGGCGGCCGCAACGTCTCAGAGGCTACGGTGAGACGGGAAGCTGCGCTCCACCATGCACACCCACACAGCAGACGCGGAGAGGAAACGCCCGAGGAGCCTTCGGATAACAGGTAACACACTGGGGCAGCGCCTCCAAAAGCTACGACAGCTCGGAAAGCCCAGGGCAAACAAGCAGACACATAATGTATGCATAATTATCATAGCACATATGCAAATGCTCAGACCAAGACAAGAAACTCAATGTGTGCGTGACCCCAAGTCCCAAGCAAACCTTACGTATTACATCAAGAATATTACAATAAGAATTACTAGGAGGACTAACTGGTTAGTCTCACATTAAAATATAACAAGTTAGTGTAATAACCAATAAATCAAAGGGTATTCATCAAACTGACATAAGTGACTTAAAGGTAAGAGGCAAATCTTGAGAGCTAACTCTCAAACAACCACAATAGAAATTATATTTAGAACAACAAAAATTTTTTTTGAACGAAGCAATATCTCACCAGAGTAATGGAATTTAACTACCAAAATGAGCCAAGATTTACTGGGCCGCCAGCATTCGCTTACGATGGCAGTAGGCAGTTTTATAACCGTGCCACCAGTGAAGGAAGCAACAGATTCCAATACAAATAAGACTCAGCTTCGACCTCAGTGGTCACTAATGCACGTGGTGGCCTAGAACATATGACACAATTTCCAGTCTGAATGACAAGGTAAGCAGATATTGAACACGTTGCAATTAAAAGAAATTTTAAAACACATCAAATACAGCACTCAGATAATTTTAAACAGAGGCACTAAAAAGTAAATATGACACTTGAGACAGAGTGATGGAGACTCATAGGCAATCCAGTGCAGCGAGTGTAACTTCAACGCGGGAGCAGATGTGTCACTCAAGTAACAAGTACCTTTCCACCAAAGGGCAGAACAGGCGGCGCCAGAAAATGAACAGTAATCCAGCACCCACATCAGCAACTATGCTCCTTAATCAAGGGTAAACCGGCTGCATCGACAGTAGGCTCAAGTATTGCCAACCAACACAACCATTAGCTACAATTTGCATGAATATTCTATGATACGACGCGGCCGTCTGGATGCACTTTTAATAACTTTACGCATGTCTTGACCACACTTCTATTTTTCATCAACCTTACGAGTTTCGACATTCCATCATTTTCAAAGGCATTGTTATGTCAGTAACATAAAAAATTAGATACGTTTTATCACGTAAGCATCCTCGAGCACGGGACAAGTGCAAACTGCTACCAGTGCCTTTGAAAATGACGGGAAGTAGAAACGCGTAAGGTTGATGGAAAAATAGAAGTGTGGTGAAGACATGAGTAAAGTTGTTAAAAGTGCAACACAACTCTATCGACCACCCGTACGTCTCATGTGTCTCTTCTCTCTTCTCTCTCTCTCTCTCTCTCTCACCGCAGCCGATTGACTGCCCATGTTGTCAACAAACCGTTCCAAGGACCTACAACCAAAGGCTAACAGGCGACCGAGGCACCATCCGGTGACAAGACAGAGATCGCTCTACTAGGCAAAGATGTAAAAACAAAACGAGCCGACACGGCACGAATATGCTATTTCTGGAAACCGGTAGTGTTCTACACTAACAGGGGGCGGTTCGCCCATCTGTTGCAAGCATCAACGAGGTCGTGTTAGCCGGCCAGTATGGCCGAGCGGTTCTAGGCGCTTCAGTCTGGAACCGCCTGACCGTTATGGTCGCAGGTTCGAATCCTGCCTCGGGCATGGATGTGTGTGATGTCCTTAGGTTAGTAAGGTTTAAGTAGTTCTAAGTTCTAGGGGACTGATGACCTCAGCTGTTAAGTCTCATAGTGGTCAGAGCCATTTGAACCATCTGAGGACATGTTGTCTACTACTGTGGGAGTCAGCAACGACACAAACAAGAAAGGAGCGCAGTTGAGATGGCCAGTGTCATGTAACCGAAACGATCTGTACATAACACTTTCAAATTAATACAACACATTATTTCTAAAAGGGAAATAAACATAACTTTTTGTTATGAAGTGGCTTCCTGTACTTCCTACACGGAATTACTTAATACACTGTTACTACTCACAGAACGCAGACTATGTATCGTCTCCCAATTACTCAGAACTGATGCTCTCGGAGACTGCGACCGAACTGGACCCGATCAGCGATGGGCGGCTGGCTAAGGCAGTGTTGATAGGGGGTGCTGAAGTCTGTCTTGCTGGAGGTGTGACACTGCCCGCTCCTTCCATTGGCGCATGGGTCAGCGCCTTCTTGATGCCGTTTCGCGGGGCTGCCCTGCTCGGATGCAGTCGCTCCGTTAGGACTGCACAAGATACTGCAAGCTATGCAAGCAGTCCCACAACAGTGGTGCGTGCAGCGGCCACAGAACTGGAAACGTCACAAACAACAGTACACAAAAGCAGGCATAAGAGATTACGTCTCTATGCCGCAGAAGGTGCAGCTACTTTAAGCAGCAAGCCGACGGACAAACATCAAAGCGAACAGTCTGCAATGAATAGCCGAAATTGAAGCAAGCAATGAGATTCTAGGGAAGATTTGTTTCTTTGTGAAGCGAACTATCGGCAACTGACCAGTTTAAGCATAAAAAATTAGGTTAATGATTTAGCCGTGGAAATTGCTGCAACTTCACATTTTTGCTTAAAAACGTTAAACTGTTAACTAAACCTTTATGGTACCATCTGTTGACGACGCCCACAGGGTCATGTTTAGGAACGACTGCACACAATAGCTGGATTAAACACAGAAAACCTAACACAGGAAACTAATAACATCCTCTTATAACTGCTCCTGGTACTATGTTTGACATTTTTAGATTCAAAAATCGAAACTGTCAAAAATGGAATAACAACCTTATTTCCCAGAAAATAACGCCAAATACATATTGGCCAGTCACATTAATGTGAACACCTGCCAAAAGCCTGAATAACCAGCATCTGAGGGGGGCGCCTCTGCGAGACGTGCACGAAGGGTGTCAGTGAAGTTCTGGGAGGTATCGACAGGGATATGAAGCCATACCGCCCCCAATGCCATAATCAGCTGCGCTAGGTTTCTCAGTCGAAGATCCATGGCGCGAAATGCCCGATATAGGTGGCCCCACTCGTTGTCGATTGGATTTAAATCCGGGGAGTCTGGGGCCAGGGGAGTACGGTAAATGTGGTGTCAACGCCAGACACCACACGTGCTAGGTGGTAGCCTTTAAATTGGCCGCGGACCGTTAGTATACGTCGGACCCGCGTGTCGCCACTGTCAGTGATTGCAGACCGAGCTCCGCCACACGGCAGGTCTAGTCGAGAAAGACTCCCTAGCACTCGCCCCAGTTGTACTGCCGACTTTGCTAGCGATGGTTCACTGTCTACCTACGCTCTCATTTGCAGAGACGACAGTTTAGCATAGCCTTCAGCTACGTCATTTGCTACGACCTAGCAAGGCGCCATATTCAGTTACTATAATCTGAACAGATAATATTGTGAATCATGTACCCTCAAGAGCGACGTTCATCATTAATGGATTAAAGTTAAGTATTGTTGTTGTGGTCCTCAGTCCTGAGACTGGTTTGATGCAGCTATCCATGCTACTCTATCCTGTGCAAGCTTCTTCATCTCCCAGTACCTACCGCAACCTACATCCTTCTGAATCTACTTAGTGTATTCATCTCTTGGTCTCCCTCTACGATTTTTACCCAGCCCTCCAATACTAAACTGGTGATCCCCTGATGCCTCAGAACATGTCCTACCAACCGATCCCTTCTTGTAGTCAAGTTGTGCCACAAACTTCTCTTCTCCCCAATCCTATTCCATATTTCCTCATTAGTTATATGATCTACCCATCTAATCTTCAGCATTCTTCTGTAGCACCACAATTCAAAAGCTTCTATTCTCCTCTTGTCCAAACTATTTATCGTCCATGTTTCACTTCCATACATGGCTACACTCCATACAAATACTTTCAGAAACGACTTCGTGACACTTAAATCTATACTCGATGTTAACAAATTTCTCTTCTTCAGAAACGCTTTCCTTGCCATTGCCAGTCTACGTTTCATATCCTCTCTACTTCGACCATCATCAGTTATTTTGCTCCCCAAATAGCAAAACTCCTTTACTACTTTAAGTGTCTCATTTCCTAATCTAATTCCCTCAGCATCACCCGACTTAATTCGACTACATTCCATTACCTCGTTTTGCTTTTGTTGATGTTCATCTTATATCCTCCTTTCAAGACACTATCCATTCCGTTCAATTGCTCTTCCAAGTCCTTTGCTGTCTCTGACAGAATTACAATGTCATCGGCGAACCTCAAAGTTTTTATTTCCTCTCCATAGATTTTAATATCTACTCCGAATTTTTCTTTTGTTTCCTTCACTGCCTGCTCAATATACAGATTGAATAACATCGGGGAGAGGCCACAACCCTGTCTCATTCTCTTCCCGACCACTGCTTCCCTTTCATGTCCCTCGACTCTTATAACTGCTATCTGGTTTCTGTACAAATTGTAAATAGCCTTTCGCTCCCCGTATTTTACCCCTGCCCCCTTTAGAATTTGAAAGAGAGTATTCCAGTCAACATTGTCAAAAGCTGTTTCTAAGTCTACAAATGCTAGAAATGTAGGTTTGCCCTTCCTTAATCTAGCTTCTATGATAAGTCGTAGGGTCAGTATTGCCTCACGTGTTCCAACATTTCTACGGAATCCAAAGTGATCTTCCCCGAAGTCGGCTTCTACTTGTTTTTCCATTCGTCTGTAAACTAATAGTTCGGTAATTTTCACATCTGTCAACACCTGCTTTCTTTGGGATTGGAATTATTATATTCTTCTTAAAGTCTGAGGGTATTTCGCCTGTTTCATACATCTTGCTCAGCAGATGGTAGAGTTTTGTCAGGACTGGCTCTCCAAAGGCCGTCAGTAGTTCTAATGGAATGTTGTCTACTCCCGAGGCCTTGTTTCGACTTAGGTCTTTCAGTGCTCTGTCAAACTCTTCACGCAGTATCGTATCTCCCACTTCATCTTCATCTACATCCTCTTTCATTTCCAAAATATTGTCCTCAACTACATCACCCTTGTATAGACCCTCTATATACTCCCTCCACCTTTCTGCTTTCCCTTCTTTGCTTAGAACTAGGTTTCCATCTGAGCTTCTGATATTCATACAAGTGGTTCTCTTTTCTCCGAAGATCTCTTTAATTTTCCTGTAGGCAGTATCTATCTTACCCCTAGTGAGATAAGCCTCTACATCATTACATTTGTCCTCTAGCCATCCCTGCTTAGCTATTTTGCGCTTCCTGTCGATCTCATTTTTGAGACGTTTGTATTCCTTTTTGCCTGCTTCATTTATTGCATTTTTATATTTTCTCCTATCATCAATTAAATTCAATATACCTTCTGTTACCCAAGGATTATGTGTAAGATTTGTTGGAAGTCGCTAAGTGCTGTCATTCTCAAATGCTGGATGAATATATTCTGGTTAATCTGCGAGCCGTGACTTACGTCTCCTGAAGACATAAACACAGTCTCTGACCGTAATATTTGTCTTACTGTGTTAAAACCGTAACATGAGATTGATGAGTACATTACGACAGCAATTTAAATTTATAAATTCGGTCACTAACTGTACGATATATGGAAAACAAAATCTTTGTTGCCCCTGAAAGCCGTTAGATAGGCAACTTGCAACTGAATTCCTACTCATGGTTAAGCCATTTAGTAATATACAGGGTCTCCCACTCAAACCTCCCTGATTTCTAGGACCCAGGAGAGAAACCACAGTAGATAAGACAATGAAAAATGCACAACATTGTAGATCCTCTCAAAGAATTTATATTCGCGAGTCAGAAGTGCCAAGTGTCATCGCCAGAGTGCAACATGGTCGTATGAAGTGAAAATGACAAATCCACAGTAGCGCGAGCAAACAGTATTGTGGTATACAGAAACAAAACCGCCGATTACTGTGGAATTATCGTCGTGTGTATGACTGTGATTCACCTGATGTGCAAACAATTAAGGAATGGTATAGGAAGTTTCTGGCAACAGGAAGTGTTCTGGCGGTGCACGTTACAGAGTTTCAGAAGAGACAGTGCAAGACATAAGACAAACGTTTCTCAGAAACCGACGTAAGTGAATCCTTCTAGCATCAAAGCAACTTAATGTACCTCCATCAACACTGTATCGTGTAGTTCAGCAGCGTCTTCGTATGTGTGCTTACAAAGTGCAAATTCTGCAACATCCGACGCTGAACGACAAACCACGCCAACAACAATATGCTGCAGCGTATTGATATGGATGCCAGCTTCCTGGAAAGATGTTTATTGTCAGATGAGACAACCTTTCATCTATCAGGAAGGGGTAATAGGCATAATGTTCTCTTTTGGGGTTCGCAATATCCGCACGTTGTCATTGAACATGTTCGTGGTAGCCCTAAACTAAACGTCTGGTGCAGGTTAATGCACGACAGGATTGTTGGACCGTTCTTCTCTGCGGAACAAACAGTGAATGGGTCAATGTATCTGGACATGTTGGAGCAGTTTGTGTACCCTCAGATACAAGACTTGCAACCCAACATCATTTTTCAACAAGATGGAGCTCCGCCGCATTGCTCAACGGCTGTTCGCAAGTTCCTGGATAGGAAATTTCCCAGTCGTTGAATCGGACGCGGAGAACCCTTTGCCTGGCCACCACGTTCACCCGACATGACGCCGCTTGACTTCTTCATGTGGAGATTCGTGAAGGACCGCGTGTATGCGACCCAAGTGGACGATATTCCTGCGATTGTAACAATAACAGAGGAAATGTTACAAAGAACTTGGCAAGAAATTGAATGTAGATTCTGTATTCTTCGTGCTACAAATGCTTCACATGTAGAGGTGTATTGATGATAAATAAATAAATTCTTTGAGATGCTATACAATGTGGTGCATTTTTCATTGTCGTATCTACTGTTGGTTTTTTTACTGGGTCTTTGAAATCAGGGAGGTTTGTGTGGGACACCCTGTACACTGTTACACTGTTGAATGTATCCTGGGATGGCGAGAGGTGCGAACACGCGATACTCCGAGGAATATTGTACAATGCGATCCTTTTGATGGCCCAGGTGTTATGGTTTGAGGCGGCATAATTTTGTACGGGCGCACTGACCTCCACGTTACACTCACCGCTCAACGTTGTCACACTGTACTTCTTTTCAGCAGTGCATTCGGACTTGATTTAATTTTAAGGATGACAATGTGCCATCCGATGGATCAACGCAGGTGGCGGACTGCTTGGAACGGGCGTACATTCGGCGAATGGAGTGACCTGTCCATTCCCTCGATTTAAATCGCATCCATCACATGTGGGACTATTGCAGCACGTCCATATGCACCAACGACCATCCGGCAGTTATCAAGCGATCTAGTGGAGGAATGGAACGCCTTTCCACAAGAACTGCTTACCTACCTTATGGGCACTATGGAAGCAAGTGTTACCACTCGTGGCTAATCGCACACCTTATTAAGAACCATGTCCCGCCTTTTGCAGTGTCTGGTGGACCGTGATGAGTAGCGGGTGACTGTAGTGTAATTATGGTCTCTGAATAAAAACGTAATTTCTGTTTGACTCATTGCATATTTCTTTAAGTTACGCTCTCTACTGTGACTGTTCTTCCTATGTATTGTCCAAGTTTCATCGTGTTGTGTTAGTCGGCAGTGACATATCATGAGGACGTTACTTTGGTCCTCAAGTTATGTGCACCAGTGTAGAGGAGTGGTTGACCATCTCGACCAGTCGCACAGTGCGCCAGAATCCTGAAAACTCAGCCAAAACTACAAAATATGTTCCAATATGATATGATGGGTATAATGGTGTTTCTGACCATTCTGATAACAATTTTTATATCAGAATTGAAAAATTGAAAATCGCGGATCCAATATGGCGAAAAGAATCTGGAAATATTACTGAAGCGGACTAAACAAGCTTCGTTGAACATTTGTAATGTTAATGGTAAACTTTATTTCAGAATTGCGTCTATTAGTGACTTTATTACAGAAAATATACGAATATATTAGTTACAAAAATTGAAAGTTCTATAAATTTTCTTAATCTTCTTCCTCTTGCGGTTCTTCTTCATCTTCATTTCCTTCTTCTTCCTGTTTTTCGCTAACATTTGTATCCTCTTCATCATCCTCAGCGTCTGATACCTCGTAATCCTCTGCAGCAGCTACCAAGAGGGCAACAGCTTCACACGACAGTTTTCACTTTCGTCGGGGACCGCTTATGCAAAGACGAAATATGAAATAGTGAAACATAATGAAACAGAATTAAATTTCTGAAGAAAAATCTTATCAATACGAAACATTATAATTATTTTATAAAGAATACTTTTTATATTTGTAACATATTTAAAATATGTCTTTATATTTTGTAATTACGTATTTCGTTGCTTATTAGCAATGTTGTAGAAATAACAATTGTATAACTGTGTGTGTACGTGTTTCATTCGTATTTTCGTAAAAAGTTTGAGTTCTATTTTCTCAATGTAAGAAACGGCATTTTGGAACTGTGGCTTAAATATTGGCTCAAAGCCGGAGCTTGGGATAGTAGCTGCATTTTGAAGCCGATTAGCGAAGACAACAGTACGTATTCAAGGACGGAATGAGAAAGAAGGCAGAATGTCGTGCGGTCTAAAACTTGTCACATTTTTCGCTCGCACTTTACAGTTTTTGCTTGTATTCCGCTAAGAAGTTAATTACCATAAACCAGTTGTTAATTAATGATTAAATAATGAAACAAGTGTTCAAAATTAAGTACATAATTTATGGATTACCCTCCACTTGAAAGGTTTCGGCCTAATTTGCATGAACATACATTGCTGGTCATACATAAAGCACACCAGTGTCAGACGCAATCTATACCTTCACTGCGCGATAACAACGGTGAAGTCACTGATGACAGTCCCACTAAAGCAGAGTTATTAAACACGGTTTTCCGAAACTCCTTCACCAAAGAAGACTAAGTAAATATTCCTGAATTCCAATCAAGAACAACTGCCAAGATGAGAAACATAGAAGTAGATATCCTCGGTGTAACAAAGCAGCTTAAATCACTTAATAAAGGCAAGGCCTCCGGTCCAGATTGTATACCAGTTAGGTTCCTCTCGGAGTATACTGATAAAATAGCTCCATATTTAGCAATTATATACAACCACTCGCTCACAGAAAGATCCGTACCTGAAGACTGGAAAATTGCTCAAGTCACACCAATACCCAAAAAGGGAAGTAGGAATAATCCGCTGAATTACAGGCCTATATCACTAACGTAGATTTGCAGTAGGGTTCTAGAACATATACTGTATTCGATCATTATGAAGTACCTCGAAGAAAGCGATTTATTGACATATAGTCAGCACGGATTCAGAAAATATCGTTCTTCTGGAACGCAACTAGCTCTTTATACTCATGATGTAATAAGTGCTATCGACAGGGGACGTCAAATTGATTCCATATTTTTAGATTTCCAGAAGACTTTCGACACCGTTCCTCACAAGCGTCTTCTAATCAAAGTGCGTGCCTACGGAGTATCGCCTCAGTTGTGCGACTGGATTCGAGATTTCCTGTCAGAAAGGTCACAGTTCGTAGTAATAGACAGAAAGCTTTTTTGTAAGGTCATCGACTAAAACTGATGTCCGGCGCTCCTCAAGGAAGTGCTATAGGCCCTCAATTGTTCCTGATCTATATTAACGACGTAGGAGACAATCTGAGTAGCCGTCTTAGATTGTTTGCAGATGATGCTGTCATTTACCGTCTTGTAAAGTCATCAGATGATCAAAACGACTTGCAAAATGATCTAGATAAGATATCTGTGTGGTGCGAAAAGTGGCAATTGACCCTGAATAAGGAAAAGTGTGAAGTTAATCACATGAGTACTAAAAGAAATCAGATAACTTTCGATTACAAGATAAGTCACACAAATATGAGGGCTGTAAATTCAAGTAAATACTTAGGGATTACAATTACAAATAACCTAAAATGGAACGATAATATTGTGGGTAGAGCAAACCAAAGACTGAGATTCATTGGCAGAACACTTAGAAGGTGCAACAGGTCTACCAAAGAGACTGCTTACACTACTCTTGTCCGCCCTATTCTGGAGTACTGCTGTGTGGTGTGCGATCCGCATCAGGTGGGACTGACGGATGACACCGAAAGAGTACAAAGAAGGGCAGCTCGTTTTGTATTTTCTCGAAACAGGGGAGATAGTGTCACGGACGTGATACGTGAATTGGAGTGGCAGTCATTAAAACAAAGGCGTTTTTCGTTGCGACGGGATCTTCTCATGAAATTTCAATCACCAGTTTTCTACTTCGATTGCGAAAACATTCTCTTGGCACCCACCTACATAGGGAGAAGTGATAATCACGATAAAATAAGAGAAATCAGGGCTCGCACAGAAAAATGTAAGTGCTCGTTTTTCCCGCGTGCCGTTCGAGAGTGGAACGGTAGCGAGACAGCATGAAGGTGGTTCATTGAACCCTCTGCCAGGCACTTTATTGTGAATAGCAGAGTAATCACGCAGATGTAGATGAGAACAGAAAGTTTCTTCTGAACTAAATTCAATCATCATCATCATCATTTAAGACTGATTATGCCTTTCAGCGTTCAGTCTGGAGCATAGCCCCCCCTTATACAGTTCCTCCATGATCCCCTATTCAGTGCTAACCTTGGTGCCTCTTCTGATGTTAAACCTATTACTTCAAAATCATTCTTAACCGAATCCATGTACCTTCTCCTCGGTCTGCCCCGACTTCTCCTACCCTCTACTGCTGAATCCATGAGTCTCTTGGGTAACCTTGCTTCTCCCATGCGTGTAACATGACCCCACCATCTAAGCCTGTTCGCCCTGACTGCTACATCTATAGAGTTCATTCCCAGTTTTTCTTTGATTTCCTCATTGTGGACACCCTCCTGCCATTGTTCCCATCTACTAGTACCTGCAATCATCCTAGCTACTTTCATATCCGTAACCTCAACCTTGTTGATAAGGTAACCTGAATCCACCCAGCTTTCGCTCCCATACAACAAAGTTGGTCGAAAGATTGAACGGTGCACAGATAACTTAGTCTTGGTACTGACTTCCTTCTTGCAGAAGAGAGTAGATCGTAGCTGAGCGCACACTGCATTAGCTTTGCTACACCTCGCTTCCAGTTCTTTCACTATGTTGCCATCCTGTGAGAATATGCATCCCAAATACTTGAAACCGTCCACCTGTTCTAACTTTGTTCCTCCTATTTGGCACTCAATCCGTTTATGTTTCTTTCCCACTGCCATTACTTTCGTTTTGGAGATGTTAATCTTCATACCATAGTCCTTACATTTCTGATCTAGCTCTGAAATATTACTTTGCAAACCTTCAATCGAATCTGCCATCACAACTAAGTCATCCCCATATGCAAGACTGCTTATTTTGTGTTCACATATCTTAATCTCACCCAGCCAGTCTATTGTTTTCAACATGATCCATAAATAATATGAACAACCGTGGAGACAGGTTGCAGCCTTGTCTTACCCCTGAAACTACTCTAAACCATGAACTCAATATACCGACAACTCTAACTGCTGCCTGACTATCCATGTAAAGACCTTTAATTGCTTGCAAAAGTTTGCCTCCTATTCCATAATCTCGTAGAACAGACAATAGCTTCCTCCTAGGAACCCGGTCAAATGCCTTTTCTAGATCTATTAAGCATAGATACAATTCGCTGTTCCACTCATAACACTTCTCCATTATTTGCCGTAAGCTAAAGATCTGGTCCTGACAACTTCTAAGAGGCCTAAAGCCATTTTAAACAATCTGGAAAAATTCCCTACGCCAGTGATGCATTGCATGTATCACTAAGGACATCACTTATTAAGTTGGAACAACTTTTCGTGAATACTCTTTGGAATATCATTAACCCCACAAGAGCATCTGTTTTGTAGTTTTTTTATAATTTTATAAACTTCAGTGAAGTGTGTTGGTGCAGCATCGATTCCGAACCAAGTACAGTGCTGACGAGCAAGTTGTTTCGTTCGCACTATACCCCAATGTCCTTGGTGAAGAAGCCGTAAAACTCAATTTACCGTCAACTCTAACTGCTGCCTGACTATCCATGTAAAGACCTTTAATTGCTTGCAAAAGTTTGCCTCCTATTCCATAATCTTGTAGAACAGACTATAACTTTCCTCCTAGGAACCCGGTCATATGCCTTTTCTAGATCTATAAAGCATAGATACAATTCCCTGTTCCACTCATAACACTTCTCCATTATTTGCCGTAAGCTAAAGATCTGGTCCTGACAACCTCTAAGAGGCCTAAACCCACACTGATTTTCATCCAATTGGTCCTCAACTAATACTCGCACTTTCCTTTCAACAATACCTGAGAAGATTTTACCCACAACGCTGATTAAAGAGATACCTCTGTAGTTGTTACAATCTTTTCTGTTTCCATGTTTAAAGATTGGTGTGATTACTACTTTTGTCCAGTCTGATGGAACCTGTCCCGACTCCCAGGCCATTTCAGTTATCCTGTGTAGCCATTTAAGACCTGACATTCCACTGTATTTGATGAGTTCCGGCTTAATTTCATCCACCCCAGGCGCTTTATTGCACCTTCAGACAAAACAACCGGCCGCTTCTAACACCGAGGTTCAATTGTCCCAGCATTACACTAGCCAACAAATTAAATGACACTTCTGAATTCCGAATTTCTTATCTTCTTTTTTTCATTAATGACACCATTTCTTCGGGATTCGCTCCGATGTGCGTCGCAAAGCTGGCTAGCAGCCTGAATACAACGGCGGCGCTGCAGAGGCGCAACAGGCGGCGCCGGTGTCCAGTCTGCGGCGGTCCCGCTGTACTCGTATATTTAGCGGCGCTTCTGCGAACGGCACTTGCTGGCGCGCCAGTGTTTGTTTACTCAGCGGGGACGGAAATGCGGCGCCGCGACACTTAACGGCCGGCTCCCGCTTCCGCCCTGGATCCACATCACGCTTTTCCGGGAATGGCGCGCTGACCTCTGACACGTTTGCGGCTTACGGGACACTCGGCGCAGCCACAGGAAGTGACGCTGGCTAACCCAGCCTCCTGGAACGGAGGAGACGGTGGTAGCCTCGGCGCAAACACTGGTGCAATGGCTGGCATTTCTAAAATAAACTTCATTCACTCTCGTTCAATTGAGGCAACGTGTTTGCAGCATAGGAAAAAAAAAAAAAAAAAGGTTCAAATGGCTCTGAGCACTATGGCACTTAACTGCTATGGTCATCAGTCCCCAAGAACTTAGAACTACTTAAACCGAACTAGCCTAAGGACATCACACACATCCATGCCTGGGCAGGATTCGAACCTGCGACCATAGCGGTCGCGCGGTTCCAGTCTGAAGCTCCTAGAACCGCTCGGCCACAATGGCTGGCTGGAGAGTTTATGGTTAGGACAGTTACGCATTGTACTCTTGCGAACCTATACGATTCTGGACTTCACCTCTGGGTTGGAAGTCGTCGTTGAGTATGCAGCGTTCAATAATTGAGAGCACTTCCTCTTCCTATAATTACGTTGATACGTTATCTGAACTTCGTCCTTGTGGATGGGACTTCGCGTTTCTCGTCTGTAGAACACAGAGAGGAGAAGACAGTATGAGAGTATATTAGTCAGAGGACCGCCTTTAGCCATCGTAGTGTTTGAAAGAGTTTTATTTTGTGGTTGGAGTTCTTCCATCGACGCAGACGCGTACGAGAACCAGCACGCCAACGCGCCAGACGCAGCACATACGGCGATATCGCAAATTACTTCGGCTCTTTAGAGCTATAAAGCTTAACAGCTGTGATCACGCTAGTTTATTTCCGCTGAGGTTCCACACCAATGTAGATCATCTTTGAAAGTAGTGTCTTCTAATGTTCGGTACGTAGATGGTTTCAGTCATTTCGCGTTATTTATGTTAGATGGAGTGGCCATAAAAAGGGATTGAGTTGGGCAATTGATAAATAATTTTGCTTAGGAAATATAGACATTTCTCATAAAGGTGTTTTTTTAATATGTAATAAACGTATAATAAGAAACAACGTTTATTATTTAGTAGTATTAGTTGCCTTCATCATTCATTGTAATATATGGAATTAAGAGATCCTAAGATCTGCTTCAGGGGGTAGTCAGTTAGGGTCAATTCTCCTATCTGCACAAACGGGACATTTTTTTACGAACACTGTTGCGCAATCTTCTCAAAACTTCTAAACAGAAGGTTTCATTGACGGTCTGACCTGGAGGACCAAACTCTGAATGAACTATTGTTCAAATGACTCTGAACACTATGGGACTTAACATATGAGGTCATCAGTCCCCTAGAACTTAGAACTACTTAAACCTAATTAACCTAAGGTCATCCATGTCTGGGCAGGATTCGAACCTGCGAACGTAGCTGTCGCGCGGTTCCTGACTGAAGCGCCTAGAACCGCTCAGCCACAATGACCGGCCCGTCTAGCTGCTTCCTGTGTTTAAGCAGGACCAGCACACCTGTGTGGGCCTTCCATCCAGGGCTTGACTTCCGCCTACCGTTTCATCTCCACTGGCGTTCCAACCTCTACTAGTATAGGCAATCATGCATTACGCCGTTCTGATAATAAAGACACTCCATCACATTTACAAGGCGTACAATTTCTTTACCTCAAAACTACGTAATTTCGACAGTCGCAGAATCGAAAAGTTACCAAACCATTGGCAGTCTGTTGAAAACAGAGACGGAAAATATATTACTGATGACTTAGGTCTCTGCTATGTCTATCTGATTTTTTTCTTCGGTCTGCTTTTTATTGTTATGCATCTTTTTAGATCGAAATTGTAGAGTACTTTGCTAGTAAATCGAAACTAGAATAGTAGTACGCTGTCCTTCTCCTTTACTCCGACAGCTCCCAAACCCCTTTTCCCTTTTATTATAATTTTATTGCCTTTCCCACAGTGAAGTCTGGCGTCCACTGCAAGCGACCAGCTCGCAGCTGACTACTTGAGTTCCTCCTATTATTGTTCCCTTTTAGTGCTTTCAACAATTCCTCGTTTTTTCTCTCGCACAGTTTCACACCCCCATACATTTCATTTCCCCCTCCGGGTTCCCAGCTTTCTAAACTGGCTAGTACACTCAGCCTTTCCCAGTTATGTTTGTAAATGAAGTACCATCGATAATTCCCTTTTTACAGTTGCATGTATGCTAGAAAGATTTACATCATATTTCCTCCCTTGTTTCAGTAATTTGCCCGAAACCAGTTGCGTTTCCAACAAAACGAAGTCGCAACTGAAGCGGATATTTTCAGTCTCAGCATACGACCAAACAACCATTCTAACACAACGCAGGCAGCAACAGAATTAGAAAACACCATCATGTGGATGGGGTATGAAAGCGTCATTCGTGATTACGTGATGTATCGTGGTATACCTTTATCGCATTCAGTCTCGGTTTGCGTGTTAGCAAAACTAGACCAAAACTTGAAATACGTTTCGATTCAGATTCCTGGCAAAAAAAATGCCGAAATATGTATCTCAGACGCTTTGCACGTAACAGTTTTCCTCCAGGTTATGCGCGCTGAAAAATGTCTCCACTTTGTGCGTACTTTATCGTGATAATATTTTGGAACGATACACGGACCTCTGCACAGACGTGAGCGTGGTTATTATGATTGCGATCAGAATTATGGTTCATTACGAAAAAAAACCGAACCATTTGCATAGACTCTTGTCTTTTCTCGAAATAAATTGTAGCAACATATTAACGCCGTTTCGTAAGGGATGCAAATATTATTTTCAAATTATTTACTTCCTTCAAAGATTTTAAAATGTGTCTATACGAAATGTAAATGCATAGGACTTGGGTTTTTCGATATTTTGTCCAGGATATTCGTTGAAAACTTCGTATTGTTTCTCTGCCATATATGCCGCTTGCTTTCCTTTGGTCCAAATGCTGACCAACAGCATCAAATTTACTGTAAGTGCTGTAGCTACCTGGCATTTTAAATAAAGTAAACACAATGAAAATAAACTGTCATTTTAGTAACGTACACGGCGTAAGTATTGGGTTATAAATCAGTTGTAGCCTAAAACAAGTGTTTCAATTGGTCAAATTTTTATATTCGGCCGAATTTAAAGAAAACAAGATAATAAGTGCCTAGAAATACAGATGTTTTTCTTCGCGTCTTTCGACTGGATACCAATACCACTTACCTGTCCTTGATCCTGAGACAAGCCGCGAGAAGCTGCAGTGAGGAAGTAGGCAGGGTCCCAGCTGCGCGAGCCGGGGGCTGGGCGTGGCCTTAGCAGGTCACCCTGGAAGCTGCACGGCGGCAGGAATATAGATCTTTCTTTGAAGATAATCTGAATTCGCTACTCATACGAATAACTGTACGTAGTGTCGTGTATGTCAGGATGGCCGAGCGGTCTAAGGCGCTGCGTTCAGGTCGCAGTCCACTTCTGTGGGCGTGGGTTCGAATCCCACTTCTGACAACATTTTTTCTCCTCTCGTTCAGTCATTACTGGTACCCAACAATAACTTCCGCAAGCCGACTGATGAAAATTTTTTGATAAGCCATTTTCCGGAGACAGTCTCTCGGTGGAAGTCATATCTCTTGCTAGGCAAAGATGACTCGAAAATTATTTAGCACTTATGTGATCATTTATGATTCATTTTGTACCGCAAGTCACATACCTGTACTATGCAAGCAGTATATCATTTTAACATCATCATTTTCGATACGATACAGCGTCAGTAGTAGGTGCTGTTTGGAAACGAATTAAGGATTAGGAAGGAAAAAACCTTTCACATTTGCTATTGACATCGTAATTCTGTCAGAGATGGCAACGGACGTGGCAGAGGAGTTGAAGAGAATGGTAGCGACATTGAAAGACATAATAAGATGAACATGAACAGAGGTAAAACGAACCTAATGGAAGGCAATGACGGCCGTTCCAGACATAGATGGGCCGGTCGGAACCGTCTGGTCGCCATATCATCCTCTGCCAGTGGTGTCATTTGGATGCGGTACGGAGGGGAGGACGTCCCCACATCGCACTTCCAGCGGTCATCAGTTTAGCTGACCTGGAAACGCTACTATGCGGCCAAGTAGCTCCTCACTCGGGGTCACAAGGCTGGATGGAGTCCAATTCAGTCCTCACACCAAGGGGAATGTTTAGATGATGATGATGATGATGATGATGATGATGATGATGATGTTTGGTTTATGGAGCGCTCAACTGCGAGGTCATCCGCGTCCGTTCAAAGTCCCATTTTTTACAAAGCCGAATGTTTACTCATTCCAATCTAGCCACTGTCACGAATGATGAAGATGAGGACGAGGAAATGATGAGAACACAAACACCCAGTCCCTGGGCAGAGAAAATCCCCAACCCGGCCGGGAATGAGAATGTTTAGAGCATTGTGGGCAGGGAACTCCAACCGGCTCAACATTTTGACGATCTAACGCCCCAGTGGGACAGCGTTTGGCACGATATCCCGCAGGAGGATATGCAGCAACTCTAACAATCAGTGCCAATCCAAATAACCGATTGCTTAAAGGCCAGAGGTGGACCAAGATGTTATTGACTTGCTCAGTTTGTGGAGCACTTCTCTTGAATAAATCACACGATTTTTCAGAAATTGTAGTCATTTGCTTGTCTGTACATGTATATCACATGCACCGATTTCCGTCCCATTAAAATATTTCCTTCGTGGCGTGTCTTCTTTTTTCTATTTTGTTTTTTAGTACATCGAACCTCTTTAACTTAGCGATGTGTTGATGTTCTTCCACAAACTATCACAGTAGCAGCGGGATGTATTTGCGATTTGAGGGGAGAAAGGAGACCTGCTTCGATTTATCAGTCAGCTTGGAATGTGACATCAGTTTCGCTGACCCCTTGGCAGGTAAAGCACTCTTGTGGTGGTGACTGTGGGGTAAGGAGACGTCTCAGTGGGTCACGCTGCGAGAAGTGAAGGTAGTAACGAAAACCGTCATCGTTCTTATGCATGTTGTGAAAAGACCTTTATCTTCAGTGTATAAATGCTGCTTTCTCTATGATATTAACCTGTAGTCACTAAAGGCTTACTGTAGTCCGTTGACGACAAGAACGTAGGGCTACACTGCCAAACTAGGGCATGTTTCGATAATCCAGTGTCTTCCTTAAGCAAATTCCTTGTGTTAATGGCTGACTGAACCTACAACCACTCTTTGGTCGAATTGTATTGCTGGTCTGGAGTTAGTTCTTGATAGCGGGACCTGCACTTGGCTCATAACTTTGCAATGCGATGACCGAGCTACTCGTGAATCTCACTTTGATTAGTTTCCGCCCCACCTTGGCCTGCGTGTACGGACGGCTCCCGTGAACACAATTACCCATTCAAGATGCAGGTGTCGCATCGCTCTTTAACTGTGAGAGAATCTGACATTAAAATGATACAAAAGAGGGGCTTAAGTAACTGATTACGGTGTCGACACAAACACATACTGTCTCTTATTAAGTTCTCCAAATACGAAGTCATACAAGGTGCAGCGAAGATTACACATTTATTAACGCGAGATTCAGTGAGAAGTATCAGAGAATATATGTACAATGAAGAATGCAATATCAAAAGGAATATCGAAGATCACAATTAAACAATGATACAATTAACAATTATAATATGTGGTTGGCAACACCATTCTTAGACGAGTATAAATGACGAATGCTAACGTGCTACACCTGCTTGGCCACAATGGAATGTACCATCAAATACTTTTCAGCAGCGTAGTTGTCCAGTATGTGAGCTTAGACCTATCCCGTGTACCATATCTAACCTCTAGTTACTGGTGACACACGTAAACAAGTGCAAGAGGAAGGAACCGACAGCTGGAGAATAAAGCCAGTGACCTAACCGTTCCTAAGTTTAACTATAGGTCTGAGGCCCACGCCGCTGAGACGTTTCTCCGCTCCTGTGCTGATTCTGTTACCGTGCCGAACGCGCAGCTGCCTTCAATTGCGCCAGACGCACCACGGTGCAGCAGCCAGTCGCCCCACGCCTCCGTTCTCCGTCTCGCTCTACTGTGCCGCTACGCTGTAGCCTTAGCAGTCCCTATCTGTCCCGAGTGGGCATCCAGGAGAGCCAAATACTGAAGCCTCCTCACTCTAAGGAAAGGGAGTCCTCACTCAAAACGTTCTCTCGCGCTCCACCAGATGTCTGTCCAAAAATTAGTTTTTACGTCTCCGCCAATCAGATGGCAGACAGGAAAATGTGCTTCCTACTCCGTCAGAGAGTCTGGCCCTCAGAAGCGCCAAATCTACCATTCAGTTGGACGTCCTCTTAAAAATTACCACTTCTGCGTGCAGGGTAAACGTTGACTACCAATCGCTGGCTTTCCTGCGTACGGAAAGCGGTTCCTAGGCTTGGAATCCAGAGGGGCGCCTTCCTCCTCTCCACGGCAGAAAAACAATGCCGTCCAGCGCGACTCGCGCAAGTTTTAGAAAGCTGTTGTCAGTAACTCCTGCAACCAGCTATTCAGAAAGGGCTGCCTTTTAGCGTAAACGCCGCCGTGCTTTCGGCTGCTGAGACCGACGCACCCTGGAAGACACAGAGACACAGAATGGCCGGCCAAGACACCACGTATTGTCCAGCCGTGTATACTGTAGGGAGACACCTGTGGCGCATTCCAGAAAGTCGCCTTTCAGAACGCCCACAGGCCATCCAGACAGCAGACCACTCACTGGTTACGAATCTGTCCTTCGGACAGGTAAATGCTCCTTCCTTTCTCCAGAGAGCATTCTCTTTAGTTGACACAGAAACGTGAAACCAGCGTGCATTTGGCTTTATGAAAACATGCACTACAACTACACAAGACTGTAAAAAATTGGGTAGGGTACAATGTAATTAGATTTTTTACTGAGATACGTTTCCGCTGAAGGGCACGATTTTCGAATTATTCAAGAAAAATGTACAGAACTGCTATTCAAAAGCAACTCCAACGCCACGCTTATCCGTCATCAGCCAAGATTTGTAGTATTTTGTTCTTGGTACTACCTCCCACCACTGTAAAAAATTTCCTGGCTCTGAGCACTATGGGACTTAACATCTATGGTCATCAGTCCAAAAATTTCCGAATGCATGTACTATTCGAGATATTCGACCTTGTTTGGTCTCTATTGACTGGGCTATTACGTCACAGCACAGTCGAATATTTTCTTAACATTACTAATTTAAACGTATCCGCGACGGTAATGAATCAAAATCGACTTTTGTGAATGTCACGAAAAACTAATTATATTGATGAAAAAATGAAATGTCGTGTGGCTAAGGCCTCCCGTCGGGTAGACCGTTCGCCTGGTGCAGGTCTTTCGATTTGACGCCACTTGGGCGACCTGCGCGTCGATGGGGACGAAATGATGGTGATTAGGACAACACAACACCCAGTCCCTGAGCGAAGAAAATCTCCGACCCAGCCGGGAATCGAACCCGGGACCTTAGGATTGACATTCCGTCACGCTGACCACTTTTTTTTTTTTTTTTTTAGGACCAGGGATGTTGTTTTAATTAATTAATTAATTTATTTATTTTCCATAAAGATCACACTGTTAAAAGGAACATGTAGATCATTTCATGGTATAGTATGTGCATTATATATGGAGCGGTGAGAGAAGCGTGAGGTTCATTATCAGCTGTCAAATATGCACACCGACTGCAACTGGCACATTCCAACTGCGTGGGGGGGTCGAGGAAGACTGCCTGAAGATAGTTGGCAAAGGTTTTCCGATAGTGTGACCATCTATGAACCTCATTGCGGGCTTGCTGCAAGAAATACGAAAAGTCGAGTCGCGACTTGGCAGCATCCCCATAGAGGTACGCGATCGTCCAACCTTTGACCCAGATGATCGAGTGTGATTTAGTCGCCGGAAAGTAGTCACTCTCCGGATGTAAGAAGGAAGCAGGTGTAATATGTTGCGGGGTCACACGGAGGTAGCAAGCCACCATCTGTCTGCCTAGGAGCCATACGTCCTCCACCGCGATACAAGTTAAGCGGTGATGGTCGTCATCCACTTGGCGACATTTCGGGCATAGTGGAGTGTCCACTAGTCCAATTGCATGGAGTCGTTGGTTGGTGTTGAACTTGCCACAGGTGACAGAGAACCACAGTGCCCGAACGAAGGTAGGAAGGAAGTTTTGGTGCACATGTCTCCAAATCTTCGGCCAATGCAACTTGGGGTGTTTGAGTTCAATGACATTACGACTTATCCGTCGTAGCAGCCAAACATAAAAATCCTTCGCGCATGGTGGTCTCGTGCGCGGAAGCTCGTCTCTGATATAACTAAGTTCCACGATAAATGTTGATACATGCGCAAAATGTGGCGTAATGTTGCCCACCGCTACCGGAGGTGTGAGGGACGCTGGAACTAGGAGATCCAGTAGTCGGGATGTAAGGGAATCACGCCCGCTACGCCATTGCTTGTACATCGTGGCTAGAAGGAGCGCCGTCGCTCGGCAGTGAACATTCGTAAGTCCGAGTCCCCCCCTTGTCCGTAGGGAGCGTGAGCGTTGTGTATCGCACCTTGAGGGGCGATCCAATCATCACAAAATAGCCTAGTGCTGATTGAAGTCGACGTCCGAGCGTGAGTGGTAGGGGCAGGATCTGCGAAATATGCACCATTCGAGAAACCACATAAGTGTTCAGATATTCGACTCGCTGCAAAGGATCAAGGCGCCGTAGGAGATGTTGTCGGACCATGGTACGTGTTGTCTGTAAAATACGTCGATAGTTGACTGCCGCAGTATGTTTTACAGATGAGGTAAAGTCTATGCCGAGATAGCGGAATCGTTGCACATAAGGAAACGGACTGATTTCTTCCGGCGTAAGGCCCCTTCCAACCGGCATTGCTGCCGATTTGTTCATGTTCACTGCACTACCCGCCGTCACACTGTGGTCCAACAACTGTTCAAGGACCGTCTTCACCTCTTCTTCAGAACGAGCGAGCAGCAGGAGGTCGTCCGCATAGGCACGACATTTGAAGGTGTAGCCCCGCAGTTCCATCCCAGAAAGAGAATTTGTTAGCCTCCCAATTAATGGTTCCAACGCGATCGCGAACAGCAGCATCGAAAGAGGGCAGCCCTGGCGAATGGATCGTCGAATTTGAATGGGCCCTGCTATACGCCCATTAACCTGTACCAAGGATTGTGCGCCCCCATAAATCCTTCTAATGAGACCAGTAAAACGATCTGGAAATCCCATTTGTTCCAGTACAGCGTACAGATAGTTGTGGCGCACCTTATCAAAAGCACTGTCAAAATCAACCGCCACCATTGCCGCTTTAAGCTGGCACTCCTCCGCCAGCGCTATCACATCACGGCATTCGCCAGTAGCTGTTTGCACATTCACCGATCCACCCGGTGTCGTCTGTTCTGGAGAGAGAACGCTACGAATTAACATACGACATCGGGACGCTAGCAACCGTGCAAAGATCTTATAGTCGGCATTAAGCAGGGTGATGGGGCGATAATGTGTGACCGTAATTCCTGGCTTCGGTTTATGTACTGGCACCACGAGGCCTTCCATAAAAGCCGGTGGAATTTAACATCTCGTTGTACATTTCCATCCATCGCGGTGCCATTTCGTTACGAAATTCTCGATAAAATTCAGCAGGAAGTCCATCAATGCCTGGGGACCGATTCAACGCACCCTTTGCGATCGCATCATGTACTTCATCACAGCTAATGGCTTCCAGTAAGGTTCCCGTGGCTTCCACCGTCAGTGTACGGGAGACGTACGTGGCTATACGTTCGAGGTCGTCGACAGGGGCTGCTTCTTCCCGATAGATGTGTTGGTAATGGTCGACGAATGCAGAGACAATGTCCGCTTGACGCGTCACTCTTCGGTCTTCGCGGGTAATTAATTCCCGTACCAAAACGCGTCGTCGGTGCTTTCGTTCATTCACGACGTGGTGCATGGAAGGAATCTCGTGCATTATCATATCGTGACATCCGGCGCGCACCATGGTTCCCTGAAGATGTTTCCGAGCGAAAGCCACTAGTTTAGCTTTTATCCTTTTGCGTTCGATCCAGACGTCCTGTCCCGGCGGACCATCGTCCAGGTCGCGCAGCGCTGCAAAATAAAAGTCGGTCGTACGGCGGCGCCATTCTGCCATCTCCCTGCTATATGCGATGAACGTACGGCGAAGCGCCGGTTTAGCACAAGTCAGCCACCAATCAAGCTTCGTCGCATACCTTCCAACCCTTCGCTCGCACATCGTCCATGTCTCAAGGATCCGGTGACGGCATTCAGGATCATGTAGATGTTGAATGTTTAATTTCCACGGGGTCTTACTGTTCCACATCTCTCTACGGGGAAAAAGCACCGTACAGATGTAAGCGCTGTGATCGGAAAATGCCAATGGCCAGCGTTCCGCGTCCTGGATATCATTTGCATGAGCCCGTGAGATATAAATGCGATCTAACCTGCTCGCCGAATGACTTGTCACATAGGTGTATCCCGGTGCATCTCCATGTCGTAATTCCCACGTGTCACTAAGTACAAGGTCGTTGACAACGATTCGCAACTCCTGGCTGATGTTTGCTTGCGGCCATTGGTCTTTCTGGCTGAGAACACAGTTGAAATCTCCACCTATTATTAAACATTCATAACGTCCATGGAAAAGTGGGGCAATGTCTTCTGCATAAAATCGCGCCCTTTCCCGCCGCCGATTGTTTCCCGACGGTGCATAAAGATTGATGTTGCGTGTCCCAAACGTCGTGAAAGCCATTCCCCTGGCCGACTGAAGGTAACACACGTTTTCCACTGGGAAGCCATCTCGCACGTAAACTGCCACCCCACTCCCATTGTGATCTCCATGTGACGAATAGGATTGGTAGCCTGCGATGTATGGGAGTGCAGCTATGTGGACTTCCTGCAGCAAAGCAATATCCACATCAGATGCCCAAATCGTTTCCTTCAGTAGGTGTATTTTGGCCGGTGAACGCACGTCATTTATATTTAATGTCGCAATACGGTTCGCATAGCGTTGAATCCCACTTTGTCGATGCGCAACAACATCTCCCTGCATCGGCGCTGGGGGCTGAGTTAGAAGACGTTCTCTCGCCCCTCTCCCTTCACCTTCAGCAATTATTAGGCCGTCTTCGTGAGTGCCGGCTGCCTCTGTATGTCGTCCGGCGCCTCCTCAATATCGTCATACCACATCTTTGCAGGCAGTGGTATATTCGTGTCCGTAGCCACATCATCTGCGTCTGGAGAGCCAACTGGTTGTGATTCCTCTTCACCATCACCACGTCCCGGTACCGTCAAAGTGACAGACCGCTGCGGGTCTGATCGAACAGTTTCCATTGCCTCATCCTGTTTCGTAGAGGCTGTTGTGTCGTCTTGGTCCACAGGCACATCGTCGTCGGGGCAAGGGGAGTCATCCCCAGGAGATGTCGTGCGACGACGCCGTTTCCTCCTTTTCGGGGAACGCTGTTTGCGTGATCTTCCCTCCGTGTCCTCAGATTGTAGGGAATCAAGGCTGCCCGACAGAAAAGCATTCGTAGGAACAGGAAGTGTTTCGAGTCCCATCGTTGTATTTGGCGGGAGTTCGGTCGAAACTGATGTTGTTGTCATAGAGTGCGTTCCAGACCGAACAGCATCCGTAGTGGCTGGAACTGCTTAGTGTACTATCGGTGTGCTTGGTGAGAGTTGGGTCTCATCTGATGTTGTCGCCGTAGATTGTATGCTCGATGGAGCAGCATCCTCTGTCACCCCGACGTCTGCTACAAGGTTTCGGAGAGTGCCATCTTGATCTTCCACCAGGGCTGTGTCTTTTCGGTCATCAGCTGACGCAGTGAGGGCTTTGGCATAGGTGATCGGTAGTACTGTCATCGACGGCGACGGCTCCCGCACATCGGAAGGCAGTTGCGTAATCCGCCGTTGCATACAGTTCGACCTGAGGTGTCCCTCCTGGCCACAGCCAGAACATGTACGTGGTTGACCATCGTAAATCACCACCGCCCGACAACCACCAATTGTCAGATAGGACGGTGCATGCTTCTGAAGATCAATAGCGATCTGTCGCACTCCGTTAAGAACTGGGTACGTGGAGAATTGTGTCCAGCGTTCTGCTGTGTGACCATGTACCGTGCCGTATGGCTTAAAAGCCTCGATAACTTCGTCAGCCGGGAGCTCAAATGGCAGCTCAAAAACACGTATTGTCCGTACACCCAGACCAGCATGTTCTACAGTTACCGTGCCGACATTCCCGTCACTATGGCAAAATCGGAGACCTGCTTTTGTCGCCTGTAGAATTCTCTCACACGCCGCGTCATTTAACATCTTAACATACACCGTGGGACTAACGATGGACAGATGAATTCCGACAATATCGTTTGGCGGTATCTTGACGTTCTCTCGAATGAATCGTTCCACTGCTAAAGCCTTTGGTCGTTCGTAGTCTTTGCAGAAATTGAATCGTAATGTAGTTTTCCTGTACCAAGTCCACAAGTAAACAAACACTCGCACACGCCGCACAGGCGGAAGTATCGGACCTCCGCTTCGCACGGCCGCTAGCGCCGAACTACCACTCAGCTACCGGGGCCGGACATCATATTGATAATTCGATACAACCATTACAAGCCACAGTAATTTCATAGTCATAAGGCCTGTTTATTTTATACTATTACAATTCACAAAACTGTTAGGTGAAATTTACAAAAAACGTCTGTTTTGCAATGTATAAGTGCTCGACTAAGACGATGGTGTAATAAGGCAAGTCAAACAGCACAAAAAAGGTAGAGTGTGGGAAATGATTTGCACCACACCTTGGTACTCGTGAATTAAGTTTACTACTAAGAATGGTAGTTGACCAGTTACTCGAAATTATCATTTTACGGAAGCAAAAAGATGAATGAAAGTGAGAGGAGCCAGACGGCCCGTGGCTGCCACATCACAAATTCTTTAATAGCTGGCTGCCAACTCAACACATGTTCAAGCTCCATATGGACAACATTATTTCTTATGTTATTTCTTTAGAATGCGTTACATATTCTAGTCGATTTTGTGGAGGCTTTTGTAGCTATGATTAAGTCACAGGGTCGCCGGGAAGAAGTCATTTTAACTAGGCTGCGTATTGGGCACTGTCTGTTTAGCCATCGTCATTTGGTAAGTGGCGCCACCCCATCACTTTGTACACACTGCGCCCAAGTTTTAAATGTCCGCCACTTCCTGACGGAATGCCCATTTTTTAACCGTTTACGTTCCCGCTTGGGTCTGCCGTCTGATTTGTCGGTCGTTTTAGCAAATGACGCGCGGGCTGTCGACCACGTTTTACTTTCTATCCGAGCTTCTGTAAAGTTTGGAAGGTAGGAGACGAGGTACTGGCAGAAGTAAAGCTGTGAGGACGGGGCGTGAGTCGTGCTTGGGTAGCTCAGTTGGTAGAGCACTTGCCCGCGAAAGGCAAAGGTCCCCAGTTCGAGTCTCGGTCCGGCACACAGTTTTAATCTGCCAGGAAGTTTCAATATGTTTTTTGTTCGTTTTGGTAATACTGCTACACACTGATGAAATTTTGCACGAGCTGCCACTGGAAACGACGTAAAGTTGGAGCCATGTGGATGGAGACTTTTCCGTTTGTTTCGGTGGCTCGTATCCGCGGTGGCCAGGTGCGGTGCTGTATGTGGCGGCAGCATCGGAGGGACGGCCGCGGGCAGCGCAGGAAGCCATCAAGTGTCGGCTGGTGCCAGCCAGTGCTGTGGCCGCTGCCGCTGCCGCTGCCGCTGCCTGGGGGCATCCTGTGCCGTCCGCGAGGTCGCCGCATCCGGCCGGCAGCGGTCAAGACCGCCGTTAGCGCAAATCAACCAGCAAGGCGGGCAGCCGCGGCGGAAGCCCCCCCTGCCCGGCTATCTACCGACACTGTCCGCATCCACCGGCAGCTCCTACGCAACTGCGAAAACGCAGCTCGTTCTCTCTAGCAGCTTACACCTACATACAGGGCGACAATTATTGAACGATATGAAATAAAATCCTCGTAACTTCTGAACGGTTCATGTTAGGACGTTCAACCTGCACGACTGGCCGCAGGGAATTATGGGAAACAATACGCGCATGCATGGTTTGGCTTAGAGATGAAACCCATTTTCACTAGAATGGGTTCGTCAGTAAGCAAAATTTGAGCATTTGGGGAACTGAGACTCCGTAAATCGCATCGAGAAGTATCTTCACCGTCAACGGGTGACTGGCGACCACGTGCACAGCAGACTACATTAAACACAGAGTCAAGGATCTTATTACCTACATGTGCAGCGCACTCATTCTTCTATGTCACTGCACAGTAAAGGTGAATTATTTACAATGGCGGAAAACATATTGAAACCTTACACTATCTGTCGATTTCGATCGACATATTCAAATGAACCTACTGCAGTTCCTTAATGTTAGCATGAAAACGATATGTAAGCCTAATAGCCAGATGAGGCCTATGACTTCCCTTAAACTTTCTCTTAGAGGACAGATAATATTTTCATTTTTCATTTTTCTTGACAACTTTGGGGAACGCAAGGGTTTAGAAGATAAAGTGTTTCTGGCACCAAGGTGGCGTGGCGATGTATGGCTTAAGCTCGGAAAAACATTAATCCCAACCGAGATAAAAATGAATAACCTTTGACTTACGATTTCTTAATTGTGTTATAGTTTGGGCAATTAGTTCGGTTTCATTTTGTTCCCCTCTGCGCTGGCGTTAACTAAATCGCTAGATCCCAGAATTCTCTTGCAGGGTGACGGTTATTGAACTATATGAAATAAAATCGTCATAATTTCCGAACGATGTGCGTTAGGACGTTCAACCTGCACGATTGGCCGAGGAGGATGTGGGAATCAGTATGCGGCGCGCATGGTTTGGTTTAGCGATGAAACCCACTTTCATTTGAATGGGTTCGTCAATAAGCAAAAATGGTGCATTTGGGGAACTGAGACTCTGTATATCGTGATCGAGAAGTATCTTCACCCTCAACCGGTGAATGTGTGGTGTGCAATGGCGAGTCACGGAATAATCGGTGCGATATTCGTTGACGACACGGTGACCACCGAACGGTACGTGAAGGTTTTCATCCCCGTTATGCAAATCCTGATTTCGACGAGATGTGGGTCATGCAAGACGTAGCTCGATGCCGTCGAAGCAGAAGGGTCTTTGATGTTCTGGAGGAGCACTTTGGGGACCGCATTCTGGCTCTGGGGTACCCACTGTCCACTGACATGGGCCTCAGTTGGTCATATTTTACGAATCTGAACACATGCGACTCCTTTCTCTGGGGTTATATTAAAGATAAGGTATACAGCAATAAGATCAAAACCACTGCTTAGTTGAAAACATTCAGGTCATCGACAGCATCAATGTTCTGACACTTCAGCAGGTCATGCAGAATTTCGCTACTCGTCTGCGCCATATCATCGTCAATGGTGGCAGGCATATTGAACATTTCATAATCTAAGTCCGAATATCTGTAGTGAAATTTACCTGTTTAATAAAGTGTGTGCACGCAGTAGTTTGTAACTAATTTGGATTTTTTCATGTAGTTCAATCAATGTTACCCTGTACATATTCCACACCTTGTGCTACTGCTAATCACTCCCTTTGCTGTTCCACTCCGGCAAATGGAGAGAGGGAAAAACGACTGTTTACACGAGCGCCATACTGAAAGTCGAGAGAACTCCGATGTTAAAATTCCACTTCGATCAATGCAACAAAAACGACTGCGACATCGTGATATACGGACTTTACTACATATGTTGCCATATTGTTCAAATGGTTCAAATGGCTCTGAGCACTATGCCACTTAACTTATGAGGTCATCAGTCCCCTAGAACTTAGAACTACTTAAGCCTAACTAACCTAAGGACATCACACACACATCCATGCCCGAGGCAGGATTCGAATCTGCGACCGTTGCGATCGCGTGGTTCCAGACTGTAGCGCCTAGACCGCTCGGCCACTCCGGCCGGCTCTGCGGCTGTGTACACAACGATTGTGGATGTGGGACTACCTGGCAAACACTACCCCCGCTTGATAGGTGCCCTGACGCCACAGTTGGTGTGATTGTTCATTGACCGGAATGCCATCTTCCGTGCAGAACACAATCGTACGGACATCTGTTGATAGTTTGTATGGTTATATCATGAATTAAACACATTACCGGGAACACAGAGGTTTGTTGCTCTAAGTTTGGACACCAGTTCCAGGATGCTACTCCAGGCGGGTGTAAACTGACTGTGCGCAATGGAAAATAAACGCTAAATCAAGATTTGGCCCTGTCTGACTACCCCTTGAAGCAGATCTTAGGATCTCTTCATGCTCTTTAACATTTAAATTCCGACCTAAACAGAAATGAATGATTAAGGGAACTAATTATACTAAATGATAAACGTTGTAGCTGCTTATACATTTATTGTATACTTAAAAAAATCTTTATTACAAATGTTTGTATTTCCTAACTAAAATTAATGATCCGTTGAACAACTCTGCCCTTTTATTATGACTGCGGGATCTAATATAAATGGCGCTAAATGACTGACATCACTTATGTACCAAACACAAGAAGACATTAATTTTAAAGATGATCTACAGTGGAGTGCAAAGTCAGTTGAAATCAATCCTATGTGAGCACAGCTGTTGAGCATTGTAGCCCCTAATAAGCCAAAGCAATTACCAATATCACCTTATGTACTGCGTCCAGTGCGCCGCAGTTATGGTTCTCGTACACGTTTGCGACGATGGAAGAACTCCAGCCACAAAATAAACTCTTTCAAAGAGTAGGACGGCTGAAGGCGGTCCTCTGACTACTACACTCTAATACTGTCTTCTCCTGTCTGATCTACAGACGAGAAACGCGAATTCTCAGCCGCAAGGACGGAGTTCAGATAACGTCTCAATGTAAGTGTAGGCAGAAGTGCTCTCAGTCACTGAACGCTGCGTACTCAACGACGATTTCCAACCCGGAGGCGAAGTCCAGAATCGTATAAGTTCACAACAGTACAGTGCCTAACCGTTCTAACTATAAAATCTCGTGAGAGCAAAGACAGCAAGTCCCTTTATAGCAACAAGAAGCTGATACTGAGCGACCGTCACATACGGGAACTCAAAACGGAAGACCTCGTCTCTCCAGCGCTGGCTTCCCAGCAAGGCTCTGCTTCCCACCCTCGTAATTCCTCGAGGAAAAACCTATACTCGTACAGTGGTACGCTTCTCAGTAAAAATCCTTGGAAATAACCGAGCCTGCGTGGTTTCCGAGGTGCCGCTTCTTCGTTCCTCTCACCAGCGTCCAAGATTTCCAGCGTTTCCGAAGTATAATCCTTCCGGTTCGGCTACAACACTGGCCGGTCGCGACTCTATTGTGCACCAGCGCTTAGGTGCTACGACGTCCGTCTTGCTATTTCCTGTGTTTAAGCAGGACCAACACACCTGTGTGGGCCTTCTACCCAGGGCTTCAGTTCCGCCAGGCGTTTCATTTCCGCTGGCGTTCCAACCTCTACTAGTATAACCAGTCACTCATTACGCCGTTTTTAAGCCACTCAGTCCCCTTTCATGCAATAAGAGTTTACAGTTATTTACAAGACGTACGTGACAATGTCAGTCTCCTTTATATATTCATATATATGATGTACAACCTATCACATGATACCCAATTGCGTTTGTAGATGACGGCAAAGTATGTAGATGAGAGCTTGTAAGGTGCGAAATTATAGCCACCTTACACAGTGTATTATTCATCTATACATGATACAGACGAGTTACTTTGAAAACAGTTTGTGATGTTGCTGAGCAACAGTCACACAGTCTTTTTAAAGGAATACATCACCACTTAACTGTTTCATTGTTTATTTAAGTAGAACCCAAGTTTCGACTTTTAAGGCATTTTCAAGTATTTGATTTTATCGTGAAATGAAGAACAAACCGCCTTCAGTCACAAGTTGCGTTTATTTACTGCACTATACATTTCGAGCCCTGGAGGCTCATCTTCAGGTGCTTTTTAGTGATTTACATCAGGTTTTTAGTTGTTTGCCTATTGATATTACATTTTTGTGTTACAACATGGTATATTGTAGGTATAAGTTTAACAGCGTTAATAATATGAAACTAACTTATTTTCATATTATTAACGCTGTTAAACGTATACCTACAATATACCATGTTGTAACACAAAAATGTAATATCAACAGGCAAACAACTAAAAACCTTATGTAAATCACCAAAAAGCACCTGAAGATGAGCCTCCAGGGTTCCGGAAACAGCGATCGTGTGAGACCCAACTCGCCTTATTTGTTCATGAGACCCAGAAAATATTAGATACAGGCTCCCAGGCAGATGCTATTTTTCTTGACTTCCGGAAGGCGTTCGATACAGTTCCGCACTGTCGCCTGATAAACAAAGTAAGAGCCTACGGAATATCAGACCAGCTGTGTGGCTGGATTGAAGAGTTTTTAGCAAACAGAACACGGCATGTTGTTATCAATGGAGAGACGTCTACAGACGTTAAAGTAACCTCTGGCGTGCCACAGGGGAGTGTTATGGGACCATTGCTTTTCACAATATATATAAATGACTTAGTAGATAGTGTCGGAAGTTCCATGCGGCTTTTCGCGGATGATGCTGTAGTATACAGAGAAGTTGCTGCATTAGAAAATTGTAGCGAAATACAGGAAGATCTGCAGCGGATAGGCACTTGGTGCAGGGAGTGGCAACTGACCCTTAACATAGACAAATGTAATGTATTGCGAATACATAGAAAGAAGGATCCTTTATTGTATGATTATATGATAGCGGAACAAACACTGGTAGCAGTTACTTCTGTAAAATATCTGGGAGTATGCGTACGGAACGATTTGAAGTGGAATGATCATATAAAATTAATTGTTGGTAAGGCGGGTACCAGGTTGAGATTCATTGGGAGAGCGCTTAGAAAATGTAGTCCATCAACAAAGGAGGTGGCTTACAAAACACTCGTTCGACCTATACTTGAGTATTGCTCATCAGTGTGGGATCCGTACCAGGTCGGGTTGACGGAGGAGATAGAAAAGATCCAAAGAAGAGCGGCGCGTTTCGTCACCGGGTTATTTGGTAACCGTGATAGCGTTACGGAGATGTTTAATAAACTCAAGTGGCAGACTCTGCAAGAGAGGCGCTCTGCATCGCGGTGTAGCTTGCTGTCCAGGTTTCGAGAGGGTGCGTTTCTGGATGAGGTATCGAATATATTGCTCCCCCCTACTTATACCTCCCGAGGAGATCACGAATGTAAAATTAGAGAGATTAGAGCGCGCACGGAGGCTTTCAGACAGTCGTTCTTCCCGCGAACCATACGCGACTGGAACAGGAAAGGGAGGTAATGACAGTGGCACGTAAAGTGCCCTCCGCCACACACCGTTGGGTGGCTTGCGGAGTATCAATGTAGATGTAGATGAAATGTATAGTGCAGTAAATAAACGCAACTTGTGACTGAAGGCGGTTTGTTCTTCATTTTACGAAAGTAAAACAGTCGCGTACAAAACACTGAAAAACAATGGATAAAATTAAATTTGATTTTATGTCTGCATATGTGTTACAGATACAAAATCAAATACTTGAAAATGGCTTAAGAGGCCGAAACCTGGGTTATGCTTAAATAAACAATAGACCAGTCAAATGGCGGTGTGTTACTTTAGAAAAGAGTTAATTTGTGCTGGTATGGAAAAATTATTTCGAAATCTTTCTTTGCAGAAAATTAACCCAGAACAAAATATTAGTGATTCACGTCAAGAAACAAAAGAACGTGGCAAGGACACAAAGAAAACTTCTCAACATAAAGAAATAAACTATTGGAAAATCAATCAGGACGTAATAGTACCCTAAAGAAAAAAAAGAAGCGAAGGAATAATGGTATTGCAAAGTATGTAGAAAGGACAAGCTTTCACACATTCGGCTGTGCGTGATGTGTAAGGAATATATGTGCACGAAAAGTGTGGGTTTATATTCTAGAGATGCTGAATCTTTTATTTTTCCTGAGTGTGTGGATGACTTCTACTGTGACAACCGGCCATTTTGTTACCAGTTTAATAGTAATTTTCATACATCCTTCCCCAATTTTCCTGTTTTTAAATAGCAGGTGTTCTCTTTCAGGTGACGGCCTTGCCGAAGTGGATACACCGGTTCTCGTGAGATCACCGAAGTTAAGGGCTGTCGGGCGTGGTCGGCACTTGGATGGGTGACCGTCCAGGCTGCCATGCGCTGTTGTAATTTTTCGGGGTGCACTAAGCCTCGTGATGCCAATTGAAGAGCTACTCGACCGAATAGTAGCGGCTTCGGTCAAGAATACCATCTTACGACCGGGAGAGCGGTGTGCTGACCCCACGCCCTCCTATCCGCATCCTCCACAGAGGATGACAAGGCTGTCGGATGGTCACGATAGGCCACTCGTGGCCTCAAGATGGAGCTGTTCTGCTTTTGTTCGTGAGCACTAATTTAAAGAGTTTTCTGCGATTAGATGATTGATACCTAATTACTGTTGCCAGAAAAACTGTGAAATTACTATTTTCCCCCTTTTTTCCTCAAGCAGAAAAGTAAATTGACTTTCTAATACTGTAGATGGTATTTTTCGTGAATGTCCAAACTAAAAATACTGACGCTGCCGAACCTTAAGTGAGCCTAATGAGACTGTCAACGTTCTCGTGGCAATGGTAACACTGGTCAGATCACGGAAGTTAGGAGCTGCCGGTCTTGACCAGCACTTAGATGGGTGACCTTCCGGGTCTGCCGAGCACTGCTGGCAAGCGGGGTGTACGCAGCTTTTGTGAGGCCAACTGAGGAGCTACTTTGTTTAGATGTCTCAGCTACGATCACGACGGTCGGGAGAGCTGTGTGCTGACCACACGCCCCTCCACTCCACGACCAGCGACGACTATGAGCTGAGGATGATACGGCGGTCGGAACATCAAGGCCTTCAAGGCCAGTTCGAAGGGAGTTTGGGTTTTGAGCTTTCCGACTGGTTCGGTGTGACCCGCCACGAATTCCTCTCTTGTGTCAACTTCTTCATCACAGAGTAGAACTTACAACCAACGTTCTCACGTGTTCGTTGGATGTATTAGGTTGGTGCATAAGTCCATACCGTTTCTCAACATGCCGCGCGGCATTAGCCGAGCGGTCTCAGGCGCTGCAGTCGTGGACTGTGCGGCTGGTCCCGGCGGAGCCTTGGCATGGGTGTGTGTGTTTGTCCATAGGATAGTTTGGGTTAAGTAGTGTGTAAGCTTAGGGACTGATGACCTTAGCAGTTAAAGTCCCATAAGATTTCACACACATTTTTTTCTCAATATGTTTAATAGACACAATAGACATCGATAACAGAGACTTACGTCATTAATAATATATCCTCCTTCACCATTTACAACAGTTCGACAACGCTGGGGGAATTTGCGATTCCGCGACTATAGAAAACACGTGGTTTTGAGGCGAAAAACTTGTCGAGCCATGTTCGGAGTGCATTTTCATCCGGAAAGAAAGTTCCTTGAAGGTTCCTCGATAGAGAGCCGAAGAGGTAACAGTCTGAGGGGGCAAGATCAGGTGAATAACGTGGTGCGGAATGACTTCCCAACTCAACTGATGAGTAGTCAGTCCAGACGAATGTGGACGGGCGTTGTCGTGGCGTAGCGTCACTTTACGCTGTCTTCTTGGTCGTTGTTCTTGTATTGCGTCTACAAGACGTCTCAGGTGTTGAAAATAAATGTCAGCCGTGATGGTGACACCGGCGTTGTTCCACCATATGCGTAACATTATTTTTGTGGATGCGCATAGGTCGTTGTAGGGGGATTTGTTGCATTGTTTGGGCTCAAACAATCCTTTCTTTTCCTTTTGTTCGCATAAAAACACCATTTCTCGTCACTAGTACCGATAAAGATCAGGATTTAATTTTAATATTTGTGGTAAGGACTATTGGACCAAACTTCTGAGGTCATCGGTCTCTACGCTTACAACTAATTAAATTAACTTCAACTGACTTACGCTAAGGACAACACACACTCCCATGCCCGAGGGAGAACTCGAACCTCCGATGGGGGGAGCCGCACGAACCGTGGAAAGACGCTTCAGACCACACGGCTACCCCGCTCTGCCGATACAGGTTAGGAGTGGTCGGTATTGTTCAAGAGCCAGTTAATGACGAGCAAGAAAAGGTACACTATGCCCCCCCCCCCCGCTGTTCTCGAGTGCACTGACACTGGTTATTGTGGATTAATGCATGTAAGCGATTTTCTTATGACCCTGAAAGTCTTCCTGAGCGTGGAGAGTCACCGATGTCAAAAAAAAAAAAAAAAAAAAAAAAAAAAAAAAAAAAAAAAAAAAAAAATCCTCCTTAAAACGATAAAGCACTTTTCTTGCCGTGCTCTGTCCAATGGTTTTATCCCCATACACTGCACAAATGTTTCTGGCTGCCTCAGCTGCTGTAACCCGTCTATTGATTTCAGACAGAAGAATACGTCGGAAATGTTCCGAATTCTCCACTTGCCACTCCGTTTTCTACCGTCCACAGCTCCACTCACTATCTCCACATAACAAAATGATAATTTATAAACTCAAATAGCAACAGTGAACTACAAGTAACAGTGAACCTCAATGAGGACGGGCGGACGCGGGTTCGAACCGTCGTCCTTCCGAATGCGAGTCCCGTGTGATAGCCACTGCTCCACCTCTCTCGGTGATGATAAAATTATTGGGAAACTACATTTCTATCCTCAGTGAAAGTGAAGAAGAATTACAGACTTGTTGAATGGAATGAACAGTCCAGTGATCACAAAATATGGATTCAGACTAAACCGAAGAAAAACGAAAGTGATGAGTAGTAGCAGTAATGTGATTAGCGACAAACTTAACATCAAAAATGAGGATCACGAAGTAGGAATTCTGCTATCTTGGAAAAAAAAACAACGTAGACAGACGAAGTAAGGAGCACATAAAAAGGAGACTACCAGTGGCAAAAAGGGCATTCACGGCCAAGAGAAGTCTGCTAGTATCAAACATCGTCATTAGTCTGAGGAAGAAATTTCGAAGAATTTATGCTGGAGCACAGTTTGGTTGAAAGTGAATTATGGAATGTGGAAAACCAGAGAAAAAGAGAGTCGGAGTGTTTGACATTTTGTGCTGTAGAACTATGCTGAAAATTAGGTGGTAAGATAAGGAATGAGCGGGTTCTCCGCAGAATCGTTGACGAAAGGAACATACGAAAACACCGATAAAAAGCAGGGACTACGATAGGACACTTGCTAAGACATCAAGGAGTAACTCCTTTGCCACTAGAGAGAGCTGTAGAGGGTAGAAACTGTAGGGGAAGACGGAGACTGAAGTACTAGGTTGGTGCATAAGTTCGTAGCGTTTTTGTTTTGCTTGATGGTATTCCGGTTTCCCTAAATCCCTTCAGGTAAATACCGGGGTGGTTCTTTTGAAACGGCACGGTCGATTTCGTTTCCCATCTTTCCCTCATCCGATGGGACCGATGGCCTTGCTGTTTGGTTCCCTCCCCCCAACCAGTAAACCAACTGTCTTATCGTCGTTCTCCTTTCACCTTGGGTTTTAATTTTACTCCTTTGTTGTTGTTGTTGTGGTCTTCAGTCCTGAGACTGGTTTGATGCAGCTCTCCACACTACTCTATCCTGTGCAAGCTGCTTCATCTCCCAGTACATACTGCAGCCTACATCCTTCTGAATCATTATATTTCTTCTATTTTTATCATGGCTTTCTCGATGTATAGATTGAGCACTTGGTCGAAAGACCACGCACCTGTCTTATGTCCTTTTTAATCCGAGCACCTCATTCTCGATCTTCCAATTTACTAGTTCCCTCCCGGATCCTGTAAATGTTGTCCATTGCCAGTCTTTCCCTACTGCTTATTCCCACATTTCTCATAATATCGAACATGTTGCACTATTTTACACTGTCGAGCTCGTGTACTAGTTCGACAAAAGCTGTGAACGCGTCTCGATACCCCTGCCATACTAGAGACAGTGAAGTGACTGAGTGTTAACGGCAGCTTCTGAACGTAGCTGGAGAGACACTTAGCCGATGAGAGACGGCTTGCTGGTGATTTCACCGGAAGGGGCTCGGTCGTGAGGGCATGCGGGCCAGCGCGCGGCGGCCAGTGTACGACTCCCCGTGACTCGGGCAGAGAATGTGGGTCGCGGCGCGGCTAGGACGCAGCTGTGCCTCAATTAGCACGGCGAACATCTGCGGGCCTCCACACACGCACAGCACACACGTGTGTATGTGTGTGCGGCCGCTTCCGTCGCTTTCTAAACTGCACCGCTGTCCGGCAGCCGGCGAGCTCCTCACAGCCAACTCCGGCCGCAGCGTCCGGCGAAAGTGGCCGACACGCGCCGCGCGCCGATAACACATCCCAGCAATAAACTACAGCTGCGTTACGGAATCACCACATCAAAGTGAGAACGTACACTACTGGCCATTACAATTGCTACACCGATAAAATGCAGATGATAAACGGGTATTCATTGCACAAATATATTATAGTAGAACTGACATGTGATTACATTTTCACGCAATTTGGGTGCATAGATTCTGAGAAATCAGTGCCCAGAACAACCATCTCTGGCCGTAATAACGGCTTCGATACACCTGGGCATTGAGTCAAACAGAGCTTGAATAGGGTGTACAGGTACAGCTGCCCATGCAGTTTCAACACGATTCCACAGTTCATCAAGAGTACTGACTGGCGTATTGTGACGTATCAGTTGCTCGGCCACCATTGACCAGACGTTTTCATTTGGTGAGACATCTGGAGAATGTGCTGGCCAGGGCAGCAGTCGAACATTTTCTGTATCCAGAAAGGCCCGTACAGGACCTGCAACATATGCAGTAGTGCGTTATCCTGATGAAATGTAGGGTTTCGCAGGGATCGAATGAAGGGTGGATCCACGGGTCGTAACACACCTGAAATGTAACGTCCACTGTTCAAAGTGCCGTCAATGCGAACAGGAGGTGACCGAGACGTGTAACCGATGGCACCCCATACCATCACGGTGGATGATACGCCATTATGGCGACGACGAATACACGCTTCCAATGTGCGTTCACCGCGATGTCGCCAAACACGGATGCGACCATCATGATGCTGTAAACAGAACCTGGATTCGTCCGAAAAAACGACGTTTTGCCATTCGTGCACCCAGGTCGTCGTTGAGTACACCACCGCGGGTGCTCCTGTCTGTGATGCAGCGTCAAGGGTAACCGCAGCCACGGTCTCCGAGCTGATAGTCCATGCTGCTACAAACGTCGTCGAACTGTACGTGCAGATGGTTGTTGTGTTGCAAACGACCCGATCTGTTGACTCAGGGATCGAGACGTGGCTGCACGATCCCTTACAGCCATGCGGATAAGATGCCTGTCATCTCGACTGCTAGTGTACGAGGCCGTTGGGATCCAGCACGGCGTTCCGCATTGCCCCCCTGAAACCACCGATTCCATATTCTGCTAACAGTCATTGGATCTCGACCAACGCGAGCAGCAATGTCGCGATACGATAAACCGCAATTGCGATAGGCTGCAATCCGACCTTTATCAAAGTCGGAAACGTGATGGTACGCATTTCTCCTCCTTACACGAGGCATCACAACAACGTTGCACTAGGCAACGCCGGTCAACTGCTGTTTGTGTATGAGAAATCGGTTTGAAATTTTCCTCTTGTCAGCACGTTGTAGGTGTTACCCCGGCGCCAACCTTGTGTGAATGTTCTGAAAAGCTCATCATAGGCATATGACAGCATCTTCTTCCTGTCGGTTAAATTTCGCGTCTGTAGCACGTCATCTTCATGGTGTGGCAATTTTAATGGCCAGTAGTATAGTTTTTCGAGGCGACATTCTTGGATAAATGGTTCACGGATTTATTGCTGTGTCATGTTTCTATGCAAACTCAAGCCCTCGACGGCTTTCTGTGTCGTCACCATAAGGAGTTACCTGTAGACCGTATGGTACTTTCAGCTAGTTGGCCGAATTGTTTCACGGAGACGTCCTGTTAGCATGCAACTCAGTACCAGAAAAACATACAGAGGGGAGAGCTGAAAGTTGCAGGCAAAAGTAAAGAGGGCACTACTGCTAAGAGCAAGTACCTCGAATGAACGGAAGAAGGTTGTTTTCAAACAGGACACCTACAACATTCCGTCGACGTTTGTACAGATACTTTCAGTTTAGTACTGATACAAATGTGCAGAACTTGAAACGAGTTCGTAATTGTTCTAACAGTCGTACAGAAATAAGCGACTTTGTATCTATGACAATGATAGAAACCTGATTGCGAACAAAAAGAAACCAGAAAAAAATAACTTAAAAGCAATTATTCCTCCCACGAATTATAAAGAAATCAGTTCTCAACCATGTGACTGCGAGTGTTAAAATATCGTCTAACGTCTTCTTACAACTGCTCTGCAATGTCCCTGTACTCAACAGACAACTTACCTCGTCTTGCCACTGCAACTGCGTCATCAGCAACATGCTAAAATATATAGAAAAGCAGTACTGCGATACATGCAGAGTGTAATGCATGGACTAATTGCAACAACTACTGCTATACTTTTATACATAGAAATTGGATGCTCAGGAGGGGTTTGGTCAACTAACCTTAAACGATGCAAAGACAAATGAAAGAAACCAATAAAAACTTTTAATTTACTATATTCTGAAAATTGATGGTTTAAATGCTGACAGACTTCACACAGACTTTTAATTATTCCACAATGTCTACACTCAATAAACACGTTTCCGGCCACAACGAAGGTACGAATATTACTCTGAGTGTATGCACGCATAAATCTGCCGCGCAGGATTAGCCGAGCGGTCTAAAGCGCTGCAGCCGTGGACTGCGAGGCTGGTCCCGGCGGAGGTTCCAGTCCTCCCTGGGGCATGGGTGTGTGTCTGTTTGTCCTTAGGATAATTTAGGTTAAGTAGTGTGTAAGCTTAGGGACTGATGACCTTAGCAGTTAAGTCCCATAAGATTTCACACACATTTGAACATTTTTGAACACATAAATCTGGCAAAATCCCTCCAATGTTCAAGCAACAAACAACTACATGCACCGAAAAGGCAAATTACCAAAATATCCTCTATGAATACCGAAGTCTCCTCCGGCGCTACTAGCACGATAACGGCAGGCTGCAATCTCTCATTTCTCGCGGCTTCTCTCCTCCGCATTCTGCGTCCGACCACTCCCAACTCCCCTCGACAAGTGCTCGCTCGCTATTACTCGCGATAATAACGTCTCAGACTCAAAGTTTGTGTATGCACACAGCAGAATCATAAACGTCCAAGCTGTACTGTGGTGATTCTGCGCCCTTGGCAGAGCCACCAAAGCAGCTTTCCGTGTGGATAGTGACTGTTTGACAAATAAAGTAAGGAATCGTCTAAAACAGAAGTCATCTAAGTAAAGGTGGTTCCAAAAGTATGAGTGGGATTTACGAGAGATGAGCGTTGCTGAAGATAAATGGCAGTGATAGTTTCAGAGAGGTGGTAAAAAGCTATCAGGATTTTACGTTGGAATCAGAAACCAGAAAAGGGAAAATGGCTCTAGCCGAGCAACGAAAGAAAGCCTGTGTTCGGGGGCTCAAGGGATACATGATGTTAGTTGGTTGCTTGATTTGGGGGAAGGGATCAAACAGGGTGTTCATTGGTCCCATTGGATTAGGGAAGAATGGGGATGGAAGTCGGGCGTGCCATTTCAAAGGAACCATCCCGGCATTTTCCTGAAGCATTTCGAGATGTCCGCACGCGGGTTTGAACCGTCGTCCTCCCGAATGCGAATCCAGTGTGCTAACCAGTGCACCATCTCGTTCGGTGATACATGATGTCAAACCTAGCCGACGAACGAGATTTAGACACTGAAAACGCGACTAGCATTTAACACACCGTCCATAGTGGCTCATTTCAAATGAATAAAGGGATTCGAACTGCTGCCATGAATACTTGACATTCAAACTATATGATCCGACAAATGTATGCGTGCCGTAAAGAACTTTGGAGAACACACTATGACATCTATACAGGAACCTTCCGATTATCCTGTGTAATGCGGACCCGAGACTGCGTGGATAGCCGAAACAAACGTGGAAAATCCAAAATTAAGAGTGCACCTGTGTCCGAGAGACCATGCCCTGCCAGCTCAGTCCAGTTTCATCAGCACTGTACACCTGTTTCGGAGGGAAACTCTTCTGTTGGACGTAACTGAAGAATTCGTCGCAAAAAGCATCAGCTTCGTCTTTGTTAAGGCTAAGTTTTTCGCCTTGAACAGCAAAACAGCGATGCTAAAATCGAGTCAGCCATCCTCCAGTCTTCATTGTTTCTCTGTTAACATCGGATCTGATACGGCAACTCCTACTTTCTTCTGCTTGAGGCTCGTGCACTTTGACAGACCTCGTTCTCATATTGGTTGCAAAATCTAACAGCTTTTCTTTATTTTTCTTTAAATCTAACTCTGCCTCATAATCATGAGAAAATTTTCCTGAAGATTCGCCGTTTTACAACTTTCCTGTAACTCACAATTTCTTTCCGATCGCCTGCGTTAGTCTGTCGTTAGCGAACCCAGTAATGCTGCGTGAAAACAGACAGAAAACAGTGTTGTACGAAAAAGTGTGCTGTGTAAAACATAGAAATACAGAGTTCTGCAGACCCACTAAAAATTAGACTATAACTATCAACGTGAAAAAAATCAACGGTGTGCTAGCAGAAGCCATTTCCCAATGCACACGAGAAATCAGGCGGAGATCACCACCACTGACGATGTTTTACCGCAGTACAGCGAAACGCGTCTGGTGGAAAAGAGCACGCATTCTTTTTAGTTGCAACGACAGAACGAAAATACCCTCAAGAATTGTAATAAAAATGTATACATTTATTCTTCATTCTTTCTTTCAATAGTTGTAGTAGTGTAAATACTACAATCTTAAAAAACTGGCAAATATCATATTGTATAAATTCTTTATTTATAGTTCAACAGATAATAACTAAAACCCACAGAACAAGGAGGAGCTTCTCCGTAATATATAGTAGCAATGAAACAAGAAAACTGTCTTTGCTCAAGGCAGAACCACGTTTCCTTATTACATATTAGGTAGCAAACACGGACAAGGAACGAGTTTCGATCACAAAATAACACATTATTATTGCGCAGTAAATACTAAGTCTGTAAGATCCTCTTAATAGAGTCCTCTACATGAAAATATTCGATCTTATTATACCAGAATGTCTCACGCTTCGTTTTTTATTTTCCCAAAAGTCGTCGAATAATGAACAAATTTTAACAAACCGTAATCCACACCCATATAAAGGGGAATCTACCCTCTACAGCAACGTACAGAAGCTGCAGTTAACACTCAGTCACTTCACTATTTCTAGTATGGCGAGGGTATCGAGTCACGTTCATGGCATTTGTCGAACTAGTAAAAGCGTTCGACAGTGTGAAATAGTGCAAGATGTTCGAAATTATGAGAAAAATGGGAGTAAGCTATAGCGAAAGATTGGTAACAGACAACATTTACAAGAACCAGGAGGGAACTAGTAGAATGGAAGATCGAGAATGAAGTGCTCAGATTAAAAAGGACATAAGACAGGTATGTGCTCCTTCGACCAACTCCTAAATCAATCTCCCCGAAAAAGCCACGACGAAAATAAAAGAAATGTCCAGGAGTAAAATTAAAACCCAAGGTGAAAGGAGATCGACGATAAGACAGTTGGTTTACTGGTTGGGGGAGGGGACCAAACAGCAAGGCCATCGGTCCCATCGGATGAGGGAAGGATGGGAAAAGAAATCGGCCGTGCCCTTTCAAAGGAACCATGCCGGCATTTGGCTGAAGCGATTTAGGGAAAACCGAAATACCACCAAGCAAAACAAAAACGCTACGAACTTATGCACCAACCCAGTATTTCAGTCTCCGTCTTCCCCTACAGTTTCTACCCTCTACAGCTCTCCCAAATCCAAAGAAGTTACTCCTTGATGTCTTAGCAAGTGTCCTAACGTACTGTCTCTGCTTTTTATCGGTGTTTTCCGTATGTTCCTTTCCTCAACGCTTCTGCGGAAAACCTCCAAATTCCTTATCTTACTAGCCCAGCTACAATACTGGCCATCAAAATTGCTGCACCAAGAAGAATTGCAGATGATAAACGGGTATTCATTGGACAGATATATTATACTAGAACTGACATTTTCACGCAATTTGGGTGCATAGATCCTAAGAAATCACTACCCACCACAACCACATCTGGCCGTAATAACGGCCTTGATTCGGCTGGGCATTGAGTCAGAGTTTGGATGGCGTGTACAGGTACAGCTGCCCATGCAGCTTCAACACGATACCACAGTTCGTCAACAGTAGTGACTCGTATACTGACGAGCCAGTTGCTCGGCCACCATTGGCCAGACGTTTTCAATTGGTGAGAGATCTGGAGAATGTGCTGGCCAGAGAAGCAGTCGAACATTTTCTGTATGCAGAAAGCCCGTAGAGGACCTGCACCGTGCGGTCGTGTATTATCCTGCTGAAATGTAGGGTTTCGCAGGGATCGAATGAAGGGTAGAGCCACGGGTCGTAACACATCTGAAATGTAACGTCCAGTGTTCAAAGTGCCGTCAATGCGAACAAGAGGTGACTGAGATTTGTAACCAATGGCACCCCATACCATCACGCCGGGTGATACGCCAGTATGGCGATGACGAATACACGCTTCCAATGTGCGTTCACCGCGATGTCGCCAAACACGGATGCGACCGTCATGATGCTGTAAACAGAACCTGGATTCATCGGAAAAATGACGTTTTGCCATTCGTGCACCCAGGTTCGTCGTTGAGTACACCATCGCAGGCGCTCCTGTCTGTGATGGAGCGTCAAGGGTAACCGCAGCCACGGTCTCCGAGCTGATAGTCCATGTTGCTGCAAACGTCGTCGAACTGTTCGTGCAGATGGTTGTTGTCTTGCAAACGTCCCCATCTGTTGACTCAGGGATCGAGACGTGGCTGCACGATCCATTACAGCTATGCGGATAAGATGCCTGTCATCTCGACTGCTAGTGATACGAGTCCGTTGGGATCCAGCACGGCGTTCCGTATTACCCTCCTGAACCCACCGATTCCATATTCTGCAGTCATTGGATCTCGACCAACGCGTGCAGCAATGTCGCGATGCTACAAACTGCAGTCGCGATAGGCTACAATCCGACCTTTATCAAAGTCTGAAACGTGATGGTATGCATTTCTCCTCCTTACACGAGGCATCACAACAACGTTTCACCAGGCTGTTTGTGTATGCTGTTTGTGTATGAGAAATCGGTTGGAAACTTTTCTCGTGTCAGCACGTTGTAGGTGTCGCCACCAGCGCCAACCTTGTGCGAATGCTCTGAAAAGCTAATAATTTGCATATCACAGCATCTTCTTCCTGTCGGTTAAATTTCGCGTCTGTAGCACGTCATCTACGTGGTGTAGGAATTTTAATGGCCAGTAGTGTAATTTTCAGCGTAGTTCTGTAACACAAAATGTCAAAGTTTCCGACATTCTTTTTCTCTGGTTTTCCACATTTCATTATTCATTATCAAGCAAAACTGTGCTCCAAACATAAATTCTTAGAAATTTCTTCCTCAAACTAATGACGATGTTTGCTACTAGCAGACTTCTCTTCGCTGTGCTTCTCTTCGCCGTGAATGCCCTCTTTGCCACTCCTAGTCTCCTTTTTGTGTCGTCCTTACTACGTCTGTCTAAGCAGTTTTTCTTCCTTATGGCAACTGACAACTTGCTGCTGCGTGATGCTCCTCCAGCGAACGGCCGCTGTGTGTCGAGGGAAGAAGACCGAAACCAGTTACACGCGTTTGCCAATCGGTTTCGCGGAAGCGCAGGAGGCGGACGCGTCTGTGTTCCACGTAACGAGCTGCAGTCGGAAGCTAACGGCGCCCTGCTGGAGGTTAATGCTGCCGCCTGCAGCCAGCGCTAGCAGAAGGGCACCCTCCTCCCCCGTGCTCTGGCGAAAGCCACGGCAAGTAGCTGGCGTGCAGGGGGCGGAGTGTCGCGGAACTAACGCGGCCGCACGAAGCCGCTCCGGGCCGGCGCGGCGCGCTTCTGTCGCCACCTGGGCGAGGCGCTGGCGCCAGGTGGCCGTGAGAAATCGCGAGGCGCGCCAGTCGCCAGTGAGAGGAGAGGAGAGGGCCGGTCGTGACGGCCTGCAGCTGGGCGGCGCACGATGCACGTGCACTCTCCGGCCGCGCCGAGCCGAGCCGCAGCCGATCGCATCTGCGGCGGCGAATCCACTCGCGGCGCCGGTAAGGTCGCCGAAAGCGCTCCGCGCGCACGTATTGACTGTCTGCCAACATTGCAGGTGCGGGAATCTTGACGATGTTTCGTAAGTAGTGCCGGTCGTCATTTATTAGCTCACAAGATATTTCGTCTGCACACCTGCAAGACATCTTCGGCACAACCGACAAAGGCTGACATTGGCGATTTTTTTTTTTTTTGTTTATATGGGCGAGGATTGGATTGTCAGCTTTAGAGCCAACGTGCTGTTCAACCTGGCCCGACAATTGCTACACCAAGAAAATATACAGATGATAAACGGGTATTCATTGGACAAATATATTATACTAGAACTGACATTTGATTACATATTCACGCAATTTGGGTGCATAGGTCCTGAGAAATCAGTACCCAGAACAACCACCTCTGGCTGTAATAACGGCTTTGATGCGCCTGGGCATTGAGTCAAACAGAGCTTGGATGCCGTGTGTAGGTACAGCTGCCCATGCAGCTTCAACACGATACCACAGTTCGTCAAGAGTAGTGACTGGCGTATTGCGACGAGCCAGTTGCTCGGCCACCATTGGCCAGACGTTTACAATTGGTGAGAGATCTGGAGAATGTGTTGGCCAGGGCAGCAGTCAAACATTTTCGGTATCCAGAAAGGCCCGTACAGGACCTGCAATATGGGGTCGTGCATTATCCTGCTGAAATGTGGGGTTTCGCAGGGATCGAATGAAGGGTAGAGCCACGGGTCGTAACACATCTGAAATGTAACGTCGACTATTCAAAGTGCCGTCAATGCGAACAAGAGGTGACCGAGACGTGTAACCAATGGCACCCCATACCATCACGCCGGTTGATACGCCAGTATGGCCATGACGAATACACGCTTCCAATGTGCGTTCACCGCGTTGTCGTCAAACACGGAAGCGACCATCATGATGCTGTAAACAGAACCTGGAATCACGCGAATAAAATGACGATTTGCCATTCGTGCACACAGGTTCGTCGTTGAGTACACCGTCGCAGGCGCTCCTGTCTGTGATGCAGTGTCAAGGCTAGCCGCAACCACGTTCTCCGAGCTGACAGTCAACGCTGCTGCAAACGTCGCCGAACTGTTCGTGCAGATGGTTGTTGTCTTGCAGACGTCCCCATCTGTTGACTCAGGGATCGATACGTGGCTGCACGATACGTTACAGCCATGCGGATAAGATGCCTGTCATCTCGACTGTTAGTGATACGAGGCCGTTCGGATCCAGCACGGCGTTCCGTGTTACCCTCTTGAACCCACCGATTCCATATTCTGCTAACAGTCATTGGATCTCGACCAACACGGACAGCAATGTCGCGATACGATAAACCGCAATCGCGATAGGCTACAATCCGACCTTTATCACAGTCGGTAACGTGCTGGTACGAATTTCTCTTCCTTACACGAGGCATCACAACAACGTTTCACCAGGCAAGGCCGGTCAACTGCTGTTCTTGTACGAGAAATCGGTTGGAAACGATCCGCATGTCAGCACGACGCCAGCCTTGTGTGAATGCTCTGAGAAGCTAATCATTTGCGTATCACAGCATCTTCTTCCTGTCGGTTAAATTTCGCGTCTGTAGCTCGTCATCTTCGTGGTGTAGCAATTTTAATGGTCAGTAGTGTATTATAGTGGAAGTGGATGATTAGGGGAGGTGAACCTTCCTTGGTGCATGCATAAATCTAAACTCTTCCCGAACAGGCCATGAAGGCCCAACGGTACCGACCGACCGCCGTGTCACCCTCAGACCACCGGCGTCACTGGACTCGAATATGGAAGGGCACGTGGTCAGCACACAGCTCTCCTGGCCGTATGTCAGTTTACGAGACCGGAGCCGCTACTTCTCAATCAAATAGCTCCTCAGTTTGCCTCACAAGGGCTGAGTGCACCCCACTTGCCAACAGCGTTCGCCTGATATGATGGTCACCCATCCAAATGCTAATCCATCCCGACAGCGCTTGAAGGTATACCATCCTTGGCCCAAGTTAGCGGATGTGTGCCATAGCAGATTATTAACGGTGCACCCAGCAATGCTTTCAGGCATCGGTGTATTGTACAGAAGTGTAGCTATGGTTGGCAGCCGTACAGCTATGGCTGAATCAGTAAATTTCTACGAAGATCTGGGATGGGGAAATCCCAACCAATTATAATAGAGTTTTCATTGGCAGAGAAAAGTACAAGTCGCTTATCATCGAGATTAAATCACTAAAATATAGACGAAAGAGAGTCAGCAACAACTACAAGTCTTTGAAGAGAGATGAAGGGCTCGAAGTGATTGAATAACAAATGTATTACAACCTGTTACCGAAGAAGGTAAGATTAAGTACTATCCTTATAAAAAAGAGCTGTATGATATTTTTCATGATGCTCGTCAAATGACTGGCCAAGGCAGACGAGATTGAATGATAAAATGCTCAAACTACCATAATATAACATATAGAGAGGTCCAGATTTATCTTAGCTTACGTGAGCCTAGTTTACAAAAAGAGAAATGTCAGAAGACAGGAACAGTAGAGAGGCCATGATGTTCAAAGAGTTAAATTCCAGATGTCAAGTTGATTTCGTCGACATCCAATCGCGTCCAGATGGAGACTATAAATTCATAATGGTTTATCAGAACCACCTCATTAAATTCGTTGTTCTCAGACCGCTGAAGTCTAAAACAGCTGACAGGATTTGCGATAGCATTATTGACATTCTTACGTTATCAAGCGCTCACTCATTGTTGCAGTCAGACATTGGTCGAGAGTTCGCCAGAAAAATAACGAGCTGTTTAAATGAACTATGGCCCAATTCTAAGATGGTGCACGGTAGACCTAGACAGAGCCAGCACAGTGTAGAGTGAGCAAATCAAGACACAGAAATTATGGATGGATGAAGAAGTTCAACACCGCGAAGTAGAACTGTGCTCAAGATTTGTGCATTTAATGAAGAATAGTGGCATACATTTTGGAATTAAAAGGTCCCTGTAGAAAGTGATGTTTGGATGACCTCTTAAACATGGTTTGCCTTCATCAAGATTACCTCCTGAAGCACTGGCGAGGACGACCTACAAAATACAATTAATGAAGAGAGTGTTAGCAGTGAGGAAGGGAATAAAAGGTTGCAACATAGTGATCACACTAAATCTCCTGTGCAAGAGCATAACGTACCAGCAGCAACAGATGTTCAGAACAGGGAGAAAGAATGTGTCCCAGGAAATAACGAATACTGCCTGACTGATTTAGACAAGTGAACTCATGCTATTAAAAAACACAGGACAGAGCGATACAAGTGCTTAGAAGGCACAAAAAAATGCAGCAGTCGTCGTTTGCCACCAGCAGGAAAGCCAGTGAGACTTCCAGTTCCAAACTTCGATTGAGGAAGAGCAGATGCAAGGTCAACCTTGAGTGTCATCCTCGAGACAATGGCTGGTGGCTTCTACTGAACTGGGATTAGAGATAGTGTGCTGAGCCAGCTTTACATAAGGTAATACATTGCTTGTTTCTAAATAATTCAGGAAGGAACGATACGATATATGACTGCGATTACGACTATGACAATGTTTTCTTTCAGTTTAGAACGTGCCCTCTTAGAATAGCCTCTGAGGAGGAAGTTCCAGCAGAGGAAACTGTTGCCCTGAGGACAGCTGCGACGTCTCAGTCGACGGGAGGCGGCCAGGGAGTCTTCAGATGCAACTGCTAGCACAAATGTCAGATTCTGAGATGCTTTTGCAAAATGAAAAATGTGCTGTGCAACTCTGTGTGCGATGGTGCACGTCATTGGTGCAATAAATCAGTGTTATATAATATGAATGCGTTTTCAGATTGCAGCTTTCGAAATGCGACTATGTTTTGTTATTGCAATCATGGTTCACCCTCCTTACCTCTTGGCAGTGAAGGTATACCTTCACTGGCAATGGTGATCTATCCCTAGAGAATGTGTATTGTTTGAGAAAACTGCAATCAATTTCACTAAACGCCTCAGTGCACCATCCACTTTCAGTAAAACATATGCAACATACACAAAAACAAAACAAAACAATACATTTGAAAGTGAGATTATTATAAATGACCAATAATGAAATTAATGAAGGTTTAATGTAAAAGCAACTTGATTATTTTTGCTTCTTAAATGTAGAACTAGAAAATTAAAAGGCAAAACGAAATCAGTAACAAAACACTTCAAACACAATATAAAAACAGTGAGCTAAAAAATTAAGCACTGTACAGTCAATAAAAGTTGAAGAGCATCCCCTAGGAAAAGAGATCTGTACTTGAAAGGGGGGAGGGGGGCGGGAGATTAGGTGTTTAACAGGGAAGGAGAGTGCAGGTATAATTATGAAGAAGTGGTGGTGATAGAGTGGACGGGAGGGAGTAGCTGCAGTGTCGGTAAGGTCTTAATATGAAGAGAGAAATAGGCTAGGGAAAGATGGGCAGGGAGGAAAAGGGCTAGGGAAAGATGGGGAGGGAAAGAGATAGGCAGGACCCACGAGGATTAAGATAGCTGGATGCAGGGAGCAAGGAGGAGTGCATGGTGTCAGAATCGTTGTTGGTAGGATGGGTATATGTTGTGGTTGATTTCATTGTTTCAGAGAGGGAGACTGTTGAAATGTGGTTTGGAAGAGAATGTGGAGAGAGTGCAGATATAGCGTCTGTGTAATGTGTTGGTAGAGATGTAGCAGCACACTAGGGTTGGAAATTAGAGGGCAAAAAATAAGGTTATTGATGATGAGTTTACCGACAGTGTAGGTTGTTTGAAGGTGTTCAGTGTGGATTAGGAGAGGTGGCAATTTGGTGCAATGCTGAAGGACCCACGTGGATTAAGATAGCTGGATGCAGGGAGCAAGGAGGAGTGCATGGTGTTAAAGCATTTGGAGGAACTAATAGAACTTAGGTGGGGTGGATGTCCATGAAACATCTATATAGACGAGGAAGGATTGGGTCAAGGTTTTGTAGGTGTGGAAGACGGTGAAGGGGTGTAATCTCCAAGTTCAGCCAATTAGTAATTCTAGAAGTTTTAGTGGGCTTCCTATAGAGTGATTAGTTGGAGGTTTCCATATTAGTTGGAGGTAGTGAGTTAGTCCAACATATTTTAGTCTATTTGGATGGATCGGATGGTTGTAAGAAATCAGCTATCCACATCAAACATTTTATATTGCGCTGTATGCATGTGTAAATATTCTAATTGGGAGACTGACCTCAGTGTCAGTAGGCATCGCCCTCAATGGCGGATAAGTGAAACTCAGTTTCACAGTGAACTGTTGCATGCCATGGCGCTCAGTGCACTGTGTCGTGGAAATAACGATTCCATGCATTACCAAAGTGACAGCCACTGTTCAGGTTAATAACGTTTCCCGTCATGCTGTAATGTACACATCAGGCTACACTATGCAGACAGCTTTCCTAGAAACGAACATTGACTAACAGATGCGACCTGTCTGGTTTTCTCAACGTGATTGATTAATGGCATACACATCACAACACAACCTGCAGCACCTGAAGAAGACGACGGGGTTGCCTGTCGAAATACTGTGCAGAAAACGGAAACAAAAACTCGGCTGTCAACCATGAAGCACACCACTGACTACAGGCCAACTTCATACTGAATGTTGCATCACAACAACTCTCGAGTACAGTATCTTCATGTACGTAATTTTGGAATCGTATAATTCCATAAAATCATATGATATGACATTAATTACTGCACTATTGCGTTGTTAATTGGTTTGCTAGCATGTAGTTTTCCCGAGAGCAACGAGTTTTCATTAGTGGATATTGTTTTGGCATTTTTGTGTATTCTTTTGTTGTATCCACATTTCAGGGAAGCATCCACATGCCACAATACCGAACAGTTCAACTGTAACGAGATAAACCATCCATTTCCGAGAATGTGAATGAGTTGCACGCTAGAAGAGGACCGGAGTTTAAAGGGTCTATCTGCCCAATACCATATTTCGTACTTCAGTGCTCAGAAAGTGATACAGAACTTAAAATTTTATAGTGTACAGGGATTGAAGGCGCCAGGTAGACAAAAGCATGTGAAGGTACTGCTTTATCAGATAATGCTAAATGACAATATATCTATAATAATTTTATGTTATATTCTTGTAAACTTTCCAAAGGAAAAGCAGGGCCTATGAATTCTAGCATTTTAGCTAGTGTTTCTCCCAGTGTTTCTGCAAATCTTAGACGGTGGGTAGTTACTGGTGGAAATCTGGGAGGTTTCCCACCAGGAATTCCCATGAGTAGTGGTCACTCGAGCAAGCCGCTTTGGGTGTCTCCTAAGCCAGAGTACTTCAAAAGCGCCTTTCAAAGCATTGCGAGTAGTGTGATCTCACGAGAGACTTCAACAAAAACATGTTGTCCTAAAAGCAAACGCAGAGGAGAAAGCAACTGCTATGTTTCCACAAACAGCGTGGGATGCGAGCTGCATTTACACGCCCATACATCGTTCCACCAATCAGAAGACGAAGACCTTTACACTGCTAACATTTAGTTTACTGGCAAAAAATATGACAAGAGCTGGAGAAGAAAATGCTGCAAGCTTTCTGTCCACACAGGAAGAGAGAGAAATATTTTCAGTTCTCACTGTGGCAAACCTTGTGATTTCCTCCCCTCCTACGGTAACTTTGAGAGATGTGTCGTGCAGTCAGTCAGCAGTACTCGTAGATTTCGGGACGTGCACACAGCGGCGGTTTGCGTATCGTCGTTAAGAGTCACTGTCCAGTGCCCTGCTTCATCTTGACGCTCCCTTCGCTGTTTTGGAGTAATTTTTGCATTTAGCGTTTTGCTGTCTTCGCACCGCATAGCTCACAATTTGTGAGTCTGTTTCGCAACTTGTGATTGCTTTCTGTCATTAGTCTCTGTCGTGCTGGGATCAAAAGTTGATGCTGTCTGGTATATGTCTCTTTAGTGAGTTGCCCTTAGGTTGAACTCTGAGTATCATCTCAATTTACATTCTTCCTGAGAGCATGCAGATTGGGTACAAGATCAAATTAACACTAATCATGAATGTTCTTAGTTATCTGAGGACAAAGATTCCTTTCAGTTAATAGTTCTGACAAACAAACATTTCATTCTTGCGCATGCAGTGGGTACCTTGAAAAATTCCTCAAAAAAATCTTCTCCATCAATAGAATTAGTAACATATGATTACAGACAAGTTTTCATCTCCATAATAAAGTGCACCACACAATTTCTCTCAGATTTACAATTACCAGTTCTTCTCTAAAAACTCAACTTTTCGCTACTGTGCAGTGGGATTGGAAAGTTTTAAGAATGAGGTTGTAATTGTACAAGGGTGGTACTTACATGCTACTGTGATGCACTTTTGGAAGCATTCCTGGAAATTTTTTTCCTGGTGTGTGTCAAGGATGCTCTCCGTATTTGCCTGGATGTCTTCAGTCGAGCCAAATCCCTTCCCATTCAGTGAAGATTTCAGTTCCACAGGGGCCAAATCAGGGGAATATGGCGGTTGTTGAAGCACAGGAATTTTGAATTTGTTCAAAAATTCAACGATGGAGAAGGTACGATGAGCTGGAGCATTGTCGTGGTGAAGCACCCGACTCCTGGCTTTACACAATGCAGGCCTTTTCCTCTGCACCTTTTCGTGAAAACGCTCAAGGACACATTTTTAGTATTCCCGGTTATTATTCTGTCCTCCAGCGGTAAATTCGTGATGCACAGTACCGGTAGAATCGAAAAAAATCACCAACATTGTCTTCACCTTCGACCGACTTTGCCTTGCATTTTTCGGTCGTGGTGAACCTGGAGGCGAAGACTACACTTTGGTTTCAGGATCATATCCATATACCCACTATTCATCATCTGTAATTACCCTATTTAACAAATATGGGTCATTTTTAGTCCGATTAATCAGTTCTTGGCACATGTCAAGTCAGTATTGTCTCTAGTCACTTGACAACACTTTTGGAATGAATTTTGCCGACACTCTATGCATGTTCAGATCTTCAGTTAAAATTGCTTGAATTGCTAATTGTAAGCCTACGCTCAGAGCGCACTAAGTCGCTAACTTTCACAACATTTTCATTCGTCTTTGAGGTGGAACGACGGCCGGACCGTGGTTCATCTTCAAACGATTCGCAGCTATTTTTAAATCAGTTGAACCAGACAAAAACGTTTGACTGGCTCATACAATTATCTCCAAAAGCTGTTTTTAATAGTTCATAAGTCCAGAAGCTGATTTCTCGGTTTTAAAACAAAATTTCACACAAACTCGTTGCCCCGTTTTTACGTCAATTTTCACGCAGACGGAATCCGGCAACAAGCCCTCACAGACGCGCACTCAACCAGCTGTCACAACGAACTGAATAAAGGAAACGCAGTTTCCTATCAGAGGCCGTTCAAGGACAAGGCAATGACTCACTCCCTACCCTCCATGCACCTGCCCGTCAAACCAGTAAGCAGTAGCAGATCCACTCGTTAAGACTTTCCAATCACACTTCGTATGACTCAAATGAGAAAGCCTCAGCGCTGCACAAGTGTCTGGCGACCACGTGCACTGCAGATCACACTACACACAGATGGTTGGTTGGTTGGTTTGGGGAAGGAGACCAGACAGAGTGGTCATCGGTCTCATCGGATTAGGGAAGGATGGGGAAGGAAGTCGGCCGTGCCCTTTCAGAGGAACCATCCCGGCATTTGCCTGGAGTGATTTAGGGAAATCACGGAAAACCTAAATCAGGATGGCCGGATGCGGGATTGAACCGGCGTCCTTCCGAATGCGAGTCCAGTGTCTAACCACTGCGCCACCTCGCTCGGTCTACGCACAGAGTCAATGATCTTATTACCTACATGTGCAGTGCGCTCATTCATCTATGTCCCTGTAGAGTAATGGTGAATTATTTACAATGGCAGAAAACATATGAAAACCTTACACTGTCTGTGGATTTCGATTGACATTTTCAAATTAACATACTGCAATTCCATAATATTAGCATGAAAACGACATGTGAGCCTAATAGCCAGATGAGGCCTATGACTTCCCTTAAACTTTCTCTTAGACAGATAATATTTTCATTTTTCATTTTTGATGACAACTTTGGGGAACGCAAGGGTTTACAAGATAAAGTGTTTCTGACACCAAGGTGGCGTGGCGATGTATGCCTTAAGCTCTAAAAAACATTGATCCCAACCAAGATAAAAATGAATAACTTTTGACTTAGGATTTCTTAATTGTGTTACTCTTTGGGCAGTTAGTTGGGTTTCATTTTGTTCCTCTCTGCGTTGGCGTTAAGTAAATCGCTAGATCCCAGAATTCTCTTGCAGGGCGACAATTGTTGAACTATATGAAATAAAATCGTCATAATTTCCGAACGATGTGCGTTAGAGCGTTCAAACAGCGCGGTTGGCCGCCGGGCATGATGGAAATTAGTGTGCGCATGCATGGTTTGGTTTAGCGACGAAGCCCTCTTTCATTTGGATGGGTTCGTCAATAAGCAAAACTGGCGCATTTGGGGGACTGAGAATCCGCGTTTCACGACCAAGAAGTCTCTTCACCATCAACGGGTGACTGTGTGGTGTGCAGTGTCCAGTCACGGAATAATCTGTGCGATATTCCTTGTGGCACGGTGGCTACCGAACGGTACATGAAGGTTTTGCAAGACGATTTCATCACCATTATCCAAAGTGACCCTGATTTCGACAAGATGTGGTTCATGAAAGATGGAGCTCGACCCCATCGAAGCAGGAGAGTGTTTGATGTCCTGGAGGAGCACTTTGGGGACCGCACTGTAGCTCTGGGGTACCCAGAGGCCACTGGCATGGACCCGACTGGGCGCCATATTCTCCGGAACTGAACACATGCGACTCCTTTTCGTGGGTATGTATTAAAGAGAAGATATACAGCAATAACCCCAAAACCATTGCTGAGCTGGAAACAGCCATTCAGGAGCTCATCGACAACTTCGATTTTCCGACACTTCAGCGGGTTATGCAGAACTTCGCCATTCTACTGCATCACATCATCGCCGATGATGGCAGGCCCACCGAAAATGTCATAACCTAAATCCGAATATCTGTAGTGACTTTTACACGTTGAATAAAGCGTGGGCACGCCATAGTTTGTAACTAATTTACGTTTTTTCCGTATAGCTCAATAATTGTCATCTTCTAGATTTCGGTGCAAACATTGAATGTATCGATGGAATATTCTATAAATAAAGGTCAGCAAGGTGTGGCATTTGTGAAGTTTCCGTTAACACAGTGTGGTGTCACCGCCAGACACCACACTTGCTAGGTGGTAGCTTAAATCGGCCGCGGTCCATTTAGTACATGTCGGACCCGCGTGTCGCCACTGTGTGATCGCAGACCGAGCGCCACCACAAGGTAGGTCTCGAGATACGGACGAGCACTCGCCCCAGTTGTACGACGACTTTGCTAGCGACTACACTTACGAAGCCTTCTCTCATTTGCCGAGAGACAGTTAGAATAGCCTTCAGCTAAGTCCATGGCTACGACCTAGCAAGGCGCCATTAACCGTATCTGAAGATAGTCTTATTTGTATTATCAAGAGCGATGTACCACAAGGATAGAATAAAGTTAAGTATTCGAGGAGCTGCATACTTTTCTTATTAGAATTCACTACTTATCCTGTTCCAGAATTTACGCCCGTCTGCGTTAGATAGCGTGCATTTAGGCCGCCTCTATCTACAAGGTTTTGGCACATTTACCAACACATCACACAGCTTGTGTATTTGTCGATGTATGTGTAGGAACCTCTCGAGACAACAACGTCAGAGAGTTGCGAGGGCAACTAAAACTTCCTCTTCTGGCTCAACAGTTGCTTTCGTGTGCGTAGGGTTTGAGCACAGGTGTTTGTTTCCTACAGCAATGGAGAGCAGACGTTTAGATATGAAAGCACGCCTCGATATCGTTCTTGCTTGAACAAGGAAGGAGCAGGAAAGGGATGCTGCCGTCACCTACAACCCCCTGCCGCCCATATCCCCTGCCGCCCACACGCCCTGCCACCCACACCCCCTGCCACCCACACCCCCTGAACTCGTGACGTGTCCTGCCAAACAGACAAACGGATTCATTCAATATTGGAAAGTAAGAAGAACATATAATGGATATCGGCTAGTACAGGAGTTGGGCAAAAATATGGAAAACAACGGGAGAAATGCATTCGTGAAAGTAAATGGCTCTGAGTACCATGGGACTTAATTGAAAGTAAATGCAGATCCTAGTCAAGTCTACAGTTAACTAGGAACGGCACGTGTACAGCGTCCGCAAAACGTTGCAAGAGTCAGTCTTGGTCAGAACGATGTTCCGTGGAGTTGTGAGAACCCTATGTTGGAAATAAGTGAATTCATGGTGGGCACATTGTTGATACACTGTGGTTGCTTCCGTTACCAAGGTAGCTGAAATGTATGGATTTGTATGTCCATTCTTGTGATTGGAGATCTTGGGGACTTCTGCCGCTTACTTTTGTAAGAAAATGAAATACCTACAGTCGTCCCTATGATGTCCATCATTGTATGGCTACCAGTTCCGGTGCTTCAGTGCACCATCTTCAGGATTTAGCAGGTGCTATGGAGTTAACACCATCCGTATACAAGATGCATCAGTGGCCAACATCTACAACTGGTTTGCACAGACAGTCTGTAACCGCAATGTTGTTTCTCCAACGAACTGACTCAGTTGATAGTTGATGGTTGGAGAGACAACAATGCGGTTGCAGGTAGTCTGCGGAAACAAGTTGTAGATCTTGGCCACTGATGCATCATATACACAAATGGTGCTAACGCCAAACTACCTGCTAAGGCCTGAAGATTACGCATTGAAGCACCGAAACTGGTGCCATACAATATATGACACCATAAGGACGGCTGTAAGTATTTCATTTTCTTACATTTTCTTACTGATGATGGTCGAAGTAGAGAGGATATAAAATGGCAAGGAAAGCGTTCCTGAAGAAGAGAAACTTGTTAACACCGAGTTTAGATTTAAGTGTCAGGAAGTCGTTTCTGAAAGTATTTGTATGGAGTGTAGCCATGTATGGAAGTGAAACGTGGACGATAAATAGTTTAGACAAGAACAGAATAGGAGCTTTAGAAATGTGGTGCTACAGAAGAATGCTGAAGATTAGATGGGTAGATCACATAACTAATGAGGAGGTATTGAATAGAATTGGAGAGACGAGAAATTTGTGGCACGACTAGAAGAAGGGATCGGTTGGTAGGGCATATTCTGAGGCATCAAGGGATCACCAATTTAGTATTTGAGGGCAGCGTGGAGGGTAAAAATCGTAGAGGGAGACCAAGAGATGAATACACTAAACAGATTCAGAAGGATGCAGGTTGCAGTAGGTACTATGAGATGAAGAACCTTGCACAGGATGGAGTAGCATGGAGAGCTGCACCAAACCAGTCTCTGGACTGAAGACCACAACAACATACAGAAATGTTTAGTGTTTGATATGGCACCATTTCGAAGATCTGTACCGCGTACAGGGAAAGCGGAGAAACGTCATCCATTGAGTCACACCGAGGACGAAATTGTGTGTTGAGTGGTCGCGACGAACGGTCACTGAAGAGGAGAGCGACGAAAACAGCTGCAAATATCACTGTGGAAGTGAATGTCGCACCCGTGAACGGTCTCTGGCACCAAAACACACGAAAGGAGCTCCAGAAGCAGAGAACTGGAGGGCAAGCTGGAATTCCAAAACTAATCATCAGTGAAGCAAATGCCCGTAACAGGAAACATTGTGCCGAAGCCATAAAATGCGAGCTCTGGAGCAGTGGAATAAAGTCGTTTGGTGGGATGAGCCTTGTTACACACTGTTTCCAACTTCTGGTCGAGTTTACGTCCCGAGAGCGAAACGCGGCGTGGGTTCGGTGATAATATGGGTAGCAAAAGGGTAGTATTGCATGGGCACCATGGTCACGCTGCAAGGTCGTATTATTATCGACGTTTACATGGACATTTTGGCTGAGCTCCATCCCATTTTACAGTGTTTGTTCTCTAACGGTGACGGTGTTCCAAGACAAGAGGGCTCCTGTTCACGCAGCTCGCATCGCCCAGAACGGGTTTCGTCAGCACGAGGATGAATTATCGTATCTCCCTTGTTCATCATAGTCACCAGATCTCAATATTATTGAGCCTTGGTGGTCTAGTTCTGAGAAATGTCTGCGTAATCGCTATCCATCTCCATCATCGTTACGTAAACGTGTCACTATTTTGCGGGGAAAATGGTATAAGACTCCCTTCTCAACCATACAGGACCTGTACTTACCCATTCCAAGACGCCTGCAAGCTGTTTTGAATCCCAACGATATAACTATACCGTATTAGCCAGAGTATTGTGTTGCGTTTTTGATGTTTCAGCGTTTTTGTCCACCGCCTGCAGAAAGTGTAACCAGAGGCATGGAATCTCAAAACCATTTCATTTTAAAGTGCTATTGACTTATCTTACAAGCTAAATTAAGGAAAATCAAACCTACGTTTCTAGCCTTTGTAGACTTAGAGAAAGCGTTTGACAGTGTTGACTGGAATACTCTGTTTCAAATTCTGAAGGTGGCTGGAGTAAAATACAGGGAGCGAAGGGCTATTTACAATTTGTACAGAAACCAGACGGCAGTTATAAGAGTCGAGGGACATGAAAGGGAAGCAGTGGCCGGGAAGGGAGTGAGACAGGGTTGTAGCCTTTCCCCGATGTTATTCGATCTTTATATTGAGCAAGCAGTGAAGGAAACCAAAGAAGAATTCGGAGTAGGTATTAAAATCCATGGAGAAGAAATAAAAACTTTGAGGTTTGCTGATGACATTGTAATTCTGTCAGAGACAGCAAAGGACTTGGAAGAGCAGTTGAACGGAATGGATAGTGTCTTGAAAGGAGGATATAAGATGAACATCAAAAGCAAAACGAGGATAATGGAATGTAGTCGAATTACGTCGGGTGATGCTGAGGGAATTAGATTAGGAAATGAGACACTTAAAGTAGTAAGGAGTTTTGCTATTTGGGGAGCAAAATAACTGATGATGGTCGAAGTAGAGAGGATATAAAATGTAGACTGGCAATGGCAACGAAAGCGTTTCTGAAGAAGAGAAATTTGTTAACATCGAATATAGATTTAAGTGTCAGGAAGTCATTTCTGAAAGTATTTGTATGGAGTGTAGCCATGTATGGAAGTGAAACATGGATGATAAATAGTTTGGACAAGAAGAGAAAAGAAGCTTTCAAAATGTGGTGCTACAGAAGAATGCTGAAGATTAGATGGATAGATCACATAACTAATGAGGAGGTATTGAATAGGATTGGGGAAAAGAGGAGTTTGTGGCACAACTTGACAAGAAGAAGGGACCGGTTGGTAGGACATGTTCTGAGGCATCAAGGGATCACAAATTTAGCATTGGAGGGCAGCGTGGAGGGTAAAAATAGTAGAGGGAGACCAAGAGATGAATACACTAAGCAGATTCAAAAGGATGTAGGTTGCAGTAGGTACTGGGAGATGAAGAAGCTTGCACAGGATAGAGTAACATGGAGAGCTGCATCAAACCAGTCTCAGGACTGAAGACCACAACAACAACAACAACAACAACATCGACGGTTAATCAACCGAAAATATATCAAAGAAAAGAAAAGTTCTTCTGTGATCGCTGGATTGCGTAGATTATTTAACAAAAGGACATCCTCTGGCTACAGTGGGGAAAAAAATTGACAAAAGTACACAAGGATATCAAAGTTGTTCTATACCCTTGCGGAGAAACAGAAAGATAACTGCTTTCATATGAAATGCCTGCCTTCTTGTGGTGTGTTATGTTACCCCCATTTGTATGTAACCTTTGATTTGGTAAGCAGCTTTTAGAAACACGCAAAGGAAATTTGAAACACATCTTTACAGTCAACTCTATTGAGCAACTGACGGATAACAGCAGGATCAACTCATCGATAGCTGAACTGAAACAAGCTTTGTTCTGATCGCCATATTGTCTCTACTACACAGTAGAGTTTATTGAAGTGACGTATTTTAAGCGTCCTTTCCAAATTTATAAACACTGGTTAGCGAGATCCAAGAAGCCATAGCAATGGAGGCAACAGAACACACCACAAAAAGACAGCCATTTCATATGAACAAAGTGAGCCGGCCGGTGAGGCCGTGCGGTTCTAGGCGCTTCAGTCTGGAACCGCGTGACCGCTACGGTCGCAGGTTCGAATCCTGCCTCGGGCATGGATGTGTGTGATGTCCTTAGGTTAGTTAGGTTTAAGTATTTCTAAGTTCTAGGGGACTGATGACCACAGATGTTAAGTCCCATAGTGCTCAGAGCCATTTGAACCATTTGAACAAAGTGGGTGATTATCTATACACAAAAAAACCGTATTTGAAAGGCAGTCCACCAAACTAAATGAATGTTGCCTCGTATTAGGTTATCCTCTGTGGTGTCACCGCCAGACACCACACTTGCTAGGTGGTAGCCTTTAAATTGGCCGCGGTCTGTTAGTATACGTCGGACCCGCGTGTCGCCACTATCAGTGATTGCAGACCGAGCGCCGCCACACGGCAGGTCTAGAGAGACTTCCTAGCACTCGCCCCAGTTGTACAGCGACTTTGCTAGCGATGGTTCACTGACAAATTACGCTCTCATTTGCCGAGACGATAGTTAGCATAGCCTTCAGCTACGTCATTTGTTACGACCTAGCAAGGCGCCATTATCATTTGCTATTTATTTTGTGATGCATGTACCGTGAGACCGATGTTCACCAATTATGGATTAAAGTTAAGTATTCCAGAAGCTACGTACTTTTTTTACTAGACTCAACTCCTTTAACTGTTCCAGACCTCACGCCAGCCTGCGTGAGCTTAAACGCGTGCCTTCGGCTTCCTCTCATAGTGGCTTGGGTGTCTTGCCAAGACACAACATCCTCCTCTTTCTCCGCTGGACGGCCACATCTCACGCCAAGAGTAAAGAACAATTTTGGAAGCTGCAGCTTCTTCACTTACAAATGAAGACGCACATGGAAACAATCAATTCCGCCGAGAAATTCCCGGTGCACGAAGAAGATTGAGTTTGAGCGTATTCAAATTGGGTTAGAAGGCTCATGTACCAAATAGTATTCAACAGCACCAGTCTCACAGGGGACTAATTTGTAGATGAGACTGACTACCAAGAGACGGGCAAAGGTGCGTAAGACCGCAGCTAATGGGCCTGCTGTGACCCTTCGGTTAGCTCAGCAGGTAAACCGCCAGCCGTGGTCATTAGGTGCCCACAGGCCGACTTAAAGACTGCGGAGTCTGGCTGGTCCTTAGCTAGCAGGGCACGTCGCTCATTAAGTTGTGGTTTCTCCTTTTGACATGTTACTCCCCCACAAACGGGGCTGTTCTCACAGAAGAATATCTTCAGTTCAGTGGGTGGAGAGGCCAGCTCGATTTTCCTACAGACATGTCGCAGTAAGTTTACTGTGTGTGTGTCATCCGCACCTTGCACAATACTATATGTGCTGCATTGTTGTGACCAAATGAGGTTGTACGGAAGTGTAATCGAGAGGAGACGGGTTCACCCACTCACCTCGAACTCTCGATATAGGGTTCTGTTCCCTGAATCTCTTAAGACGAACACTTGCATCGACTCTTCGCAAGGACGCAGATCATTTCCTTTCCCAACCCGAGAATGTGGACCGTCTCCAATTACTTCGTCATAGTCGGAATCTTTAACTCCAGTCTTCCTTCCTAATACCTCATCATCTTGTATTGTTTCTCCTGGCAATCGCGCACTGCATTAAAGCTACTTTTTTGTTAGTACCATATGGTGTACCTATCACACAAATAAAAATTTATTGCGTAGCTGTTAAGTAAAAAACGTTTAATATCATACAGAGCACATAATATGAGGGAAAGTCAAATAAAACCCAGGATCATGGAATGGTTCCATTCAAAGGTAATAACCACACTCGTTAACACATTTACCCCACTGGGAGGCGAGGCCATCGATTCCTGTTTCGTAGAACATGGTCGGCTGTTGACGGATCAGCATGAGAACCCACTCTTGCACTTCCCCATCCGTCTGAAACCAACGTCCACGCATGTTCTTTTTTAGGTCACCAATGATCACATAGTGGAAGGTCCTGGGTCTGAGGAGGATGCTGCAGTGTTTCGCAATCAAATGGCTGAAGTACAGCCTTCGTCCATTTGGCAGTGTGGGGGCTGATGGTACCCTGCAACTGGATGATTCCGTCAGACAGTATTCGCAGGCGTTTCGACTTCATGCCGCGTAGCAGTTTCTGTAAAATGTCTTCATGACGCCGCCCGTTGACTGTGATTCCGCGTTCGAGGAACTCGACGAGCAGAGGGCACCTGCATGAAATGCATTCGCAGTTGCGGATATGGACAACCACCGGTTGTATAATGGCGTATTTCGACTGAATTGCCGCCATCAGGTTATCTGTCAGTAAACGGTATATAATTCTGGTACATTGTTTCTAATTTTATGAGTAATTATTAAATGTATTTCATTATTAATTTTTACGTACGTCTGATGGTTCTGACATGCAAGCGATATTGGTGGTTCTGTCACTGTCTGTTTGCTTGCTCGTTACGTTCGATTGGTGTTGTTGGAGTATAATGGTTGTTTATCTGACTTATTACTTTATGTAGTTATCAGATTCTATTTTTTAAAAAATGGTTCAAATGGCTCTAAGCACTATGGGACTTAACATCTGAGGTCATCAGTCCCCTAGACTTAGAACTACCTAAACCTAACTAACCAAAGCACTACACACATCCATGCCCGAGGCAGTATTCGAGCCTGCGACCGTAGCAGCAACGCGGTTCCGGACTGAAGCATCTAGAACAGCTCGGCCACAGCGACCGGCTTTTTTTTTTTTAGTTCAGTATTTTCGTGACACCTTATTTGACAGATAATCCAGGGATTTTATATGGTGACAGGCAGTTCTGTTTATCATTGTCGATTTTCTTTTTCTTTGAGTTATATCTACAGCTATATATCTTTTCCTCTCTCTTTCTCTCTCTCTCTCTCTCTCTCTCTCTCTCTCTCTCTCTCTCTCTATTCCGGATGCACAAAAAAATAAGAGGTATAACAGCAAAAAAATCAATAGATACAAGCGGCTGTGACAAAAAGACATGCATGTAACCATACAATATTGCTGCATTATCCGTCAAATAAACTGTTACGAAAATACTGATATAACGAATATAATCTGACAGCTACATAAAGTAATAAGTCAGATAAGGAGATAACTAATCATTATTATTCCATGGGTAGATGTGGCCCCTGACCACAATCTATTGATTGTGAACTGTAGATTAAAACTGAAGAAACCGCAAAAAGTGGGAATTTAAGGAGATGGGACCAGGATAAACTGACAGAACCAGAGGTAGTACATAGTTTCAGGGATAGGATTAGGAAATGATCGACAAGAATGGGGGAAATAAATACAGAAGAAGGAAGAATGAGTAGCTTTGAGAGTTGAAATAGTGAAGGCAGAAGAGGATCAAGTAGGTAAAAAGGCGAGGGCTAGTAGAAATCCTTGGATAACAGAAGAGATATTGAATTTAAGTGATGAAAGGAGAAAATACAAAAGTGCAGTAAATGAAGCAGGCAAAAAGGAATACAAACGTCTCAAAAATGAGATCGACAGTAAGTGCAAAATGGCTAAGCAGGGATGGCTAAAGGACAAATGTAAGGATGTAGAGGCACGTATCACTAGGGGTAAGATAGAAACTGCCTACAGGAAAATTAAAGAGACCTTTGGAGAAAAAAGAACCACTTCCATGAATTTCAAGAGCTCAGATGGAAACCCAGTTCTAAGCAAACAAGGGAAAGCAGAAAGGTAGAAGGAGTCTATACAAGGGCGATGTACTTGAGGACAATATTATGGAAATGGGAGAGGAGGTAGAAGAATATGAAATGGGAGATATGATAATGCGTGAAGAGTTTGACACAGTACTGAAAGGCCTAAGTCAAAAACAAGGCCCAGGGAATAGACAACATTCCATTAGAACTACTGATAGCCTTGGGAGAGCCAGTCCTGATAAAACTCTACCATCTGGTGAGCAAGATGTATGAGACAGGCGAAATACCCTTAGACTTCAAGAAGAATATAATAATTCCAATCCCAAAGAAAGCAGGTGTTGACAGACGTGAAAATTACCGAACTATCAGTTTAATAAGCCACGGCTGCAAAATACTAACACGAATTCTTTACACACGAATGGAAAGTCTGGTAGAAGCCGACCTCGGGGAAGATCAGTTTGGATTCCGTAGAAATATGGGAACATGTGAGGCAATACTGACCCTACGGCTTATACTAGGAAGTAGATTGAGGAAAGGCAAACCAACTTTGACAATGTTGACTGGAACACTCTCTTTCAAATTCTGAAGGTAGCAGGGGTAAAATACAGGGAGCGAAAGGCTATTTACAATTTGTTATAAGACTCGAGGAGCATGAAAGGGAAGCAGTGGTCTGGAAGGGTGTGAGACAGGGTTGTAGCCTATCCCCGCTGTTAATTATTCTGTATATTGAGCCAGCAGTAAAGGATACAAAAGAAAATTTCAGAGTGTGAATTAAAATTCATGGAGAAAAAATAAAAACTTAGAGCTTCGCCGATGATATTGTAATTCTGTCAGAGACAGCAAAGGACCTGGGATAGCAGCTGAACAGAATGGACAGTGTCTTGAAAGGAGGATATAAGATGAATGTCAACAAAAGCAAAACGAGGATAATGGAATATAGTCGAATTAAATCGGGTGATGCTGCGGGAATTAGATTAGGAAATGAGACGCTTAAAGTAAAAAATGAGTTTTGCTATTTGGGGAGCAAAATAACTGATGATGGTCGAAGTAGAGAGGATATAAAATGTAGACTGGCAATGGCAAGGAAAGCGTTTCTGAAGAAGAGAAATTTGTTAACATCGAGTATAGATTTAAGTCGTTTCTGAAAGTATTTGTATGAAGTGTAGCCATGAATGGAAGTGAAACGTGGAAGATAAATAGTACAGACAAGAAGAGAATAGAAGCTTTTGAAATGTGGTGCTACAGAAGAATGCTGAAGTTTAGATGGGTAGATCACATAACTAATGAGGAGGTATTGAATAGAATTGTGGAGAAGGGAAATTTGTGGCAGAACCTGACTAGAAGAAGGGATCGGTTGGTAGTACATATTCTGAGGCATCAAGGGATCACCAATTTAGTATCGGAGGACAGCGTGGAGGGTAAAAATCGTAGAGGGAGACCAAAATTCAGAAGGAGTTAAGTTGCAGTAGGTACTGGGAGATGAAGAAGCTTGCACAGAATAGAGTAGCCTGGAGACCTGCATCAAACCAGTCTCAGGACTGAAGACCACACACACATTATCGCAATAACACCAAACGAACGTAATTAACAAGCAAAGAGACAGTGACAGAACCACCGATATCGCATGCATGTGAGAACCATCAGACATACGTAAAAATTTACAATGAAATACGTTTAATAATTATCTATAAAATTAGAAACAATCTGCCAGAATTATGTTCCATTTACTTACAGACAGCCTGATGATGGCAATTTAGCCGAAACTGGCCTATTGTAAAAATGAAAGTAATCAAATTTCGCAGCGTACTTGAGATTGTAATTATACAATAAAAGAAACAGATGGTTGGTGGATGTAGTGAGTGACTTAGTGAAGTATGATTACAGACATAGTGTGCGGCGTGTGTAAATACGTGAGAGCAGCGTTGCTTGTATGTGTATGTGCGTGTGTGCTTGTGGGTTAGCAAAGAGGTTTGCAGACGGTAGTTGGAAAAGGATTCGCGTGGCGTGTTATCCGTTGCACTTTTCCACGTGGAACGTGCTCATACATTTGTGTGATGTCACAATTTCGTTCTCCTTTGCGTGTTTTCCTCCTTTTTTTCACTTGAGTTGTGTTATTGTATTTTGTCAGAATTTACATGTTGCTTTCTGTTTTGTTTCGGAGCTGCCTCCGCTCGAGGTTTAGAGTTAAGCCACAGGGCTGATCCGTATTATAAGAATGTGTGTGGTGTCTGTTTTTTCGGACGTGTTCGAAAGAACCGCACTGCATGCGTAATTACGATGATGACGGCCAATGATCCCTTAAAGTGCAGATGCACACCAGGCTCGAACTCTTACGGGAATTGGCGAAATGCCGCGAGTAATGGGGCTAATGAGCAGAGGCGCTACATCAGTAGAGTGTCGTATAAGCTGAGTAATTTGGGTCTGACGGGAGGCGTGCTCATGTAGGCCGTGTGAGCACTGCGAGCAGATCTGCCCAGGAAGCAGGAGACCCTGGTTCGAGTCCTGGCCTGGGACTAATTTTTCTTCCCCCACGGATACACATCAGCGCCCACTGGCAGCTAACGTCTTTAATTCCTTTGTGTCTCGACGTGTTCTTTTTTTTTTCTTGTTTAAGGAGAGTTTGCATTCTTATTCTTCTGTTTCCATAGCGCGGACTTGGACACTGTTATACAAATAAAACAGTTGCTGCGTCATTTGTTCATTTTGCCACTACACTTTTCAGTGGTTCGCGCCCTCATCCTCAGGTAGAGGTGGTATTGGTGAAGAGAACAGACGTGTTTTCACCAACACCAGCCATGTAAGTAAACCTGGAGATGATGGTGCGAACCATCGATACGAGTGGTGGCAAAATAAACAAGTGTCTGACAAAAAAACTGTTTTGTTTGTAATAATCAACAGTCGTAGACCCCACAACGCTGTATCATACGGATGAAACAATCATTAAGTCCCCCGTAAAGGATCAAGCGTGTTTGACAAAATCGCTCTTATCTTTCCACGGATTTGGTTCCCCCCCCTTTTCGTGTTTTTCCTCCCTCCTTGTTCTTCCCCCTCCTCCAGGTCCCCCCCCCCCCCCATCTGCCTTTGGCTCAGGAGTGTCATCTTTGTGCCGTCATTTTCGTGCAGTGTTTTACAGTGAGTGTTCCATGTTGTGTTTTTTTGGAAGTGTTGCGAACGACCATCATACTGTCGCTGGGTGTGCTTTTTATCTCTTGCGGACAGAAACCAGACCGTCGCCATGTTTTTTTAATTGTGTGTGTACTATGTTACTTGTCTGATTCCTGTGTCTTTTATTAACATTGCCAACCCCTTTTGCTTTCTGTTTTAACTTTCCGAATTTTTCCGCCATTTTACACTTTACGTCACCGTTTTATCGCCTGTTTTTCTTGTTTCTTTTCTTCTTCCGTTTTTTTAAAAAAAGTCTGTAGGCTGTAGAGCAGCGTGCTAAGCTGCTGCCAGCCCGCCCCCCTTCGGGGTGAATTGAAAATCAATAATGGAAAAAAAAGCTTAGCCAGTCAGTCTAATCTCTCCGTGCGTCTTTTGACATATCGCTTCGACAACAGACAGCGTGTTTACCGTTCGTTGTTTTCGTTACTAGTGGACTTCTTGTATTCGTTTCGTTGTCTCTGTCGCCCCGTTGCTTAGCGCGTGTTGTAAGGTCTTGCTCGATCGTCCGTCGATGTTTCGTGTCCGTCCTTTCCGCTCGTTGGTTTGTTCGCGGACCGCTCTCCTGGTCCCGCCGAGCTTCGTTCTCGGCCACCCCGCGATCTTTCCGGCCGCGGTTACAACAGGACGGATGCAGGCGATCAGACATGATGCTTACGTACGTGTCAGCTGTCAAAGTCGTATCTAGACGTGTCAGGCGTTCCATATCACTCCAGCTGCACACGCCCCACAACATTATAGAGCCTCCACCAGCTTGAACAGTCCTCTGCTGACATGCAAGGTCCACGGATTCATGAGGTTGTCTCCATACCCGTACAGCTTCATCCGCTAGATACAATTTGAGACAAGACTCGTACGACCAGGCAACATGTTTCCAGTCATCAACAGCCCAATGTCGGTGTTGAAGGGCCTAGGTGAGGTGTAAAGGTTTGTATCGTGCACTCATCAATGGTACAAGGGTGCGCTTTCGGCTCCGAAAGGCCATGTCGATGATGTTTCGTTGAATGGTTCTCACGCTGACACTTGCTGACGACCCAGCATTGAAATCTGCAGCAGTTTGCGGAAGAGTTGCACTTCAAACTGAACGATCCTCTTCAGTCGTCGATCCTGTTCTTGCACGATTTTTTTTCCCGGCCGCAGCAATGTCGGAGATTTAATGTTTTACCGGTTTCCTGATATTCACGATATACTCATGAAATGGCCGTACGGGAAAATCCCCAGTTCATCGCTACCTCGGAGATGTTGTGTCCCATCGCTCGTGCGCCGACTATAACACCACGTTCAAGCTGACTTAAATTTTGATAACCAGCCATTGTAGCAGCAGTAACCGACCTAACAACTGCGTCAGACACTTGTTGTCTTATACAGGCGTTAGCCGGCCGGTGTGGCCGTGCGGTTCTAGGCGCTTCAGTCTGGAACCGCTACGGTCGCATGTTCGAATCCTGCCTCGGGCATGGATGTGTGTGATGTTCTTAGGTTAGTCAGGTTTAAGTAGTTCTAGGGGACTGATGACCACAGATGTTAAGTCCCATAGTGCCCAGAGCCATTTGAACCATTTTTTATACAGGCGTTACTGATTGCAGCGCCGTATTCTGCCTGTTTCCATATCTCTGTATTTGAATAAGAATGCCTATACCATTTTCTTTGGCGCTTCATTGTATATTGCAACATTATATCTACTTAGCAGGTTGTTGCTGAACTGTGTGAATTTCAGTACAGAATTCGCTTTGTCTCCTTTGGAACTATAGTGAAAACATTTTTTACCTGGATTCCAGCTTCTGGCAGCCTTTTACGATCTTGATTCCTCACTAGCACACCGTAGTCCAGGGGCAACGTGTATGTCTACTCGTCAGCGAGTCGCAGGAGCAAGGTTCAGTTCGAGCCACTGCTTAAATTACGAATTTAAATCATCACCTGGTCACTTCTTATACAGGAAATTTCTACCAACGCTCATGCCAAAGAGGGTGTAGGAGCTGATGAGTTTTTGACACTTGCATGGAGTGACACTTGCACCCAGATGGAACGGGCTGATATTTCCATGGGGCCCACATACTAGGCAGTAGTGCCTTGGGAAAGGCTGTCCCAGAAGTAAAATATGTTACGACGCAACGTAAGCGCCGCCACGCTGGTCGGGAACGACAGAGAAGAGAAGACAGTGAGAAGAGGTCAGCCAATCGCACGCTGACCTACCTCGCTCCAGGATGACAACGCGACAGCAGCGGCCCTAGGTGAAGACAAGCGCCGCAACCGACCTGTGCCGGGCGCTTCGATAGCAGCTTCTACGTTAGCTATTCGTTAGCCGACGCATCGTAGCATTTTCATTAGCAATCTCTACATAGCACAGTTAGAGATCAGCAGTGACTGGAGTTCAGTTGACAGACATTTATTAAAAGCGGTCGCTACGACCAGAAGTGTTTCTTGTGTTTGTCTGTTCTTAAGAAGACATTATTTTGTACCTCACCCTTTGCTTGCGACACATCTGTGTAATTGCACTTGTGGGTCATCACTTATAAAGGACTACAAGAATTCTCAGATCAAAGTTGAGTATTTATACTTGTCTTGTTGTAATAAAACTCATTAATACGAATTGTTTGACAGTTTGTCTAGCGAACCGAGTATGCAGGATTCCTAGACACAACAGAATATACCGGCCTGTGAGCCACATACTACTCGAGAATTCCACCTCCTGCTCTGCGAACGCTCTCCACGCAAGTGTTTATTAGCAGACTAGACCGGATGTGCTGCGTGGCTTTTTTCCGGAGTTCACTTTGCAGTTGATCTCTGACTGGCAGGCAGAGTCCTGCATTCTTAGCGTTGTGGAGATGAATTACACCGAGACCAACAAAGGGAGGTGTTCATTGATTTACAACGGACATCAGTATTTTGTGGACCATACCAACAACCAAAATGTAACATATTGGCCTTGTGTAAATCATAGAAGGAAGTCTGTCCACTAAAAAGACCGTTGTGTGTATTGTGTATTGAACTGGGGACCTAGAAACGACGGAGAGGCTTCGCCCGCCGCAGCCTTCAGTGGTCCACAACCCCAGTACTGGCCACAGCAGTCCACCCACCCCACCGCCGCCCGACACATTGTGAGGTTCGGCTTCCCCACTAAAGCACCCCGGCCGACTCCCCCCCCCCCCCCCCTCACCCCTGGGAACGCCTCACACCAGACGAGTGTAACCCCAATGTTTGCGTGGTAGAGTAATTACAGTGTACGCGTACGTAGAGACAGCGGTTGTGCAGAATCGCCGACATAGTGCAACTGAGGCGGAATAAGGTGAACCAGCCCGCGTTCGCCGAGTCAGATGGAAAACCATCAGCAGGCTCGCTGCCACACCGGACTTCGACACAAATCCACCGGGTGGATTCGTGCCGGGAACCGGCACCCCTTCCCACTCGGGAAGCAGCGCTGAGATCGCGCAGCTAGCCGGGCGGGCAAAAAGACCATACTTTGAGGCGAAGCTAGCCAGATGCAGCAAATTAAGTGTGAAAACATTCTGTAAGCGCGATACAGCGTGCAAAAGAAACACATGCTACGATTTCTTCAATTTACGCTGTAGAAGTTGAGCAGCTGTTCAATATAGGCCTAAGCTACGAGATAGTAACATTCTTATCGTCACTTTAGGCGAAAGTATGTGGAACCTACGCTAGATCCGATCGATACTGGAGCAATATTCTTTCAACAAAATAATTTACTGATGAACGATGGCAGCAAATTTTTACTTGCAGATAACAATATAAGTGTTATATAGCTAGAGAAGGCCGAAATGCACGCTATAAGCTCACGCAGGAGGGCGTGAGGTCTGAAACAGGATACGTAATGAATGCTATAAAGAAAAGTACGTAGCTTTTGGAATACTTAACTTTAATCCATCATTTGTATACATCGTTCTTGATGAGACATGCTTCATACGATAACTATCAATTGCTATGGCGCCTTGCTAGGTCGTAGCCATTGACTTAGCTGCAGGCTATTCTAACTATCTTCTCTGCAAATAAGCGAGGCTTCGTCAGTGTTGCATCTCTAGCTAAGTCGTCCGTACAACTGGGGCGAGTGCCAGTACGTCTCTCTAGACCTGCCGTGTGGCGGCGCTCGGTCTGCTATCACTGATAGTGGCGACATGCGGGTCCGTCGTATACTAGCGGACCGCGGTCGATTTAAAAGCTACCACCTAGCAACTGTGGTGTCTGGCGGTGACACCACAATAAGACCGAACGACAGAAAAGAGAATAACACGTTTATTAAACTGAGAATCATTCTTTGTGAACGGAATGTTCGAGGGTTAACAAGCAGTTTGGAAAGCTCTTTTTGTTCTTCGTCTTATAAGTACTTGGGAGGGAAAAGCACTATTTCAGCTGTCTACGCTTTGCTACCGAAAAAAGCAAGAAACATTGATCGTCTTTTAAAGCTACTGAGTGGAAGATGACTGGTTGGAACCCTGTGCCTCTCGTGATCGATTTGGAAACTGCTGTCGCCTAATCAGCAACAAGTTTGTTTACTAAAACAGAGCCTGCGGGCTGCAATTATTATTGCAATCAATGTTTGTGGGAACAAGTACAGTTCTGCGGCCTAGCTCCTGCGTTTACGGACAATGAAGAGATTTGCTGTCACATACGAATGTCTACAGCTTCAGCAAATCTTCCTCTAGAAACGCTGGATAGTGGTCGGCTGTGTATTCGGGAGAGCACGCCTGAACACCAAAATCTTCAGTACTTCTACGAGTATTGTGTGCGACAGTAGCTCGATAACGAGCATATCCCGAGAAGTACGTGGCACTGCAGTAGAAGGCGCTGTCGCATTGACAACGTATCTGAAGCGTGGAACCTAAGAATAAGCACATTACTATCAGAAGATCATCGAAAAGGTTACTCTTTAGTGAAAAAGCCTTGGAGAACACGCAGAGCACCGTGAATGCCAATTTGACCGATTAATTTTAAATATCGATGGGAAAAGAAGAAAGAATTCAGAAATTAAAGCTGAAGAGACTATCGCAAAGTCTTTAAAAACACTCAAAATTGACGGTAACGTAAGACCGTTTCTAACTTATGTGGCCTACACACAGAAATTATAGTGATGAAGGAAAGTCACAATCACTGGAAATTGTGTAGGGGAAGGCGGGGTAAGACGGGGAGGTGTGGTAAGACGGGGAAGGGCTATAAGCTACAGTTAGAGTGCTGCCATCTGTGGATAGATACGTCAACACCATCAATACACAGGTCCCAGTGTATTGACATTGCTGAACCTTAGTTCCGTGGCGGTATCTGTGAGCTTTGCAAGGTACTTTAAAGGCACATTTTTAGCCATAGCATGTAAATCTATATTTTTAATCAGAGAACCCTGTTAATTAAAGCATGAAAGCCAAGGCAAGTTATCTTGTGCGCGGTCGCATGTGATCGCTGGTGAGACACAGAAAGGATGTCTATAGTCTTTTGTTAATGACTTCTTCTGTTATCTGTTCTGGAATGGAGTCGAGGGAGAGCCTCGCGCGTTAGACTGGCCGCTCTAATTTAAACTCTTCAATTTTATAATAAGTCACTGCGTACTGCAGGGCGCATACTCGCGCATATTAATAATTATATAAGGAAATTTCCACTGTGCACAGACGAGATACCTACGTGCGGATAATCAACATATCACTAGTGATTAATGTTGTATTCCCAATGTAAGTAGCATAGTGCACTTCAGTAATTATACTTATGATTAATTGTGATTTCATTATTTGTTTAATCCATGATCCTAAAATTTTAACATTATATGTAAACTGTATTTTCAGTATTTATCTCATTTTAGCTCAGAAATAACGTGGCCCACGAACCTCCTTCTTACGGCGACGAAATTCTCAAAGTATATGTCTGATGCCACCTTATCATGGTTAATTCACTGATTTTTTAAATATTTCCATCCATCTCAATTCAGTTCAACAAAAACTAAAATTATATATACATATATATATATAATTTAATTATTTACAGTTCGTACAATTGTTGTACTGATTTGCAATGTTTTACGCCTTTCGCGGTCCTAAAATATGTGTTTCATGAACATCTGTCCAGACTGTATATATAGCACTGAATAGTACATCTTATTAACAGTAAACTGCTGTGTCAGTAGTCAATGTTCACTAAATAGTGTTCATGTAGGCGTAACCTAACCTGACAGCATGGTAGGGAGCAAGACGGGGTGGGGCAAGATGGGGAGTTTCCCCGTCTTGTCCCTACTATTTGTCCAGCCATTACGTTCTTATCGTCTCGTGTGTTTACCTCGCTGCGGGTTTAGAACACGTACATTATACGTTGAATACAACTGTAAATAGAATGGTATTCGTTATTCCAACGTTTCCTAATTGATTACAAAGTATGCCTTAGGCTACATGGTGAATAAAAATACACAAAACGTGCCAAGTCAGTATTCTTGCTATGCTATAACGACTGACTATTGGAAATATGGTGTTTATAATATAGAGTACCAGGAATGATCTGACTCAATAGTACGTTCCACGTGTTTTATTTCAGATGGTTTGCAAGTATCGGCGACAAACGTCTAGGCAAGATTGGTCATTGGAGTCAATGGAAGGCGCTGTAAATGCTGTTATAGAAGGTCATATGGGTTCTTTCAGGGCTGCTCGACAGTTCAACGTGCCACAGACAACGACTGAACGACATGTGGCAAAGAAACGTGCTAATCCTGGCTGTACAGTTGTGAAAAGGTTAGGACCAATCACTAGTGTGTTTACCCCAGAACAAGAAGTCGAACTTAAAGACTACTTAACACAGATGGAAGGACAGTATTTTGGCCTAATACTTAAAGAACTTTGTGAATTTGTTTTTCAGCTATCTGAACGAAACAACATCAAACATCCATTTAATACTGCAGCCAAAACTGCTGGAAAAGATTGGTTAAATGGGTTTCTTGCACGAAATCATACCTTAACAATACGAAAACCAGAGGCCACATCAGTTGCACGAGCAATGGGGTTTAATCGAGTTGCTGTAGATCGGTTTTTCGATCTGTTAGAAAGTCAGTTAGACACATTCAAGTTTACGGCAGACAGAATTTTCAATTGCGATGAGACTGGTTTAACAGTCATTCCAAAACGTCACACAGAGGTGGTTGCTTTGAAAGGGCGCACACAGGTGGGAGCAGTTACTTCAGCAGAGAGAGGCCAGACTGTGACTGCAGAAATCTGTGTTTCAGCGTCGGGGTGCTACGTGCCACCTATGTTAATTTATCCTCGAAAACGAATGCAACAAGCGTTTGAGACTGGCCTGCCCCCTGGTGCCTGGGCAGAAGTTCAAGAAACTGGTTGGATGACGAAATAACTATTTTTGACTTGGTTTAAGAAGTTTATTGCGTTTACTGGAGCGTCAAAGGAAAGACCAATACTTCTCATATTGGATGGCCACAAGACGCACACCAAGGATTTAGAACTGATAGATGTGGCCCGCGAAAATGGGGTTGTCTTGCTATGTTTGCCACCACACTGCTCATACCGTCTTCAACCATTGGACGTGGCATTTATGAAACCTCTCAGTAAATTTTACGAAGATAGATCGTGGCTTCGCACCCATCCTGGAAAAGTTGTTACGCTGCATCAGATCGCAAGTTTATTCGGCAAAGCCTTCATTCATTCAGCTACAACGTCCACAGCAGTGAACGGGTTTCGGAAAACAGTCATTTGGCCTGTAAACAGAAATGTGTTTCAAGAAATTGAGTACCTTCCCTGTTCAACTACAGACATTCATCAAGCTCACGCATCTGAAGTTACAGAAACGCAAGACCAAATACCAGAGATGTTGTGAAGACGTAAAACACCTGCGCAATTAACAACTGACGATCAAGCCTCTGTTTCGTCTAACTTTCAGGTTATCCTGAAATGGTGCTAGCTATTCCAGAGCTGGATAAAAAAAACCAAAAGGAAACCATCTAACAGGGGTGGAAAACCCGTTGTTGTAACCGAATCTCCTTATAGGAGTGAACTATCTGAAGAAATGAAACAAAAAGTAGTCCCCAAACGTGCTGCATGTAAACGAAAACTCTTCTCAAAGACGTTTAATAAACCTGGGATACCACCAAAAGGACATAATGACAACGAAAAAGTGACGAACGTTACTGACGTCTTAACCACCCCTTAATGCTCAAGGGATAATAAACTGAGGTCGAATGACAACGAGGAAGAGAGTGAAGAGTGTTTATACTGCTATGACTTCTCTGAATGAGGCTGGATACGGTGTATTAGCTGCGGACGCTGGGCCCACGACACTTGTGCAGGGATAGAAAGTGATGATGACGAGGCTGTACACACTTGTGTACTGTGTGGAAGTAAGAGGCCTGAATAAAACGTAATACCTGATTCTACAATTCGCACAACCATGTTTCGTAACCTTATCGTCACATAATTTCGTTATTCCAGTCCTTATTTAAGCTTTAGAGATGAATTCATACTAGTTCCCCATCTTACCTCGCATATGGGGTAAGACGGGGAATTGGTAGTGTATGTTTCAAACCGAGATATTCCTAACTAAATGTAACAAGTTTGCAGGTTTCTTTGCATGCTATTGTAATTCAATGGTTCAGTAAACAAATGATAATCAGACCTACCGGAATTTGTTTATTTTTGTCCCTTTTGTAAGGGTTTAAAGTTAGCTACCCCATCCTGCCCCGCCTTCCCCTATATATTGAAAGGCAATTAATGCACACCTACGAGCTGGCAATCCTGTAAATAATGTAACTATTGTGAAGAAATTTAATGGGGGACGAAAAGAGCCTGCCCCGTTTTCCCTGGAGACCACACAAAATCACATAAATGTCTCTTGCAGTTTGGAAAATACATTATCTTATCCATGTTGGATTTTAGAACTGTCGATGTAATGAGAGATCCCGGAAGCAACAATTTATGCAGAACTGGTACCCTTACACCTAAACGTTCATATGTGTCTGCCCTCTGAAGATGACCCGAAACAGTTTTGTTTAACCTTAATCGTATATTAAGACTAATTCCTAGTAACATATATCATCGCGGACTGCTGCACTTTGTGCTACAGCGCTAGACAGGAAACAAATTCTTAGGGAGCCTGTACTCGCCTGTTGTTGCCTGAAGAGCCCCGGGCTCTGTGAAAAATTTGTCTCTGTGCAAGCGACACACCGTGCATGTGTTCCGGCCCCCAGCTGATAGAAGTTCGCGGCACCTTCTGCCCTTTGGGTAGAAAACTGCCCCTGAAAGGCGGAAGAATCAGCAATGATTAACGCGTGAGGATGCAGAAGGCTGGCCGTTAAAAACATATACCACCTGAATTCAGAATTGTGGGTCGAAATTACAAAACGTGTCATGATGATCTATACGCTGGCAAAAGATTCACGATTAAACCCCATTCGGATCTCCGGGAGGGGACTGCCAAGGAGGAGATTTTAGTATCCGACAGTGATTCGCATTCCCCGCCTATCCCGAGCATCGACAGGCAGAACACGTCAGAGGTACTAGGGCTCCGGGCGACATCCGTGGCTTGCGTGCGGGCGTGTTACAACCGCAGCTGCAAGCACGTGGGGTGGTACCGCCCTCTGACGAATGTTTATCGCTGTACACCGCAGAGCGGCTAATCACTGGCGCCTTTTGTTACGCGTCACTGGATAGCAGAGTCTTGACCTTGCTGATTTACGTTTGTGATTTGGATTGGTCACTGGAGCGTTCTATACGCTCAAGACGATTTTTCTACTCTCTGAACTTATTTTGGTTATTCGTTCACTTCATTATCTCCGCCGTCATTTAAATGTGCCGGTTTCGTTCCGCCGGTCTCTACGTTAGCACCAGAGAGGGTTATCATTAACTGTGTTCTACCTACACAGACTAGGATGAAAAGCAGAGTCTTGACCTTGCTGATTTACGTTTGTGATTTGGATTGGTCACTGGAGCGTTCTATACGCTCAAGACGATTTTTCTACTCTCTGAACTTATTTTGGTTATTCGTTCACTTCATTATCTCCGCCGTCATTTAAATGCGCCGGTTTCGTTCCGCCGGTCTCTACGTTAGCACCAGAGAGGGTTATCATTAACTGTGTTCTACCTACACAGACTAGGATGAAAAGCAGAGTCTTGACCTTGCTGATTTACGTTTGTGATTTGGATTGGTCACTGGAGTGTTCTATACGCTCAAGACGATTTTTCTACTCTCTGAACTTATTTTGGTTATTCGTTCACTTCATTATGTCCGCCGTCATTTAAATGCGCCGGTTTCGTTCCGCCGGTCTCTACGTTAGCACCAGAGAGGGTTATCATTAACTGTGTTCTACCTACACAGACTAGGATGAAAAGATTGGAAAACTAACTACACTAAAGGTTAACATTCTGGGCGTCGGAACGTGCAATGTCAGAATTCGGAATATGGTAGAGACCCTGGAAAGGGAAATGCGAAGGTTCCATCGAGGCCTGTTACTGAAGTGAAATCTACATCTACATTTGCATCTACGTGATTACTCTGCTATTCACAATAAAGTGCCTGGCAGAAGGTTCAATGGACCACCTTCAAGCTCTCTCTACAGTTCCACTCTCGAACGGCACGGGGGAAAACCGAGCACTTAAATTTTTCTGTGCGATCCCTTATTTCTCTTATTTATACTCAGACGAATGTGGGGTAATAGGAACAGCAATAAAAATAAAGAAAAAAGGGTAGAAATTTTTGTGAATGGGAAAGTAAAGCAGAGAGTGCGTTACTGCGGACAAGTCACTAATACGTTTATTCTCATGACAATAGGCAGCAGTCCTACGCCAACAGTGTCACAAGCATAAGATGAAAAAGTAGACAGAGTATATGTGGGCACTGGATGCGTGACTAAGTATGTAAAGAGAGATGAAAATATAATAATGATGAGGGATTGGAACGCTGTAGTGGGGAAGGAACAGACGACGGATTTATGAGAGGATATGGGCTCGGTAATAGGAATGAGAAAAGGGAAAGACTGCTTGAGTTATAACACAAATTACAGCTGGTAACAGCAGGAACACTGTTTGGGAATCACAGCAGTTGAGGGTATACTTGGACCACTACAGGAGACAGTGCAGAATTGTTCATCAGGTACATCGAAGAAGCAATGTAAGATATTATAAAAAGGTTCAGCAATGGGACTAACATTCAGGATGAAACGATGTCAGTGATGAGAGTCGCTGACGAAATTGCTATCGTTAGTTTTTTTTTTTCCGCATCCATTTAAGGGCCCATTCTCTTCAGTCAGCCTATAATATAAACGATTTTTACGATTTTCTGCAAAAAACCAATGAAGCAGTCAACGTACATCATTTTTACGTCATACAGATCGCTGTTGTCCAGGGTTAAACAGCCCTAGACAACATCGATCTGTATCTCAAGCTGACTGAATAGATTGCAGGCACACTGATAAAGATATCTTCACGAAATTTGGCTGAATTATTCCTCGGGCACGTCTGCAATGATTAATAGGTTAACTTCTTATTTTAATTAATTCATTAGTTACTGCAAAAAAATCACCAAAACACATGGAAAAAAAACTACATCTTTTTTCATACGTCCAATATTTTATTGTTTTGTCATATTTCACACTGTGCTATTATTCCGTGCTGTGCTATTAACCTACAGATTAAGGAAAATGGTTGGTTTTTGTTATGTCAGATTAGATTTGCAGACTGCAGGACTTGCGTCATCGGCATTCCTCGTTTTGGGCAGAGCAAGCTTAACTCCTAGCTTGGGAAGCTTAATACTGACTGAATATTTTTAAAACATCAGAAAACGTCCTTCAAGAATCAATAGATCATTTGCAGTAAGATTCTTTGTTAGTTTTACAAAAAAAACCATAAAAATCCGTTATATTGTGGGGTGACTGAGAATAATGGACCCTTGAATGATTTCTTTTCCAGAAAATTTAGGCTGAAATGGTCTTGTAATCAACTATAAAGAGATCTGCTTGTGTGTGAGGTGCATCCAGCAACTGTACTGCAGTAGGTGGCCCAGATGACGCACCTCACCACGCTTGAGCAGGGCGTCTCCTTCATCTGGGAGGGGAGAAGGAGGCCGTGGTTTTGTAGCGCCCTGCCCCTTATCCTGTTCGAAGTTGGTCTCATAGCTCTCAGTGAAAGTGAGGAACAATTACAAGGCTCACTGAAAGGAATGAAAGGTCTAATGAGTATCAGATTAGAGTAAACCAAAGAGAGACAATAGCAATGGGGAATAACAGACGTGTGAATAGTGGTAAACATCGAAACTGGGGTCTAGGTTGCAGGCGAAGTGAAAGAAATTTACTTAATTGGGAGGCAAAAAACACGTGATGAGTAACGCAAGAAGTACGTAATAAATAGTCTAACAGAGGCAAAGAGGGCGTTCGTCACTAAATGGAGGCTACCGGTGTCAAAACCAGGCCCTGAACTGACTATAAGTTTCTGTAGGTTTGGAACACATCACTGTATGGGAATCATGGACTGCGCGAATACCAACAAAGGACTGTGGAAATGTTTGAGCTGTGGCATTACAGAAGAATGATGTAATTTAAGTAGAGAGATGCCGCAAGAAATGAGAATTAGCGAGAGGTAGCGTTACACAGGGATGCTGTAATTTAAATGGTCATAAACTGTAAGAAATGAGAATTCGTGATGAGTGGCTTTTCAGAAGGATGCTGTAATTTACGTGGAAAGGTACTGTAAGAAATGAGAATCAGTGAAGGTAGCGTTACAGAGGACTGCTATAATTTAACTGGACAGAAAATGTCAGAAATGAGAATCAGTGGGGAGTGGCACTACAAATGGATGGTGTAAGTTAAGTGGACGGATACCGCAAGAAATGATAATCAGTAGGGAATAGAATATTTGGCAAACATTCGCTAGAACAAGGATGATAGGCCATGCTAAGACAGTGTTTCCCAACCTTGCAGTACTGGCGACTCGATTTTCAATCATAAATTTCATCGTCCTTCCCCCATTACTCCCCCCCCCCCCCCTCCCTCCCTGTTTTGAGTACTTTGCTCTAAAGTTACTAATTTTCAAACCTTATACACTACCAAGAATAAGTAAATTTATTGATGTTTCCCAAAATCGATCCGCTGCATTCACAGAACAAGAATTAACAGAGCTAAAAACCAGTCCAAGTTTCAGATATTTTATTTTTCATTCGATGACTAGATTTGGGGCGAGATCCATTTTCAGATCAACATAACAAAGTCGAAAATGGCATTTACGAAGACATCAAAAAATGTGTTATGTACATTTACAGATAGCTGTATGCACTGTAAATGAAAATTGGAGCGGCCGACCGGGGTGACCGAGCGGTTCTAGGCTTTACAGTCTGGAACCGAGCGACCGCTACTGTCGCACGTTCGAATCCTGCCTCGGGCATGGATGTGTGTGATGCCCTTGGGTTAGTTAGGTGTAAGTAGTTCTAAGTTCTAGGAGACTGATGATCTCAGAAGTTAAGTCCCACAGTGCTCAGAACCATTTTGAAAACTGGGGCTCGGCCCAAAACTAGTCATAGAATGAAAAATAAAATATTTGCCACTTTGACTGGTTATTAGTCCTACTAATTAACAGAACTTGCGCACCCAAGCTACTGCAGCATGCTGGAAGTTCGTAAAACAAGAATTGATGGCCTTCTATGGTTTTGAAAATTTGGGAGGTGTATCTGAAACCGTTGTGTGAATTTGAGAGGAGTATCTGAAACTGTATGTGTTGTGTGTGTGTGTGTGTGTGTGTGTGTATGTGTGTTTGTGTTTGTGTGTGCATGTGTGTGTGTGTGTGTGTGTGTGTGTGTGTGTGTGTGTGTGTGTGTGTGTGCGCGCGCGTGAACGTGTGCACTGAAATTTTGTGATAAAATTTAGCTACTTGAATGACATATTCTCACATGTTGGAAATGAGTGATAAAAGTTATACTTTCTGTAAAATACTGGAATTTTGCATCAGAAATTAAAACCTAGAAGTGATCGGAAAAGAGGATGGATGTATTAAAGCTAAGGAAACTGAAGGACAAGATGTAAAAACAGTTTTCGTGACCATGCTAAATCATTTAAGGACGCTGGAAATAATTTGAAAGAGTTTTTCTTCCTGACAACTACTTGGCAATACGCTACTAGTGGGGTAGGGATCCATTTCAACGTGCTCCCTTAGATCTCACATTTCCCAAAGGAGAAATCTTCATAGACTTCACGGCAAGTGGCGAAATCGAAAGAGAATTTAGTGACAAACCGCTGTTTGAATTTTGGGCGGAGATTAATAATGGCCGTGCGGGATTAGCCGAGCGGTCTGGGGCGCTACAGTCATGGGCTGTGCAGCTGGTCCTGGCGGAGGTTCGAGTCCTCCCTCGGGCATGGGTGTGTGTTTTTGTCCTTAGGATAATTTAGGTTAAGTAGTGTGTAAGCTTAGGGACTGATGACCTTAGCAGTTAAGTCCCATAAGATTTCACACACATTTTTTGAACATTAATAATGAGTTTTGTTGCACTGATAACAAGAGAATTTCCTATACTATTACCATTTTCAGCATCCTACCTTTGCGACATCGGATTTTCAGCATTGGCTACTTTGAAGACAAAATATAGATTCAGCTAAACATAGAAAAAGAACTCAGAGCCTATTACTGATATTAAACGCACCTACGAAGAACTTCGCTCTGCAAATCTGACCCAAAGGAGTCATTATATCAGTGTAAATATAAATTTTAATTTGTTATTCCATCAGAATGTATTTTGGTATGCTTTGCTTTACTTTCAGTAAATTAATCCTTTCAGTAATTTAATCAATTTATATTTTTTCTGTTAAATGAGATCGCTCCCCTCATTTAATGTTATCATGTCCCCCTAGCGGGGGGGGGGGGGGGGGGAGGGGAGGGGGGGGGCATGGCCCACAAGCTGAGAATCGCTGTTACAAGACACAGGGGGCAAAACCTGTAGGGGAAAACAGGGTTGTAATACACCCAACAAGCTATTAAGCTCGGTGTGTGTAAATGTTAGCCATCCGGAGTGGCCGAGCGGTTCTAGGTGCTACAGTCTGGGACCGCGCAGGTTCGACTCCTGCCTCGGGCATGGATGTGAGTGATGTCCTTAGGTTAGTTAAGTTTAAGTAGTTCTAAGTTCTAGGGGACTGATGACCTCAGAAGTTAAGTCCCATAGTGCTGAGAGCCATTTTTTTTGTAAATGTTACTCTATGGAGCGAGGGGGATGAAGGAACAATTAAAGAAATACTACTGAGTACTTTCTCGTAGCACGTCGTTATTCGCAGTACACAAGCTATTCTTGAGGTTTGTGGTGAATAAAACGATCTGTTCCCTCAGTCTTTCACGAGCCTCCGGTCTGTTATAATGCTACAACTATCTGAAGAAATAATCGCCGAGAAATAACAACATTGACATCTAAACTGTCTGTCAACCATGGTTTTATGGCATCTTAGTTACTTACATGCAGTCACTTACTTTACCTATACATTTCTCTTGAGAATGTGGTAACTAAATTATTATGCGATTATTATTCATATTAAATAGATATATAGAACACGCTTCTTAATGATTCTTTCAGATTACGGTACGAAAGTAATAATAAATGTAGGAATACATTTATCGCGTTTTGATAACGTAATTAAGTAATTTCCAGACCAATGGCAGACTAAGACAGGGTTACGATGCCCATGAACAATCGATAAACATACGCTTCGATTACGGCTTTATTGGATACTTACATTGTAACTCAGATGTAAAGCAGACGTCAGGTTTTGTTGTTACGCCGTAGAACTTTTTGGGGAGTGCCTCGGAGTAACCTAACGACTACAAATTACAGCGTAATCCTGAAACGATCTTCCTTAAAAACGCATCCGTCAAATCTTAATTACTCTGTTATTCCCTCTCCTGTGTTTAAAAACCCATGTCATTCTAGGCGCAATTACTCCTGGGATTGACGATAAAATGATGTAGCTATGTCGTTAAGATACCCTCTTGGGTCGTTCGCTAAATTGATGATGGCAATCACGGGGCGTGCTCTCCAAGATTGCATCTTTTAGTCTGTCTACTGAAAAGAATGAGTGTGTGCTACGGGCCAGGGGGAAACCGGTCTTACTGCAGTTAGCTTGCTGCAAAATGATGCAGTCTTGTTTTCAAAATTGGTGCTGTTGATGAAATCCACACGAATTACCTACGTGCTAATCAGGTAATTCCTTAAAGAGGATGTTATTTTATGTGGATTTACGTTGTACGGGGACACATCGAAGAAACAAGAACTTACATATATTTCAAAATACAGACTACTGGAAGAGAAACCTGAGTGAGATTTAATAAAAGCTAATAAACTGTACCTTTTTCTATGGATATCTGGAGTGGATTGATTTTGCAGTGACTATTGACCTATGTTATTTCGAATTGTTACCATGTTTGTCCGCAATCGCAAGGAAAATGTAGGAAATGGTTCACTGAATGTTTGTGACGTATTTAGCAGTCCACTGGTGGGATCCCGGAAGTTTGCTGAGTGTTTCGTTACTTATTTTATTAAAACTTAACAAACTGAGACGAGTTTCGAACATGTTTCGCTCATCATCTTTTTTTCTGTAGTATTACGGCAGCTAACTATCGTTAGCGCAATACCGATACTGACAAAATCGATAGTCAAAATCCTGCTGCAGCGATTGCGTCAAGATTAGCGTGGACATTGTTAGTAAAGTGTGACATACTTAGTTAGTTTTATACTGATGATGAGCAAAACATAGTCGAAACGCGTACCAATGTAAAAAAAATTAAAATAAACTGTGTGACTAGCAGCAGTTCAAAACAACTTATTAAGATAGTATTACAAGTGTAGCCATTGCTGAGAATTGACCTGGGCTCGGCGATAAACGTTTCTTCAGCTGATCGGTGCTTCAACAGTCTCCCGAGTTTGCATCGAATCTGTCCACGGAGACACAGTACGGTATTTGCCACGGCATCACCAAAGTCGAGTAAAGAAATACATCAAAGTACTTCTCGGCCCGTAAGTTACTAGGCGCACCTTCACTAAAGAGCCAACGAAACTGGGGCATATGCCTAATGTCGTGTAGGGCCCCCGTGAACACGCAGAACTGCCGCAGCACGACGTGGCATGGACCCGACTTATGTCTGAAGTAGTGCTGGAGGGAACGACACCATGAATGCTGCAGGGCGGTCCATAAATCCATAAGAGTACGAGAGGGTGGAGATCTCTTGTGAACAGTACGTTGCGAGGCATCCCAGATACGCTCAATAATGTTCATGTGTGGGGTGTTCGGTGGCCAGCGGAAGTGTTTAAACTCAGAAGAGTGTTCATGGAGCCACTCTGTAGCAATTCTGGACGTGTGGGGTATCGCATTGTCCTGCTGGAATTGACCTACGGTCGGAATGCACAATGGATGCAGGTGATCAGACAGGATGTCTGCCTACTAGGCTGAGTGCAAACGTGCTTGCAGTGGGCCCGGGTTCGATTCCCGGCCCGGTTGGAGACTTTCTCCTCTCGTGGACTGGGTGTTGTGTTGTCCTCATCATCATTTCATCCTCATCAGCGGCAGTCAAGTCGCCCAATGTGGCGTCGAATGAAATAAGACTCACAATTGGCGGCCGAACTTCCCCGGCTGGGGCCTCCCGGCCAGCAATGCTGAATGATCATTTCATCTCATTTCATCACACAGGATGCTTACGTATGTGTCACCTGTCAGAGTCGTATCTAAACTCACTCCAACTGCGCATACCCCACACCATTAGAGAGCCTCCACCAGCTTGAACAGTCTCCTGCTGACATGCAGGGCCCATGGATTCATGAGGTTGTCTCCATACCCGTACACGGCCATCCCCTCAATACAATTTGAAACGACACTCGGCCGATCAGGCAACATGTTTCCAGTCATCAACAGCCAAATGTCGCTGTTGATGTTTCGTGCAGTCATCAAGGGTACTCGAGTGGACCTTCGGCTCCGAAAGCCCATACTGAATATGTTTCGCTGAATGGTTCGCAGGCTGACACTTGTTGGTGCCTCAGCATTGAAATGTGCCGCAAATTGCGGAAGGGTTGCACTTCTATCAAGTTGAATGATTCCTTTAGTCGTGTTGGTCCCATTCTTGCAGGATCTTTTTCGGGCCTCAGCGATGTCGGAGATATGTTTTACCGGGTTCCTGATATTCACGATACACTCGTGAAATGGCCGTACGGGAAAATCCTCGCTGCATCGCTACGTCGGAGACACTGTGTCCCATCGCTCGTACGCCTAGCGTAACATCCAGTTGAAACTTACTTAAACCTTGATAACTTGCCATTGTATCAGCAGTAACAACAGTGCCGGACAGTTGTCTTACATATGAGCTGGCGACCGCAGTGTCGTATTCTGCCTTTTTACATGTCTCTGTATTTCAATACGCATGCGTACACCAGTTTCTTTGGCGCTTCAGTGTATGAGGTAATTCGCAAGCGCGTACCTTCCTGGGATAGGTTACACGGGGAAGTGAGGAAAGTTTCGAAATATTCTATCTGATCAAAAGTTTCCGGACATTCCTCTGTAATGGAGAGCTGACAGATGTCACGACAGACGGACCCACCAATACAAAAGGAATCGGTGAATGTTGTGTTGTCAGTAGAGAAGCAGTTATAGCAGAAAGGATCGGCCAGGGGAGTTCATTGACTTCGAACGTGGAGTAGTCGTTGAGTATCACCTGAGTAACAATTCCGTCAGGGATTTGTCGACACTCGTGAAGCTGCCCGATTGTTGGTGATGTGATTTTGAAGTGGAATCGTGAAGGAACAATGGCTGAACTAAGACTGGGCAGACTTCATGTACCGAAGGCCAGGGACCGTCGAGCACTGAGGGATGCTGGCTGTAAAACAGTGCATGAAAATCAGCGGGAGGAACCACTCGTGAGTTCCAAAATACTATCAGCAGTCCAGCACAATGACTGCGCGTAGGGAGCTGAAAAAAGGTCAAGCACCACCTCATAAGGTACCCATATCTGTAGCTAATGCGAAGAGACGCTTGAGTTGATGTAAAGAGGGACATCACTGGACAATGGGTGACTGGAAAAGAGTGACGTGAAGTGATAGATCACGCTCAATGCTGCGTCAATCAGATTGAAGGCTTTGGGTGTGGTGAAAGCCTGCAAAACGTTACCTGCCATCGTATATAGTGCCCACAGTGAAGTACTGAGGGTGACATGATATCGGGTGGTTTTTCATAATCAGGGTGTGGTCACCCCCTTATTACACTTAAGAAAACGCTAACTGAAGATGTATATAAGTATATTTTACAGCGTTACGTACTGCGTACAGCAGAGGAAGAGCTCGGAAACGATTATTGTTTCTGACTGCATGGCAATGCACCCAGTCAAAAGAAGAATTTGTGAAGTAGTGGTTTGTAGACAATAACATTTCTGAAATGGACTTGCCTGCCCAGGGTACCGACCTGAGCCCAGTGGAACACTTCTGGGATGAGTTAGACCGTAGACTTGGCCTCAGACGCCAGGGTATATCATCACTGCTTCCTCTGTTTTTGACTCTTGAGGAAGAACGGGGTTTCAGTCATATTCACACACCTTACTGAATGGGTCAAATGGTTCAAATGGCTCTGAGCACTATGGGACTTAACTTCTGAGGTCATCAGTCCCCTAGAACTGAGAACTACTAAAACCTAACTAACCTAAGGACTTCACACACACCCAAAACCCGAGGCAGGATTCGAACCTGCGACCGTAGCGGTCGCGCGGTTCCAGACTGTAGCGCCTAGAACCGCTTGGCCACCCCGGCCGGCCTTATTGAATGTGTCAGCAGCAGAGTCTAAAGCCGTCGGCACACGGACCTTGCATCCGAACGTTGAGCGTTGAGCGTGACGATTTTCTGACGTCATAGCGTGGAATAGCACGTTCGGTAGTCTTTCCGAACGTGCAGAGCAATATCTGGCATGTCAGATATTCTGAGCGTGCATCTGAGCGTTGACCAATGAGATGGCACAACGCCACCTACGTCACGCGTACGCCGTCTCCCTTCAGTACAGAGTAGTGAGGCGCCATATTGGCATTCATTTCAAGCCTATATGTATATTTGCCGTTTCTGAGCACAAGCAAATTGAGAATCACTGGAAAATCCGTTGTTAACTATGTGATTCGTTCCAATAAAATAATGAGAAATATTATTTTCGTGGCAAAATAATTATTGTAACTTTCGTATTATGAGAGTAGGCTATTTGAAGGCAGCGACACACTGAATATCGACTCAAAACGCAATGTTCTTGGTGCAGTTTGTTATAATTAAACTTCAATTAATAACATATCTACGATTAAGGTTTTCAGCAAGTGGGAAGATACTAGTGTTGCTGTACTGTGGAAATTGTTGGTGTAGCGTAATGACTAGCGTCACTGGCCGCTGATATGATGTGTGTTGTGGTAGTGGTTCGCGTCTTGCCACTATCGAAATTTTTTTCCTAACATTCGCGTTTTTATTAGTTTCTGGTACTTTATTACTAGTTTAATATAAGTATATACTATAATATTTTATGTTAAGTAAATGTAAGTTCACGTTTTTTTGAGGAGTGACTGTTCGATTGACTTAATCTACAGGACGGCTACTTGTATAAAGATATTTTGCTCCTTTTTCTTTTACGCTTCGTAATTCACATGTTGCAAAGATTCTGCTACTGGGTAGGAACAGTGATCAAGTAAGACTGACCTTGGGGTTTTACTAAAATGTGGGAATGATGAAATAACGTTTATCTTATGCGGAAAAGTATTCCAAATTTGTACCGCACTGTTTGTAATGGAACTTTTATAAGCCTGTGTCCTCATTGATTGGACATGGTACTTTCCTTTTCGTGGACGATGGAGGAAATGTGCGTTTTAGTAGAGCTAATGTAAGAATTTTACGCGCACCCGTTGAGTAAACAATGTGATTTACGAGCTAGAAACATCCCTCAACTGCCGCTGGAGCGCGTTGCGATCGCGTATACCACGTTGGGGCCCACGTACCGTGTGCACAAGTCGCATCGTTCCTGAGCGTTCAGCAGCACGTTGAACTTAGCACGGTCAACGTTAACGTTCGACAGCACGGTCCGTGTGCCGACGGCTTAAGCCTTCTTTAAAGGCAAACGGTGGACACACCCCATATTAATGTCCACTCGTAAGTGTCCGGATACTTTTCATCACACAATGTACACAATGTATTATTGAAGATGAAAAGTATCCAGTCAGGTATAAGAAGTATACCATCAGGTAGAAAAAAATTACAGACATAAATAATAACCGAAGACTTCTCTTTTGTGGGCATATCCAAAGAATAAGTACTAGCAGACTGATAAGTAAAAAAGTCTTATGATATTTTGGCTGTACAGTCAGCCAAAAAACTAAAAGAAAAATACTGTGGTACAAAAGTTAGCAAAAAAAAATAAATAAAAAAAAATAAAAATCAAATAAAACAAACGAGAATTGTATTCAACTTGAAGATGCATAAAACCGAGATATAATCAGAATAGTGGCGTTTGTGACTTTCTGAACAAAACCATTTGGTTGAGACGCAAAGAACAATTCTTACAGTACTTGTTTTTTAAATAAAATCGCCTTTTCCTGCTGGCACTTAATTTATTTATCCCAGACGCGTTTCGCCTTTTTCTTGTTCTAAGGCATCATCAGTGGGATCTGTAATGATACAGTTTTGCTTAGTTTTAGATTATTAAACAGTTCACGTCGCGATTTTTTATGTAAAAAGTCATTACTTACGATTTGCTAATCTTCGTTTCCTCTCAACTGATCTGGAGGTCGCACTACCGCTTTCTTACTGACATATAAGCACAACTTTGCGTTCTAGCCTTCTTCACACTGTTCACCATGTTTATTCTTCTTTTTGTGGTGTACTGTTGTTCTTTTGCCACTAGATATAACTATTTCACCGGACACTGCTTTTCACAACGTATATATTGCACCTACATTACCAATTTCCTCCTCTTTGTCATGTTAACCTACTTGTTGCCAACCTAACGAAGTGTATCATCAAGACTAACTTCTGTTCATGATGTTTATACTTTGCGTGTGTATGAGAGAGAGAGAGCTAAAGACTTTTTTTTTTTTTGGTGGGGGGGGGGGAGGTTGGTAGTTTGAATTGTATGATGTTTTACTAGCTGTTAGCGAGTGGTGGAAAGGTTTGGTGACAGCTGATTTGACTTTTCGCTTCAGTACTGTGTGGAGGGGTTCATGGATAAGTGAGTGAAAAGATTTTGGGTGGTATTATTGTTATATTGGATAGTATTGTTATATTAATCCTCTTTGGGAGAGTTATTTTATTACTTTATCCGTTAGTGTAAAAAATGAATTACTTGGCATGTGCACTTGATCATTCAACAGGGTTTTCCTTTCTGCTTTGGTTTTCTGTATGTGGTAATTTTCGTGCAGGGTTAGGAGATGTTTTTTATTGTTGATACTAATTATTTTCATATCATTCTCTAGTGGTTGGTTTGTGGTCATGTTCTCTTAGGTGTTCTGCAAATGTGGAGTGGTTTGTACCATATTTCCAGGCTCTCATGTGTTCTTTGCATCTCACATCAAATGTTCTACCTGTCTGTCTTAATGTATCTGCCCTTACAAGTGCTACTCTGTAGTTGATATATACCTGACTTCTGGTACATGTCTCTGTTTTTTTGTCAGACGCACTGGAGCTACACCTGGAGTTATGGTCTTGGGTGCGATTTCGTATGACAGCATGAACACTCTTGTTATTATTCCAAGCTAAACTGTACATCAATTTCGTGATTCAACCTGTTGTGCTGCCATTCACGAACAGTATTCCAGGGGGTGTTTTCCAACAGGATAACGTTCGGCCACGTACCCCTGTTGCAACGCCATATGCTCTACAGAATGCCGACATGTTGCCTTGGCCTGCTCTGTCACCAGATCTGCCTCCAATCGAGCATATATGGGACATCAGCCAATGACAATTCCACCGTCATCCACAACAAGCAGTAACCTTCCCCGTGCTGACCGACCAAACGCAACATGCATAGATCTCAGTTCCACAAATGACATTCGGTATTTGTACAACACGATACAAGCACGTTTGCATGCTTGTATTCAACATTGTGGCGATTACACCGGTTATTAATGTACCAGAGTTTTACAATTGCAATGGCTTATCTCGCGCTTACATTAGCCTGCGATCTTGCAGTGTAAATCACTTAAATATGTTACTTAGACAAATGTATTCCCTGAATTTAATTACTCGAAAAAAAATGGTTCAAATGGCTCTGAGCACTATGGGACATAACTTCTGAGATCATCAGTCCCCTAGAACTACATAAACCTAACTAACCTAAGGACATCACACACACCCATGCCCGGGGCAGGATTCGAACCTGCGATCGTAGCGGTTGCGCGGTTCCAGACTGTAGCGCCTAGAACCGATCGGCCACCCCAGCCGGCTTCATTTTTTCACATTAATTATTTTCTAGCGTTGCAATTTTTTTCCGTCAGTGTATAATCTGCGGCCGCGTGCTCGACTCCAGTGCGCCACCAGCACTGGGGGGTAAAGCTTTGACAGTGCCAGCCACGCATGCTGGCGAAACGTCAGAAACATCGTCAAATAAAAGCCGAATGTAGAACTCGAGATAGGAGCCAACAGGCAGTTTGTCTGTCCTGCCAGGGTCGCGGGATAACCTCGGTACGGCTGCGGTGTGACGTAAACTGCTCGAGCGGTAGGAGACGTGCTCAAACAGAGCTGTACAGACGCTATAGACAGAGCACCGAGTGTGTGGGCCACGTGTGGGTCTGGGGAGGGGGCGTGGCGCACGCAGTCGCCCCTATCACGGGGCAGACGTGGGCCATCTGGCCTGGCTACCCCAATAAAGCCTCGTGCGGCAGCTGGCCAAGCCACTGGCTGGAGCTGGAGCCGCGCCACCCTCCAGCTCCCGTGGGAACGCACCTGCTGCGGCGGCCGCACGCGCGATGTGACGTCGCCCTAATAGGGGCTGCGCTGCGTGGCCTGCGTTGGGGGGTGGGGGGGGGGCTGTGACAGCCGGTCTGATCTGAGGGTGGCCACCCCACAACGGCACACCCTGCGGAAGCCGGCCGTTAAATTGACCTTGCCCCGCTAACAGCTCTTCCGACTGACTCTCAGCCAGCCATGTAACACACCTCCCTCTCTGGTCCTCTGTCACACAGAGCAAACAAGACAACTTGAGCAAACGGATCCGGCGTTATACATTCTTTAAAGAAGGTTAGCACCCGACTATCCTAGCGAGCTGTGCTGACTGCTATCTAAGCCATCATACTTTACCTATATTGTAGACGCCATTCCCCTTGGCATCATGAGGGTCGCATCTATGATCTGTCGACCCTAGGTTGTACCTCTGATGCGGCTCTTCCGAAAAATAGCGCTTAAGAGGAACTTTCGAAAGTGCATAACTACTCTCGATTCTTAGACAGGTTTTTCAGGCATTTCAATGTTTGTGACATCATATCTCCTGATCTATGTGCCGCACAGTGATCTAATTTTGCAGGTACAAAAATGGCTCTGAGCACTATGGGACTTAACATCGGTGGTCATCAGACTCCTAGACCTCAGAACTACTTAAACCTAACTAACCTAAGGACATCACACACTCTCATGTCCGAGGCAGGATTCGAACAAGCAACCGTAGCGGTTGCGCGGTTTTTTAGACTGTAGCGCCTAGAACCGCTCGGCCACCTCGGCCGACTTTGGAGGTACATTCAACGGCTTCCTTTAAAGAATCAGACTCCCATTTATAAAACAGCTTCGAACTTCTGATTACTTACACATGACTTAATGTGTTAAATACACTCTTTCCTTTTTTTTTTTTTTTTTTTTTTTTTTTTTTTTTTTTTTTTTTTGAGAGAGCTTCACAAATTGAACAACTCCAGTTTGACATCGATTCATACAGTTGTTGGATGTGCTCCTGAGGTATATCGTGCCAAATTCCACCCAAATGGCACGTTAGATCGTAAAAACCCGGAGATGGTTGCAGGTCCATGCTCATAATGCTCTAAGCGTTCTCAATTGAGGAGAGTTCCAGCAACCTTACTTGCCATGGTAAGGTTAGGCAAACACGAAGTTGAAACTCTCATTGTATGAGGGCGAGTATTATCTTGCTGAACTGTAAGCCAGCATGACTTCCCATGAAGGGCAACAAAACGCGGCGTAGAATACGCTGTGCAGAAAGGGTGCTCCGGATGACAAATAAAACGGTCCTGCTATGAAATGAAATGCCACCCCAGACCATCACTCCTGGCTCTCGGGCCATATTACAGGTGAAGGTCAGGTTGATATCCCCCACTGTCTGTGGTATCCCCAGACACGTCTTCCAGCCACAATCTCATTGGCTGGAGTAAAACTGTCTTCAGTGATGAGTTCTTCTTCGAGTTGAGACCCAAAGACCAGTGAGGAGCAGTGGGATACCAACCTGGCTGTCGCCCCCCATACGGCCTGAGAATCGGGACTGGTGATCTGGATGGCTTTTCTTTTAGTAGCAATACCCGTTTGGTCGTCATCAACGGCACCATTACAGCACAATGCCACATCAATAATAATCTACAGCTCGTTTTGTTGCCCTTTGTGCCAAGACGGCTTGCACTCACTTTTCAACAAGATAATGCCCACCCGCACACGGCGAGGCTTTCTACTGGGGTGTGTTCGTGATTGCGAAAGTCTACTCTGGCCAGCGACTCGCCAGATCTCTCACTAGTTGAGAATGTTGAGAGCGTTAATCGCAAGGACTTCGAAGCATATCGGGATTTTGACGACCTAACGGGCCAGTTGGACAAACCTTGCACGAGCGCCAGACGTCGTCCAACACGCTACTGACTTGTTGCAGTTTGTGAAATTCTTTCTCTTGAATAAATCATCCTGTTCTTCTGAAATTGTAGCCATTGGTTTGCCTGCACACGTACATCACATTTACTAATTTCCTTTCCATTCGGATAATTCCTCTGTGCTGTGTCGGATTCTTTTTTATTTTTATTTTTTTTTATTTTGCGTCTTAGAGTGTTATTTAATGTGAAGCACGGAAGCGCAAAAGAGTTCAGAAGCGCTCACATTATCAAGTACTGGCTGAATATAGACAGGGTAATTTGTTCTCCGTTTCAAGCAACAGCAATTTTTTCGCGCATTCATTGTTTATAACCTCATACCTCGTGAACTACTCGTATGTGTCGTTTAGTGATAATTTTGCAGGTGTATTCAGTGGCATACGTGGATGCTATCTGCAAACATGCTACGAACAGAGTTAGTACTAAAGAAGTGACAAATTAAAAAAGGTTTGAAATAACGTGCGAAGTTTGTCGGAAGTCGCTAGGTGCTCTAATTCTTAAGTCTTGGAAGTATGTCTGCGTGATTTGCACACCATCCGTTACGCCGCTTCAAGGTACGAGGGCTATCCACAAAGTACATTCCGTTTTGGAATTAAAAATAAATAAAGTATTGGAAATTTTTTTTATTATATACAGATGAAATCCACACTTAAACACTACTTTTCTACATAGTTGCCATTTAAATTAAGGCACTTATCGTAGCGATGGACGAGCTTGGAAATTCCTTCGTCGTAAAATTCGGCCGCCTGCGCCTTCAACCACGTGGTTACCTCTTTTGGGACAGAAAAGGTGTGATTTTTGTGGATTTCCTGGAAAGAGGCACTACAATAAACTCTCAAAGGTATTGCCAAACTCTGCACAACCTCAGAAGAGCAATACAAAACAAGTGCAGGGGAAAGTTGGGCTCAAAGATCTTGCTGATTCACGACAGCGCCCGGGCCCACACGGCAAATGCCACTCGTGAAGTTCTCGAATCTTTTAAGTGGGAGTTGTTTCCTCATCCGCCGTACAGTCCCGACCTGGCACCGAGCGACTTCCACTTATTCCCAGCAATGAAGAAGTGGTTAGCTATGCAGCGTTTTGATGACGACGCACAGCTTCAAGAAGAGGTGACCACGTGGTTGAAGGCGCAAGCGGCCGAATTTTACGACGAAGGAATTTCCAAGCTCGTCCATCGCTACGATAAGTGCCTTAATTTAAATGGCAACTATGTAGAAAAGTAGTATTTAAGTGTGGCTTTCATATGTATATAATAAAAAAAATTCCAATACTTTATTTATTTTTAATTCCAAAACGTAATGTACTTTGCGGACAGCCCTCGTATATATGCAGCTTCTGACTGTAATACTTGACTCATTGTGTTAAACCTACGCCATCGGGTTAATCAAGTACTTCCTTAACGTTACAAATTTTGAGTTACCCGTGAACGTTACACAAAAACTAAATGCGTTGACAATTCCATCCAAATTTAACACTTGCAAGTACGGAAGGCCAGGCAAACAAAACGATTTGTTATTTTTCTGCTGTTAAAATTCAGAAAATTGTTAGGTAAAATTTAAATGAACTTAAACTTTACAATTTGTAAGTGCACGACTAAGCCGGTGACGTAGTCAGTCAGTGAAAATTCGTGTAGTGGGATATTTTCGAACAGTGATAGGAGGTCTGTCGTGAACACCACACTAAAAATTCTAACTAGTCAGCGGTGAGTGTGAGAGGACGGGCATGTTTTTCAAGGCCACTATTGTACGTTTTACTTCAAATAACTCGAAAACCGCGGCTCTGGCCACAACAGATGCCACTAAAAAATTAAACTGCATTAATTTTCGTCCAAAAAAGGCCCTATTTATTTTGCCTCTAGAATGAATAGTTTATGCCTAGAGGGCTACAGAATGTGAAAATCTCGCGGGACGCGCATGCGCTGTAGTTTTTGTAGGCCAATTGGAGGTACTTTCCTGTCTTGACAGACCGCAAGTGCCTTGTATGTAAAACGGTTCGTCACGGCTTCAGCTACACCCCTGTGGTACATTCTAAACAATTATTATCTTTTACACCCGTATATTTCCAGAACTCCATCAACAATCAGACCACCATGCACGCTAGTGGCTCAGTTGCGGGTTGAGGGTGGGGGAGGTGGGGGGGGGGGGGGGGTAGTGTCTAGTGTGTAGCCGTAGACTAAAGCAGAGAGCCTGCTTGCGACAGCTGTCCAGTAACGCAACGTAACGTCACAAAGACGGAGCCGCGCCAGGGCGAATTCTGCATGAAATCGCCTTGTTAATCTTGGAAATACTGTAGGTTTCGATCGATGTTTTCAACGTTCTTCCTCCTAAGACTGGTTGTCGCCTTCATTGCAAGAACGAATATAAAGCATTTATTAGGTCAAACACCCAATGCAATGCATAAAGTTTGCCACTACCGGTGCGTGTACCCATTTCTAAGTTGACGTGAAGACTTACCCTTTTTCTGTGCTACGTACAACAACAGCAACAACAACAAGAAATATTCATTCTACTGAATACGTTTTCAGTGGCCTACAAACATTTCTTAGTAGGTAAGTTTAAGACAAATTTTTAGACAGTACGTTCAGCTGCTGCAGACAAATGCCAAGTTCATCTTTCCCTACATCACTTTCGCAGTTCTTACACTGCGAAAAGAAACTGAGGCAAGAATTGTTGGCGTGGCTTATCAGGAAATGGATGTCATTGATGCTGCTCATATCGGTGAGTTACCCAGTATCTTTAACGCCACGGACGCTGTAGTTTTGTCTTTTGCACCAGGAGCGCAGCTGTCGCATCACCGTGACGAGGTGGTCCGTGTGAACGAGGCCCGCGGGTCACCAGAAATTGGCCATGCCTATCCAGTAGAGTAAAGCAACCCGCATGAAATGCACAATATATGACAGTTTATGCGTTTGCACTAAAAGTCGATACTGCGCGAGGCGATAGCGCAGTCGTGCCGGAGGCTGTGCGTAGCACCTAGACTGTGACGTCACTATAGGTAGCTCAGTGGCCACCGATAAATACAGACCTAAGCGCACGGCTGTGTGACATTAGCAATGTAGAGTTCGTGGCCAACGATAAACACTTACGCAAAGCCCACGGACATATGCATGTCTGTGTCAAAGCCCTTTGATCAAATCTTCGACGGTGTGGTAGGGAAGCTTTTAGCTCAGATCTTTGATAAAAGTTAGATTGAGGCAATTGTCCACATTTCGCTTGTCTTGCTTTAGTGCGTGTAAGCTATAAAATGGTGAAGTGTATTTGGCGCGTGGCTTCCACTACAGTATGGGAAACACGATGGTCTTCATACCGCAAAGAACGCCGACAACAAAACCGTAAAAAGCGACTGCAGTCTTACATAGAAGTAGCTACAGGAATCAGCTGCATTCCAATTTGATGCACTGTCGATAATGTTATGCTTCTGTATAAAAAGAAAGAATGTGAAACCAGATGGAGGTGTGAGAAGCAAAGTGTGTTCAAAGTACACATACGTGAAATAAAAGAGTTTATTTGTGCTCCAAATAACCCAATGTAACCTTCATAAATTCCTCATTTGACGACTTATGTATTGGTTCACATGTTTCTGGATTAATACGAGCTGGCCGGTGTGGCCGAGCGGTTCTAGGAGCTTCAGTCTGGAACCGCGCGATCGCTACGGTCGCAGGTTCCAATCCTACCTCGGCCATGGATGTGTGTGATATCCTTAGGTTAGTTAGGTTTAAGTTGTTCTAAGTTCTAGGGGACTGATGACCTCAGATGTTAACTCCCATAGTGCTCAGAGCCAAGTGAACCATTTTTTTTATTAATACGTAAAATGGTACATTGTAGGATTCGAGTGCCCTATCGAAAGCTGGAATAGCTTTGGCATGTTCCTGAAAATCTTAAATTAGCCATGAGACGATCTTTGGCAGAAACAGGATTCACGATTTAAAGATCGAAACGGGGCGCGATTATTTCATAATTTGCACGATGGTTCGTGAAAATTTATTCTCACGACCAAGTACAAATATTTACGAAGGTATTTTATGTGATATTTCGGAAAGGCCCGCAAAAGAAGTCAGTCAGATTTCAGTGGACCATAATCACATAACCAGATGGCAAGAGGCAGAACAACACTCATATAGATAACACATAAAATACCTTGGTGTATGGTGATGACTGGGTGTTGTGTGATGTCCTTAGGTTAGTTAGGTTTAAGTAGTTCTAAGTTCTAGGGGACTGATGACCATAGATGTCAAGTCCCATCGTGCTCAGAGCCATTTGAACTAACCTTGGTGTATACTTCCTGTTGATAATGAGAATGAATTCTCAGAAAACGTCATATTAAACATGAAAAATGCGTCATTAATGGAGTGTTTCCTTACTTAAATCGTGAACGACACAGTTGGAGGCTTTCGAAAAAAAAAAAGAGTTTATTATGAATGAAATTAAAAAAGGGCATTTCTTAAATGGGTATCCTCTACGAAAATGTGAGGGGCCACGTTCATGAGAGCAAACTGAAATGTTTGTTCGCCCATTGTCAAATAATTTACATTATTCTTTGAGTTCTCAGACTGTAGCTCACGAAGAAAATTCTGGTGAACATTTCGAGCTTCTCCCCTTGCTATCCACGGTTTCACACACAGTTGTTTCCATTTCCCTCGTTTCCAGCAATGCGCTCGCTACCAACATATACTGTTGTTAACTATGCAGCGTCCGTTCTTGAATAACTATGACGAAAAATTTTCCGATAGCTAATAGCTCCAGTAAAGTAGTTTGGTAAAAAGTAGTTTCACGAAATCTTTGACAAAGCATGCTTTCGTGTCGGCCATCTGTTAACACTACATTGCTGACGTCACACAGACGTGCGCTTAAGCCTGTTTTTATTGTGGTCCACGAGGTACTACGAGGCCGACGAGGAAGACAGACCGTGGCGCGTGCTTCACATGTCTGACACTGCAAGTCTTCACGACTGCCAGCAGCCGAGTTTCACAATTCTTGACTGCACGTTTAAATGAATGCAAGCTCTCGATGGCACACGATAGACTTAACACCTTTAGTTTGTACATTTTTATTGACGTATTGATTTCCCGTGGGCGCTGCACGGAGCCGGGCGTCCGTAAAGTACTGCGGGCAAGGCTACTAGTGTGACGTCACAAGTCGGCTGTGGAGTCCATATTCCTCGGGAGCCGCGAGGCAGTCGAACGCCTGCTTTCACGAGAGTATGGTCTCGGCCAGCGTGGCCGGCGCCAGACCGGCAGTGCCTCGGCCGTGCGTTTCGGTGCGGTGCAGCGCGGTGGACGCCACGTGGAGCGGACTCACACGTGGCGAGCCGCAGCGTGGAGCCTCCAGATTTAAACGTCGAGCCAGGCGGCCGCCCCACGCGCTGGACACCTGCTACAGCTGGTCTAACCCCGCGTTTACTTTGGGCACAGGGGGTTTTACTGCCGCCGAGAGCCTCGACTCAGCCACCGGCGTGATACCGTAGGACCTATCTTTTCACAACACTGTACGAGGCTTGGGCAACATTTGGCGACTGGATTTGTCAATTTTACGGATTCTGAGCAAGTGACGTGCACATTTCTTTAAAAGATCGGTTAAACGATGACCTCTTTACTCCGAGGTCCAAATTAATTACTAGTTTCTTATACACACAGGAAAACTTCGCTTAACAATTTTCCAGACTGTTATTGTTGTGGTCTTCAGTCCAAAGACTGTATTGATGCAGCTCTCCATGCTACTCTATCCTGTGCAAGCTTCTTCTTCTCCAAGTAACTACTGCACCCTACATCCTTCTGAATCTGCTTACTGTATTCATCTCTTCCAACACTAAATTGATGATCCCTTGATGTCTCAGAAAGTGTCCTACCAACAGATCCCTTCCTCAAGTTTGCCACAAATTCCTCTTCTCTTCAATTCTATTCAGCACCTCCTCATTAGTTACGTGATATATCCATCTAATCTTCCACATTCTTCAGTAGCACCACATTTCGAAGCCTTCTGTTCTCTTCTTCTCCAAACTATTTATCGCCCATGTTTCACATCCATACATGGCTACACTACATACAAATACTTTTAGAAAAGACTTCTTGACTCTTAAACCTACACTCTTCTTCAGAAACACTTTTCTTGCCATTGGTAGTCTACACCTTATATATTCTCTACTTCAACAATCGTCAGTTATTTTGCTCCCTAAATAGCAGAACTCATCTACTATTTTAAGTGTCTCATTTCCTAATCTAATTTTCTCAGCATCACCTCATTTAATTCGACTACATTCCATTATCCTCGATTTGCTTTTGTTCATGTTTCAAGACACTGTCCATTCCGTTCAACTGCTCTTCCAAGTCCTTTGCTGTCTCTGACAGAATTACAATGTCATCGGCAAGCCTCAGAGTTTTTATTTCTTCTCAATGGATTTTAATTTCTACTACAAATTTATCTTAGCTTCAAGATTTTAAACATGGCTGCAGCAGCAACTGTTAAAATTCTTCACAATAAAGGATGGCAGCCTGCAACTGTTTTTGGCTGCCATCCTTTATTGTGAAGAATTTATCTTAGCTTTCCTTCACCGCTTGCTCAATATACAGATTGAATAACATCAGGAATAGGCTACAACCGTGTCTCACCCCCTTCCCAACCACTGTTTCTCTTTCATGCCCCCCGACTGTTATAACTGCCATCTGATTTCTGTACAAATTGTAAACAGCCTTTCGCACCCTGTATTTGACCGCTGTCACCTGCAGAATTTGAAAGAGAGTATTCCTGTCAAACCTAAGTTTCTAGCATTTGTAGACTTAGAGAAAGCTTTTGATAGTGTTGACTGGAATACTCTCTTTCAAATTCTAAAGGTGGCAGGGGTAAAATACAGAGAGCGGAAGGCTATTTACAATTTCTACAGAAACCAGATGGCAGCTATAAGAGTCTGGGGGGACGAAAGGGAAGCAGTGGTTGGGAAGGGAGTAAGACAGGGTTGTAGCCTATCCCCGATGTTATTCAATCTGTATATTGAGCAAGCAGTAAAGGAAACAAAAGAAAAATTCGGAGTAGGTATTAAAATCCATTGAGAAGAAATATAAACTTTGAGGTTTGCTGATGACATTGTAATTCTGTCTGAGACAGCAAAGGACAGTTGAACGGAATGGATAGTGTCTTGAAAGGAGGATATAAGATGAACATCAACAAATGCAAAACGAGGATAATGGAATGTAGTCTAATTAAATCAGGTGATGCTGAGGGAATTAGATTAGGAAATGCGACACTTAAAGTAGCAGATGAATTTTGCTATTTGGGGAGCAAAATAACTGATGATGGTCGAAGTAGAGAGGATATAAAATGTAGACTGGCAATGGCAAGGAAAGCGTTTCTGAAGAAGAGAAGTTTGTTAACATCCAGTATTGATTTAAGTGTCAGGAAGTCGTTTCTGAAAGTATTTTTATGGAGTGTAGCCATGTATGGAAGTGAAACGTGGACGATAAACAGTTTGGCCAAGAAGAGAATAGAAGCTTTCGAAATGTGGTACTACAGAAGAATGCTGCAGATTAGATGGGCCGATCACATAACTAATGAGGAGGTGTTGAATAGAATTGGGGAGAAGAGGAGTTTGTGGCACAACTTGAGAAGAAGAAGGGACCGGTTGGTAGGACATGTTCTGAGGCATCAGGGGATCACAAATTTATCATTGGAGGGCAGCGTGGAGGGTAAAAATCGTAGAGGGAGACCAAGAGATAAATACACTAAGCAGATTCAAAAGGATGTAGGTTGCAGTGAGTACTGGGAGATGAAGAAGCTTGCAGAGGATAGAGTAGCATGGAGAGCTGCATCAAACCAGTCTCAGAACCGAAGACCACAACAACAACAACATTCCTGTCAACATTGTCAAAATCTTTCTCTAAGTCTACAAATGCTGGAGATGTAGGTCTGCCTTTCCTTAACCTATCTTCTAAGGAAAGTAGTAGGGCCAGTATTGCCTCACGTGTTCCAACATTTCTACGGAATCCAAATTGATCTTCCTCAAGGTGGGGTTCTACCAGTTTTTCCATTCGTCTGTTAAAGAATTCGCGTAAGTATTTTGCATCCGTGACTTACTAAGCTGATAGTTCGGTGATTTTCACACCTGTCATCACCTGCTTTCTTTGGGATTGGAATTATAATATTCTTCTTGAAGTCTGAGGGTATTTCGCCTGTCTCATACATCTTGCTCACCAGATGGTAGAGTTTTGGCAGGGCTGGCTCCCCGAAGACTATCAGTTGTTCTAAGGGAATGTTGTCTACTCCTGGGGCCTTGTTTCGACTTAGGTCTTTCACTGCTCTGTCAAATTCTTCACGCAATATCAAATCTCCCATTTCATCTTCATCTACCTCCTCTTCCATTTCCATAATATTGTCCTCAAGAACATCGCCCCTGTATAAACCCTCTATATATTCCTTCCACCTTTCTGCCTTCCCTTCTTTGCTTAGAACTGATTTTCCATCTGTGCTCTTGATATTCATACAAGTGGTTCTCTTTTCTCCGAAGGTCTTTTTAACATTCCTGTAGGCAGCATCTATCTTACCCCTAGTGATATATTTCCCTACATCCTTACATTTGTCCTCTAGCCATCCCTGCTTAGCCATTTCGCACTTCCTGTCGACCTCATTTTTGAGACGGTTGTATTCTTTTTTCCCTGCCTCATTTACCGCATTTTTATATTTTTTCAATTAATATCTCTTCTGTTACCCAAGGATTTTTACTAGCCCTTGGATTTTTACCTACTTAATCCTCTACTGCCTTCACTATTTCATCTCTCAAAGCTACCCATTCTTCTTCTACTGTATTTCTTTCCCCTGTTCCTGTCAATCGTTGCCTAATGCTCTCTCTGAAACTCTCTACAACCTCTCGTTCTGTCAGTTTATCCACGCCCCATCTCCTTATATTCACCTCTTTTCATTTTCTTCAGTTTTAATCTACAGCTTATAATTAGAAGGTTGTGGCCAGAGTCCACATATGCCGCTAGAAATGTGTTACAATTTAAAACCTGGTTCCTAAATCTCTGTCTTATCATTATATCATCTGTCTGAAACCTTCCAGTATCTCGAGGCCTCTTCCACGTATACAACCTTCTTTCATGATTCTTAAACCATATGTTAGATATGAACAAGTTATGCTATGTGCAAAATTCTACCAGGCTACTTCCTCTTTCATTCCTTATCCCCATTCCATACTCACCTACTACTTTTCCTTCTCTTCATTTTCCTACTATCGAATTCCAGTACCCCAGCACTATTAAATTTTCATCTCCCTTCACTATCTGAATAATTTCTTTTTTCTCATCATATATTTCTTCAATGTCTTCGTCATCTGCGGAGCTAGTTGGCATATAAACGTGTACTACTGTGGTAGGCGTGGACTTCGTGTCTATCTTGGCCACAATAATGCGTTCGCTATGCTGTTTGTAGTAGCTGACCCTTGCTCCTATTTTTTTATTCGTTATTAAAACTACTCCTGTATTACTCCTATTTTATTTTGTATTTATAACCCTGTATTCACCTGACCAGAAGTCTTGTTCCTCCTGCCACCGAACTTCACTAATTCCCACTATATCTAACTTTAACCTATCCACTTCCCTTTTTGAATTTTCTAACCTACCTGCCCGATTAAGGGATCTGACATTCCACGCTCCGATCCGTAGAACGCCAGTTTTCTTTCTCCTGAGAAAGATGTCCTCCTGAGTAGTCCCCGCCCAGAGATCCGAATGGGGGACTATTTTCCCTCCGGAATATTTTACCCAAGAGGAAGCCATCATCATTTAACCATACAGTAAAGCTGCATGCCCTGAGGAAATTAACGGCTGTAGTTTCCCCTTGGTTTCGGCCGTCCACAGTACCAGCACAGCAAGGCCGATTTGGTTAATGTTACAAGGCCAGACCAGTCAATCATCCAGACTGTTGCCCCTGCAACTACTGAAAAGGCTGCTGCCCCTCTTCAGGAACCATACGTTTGTCTGGCCTCTCAACAGATGCCCCTCCATTGTTGTTGCACCTACTATACGGGTATCTGTATCACTGAGGCAGGCAAGCCTCCCCCCCAATGGCAAAACCCATGGTTCATGGGGTCGGGGTTCCAGGCTCTGTCATGGAATAATGCGACGAGCACAAATGCGTTACATTTTTACAGAACAAATTACGATAAGGATTTGTTCTTCTCCTTCATACGATAGCAAGGGTTAATCGCTCCTCTTCACAGCACTCTTACGAGGGGTATCCAAAAAAACATGAATTATTTTTTAAAAGCTATATCTTTTCAAATTTTTTACAAAACAACCTTGTCCCCATCAAAGTACTCTCCATTACAAATAATACATTTGTCCCACCGGTGCTTCCGTCGCCGTTCGAAACATATTTTTACTCATCTTTAGAAATTGCTGACAGTCCCTCCCTCGTTTTGTTGTGTTTTACGTCTTAACTGTTGTAAATCGGTGTACTTTCATACATTTTTTCATGTGTATAAACAAGAAAGAGTCGTATGGAGCCAGATCAGGCGAGTAATGTAGGTGGGGCAGGGGAACCATGCAATTTTTATCCAAAACTGTCTAACAGAGATGGCCGTGTGTGCAGGTGCGTTGTCGTGATGAAAGAACAAGTCTCCTATCTGCCACAAATCGAACACTGCTGCGGAATCTTCTTATAACTTCCAAATAAAAGGTTTGATTGAAGGTCTGACCAGGGGGAATGAATTCTGAATGAACTATGCCTTTGGCATCAAAAAAGTAAATAAGCATTGTTTTGATGTTTGATTTGACTTGACGACTTTTTTTTGGGCGGAGTGACGGTGATATCTTCCATTGGCTTGACTGTTGCTGTTGACCACAGCACCACGACTCATCACCAGTAATGACCTTTAACAGAAAAGCTGGATCAGTTTCAAACTGTGTTTCAAAATCTGACATGTTTCAGCTCGACGTTTCTTTTGGTTGTGAGTCAGAACCCGTGGAACAGACCTGGCAGCAACCCTTTTCATTTCCAAATCTTCCGTTAAAATTCCCTGACCCGAGCTCCAAGATTACCATTAATCTCTGATAGTTGATCAGTTGCCTGTCGACGGTCTGAGAGCACAAGCTCTCGAATTCTTTCAGCATTTTCATCGATTCGGTCAGCTGATGGACGCCCAGATCGAGGTTTGACAACAATCGACATGTCGTCATTTTTAAATCGAGCAAACCACTCGCACTCTTGAGTTTTTCCCATTTTGGTGAGCTGTTTTCAACATTAAAACAGTTTCAGCAGCATTTTTACTGAGTAGAAAACAGAATTTCACAGCTGCACGTAGTTCACTTAAACTTGCCATCATAGCAAACGAAACAAGAACACAACAGCGCTAGCAAAAACAGACGCTTCACATGAACAGAACAAGCCAGGTCGACAACACAGTCGACACTGAAATGGCAATGAGTTGCGCTATACACCCCTAGCGGCAGAAACGCGTACTACGCAAGCACTGCCCATGGTATTTGTTATTCCGGTTTTTTTCTTTCCTTTTTTTTTTTTTTTTTTTTTTTTTGGCTACCCCTCGTACTTACAGTTGTTTTGATACAACATGGCTTAAAATTTTAATTCGTTACGAATCCAAGTTGTTTCAAATTTTTTTTACTGCCTGTTTTTATTCCGTACGAATTTGCTTACCTTAGTAACCCTGTCATTCCCACCAATTTCGAAACAGAAAAGAAACAATTAAAAAATAGAATGCACTTGAGAATCGAACTCAGGTTTTCTGCTCCCAGTCAGATGCTGTGGTCGCTCCGCCAGTGGCGCTTTCGTTGCAAAACTTTTAACTTATGGGTACATAACCGGCAGTCAAAAAAAAAAAAAAAAACGACTTTGCTATACATCTAGGAAAATATGCATCTGCGGACCCCAAGCATGATGATGAAAAGTGCACAGTTTTCAGTTGTCTACCGATCTTGTCAGTTTTGATTCCAGTGCGCGCCACCAACTCTAAAACGGTCGTGGGTGGTAGGGGTGGGGGTGGGGAGGAAGGGGGAGTTATTGAGACTTTCATTTCAGCTTGTACACAAGCGACCTGCCATTTAAGAGCGGAAATGGTTGGCCACGTCCGAGACCTTCCCCTTGTAGGACGACGTAAGTTCTGAAGACCCTTTTACGAGACCGACTTCCTTGCCTTGACCGTCGACTCGCGACACGTGAGCGTACCGCAGCACCCTTGACATTTTATTGCTGCACTGAGTCTCGCCTCTCACGAGCGGTCATGTTTGTTTACACTTTGGTGACAGAGAGCTGTCTGCTGTGCAGTTTGACGTTTGGTGAATGCAAGGTCATGAATGACGATTGTTTCTATGGAAGAATCGAAAGAGAATGGAAAGAGAATGACGAACAAGGAATGATAACGTAGTTTAATAATAGTTTAATAATTACAAAAGCAAATTTCGTTCTGGATTTCCTGACACAGTGCAAGATTCCCAATCGTACAAAACCTCCAGTAATGTCTCAGTTTAGCCGGTGAGTCCGTAGATGGTAGTATAAGGGGCGTACGGCATAACTGACGACGTTTTCCCACCGGTGTTTCGCGATAATTAAGTCAGTCCGTCCTCGAACAGAGTTAGTGAGCCGCCGCACAGGAATTCTTCTCACCTGTCGTCTGAAGATGCTCTCGTAGTTTTATGTCCCCTTGCAGAGCCGTAGCAGCGCCACCGGATTCTGAGAGTGTCTATGTTTTGTGCAATGAAGCAGGAAAAGCTTTTTGTGCAAATAATTTTTACACGGGGTGCCATTATGGTGCATTGACTTAAGAAACACCGAAAAATAAACTTGTTCACACTGATTATAAGGTAACTATTAATGGTACGAGAGCATGGTCTACCGCATCAGAAGATCAAAGGCATCATATCGACGACTACCGACTACGGCGCACGTACAATCGTTATAGTTCGTATAAGCTCGTACATTTTCAGTTATGCCAAGGTTTTCAGTTATTTATTAAAATCAACGTTTTCTGCCATTGAAAAATTACTGAGGTATAGTATTTATTACCCGTAGACTCCTCCTAATGTCTGAGTGGCCAGAAGACACTTTCATTAGTAAATATTTATCAATAACAATTACTTTATTCGCGCCAGAACAAATGTACTTTCCCTACACATCTCTTTGCTGACGTCACTAGCGTTTTCTGCATCGGCACCTCATCCCGCTGGCTCTGAAAGCGCCAGATGGCCAACCAACCGCCTCTGCTAGCCAGCGTGGGAGCCTACCGCTCGGAACTTACTCCTTACCAAGTTTAGCGCTGATACATTCACTTCATGTATGTGAAATACCAAAACTGGAAATAAAGTAAAATGCGCTCTTATCTGCAGGTGAGGGATACCTTCAACAGGTCGTATGGTAAATACTCCACAGTCGTGGGAACCGGAGGACTAGGAAAAGTGTCGCTTAAACATTTCAAAACATCTACATGTATTCCCTAGAAAAGAATGACCTCCACATGCATCAAACAATATTTATAAGACAGTAAACAGCTCCTGTTTTCAATATCCTTCGTAATTTTTTTCTTCCTAAGTGCCAAATAGTGTTGAAAATTATCCTTATCTTTAAATAGATCCGACTCTTTTTACTGTTGAAATAATTTTCATTAAAACACTTTTATCTATATATATTTTTATTCATGTGAAGTGTACGCTTTTTCTTTGTATAAGTTATAAAATGACTTTTATCTTAATAATATGACCATTTATATGTGTGTTTGGAGAGAGAGAGAGAGTGATTTTTGATTGAGTTTTTTCTTGAAGTCGTAACTGGTACCTGAATTTTGGTTGCTACCACCTTGAATGATCAGCTTCTGCACCAGTTGGTGACGTATTACAATATGGAGGAAGTTATTGTTCTTTAAGGTTTAAAATACGACTCTGGTAGTTACTTGGCCGTATTGCGGATAGCTCTGAGCCCAAGTTTTCGTAGCTTTTCATACCTAAGGGACCACTGTTGTAAGTAAATAAGATCAAACAGCAACCTGCTTTTCGTGAGAAAAGGAGATTTCTTAGCACACAAACTTCCTTCAGACTACACGTCCTGCTACACCAAAATTGGTCAGTGGAGTTCAGCACCATACTATTGTAAAAGAACATAATACAATTACTGTTATTAAGAAATTATGAGTGGTTGTTACTTATTCAGTGAAAACTATAGAGAATGCATTTCTTTTCCTGTATTTTAGCAAACTTCGTACACATACAATTATGTCTATTGATGTACGGCAACGACAATGAAATTCACCTCATTTTCCACAAACAAGATATTTCTGCAATTTTGTCATATGATGACATGATGGAGACCGTGGCTGTTCTTTGAAGACAAATGTTGATGGTGTTAGGACAGCAACCAGCCACAAATTTACTTTCAGTTCCTTTATTCAAAGGCTACTGTTACCGGTTTCGAATCGTTGTGATTCATCCTCAGGCGGTTTACATGCTTTCTTTATGACATCTGGTGTCTTTTTTTTTCTTTCTTTCTCTTTTTTTTCAGATTAATTGTCGTGAAACATCGGTTTCGAGTGTTTGTTTTCATAAAATTCGTCCAGCAAAAAAATGGCTCTGAGCACTATGGGACTTAACATCTATGGTCATCAGTCCCCTAGAACTTAGAACTGCTTAAACCTAACTAACCGAAAGACATCACACAACACCCAGTCATCACGAGGCAAAGAAAATCCCTGACCCCGCCGGGAATCGAACCCGGGAACCTGGGTCGTCCAGCAGATGTAAATGCATTCCCACTGCATTCTTATTGTTGCACACGTAAATTGTTCTCTCAGTGAAAAATCTTAAGTGTCCAGTGAGAACAATTTACGTGTGCAACAATAAGAATGCGGTGGGAATGCATTTACATCTGCTGGACGAATTTTATGAAAACAAACACTCGAAACCGACGTTTCACGACAATTAATCTGAAAAAAAGAGAAAGAAAGAAAAAAAACACACCACATGTCATAAAGAAAGCATGTAAACCGTCTGAGGATGAATCACAACGATTCGAAACCGGTAACGGTAGGCTTTGAATAAAGGAACTGAAAGTAAATTTGTGGCTGGTTGCTGTCCTAACGCCATCAACAAGATATTTCTATTCTTCACATCCAGAAAATTTGTATACATAAATAAGATGCACAGGATAGAGTAGCATGAAGAGCTGCATCAAACCAGTCTCAGGACTGAAGACCACAACAAAAACAAATGTTTGGCAACTCTTATACATACTTTACTCGGTTTTATCACAAAATATCAATTTTTATTAAATGTAACTGTACGTTCTGAGCGACGACCTAGCAACACCTCCTCTTTCCACAAGATACAGATTAACAATCCTATTACTTTTTTTTAATAAATCAATTGTCTTTTTTTTTTTTTTTAGAGTCTATACTCAAAGATTCACAACTACTGTCGTTGCGGGTATTGCGCGCTAAAGAGTTTGTTGCTGGCCAGCTGCGCTTCACTCCACTTCGAGTACGTTTTGAATCACATTTACATTTACGGTATTTACATACACTACTGAGCTTCTCAGAATAAAATCAGACACAAATTAATTTAAAAAAAGGGGCAGTGAGGCTCACGTAACATTACGAGGTACTGTAAAAACGAGATTCCAGGCCGAAGACGTGTCTGCAGACGACCCGGGCGGAGGTGGGATACCAACCTGAGTGTCGGCCGCCATACGGCGAAACAACCAGCAGTGATGGTCTAGCGTGCCATTTCTTTTCATGAGAGGAGCCCTATGGTTGTTTGGTTGTCGTCTGCGGCATCCTTACAGCACAGTACGTCGATGATACGCTACGTCGTTTTTTGTTGCCCTTCATGTAAGCGATACTGGGCTTACATTTCAGCAAGAGACAATGACCACCTGCATATGGCGAGAGTTTCAACTGCAACGTCACCAAATGTCACCCAAACTGTGAAACTTTGGAGCATTATAGGCAGTGTCGTCCACGCAGCTGTGGATATTAACGATCTCAACTCACCAGTCGGACGGAATTTGACACCATATCCCTCAGGAGTCCACTCAACAACTGTATGCCAAGCCGAATGACTGCTTGCATAAAGGCCAGACATGGACCAACGCGTTTTTGAAGAGAAGCTCGTTCTCTTCAATAAATCATCCTATGAAACTTTGTGGCATATCAACAGTCCTAGAGAAACAAACGATTACAATTTCAGAAATATAGGATGATTTCAGAATGAGATTTTCACTCTACAGCGGAGTGTGCTCTGATATGAAACTACCTGGCAGATTGAAACTGTGTGCCGGACCGAGACTCGAACTCGGGACCTTTGCCTTTCGCGGGCAAGTGCTCTACCGTCTGAGCTACCCAAGAACGACTCTTGCCCCGTCCTCATAGCTTTACTTCCGGTAGTACCTCGTCTCCTACCTTCCACGATTTATGGAATCTCTAATGGGAACCTTGTAGAACTAGCACTCCTGGAAAAAAGGATATTGCGGAGACATGGCTTAGCCACAGCCTGGGGGTTGTTTCCAGAATGAGATTTTCTCTCATCAACGGAGTGTGCGCTGATATGATATTTGGAAGGTAGGAGACGAGGTACTGCCGGAAGTAAAGCTGTGAGGACGGGCCGTGAGACGTGTCTGAGTAATTCAGACGGTAGAGCACTTGCCCGCGACAGGCAAAGGTCCCGAGTTCTACTCTCGGTCCGGTACACAGTTTTAATCTGCCAGTTAGTTTCACATCAGCGCACACTCCGCTGTAGAGTGAAAATCTCATTCTGAAATCATCCTATATTTCTGAAATTGTAATCGTTTGTTTCTCTAGGACTGTTGATATTTTTAAAAATATGGGAAATCTCATATATCTATATTTAAAAATATATCATTATACACCCTCGATATATCAAATAAAAGTATGGATCAAAAATATTGACGTACCGGCCGATAAAAAAATCGGCTGTACATTGTAAAAATACGGTGGTTTTAGAGCCATATTTTTAGGTATAGATTTATTATTAGATGTTCTGTATATCAACATTCTAGCAACCTGGTTGTCTCTCTTAAAGCAAGAAAGGAAAGGTAAGCGATCCACTTTCACGCTTGGCGATAATCTCTTTACTTACAACTGTAGCTGCATGTAGGCGGCACCATAAAAGGCCTCCAATGGGTCCGTTGTTCGGTTTCGCCACATATGGGATTTATCCGGAACACTTGATGTCGACTTACCTGTTTTCTCATTTCTGCAAACGCCAGCGACCTAGCAGCTGTAGTGTCAAAATTTCGTGGCGAAGGTAAACGTTGCAGTTTCTGTTAGCGGCGATCACGCCAACATTTACCCTCATACGTCTGCACCCACCGCAAAGACAAATCTTGAGATTTACATTTTTGTTCATCCGTTTCAGCAACTGTTTTCGAAGAATGCTGGATTGAAAAACAGCACACTAGTTGCGTTAAAAGTTGTTTTTTAACGTAACTTGTGTGATGTTACGTCACATCGTAACCCCCCTCTCCCTCCCCCCCACCCCACCCCAAGCGCAATCGGTCTTCTTCTTTTTGCCACCTATACTTGCTTCACACAGTCAAAGTGAAAGACTGAACATGAGAGCTCAGAAGTAGTTAGACTCCTTCATGCAGTGAAAGTAAAATTATGTTCTACTATAATTTCAAAAGAACAATTTCAAATATCTTCGTTGATCCATTATGGATCGTGGGACGACGGCTGGCATGAACTTCTTGATGCAATAATTTACCAGCAGCCATATGTATTGCAGAAATTTATTTTATTTTATGAACTTCTATGTGCTACCAGTTTCGGCATTACATTGATGCCATCTTCAGGTTCCACTCGTCATAGTCGTAAAATCGTTATACACGGAGGAGCCATATAACTCGATCCGTGAATCAATCGTCCTGCAACAGCTCTTGGTGGCCAGGCGACACAAACTCACATAGAAGTTCATAAAATAAAATAAATTTCTACAATACGTACCGCTGTTAGTAAATTATTGCATCAAGAATTTCAAATATTTACCGAAAAATGCGAAAAATGTAAAATAAAAGTAAAATACTGTTACTCGATATTCCCATTTCGATATAGATGTACATATGACGAAGATTACGCCGGTACACATCGATATACCAGGTGATTAAAAAATCAGTATAAATTTGAAAACTGAATAAATCACGGAATAATGTAGATAGAGAGGTACAAATTGACACACACCCTTGGAAACATAGGGTTTTATTAGAACCAAAAAAATACAAATGTTCATAAAATGTCCGACAGATGGCGCTTCATATGATCAAAATAGCAATAATTAGCATAACAAAGTCAGACACAGCAAAGATGATGTTCTTTACAGGAAGTGCTCAATATGTCCACTATCAGTCCTCAACAATAGCTGCAGCCGAGGAATAATGTTGTGAACAGCAGTTATTGTGAGGCATTGGCGTCGGATGTTGTCTTTCAACATGCCTAGAGATGTCGGTCGATCACTTCAGGTAACCCCAAAGCCAATAATCGCACGGACTGAGGTCTGGGGACCTGGGGGGCCAAGCATGACGAAAGTGGCGGCTGAGCGCACGATCATCACCAAACGACGCCCGCAAGAGTTCTTTCACGCGTCTAGCAATATGGGATATTTTTTTCTTTTTTTTTGTTCTAATAAAACCTCATGTCATTCCACGCATGTGTGTCAATTTTTACGTCTCTATCTACAATATTCCGTGGTTTATTAAGTTTTCAAATTTATACTGACTTTTTGATCACCCGGTATTTTGGAAGCAATATAGATATATCGATATTCTATCAACAGCCCTAGTCTGTGCTTGAACATTGCTCCCACCGGTTTCCGTCTCACTCGGTTAATTCCTTCGCGGTGCGCCGTTTGTATTGTCTTAGAGTGTACATGTCTAAAATCATGCAGTTATATCGACCAAATCTTAGAAACACTTATTCACTCTCCAAATGGTCAGAACATGTGCACGTGCATGCAGCCTGCATTTACATGGGATCCGGACCCTAGTCAGTAGTTTCCAGATTACGTGTAACTGGACCGTCACGTCACAGACGGTCAACGTTCGGAGCCCCAGACGAGTTGCTTTCCGCAGCGAGCGGTGGCGGCGCATCCGCCGTGACGTAAGGAGAACGCAGAGGAATCGGGGCCGCGTGGTTCCCATATGCAGGTGGCCGTCGCGCAGCAGCCAGCGTTCAGCACGGCGGCTGAAATGGCAGGCAGCGGGCAGCAGGTAGCATGGCGACGCCCCGGGCTGCACGCGCCGCGCCGCGCCTGCTTATTCAGCCTGCAGGAATCCCTAAGTAGCCACGCCAGCCGGGGCGCCTACGTAGCGTCCCGTCTGGCGCGAGACTATTTACGGCGGTCGTGCACTGCGGGCGCCTCGCGCTGCGACCTTTTTACATACGGAATGGCAGTTGCACGGGTTGCCGATTTCGACCAGCCGTTCTTACCCAATCCTGAAGACCGTCGTCTTTCAGCGATGATGCCAGGTGAACCAGAACCCCACCAGTGTGGCTGCATGGAACAAAAAAAAAAAAAAGGAAAGAAAAAGGCTCTGAAAGAAATACACTGAAAGGCGTGGGCATTTGTCTAATACAAGAAGGCAAAAGTTAGTAGAGATTGGTGCTGCTGTAAAAAGAGCGATGCGCGAAGCATTCAACCACTACCACCGTCATACCTTAGCAAAAGATCTTGCTGAAAGCCCAAGGAAATTCTGGTCTTACGTAAAATCGGTAAGCGGGTCGCAGGCTTCCATCCAGTCGCTCACTGATCTGTCTGGCCTGGCAACGGAAGACAGCAAAACGAAAGCTGAAATTTTAAATTTAGCATTTGAGAATTCTTTCACGCAGGAGGATCGTACAAACATACCGCCGTTTGAGTCTCGTACAGATTCCCGTATGGAGGACATAGTGATAGACATCCTTGGGGTTGTGAAGCAGCTGAATGGGTTGAAAATAAATAAATCGACAGGTCCTGATGGGATTCCAATTAGGTTTTACAGAGAGTACTCTACTACATTGGCTCCTTACTTAGCTTGCATTTATCGCGAATCTCTTGCCCAACGTAAAGTCCCGACCGACTGCAAAAAAGCGCAGGTGACGTCTGTATATAAGAAGGATAGAAGGACGGATCCTCAAAATTACAGACCAATATCCTTAACATCGGTTTGTTGCAGGATTCTCGAACATAGTTCGAATACAATGAATTTCGTTGAGACAGAGAAGTTGCTGTCCATGCATCAGCACGGCTTTAGAAAGCATCGCTCCTGCGAAACGTAACTCGCCCTTTTTTCACATGATATCTTGCGAACCATGGATGAAGGGTATCAGACGGATGCTATATTCCTTAACTTCCGGAAAGCGTTTGACTCGGTGTCCCACTCCAGACTCCTAACTAAGGTACGAGCATATGGGATTGGTTCCCAAGTATGTGAATGGCTCGAAGACTTCTTAAGTAATAGAACCCAGTACGTTGTCCTCGATGGTGAGTGTTCATCGGAGGTGAGGGTATCATCTGGAGTGCCCCAGGGAAGTGTGGTAGGTCCGCTGTTGTTTTCTATCTACATAAATGATCTTTTGGATAGGGTGGCTAGCAATGTGCGGCTGTTTGCTGATGATGCTGTACTGTACGAGAAGGTGTCGTCGTTGAGTGACTGTAGGAGGATACAAGATGACTTGGACAGGATTTGTAATTGGTGTAAAGAATTTCAGCTAACTCTAAATATAGATAAATGTAAATTAATGCAGACGAATAGGAAAAAAAATCCTGTAATGTTTGAATACTCCATTTGTAGTGTAGCGATTGACACAGTCATGTCGATTAAGTATTTGAGCGTAACATTGCAGAGCGATATGAAGTGGGACAAGCACGTAATGGCAGTTGTGGGGAAGGCGGATAGTCGTCTTCGGTTCGTTGGTAGAATTTTGAGAAGATGTGGTTCATCTGTGAAGGAGACCGCTTATAAAACACTAATACGACCTATTCTTGAGTACTGCTCCAGCGTTTGGGATCCCTATCAGGTCGGATTGAGGGAGAACATAGAAGCAATTCAGAGGCGGGCTGCTAGATTTGTTACTGGTAGGTTTGATCATCACGCGAGTGTTACTGAAATGCTTCAGGAACTCGGGAGGGAGTCTCTAGAGGAAAGGAGACGTTCTTTTCGTGAATCGCTACTGAGGAAATTTAGAGAACCAGCATTTGAGGCTGACTGCAGTATAATTTTACTGCCGCCAACTTACATTTTGCGGAAAGACCACAAAGATAAGAGAGATTAGGGCTCGTACAGAGGCATATAGGCAGTCATTTTTCCCTCGTTCTGTTTGGGAGTGGAACAGGGAGAGAAGATGAAACTTCCTGGCAGATTAAAACTGTGTGCCCGACCGAGACTCGAACTCGGGACCTTTGCCTTTCGCGGGCAAAGGTCCCGAGTTCGAGTCTCGGTCGGGCACACAGTTTTAATCTGCCAGGAAGTTTCATATCAGCGCACACTCCGCTGCAGAGTGAAAATCTCATTCAGGGAGAGAAGATGCTAGTTGTGGTACGAGGTACCCTCTGCCACTAGTTGTGGTACGAGGTACCCTCTGCCACTCACCGTATGGTGGATTGCGGAGTATGTACGTAGATGTAGATGTCGAAGAGATGTGTTTCACAGTTGAAAAGATACCAAATGACGAGTCATTTATAATCATAAGTACTTGCAGTTATGTATGTAGTAATTGAAGACTTACTTTGAATTAGAACGTTCACATTGGCAATGCGTGGTGTGACACCTCGTACACCAATGGGGGGAAAATAGTACACCCTTTTAGAAGTTTTCAATTTGCTCAAGATTTATCGTTGCAACAGTACATATGGAGTACATGAAGCGATAACATTTACAAATCAATAGCATACGCGGTTCTGAGGTACGACATTTCGTCTCGTGCTGAACTATCCATATTAGTATGTGGTGTAGCCTCCACGGGCAGCAATGCAGGTGCTGACCCTGGCACACAGTCGATCGTACAGCTGGCGAATACTGTCCTGGGATACGTTATGCCACACCTGATCGACCAGTTCACGTAGTTCTGTAAGAGTTGTTGGCTGACAAGTCACATGAGTCACTTCTCGTCCCATCACATCCCACACGTGCTCCATTGGGGACAAGTACGGATATCATGCTGTCCAGGGATGTTTCTGCATGTCTTACAGAGCACGTTGAGTTTTGAGTTTCACGGGCAGTGTCTGGGCGAACATTATCCTGTTGGAACAACACATCACGTTCGTGCTGCAAAAACGGCGAAGAAAGGGGTCTAACAACGTACTACACAGTCCGAGCGCTGGTTAGCGTCTCCTCCAGAAACACCAAAGGTGAATGTTGTAGCTCATCGCATCCCAGACCGTATGTCCTGGAACTGGGCCAGTATATCTTCGACAAATTCACTCACTAAGTCTACGTCATATGTGCAAACCACCATGGCTTGCGTCCAGGCAGAATCTGCTTTCATCGCGGAAGACCACGGTGTGCCTTTCCATCTTCCAAGTGATCCTCTGACATCACCAGTTGAGCTGTGCACGTTGATGATGTGTAGCGAGTGGGAGAAAGCTTAGAGGTGTGCGGGTCCTTAATGCCACTGCTAGTAACCGGTTCGCAACGGTTTGTGTTGACACGTCTGGGCCGGCCGCGATGGCCAAGCGGTTCTAGGCGCTTTAGTCGGGAACCGCGCGACTGCTACGGTCGCAGGTTCGAATCCTGCCTCGGGCATGGATGTGTGTGATCTCCTTAGGTTAGTTAGGTTTCAGTAGTTCTGAGTTCTAGGGGACTGATGACCTCAGATTTTGGGTCCCATAGTGCTCAGAGCCATTTGAACCATTTCACAACGTCCGGTCCCACAAGCAGTCTTATCTGTGCTGTGTTAGCTGTGCGATCTGCCGTTGCTGCCCTTACAATACGACGATTTTGGTGGGCGACTATTCTGCGTAGGCGTCCAGAACCTCGTCTACAGGTGTGAGAATGTTCACATGTCCACTCGTATCTGCATCGTTGTACAACTGACACAGCATGTCCAATTCGTGTGGCAATTCTGCGAGGGGACCATCGCTTCACTCTGAACGCCACAGTTTGACCCCTTTCAAATTCTCCCTGTTGCCTGTAGGAAGCCCGAGTGAGTCTCCATTGGATGGTTGCGGGGTTGCTCCACACGTCTCCATCACACTGAGCCTACTGGCTGAGAACATTCCCTATGAAAGGGTAGACACAGAAGTCGCTCTGCTAGCTATGCCACTACACTGTCTGTTGGCGGACGACGCTGAAGCCATCATCACTACATCTACTATCTCCCAGGTCGCATTGCCGACTTCGAACCAAAATTGACGTCGTCTTTCCTGGTGTATTAACTTATTTCCTGTAGTGTTGTTTTCTGCGAGTAGACAAGCTATTTCAGTTTTATCGTACTGCATGTCAGTGACGATTAGGTGTACATGTACTTATGTATTACCTAATTTTAATTTACTTTCATGGTTTTAACTGTTTATTTTTTTACTGCATATTGTACATACACTGCTGGCCACCGTAAATGCAACACCCTGAAGGAAGCATCCGAATCAAGTGAAATTTACACCATGGGTTTGCAGCGATGAGATATGCAACTGATTAGAATTTCAGCGCAGACGCACATCACGCGCGCCTGTGGCGCCACCTCATAGCGCCATTTAAGGCTTGGCGATTTCGACGAGTGTACGTTCGGCTCGTGTGTTTACCTTGTGGTTGTTTCACAAGACGATCAGTTATGCCTCGTAGACAACAGCGAACATCGTTTGATCAAGTATCCGAGTTCGACAGAGGAAGGATAGTGGCTTACCGAGATTGTGAATTATCATACAGAGAAATCGCTAGTCGTGTTGGACGAAACCAAACAACTGTAATGCGGATATGTGACCGTTGGATGCAGGAGGGTACGACGGACCGACGTGGTCGATCGCATTCACCTCGGTGCACCACTGCACGTGCTGATAGGCAAATTGTGCGCATGGCAGTGACGGATCGCTCAGTGACATCCCGAACCATAGCACAGCACTTTGCGTCTGTAATGCATCATCCAGTGTCTGCGCGTACCATTCGACGCCGTTTACAGCAGAGGGTCTGTCCGCAAGACGTCCATTGCTTCGTCTGCCATTGACGCAGAACCACAGACGTCTCCGTCGCCAATGGTGTGATGACAGACGGATGTGGACGGCAGAATGGAATGACGTTGTCTTTCCTGACGAGGCACGCTTCTGTCTGCAGCACCACGATGATCGGATTCGAGTGTGGAGACACCGTGGAGAGAGGATGCTGGACAGCTGCATTATGCACCGCCACACTGGTCTTGCACCGGGTATTATGGTATGGGGCGGTATTGGATATTACTCTCTCACGTCTCTAGTACGCATTGCCGGTACTTTAAATAGCCGGCGCTGCATATCCGAGGTGCTGGAGCCAGTTGTCCTTCCTTACCTTCAGGGCTCGGCCACAGCCATATTTCAACAGGATAATGCGCGACCACACGTGGCACGCATTGTCCAAAGGTTCTTCGTCAATAACCAGATTGAAGTGCTTCCCTGGCCGGGCCGCTCTCCGGGTCTTTCGCCGACAGAAAACATGTGGTCCATGGTTGCTCAACGAGTGACCCAGATTACGTCCCCAGCTGCCACACCAGATGATCTTTGGCAACGTGTGGAAGCTGCTTGGGCTGCTGTACCCCAGGAACACATCCAACGTCTCTTTGACTCAATGCCGAGACGTGTGGCAGCGGTGATCTCCAACAATGGCGGCTACTCTGGCTACTGATTCTGGCAGGAACCACATGTCACAGACGTCTGTAAACGTAATCATTTGATACTTGGTCAACATGTTATCTACAAAATAAATCTTGTTGTGCTACCTCTTGTCTTTCTTGGTGTTGCATTGACGGTGGCCAGCAGTGTACATTGATCGCATTCGTGCATTGTGATTACACTTTTTACAAACTATATGATACCGACTCCAAAAAGTAACATCTCTGTACTCTCAAGCTCATAAACTCTGTCTATTTACTTTCTCGTAATTTTACCGCTATTTTAATTCAACCACCACATTAGCTACACGAGCGTTGAACTTCGGTGTGTACAGTGGATGTATTGTTGCTAGTCACGCAGTGTCTGTTCACACTGTGTGTGGAACAGTGGGTAGACTTATACCACACTACGCATTTTCTGCTGCCTACTTCCCAACGTGTCACAACTTAACGTTGTAATGTGGGTTTCAACATCACATCACGTCTACATCAACATCTATATCTTCATCTACATGAGTACTGTGCAATTCACGTTTAAGAGCCTGGCAGAGGGTTCAGCGAACTACCTTCAAACTTTCTCTCTACCGTTCCACTGCCGAACAGCGCGCAGGACAAACGATCACTTAAATCATCACATGCGAGCCCTGATTTCTCTTGTTTTATCACGATGATCATTTCCCCTTATGTGCACTGGCGTCAGAAAAATATTTTCGAATTCGGACGAGAAAGTTGGTAACTGAAATTTCGTGAAAAGACCTCGCCGCAACGAGAAACACCTTTGTTTTAATGAGTTCCGTTCCAACTCATCCATCATATCCCCGTTGTTCTCTTTCCTATTTCGCCATAATACAAAACGAGCCGCCCTTCTTTGAACTTGTTCAGTGTTCCTTGTCAATCCTATCCGGTAGCGATCCGCTACCGAGCAGCAGTAGTCTAGAAGAGGTCGGAGAAGGATAGTGTAGGCAATCTCTTCAGTAGACCTGTTGCATCTTCTAAGTGTCATGCAAATAAAACGTAGTCTTTGGTTCGCTTTCCCCACAACATTATCTATGTGATAGCGCCAATTTAAACCATTCGTAGCCCGGGTTCGATTCCCGGCGGGGTCAGGGATTTTCTCTGCCTCGTGATGGCTGGGTGTTGTGTGCTGTCCTTAGGTTAGTTAGGTTTAAGTAGTTCTAAGTTCTAGGGGACTGATGACCATAGATGTTAAGTCCCATAGTGCTCAGAGCCAGCCAAACCATTCGTAGTTGTAATTCCTGGGTATATACCTGAACAGACTAACTTGATATACTTAACAAATCCATGAGAGTCTTAAGTGGATGAGTATGGCCTTCTCCCACAAATTGGTTGCCTATCTTGAGTCACATTCGCCTCTGACATCACATGAAGAGTGCGCTGCTATGTGAATATTGGAAAATTGTTGACAACACTGACCTTCCAATATTGAAAAATTCTCTGTTGAGCGAAGAAGAAACAGTTCTGGACCTCCCACTCTTATCACAGCCAGGGTTCTTGCTGAAGATGAATTCAACGCCATCGATGAATGGAAACGCTGCTGGCAACAGAACTGACTTTGAAAATACCTGAAACTATCCTCAATCCAACAGAAGCTTACAGTATTTGGCCAGCCTCGGGCAGTTTCGGAGTATTTGGCCAGCCTCGGGCAGTATTGGACTACCCTGAATCGCTTCCGAACAGTCATCGAGGATGTGCACACTCTTTGGACTAGCGAAGGAAATCATCGTCATCTTGTGTCTGGCGTGCTAAGCGACAGACAGTTGCTCATGTTACGTCAACACGTTCCGCATGTCCCTACAAGGGTCCTTTCGAAGATCGCTGGCAATGACAAGCGAATTAATGAATCACGTAATGAATTCAACTGTCACCTATAAGTACTGTTGGTTGTTTGGTCGGTTGATTCGGGGGAAGGGACGAAACAGCGAGGTCATCGGTCCCATCGGAGTAGGGAAGGACGGGGAAGGAAGTCCTTTTACCCTGAACCGATTTAGGGAAATCAGGATGGCCTGACGCACGTTTGAACCGTCGTCCTCCCGAATGCGAGTCCAGGGTGCTAACCACTGCGCCACTTCGCTCGCTAAGCTATTGTCATTTGTATTATATTAGACTGGAGACACGTGTTGAAATGTTGTTATGCAATAAATAGATGGAAAAAGAATCGTAACAGCAAAAAGGAGCTGTGTGACATAAACGAAAGTTGGTAGATGTGCTTGTACATCTGAAACATGATGTTTATTCAGATTTCAAGCCAGTCGCATAAAACTGGAGCTATTAGCGCCACTTTTTTTTTTTTTGGTCATCAGTCTACTGACTGGTTTGATGTGGCCCGCCACGAATTCCTTTCCTGTGCTAATCTCTTCATCTCAGAGTAGCACTTGCAACCTACGTCCTCAGTTATTTGCTTGACGTATTCCAATCTCTGTCTTCCTCTACAGTTTTTGCCCTCTACAGCTCCCTCTAGTACCATGGAAGTCATTCCCTCATGTCTTAGCAGATGTCCTATCATCTTGTCCCTTCTCCTTATCAGTGTTTTCCACATATTCCTTTCCTCTCCGATTCTGTGTAGAACCTCCTCATTCCTTACCTTATCAGTCCACCTACTTTTCAACATTCGTCTATAGCACCACATCTCAAATGCTTCGATTCTCTTCTGTTCCGGTTTTCCCACAGTCCATGTTTCACTACCATACAATTCTGTACTCCAGACGTACATCCTCAGAAATTTCTTCCTCAAATTAAGGCCGGTATTTGATATTAGTAGACTTCTCTTGCCCAGAAATGCCTTTTTTTGCCATAGCGAGTCTGCTTTTGATGTCCTCCTTGCTCCGTCCGTCATTGGTTATTTTACTGCCTAGGTAGCAGAATTCCTTAACTTCATTGACTTGGTGACCATCAATCATGATGTTAAGTTTCTCGCTGTTCTCATTTCTACTACTTCTCATTACCTTCGTCTTTCTCCGATTTACTCTCAAACAATACTGTGTACTCATTAGACTGTTCATTCCATTCAGCAGATCATTTAATTCTTCTTCACTTTCACTCAGGATAGCAATGTCATCAGCGAATCGTATCATTGATATCCTTTCACCACTATGAGGATGCAGATCAGGTTTGTTTTAAGTAGACACTGTAACGGTCGTGAGAGTTAGTTGCCTTAGAGACTGGTCATGGTGAGTTGATGTTAGTCAAGAATGTCTTTATGGCGACTAAGACTATTATCAACCCTTCACCGAGTTTGAACGAGGTCGTGTAATAGGACTGCGAGACGGTCAATGATCCTTGTGCTGCACTGCAGAAAGACTTTGCATAAATGCAGCCACTGAACAGGATTGCTGGCAGCGGTGAACATGAGAATTTATGGTCTCAAGGGGACCGGGCTTCGGACGGCTACGTGGCACTACCGAAAGGGAAGATGATCGTGTTCGGCGTATGGCGCATCGTACTGCTTCTGCAGCAGGAATATGAACAGCAGTTGCCAACACATTGACCCAAATACTCCTACAAATCGGTTGCTTCAAGGACAGTTCCGAGCCAGACGCCGTATAGCGTGCATTCAACTGACGTCAATCCATTACCATTTGCGACCAAGTAGTGTTAAGCAAGAGCTCACTGTATGACAAGTTGGAGGTCTATTGTGTTTTGTGATGACAGGTGGTTCTCCCTCGGTGCCAGTGATGGCCATGTGTTGGTTACAACGAGGCCAGTTGAGGACCTACTCCCAACCTGATTGCGTGGTAGACAAACACCTGCAGCTATGTTCCGGGGCGTTATTTCGTATGACAGTAGGAGTACTCTCTTGGTAATACCATTCACCCTGACTTCAAAACCGTACGTCAGTCTGTGCTGCCATTCATGATTCACACTCCAGGGGATGTTTTCCAACAGGGTAACGTTCGCCCACGCACCGCTGTTGTAACCATCATGCTCTCCAGTGTGTCGACATGTTGCTCGATCACCAAATCTGTCTCCAATCGAGAACATATAGCACATCATCGGACGACAACTCCACTGTCATCCACAAACAGCATTAACCGTCCCTGTTTTGACCGATCAAATGCAACAGGCATCGAATCCATCCCACACTGACATCCAACACCTGTACAAAACAATGCACGCACATCTGCAAGCTTGCAAGCAACATTCTGGCGGTCACACCGGTTATTAATGCACCAACATTTCACGTTTGCAGTGGAAATGTTGGAACACGTGAGGCAATACTGACCTTACGACTTATCTTAGAAGAAAGATTAAGAAAAGGCAAACCTACGTTTCTAGCATTTGTAGACTTAGAGAAAGCTTTTGACAATGTTACTGGAATACTCTCTTTCAAATTCTGAAGGTGGCAGGGGTAAAATACAGGGAGCGAAAGGCTATTTACAATTTGTACAGAAACCAGATGGCAGTTATAAGAGTCGAGGGGCATGAAAGGGAAGCAGTGGTTGGGAAAGGAGTGAGACAGGGTTGTAGCCTCTCCCCGATGTTATTCAATCTGTATATTTAGCAAGCAGTAAAGGAAACAAAAGAAAAATTCGGAGTAGGTATTAAAATTCATGGACAAGAAGTAAAAACTTTGAGGTTCGCCGATGACATTGTAATTCTGTCAGAGACAGCAAAGGACTTGGAAGAGCAGTTGAACGGAATGGACAGTGTCTTGAAAGGAGGATATAAGATGAACATCAACAAAAGCAAAACGAGGATAATGGAATGCAGTCAAATTAAGTCGGGTGATGCTGAGGGAATTAAATTAGGAAATGAGACACTTCAAGTAGTAAAGGAATTTTGCTATTTAGGGAGTAAAATAACTGATGATGGTCGAAGTAGAGAGGATATAAAATGTAGACTGGCAATGGCAAGGAAAGCGTTTCTGAAGAAGAGAAGTTTGTTAACATCGAGTATAGATTTAAGTGTCAGGAAGTCGTTTCTGAAAGTATTTGTATGGAGTGTAGCCATGTATGGAAGTGAAACATGGACGATAACTAGTTTGGACAAGAAGAGAATAGAAGCTTTCGAAATGTGGTGCTACGGAAGAATGCTGAAGATAAGGTGGGTAGATCAAGTAACTAATGAGGAGGTATTGAATAGGATTGGGGAGAAGAGAAATTTGTGGCACAACTTGACTAGAAGAAGGGATCGGTTGGTATGACATGTTTTGAGACATCAAGGGATCACAAATTTAGCATTGGAGGGCACCGTGGAGGGTAAAAATCGTAGAGGGAGACCAAGAGATGAATACACTAAGCAGATTCAGAAGGATGTAGGTTGCAGTAAGTACTGGGAGATGAAGAAGCTTGCACAGGAAAGAGTAGCATGGAGAGCTGCATCAAACCAGTCTCAGGACTGAAGACCACAACAACAACAACAAGTGGCTTATCTCGCTCTTACATTAACTTGTAATCTTGTAATGTTAATCGCTTAAATGTGTTAACTGGACAAATGTACTCCGAACATTTCTTTACTGTACATGAATTATTTTTGGTGTGATCTTTTTCCGTCAGTGTAGTGTAGTAGTCTTTCTATTACTATTAAATAGGAAACACTGACTAATGTTCTTCAAAATTACATTTATTTGGTCATGAATGGATTTCGGATTCTTAGACCATCTTCAGATGACAATTGAATGGCACAAACAGAATGATGTGCGACTTACACAGACATTATTTGTACAAAAACGGCGTAGAGTGTTTACGTAAGAAAACATTTCGTTTTTGTTGTCTCACAAAAATAATTACACTAACTAAAAAAGGGAGAAACAAAGTTTTTGTGAGGAGATACATTTAAAAACTGGTGAGAAATAAGCTGAATTTACTATATCAGTGTAGTGGTCGTAACGAAAACTTGAAGTAACAAAGGGAAAAGAAAACTGAGTCTGATCATTCAACACTAAATGTTCTGAATCATGTGCTTGTTGATGTCCAGTATTTCCAGGAGGGTCATCTTCCTACTTTTCTTAACAGAATGTAACACATCACATTGCGCATCATATGAATGGTTTTTTGTTAAAAAATTGTAGGCAAAGTCTGAATCTTTCATCCTTAATCTTCAGCTTCTCTCACGTTCAGATACATTAACTGCCTAAGTTATCCCTGAAGGGCTAGTATATACTTTTCGACACTGCTTGTCTGTGATTTTATACTCACCACTCTGTTCCCAGGGCTGCCATTTGTCCTTACTATTGAATAAAAGAAAATGGAAAATCCAGTTAGGAACATCAGCAATGTAAGAAAAGACAGATTGCTACTTACCGTAAAGAAGACATGTTAAGTTGCAGACAGGCACAATTAAAAGACACTTACACAAAGCTTTCAGCCACAGCCTTCATCACTAAAAGCGCGACACACACGATTCATACTGACAAGCAAGCACAACTCTTCCATACATGACCGCCAACTCCGGCACATAAGCTGCTGGACATGTGTGCAAGAGATGTTCTTGCTTGTCCGTATGAATCGTGTGTTTCTCGATTTTACTAATGAAGGTTGTGGTTGAAAGCTTTATGTAAGTGTCTTTTAATTGTGCCTGTCTGCAACTTAACGTGTTTTCTTAACGGTAAGTAGCAATCTACATGTTGAATAAAAAGTTTCGTATGTTATCGGTATTATTAAAAACATATCTGTAGTTGCGAGACTTTAACTTTTTGTCAAGCCTAAGCGAAATGTTGCCCTATATATGGGATTTTACAGCAGTTTCTGTAACTACTGAGTGATTACCATAGGACTACGGACAGAAATGCTATAATTTTACGAATTTTCTTTTTTAGCAGTATATTATAAATTACCATCAGGACAGAGTTACAGGCATTGCTGGAAGCGATATGTTTGACAATCTGCAGTTCCGATTGATAGGCTGATTCATATAATGGAACAGATATGAGACGATACACCACTGAATGGAGACCTGCATGTTTGCAACTGTATGGATGCTGGTAGCTTGCAGGAATTACTGTTTCTGTAGCTATGACTTTTCTGTAAATCCTAAACATGTGTCTCCTTGTGATAATGTCAACATTATGTCAAACACATTTATAGCAGAGCCATCCAAATGCACAGGAAATTTAATTTTCTAATGTCGCTAGTTTGAATGTTGTAGTATTGTATCTAAGTGCATAGTGGTAACAGACCATGAACACAGCACATCATCCACCTATCTGAACCTGTATTTAGTTTTCCAGCTCAGTGACTCATTCCGTAAGAAAATTTGTTCGAAATTGTCCATTTTAGATAGTGTAGAAGTAAAAGGTGAACCCACATGTAGGCCATCAGTCTGGCTATAATATTTGTTCTGAGAGCTGTAATTAAGTTGTTGGCGTCAAACAATACTAGTTTAGAATTGGGTGGAATTTGCAAGTGTTTAGTTCTCTCCACACAAGCCATCGACTTCTTGATACCCAACTTTGATTTTAAAAAATTAATGATATAATCTAGCTCTTCGCTAGTAGGCAACAAGGAGCAAAAGAAGATGGCACTACTGAATATACTTGAACGCCATCTTTATGTGATTTAGTTGAGCCATGTAATCTAAGAGTAATACTTGTACATACGTAATTTGATGGTGGTTTTTACTTGTTCATTGGAAGCTGCAGTCAGATCCTTCTATAGATGCTGGAAGTCGGAACTATAAAGGAACTGGTTCAATTAGATAACACAATCATCTTTGTTCAAAGGAACTTAACTGTTTGATTTGTCGGCTTTGGTATCGATGACATTTGTTCGAGATTATTTTCTCCTTAAAGTTAGTTAACGTATTAATTTCACAACGTGAGCCTTCGCCACTAACATCTGTAGCAGCTTTTAAATCGTGGACTATCAAATGTTTTATAGAAACATCATCACCTAACGAGTACTCAAGTTGGCTCACATGGTTCAAATGACTCTGAGCACTATGCGACTTAACTTCTGAGGTCATCAGTCGCCTAAAACGTAGAACTAATTAAACATAACTAACCTAAGAACATCACACACAGCCATGCCCGAGACAGGATTCGAACCTCCGACAGTAGCGGCCGCTCGGCTCCAGACTGTAGCGCCTAGAACCGCACGGCCACTCCGACCGGCGACTCAAGTTGTTAATGTACGTATAGGTATTCTTGTGATTCAAAAGTTCTTAATGTATTACATTGCTGTTGTTGCTGTTGTTACGGTCTTCACTTCACAGACTGGTTTGATGTAACTCTCTACGCTACTCTACCTTCTGCTAGCCTTTTCTTCTCTGAATGACTACTGCAATCTACATCCTATTGAAACTGCTTACTGTATTCGTCTCACCGTCTCCCTCTAGAATTTTTAACCACGACACTTCCCTCCTATACTAAACTGACGATTCCTCAGAATTTTTCCTATCAGTCGATCCCTTCTTTCAGTCAAGTCGTGCCAAAAGATTCTTTTCTCCTCAGTTGTACGCAGTACCTCCTCATTAGTTGCATGAGCCACCCATCCAATCTTCAGCATTTTTCTGTAGCACCACATTACAAAAGCTTGTATTCTCTTCCTGGCTGAACTCTTTATCAGCCACGTGTCGCATCCATCCAAGACCACATTCCAGACTGTTATCTTCAGAAATGTCTTCTGAACCCTTACACACTAAATGTGTATTCGATGTTTACAAATTTCTCTTCTTCACAAAATCTTTTCTTGCCAGTGCTACTCTACATTTTATATCTTGTCTACTTCGGCGATCATCATTTATTTTATTGTCCTAATAGCTAAGCTCATTTTGTACTTTTAGTGTCTCGTTTTCTAATCTAATTCCCTAAGCACTGCCTGACTGAATTCGACAACAGTCAATTATCCTTGTCTTACTTTTGTTAATATTTATCTTATATCCTCCTTCCAAGATACTGTTCATTCTATTCAGCTGCTCATCACAGTTCTTTGCTGTCTTTGGCAGAATAACAATGTAATCGGCAAGCCTCAAAATTTTTATGTCTTCTTCCTGAACCTGATTTCTCTCCCAAATTTTCCTCTGGTTTCCTTTGTAGCTTGCTCAGTGTAGAGACTGAATAACATTGGTGATAGACTACAACCCCGTCTTTCTCCGTTCACAACCTTTGCTTACCTTTCTTGCCCTTCGACTCTTATAACTGCTTCCAGCCGCACAGGGCATTGTGGAATTGTGAATGTGACAGACCGGGACTCGTACCCGGCTTTACCTCATCTCATGAGCAGTTGCCATAAGCGCTTTGGCCGTCCTCGCCGACACAAATTTCCAGCTTATCGCATACCGCAATGCAGCGTCCCTTGTCCGTTAAACTCCTACTCGCAAAGTATTGATTCCCGTTGCGGTTCGGACGATATTAGTGCATCCACGCTAAAACAAATGTCAAAGAGCCATTGCGGTTCAATACAAATTTATATATACGAGTAGTGTCTGTTCCGTTGGGCATCTCCGAGACTATTCGTATCTATAGATTCCTGTAAACATGACATGTCCGACAGAACAGACATAGATACATACAGGATGTCTCATTTATCTTGCTCACCCAAAATCACTTTTAGTATGATGCGTTAAATGAGAAATTGTTTCGACCAATCTTTTTTAACATCATTGCTACATCTTGCTGAGGGTATACGTTTTATGTATCCCCAAAGGTGTAGGAGATGCAGGGTGTATGTCAAAATTTTTAAATGGAATCATGTGCATTTTATTCAAGAATACACTCACCCTCTCCAAGAGCTATTCAAAAATGTACCACACTGTACAATTTTTGTCAATAAAGCGTAGCTGTGCAAACGATAGAGTACGCAAGTTGTGAAGAAACCGAGCTATTTACTGCCTTAACTGAACACATTCAGTATCCAGTGTAATGCTGCTTTAGAAGTGTGAGGTTTGTTTGAAGTTTCCGACCCAAGTAAAGACCGGTACTCCTCCCCACCCCCCTCCCCTGTCCCCTGCGCATCCACTTGTTGTTGCTTTAGCGTACTGTACACTGATACCACTGCAGCCGTGCATCAGAGTAACTTAGTAACTGTATGGCGGTACTACACATTGTGAATACAGTTTTTATTGTTTATACTAGAACTGACATGTGATTACATTTTCACTCAATTTGGGTGCACAGATCCTGAGAAATCAGTATCCAGAACAACCACCTCTGGACGTCATAACGGCATTGATACGCCTGAGCATTGAGCTTGGATGGCGTGTACAGGTACAGCTGCCCATGCAGCTTCAACATGATACCACAGTTCATCAAGAGTAGTGACTGGCGTATAGTTACGAGCCAATTGCTCGGTCACCATTGACCAGACGTTTTCAATTGGTGAGAGATCTGGAGAGTGTGCTGGCCAGGGCAGCAGTCCAACATTTTCTGTATCCAGAAAGACCCATACAGGACCTGCAACATGCGGTCATGTATTATCCTGCTGAAATGTAGGGTTTCGCAGGGATCGAATGAAGGGTAGAGCCACGGGAAGTAACACATCTGAAATGTAACGTCCACTGTTCAAAGTGCCGTCAATGCGAACAAGAGGTGACCGAGACGTGTAACCAATTGCACCCCGTACCATCACGGCGGGTGATACGCCAGTATGGCGATGACGAATACACTCTTCCAATGTGCGTTCACCGCGATGTCGCCAAACACGGATGCGACCATCATGATGCGGTAAACAGAATAGGGATTCATCCGAAAAAATGACGTTTTGCCATTCGTGCACCCAGGTTCGTAGTTGAGTACACCACCGCGGGTGCTCCTGTCTGTGATGCAGCGTCAGGGGTAACCACAGCCACGGTCTCCGAGCATGCTGCTGCAAACGTCGTCGAACTGTTCGTGCAGATGGTTGTTTTCTTGCAAACGTCCCCATCTGTTGACTCAGGGATCGAGACGTGGCTGCACGATCCGTTACAGCCATGCGGATAAGATGCCCGTCATCTCGACTGCTAGTGATACGAGGCCGTTGGGATCCAGCACGGCGTTCCGTATTACCCTCCTGAACTCACCGATTCCATATTCTGCTAATAGTCACTGGATATCGACCAACGCGAGCAGCAATGTCGCGATACGATTAACCGCAATCGCGATAGGCTACAATGCGACCTTTATCGAAGTCGGAAACGTGATGGTACGCATTTCTCCTCCTTACACGAGGCACCACAACAACGTTTCACCAGGCATCGCCGGTCAACTGCTGTTTGTGTATGAGAAATCGGTTGGAAACTTTCCTCGTGTCAGCACGCTGTAGGTGTCGCCACCGGTGCCAGCCTTGTGTGAATGCTGTGAAAAGCTAATCATTTGCATGTCACAGCATCTTCTTCCTGTCGGTTAAATTTCGCGTCTGTAGCGTGCCATCTTCGTGGTGTAGCAATTTTAATGGCTAGTAGTGTAAGTAAACAGCAGCAGCGTTAGCACGGCAGACGGCCGATGCTTCTCCCCGGTGCGCCGGTCGGCCGCCGCGCCACGGCAAGCCGGCCAGCCAGCCAGCCAGCAGCGCCGGGCAGGGCGGTGGGAGGCGATGGGTGCGGCGATAAGCCGGCGGCGGCTGGCAGCGCTGGGGCCTCGTTACCCGTGGCCGCCGCCCCGCCGCTGCTACATATTCATGCGAAACCCAATACAGTAGCAGGCCGGGCCGCTCTCTCGCCTTCCAGCTGGACGCGGGCCAGCGGCGGCCCGGGCTGGACCACTGCTGGAGGCGGAGGCCGGCGCCGCAGCTGGTGCGCCTCCAGCTCCTGGAAACCCGAGCACCTGCCACACTCCCGCCAGCACCGCTGGTCTGCCCTCCGTGGTCCACCAGTTATTCACAGGCGGTCGCCTCCGTTCGGCTTTCTTCCCTCGGTCTCTTCTCTCCCCCTGACTACCAGTTTCATAGGACTGACAAGACCACACGGCAATCGTATTTTTGTGTTTACGCCGAGTCTACAACTCAAATGTCAATTCTACAGAGTATATAGAAGCAACTCTCACTCTCAAGGAAGTCGACTGCAAAGTCTTGAAGTATTCCGAGTGTCCTCGCTGCTTACGTAAGGACTTTTTTTTTCAACAGCGGGTATGGCTCTGTTGTACAGTTCTTGTCTATCAGGCAAGCCATCCGGGTTAGATACCCGGCAGACACAAGCTTTTAAACAGAAGTGTACGTTCTAGGGGCATTTCCGTGAAGTGTAAAATGTATGAAGACGGAAATAAACGGTTGAAACTGTTGTGTTGGCAGAAGAGCCAACACCGTGTTTCTAGTGGAGGCCGAAATTCACGCAGGCTGGCGTGAGGAGGGAAGAACTATACTGACGTGAGGTCTGGAACATGACAAGGAATTAGAATTCAGAAAGCGGACGTCATTAGTTTGATACTTAACTTTAATCCATTAATGATGAACGTCGCTCTTGACGGTACATGATTCACAATATTATCTGTTCAGAATACATTCATAGTAACTGAATATGGCGCCTTGCTAGGTCGTAGTAAATGACGTAGCTGAAGGCTATGCCAAACTGTCGTCTCTGCAAATGAGAGCGTATGTAGTCTGAGAACCATCGCTAGCAAAGTCGGCTGTACAACTGGGGCGAGTGCTAGGGAGTCTCTCTAGACTAGACCTGCCGTGTGGCGGCGTTCGGTCTGCAATCCCTGATAGTGGCGACACGCGGGTTCGACGTATACTAACGGACCGCGGCCGATATTTAAAGGCTACCACCTAGCAAGTGTGGTGTCTGGCGGTGACACCACAGAAATATTCCCGTCCCTTCTACATCTCTTTCGTTACGCAACCTTCCCTTCTGCAATAACCTATGAAACCTTCCCTTAGGATTTCTATCTCTTGCTTAAGAATAACAAATGAAATCTTCCCTTTGAAATTAGTTCTCTTTCTCGATAATAATAAGTGAAATCTTCGCATACAAATTCAAATGCTGCTTATTAAAAGTGATTTGCTGATTATTTCGACGAAACATAGAATGTGTCGTCGTCGTGGCCCTCAGTCGTTACGTGCAATAACCCAAAACTGGTCCTTACCTTTTTTTACTGTTACTGGATCACCATCTGACTGCTACATCGAACTTACTCTGGTTTACTATACTCTATTAGCTGCTGGTGGGCTGTCATAATGAGAGGCTGTATTTATTACCAAAGCTGACGTTTTTATTTAATAGCAAAGCTGACGTTATTCTTTAATTAATTTGACTGAAGTTACGTAATTCATAGTTAAACCTTTTCTTGACAACAACAAAATTTTGCCAAGTTTTACTTCGATGGTTTTTGGGTTGGATTCTAATCAGTAATGCAATATTGAGCGGACGATTTGGATGGGATTCGGTTAATGAAAAGGGGACATACAATTCAAGATTTATTTCCCCAAATCAATTAATTAATTGTAATAAATTACACTGTGGCTTACAAACTACAGTGACACAAAGAAATCCAGCTGCTTACAATATGAGGTAATAAAAAAGTTATATCCCACAGGTGAACAGAGAAACTTATTTGTGTCCTTTGAATCACTGCCAAACAAAACTCTTTACAATTTGATACATTAACAAATAATCATTGGGCATTAAACTACATACTTTCACCTAATAAAGTTAAATTTTATAATGTGAAGCACAAATGTATAATTTACAATTAAATTTTCAGTCGAAGTTACTCCTTTCTATACCTTCTTTAAAAGAGTGATAAAATTTCCAAAAGGTATCTCAATTAAAAATGCCCTAAAACCCTTAACACAACAACACGTACATGACTAGCTCAAATAATAAATATATGTACGGCAAAGCCCAACATTTGCTTCCTTACAGAAAGTTTGCTGATTTCAACAGCGCAGACCACATTCAACCTCTAGCCAACATGGGCCGCTTGCCGGTCAAGACATGTTACGACTGCGGCAGCGGGCAAACTTACATAGGTAATAAAAGAACACAGGCCACCTAGCAGTCTTACCAAAATCAGTTTACACGAAGGAGAAAGAGGGAGGAGGGGGAAACATAATAAATACCATACGCAAGTGCACTTGCCAAACCTACTACTAAAAATACAGTATAAAAGGTTCTCAATTAATGACCAAATCCGGGATAGGCCCGGCAATATTGCACCCGAGCTCTAGTAACCAAAATAAGGTCGACAGATACCAAGGTCTGACATCATCTTAGGGCTAACGGGCACAACAAATAAATAAGAGTAAAAGAACAAGCAAACGGCAATGCTCAAGAATTTAAATAGGATTAAGTACACACGAGGCTAAAATCAATTGCTAGTACCTTGGACATCGTCTTAGGCTTAATTGACGCTACAAATAAATAAAGGTAAAAGAGCAGGCAAATGACAATGCCCAGCAATTTAAATAAAAATAAGTAAGCACAAGGCTAAAAGCAATTGCTAGCAACTTATCAAGCACACATAAAAATATCAGACTGCTGCCACATCACAAAACGGAACAGGCGCGCGCGCTTTCCCCAGCAAGCCAGAAAACCAATAACACACACTCCAGCAACCGAGCCAGCCTGACCACAGTAATTTCAACTTAGAATCAGGGCGCGTGAGCACACCGGGTCCACGCAAAACACACACTGCCAAATAATTCCCACCAACAGATACGGCTGCCCCCCTGGCGGGGAAACGGGGGCGACGACCGGGTACGCACCAGCAGAAAAGTCGACACCTAGACTCCGGCCAAAACGGAATCACGTAGAAAATATAAACAAGAGCTGAAGTAAGGTGAAACGAACCCCGCCACGCAGACCGGACAGAGCAAACACACAGAAAGCCTACCCTGCAGTCCTTACAACTCCTGGGTGCGGAAACCCAAGCGATATCGTGGCACCCTTTTCAGAGGCGGAGAACCTCTACATCTACATCTACATTTATACTCCGCAAGCCACCCAACGGTGTGTGGCGGAGGGCACTTTACGTGCCACTGTCATTACCTCCCTTTCCTGTTCCAGTCGCGTATGGTTCGCGGGAAGAACGACTGTCTGAAAGCCTCCGTGCGCGCTCTAATCTCTCTAATTTTACATTCGTGATCTCCTCGGGAGGTATAAGTAGGGGGAAGCAATATATTCCATACCTCATCCAGAAACGCACCCTCTCGAAACCTGGCGAGCAAGCTACACCGCGATGCAGAGCGCCTCTCTTGCAGAGTCTGCCACTTGAGTTTATTAAACATCTCCGTAACGCTATCACGGTTACCAAATAACCCTGTGACGAAACGCGCCGCTCTTCTTTCGATCTTCTCTATCTCCTCCGTCAAACCGATCTGGTACGGATCCCACACTGATGAGCAATACTCAAGTATAGGTCGAACGAGTGTTTTGTAAGCCACCTCCTTTGTTGATGGATTACATTTTCTAAGCACTCTCCCAATGAATCTCAACCTGGTACCCACCTTACCAACAATTAATTTTATATGATCATTCCACTTCAAATCGTTCCGCACGCATGCTCCCAGATATTTTACAGAAGTAACTGCTACTAGTGTTTGTTCCGCTATCATATAATCATACAATAAAGGATCCTTCTTTCTATGTATTCACAATACATTACATTTGTCTATGTTAAGGGACAGTTGCCACTCCCTGCACCAAGTGCCTATCCGCTGCAGATCTTCCTGCATTTCGCTACAATTTTCTAATGCTGCAACTTCTCTGTATACTACAGCATCATCCGCGAAAAGCCGCAATGGAACTTCCGACACCATCTACTAGGTCATTTATATATATTGTGAAAAGCAATGGTCCCATAACACTCCCCTGTGGCACGCCAGAGGTTACTTTAACGTCTGTAGACGTCTCTCCATTGATAACAACATGCTGTGTTCCGTTTGCTAAAAACTCTTCAATCCAGTCACACAGCTGGTCTGATATTCCGTAGGCTCTTACTTTGTTTATCAGGCGACAGTGCGGAACTTTATCGAACGCCTTCCGGAAGTCAAGAAAAATAGCATCTACCTTGGAGCCTTTATCTAATATTTTCTGGGTCTCATGAACAAATAAAGCGAGTTGGGTCTCACACGATCGCTGTTTCCGGAATCCATGTTGATTCCTACATAGTAGATTCTGGGTTTCCAAAAACGACATGATACTCGAGCAAAAAACATGCCTCGAGCGATGCCGTGCGGGGATCCAACCGTTGCCCACTACAGCACGTCACCAACACGCCACACCGTCCAACGGCCAAATCAACGAGGCCCGCCAACAACCAACAACGAGACCGCACCTCCGCGCCGGGGCGGAAGGCCAAACACCACCAGCTCGGTGCGAATCCAACAGCCGAGCCGAGCGCGCGCGGCACCCCCCCCCCCCCCACCCCCCCCCTCACCCCCCCCCGCTCCAGAGGGCAACAGCCGCCTCAGCGCCTGCGCAGGCCGAACCAGACGGAAACAGAAATACAAGTCGCTGTCGATAGTGCCGGATACGCAACGCGCCAGAGACATGGCACAAATATTGCTGGCATAAATTAATTATATTCTGAAAACGATTCTTCAAATATTTACTGTTGGTAATGAAATGATTTTAGAAACGTTCAAATGGGACTTACTTTTCACAATAATCTTACAACTAGCATTGCGCAAACATACCTTCAGTAGTCTTGAGTTTCTAAAAATAATAATAATAATTCAATAATATTAGTTCCTCTTATGATAATAGTTAGCTGATTGTACATCCGTTTATATGGTAATCTCTTGTAAATCATAGCTGGTGGCTGACAGGCACACCGCTCCTCTCAACCTCTCGCTTCAGACATGCTACCAACTCGCTTCACATCTCGCTTACTACTGACTTCCGACGAACGCTAAAGTGCGGTCTCTCCTGCCAACAATGCTTTCTGATGCAGACAATCCCTGCTACCATTACAAAATGTATCAATGCGCAGAATTTCCCGCTCTTTTCTTAATATGTATCCATACGCGGTCTCTCCCGACCTTTTTAAAATTGTATCAATGTGCGGTCTCTCCTGCCGACAATACTTTGGTGCAGACGTTCCCTGCTACCACAATTATTTCCAACATGACAAATATTAATTATTCCTACTTAATCCTATTAATAAAATGTAAACATCTTTCGAAATTGTGGTTTGACAAAAGGCAATAGAAATATACAGGTCTTACACGGTGGCACTTGATACTGCTAATCACTGGTTCAACTATCGTTCCGGTCATTGCCTTTTTCCTTTCTTATTTGTTCAGCTCATATTAAATTTTAAATTTATCAAACAAGTGCTAGTTAACAAACACGAAGGGCCTTCAATAAGTAATGCAACACTTTTTTCGTGAAACCAGTTGGATTTATTCAGGACCCAGTACACTATATTATTCCTCACTCTTTTGGCTACAAAGCCCCATTTTTCAACATAATCTCCGTTCAATGGGACGACCTTACGTCACCTGACTGGGAGTGTATGTATGCCCATATGGTACCACTCTATCGGTCGATGTCGGAGCCAACGCCTTGCTGCATAGACACCCTCCACATCATCCCCGTACTGCTTGCCGCGGAATGCAGCCTTCACTGGACCGAACAGATGCTATCTGGAAGGTGTGACATCCTGGTTGTAGGGTGGGCGAGGAAGAACAGTCCAGTGAAGCTTTGTGAGCTCCTCTTTGGTGAGCAGACTTGTCTGAGGCCTCGCATTCTCGTGGAGAAGCTCGTTTGGGTATTTGTGGCGACCAATATCCTGAAGTCGTTTCTTAGATTTCCTGAGTATAGCACAATACACTTCCGATTTGATCGCTGCGCTATGAGGGAGGACATCAAACAGAATAACCACTTCGGAGTCCCAGAAGGCTGTCGCCGTGGCGTTACCAGCTGGGGGTGCGGCTTTTAACTTTCTTGTCGGAGGAGAGGTCGTGTGGTGCCACCCCACGGATTGCTGTTTTGTTTGCGGTTCAAAATGATGAACCCATGTTTCATCGCCTTTGACAATGTTCAGCAATAAATTGTCACACTGAGAGTCGTGATAGCAAGCAATTCCGCACGGATGGTCCTTCGTGGCTCTTTGAGGTCTGCTGTTAGGAGGGGAGGAACCGAGCGGGCACACGCCTTTGAGTATCTCAACTGGTAGACGAGTACGCCAGCACTACCAACAGAGGCGTGCGGCTGTGCAGCGAGGTGTTTAATTGTGTCCTTCGATCACCCTGAAGGTCCCCACGTGCCAAAACGACAGGAGTCACAATTGTGTGCGGTCGGCCGCCTTGCGGGAGGTCATTTGGGTTTGCGCGTCCTTGTTGCGATGATGCTAAACGCCTCGTCTACCGACTCACCGCGCTTTTGTTACCTGACAGGTCGCCGTGGACATTCTGCAAGTACCTATGAATATCTGCGATGCTCTGGTTTTGCCCCGAAAGAAAGTCAATGACAGCTTTCTGTTTGGAATGCACCTCTGTTACAGTCGTATAGCACTGTCATCTATCTGAACGTTATGAAACTATAGGTAATGCAGCGGTAATATTCCACGATGTCTAACAACAAAACAAATAAGGCACCGAAATTGCCCGAGACAGAAATGTATTGAATTACTTGTTGAACGTCCCACATACACACAACAAAAAAAGTTTTGCATCACCTCGGTTCCGAGAATTCTGGAACCTGTAAAGAAAATTGGAATAGACATCAACATAAACATCATTTCCGCCCTTTTTATTGCTCATGAAAACCACACATTGCAAGTTGTACCACCATACAGCGAGACCTTCAGACGTGGTGGTCCAGACTGCTATACACACTGGTACCTTTAGTACCCAGTAACACCTCCTTTTGCATTGATGCATGCCTGTATTCGTCGTAGCATACTATCCACAAGTTTATCAAGGCACTGTTGCTCCAGATTGTCCCACTCCTCAACGGCAATTCGGCGTAGATCTGTCAGAGTGATTAATGGGTCACGTCGTCCATAACAGCCCTTTTCAATCTATCCCAGGCACTTCCGATAGGGTTCATGTCTGGAGAACATGCTGGCCACTCTAGTCGAGCGATGTCGTTATCCTGAAGGAAGGTGTGCCTAAGGCGTTCAGCCTGACCGGGTTGCCTCCAAACACGTCTCCGACGTTGAAGGCATATGCGACACTCATCGGTGAAGAGAAAGTAATGCCAATCCTGAGCGGTCAATTCGGCATGTTGTTGGGTCCATCTGTACCGTGCTGCATGGTGTCGTGGTTGCAAAGATGGACTTTTCCATGGACGTCGGGAATGAAAAAAAATGGCTCTGAGCACTATGGGACTTAACTTCTAATGTCATCAGTCCCCTAGAATTTAGAACTACTTAAACCTAACTAACCTAAGGACATCACACACATCCATGCCCGAGGCAGGATTCGAACCTGCGACCGTAGCGGTCGCGCGGTTCCAGACTGAAGCGCCTAGAACCGCTCGGCCACGCCGGCCGGCCGTCGGGAATGAAGTTTTGCATCATGCAGCCTATTGCGCACAGTTTGAGTCGTAACACGACCACATGTGGCTGCACGAAAATCGTTATTCAACATGTTGGCGTTGCTGTCAGGGTACCTCCGAGCCATAATCCATAGGTAGCGGTCATCTACTGCAGTAGCAACCCATGGGCGGCCTGAGCGAGGCATGTTATCGACAGTTCTTGTCTCTCTGTATCTCCTCCATGTCCGACCAACATCGCTTTGGTTCACTCTGAGACGCCTGGACACTTCCCTTGTTGAGCACCCTTTCTGGCACAAAGTAACAATGCGAAAGCGATGAAACAGCAGTATTGACCGTCTAGGCATGGTTGAATTACTAACAACACGAGCCGTGTACCTCCTCCCTGGTGGAATAACTGGAACTGATAGGCGTTGCTCATGCATGGTTGTTTACATCTTTGGAAGGGTTTGGTGACATCTGTGCACAGTCAAAGGGACTGTGTCTGTGATACAATATTCACAGTCAAAGTCTATCTTCAGGAGTTCTGAGAACCTGGGTGATGCAATACTTATTTTGATGTGTGTATGATTTTCATGAAAAATGCATGTCTTCTCATTCCGAATTACATATCAGACACGAAAATTTAGTTTTCTACAACAGATGGTTAACAGAGTTTGTTTCAATTAAAAAGATTACAAGTTTTCTTTATCTTCATGTATTTTACTCTTCACGGCAATGCATGTAGAGCAAGCGTTCTAGTTTAAACATTTTCCCTACCTGGGAATATAACCCAGGACCCCACACAAGGTAAGCTATAACTCCACCACAGCGCTATGCTGCCTGTCGAAAAGGCACTCTTACTTCAGGGTATAAAAAGCGCCCAGAGAAACGTCGATTTTCTCCAGAATTTTGGAGAGTTGCCTGAAGCTGCTTTGTACGACTGATATTTCAGTTATGAACTTCCGTTCCATACATACAAAAATTGCAAAAATCCGGTTGCCGTGTGTTGTCCTTGTAAGCAGACATCGGCGCCAAGGTTCATATCACATTTCTTAACTCCAGGAAGCCATTTGATACAGTTCCGCACTGTCTTTAGCTCGAAAATAATGAAAAAAATACAGGTTTATGAGTATCGGATCACATTTGAGACTGCGTTCAGTTCTTTCTTCCAGATGCAACTCCACTGGTCGCATTTAACGGAATGAAATCGACAGATGTAACGGTAATTTCAAGGATTCTTCATTTGTGTAGCCATATTGTCCGTAGTTCAAATGGTTCAAATGGCTCTGAGCACTATGGGACTCAATTGCTGAGGTCATTAGTCCCGTAGAACTTAGAACTAGTTAAACCTAACTAACCTAAGGACATCACAAACATCCATGCCCGAGGCAGGATTCGAACCTGCGACCGTAGCGGCCTTGCGGTTCCAGACTGCAGCGCCTTTAACCGCACGGCCACTTCGGCCGGCTGTCCGTAGTTGCTTTACAATTCCCGAGCGTATTTTCGTTCCGGCGTTTCGACCACAAGTAAATCAACAAAAAATTAGGCTGCAAGTATCATTGTCTAACGAAGAAAGCACCAAAGACGTGCTAGCAGATGCAGGCGAGAGAGCAAGCGCAAGTCAACGTAAGTAAAAACCGACAAATGGTTAGCGAACTATTTTTCGATGTTAAAAACAAATCGAATTGTAATCTTATTAACTTCGGACCACTGATGACGCTTTACCTCAGTAAGGCGAAACGTGTCTAGTGAAAGAAGAACGACGCGTTTTCTTGTAGTTGGAACGACGGAACGAAGAGACCCACAGTAATTTCAGGAGTACGCAAGGAAATTTGGTAGGATCGTTACGGTTTACAATACAGGGTGATTCAAAATGAATATACGAGTTTTAACCCTTGTAGCATTTGTTAAATTAAGGTTGCAATTATGAATAATACGTCAAATGAAAGAGCAACTCAGTTTTTCGTACACGTATTCAATGTGAGTACCATTCGTCACACATCGAGTACATAGACAGTTGCTTGATCACTGTCTCTGTAGTAATTGTAGCAACGATGCCTTCCTAAAGTCGGGTAGATCAGCTCGTAGCGGGGGCGCACAAACGTGATTCGTTATACTACAAAGGTAAAAATCGCTTCGCGTCGGATCGTGTGTGAGCGTGAAGGTTACGCAAAACAAGCTCTGTAATAACGAGCGTATGGCATTGGTGGCCGGCAGACCCCTCGCGGGGCAGTTCGGCCTCCGCTCCACAAGTTCTTTAACGCCACTACGGCGACTTGCGAGTGAATGAGGATGAAATGATGATGAAAGACACAAACACCCAGTCATCTCGAGGCAGAGAAAATCCCCGACCCCGCCGGGAATCGAACCCGGGACCCCGTGCGCGGGAAGCGAGAACGCTACCGCAAGACCACGAGTCGCGGACACAAGTGCTGTCATACTGCATCTTGCGACCAATCAGCGGTCGGGTACATTGTGGTTTAACCAATCGCGTACTGAGTCATGCCTGTGAGGCGGCACGCCATCTTACTGCCAAATAAGGTTTTTGGTTCAGCTTCTTCCAGTTGAGGCAAGATCCATAGTTATAACGCATCAAGATAACAAACACCAGTTACAGTTGCTTTACCGAAAAAGAAAGGCCCATAAACTTTCCACCACGATATAGCACAAAAAGATCATCCAATTTACTGGAGTCTCGTTGCAGCTGTAGGCCCATGTCACTGGCATTTGCTGATCCCCAAATGCGCACATTGTGTGTTTTCACATTTCCATTTAGTTGATATGTCGACTCATCACTGAAGACGACATGATCCAGAAAATCTTCATCGTCATGCAGCAACATCTCGTTCGCCAAGTTGGAACATAAACAGTAGTCTGTAGGCTTTAGAACCTGGTAACAGCTGGAATTGCTTCCACGACTATCCTTCCGGGATGATTTCTTGGGGTTAGGCATGAAAGACTGTCATTTGTTCAATACGTTGTTTAGTCACTCTTTGTCATTCAAAATTCTTCTTTTTGCGTAGAGGTACACAAACAAGACTCTTTCAGTTGCTCTTTCTTTTGATATATTTTTATAATTTTAATTTAATGAAATAAATGCTACAAAGCCTTAAAACCAGTAAATTCATTTTGAAACAACATTTATACAGACCGTATCAAAAAGAATAAAATATTCACATTTGTTGACGGAAACATGCACTGGCGAGCAAAACTTAAGGACAAAACTAATTTTCCAGTGACGTGTTACTGACTAGTAACATAGCCCGACCATACGTAGCAAGAACTGCTGTATTTTAGTACAAATGGTAACTCAAAGGAATACGCAATGAGACGAACGGAAATTACGCAACCGTCTTAGGTTGTTTGCATATGATGCTGTCGTTTTTCGTATAGTTAAGTCATCAGAAGATTAAAACCTGTCGTTTTTCGTATAGTAAAGTCATCAGAAGATTAAAACAAACTGCAAAACGATTTAGAAAAGATACCTGTATAGTGCAAAAATGGAAATTGATCTTAAATAATGAAAAGTGTGAGCTCAACATGAGTGCTAAAAGGAACCCGTTGAACTTCGTTTACACGATAAGCCAGTCAAATCTGAAGGCCGTAAATTCGGCTAAATACCCAGGAATTACAGTTATGAATAACTTAAATTGGAAAGAACACATAGAAAATGTTGTTAGGAAGACAAACCCAAGACTGCATTTTATTGGCAGAACTTTACAAAATGTAACAGATCTACTAAAGAGACTGCCTACATTGCTCTTGTCCGTCCTCTTTTGGAGTACTGCTGCGGGGTCAGGGATCCTTACCCGATAGAATTAACGGAGTACTTCGAGAAAGTTCGAAGAAGAACAGCACGTTTTGTATTATCCCGCAATAGGGGAGAGAGTGTCACTGACTTGATACAGGATTTGGGGTGGACATAATTAAAACAAAGATGTTTTTCGTCGCGGCGGAATCTTCTCATTAAATTTTAATCAACATCTTTCCCATACGAACGTGAAAATATTTTGCTGACGCCGGGCTACACAGGGAGAAATGATCATCATAATAAAATAAAGGAAATCAGAGCTTTTCCGGAAAGATATAGGTGTTTGGCTCCTCTGTGCGCTGTTCGAGATTGGAATAATAGTGTATTATTCAGAAGCTGGTTCGATGAACTCTCTGCCAGGCACTTAAGTGTGATTTGCAGAGTGTACATGTAAATGTAGATTTTTTTCTACGTATGGTCCAAGTTCCATCGAGCTATGTTACTTGAAGTGAAAAATCAAGGGAAAGTTACGCTCGTCCTTCAATTTTGCCCATTAGTGTATGGTTCCGTCAATAAACATGAAGTTTTTAAATCAGTTCATTCTTTTTGACACGGCCTGTATATTATAAACAGTAACGGACCTATAACACTTCCTTGGGGTACGTCTGAAATTAGGTTTGCATCTTTCGATTTTATTCCATTAAGAGCTACGTGTTGAGTTCCTATTGCACTCACAAATCTGGTAAGCTTTATAAAACCAGACTGCAGTTCGATGATCGAAGGTATTGAAAGGGGGGTGGTAGTTGAAAAGGGAGTGAGCCAGGTTTGTGGCGTATTCCCAATGTTATTCAAAGCCTACATTCAGTAAGCATTAAAGGAAAGGGCAATTTGGAAATGGAATTAAAGTTGAGGGAGCTTAAATAAAAACTGTGAGGTTTGCCAGTGACATTATAATACTGTCAAAGACGGGGAAGAACTTCGAAGAAGAGTTGAACGGAACGGTTACTGAATTTAAAACAGCGTATAATATCAGACAGTTGTAATTAAAACGCAGCTTGTCACCGAGGTCCAGTGTAGGCTCTAGTTGTCGTATGGCAGTGAAACTCGGTAGAGGTGCTAATGAGTTAATGCGGAACCGATTTACGCTTGAAAAAAATAGTTCCAATTTGGGCCACCAGGTGCTTACCGAGCGCTGTGAATGCAAGAAAAAAATAGATCTATAGAAACGTTTCCACATGTAATGGATTAGGAACGCGACGTGGGCAGAAAAGGTAAAAAAAAAAGTGGCTGTAAGCACTATGGGAGTTAACATCTGAGGTCATCAGTCCCCTAAACTTAGCTACTTAAACCTAACTAACCTAAGGACATGACACACATCCATGCCCGAGGCACGATTCGAACCTGCGACCATAGCACAAGCGCGGTTCCAGACTGAAGCGCCTAGAACCGCTCGGTCACAGGGGCTGGCCAGAAAAGGTCAAACAGGTGAAGAAAATATAATGTTTATTTAGTTATTAACCATCTTGCATGAAACAGTGGTTTCCACATATTTGCGGCCTTCCAAAGCAGGAATGACATGCTTACAAGGAGATCTCGATAGGGTGTAGCGTCCCGTTGCACTCGACAGTCCCTCTGTGTGTACTGTCTTCTGTCTTCAAAGAAGAACAGACCGGGAATAAAGATGCTTGCGAATTCACTCCACATAGTCAGATACAGCAATTGCAATGGCTTTTAGTGCCCCACACTCGGTGTAACAGTACCCCAAATTCGGCAGGCCTTTGTACTAAGTGCACCCTATAATTTAAAAAGTACCTCGTTACCTCCATAGAATATTACCTGGCCACATGTCATCAACTTCGATCCGTGCCAAGAACCTAAGAGCAAATTCAAAACTTTGCTGCTGATCATTAGGTTTCAGTTGCTGCACCGTCTGGATCTTGTACGGGTACCAGTCGAAAATAGACCGCAAAACTTCCCGTTCTGCTGGCAACTCTCGTGACACTGCGCGAGCCCCGGAGCACATGCTGCATGGTCTGTTACAGCAACAGTAACCTCGTAACTTCCAGTGGGACAGGATGCCTCCCTCTTCAAGGTATCACATCAAGTCACCCCTGGTTTCGAATTTCACTATCGCCTTCTTTCAACCATTTATTGACATCGTGCCTCTCCTCATACCTTTCTCTGGGCGATACGCTCTCAGTACAGCACTGTAATTGCTGCTGTTCACAGAAAAAAGTGTCACTTAACAGCACATGGTCTCTCACCTCCATAGCCATACTATTCACTCACGTTATGGCCTGTCATATGACAGCGTGGGTATCATATCATCACATAAGTAGTGTACAACGCCACTTCTGCATATGATGGCCAAAATTGGGACTTTTTTTCTATGACAAATCGGATCCGCATTCAGTCAAAAGCATGCCAGTTAAGTGTCGCTGCCATACCATAATTACAGACCGTGTGTAGCTGCACTTCAATTATAACCACCCGGTATGAACATCAAGAGAAGTTAAACAATTGTCTAGACTGTAGCCTCCTGATGGATGATAAGTCGTACGAAGTGTAAACGTGGTTCTAAACAAGAGTACAGACAGTAAGGAAGAACAGTCGGCGATTCTCTCTGAATGTAGCACTGTAAACGCTGCTGTTCGCATGAAATATTTTCATTTAACAGTACACTGTCTATCATCTCGATAGCGACACTGTTCACTCAAGTTGTGGCCCGTCAAATGACAGCGTGGATCAGGGAACAAACTGAGCTGTGGCACTACCTGACTAAAACAAGCGATCGCTTCATGGGGCACATCCAGAGTGCAAAGTGCTTATCAAATGGTTCAAATGGCTGTGAGCACTATGGGACTTAACATCTGAGGTCATCAGTCCCCTAGAATTTAGAACTACTTAAACCTAACTAACCTAAGGACATCACACACATCCATGCCCGAGGCAGGATTCGAATCTGCGACCGAAGCAGTCTCGCGGTTCCGGACTGAAGCGCCTAGAACCGCACGGCCACCGCGGCCGGCAGCGCTAGTCAATAAGATTTGTAAAAGAGGGAAATGTGGGAGAAATTGTAGAAGGAGATGAAGGTTTCAGCAGAGTAAGTAGATTCAGATGGATGTAGGTTCCCGAGCCGTCTAAGGCGCCAGTCGAAGTGGCCGAGCGGTTCTAGGCGCTTCAATCTGGAACCACGCGACCACTACGGTCGCAGGTTCGAATCCTGCCTCGGGCATGGACGTGTGTGTGATGTCCTTAGGTTAGTTAGGTTTAAGTAGTTGTAACAAGGGAACCTCCCCATCGCACCCCCCTCAGATTTAGTTATAAGTTGGCACAGTGGATAGGCCTTGAAAAAGTGAACACAGATCAATTGAGAAAACAGGAAGAAGTTGTGTGGAACTGTGAAAAAATAAGCAAAATATACAAACTGAGTAGTTCATGGGAACATAGGCGACATCAAGGACACTGGGAACGCAAGAGTGCCGTGGTCTCGTGGTAACGTGAGCAGCTGCGGAATGAAAGGTCCTTGGTTCAAATCATCCATCGCGTGAAAAGTTTAATTTTTTATTTTCAGTTTATGTGACAAACTCTTATGTTTTCATCACTTTTTTGGGAGTGATTATCACATCTACAAGAAAACCTAAATCGGGCAAGGTAGAAGAATCTTTTTACCCATTCGCCAAGTGTACAAGTTAGGTGGGTCGACAACATATTCCTGTCATGTGACGCACATGCCGTCACCAGTGTCGTATAGAATATATCAGATGTGTTTTTCTGTGGAGGAATCGGTTGACCTATGACCTTGCGATCAAATGTTTTCGGTTCCCATTGGAGAGGCACGTCCTTTCGTCTACTAATCGCACGGTTTTGCGATGCGGTCGCAAAACACAGACACTGAACTTATTACAGTGGACAAAGACGTCAATGAACGAACGGACAGATAATAACTATGCAAAAATAAAGAAAGTAAAATTTTCACTCGAGGGAAGACTTGAACCAAGGACCTCTCGCTCAGCATCTGCTCACGCTACCACGGGACCACGACCTCCCTGACCTCATTTCGTCCATTATGTTACGTATGCGACCCGTGGACTACTCAGTTTGTATATTTTGCTTATTTTTTCACAGTTCCACACAACTTCTTCCTGTTTTCTCAATTTATCTGTGTTCAGTTTATCAAGGCCTATCCACTGTGCCAACTTATAACTAAATCTGAGAGGGGTGCAATGGGGAGGTTCCCTTGTAAGTTCTAGGGGACTGATGACCACAGCAGAGCCATTTGAACCATTTTTGACTGAAGACCACAACAACAACAGGTAGGCATTCCAGATTCCTGGTGAACAGAGTGCAACCAGCGTGGCCACGCAACTCGGCTTGCGGTGCCGTGGAGGTGCTGTCGCGTCAATTAGTGGTTGCGCGGTGCGGGCACTGAAGGCGCTCCGGGCGGGCGTGCGTGGCAGCGCAGAGCTGGCGGTCGGACGGAGCTCGGCGCCGCACCTGTGGAATGCCAGCACCAGCGCGCTGACAAAAACGCGGCCCTTTTTGTGTGGAGCGGCGCCTGCGGTTCCTGGGAACGGCTGGCAGGTAGTGTATAACAATGGGCGCCGGCGGCCGCTTTGTGCCGCGGCGACGCGCAGCCGGTGGCCCGCGTGGGCGCCCGGCCGGCCAGCACCTTTGTGTCGCAGAAGCACACCCCAAACAACGGCGGGTTTTGTTCTCCGACTCGACTCGGACCGCCTCCGCGACAGCTCCACACCCCTTGCCGGCCCCACTCTGGAAAGAAAGCCTCGTTTCTTCCACACTTTGTTTCAAATGTTTAACGGCATCCGTTTGCCCCTTGAGGACCTCGATCATGGGATAGCAGTTATTGAATGCCACGCCGGACATTTGCCACACTTGCCCCTTCGCCAGGTAGCTTGAGTAGCGGTCCCTCAGGTAAGGGACGCCCTTCCCCGCACTACCTCTGTCCGCTTTCAAACCGCCGTCTCCACATCTCACTCGATACAACCAGTACGTAAGGGACCTTCTTCTTCGACGTCTTGGCCAAATACAGAGCTTCTTTTCCGAAATCAAAATATTTATAACTTTTGGGAAACGAAAGCAATACCGACGATTATGTGAGCATGTAATTAGTTCTGCCAAGTATAAATATAGATTCCTCTGTCTGTACGGTAGCTTCCTTTCACGCTTACTGATTGCGATAGAAACAGTCCATCGGCATGGGAGCAACAAGAAAGGAACGACGAAACGAGAATGCAAATGTACGCTAATCATTTCTTTTTTCACTGCATTTGTGCCTACTTTAATTACTACAACTGCACACCCAAAAGACAATAGGGAAAGAATAAATGGGTTTGTGAATGTTTGAAAAGAAGAACGACATACTCCATATTAATTTACTCTCTAAAAACATTAGTTAATAAAGTGTAGCGGGACAATGTTCAAAACAACTGAAAACACGTTCACTAAATAGAGATAAGGATATCTATGATTGACATGTCATCTAAAGTCGACTTACTATTTTAAAATGTTAGAAATAAGGAAATGAAGTAATACAGAATGCTCTAGTTGTAACGTACGTTGTTGTTCTACATTGCTTAGCTCTGGTATTTACAGGGTCACAGAGAAAGCATCTTAGGTTCTGGAGGGAAAAGCCATAATTGTAATTATCTGCGCTACAACAGAAACAAGAAGGACAACTTAAGGAAAAATAATGTAAGCTCACAATCGACTTTGAAGCAGACAGTTCCTGTGACTTAGTATGGGCAGCGGTTATACTCGACAACCGGAATAAATTAATAACTGGCTCCTTTTACCGACCCCCGGTCTCAGATGAAACAGTTGCTGAACAGTTCAAAGAAAAGAAAACTTGAGTCTCATCACAAATAGGTACCCTACTCATACAATTATAGTTGGCAGTTACTTCAATCTACCTTCCGCATGTTGACAAAAATACATTTTCATACCCTATTGTAAATAGAAAACAACTTCCGTAATTGTTCTAAATGTTTTTTTAAAAATTATTTTTAACAACTAGTTGACGAGGTCATTCAAATTGTAAATGGTTACGAAAACACACTTGACCTCTTAGCCACAAATAATTCTGAGCATCACGACGGATACAAGTAAGTTCAAATGGCTCTGAGCACTATGGGACTTCACATTTATGGTCATCAGTCCCCTAGAACTTAGAATTAAATGGCTCTGAGCACTATGGGACTTAACAGCTATGGTCATCAGTCCCCTAGAACTTAGAACTACTTAAACCTAAGTAACCTAAGGACAGCACACAACACCCAGTCATCACGGAACTTAGAACTACTTAAACCTAACTAACCTAAGGACATCACACAACACCCAGTCTTCACGAGGCAGAGAAAATCCCTGACCCCGCCGGGAATCTAACCCGGGAACCCGGGACGGATACAGGGATTAGTGAACACGCAGTCGTAGAAAGGCTCACTTCCGTAACAAAGAAATTCACTAAAACTAAACGCGAAATATATCTATTTATAAAAGCAGCTAAAAATTCAGGTGACGTCTTTCTAAGAGATAGTCTCCAATCCTTCCAAACTATGTGAATGGAGACCATATGTGGCTTAAGTTCAAAGAAATAGTATCAACAGCACTCGAGATATTCATACCAAATAAATTAATAAGAGACGGAACTGATCCCCCATGGTACACAAAACACGACAGAAAGCTGTTGCAGGAACACCGGAAAAGGCACGTATAATTTAGACGAACGCAAAATCTCCAAGATTGGTGAAGTTTTACTGAGGCTCGAAGTTTGGTGCGGATTTCAATGCGAGATGCATTTCATAGTTTCCACAACGAAACTCGCTCTAGAAATGTGTCGGAAAATCCAAAGAGATACTGGTCCCATGTTAAGTAAACCAGCGGAAAGCCTCAGTAAGTACCTTTACTGCGTGACAGCGACGGTAATGTTACTGATGACAGTGCCACTAAAGTGGAGTTGGTAAATGCATTTTCCGAAATTCCTCCACCAAAGGAGACGAAGTAAATATTCCAGAATTCGAAAAGAGAACAGCTGCAAACATAATTTATAAGTAGATATTCCTGGTGTTGCAAAGCAACTGAAATTACACTGTCAGTGACAGAGGAAATGATCAAATATCTTTTCAAAAAGTCTCTAATGTGTAAGAAAAATAGGTCTAATACATTTGTTTCTGATATTCTTTAGTAACAATTAAATTTCAGTAGTAAGATCCTTGCTTTTACTGACCTGTTTAAAGATAATCAACAATTTAGTAAGAAATTTTAATTTTTAAAGGACTATATCTAAATGTACTTAAGTAGATTTACATCTACTATAAATGTTTGCAGCTAAACTTAAATAAAAAATATTTGAGGTGCCAAAATTGTCTACCTTAGCATCAGATCAGTTTTGGAATGTCAATTTTAGGTGCAATTCAAAGGTTCAGTTCCCATTTTCTTTTACGAGAGCGTGTACTATCAGTTTAACAAACCATGATATTTTAGGTGATAGTTGCGATTCTGAAGCTTCAGAAAATTATTTTAGAACTCACAATTATTTAATAGTATGGCCATAATATTGGAAGGCAGAAAAAAGTTATCTTAACGTGACAACAATAGGGATACTTTTGTGCGGCTTGAAACACTTTTTAATTTTTACATTAAAGGCTGATTCGCATCACACTTTGCACAGGCTTTGGACCGTGAAAATGATAAATGACCATCTACCATTCTGGCGTGTGTAAAATCAGCCTAAACACGCTTAACTAATGTACACTCTATTTACAATTACAACTTAATATTAGCTCCGATAATGCTGCTTCAATGTTTTAATAATGTTATGTCAGTAACCTGCGAGGACTCGGTGGTCTGCATAGTTTTTAATACATTATTGTTAACGTATTTTAGTCCAGTTACTGAATATGGGCAATGGCTTTCAAGCAAGGCCTAATGTTGCCAGTCTCTTCATAATTCTTTATGATTCTCTCTATCCTGTCGTCCAGCTTCAAGTGCTTCTTCTTCCTCTTCTTACCTTCAAGATTCATTTCCAATTTAATGTACATGTAGTTTGTGAGCTCTGCTACCTTTTTCAAGAACTCCACCAAATAGTTGATTTTAGGGTGAGGGTTTCCAATAATACTATTTATTTTGTTGTGCCACCCTTCAACAGCATTCGTCGTTCGGTGCCTTTTTCCGTAACAGTCCCACATTTCTATTGCGATATTCTCATTCTCTAGCCAGTTATCCACAAAGTAGTCAAAAAATTGAGAGAACCTTCCGTTATCAGGAGCTTCTGTATGAATCTCAATCCATCCATTGCTTACGGCCTCCGGTTTTACAACTGCCAGCGCTGCACACATGCTGACGTGAAGTCTTAAATCCTCGTTCTAGCGGTACTTCTCAGTTAGACAGAGAACTCGAGTTCTACTCCATAAACTCTTCTTCATATGGAAATAGAATCCATTTACTTCAGTTGGGGAAAAACTTGACGAATGGCAGATATCGCAGCTGCCTCAAAGTCCATCTTTACTTGTTTAGGACACCACTGCCTGTTTTATCAGACGAAACAGACGAACATATGTGTCTTTCTTCTTATTAGGGACCAGTGCAAATATATTAGGAAGAATGTTTGTTTCTTTAATCGGGCCTCCTAAGTCTACGTGTATGGTGTAGATAGATCTGTGCAAACTGCTTGCTGCATCTCTTAAATGTTCCATCCATAAAAAAATGGGAACATGTTTTTAAACTTTCTTTTCCTTTGCTTCTACTAAAAATCATTATTCTCGCCTCTAATCTACCGTCTTCCAGAAGAAAACTACTGCCATTTCCCATTTTTAATAGATCTTCATGAAGATCAATTTCATAAGAGTTCTTAGGCTCTTGTTGGTTCCCCCACTCTTGACTCCATCGACGACGCATTGTTCTCTTCATAGATTCTGAATTAGGCATCACTGTAACAAAGTCATAAGCTTTATTATGTAGATTTCCCATTTCATCCGCGTACGATAACTGTGTGGTTTCTTCTCGAGATCTTCGCTCTTTCCACTTGCTTTCTCACTTTCAGAGCTGCATCGTCAGGTGGTCCACAGAGATGTTCTAATACGGTCAACACTTCTCCGTTCCTCGAAAGCAGCTTTCCCTTGCAATGATCCGCTTTTCGGCGTAAACACATCCATGTAACAACACCTTCTTCAGATTCTCTGTGTTTAAGATACGCGTAACCTTTGTAATGAGCAGGAGGCCTGCCCTTGTTCGTTGTAATAACTTCCATACTGATGGTCACGTTAGGAACTTCGAAAGCAAACTGGGCGGGCGGGTGACGAGGTGGAGGTCGGGCGGGGGGGAGGGGGGGAGACAATGGACCCAACCCTTCGGAGCAGGCTTAACCGTGGCAAATGTCCGGCGTGGCAAATGTCCGGACACCGCAGATATTATCCAGCGCCGGGGCTGTACTTCTGGACAGTCTGATCGCTGTTTCCAGTTTGTTAGCCTGAAACGTTGCACTGTTTGTTGGTAATCTTCTCTGCCGTTGCGGCGCTAGCGTGGACAAAATATTTTTCAACAATTTAGAGAGCTGCGCATCCATAACTTTACGAAACTTCCGAATTGTTTTCACATTGTCGCTACCTGGATTTGATGAACTCACTTACTATTTAATTCCGCCCACCTGCATCTTTTTTTTCGGTTAGTGTCCTTTTCATTCGTGCCTGACACTATCTACGTAGAAGAAAGTTTCTCTCCTTACTAACTTTTTGTATGCTCTTAGTGCTTCTTTATTTTCTGCAACCTCTCCTTGACATTCCTCCTACAAACAAGGGACTCCCTAGTCACCGAACGAGCTGGCGCAGTGGTTAGCACACTGGACTCGCATTCGGGAGGACGAAGGTTCAATCCCGCGTCGGCCATCCTGATTTTGGTTTACCGTGATTTCCCTAAATCGATCCAGGCAAATGCCGGGATGGTTCCTCTGAAAGGGCACGACCGACTTCCTTCCCCGTCCTTCACTAATCCCATGAGACCGATGACCTCACTGTTTGGTTGGGGTTGGGTTGTTTGTGGGAAGAGACCACACTGCGAGATCATCGGTCTCATCGGAGTAGGGAAGGACGGGGAAGGAAGTCGGCCGTGCCCTTTCAAAAGAACCATCCCGGCACTTGCCTGGAGCGATTTAGGGAAATCACGGAAAACCTAAATCAGGATGGCCGGACGCGGGATTGAACCGCCGTCCTCCCGAATGCGAGTCCAGTGAGCTAACCGCTGTTCGGTCTCTTCCCCCAAACAACCCAACCCAACCCAACCTTCCTAGTCCACGTGCAGTGTGTAATGCATTGTATCGATTCCTGGTGACCACTGCAGTCATCTGCGCCATTTCTATGTAGTCTTCCTCCCCATCTCCGGATTCTTCTTCCTCCGCTGTCTCGTAGTATTTTCGCCAGTTACCAATTGTCATATGCTAAACGTATATCTGCCCGGATAGCCATACGTGTTAACGCGCCGTTTCCTGGACTGGAAGATAGGCCAGCCCTCGGACGAAACCTCCCGGAATGGAATGCGTGTGCCCCAGCTGTTTTCCTGTAGCGTTATTCATACGAATGTGGGCGAAAGTTTTCTAAATATTTGCTAAACGTGTAACTGAGAACGGACTTGTGTACCAGCCCGATATTCTAGTGGGATGGGGAAAACAACCTAAAAACCACATCCAGGCTTGTCGGCACACCGACCCTTGGTGCGCCACCAAGAGTAAAGAAAACGCATCAAGTTGCACAGAGCGATGATGAGGAAGAAAATTGACTTAAACGATCCTTGTCGGTTCCACCGTAACGGAGAGTTCGTCGTTTCGTATCTCCAAACAACACACAGTCACAAAAATTGTTTACTTCCCAAGCATGCCTGATGAACCTTTACTCATTGCGTGACATGTTACGTGTAGCTATATAGCTACCTTCTTTACAGTGACATCTGGGGAAAACATGCATTTCGAAATACTCCAAGAAATCCGAATGTGTGAACTGAATGTTGTCCACTTTGATGTTTAAAATATTTATTGGTTCACATCGTTCCATGACGAACTTCTAAATATAAATTAACATTTTGTCTATTACCAAAGTTGCCCATTTTCTGAGGTATTTTTCCATCACTGTTTCAAGCCTTTGTAGCATATATATGTTTTCTCCGATTGTCATTTTCCCAAAAATTTTGGAATTAGAGATCAAGACTAATGGTGTCAAACAATTCTGAAGCATTTCCGTGCATATCAGTCAGCACAGACTTCAAAGAAAGAAACGAGTGGGAAAGCTGTCCTTGCTGACTCCACAAGATGTGTTGCAAATGTTACATGCGAGTAGATTCCGTCTTCCGACATTTCAAGTCATTCGACAGTGTATTTCATCATCGGATACTAACCAAGACAGGATCATGTGAAGGATCTTGACAGGTATGTCACTGCCTCGATGAATGTTTGAGTAGCAGAACCAAGTAGCTCATACCGGACGGCGGATGTTTAGCACAAACGAAAGGAAAGTCGGGAGTGAGACAAGGAGGCCTAATAGGTCCGCTTATGTTCTCAATAGACAAGCGATTTATCACATAGGACCAACAACGCTATTGTCTACAGAAAAAATTAAACATTAAGTTTCAAAAAAGAAGTTCTCTGTCGTTCTACGATCGTAAAGGAAAGCAGCAGTACTTGGTCAAAGCTTCCACTTGGCGTAATAAAAGGCAGCTCTGTTTAAATACGAATAACTGCCAGATAATGCCAATAACAAAGTGAAAGACCTCGATATCATCTGTGATGAACGCCCCGAGGGCGTCATACATTGTATAAGCGTTTAGGGGTAAAACGTAGACCTATATGATTTTAGGTTTATTTGGAGGATTCTGGATAGGTGCAGTGATCCTTTGAGTAAAGCACATCAAAGACGCTGGCGCGACTGATTTTAGAATATTATTCCAACGCCTGGAATGTTTATCAAGTAAGCATGACAATACACTTGGGACGAATGTCAGGAGCATAATACATTTGTATAATTTGGGGAACATGAATTGCAACCTTGCAAGAAGACTACTTAGCTCTCGCGGAGACCAGTTGGGTAAATTTCGTGAGCCTGTATTCGAAGAAGACAGACCGCTGATACCATCGTATACCTCAAACAGCATCGTGAGACTAAGACAGGAGAGTTTAGGTCGCAAAGAGAGGCATATCAACCGACAGTTTCTTTCGCTCGGTACGTGAATGGAAGAGGATATAAAATTGAGTTTATAAGAAAATGTCGATTATGAAGCACTTATCAGTTTCATATTCACCCAGGAAACATGGCGGTAACAATCGATATTCCAACTCCGTTCATTATTCGGTACATGATGTCAGGTTAGTAAAGTAGTCCATGATTTAAGAATGCTTTTCTAAAGCATGGCACAACGTGTTTGCAGCTGACTCGAAAATACCAGGCATCTCTGCGGAAACCGCATTCGGGTAAACTCTTCTCCCTATTCGTAGAAACGTCAATAGTAACAACTGAGTTACTCTCTATCTTACAGGCCTTACTATAACATTATGCAACACAACACAGGTCGAGAGTCTAGATACGTATCGAATTGAGTTCTCCGTTGTGCGTCGCCAGAGCAGGTTCGGGGAAAACTGAATGCTATCTTTCGCAGGACGTCCTAAGACACCTTACGAGAGTGAAAGATCTCTATAAATCTGTTCCCAACCGATACATTGGCATTATGGGCCGTGAACGCACTGTCTAGCTTGCCAAATGCGCACAAGAACTTGCACCGCCTGCAATATCCCTTACGCACTGTTAATACTACCGACGGCTTGCAGTTAAGTAAGAAGAAGAATGGTGAACGTTCTGTAACGAGCACATTAACATCAAAGGAACTTAGTACTGGGCATTCAATAGCACGTAACTCATAAGTCATGGTTTCGAAATTCTGATCTTAAGCGGAAAGAGACGGTTGCCATTCATGCATTAAGAGCAGGCCACATGGCTACATACTGAATGAAACACCTATTAAAGTTAATACATTCTCCGTATTGCGGCTACTGTAATAAGATTGAAGACGACATCCTCCATTTTCATTTGAGTGAGTAAAATTTAAAAAAGGCAAAAATACCGTACTAAGAACACACTATTACTATTTATTTATTGATTACTTCTTATTCTAATTAGTTCTAAGTTCTTGGACTCTTAAGCCTACAATTGCTTTTAAAAGTTGATTAGATTTCGTAAGAGGGATTTTTTTATGATACTTTAAGTTTGTGCTTGTTATCTGCTGGGTTCTTTAATTTGAATAGTTTATAGAATAGCTTAACTTTTAGTGCTATAATGTTACATATATTTACATTCATTATATCAATGTGTACAGATGTTAATTTTAAAAATTCCCTTATGTTCTTGCCCTAAGTGTAGAGCACTTACAATTTAATTTTGTCTGTGATTCTGAGCTTTGCCCGTGGTTGTCTGCGCCATTTCCCGAAGCCATTTGAAATAAAAGAAACGACCGCATTTTTCCGTTATTTACTGTTTCGGCGCCACTGTTGCTGCTATGGTCTTCCGTCCTATAACTGGTTTGATGTCGCTCTCCGTGCTACTCTACGCTGTACAAGCCTCTACATCTTCGAATAACTACTGCAACCTACATCCTTCTGAATCTGCTTAGTGTATTGATCTCTTGGTCTCTCTCTACGATTTTTGCTCTCTACATTTCTCTCCAGCACTAAATTGGTGAGCCCTTGATGTCTCAGAATGTGTCCTATCAACCGATCCCTTCTTTGCTCAAGTTGTGCCACAAATTCATTGTCTCCGCAATGCTATTCACTACCTCCTCATTAGTGCCGTGATCTACCCGTCTAATTTAAAAAAAATGGTTCAAATGGTTCTGAGCACTATGGGACTTAACATCTGCGGTCATCAGTCCCCTAGAACTACTTAAACTACTTAAACCTAACTAACCTATCACACACATCCATGCCCGAGGCAGGATTCGAACCTGCGACCGTAGCAGTTGCGCCGTTCCGGACTGAGCGCCTAGAACCCCTAGACCACCGCGGCCGGCGTCTAATTTTCAGCATACTTCTGTAGCACCTTATTTCAAAAGCTTCTCTTCTCTCATCCTCTAAATGTTTTATTGTCCATGTTTCATTTCCGTACATGGCTACACACAAGACAAATACTTTCAGAAAGGTCTTCCTAACACTGAAATGTATATTCGATGTTAACGAAGTTCTCATCTTCAGATATGCTTTTCTTACCATTACCAGTCATATTTCATATCCTCTCTTCTTCGGCCATCAGCAGTTATTTTGCTGCCCAAATAACAAGACGCATCTCATTGACGTTCGTCTTATATCCTCCTTTCAACACCATGTCAATTCCGTTCAATTGCTGCTCCAAGGCCTTTACTGTCTCTGACAGACTACAATTTAATCGACAAACCTCGAAGTTTCTATTTCGTCTCCATGAACTTTAACTCCTTCTCCAAATTTGTCTGTGGTTTCCTTCACTGCTTGCTCACTGTACACATTGAATAACAGAGTGAATAACAGATATTTCTTCAATCTGTTCCTCGTTTGAAAAGCTAGTTGGCATATAAACTTAAGTACTGTGGTAGCAGATCTACGACGTATCTCGGCTACGATAATGCGTTCACTATGCTGCTCATAGTAGCTTACCCGCAATTCCATTTTCTTATCTATTATGAAACTGAGTCCTGCATTACCCCTATTTGATTTTGTGTTTATAACATATATACCTGACCTCTATTCCTGTTCCTTCCGCCACCGAACATCACTAATCCCTACAGTACCTAACTCTAATTATCCATTTCCTTTTTTAAATTTTCTAACCTAACTACCTGATTAAGGGATCTGACACTCGACGCTGTGATCCGTAGAACGCCTGTTTTGTTTCTTCTGATAAAAACGTCCTCCTGATTAGTCCCCGTCCGGAGATCTGAATGGGGTACTATTTTACCTCCGGAATATTTTACCCAAGAGGACGCCATCATCATTTAACCATACGGTAAAGCTGCGTGCCCTCGGGGAAAATTACGGCTGTGGTTTCCCCTTGCTTTCAGCAGTTCGCAGTACCAGCATGGGGATGCTGTTTTGGTTGATGTAACAGGGCCAGTTCAATCAATTATCCAGACTGTTGCCCCTGCAACTACTGAAAAGGCTGCTGCCCCTCTTCAGGAACCACACGTTTGTCTGGCCTCTCAACCGATACCCCTCCGTTGTGGTTCCACCTACGGTATGGCTATCTCTATCGCTGAGGCACGCAAGCCACAGCGTCGATAGTATGGTCCACGGTTCACAGCACACATATCGCCATCGCCACCATTAACCACATTAGCCATTCGATATTCACTGTTGATAAAGCGTTCTCTCAAGAATTCTCCGTGCATTAACGGTCTCCAGATCTACGCATACACGAAGCTGCTGCAAGTTTTTCATTGTCAGGGACTGAATAAAACTGGGGAAAAAAGAAATTTATGGCACAATTTGATTAAAAAAACGGAGTGGTTGATAGGACACACAGAGGCATCAAGGAATTCTCAGTCTGGTAGTGGAGGGAAGTGTGGGGGTAAAACTGTAGTGGGAGAGCTAGACACTATATAGTAAGCAGGATCAAATGGATGTAGGTTGCACTAGCTTGCACAATGTAGAGTAGAATGGAGAGCTGCATTAAACCAGACTGAAGACCGCAACAATAACAATAATGTACCACTCGCCATTCCACTTCTCTGTCTATTCGTAGTGGCGACGTGTGGTTTGGGGGGGGGGGGGGGGGGGCTCAACTGCGCGGTCATCACCGCCTGTACAAATTCCCAATTTTTACACAGCCCAATTTTTGTTTCGCAGTCCAGTCTAGCCACTGTCACGAATGATGATGATGATGAAATGATGAGGACAACATAAACACACCAGTCCCCGGACAGAGAAAATCCCCAAACCGGCCGGTAATCGAACCCAGGACCCCGTGATCCAGAGGCAGCAACGCTAGCCACTAGACCACGAGCTGCGGACGTCTATTCGTAGTCCCCTATACTTTCGTCTCGCTTGATGTCCCACCCACTGCTGTTACAGTCTTCTTCCGCAGCCTGCTTCGTGATCCATTTATCCCTCCTGGTAGCTGCCGACATGCATCTACTCCTTGTTCGATTCGTTTCACTCTCACCATTCGCGTTTCTTTGGTTCTTAGGAACCTGCTTTACTTGCACTGCATTTGGTTTCTTTCTGCTCCACTTTCCTTTCGTGCAGCACCGCGCCAAGTCGCCTTCACAGAAATTTCACTGTGGCTTAATTCGTTTAGCATTCAGCACTCAATCAAGAAAACGCAAATGGTGAGAGTGAAACAAAGCTTTTTCTACTTCAGCCTCGCCCGGAAACGTAAAAGCCTGTTGAGGTCAGCTTAATACGTAAGAAAATAAATCACAACCACCAATGATGATGGGTTGTCAGTTAGAGTGAAAAGAGTCTGGTGGAACATATCTGACTTAGCAGTACACTTAGGACAGGAAAAAATCAAATTACAATTGTTGTAGGGCAGCTGTTGCGGAAGATGGCCAGCGAAACAAACATACACTCTAAGGCAGAAAAGAAAGACGCACCACGGAAGAAAAATCCGAATGGGACGGAAATCGTTAGATATGATGTAAATTTACAAAAAAAAAGTTTATAATTTTAGAAAAATTGGATTATTTATTCGAGAGAAATAGCTTGACAAATTGAGCAAGTCAATAAGGCGTTGGTCCACCTGTGGCCCTTAAGCAAGAAGTTATTCGCCTTGGCATTGACTGATAACGTTGTTGTATGTTCTCCTTAGGGATATCCTGCCAGATTCTGCCCAATTAGTGTGTTAGATCATCAGAATGCCTTGGTGCTTGGAGTGCCATACCTGTAATGTTCCAAAAATTCTCAACTGGAGAGAGATCCTGCAAACCTGCTGGCCAAAGTAAGGTTTGTAAAGCACGAAAACAAGCAGCCGAAATTCTCGCCGTGTGCGGCGGGCGTTATCTTGCTGAACAGTAAGCCCAGTATGGCTTGCCATGCAGGGCAACAAAACAGGGTTTACAATATCGTCGACGTACCGCTGTGTTGTAAGGGTGCCCCAGATGACCACCAAAAGGGCCCTCCAATGAAACGAAATGGCTCCCCAAATTATCACTGCTGGACCGCACGTCGGTCAAGGGCAAGGTTGGTAGTGCACAGCTGTCGGGAGCGTCTCCAGACACGTCTTCGATGGGCGTCGGGTCTCAGTTCGAAACGGGACTCTTCTCTGAAGACAATCCTACTCCAGTCAGTGAGATTCCAGGTCGAATGTGTCCGATACTACGGCAAACGAGCTTGTTGGTGTACGGTGGTCAACGGTAATCGGTTCTAGGAGCACCGTCAGCTCAACCACCTTTCTGTGAGCCGGCTGTTAATGTTCCTTGTCGTCACTGAAGCACCAGCTGCACGTCGGATCGATGGTGAAGATGAACCCGTGGCGCTGAGTGCCTCTCTGAGGACTGCTCGGTCCTCACCTTCTGTCGTCCCTCAACATGGACCACTCTGTTCTCCCATGTACTTCCATGGTTCACCCATTCCTGCCAACAATTCCGTATAGCAGTATCGCTCCTATTCGAATGTCGATCGATCCACCGATTACTCTAGCTGACCTCTTTGAGCCCAACTACGCGTCCTCTCTCAAATGCTGACATCCACGTATATTGATCACGCGCCTGTCTACGAGGCATTGTTACTGTCCAGCTGAATACACGGAATGAAATTTGCGAAGACTTTATGCCCTGGCATCGGCAAGTCCCCTGTTTATTATCCTTACCAGCTGCGAGATGAAATTGCGCTGCAGCGTCATATACTGATCCGTCGGCTGCCAAGGACTACAATTTTGCATTTTCTGTCGATACCTGTAGCCTATAAATATCAATTTGAGACCAATTTTTAGAGTGTGTAATGAAATGGTTTATTCCGAAATTCAAAAAGAGCATCCGAAGAGGGATTTTTACTTTATTTAAGAATTTTACAGCAGTTATAGTGCCTTGCATAAAAATAAATGAAGATAATTCCAGTAATGGGAAATATTTGGACGTATGTGTGTCTTTGGGGGAAATAGGGAAATATTCTCGCTGTCAAAGGGAAGAATGTTCAGACTAAGTATTTATGTGTGTGGTTGTGTGTCAGAATGGGGATCAGACTTGTATTGGAACATGTTCTGTTCGTGTTGTATCCGTAAGGGCTGCTAGCCAATGTAAATAGTAACACACTGTTTACAAATGATGCAGTTAAGCAGTGTCTGAAAAAAAAAAACCCTTGAGCCATACCTCGATCAAGTTTGCAAAGTCGTGCAAAGACTGCACACTTTCTTTAACTGTTCACAATGTACAACTGCGCATTTTTCAACTATACCTTGGAATCAGTCAATTTATTCAATTGCCTTGATGTAACGAATTGTGGAGATACGAAATGAAATAATCATGTAGGTTCAGTCACTGATAAAGAAAGTTGCAAACGTAACTTTAGTTGTAGGGTGCTGGGTGTATGCAGTTAGTCCAAAAAGGTCACTCTCTACAAAACACTTGAACGGCTCATCATACGCGTATATTTTGCTTCTTCAAATCTAAATACCTTTTCTCAACACATACTACTAGTACAGGGATGAACGAGGTATCGCTGGAAAGGTTTCTTGACCGGCTTCTGACACAGCATACACATTTTGCGCAAAAACGTACTACTTGTGGAAAATTTTAACATAAAAGAGATTTTTAACTATCACAGGCAAAAGGGCGTCATGGATGCCCAGCTTCATAACCATGTTTTACAAGCTAACTCATTAATCACGAATAAGAGACTCCCTTCTCATATTACCTTATTACAAATACTATTTTATTTGTTTTAAAGTACTCATTGACTCGATAATTTGTATACAGCCTTGCCACAGATAATAGCCGTGACCTGGCCGTCGCACAAGTTAACTTTACTGAATGAATGTACTTACCGAAACGAAATACGTATGTGTCGCTGTTGCCTTCAGTTATGATTCACCTATTGCTACTACGGCCTAACGTGCTTAGTGTGATTGAAAAGTATGTCGAGTTAAAGTTACAGGTTATGTGCCTCTTCTGACAGTCCCTGAACTCTGCCCGTTGTGCAAGCCGGGACAAACATTACGAATTCAGAACACATATCTGGACACATGGAAATGTATATAAGTTATTGTTTCACATCGTTCGGTCCATTTTTAAAGATGTTATCTCTTCATTCCTAATGACTACACTTATTCGAAATTATAGAAGGGCAAAAGTTTCGCACAGGTCCTCTGGTCCTACCGTATCTCTCAAGTGTCTGGGACAACAGGGGCAGCGGGAATTGTGCAAAAAATTATTTGTCATGGCATAAATTCATCTAAATGTAAGTGTTTCATCTTCACCATATAGTACCGTCTTAGTAATAGAAACTAGTTTATCTTGGTTTTTAAGACTCTTTGGATTTATTAAAGTGTGAAAGTGTTAAGTTGTGGTGTACTTATTGCTATGCCCTGTGTGCCGCACAACGAAACTGCCAACAGAAATTTGAGTAAATACGTTAACAAAATGATTAATCATGCTTATCAGATAATGTACAGACTATAACATATTTATCTCACTATAACATATTTATCTTCCTGAACAGTTGTCTTTTTCGACACATAACCTCACTGGCACTTCATATCAATTACAATGTAAAAATAAATGTAAACGTACCTAATGATGTCATCATGCTGCCGAAACTCGTCATGCTAATAACATATTGGTAACAAATGACTGTTGTAATATACACTGGGTCTAAAATTAAAGCAACAAACCACTATTTCCCCTCCTGTGTCGAATTCACGATGTAATCATACTAACTGCCAACAGATGTCCGTGAGATCGCGTCCTGAACGGAAGATGGCATTCTTGTCAACGGACAACCACGCCAGCGATGACATCATGGTACCTACCGAACGGGATAGTGTCTTTTGGGTAGCCCTACATCAATAATCGCTGAGTACACAGTCACAGACGGTGCAATATGGCACAGGGAAGACGCCTACCAGGCTCTCTGCAGTGGAGGGCCATGGGGAGAATGGAATCAGGACAGCCTTGCCGGCCGCGGTGGTCTCGCGGTTCTAGGCGCGCAGTCCGGAACCGTGCGACTGCTACGGTCGCAGGTTCGAATCCTGCCTCGGGCATGGATGTGTGTGATGTCCTTAGGTTAGTTCGGTTTAAGTAGTTCTAAGTTCTAGGGGACTGATGAGCACAGCAGTTGAGTCCCATAGTGCTCAGAGCCATTTGAACCATTTTGACAGCCTCAAACTGATGTCAATCGTTCTGTTGTTTTTCGGTCGTGGCGACAGTTTATAGAGATCGAAACTGTATCCCGAAGACCAGGGCTGGGCCGTCCACATGTAATATCAGAAAGAGCGAATCGTTACTTGGGCGTAAGGACCCGACGCTATCGCCTTAGTACTGCACAGCAACTGGCATGTGACATCGCAGCATCCACTGGACGTGTTGTATCGAGGAAAACGGCGTACAGAAGGCTTCGGCAGAGTGGTCTTTAGTGTCGGAGAACTGTAGTATGTATGCCTCTGACACCTCTTCACAGAAGGGAGCGTCTAGAGAGGAGTCGTCAATAAGCCCCCTGGACTCTCGAGTAGTGGACCGACGTTTTTCTCACAGATGAGTCCCGATTTAGTCTGCAGAGTGATTCTCGATGGATTTGCACCTGGAGGGAGCGTGGAATACGATTTCGGGACGCAACCATTGTGGAAAGAGACTGATATCGAGGACGATCCCTAATGGTGTTGGCAGGGATTATGTTGACCACTCGAGCACCTCTTCATGAAAGTGTATGGCTAAATCGGCAAGGTTTAATTGCTGACCAGATCTTGGGACCTCATGTGCAGTTGTTGCGAGCTGGTGTGGTCCCCGTTTTCTTATAGCTGGGCGATAATGCTCGACCTCAAACAACAAGCGTGGTTGATGTTTTCTTGGAAACGGCAGATATTGCACGCATGGCGTGGCCTTCTCACTCTCCCGATTTGAATCCCATAGAGCACGTCTGGCACGCACTAGCGACGCGGGCTGCATCACATCAGCAAGCACCAACCAGTTTGCGAGTTGCGCAACAGGAAGAATGGCCGTTAGTGCCTCAACATCAGATTGATTACATCAGTCACAGCATGCTTCGTCGTTTGTCAGGCCTGTATTACCGCCAGAGATGGTAGCATCCATACTAAGCGCATTAAACAGTTGTCGGAACGTGTGTACAAATACGTTAAGTTGGAAAAAAACGAAGAATATTTTTGTCTACCGTTAGGTATGTTGCAGTTGTTTACGTTCTGTATTCTTTATGTTGTTTCTACTTTAAAACCACATGATTATAGTGTTTTGTGACAAAATAAACGCCACGTTCCAAACTTTCGGTTTGTTGCTTTAATTTTGAACACCAGTGTATATTATTTCATAAAAATCTGACAGTATAGTCGCAGCCCTCAAATACCATCCACATATTATTGATGGATATGGGTGTGACAGGCTTGTTTCACTCACGAAAGAGCGACACGGTCATAATGAAAAACGTTAATTGACAGATACTTGTAGGTACAGCAGACGCCAACTACCCCGGGAAAGTTGCCGCGCCAAAAGGGACAACGTACAAATCTGGTATTGTGGAGTGAGAGGCGCTCGTTGTAGGATCTTTGTGAAGTGGTGCGGGTGGAGTATCGTGTGTGCTTGTGGTGGCGAAGGCGTGGTAAAGGGGGAGGGTTGGGGGGGGGGGGGGGAGCCGGAGCGTGAGAGCGGGCGGCGCCGTGTCGCGGCCGCGTCCGCAGGTGTGTGCGGCCAGGGAGCAGGCAGGTAGCGGCGTGGGCCGCGCTGGAATGTCCGCCGGCGCCACGGAGTCTGGAGAACACCTGCGCCAGCGCGGCTGCGGCGGGGCCGGGCGCTCAATGGCCGCAGGTGCAGCCTCGCCTTGTAAGCGGGCTGACCTATACGCGCAGCCGTGACCCGCCGTGTCGCCGCCAGCCGCTCTGCTCGCCGCTTTGTCTCCTCCTGCGCAGCCTCCAAACCGAGTCCGACTTTAGGCAGTCTCTGCACCGCCGATAAAATTTGACAAGTAACTGGTACGCGGCGTTGCTCGGACATGTATTCCAGTCCTGTCAGTCCATTTCCATCTTTCTCCTTTGTCCACCTCCTCATCCTCCCTCTCTCTGTCCATCTCCTGCTCTCCACTTTGACCGCCCGTCTTCTCCTACGCCCCTCCCTTCTTCTCTTTTGTCTATCTCATCATCACTCCTTAATTAAAGAACAATCACCTACAGTCAAAATCGTGATGAACAAAACCGATGTAGACCGACAGAGCACCTGAAGATGAGTCCCCAGAGCTCGAAATGCATCGTGCATTGAAATAAAATTACGACTGTGACTGTAGGCGGTTGTACTTTATTTTACGAAAGTAATACAGCCACGTAGGAAACACTGACAGCAATGGATAAAACTAAGTCATCCTTCATCTTCTACATCTGCAGCTCCTGTCCTTCACGTGTTTGCAAGGTACAGGTTCTACCTTTATGCAAAAACACTGTTTATCCAAACATGTTTCGGCACCTCCGTGGCATCATCAGTGGGTCTTATTTATTGAAAACTGTAAAAAGTGAACATATTTTAGCTTCTAACTCATCTAACAAAGTGAGGCCTTAAGAAAGTTTTTGTTCGTTTTGCTTCTTACCGTGATTTTACATTAAATGGTTCTGGAAGATCATGTGTATGGTGACCTGCACTGATAGCTTGTCATCTGCAAACCAAACGATGGAAATACTAGTTTCATCGGCAAGTGAACACGTCCCTTGATTTTTAAACTTAATGCCGTCGAGGCAAAATGTTATGCGTATATATTTGTTATTACTCGCGTTTTGTTGCGATTGATCCTCCTTTTCTTGCACTCTGAGGGCACTGCACACACATGTCATTGTACTTTGTGTGCTTTCGTAAAAAAATTCAAACTCAGCGCCAGAATCTCTCGGTAACAAATGAACGCAACGGGCTTAAGAAAAACAACATAGTGTTCACCACGTTTTGCCAAGTGAAAAGGCATTTACAAAAAACGAAATTACAGAAAGTACTTTAATAGGTGTGTGTAGTGCCCTCAGAAAGCAAAAGAAAAAGGATCAGTCACAGCAAAACATGAGTAATAAAAATATATAAGAAAAACATTTTGCCACGACAAAATCACGTTGTTTGAAAATCGAGGGATGTGTTAACTCGCCGATGAATCTGATATTTACGTCGTGTGGTTTGCAGATGACAATCTACCAGTACAGAACACCTTACATATGGTGTAACGTAAAACCACGCTTACAAGCAAAACGAACAAAAACTTCCTTTATGCCTCACTTTGTTAGGTCAGTTAAAATCTAAAATATGTTTACTTTTTACAGTTTTCAATAAATAAAACCCCCTGATGATGGAACACAGGAGCTGAAACATGTTTGGGTAAAAAGAAGAAAACACTGCTTCTGCATAAAGGCGGAACCTACACCCTATAAATTATGTCATTCTCTTTCCTTCCTCTGTCCATTTCCCTCTCCCCCCTTTCCTGTACACCTCTTCATCCCACTATCTGGGCCCATCTCCTACTTCCCTCTCTTTTTCCGCCTCCCCTCAACACGTTTTTTCTTCAAGATGTCACACCCAACCTAATGGCAGGCCAGAGGTTCTTTCACCCACAGTATTTCTTTCCAGATAGTGACATGACTACCAAGTTTGGTTGAAATCTATCCATTGGTTTAGAAGGAGCTTTTTACCTGTGGGTTTGCCAGTGCATTCACATCTGAAATATATTTCACACATATTTGTCATGTATCTGTGGCGAATATCACCCACCAGTTGTCTTTTCACACAACTCTACCTTTATGTCGTCATATCTTCTGAACAATGTCTTTTACAAGGATATAATTTTGCAGGTACATTCAGTGGAATGTTTGGGTACTGCCTCAGAAATTTCTTGTGTGTGGTGTTACTAATAAAGACGTAATAAATTGAAGCATCATGCATGATGCGGCAGTTTTTCACGCATCTCAGTGTCTAAGACGTCATGTCTCCTGAACTAAGATAGGTAGGTGGTTCTTACCCCACAGCGGTTGTTGCCCGACAGTAAGAGAAGTATGTACCAAGAATGTCTGGTAAATGTATTCCACTGTCAGAGGCGTCAGAACGATTTCAAGTTACTTCTTTCGACTCCGTCGTTTCCTGCCTTACCTCAAACTCATACATTTATCTCTCTCCATCATCTCTGAAGATTTGTAACATAATTAGGGAATCACCCATTAGTGCGTGTTATATACAGGGTGAGTCACCTAACGTTACCGCTGGATATATTTCGTAAACCACATCAAATACTGACTAACCGATTCCACAGACCAAACTTGAGGAGAGGGTTAATACAAACCATACAAAAATGCACGGAAGTATGTTTTTTAACGCAAACCTACGTTTTTTTAAATGGAACCCCGTTAGTTTTGTCAGCACATCTGAACATATAAACAAATACGTAATCAGTGCCGTTTGTTTCATTGTAAAATGTTAATTACATCCGGAGATATTGTAACCTAAAGTTGACGCTTGAGTACCACTCCTCCGCTGTTCAAAAATGGCTCTGAGCACTATGGGACTCAACTGCTGAGGTCATTAGTCCCCTAGAACTTAGAACTAGTTAAACCTAACTAACCTAAGGACATCACAAACATCCATGCCCGAGGCAGGATTCGAACCTGCGACTGTAGCGGTCTTGCGGTTCCAGACTGCAGCGCCTTTAACCGCACGGCCACTTCGGCCGGCCCTCCGCTGTTCGATCGCTGTTCGATCGTGTGTATCGGAGAGCACCGAATTACGTCGGGATCCAAAGGGAACGGTGATGGACCTTAGGTACAGAAGAGGCTGGAACAGCACATTACGTCCACATGCTAACACCTTTTTATTGGTCTTTTTCACTGACGCACATGTACATTACCATGACGTGGCGGACGCATAAATTGGCCAGCCCGTTCTCCTGATCTTACACCTCTGGACTTCTTTCTGTGGAGTACGTTGAAGGAGAATGTGTACCGTGATGTGCCTACAACCCCAGACGATATGAAACAACGTATTGTGGCAGCCTGCGGCGACATTACACCAGATGTACTGCGGCGTGTACGACATTCATTACGCCAGAGATTGCAATTGTGTGCAGCAAATGATGGCCACCACATTGAACATCTATTGGCTTGACACGTCGGGACACACTCTATTCCACTCCGTAATTGAAAACGAAAACCACGTGTGTACGTGTACCTCACCCCTCATGGTAATGTACATGTGCGTCAGTGAAAACGACCAATAAAAAAGTGTTAGCATGTGGACGTAATGTGCTGTTCCAGTCTCTTCTGTACCTAAGGTCCATCACCGTTCCCTTTGGATCCCTAAGTAATTCGGTGCTCTCCGATACATACGATCGAACAGCGGAGGAGTGGTACTCAAGCGTCAACTGCAGGTTACAATATCTCCGGATGTAATTAACATTTTACAATGCAATAAACGGCACTGATTACGTATTTGTTTATATGTTCAGATGTGCTAACAAAACTAACGGGTTTCCATTTAAAAAAACCTAGGTTTGTGTTAAAAAACATACTTCCGTGCATTTTTTTATGGTTTGTATTAACCAATTACACTAGGCCCTCTCCTCACGTTCGGTCGGTGGAATCGATTCGTCAGTATTTGATGTGGTTTACGAAATATATCCAGCGGTAATGTTAGGTGCCTCACCCTATATATATATATATATATATATATATATATATATATATATATATATATATATATAATTATTATTATTCGTTACAATATATATATATATATATATATATATATATATATATATTATTATTATTATTATTCGTTACAGTCAACTTTGGACTACGCTAAGCATCAGTCATTTCTTGTGCTTTTTCTTGCGTTCTTCCTAGTACTTCTTCATTTTTTCTGAGTGGGCTTCTTTACGTTCTTGCGACCAGGTTGTTCCCGTCTTCTTTGATTGCGTTCGGTCTTTGAATCCCTGTATTTTGTTGATGGCATTCCTATATTCCATTCTGTTGTAAACTGTCTCTGGTATAATGTTCATTTCTGCAATGTCTTCTTTTACTTCTTTCAGCCAGTTAATTTGTGTCTTTCTGCTTTCCATGTATTCCAGGATTTTCTTTGCCGTTCTTTCTGGTGCCATTCTTTTGACATGCCCATAGAAACTCAGTCTTCTCTTTTTAAAGGATGTTGTCAGTTTTTCAATTTTCTCGTATAACTCTTTATTGGATCGCAATTTATAATCCTGTCCATCCTTTTTAGGTCCTAAGATCTTTCTCAGTATTTTTCTCTCTTTTATTTCCAATTTCTCCAACAGACGTTTTCTGTTCAGTGGGATGCATTCAATCGCATACAAACTTTCTGGTTTTATTACCGCATTGTAGTGCCTGAGCTTGGCATTGATGGAGATCGACTTTTTATTGTATACATTTCGGCATAGCTGGTATGCCGTTTCCATCTTTATTGCTCTTTCCTGTAGTGAAACATTTGGTAACCCTGTCGGTGTAATCCATTCCCCTAGATACTTAAATTTATGAACTCTCTTAATTATTCCATATTTAGTTTGCAATGTCTGTGTTGGGTCTGTTTTGTCCTGTATCATCAGTTCTGTCTTTTCATACGATATTTGTAGACCTGTCTTCTCAGCGATCTCATGCAGCATTTATATCTGACTCTTTGCTGTTTCGATGTCATCTGCCAATATTGCCATGTCATCAGCAAATGCCAGACATTCAATTTTTGTTTTATTTCTTCCTAACGTTATCCCATTTTTCACTCCAGCTTCTGCCATCTTCTTTCTCCATTCCCTGACCACTTTTTCAAGGACAATGTTAAACAACAGCGGGGAGAGCCCATCCCCTTGTCTAACACCTGTTCCAATTACAAACGGCTGTGACAATCTACCCAAAAACTTCACTTGCGATTTTGTTCCCGTAAGGGTTTCCTGGATTAGACTTCTGCTTTTATCATCAATCCCAAATTCTTCTAATGTGTTAATCAGAGTTGGTCTATCAATAGAATCATATGCTTTTTTGAAGTCTATGAATGTAATTACTAGATTTTTCGATGTGCGTGCGCGAAGTTGTATTATGGAGAGTAGACTGAATATCTGTTCACTGCATGATCTTCCTTTTCTAAACCCAGCCTGATATTCACCCAGTTCTTTCTCTACCTGATTTTCAATCCTGTTTTGTAGTGCCTTGGATAGGATCTTATAGGCCACTGATAACAATGAGATACCTCTGTAGTTATTTGCATTTGTCTTGGCACCCTTCTTATGTAACGGATGAATCAATGCTGTCTTCCATTCCTCCGGAATCTTCTCTGTATTCCAAATCTCTTCAAACAGCGCCTCGAAATTATTTATTAAGTTTTCTCCTGCGTATTTCAGTAGTTCCGCGACTAACGAATCTTTACCAGATGCTTTATTGTTTTTCAATCCTTTCAAGATCTCTTTAATTTCTTCTTTATTAGGTGGTTCAGAGTCTGGTAGCTTATTCTTAGGCTTCTCAAATGTCAAGGTTTCATCAGGTCTTTTGCAGCTTAGCAGCGTTTCAAAGTAGTTCGCTAGGTGTTGGCAATTTTGTTCCACGCTGGTGATCAGATTTCCTTTTTCATCTTTGAAGCAGAGTGTCGGTGGTTTATATCTTGTTATTGTAGTTCTGAATGTTTGAAAGAAATTGCGTGTATTATTCTTAGAAAATTCATCTTGTATTTTCTGTATTTGTTGTGTGTCATATTTCCTTCGTTCACTTTTAATGATTTTCGTCGTTTCACGTCTTTGCGTTTTGAACTGCTCCCAGTCAGTTGGCCTTTTGGTTGAGTTGTATTTCTCCCAAGTTCTGGCTCTTTTCTGTAGTGCTTTCTCACAGACCTCATTCCACCAGGGATGCTTTTTCTTTTTGGTTAGTAAAATTGTTTGTTCTGCTGCGTCTCGTATTGAGGTTGCAATTTCTTCCCATTTGTGACTTTTGATTTTATCTGTCTTTTCCTTGTAGTCGTCTAAGACTTGCTGATTGAGCATTAAGTCCTGTACTCTGTATTTGGCTATTTTTGTTTCGTCACTCTTGTGACTTCTTTCTGGTGTTAATTTCATCTTAATTTTGGTCAGATAATGGTCAGAATCAAAGTTGGCCCCTTTCACCACCTGTACATCTTGAATGTCCCTTGAATTATCATAACTTATTGTCACGTGATCAATCTGGAACTCGCCAAGTAATTTGTTCGGTGATTTCCATGTTGTTTGTTTTTTGGGATTCTTCTGGAATTTAGTTGTCATAATGTTCAATTTGAATTTCTCACAAAACTCTACTAATCTCTGGCCATTCATGTTAGTTTTAGTGTGTGCTGTAAACCTCCCTGTGCTTTTTGATAATTCGTTTCTTCCAATTTGTGCATTAAAGTCTCCTAACAGAATTGTAGTGTGTTGCTCAGGGATCTTCCCTATTGTTTCTTCCAGTTCCTCCCAAAATGTCTGCACTTTCTCTGGATTTTGTTGGTTGTCTTTATTTATTGGTGCATGGGCATTTATAAGTGTGTACTTTTTATTTTTATTTCTGAATGTTATCAATGATATTCTTGGTGATTTAGATTTAAATTCTAGTACCTTAGTAGAAAATGAGTTATGTATCACAAATGCTGTGCCATATACCCGAAGACCTTTTGTATTCTTTACTATCTGTGCTGGTATATATATATATGGATTTTTTTGGTCAGGCTTGCGCAGCAAGACCTTCATTTTCTTTGTAATTTAGTCACTCCATAGCAAGGAGATAAGTTGACTAATTACTCTTTTTCCTTGCCCAATTTATTTGTGATATCTTGTACGCTTCCAGTTATTGTAGAAATGACGCCGAGGTATTTACTGTAAATGTACGGACATTTTTAGTTTTGCAGAATCCTGCGTTCAAGTCTTCTCGTTGATCTTTACCCGCACCGTATTTTCGTTCTTTTTTTTAATTGTCAGGCCCCATTTTGAATATTCTTAGTGCAGCTTCCTGTACACTTAACTAGACTCATTTTTGTCTCCCACTATCAAGATCTCGTCATTGGCGAAGAGTAAAGTATAGAGTATTTCTTGCCGTACAGGGATTCCCATACCACGACATTTCGTCTTTAAGTTTTGCAAAACTTCCTCTAAGTATTCCTGAAATTAGCTCGGTGCTAATAAGCACTCTCCTCTTGAGATCCTTATTTACGGACTGTTCTTGGAACATTCTGTTACATGCTTTTACAACACTCAAAAGTTCCTCATTACCTGAACATACCTATTACCGATGCCAAATACTGTGCAATATTATTGAGGGTCTCCCTAGACTCTCAATAACAAATGTGCTGTAATATTGTGCAATATTTGCTCTGGTTCGGAATGTTGCACGATGAAGACGCTGCTTCTATGGTAATTGGTTTGCCTTATGCTACGCAGGATAAAAAAAAAAAAAGATGTGGACGACAAACTGGTATTAGGGATGTCCAAGATTCACTCACGAAAACTTGTGAGAGAGTCCCTAATACGAATTTTACGTCCACATTTATTTTATCCTGCTTTGCATAAGGTAAACCAATTAGCACAGCAGCATCATCTTGATCGTCCAACATTCCGAAAAAAAAGTAGGATGTTACGACAGATGAGTAACAAAATAGAAATGTTAAGAATGAATCGTATGAGTTGTTGCTCGCAAAATACTGTTGCGAAGGACAATGTTTTAAAAAATTTGATCCAGGCAAAGTTATGAAGAAAAGTATATATATGTTTTTTAAACATTTTTCTGCGTGACGCTATTTTACGAGCAACATCTCATACGATTCATTCTGAATTTTCGATGCACTCTAATACGAACACTCATCCGTCTTGTTTTGAGTTCATTCCCAACGCAACAACCAAAGTACAACACAACGACGAGCGGCGAACACAAAGATGCCCGAAGACCTAATAACGCGAGAAACTATCAAGGATATTATCAATATTGCACAATATTTGTCGAGGCAGCGCAATAAATTCCAAAAGTTTTGGAGGTGTTGAATACTACTGCATAACCTTCCCCACACGTTCACTACCGTCGCACAACAGAAATACTGCGCAATAATAATAATCGTCCTTTTGCTTTATATTAATTTCTTACTAATATTCTTCCGCTGCTTACCTCTACTTCGGTGGCACAAATGCACTCACAATGCACACGTTAAATTTGCTCCAAATACGCAACGAAACTTGTAGAATTTTCAAAACTACTGAACAGTTCTTACGAATTTAGTCGGAAATGAACTTATTACTGACTACAAAATGTTTCTCTGTCTCACTGTTTACCTGATTGCACACTCGTTTTAGTATCTTTGGGTGTGGCGCTTAACCAGCAGAAAACGTATATTTACAGTATTTTTATAAACAAGTTCACGTCTACGCTGAGGGGATGAAAGTCATGGGATGGCGATATCCACGTATACAGATGACGGTATTGTTGCTTGCACAAGGTAGGAAAGGGCAGTGCATTGGAGGAGCTGTCATTTGTACTCACGTGATTTCTGTGAAAAGGTTTTCGACTTGGTTTTGGCCGTACGATGGGCGTTAACAGACTTTGAAAGCGGAATTGTAGTTAGAGCTCGACGCATGAGACATTCCGTTTCGGAAATCATTAGGGAATTCAACATTCAAAGATCCAAGTGTCAAGATTGTGCTGAGAGTACCAAATTTCACGCTTTATCTCTCGCCCCAGACAAAGCAATGGCCGACGGCCGTGATGTAACGACCGGGAGCAGCGGCGTTTGCGTAGTGTTGTCAGTGTTAACAGGCAAACGATACTGCGTGAAATAACCTCAGAAATCAACGTGGAATGTACGACGAACGATTCCGTTAGGACAGTGCGGCGAAATGTGGCGTTAATGGGCTACGGCAGCAGACGACCAACCCGAGTTCATCATGACATCGCCTGCAGCGTCTCCTCTGGGCTCGTGACCATATCGGCTGGAGCCTAGACGACTGGAAAACCGTGGCCTGATAAGAAGTGGCCCAATTTCAGTTGGTAAGAGCTGATGGCAGGATTTGACGGTGGGACGGAGCAGACGCCACGAAACCATGGACCTAACAAGGGGAGGCCGCCAATTGTGAAATTCAGATTGGATTCATACTGCGCATAATAAAAGTTCATGGCCAGAGGTGTAATGTGGCAAAGCACCAAGATGCACTTCTCAGCCGTTGTCGAGAAAATCAACAGTTAAAAGAAACCATTGCAGTGAAATACTCTCTACGATAATTGATTTTATACAGCGTGGTGGCGCAGCGGTAAGCGCTCGGGTTCGTAATCCGAAGGTCGCTGGATCTAATCTCGTGCAATGCAACTTTTTTTTTATTATTAGTTTTTTGTAATTCAAATATATATATATATATATATATATATATATATATATATATATATATATATATAAACTATTAATGAACTGCTTATGCATGTTGGTGAAGGCAGATCGCTCTCCAATTGTATCGCCTCCATTTTTCCGTATGTTTAACATGGTGTACCAAAGCTCTCACGTCCGCACTGATTTTCGACAATGTTATAAGTTGCGCTAGGGACCCCATCTACCTTCTTTCGAAGTTAGCAGGCAACTACGCTGTTATAAGGCGGCTCGTTTCGGCCCATTCAACATCTGTCCTTTAAGTGTAACGAGCGAGTAACGGAGTTTATATTTCATAGCTGCCACAGCAATTTTGTGTTCGTGGGGTTTCTATTCTAATTCGAACGTTTGACTTACGCTATACGTATTCGTTTCGGAATACCGTTTCTACGTCCTCCGTTAACCATACGTGGTTAACATTATGAAGACAATTAATAACATTTGTGAAATGCAACTTTGTTTGTGGAATACATAATGATGTTCGAAGTCGCCAGTTTTTCCACGACTAACGACTTCCAACAACTTATTATATGCATAATTGTTGGAACATATATATATATATATATATATGTGTGTGTGTGTGTGTGTGTGTGTGTATACACACATTTGAATTACAAAATCAAATACTAAAAAAAAAAAAAAAAGTTACATGGCGCGAGATTCGATCCGGCGACCTTCGGATTACGAACCCAAGCGCTTACCGCTGCGCCACGAAGCTGTATAAAATTATTTATCGTAGAGAGTATTTCACCGCAACGGTTTCTTTTAACTGTCGATTTTCTCGACAACGGCTGAGAAGTGCATCTTGGTGCTTTGCCACATTACACCTCTGGCCATGAGCTTTTATTATGCGCAGTATGAATGGAATCTGAATTTCACAATTGGCAGCCTCCCCTTGTAAGTTGTCAACAAGGCACTGTGCAAGCTGGTGGTGGCTCCACGATAGCGTGGCTTGTGTTTACATGGTATGGACAGAGTCCTCTGGTCAAACTGGATGTATCATTGACTGGAAATGGTTACGTTCGGCTACTTGCGGACCGTTTTCAGTCATTCGTGGACTTTATGTTTCCAAACAACGGTGCGCCATTTCACTGGGCCACAATCGTTCGCGATTCTTTTGAAGAACATTCTGGGTGATTCGAGTGAATGATTTGACAATCCAGATCGCCCTAGATTAATCCCATCGAACATCTGAAGGGCTTATTTCAACAGTGGTACAAGTCCTTTTTTGTTGAAACTTCCTGGCAGATTAAAACTGTGTGCCCGACCGAGACTCGAACTCGGGACCTTTGCCTTTCGCGGGCAAGTTCTCTACCATCTGAGCTACCCAAGCACGAATCACGCCCCGTCCTCACAGCTTCAATTCTGCCAGTACCTCGTCTCCTACCTTCCAAACTTTACAGAAGCTCTCCTACGAACCTTGCAGAACTAGCACTCCTGACAGAAAGACGGGACATTAGTCATGCTTGGGTAGCTCAGATGGTAGAGCACTTGTCCGCGAAAGGCAAAGGTCCCGAGTTCGAGTCTCGGTCGGGCACACAGTTTTAATCTGCCAGGAAGTTTCATATCAGCGCACACTCCGCTGCAGAGTGAAAGTCTCATTCTGAAGATATTTCTTACCCATTCGGGAAGACGGTGATTCGTATCTCAGTCCGACCATCCAGATTTAAATTTTCTGTTGTTTCCATAAATTTGTTATTGGAAATGCTTTTACCTGTAAAGGATGTGGTCCGATTTCCTTTTTCAGTCGGTGCTAGTGTTCTTTAATTACCTTGACGTTGAAACCTAATGTGAGATTTGTATATGTTTCCGCAATTAATCTCAGTGTTTGTGTACTGTTATTAATTTTTGACACGTTCCGAAGCACTGATGCCCATCATCAGGCATCAGAAACATTCAAAGCTGATGTTACCAGATTATTTCTCAGTGGCGAAGGTCATCGTTGTATTCGTGGCTCATACGTCTACCTACAACGAAACACGGGGAGGTTATAGTTAAACTGAAGCTGCTCACGGAGAACACTTTTTTATTGTACAGCTCTCCCTTGATGTGTGACTTTTCAAGTTGTGCATTTTATTTCCACGTCGTGTTGTGACATTTCGTCTTTTTTTGGCCAAATGCTCCGATGCATCATTCCCTTTGCTTCTGTTTTCGTAGCTTTTGTTTCCAATGTTCTGCCTATGGCATGCAAGTAGACATTGATTCGGAAAACGAAACGACTACAAGTCGAGCAATAATTTCGCATGTTCCCCGTTTCAATGGGTAGCCTGAGACTTGCTACTAACGCATCGCCACATTCGCAGAACACGACAAAAACGTCGCAGAACAGCCCCGAAAGTTGTTCTGCGACTCGTGTTCCAAGACTTTGTCGCCATGTGGGTACGCGACTTTAATTGTCAGCGCGGTATATCTTTATCCTCACTGAAGTGGGAAAGCATAATTGTTCATTTTCTCTGTTTTTTTTCGACTAAAAAGGCGGTATATGGGAAAAAATTTGTAGTCATTACTTGAAGTATAAGTTTCTCGTTGTACACTGTGTTAGAGCTATAAGTACAGATATTGTGGACATTTGCACCTTAGCACCTACTCATTTCAGTGTTTTAATTGTTTTTTCTTTGTGTCTAACACTCATCTCACAAACAGGCCACACAGTTTACTATCTAAACGTTTCCTACTTAATCGTAATCGTACCACAAAGTGGACTAGGCCTGTCTGTATAGACTACCAGTTTTGCGTCCACACATGTAGACTTTAACATCTGGCCTGCTGCCCAGGAGAAAATAAGCATTAACTGCTTGCTCTTGGAGGTACCAACCAACGAAAAAACATACTACTCCTAAGAGCTAAAATTATTAGTCTGAAAATGCAGTAAATAGTGACGTAAAGCAGTTCAGTACACTGTCCTCAGTCAGCAATCAAAATATCTGCACTTATGCCCTAACTTTTAATTTTTTTTTAAAATCGCTAAGTTTACACACTATTTAACCTAAATTAACCTAAGGACAAACACACAAACCCATGCCCGAGGGAGGACTCGAACCTCCGCCGGGACCACCCGCACAGTCCATGACTGCAGCGCCTCACACCGCTAGGCTAATCCTGTGCGGCTTATGCCCTAACTCCCTCATACCTATTTCATCATGGAAATTTGTTATATGTAGGATATTATTGTGCTCTGTGTAAAATATCAGCTTTCCTCGTGCAGTTGAAGTGACGTCATAAGTGACATGAGCTTTCAAACCAGTGGCGCCGTGAGCGTCGCACTGTTATATAGCAGTAAAATAGTGAAGAACTACATAAGACGATTGGAAAACACAAACTAGTACTCTAAAAGTGGATAGCGATCAAATGAAATGAAATGTTGTGTGACGAGGGCCTCCCGTCGGGTAGACCGTTCGCCTGGTGCAAGTCTTTCAATTTGACGCCACTTCGCCGACTTGCGCATCGATGGGGATGAAATGATGATGATCAGGACAACACAACACCCAGTCCCTGAGCGGAGAAAATCTCCGACCCAGCCGGGAATCGAACCCGGGCTCTTTTGATTGACAGTCTGTCGCGCTGACCACTCAGCTACCGGGGCGGACTAGCGATCAAAAATGTTGCGGGTGTGTGAAACATACTGCCGAACACAGAGAAGAATTCGTTATCCTGTTAGAAACTGTGAAGTGTCGTGCTTCATGCATACGTCAGTCACAAACCAACTGGATATATAGCACGTTCTGCTGGAACACGTACGAATGTAGAGGGAACAACTTAGCAGTGCCTTGCATAAAACGATATTTCTTTAAATGAATGATTTTAGTGTTTTCGTTAGTAACGTGACGTGAAAATTTAACGAGAAACAGGTTTGTTGACATAATTATGCAAACGGGCGGGGTATTTCCACGCCTGACTTACCTTCTGAGATCCTCTTTCGGTGTGGCTCGAGAAACACGTGAACCTACGTAAATGTTCCGCAATGCACCATACAGCGCATGCCCGGGGACACTTCATAACATTCTTCGTCTCTCTCCATTTCGGTTGCATTAGTGAATGGATTTGGGGAAGAATATGTTTCACATTCCCACAAGCACCCTGAGAGCTCGTACCAGAATACAAGCTAGGCAACAGATCTGATTTATATCTGCCTCCTGATTGTTGATTGTTTCAGCTTTTCCAACAGCATGGTACGAGAACAACATTCTCAAAGATTCTCACATGAGATCGCTGGGCAGATATTGGTTTGCTGAACTCTCGATTTTTGTGGACAGTTTCGTTTGAATGCCAAGACTACGCCACTGAAATCACTGGAGCTACACCAGTAATTGTGCAAGCTCACGACCTCACGCCCAAATTTCATCCAATAAATCAGTCAGAGTCGTCTAGACATTCTCTTTACGACTGATTTCAGCTGTTTGACTACCTACCTGACATCACCTTGTAACATTACACTCAGATATTTAAATGATGTGTCTCACTCCAGCGACTGACAATGAATGACGAAGCGACAAGCCACAGTTTTCCTTCATATGGTGTCAAAAGAAGTACTTCAGTTTGAAACTTCATAGCACAACCAACTGTGGGATCGTAGAAGTGCAATGAAGAAAATACAGAGAGGAAGAATTTTTTTAATCTAAAGTTAAAAAATTGGCCAAAAGCTGAAGGATAGGATAGGGAAAACCTGTTCCGAAGAAACAAATCAAGTTCATAGCAAAAAGCGAAAGGATATGACAGACGAAGACGAACCTATCTTCCTAAGCACTTTGAGAAGTCCTAAACGGTCTGATTCACATCCAAAAAGCAAATAAGTAAACCGAAATAGTCTTTTAACGTTATAAACGAAAAACAGTGACAAAAACGATTATCCGAAAATTATAAAATAAGGCTCTAGAACACAGCTGTGTGATGCATTTATGCCTTCCATAGTTTATTACTGAATTACAAGCTTGGAAACTTAGAATAACAGCGTAAGGAATATATTAGATTCCCTAAAATCTTCAGAATATTAATGAAATTTATTAGAACGTAGGAAACTTGTCAGAAGCAATGGGGAAGGGAAGATTGCCATTTTGACATATTTACAGTGTGCGTGGTAACACACCACAGAAAAAGAACATCAGATACCTGTGCGAAAAAAGTAAATAAGTGAATAAATAAATAAGTTTCAAGAGGTCAAGAAGGAAAGTAAGAGTAGAAGAAGCAATAGGAAAAGATATATTTAGAAGGAAAGTTTAAAAAATTGAAGGCTTCGAGGAAAGGAATGGACAAAAGACAGACACAGAGAGATCGGAAGAAAGGGAGAAGGAACAACGAAGGAATACTAGAAAAAAAGTCGAAGAACTGAATTTGGTACGTGGTCCCTAGAAGGAGCTATGGCAGAAATAAATAAGAAGAAAAATGAAAGGAGCTGATGCTGCAACAGATTTGCTCCACTCTTCCTCTACACGTCGAAACTGGGGAACCACAGCAGGAAGGACGAAGGCCGAGAGTTTATCGCGTTGTCAACGTCGAGGTCGTAGGTCAAACGGATAAGGACAGGGGAAGGACACCGAGGGCTAATTGAAATGACAGCACTGGAATGTTTCTGGAACGAGTAATGGAAAATTCGAATTACAATGGCCGAGAAAGGAGACTTGCAACCCAGTACTCCAGCTTGCGAGTCCAGGGGACATGGCTTCGGCTCTTTATCTGTCACACAGTACATGCTACATTCAATTTGAAGCATTTCCTGTACTCGGTTGCTGAATATTTTTAATTCCATGTTGTAGAATTTGAAACAATCCTGGTACTCCTATGAAACTAAAAGCCCCTCAAATACGTTTTGCACTAGCGACTTTTTTTGCCACACACGTGCTGAGTGCACGTCATATGGCAGCGTGCAAATCAGCCGCAACCACGTCACGAATGGGTCGTTGTCGCCAGTGATCAATTGACTGTGCCGAGTGTAGAGTTCTCCAATCCTGAATGTTCTAAACAATGCGCATGCGCAGAAACGGGGTAGCGTCCCGTCGTCTGCTAATGTCAGACTTTAACCAGTTCACGCCGTGTTCACTCCTACCACTGTCGTTTTTTTAGGATTCCGTGCCTCAATCGGTGAAAACGGAACCCATACAGGATCACTTCGTTTAGATAGAGGTATCAAGATGAAATTTATTTCACACATTGAAGTCCCTTGGCGGTGTAAAAAATTGAAGCTCTAAGTCAGTGCAGTCAAAAGATACGGGCATTCATGTCACATATTTTCGAACTCGCAAACTCACTTTTCAGCACCTATATGGTGCCACCCGTTGGCCTATAAGCATGAAATTTGGGAAAAAGGGAGTTTTCACAGTACGACAAAAGGAAAAAATCCGAAATCTGTAATTTTTAGTTATAACAATAAAAAAATTGTCATTTCTTATCTGCTTCTCTGTCGTCCGTTTATTGAGACCCCTTTGTCTCAGGAACGGCTAGACGTATCAAGGTGAAATTTATGTCACATACTAGGCTCCACGGTTCCTTGGCGGTATAATAAACGTTAGCTTCCAAGCAAATGCAATCAAAAAGTTGGCCAATATCACATATTTTGATACTCCCAAACTCACTAATCTCGACGCGAAAGTCGGCGAAGTGGCGTCATATCGAAAGACTTGCACCCGCCGAAGGGCCTACCCGACGGGAGGCCCTAGTCACACGACGTTTAAGTTTTTACTCACTAATCAAAACTTATGGTGTGCATCCTATTGAGCTAAAATGAAGAACTTTACCAGGAAGTAATGGTTCGCAGCACAAGTAAAGGAAGCAATCCGAAAACCGTTAATTTGTAATTATATTACACGAAAAGAAATTTTTTTCATTTTTAACCATCTCTCTGTTTGACTCTTAACACCCCTTTTTCTCCGGAATAAATTGGCGTATCAAATTTATGTTCCATACTTAAGTCTATGATCCCTTGGCGGTGTCAATATATATAACAGTTCATGTTATCCAGTCTTACAAATTTCGTTTTACTGCGGACACACGTCCAGATCGTCCGCTCTCAAAACTCTGCCATCTCTCTTCCCACATCCACGACTGCTGGCGGCTCACCTCCAACTGCGCAACGCTACGCGCAGTTCACATCCAACACTACAATGGCGAATATTCCGACAATGCCAACCAGCCACAGACTGCACACAGCACAGCCAGTGATTTTCATACAGAGCGCTATGTGACGTTACCAACATAAAAACCTAAACAGCCTACTTACATAGGCCCCATGCTCCCCACAAAAATTTTACAAATTATTTTGGGGAGTGGCCAATAATGATTTGTTAATTTTTTTCATAATTACAATACCAAAGTTATCAAATGCACACACATATTGATACACTGTTGGTCAAAAGCAAAAATTGTTCTCATAGTCCATAAAGACAGTCCTGATCATTCATCACAGAAGTAATTGCAGTTTTTTTTCTCAAAGTCTGAGCAGTAAAAGAATATGCACACGGAAGTAGTGGATTTCCATGCAGTCTTGAAGAAGTAGTGTTGTCCTTCCAACGGAAAGACAGTGCTGACTCTTAACATGAAAACAGGTAATCGGCCACAACAGAGCAAACCCACAGCAGAGTCGGTCGAAGTTTCGATTAATATGGGTAGGTAGGTCATCACAGAGCAGAACACTGTAGTCCTGGTGGAGATTATGGTATTGTTGGGCCATCAAAGGTGCGAACCTACTGTAGTCCTCGTAGAGACGGCCAGCAGCCATCTGTTGCGACTGTGCAGGTGCGCAATCACCAACGAAGAGTCTTGCGGTCAATATGGCAAGTCCATAAACCACCACTTCGGAATTGTCCTTAGTACCAGCAATGCTGTTAACCAGTCCCTTGCTGAATTATTAACACACGTGCAAACACTAACAGTCCTAACTTCTCACATATTGCGCATATACTATGACCAACAAAAACTTGTGCAGTGAAATGAAACTTAGTTTGAAGAACTGGTGTCTATACAATTATAAATTTACAACATAAGAATGCAATTACAAAGGTACAAAATACATCATTAAAGAACATAATAATACAGATAACATTTGTAGTAATACAGCCTTTACAAAAGAACAGAAATTAACATATACATCAGTGTTACAAGAATTATGACATAAGTAAATAAATTTAAAAAGATGAGAAGAGCTTTCGAAAGATTAACTTCACACCTGAGTATTAAAACAGAACGGAATAAATAATGTCTAAACATCTTTACAAAGTAAATAACATATTATTAATGCAAATTATATTTGAGGATAACAGTATTCCTCATCATAGCGAATAGAAAGAATGCTTGGATGTGTGTACGAGATGTTTGCTCGATTAAAAAATGGCGAAATGGCGACTGATGACAAACCTCGTTGTGGGCGTCCATCAACTGCCCGAATCGACGAAAATGTTGAAAAAATGGAGAGCTTATGCTCACAGACCATCGACAGACAATCAGAGAATACCAGGTTATTTTGGAGGTCAGTTCAGCGAGTATTAACGGAAGATTTGGGAATGAAAAGGCTTGCTCCCAAGTTTGCCCCTCAGGGCAAAAGGAATATGTAGTTGAAACATGTAGTGCTTTGAAACAGAGCTTAAAAATGATTCAGATTTTCAGTCAGTGGTTGTTACTGGTGATGAGTCATGGTGCTACGGTTACGAACTAGAAAGTAAGCCACAATCAAGCCAGTGTGTAACACCATAGCTCTAATGTTGTACGGATTTATTTTGCCTTTTGCTTTGGTTTAATGTTATAACATAGAGTATCTGTAAATGTGTTTGAGTCGATAACATAAAATTGTATCCTCCTTTCTTTGTAAAAACTTGGATGTTATGATTTGATTCTATGTAATGTAGTATATCTGTCTTTTAAATTCTTTGTCCTATTTGGAGGGAACAAAACTTACTATATATAATTGTAATTTCTGTGTGAATAATTTTTTGTACAAATGTCAATAAGTGCAAATGATCTGTTTTATTTAATGTATTTGGTTACTGTTATGTAATTGCTCATCCTCACTTAGGATTCTTAGTTATTTTGTATGTATAAGGTGTTGTGGTTCCCCTCGGTAACGGAACTGTGTAGCGCGCGCAAATTGTGATTGGCCTGGGTAGAAAAGGTGGAACAAGAGTCAGTCGGGGACGAGCTACCAAACTGTGCACTGCCCATGTAAAGGTTGTAAATTGTGTTGGTTCAGAGAGAGGCTTTTTCTGCTACTTTTCAATGCCTCGGATGGATGGATAAATAGCTGGAACGATTCTGGAATTGGTATTCATCATCGCCACCAAGAAGGATTAGAGCCCAGCAATTCTGTCTGCAAATCCACCTACCAACATGCAGTTGCCACCACATTGCGCAATCACTGTAAAGGAGTACTATAATAATGTACAGTGAAGGATCAGCTTATTGGGCGATTTAGTGTGCACAAATATAAGGTAACTTATAACTGAACTTATGTACCTACCTTGATTTTTTCCTATCACAACACCTCTCAGGTTCCTCTCAATTTGCCCGCATCTCGTGGTCGTGCGGTAGCGTTCTCGCTTCCCACGCCCGGGTTCCCGGGTTCGCTTCCCGGAGGGGTCAGGGATTTTCTCTGCCTCGTGATGGCTGGGTGTTGTGTGATGTCCTTAGGTTAGTTAGGTTTAAGTAGTTCTAAGTTCTAGGGGACTGATGACCATAGATGTTAAGTCCCATAGTGCTCAGAGCCATTTGAACCATTTTTTTCCTCTCCATTTGAATTATGATTACCGAGTGTCCTATTTTGTGGAAAAAAATGAAAGCCTCGAAATTAGACAGTTAATTACATAATGTTATTTGATCTTTGATGAGAAGGGCATATTCAGATTTACTGTGGATTTAGTGAAGTTGTGGGAGGCAGTAAATGTAGTTTTGTGAAGTTTCAAAGTCACCTATGCAATCATTTAGTAAAATTTGCTGTTCCTTTTATAAATTAAAGTTCTTAAAATTGAGGCTTATAAAGTTTTGCTTGGTTAATGATCATAGTGCTACCTGTAGTAAATCTTAAAAGGTGAGTCAGTTTCTTGTAATTTTGTCAACATTGTGTTTCACTGTAGTAAAAGTGGAAAACTGCAATAGTTGAAAATTATATCTTCATGATTGCTAAGTGTTTGTCTCTCTTGTGTATTGGAAGTGCATATTAATAGTATAACAGGATCCGCAGTTTGTGTATAATGCTAATGCTAGGTAACAAGTAATGGGAAGACCACTACTTATGAAAACATTAATTTCTTTATTCAAAAGATAGTGAGAAGCAACCTGTTAGTGGATTCCAATTAACTTCCATTTCAAATAGTAAAGTATTTAACTGAGAGAGACTTAACCTATGTCCAATTTATGATCCTGCAGTGAATATTAATAGTAATGTTATAAAGACCATTCAGTTTGAATAAGCCTTGAAAGTAATAGTGCGTTTCGGTAACTGTTATATTTTTGCAAATAGTTTGTGCTGCTCTAGTTGTTAGTTCCAACCTTAACGTTAACAGAGGCAGGTGTCAGAGTTCATTGCACTCGCGTGTGGTAAATTATAGTTTGTGTTATCCGTTAAAGTTACTCCTCCCTAATTTCTTAAACAAGAATATTAATCATTCTCTTGCCTAATTATTCTGGTGACCGTTGTCTTTACTCTCTAAACAGTATAGCTAAGTAAAATATTATTTGTTACTGTTTAAATGTTTACGTCATTCTGACTTTCACTTGCGATAAGCCACTTCCATTAGGTACAATACGGTCAACATAACAAAATTCCTCTCAGAGGGTAACACTGCTCTGTTGCTTTATACCATAATTACTCTAACAAAATAATTCTGTTTTGCAAACTGCCTCCATGGTGCCTTATGGTGTAGCTTGTAACCTTCCCACCGCAATTTTAAAGAAATGACAATACTCAATAGAAATGGGAGCCGAGTGTAACCTCCCCACAATATTTTTGAAAAAGTATGGGCAATATTATTTAAGAATGCTAATGGACACTGCTCTAAGCGTAACCTGCCCACAATCAAATGTACTGACAATGGCAACAAAAAATGTGAAATACGCAATCTGACTCAAATATAAATTCTTCACAAAATTTAAAGTCCGTTCAGTGACAAGAAAATACAATTAAATCGAAATATCGGTCTTTGGCCCTGTGTAAAACAATCAGAATTAAAGTCTTACCTCAGAATAAATGGACGTCACATATCTGCTCTTGTTGTTGCGCACCGCTTGGAGGAACTGCATTGCAAATAATAATATTCTCCTTTTTTGTGATTTTACTAAAAATTTTCTTTTAAAGAAGTGGAGTGAAAAGGGAAGTGCAACGAAATCTTTAGTTCCATAAAAAATTAAATTTTTGAAAAAATGCTTTTGAAATAAAAATTATTATTGGGGAACTTGTTGGAGAATAGTTACAATAAATAAAATTTTTCATTATCTAATAATTATATTAATTAACAGTATACCTTATTCCTCATCTTGACCAGTGTTGCCGACCGCCTACATCACACAACCGCACTGGGCTGCTACTACTGACCTACCGCTCTGCATGACGACTACAGACTGAGTACTGCTCTCAACTAGACAGAGCTACAGACTCGCAACGACTGAACTGACAGACTCGCAACGACAGACTGACTGACTGAGAACCGCTCTGCATAGCGACAACTGGCGAACAGCTCGCAACACTCGCGCGGTCAAGCGCATACTCTCTGGTCACAGATGCTACAATGCCTCGCCATCGCTGCTGCGTTACATACGTGTTTCATAACCCTCCACTGGGGGGGCAAAAATTTGGCAGCGATGGTGAGTCATTTGGACTTGCCAAGCGCGGCAAAATTTTTCTTTAATTAACAAAATTCTATAACTTACAGAGTATTTAAATGTTGTGCACACGCACTAAGTACAAAATATATCAGACAAAGACAAAATGTGAATACAAAACATAGTAGCAAATCAGAAAAATGTATATACAAATTTGACAGATAACAAAGTGCACAGGCACTGAAAAAATTCTTTAGCATATTCAGAACAAATAAACAGACTGGCAAAAAATATTATGTTGACAAGTGTACATGCACTGAAAAATGTCTTTAGTATTTTCACAATAAATAAACATAATGGCAAACATCATGTCGACCAGTGACATAAGTGTACTCACACTGGAGTTTAGCGAATCGAAAAATGTATAACCTATGAACATAAATGATGTTACCAAAAAATTTTTTCTTTATGTGACAAGAATCAGGATAGGGAAGGGAAGGATTGCATCATGGTTGTAGCACTTTAGATTGCACACAGCTGCTCTGAAAGTCCATATCTTTCCACAGAAGTACAACACCAAGTGACACAACTTGAAGTTCTTTTCCCATCAGAATTTATCATTGTAGCCAAGACACTGAACTGTCGTAGTAATGTTCCATGTTTTCATTTTGGCAGTACATTAGGTACACCAAACAGTGGGACCATAATAATGTCTTCATCGCTCATGGTGGTGGACAGCATGTCGTGTCAACACCACACTCTTACAAGGCACACCAACGTAGAATTAGTGCAAAACCAAATATAGTGCTCCATGATCACTGGGATAGACAGGACAAATGGACATTGCAATAATTCAGGGTAGTCAGCTTATGAGGTGAAGGACATCAAGTCACATAATATTGACAATTACAGACTTAATTAGTAGTTTGTGGCATTCATAGCCCAGTTATTGAACATTTCTGTACCAAGTATGTAGTATTACAGAAAAATGTTCATTAATTGTTGTACATAGAATCAGTAGCCTTCTTTTCCTGGTTACAAAGCATTATGAAATAATCGCATTCTTTTCAGTTACAGAGTATAATTAAGAATCATTAACCTTCTCCTAATTACAGTTAATTAATCATTTGTCGTTCCAATAATCATTAGCCTTTGCCTAATTACAATTAATTAATCATTTGTCGATAATTAATCATTTGTCTAATTACAGTTAATTAATCATTTGTCTAATTACAGTTAATTAATCATTTGTCGTTAATTAATCGTTTGTCTAATTACAGTTAATTAATTAATCATTTGTCATTTCAATATAGTAAGAATTATTAGCCTTAATTAATTACAAAGCATTATTAAACAGTCACATTCTTTTCTGGTTACAAAGTATCAACATTGGAAACAAGAGCTAATCAATGGCATAATTAATCACAATTCTTCAAGTGACAATTATTGGCACTCAGTGGCCAGCAAGTATTGAATAGAATCATCATTCAGTATTATTCAGATTATTATGAAGTCATTATTAAAAATCAGTTAATTACAGTCAAATCATTAATAATCACAGGCATTATAAGTGGTAACATTACAATAAACAGTGTTCCTCCTTCAGTAGTATTCAGACCATTACAAAGTCATTATTAAAATCAGTTAATTACAGTCAAATCATTAATAATCACAGGCATTATAAGTGGTATCATTACAATAAACAGTGTTCCTCCTTCAGTAGTATTCAGACCATTACAAAGTCATTATTAAAATCAGTTAATTACAGTCAAATCATTAATAATCACAGGCATTATAAGTGGTATCATTACAATAAACAGTGTTCCTCCTTCAGTAGTATTCAGACCATTACAAAGTCATTATTAAAATCAGTTAATTACAGGCAAATCATTAATAATCACAGGCATTATACGTAGTATCATTATAATAGACAGTGGCAGTTATTAGCTAGTGACAAAGCATTATTTTGAATATGGTCTCATTAAGAGGTCATTACTCAAGTGACATGCTATTCAGAGTTGATCAGTATTATTCAGAATTTTCTCAAACTGGTATCACTATTTGGGACTGTTAATACATTTTATATATTTTTTTTTTTTTTTTGTTAGCAATGCATTGCGTTGGGATCGATAATTAATTGCTGAAACATAACACTACTTGTTTTTGACCTATTGCTGCAAATGAGGATATGTAACGTCATTCGTCATGAGTCAGCTGTAGCAAGGTTATGTAACAAGGCAGTACATGTGATCACATTTATAAGCGATAGACACAAATGGGTAAAAAATAAAAATGCAAGTACTAGAACAGGTATAATAACTAACAGGTTTAGTAAGTATCATGAAAAGCTTCTCCTGGAAAAAAATACAAAAACGGATTATTGACCTGAAAGAAGAAACGCACACTATGCTGAAAAGTAGTGAACTTCGAATTAACAGGCAGTGAAGTGTGTATAAAAATGTGTTCCATAGCTGTCCTTTCCAAAACTTTCAGTCATCCTACTATGCAATGTAACACCTGCTGTCAAAGCAAACTGCAACAAATACCTAAATAACTACATAGCATAAATACATAACTTCAACATTATCCTCATCTGTAAAGAAAAACTTCATTATCCATATCATCATAACTTCACTATTATCATCACCTGTAAAGAAAAAACTTCATTATTCATAACATCACATCCTTCATCATTATTCATCAGTATTCATTATCATCTGCAAAAAATCACTTCATTACTTATTACATAACTATTCCTTATCTCTAGCATATTTCATCACTAAAACTAAGATGTGTAGTTCAGTCTGACAGCCTGCATCAATCACCTTGTATTCTGAAAGAAAAAAATTAGTTAAGACTGCTATTCTTCGATGAGTATAGTATATTCTTGTTAATGTTTGTTAATCCTGATCCATTTACTCTTCCTCATAAAGTTATTGCATCTCCTTTCGTTTATTCCGTAGGTGAAATTCCATTTATGTTAAATTTATTTCTTAGAATCATCATTCCTTTCTGAAATTGATGAACAAAGATTAATGTCCTGCATTTAAATCATATACCCACTAGATAATGACTGGTTTATGGTAGCATAATTAACCCTACAGCATAACATGACAGAAAACGTAATATGTCAAAAACATTGACAGTGTTCAAAAACAAAAAATATATACAGAATAATACTATGCAGCACCAAAAAAAAATGTGAAACAGTCACGATGTTGAGATGTCATAAGGCAAAAAAAATGTCAAAGTCGACTGGTGTGTGTTATATCTTAACTATTTCATAGTCCATACAAACAAAACTGGAGTACAGTCATATACACAAAAAAATGGAAAATGTGCACGGTCTGATGTGTAACGACAAGAAAAGCGACCTGCTAACCTTACCTTGCCGGGCACTTGCCAAGAAAAAATACGATAATCATCAGTAATTAGTCACGTGAAATAATTGCATTAGTAAATGGCATCATAGTGTGTTGAATCATACAGTGGTTTCACTCAATAAACGGTTTAATGTTTGATATATGGTGATTGCCTTTCGATTTTCTGGTTCTCAAAGTTTCGACGTGTACAACATTGGGGTGAGGGATGCTGCGAATCCGATATGGACCTGCGTATAGAAGTTCAAATTTACTGCACTTACCTTTTAATTTGCTGGATAAATAGTGTGTACGTACTAGTATCTTCTGTCCAACGTGAAAGTCGCGGCGTGTACAAACCTGTTTTTGCTGTCTTCTCCGGCGCTCTGCGGCACGTTTGATGTTGTTCAGCGCAATGTCAATTATTTCGTGGTGGCGTAGGCGACGACTTTTGGGAAATTCTATTAATTCTTTAATTTTGTTCGGTGGTTCAACGTTTTTCAGTATAACAGTCGGAGGTAGCATAGTGGATTCATTTGGAATAGAATTAATTACATCTTGGAATGAGAATATGTGTGTATCCCAATCAATATGTCTTTTGTGGCAGTATATTCTACACAGTTTACCAATTTCCTTCATTAATCTTTCACAAGGGTTCGAAGAAGCGTGGTACTTGGATATATAGATCGGAGAAATGTTTCTGGCTCGTAACATGCGTGTCCATACACTACTACGAAATTGTGATCCATTGTCGGAAATTACTTTCATTACATGCCCTACATGAGATAGAAAATGTTTTATAAATGCATTTGAAACAGTTTTAGCAGTAGCTTTGCGTAATGGAGTGAAAGTAACAAATTTTGAAGTGAGCTCAACAGCGACAAATATGTAGCAAAAACCTCTGTTAGTTCTCGGAATCGGACCAAAAATATCTACTGCGGCCATATGTCTTAATTTAACAGGTATAATGGGATATAATGGAGGAATATGTGAAGTGGTGTCTGATTTAGCTTTCTGGCAAATTTTACAAGACGCTAAAACTCGTCGTATACGTTTCTCCATGTTGGCAAAATAACAGTTCTGTCTCAGTATAAGAAAACATTTTCTTGCTCCGTAATGTGCGTAACTTAAATGAGTGTACCAAATTAGTTTGTTAACCAGTTCGTCAGGAATGCATAATAACCAATTGTTGCTGTCAGGATGAGAGCGGCGAAACAGAATGTCATTGCGTACAGTGTAATGGTTTCTAATCGTAACATTATTCTTATCTTGCCAAAGCTGTTTAATTTCTTTCCACACATTGTCTTTATTTTGTTCTTGTGCTATGTCCTGTAATGACGATGAAATAAAGTTTTCAAATGCAACTTGTTGAATGTACATGACACTGAAATTTGCTTTGCAGAAGTTGGTTGCTACGTCTTGCTGATTGTTGCCGAGAGAACGCGATAGTGCGTCTGCTATAACATTTTGCGTGCCGGGAATGTGAACTATTGTAAAATTAAATTCTTGTAAATATAGTTTCCATCTACTTAATCTATCATGAGTAAATTTAGCTGAAAGTAAAAATTGTATAGCTCTATGGTCTGTGTAAACGGTGGTATGTCTGCCATAAAAAAAATGCCTAAATCTCGTGAAAGCCCATACAACACATAATGTTTCAAGTTCTGTGACGGAATAATTTCGTTCAGCAGGTGACAAAATGCGACTTGCAAATGCGACGTTTTTAATTACTGTTGAGCCTTCTTCTTCAATTTCCTGGAAAATGTGTACGCCTAAAGCGGTATTGGAACTGTCAGTGGCAATGGAAAAATTTCTGGTAAGATCTGGGTGCGATAAAAGTGGAGCATTCAACAAAGCATTTTTCAAATAACATTCTCGTGAGCAAAATTCTGCGTGTCAAAAGTAATGTTTGCGTTACTGTAATATGCAATCTGTGCTGTATCTGGTTAAAATCTATCGTATGTGTCGTTATTTATTTTACGGGAGGATGCTGTGGCATATCCACTATATGAACTGTTCTGTTATTTCTTACTGACGTGTTACGCTATGGATGACACCTATTGTCTGTTTCATTCATGATTATTTGTTGTTGCTGATGTTGTTGCTGCTCATAAGATCGACTGTTATTAAATGTACGCCGAGAATTGTGCTCATTATTTTTACGTCTGTCGTGATAGTCATTCCTATACGGTGTATTGCGATACGAGTTGAAATAGAGTGTTGTCTGTACGTAGTTATTTCTTTGCTGCCATGCGTTACCATTTGTTGGAGCTGGGACTATACGTGCACGCGGCGAAACATTAAAGCCTGGTTGACCTTGTAGACTGCATTGTTGGTTAGGTATGCTAAGCGGTTGACTTTCATGCTATTGTGGTGAAAAACATCTATTGTTACAAAAATGTGGTTCCGATTGCTCAAAATTTTATACATACTGATGATTACGATTTTATCTGTAATTAAAATTACGCTGGTTTTGGAGTGCCTAAAGAATGTTGTCACTTTCAGGAAAAATTTGTCACATCGGGTTTTCTTTAGTCATTTTTCTTAATTCTAGGTAGAGCAATAGTTAAAGAGCAGTTTTGATAGATATAAAGGATAGTAGAAGAGAAGGCAGCAGTGCAGAAAACTAAAGATGAAACAGCACTACTACAGCTCGGGGCCCTATGCTCGCTACGGCACATATTCATTAAAGCGTAATGAATCCCCTGAGGTCATTTACGCACTGCAAATAAATTTTAGCTTTTGTGTTATACGCAATGGCGGTAAAATTCCAAAGGTAAATTGTTGTAAGCACGTTAATTCAAGTTTCCTCATTACACGCAATGCTGATGAAAATGCAATAGCAAATTGTCGCATCAGGTTCAAAGCTAGCTTCTGCATTACAGGTAATAGCGGTGAAAGCATAAAAACAAATTGTCGTATACAGTGCAAAGCGTGTACCTGTACGCTGTCATTATTAAATTCCTTAGATTTTCTTACAAATGCAAATTGCTCGTAATCTACGTACTCGTCATTGAATTTAAAAACACGTTCGGGTTTGTGTGTGAATCTGTTCGTCTGTGTCATTTCGGATTTCAAGTTGCGTAGCTTTTCGGATTTCAAATCGCGTAGCTTTTCGGATTTTAATTCGCGTAGTCTCTGTAAATTGTTCACATTATACACGCTGCGTGAGTCAGACAAATGTCCGTAAAGTGGCGTCTGTTGTGGTATGTTATTAACTGAAATGTTTTTCATCTCTGTTACTTCTTGTTGTAAATTTGACAACTTCCTACGTAACGTGTTGTTAGATGAATCGATTTCATTAATTGTCTGCTGTAAATTTTGAAATTCAGGTGTTTGGATAAAAGAAACCGGTGCAGTATCGTCTGATTTATTGTCATTAGTGTTTTCGATAGCATCAATACGACTGGCCAATTCATCGCATTTTTCAGTCAGTATTTTAACCTGATCATCGGTTTTAGAATCAGACGCATTAATCTGTTTTTGCAACTTGCGCGTAGTTTCGCTCAGTTTTTTAACATCGGCTTTGATGACATCGCAATCCTGTGTTAGATCTAGTTGTTCGAATCTATCTGTCACTGTTTGAATATTTACTGTGTGTGTATCTGTTATTGCTTTAAGATCAGAAATTTCATCCCGTAATTCCGCGTTCAATTGTTCTATGGTATTAATTTTGTCGGACACTGTATTAATATTATTGTCTACATACGTCTTCGCTTTCGCGAATATTTTACGTTTGTCCTCTTGTCTTTGTGCAGTGATTGTTTCCATGACTTGTCGTTTTACTTTGTTTTGATCCTGAATAAATCTGCGGAAACGCGTATCACTGTTCTGTATGTGCTGATTAAAGCGCTCGTTAATCTGAGTGTTCTGCTGTTTGAATTTCGCGTCTATCTTTGCGTCCATAGTGCGCGAAAATTCTATCGTCATTGCTCTAAACTCGTCCCGTAATTGTGCAGCTTTTTCAGAGCATTGTTTAGCGACTCCGCTAATTTCGTCTCTGAGTGTATCTGTTGCGGCTGTTTGCATTTCCCTTAATTCTTGTGCAACAGACTTTATTTCTTCGCTATTTTTTTGTGAACAAGCCTCAATTTCCACGCGCAACTGTTCCTTAGTGTCATGACACTGCGCGGCAACAGCTTTAATTTGTTCACTAAGCTGCCTCGAATTGTCGTCAAATTTTTCATTTTGTTGTCTGACCTGTTCACTAAGTTGCTTGAGGTTTTCATTCTGTTGTTTGTTATCTTCCCTAAGTTGTCTGAGATTTTCGTCATTATTGTCAAGTTTTTTATCTAGTTGTTTGACATCTACACTATTTTCATTAAGTTGTTTACTCATTTGTCGCAACAAAGCCATAATTGGATTCGACTCAAGGTCAGCATTTCTATTTTCTGTGCTGTTCAATAGTGGATCTGGAATTGTTTCACTTTCTGTAACCCTTTGGTCATTTTGAGATTTACAAAAAGGTTTATCAGTCGGACCTACACTGTCACTCACTATTTCGGAATTAAATAAATCCGTCGTACTTTGTGTATCCTGTTCATTTTCATTAGACAAATTTGTCTGTTCGTCACTTGGGTTTTCCAAATCGGGTGTGTTAAGCTCTGCAGCGCTCATTACAATAGAGCGTTCTGCGTCATCAATTGTCGTCAAATTAACAGACGAGACAATTGAGTTCGCTTGTTCATCATTAATATAAAAGTCATCACTAGTGGTTATAATGCACTGATTGTTAGTGGACGCAGGATTGTCATGATTACACTGCGTGTCACTAGTATTATTGGTGAAGTTATTTAATTCGCTTATTTCGTTCATAATACCTCGCGATACACTATTCACAGTCCTTCGCGGCATTTTAACAACGGTCACAATTATTCACAAAACAATAAGCACAAATGCAAAAGCAACACACAAATACAATAGAGCAACGAATTGCCGTTGACCTGTAGAGAGAAAGTCACAAGTTAATAAAAGCGTTGCGCCAAATCCTAATTATATTTAAGCAAATAAGAGCAGATATCTGACTGTTGCTCAAAAGACTCTCAACGAAATACGATCCTGGACTGGGTGTCGCCAAGTGTAACCTCCCCACCGTAATTTTAAAAGAAAATATAGCAATACTTAATAGAAATGGGAGCCAAGTGTAACCTCCCCACAAAAATTTGAAAGAAACTAACACGACAATATTTAATTACGAATGCTAATGGACATTGCGCTAATTGTAACCTCGCCCACAATGAGAGGTATTGACAATGGCAACAAAAAATGTGAAATACGCAATCTGACTCAAATATAAATTCTTCACAAAATTTAAAGTCCGTTCAGTGACAAGAAATTACAATTAAACCGAAATATCGGTCTTTGGCCCTGTGTAAAAACAATCAGAATTAAAGTCTTACCTCAGAATAAATGGATGTCACATATCTGCTCTTGTTGTTGCGCACCGCTTGGAGGAACTGCATTGCAAATAATAATATTCTCTTTTTTTTGTGATTTTAGTGGAATTTTTCTTCAAAAGAAGTGGAATGAAATGGGAAGTGCAACGAAATCTTGAGTTCAATAAAAAATTAAATTTTTGAGAAAATGCTTTTGAAATAAAAAATTATTATTGGGAGACTTGTTGGAGAATAATTACAATAAATAAAATTTTTCATTATCTAATGATTATATTAATTAACAGTATACCTTATTCCTCATCTTGACCAGTGTTGCCGACCGCCTACATCACACAACCGCACTGGGCTGCTACTACTGACCGACCGCTCTGCATGACGACTACAGACCGAGTACTGCTCTCAACTAGACAGAGCTACAGACTCGCAACGACTGAACTGACAGACTCGCAACGACAGACTGACTGACTGAGAACCGCTCTGCATAGCGACAACTGGCGAACAGCTCGCAACACTCGCGCGGTCAAGCGCATACTCTCTGGTCACAGATGCTACAATGCCTCGCCATCGCTGCTGCGTTACATACGTGTTTCAAGCTGTAGCAGACGGAAGTGTTATAAGTGGACGACGTCACAGTCACCACGTCGAAAAAAATGTCTTCAAGTCAAATCAAACACCATAACAATGAGGATTTGATTTTTTAAAGGCCAGGGCATAGTTATTCAGAGTTTGGTCCCCCACGCCAGTCCGTCAATCAAACCTTTCGTTTCGAAGTTTTAAGAAAATTGCGCAACAGTGTTTGTCAAAAAATGTACGATTTCTGGCAGACAGGAGAATAGTTCTTCCAGTACGGCAACGCATCTGCACACACAGCCACGTCTGTTAGACAGTTTTTGGCTAAAAATGGCATGGTTGCGCTACCCACGCACCTTACTCGCCTGACCTGGCTGCGTGCGACTTTTTCTTATTTCCATGCACGGAAATGGACATGAAGGGGCACCGATTTGACAACACTGAAGAAGTCAAGAAAAAACGAGGGAGGAGCTGTCAGCCATTTCTAAAGGTGACGACAAAAATGTTTCGAACAGTTGAAGAACTGGTGGGACAAAAGGATTAGTTGTAAAGGAGAGTATTTTGAAGGAGACAAGGTTGTTTTGTAAACATATAGCTTTTAAAAATAATTCCGTTTTTTAGTACTCTCTCGTACAAGAGGCTTCCCGTACAAACAAGTCGTCTCATTACTCACGAGTTTCTGGGTCCCAATGCACTTCGCCCATCTTTTTTTTTTAAGCCGATGAGGACTTCATTCCAGTTAGTGACGCGGATGGAGATAGCCACGTCTGTCATTCTACGCTGACCTTCGGAGCTTCTAGTTGGCATGTGGCGCCACAGACAGCACCTTTTTTTTAATCATACGCCTTCTTTCGAGGCATCGACGCCATCACGTGCTGGGCAGTGCGCACACGGTAACGAATTGCTTTTATCACCACTTGTGACTGCTTATTGCGCACTGATGGCGTAGAAAATACTCTCGTGAATCTCTTTGTGGAAACAGATGACGGCAACACTTGCGTCACTAGTAGGCTAATAGGAGGCTGGAGTTCGAACCAGCGTTGTGGGGAAGAAAAAGTGACATAGAGTGGCGCAACTTTCAAAATAACCACGCCAGTAGCCTCAGATCGTTATTTAGTAAAGCAGAACTTCACGTAAGCAGAGAGAAACAGTACACCATCGTTCCAAACATCGTGTCAGCATGGTTTGAGGAATATGTCAAGGTCGTGGGGGTCTTGATGTGATCACCACTTTACCTAACTTCAGTCCCACTCAGCACATCTGTGTCGTGATTGAATATGTTGTGTGCACCTTGCACTAATATCTGTAAGTGACAGGTGGTAGCTGTGCCGTCATGGATCTGGATGGCTCCTCGTCATTTTTTGTCTGCTGGAGTCCATATAACGCTGGATCGCCACTGTCGTTAGGAATAGAACTGACACTGCACACTCCCAAACATCTACATCTAATTCAGATGTTCGCAGCTGTGGTAGCGTATTCTCGCAGCTGCGATAGCACTTACTACTGCATGAGTGTCAGTGGATTTAAATAACATCGTGAGTGTAATAAATAATGCACTGGACCGCGGTTGTAACCCACACTTATACCTTTCCCGGGCAATAATGCTCTGTGGTTCTAGGTCATTCTTCTCGTGCAACTCAGTTTCGGTGAGCCGGTATCTCTTTCCTTTTCTCCCGAAAAAGCCCTCCACATTTATATCTTATTTAGCAAGCCATCTTACGGTGTGTGGCGGAGGGTAGGTCTGCTACTTCCTCGCTTCCCTATTTCAGCCGTCAATGGTTGCGCGGTCCGCAGCCCGTGGTCGTGCGGTAGCGTTCTCGCTTCCCGCGCCCGGGTTCCCGGGTTCGATTCCCGGCGGGGTCGGGGATTTTCTCTGCCTCGTGATGACTGGGTGTTGTGTGATGTCCTTAGGTTAGTTAGGTTTAAGTAGTTCTAAGTTCTAGGGGACTGATGACCGTAGATGTTAAGTCCCATAGTGCTCAGCCTCAGAGGCATTTGAACCATTTGAATGGTTGCGCGACATGAGCGAATCCTGTAAATAAACAGTTTGAGCTTCACTGCCTTTTCGCAAGATACACGTAGCACGAAGCAATAAATTGATCGACGCTTCTAGAAACGTACGCTGTCGGAATTCTACCAGTTAACCACATCATGATGCGCGATGCCTGCTTCATAGCGCCTGCCACTCGAGTTGGAGGAGCGTCTCAGCGTCATTTCAGCGCCTACCAAACGAGACCATCTGCATCCACTTTTACATAGACATTCCGCAAGCCACCGTACGGTGCATGGCGGAGGGTACCCTATACCACTACTTCTCATTTCCTTTCCTGTTCCGCTCGCAAACAGAGCGAGGGAAAAACGACTGCCTATATGCCTCCGTATGAGCCCTAATTTACCCGTCTACACCTCCGTCTAGTACCATGGTAGCGCTTCTACATCTACATCTACATACAGTAGAACCACAGTCTAACATAACAGTCGCGACACTCACTGCTGTGAAAGTTGTTGCCGTTTGACAGATGGAGCGACACTAGCGCTCCAAGCGGCAGGTAAGGTGAACGTCAGACGCGTCGTAAGCATAATGTTTGTTTGCATCCATTTCCTATGTAATTTCCGAATTATTCGAGCGATTTTCTTGCCTTCAAGAGCTTGTGTAGTATCAGAAGGCATATATGTTTCTAAAAATGATTCTAAAATAAGCGCAAGTATGGACAAAAACAATGAATAGAGTGGCAAGCTACAACACATTCGTGAAGAAACACTTGTGACATTGGACAGAATTGCAGCTGACCATGTTGATATCAAAAGGATATAAACACACAGATTCACATGTAAGAAGCACAGACATGTACCTCTACATGCAAAAGCGATGGACAGCTCGTTTATCGTTCTGTAGGCCTACTGTGTTTGTCATTGTCGCCTGTCCCCACAAGTACGACCTCCATCTTTATATTATTCTAAGTGGGACAAGCAACAGCCAAATAGTGGGAGAAATATACTGAAAACATTATAATGAGCTGATTACATTACATTTCACGAAAAACCAAATATTTGAATAATTTTCAAACAATCTGTCTGTAGGCATTTTCCTTGTCCCATAATAGTTTCGCTCGAAGTCTAGCGATCTGCACATTCTGACACTTAACACGCTTTTGTAAGACACGAACAGCTGCACTTAATCTAACCACTTCATCGTCAAAGCAGGTCTGTGCTGATGATTCACACGAATCTGGCACTGATACATGGAGAGTTGAAGTGGCTGCTTCTGTGTCATAGGACAGTTTTACAGCTTTAGATTGACTGTAGAATCTTTGTGGCAGTTTCCCCTTCATCGTCAGCTGAGGTGGCTTATTTGGAATGTCAAACTATGTGGGTACTGCATTCCACACGAGTTTGTTATTGTCTGCGTTCACGAACTGGTTTTGTTCGAAATGTAGCGAACAAAACCTAATATTATTATACAGGTAAACTGGGTCTTTCTTCATAAGGTCTTCTCGTCTGCTATTAACTAGCCATTTTCAGCTCCTAAAACGAAACAGTCATCATTTATACACATACAGTTTGCAAGTGAATCCTGACGATACAGTTTAGTAACATGATGGTATTTACCTCTCAGGATCCTTAGGAAACCTAAAAAAGACAGCTGTGGTGTCTTCTTCCTGTTGCTGCTGCAATTTATTGCGCTACAAACGCTCCCGATGGTAAAAACCATAGTATAAATCAAAATAAACAACCACTATTCGCTTTCACGATCGCGCCGAACTCACAGTTCAACCTACCGGCCGCTTGGGGCGCTCTGGCGCTGAAGGCAACAAAATCGAGGCGAAGTGTCGCGACTGTTATGTTAGACTGTGGTAGAACCCCTCTAATCCGACCTTCGATGGTCCGTCACTCCGGTTAGTCCGACCGTACTCAGACTTGCGAGCCCGTGCCTACTTGTCACTGACTGGACGCCTGTCGGGCCATTGTTGCGGTGTATATCGCTGTGCATATTGTTATACCGTAAGTTATTGTGCAGTTTTATCCTTTGTTGGGATTAAAAAACGTCATTGTTTGCTGTATTCCGTGTTGTCTGCAGTACTTATTACTGTAGATTCATTGTGTATACAGTTGTCTGTTTTTCAACATGACTGGATTCGAACGAAAACACGTAACTCTTTCACTAAATGAAAAATCAGTAGTGCTACAAAGACTGGACGGGAGAATCGCTCCAAAAAGTTACAAAGGAACTGAATGTAGGTGCTACGACAATTAAGGATTGGAGGAAGAATCGGGAAGACATTGAATCCTATACAGTTACGATTGATGGTGAAAACACTCTGAAGAATCGCAAAATATTAAAAAAGCCTAAACTTGAACTGCTTGATAACGCATTGTAGATGTGGTTTAGTCAAGAAAGAAGAAGGGAACTCCAATATCCGGGCCAATTCTCAAAGAAAAAGCGATAGTTTTGCACAAAAAACTGGAAGCCGAAAGTAAATTTTCTGCCAGTGAAGGCTGGATTGATCGTTGGAAAACTCATCATGGTGTCCGATTTGTTTCTATTTCCGGTGAAAAACTATCTGCCGATGCCGGAGCTGCTAAGGAGTTTTCTGTTAAGTTTCAAGAAGTTGTTGAAGAAAATGAACTGTTACCCTGCCAAGTGTATAACATCGACGAGACAGTGCTGGACTTTAAAATGTTGCCAACAAACACGCTTGCAGCTTCAAATGAATCCGTGGTAGGAACGAAACTTATAAAAGATAGAATAACAGTCATTCGTTGTAGCAACGCAGATGGTACCCACAAGCTCCCGTTGTTCGTCATTGGAAAATCTAAGAAGCCAAGGGCGTTCAAAAATATAAACTTATCTTCCTTGCCGGTTTATTACCGCAATCAAAAATCTGCTTGGATGGACTGCAACCTTTTTAAATTCTGGTTTTTCGACGAGTTTGTTCCAGCGGTCGAAAAAGACTTGAAGCAAAAAAATCTGCCTGTTCGTGCTCTACCGCTGTTGGATAACGCATCATCACATCCATCTGAAGAAGATTTGGTGAAAGTGGAACTTAAAAGCTCTCTTTCTGCCTCCTAATGTGACCTCACTCACCCAACCAATGGATCAGGGCGTTATCGAATGGTTAAAAAGGCTATATCGCAGAACGTATATCAGCTCAATCTTGGAAAAATCTGAAGGAGGTCATAACTTATTTGAGGAAATGAAATCCCTGAACATCAAAGATGCTATCTACACAATCGCTTCAGCATGGGATGAACTGAAACCTGACATACTGCGGAAATCGTGGCTTAAGCGTTGGCCACAAGTTATGACTGAAAATGAGCATACCGTAGATGAGCAAAACAACGACGCACTGGAAATCGTTAAAGATCTACAAAATCCGGAGCCGAACGTCCCTACCAATGAAGCTGAAGAGTGGGTCAACGAATGTGACAAAGACTGTGACACTTTTGTTGCCGCTGTTATCCAGGAAACTGTGAATGAGGACACTGACGGCGAAGACGAACCCCCCCACCCGGATTTCACACAACCATGCAAGAAACGCTTTTGACATCGCCCTTCAATACATCGAGCAGAATCCAACTTCAACTCCAATGGACGTTTTGTGGATAAAGAAATGGAGGGACACTGCAGCTAAATCTAGAATAACATCTGCTAAACAAAAATGTATCACTGACTTTTTTCCAAGTAATTTATTTTCGTTTTTACTGTAAAAACAATGCATACAGTACAACCATTTCTTAGTTTATACATAAGGTAGTTTATTTCTTTGTAAAAAATTTCTTTTCTAAATACAGTGCTATATACATTTTTTAGTTTACACTATATAATGCTTATACGTTATTAAAACAGTACAGTACTATAACTTGTTTATCGTTTTTCCTGTTAAAACCAATACATATTATAGTGTGTGTAAACGTTTTTTAGTTAATATATTCTTTAACACTCTGAAAAAACAATCTTTTTATATTACTGTAGACGTCTTTTAATTCTTGAATCGTTTAATTTTTTGTACTAAATGTCTTTTTATATTTTTTGCTATGAACATTATATTTTTCGAATAATCCGACCTTTTTTCAGTTACGACCATGGTCCCGGTCCCGTAGGTGACGGATTATAGGGGCTCTACTGTACATAGTGCGCTAGCCACTGTACGGTGCTTGTCGGAGGGTGCCCTGTACCACTACCAGTCACTTCCTTTCCTGTTTCACCAGCAGGTAGAGCGAAGGGAAAACAACTATCAATTTACCTCTGTCTGAACACTAATTTCTCGAATCTTATTTTCGTGGTCCTTAGGCGCTATGTATGTTGGCGGCATTAGAATCGTTCGGCATCAGCTTCAAATGCCGGTTCCCTAAATTTCGTCAATAGCGTTTCTCGTAAAGAACGTCGCGTGCTCTTTAGCGATACCGATTTGAGTTGCTGAAGTATCTCCGTAATACTTCTGGTACAAAATCTAGCAGTCCGCCTCTGAATTGCTTCGATGTCTTCCTTCAATCCGACCTGGTGCGGATCCCAAACACTCGAGCAGTACTGAAGAATACGTCGCACCAGTGTCCTATACGCGGTATCCCTAACAGGTGAACCACTCTTTCCTAAAATTCTCCCAATAAACCGATGTCGACCATTCGCCTTCCCTACCACATTTCTCACACGCTCGATCCACCTCATATCGCTTTGCAATGTGATGACCAGATGTTTAAACGACTTGACTGTGTCAAGCAGGACACTAGTAATACTATTTCTTATCGTGAGGGAACACCCTGCTCTTCTTAGGAATCTTATCTGTTTGCTTTGCTAATTCCCCCAGGTAACGGACCCATATTAAGAAAAAATACTCATGTACCACTCGAACTAGAGTTTTGTGTATTACCAACAGTACCTCCTGGGGAGTTTTTCGATTAACATTAGTTCTTCTTAAGATTAATTTTAAGCGGTCTCTCCACTTTAAGGCCCTCTGTAGGCATGCTAAAAGATAGTTAGTGGATAACTGTTTCCAAAAATTGTTCGGTAGTTGCGTAATCAAACAGCTACGGTATTTCCGCCTGTTTATGAGCAATACTTTACATCTGTTTGTATCTATTCCACCTTCCAGTCTCTGCAAGTCTGCCTGCATTAAGCTACAGTTTTGTTGCATTTCGACATTTCTTTGGGGAACAGCATCATCCGTGAACAGCCTCTAGGAGATTCCGATGTCATCCGCTGGGATATTTTTATACATTGTGAACAGTAATAGTCCTGCCAATAAATTTCTTCGGGGTTTGAAGCCGCATTGTCATCTGTAAAATTCCGACGTTTCGGCGACTGTTGCAAGGCGCCTTCCTCAGGGTGTATTGCTAACAGTTAGCAGGACACTGATATATAACATGAAAAACAAGGATCCCAACATATTTCCCTAGGGCACGCCTGAAGTTACTTCTAATTCCGACAATGATTCTCATCGAAACTACGTGCTGCATCCTGCGTACTTAGAAATTCTCAACGCTATCGCTAATTTAGTTCAAAAATGGTTCAAATGGCTTTGAGCACTATGCGACTTAACTTCTGAGGTCATCAGTCGCCTAGAACTTAGAACTAATTGAACCTAACTAACCTAAGGACATCACACACATCCACGCCCGAGGCAGGATTCGAACCTGCGACCGTAGCGGTCACGCGGTTCCAGACTGAAGCGCCTTTAACCGCACGGCTACACCGGCCGGCTCTAATTTAGTTAATAATCCATACATTCATACTTTTGTTAGTAAACGCTTATGTCGTACCGAGACAAAAACATTTCGGAAGTCAAAAAATACTGTATTTACCTGAGTTCCTTGATCCATGGTTTTCAAGATTTCGTGTGAGAGAAGTGCAAGTTGGGTTTCGCTTGATCTATGTTTTTGGAATCCATGCCGTTTAGCATGGACGACGTCATTGTGTTCGACATGCATTATCAGCACCAGCATGGTACGCGGCACTAACTTGGTAAAGTGGCTGTATGGCCCACGGGGTGCAAGGCGCAATAAATAAACAAAAAAAAAAAAAAAAAGGAATCTTAGTGAGGTTTGGAACACTATGTGGGAGACGACTGCACGTTGTTGTTTTGTGAGTACTGTTAGGATGGGTCAGCTGGCAAAAACATTACTCGCCAAAGCAAAGCTAGATTTGTGTTCCGATCATACTTCGAAACTGCCGCGAATTTTTGTTTACTAAGCAGGCTCCACTGCAGAGTGAAAGCTATATTCGGTTGCAGTAACTTTATCTGGCCACTTGCATCAGGCAACTAGCTGTGACCGAATAAAGTGCTAAACGACTGCAGTGCTGAGTCCTTCGTCATATGCGCCTTCCCTAGCAGCAAAGACCGCTCGTTGACTTAAAATGGAACAATGTGAGGTAAAACATGCCCATCATAATATCGTACCTGTTCGCTAATTAGGAATGATTTTACCTTTTTCGGTTTTTTATCACTAGCACTATTTTTATAAGAGGAAACGCAGGTTTACAGTCCGCAGCTCGTGGTCGTGCGGTAGCGTTCCCGGCGGGGTCAGGGATTTTCTCTGCCTCTTGATGACTGGGTGTTGTGTGATGTCGTTAGGTTAGTTAGGTTTAAGTAGTTCTAAGTTCTAGGGGACTGATGACCATAGATGTTAAGTCCCATAGTGCTCAGAGCCATTTGAACCAGCCAGGTTTACATCCGTTAAAACAATTAAGTTCACGGCACTTGCGTAATTTTATTAGCCATTATCAGTTTCGTGAATTACCATACCTAAGTACAAAATAACGCAAAATCCTCAAATTGGGAACCAAGAGTGTCAATAACGTACTCAAAATAATATCCTAATGCCAAAAAACTGAAAACACTATCTACGGGGACGAGAAATACGCATATATAGGGGTGCTAAACTAATTCTGTTCGTCTACACTTGCGACTGGGGAATAATCGGAAGCCGAAGCCGATTTTGACACCACTTGTGTGGCCTTTGTGGCGATTTTGTTATTTAATGCGGCTGGGGTTGTTGGATTTAATTAGATACAGTCGGAGCGTTCCACTGTGAGGCTGTAAATATATAATTACAAATGTTAGAAGAGCAGTACCATGGAAGATTCGCTGCCTGTGTTTCTAAATTTGGTACTGGGAAAGAATAGGAAGAAAGGTAAGTAGATGGAGGGTTGTACGGAAATGTGGGGAGCCTAGTACGAGCTGTTTATTCCGCCACGGTGCAACCTTGAAAAGCGTGCCGTTCGACGGTGTACGCCAGCTGGTCAAGTGCTGAGAGTTCTGTTCCGGGCTGTTTCAAGAACAAGCCTACTGGGCACGGTGGCGACGCGTGTCGCCGGACAAATATTTGCCCGTTGCCAAGGTCCGATGTCCTCTGATTCTGCAAGTTTGGTCGGATGACGAAATAGTGTGCCGCTGCGCTGGCTAACGACACGCAGCCACTCGCTAATGCGTCAGGCGAAGGCGTTGGTTTAATCTAACGTAGACGAGAAAGTGTGGTGTCACCGTCAGACACCACACTTGCTAGGTGGTAGCTTTAAATCGACCGCGGTCCATTAGTACATGTCGGACCCGCGTGTCGCCACTGTGTGATCGCAGACCGAGCGCCACCACAAGGCAGGTCTCAAGATACGGACTAGCACTCGCCCCAGTTGTACGGACGACTTTGCTAGCGACCACACTGACGAAGCCTCGCTCCTTTGCCGAGCAGATAGTTAGAATAGCTTTCAGCTAAGTCAATGGCTACGACCTAGCAAGGCGCCATTAGTAACATTGCATGTATCTAAAGAGTCTCACTTGTATCGCCACAATCTCCAGATGTACCAAAAGGATGGATTAAAGTTAAGTATTACAGAAGCTAACGTCTCAAAGTATAGGCAGAGGAAGTGCCCTCATTACTGAACGCTATGTACTCATCGACCGCTTCCAAACGGGAGGTGAAGTCCAGAATCATATAGGTTCACAACAGTACAGCTATTAACTGTTCTAACTATAAACTCTGCTGAGACTCTGAGAGCAAAGACAGCAAGTCCGTCTGTACCAACAAAAGCTGATATAGAGATATCGAGCGACCGTCACACGGGCGCTCACAACGGAAGACCTCGTCTCTCCAGCGCTGGCTTCCCAGCAAGGCTTGCCTCCCCCCCCTCCCCCCCCTCCCCCCCCCCCCTCCCCATCGCTATCGTAATTCCGAAAACGAATCAAATTCTCGAAACCACGGAATATTCTCCCTTTCTACAGATTCTTCCGAACGCCGACCAACCATATTTTAGTCTTTTATCGTCCAACGCGGTAAGTTTGCGAAGAAAAACCTATACTCGTACAATGGTACGCTTCTGAGTAAAAATCCTTGGAAATAACCCAGCCTGCGTGGTTTCCGAGCTGCCGCTTCTTCGTTCCTCTCACCTGCGTCCAAGATTTTCAGCGTTCGGAAGTATTATCCGGTTATCCTTCCGGCCCCTGCTACAATAGCGCCCGGCCGTCAGCCTATTGTACTCCAGAGCTCAGGTGCCCCGACGTCCATCTAGCTACTTCCTGTGTTTGAGCAGGACCAACACCTCTACGGGCCTTCCACCTAGAGCTTGAGTTCCGCCTGCTGTTTCATCTCCACTGGCGCTCCAATCTCTACTGGTATAGGCAATCATTCATTACGCCGTTTCGATAAGAAAGACCTTTTATGCAATAAGCGTTAACAATTATTTATAAGACGTACGTGACAATGTCAGTCTCCTTCATATATTCGTATATACGATATACAACCTATATCACATGATACCTAATTGTGTTTATAGATGACGGCAAAGTATATGGATGAGTTCTTGTGAGGTGCGAAATTATAGCCACCTTACAATACACCTATATCTACACATCCTTTTACACTGAGATGACGAAAGTCATGGGATATCGATATGTATATAATCAGGTGGTGGTAATATCGGCTGCACAAGGTATAAAAGGGCAGTGCGATGGCGAAGCTGTCGATTGTACTCAGGTGATTCATGCGAAAAGCTTTCCGGCTTGATTGTGACAGCAGGATACGACTTAACAGACTTTGAACGCGGGATGGTAGTTGCAACTAGACGTATGGGACATTCCATTACGGAAACCGTTAGGGAATTCGCTATTCCGAGAAATACAATGTCAAGAGCGTTACTTCTCGGCACGAACAAGGCAGTGGACTCTGGCCGTCACTTAACGACCGAGAGCAGCGGCGTTTGCGTGGAGTTGTCATGCTAACAGGCAAGCACACTGCGTGAAATAACCGCAGAAATCAATGTGCGACTTACGACGACTTTGCTAACAGCACGACATCGCCTGCAGTGCCTCGCCTGGGCTCGCCACAACTACGGTTGGACCCTAGACGACTGGAAAACCGGGACCTGGACATATGAGCCCCGATTTCAGTTGATAAGAGCTGATGGTAGGGTCCGTCGGTGGCGCAGACGCCACGAAGCCACGGAACTAAGTTGTCTACAAGGCACTGTGCAAGCTGGCGGGGGCTTCATAATGATTTGGACTGTGTGTACATAGAATTTACCGGGTGCTCGGTAATGTCTGGCTTCTTGAAGACCATTTGCAGCCACTCATCGATTCCACGTTTCTAAACAACGATGTAATTTTTATATATGACAGTGTGCCATATCAGAACATTCTGGACGATTCGAGTGGAATGATTTGGTCATCCAGATTGCCCGATGTGAATCCCATCGAATATTTATTGGACATAATCGAGGGGTCAGTTCGTGCACAAAAATCATCCACCGGCAACACTTTCGCTGTTATGGATGGCTGCAGAGTCAGCATGGCTCGGTATTTCTGCACGGGACTTCCAACGACTTGTTGAGTCCATGCAGGTCGGGCTGCGGCACTATACCGGGGAGAAAGAAGTCCGACATGCTATTAGTAGGTAACGCATGTCTTTTGTCACCTTAGTGTGCAGTACGCAAATCACTCTACAGTGCACGGCGTACTGTATTATTGATCCTCCTATTACATTCGCGTACTGAGGGAGTGAAAAATGGCTGTATGCCTGTGTAGTGGCCTGTCTCTCTCATTCTATTGATCCCTACGCGTGATGTTCGAGAGGACCAGCGAAATGTTCGCACAATTCTCGCAAAATAGGGTTTGGCGAGTACTAGGCCGTCTTTCTTGTAAGGATTCCCATTTAATTTACCCCAACATTTCTGTTATACTTTCGTGTGGACTTTGCCCATTCATTAAGATCCTAGCAGCTGGTTACTGGTTTAGATGGGTGCCTACTGTGACTCATGCTTTATGCAATCTCCAAATAATGGATTAGCTTCAGTTCTGATTCTATATTTTATGAATGAAAAATTTATGTTGGCGGTCAGTGACTGTTCTGGGGCGAAATAAGATTGAAAACTGACGTGATTCACCAAAATTATAGGACATCTTCGAAATGTATACTACTTATCATAGAAAGCAATTGAAACATGCACTATACAAAAAAATCTCACTACTAAATACCTAAAAATTATGAAAAGACTCTCCCTGGAATTTAAATAAAATAGGTAGCTGCAGAATACTGACCCTCTGTTACATCGCAAAAAAAATTCGCTGGCATGTTGAGATGAAGTGATTAATCACTTAATCTACAGTATATATATATTAGCGTATTTCAGTGTATTCTAAATATATTTTACGCCGAAATAACTGAAAACAAAGAACAATTATCTTTATTTATCGAAGACATGCTGACATTGCGATAAGCAGCTTTCTTCAAGCACATATTGCCACCTACTAGGTAAATGCAGAAAGAAAAAGAAATAATGCACAGAAATCACATGGTGTAACATATACGCTACAATCAGGCACAGCAAGCTTAACCAGTTCCCTCAACTAGGAAAAAACAACGTTGCATGTATCGTACATAAAGAGTGAGATGATTATACTGATTTTGATCGTCCCATTTCGTATCGCTTCCTAGAATACTTGTAGGTTGTAGCGTGCTCAAGATGTACACCGCCGATCCTCTAATCGGATACTGCCGATTTCTTTATCTTTGTAGTAACGAGTAGCTTACGTTAATCGCGATTTAAACACATTAATTAGACCAAGTCCAAACATTTTTCCAAGTCCGTCTGCATTTGATTACGATCGCCCGGCGACGATATTTTCCCGCAGGTAACAGCATGGTCAGAGCATAACCCTGTAACACCGCTGATATTAACTAATTAGTCGTTTGTTCACATTGAGAACATTAGAGATAATATCAGATATCTTTGAACACATCTGATGCTAATTTCCGACTCAAAACTTTACAGAATGAGTCACGAGAGACTGCATACATTCTGCATTCATCACGCAGATTGACCAGGGTGCTAAAATCAAAGAAACGTGTGGTCATTCCCAAAAACCAACACATTTTCGTTTTCGGACAAACCACGCAATCAGTCGTCGTACAAATAATCTTATTGTCCATCTCGATTACATCTATTTTTAAAATTTCCAACCATTTCGGTCCCACTGAATGTTTTCAGATATGTATATATCGGCTGCAACAGTAACTCGTCAAATTCACCTGTAAAATTACATGCATGTAATTGTGCTGTCGTACCATGTTCATCTTTCCTTCTCCCACGTCCATTAGAGTCAGTGCCTTTAGCTATAATATATCTCCCTCTAAGGAGTCTTAGGCGCTTCACGTTTCATGAACGAGTATGATCCGTGTTTTTTTTTTCTCCTGTAGCTTTTTCTACTTTTCAAATATTTATGCTATGGTGTTACGTTGTTTCATTTGTTGTGGTGTTTTATGTTGTGTTGGAATATTATTTGGACAAGATTTTGGTTTGTGCTGTTGACTTTCAAGTAATGTACTGTTAACTAAACTCGTAGTTTGCGCAATATGTTGAGTGACTAAATTTGGTAAAGCGCTGTTGACGCTATTTCATTTTGAGTTCGTGAGTCTGTAAAGAATCGCCGCGTAATTGCAGATTAGTGCGCCATGTCGACGTCAATGTAGATATCTGGAGCTCTCTAGATATTTATGAGAATGTGTAAGTTGGCTGTATACATTTTTATTTTGGTAACGTCACGTAGCGCTTTGTATGAAAATCACTTACCTGTGTGCAGTCTGTGGCTGGATGGACTCATTGTTGGAATATTCGCCTGTGTAGTGTTGGGCAGTTGGATGTGAACAGCGCGTAGTGTTGCGCAGTTGGAGGTGAGACGCCAGCAGTGGTGGATGTGGGGCAGAGAGATGACAGTTTTGAGAGGTTACTATAAGCGGACGATCTGGAAAAAGGAAATTTGTAAAGATGGTTGTCATTAATTGATAGATATGTATGATGACTTTTGAACATTATTAAGGTAAATACATTGTTTATTCTCTATCAAAATTTTTCATTTGCTAACTATGCCTCTCAATAGTTAGTGCCATCAGTAGGTAGAATCTTTTATGTAACTGGCAGTATTGGCGCTCGCTGTATTGCAGTAGTACGAGTAACGAAGATTTTTGTGAGGTAAGTGATTCATGAAAGGTATAGGTTATTGTTAGTCAGGGCCATTCTTTTGTAGGGATTATTGAAAGTCAGATTGCGTTGCGCTAAAAATATTGTGTGTCAGTTTGGTGATGATCAGAATAAGTAAAGAGAGTAATGTCTAAGTACGTTCAGTTTTGCTCAGCTGTTTGAAAATCAAATAACGCAAGGGGTTTACCAGCTAAGTAATTCATCAATTTTTCTAAGGGGACGTTACAAATCTAATTGTAGAGGAATAATTTATTTGGAGTCTCACTTATTAATCGGTTTATATGAGCTCTTTTATTTCTTCTGGTACAATAAAATATATCTATAGAGCTATAGTAGTTATATATAATCTTATGGAGAACAAGAATCCGTAGAACTATAGTCAGAATAATTAACATTCCAGATTACAACAAAAATTACAATTAAATCAGGGACTTATAGTATTGTTCATATCTCTCTGCGAGATTATAGCGTATTTGATTCCTGCATACGTCGCACAGTGTCAAACAGTCATTCCCACTAAAACAATTGTCCATATTAAACTGTGACATTACAATACTTATTTCTAAGTGCTGGCTTGCCTGTTAAATGTAAGACTTCTACTAAGAAGTGCTTTGTAGTGAATATAGTATACAATATTCAGAGTGTATGGTTAAATATAAGAAATGGTCTCATGACCATAACTTTTTCACGATAAAGAAGACAATAAATAAATAAAGATGTATAAAAAATTAATGTTCAAATGTCGCTGTCATCTCTAACAGCCACATCTTTACCCGCATGGTGTGTCACCTTAGTCGATTGCCACATGTTTTCTAACGAATACAAAATAGTTGTGGCATAAGTTGCCAAAACAGCTTATTATCTGCACATTCTGTCCATTTTGTGAATCGAATAAGGAAAGTGAAATCCCGATTCTGGGAGGCCACGTGAACGGCGTTTGGTACGGGCGGAACAGGAAGGGTGGTCTCCCATCTCAGACGTTGATCAGTTTGCGCCCTTGTAAATCGTTTGTTTGGTAATGTCAGATGAGGACTAGTGGCCTGCTTGGTGTCGTCGTAATTCCTCTCTGGTCGGTGTTACTGATCTCACCCATCCAGCTGTGAACGGGCACGAAACGGCACTATTGAGACGTGACGTGGTGTTTAAACTTGTCATTTGTTATGGTTGAAACAGTGGCAACTTAAAAACAGCCAGCAGTTTGTTTATGCTTAAGATCTGAGCAAACAACGTCCTGAAAAAATAGAAACATCATGCGAAAGTTTTCCTTAAGTAAGTTTTCTACGTTTTTCGTAAAGACGTATCTCCGACAACACTGCCTCGAATTCCTCCGCCCAGTTTTGGTAATGAATAACCTTCAGGCTCTTCATAATTGGTTTGCAGAATTTCATCGTGGTCGTCCTTCTGTCAGCCTTGAATTTCGTGGAAGTCGGTCAAAACATGTTGTTATTTTAAAAAAGAATAAAAAGAGAGACCATAGAACGAAAAACCAATCAAAGTTGCAAATATTAAATTTTTATACGGTAACTAATTTGGGGCCGATAACCATTTTCAAATCAACATAACACAGTCGAAAATGGCATTTCTGAAGATGTCAAAAAATGTGTAATGTACTGTTGGTGTACGTTACACATTTTTTTTCACATCTTCGAGAATGCCGTTTTCGACTTCGTTACAGTATGTGATCAAAAGTATCCGGACACCCCCAAAAGCATACATTTTCCATATTAGGTGCATTGTGCTACCACCTACTGCCAGGTACACCATCTCAGCGACCTCAGTAGTTATTACACATCATGAGAGAGCAGAATGGGGCACGCAATTCGAAAGTGGTCAGATGATTGGGCGTCACTTATGTCATACGTCTGTACGCGAGATATCCACACTCCTAAACCTCCCTAGGTCCACTGTTTCGCATGTGATAGTGAAGTGGAAACGGGAGGGGACACGTAAAGCACAACGCGTGCAGGCCGACCTCGTCTCTCGACTGACAGAGACCGCCGACAGTTGAAGAGGGTCTAATGTGTAATAGGCAGACATCTATCCAAACCATCACACAGGAATTCCAAACTGTATCAGGATTCACTTAACGTACTATGACAGATAGGCGGGAGGTGAGAAAACTTGGATTTCATGGTCCAAAATGCTACCCAGGTGGGTGTAAAATTAATGAGCGCAACGGTAAATAATGAACGCTAAAATGATGATTTGGCCCTGTCAGACTATCCCCCTGAAGCAGATCTTAGAATCTCCTAATGCTCTTTAACATATAAATTACAACCTAAACAATAATGAATGATTAAGGCAACTAATACTACTAAATGATAAATGTTGCTTCTTATTATACATTTATTGTAGATTAAAAAACAACCCTTTATTACATATGTCTATATTTCCTAACTTAAGTTCCTGATCGGTTGCCCAACTCTGCCCCTTTTTATGGCCACGCGATCTAACATAAATAACGCGAAATGACTGACATCGCCGGCCGCGGTGGTCTCGCGGTTCTAGGCGCTCAGTCCGGAACTGCGCGACTGCTACGGTCTCAGGTTCGAATCCTGCCTCGGGCATGGATGTGTGTGGTGTCCTTAGGTTAGTTAGGTTTAAGTAGTTCTACATTCTAGGGGACTGATGACCATAGATGTTAAGTCCCATAGTGCTCAGAGCCATTTGAACCATTTGACTGACATCAGCCGGCCGGTGTGGCCGTGCGGTTAAAGGCGCTTCCGTCTGGAACCACGTGACCGCTACGGTCGCAGGTTCGAATCCTGCCTCGGGCATGGATGTGTGTGCTGTCCTTAGGTTAGTTAGGTTTAATTAGTTCTAAGTTCTAGGCGACTGATGACCTCAGAAGATAAGTCGCATAGTGCTCAGAGCCATTTGAACCATTTGACTGACATCATCTACGTGCCAAACACTAGAAGACGCTACTTTCAAAGATGATCTACGGTGGTGTGGAACCTCTGTGGAAATAAAATGATCTCAGCCGTTTAGCTTTATAGCCCTAATAAACCGAAGCAATTAGCAATCTCACTGTATGTACAGCGTCCGGTGCGTCGGAGTGATGGTTCATCTGCGACGATGGAAGAGCTCCAGCTATAAAATAAACTCTTTCAAACACTAGGACGGCAGAAGGCGGTCCTGTGACAAATATATTCTAATACTGTCTTCTCCTCTCTGTGTTCTACAGACGAGAACTCCGAACTCCCAGTCACAAGGACGGAGTTGCTCTCAAACGCTGAACGCTATGTACTCAACGACGACTTCCAACCTGAAGGCGAGGTCCAGAATCGTATAAGTTCGCAACAGTACAGTGCCTAACCGTTCTAACTATAAAGTCTCCTGAGAGCAAAGATAACAAGTCCGTCTGTACCAACAAAGCTGATACAGAGCGACCGTCACACACGGGCGCTCAAAACGGAAGACCTCTTCCTCCTCACCACTGTCTTCCCAGCAAGACTCGGCTCCCCTCCCTCGTAACTGCAGAAGGCGAATCATATTCTCGAAACCTCGGAATATTCTCCCTCTCTACGGATTCTTCCGAACACCAACCAACCATATTTTCGTCTTTTGTCGTCCAGCGCGGACAGTTTGCGAGGGAATACTCGTACAGTGGTACGCTTCTGAGTAAAAACCCTTGGAAATAACCCAGACTGCGTAGTTTCCGAGGTGCCGCTTCCTCGTTCCTCTCACCTGTGTCCAATATTTGCTGAGTTCCAGTTTATCCTTCAGGTCCCGCAACAAGGGCTACGAATTTATTGTGCTCCGTCGCTCAGGTTCCCCCACATCCGTTTTGCTACTTCCTGTGTTTAAGCAGGACCAACACCCTGCAGTTTCGTCTCCACTGGCGTTCCACTCCACTGGCGTTCCAACCTCTGCTAGTATAGCAAATCATTCATTACGCTGTTTTGATAATAAAGACACTCCGTCAACTTTCATGCAAAAGTGTTAACAATTATTTACGTGACAATGTCAGTCTCTTTAAATATGCATATACAGGGTGTCCCAGCTATCTTGTCCACCCAAAATATCTCTGGAACAATAACAGCTATTGGAAAATGACTTTCACCGGTATCAATGTAGGGCTGGGGCCCATGAATGTACATATTTGGAAACATTCTAAAACGAAAGCATATTTGTTTTTTAACACAAACTTATGTTTTTTTAAATGGACGTCCTATATTTTTTCTTCAGCAATCCATAGCATGACAAAGCACATACACAATGGCGTTGGTTGCATCGCAATATTCCCATTACATCCCGAGATATTGAGACGCGAAGTTGACGCTTGAAACACCCGACATGCGTTGTTAGCGCACGCCCTGAGGCTCAGGCGTGTACCCCATGCTGCCCGTAATCGCGATGTGATTGACAAGTAAGTGTCCCTCTTGATAAGTATGGAGGTGTGATTACACATGTCAATCACATCGCGATTACGGGCAGCATGGGGTTCACGCCTGAGCCTCAGGACGTGCGCTAGCAGCGCATGTCGGGTGTTTCAAGCGTCAACTTCGCGTCTCAATATCTCGGGATGTAATGGGAATTTTGCGATGCAATCAACGCCATTGTGTATGTGATTTGTCATGCTATGGATTGCTGAAGAAAAAATATAGAAGGTCAATTTAAAAAACATAAGTTTGTGTTAAAAAACACATATGCTTTCGTTTTAGAATGTTTCCAAATATGTACATTCATGGGCCCCAGCCCTACATTGATACCGGTGAAAGTCGTTTTCCAATAGCTGTTATTGTTCCAGAGATATTTTGGGTGGACAAGATAGCTGAGACACCCTGTATATGATGTATAACCTATGAAATGATATCTAATCGTGGTTGTAGATCACGGCAAAGTACGTAGATGAGTACTTGTAGGGTGCGAAATTATAGCCACCTTACAATGGTCGAGCGACTGCTCATAAGCCACACATCACGCCAGTAAATGACAAACGACGCATCGCTTGGCGTAAGGAGCGTAAACATTATACGGTTGAACAGCAGAAAAACGTTGTGTGGAGCGACAAATCACGATACACAATGCGGCGATCCGATGACAGGGTGTGGGTATGGGGAATTCCCTGTGAACGTCATCTGCCAGCGTGTGTAGTGCCAACAGTAAAATTCGGAGGCGGTGATGTTATAGTGCGGTCGCGTTTTGCATGGAGGGGGCTTGCATACCTTAATGTTTTGCTTGGCACTATCACAGCACAGTCCTACATTGATGTTTTAAGCACCTTCTTGTTTCTCAGTGCTGAAGAGCCATTTGGGGATGGCGATTGCATCTTTCAACACGATCGAGCAGCTGTTCATAATGCACGGCCTGTGGCGGAGTGGTTACATGACAATAACATCCCTGTAGTGGACTAGCCTGCACAGAGTCCTGACCTGAATCTTACAGAATACCTTTGGGATGTTTTGGAACGCCGACGTCGTGCCACGCATCACCGACCGATATGCATACCTCTGCTCAGTGCAGCACTACGTGAAGAATAGGCTGCCATTCCCCAACATATCTTCCAGCACTTGATGGAACGTATGCCTGCGAGAGTGGAAGCTGTCATCAAGGCTAAGGATGGGCCAAGACCATATTCAATTCCAGCATTACTGATGGAGGGCGCCATGAACTTGTAAGTCACTTTCAGTCAGGTGTGCGGATACTTTTGATCACACAGTGTATGTTGCTCTAAAAATTGGTCTCAATCAGAAAGTAGTCATGGAATGAAAAACATAATATTTGCAACTTAGACTGGTTCCTCGTTCTATTGATTAACAGACGTTGCTGAGCCAAGTTACTCCAGCATACGGGAAGTTCGTAAAAAGATAGACTTTGATGCCATGCGTAGCATGGTGAGAGAGGATCGGCATGTTGCTTACGGTGAGATAGAAGGCATATCGCAGACTGAAGTACATTCAGCTTTGCAGGAAGATTTATCCTATCTGTTCAAAAATATACGGATACCTGTTACTGGGCGTTAATTCAGTGTGTAAACTCTTCGCCTTTATGACAGTTTGAACTCTGCTGAGGAAACTTTCTGTGAGCTGTCTAAATGTCTTTGGAGGAATGGCAGCCCATTCTTGCCCAGGAGCCGAAACCAGAGCTGATAGTGATGTTGGATGCCGGGATGTAGAGGGAGTCCGACGTCCTGCCTCATGCCAAAGATGTTCCACTCGATTCAGGTAGGGACTCTGGGTAGGCCATTCCAATTCAAGAATGTTATTTCGTCCACATACCGTTGCTTCTCAGCTTCTGCTTTAGGACAGGTGCATATGCTGGAAAAATTATACATTTAAAGCCGGCTGCAGGCATAAAACGACATCCGAAATTGTACTGAATGCTTTTTCAGAAAATTATTTTGAACAATTAGTTCATGAGTGAAAGCATACTTGACCTCTTAGTCACAAATAATCCTGGACAAATAGGGAGTATCGTGGCGGATACAAGGATTAGCGACTACGAGGCAGTTGCTGCTAGGCTGAATACCCTAACACCCACGCAATCAAAAAGAAACGCAAAGTATATCTATATGAAAAAGGTGATAAAACTGCTCTTAAAGTCTTTTTTAGAGACAGTCTTCACTCCTTCCGATCTGATTATGAAAGCGTAGAAAAGATGTGAAATGATTTCAGAGATATAGTGTCGACGGCAATATATACCACATACTTTAATAATTTATGGTACTGAACCGCACTTGATACACAAAATGGGTGAGATACTGTTGCAGAAGCAACGAGAAAAGCATGCCAAATTTAAAAGAACGCAAAATCATGAAGGTTGGCAAAGTTTTGCAGAAGTTCGAAACATTAGGCGTACTTCAAAGCGAGATGCTTTTAACACTATTCACAGCGAAACTCTGTCTCGGAATCTGGCAGAAAACCCAAAGAGATTCTGGTCATAGATAAAGCACACCAATGGCAAGATGCAATCAATACCTTCACTGCGCGATAACAACGGTGAAGTCACTGATGACAGTGCCACTGAAGCAGAATTAATAAAGACGGTTTTCCGAAACTCCTTCAGCAAAGAAGACGAAGTAAATATTCCTGAATTCCAATCTAGAACAATTACCAAAATAAGAAACATAGAAGTAAGTATCCTCGGTATAGCAAAGCAGCTTAAATCTCTTAATAAAGCCAAGGCCTCCGCTCCAGATTGTATACCAGTCACGTTCTTTTCAGAATATGCTGATACAATAGCTCCATATTTAGTAATTATATAGGGATTTTTTTTTCTTTATTGTATTTCAATTCCCCATCGGGGCGGGCTGGCAGCAGCATATGCGCTGCTCTTCAGCCGAAAGACAGAGAACAAAACAATAGAAGACATTCAAAAACAGCAAAGGAGAGAATAAGGTGAACATAGATATAAAAAAGGGGGAACATCATGGAAGGCAATAGACAAAAAACGGGGTGATTGTAAAATGGAGATAAAAAACTGTTTAAAAGTAGCACACACAAAAAGCCACACACTGCGACGATTAAAAGAACACAAGGCACAGTATGACTGGAGCATAAAGGTGTTGACGGATGGCATAGCACATAACATAACACTGACGGCGAACCTCAAGGCAGTACACAATTAAAATCACACCTCTTGACGCACACGAGAAACAGCACTAAACACAACACTGATGTGGCACACTGATGATGATCAAAACAGAGGATCTGCCAGGCGCAAGGAGATGAGGGAGACCGGAAGAAGGGAGGGAGGGGAAGAGATGGGGGAGGGGAGCGGGGGGCGCGCGGAAGAGGGCCAGGTAGGGAGGGATGTGGGAAGGAAAGAGGCAAGTATGGGGTGCAGGGTCTCAGGGGAGGGGGGACGGAGGAAAATCCGCTCTGGGAGAAGGAGGAAAGAGGAGAAGGGGGCCCTGGGGAAGGGGGGGGGGGAACAAGGCCAGGTTATAGTTGGAAGGAAGGGTAGATGTCACGGCGAAGTTCGTCATCTGGGAGGGGGAGGCGTTGCAAAATTGCCCTGATGAAGGAGATGGAGGGTGTGGAGGTGGAGAGAGGGAGGGATACAGCGATAGAGGCGCGGCAACGGGCGGGGGGTGGAGAGGAAGGAGGAAACCAGAGGGTGGGGGGGATCAACCCTGCGAACAATGTAAAGGATGCGGAGATGTTGGAGGAACAGGAGGAGGTGGGGGAAGGGGATCAGTTCATACAGGAGCCATGTGGGGGAAGGAAGGCGGATATGGAAGGCAAGGCGGAGCGCATGGCGTTCAAGGATTTGGAGGGCCTTGTAAAACTGGGTGGGGGCGGAGATCCAGGCAACGCTGGCATAACAGAGGATAGGACGGATGAGGGATTTGTAGGTGTGGAGGATGGTAGAAGGATGCAATCCCCATGTCCGGCCAGACAGGAGTTTCAGCAGGCGGAGGTGGGAATGGGCTTTCTGCTGGATGGTCAGGAGATAAGGGGTCCATATATAGGGAAACATAACTAGCTATTTATACTCATGAGGTAATGAGTGCTATCGACAGGGGATGTCAAATTTTTTCCATATTTTTAGATTTCCAGAAGGTTTTCGACACCGATCCTCACAAGCATCTTCTAACCAAACTGCGTGCCTATGGAATATCGCCTCAGTTGTGCGACAGGATTCGTGATTCCCTGTCAGAAAGGTCACACTTCGTAGTAATAGACGGAAAGTCATCGAGAAAAGCAGAAGTAATATCCGGCGTTCCCCAAGGAAGTGTTGTAGGCCATCTATTGTTCCTGATCTATATTAACGACATAGGAGACAATCTGAGTAGCCCTCTTAGATCGTTGCAGACAATGCTCTCATTTACCTTTATGCAAAATGATTTAGATAAGATATCTGTACGGTGCGAAAAGTGGCAATTGACCATGGATGAAAAAAAGTGTGAAGTTATTCACATGAGTACTAAAAGAAATCCGCTAAATTTCGATTACGCGATAAGTCACACAAATCTTAAGGCTGTAAATTCAACCAAATACTTAGGGATTACACTTACTAATAATCTAACTAAAGTGACTGTTTACACCACGCTTGTACGTCCTATTCTGGAGTACTGCTGTGCGGTGTGGGATCCGCATCAGGTGGGACTGACGGATGACATGGAAAAAGTTCAAAGAAATTGCAGCTTCCGCCTATTTCGTGCGATGTTTCACAGCCACCCTACGCACTGCTCGACGGCCCGTTCCGGCATTACATGAGGTCTGCCTGTCCCTTCGCGTTTCCACTTCACGATCACGTCACCATCAGTCGACTTGGGCAATTTCAAAAGGGTTAAAATATCTCTGATACACTGGTACCCAGTCAACATGCGATGCCTAATTTAAATTGTTACCCAGCCGACAAGCGATGCCTAGGTCACGTTCAAAGTCACTAATCTCTCCTGAGCGACCTATTACTGTACTGCTTCTCTACTGAAAACACAATGCTCCCCGCCTGTTTTTATACTCTCGTCACATACAGTGGTCAAATCCGCATTACATACTGGTGTCGGGATGCTTTTGATAAGGTAATGTATTCGTGAACGAGATCTGTTCCCAATGGATTCCCAAGAAAATGATGAATTTATTTGCTTTGTTTTGCTGGAAATGTCATGAGCATTTTTTAAAATGTTCAAATAACTTACGGTTTGCTGCCGGGTGACGTCGTCGACCACCGCCGATATTTCGACAGGAGCACACCCTGCCATTCTCAAGGCACAAATGCAAGGAGGAAGCAATGTGCAAGGGAATTTAATACCTCGGTTCACAGAGGAGAAACCAGGAAGATACCACACACAAAACAAGTGTCAACACAAACAAAGATAACCAACATCGGAAATATCGATAGTGACTATTAATCAACAGGTGAGGTAGCACTAATTCTGTCCCTCTGTTTTTTGATGAGAGACAGAGCCGGATTCCAAGCAGCATTTAAACAAAATCCACCATCTCTGTTTATAAGGTTGCTTGATAGTTTGATTTCAACAGCTTCCTTAATAACACTATCCCAATAGCTGGACGTGCAAGCCAGAATCTCCGTGTTGTTGTATTCCATAGGATGACCGGTGTCAAGGCCATGTTCTGCAATAGCGGATTTGCTCGGCTGTTGTAAGATGTTCAAAATGGTTCAAATGGCTCTGAGCACTATGGGACTTAACTGCTGTGGTGATGTCCCCTAGAAGTTAGAACTACTTAAACCTAACTAACCTAAGGACATCACACACATCCATGCCCGAGGCAGGATTCGAACCTGCGACCGTAGTAGTCGCGCGGTTCCAGACTGTAGAGCCTAGAACCGCTCGGCCACTCTGGCCGGCTTGTAAGATGTGTGACGCTTATGTTCAATACCCCGGTCTTCCACAGTCCTGATTGTTTGGCCAATATATGACATGCCACAACTGCAAGGGATACGATAGACACCAGCTTTACGCAAACCAAGATCAGCTTTTATGGACGCCAACAGGGCCTTAATCTGAGAAGGAGGTCGAATAACACATTTCACATCATATTTCCGCAAAAAGTTGACACTTGTTCTGGGTGTAGTATCTTCCTTGTTTCTCCTCTGTGAAACGAGGTATTAAATTCCCTTGCACATTGCTTCCTCCTTGCATTTGTGCCTTGAGAATGGCAGGATGTGCTCCTGTCGAAATATCGGCGGTGGTCGACGACGTCACCCGGCAGCAAACCCGTAAGTTATTTGAACATTCAATTCGCCGGGAAAAGTTAAGGTCTCACATTGTTTTAAATGGTTGCGGAACAGTTAATACTGGGTAGCATATAACAATTTATTTGCCGCAAATCATAGATGAAGTCAAGGGAAAAAAAACCGGAATCCGTAAACTATATGGAAATTATAAAAAGGCTGGATCAGCTGAAAATGCCCTCCACTGTTCAGCAGCTGTAGGATAATTGCAGTGTACTATGCAGCATGACTTCTGGAGGGAAAAGGAAATACACGAGCAACGCGGAACAGAGGCTAGTCCGTGTCAGCAACAGTTCGGCATCAGTTGTTAGCGGAGCAGTAGGACGAAGGACCAGGCTTTCAAAGCGTCGACCCTTCACTTAATTGTGTTCGCTGGTTTACAATTAGTGTCGCCAAGACTGGAAAGTGCCAGCCATTTGAATGTAGTCTGTGCGACGAATTTGTTGCCATGCGGAGATTATTGAACCGAATTCTCTTTGAGGACTTCCGAAACGGACGGAAAAGGAATTTCCAACACTGGCCTTCAGCTCTGATTAATGACGTAATGGTTATTGCTGCTGTGACGCCAAATCATGGTAAATATTTTGAATCATATTTCTCTATTTCGTTCGTCGTTCACACATTATCGCTGGTTTCGAAACGAATTATTCGTCTCTCTGTGCTAAGTAATAGAAACAAATACAATGCTCCCTGCTTCGCCCGTAATTCTAATTTTCGCCGAGTTATCAGACTTCTGCATTGGGAATAAGGTGACGGTTTCATTCTGCTAATGTTTTTGAAGGCAGTGGAAGTGTCGACCCTGAGATACTGAGAGTGCTTTTCATTATTATGTAATCCACTAAAGAGATTAGAGCTTCGATGATCACCGTTAGCTTCTTGAAGCAAAGATACATAACTGGACGAAAAATGTTAGTAAAGTGACTTGCATAACCATGTGTTGTCGTGGTCTTCAGTCCAGAGACTGGTTTGATGCAGCTCTCCTTGCTACTCTATCCTGTGCAAGCTTCTTCATCTCCCAGTACTTACTGCAACCTACATCCTTCTGAATCTGCTTAGTGTATTCATCTCTTGGTCACCCTCTACGGTTTTCACCCTTCACGCTGCCCTCCAGTACTAAATTGGTGATCCCTAGATGCCTCAGAACATGTCCTACCATCCAATCCCTTCTTCTAGTCAAGCTGTGCCAGAAATTTCACTTCTTCTCAGTTCCACTCAGTATCTCCTCATTAGTTATGTGATCTACCCATCTAATCTTGAGCATACTTCTGTAGCACCAAATTTCGAAAGCTTCTATTCTCTTCTTGTCTAAACTATTTATCGTCCATGTTTCACTTCCATGCATGGCTATACTCCATACAAATACTTTCAGAAAGGACTTCCTGACACTTAAATCTATACTTCATATTAACAAACTTATCTTCTTGAGAAATGCTTTCTTTGCCATAGCGAGTCGACGCTTTATATCATCTCTACTTCGACCATCGTCAGTTATTTTGCTTCCGAAATAGCAAATTTCCTCTGCTACTTTAAGTGTCTCATTTCCTAGTCTTATTCCCTCATCATCACCCGACTTAATTCGACTACATTCCATTATCCTCGTTTTGCTTTTGTTGATGTTTATCTTATATCTTCCTTTCAAGACACTGTCCATTCCGTTCAACTGCTCTTCCAGGTCGTTGCTGTCTCTGTCAGACGTACAATGTCGTCGGTAAATCTCAAAATTTTTATTTATTCTCCACGGATTTTACTTCCTACTGCATATTTTTCTCTTGTTTCCTTTACTGCTTGCTCAATATACAGATTGAATATTGCTATTTTGTCTAAAACTGACTTGGTGAGACCGTGGCTGTGTACAGTTAATGTGGGTTAATTCTTACAGAGAAGAAAGCAGCAGCCAGCCACTATTAATTCTGCTATTTATTTAGGTAAATAGCGCTGTTACCGGTTTCGAACTGGCAGGTTCATCATCAGACGGCTGTTCACATGATTTTCAAGATACACTTTACATTATCGTCCGTTTCCGATTTTTATTATTCCACTGTGGCGAAGTATTTTTGGTGTGTTGCCGTCGAAAATTCCACGCCGTTTTCTTGCGAAGTCGCAGGATTGTATTTTTCGAATATTACAAAATATATGCACTTATGCAATTTTTACATCACGATATTGTGCAAAGCACCACACATACACACACCAAAAAGAATTTGCCACATGTGAAGTTATCACAAGATTGCAGATTTACAAACACAACAGTGTCCGAGACATTCTCTCTCCAAATTTAGCAAACAATTACACAAAATTTGCCAAAAAGTAACGTCGAATTTGTCAAAAAATAACACCGAATTGGACAAAAATAGAATTATTTACTCTGTACCTATGCGTACGTTATATCACAATCGGTCAATGGCGTTTCGCAATGTAGACACGGGCATTCTGGTGGCGGTGACGACACATGCCTTTTTTGGATAACTGTTGCTTTTGCAGCTCTACCACCCCGTAATTTCTCCTCGCAGTTTCACTTGTCGTTCGGCCGTTCAGATGCCCTGGCTTGCGACGTCACTGACCCGCACGACACGCCACGCGACTTGCTGGAAGGCCCCCTCACCGCAGAGCCGGCCAGTGTTTTATTGTGTGTGGCCCGCAATTACCGCACTGCAGGGAGCAGAGCGGGTGCGAACAGGCGGCTATGCAAATCGATTCCCCCGCCTTAAACGCCTTTTAGAGCGCAGACTGTTGCGTGCAAACAGCCATTAGCATAACTCCGGAGGGCCGACAATTATACCGGCCGCGTAAATCAAGACGGCCGCGGTTCGCGTTGTGAGGGAGGGCAGCCGGTTTCCCTCAAGGTGTGGACGTGCCGGGGGGTGGGGGGGGGGGGGGGGGCTGCTGAAGTGTGTACGCGTTCCGCTCCGCTCCGTTTAACGCGCTCAGTGTCTGCGGTACTGCGGTTCACACGTCGAGAACGTGTAGGCCGTCTTCTCGGACTACAAACAGAATTCATTACACGTAACTTTACACTCCACAGTAGCGCGACGACAAATTGCTGTCGAAATGAAAGGCCGACCTCGCAACCTCGTACTCTGCTCCAGAACCACTTTTCCATATTTATGTGCATGCGTTACAACAGCGTGCAATGAAGTACGGCACGCTCAGTTGAACGCAGTTGTACCAACATACATACACGCTCTGGAGCGACGGGTAGCTGCACTGCACATAACGAACAAGTCGCCGATTCTTCGAATTTGCACACGTAAACAGCTCCTCGAATATCTAGTTTTTTTTTTTGGTCATCAGTCTACTGAGTGGTTTGATGCGGCGCGCCACGAATTCCTTTCCTGTGCTAACCTCTTCATCTCAGAGTAGCACTTGCACCCTACGTCCTCAATTATTTGCTTGACGTATTCCAATCTTTGTCTTCCTCTACAGTTTTTGCCCTCTACAGCTCCCTCTAGTACCATGGAAGTCATTCCCTCATGTCTTAGCAGATGTCCTATCATCCTGTCCCTTCTCCTTATCAGTGTTTTCCACATATTCCTTTCCTCTCCGATTCTGCGTAGAACCTCCTCATTCCTTACCTTATAAGTCCACCTAATTTTCAACATTCGTCTATAGCACCACATCTCAAATGCTTCGATTCTCTTCTGTTCCGGTTTTCTCACAGTCCATGTTTCACTACCATACAATGCTGTACTCCAGACGTACATCCTCAGAAATTTCTTCTTCAAATTAAGGCCGGTATTTGATATTAGTAGACTTCTCTTGGCCAGAAATGCCTTTTTTGCCATAGCGAGTCTGCTTTTGATGTCCTCCTTGCTCCGTCCGTCATTGGTTATTTTACTGCCTAGGTAGCAGAATTCCTTAACTTCATTGACTTCGTGACCATCAATCCTGATGTTAAGTTTCTCGCTGTTCTCATTTCTACTACTTCTCATTACCTTCGTCTTTCTCCGATTTACTCTCAAACCATACTGTGTACTCATTAGACTGTTCATTCCGTTCAGCAGATCGTTTAATTCTTCTTCACTTTCACTCAGGATAGCAATGTCATCAGCGAATCGTATCATTGATATCCTTTCACCTTGTATTTTAATCCCACTCCTGAACCTTTCTTTTATTTCCATCATTGCTTCCTCGATGTACCGATTGAAGAGTAGGGACGAAAGGCTACAGCCTTGTCTTACACCCTTCTTAATACGAGCACTTCGTTCTTGATCGTCCACTCTAATTATTCCCTCTTGGTTATTGTACATATTGTATACGACCCGTCTCTCCCTATAGCTTACCCCTACTTTTTTCAAAGTCTCGAACAGCTTGCACCATTTTATATTCTCGAACGCTTTTTCCAGGTCGACAAATCCTATGAAAGTGTCTTGATTTTTCTTTAGCCTTGCTTCCATTATTAGCCGTAACGTCAGAATTCCCTCTCTCGTCCCTTTGCTTTTCATAAAGCCAAACTGATCGTCACCTAGCGCATTCTCAATTTTCTTTTCCATTCTTCTGTATATTATTCTTGTAAGCAGCTTTGATCCATGAGCTGTTAAGCTGATTGTGCGATAATTCTCGCACTTGTCAGCTCTTGCCGTCTTCGGAATTGTGTGTATGGTGCTTTTCCGAAAGTCAGATGGTATATCGCCAGACTCATATATTCTACACACCAACGTGAGTAGTCATTTTGTTGCCACTTCCCCCAATGAATATCTAGTACCCCACCATATTGTCACAGAAGTAATCTAAAACAGGTATTACTGTGCGGCTGGTCCCGGCGGAGGTTCGAGTCCTCCCTCGGGCATGGGTGTGTGTGTTTGTCCTTAGGATAATTTAGGTTAAGTAGTGTGCAAGCTTAGGGACTGATGACCTTAGCAGTTAAGTCCCATAAGATTTCACACATATAAAACAGGTATCAGTCAACTTGTTTCCGACCTAGGTTTTTCGGAGGCGTCCCTCGGTTGTAATGCCGGAACCGGAAATTGCCCCGCAAACATTCCCAACTGTGTCTCTTTGTTGTTTGTCTGAAAAGAGCAGGACTTTACAGTGGGTCTCATCTCGAAAACCACATTCTACACTTTGGTGTAGGGCAGTGGTCGTCAAACGTTTTTGGTCAAGAGCCAAAACTGGCATTTTGGAGTGGCACCTCCAGCCTCATATATACTGGTCTTAGTACTGTTTGGAAAGGTACATTATGAGCCCCGAGTAGGCTATCTGTAATAAAGGCGCAATAAGTTGGCTGCCGGCCCCCAGGTGCTGATCATTAAAAATCGGCACCATTCGGAACACTTCGTGTTGACTGTTCGCTGTTTCTGATTGCTGCCGCCACCTTCAGCGACCGAAAGCTGTGACACTGTAGATGTCCGACGAAGTCTTGTTGTGTTATCAGATGATTAATAAAAAAGTAATTTTTACTTACATTTAAATTTATTATGCAATATGTGACAGGATCATAAACGTTTACTAAATGTTTTGAATGTCATTTTCCTTTCATTCATTGTGTTGTATTACAATAGCCTTCCTTGTTACAAGTATGCAGATGACCGTCCCTATAATGCGCAGTCACGAAACCATATTACTTCCGTCTGAAATTTGTACCATAACAGCTGATCGGTACGAGAAGCACATTCGCGTGAGTTGTCAGTATTGGAAGAAAAACAAAGAAGGAAAAAAACAGTCCCTCTGTCACATACGCTAGTTTCCCCTGAGGAAAGTGGCCAACTTTACTTAGCTCACGCTCAAATTCACCAACGTCAATTACAATGAATCACTTCATAAAAACATTACTGTGTCTGTAAGCATTTTTGTTTGTTACTAGGCAGGAAAACTTTAGATTAAAGAAACTCTTAACGTTATCAAACAGTTTTGGATTCAGTTATTCTTTGCAAGATAAACATTATTATAAAATACGGCTGAGAACGGCGGGCCGCAGTTTGACTACCACTGGTGTAGAAAATGAAACGAATATACAGGGTGATGCTATGATGATATAACAGCTTCAGGGATGGTGGAGAATGGTGGATGTATCAGTCTGAGGAAAGGGACCCTGGTCTGAGTCGAAAGTTATAAGATAAACCACTCTCTCTTATGCCTCTGAGAGTGGACGTCTTCTACAGTAATCCCTTTGCTTTCCATATTTTAGGAGTAGTTAGTGTGGACCAAAACAAGAAAAAACCATCCAGTACACATTCGCTCTAAAATACATACCTTAAGAGTACTCGTACAGCAGAAGAGATGCGTTTCACAGTAGCAAAGGAGAATAAGTACTCGTAACTCTTAATGTATGCACATTACAGCCCATGTTTATTGGACTCTTTTCGTGTTCTGGTATACACTACCTCTTTTTAAAATATGGAAAGCGAAGCGCATGCAGTAAGAGAGGTACATTGTCAGAAAAAAAAATGAAATGAGCGTGTGGCATCGTTGTCGGGGAGGACCCAGTCGGGAAGTTCGGCCGCAAAGTACAAGTCTTATTTCGTTGGGCGACTTGCGCGCCGATGATAAGGATGAAATCATGATGAGGACAACACAATACTCAGTCCACGAGCGGAGAAAATCTGCAACGCGGCCGGGAATCGAACCCGGGCCCCCTTGCATCGGAGGTAAGCAAGCAGGCGGACACATTACCAGAAGCATTAGAACGATTTTCAGTTGTAACTTTCGACTCGGCCGTCTCCGGACTTGGGTCCCTCGTCTCAAATTAATTTTATTTACACTACCTTTCTCCATCAGCCACGAAAGTTTGTAACATCATCACAGAGTCACACGCAGGTCGTGGTCTTGCGGCAGCGTTCTCGCTTCCCGCGCACGAGATCCCGGGTTCGATTCCCAGCGGGATCAGGGATTTTCCCTGCCTCGAGATGACTGGGTGTGTTGTGTCGTCTTCATCATCTTCATTCATCCCCGTTGCGGTTGGAGGAAGGCAATGGCAAACCACCTCCGCTAGGATCTTGGCTAGTGGGCGGTGCGGGTCTCCCGCATCGTCCGCCTCCAAAACATCATGACCACCTGTTTAAGAGATGGTTTGTCCGTCTTTGGAGCGAAATATATTACTAATTTTGCGTATCATGTATCCAACAGTTCGCTGAGAGTTTTGTGGAGGTATGTGGCATGTAAGCGTAAATAACGGGTCGCCGATTTTCGTACGCGGTGATGGCTCCCTGTAGCGACGCATATGGGTTCCATAAGATTTTCATCAGGCGAATTTGCTCGCTGAGACATCAACGTGAGTTCACTACAATGGTCCTTTAGCACGGTTCTGGCTCAGAGACGCTGACAATTACACTACTGAAAATTTTACATCGCCGTCGGGGAAGACATCAAGCATGAAGGGATGTACGTGGTTCGCAGCTGTCAGCGTGTCTTCGTTTAGCAGTACAGGTCCCATGCAAGCGCAGGAGAATGTCTCCCACAACATGATACAACACCCAGCCGCCCGCGTCCGTGGCATGCATCACGTTTCGAGCCCCCGCTCACCTAGATAACGGCGTTTATAGAGACGACTATTGACCTAGCATAGCAAAAATATGATTCACCCGAAGAGCCGACACTTTTCCATTGTTCGACGGTCGAATTCCGATCGTCCCGTGTTTACTGCAATCGTAACTGACAATGTCGCTGGATTCACATGTGGTCTGTACGATGAACGGTGCTCTCCGAAACACTTGCACGTGTACCAGCATTGCGCTCGTTCGGTAGAGGTGTCACAGATCACCGTTGTCCTACTTTACAGACCAGACAAACGTCCGAAACCCACGTTCTGTGAAAAGACGTGGTCATCTAACCACTTGGCACATAGTGGTAGTTTCACTGTCTTTCTGCCTCTTTCCGTAGATGCTCACGACAGCAGCACGTGAAGATTCGAGCAGTTTAGCCGTTTTTGGAATGCTCGTTCACAGGCTCTTCATAATAATAATCTGCCCTTTGTCCAAGTCGCTTATCTCAATGAGTATTCTCATTTGCAGTCCATATCTTCGCTAGGTTGATTCCAGAGGTAGAAGGATAGTGAAACCACCACTAGACCTCAAGTGGTTGGACGTCCACGACTTCTGTATCTGCTCCGCTTACATACTTAGGTTATCGCGTCACGTACCTGGAACGCCACCAGGCGGCATCCAACATGGCGGTGGACAGTGGTTACAATGTTTTGGCTTATCAGTGTATGTGTACACAAATAAGTGAAGATCCCAGAAGACATGATCGTACATGAATGTAACTTCGTACATGTAGAGACCTTCGGTGGGTATGTAAATGAATCGTTTCAATTCTCTGTAACGAGACACCAGGGTGCATTAGTCTTGTCCAGGTTTAAGGAAGTTACGTGGCGCTGAAGGATATCTAAGGGACGTCAAAAGCTTCAGATGCTCAGTGATGACTGTGAAACACACGGAAATATCACGTAATCTTAGAGATAGCTTCATCAGCACTGACAGTGTTTCAAAGTGGCCTCATTGTGGCTCTCTGTTTGAGCGGCTGGTCGTATCGTGTAATATCCAGATCTGTGGGCCATTCGGATGTGACAGTGGCCAGATTTTGAACCGCATGGCTACGTGAGGGGAGGTATAGTCGCTGTAAAGGTTCCAGTCGATCACGTCTGAGCACCTCAAAGGAAGGTCGCCATACTGTGCACCCAGCACATCGCAACCCCTTCACAGCTGCACCTGCCGTCCAGTAACAAGTAATAGACTCCTTACAAGGTTCTGTGCATCCCTCACAATTGGTCGGAGAACAGTAGCAGGCGGACTAGGAAATTACTGTCCCTTGCGTAGTCTGCCATTAGCACCACAACACAAACGGCTGTGTTTGGAGTGGAAAGTATGGCCTACTGAGGTATGGGGATCACATTGTGTTCAGCGATGAATCACGGTTCTGCACTATCCTCGCTGTCCGTCATCGGTGAGTATGGTTTGTACCTGGGGAGAGGTCCGTTCTTCCAGTGGTCTGGAAAGGTACAGCGAGGTTATCCCTGTGGTAACGCTATGGGGAGACAACCGTTATAACGACAGTCTCTGTCGGTCCATTATGGTCAGAGAAAGTTATAACGTCAGGTGGCTAACAGCCATTGAGTGAACTCTATTGCACATGGTAAGTTTCTCTTTGAATTGTCTGCATTTTGTTGAACTCCTGGGGGGGGGGGGGGGGGAGGGAGGGGGGGCACCAAGATTCCCAGATCTGTCCCCGACAGAACATGTTTGGAACCACCTCGGACGTCTACTCCCTTCTCCACCAGCATCCATGATTTCTAGAACGAGTAACTACAGTTGTAGACAAGCATCCCTCAGGAAAGGATACAAAGCTTTTATGGCACTTTTCCTAACCGAACCAGTGCTTGGATCCAGGCGAGAGGGAGTGCACCATCATACTGATAGGTGGGCCCACACAGCCGCGCTCTTTGTAAATTAGGCTCAATTTTGTACTCATTGAAATAACATCACACACTCTCTAAGCCTGTGCAGTTTCATTTCGTTTCCTCCGCCATATCTGGGTGTTTCATTTTCTCTGTCAGGCAGTACAGAGGGTGTTTCCACAAGAGCGTGCAGAAATGTAGGAGGACACAGAGAATGCTCCATTGAACAATTTGAGGTAGTGAATCTAGGGTCGGAGGACCCAGCTTAAGGAGATATCGAAGTAAAATTGTCTACGGCATTGTCTAGCATTACTGTTTTCCAGCTTATTTACAACTAACATGCGTGCAAGTTTACACTTGCTGTGCTCTTTATTTACACGTACATTCTTTATTTCCTGCAAGGAAACAAGGAGGACAAGCCTGATTACTACGAAGTCATGATGTTGGTTTTGTTTACTGTACTTGTTCATAAGGTGGCTTTGTTGTATCGAATTTACTTTGTTCCAGGATAGAAGGTGCTTGAAGCGTAAATTTACTTTCAAAATCTTTTCTTAGAGAATTTACCTTATTTACTAGCCATTCATCAAGAAAATTAACACATTTAATCACACTAGGTGAGCGTGGAAGTAGCTGCCAGGAAGTAACTGATGGAAAATGAAATTACTTTTAACAAACGTGAATTTTATTCCTAAAAGCTTTTTCAAAAACAGATTTAAAATTATAAGCAGAAAAGCGCCCTCGAAGTATCAGGTTACAATTTTATTTAGAGGCAGAAAGAACAATATTAACAGTATGAGCCTTCGGGCTGAGAAGCTTACCTGCTCCCTTTCAACACGGCCGTAGTCATGACCGCTCACAACAACCTCTGAAAGAGTACACTGGTGCAAATCTGCAACACACCAGATTACTTTAAACTAAAAAAAATTTTAACAACTCACACAAACACGTAGACTATGCACCCCATAAGAGGGATGGAAATGGTAAAACACCAAATTATTTGCCACCGAAAGTGCAATTTGTTTTTCTTTTTAAAGTACTCCTACGGTGGCAACCTTGTAACCTAAAATGACTATTTAAATAAAACCCATAAAATGCAGACTTACTTAAAATGTACAACATGCTCTCCATTACACATATACCACCTCGCAAGAAGATAGGCAAGATAAAAACTTATTTCAATAATTCGGCCTTTAGGCAATAAATTCGTTAACACCGAATCCGACAAACATGACAGAGGCAGCTATTAACGTATGGCAGATTGACAGGGGGGGGGGGGGGGTTACTAAAGAACCCGAACCGCAGATTGCTCTAAACATCCCCAATTTCACAACGGAAAAACGGACCACCCAATTCACAAATAACCGCCTTCCCGCGGTTGGGCAAACAGAGAAGAATGGTGGGACGACCCCAATACAAAACGGCTGGTGACCTCACCAAGAAAACCAGTAGAATTTAACAAGTAAATGAAACAACATATCTCCAATCACTTAATTCTAATAAACTGCGATTTCTGGTGAAGACCGAACCGTTCGCAGCCAGCCGCTTCAAGGAAGACGCGCCGATCTCCCGTCTCACGGCGTCGCAGCTTGCGCCGGCCAGACCGATGTCGTCTTTTCGCTCCTGTTGCTCTCGTGTGAACGGCGAAGCCACTACCCCTTTCTATACGGCGCTGCCCACTGGACTCACGTGGGGACCTCACATGCGCCGATGCTCAAGGCGGACAAGTCATCTCGTGTCTCAGTGCGCGGCCGACCAACCGACCGATCCAACCGCCAATGACCGTTGCCCGAGCAACTCGAGTAGACTGGCGGCCTAACGCGCAGACTCAGATGCAGGAACTCAGCCCCGACCGGGCGACCACTAGCTGAGTTCCGTTACTTTTAAGTTTGATCCAAACGGCAGACATACTAGCACTCCGACGACAGACAGACACTAACCAGCTGCGCAAATGCAAACGGGAGACAGACCAGCAGCTGGTGACGCGAGACTGACCTAGCCTCACTTAGACTGACCAACTGACCGACTTGCCGAGACTGACAGACTGACCCCCCTGCCGAGTTTTTCCTTTATTGAATTTCAATTTCCCCCGAAGGGGGCGGGCTGGCAGCAGCTTAGTATGCCGCTCTTCAGCCTACAGACTTTGTTAGAAATATGAAGAGAATAAATAAGAAAAACAGGCGATAAAATCGGAGACTTCAAGAGTAACATGGCGAAAAGAAATCGTGGATCTTAAAACAAAGAACAGAGCGATGATGAGGCTAAGAAAATACATACAAAGCAGGCAGGTAAAACAATAGACAGACAATTTAACAAAAAAACACGGCGACAGTCTGGTTTCTGTTCGCAAAAGACATAAAATTCACACCCAGCGACAGCATGGTTTCTGTTCGCAACATGAGAAAGACGAACAACACTGAACAGTCACTGGAACACTGTACTAAAAAGTTGGCAAATGTGACATACCACAGCCGAGAAGAGGTGGGGGGAAACTGGACAGATGATGGGAAAGTAAAAAAGGGGGGAGCCGGGAAAGGAGCTGATGGAGGATGAGGACCCATAAGAGGGGTGGGGGGCTCTGGGCAGACGCAACAGGGAGTGGGGTAGGCAGGGAAGGGGAATACAAAAGGACTCAGGGGGGGGGGGGGAGAAGGGAGGTAGGGAGAGGTTTAGTGAGGAGAAAACAGGATGGAAGGGGGGAAGAGGGAGCCCAGGGAAAGGACAGAGGAAAGGAGGGGGAGTGAGGATCAGAGGTGATAGGAGGGATAAATGGAGGGAGAGAGGGCATCATCTGGGAGGGGGAGTTGATGGAAGCCGCCTTGAGAAAGGAGATGTAGGGTGTAGAGATGGAGGGTAGGGGGGACACAACGGTGAAGACATGGCAGGGGGCGGGGATGGGAGAGGAGAGGAGCAACCAGGGGGTGGGGGGTTCAAGACGGCGGGAGGTGTAGAGGATGCGGATATGTTCAAGGAATAGGAGCAGATGGGGGAAAGGAATGAGATCATAGAGGATCCGCGTGGGGGATGGGAGGCGTATACGGAAGGCGAGGCGGAGTGCATGACGCTCAAGGATCTGGAGGGACGTATAGAATTTGGGGGGGGGGGCAGATATCCAGGCAGGACTGGCATAACAGAGGATGGGACGGATTAAGGATTTGTAGGTGTGGAGGATGGTAGAGGGGTGCAACCCCCATGTCCGGCCAGAGAGGAGTTTGAGGAGTCAGAGGCAGTTGTGGGCTTTGGATTGGATGGAGCGGAGATGAGGGATCCAGGTGAGGTGAAGGTCAATGGTGAGGCCAAGGTAGGTGATAGTGGGGGTGAGGCGGACAGGAAGGGTGCAGACAGTAAGGGAGAAATCCAGGAGCCGGAAGGAGCGAGTGGTACGACCTACGATGATTGCCTGGGTCTTGGAAGGGTTGAGTTTCAGGAGCCACTGGTTACACCATGCAGCAAAAAGGTCAAGGTGATTCTGGAGAAGGCGTTTGGACCGTTGGAGGGTAGGAGCGAGGGCGAGGAATGCGGTGTCATCAGCATATTGCAAGAGGTGTACTGGAGGGGGGGGGGGATTGGGGAATATCTGCCATGTACAGGAGGTAGAGGAGATGGGAGAGGACAGAGCCCTGGGGCACACCTGCAGAGGGGTAGAAGGTGTGGGAATTGGCATTATGGATGGTAACATAGGAGGGCCGGTGGGAGAGGAAGGAGGCCACCAGACGGATGTAGTTGATAGGAAGGACATAGGTTTGGAGTTTAAACAGGAGACTGGGATGCCAGACACGGTCGTAGGCCTTTTCGAGGTCAAGGGAGACGAAAATGGCGGAGCGACGGGAGTTAAGCTGGAGGGAGAGGAGATGAGTGAGGCGGAGGAGTTGGTCATCAGCAGAGAAGGAAGGTCGAAAGCCACATTGGGTGTTTGGGAGGAGGTGATTTTGGTGGAGGTGGTGATGGAGGTGCCAGGAAAGGATGGATTCGAAGAGCTTGCTGAACACCGATGTGAGACAGATAGGACGATAGGTAGAAGCATCAGATGGAGGCTTGTCGGGTTTGGAGAACATCAGGATACGGGAGGTTTTCCACAGGTCGGGATAGAAGCTAGTGGCAAGGATGACATTGTAGAGAGTGGCAAGGACTGAAAGGAAGGAGGGAGGGCAGTGTTTGAGGTGGCGGTAGGTAACGCAGTCGTGGCCGGAAGCAGTGTTGTGTTTAGTGCGGAGTGTGAGGCTGATGCCCTGTGTAGTGATGGGAGTGTTAAGTTCAGATGGTGGTGTGTGGCCCAAGTACTGGAAGCTAGGAGCAAGGCGAGGAACAGAGGTATTCATACGGTCCATGACATCAGGGAAGAGGGAATAATCAAAGTGGGGATCATCTGGGACGGAAAAAAACATCAGAGAGGTGGGAGGCAAAGTGGCTGGCCTTACTGAGGTTGTCAGGAAAGGGACGGTCATTAAGGAGGAGGGGGTACTGGGGGTGGGGCGGTTCCCAGTAAGGCGGTGGAAAGCAGACCAATACTTGGAAGAGTTTATGGGGAGCGTGGTGTTGAGTTGTGTACATGTCTGGCGCCAGGCACGGCGTTTCCTCGCAGTAAGCAGGTTGCTGATGTGTCGTTGTAATTGCTGGTGGCGGGTAAGTGTATCCCGGTCACGAGTGCGGAGAAAAGAGCGCTAGAGGCGGCGGGACTCTCAAAGGAGAAGGACGGCCTGTGGAGGCAGGCCCCTGCCGAGCTGATAGCGCCCTTTAAATGCACGTGAACAGGCAACCTTTCCGCTTTCCCACCAGAGTGAGACACCAAAGCTGCGATTACCACAGCGGCGCCCCCGCCAGAAACGGAGGGCGCCTGCTTCACAAAACGCGTTGCGGCGCGCTCTTCAAAACAGCAATTTTTTACCACGGCTCAGTGCTATGCGCCAAAGACAGACCTATTCATTTCTCAGTGCTACGGAGAGTCGTACAGTACGGTACGATGGAGCAGTACCGGTACAGTTGCGCAGAACTCACTGACATGCACCTTGTGTATGGGGAAGTACGTTGCATTGCTACCGCTGCTGAAAGGCCGTACAGGAAGCGATTTCCTAACAGGCATCGTCCGTCACGACTAGTGTTGTTTCTCTCGATCGACGAATGCGAGAGACTGGTTCATTGGAAAGAAGAAGTGAGGGACCTAGCAATATCAGAACCACAATCGCACATCCGATTTTGATGAGGAGGTGCTGGAACATGTAGTGGACTCCACTACAAGTACTTGTTGTTTTGCACGTGAAATGGGCGCGGCACATACTAGCGCGTGGCGAGTATTTGGTTCAAATGGCTCTGAGCACTATGGGACTTCTGACGTCATCAGTAGCCTAGAACTTAGAACTACTTAAACCTAACTAGCCTAAGGACATCACACACATCGATGCCCGAGGCAGGGTTCGAACCTGCGACCGTAGCGGTTGCGCAGTTCCAGACTGTGACGCCTAGAACGGCTCGGCCACTCCGGCCGGCGGCGAGTAGTCCACGAACAACAACTGCACCCACATCACCCACAACGATACCATTCTATGCACTTGACTGACTTTGCACCAAGGGTTGCATTGTGTCAGTGGTTGCTCGAACTATGGATTGATCGACCAACATTTCCTACAGATCGTCCTGTTTACTGACGAGGCCTCATTTGATAGTGATGGTATTTCGAACAGCGGGATAGCCATGTGTGAGATGAGGAAAACTCCCCATTGTAGAAGAGTCACACAATCAAGTACGTTTTGCTGTGAATATCTAGTCCATATCTTCTACCTGGCCGTCAGAGTGGCCACCTGTAGTTGAAGTTCGTGCACAGAGTTCTACCTGAATTGTTGGTGACTGTACACTTGGCTGTTCGTGAGAGGACAACATGATGGTGCATCGCCTCACTTCAGTGTGGATGTCCGAAACCACCTCACTTCTGTATTTCGTGGTCGCTGGTTTAGGAGGGGGGATCCTAGTCCATGGTCTGCGAGACCATTCAACCTGAATGCCCTTGATTATTTCTTATGGGGATATCTAAAGTCACTTGTGTATGAGACCCCAGTGGATACGGAGATGGAATTAGTTGCCAGAATTGTAGCTGCCTGTGATATGATTCGAAACACACGTGGGATATTTGTCAGGGGGCGTCAGAATCTTGTTCGCGGATGTCATGCTTACATTGAGGTTGATAGCGGTCAGTTTCAGCACATTTTGTAAGATACAGTACAAATGGTACGGTCATTGAGTCAATGATGGTATTTTCACTTACCTGTAACTAATGTAGATATAAAAAGTACACAGTAATGTGATTTTATTCCTATTAGCTCCTTAAGCCGGCTTCTCCGACTCCAGGTTCCTTATCTTAAGATGTTCAAAGGAGCATCCTCTGTGTCGTGTTAAATTTTAGAACCTCTTACGGAAACACCCTGTATATCAGACTGAAGTTGAATTTAGAAGACTGCAGCTTCATGTTAATAAAGACGCGTGATCATGTGCGTGAGAGACAGCTGTCGTTTTGGACGGAGAATTGGCTCCTGCTGCCAAGGCGTGTTACGTGAGTTTTATATCATCAGATACTGTACTGGTCATCAACTTGATAGCCGAGCGCAAGATGAATAAGACGCACGGTGTAAGCGTATTACATATCAGTAGTACCTTGGGTAATCGACGTATAGGACACTCTACATTCGAGGCTTATTAGCATTAGATCAGTATATTAGATGGAAATGGTCGATGAGCTCTATAAACCTAGCGTGATGGTTCTCCATTATGCTGTGTACTACCTCCTCGCGCTTTCGCCGTTGGTGAGACCGCCCGAGCGCAAAGTACCCCGCCTCGCGCACCTTCTGACAGCTACGAATACGTAGGCTCTCGCGGCCAGTGTCAGTCAGTCTCACTAAAATCCTTCTGGGTGTACCACCGCGTAATCTTATAAATCGCTTAAGTTACTAAAATGTTGCGACGTTTCAGTAGAGCTGCTGTGGCCTTCCTCGGGCAAAGCTGCAGCTCGGACGAAACGTAGAATTATTTTAGTGTTTTAAGCATTTTATAAGATTATGTCGAAGTACACCCAGAAGAAGTTTTGATCAAATCTGACCGATGTGTAAATTTTTTTTTTTAAATTACCGCTACCAGTCACAAAATTTGTCAACTTTTGTATTAATTATTTGTTTAGCGACATGTTTCGAGAGTTATACCTCATCTTCAAGCTAAATGGTATTACAAAAACGACTTTACAATAATGGTCATACTGATGTTACATAAATGTGTGGTGTCACCGCCAGACACCACACTTGCTAGGTGGTAGCCTTTAAATCGGCCGCGGTCCGTTAGTATACGTCGGACCCGCGTGTCGCCACTGTCAGTGATTGCAGACCGAGCGCCGCCACACGGCAGGTCTAGAGAGACTTCCTAGCACTCGCCCCAGTTGTACAGCAGACTTTGCTAGCGATGCTACACTGACAAATACGCTCTCATTTGCCGAGACGATAGTTAGCATAGCCTTCAGCTACGTCATTTGCTACGACCTAGCAAGGCGCCATTACCAGTTTATGTTGAGATTGTAATTAATGTATTAACAAGAGCGATGTTCTCCAATTATGGATTAAAGTTAAGTATTCCAGAAGCTATGTACTATTTTTGGCTACTATAATTCCTTGTCATTTTCCAGACCTCACGCCAGCCTGCGTGAGCTTAAACGCGTGCCTTTCGGCTTCCTCCAAACTCCGTGAATTGGCTCCTGCCAATTCACAACAAAATGCTGTAGTCATCCTATGGAAGAAGAGAAAACTTTGTAAGAGGCGATGGCATTTAGGAAGCTGGACTGATGTTTGCACGAAAATGTTTTATAACGGTGACTGACTTTGTTCTTCTGGCGTGGCAGTCTCGTTGTGACGCATTGAGGTGTTTCCATTTCCGTGGCTCCCTCGGTCACTGTACACAAACTGTCACTAACATGGCAGGAACTTGGAAACACGATCACAAACCGTTCTGTAGTGCAGTGGACACTGCCAACCTGAGAGATGTAACGCATTGCGAAGAGATTGTGGTGCCTCTTTCTGTTGTGTCACCCGTCAATACGTCTCTTGATGAGTGGCGAAGTGTTTCCTGGACAATCACTGGCAGCGCCAGATACTTTTCCCAGACCTCAGACAAGGGAAAGGAGTGCTACTTTACGAAACGGAGGTAGAAAAATAATTAAGTGTCAATGAATGTTGCGAACAGGGGAGCGAAAATAAGGAATTGCTCCACCCTCTCTCTCAGCCGAGAAGGAAACAGTGAGGAACAAGCTTCAGCTCTGTGAGAAGAATTCGGAGTCCTGTTTGCGAGTTGACTAAATGAGATCGACTCTCGTTGACACCCGTTTCCATCTGTCACCTCTTTTTTCGCTGACGTGGCCCACTTGCATGTTGGAGTCAACCTCCGGAGGGTCGATATAGATCACTTTGGGAATCACTGACGTAGAAAATCGTTTCTGCCATCGCTCCGTTTGTGAGTGGAACAGGAATGGGAATGACTAATAGAGGTACAAGGTAAGCTTCGCTATACACCGAATGGTGGCCTGCGGAATGTATGTGTAGATGCAGGTGGGAAGCGGGATCGAGAGGAAATACGTTATAACCTCGCAGTGCAAGTTTTACCTGTAATACTTGCTCCGTATAGCAGCCGAGTCTGGCGTGCCAGACCGATTTGGTGGCGTTTACTCCCCTATAGCAGACTGAGCACATTTCTCTGATACTTTTGCGAAATGTTACACCGGCGTCATTAACAAGCGGTGAGTCACTGTACATATAATTCCAAGAAAAGTACATCCTCTCATAAAAAGAAAAAAGGGAAAATATTACTTCATCTACACTCCTGGAAATGGAAAAAAGAACACATTGACACCGGTGTGTCAGACCCACCATACTTGCTCCGGACACTGCGAGAGGGCTGTACAAGCAATGATCACACGCACGGCACAGCGGACACACCAGGAACCGCGGTGTTGGCCGTCGAATGGCGCTAGCTGCGCAGCATTTGTGCACCGCCGCCGTCAGTGTCAGCCAGTTTGCCGTGGCATACGGAGCTCCATCGCAGTCTTTAACACTGGTAGCATGCCGCGACAGCGTGGACGTGAACCGTATGTGCAGTTGACGGACTTTGAGCGAGGGCGTATAGTGGGCATGCGGGAGGCCGGGTGGACGTACCGCCGAAATGCTCAACACGTGGGGCGTGAGGTCTCCACAGTACATCGATGTTGTCGCCAGTGGTCGGCGGAAGGTGCACGTGCCCGTCGACCTGGGACCGGACCGCAGCGACGCACGGATGCACGCCAAGACCGTAGGATCCTACGCAGTGCCGTAGGGGACCGCACCGCCACTTCCCAGCAAATTAGGGACACTGTTGCTCCTGGGGTATCGGCGAGGACCATTCGCAACCGTCTCCATGAAGCTGGGCTACGGTCCCGCACACCGTTAGGCCGTCTTCCGCTCACGCCCCAACATCGTGCAGCCCGCCTCCAGTGGTGTCGCGACAGGCGTGAATGGAGGGACGAATGGAGACGTGTCGTCTTCAGCGATGAGAGTCGCTTCTGCCTTGGTGCCAATGATGGTCGTATGCGTGTTTGACGCCGTGCAGGTGAGCGCCACAATCAGGACTGCATACGACCGAGGCACACAGGGCCAACACCCGGCATCATGGTGTGGGGAGCGATCTCCTACACTGGCCATACACCACTGGTGATCGTCGATGGGACACTGAATAGTGCACGGTACATCCAAACCGTCATCGAACCCATCGTTCTACCATTCCTAGACCGGCAAGGGAACTTGCTGTTCCAACAGGACAATGCACGTCCGCATGTATCCCGTGCCACCCAACGTGCTCTAGAAGGTGTAAGTCAACTACCCTGGCCAGCAAGATCTCCGGATCTGTCCCCCATTGAGCATGTTTGGGACTGGATGAAGCGTCGTCTCACGCGGTCTGCACGTCCAGCACGAACGCTGGTCCAACTGAGGCGCCAGGTGGAAATGGCATGGCAAGCCGTTCCACAGGACTACATCCAGCATCTCTACGATCGTCTCCATGGAAGAATAGCAGCCTGCATTGCTGCGAAAGGTGGATATACACTGTACTAGTGCCGACATTGTGCATGCTCTGTTGCCTGTGTCTATGTGCCCGTGGTTCTGTCAGTGTGATCATGTGATGTATCTGACCCCAGGAATGTGTCAATAAAGTTTCCCCTTCCTGGGACAATGAATTCACGGTGTTCTTATTTCAATTTCCAGGAGTGTAATATCTCGGTTGATATAAGAGTTAAGAGTATTAACCATTGAATTCAATTTTGAGTGCCTCTGTGTACTATCATTTACCGAAAACCTCGTTTTGATAGCTTGAACAGTTCAAGGTATATTCCGTTCTCTTCAAGCGCTTACACATTTGGCCAACGAAGGGCAATGAACGACAGAGGCAGCCTTCGGCCGAACATTGGTCGCCAATGCATTGGCGCCTGCTGCTCGGCTTCTCATACACACCAAACGAAGGTCTCGAGGACAAGGGATTCGGCCATATGGAATCACAGTTGGCTGTGGTAACTTGCAGAAGCTGCTGCAGTTTTGTTATTTATAAAAGTAGCGTTTTATTTCTATTTCACGGGCCGATATAATAAGGGAAGATGAAGATTTAAAAGTCTCCGCGCAGCATTTATTTTACTGCAAGAAGCTGGCACTCATGAAAAGAAGAAGAAAGTAAAACGACACTGGTGGACGACATCTATTTCAAAAAGTCGGGAGCTGTGTTGTGCGACAAAACTAGTGTAATACTTTAAGACTGAACTGGAATGCGGACTATTTCATAATTTTTTCCGTGATGAAAGCTAAAGATATCGAACTGTTACTGAATCGCGTAGGCCCAAAAATTTCCAGAGGTAACACCTCCTTCAGCAGAGCATCACCTGTTGTTGTTGTTGTTGTTGTGGTCATCAGTCCTGAGAATGGTTCGATGCAGTTCTCCATGCTACTCTATCCTGTGCAAGCTCCTTCATCTCCCAGTACCTACTGCAACCTACATCCTTCTGAATCTGCTTAGTGTATTCATCTCTTGGTCTCCCTCTACGATTTTTACCCTCCACGCTGTCCTCCAATATTAAATTGGTGACCCCTTGATGCCTCAGAACATGTTCTACCAACCGATCCCTTCTTCTAGTCAAGTTGTCCCACAAACTTCTCTTCTCCCCAATCCTATTCAATACCTCCTCATTAGTTATGTGATCTACCCATCTAATCTTGAGTATTCTTCTGTAGCACCACATTTCGAAAGCTTCTATTCTCTTCTTGTCTAAACTATTTATCGTCCATGTTTCACTTCCATACATGGCTACACTCCATACAAATACTTTCAGAAACGACTTCCTGACACTTAAATCTATACTCGATGTTAACAAATTTCTCTTCTTCAGAAAGGCCTTCCTTGCCATTGCCAGTCTACATTTTATATCCTCTCTACTTCGACCATCATCAGTTATTTTGCTCCCCAAATAGCAAAACTCCTTTACTACTTTAAGTGTCTCATTTTCTAATCTAATTCCCTCGGCATCACCCAACTTAATTCGACTACATTCCATTATCCTCGTTTTGCTTTTGTTGGTGTTCATCTTATATCCTCCTATCAAGACACTGTCCATTCCGTTCGCCGGCCGGTGTGGCCGTGCGGTTAAAGGCGCTTCAGTCTGGAACCGCGTGACCGCTACGGTTGCAGGTTCGAATCCTGCCTCGGGCATGGATGTGTGTGATGTCCTTAGGTTTAATTAGTTCTAAGTTCTAGGCGACTGATGACCTCAGAAGTTAAGTCGCATAGTGCTCAGAGCCATTTGAACCATTCCATTCCGTTCAACTGCTCTTCCTGGTCCTTTGCTGTCTCTGACAGAATTACAATGTCATCGGCAAACCTCAAAGTTTTTATTTCTTCTCCATGGATTTTAATTCCTACTCCGAATTTTTCTTTTGTTTCCTTCACTGCTTGGTCAGTATACAGATTGAATAACATTGGGGAGAGGCTACAACCCTGTCTCACTCCATTCCCAACCACTGCTTCCCTTTCATGTCCCTCGACTCTTACAACTGCCATCTGGTTTCTGTACAAGTTGTAAATAGCCTTTCGCTCCCTGTATTTTACCCCTGCCACCTTCAGAATTTGAAAGAGAGTATTCCAGTCAACATTGTCAAACGCTTTCTCTAAGTCTACGAATGCTAGAAACGTAGGTTTGCCTTTCCTTAATCTAGCTTCTAAGATACATCGTAGGGTCAGTATTGCCACACGTGTTCCAATATTTCTACGGAATCCAAACTGATCTTCCCCAAGGTCGGCTTCCACTAGTTTTTCCATTCGTCTGTAAAGAATTCGCGTTAGTATTTTGCAGCAGTGACTTCTTAAACTGATAGTTCGGTAATTTCCACATCTGTCAATAATGGTGCAAATGGCTCTGAGCACTATGGGACTTAACATCTGTGGTCATCAGTCCCCTAGAACTTAGAGCTACTTAAAGCTAACTAACCTAAGGACATCACACACACCCACGCCCGAGGCAGGATTCGAACCTGCGACGTAGCAGTCGCGCGGTTCCGGACTGAGCGCCTAGAACAGCTAGACCACCGCGGCCGGCACATCTGTCAACACCTGCTTTCTTTGGGATTGGAATTATTACATTCTTCTTGAAGTCTGAAGGTATTTCACCTGTCTCATACATCTTGCTCACCAGATAGTAGAGTTTTGTCAGGACTGGCTCTCCCAAGGCTGTCAGTAGTTCTAAGGGAATGTTGTCTATTCCCGGGGCCTTGTTTCGATTGAGGTCTTTCAGTGCTCTGTCAAACTCTTCACGCAGAATCATATGTCCCATTTCATCTTCATCCATTTCCATAATACTATCCTCAAGTACATCGCCCTTGTATAGGCCCTCTATATGCTCCTTCCACGTTTCTGCTTTCCCTTCTTTGCTTAGAACTGGGTTTCCATCTGAGCTCTTGATATTCATACAAGTAGTTCTCTTTTCTCCAAAGGTCTCTTTAATTTTCCTGTAGGCAGTATCTATCTTACCCCTAGTGAGATCAGCCTGTACATCCTTACATTTGTCCTCTAGCCATGTCTGCTTAGTCATTTTGCACTTCCTGTCGATCTCATTTTTGAGACGTTTGTATTCCATTTTGCCTGCTTCATTTACTGCATTTTTATATTTTCTCCTTTCATGAATTAAATTCGATATTTCTTCTGTAACCCAAGGATTTCTACTAGTCCTCGTCTTTTTAACTACTTGATCCTCTGCTGCCTTCACTACTTCATCCCTCAAAGCTACCCATTCTTTTTCTACTGTACTTCTTTCCCCCTTTCCTGTCAATTGTTCCCGTATGCTCTCCCTGAAACTTTGTACAATCTCTGGTTCTTTCAGTTTATCCAGGTCTCATCTCCTTGAATTCCCACCTTTTTGCAGTTTCTTCAGTTTTAATCTACAGTTCATAAGTAATAGATTGTGGTCAGAGTCCACATCTGCCCCTGGAAATGTCTTACAATTTAAAACCTGGTTCCTAAATCTGTCTTACCATTATATAATCTATCTGAAACCTGTCAGTATCTCCAGGCTTCTTCCATGTATACAACCTTCTTTTATGATCCTTGAACCAAGTGTTAGCTATGATTAAGTTGTGCTCTGTGCAAAATTCTACCAGACGGCTTCCTCTTTCATTTCTCTCCCCCAATCCATATTCACCCACTATGTTTCCTTTTCTCCCTTTTCCTACTCTCGAATTCCAGTCACCCATGACTATTAAATTTTCGTCTCCCTTCACTACCTGAATAATTTCTTTTATCTCATCATACATTTCATCAATTTCTTCACCATCTGCAGACTCAGTTGGCATATAAACTTGTACTACTGTAGTAGGCATGGGCTTTGTGTCTATCTTGGGCACAATAATGCGTTCGCTACGCTGTTTGTAGTAGCTTACCCGCACTCCTATTTTTTTATTCATTATTAAACCTACTCCTGCATAACCCCTATTTGATTTTGCATTTATAACCCTGTATTCACCTGACCAAAAGTGTTGTTCCTCCCACCACCGAACTTCACTAATTCCCACTATATCTAACTTTAACCTATCCATTTCCTTTTTTAAATTTTCTAACCTACCTGCCCGATTAAGGGATCTGCATTCCACCCTCCGATCCGTAGAACGCCAGCTTTCTTTTTCCTGGTAATGACGTCCTCTTAAGTAGTTCCCGCCCGGAGATCCGAATGGGGGACTATTTTAGCTCCGGAATATTTTAACCAAGAGGACACCATCATTTTGAGAAGGTGATTCTCAAACGCATCACTAGGCACTGCATAACAAATGACATCCTGAGACCGGAGCAATTCGGCTTCAGGAATCACCAATCCACAACACAACAACTCCTACGGGTCGTTGAACATATAACACATGGCTTCAACATAAACAAAGCTACAGGGGCAGTGTTCCTGGACATCGAAAATGCTTTCGACCGTCTATGGCACAACGGCCTTATCCGCAAACTCAGCGACGCGGGATTCCCCGACGGGCTGCTGCGTCTAATACACTCATACCTCACAGACAGGAGTTTCAACATTGACGTGCAGGGAAAACAACACGACACGGTATACACGCGGGAGTACCCCAGGGAAGCATCCTAGGGCCCCTACTGTTTAACCTCTACATAAACGATCTCCCAACCACACACAACACAATGATGGCAATCTACGCGGATGACACAGCCATCCTTGCGCAAGATTGGAAACCATCGGCCTGACATGGCTGCTTGTCCTGTTCCAGAGGTTGCCCCTCAGTCTGCAAGATCCGGGCAGTTGCAGAGGGTGGGCTTACTGGTAGTTGGGAGCTCCAACGTCAGGCGCGTAATGGGGCCCCTTAGGGAAATGGCAGCAAGAGAGGGGAAGAAAACCAATGTGCACTCCGTGTGCATACCGGGGGGAGTCATTCCAGATGTGGAAAGGGTCCTTCCGGATGCCATGAAGGGTACAGGGTGCACCCATCTGCAGGTGGTCGCTCATGTCGGCACCAATGATGTGTGTCGCTATGGATCGGAGGAAATCCTCTCTGGCTTCCAGCGGCTATCTGATTTGGTGAAGACTGCCAGTCTCGCTAGCGAGATGAAAGCAGAGCTCACCATCTGCAGCATCGTCGACAGGACTGACAGCGGACCTTTGGTACAGAGCCGAGTGGAGGGTCTGAATCAGAGGCTGAGACGGTTCTGCGACCGTGTGGGCTGCAGATTCCTCGACTTGCGCCATAGGGTGGTGGGGTTTCGGGTTCCGCTGGATAGGTCAGGAGTCCACTACACGCAACAAGCGGCTACACGGGTAGCAGGGGTTGTGTGGCGTGGGCTGGGCGGTTTTTTAGGTTAGAAGGCCTTGGGCAAGTACATAAAGGGCAACAGCCTCAACGGGTGCGGGGCAAAGTCAGGACATGCGGGGACCAAGCAGCAATCGGTATTGTAATTGTCAACTGTCGAAGCTGCGTTAGTAAAGTACCGGAACTTCAAGCGCTGATAGAAAGCACCGAAGCTGAAATCGTTATAGGTACAGAAAGCTGGCTTAAGCCAGAGATAAATTCTGCCGAAATTTTTACAAAGGTACAGACGGTGTTTAGGAAGGATAGATTGCATGCAACGGGTGGTGGAGTGTTCGTCGCTGTTAGTAGTAGTTTATCCTGTAGTGAAGTAGAAGTGGATAGTTCCTGTGAATTATTATGGGTGGAGGTTACACTAAACAACCGAACTAGGTTAATAATTGGCTCCTTTTACCGACCTCCCGACTCAGCAGCATTAGTGGCAGAACAACTGAGAGAAAATTTGGAATACATTTCACATAAATTTTCTCAGCATGTTATAGTCTTAGGTGGAGATTTCAATTTACCAGATATAAATTGGGACACTCAGATGTTTAGGACGGGTGGTAGCGACAGAGCATCGAGTGACATTATACTGAGTGCACTATCCGACAGTTACCTCGAGCAATTAAACAGAGAACCGACTCGTGGAGATAACATCTTGGACCTACTGATAACAAACAGACCCGAACTTTTCGACTCTGTATGTACAGAACAGGGAATCAGTGATCATAAGGCCGTTGCAGCATCCCTGAATATGGAAGTTAATAGGAATATAAAAAAAGGGAGGAAGGTTTATCTGTTTAGCAAGAGTAATAGAAGGCAGATTTCAGACTACCTAACAGATCAAAACGAAAATTTCTGTTCCGACACTGACAATGTTGAGTGTTTATGGAAAAAGTTCAAGGCAATTGTAAAATGCGTTTTAGACAGGTACGTGCCGAGTAAAACTGTGAGGGACGGGAAAAACCCACCGTGGTACAACAACAAAGTTAGGAAACTACTGCGAAAGCAAAGAGAGCTCCACTCCAAGTTTAAACGCAGCCAAAACCTCTCAGACAAACAGAAGCTAAACGATGTCAAAGTTAGCGTAAGGAGGGCTATGCGCGAAGCGTTCATTGAATTCGAAAGTAAAATTCTATGTACCGACTTGACAGAAAATCCTAGGAAGTTCTGGTCTTACGTTAAATCAGTAAGTGGCTCGAAACAGCATATCCAGACACTACGGGATGATGATGGCATTGAAACAGAGGATGACACGCGTAAAGCTGAAATACTAAACACCTTTTTCCAAAGCTGTTTCACAGAGGAAGACCGCACTGCAGTTCCTTCTCTAAATCCTCGCACAAACGAAAAAATGGCTGACATCGAAATAAGTGTCTAAGGAATAGAAAAGCAACTGGAATCACTCAATAGAGGAAAGTCCACTGGACCTGACGGGATACCAATTCGATTCTACACAGAGTACGCGAAAGAACTTGCCCCCCTTCTAACAGCCGTGTACCGCAAGTCTCTAGAGGAACGGAGGGTTCCAAATGATTGGAAAAGAGCACAGATAGTCCCAGTCTTCAAGAAGGGTCGTCGAGCAGATGCGCAAAACTATAGACCTATATCTCTGACGTCGATCTGTTGTAGAATTTTAGAACATGTTTTTTGCTCGCGTATCATGTCATTTCTGGAAACCCAGATCTACTATGTAGGAATCAACATGGATTCCGGAAACAGCGATCGTGTGAGACCCAACTCGCTTTATTTGTTCATGAGACCCAGAAAATATTAGATACAGGCTCCCAGGTAGATGCTATTTTTCTTGACTTCCGGAAGGCGTTCGATACAGTTCCGCACTGTCGCCTGATAAACAAAGTAAGAGCCTACGGAATATCAGACCAGCTGTGTGGCTGGATTGAAGAGTTTTTAGCAAACAGAACACAGCATGTTGTTATCAATGGAGAGACGTCTACAGACGTTAAAGTAACCTCTGGCGTGCCACAGGGGAGTGTTATGGGACCATTGCTTTTCACAATATATATAAATGACCTAGTAGATAGTGTCGGAAGTTCCATGCGGCTTTTCGCGGATGATGCTGTAGTATACAGAGAAGTTGCAGCATTAGAAAATTGTAGCGAAATGCAGGAAGATCTGCAGCGGATAGGCACTTGGTGCAGGGAGTGGCAACTGACCCTTAACATAGACAAATGTAACGTATTGCGAATACATAGAAAGAAGGATCCTTTATTGTATGATTATATGATAGCGGAACAAACACTGGTAGCAGTTACGTCTGTAAAATATCTGGGAGTATGCGTGCGGAACGATTTGAAGTGGAATGATCATATAAAATTAATTGTTGGTAAGGCGGGTACCAGGTTGAGATTCATTGGGAGAGTGCTTAGGAAATGTAGTCCATCAACAAAGGAGGTGGCTTACAAAACACTCGTTCGACCTATACTTGAGTATTGCTCATCAGTGTGGGATCCGTACCAGATCGGTCTGACGGAGGAGATAGAGAAGATCCAAAGAAGAGCGGCGCGTTTCGTCACAGGGTTATTTGGTAACCGTGATAGCGTTACGGAGATGTTTAATAAACTCAAGTGGCAGACTCTGCAAGAGAGGCGCTCTGCATGGCGGTGTAGCTTGCTCGCCAGGTTTCGAGAGGGTGCGTTTCTGGATGAGGTATCGAATATATTGCTTCCCCCTACTTATACCTCCCGAGGAGATCACGAATGTAAAATTAGAGAGATTAGAGCGCGCACGGAGGCTTTCAGACAGGCATTCTTCCCGCGAACCATACGCGACTGGAACAGGAAAGGGAGGTAATGACAGTGGCACGTAAAGTGCCCTCCGCCACACACCGTTGGGTGGCTTGCGGAGTATCAATGTAGATGTAGATGTACGTCACGCCTACAGACTGCACTCAGAGTGGCCGAGCCTTGGTTGGAGAAATGACGTGTTAGAGTAAACGTCGACAAGTGCGAAGCCGTTCTTTTCACTAGAAGACCGAAGCAACTGCGCAAACACCGCTACTGCTGACCAATAACTCTACATGCACGCCCAATACGTTTCAATGAGAAAGCCAAATACCTCAGTGTCTGGCTGGACCGGAAATTACTCTGGGGTGACCACATACAACACATGACCAACCGAGCAAGCGCGAGGCTCAAACAGCTCTACCCTATGCTCAACAGGTGTAGCGCACTGAGCAGAAGGGTGTCGAGGTCCATGTACATGACACTTACTCGACCCCTGATGACGTACGCAGCTCCTGTCTGGGGATACGCTGCGCCTACACGCCTGCGCCGTCTGCAGCTCATAGAGAACAAAGTACTCAAAATCATAAGCAATGCTCCACGATACACACGCATCGCGGACCTTCACCGGGAATACCGACTTGAGACTCTGACGGAGGTAATCCACAAACTCACCACAAGACTATACAGAAACTCCAGACATTCGCAGAACCCGTTTATTCTGAATCTGGGGAACTACGACCGCAACCATAGATGGAAACATAAAAGATCAAAAGACATACGTGTAAGGACATAACATCTATGGCCAAGCATATGCAAACATAACGGCACAGGCGAGCCCCTGTTAATCAGACGCCATTACTGGATATCCAGCTGGAATACACTGTCGAATAACTGGCACCACACAGGGAAGCTGTACCGTACACTGCACGCAAACAAGCTCCACACATCCTCCACACAGTGAGACGATCTATGGCCGATCTCCCACTACTGTATAACGATCTTGATTGTTCCAGGAATGCAGCAGCAGCAGCAACTGGGACACATCGCCATCGCTTGTCATGGTAATGATGCATGATACCTATACTAACAAATCCAACCTTGCATGAGCTATCGCAGCTAGTAAGCCACTACTGCTCTTACTACCCATCCCACTGTCGCAGAGGTTTTTTTCCCACGGCACGAGCCATGGCACTTTTTTCCCTCTGCTCTTCAAATCGCTATCTTCACTCGCGTGATGGACCGTGTTAATGCGTAGTCTTACCCAGACGCACGGACAACATCACAGCCCAGCATCCTGTGATCCACTTACTAGACAACTAACATGTTTACGGAGGTGACAGTAGATCTTTTGGTTTGGTCACCACGTTGGTGCGGGCGTGGAGGGGCCCCATCTCTCTTTAAAACCACACAGTAAAGCTGCATGCCCTCGGGAAAAATTACGGCTGTAGTTTCCCCTTGCTTTCAGCCGTTCGCAGTACCAGCACAGCAAGGCCGTTTTGGTTAGTGTTACAAGGCCACATCAGTCAATAATCCAGACTGTTGCCCCTGCAACTACTGAAAAGGCTACTGCTCCTCTTCAGGAACCACACGTCTGTCTGGCCTCTCAACAGATACCCCTCCGTTGTGGTTGCACCTACGGTACGGCTATCTGTATCGCTGAGACACGCAAGCCTCCCCACCAACGGCAAGGTCCATGGTTCATGGGGGGGGGGGGGGGGGGCAGTGCAGTACTTGTAGCAGAAAGTTAATGGTCACTCCCAGCTTTGTTTGTTTCTCTTTGTCGTGCACGGCGCAAAGATCGCCGTAAAGACACCATTTTCTTTTTCTCATCCTGCATATCACTTTCTAATGGCTGAGTTATTTTCCTCCAAGCGTGTAGTCTTTTCGATTTGTTTTTATAATCGCAGCTCGTGGAAGCCCATGAACATTCCCGTTCACGATAAAACTCTATCGGCTTTAATGGTCTCTCTCCATATTCCGTTCTATACTCTAGCATTTTTGAACACAATAAATACATGCCCTTAGCCAGAGCAAGCATTACCGGCAGGGGAAACAGCGATTGTTGAATTCAAGGTTTTCAGGAGAACCACTAGTCGCACTTAGTATGTTTTATTGACTGGTTTCGCTCTTTAGTTTAACAGCAAACTACAAACTACTGTACTTTAAACTGTACATTCCAGAGATCTGATGGTGCTCTTGTTAAATTAACGAGTGGAACATACTGATTGCGCCGGCCGAAGTGGCCGTGCGGTTAAAGGCGCTGCAGTCTGGAACCGCAAGACCGCTACGGTCGCAGGTTCGAATCCTGCCTCGGGCATGGATGTTTGTGATGTCCTTAGGTTAGTTAGGTTTAAGTAGTTGTAAGTTCTAGGGGACTAATGACCTCAGCAGTTGTGTCCCATAGTGCTCAGAGCCATGTGAACCATTTGAGCCATACTGATGGCGAGTTGTGGCTGTCCTCAAAAACTTAAATTTACACCCTTAGTAGTACACAACAAATCGTTACTGAATCAACGAACTTTCGATCCAGCGTCCATCTACATCTATTTAGATACTCTGCAAATCACCGTGAGGTGTATGGCAGAGAGTACGTCCCTCTGTACCAGTTATTAGGGTTTCTTCCTGTTGCATCCACGTGTGGAGCGCAGGAACAATGATTATTTGAATGTCTCTGTGCATGCTGTAATCATTCTAACTTTATCCTCACAGTCCCCATGCGTGTGATACGTAGGAGGTTGTGGTATATTCCTAGAATAATTATTTAAAGCCGCTTCTTAAAACTTTGTTAATAGACTTTCTCGCGATAGTTTACGTCTGTCTTCAAGATTATTCCATTTCAGTTCCTCAGTAGCTCTGCGACACTCTACCACGTATTAAATTAATCAGTGACCATTCGTGTCGCCCTTCTCTGTATGTGTTCAATATCCCCTGTGACGCGATATTACCCCCATTTAGTTGACGGTCTCTCTGAAACCTGTCCTCTAAAATGCCTAGCTGTATTTTCCCGAAAAGCAAATCTGTTTTACTCACACAGCCAGTAATTACCAAAATCAAGTGTGTCTCAAAGCGAAGTGTCTTTCTGTGGTCAGTTTCGTTAGGTGGGTGAAATCTTCCCACGCACACGACCATGAGAGGAAGTTTCTCAAAAAAATTTGAATATGCCTGCACAGCACACTTGGGTCCCGACTCCTACCCACCGCTCTGATGTTACCGCCAGTAGGCCGAAACGCAACAGAGGCCAACCGTTTCGTTGCCGCCCGTACACACTAAGCGAATCTCCACCAACGAAGCGATTGGCTGTCGTTCTTTGGCCTTCGTTGTCCTAGCGTGTACACGCCTTTACGCGAGTCGTCCAGTACACCAGTGAGATCGGCTACATCTGTTGAATGGAAGCTCCTGACAGCAGTGCCGCCTAGTATGGGCACGCGCAGGTTTTGCTGCGGCGAGCAGACAGGAACACGCGCTGACTGCTGTTGCTGCAGACAGCGGCGCCGGCGCCGCCGACTGGACAGGCAGGGTGCCACGCTGACTGCAGACCCAGTCAGCTGCTGACAGTCGCAGCTCGCCACGTGCTGCCCCGAGCCGAGCACCGCGTGGGCTGCCCGCTTGCGGAATACAACTCCCCCGTCCACCACCACGTACTCTCACAGTATTCTTACAAGCTCTCAGCTTCCTTGCTCTCACCTCAACCACTCAGTTTAGCACTGACAGTCACGAATTAAGCCCAACCTGATTTTCAACTTTGGTATATCTGTCGCCCTCAGTTGCGTGTACTATTACGGTATATTGATAATTTTTACTTTCGGACCGTGCAATTACAAATGAATGAAAACCACAATTTTCGTACCATAAGCGTTTCGCATTTATTCTATGCAAGGCATCTTCGGGGAATATGTACATATTTTTGTTTATGCTATTTAGTTTAGATTTTTGGACGATTTATACAGCTATAGCTTACAAACAATTCTGGCTATTGGCTTTTCTAGAATGTAGTGATAATTTAAAATCCTGCTTACAGGTTCCGTGGATGCTATTCTACATATTGTGTTTTTGTTCCATGTTTGGCGCTGTTCTTCTTATAAGTGCCATTTCAAATTGTCCTTTTCAGACTTCACAGCACTACGAACTGAACATTTGTTTTGATGCTTTGTTTTGGTTGGAGTTGTCGACCGTAAAATGTTATTGTTAAAGAGCGAATGTTAATGCCAATTACTGAATGTAATTTTTTGATATCTGTGATGTGTTTGTGCGTGTATGGGTGTGTGTGTGTGTGTGTGTGTGTGTGTGTGTGTGTGTGTGTGTGTGGACTGGTATTTGCTTTGATATGGTTAGCTGATAGTATGTGCACACTTTTCTTTAATTTTTATTTTATTTTATTTTTTAGTGTGTGAATGTGTGTATGATGGTACTCGTTTTGGTACAGTTTTTTATTTATTTATTAATTTTTTGTAATTTTGTGTGTATATGTACGTGTGTGACCAGAGAGAGGGGATATGTTTTTGTTTTAATGTGGCTGCATGTGCAAGTGAAATTATTTTTATGTCATCATTTCTTTTATTAACTGTAGTACAGATTCTGTATTGATGTATGTTTCCTCATTTGTTACGTGCATGTTTTCAGCTATGGCTTTCCGAATGTGCGAGTTTTCTTGCATTTGTACGAGGTCTTTGTCATGGTTGTTTAATCTTATTATTTTCGTATCTTGTTCAATGTTAGGAGGATGCTGGTTGTGGTATTTTAAGTGCTCTGAAAATGTAGAATGATTTGTTTCATACATCCAACACCAGATGTGTTCTTTGCACTGTTTCAAAGTTCCTGCTTGCCATGCCTATGTATACTGCATCACTCATTGAGGCTGAAAACACTAATAGGCTTCGATCTAGCAATCCGCCAACAGTAACAGCAAGGAACTGTGTACAAGAAGGTTTCAGTATCACAATCGCATGGTCTGAAAAATGGAACGCATGGCAAAATCATAACATGCCTTGCATCACACAAAAGCCACCTGGTTTTGACCTACCACGCAAAACGTGGTCCACTCTGAATAGGATTAGAACTCGTCATGCCAGATGTGCTTACTCCCTGTATAAATGGAGTAAAATACCATCCCCTCAGTGTGACTGCGGAGAAAGTCAGACCATCAGCCACATTTTAGAAGAGTGTTCCAGAAGAGCCTATAATGTGAGCCCCGACGACTTCCTGCTCGCAACTCCAGAGTCGATAGATTATATTAATAGACTTGATGTTTGTTTGTAATCCGTAAACTTTGTTATATTAGTAATGTTGGTTTGCAATTATTAACGTTTGTTATATTAGTGATTTGTCTGTTTGTTTCTTATGTGTCTGTATTGCCATATGGTAAATAAATAAACTGCATCACAACCTTGACATTCAAGTTTGTGCATTCCTGATGCTTGGAACTGGTCCCTCTTGATTGTTAGTTGGATTAAGTTTGATTGTAGTGTTTGCACAGTTTTGTATGCTATTTAGAAGCCCTGTTTACTTAGTGTAAATTGCCACTCAGCGTGTTAAGTATTGTGTATGAGTTATAGTGTACCGTCTGCTTCTTTTCTGTAAGAGGTTAAGTCTATGTGTGTTGAGTGTGTTTGTGAGTTTGCAGATTGTGAGTTTTCTTGCGTTCTGCAGAAGTTGGATATGTTGTGTTTGTTTTGTACTTGTGGTTTTTAATTTTTGACGGAGTCTGTGTACTACATATGTGTCATGCCCATTTTTCCTAGCTATTTGTACGATTGTGCCCATCTACTTTGCATAGTTTCTCTTTTAGATTGGAATCCTGTGTAACGTTTATAACATATGTCTTAGAGCCGAGAGCTTCTGTTTGTGATGATGATTAGATGTGGAATGTATTACTGTGTCTGTGGCCGTTAGTTTTTGTCACTCAAGGGAGACTGTAACGCTGCCACTCACTTCCTCAAACACAAAGATCTTTCTCTGGCGAAACCCGTTACAGCCCTTAGGCCGAGATAGTGTCAACAGATTGTCCCGTTGCTTCGTGGCCTAAAGCAACGATATTCGGCTACAAACTCTAGGGATTGATCAATGAGAGGATGCGGAACAAAAAGGGTCTAATGAGTTTGTCCGGAAATGCTTGGTTTCCATGCTAGATACCATTTATTTAAGCATACTTTGTTACAGAGACTGCAGCCTAATGCGCGTTGTACCAAGCAGCCATAAATACAGTATGCATGGTTTCCACCTGGAGGGAGGTACTGTTTCTCATTCGTCTTGGTCTGACTCACCTTGTAATGGATGCGGTACACCGTTGTACACAGTGGTTCCGTATTCGAATCAAGAGCTTCCCGACATGTTGTTTACGCTAAGGCAAATGGAAACGAGCGGCGGATAACAAGGTTGTATCAGGAGACCTATCCCCGCCGACAACAACCACAGCATTCAGTGTTTGCAACAGTGTTTCGCCGTTTCTAGGCGCTTCAGTCTGGAACCGCGCGACTGCTACGGTCGCAGGTTGGAATCCTGCCTCGGGAATGGATGTGTGTGATGTCCTTAGGTTAACTAGGTTTAAGTAGTTCTAAGTTTAGGGGACTGATGGCCTCAGATTTTAAGTCCCATAGTGCTTAGAGCCATTTGAACCATTTGTTTCGCCGTTTGTCTCAGACAGGGTCGCTTCAAGAAGCAGGAAATCATGAAGGACGTACCCGAAATGTTAGGACACCAGACCTATAGGAAAATATGATTAACTATGTGAAAGGCGACCGCCGTGTCAGTACGAGGCAATTTGCCCGCTAGTACAGGGTACGTCAGACGACCGTGTGCAACATTCTGAATGACAATTGTTACTACCTTTATCACTTACAGTGTGTGCAGGGCTTACTAGCGAAAGACTTTCCACATCGTCAGCAGTTTTGTTACTGGTTTCTTCACCAGGCAACAATGATTCCCAGATTTGTATCATCCATCCTATTCACAGAAGAGGCCACCTTTACGCGGAGTGATATCTTCCACTTCCGTAACAGTCATCTGTAGGATAGCATGCAGAACCCCCTTAATATGGAGACAGCGGATCGTCAGCTTCGGTGCAGCCGGAATGCATAGGCCGGCATGATTGGTGACCGTATTTTGTGAGCAGTCCTCCTTCCACGTCACCTAAAAGGCCGCAACTATCGGCGTGACATGCGGGTGAATTTGCCTCCCCTGCTGGAGGAAGTGTCATTGATGATTCGAAGGGTTATGTGGCTGCTACATTATGGTGCTCCAGACCACTTCGCCGTTAGCGTCCGGACAATTCTCAATCGTGTCTTGCCTGGTCGATGGACCGGACGATTGGGTCCAGTTGCATGGCCTGCTCGTTCACCGGATCTCAACCGGTGCGATTTGTAGTTATGGGGCCATCTCAAAAGTATTGTGTATGCAGAGCCCATTCCAGATGTGGAGACGCTGGGGCAACGTATTCATGCTGCCTTTGACGCTGTTCGGATGCAGCCTGGCCGATGTGAACGTGTGAGAACATGCTACGGCGCGTACAAGAATGGGGTGAGGCACGTGGAAACCATTTTCAGCGGGTACTGAAACTGTGGCTGCGTGGTACAACGCGTATTAGACCGCAGACTCTGTAATAACGTATGATTGAATAAGTGGTCTCTAGCATGGAAACCACGTATTTCTGGACATAATTTCATCAGACCTTTTTTCCATATCCTCTCATCGATTAATCCCTAATGTTTGTACACGGTGGAAAAAATCACCCTGTATATAGATAGTAGTACCATAGATGCAACCACGTCGTAGGGATAGCTGTGGAGAGGACAGACTAACGTAATGCTTCCTGTAGAGGGGGAATCACCTTGTAGGGGAACAGTCTACATTTACATCTATTCCTTGGGTTCAATTGTCATTTCTCCCCTTTCCTGTTCCAGTCATCGATCGCGCTCGGGAAGGACGATCGTTGGCGGGCATCCATATGAGAACTTATCCTGTAACTCCATGGTCTTTTCACGAGATATACATTGCAGCGAGCAATACATTGGTTGACTCAACTAGAGACGTGTTGGGAAACTTTACGAGTAAAGCTCACCGTCATTCACAACGCCTGTATGGTAGCGTCTGCCGCTGGAGTTGGCTGAAGATCTCCGTCACTTTTTCGCCCCTATTGAACGACCCTTTGACTAAACGTGCTGCTCTTCTTTGGATCTTATCTATTTTCTCCATCAGTCCTACCCCGTACGGCGAAGGAGTAACATTGAACGACGTTTCTGTAAGATACCTCCTTCCTGAATACTGTTGTAGCAGATCTCATTGTCGCATCTGCGCTTCCTGCAAGTACACTACTGGCCATTAAAATTGCTACAAAACGAAGATGACGTGCTACAGACGCGAAATTTAACCGACAGGAAGAGGATGCTGTGATATGCAAATGATTAGCTTTTCAGAGCATTCAAACAAGGTTGGTGCCGGTAGCGACACCTACAACGTGCTGACATGTGGAAAGTTTCCAACCGATTTCTCAAACACAAACAGCAGTTGACCGGCGTTGCCTGGTGAAACGTTGTTGTGATGCCTCGTGTAAGGAGCAGAAATGCGTACCATCACGTTTCCGACTTTGATAAAGGTCGGATTGTAACCTATCGCGATTGCGGTTTATCGTATCGCGATGTTGCTGCTCGCGTTGGTCGAGATCCAATGGCTGATACGGAATCGGTGGGTTCAGGAGGGTAATACGGAACGCCATGTTGGATTCCAACGGCCTCGTATCACTAGCAGTCGAGATGATAGGCATCTTATCCGCATGGCTGTAACGGATCGTGCAGCCACGTCTCGATCCCTGAGTCAACATATGGGGACGTTTGCAAGACAACAAACTTCTACACGACAAGTTCGACGACGTTTGCAGCAGCATGGACTATCAGCTCGGAGACCATGGCTGCGGTTACCCTTGACGCTGCATTACTCAACGACGAACCTGGGTGCACGAATGGCAAAGCGTCAATTTTTCTGATGAATCCAGGTTCTGTTTACAGTATCATGATGGTCGCATCCGTGTTTGGCGGCATCGCGGTGAACGCATATTGGAAGCGTGTATTCGTCATCGCCATACTGGTGTATCACCCGGCGTGATGGTATGAGGTGCCATTGGTTACACGTCTCGGTCACCTCTTGTTCGCTTTGACGGCACTTTGAACAGTGGACGTTACATTTCAAATGTGTTACGACCCGTGGCTCTACCCTTCATTCGATCCCTGCGAAACCCTACACTTCTGCAGGATAATGCACGACCGCATGTTGCAAGTCCTGTACGGGCCTTTCTGGATACAAAAAATGTTCGACTGCTGCTCTGACCAGCACATTCTCCAGATCTCTCACCAACTGAAAACGTCTGGTCAATGGTAGCCGAGCAACTGGCTCGCCGCAATACGCCAGTCACTACTCTCGATGAACTGTGGTATCGTGTTGAAGCTGCATGGGTAGCTGTACCTGTACATGCCATCCAAGCTCTGTTTGTCTCAATGCCCAGGCGTGTCAAGGCCGTTATTACGACCAGAGGTGGTTGTTCTGGGTACTGATTTCTCAGGATCTATGCACCCAAATTGGGTGAAATTGTAATCACATGTCAGTTCTAGTATAATATATTTGTCGAATGAATACCCGTTAATCATCTGCATTTCATCTTGGTGTAGCAATTGCAGTGGCTAGTAGTGTAGTTACATGTAGTGTTTCGACTTGAAATAGCTCCACACACATTTGGAGACATTTAATGGATGTAGCTTCTTCCAGTGGTTGTCATATAATCGTGAAGTCACATAGTACCGAATGTTTCTACCTATTTGTACCTAACGAATTCCATTTCTTTATATTGAGCGTTAACGGCCAATTACTGCATCAGGGATAACTCGTTTGCAACTCTTTTCGTATTTCGCTACAGTTTTTACCGTTGGGACTGCTCTGCGTACACAACACAACCATCGACGAGCAACCTCACGCTTATGGAGCTTCCCAATTTTTCCTCTAGTCTGCATTGTTAACTGATCCAGCCTTGTAACATAAGCCAATACGGCATACCTATGTTGGTTCTGCGATCGGCTGACACCAAGGGGAAATTTCTGTCGTTATATCCCCCCTGGAGATGTGGCTCTGCGTTACTGCTTAATGACGATGCAATTTCCTTGGGCAAAGTATTCCAACGTAAAATAATCCTACATTCGCGTCTCCGGCCTGATACTACGCAGGAAGATGTTGACATCAGGAAAAAGAAAACTGACATTCTACAGGGATATTACAAATGATTGAAGCGATTTCACAGCTCTACAATAACTTTATTATTTGAGATATTTTCACAATGCTTTGCGCACACATACAAAAACTCAAAAAGTTTTTTTAGGCATTCACAAATGTTCGATATGTGCCCCTTTAGTGATTCGGCAGACATCAAGCCGATAATCAAGTTCCTCCCACACTCGGCGCAGCATGTCCCCATCAATGAGTTCGAAAGCATCGTTGATGCGAGCTCGCAGTTCTGGCACGTTTCTTGGTAGACGAGGTTTAAGCACTGAATCTTTCACATAACCCCACAGAAAGAAATCGCATGGGGTTAAGTCGGGAGAGCGCGGAGGCCATGACATGAATTCCTGATCGTGATCTCCACCACGACCGATCCATCGGTTTTCCAATCTCCTGTTTAAGAAATGCCGAACATTATGATGGAAGTGCGGTGGAGCACCATCCTGTTGAAAGATGAAGTCGGCGCTGTCGGTCTCCAGTTGTGGCATGAGCCAATTTTCCAGCATGTCCAGATACACGTGTCCTGTAACGTTTTTTTCGCAGAAGAAAAAGTGGCCGTAAACTTTAAACCGTGAGATTGCACAAAACACGTTAACTTTTGGTGAATTGCGAATTTGCTGCACGAATGCGTGAGGATTCTCTACCGCCCAGATTCGCGCATTGTGTCTGTTCACTTTACCATTAAGAAAAAATGTTGCTTCATCACTGAAAACGAGTTTCGCACTGAACGCATCCTCTTCCATGAGCTGTTGCAACTGCGCCGAAAATTCAAAGCGTTTGACTTTGTCATCAGGTGTCAGGGCTTGTAGCAATTGTAAACGGTAAGGCTTCTGCTTTAGCCTTTTCCGTAAGATTTTCCAAACCGTCGGCTGTGGTACGTTTAGCTCCCTGCTTGCTTTATTCGTCGACTTCCGCGGGCTACGCGTGAAACTTGCTCGCACGCGTTCAACCGTTTCTTCGCTCACTGCAGGCCGACCCGTTGATTTCCCCTTACAGAGGCATTCAGAAGCTTTAAACTGCGCATACCATCGCCGAATGGAGTTAGCAGTTGGTGGATCTTTGTTGAACTTCGTCCTGAAGTGTCGTTGCACTGTTATGACTGACTGGCGTGAGTGCATTTCAAGCACGATATACGCTTTCTCGGCTCCTGTCGCCATTTTGTCTCACTGCGCTTTCGAGCGTTCTGGCGGCAGAAACCTGAAGTGCGGCTGCAGCCGAACGAAACTTTATGAGTTTTTCTACGTATCCGTAGTGTGTCGTGACCATATGTCAATGAATGGAGCTGCAGTGAATTTATGAAATCACTTCAATCATTTGTAATAGCCCTGTACATGTCAGACTATTGTCCGTTAGATCTCTTAAAGGGTACGTGCGGTACAGAATTCAAAAAGTTAAGTGGATGCTTTGTTAGATACAGAGGAAATTAGTGAGACGCAGTGACAGGAAAGAAAAAGACCTTTTGGTCAGGTAAGTACAGCGTCATCGACAGAAAAGCAAATCCTGTGCCAGAGTCTTCATCTCAGTGTAGAACTTCCACCAATTTAAAATTTTACAAATCATTCTGTGACTGGAGCACAGTGATCTGTATAAAATGCTAAAAACCAAATAAATACTGTCTCTATCGTGTTTTCAGATATCTTCAGGCTTTTCACCGCCATTGTGCCTGCTGGTTCAAAAATGGCTCTGAGCACTATGGGACTTAACATTTGTGGTCAGCAGTCTCCTAGACCTTAGAACTACTTAAAACTTAATAACCTAAGGACATGACACACTTCCATGCCCGAGGCAGGAATCGAAACTGCGACCGTAGCGGTCGCGCGGTTCCACCTTGAAGCGCCTAGAACCGCTCGGCCACCCTGGCCGGCCTATGGCTGCTGGTGGCAGCAGACGGAGCGAGACAAGACGGAGCAGTTACAACCGTACTTCTGCGGATTTCGCTCCGTCTGCTGCCACCAGCAGCCGTAATGGCGATGAAAAGCCTGAAGATAGTCTGAGGAAAGGGCAGAAACCGCTTGCCAACAAATAAAACGTGAAAACGCTATCGAGACTTTGTTTATTTGATTTTTAACTTGCACCACTTACTTGAATATGTTCCATTTTCTGTCTTCCACTACTATTTTTACCCGTTGCAAATCCCTGTAGTACTATGGTAGTACCTTGATGTCTCAACACATGTCGAATCATCCTGACCATCGTTTGCCGATAACCTCCTCATATACTTATTAGTTCGCTATATGTTCAGAATATATTTTGTAGCACCATATCCTTAACGTTTCCATTCTCTTCTTTCTTGTCTTCCCACACTCAATGATTCACTTCCTACAATGCTGTTCTCGACACGTGCATTCTGAGAAAAGTCTTTCTCAACGTAGGCCTGTTGTAATTCCTTTCGGTGAGCTACGCTCTGACAATGCTTAGCACCTCATTGCTTCATCTGTTACGCGTTACTCTATCTTCAAGGTCGCAAAAATCCTTCATTTCTTCTGCTACGTGATTCCCATAAAGACTATGACGTAACTATTATTCCAGTGGTAGGGATATATTTGTACTTATTAAGAACGCTTGTGTTTCATTTTCCTCACAAAAAGCAAGGAAAAAAGGGAATGATATGCCTCTCTTCCTCAAATGCTAAAACCACTTCTATTTGCCTGTGAGGAAAAGCAGGGAGATGATGAAACATTCCGTACTCTTGTTTACATCCTGTTCTCGAGACTCCTGAAACGAGGCACTGCCTCATTTACTTCTGGTTTCCGTATTCAGATATTTGGCTCGTCCTCTGTTTTGATGATAGCAAAGCTGTTGGCAATCGCGGAAGATGTCGGAGAAACTGTTTGGAAGACAGGGTCTTCTGACGGTGTGATTTGGTTGCTCTGTCAAGGAAGCTTATTGCCCGTTTTGCAACTTTGGCGTTCTGTCACAAATCGTGGTGCAATCTGTCACGTCATGTGACAGCAAACCCGTGATCCTGGGTCACCTCACCCGGTGTGAAGTCAGCTAACCGTGACTCCCGATAACTCTGCGCCCCGCCAGTTGTTTCCTCCCGGTTTCACAACGAGACGTAGAGACGTCTAACAGCGGCTGATCTTTATCGTAGACGGTCGCCGGATTGTCAATGTACCCAGGTAGCGAAAACAATGCTAAACTGTCGATGGTGTGGTACACAAATCGTCTCCACAAAGCAGTTGTTGTGGATTTCTTTTTTGTTGTGGGGAACATGTCTTAGGAAAATCGAATAAGATCTGACAAGCCAATTGGGTACCTGTTTCCGGAAAGTCCGTAATAATTCAGAGTATGTATGAGCAAATAATGAGATGTGTGAAGCTAAAAATGTAATTCAACGATTAATCTGTTTTCATCTGCCTCTGTACTGTATCTGTCAGCATTATTTTCTATGTTTATCATGAAGAGTCCTGTGCGCTTCACGCGTCTTGGTTCCGACATCAACAGAGATCACACAAATTAGAAGTAACATTACTCATATCTATGATATATAACAAATACTGAAGCCGTGGGCAACTGCATATCCTCGTAACAATTTTTTAACTGAATGCATATGTATGCATATGTAACTCTCACAATATTTGATTATTATGAATCTTTGGAATAAGCCGAAAAGCACTACCTATAACACTTGTCACATTATGGTTGTAAGGAAAACTACTAAGTTGCTCTTGTTCTGGTGTTCAGTTCGAAGGCGAGTTTGATGCACCTCTTCATGCTACTCTATCCTGTGCAATGCTCTTCTTCTCCGAATAAATGCTGCACCCTACATCCTATCTAAATTGCTAACTACATTCATCTCTTAGTCTCCTTCGACGATTTTTATCGACACACTTCCCACCAGCACTACATGCGTGATTACTTGATGTCTCAGAATATGTCGTATTAGGCGAGTCAAGTTGTGCCACAAATTTCTTTTCTTCCCAATGTTCAGTACCTCCTCATTAGTTTCATGGTCTGTCCATCTAATCATCAACATTCTTCCGTAACAGCACGTTTTAAGAGGTTCGATTCTCTTCTTCTCTGAACTGTTTAGCGTCCATGTTTCACTTTCATACTTGGCTACACTCCAGACAAATATCTTCAGAAAGGACTACCTGTCACTTACATCTAGGAGTGTAATCCCAAAAGTAAGGTCTCCTGTTTATTTTTTATAAGTATAGAAGTCTGTTTGTGTCGCAGTTGGTCACACTGTTGTGAAGAATGTTTCACGCGCTGTGTGTAAACTTGGAGCACGCCGCGCTGAGGCGCTGTCTTGGCTTGGCAGCCGTTGAGAATGGAGCTCCCGTTGGATGTTACCGCCAAGTGCGAATTGCGCGCAGTTATTTGGTTTTTTAACTCAAGCTTGGGTAGCTTAGTTGGTAGAGCACTTGCCCGCGAAAGGCAAAGGTCCGGAGTTGGAGTCACGGTACGGCACACAGTTTTAATCTGCCAGGAAGTTTCAGCGGTTTGTAGCTTTAATTTGGGACACCAGTGTAGAACGACAATCGAGAATGAAATTTAAAAAAAAAATATTTCCAGTATTGTTAACATGCGTTGACATAGCATTTAAATGAGTTCGTAAACGAAAGAAAATGTTAAAGAGGAAATTGTAGAAAGAAAGTGAATGGATAGTGACCAAATAGAAGAAAATAAAACAAACGGACAAAGGCAAACAGATCCGCGGCGCCGCGTGAGACGGTAGGAATCCGTGAATGCTGACAGCCGAGATAGTGGTATCTTGGTGCGGTACGTGAGCACATAATACGCACTTGCCAGCTGTAGAGCGAAAGATCTCGCAATAATCATCAAACGAGGTTGAAATACGGGACACAGCCTATCCCTATGGAACATTTAAAATTATGCCGGAAATACGGGACATCCAAGAAAATAGGAGACGTCTGGCAACAGTAATGATTATCTAAATAAGAACCACGATGCTGATGGTACTTTAAACCTTTTCATTCGTTCTACAGTTCTCCTGTCGCACCATCCTTGCGCTGTTCCAGAACTGATGCAAATATGCGCGACTTTTTGTTTTTACTGTTTTATCCTTCTGCTTAAATTTGGGTAAATTATCTGGAGCAGCGTTATCTCTGCTGTCAGCTCGTGACCTTGCAAGCTGTTTACGACCACTACGTGAAACACGCCAAGAGAAAACATTCCACGGAAACGTACTTGCTACACCAGTTTCCAGCTAAGCGGAGGTCAGATATTTCCCATCCATTTGCACTTCGTAACATTCCATTCGATAGTTCTTCCCCGAGACTGGTGCGTGGCATCCGGAAGACGACCGTCGCAGACCGACATTCTACTTATTTAGCCCAACTGATACGTAAAAATCAAAACGCTTTAGCTACATCTCTTATAAAAGTTGTTAACAATTCCGATTACAAACTTGCAGAGTATGCGAGGAAAACGTTGCAGATACAGTTCCATACAGAGAGATAGGTCCAGAAACGTGATGGACGAGTTTGTTCCGTAAATCCAATCGTAGATGACAACCGTCAAGGATGTGGAACGAATCAGTTTTTACAATAATGGAAGAGAAGCAACTCTTTCAGTCATTCATTCGTCTTCGTTCGTAGATCCCTACAAGTATGGGAACGTATATAGATATATATTAGCTGTAATGCGTTATGCTGGTCATGATTATGCTAGCTATATTTAATCACGTAAGTTAGAATCAAAGATGCTAGTTTAAAAGAAAAAAAAGCTGTTGATGCTTCAGTTATATTAAGAAACTGCTATTCATATGTAGCTTAGTATTGACTTCATGACGTCGCTATTTTCAAAGTAAATAATTGCGTATGTCTGAAAATACTGAGCCCTGTTTACATTACATTACTGGTTGTCACACAAGTTTGCAGTAAACGCTGATACTTGCCATGTAGCCTACAGAACTTTTCAATCCTTTAATCTTGCCATTCAGATAATTTGCAGAAAATACCGGTAAAGAGGAAGGTCTTTAACTTTCTTTTGAATTGTTCGGGATTCCCAATTTCTTGCTTAGTGTTAGATGGGGGCTTGCTGAATACTTTTTCACCAGAGTACGTGACGGCACTCCGAACTCTAGGGAACGGGGCAAAATCTACTTGGAAATTATTTTTCAGTCTTGCATCGTTCACAAAGCAGCTGAAACTGATTTTTACTGTGAACAACAAAAACTACTAGTAAATAATTGCGTTGGGAAGTGAGTGTAAGAATTTCTAGACGTCTAAACAACTATGTACTGGGAAGCGAGTGAAAGAATTCGAATATCTCTAAAGAAATTTCCGCACGATTTGTGGTTACCTACATTACCCAGTGATCGTACTGCTCGATTCTGCTGAAGTTACTAAGGTGAGATGCCGAAGAGCATAATCCCATCAGACAATAAAGGTTGAAAATGTGTGAAATAAGCTAATATTCTGTCCCTTAGCTCAGCACAATAAGAGACATTTCCGAGGTCACCACATGCTGAAATAAGCTACGCTGAATAAGGACCTTGATCTTTATGAATCACCCCATTAAAAACTCGAAAATCACATGACAATGACATATTTAATTTTTCGCTACGTTCTTTTTTATAAGATGCTTTCTAACCGTTTTTGAGTTAGTGCAGGTGCAGCTGACTTCACTATTTTCGCGCTCGTGTTTTCTGCGGTACTAATGGTAAGTCCGCTTTCATCTAAGTCACATGGTGTTTACCCAGAGGCGATTCAGGGAACATTTTCGTTGTTGTGCTTCTCTCTCTTCCCTTGCATTTAAAATGCAAGTAAACAAACCAGACGTTTGCAGCTGAAAGCAGAAAACACTAATAATGTGAGGGTAAAAATGTTAAGTACATATCGACACAGAAAGTAGTTGTAGGAGACTTCAGATAGTACGCAGAGTTCTGATATACTCTAAAGAATAGAAAAGAAACTTTGGAAACAGAAATAAAAGCGTAGTAATACTGTGTGTCTTCGTGACTGACTTTGTTATTGCCAAACTGAGGACGTATAATGATAAGAGTTGAGAGGCATAAACTGATTACTCTGGGGAAAGAAAATTGCCGTCAAGGTGAAGAACTGATCTAAAACAGAGCAGCCTGGAAGTTGGAAGTGGTAGTTACGAACGTAACATTACAGCAGCACAAACTTTAAGTGGGTACAGAAATGTTGAAGAAATGGGAGGTACCCACTCGTCAAGGTCACAAGAGGAAGCAACGCCATATTACACAACCGGTACCATGTAGAACTCCACCTTGGTTGAAATGGCTCTAAGCACTATGGGACTTAACGTCTGAGGTCATCAGTAGCCTAGACTTAGAACTACTTAATCCCAACTAACCTAAGGACATCACACACATCCATGCCCGAGGCAGGATTCGAACGTGCGACCGTAGTAGCAGCGCGGTTCCGGACTGAAAAGCCTAGAAGCGCTCGGCCACAGCGGCCGGCTGAACTCCAGCTTGGAAATAAACCATATCTAGATACTTTCTATCATGTTTCGACGGAATCTTGATTTTTTTTCACACATTTTTCGCATACCTTACAACAAATGTACATTCCAGCTTTCCGGACACACTGACGCACTGCTTGCTGAATATCCTCCACCGTCTCATAGCGTTGGCCTGGGATCTGTTCCTTAATGGAACCGAAAAGATGGTAGTCGGATTGTACCAAGTCGAGACTGAAGGGAAGCTGTGGTGGAGTTTCCCACCCAGATGCTCCGACCTACTCCACAGTGGTAGGAACTGTGAGGAGGCGATTTATCCTGTTGTAGTGTGATCTTCTCCTCGAGAAGTTTATAATTCAACGCACGACGGAGCTTCGGAAGTGTCTGGACACAGTGGGCAGCATTTACGGTAGTCCACGTTCAAGAAAAATCAACCAGAATGCGTCTCCGTTCAGCCTGTGGAGGCAGTTTGAGGGAAACCGCTCGAGGCTCAACGTGGGCACTCGTGTTTCCATATTAGAAATGTTTCCCCCATATCCTAACACCGCTGCCGTCCATGCAGACATCCCCACAGGCACTTTTCAATCTTTGGTGAACTTTAGCAGCATATTTTCCATCTTTAACGATAGCATGGTGTCACAACAGATTTTTGATGTCGGCCAGTTCAGAAGTTCTACCTGTGGTCACGTGATAGGTGCTAATGTCATCAAAATATGGCAACGTGTGGTATAATATCTGTAGATTACTCTCCGTTTTTGTTACATTGTCGAAACTGAAATTTTAACAGTCCCCACGACTTCCATGATGGCGTGCGTGCACGTAAATAATCTATGCCCTAAAATCCACGGAACGATGAAAAGTACCGGGTGTCCCACTCAAACCTGATTTCAAAAGACCCAGGGAAAAAAACACAATAGATACAATGAAAAATGCACCACATTATAGAGTTTCTCAAAGAATTTGTTTATGTACCATCAATACACATCTACATGTGAACCATTTGTAGCACGAAGAATATCGAGTCTACATTCAATTTCTTGCCAAGTTCTCTGTAACATTTCCTCTCTTATTGTTGCAATCACACTAGTGATACGATGTCGCAACGTAGGAATATCGTCCCCTTGGGTCGCATACACGTGGTCCTTCACGAATCCCCGCTTGAAGAAATCAAGAGGCGTAATGTCGGGCGAACGTGGTGGCCGGGCAATGGATCCTCGCGTATGATCCAGCGATTGGGGAATTTCCCATCCAGGAACTTGTGCATAGCCGTTCACCAATCCGGCGGAGCTCCATCTTGTTGAAAAATGATGTTGGGTTGCAAGTCTTGTAGCTGAGGGTAGACAAACTGCTCCAACATGTCCAGATACACTGATCCATTCACTGTTTGTTCTGCAAAGGACAGTCCAACAAACCTGTCGTGCATTAGCCCACACCATACATTTAGTTTAGGGCTATCACGAACATGTTCAATGACAACATGCGGATTTTTTTAACCCCAATTCCGAACAGTATGCCTATTAACCCTTCCTGATAAGTCTAAGGTTGCCTCATCTGAGAATAAACATCTTTCCAGGAAGCTGGCATCCATATCAATACGCTGCAGCATATCCACAGCAAATTGTTGTTGGCATGGTTTGTCGTTTGGCGTCAGATGTTGCAGAATTTGCACTTTGTAACCAGAAATACGAAGACGCTGCACTCTGGCGACGATATTTGGCACTTCTGACGCGAGAGTATAAATTCTTTGAGATGCTCTACAATGTGGTGCATTTTTCATTGTCATATCTAGTGTGGTTTATCTCTCCTGAGTCTTTGAAATCAGAGAGGTATGAGTCGAACTCCCTGTATTTGCTTTTGGTTCCAAAGTTAAACCAAAAAGCTTAGTTACGTTTAAATGAACGGATGGGACGTTTTCGTTGATCCTTCAATATTTAGTGTTACAGTTACTCGTGAATATGTTTTCTTACTAAAATGTAAAAAAATAAAAAGAACCGCTAGTTTTCCCTCAATAAAATATTTCTCATCCTTATTTCGGAGGAAGGTTAGAGTTTAATGTCCACAAGATGATTTGAAACAGAGCATAAGCTCAGGATGAGGAAATAAATCGACTGTGTAATCTTCTAAGTAACCTATCTGCATTTGCGTTTACAGCTACATCTGCATCTATGAAGGGCGTTCAGTAAATAATGCTCCATATATTTTTTCTGAAAGCAGGTTGGTGTTATTAAGGATTACAATACACCATTCCCCACCATATTCCCCACTCTTCTGGCAACAAAACTCTATTTTTCACGGTAATCTTCGTTCACTGCGACTGCCTTACACAACCGTATTTGAAGGGCCTGAATGCCCCAATAGTACCACTCGTAGCGGAAGTCCAACTGCTTACTGCATCAATAGTCTCTTCATCATCCATGTACCGCTCCCCGCGACTTTGTTGCCTTGTTGATAGACTCCTCGCCCAACGATTCATGGAGCTTTTGTTCATTGCCAGTTCTCCGTAAATACACAGACGAGCCAAGGAAACTGGTACACCTGCCTAATATCGTGTAGGGTCCCCGCAAGCACGCCGAAGTGCCTCAACATGGGCATGGGCTCGACTAACGTCTGAAGTAGTGCTGGAGGGAACTGACACCATGAGTCCTCCAGGGCTGTCCATAAATCCATAAGAGTACAAGGAGGTAGAGATCTTTTCTGAACAGCACGTTGCAAGGCATCCCAGATATGCTCAATAATGTTCATGTCAGGGGAGTTTGGTGATCAGCGGAAGTATTTAAACTCAGAACAGTGTTCCTGGAGCCACTCTGTAGCAAACATGGACGTGTGGGGTGTCGCATTGGAATTGCCCAAGTCCGTCTGACTGCACAATGGAAAAAAAATGGTTGCAGGTGAACACGCCCCACACCATTACAGAGCCTACACCAGCTTGAACAGTCTGCTGCTGACATGCAGTGTCCATGGATTCATGAGGTTGCCTCCATACCCATACACATCCATCCATTCGATACAATTTGAAACGATATTCGTCCCACCAGGCAACATGTTTCCAGTCATGAACAGTCAAATGTCGGTGTTGACGGGCCCAGTCAAGGTGTAAAGCTTTGTGTCGTGTAGTCATCAAGGGTACACGAGCGGGCCTTCGGCTCTGAAAGCCCATATCGATGACGTGTCGTTTAATGGTTCACACGCTGACCCTTGCTAATGGTCCAGCACTGAAATCTTCAGAAATATACGGAAGGGTTGCACTTCTGTCAGGCTTCACAAGCGTCCTATATGTGGTCTCCTCGACAGCTGAACACCACTTTCGTAAAATTCTCCCAATAAACTGAAGTCAGCCATCTGCCTTCCCTACTACAATCCTAATGTGCTCGTCCCACTTCAAACAGCTTTGCAACGTTACGGCCAGATACTTAAACGACGTCACTGTTTCAAGTAATACCCTACTAATGCTATACTTGAACATTATGGGTTTGTTTTTCCTACTCATCTGCGTTAACGTACATTATTTTTTACATTTGGAGCTAGCTGCCTTTCATCACACGAACTGGAAATTTTGTCTAAGTCACATTGTGTCCTCGTACAGTCACTTGTCGACGGTAGCTTCCCGTGCACTACGGCGTCATCAGCAAACAGCCGCTGATTGCTGCCCACCGTGTCCGGCAGATCGTTTGTGAATACAGAGAACAAGAGTGGTCTTATCACACATCCCTGAGCCACTCCTGACAATCCCTTGTCTCTGATGATTACTCGCCGCCGAGGACAACAAAGTGGGTTGTATTATTCAAGAAGTCTTCGAAGCATCGCATATCTGGGAACCCATTCTATATGCTCGTACCTTCGTTAACAGTCTGCAGGGTGGCAACGTGACAACGTGACAGTTTAGGAAATGAGGTAATAACTACGGCAAAAATAAACTGTTTTTAGGTCTAAACTTCGTTAGAACAATTATCACTTACGATATGTTTAACTTTTACACAAGTGAATTATAAATACCAATTGGGAATGACACAAAGGTATTGAAACTAGTTTGTGCGTTTATGTAATTTGAATAAGAGGCCAGCCTGATTTCCCATTAACAGTCTACAAATATGACTGCTAAAACTACTCAAAAAAATGATTAAAAATGGATACGTTACACGAGTACACTCACTGAAGAAGGTCCATCTTGTTACGCTAGAATGAAAATCTACACGTAAATATTGAAAATAAGTACTAAATCTGTATCCTCCAATAAAGATCATAGTCTGAAAGTTTCTCCATCTACTTCTGGGCGTGAAGTTGCAAAAAAATGAAATGTGTATCTAGCAGTTACAGGAAGTACGTGTTTGCAGTTACGTATCAATGAGATTTGCTCTCTTATGCAACCTAAAAGAAGCTCCATCATTCATACAATACTTCTTAAGCTTTTCTTTTTCATATTTTTCTGGTTGTTTGGTTTGATAAAATACTATCTAGAGACAACATAAATATTGCTCTGTGTCTAGAGCTAAAGAAAGTTCTGAATGACGGAAAAAGAAAATCCTTTTTTCAGAGAAGGCCGAACAAGCAATCGTGCGTCGTGGCGTCATGGTGAGACACATGACGCGTATTCAGGCTGATGACGGCTCCTATCCGCATCCGGTCGTCCGAAATTAGGCTCAACATCCGTTTCTTTCTGTACCTTCGAGAACCTCAGTGGCTCTCTTCCTACGTCTCGTATATATATATATATATATATATATATATGCAGAAGAGAGAGAGAGAGATAGTATCGCATACACGGGGAATAAAAGCGCACTGCATTGGCGTGGCTGTCATTTGTAGCCAGGTGATTCATGTGAAGAGGGGTTCGTCGTGATTATAGACGCAGGGCAGAAATTAACAGACTCTGAACGTGGAATGGTAGTTGGTGTTAGACACACGGGACATTCCATTTCGGAAATCATTAAGGGGTTCGGTATTCCAGGATCCACAGAATGCGCTAAGAATATCAAATTTCAGGCATTACATCTCACCACATACAACGTATTGAGCAACGACCTTCACTTAACGACCGAGAACAGTAGCCATTAGTTAGAGCTGTCAGTGCCGAGAGACAAGCAACAGTGTGTGAAATAAGCGCAAAAATTAATGTGGGACGTGTGACGGATGTACCCGTTAGAACAGTGCAGCGTAATTTGTCGTTAATGGGCTGTGGCAGCAGACGACATAGCCTGAAGCGACTCTCCAACGCTCATGATCATATCGGTTGGAGCCTAGATTAGTGCAAAAGAGTGGCCCGGTCAGATGACTCTGTATTTCAGTTGGTAAGAAATGGTTCAAATGGCTCTGAGCACTATGGGACTCAACTGCTGAGGTCATTAGTCCCCTAGAACGTAGAACGAGTTAAACCTAACTAACCTAAGGACATCACAAACATCCATGCCTGAGGCAGGATTCGAACCTGCGACCGTAGCGGTCTTGCGGTTCCAGACTGCAGCACCTTTAACCGCACGGCCACTTCGGCCGGCTTCAGTTGGTAAGAGCTGATGGCAGTATTCGAGTGTGCCGTAAAGCCCAAGATGCCATGGACCCAAGCTGTCAACAAAGCTGTGTCCAAACTGGTAGTGGCTCGACAATGGTGCAGGTTGTGTTTACAAGGAATGGACAGGGTCCTCTGGTACAACTGCACCGATTATTGACTGGATTTGGTTATCTGTATGTCCATCGTTTTAGAGATGGTTGCGGGACTCGTCTGTTCTGTACAGCATGTCAAATTCATCCGCTTTCAGCCATCTAGTTTCCAAAATTGTTTTATTTGGCCCACTTTCAGCGTTTTACTATTCCATTTCAGGCCCCTGACCGACGGTCGGTAGATGATGGGTGAATTGATCGATCACTTCAACCATCATGTGGTCGGCAGATGATAGTTGAAGTGATTGATCAATTCAACCATCATCTGCCGACCGTCGGTCAGGGGCCTGAAGATGGAATAGTAAAACGCTGAAACTGGTACCCAAATAAATAAGTTCGGAAACTAAATGGCTGAAAGGTGTTTAATTTGAAATTCTGGAAATGGTTGTGTCCGGCTACGTGGAAACCATTTGCAACGAAACGACGATGGGATTTTATTGATGACAATACGTGATGTCATCAGACCAGAATTGTTCGTGATTGGTTTGAAAAGCATAGCATTCTGGGCAATTCGAGCGAATGATTTGGCCATCCAGATCGCCGAACACGAATCCAGTGGAACATTTGTGGGACATAATGGAGTGATCAGGTCACCCGCAAGGGTAGTCGAGAGCGCTAACGTGCTGCTTCCTGGACTCGGGTAGGCACACCGGCCCCAGATCGAATTGCCCCGGTGGATTAACGACGACAGCCAGTGTGCCGGCCAGCCTGGATGTGGTTTTTAGGCGGTTTTCCACATCCTACTAGGTGAATACCGGGCTGGTCCCCACGTCCCGCCTCAGTCAGACGACTCGCAGACATTTGAAACACATTCACACTATTTCACGATTTACCCTGGATGCAGACAGCTGGGGAACACTGATTCAGTCTCGGGGCGGTATGGGGTGGCGGGAGGAAGGGCATCTGGCCACCACTTAAAATTAACCACGCCAACTCCGTACTTAACCCTGCCGACCCTGCGCACAATGCGGGATAATGGCGGTAGCAAAAGAAAGAAACAAAGAATGAAGTGGTCAGGTCGCGCACAAAAGTCTGCAGCGGAAACATTTTCGCAATTGTGGATGGCTATAGAGCCAGTGTTGTGTACATAGTTCCGCGTAGTCAGCGCGTACACAACTTTCCCACTAGAGCGCGCCCCGCTAAGCACAACAGTGCAGGCGCAGCACTCGTCCGTCTCCGCACTACGAGATGGCGCTGTCTTAGAGACGGACCAAATTCTGCTTCCGCCGAATCGCGTATTAATATGTCACGCAGCCAATGAGATTGCTGCTAATGTAGAACCTTTTCTCCTCATGGATCACACTCGCGCAGTGATACCTGAACGCTCGAGGTTTTATAATGAGTGTACAGACCTCTGATTAGAGTCTGCACGAGTCTGTACCAGTCTGCATTAGTCTGCATTAGTCTGTACCAGTCTATAGTCAAGTTTCAGTCTGCGCCTAATAAGATTACCGTATTCCTGTATGTAGCCATGAAGATAAATGAACAGACTCTTTGTCAAGTATCAGAGATATGTGACAATAAGATTAACGTACCAAGACCAAAGGAACTTCAGATTGACAATTGTAAACAGCATCCAGAATCAAGTTACATAACGTCTATGCTTTTTATTAGTTTGATAAATGTGTGTGAAAATTAATCAAGTTCTGTTTAAAGTTGGTGACTGTCAATCTGCTACTTTAAGCGTGCAAGTGGCATTTCTATCGTATGACCTAATGGCAGAAGATAAACACGCCACGGTAAGACCACGAGACATATTGCTGACACTCGCCTACTTCGTTAGAGCGACAAGTCAAATAATCTGAAGGTGTGTGTACCGAAGGTCTTACAGTACGTACACCACACTGGATGTGGTTTTTAGGCAGTTTTCCACATCTTACTATTTGAATACCGGGCTGGTCCCCACGTCCCGCCTCAGTTACACGACTCACAGATATTTGAAACACATTCACAGTATTTCACGATTTACACTGGCCGCAGACAGCTGGGGTACACTAATTCCGTCCCTAGGGGGGGGGGGGGTGTATGGGGTGGCGGCAGGAAGGGCATCCGGCCACCCCTTAAAATTAACCATGCCAACTCCGTACTTAACCCTGCCGACCTTGCACACAGTGCGGGATAATGGCGGTAGCAAAAGAAATAAAGAAAGTGAGAAAGCAAGAATGGAGTGCTCAGGTCGTGCACAAAATTCTGCAGCGGGAACAGTTTCGCGATTGTGAATGGCTATAGAGCCAACATGGCTCAACATATCTGCAGCGGACCTCCAACGAGTTGTTTAGTCCGTGCTACGTCGAGCTGCTGGACTACGCCGGGCGAAAGGCGGTCTGACACCATATTGGGAAGTATAGAAGCGTAGAGCAGCATGGCTCAACATATCTGGAGGGGACCTCCAACGAGTTGTTTAGTCCGTGCTACGTCAAGCTGTTGGACTACACTGGGCGAAAGGTGGTCTGACACCATATTGGGAAGTATAGAAGTGTAGAGCCTGCATGGCTCAACATATCTGGAGGGAACCTCCAACGAGTTGTTTAGTCCGTGATACGTCGAGCTGCTGGACTACGCCAGGCGAAAAGCGGTCTGGCACCATATTGGGAAGTATCCCTCAGTGTAATATAACATCTTCCAGAGTATTATTTCCCCCGTCCCCCACCTCTACCCCTTTCCTCCAGCTGCACCTCCTCATCCGCGCATTTCCTCATTCCAAGCTGATAGCAGCTGCCAGGCTATTTTCGACGCATCCCTTCTGGCCGTACTTGTTTGTGTAACGTTCTCGGCGGCTGCCGCGACTTCCTTGTTTTCCACTGTGTGCGGGTGGGTGGAGCGCTACTGTGCGCCAGACGACAGCGCCGTTCGTGTCGGCGCGGGAAGGCCGTGACGCGACGCGGCAGCTCGCCTGCGGCGGCGCCAGGGCGGCGCGGGTCGCGGGGTCAGCGCGAGATAAGGCGGCAGCTGGCCGCACAGTGGCTGCTGGCGGACAGCCGGCGCCAGCCCGCGACCCCCGCGACCCGCGACGCGTTTCAAAACTCGGCCGCGCGGCGCGCAGCTGCAGCCGCGGCAAAAAGTAGAAGAGCGCAGTAAGCGGGCGGGCCCGTCAGTAAACAGCGCAGATAGCGCAGCCGCGTCGGCCGGCTTCGCGCGCCATTAGCCCCCGGCGTTAACGTTGCACATTCATTCATCTCGGACCAGCAGCTGGTCTCGGCGATACTCTGCTTTAATTTTAGACACGGTGCCTTTTTTCCTCTGCGGCATCAATCATCCGACTGGTTCGACGCGTCCCGCCTCAACTTCCTCATACGTGCCAACCTCTTCGCCAAGGAGTAGCCCTTACACCAAACGTCCTCAATAATTTCTGCAAGTATTCCAATTTCTATCTTCCCTTATAGATTTTATCTACACCTCTCTCTAGTCCCATAGTACCGCTTCTACAGTACTGGCCATTAAAACTGCTACACAATGAAGATGACGAGCTACAGACGCGAAATTTAACAGGAAGAAGATGCTGTGATATGCAAACGATTAGCTTTTCAGAGCATTCACACAAGGTTGGCGCCGGGACGACACCTACAACGTGCTGACATGGGGAAAGTTTCCAACCGATTTCTCATACACAAAGAGCAGTTGACCGGCATTGCCTAGTGAAACGTTGTTGTGATGCCTCCTGTGAGGAGGAGAAATGCGTACCATCACATTTCCGACTTTGATAAAGGTCGGATTGTAGCCTATCGCGATTGCGGTTTATCGTATCGAGACATTGCTGCTCGCGTTGGTCGAGACCCAATGACTGTTAGCGGAATATGGAATCGGTGCGTTCGGAAGGGTAATACGGAACGCCGTGCTGGATCTCAACGGCCTCGTATCACTAGCAGTCGAGATGACAGACATCTTGTCTGCATGGCTGTAACGGATCGTGCAGCCACGTCTCGATCCCTGAGTCAACAGATGGGGACGTTTGCAAGACAACAACCATCTGCACTAACAGTTCGACGACGTTTGCAGCAGCATGGACTATCAGCTCGGAGACTATGGCTGCAATTACCCCTGACGCTGCTTCACAGACAGGAGCGCCTGCGATGGTGTACTCAACGACGAACCTGGGTGCACGAATGGCAAAACGTCATTTTTTCGGATGAATTCAGGTTCTGTTTACAGCATTATGATGGTCGCATCCGTGTTTGGCGACATCGCGTGAACGCACATTGGAAGCGTGTATTAGTCATCGCCATACTGGCGTATCACCCGTCGTGATGCTATGGGGTGCCATTGGTTACACTATGAAACATCCCCTTAGAAAAATTTATGAACGATTGTGCTCATAAACCCCTTGCGTTATTTGATTTTGAAACAGCTGAGCAGAACTGAACGTACTCAGACATTTCGCTCTTTACTTATTCTGATCAACACTAAACTGACACACAATATTTTTAGCGTAACGCAATCTGACTTTCAATAATCCCTACAAAAGAATGGCCCTGACTAATAATAACCTATACCTTTCATGAATCACTTACCTCACAAAAATCTTCGTTTCTCGAACTACTGCAATATAGCGAGCGCCAATACTGCCAGCTAAATAAAAGATTCAAACTACTGAAGGCACTAACTACTGACAGCCAAATGATAGATTTTGATAGAGAACAAACAATGTATTTACCTTAATGATGTTAAAATGTCATCATATATCAGTTCATGATATCCAGTATTACAAATTTACTCTTTCTGGTGGACGCACGTCGAGATCGTCCGCTCTCAAAATTCTGCCATCTCTCTCCCCACTTCCACCACTGCTAGCGGCTCACCTCGAACTGCACAACGCTACGCGCTGTTCACATCCAACTGCCCAACACTACAATAGCGAATTGCAACAATGCTAACCAGCCACAAACTGCACACACACAGCACAGTCAGTGATTTTCATACAGAGCGCTACGTGGCTTTACCAACATAAAATCCTAAACAGCCTACTTACAACACGTCTCGGTCACCTCTTGTAGGCACTAACGGCACTTCGAACAGTGGACGTAACATTTCAGATGTGTTACGACCCGTGGCTCTACCTTTCATTCGATCCCTCCGAAACCCACATTTCAGCTGGATAATGCACGACCGCATGTTGCAGGTCCTGTACGGGCCCTTCTCGATACAAAAAATGTTGGACTGCTGCCCTGGCCAGCACATTCTCCAGATCTCTCACCAATTGTAAACGTCTGGTCAATGGTGGCCAAGCAACTGGCTCGTCACAATACGCCAGTCACGACTCTTGATGAACTGTGGTATCGTGTTGAAGCTGCATGGGCAGCTGTACCTGTACACGCCATCCAAGCTCTTTTTGACCCAATGCTCAGGTGTTTCAAGGCCGTTATTACGGCCAGAGGTGCTTGTTCTGGGTACTGATTTCTCAGGATCTATGCACTTAAATTGCGCGAAAATGTAATCACATGTCAGTTCTAGTATAATATATTTGTCCAATGAATACCCGTTTATGATCTGCATTTCTTCTTGGCGTAGCAATTTTAGTGGCCAGTAGTGTACATCTACATGGACTGTTCAAAAAATTTCTTGAACGTCGCCCACAAGATTTTTCTGCACTTACCTTTTAGTTATTGTGCATAGTATTCTTCGAAATACTGTCCTCCACAACTGATACCGGATCCCAATGCCGTTTCCACTTTCGGAAGCAGTCTTGGTACGCCTCTTGCTGGGTCGCAAGAAGCACCGTCTGCGAATTTTCATCTCGTCTGTCATAGCAAATCTTCGTGCTTTCAGCATGATTTCCAAATCTGGAAAAATAAAAGTCCGCAGGGGCCAGGTCCGAAGAGTACGGAGGGTGAGGCAGCACAGTGATTTCGTTTTTTGTGCAACACTCACGCGAACCAGTCAGATGTTTGATGCCGCAAAGGAATAAAAAGGCACCAGGAGGGAAAAATGTGTCAGTCCGTTATCATGATGCAATAGTCATGGATTGTCTCGCCGTTTCCTTCTCATATTTTCTCGCAGGCGTCGCAACATGTCCCTTTAGTACCACTGATTAACATTCTGTACCTGTGGCACGAATTCATGACAAACTAATACTTTAAAGTCAGAGAAAACTTTCAACATGGCTTTGACATTTGATCTGACCTGAAGGGCTTTCTTTGGTCTGGGAAAACCTTTCCCGACCCACTGTGAAGACTGAACCTTCATCTCGACATCATAACCATAGACCCACGTCTAATCACCAGTTATCATTCTCTTAAGGAGCATCTCATTCTAATTTGCTGGATCTAAGAGCTCTTCACAGATTGTGAGGGAAGGTCTTTCTGCTCTTGACTCACGAGCCGTGGAACGAATTTCGCGGCAACACGATGGAATCCAATATGCTGTGTCAGGATTTTATGACATGATCAAGCTGAAATGTTACGTTCTTCTGCAATCTCTCGGACCGCCAGTCTTCGACTGACACGCAAAAAAAAAGAGGTTCAAATGGCTCTGAGCACTATGGGACTCAACTACTGTGGTCACCAGTCCCCTAGAACTTAGAACTACTTAAACCTAACTAACCTAAGGACATCACACACACCCATGCCCGAGGCAGGATTCGAACCTGCGACCGTAGCAGCAGCGCGGCTCCGGACTGGAGCGCCTAGAACCGCACGGCCACCGCGGCCGGCGACTGACACACACAATTTCGTTGACGTTCCTGACCTGACGTCGGTAGACGTCGAAGGTCGTTCTGAACTAGGGTCGTCTTTAACTTCCGTCCCACCACTTTTAAACCGTGTAAACCATTCATAACACCGAGCTCGGTTTAAGCAATCATCACCGTGGGCTTCCTGCATCATTTGGTGCGTCTCTGTGAAGGTTTTCTTGAGTTTCGCGCAAAATTTAATGCAGACGCGTTGCTCCTCTAACTGTGCCATCACGAAATTCGCAAACTGTGCGGCACACAGTACAGCACTGAACAATAACTAACGGACATAAGACGATGAAACTTCCGGCAGTTACACATTAAGCTCTGGCGTGAGCAGGGCTCCAACCGCATTTCTCTCCAACGCACCAATGGCGCGAAATTACGAATGTTCCGCGATTCTCTGAACAGACTTCGTACGTCTACGTACATGGTAGGGAAACCACCGTACAGTGCGTGTCGAAGGATATCCTGTACCACTACTAATCATTTCCTTTCTTTTTCGACTCACAAACAGAGCGAAGGAAAAACAAGTGCCTTTATGCCTCTGTGTAAGCCTTAATTTCTCGCATCTTATCTTTATGGTCCTGCGCGAAATTTGGGGGCCATAGCACAGTTCTGCAGTCGGCTTCAAAGGCCAGTTTTCTAAATTTTCTCAGTGGTGTCCCTCTAAAATAACGTCGCCTTCCCTCCAGGGATTTACATTCTAGTTCCTAAAGCACTTCCGTAATAGTTGCGCGTGTAACTCGAACCTGCCGGTAACAAATTTAGCAACCGGCCTCTGAATTTCTTCAACGTCTTCCTTTAATTCGACCCATGTGCGGATCACAAACACTCGACCAGTGCTCAAGAATAAGTAGCACCAGCATCCTACACGTGGTCTCCTTTACAGATGAACGACACTTCCCCATAATTCTCCCAACAAAGCGAAGTCGACCATTAGCCTTCCCTATTGCAAGCCTTACATGCTCGTTTCACTTCATATCGCTCTGCAACGTTACGCCCAGGTATTTAAACACCGTGACTGTAACAAGCAGCTCATTACTAATGCTCTATTCGAATATTAAGAGTTTGTTCTCATACTCATCCGCATTAGCTTACATTTTTTGACGTTTAGAACCGGGTGCCGTTCACCACATCGAATAGAAATTTTATCTGTCGTGTGCCCTCCTACAGTCATTCAACGACGGTACCTTCCCATACACCACAGCGTCATCAGCAAACAATCTCAGATTATTGCCCACTCTGTCTGCCACGTCATTTATGTATATAGAAGATAACAGAGGTCCTATCACCACTCACCTGGGGCATTCCTGACGGTACCCTTGTCTCTGATGAACAGTCACTGTCGAGGACAATGTGTTGGGTTCTTCGAGCGACCCACATATCAGAGAAGCTATTCCATATACTCTTACAGGGTGTTTCAAAAATGACCGGTATATTTGAAACGGTAATAAAAACTAAACGAGCAGCGATAGAAATACACCGTTTGTTACAATATGCTTGGGACAACAGTACATTTTCAGGCAGACAAACTTTCGAAATTACAGTAGTTACAATTGTCAACAACAGATGGTGCTGCGGTCTGGGAAACTCTATAGTACGATATTTTCCACATATCCACCATGCGTAGCAATAATATGGCGTAGTCTCTGAATGAAATTACCCGAAACCTTTGACAACGTGTCTGGCGGAATGGCTTCACATGCAGATGAGATGTACTGCTTCAGCTGTTCAATTGTTTCTGGATTCTGGCGGTACACCTGGTCTTTCAAGTGTCCCCACAGAAAGAAGTCACAGGGGTTCATGTGTGGTGAATAGGGAGGCCAATCCACGCCGCCTCCTGTATGTTTCTGATAGCCCAAAGCAATCACACGATCATCGAAATATTCATTCAGGAAATTAAAGACGTCGGCAGTGCGATGTGGCCGGGCACCATCTTGCATAAACCACGAGGTGTTCGCAATGTCGTCTAAGGCAGTTTGTACCGCCACAAATTCACGAAGAATGTCCAGATAGCGTGATGCAGTAATCGTTTCGGATCTGAAAAATGGGCCAATGATTCCTTTCGAAGAAATGGCGGCCGAGACCAGTACTTTTTGAGGATGCAGGGACGATGGGACTGCAACATGGGGCTTTTCAGTTCCCCATTTGCGCCAGTTCTGTTTATTGACGAAGCCGTCCAGGTACAAATAAGCTTCGTCAGTAAACCAAATGCTGCCCACATGCATATCGCCGTCATCAATCCTGTGCACTATATCGTTAGCGAATGTCTCTCGTGCAGCAATGGTAGCGGCGCTGAGGGGTTGCCGCGTTTGAATTTTGTATGGATAGAGGTGTAAACTCTGGCGCATGAGATGGTACGTGGACGTTGGCGTCATTTGGACCGCAGCTGCAACACGGCGAACGGAAACCCGAGGCCGCTGTTGGATCACCTGCTGCACTAGCTGCGCGTTGCCCTCTGTGGTTGCCGTACGCGGTCGCCCTACCTTTCCAGCACGTTCATCCGTCACGTTCCCAGTCCGTTGAAATTTTTCAAACAGATCCTTTATTGTATCGCTTTTCGCTCCTTTGGTTACATTAAACCTCCATTGAAAACTTTGTCTTGTTGCAACAACACTGTGTTCTAGGCGGTGGAATTCCAACACCAGAAAAATCCTCTGTTCTAAGGAATAAACCATGTTGTCTACAGCACACTTGCACGTTGTGAACAGCACACGCTCACAGCAGAAAGACGACGTACAGAATGGCGCACCCACAGACTGCGTTGTCTTCTATATCTTTCACATCACTTGCAGCGCCATCTGTTGTTGAAAATTGTAACTACTGTAATTTCGAAAGTTTGTCCGCCTGAAAATGTACTGTTGTCCCAAGCATATTGCAACAAACGGTGTATTTCTATCGCTGCTCGTTTAGTTTTTATTGCCGTTTCAAATATACCGGTCATTTTTGAAACACCCTGTACCTTCGTTAACAGTCTGCAGTGGGCACATTGTTTTCCTTGAAAGGTAGCAGATTTCCTTCATATCATCCACTTCGTGGTCCCCAGTTTTGATGTTTAATTTTATCGCTAGTCGCGCTTTGCTACATTTCATCGCTTTCGTCTTTCTTGATCATTCTCTTCAGTACATCCTGTCAGTTTTCCCACTTCCACTGAGGACAGCAATGTCACCTATGAGTGATAATCCTTCAGCCTGAATTTAAATCTCACTCATGAGCAGACTGAACAGGCACGGAGAGAGGCAGCATCATCATGTTACATCCATTTTAACCTAGACACTTTTTTCTTGGTCTTACATTTACGCTGCCCCTTCCTGGTTTACATACATTTTCTATATTACCGAACTTTCCCTGTGGCTTATCGTTATTTTTCTGAGAATTTCCTACGTTGAGCCTTGCTGCGGCTCGCGTTGGTGCTGTTTGTAGGTTTCCACCCTCTGCTGGAGGCCAGACGGTATCTAGTTAGCGTAGTTGCCGTTGTTTGTCCTCTTCTCGTGTTGACTGACACCGCAAGCGTTGGCTGTCCGCTAGTGGCACCAGCGGCAGTTATCGATATGTAGTAACGCACTATCGTTGGGGCGACGTCGTTCTTTTTCCGGCTCGTATGAGTGGGAGTATAGATTTAAGTGTCAGGAAGTCGTTTCGGAAAGTATTTGTGTGGAGTGTAGCCATGTATGGAAGTGAAACGTGGACGATCAATAGTTTAGACAAAAAGAGAATAGAAGCTTTCGAAATGTGGTGCTACAGAAGAATGCTCAAGGTTAGATGGGTAGATCATGTAACTAATGAGGAGGTATTGAATAGGATTGGAGAGAAGAGAAATTTGTGGCACAACTTGACTAGAAGAAGGGATCGGTTGGTAGGACATATTCTGAGACATCAAGGGATCACCAATTTAGTATAGGATGGCAGCGCGGAGGGTGAAAATCGTAGAGGGAGACCAAGAGATGAATACACTAAACAGATTCAGAAGGATGTAGGTTGCAGTTGGTAGTGGGAGATGAAGAAGCTTGCACAGGATAGAGTAGCATGGAGAGCTGCATCAAACCAGTCTCTGGACTGAAGACTACAACAACAACATGCACTGGTCCTTGTGTTTTGTTATTTTATTATTTATTACAATACCTTGTAATGCCTACATTAAAGGTTATAAGAGTATTTGTCTAATTAATAGTTCTGGTCACCTTCTGGAATAAATCTAGCAGCCTAGTGTGCAGTGTATGTTAAGAGTTGTGTTACAAAGTTTATCATCATCTTATTTCACCTGTTTGGTGATCAGTTGCTTGTTTTTTTAATTAACCTTTGCTGTTGCATTTGCTGTTTTACACCAGGTTTCTAAATTGTTTATATTGTTGTCGTTCCTAGCGTATAAGGCCTTCAGCCGTGATTGTGGTCACTTACCTTAAAATTCTAATTTGGTATTTGTATTTACGCAGTAAGCCTTTAACACCTTATTTGCTGCCATTCCTGGCGTCTGATGCCTTCTGCTGTATTTGTGGCGACTTGCCTTTACTATTTCAATACCTGTAATTTGTAAGTTGCAGCGAGTTTTAAACAATTCTTAATTTATTGCCACTCTTGGCGTGTAAGGACTCCTGCCCAGATCACAGCGGCTTGCTTTAAAACATTATCTGTTGCATCTGTACTTAATGGTGATTTGCTAAATTGTAAGTCACTGAAAACACTATTGTTTACAGTTGTTTATTCCTTCATTAATAACGTGTGGTATTTTTATTTATTGTTGAGTCTGGAATTACTGGTTTAAAATAGATTTGTGTAACTGTAAAAGGCATCCAATAGAAGCTGATTACGGCTCCATCCACAATCGTAACCGAATTCTGCCTTCCCTTGACTACCCGGTTTCATACGTTTTGCACCATTTTACATTGTCGAACGAGTTTTCTGGATAGACAGATTATGAAGCTGTCTTGACCTTGTTTAAGTCTTGCAACAGCTGGGGAGCGTGGCATCGCGGCACGCTGAAGGCTATGTGTCCACCCCCTCCTCCGCCCGAGAGTATTTCTATCGTATGTCAAGCGACAGCAGGAAGTGTATTGCCCTTCCATACAGTCGAATGAGTCAACCAAGTGTGTATCTGTCAGGTGACCACATAAGATTAGTAAACACTGACAGTAGACAAAGATAACAATTTCTGTTTTGAGGACAGTTGTAACACATAGCATGAAAACGTTGAAGACGTGGAGCCACAAGTAGTTGTGAGGGACGTACCACAATTTAAAACGACAGTTCTTTCAAACAGACTTTTGAAAAAGAAAGAGGTCTCTCCTGTCCAGGAAGCAGTATGCTGTATGAAATCGTTTGCCTCATCCAGACACGAATAGACGTTGTTCAGTGAACTAACAGGAAACGAACTGAGGAACGACAAGCAACCAAATTTGGAGATATCTCTTGTTCAACATACACAGTGCTATACTTGGTTTGGAAATCGGACTGTATGAGTTCCAAGCGTACTTTCTACATCAACGTCCTCTTCCTCCATGAGACCAACAGTTCAGGGCGTTACTGCATTTATGCCTCCTCTCCTGCATCTGTAGGAAATCATGAAAACACCGGCAGAAGTGTCTCTGAGAACATTTATACTTACCTCAATAGTGCTTAAAGAGTTCGTAAGCCGTTCTTTCACTTGATTTATTAATATTTATTATATATTTTTGCTACCATAAGGAAATGTCAGTATTTTTTTTCTTGTTTATCACACTCAATTTATATGTTATTTCATAAATATGAATGTTTATCTGTAATTAGTTTATGATTACAAATACCTTCAGAGACTGTACCATGCCGGCGGCGGTGGTCTCGCGGTTCTAGGCGCGCAGTTCGGAACCGCGCGACTGCTACGGTCGCGGGTTCGAATCCTGCCTCGGGCATGGATGTGTGTGATGTCCTTAGGTTAGTCAGGTTTAAGTAGTTCTAAGTTCTAGGGGACTGATGACCACAGCTGTTAAGTCCCATAGTGCTCAGAGTAATTTGAACCATTAGACTGTACCATGGTTTCATGCACTTCATGGACAATCTCTGATACAGCTTGCTTTGAGGTCCTTCTGAACGATTCTACACTTGCTCAATAACGTAGTGTTACTACAAATCTCAGAGAAGGTGGCATAATTTCTCTAAATCTATTTCTTTCTATATTTTCCTGCCTTGGACTCAAATGGGATATACGTTTAGACACATAGTTGGCGACATGTGAAAATTTAGGTCTAGTCATGAGTCATGCACGTATAGACAAACGGTAAGGCGACCACTCGCGACAAGTGGTAAATCATGATTCGAGTGCCGGTTTCACTGTCATCATTCCATCATACAGCTGATGGTAGTCCATATTCGCAACTACGAATACATTTTATGTATTTCATGACGGCTGTTGCCGCATCGTAATTTGGAATAACACACGCGCTGCAATACCGTATCTTATCGTTGACAGACATCTTGTCTGATTCATTTTTCAATTGTTCATGATCATCTGATAACTTTACAGGCACTAAATGAGAGCAACATCTGCAGACAGTCTAAGAGGGCCGCTCAGATTGTCTCCTAAATCTAGACCGAGAATAGCAGTGGGCCTACAATGCTTCCTTGGGGAACGTCATTATTTCTGTTTTTCTCGATGAGTTTCCATCATTTACTGCGAACTGTGACCTTTCTGACAGGAAATCACGAATCCAGTCGCAGAACTAAGACGATACTCCACAGGCACACAGTTTGATTTTGTGAGGAATGGTGTCAAAAGCCTTCAGGAAAAGTAAAAATGTGGAATCAATTTGAAGTCCCCTGTCGATAGCACTCATTACCTCGTGAGAATAACGAGGTAGCTGTGTTTCACAAGATCCATATTTTCTGAATGTGTGTTGGTTGTTCGTCAATAAATCGTTTTCTTCGAGGTAATCCATAATGTCAGAACACAGCATATGTTCCAAAATCTAGTTGCAGATCGACGTTAGCGATATGGGTCTGTAATTCAGCGAATTACTGTTATTTCTTTTCTTGGGTATTGGTGTGATTTGTACAATTTTCTGGTCTTTAGTACCCATCTTTTGACGAGTCAGCAGTTGTATATGATGGCTAATTATGGAGCTATTGTGTCAGTATACTCTGAAAGGTACCGGACTGGTATACAATTTGGGCCGGAGCGTGTCTACGTCTAAGTTACGTTGGCAGTTGTTCTTGATTGGAATTCTGGAATATTTATTCCGTCTTTCTTGGTGAAGGACTTTCGGAAACCTGTGTGTAATAACTCTGCTTTAGTGCCACTGTCATCAGTAACATAAGTACTGTCATTGCGCGGTGAAGGTATTGGTTTTCCGCTTAAATGCAATATAGAAGTATGCTATAACACTGACGGCACGAATCAAGATACCGGTCAACTGACCTGGAAAAGTGCAAGTTTTGATGCATTTGCCCGAAGTGATGTAGGGAAATCACAGAAAACCTGAATCAGAGTGGCTGGACGCGTGGTTGAAACGTCGTCCTGCCGAATGCGAGCCAGTGTATTAACCACTGCGCCATCTCCCTCGGTAGTGTGAAGTTTAAAAAAAGTGCAAGTTGTGCAGTGCTAAGAAAATACTTTAGTAACCATTATAATGAAGCATCCAACGACAATACGGTATGTTCTTTTGCCTAAAATGAAAGAGGCCAACAAGTGCACTTTGTCATCAAAAGTATCCGGACATCTGGCTGAAAATGATACCACTCATTTGCTGAAAATATTAATTCCTAAATCATGATCAGTATTTTATAAGCATATGTTGGTTTTTAATTATTTATAAAGAAATATGCTATCTACTCATTAAGGTATTCAAAGGTGAATGATATATAGATTAAAATTAAATTTAGCAATGTGACTTGTGAATCAGTTCTTAAACGAATGTTTTAAGTCTGTAATGCAAACATAGCTGGCAACATTTTCAGTGTTTTAGTCAGTTCAGACACTTTATGATGTGTGGCTGCCAAACAGTGGCACAGGGCGTGGGGCGTGGGACCCTCCCCTCTCCCTTCCCCTTTTTCACTTCCCCCTCCATGGCCTTATTACGTGCATCCGCATTGGAGCTGATGTGACATTTCCTGGTATGGCCGTGGAATTAATGAAGTGCTGATCCTGATATGACGTGTATAACTATCTCAGCTGTAATATTACACGCCGAGCGAGGTGGCGCAGTGGTTAGCACACTGGACTCGCATTCGGGAGGACGACGGTTCAATCCCGCGTCCGGCCATCCTGATTTAGGTTTTCCGTGATTTCCCTAAATCGCTCCAGGCAAATGCCGGGATGGTTCCTCTGAAAGGGCACGGCCGACTTCCCTCCCTGTCCTTCCCTACTGCGATGAGACCGATGACCTCGCTGTTTGGTCTCTTCCCCCAAACAATACAATACAATGTAATATTACTGTGCTCGTTCTCTCCGTTACCCATTACTACTAAAACTCACACATGACAAGCAAAACCTGTCAACTTTCAATCTTAAACCTCCAGCTGCACTGCAAATTAGGATGTGGCTGCAATTAAGATCTTGTATTCTCACTCATTGGCTTCAGTTCACACTCAGGTTGTTTCCTTCCAACATACCTAGATCTTGCACTCGGCTACAGATCAGTCTTTCACCAATACTTTCATTCCAGAAAATGATTATTGGTGCAAAATAAATGTTGTCAGTGTTGTGTTCTATCTTTGTTTGCTCGTGTACAACGTGAGACACCATATATTATTACATCACGGTCAAGGCTGACGTCTGGTATCAGTACTTTCAACCGACACCAAAATTTTTCAGGATGGTTTACACTGTATCGGAGCTCTAATGCCACAGGTATCTCTCCATTTCAGTCCATATGATTTTTGGCGTTATGATGTCATGATTATGTAGAGTGAACAATGGTCATGTATTATTTCTGATGGGCTGCCATCAGTAGTCATTTGCTCCTGATGAAGACGATGACAGTAATAATTGAAAACTCGACTTCTTACTCTGATTATGTGCACCAAGGGTATCGAGACTTGAGCGAGCAGTAGCAGCTTCAGGTCACAAAAACTGACAACGACCAGGAGAGCGGTGTGCTGACCCAACTCTCCCGTGAGAGTGCATCCAGTGACGCCATTCAGCTGATGATGAAACGGCGGTCGTCGGTACTGTTGGGCCTTCTGAGGCCTGTTTGGAGAGAGTTTGTGGGATCCGTGTGGATTTGGATACTGAGTTCTGTGTATTGATTTGTATTTTCCAATTTCTGTTTTTAACGTTACGCAGCGTGTACATATCCTCACAGATACCGAAATTGTAAAAATTCTTGCACTTGCTTAAGATTAGTAACAGTCGATATTTCAAGCGTTGTTTGGATTTTTTATAGCAGTTGAAGTTGGTGCAACATTATTTACGACAAATAACCGGCTGGTAATTAAAACTACATCATGAAGGCAGTTAGTGGAAAATTCAGATTGCCATGAAGTATACAGGGTGAGTCACTTAACATTACCGCTGGATGTATTTCGTAAACCACATCAAATACTGACGAATCGATTCCACAGACCGAACGTGAGGAGAGGGGCTAGTGTAATTGATTAATACCAACCATAAAAAAATGCACGGAAGTATGTTTTTTAACACAAACCTACGATTTTTTTAAATAGAACCCCGTTAGTTTTGTTAGCACATCTGATCATATAAACAAATAAGTAATCAGTGCCGTTTGTTGCACTGTAAAATGTTAATTGCATCCGGAGATATTGTAACCTAAAGTTGACGCTTGAGTACTACTCCTCCGCTGTTCGGTCGTGTGTATCGGAGAGCACCGAATTACGTAGGGGTCCAAAGGGAACGGTGATGGACCTTAGGTACAGAAGAGACTGGAACAGCACATTACGTCCACATGCTAACATCTTTTTATTGGTCTTTTTCACTGACGCACATGTACATTACCATGAGGGGTGAGGTACACGTACACACGTGGTTTCCGTTTTCAATAACGGAGTGGAATAGAGTGGGTCCCGACTTGTCAGGCCAATAGATGTTCAATGTGGTGGCCATCATTTGCTGCACACAATTGCAATCTCTGGCGTAATGAACGTCGTACATGCCGCAGTACATCTGGTGTAATGTCGCCGCAGGCTGCCACAATACGTTGTTTCATATCCTCTGGGGCTGTAGGCACATCACGGTACACATTCTCCTTTAACATACCCCACAGATAGAAGTCCAGAGGTGTAAGATCAGGAGAACTGGCTGGCCAATTTATGCGTCCTCCACGTCCTATGAAACGCCCGTCGAACATCCTGTCAAGGGTCAGCCCACTGTTAATTGCGGAATGTGAAGGTGCACCATCATGCTGATACCACATAAGTCGACGCGTTTCCAGTGGGACATTTTCGAGCAACGTTGGCATATCATTCTGTAGAAACGCGATGTATGTTCCAGCTGTTTGAGCCCCTGCAATGAAGTGAGGACCAATGAGGTGGTCGCCAATGATTCCGCACCATACATTTACAGTCCACGGTCGCTGTCGCTCTACCTGTCTGAGCCAGCGAGGATTGTCCACGGACCAGTAATGCATGTTCCGTAGACTCACTGCCCCGTGGTTTGTGAAACCCGCTTCATCGGTAAACAGGTAGAACTGCAACGCATTCTCTGTTAATGCCCATTGACAGAATTACACTCGATGATTAAAGTCATCACCATGTAATTGCTGATGTAGCGACACATGAAACGGATGAAAGCGGTGACGATGCAGTATGCGCATGACACTACTTTGACTCAGTCCACCGGCTCTCGCAATGTCCCGTGTACTCATGTGTGGGTTCATGGCAACAGCAGCTAACACACCAACTGCACCCGCTTCTCCTGTGACGGGCCTGTTACGGACCCGTTTGCGCACTACGACCATACCTGTTGCATACATTTGGCGGTAGATGTTTTGCAATGTGCGGCACGTTGGATGCTCTCCGTTCGGGTACCGTTCTGCATAAACCCTGCAGGCTTCAGCTGCATTTCGTCGACACTCGCCATAGATGAGTATCATGTCCGCCTTTTCAGAGTTCGAATACACCATGGTCACAGTTCCTACAACACTACACTATCACAGACGTCTGGTAACACGGTGTACTACAGTTGGTCTGCGTGCGGTGACGAATGCAGAATAACAATAGCAGCAAGCGCTACATGCGGACACTGCGACAGCTAGACCAAACCACAACAGTGCACTACAGCCACACTCATAAACACGTCGTCATCGTAAACATGTCCCTGCAGATGCTGCTCGCCGACCGTGGCCCGTGTTTGTTACAACACGCAACTGAACGTCGGAGGGTTCAAGCGTCAACTTTAGGTTGCAATATCTCCGGATGTAATTAACATTTTACAATGCAACAAACGGCACTGATTACGTATTTGTTTAAATGTTCAGATGTGCTAACAAAACTAACGTGGTTCCATTTAAAAACGTAGGTTTGTGTTAAAAAACATACTTCTTTGCATTTTTGTATGGTTTGTATTAAACAATTACACTAGCCCCTCTCCTCACGTTCGGTCTGTGGAATCGATTCGTCAGTATTTGATGTGGTTTACGAAATATATCCAGCGGTAACGTTAGGTGACTCACCCCGTATACTATGTCTCGGATATGAAGGTCATTAGCATTTCACAGAAACCTGCTGAAGTAGGCAGGAGTAAACTAAATTCTCGATTCTACGTTACGTGTGAATGGTCGTGTTATACTTTGTGTAAGTATGAGAAATATCTACCAGCGCTATGTCTGGACTTGACAGTGGTAGGATCATGGCCTGCATATATATGATATATGGTCCTGCTCATGATAGCCGGTGTCCCATGACTGCTGCGTGAAAATAGAACCAATAGGTTCAGCAGGGCCATACTGACCGACACGCAGGATCTCAATGGCTCCACATGACTAGCACCTGAGTGGACAGACAGATTGTTTGCTTCCCTATGCAGGATCATACAGCCATGTCACATAACTTGAGGAAGGAAATGGGCTTGTATGCGGCAAGACAAGTAGCCACACAGACAGTGCAATGACGTCTGGAGTGCCTGCATCTTCCTTTGACGTGTCAGCAGGGATATGCAAGCTGACACTGGTGCACCTATGGACAACAGTGGGCGCAGGAGTGTTATGATGACGTTTTTTCCGAGGAGCCCCAGTCGTGAGTGCAGGGTCATGATGGACATACCCACATGTAGAGACTACAAGGAGAATCAACATTACTTAATTGCATTGACCTTCATCATTTGGGCCAGCATTAGGTGTGTTGGTGTGGGGAGGCACTGGATACACATATATGGTAATTTGAACAGCAGCCCTTAAATTTGGACTAGCTAAGGCTATTGGTCCGGCCCTATCTTTGAGGTTCCCATGATGGTAAGTGTGAACAAAATAACGCTCTTGGTGTCATCACGTACCTTGACATACAGGATGTTCGGCTGATGCTCTGGTCAGTATTTCTTTCGAGATGTATCAATCATTTAAAACATCTTGTCATGAGTTGCCGAAAGACTGTCATGCCTCCATTCAGCAGCTACTACAACAGACAAAATCTTGCGTAGAACAAAGGCAGTATGGTGTCACATAATGTAATTTATCATGCAAGCTCAGTTAGACTCGGTGCCCAGATTGGTTAGATATATTCTTGCTTCGTGAAGTGTCAGCTCTGTTAATAAATTTCACCGTCTGCACAGCGCCAAATAGCCTAGAAATTTAAGAATATTTTCTCTCAAACATAATGTACACACACAACAAGTAAAATTTCGTTACTTGTTCCCTTTCCTGGTGTTGGCTTTTTAATGGCCAGCGGCGTACTTGCAAGCTGTGGGGTTCCAACTACTCATTGTTCCCACGCACACATTCATTCAGCTGCCTCTAGCAGTGGGTTTTATACAGGCCAAACTGCCCTCAAATATCATGCGCAGGAATTTCAAATTCTCTCGCTCGGGTGTGTGAAATCTGTTAGCCTTATATAAAAATTGGAAAGGACCTTTTTGTCTCAAATTTAAGGTAGCTACGTTTTGTACTGGAATACGTTTTCGTTGGAGGCCGCAGCTTTCGATTTATTCAAGAAAAACGCATTTCGGGGTCACATTTTTCTTTAATTCGTAAACCACGGCAGCGAAAACGCAGGCCAGTACAGAATTTAACTACATTAAATTTGCTACAAAAATGCCCTGTTCATTTTTTCTTTAGGATTAATAGTTTACACGTAGCGAGCGAGACAATATGATAATTAGAAGGAGTTGCAGGTTGCATAAAACGCAGGAGTATGGGCAGCTGAATCACGCTGTTTGCAGGGTGCTTTGAGTATAAATGAAGATACTTTTATTGGTGAATGAGGACAGTGTCGTGAACAACATTACATTAGCATTCATTTCAGATGCAGGCTAATAACTGCAGCTGTAAGGAGTAGTACGTTTTTTGGTTAGTTAATTTGGAATTGATGCTTATTTTCCCATGGGCAGCAGGTCAGGTGCTGAAATATGGATGCGTGATCGCAAAACGGTTTATACTGATAGGCATAGTCCATTTAGTGGTGTGGTTACGATCGTGCAGAAAACATTAGGTAGTTCAAAAAATGGTTCAAATGGCTCTGAGCACTATGGGACTCAACTGTTGTGGTCATAAGTCCCCTAGAACTTAGAACTACTTAAACCTAACTAACCTAAGGACATCACACACATCCATGCCCGAGGCAGGATTCGAACCTGCGACCGTAGCGGTCGTGCGGTTCCAGACTGTAGCGCCTTTAACCGCTCGGCCACTCCGGCCGGCTACATTAGGTAGTAAACTATCTAAAATGCTTGAGAGAAGACTTCTAGAGGCAGAGAAAAAACAACTAACGCAATAAAGTGGATACATATTAAGGCACCAAAGATCACAATACAGTATCTGCATCCTGTATATACGGTATGTCATAGGAGGAACGATCGGAGTTCAGGAATATGACGGGAACAATCATTAGAAGCAAAGAAATGTGTAGTAAATATGGGCTCAAAAGTGCGTGGCTCACACCTGTGAACAGCTGTTCATCTTCGCTACTGTGAAACACGTCTGTTCAGGAGAAACGTCAGAAGAATCGTTGAACGAACTTCGGCCGAAGAACGCGAGACAGAAGCCAACATGCAAGATACCAACAAGTGGTCACGAAAGCCTTAACAATTTTGTAGTTCTGCATTTGTTAGGGGCTACACCGTAAGTTGACAGATCACACTGAACATAAAGTACTGTGATAAAAGTGTACATATTTCGTCTGAGGGTTGTTTCATTACTCTTTGTTGCCTGTTGAATACTTCGGTTATTGCATATTACCGGCTTCTTCACTGTTGTGAAGATATTTTCACAGAAGCGAGTGTGACCGCGGTAACAATACACAGCAACGGGACGCCGGAGACCGTCGACACCTTGTACTAAAATACTCAAGAGGTATCCGTGAACGCTCTCGAAAGTTTGTAGGTTCACCCTGTATGTATATAAGAATAGCAAAATGGGGATATATTGGAAATATCAATGTATTATTAAACACTGTTAGCACTTTGACTCTCATTCAGGAAGACGACGGTTCAGACCAGCGTCCGCCCATCCTGATTTATTTTTTCCATGATTTCCCTAAATCGCTTCAGGGAAATGCCACGAGGGTTCCTTTGAAAGGGCACGGCCAACTTCCTTCCCCATCTTTTCCAAATCTATTGAGACCGGTGATATCGCTATTTGGTCACCTCCTATAAATCAACCAACCAACCAAAAGATTGTACATAGTATATCCAGATCACATTGTAGGTAATATTTTGGTAATTTAAAATCAGCTAGTTCACATCATCTACATCTACATTTACATTTATACTCCGGAAATCACCCAACGGTGTGTGGCGGAGTGCAGTTTACGTGCCACTGTCATTACCTCCCTTCCCTGTTCCAGTCTCGTATGGTTCGCGGGACGAACGACTGCCGGAAAGCCTACGTGCGCGCTCGAATCTCTCTAGGGAGGTATAAGTAGGGGGGAAGCAATATGTTCGATACCTCATCCAGAAACGCACCCTCTCGAAACCTGGACAGCAACCTACACCGCGATGCAGAGCGCCTCTCTTGCAGAGTCTGCCACTTGAGTTTGCTAAACATCTCCGTAACGCTATCACGCTTACCAAATAACCCTGTGACGAAACGCGCCGCTCTTCTTTGGAACTTCTCTATCTCCTATGTCAACCCGACCTGGTACGGATCCCACACTGATGAGCAATACTCAAGTATAGGTCGAACGAGTGTTTTGTAAGCCACCTCCTTTGTTGATGGACTACATTTTCTAAGGACTCTCCCAATGAATCTCAACCTGGCACCTGCCTTACCAACAATTAATTTCATATGATCATTCCACTTCAAATAGTTCCGTACGCAAACTCCCAGATATTTTACAGAAGAAACTGCTACCAGTGTTCGTTCCGCTATCATATAATCATACAATAAAGGATTCTTCTTTCTATGTATTCGCAATACATTACATTTGTCTATGTTAAGGGTCAGTTGCCACTCCCTGCACCAAGTGCCTATCCGCTGCAGATCTTCCTGCATTTCGTTGCTACTTCTCTGTATACTACAGCACCATCCGCGAAAAGCAGCATGGAACTTCCGACACTCTCTACTAGGTCATATATATATATATATATATATATATATATATATATATATATATATATATATATTGCATAGTTCCATCGAATCTCCTTATTGGGCATATTATAGCCATGTGCTAGATGGTTTGAGGCACGTTGTGACGGCCGCAGAATGGATTTACAGATTTTCCCCACTTGTGAAGCCAGAATTGACATCTTCCATGGTTTACCCCAGTTCTGTTTAAAGATACCCCTTCCCTTCTTCCTAAACTGGAAACAGGAGGAGCTCTGCATGAATCGTCGACTAAACCTAGGTGGTCAGGAAATGAAGAGGTCCACTCTTCAGGCCAGGTCAGCTTCGATTTGTAGAGTTTGTCTCCAGCTTTTCATGATTTGTTCCTTGATCGCAATTTGTCCTGTTTCTGGAGTATACAGACCTGATGTAAGAGCGGTTTGACGTTACTACGATACTTGTGTCATTACGATATGCAGTGCTTGTGTTGTTACACAATACGACGCAATGTTCCTTCTAACATGTATGTATATCCGAAGGAGCATTGCATCATTCTTCTTAAGAGCGCAGGCACGGCAACATCGTATGTGTCCGGTGACACCAGGCAGCTACTTTCAGACAAAGTGTCCGCCCCTTACGGGAATTTCATGATTTGTGTAGGAGTACAGGTTGTGACGCTCGAACGACGACCTATGGAAGTTTGGGCCTGGCTGTGAGTCGCGCACGGAGAGCCAAGGCTGTTAGTGCCATCGCTCGCGTTAAATCCAGGTTCGAATTCCGGTCGGGCAGAAAGTTTCATTGTCGTTAATCCCTTATACGGCCGATGGTTGTTCATAATCAGCGACTTAAACCTAACTTGAAGAAATCTTAGGTAAGCTGCTGCCAACTAGATAATCAAAGAGTCAACTACGTACCTCAAATGAAATTTTACTACCAAAAACTAAAGCACAATCCTTGCCTAAAATAACTGGTTCAGATGGTTCTGAGCACTATGGGACTTAACAGCTATGGTCATCAGTCCCCTAGAATAGAACTACTTAAACCTAACTAACCTAAGGACAGCACACAACACCCAGTCATCACGAGGCAGAGAAAATCCCTGACCCCGCCGGGAATCGAACCCGGGAACCCGGGCATGGGAAGCGAGAACGCTACTGCACGACCACGAGCTGCGGACTAAAATAACTGGGCGTCACGACGAACCGAACACTGACACATAAACAACACCTACACTCCTGGAAATGGAAAAAAGAACACATTGACACCGGTGTGTCAGACCCACCATACTTGCTCCGGACACTGCGAGAGGGCTGTACAAGCAATGATCACACGCACGGCACAGCGGACACACCAGGAACCGCGGTAATGGCCGTCGAATGGCGCTAGCTGCGCAGCATTTGTGCACCGCCGCCGTCAGTGTCAGCCAGTTTGCCGTGGCATACGGAGCTCCATCGCAGTCTTTAACACTGGTAGCATGCCGCGACAGCGTGGACGTGAACCGTATGTGCAGTTGACGGACTTTGAGCGAGGGCGTATAGTGGGCATGCGGGAGGCCGAGTGGACGTACCGCCGAATTGCTCAACACGTGGGGCGTGAGGTCTCCACAGTACATCGATGTTGTCGCCAGTGGTCGGCGGAAGGTGCACGTGCCCGTCGACCTGGGACCGGACCGCAGCGACGCACGGATGCACGTCAGGATCGTAGGATCCTACACAGTGCCGTAGGGGACCGCACCGCCACTTCCCAGCAAATTAGGGACACTGTTGCTCCTGGGGTATCGGCGAGGACCATTCGCAACCGTCTCCATGAAGCTGGGCTACGGTCCCGCACACCGTTAGGCCGTCTTCCGCTCACACCCCAACATCGTGCAGCCCGCCTCCAGTGGTGTCGCGACAGGCGTGAATGGAGGGACGAATGGAGACGTGTCGTCTTCAGCGATGAGAGTCGCTTCTGCCTTGGTGCCAATGATGGTCGTATGCGTGTTTGGCGCCGTGCAGGTGAGCGCCACAATCAGGACTGCATACGACCGAGGCACACAGGGCCAACACCCGGCATCATGGTGTGGGGAGCGATCTCCTACACTGGCCGTACACCACTGGTGATCGTCGAGGGGACACTGAATAGTGCACGGTACATCCAAACCGTCATCGAACCCATCGTTCTACCATTCCTAGACCGGAAAGGGAACTTGCTGTTCCAACAGGACAATGCACGTCCGCATGTATCCCGTGCCACCCAACGTGCTCTAGAAGGTGTAAGTCAACTACCCTGGCCAGCAAGATCTCCGGATCTGTCCCCCATTGAGCATGTTTGGGACTGGATGAAGCGTCGTCTCACGCGGTCTGCACGTCCAGCACGAACGCTGGTCCAACTGAGGCGCCAGGTGGAAATGGCATGGCAAGCCGTTCCACAGGACTACATCCAGCATCTCTACGATCGTCTCCATGGGAGAATAGCAGCCTGCATTGCTGCGAAAGGTGGATATACACTGTACTAGTGCCGACATTGTGCATGCTCTGTTGCCTGTGTCTATGTGCCTGTGGTTCTATCAGTGTGATCATGTGATGTATCTGACCCCAGGAATGTGTCAGTAAAGTTTCCCCTTCCTGGGACAATGAATTCACGGTGTTCTTATTTCAATTTCCAGGAGTGTATATAATACTGCAACATGGACAATAACGAAGAATAAAGCCTTCGGCCCTTGCCTTGGTCTATCCATTTGCAGACTATTGCTTTGCTGTGTGGTACAACAGCGCACACTGCTGAAGTTGCCACCCACCTGCACAATGCAATGGGCACAACAACAGGCTCCATCAAGCTGACACCTCTGAAATAATTGTCAGCGTATCCAACATCTATTCCCCTCATGTCCGAAGACAAACAGCTCTCGTAAGAGAATGGCAGCAGTGTTTGTTCAGGTAATGCAGATCCTTCGTGCATGTACCTATGTGTGTGTGTGTGTGTGTGTGTGTGTGTGTGTGTGTGTGTGTGAGTGTGTGTGTGTGTGTGTGTGTGTGTGTCATTATAATACAGATGTAATACCTAATTTTTTTTGCCAGATATGCCCATTGTAAGTATGTTGTGCTTGTTTTATTCTGTAAATCTTTAGATACAATGTATTAATTAGAAATGTAGTATATGTTGTAAGCTGTATAAATTATTCTGTATTATGATGTAAGTATCCTGGGTTAATGTTGTGGTGTCACCGCTAGCCACCACACTGGCAAGGTTGTAGGCTTCAAATCGGCCGCGGTCCGTCAGTACACGTCGGACCCGCGAATCGCCACTGTCGACGGTAGCAGACCGAGCGCCGCCACTCGGCTGGTCTTACGAGACAAGCTAGCGCACTGCCCGGTTCTACAGCCGACTTTAATAGGAGCGGTGCACTCGGTATAGCTTCAGAGATCTCATTTGCAGAGACGCTAGTTAGCATAGCCTTCAGCTAAGTCAGTAGCTACGACCTAGCCAGGCACCACATAGTTTATGCATTGACAATTGATCTGTATGTGTGAAGCAATCAGAATTGTAAAGAAGTATTCGCAGTTCAGTCTATAACTGCACTTGTAAATATTATTGTACAATGTCAACATCTGAATTAAAGCTAAGTGTTTAATGATATTCTTGTCTACTAACTTCCTAATCACCTAAGATGTAGCCGGCCGAAGTGGCCGTGCGGTTAAAGGCGCTGCAGTCTGGAACCGCAAGACCGCTACGGTCGCAGGTTCGAATCCTGCCTCGGGCATGGATGTGTGTGATGTCCTTAGGTTAGTTAGGTTTAACTAGTTCTAAGTTCTAGGGGACTGATGACCTCAGCAGTTGAGTCCCATAGTGCTCAGAGCCATTTGAACCATTTTTTTGAACCTAAGATGTTCCAGATACACCCCGTCAAGTATAGTTCATTGATCCTCACGTCAGCCTACGTCATCAACGCGTGCAATTAATGGCCACACCTCGTGATCATACTAAGGGTCAAATTGCGTGACTCAGCCGGGTCGCCCTTTTCCCATGAGGCTTCATATATAAAAAATGCCTCTTTTTGTTTCGTACTTTACATGATTGATGGCACAGTTCTGTGTATTAAAAGTAATTTCCATGTAAGTAGAAAGCGGAGGAGTAGAATATGTTAATTATATGGACACCCTAGCTGCAAACGGGCGTTGATGTACTTCGTTGGGGACGTGTTGAAAATGTGTGCCCCGACAGGGATTCGAACCCGGGATCTCCTGCTTACCTGGCAGACGCTCTATCCATCTGAGCCACCGCGGGCACAGAGGATAGTGCGTCAGCCATGTAAGCAGGAGATCCCAGGTTCGAGTCTCGGTCGGGGCACACATTTTCGACATGTCCCCAATGAAGTACATCAACGCCTGCTTGCAGCTAGGGTGTCCATTTCTAGCAAAGCTGCATGGTCATCCACGGTAACTGTTCTTTCGGGAACAGATACTACCGTCATATATAGTTAAAATATGGCTTCCCAGCCATTGACCTTCTTGTGCGAACGCACACGCTATGCCCGAACTCGTACGGGACTTGGTAGATTAATCTGCCACGAGTAATGAGTATGATGGGCAAACATCTATTAGGCGCACTACGAATGTAGTGGTGTGGACATGTTGGGAATGTGGACCTCACGGGGAGCGTGCAAGGGATAAGTCCATGCAGACGCACTATCCTCTGTGCCCGCGGTGGCTCAGATGGATAGAGCGTCTGCCATGTAAGCAGGAGATCCCGGGTTCGAGTCCCGGTCGGGGCACACATCTTCAACACGTCCCCAATGAAGTACATCAACGCCTGTTTGCAGCTAGGGTGTCCATTTAATTATCATTTCATTTCTAGCAAAGCTGCATGGTCATCCACGGGAACTGTTCTTTCGGGAACAGATAAAAGAATATGTTGTTTATTAGATAATTTCTACAGTTTCTTTTCAGATACGATTACCCAGTCGAAAATCAAATTCATTAGGCATACGTGCTCACGTTCATATTATTACATTAATCAATTAGTAAGGGAGGGAAGAGGGGGGTTATAAATGCAGTTTCGGCGCTTATGAAGTCTTTGGAGCCTACAGTCGGAGCTACGTCATCTGCATATGTGACTTTCCTTGAAATAGTTTCTAGAAGATTTGCAGTGTAAATGCTGCAGGTATGGGAAAAGCCGACCAGTTTAGTTCTGAATAACCAGTATCTTTCTGTATTTGTTTAGTATCGGTTATAACAGGTACTTTTTCCCTTTTTACTAATAAACAGGTAAGAAAATCGATATACCAGTCATCGATGGCAGAAATGCTATAATTTTTGGTATTTAAATACATCTTTTTTTAAAGAAACGAGTAATTTTTATTCTTAAAACTTCCATTGCTTTGAAACATCGCGTTATTACAGAAAATGGCAAAAGCGATCAGTGATATTTTAGTAACAATGCCGAAAGAAACGGGCAATAAACACATAACATAAGAATTGGTGCATCACTGCTGAGACAATACTGTACCGGTTACTTTGTGGCGGTACACACGTTAATGCAGTCAGTGAGACTTGAACCATCTGGTCTATACAGTAGGTTTTCGCTGTCGTCGTCGAGCGCTAGTTGTATTATAGAATGGCACTATCCCTACTCTGGGAGTACCTACGGAATGCAAAGCCTTATTTGCTTCAAAAGATTAAGAACAGGGGGAGCCACAACAAATGTGCGACAACGTATAAGGAGAAAACTTAAAACTTAACAATTCATTCGTAGTCTACATTAAAATAGAAACTAGCTGATCTGATGCCTGCGTCTACATAATATGCCTTATCTGCTTGCAGCTTTTGAAACGGACAAATTAACATGAAAGATAGTTTTTCAACTACAGTTTTCATCTTCTGGCGCTGGCCATTCATAGTGCCCAAATAGTGATGTGATCCTCGATTGCAGCATGATTTTTGAGCAAAGTATCAAAAAATTAGGAACAGTAGGAGAATACTGCTAGTTGTTTTCTAGTGTTCAACCACTTACCACCTTTCGGTAAAAGCAGCGAACGGTGGACGGATTAACTTTTCTTTTATTTGCCTCTTAATTTGATATTTCGTTTCTATGTATCTTGAAACTGAGAGAGTCAAAAATTTTCAATCTTTATTCGATTTCGGTGTTTATTGCAGGAGATAAAAGGAATAAAACATCAAAAACCGTTTATTTCGGAAACCGGTTATTTTGAGTGGTTTCAACGGTGTGGTTAAACTGGCGTCGAAAGGCGCTGTTCTTGAGGACAATATTATGGAAATAGAAGAGGATGTAGATGAAGATGAAATGGTAGATATGATACTGCGTGAAGAGTTTGACAGAGCACTGAAAGACCTAAGTCGAAACAAGGCCCCGGGAGTAGTCAACATTCCATTAGAACTCCTGATAGCCTTGGGAGAGCCAGCTCTAACGAAACTCTTCCGTCTTGTGAGCAAGATGTATGAGACAGGCGAAATACCCTCAGACTTCAAGAAGAATATAATAATTCCAATCCTACAGAAAGCAGGTGATAACAGATGTGAAAATTACCCATCAGTTTAATAAGCCACGGCTGCAAAATACTAACACGAATTCTTTACAGACGAATGGAAAATCTGGTAGAAGCGGACCTCGGGGAAGATCAGTTTGGATTCCGTAGAAATGTTGGAACGCGGGAGGCAATACTGACCCTACGACTTATCTTAGAAAATAGATTAAAGAAAGGCAAACGTACGTTTGTAGCATTTGTAGACTTAGAGAAAGCTGTTGACAATGTTGATTGGAATACTCTCTTTCATATTCTGAAGGTGGCAGGGGTAAAATACAAGGAGCGATAGGCTATTTACAATTTGTACAGAAACCAGATGGTAATTATAAGAGTCAAGGGGCATAAGAGGGAAGCAGTGGTTGGTAGGGAGTGAGACAGAGTTGTAGCCTATCCCCGATGTTATTCAATCTGTATACTGAGCAAGAAGTAAAGGAAAGAAAAGAAAAGTTTGGAGTAGGTATTAAAATCCATTGAGAAGAAATAAAAACTTTGAGGTTGGCCGATGACATTGTAATTCTGTCAGAGACAGCAAAGGAACTGGAAGAGCAGCTGAACGGAATGGACAGTGTCTTGAAAGGAGGATATAAGATGAACATGAACAAAAGCAAAACGAGGATAATGAAATATAGTCGAATTAAATCAGGTAATGCTGAGGGAATTAGATTAGGAAATGAGACACTTAAAGTAGTAAAGGAGTTTTGCTATTTGGGTAGAAAAATAACTGATGAGGGTCGAAGTAGAGAGGATATAAAATGTAGACTGGCAATGGCAAGGAAAGTGTTTCTGAAGGAGAGAAATTTGTTAACATCGAGTATGGATTTAAGTGTCAGGAATTCTTTTCAGAAAGTATTTGTATGGAGTGCAGCCATGTAAGGAAGTGAAACGTGGGCGATAAATAGTTAAGACAGAGAGAGAATAGAAGCTTTCGAAATGTGGTGCTACAGAAGAATGCTGAAGATTAGATGGGTATATCACATAACTAATGAGGAGTTATTGAATAGAACTGGGGAGAAGAGAAATTTGTGGCACAACTTGACTAGAAGGAGGGATGGATTGGTAGGACACATTCTGAGGCACCAAGGGATCACAAATTAGAGGGCAGTGTGGAGAGTAAAAATCATAGAGGGAGACCAAGAGGTGAATACACTAAGCAGATTCAGAAGGATGTAGGTTGTAGTAGGTACTGGGAGATGAAGAAGCTTGCACAGGATAGAGTAGCATGGAGAGCTGCATCAAACCAGTCTTTGGACTGAAGACCACAACAACACCAACCAAAAACCGCTTGTTTCAGCGTTAACTGGAATCTCTAAGATGCTGAACAATATATATATATACGTAACCAAAAACCGGTTGTTTCAGAGCTAACTGAAATCCCTAAGATGCTGAACAATAATGGAACAACAACTGATCCTTGTGGTAAACCATCTTGAGCACACACGTCTTGCTCACTCTGGTATTTGACTGTATTTGAATACTGTCTTGCGTAGCAAGTTACTGAAAAGTTTTAGGAGAATTTCACCGCGAGAAGCGTCACTGCAGAAGACGGAGGCAGCGCCGTTGCAGAAACGCAGCCGCCGCGGCGGTGGGGTCGCGCGCGCCTGTGCTCTCGCCGCCCGCCATTCACGGCGGTCCGCGGCCATTGAGGCCGGGCCCCGCTCATTGAGCAAAACGCGCGGCCGCCTCATTAGCCGCGCAGGCCGGCGGTTATTCATAACCCGGCGGCCGCCATTCGCGGGGCTGTTTGCTCGGCGCCGTATGCAGCGTAGCGTAGCGCTGCCTGCCGGTCTCGGCAGGCAGGTGTGGGAGTGCCGTGTCCAGGGTCTGGCCGCTCCTGGCTGCCTGCCTGCCCAGCGTCAGCTGCTACAGTGTCGTACACGTGTGTGTGTGGTCACATCGTCGTGTGGCCCCTCGAAAGCGTGTATAGTGCAGCCCTTTCTTACAAACATTTACACAGTGAACAAAGAGGCAGACACTAAGGTCACCAAAGTTGTGGGACACCTCGAAATATCGTGTAGGAACTTCTTTTGGCCGGTTTAGTGCACTCCACAAGTCAGTGGAAGGTCCCTACATATACTGAACGATGCTGCCATTGTAGCTGTCCATACTTCCATACTCGTCGGGCGATCTTGGTGGCCAAATCATTTGCTGGAACTGTCAAGAATGTCTTTGAAAGCAGTCGCGTACAAGTGTGGGCCAGCGAGATGGTGCAATGTCACCCATAAAAACTCGATCGTTTTTTGGGAACATGAAGTCCATTGATGCCAGCAGACGGTTTGCAAGCAACCAAACAGAGCCATTTCCAGTCAATAATCGATTCAGTTGTACCACAGGACCGAGTCCATTCCATGTAACATAGGCCGCTGCTTACACAGTACCTTGTTCGTAACTTGGATCTATGCCTACGAGGCGTCTGCGCAACACTCGGACCCTACCGTCGGCTCCAGCCAACTGAAATCGGGACTCTAGTGACCAGGCCGCGGTTTTTCAGTCGTCTAGGGTCCAACCGATATCGTCACGCGCCTAGGAGAGGAGCTGCAGGCGACGTCGTGCTGCCAGCAAAGTCACTCCCGTCGGTCGTCTGCTGCCACAGCCCATTAACGCCAGATTTCACCACATTGACCTAACGGATACGTTCGTCGTAAGTCCCACATTGATTTCTGTGGTTATTTCGTGCAGTGTTGCTTTCCCGTTAGCACTACCAACTCTATGCAAACGCCGCTGCTCTGAGTCTGGAAGGAAAGGGCATCAGCAACTGCGTTGTCAGCGGTGAGAGGTAATGCCTGAAATCTGGTACTCTCCGCACACTAATGACACTGCAAATCTCGGAATACTGAATTCCATAACGATTTGCAAAATCGAATGTCCCATGCGTCTAGGTCGAACTACCATCCTACGTTTCCAGTCTATCAGTTCCCATTGTGCGACCCCAATCACGTCGGACGCCTTTCCACATGAATCAACTAACAGGGGAACCTCCCCATCGCACCCCCCTCAGATTTAGTTGTAAGTTGGCACAGTGGATAGGCATTGAAAAACTGAACACAGATCAATCGAGAAAACAGGAAGAAGTTGTGTGGAACTATGAAAAAAATAAGCAAAATATACAAACTGAGTAGTCATGCGAAGATAGTCAACATCAAGGATAATCTGAGGTCACCAGCGCCGTGGTCCCGTTGTTAGCGTGAGCAGCTGCAGAACGAGAGGTCCTTGGTTCAAGTCTTCCTTTGAGCGTAAACTTTTATTTTTTATTTTCAGAGAATTAGCAAAGTTCAGGCACTCACACATAATCAACTTCGCTCTCCAAAATTCCAGGACATGTCCAGATTTGCTTGGGTATATGCAGGATTTAACGGTCTACACACGGAAAAATTTGAAAACGTTAAAAACATATGTTTTGACAGAGCACAGGGAAAAGTGTGCGACTGTGAAACTGTTGGATTCATTTGTTGTAGTTTATGTGACAAACTCTTATGTTTTCATCACTTTTTTATGAGTAATTCTCACATTCACAAGAAAACCTAAATCAGGCAATGTAGAAGAATCTTTTTACCCATTCGCCAAGTGTACAAGTTAGGTGGATCGACAACATATTCCTGTCATGTGACGCACATGCCCTCTCCAGTGTGGTATAGAATATATCAGAAGTGCTTTCCTGTGGAGGAACCGGTTGACCTATGGCCTTGCGATCAGATGTTTTCGGTTCCCATTCGAGAGGCACGTCCTTTCGTCTACTAATCGCACGGTTTTGCGGTGCGGTCGCAAAACACGGACACTAAACGTATTACAGTGAACAGAGACGTCAATGAACGAACGGACAGATCATAACTTTGCGAAAATAAAGAAAAATGTTTCGCTTGAGGGGGGACTTGAACCGAGGACCTCTCGCTCCGCAGCTGCTCACGCTAACCACGGGACCACTGCGCTGCCGGGTTCGGATTATCCATGATGTTGCCTATGTTCTCATGGACTACTCAGTTTGCATATTTTGCGTATTTTTTCATAGTTCCACACAACTTCTTCCTGTTTTCTCGATTGATCTGTGTTCAGTTTTTCAAGGCCTATCCACTGTGCCAACTTATAACTAAATCTGAGGGGGGTGCGATGGGGAGGTTCCCTTGTAAGTATAAATGATCCGCCAATGCACTGCCGTTTCATACCTCGTGTACGTGATACTACCGCTATCTGCAAATGTGCATATCGCTATCCCACGACTTTTGCCGCCTCAGTGTACAATGGTTCCACAAATTAGTGAAAAATCAAAGAGGAATAGTTCGAGCAACCACAAAAAGTGACTCGAATGTTGGTACCATCTCACACCACAGATAATATACTGGGGTTGCACAAAAAAGTGAAAACACAGCGCCGGCTGATGTGGTCGAGCGGTTCTAGGCGCTTCAGTCCGGCGCCGCGCGGCTGCTACGGTCGCAAGTTCGAATCCTACCTCGGGCATGGATGCGTGTGATGTCCTTAGGTTAGTTGGGTTTAAGTAGTTCTAAGTCTATGGGACTGACGACCCCAGATGTTAAGTCCCATAGTGCTAAGAGCCATTTGAACCATTTGAATTTGATGGTTGCGTTAAGCAGATCCTCCAGTGGGCGAGCGACATGAGGTGTTGCCCTGTCTTGCATGAAGACGGTGATTCCCACACGGTTGCGCTCTTCCAAAACAGGAATCACAAGCTGCACAACGAGGTCTCAGTAACTCAGTACGCAGTTCTCGACGGACGGCGAGTATTCATCAGAGACAGGACAGCTGTTGTTCTGTATACATTATGTGACCAAAAGTATCCGGACACCATAAAAAACATACGTTTTAATTATTAGGTTCATTGTGCTGCCACCTTCTGCCAGGTACTCCACATCAGCGACTTCAGTAGTCATTAGACATCGTGGGAGAGCAGAATGGGGCACTCCGCAGAACTCACGGACTTCGAATGTCGTCAGGTGATTTGGTGTCACTTGTGTCATACGTCTGTACGTGATATTTCCATACTCTTAGACATCCCTAGGTCCACTTTTTCCGATGTGATTGTCAAATCCATGCGTGAACATAAACGCAAATGCTAGCCAAGCCTGCAGATTACGCTGTTGTATCTGACTAGGAAAGGCTCATTTGCAGTGCCCTCAATACTTGGCAAGTGTGAGTTGTGGAAAGAACAGCGTTATGCGCAGTTGTGAGTGAGATATGTCGGATGTGAGCGAGTCACAACACCCGTAAGGGCTGGTCCTCGAGTGGTGGGTGGTTCTGCAAGCAAGTAGATGTCCAGTGAGTAGTGTAGCAACTTAAATCACTTCCGGTCCAGACAGTATACCAATTAGGTCCCTTTCAGAGTATGCAGATGCAATAGCTCCATACTTAACAATCATATACAACCGCTCGCTCGACGAAAGATCCATACCCTAAGACTGGAAAGTTGCACAAGTCATACTAATATTCAAGAAAGGCAGTAGCAGTAATCTACTAAATTACTGGTCCATATCACTAACGTCGATATGCAGTACGATTCTAGAACATATACTGTACTCGATCGTTACGAATTACCTCGATGCTAATGGTCTATTGACACACAGTCAACGCGCATTTACAAAACATAGTTCTTGTGACACACAACTAGCTATTTATTCGCACGAACTCTTGAGCGCTATTGATAAAGAATTTCAAATACATTCCGTATTTCTATATTTCCAGCAGGCTTTTGACACTGTACCACACAACTGCCAAGATGAGAAACATAGAAGTAGATATCCTCAGTGTAACAAAACAGCTTAAGTCACTTAATAAAGGCAAGACCTCCGGTCCAGATTGTGTACCAGTCAGGTTCCTCTCAGAGTACGCTCGTAAAATAGCTCCATATTTAGCAATTGTATACAACCACTCGCTCACAGAAAGATCCGTACCTAAAGACTGGAAAATTGCTCAAGTCACACCAATACCCAAAAAGAGAAGTAGGAGTAATACGCTGAATTACAGGCCTATATCACTAACGTCGATTTGCAGTAGGGTTTTAGAACATATACTCTGTTCGAACATTATGAAGTACCTCGAAGAAAACGATTTATTGACATATAGTCAGCACGGATTCAGAAAATATCGTTCTTGTGAAACACAACTAGCTCTTTATACTCATGAAGTAATAAGTGCTATCGACAGGGGATGTCAAATTGATTCCATATTTTTAGATTTCCAGAAGGCTTTCGACACTGTTTCTCACAAGCGTCTTCTAATCAAACTGCGTGCCTACGGAGTATCGCCTCAGTTGTGCGACTGGATTCGTGATTTCCTGTCAGAAAGGTCACAGTTCATAGTAACAGACGGAAAGTCAACGAGTAAAACGGAAGTAGTATCCGGCGTTCCCCAAGGAAGTGTTATAGGCCCTCTATCGTCCTTGATCTATATTAACGACATAGGAGACAATCTGAATAGCCGTCTTAGATTGTTTGCAGATGATGCTATCATTTACCGTCTTGTAAAGTCATCAGCCGATCAAAACGACTTGCAAAATGATTTAGATAAGATATCTGTATGGTGCGAAAAGTGGCAATTGACCCTGAATAAAGAAAAGTGCGAAGTTATTTACAAGAGTACTAAAAGAAATCACCAATATTCGATTGAAGTCACACAAACCTGAGGGCTGTAAATTCAACCAAATACTTAGGGATTACAACTACAAATAACCTAAATTGGAACGATCACATAAATAATATTGTGGGTAGAGCAAACCAAAGACTGCGATTCATTGGCAGAACACTTAGAAGGTGCAACAGGTCTACTAAAGAGACTGCTTACACCACGCTTGTCCGCCCTATTCTGAAGTATTGCAGTGCTATGTGGGACCGGCATCAGGTGGGACTGGTGGATGACATCGAAAAAGTACAAAAAGGGCACCTCGTTTTGTATTATCGCGAAATGGGGGAGATAGTGTCACAGACATGATACGTGAATTGGAGTGGTAATCATTAAAACAAAGGCGTTTTTCGTTGCGACGGGATCTCATGAAATTTAAATCACCAGTTTTCTCCTCCGATTGCGAAAACATTCTGTTGGCACCAACCTACATAGGGAGAAATGATCATCACGATAAAATAAGAGAAATCAGGGCTCGCACAGAAAAATGTAAGTGCTCGTTTTTCCCGTGCGCCGTTAGAGAGTGGAACGGTAGAGAGACAGCATGAAGGTGGTTCATTGCACCCTCTGTCAGGCACTTTATTGTGAATAGCAGAGTAATCACGTAGATGTAGACGTAGACAAGTGGCTCGTACTGAAATTGTGTGCTTATCGAATATCGTTTCAGTTAAGTGACTGGATTCGTGATTTCTTGCCAGAGAGTTCTCAGTTCGTAGTAAACGACACACGGAAACTCATCGATTAAAAGGACGGAAACTCTTCGATAAAAACAGAAGTTATTGCTGGCGTTCCCCAAACAGTGTTCTAGGCGCTCTGCGATTTAGAAGACAATCCGAGCAGGCGTCCTAGGTTGTTTGCAGATGATGCTGTCGTTTATCTTCTGGTAAAATTGTCAGAAGATGAAAACAAATTGCAAAACGATTTATTAAGAGGTATCTGTATGGCGAGAGAATTGACAATTGAATCTAATTAGTAAAAAGTGTGAAGCCATCCACATGAGTTCTAAAAGGAGTCCGTTAATCTTCGGTCAAATCTCAAGGCCGTAAATTCAACTAAATACCCATGATTTACAATTACGATCAATTTAAACAGGAAAGAACACAAAATACTGTGGGCAAGAGTAAGCAAAGACTGCGTTTTACTGGTAGGATACTTAGAACATGCAACATATCTCCTAAACAGTGTGTCGAATCTATCCTTGTTCGTTCTCTTTTGGAGTACTGCTGCGCGGTCTGGGATCCTTACCACACAGAATTAACGGGGTACACCGAGGAAGTTCAAGAATGAGCAGAACGTTCTCTATTATCACGAAATAGGGGAGAGAGTGTGACTGATATGATGCAGGATTTGGGGTGGACATCGTGAAAACAAAGGCGTTTTTCTTTGCGCCGGCATCTTCTTACGAAATTTCAATTCCAAGATGTTACTCCAGGTGTAAAATAAAAAATATAACAAATGCCTGGCAGAGGGTTCAATGAACCACCTTCGTGCTTTATCTCTACCGTTCCACTCTCGAACGGCACGCAGGAAAAACGAGCACTTCAATTTTTCAGTGCGAGCCCTGATTTCTCTTATTTTATCATGATGATCATTTCTCTCCTCACCATCGTAATTCAGAAAACGAATCATATTCGCGAAACCACGGAATATTCTCCCTCAACACAGACTCTTGCGGACGCCAACCTACCATATTTTAGTCTTTTGTCGTCCAGCGCGGAAAGTTTGTGAGAAAAAACCTATACTCGTACAATGGTACGCTTCTGAGTAAAAATCCTTGGAAATAACCCAGCCTGCATGGCTTCCGAGGTGCCACTTCTTCGTTCCTCTCACCTGCGTCCAAGATTTGCAGAGTTCGGAAGTATTACCCCGTTATCCTTCCGGCCCTACTACAATAGCGGCCGGCTGTCACCCTATTGTGCTCCAGAGTTCAGGTGCCACGACGTCGGTCTAGCTACTTCCTGTGTTTAAGCAGGACCAACACCTCTACAGGCCTTTCACCCAAAGCTTGAGTTATGCCTGCCGTTTCATCTCCACTGAGTTCCAACCTCTACTAGTTTAGGCAATCACTCATTGCGCAGTTTTTATAATAAAGACACTCCGTCACCTTTCACGCAATAAGCGTTAAAATTATTTACAAGGCGTATGTGAAAATGTCAGTCTCCTTTAAATATTCATATATATACGATGTACAACCTATCAAATGATATATAGTTATGGTAGTAGTTTATGGCAAAGTATATGGATGGGTGGTTGTAAGGTGCGAAATTACAGCCACCTTACACAATCACCAACCTTCTCGCCGGCCAGCGTGACCGAACGGTTCTAGGTGCTTCAGTCTGGAACCGCGCGACTGCTACGGTCCCAGGTTCGAATCCTGCCTCGGGCATGGATGTGTGTGATGTCTTTAGGTTAGTTAGATTTAAGTAGGTCCAAGTCTAGGGGATTGATGACCTCAGATGTTAAGTCCTATAGCGCTCAGAGCCATTTGTAGCAATCTTCTCCTCCGAATGCGACAATGTTTTGCTGACGCCGACCTACGCATGGAGAAAGGATCATAATAATAAAGTAAGTCAAATCAGAGTTCGCACTGAAAGGTATAGGTGTTCGTTTTTTCCGCGTGCTGTTAGAGATTGAAGTAATAGAGAATTATTGTGAAGGTGGTTCGGTTAACACTCTGACAGGCACTTAGGTATGATTTAAAGGGTTTTCATGTAGATGTAATAAATGAAGGTAGCGAAAGTTTTTTAGTGTCTTAAGAGGTACCGTATGGAAGATTTCTGCCACATATAGCAAAAGCGGGAAAAACTGAATCCACAAAGTCACGTTGTTGTTGTTGTGGTCTTCAGTCCTGAGACTGGTTTGATGCAGCTCTCCATGCTACTCTATCCTGTGAAAGCTTCTTCATCTTCCAGTACCTACTGCAACCTACATCCTTCTGAATGTGCTTAGTGTATTCATCTCCTGGTCTCACTCTACGATTTTTACCCTCGACACTGTCTTCCAATACTAAATTGGTGATCCCTTGATCCCTCAGAACATGTCCTACCAACCGATCCCTTCTTCTAGTCAAGTTGTGCCACAAACTTCTCTTCTTCCCAATCCTATTCAATACCTCCTCATTAGTTATGTGATCTACCCATCTAATGTTCAGCATTCTTCTGTAACACCACATTTCGAAAGCTTCTATTCTCTTCTTGTCCAAACTATTTATCGTCCATGTTTCACTTCCATACATGGCTACACTCCATACAAATACTTTCAGAAACGACTTCCTGACACTTAAATTTATACTCGATGTTAACAAATATCTCTTCTCCAGAAATGCTTTCCTTGCCGTTGGTAGTCTACATTTTATATACTCTCTACTCCAACCATCGTCAGTTATTTTGCTCCCCAAATAGCAAAACTCCTTTACTACTTTAAGTGTCTCATTTCCTAATCTAATTCCCTCAGCATCACCCGACTTAATTCGACTGCATTCCATTATCCTCGTTCTCCTTTGTTGATGTTCACCTTATATCCTCCTTTCAAGACACTGTCCATTGCGTTCAACTGCTCTTCCAAGTCACAACGCGGACGAAAGTATGCGTTGAGTGGTCGCGACAGACGGTAATTGCACAGGATTGTGACGGAAAGTAAGGGGACGACAAAAAAAAAAAAAAAATCTCGAAGGCATCTCCATAAGCTGGGAGTTGCAGGACGATCTGGAATCCCAACACCACTCATGAGTCAGATATCCGCATCATGAAAAAGTATTTAGAAAGCCAGAAAACCTGGGTTGCGGGGCAATGGGAGGAAGTCATTTGGTCGGATGAGTCTCGCGGCATCCCGTTTCCAAATTCTGGCCGATGTTACGTCCCTAAAGTGAAACATGGCGGCTTTCGGTGATGTTTTGGGGAGCCATGTCGTTGTATTCCGTGGTTACTTGGCAATATCGCATTACTGACAAGGGTTATATGACCAGCCGCGCGGAGTGGTCACGCGGTTTGAGGCGTCATGTCACGGACTGCGCGGCCCCTCCCGCCGGAGGTTCGACTCCGCCCTCTGGCATGGGTATGTGTGTTGTTCTTAACATAAGTTAGTTAAGTAGAGTGTAAGTATAGGGACCGACGACCTCAGCAGTTTGGTCCCTTAGGAATTCGCACACATTTGAACATTTGGTTCTGTGATCAGTCTGGTTGATCAGGTCCATTCCATGGTGCAATGCTTGCTCCCCAGTAGTGATGCTGTGTTTCAAGGCGCCAGGGCCCCCGTTCACACGGCTCGCATCGGCCGGGACTGTTTTTATTAGCACCATGATGAATTGTTGCGTCTCCACTGGCCACCAAAGTGACGTGACTACAGTATTAGTGAGCCTTATTGGTCTATTTTGGAGAGAATGGTGCATGACCCTATCTACCTCCATTGCCGTTATCTGTACCCGCCACTATTTTGCAGGAAAAATGACATCAAATTTCATTGAGAAACGTACAGAACCGGCATCTGTCCATCCCCAGACGACTGGAAGCTGTTCGGAATGCCAACGATATTCCTACAACGTGTTAAACAATATAATGTTTTTTTTTGTTTTTGGTGATTCCATATTTCTGTTCAATCCCTGTAGACTGCGCATGAAGTCATTATATTGAAACGAACATCTCGACCAGCTGGCTAGTGGTAGCATCCAATTGCGAGCGACTTCTGGAACACTATCCACTTTATCTCAGTTGTAGTATTTTCAGTATGGGTTACTTTATTACCAAGGTGAAACGTGGTGCGGCGTTTGGTTTCCCCGAAAAATATTGAAAGGAAGTAATATTTCGTTCCATGGGTAAAGTTGTTTAAAAAACGTAAAGTAATTCGCGAAGATACGTCTCTAGATTAAGTTAGCTGCAAAATATGGATAAAATTAAATTTAGTGAATTTATAAACTGAGGACAAGGAGTAATACCGTTATCGATCACATGCGAACCGTCTTCTATTTGAGAGTATTTATTTGTGTCCAATAACAAGAATTGAAATGTAAGTATCATTACATAGAGGGTAAACCGGAACTCCATTGACAAACTTTCAGAGGCGATAGTATAGGCCAAACCAAGAGAAAAACGCCTAATTAACACGGATTATAACATGCATATCTTAAGAATTACAGCACTTGTTCATTTCGATATTGAAAAACTCGTCTCTTCTACTGCAAGCTCTTTGCTTTCCATATATTAGAAAGAGGTAGTTTGGACAAAAACAAGACAAAAATGTCCAGTAAGCATGGGCTATAAAATACATACCTTGCGAACTGTGAGAACTTGTTCAGTAAAGGAGATGTGTTTCACATTAGCGAAGATGAACACGTACTCATAGCTCTTAACATACGTATTTTAGAGCCCATATTTACTATACTTTTTCCCTTTTTGGCCCATATTACCACCTCTGAGGACTCATCGTGGGAGTACTGGTACACGTTGTATATACCTCGTAAAAATACGTCGGTGCCCAGATCTAAAACTCGATGAAACACTGTGTTTTGAGACGACATAATGGTAATATCTGACTCACTACAGGAATTTTCTTATGACGAGCGTTTCCTTATATATTATGCTTCGTATCTTGACTTTGTTTAGGTAAGCAAAAGTGATAAAACACAAACACATATATTTTGTAAAATCCGGATGTTATGAATAGAAACGGATTTTATTTCTTATAATGCACAATAAAACTTTTCATACGTATTGTTGAGGATTCTCCGGAAAAGTAATTGTTTCCTGCCAAACTGATATTTTATCTTTTAATCCAGAGAAGCGGTGACACGCAGCGCATCAAATACAGGGTTTCACTGAAGAATTATGGTTCTGTGTTTGTAAAAAGAAAGAAGGGTTAGCATAGTGTTTCGAACTGTTTGATAATGTATCAGCAGGACAAATGTAAAACCGGTAACCATCGCATTAATATTGGGAATTTCGGAGAAACTAGGTTAACTGTGTGACTATATGCGTAGTACAACTACAAGTCGTTCAGTTGTGAAAATCAGTGATTGATTTCAGGTATAAATAAGAAAAATGTGAAAGTCGGATCCACAACCCACAGTCCATGATGGCTGACCTCCGTCACGTGACTTAGATGTTCGTCTCAAACCTGAACACGGCAGAAGTATGGATGAGCGTGGTCATTTATACGTATCCGTGTTCTAAGAATACCACAGTATCATTGTACAAGACTCTACAGAACGCTAACTGCAGGCGCTCCTATCCGCTTATCACGTCTGTTCACACCAACGGCTGCATTCCTTAAAATAAAGCGCCATTTGCACCGTAATAGTGGGCGTCAATTTCATCAAAAAGTATTTACATGTACCTTGACATTCCACCCATCCTCATTTCCGTCTTGCAGTTATTTTTGATTTTATCGCACTCTTTGATTTTTTATGTGAGATTTTCCTGTTATATTGCTTAGATGTTTTATTCAATTGGTAAAGTAACCTCATTGATTGCTATCAGTACAGCATCATTAGCAAGACGTATAATATTTATCACGTTATTTCACAATTTATATCCTGCATTCTTTCTTATGGCATCAGTGATGTGGTACTTTATTAAACTGAACGGGAAAGGGCTTAATGAATCTCCTTGAGTAATTCCTTTATTCTCGTTTTGTTAACTGTGTATATATATTCTATGATTTTTAGTATACCGATTGGCACTATCTTGTGGATGAAGGTTTGGTTTGAAATATTTCCTTTTTTCTAATCCTATCAAATGCTTCTGACGAGTCGACAGAATACAGGATTTCCCCACAGTCTCTCTTAGAGCGAAAATAACATCTATTGTGCTCCCGTTTTTCCTGAATTCTTGTTGCTCTTCTGCTGTTTCTATGTAATTCTGTTTTATGTATCTAATTACTGATGCTAACTCTTTTAAAGTGGTTTCAAGCAGCGTAATTTCCCAGAAATTATCTAATACTTATCTGTCTCCTTTTTTATATACTTAATTTGTAATATTTTCTTTCCATGCTCTTGGTATTCTACCATCCTTCATAATATTGTTAAATAAATTATTAAGCTGTTCATGTAATAATTGCCCCACGTATTTTATTAATTAATTGCGAATGCCATCTGGCCCTGCAGATTTTCTGTGTTTAAGTCTTTTTGTTGCAGTGCATAGTCCCTTCAGTGAGAAGTCTATTTGGTTTTTTCATTTGACACTGATTTGTGTAACCCTGCCCCGTCAGTCCAAAAAGTTTCGAGAGTGGATAAATAAAACACAGAGAAAAGTTAAGATGATGGTTTTAATGCTTCAGTTGTTCTACATAGTCTTCCTCCATTTGAGTCCACTGCACAGAGCGTTCATACAGCCACAGAAAACTCTCAGAACAGACCTTCTTTGCGATATCTATCAATTCGTGCATCACATTGCCTTCACCGTCGGCTATGTCGTCAAAGCGTTGACCCTTCTTGTGAATTTCCGCACTTCGTCATTTTGTGGTAGGTTTGTTAGGTATGATGATTTTTTCCCAGAAAAGAATCGTCCTTGTTTTGCACTTTAATCAAGTCGCAGAATACGTCCACGGGACGTTGTTATTGTTAGGGAATTAAGGTGTCCAGAACAAACTTTGCGTACACTTTTCTCTACTTCAAAGCATTGTGGAGAACGTCCTGAAAACTTAGATTCAGAGATATTACTGTATTCCGATTCGTGACACGACAACTTTGACACAACACACTACGATCTCACGTCCACTACTTAACACCACCTGCTCACAACTGCCTGCTCTAATGCACGTGCGTTGTTTACAGTTGTCATTTCAAGCTGCCACCATAGTTACTGGGCTAACATCGCTTGTATGCCAGGAACAAAGTCAGTCACGGATTTTTTTTTTTTTTTTTTTGACGCTGTGTACGTAAACACATTTATTTTACTCCAAAACATGGGTTAAGTCATGCAAGCACCTTCCATTAGGTCATGGTCTCGTCCTTTATTATCTCTAGGAGTCCAATAGAGATCATTAAACCACCTACCATCTACTTGCTCCAAGTCCCGGCCACCTATATTTAAACTGCCCTAGTGGCAAAGTTACGTCTTCAATTGCAATCTCTTTAGATCCATTTCTTAGTTTTCACATCTCTCCTACTATATCCCAACATTCAACTCTCCATTGCTCACTGAACAACCCTTAATTTTTGAATGACTTTCACCGATCCTTTGTATCACAATCCAAAACTGGTAATTAATATTCCTTTCCAGACATTTCGTTCCAGATATTTTGGAAATTTAGTTATGAAAACTTTATTTAGCTTACCAAAAGCATTGCTGTCCATTTTTAGGTGTCGTTTCTTTCTTGTATCTTCCTATTGACCAACTACATCACGTAACAACTTCAGTTTCACTTCTTTCTTCGTTCTTTCTATTTTTTCAAATCACATTCACCTTCTCCCCATTACGTCTTTTCTTTCTTCTGTCCACGTCGTTCCCAATTTCTTATTTCTGCTGCCTTGAAAGTCTGAAGAAATAATAAATCTGAAACGGCATCGACAGAAGACTGGAAAAGACAAGAGAAAAGGAAGCAGTTGGTCAGTAGGAAGATAGAAAAAACGGAAGACTAAAAATGGAACGGAATGCTTTTAGTAAGCTAAATAAAGTTTTCATTACTAAATTTCAAATGTATCTCTTTCTTTTTGCTGTACAAGCAAATATAAAAAAATCCTTTCTTGGTTCTATGTTTTCTCCTTCAGAGCACCTAAAAACAACGTTATCATTTCTCTAATTCTGTTGTATCTGTTCACGATTTTGTTCTTTTTTTCTTCGTTTCTTCCTTTTGCTTCGTTTCTTCCTTTTGCTTCCTTTCTTTGCTCAGTTCTTGAAACTCATTGAAACTTTCCCGACTCTGTTGTTTCTGTATTTCGTCCTTTCATTTGTTTCTTCCTTACTTATGCCAGTTTCTTCTGGATCTTCACATTCTTTCCTGAACTAGTTAAGTTTCCTTTTTAATTCTTTAGCATTGTTTTTCTAATTTTTGCGACGTGTTTACTCTATTCTTTACAATTTCTCAGTTGAAATGATTCTGTTTCTTAATATTTTTCTCACAGTATTTTTTTTTTTTTTTACTTTTTCATAATTTCTTCATTTTCTTTGATCGACTCTAAAATTAATATTTCTGTTGACTACGTGAAATATGCGAGTATAAGAATGCACTAATAATGAATTCTTACGCTTCTAGAGAACGAGGTTTTGTTGCAAACATTTCGAGTCGAGTGCAGTGCTAAATCTATCTTTTGTAATAGCTTCTTTCCCTCGAATTTGTATCTTCATCTGAAAATTCCATACTTTGTATTAAATTTTGATGAGGAAGTCTTGTTGTTAGGCAATAAGTCTGTTTTCCGAAGCGTTTTACAATCCAGGTTTTTCTGCTGTTTAGTATTTCTGTTTACGTTTATACTGGTGCTTGTTATTATACTCTATGGTTTGTGAATAAACAATCAGAGGACATTGTGAACATTTTTTAAGAGTTTCAAGAACTTTGTAAAACGGTCTTCCATAATAACAAAGAATCTTAGATCCCTTGTTGCTTCGATGTTAGGAGCCCGTCTCCAACTTTTGCAGTAAGTATTTATGATACACCAGGTATGAAAAATACTTTCTGCATTCACTTCACGGCGATTTGCAGAGTGCTGAGGAAAAGTTAAGTCTTGCCGACGACACAGCAGCACGTCTATCAGATCATCCACAGATTCGAGGAAGAGAAAGTTCTCCATCTTTGCTAAGACCTTCCGAAGAGAAGAATGTGGAATATACGAAGCTGCTATCACGATTTGTATCTCGTTAAGGATTCTGTTAATCGTGCACAGCAAATTTAAAGCGTAAATGGGTGACGAGCGTTGCAGTCTGCGAGTGATCGGAAGATTTGTCTGAAAATCGTGCACGATCAGTCCCTTTGGCCAGCTTCCTGGCTTCTTACTTAAGAGTTTTTAACTGTGAATACGAAGTAAAATAACAGCGACTTAAAATGCTTATTGTAAAGACTACCCATCTAGAAGATTAAATCATCTAATATAAAAAAAATCTTTTGTCTTAAATTTAGGCAGAAGGACGCATCGTATTTTCTTTACAGTTTATATGTACTTAGTACCAGAGACATTCAGCATGTCACTCCATGTATCAACCTCGACAGCATAAAACTCGTCCGAGCCTGCACAGTGAGGAAGACCACGAGGCAGGAATGCTGACGTCGGCTCAGTCACCTCTTAAAATCTTCGGGCACCGCCACTGGCACTTACGACGACCCACACAGGTGGAGGACGCTGTGGTCCACAGACAAGAGCAAACAGAAACCCATTAGCGTGAAGGAAGCGACCAGCAGGCGTGAGTCATAAGCCATTCACCACGTACTCGTGAATCATGAACAGCTGTAACATTTCCTTCGTCGAAATTTCAGTGTCAGCTGTAAACTTTACTGCACCAGGTCTATTTGTCTCGCAGATTAAACGTAGACTGCGGCTTTCTTCATAAACACAAAATATTGCGGCGCCAGGTACAGTGCGAAATTTTCCGGAGCATAGGCAGTGTGATGATTTCCTTAAATACTTCCCTCACAAATGGTCTAAATGGCTCTGAGCACTATGGGAGTTAACATCTGAGGTCATCAGTCCCCTAGAACTTAGAACTACTTAAACCTAACTAACCTAAAGACATCACACACATCCATGCCCGGGGCAGGATTCGAACCTCCTACCGTAGCGGTCGCGCGGTTCCAGAATGAAGCACCTAGAACCGCTCGGCTACTGCGGCCGGTCCTCCCTCACAGCTTTCTTCAATTCACCAGTTGTCCGCGTGTAACTGTCGCATGATGTCAGATCTGGACTCTTCGGAAGCTCTGGCAGATCCACAAGAAACGCCTCTGTAGAGTCGTTTCTCATAAAATTTTATTCGATTACCACTCACGTGGTTCACAGAAAAATTGCGGTTGTGCTTATTAACCATCCCAGGAGGAGTGAACAGCGGAACTAAGTGGAATTCTAGGACTACGCGACGTCAAATGCACGGATTTTGTAGCAGTGCATTAATATTTTAATATATTATGTTGCACTTTATCTTTCCTGATCCACCTGTATCATGTTCCCTCCTCGCTTTACCTTGTGTGTGCGTGAATATGGGTGAATGAATGGCGTTTGATATGCTTCTGAGTTTATTTTGTGGTAGGAGCGGAGATTGGTTGTCATCTACTGAGAGCAGGAGATGTGTGCTCCTCCTTACGAGGGGAACACAGGATGACCAACTTAGGATCCCGGGCAGAGAGGTTTATGCCTTTTGGTCAGAGGTTTGTTTGTCTGTCAGGTTGGTGGGAGAAGCGAATCCCTCTGGTAGCTTCGGTTGTACAGGTACGTAGTCGCCAGAAGCTCCGTGGAGAACAGACACTCTTCCTCTGGTTCTTTGTAAAGTGCGGATGTAGCCCCTAAGTTAGGGCGGAGATAGCGTGTACGTAGAGTCGCCTTTTAAGTGTCGTTGAAATACTTAAGTTCTGCGACTTAGCTAAAGCGTCATGATTTCACAGTCAGTTTCTGCTACGAGTTTTCAATATTAGCTAATAATTGCGTTCGATGGTTATACTGATCGTCCCTTGGTTTGTTCCTTTGTGACCACGTTGTGGATGCACCACATGCATGATTCGATTGCTCTACCGAACCTATCTCTAGTGTGAATGTGAGTGTAACTGAATCTTCGTATGTGTGTGAGATTATTTTTGTCTTCTTCCGTGATTTTTAGAATCTATTTTTGGTTTACTTTTATCTTCAGGTTGTAACTTGTACCTGATCTACTACCGCACTTTAATGCTTGTCACTTGCTGATTTAATTTGTTTTGTACTCGTTATATTTGTAGAATTATCTGATCTTCGTGGTTCAAAGGACACCTTTTGTAACGGTTTAGTTCGGTGGGTACCACGTGTGCTTCGGATGATCGATGTTCTCAGCCTTGGCGATTTAATTCTAAATTGTTCTGTTTCTTTTGTTGTTATGGTTTTGACTAGGAATTTTGTCTACTTTGTAGTTTGAGAAATCTTTCTATTCTTTCATTGGACTCGTGTGAGATCGATTTCACCACGTGGCCACTCACCACGTGACCGTTGTGGGTATTTACTGCTTACAATTCCACAAATGGCATAACCGTTTCTACACAGTAGTGCACGTCAGGAATGGTCCTGTTTTGTTCATCTCAACCTTTATTTTTTTGTTGTATGAATCCAGTGTGAATGATAGAGTCTATGATTTCCCTGTTTCTTTGTGTGTGTTTTTTTTTATTCTTTCCATATTAAGTCGTCTTATGAGTACTCACTTCACTGATGCAAGAGACAGTCATTTAATTTTTTGATCAGGCATCACGTACTATGTAGTCAGAGCATTTCCTCCCTCAATATGATGTTGTTCGTTGAATAGAAACCGTTTTATAAATGATAACATTTTGCCTTTTCTATGTTATTCATTGCTCGCCAGTTTAGTACACTGCTTCTTATATTTTAAAAAAAATATATTATTTAACACCCTGATTCATTAAAAAGTTGATTGGACCAGAGATTCTTCATAAGGGCAGCGACGTGGCTGATTTATGCACTCGTAAGTAATTATTCTTGCTAAATTGGAAAGTTGATTCATTCTTTAAAAAATACTTAATATTCCAAATTTTCCAGCTCGGTTTTCTCAAAATTTAGAAATGCCGTTGGCTGATGGCGACAGTGAAATTAATACTAATATTAGGTCTAGATGCTTTCCCGCTCTCAGTTAGGACGTCTTACACATGAACGATCGTGACTCTGTTGAGCTAGACGTGAAATCTTCGGATAATTAGTCTTAGTCTTTATGTTTAGTAGCCTACATACGTGAATTTCTTCCTCACAGCGCTCAAACAATTTCTGTGTTGTTTGAGACAAAGATATTGTTCTCGTCGTCGTGAATGGCGTTGTTTGTTGTTTAAGTATTTTATTCTGTGATTTTGTTATTTTTGTGTGACATTTTATATTCTGAATTGTGTTTTGCATGTGACAAAGTTGAGTGCAGGTCGCATTTTTTAAGGAGTATTTTCGCACTGTAAAATGAACGTGTGTTATCGTATTCCTTGGTCAGTGGGCATGTATATTGTTTTTTTATTCTGTGTTATTTTTAACTATAAAACATGGATACGCGTAGCCGTATGAAAAATACCAGTCGCGGTAATCAAGAAGACAATAATATGGGGCCGAATGTAGAAAATGAGTCTTTAGAACACACAGGAAACGCGGTGTTCAACTCAGTTTATCAAACTGAAGGAGTGGAACATCCGAATTGTTAGCAATTACAGGACATGGGGGACCCTAATAGGCAACGTAATACATCAAATACACGTGACAGGCATAATGAACAAACCAATAGCCAACTTAACATTGCGAGTGCGCTGGTAGATACGGGCCCGTTCTTGCGAAGTATGATGTGGCAATTGAGTAAAATCGGCGAGGAACACAATTCTACGAAGGTGGTGTTAGAAGTAGCAAATGCGTAGCTAGAGAAGAAAATGGAAAGTAGTCTAAAAGAGTTTCTGACTACTCTGACAAACGAAATAGCGGTTGAAATGGGCAAAGTGGTAAGCGTTGAAAATGAACAGTTAAGACCAAACAAGGCGGTCGATGAGCAGGCGTGCACAATGACAGAGAAATTCCACGCTTTGGAAACTCAGTCAGAACGGGACAGCGCAGAGCTTTTGTCCCAAGTGCAGGTAGCGAGCGCGCAGTGTCCAGAGGCTATTAGGACCCAAGTAGCAGCTGAGCCATTAGCGCGCTCCAACAAAAGCTGGAGGGAAGCAAACATGAAAATGCTTCTCACATGCGAGACCGGGGAAATGATACCACGAAGGTCGTCGAAATGGCAGATGGCAATTCCGGTGTAGGGATTAGAGAGAATACCGAATATTGTCTGCCGGCTGCGGTGGGCAGCACTGAAGAAGCGGGGTCCTCGCTGAAGTTCCAGCATGGACAGTATCTAATAAATCGCCAGCAAGCTGGGGTAGCCCGTGAGTTAAACTGAAGTGTGGCGGACCTCGAAACACGTGTGGAATTTGGTCGAGGGGCGGCCGCACGAAATAAAGCACACAGAAATGGAAGCACTGAGAGAGACTTTGAGCATGAGAACGGAGGGAACTCTAGCGACAACGATGTCGCTGAAAATACATATAGACGAAAAAAAGATTCATGCGAACGATCTCCGCGAAGAGAAAGGCAGCAATCTGATTTCAAACATTTTCTTTCGCTAAGGAAGTTCGATGTGTTTAAAAACGCAAGTGAGGGAATCCACCCCGTCAGTTGGACAGAACAGTTCGAAGAATGAAATTTTCACTCTGCAGTGGAGTGTGCACTAAAGTGAAACTTCCTGGCGGATTAAAACTGTCTACCGGACCGAGTCTCGAACTCAGGACCTTTGTCTTTCACGGGCAAGTGCTCTACCGAGCTTGGGTAGCTCAGTCGGTAGAGGACTTGGCCGCTTAGGGCAAAGGTCCCGAGTTCGAGTCTCGGTCCGGCAAATTTGCTAGGAAGTTTCAGAACAGTTTGAGATTGTGATACCTCCAGTGTGACTCATACCTATAAAATTGAGTTAATGTGTGGTTTCCTAGCGGGTGAGCTGCCCACGCGTATGAGAACCGTAGCGCTCCGTTGTGACACAGTATGTGACTTTAGACAAGCTTTCCTCTCAGCCTACTGATCTGAAGCGGCGGAGGGGCAGGGTAAAGCATAAGATGAGACCTTCCTTGAGAAACTCACGTTTCACGAGCACAGCTCGTCTGTTCGATCGCGTGCTGCAAGCGAATCAATACTTGTAAGACCCATTCGGACGAGCAGAGCCAATCATTATTTGTCCAACAAATTTCCCCGCAGAGATGCGACACATCATCCTCGCCATAAGGTGTAAATATGATGTGGAAGCAGTTAAAGGAATACTGCAGGAATCAGAATATGATTCACAAGCGCCGACCGGTGTGTCCGAGCGGTTCTAGGCGCTTCATTCTGCAACCGCGCGACCGCTACGGTCGCAGGTTGGAGTCCTGCCTAGGGCATGGTTGTGTGGTGTCCTTAGGTTAGTTAGGTTTAAGTAGTTCTAAGTTCTAGGGGACTGATGACTTCAGATGTTAAGTCTCATAGTGCTCAGAGCCATTTTTGATTCATAAGCGTACGCGTCTTAACTACGCGGACAGACTCCGTGGTGCAGAGGCGCGAGACAACAGCCGGGCACGTATCAGAAGACGCGGGCAAGAAAGATTCAGAGGTCGTGACCGCAATTGATCACGGGACCGTCATAACACAGAAATAGTAACGATGTATAGGCAATCCCGTAGGGAATAACTGGGGAAATGAGTCGAATAGAAACTTTCGTTTTGGAAATGAGAGGGCGGATGCATATTATCATGCAAACCCTGGAATTGGTGTAAACCAAAATCAGGTGGATAGAGACAAGTTACATAGAGAAAGTAGGGACAAGTTACATAGAAAAGTAACGAGGATAGAAATGCTGGTGTGGGACCAGCACTTGATGTGGAAATTAGGCCCGCGAACCCACGACACAATCCTGCTAATGAAAATGAGCGGCAAGAAATGTAACTTCTGGACGGCTCGGAACGGAACTGCTATCAGGCCTAATATGAGTGTTAAGTGCATGGAAAGCGACGATATACGGGAAGAGGCTCCAGGCAGAGAAGTGGAAGTCTTTGCGCCCGTTGTCACTTTCTCAATTAGAGAGTGGCAGGTAAAATGCATTTCGGACACGGGGAGTCCCCATTCAATTATTGGCGACAGCACATTCAGAGAAGGCGAGAAGGCTGGAGACTGGCCCGTTCTTCTTGAGCGGGGAACAAAAGCAAGGGGAGCGATTTACGGGAAAAGCGTGGAGATCCAAAGGCAAATCTCAAGGCTATGAATCTGATTTTGATTTTTATATGGTACCCCTAATGCGGGTGGCGGACCGATTTTATGTGTGCTATATTCGACTTTTGTGGAGGTTTTATGACGATGGAGGTTCAAGGAAAGCCCGTCAGTTGAAGTTTTGATGAGCACGAGCTGAGCAAGGGATGTGAAGTGAGTTGCCTGAGATTTCCTGCTTGTGTTGAATCGCAACCCGCACTTGATTTCATCGTTAACCTAGTGGGACGCGTCGGTTTCGACGTCCACCGAGCAGTCAGGGTAGTGTTTTTGGCAGTGTTCTGAATGAGCGGACTTCCTGTTCCGGAAATGTGGACACCGAGCGACCGGGAAGCTTTTGCGTCACACAATAATAAGCACGCAAGCATGTTTATAGAAACACCAGGGACGATAAAGGGTTTCGATTACACGTTCGGCTTACGTGAACACAAACCTTTTTTCGTGAAGCCGTATCCTATTCCACTTGCGTATAAGTGAAACATCCCCTTAGAAAAATTATAAATTACTGTGCTGGTAAACTTCTGCGTTATTTGATACAGAGACAGCTGAGTAAAACTGAACGTACTCAGACATTTCTCTCTTCACTTGTTCTGGTCATCAATAAACTGACACAATACTCTTAGCGCAACGCAGTCTGACTTTCAATAATCCCTACAAAAGAAAGGCCCTGACCAACAATAACCTATACCTTTCATGAATCACCTCACAAAAATTTTCGTTACTCGAACTACTCCAATACAGCGAGCGCCAATACTGCCAGCTAAATAAAAGATTCTAACTACGGAAGTCACTAACTATTGATAGGCATAGTTAGCAAATGAAAGATTTTAATAAAGAACAAACAATGTATTTAACTTAATAACGTTCAAAATTCATATATATCAGTTCATGATATCCAGTCTTACAAATTTCCTCTTTCTGACGGACACACGTCCATATCGTTCGCTCTCAAAACTCTGCCATCTCTCTTCCCACATCCACCACTGCTGGCGGCTCACATCCAACTGCGCAACGCTACGCGCTGTTCACATCCAACTGCCCAACACTACACTAGCGAAAATTCCAACAATGCCAACTAGCCACAGACTGCATACAGCACAGTCAGTGATTTTCATACAGAGCGCTACGTGGCGTTACCAACATAAAAACCTAAACAGCCTACTTACATAGGGGGCGTATAGAAAAGGAATTACAAAAGGTGTTAGAGCAGGGAATTATTGAGCGGTCAAGAAGCTCATACAGTTTGCCCTTATTGCTGATGCCAAAGCGGGACAATTCTGTCCGTTTAGTGTTGCGCTCCCGTCAAACAAATATTTCAGGACTGTCCAAAAGAGAAAAACCAGATAGCCTGGACGAGCTTCTGCAACGCTTCCACGGTGTTAAAATATTACTGTCGATCGATCTCTCATAGAACTTTTGGCAGATTGCCGTCGATCAGTCCTGCAGGCAACATACTGCGTTTTTGTGTTATGGAAATTGTTTCCAGTTCCGCCACCTCCCGTTCAGACTAAACATATCTGCTGCTGCTTTCATGAGAAGATTAAGCGTTATATTACCCGACCATATAAAAGCACGAGTAACAATATATGTTGATGACATTTTAATCGCTGAAAGGTCGTGGGAGAAACATAACTGGGCCCTGAATAGATTTTGGACGTCTTTGCAGAGGCTAGGATAACTGTGAACCTCGAAAAATCTCAATTCGGAAGCGAAGAAATTAAATTCTTAGGACATTTTATGGATCCGGCCTGATCCGGATAAAGTCGCGACCATTGCCCAATGTGCAACTCCCACTACACAAAGACAACTGAGGGGATTTCTAGGGCTCTGTAATTTTTACAAAAGATTTATCAACGTCTGTGTTCCCTTACTAGTAAAAATGCTATCTGAATGTGAGACAACAGACAGATGACGAATTTGATAGCTTAGAGAGAGCGTTAGTTAGTGCACCCCTACTTTCATATCCAAATTTGAATCAGGATTTTTATTTAATGACGGACAGCTCGGTAAGTGGTTTGGGGGCGGTCTTGATTCCAGCAGGTGGAGCAGACGACCTCACGGAAAGGAAAACCATTTCGTTCGCCAGCAGCGTGCTCACTCGCAGTGAGCGAAATCATTCAGTAGCGGAGCTCGACGCGCTGGCAGTTGTATGGGCTTCCGAAGAGATCCGGTATTACCTTTTCGGTGGAACGACGAGGGTGTTCACTGACCACAGGGCCTTACAATTTTTTATGAGTGCAAAAATTGGACAGGGAAGACTTGGGAGGTGGATGTCATTGCTGCAAGAGTATCAGTTCATCACAGAATACATTCCGGGAGAAAGGAATGTGATTGCGGACGCCCTCTCACGGGCTAAAACATAGTGATGAAAGCGATTTAGGAGAGAGTAACTTTACTGCCGTTTACATCAAGGGAGTTGCATTTGAAATCCGTATCACTGCCTCGCTGAGTCACATGAGTCGCAAGCAGCATAAGAATGAAATGTGGCGTAATATTAGAACGACAGGTGTAATAACACGTTGCGGCAATATTACCTCGTGTAGAACGGTATTCTATTTAAAGAGGCGAGGAATCGATAGCGCCTGATTGATCTTAGCTATTTCCGACGAGCTAGCGAACAAACTGGTATGGTACGTGCACTTGAGTTACCGTCACTTTGGTGCACGGAAGTGCTTTGAAAAGCTGCGGTAGACCTGTTACTTAAATGACATGTTGAATACAGTTCATTGTGTCATTGGAGTTTGTGGGCCCTATCAGAGAACAAATTCACCCACTGTGTCATACGTCGCACCACTACATCCCATTGTTCCTAGCAGGCTCAGGGAACACGCGGCTGTTGACCTTTTAGGACATCTCGTGCATTCTCAGAGACGCTATGCGTTTGTGTTAGTCGCGATCGAACTCACCTCAAAAGAAGTCGGCCCCGTGTAGCTCGTCATCTCAGACAACGGACCGCAGTTCCCATCTAGGCACTTGGAAACGTTTATTGAGGAGAAGGAATATTAAGTCGATATTTATGTCTTTATTTTACGCAATCTCCAGTCCAAATGAACGAACGATTAAAGTGACAAACAAATAGTGTCTTTTATGTCGTAGTCGCAATCATCGGTCGTGGGATACCCACGTAAGTACCTTCCAAGCCCAATGGCTCATCGAAGCTACCCCCAGTCCCGGTGCTCTAGAACACTGGTCCACCGAGTAAGATTAAAGAGATTCCAGAATGAGATTTTCACTCTGCAGCCGAGTGTGCGCTGATATGAAACTTCCTGGCAGATTAAAACTGTGTGCCCGACCGAGACTCGAACTCGGGTCCCGAGACTCGAACTCGGGTCCCGAGTTCGAGTCTCGGTCGGGCACACAGTTTTAATCTGCCAGGAAGTTTCATTAAAGAGATTGTGCTTTGGCCAGAAATACCGAGGTCACGGCACAGAGCTGTGACAAACCTCGCAGTTGAGAACATTTAAAAGGCGGCCAATGCCAGAGTAAGAACATATAAAATGAGAACCAGAGAATTAGAGTTCGCAGTGGGGCAAAAAGTTCCTATCAGAGCACACAAGTTGTCACATAAACGGGCAGGGATGTTTTTTAAATTATTCAGTGGACCTTGTCGAGGTACGTGTATCCCACATGCGAATCTTGTGGAAATATAAGGGCTACGCAGCCGGAAATCAAAAGGGTTGCACCACGTTTCGAATGAGAAACCACTTTTGGAATGGTGATATTCGTTATTGAGTCATTTTTGTTTAGTGAAGGTGTGTTTTCCTTTGAGGAAGAATGAAAAGAGACGGGTTATAAGTAGTTACTTAGTAGTGGGATATTTACATTTTATTTCAATTGTGTTGTGTCAAACAATAACGTATAGAGAGGTACTGTGCACAAAATTTAACTGTATGGATGTATTGTGGTTGTGTTCTGAAGTGTATGCTCAAGGAGACTTTCCTGAGAGCGGGTTGTCGTTCCAGCAAATGACACCGCGTCGAACAAGAAGAGGGGGCAGGAGACTGCTGATCATGATGATAGAATTTAGACTTATTTATTTGCTAGCATGATAATCAGTAATTAATTTTAAATTAATAAATTGGCGAAAACTTTAAAAAAGTAATTCTGAATGTAAAATAATCGCATGTTGTTTAATAATGACTATTTCAGAGATAATGTTTTATGTATGTAATTTTAGCAGTGTAATAATGTGTGACATTTACGTATGTTCAAGGGCGTGCCAGTAAACGTTTTCACTCGAGACCGTGAACGAATGTTGCGAGCTCGAACGTGAGAGAGAGAGAGAGAGAGACCGTAACACAGACTTGGATAATTGTGGTATTCTGTATCGAACACAAGTACTGCGCAAACGGTTTAAAATTAGCAAACGCGTTTCACTGCGATAACAAGTAAATGTTGCATTTGGTTCTATGTGGGGATGTAGTTTAAGTAGTTAGCAGGTGTTCGATTATCACTAACCCATTTTCCTTGTGCTGTTTGTATTCCTACTCCCAAAATGTGTACACAATTTCTTTGCCAAGAGCTAGAATAAATTTTTCTGGTATTATAATTTAAGCCGATGACGTAGTTGTCACTTATCGCAGTGTAATTGAAGGAGGAGATCTACAAACTGCTTAATCAATAATTATAATGTTTATTATTATGTGTAGACTATTGCTTTCGTGTGAATTTTATATGATTATTGATTTTGGAGAATAAGTTTTCCTTGATGAGTGAGCATAGATCTCGAATGTAATTTTCATTTAATAATTTATTTTTTGGTTCTTTGATGCAGTAGTGCTAAATGAAATCAATCCATCAAACTCTAGAGATAAGGTTGCATATTTGTATAGTGATTACTGAACATCTGTTTAAGAAGTTTGCCTTACCATTAAAAATTTTATATTTGTTCTATAAGGGTTCGCTGCTAAAATTTCTTGTCTTTTGGTGCAAGTAATCATTAGGGACTTTGACATTTAGAATTTTATATCTTCCAATTTTATTTTCGATAGATCGTTTGTCATGTGTCAATTCTCTAGTTCAATATTAATTAGGTATATGCCAATTATAAAGTTTTCCAGAGACGTGGAGGACACTGATGGACGGTGCAGCCAGTTAACAGTGGGAGTCTGCCGGTGGGATATGGAAGTTCCCGTAAAACACTTTCGGAGACGCGGCCACAGCAGAAGAAAGGTGGGGCAGCCACCTGTACCTCCACCTCCCCCACCTCGCGCCGGCTCAAAGGACTGCCGGATGCGGCGAGGGTGTCCGCGGCACCCACTAACGGAATCGTCCAGCCGGTTCGGAGGCCGCACGCAGCAGATAACAGGTACCGCCGCAGCCGGAGATGAGGAAGGCCTGGCCAGTTGCCAACCCGCAGCCACCTGGACGTCTGAGACGACAACAGTCCTAAACCAGATTAGACGAGGGCTTGCCTGAGACACTGACAGCTGCACGGAGACGCTGGGCTGTGTTACTGAAGGACGGCGGAAACTTGAAATGGCCAGTGTCCTCTGCTGCCTAAGATGCTGCCCAGAAGAGGCAATCAGCGTCATGTTTGCGCGAGGGCATCCTACCAACCACGAATAGTCTCTGAACCACAAATAAATGAGTATGACCCTTCTTGCAGCGGTGTACCGTAGGTCTCTAGAAGAGCGTAGCGTTCCAAAGGATTGGAAAAGGGCACAGGTCATCCCCGTTTTCAAGAAGGGACGTCGAGCAGATGTGCAGAATTATAGACCTATATCTCTAACGTCGATCAGTTGTAGAATTTTGGAACACGTATTGTGTTCGAGGATAATGACTTTTCTGGAGACTAGAAATCTACTCTGTAGGAATCAGCATGGGTTTCGAAAAAGACGGTCATGTGAAACCCAGCTCGCGCTATTCGTCCACGAGACTCAGAGGGCCATAGACACGGGTTCACAGGTAGATGCCGTGTTTCTTGACTTCCGCAAGGCGTTCGATACAGTTCCCCACAGTCGTTTAATGAACAAAGTAAAAGCATATGGACTATCAGACCAATTGCGTGATTGGATTGAGGAGTTCCTAGATAACAGGACGCAGCATGTCATTCTCAATGGAGAGAAGTCTTCCGAAGTAAGAGTGATTTCAGGTGTGCTGCAGGGGAGTGTCATAGGACCGTTGCTATTCACAATATACATAAATGACCTTGTGGATGACATCGGAAGTTCACTGAGGCTTATTGCAGGTGATGCTGTGGTGTATCGAGAGGTTGTAACAATGGAAAATTGTACTGAAATGCAGGAGGATCTGCAGCGAATTTACGCATGGTGCAGGGAATGGCAATTGAATCTCAATGTAGACAAGTGTAATGTGCTGCGAATACACAGAAAGATAGATCCTTTATCATTTAGCTACAAAATAGCAGGTCAGCAACTGGAAGCAGTTAAATCCATAAATTATCTGGGAGTACGCATTAGGAGTGATTTAAAATGGAATGATCATATAAAGTTGATCGTCGGTAAAGCAGATGCCAGACTGAGATTCATTGGAAGAATCCTAAGGAAATGCAATCCGAAAACAAAGGAAGTAGGTTACAGTACGCTTGTTCGCCCACTGCTTGAATACTGCTCAGCAGTGTGGGATCTGTACCAGATAGGGTTGATAGAAGATATAGAGATGATCCAACGGAGAGCAGCGCGCTTCGTTACAGGATCATTTAGTAATCGCGAAAGCGTTACGGAGATGATAGATAAACTCCAGTGGAAGACTCTGCAGGAGAGACGCTCAGTAGCTCGGTACGGGCTTTTGTCAAAGTTTCGAGAACATACCTTCACCGAAGAGTCAAGCAGTATATTGCTCCCTCCTACGTATATCTCGCGAAGAGACCATGAGGATAAAATCAGAGAGATTAGAGCCCACACAGAGGCATACCGACAATCCTTCTTTCCACGAACAATACGAGACTGGAATAGAAGGGAGAACCGATAGAGGTACTCAAGGTACCCTCCGCCACACACCGTCAGGTGGCTTGCGGAGTATGGATGTAGATGTAGATGTAGATGTAGACTTGAACCGGGAGATTGAATGGGTATGTCTGCCGTTATGGGACGCTGCTGAGGTACCATTTCGTCACGATGTCACCTGGAAAAGTTCATGGGCAGTTGCTGCTAGACAATTCTGGTGGCAATACATATTGGCTACGAAGTCTTTCGCGACGTATTCCTTGAATAAAAATATCTCGGTGTACATGCCTCGTCAGTTCAGGATAAAACTCCAAGCTCTCGACCACTACCTCCATGGTCGTCGTCAGGGTTAAAACTGACTGTCGTCAGTCGCTAGTTTACGACAGTCAGTTTTAGCCCTAACGACGACCATGGAGGTAGTGGTCGGAAGCTTGGAGTTTTATCCTGAACTGACGCGGCATGTACACCGAGAGATTTTTATTCAGGCAATACATATTGGTCGACACTCGTCACTGCAGAGGGTGGCACAAAGAAGAGCCAGTTAGTGTCACTCTCGCACCAGAGTATCCACATGACCAAGAACAGCACTGAATCAGAAGAAAGGAAGAAGTGTTTGAGGTCTTTTTTTCCTGGTACGGTCTGCTCCAAGTCACTGAAACGACGGCAGCAGAGAAGAAATTTGCATGACGTTTCTGGACACTGGGACCATGGCGGATACCACGTGTGCTTTGGATGATCTGAGGCCCCCAACCTTGCTGATTTCATTCTAAATTGTTCTGTTTCATTTCCTATTGTGCTTATGACTAGGAATTTGGCCTGCTTTGTGGCTTGAGAAATCTTTCTAGTCTTTCATTGGATTCGTGTGAGATCGATTTCACCACAGTCACTTAGTTTGTTTGCACGCTGGGTGCGCGATTGGCCATTGCTGGTATTTACTGCTTGGAATTCAACAAACTGCATAAACCTTTCCGCGCTGTATCGCATGTCAGGAACGGTAGTGTTTTGTTCTTCTCAACCTTTATTTTCTGTTGTCTGAATGGTTGAAATGGCTGTAAGCACTATGGGACTTAGCATCTGAGGTCATCAGTCCCCTAGAACTTAGAACTACTTAAACCTAACTAACCTAAGGACATCATACACACCCATGCCCGAGGCAGGATAGTAGTCGCGCGGTTCCGGACTGAAGCGCCTAGAACAGCTCGGCTACTCCGGCCAGCTGTTGTATGAATCCAGTGTGAATAACAGAGTATGCTTTCGCTGTTCGTTGGTTTTTTTTCTGTTTTTTTTTTCGTTCATTCCATATTAAGTCGTCTTACAAGATCTCACTGATCCGATACACAATAATAACGCACCACGCACTTACAGTGAAATGATTTCTTCCCTAAGTAAAATGTTTTTCAGTGAAATGGTAACATTGTGTCTCCTGTACGTTATTTACCGCACACTAATTTTGTATCCTCCTTCTTATATTTAAAAAAAATTAATATTTGACGTCCTGATTCATTAATTAGATTCTAGATTCTACTTAAGGACAGTAAGTGGCTAATTTATGCACTCATAAATAATTATTCTTGCCAAATTGGATCGTTCTTTTACTCTTTAAAGGAATACTTAATATTCAGAATTTTCCTGTTCAATTATCTTGAACTTTAGGAAGGGCGTGGGCTGGTGGCGACCGTGAAATTAATACTAATTTTAGGGCTACATGCTTTCCTGCGATCAGTTAGATCATGTTACACACTAATGCTCTCCGCATCTACCTCGGGGGTAACACTTTTCACAAGTATTCTGTAATACGGAGAGCGTAGTGGGAAGCCAACTGTTCACAAGCATGTTCAGTATGTGGAGCTCTGGAATAAACCATTCACGCAACATTTGCAAGTAAGAATCTTGCTTCACTGCACGGTCGAAGGAGTACGACGTCGTGGGGTGCCTACTGGGTACTGCAGCCCAAATCATAACATGAGCGGGTTTATTCTCTAACTCTTCATAATAATATGGGTTTTCCTTGCTTCAGAAAAAAGTTCCGTATTCACTAAGATCGATAAACTGCACATTCATCTGAGAAGAAAACTTTGCCCCGCTGTGTGAGCGTCATAAACAGATCGAGTAATTCTGAGCAGGCTTCATGTCTTCGCCATATGTACTGATCACTCAACTCGTTTACGAATTTTGGCCAAATTAATTTCAGATCTTTTTTCATGTGCGTCGGCATTGTGGTTTTCGGAATCCCCAGGTTCAGCAGATTCTTTCCGCAATGATTTTATGAGAGACCAGGTCACAGAAACCGCCACTGCTGTACATGTATGTTGGTGGTCGACCTGTCCTCTTTCGATCCGAAACGAGTCCTCTTCTGAAGAGTTTCTGCAGCCATCGCAGTATCGTTCGCTTTGGTGCAGCTTCTTTATGGCTCAAATGGTTCAAATGGCTCTGAGCACTATGGGACTTAACATCTTGTAACAACAACAACGCTGTACTATTATACAAATAATATTTTTTTCTGATTTTTTGATAAAATAGTGTAATCGATGTTCTGATTTCATTTCTTTTTTTTCATGCCATTATGTTAAAGAAACTGTAAACAATTTTCGATGTGAATATTAATGTTTATGTCAAATTTCAAGCAATATTGTAATAGAATTGAAGTGTAACAAATGTTGTAACTGTTGTAAGATGTTAAAGTTGTAATTGTGCGTCTGGTCCATACGTAGGCAATGTATTAAGGTATGTAGAATGCAAAACTTCGGGTGAATACCCGGCTTGTAAGGGAGCGGTAAAAGGTGGATGGCAGGCGAGCGCGGGAAAATACACACGGCCGCTACACGGCATAACAGGCTCAGCAGTAGTAGTCGGAGTTGGGCATTGGTCTGAGCAACACGTTCTGGATCGAGGAGGCTCTCCTGGAAGACGTAGTTTCATTGAGCCTCGGATATGCCGTTCCGACGCCTATACAGCATGGCAAAATTCCATTGGCACTAAATGGAAAAGTATTGCGACGCTATGAAGAAGTAGAGTGCCGATACATCAAGAGCCATTGTTGTGGTTGTATGTGTGCTCCGTGCCTCGCCATCTCGCCGCCCGCCAACCGCCGCATCGATACGAACAGGTTGAAACTTTTAGTACTGTATTCGTGTGGACCAGTGTTACTTTTGTTCCATACTGTTCAATAACAACTTAAATTTTACCAGAACTCTCCTATCATTTAATTATCCTCACAACTAACCTAGCCAGGGTCCTTTCCAAATGTTGTGCAATCCGAGTGTCCCGAAATGAAGAATTAAAGTTTATGTTAATAATAATTACCTGCAGACCTAGCTATGTTAGAATGATGTTTAAAGAACTTTTTTGTTAATGAACTAATAGACGAATAGCAGAGGTCTGACAAAGTTGGAAGATAATTTTGATATTGATTTAGTAGTGAAGTGCAATCATTTCGAGACAGATATAATGGTATTTAAATGAGCAGGAAATAAAATGAAAAGAGTAGTAACTAATATATTGGAAATCTTGAGCACATAATGATTTCAGTAATCGAATTTTTTTTATACAGTGATCATAACAGTTTCAGGGTCCCCCCCCCCCCTCTTTTTTATTCATTTGAATTCTGAAGTGTTCTAGACTGATTTGATCAGCAAAGTTAAAGTCAATATAAAAAACCAAAATTTATCAGTGTTTTACCTTTATCAAAATTGACATTGTGTGTGTGATTCGAAAGTGCTATTTCTAGGGTAACCTATGCCCGATTTTAATCAGATCAATAGACAGTACGAAGTTTTGTAGTAAACATTATAGTGTAGTGTGAAACTTCCCCTTTGAACAATTATACAAGACTGTGCTTAAACTGACACACGATGTTTTTAGCGCAACGCAATCTGACTTTCAAAAATCCCTACAAAAGAATGGCCCTGACTAACATTAACCTATACGTTTCACAAATCACTTACCTCACAAAAATCTTGGTTACTCGAGCTACTGCAATACAGCGAGCACCACTACTGCCAGCTAAATAAAAGATTCAAACTACGGAAGGCACTAACTACTGATAGGGATAGTTAGCAAATGAAAGATAGTAATAGAGAACAAAGAATGTATTTACCTTAATAGTCATAATATATATAGCAGTTCATGAGAAATTACAAAACTCCGCCATCTCTCTCCCCACATCCACCACTGCTGGCAGCTCACCTCCCACTGCACAACGCTACGCGCTGTTCACATCCAGCTGCCGCTGCCCAACACTACAATGGCAGACAACAATGCAAACTAGCCACAGACTGCACACAGCACAGCCAGTGATTTTTATACAGAGCGCTATGTGGTGTTACCAATATAAAAACCTAAACAGCCTACTAACATAGCCCCCATGCTCCCCACAAAAAATTTTACAAATTGTTTTGGGCAGTGGCCAATACAGATTTGAAAAATGTTTTCATAATTACAATAACATAGATATCAAATGCACACACTTATTGATACTATGGTGGTCAAAAGCTCAAATTTTCTCACAGTCTATAAAGACAGTCCTGATCGTTCATCACGGTAAAACAGTAGTGTTTTTCTCAAAGTCTGAGCAGTAGAAGAAAATGCACATGGAACGGAAGTAGTGGATTTCCATGCAATCTTGAAGAAGTAGTGTTGTCCTTCCAACGGAAAGACAGTGCTGACTCTTGACATGCATACAGGTAATGGGCCACAACAGGGCAAACCCACAGCAGAGTCAGTCGAAATTTTGAAGAGTATTGGTAGGTAGGTCATCACAGAGCAGACCCACTGTAGTCCTGGTAGAGATTACGGTATTAGTGGGCCACCAGAGGTGCAGACCCACTCCACTCCTTGTAGAAATAATGGTATTGATGGATCATCAAAGATGTAGACCCACTGTAGTCCTTGTAGAGATAATGGTACTGGTGGGTCATCAAAGATCCAGACCCATTGTAGTCCTTGTAGAGATAGCCAGCAGCCATCTGTTGTGACTGTGCAGGTGCACAATCACCATTGAAGAGTCTTGCGGATAATATAGCAAGTCCATAACCACCACTTGTGCACTCACAAAGTTTTTGGAATTGTCCTTAGAACCAGTAATGCTGTTATCCAGTCCCTTGCTGAATTATTAACACACGTGCAAACACTAACAGTCCCTACTTTTCACATATTGTCCATATACTATGACCAACAGAAACGTGTGCAGTGAAATGTAACTTACAAGTTAATAATATGATGAACTGGTGTCAATTACAATTTTATAACATAAGAATACAATTACAAAGGTACAAAATACATCATTAAAGAACATAACAATACAGATAACATTTGTAGTACAGGCTTTACAACAGAATTGAAATAAACATATACATCAATGATACAGGAATTATGAGATAAGTAGATACATAAAAGATCAGAATAACTTTTGGAACATCAACTTTACACATGAGCATTAAAACAAAACAGAATAAATAATGTCAAAGCATATTTACAAGGTAAAATATTATTAATGCCAATTATATTTGAGGATAACAGTATTCCTCATCATAGTGAATGTAGCTTAGTATTAGAAGAAGAAAAAATCCTATGAAACTACACAGAGACAGGAAGAAAACAAATACACAAGGGTACACAAACATATAGTGGGATAATACAAAAGGAAAGGACAGGGTTTGTTTTACTGCAGTATTTTGCATGGAGATTTCCCTTCGTTCATCATTATTCCCAAAAGTCCTATCTAAGCCTGCTTTCTGTATTCTGTTCACATCCTCTGTCAAAAATACTTTTTTCCACTGTACAGTATCCCTTTTCTTTTTTTTTTTTTTTGCCCAAACCATTTTCATATAGCTTCTCAATACATTTCTTCCAAGTCATCATAGTTAGTTTCTTATATAGTCTACCCCTCTTAAGCTAACTTAAATCTACTGAGCTCAGATATATATACCAAGGGACGAGGCAATGCAGCATCACATAAAACAATTAATATAAACAGCAATGAAAAAAAAACGCAGATTTGCGAAGCAAGCAGCATTAAGAAATTGGCAAAGCAATTGTAATATTACAACTAATTTAAGGCAATGTGCAGCAAACAATAAAAATAAATCATTAGTAAAACTGGCTTAACAGAATAATGTAAAGTCAAATTCAATAACACTATGCCTGGCAAACAGCAGCAACTTATACCTAAACATGACATAGCTCAAGCAGAAAAAATATTACAGTAAAAACAACAATGCAGATAAGGGAAATGTATATTCACATCTTAATGTCTATGTAATTAAAGTGGTGCACCACAACAACTTATTGTAAAAAAAAATATTACCATGTACTTGAAAAGAAAATTATGTGTCCAGTTACTGTTACTAGTCCCTTCTTATTGTTCTTTCCTTTCCAAGTGCTCCTTTTTTTAAAGAATGTGGATTACAAAATTATCATTTAATAGATCTGTTGACAGAAAGTGTTCACATTAGCAAATGCATATAAGTTTATTTTATAAAACTAATGCTGTAACACAGCTGGAAAACAGGTATCAAATGAAATAAGCAATTACGCAAACCAAAGCATAAAAATATCATTCAATAGTCATGTGACATTTCATAAGTTAGTAGAAATTGTCTCTACTCTCGTAGAAAGACGCTTGTCGTAATCAGGTGTGCAGATGTAAAAATATTTCTCGTCATTTCATTAGGCATTTCAGTAAATATCATAAATTACGAGCTCCACAGTATGCTTTCAACAAGGAAATGTCTACCTGTGCTTCCGGAAAGGCACACCCTAATGGCTTGTTCTCCAGGTGTCTGACACAGCGGTGTGCCGACGACGCACGTGCAGGTGGTCACTTAACTTTCTTACGGAAATATTTACGACAGCAGTTTCCGCTACAGTGGCAGTCTCATATAAAAAATTTCAGAGGTCGAGAATTTGCGTTGCAAATGTGTAGATACAAAATCCTGTAAATATAACAGTGTCCAAAAAATTTTCGCCAGCATTGTGATACATTCACGCATTTACACACATTTCATAACTCTTAAAGTACGATTCTTGGTTTCCAACAACCTTTTCCACAAATCAGAGTCCCTAAACACTACTCATTATTCCTTACCTCATTATACATATACATATTCATCGACACTTGTTCAATATTTCATCATGAGAAATACGTAGCATAATAAACATTCCTCAACAACATAATACACATCGTCGTCGTAATAATAACATCATAACATCTCAGTTAAATCTCAAAAACGTCGTACCTTTTTGCAATAATTTCAAACCCTAAAAAATATTCTCTGCTCATTTCAATAATGTCATCTACCTCAAACGTACTTTAAAAATCATGATCCCATACCAAATACATCATTCAAAGCTCTCATAGTATCACAATGGGTCTGAAAAAATATGAAGAGTTCACACAGTACAGACAAAATACAATTTCGTAAGTGTGAAGTTATCCAACGGTGTAATTACGTAAACATGTGTCACTGATGTAGTAAAAAACATGTTTATCTCTCAGTTAAATGATCAGATAGCTGTGTAATTTATGTTTTAGAGAAATATGGTACCGATGTGTAAAGTTGTATAAGCAAATACCATATTAGGTAGGGTTCCTTGTGCTTGCCAAACACATGGTACACAAAGTGAGCATGTACGCCCCTGAGGATTAATGTAATTATACCCTCAGGTGTAACAGATTACAGCAATGGAATGAAATGTATCACGGAAAACTTTCTTTGTAATTCAAAAATCTTTAAAAATAAATGTTTTAAGTACAAAATTAATCACTGAAATGCGTGTCCTGTAGCGCTAAATGTGCATCTTGTTGTAAGATAATCTCTGTGGAAGTGTCGTAGTTATTGTCCTCCGAAAGCTAAGTTCTGCAGAAGCCAATGTACTTACCTCATGATAAACAAAAGTGAAATGCTTTGGGTAGAGATATCTTAGTTATTACGCTTATTGTTGTGATGATGAAAGTACTGTACTGTAACGTATTGTTGTGCTACGGAAAACCCTGTCTCATTGTAGCTATACTACAAAAGTTACTACTAAAACCTGTTTTACTTTCCAGAAGAATTCAGAAAACTGTGCAGATATAAAACAGATACACCGCAAAAGCAACATTGTAAATTGTCACTCATTAGTAGCGTCGTGATAAAACCGTGTAGTTGTCACATAAACTAACCACTGTGTCGTCTGGTATCTCACAGAAAGTACTTTAAACCCAGAATGTATTTTCAAGTCAACCAAAATGTTACATGAAAATCTCATTAGCAGTGCCGGTATATGTTCTAAGTATGTGAGCCTGATAGTTGTTAGTAATCATGCAACTAACAAGCAAGAATGTACAAATACAACACTGTGTCGTCTGTTCACTATAACAATGCAATCGTAATTTCTGTTTAAAAATTTTCCCTAGGTTCTAGACTGGATATTTAACTTCAAACATTGTTGCATGTTAACAGTTTCTGAAGTCTGACAAAGCATACTAGAAATGTGAAGTGAAAAGTTTTATGGCAAAGACAAAGTTAAAAAGCAGATTATCTTTCAATAAACGGTTTTACATGTGAAATGTGGTTCAAGCCTTTACCCTTACTACTATGCAGAGCTCCAGCTTCAACGGAATCATCGTGTGGTATACGTCGGTATAGAATACTGGAATTTTTCTCAAGGTTAGCGTCTATGTTATTTTTCTCTGAGCCAGCTGGCGCACGCGGCTGCCTGCTGTGTGAGTCATTGTCTGTCTCTTTGTTGGCGCGGGTCGTTATTAGGATTAGGAGACGTAGCTTCTACAAATTCACGTTGTCGAAAGTGCCCTGCTCTGTTTGAATCCCGCCAGTTCTGATGCAATTCAGGTCTGTCGTTACGAATATATCGTCTGCCGTCATGTCGGTAGATTCCGTAGTTTCTTCCTTGTCCGTCACGTGGTGGAGAATTTCTCCCTGAATCGCAACTGTCCGCCGAACTGTTGCGTCTGAAGTTATTCTGCCTCTCTTGATAATAATTGTTTTGGTTCCCATATTGTCTGTTTCTCTGATTGTCTCTGTGATAGTCATTACTACGGAAATGCGATCTTTCTCTGTAACTATTATTACTCTGCCAGTGGTTGTCATATGGGTGGTGTCTATTTTGGTCACGATTTGCGTTGTAAGAATAGACTCGTCGTGTCCAGTTCATAACTTCCGAAATGCGCTGTGTTATTATTTTGTGGCTGTTCCGTATTTCTACGTCCCTCTTCCTGTACTGGAGCGCGAGTGTCCTTTGAAATATGTAAGTCTTGTATTACCTGTGTCAGCTGATCTTGTACTTCCCGGATTGCGTATTAATTTGATTCAGATTTTGTTTCAGTTTCCTAATTTGTTCGCACTCTTCTGTGTCATTAAAGACTACCGGTTTTGTGTCATTCAGATTATCATCTACCTTTGTAGATAAGTTAGTGACCTGATCCGAAAGTTCGGCTACTTTCTCCGATAGTGAACACATTTCCTCAGTGTGTTTTTCTGAACCAAGTTTCAGAGTGTCCATTTGTGTTGAAATCGAATCTACTGTGTCCTTTAAGTTTTCCTGAGTTTTTGCAAGTTGCGTAACCGAATCGGTAGATGCAACTGAGTCAATTTTAGCCCACAAGGTCTCATGATTTTCATGAACAATGGTTTGCAGTTCTTTCATGGCTGCTTCGTGATTCTGTAATGCATTTTCATGCCGCGAAAAAATAGGTTGAAAATGCTCACAAATTTGTGTTTTTACGTCATTACAGACTTTTTGACATTTCGATTCAATGTTGTGTAACTCAGTAGTTAAATCTTCACGTGTTTGTTCAAGCGTGGTGTGAAGATTTTGTTCCATTGCGTCTAACTGTTGCTGTGTTTGTCTCTGGTGTTGTTCCATTGTGTCTAACTTTTGAAGCTTTTGCTGTGTTTGTCTCTGATTTTGTTCCATTGTGTCTAACTTTAGAAGATTCTGTTCTATTGTGTCTAACTTTTGTAGCCTTTGTCCCATTTGTTGCATTAACTGTAATAACAGTGCACTGGTGTCTGAAACATGTTCCTCAGTGCTATTCGGCAACACATTTTAACCGGCAATATTCACAGTTTGAATAGCAGAAAATGTGTCTTGACTTATTTGAGAAAAGGGTGAGGACGCAAAACCTGAATCTACAGTATTTGCAAGATTGTGTCCTGTCATTTCGGATTCCTGAGGCGAGCTGTTGCCGACCGATCGATCGATAATGCTTCCCTGTTCACTAATTGTTTCACTGTCTACACCATTGTTTGCAGCCCGCTCCATTTCCCTATGTACAATTACCAAATTACTACTTTGAACATTAGTTAATTCATTACTCGTTGGCGCTAACACACTGCTTTCTTCACTGTCATTTCTCAGTTTACTTTGGAGCCTAGTATTACGTTTTTCACACGCCATTATTGTCACAATATTTCACACGACAACACAGAAAAGCACAATTTTAAGAGCAAAAATAAGAGAACACATTAACATAGAACTGAAAATAATATCTAGTTAATTGCAGCTGCGAAATACTTGGTGCAAATCTACATGCATGCCACAACTGTTTTACTGTGCAACAATGAAAAACCACAACTACCAAGGAGATTCTCTCTACAATTACGCAATAGCAATAAACAAAATCTACACTAATTACACAAACTACAAGAAAAAATCAGAAGATTCCAGTGAGGTATCCTAGGCTAAGGGTCGACATATGAAACTTCCCCTTTGAACAATTATACAAGACTGTGCTTAAACTGACACACAATGTTTTTAGCGCAACGCAATCTGACTTTCAAAAATCCCTACAAAAGAATGGCCCTGACTAACATTAACCTATACGTTTCACAAATCACTTACCTCACAAAAATCTTGGTTACTCGAGCTACTGCAATACAGCGAGCACCACTACTGCCAGCTAAATAAAAGATTCAAACTACGGAAGGCACTAACTACTGATAGGGATAGTTAGCAAATGAAAGATATTAATAGAGAACAAACAATGTATTTACCTTAATAGTCATAATATATATAGCAGTTCATGAGAAATTACAAAACTCCGCCATCTCTCTCCCCACATCCACCACTGCTGGCGGCTCACCTCCCACTGCACAACGCTACGCGCTGTTCACATCCAGCTGCCGCTGCCCAACACTACAATGGCAAACAACAATGCAAACTAGCCACAGACTGCACACAGCACAGCCAGTGATTTTTATACAGAGCGCTACGTGGTGTTACCAATATAAAAACCTAAACAGCCTACTTACAAGTGTTATGTATTTATGGTTTATCCCTATCAGTACAGAAAGTGAAATTATCAGTTCAATAGATTATCTGGTTCTAAAATTTACCATATTATGCTGTGTTACTACGTGTTGTTTTGCTTGAACGTACATCAACTTGTACAGGGAAGAAACTCAGTTAATGCCTAATTAGGCTGGCGACCGTATTATTAACAAATTGGTAGCATCTTCTGTGTTGTTTCTTGTCCGTCCTGACGTGTAGTTGCATTTCGGACTTGCTTGACGTATCATTGTTATTACAGAGTGGGTGTAAGTCTGATTTGCCTCCATTCAGGTACACGAGGTCAATTTCTATACAAAAATCCTTTCTCATAAGGTGAAGCCCGTCAACTTACCATAGTACAGGCTTTAATGAGTATCGTGTGCACTAGCGCAGTGTTTTAAACTATGGTCATCAGTCCCCTAGAACTTATAACTACTCAAACCTAACTAACCTAAGGACATCACACAAGCTTCTTTATGGAAGCCTGCCGCAGAATCCCGTTGGTTTTATCCGAGTGTGCGCGTTCATGAGCCCATGCACTTGCCAGAACACGTTCTTCCACACTGCAGATACTTGCGTCCGCCATCTGAAAAGAAAGGAAAAGACATATAGAGTATAAATTTACACCATGACCAAAAAAGAGGCGGGTGGCAGGACTTTCGGAATTTACTGTACAATGCAAAAACAAGATCATCGCAAAAATAAAACTCTAATTATGTAGCAAAACGGAGTTGTAGTTAAGGAAAGGGTTGATTATTGGTAAGGGGTGTTTTTCTGTATGGTTGTGAAAGATGGACAAAGAAGACGGAAAGAGACAAAATTCATGGTTTCGAGATGCGGGTTTGGAGGAGAATGGAGGAAATGAAATGGCTGCAAAAAGTGAAAAATTTGTCTAAAGGGTGGAGGGAGATAGAACTGTCATAAACCATGTTACGGTGAAGAAAGCGAACACCGTTGGACGTATATTGCGAGTAAAGGAATTCTGAAAACAGCAATCGAAGGTGGTACAGTGGAAGGAAAAACGAAATAGAAAGGAAAAGAAAAAAAAGACGACTGCTGTATGAAGTGGTTCATTGGAAACCTTACTGTCAATGTTGTATATTAATGATTTTGTAGTCAACATTTATAATATTTCAGAATTTTCGCAGATGGCGCATGAGCGTAAGATTCCGAATTAGTGTAAATATTGTCGACTCGCTTTAAATGTTCAAAAATGTAAAATTTTGCATTTCACATCACCAAAGCGCATGTGAATACAGGAACAAATACTTGGGTGTAACGGTTTGTAGGGACATGATATGGAACGGTCATGTAGGTAAAGCAGGGGTCAGACTGCGATTCATTGCTAGAATACTACAGAAATGCGATCAGTCTACAGATTACTTACAAAACATTCTTGCGATCCACCTCAGAATACTGCTCAAGTGTGAGGGACCCATACCAAACAGGACTGACAGAGAACGTTCTACACATACAGAGAAGGTCGGGCCGAATGCTCATAGGTCCCTTTGACCCATGGGGCGTGTCATGGCGGTGCTGAAAGAACGTAATTGGCAAACGCTATTCCGCCAAAGCCTATTTAATAAGTGCCAAGAATAAGCTTTAAGTGGTGAATCAAGGAATATGCAACGTGTCCATAAAGTCCCGCTATCATTTCAAAACCCGTAACTTGGGAACTATTAGATATACAGAATCGTGGTCCTTCGTATTGTAAAACGTTTAGCAACTCGTAAAGTTTTTTTTTCGTTTCTCCTTTGTTACAGATTTAGGTTGGAGTGCATCAAAATGGCGACAGATCGGGAGAAGGCGCCATGTGTCATCTGGTACGCAGAATCCAAATCTGTGACAACGATAGCTCGTAACTGTCGATGCCGATATGGGAGAGCATCACCGGTAAAAACAAAGCATAATGAGCTGGTTCAAAAACCCTGAAGAAACTGTCAGAGCATTGATTACCGAGAGATGCTCGAACAGTTGATGCTACTACAGATCACAGAGATGCAGCCGCCCATCTCCTTCTAGCACCACGGTGCACACCGGAGTCTGAACGTGCAGGATGTGCTGAATGACGCATTTCCTGTGGATGGTTCATGACGGTCCCACAGCATGGTCCCGGCGCTCTCCCGCTGTCGTGCCATTAGACTTACTTTTGCTGGGTTACATCGAGGCCCGCGTTTACACAGCGCCAGTCTGTGACACTCCTACCCTCCGGGCACAGATCAGTGGAGCAAATGGTGCAGATCTCGTTTGTGGCCTTGGTGTTTTGCGAGCGATGGGTGCGGCGTCCAACGAATTCGTGGCAAAACAGGATAAAACCTTGGGAGCAGCTAAGCGTTTTACAGCAGAAGGCGATGCTCTCCCTCTAATATATTTTACGAGATGGGTTTTTTTGAACTGATGGCGGAGCTTTATGGATACCCTGTATTGCAAACCCCTGTACGTGTTGCTCCCGTAAGTCTCGTCAACGAAGGAAAATTAGGGGAGTTCGTGTACCCACTAACTTTCGCACATAGATAGGATTAGGGAGTGCCATGAACAACATACTAAAAATCCCGACCGGCCGCGGTGGCCGAGCGGTTCTAGGCGCTTCAGTCGCAGGTTCGAATCCTGCCTCGGGCATGGATGTGTGTGATGTCCTTAGGTTAGTTAGGTTTAAGTACTTCTAAGTCTAGGGGAGTGATGAACTCAGATGTTAAGTCCCACAGTGCTCAGAGCCATTTGAACCATAAAAATCTCGACCTGTGGCGACTGAGCGTAGGGGTGGGGGATGGTCATAGGTCACTGTTTTATGTTTTTCTTGAATGGCTCGAAAACTACACATTTTAGCGAAAATGTTTACAGTGCAAGTTTAAACTACATTAAATTTCCTAAAAAAAAACTCCTATTCATTTTTACATCCTATTCATTTTTTCTCTAAGACTAATAATTTCAACTTAGCACGGAATGGAAAAATCAGACGTTATTGAAAATGGTGGTTTAATGGTAATGAATTAATGTTTATTGTTTAACTAAGTGAGTTAAGAACGAATATTAAATTGTGTACCACGTCATACTGCAGCAGAACAGTATTAAGCGATAAAGTGTGTTCTGGGTGTAGCAGGGGCATAGGACCCAAGTCTTCCGCAAGTAGGTTTGCCCTGCAGTTAGCAGCATATATGCCTCCCTAACAAGCACCAGCAGGTAGCATCCCCGAATCCACCGTGCCTCTTCGGACTGGTAGTTGGTTGGCTCAGGCTTTTGTCTACAGCAGATAGCTTCATAGAGAACGTGCCCTCAGGCGCTGTTGCAGTTAACAGTGAGTAGAATGGGAAAGAAAGTGCTGCCTCCATCGAAGACACCGACGCGCCCGAGAGCCAAGGCGACCACAACCATAACCACCCAGGAATAGCTGGTGATAAAATTCATAGGAAGAACATAGTTTGTGATCTGAAGAGGAAAGCTACAGAGTATGTATGTGAGAGAGCATCGAAACATATATAACCAACTGGAAGGAGAGCACACGGAGGAGATTACCATTTACGGTGTCAGCAGGTTTCGCAAACCCATTTACAGAACTAGGCGCAAAATTCTACCGAAAATACTTACTGGTATTGTGGAAATTGATGTTGTTCTGAACTCATTAAAAGTGAAAACTACAGATGTGGCGGGCTTGTTGTCATATATCTAAGCTGACAAGAACGTTGCAATATTCCGTGAGGCTAAAAAACGTCAAAATACTTAGTCAGTGTAACTTTCAAATGTTCCACAAAGTTTTTTGTCTTCTATTTACTATCCATGACCTTATTATTGGACATTACATTCCAATGGTTTTTTTCTTTGTTGATCGATAACAAAACTTCACCTTATCAGCTCGTCTTTCCAAGAGTTGTTGATAAATGTAATAATATGTCTGCCGGCCGTGGTGACCGAGCGATTCTAGGCGCTACAGTCTGGAACAGCGCGACCGCTACGGTCGCAGGTTCCAATCCTGCCTCAGGCATGGATGTGTGTGATGTCTTTAGGTTAGGTAGGTTTAAGTAGTTCTAAGTTCTAGGGGACTGATGACCTCAGAAGTTAAGTCCCATAGTACTCAGAGCCATTTGCACTATTTTTTTAATAATATGTCTGAAATTATCTTCGTTAACAGTGCTTTCATAGTTTGAAGAAAGCATAATGAAAGCTAGATATGAAGTGTGGACAAATGTAAGAATCCATGGTTGTAAATTTCATCTAACACAGAGCTGACGTAAGAAGATACAAACGTTGGGACTCGCGCAAGACTACTGTTCCAGAAATGAAATCGAGAATTTTCTGTCTTTATATATTGCTTTGCCAATGCTGGATCCTGATGTGCTTGGTAATGTTTTGTTGAGGACTTAATGTCAACGATGTCTGCATGTGAAAAACTACAAACGTCCTGCGAGTACTGAGTAGATGATTGTATAGACAAAACCTCACTTCTCCCACCGGTCACGTGGGTAGAACTAACTGGCAATAGACAGAAACCACCAATGCTTGTGAAAGTTTCCATAGCAAGTTCAGTAGTCAGTTCTATTTCTGCAGCTCAGGTACACACAGATTTATTAAGGCACTGAAGTAAATTCTACTTGATACCAAAATTCTGAAAGAATTTAAAATTCATAAAGTAACGAATGGCAAACTTGAAGCTGGAAAAGTTAGTCCGACTCTCCGTCCGAACAGGCCTTGTAAGACTCAACGCTGCCGACCGGCCGCCGTGTCATCCTCAGCCCACAGGCGTCACTGGATGCGGATACAGAGGGGCATGTGGTCAGCACACCGCTCTCCCGGCCGTTTGTCAGTTTACGAGACCGGAGCCGCTACTTCTCAATCAAGTAACTCCTCGGTTTGCCTCACACGGGCTGAGTGCATCCCACATGCCGACAGCGCTCGGCAGACCGGATGGTCACCCATTCAAGTGCTAGCCCAGCCCGACAGCGCTTAGCTTCGGTGATCTGTCGGCTGGCGTGGAAAAATTATGTGACTGTATAACTATGTGTATTAGTTTTCTATAAAGTAAAATCTGAGACAGCTCGTCTCCTCGTGGTGCACTAACTCATATTTATGCACTAGCAGGATAATCAGAGTCGTATTTCCTCATTACTTATGATAGCAAAACATTTTACAACTTCGACTAGAAGTGTGTATAACGAGGTGACAAAAATCGTGGGATACTTCTTAATACCGTGTCGGTCCTCCTTATGCCCGGCGTAGCGCAGCAACCCGAAGCTGTTGGAAGCCCCCTGCAGATATGTTGAGTCATGCTGTCTCTACAGCGATTCATAATTTGTTAAAGTGTTCCCAGTGCAGGATTTTGTGCACGAACTGACCTCTCTATTGCGTTCCATAATTGTTCGATGGGAATCGCTTGGGAAATCCTGGCGACAAAATCATTCGCTCGAATTGTCCAGTTTGCTCGTCAAACCAATCGCGAACAGTTGTGCCCCAATGACAAGGCGCAACGTTGTCTGGAAACACGAAGTCCACGAATGGATGCAAATAGTCTCCAACAAGCCGATCATCTCCATTTCCAGTCAATGGTCGCTTCAGTTGGACTAGAGGACCAGACCGTTCCATGTAACCACAGCCCACAGCATTATACAGCCACCACTAGTTTCCACAGTGCCTTGTTGACAATCTGGGTCCATGGCTTCGTGTGGTCAACGCCATACTCGAATCCAACCATCAGCTTCAACCTTTAATTTTTTTTTTTTTTTTGTTATCTAAAAATTTTAAAAACCTCTCTCACACCGGCCTGATTTAGCTTCACTGATCAGGATAGTAAAAAACATGCGTATGTTAAGGGAATTTTCATTCACAAAGCAGGCTTATCACATTCACACAGTTCAATACTGTTCTATCCTGATTAAATTGAGCTTAACTTAAATTCCATAAGGCAGTGAAGCAATTTCGAAGTCTCGGTGCGACGAAAATTGTCAGTCGATCTCCTGGAAACATTTGTAATAATTATTAACTTTCGGTGATCACATGGGGAAGACCGGAGATCTGCTCGTAAGGCCGTGTTAGCATATTTATTTGAAATAACTGGATATCTTCAGCATACAAAACGGCAGGTTCGTCCAGTGTAAATCAGACGTTCCCCACTGATCCCTTGCAACACAGCGTAGTAAGCAGACACTGTCAATAGTAATCAGTTAAATAATACGCGAACGCACTTACTTTAGTTTAGTTCATGTATTAAATTCCTTCTCATACAGAATCTCATCAAGATGGCGACTAGCTCAACAATACATACATACACATCCTCCTTCTTTCACGACTAATCGGCAAGAAGTCCCCCCTTCTTTTCATAAGAGAAAACATAGATAGCAGAGAAGCTATTCCATGGAGTAAATGGACGCTCCAAGGAATAATTGGGCTTGAAACTACTTTGCACTGATAATCGGTAAGATAAAAAGAGATATTTCGAGATATGTACTGTGTTATATAATTTATAAAATTTCTGAAAATATCGCGGAGAGACCGCTGCAAGAGACATTACAAACCATCAGCTTTTGCCAACTGAAATCGGGACTTATGTCACCAGGCCACGGTTTTCCAGTCGCCTAGGGTCCAACCGATATGTTATGAAGCCCAGGAGGGGCGCTGCAGGGAATGTCGTGATGTTAGCAAAGCCACTCGCGTCGGTCGTTGCTGCCACAGCCGATTAATGCCAAATTTCGCCGGATTGTCCTGACTGGTACCATAGTCGTGTGTCCCACACTGATTTCTACGGTTATTTCACGCAGTGCTGCTTGTCTGATAGCTCTGACAGCTCTACGCAAACGCCGCTACTTTAGGTTGTTAAGTATGTCGGCCACTGCGTTGACTATGGTGAGAGATAATGCGTGAAATTTGGTATTCTCGGTACGCTTCTGAAACCGCAGATCACAGAGTAATGAGTTCCCTAACGATTTCCGAAATGGAATGTCCCATGTGTCCAGCTCCAACTACCAGTCCACGTTCAGAGTCTGTTGATTCCTGCCATGCGGCTATAATCACGTCGGAAACCTTTTTCACACGAATCATCTGAGTAGAAATGAGAGTTACGCCGGTGAGCTGCACTTTTAAACTTCGTGTATGCGATACTACCGCCATCTGTTTATATGTATACCGCTACAGCATGACTTAGTACACCTCAGTGTATGTTACTGCCTGCTTTGAACGGGAGAACTGAATGCGGGAGGCTTAGCTCCTGCCCTCGTAACAGGCCGGAGCGGGGAGAGCAGGAGGGTTCGAAGCGCGAGGGAAGATATGTATCGGGAATGTGGTCACGCATTAAGGTGAAACTGATTCTTAGTCATCCCATATGCAGCTATAGCGTAATTCCGGGAATGGCAACTTCCCCCACCAAGTGTACTGCTTGCTTTTTTGTTTACAGACAGACTGTACCTCCTCAGCATTTCCGTTCCAGTTCTCTTACATGTTGTAGTTGTGGTCTTCAGTCCTGAGACTGGTTTGATGCAGCTCTTCATGCTATCCTATCCTGTGCAAGCTTCTTCATCTCCCAGTACTTACTGCAACCCACATCCTTCTGAATCTGCTTAGTGTATTCATCTCTTGGTCTCCCTCTACGATTTTTACCCTCCACGCAGCCCTCCAATGCTAAATTTGTGATCCCTTGATGCCTCAGAACATGTCCTACTAACCGGTCCCTTCTTTTTGTCAAGTTGTGCCACATACTCCTCTTCTCCCCAATTCTATTCAATACTTCATCATTAGTTATGTGATCTACCCATCTAATCTTCAGCATTCTTCTGTAGCACCACATTTCGAAAGCTTCTATTCTCTTCTTGTCCAAACTATTTATCGTCCATGTTTCACTTCCACACATGGCTACACTCTATACAAATACTTTCAGAAACGACTTCCTGACACTTAAATCTATACTCGATGTTAACAAATTTCTCTTCTTCGGAAACGCTTTTCTTCCCATAGCCAGTCTACATTTTATATCCTCTCTACTTCAACCATCATCAGTTATTTTACTCCCCAAATAGGAAAACTCCTTTACTACTGTAAGTGTTTCATTTCCTAATCTAATTCCCTCAGCATCACCGGATTTAATTCGAGTACATTCCATTATCCTCGTATTGCTTTTGTTGATGTTCATCTTATATCCTCCTTCCATTCCGTTCAACTGCTCTTCCAAGTCCTTTGCTGTGTCTGACAGAATTACAATGTCATCGGCGAACCTCAAAGTTTTTATTTCTTCTCCATGGATTTTAATACCTACTCTGAATTTTTCTTTTGTTTCTTTTACTGCTTGCTCAATATACAGATTGAATAACATCGGGGAGAGGCTACAACCCTGTCTCACTCCCTTCTCAACCACTGCCTCCCTTTGATGCCCGTCGACTCTTATAACTGCCATCTGGTTTCTGTACAAATTGTAAATAGCCTTTCGCTCCCTGTATTTTACCCCTGCCATCTTTAAAATTTGAAAGAGAGTATTCCCGTCAACATTGTCAAAAGCTTTCTCTAAGTCTACAAATGCTAGAAACGTACGTTTGCCTTTCCTTAATCTTTCTTCTAAGATAAGTCGTAAGGTCAGTATTGCCTCACGTGTTCCAACATTTATACGGAATCCAAACTGATCTTCCCCGAGGTCGGCTTCTACCAGTTTTTCCATTCGTCTGTAAAGAATTCGCGTTAGTATTTTGCAGCTGTGACTTATTAAACTGATAGTTCGGTAATTTTCACATCTGTCAACACCTGCTTTCTTTGGGATTGGAATTATTATATTCTTCTTGAAGTCTGAGGGTATTTCGCCTGTCTCATACATCTTGCTCACCAGATGGTAGAGTTTTGTCAGGACTGGCTCTCTCAAGGCCGTCAGTAGTTCTAATGGGATGTTGTCTACTCCGGGGCCCTTGTTTCGACTCAGGTCTTTCAGTGCTCTGTCAAACTCTTCACGCAGTATCGTATCTCCCATTTCATCTTCATCTACATCCTCTTCCATTTCCATAATATTGTCCTCAAGTACATCGCCCTTGTATAGACCCACTGTATACTCCTTCCACCTTTCTGCTTTCCCTTCTTTGCTTAGAACTCGGTTTCCATCTGAGCTCTTGATATTCATACAAGGGGTTCTCTTTTCTCCAAAGGTCTCTGTAATTTTCCTGTAGGCAGTATCTACCTTACCCCTAGTGAGATAAGCCTCTACATCCTTACATTTTTCCTCTAGCCATGCCTGCTTAGCCATTTTGCACTTCCTGTCTATCTCATTTTTGAGACGTCTGTATTCCTTTTTGCCTGCTTCATTTACTGCATTTTTATATTTTCTCCTTTCATCAATTAAATTCAATATTTCTTCTGTAACCCAAGGATTTCTACTAGCCCTCGTCTTTTTACCTACTTGATCCTCTGCTGCCTTCACTACTTCATCCCTCAGAGCTACCCATTCTTCTTCTACTGTACTCCTTTCCCCCATTCCTGTCATTTGTTCCCTTATGCTCTCCCTGAAACTCTGTACAACCCCTGGTTCTTTCAGTTTATCCATGTCCCATCTCCTCAAATTCCCACCTATTTGCGGTTTCTTCAGCTTTAATCTACAGTTCATAACCAATAGGTTGTGGTCAGAGTCCACATCTGCCCCTGGAAATGTCTTACAATTTAAAACCTGGTTCCTAAATCTCTGTCTTACCATTATATAATCTATCTGATACCTTCTAGCATCTCCAGGATTCTTCCATGTATACAACCTTCTCTCATGATTCTTGAACCAACATGCGCAGGCAAAATGGGATCATTTTTATATACTGGAGTTACTTTCAGTTTATTAAGTGAGTTCTTATTTACACTTATTAGTTGAGTGTTCAAGAAAAACACTAAGAAAAGACCTTTAAACCTGTCTCACACCGACTCAGACACCCTACCGGTCGAGGTTTTTGTTGTGTAGTTCATAGCATTCGCTTCTTCCGTTGTATAAAACTTTGCGGCTACACGAAATTTTTCCCACTATTCGATATTTTTTGTTATTCGTTGACTGGGCTGGAAAGAGATCGCGAGGACAAGATTAGATTAACTGCAGCACGCATAGAGGCGTATGAACGATCATTCCTCCTGCTCTCCATACTTGAATGAAACGGATTATGATGATGAGGTCCCATACTCCGAGGAGCGTAGGGAACGATGCGGGAAACCCGCACCGCCGTACTGGGCAAGGTCCATTGCCTTCCTCCGACCGTAGTGGGGATGAAAGATGATGTTGAAGACGACCCATCACCCAGTCATCTCGAGGCAGAAAAATTCCCCGATCCCGCGGGGAATCGAATCCGGGACTCCGTCAGTGCGTTTGCGAAAACGGTACCGCAAGACCACGAGCTGCGTACAATGAAACTGATAAAATGTCTTAATTACTGGTACCATGGGAAGTATCATCTGCCACGCACTTTCGACATAGGATCCAGACTAGGGAGCTGCTGGCTGGAAACAGTATCAGCTGCAGACAGCGATGTTGTTGGGAACCGTCAATAGGCTGAACGCCTTGATGATGATGGTGCCAGATACTTCCTTCGGATCTGCGTATCGCGAGCAGCAGAGTACGAACGGAATACGAACGTGAGGCTGTCATTATAGACTGACCAAAATTGCTCGCTAGTTGATGTTAGTCACTTGCCGCTACAATGTTGTCACATCGGCTCAAACTCGGTTGAAGACGTCACCCAAACAGAACGGGTCACTTCACAGGTGCTGAGATGCAGTTTCATGCAACGCGGAGCAATGTTGGAAGCGGCTGCCGTCAGGCGTGACGGGAAAGCGAGATTTTCTGTGCACAGCAGATTCTTAGTGGCCAATGACTGAACTGCGGGAGACGACGTGTTTTGTAACGCTGGATCTGCACTCATGTCCCAATCTGACCGTAGCCTGGTGGTGTGCAATGTATCCAGGAAAACGACGGTGGACGACCTGCGGTAGGACTATTAATCACACTCGCTTTGTTCACGATCTCTACGAGCAAACTGAAGACAGAAAATTTTCGGTTTCAGTACTAAGAACGAACTGTAATTTATCGCTTTCACTGGTTACCTGAAACTATCCTCACACTGTCTGCACGAGATGAGGCAGTACCAGCTGATGAAAAGTCCTAGTTGGCACTCGGGTACATGTTGTAGGCTAAGCAGACAGATTCCAAACGAAAATAGAAAGAAAGGAAGAAAAATTAAGAGCAAAACAAAAGTCAACACGATGATTAAAATGACGTGGCACAGGACTGGAAATAAAAAAAAATTAAATTTAACCTTAGATTAATAAACCATCGTAAAATTTACGGTTGCATTTGGTACCAATTGGTGGTTCCCGAAAATCTGACATTATCAGTACAGGGAGTAAAACAGAACGTTTTATTTATTCCTCGACAGCATCAGTCGCAAGATGATTTGCTGCCTTCAAAAAGTTCACCCTCGTGCACTGTCATATGAAGCTTACGTACTGTAGGCTAACCTCTGTGATGATGATAACTGAATATGTGACGCCGAATCGCGTCTTGTGCGAAAGGATCCCGTAGCCCCTCTTGGCTAGTGCTATGTATGAATCGTGAGTATTTCGTTACATCATACTTCGTGTTTGCGTATGTGCGTTGTTTTTGGTGTGGTTATCATGTCTTATATAATGCTAAATAAAAGGGCCACACCCATAAATGTGGAACCAAACACATCAAGAATAAAGCCTCACAAGCAACTGGAAATGAACTAACCATTTGTTGCGGCAGGTTGGTAATGGGAAACACTTCGGCCGTCATGCTGAGCGCTCTGATTGGAAGAAATCAGTTCCAACACGTGAAGTGTGAATTTGCAAGTAATTTTAACCCTAGAGCACTGGAGGGGAGGAAATGTTACACTGCTACTAAACCATCGTAAATTTTACTACTCCAAATTTTATTGAAATGAAATCATAATGTATAGGTTATGTACAAGTTCATTACAATTAATAGACAAACAGTGTTGTGTTACGTACAAAATTTCACGTTTTATGTCTACAGTGACAATTTTACTGCTGAAACTGTTACTGGAAAAGGGTTGTTAGGAAGACGTTATAATAATTGTTAATTCCAAGAGTAGGAGTAGATTCTCCTACTTTAGACAGTGTCATTACAGTCTGAGCAACACCTAGCTCAGTGTTTTGCACAAATTGCCTTTGAGCAGTGGTTACAAAATCTCGTCATTCTGCATTTGCTCGAAGGACTAAAACTTTCCTCTCTTGTGGCTCTAGGTTCTGCTGCTGCTGCTGCCCAGATGCAATTCCCCGAGCAAATAGTCCAGTATGTTAGTGTCAAAATCAAATACAGCACCATCCACATTGTGCTAATTTCAGTAGCAGAAGACAAGATTAACACTGCAGAGGGCGAATCTCTACAGACAATGTCCCGACTCATTTACTCACTCAGTTACTCATCATCGCCCCCGAAACCACTAGGGATAGAAATATGAAATTTGGAGAGAGTATTGATCTCAAGAAGAGGTTTGTCGAAATCCCACCCCTTAGGGGATGAATTAGGTGATGAAAGGCTTTTTAAAAATATGTTTTTATTAAGGCAGTTTTGAAACTAACCTACGAATATCGGTACTTGGTTTCTCAGTCAGAAATTTAAAAAAAAGGTATTCATTTCAGCATTTTTGGAAATTGAACCACTGAGGGCGTAAAGTAGAGGGTGAAAGTGTTTTTGATAGTAAATCGTTATTAAAGAACTAATCAAGCATTTATAGATTTACATGTATGAAAACTGGTATTTGACTTCTCAGTTGGAAGTTTAAAAAAAATTAAAAGAAAACGTAATACATTGGTTTTGGAAATCCAAAATTTTGAGGGAGTATAAAAGGGAATACCAATTTTAACGATATTGTTTCATTACGAAAGTTTTTTCAAAGTTAAATCTAGTGAAGGGGTGGGGTAAATCAGTGGATGATTATTTTTAAGAAAATATTTCGCTACATCAAGAACATTTTAAAGCTAAATCTATGGAATCTGATGGTATTTTACTTCTCGGCTAGGTAAGTAATAAATATCACAACGACAACGCAAAAGGTATGATTAACAAAAACTAGAATCAGTTTTTTCTCAGCAGTACATTCAGAAAAGACCATGCTTATATAGCCTTAATTAGCGTGGAAAGGTTAGGTGTTTCAGTTTGTGAACAGTATAAGAGAAACAAAAAAAAAAAACAAAAAAAAATAGATGCGGCGCATACAGTCTACGCGATAGAAACAGCGGATCCTAAGCTAGTGTGTTATAAACTAACATTCTTCTAACTTTGACTGCTTCATATTACAACTAAGATGACACTCTAAGATAAATTCCAGGCAACAAAACAAATATGCCGACTGTTAGCAAACAGGCACACCGTTACTAAACATTCGTAATGTTTACGACAAGAGCACCAGTGTCGGCAAACCGCTGGATGTTGGCGCGCCTTCTTCTCGACACGGTCACCAGGCGAAACGGGCTCTTGATGTGTGCCAGCTAATGTTTCACGTCCGCGACACCGCGCCAGAAACTATCATAGCAAGTCGAGCGCAATTACATGCTGCCAAACCCCGAAAGCGCGGCAACTCGCGGGAGCGTCACTCAACACACCTGCTCCACCGCCCTACTCCAGCCAGACTCTGCTCTGCCCGCGCTCCATGCGGCAGAGTTAACAGTACCCAAGATCCTAAACACTTTGGTTCTCCACACGACCTATCGATGTAATCGTTCGATAGCACAGTTTTCCCTAGGCAAGACCCAGCGTAAAAATACAAATAATATTTACTAAACAAACCAATTATATATATATATATATATATATATATATATATATATATATATATATATATATATATATAGAGAGAGAGAGAGAGAGAGAGAGAGTGAGTCACCTAACGTTACCGCTGGATATATTTCGTAAACCACATCAAATACTGACGAACCGATTCCACAGACCGAACATGAGGAGAAGGGCTAGTGTAATTGTTTAATACAAACCATACAAAAATGCACGGAAGTATGTTTTTTAACACAAACCTACGTTTTTTTAAATGGAACCACGTTAGTTTTGTTAGCACATCTGAACATATAAACAAATACGTAATCAGTGCCGTTTGTTGCATTGTAAAAGCTGGGTGGATTCAGGTTACCTTATCAACAAGGTTGAGGTTACGGATATGAAAGTAGCTAGGACGATTGCAGGTACTAGTAGATGGGAACAATGGCAGGAGGGTGTCCACAATGAGGAAATCAAAGAAAAACTGGGAATGAACTCTATAGATGTAGCAGTCAGGGCGAACAGGCTTAGATGGTGGGGTCATGTTACACGCATGGGAGAAGCAAGGTTACCCAAGAGACTCATGGGTTCAGCAGTAGAGGGTAAGAGGGGTCGGGGCAGACCAAGGAGAAGGTACCTGGATTCGGTTAAGAATGATTTTGAAGTAATAGGTTTAACATCAGAAGAGGCACCAATGTTAGCACTGAATAGGAGACCATGGAGGAATTTTATAAGGGGGCTATGCTCCAGACTATATATATATAAATTGTAAAACGATTTCAATATATAAAGGCACAGAAATGTCATTTCTTGAGGTAACAAAAGAAGGAAACGTTTATTGTGAAATAGATGGAAATAGGAGGATATGCATTTCCGGCGTTACAAGGTGTCGCTCATGTGCCCAGACTGGCGGGAACCGCGAAGAGATACCAAATGTAGTCGTGAATTGGTAATCTAGGTTTAATGAGACTATTGTCCTCAGTTTGTGTGTAGCCGGTAATGAAGCGCTGGACGAGTTCTCGGAGGAAGATGCCCGAACTCCGTCAGGGCTCATTTGAGATAACACTCAGGGTAAGGAAAGGGGGAAGTGGTAGCAGTGGCAGGAAAGCAGGACGGCCTAGGGGTAAGAGCGGCGGCACCACACAGCTAGCTACTAGCCAAGCTGAGTCCAGCGTGGGCCGGCCGCGCGGCGCCGGCTGTGCTCGCGGCGGCCTTGTCGGCCAGCTGCTACGCTCGCAGCTGTGCGGCGGCCCGCCCCGCATTGTCACAGCGCTGTTAATAGAGAGACAGCGCGCCAACAGCTGGCTTCTCGCCGCTCACTTTAGCTGCGTTTGGTTTTACCCTCGCAGCTGCGGAATCTGCGACGCGTCGGCTGCGACCGCGCCCCACGCTAATAATAAACGGCTGTCTCTGTCTTCTGGGTCGTCTGAGCTTCCCAGCCGCAAGCACTCCGTTTTAAAGTCCCTGTTACACGACAGATTTTCTCATCAAAATCGACTGCACGAAGGGTGTGCGCCTTTCGTGCCTGAGTGTAGATCAGCAACCAACCAAGTCGCGTGAGTGTCTGTGCCGAGTTCAAAATTTCCGAGTACACTGTACATGCGCAGAGACAAGGGGCTATGGCAGCATCTGCTAACAGCGGAAGTTACAACCTATTCTCGTCGAGATCGCTCCTATTATGGAAACTAATTTTGTGTTTTCGTGTCTTCTTAATCTTTATTGTGTTGTTTGCTTTATTTTCGTAGCAGCGGAAATGGAAATGAGCGTCTGGCGTCATTGGCCGGGAGGCCCCTTACGGGGCAGGTCCGGCCGCCTTGGTGCAGGTCTTATTACATTCGACGCCACATTGGGAGACCTGCGCGCCGGATGGGGATGAAATCATGATGAAGACAACACAACACCCAGTCCCTGAGCGGAGAAAATCCCTAACCCAGCCGAGAATCGAATCTGGGCCCGTAGGGTGGCAATCCATCAAGCAAACAGCTATCTACATCTACATTTATACTCCGCAAGCCACCCAACGGTGTGTGGCGGAGGGCACTTTACGTGCCACTGTCATTACCTCCCTTCCCTGTTCCAGGACATCACACACATCCATGCCCGAGGCAGGATTCGAAACTGCGACCGTAGTGGTCGCGCGGTTCCAGACTGATGCGCCTAGAACCAAACGGTCACTTTGGCCGGCCGAGTCGCGTATGGTTCGCAGGAAGAACGATTGCCGGAAAGCCTCCGTGCGCGCTCGAATCTCTTTAATTTTACATTCGTGATCTCCTCGGGAGGTATAAGTAGGGGGAAGCAATATATTCGATACCTCATCCAGAAACCACCCTCTCGAAACCTGGACAGCAAGCTATACCGCGATGCAGAGCTTCGCTCTTGCAGAGTCTGCCACTTGAGTTTGCTCAACATCTACGTAACGCTATCACGCTTACCAAATAACCTTGTGACGAAACGTACCGCTCTTCTTTGGATCTTCTCTATCTCCTCTGTCAACCCGACCTGGTACGGATCCCTCACTGGTGAGCAATACTCAAGTATAGGTCGAACGAGTGTTTTGTAAGCCACCTCCTTTATTGATGGATTACATTTTCTAAGGACTCTACCAATGTATCTCAACCTGGCACCCACCTTACCAACAATTAATTTTATATGATCATTCCACTTCAAATCGTTCCGTACGCATACGCCCAGATATTTTACAGAAGTAACTGCTACCAGTGTTTGTTCTGCTATTATATAATCGTACAATAAAGGATCCTTCTTTCTATGTATTCGCAATACATTACATTTGTCTATGTTAAGGGTCAGTTGCCACTCCCTGCGCCAAGTGCCTATCCGCTGCAGATCTTCCTGCATTTCGACGCAATTTTCTAATGCTATCGGGGTGGACTTCGTAGCAGTTTGAAAGTTACACACGGTCTTTGTATTTTTTTTCAAGTAGTGTTCTTTTAGTCTACAAGAGAGACGGAATATCTGAAAGCAATAAGTATTTACCGTCTACAGAGAAGAAAATCTACGCTATACATAAGTAAGAATGAAAATATGTAAAAGTGTGTAACGAAAATTATTTCAACAGTGAAAAACTCAAAATTATTGGGAAGAATAATTTTCGTAGTTATTTGGCAGTTAGCAAGAAAACAAGATACAAAGGATAAAGCAAAAGACGCTGTTTACTGCGTTCTACACACTGTGTGATGTGTTTCCAAGTAAGTATTTTCTCTAGCAAATAAATGTATATGTTCTGGAATGTTTGAATGGCGCTTTCCCTACTCATTCAGTCATCAGGAGTGTGAACAAGTTATCACACTACATTTGACAAAAGCGTCGTCTATGAATTCTGCTTCAACCATTAATAAACTCTATCGTCATTGCTTGTCCCTACATTTTCCAAGCATATTTCGATTTGTCAATAAAAGTACAGTCCACCATAACGTCACTTTCACAACTCAGATGCCAAATTCCACAGCAGACAGCTCTTACAACACATGCAGCTGGCCTTTGTGACCGAGTGGTTCTAGGCGCTACAGTCTGCAGCCGCGCTAGTGCTACGGTCGTAGGTTCGAGTCCTGGCTCGGGCATGGATGTGTGTGATGTCCTTAGGTTAGTTAGGTATAATTAGTTCTAAGTTAAGGGGACTGATGACCTCAGAAGTTATGTCCCATAGCGCTCAGAGCCATTTGAACCATTTTCAATAATTTTCTGAACTATTGTAATGTTGTTGCTTTATTTTGTGGTGTAAGCGGTGCTGATGTTCAAGACCATAAAAGTGGGTTATAAGCTGTGAGCTGTCTGGGGAAGTTAACCTTGCATTACTGAGCAACTGTTTCACCAGGTATCCAGTCTAGCTTACCAAATTCCCAACCAGACTAACATTAATTATAATCTATCAATAGTCATACGACAACCGGTGATATGTATATAAAAAAGAGAATTTAAATAAAAAGAAATAAATCAGTTTATATTTGGAAATTTATTTTAACATTGATCACTGAAATTTCAGCATATTAAACTCGATTCATAACTAAGCTGGTGCCTTATTTAGGATTGTGAAAATGTGAGATTGTAATCTTACGGAACACATCAAATATTGAGCCAAGATTGGGAGACTGCATACAACACTGCATTCATAAAATAACACACGAAGAACGTTGAAACATATGCAAGAGGAAATTAACCACAACCAACCAATTCAATTTTCACCCAAAGAAGTTACGTTCGTAGCACAATCCTATCTGTCATGTAATTACCACACACTGGTATACTAAATTCATACTAACTCCCTGTGAAATCTTCCCGAAAAGAGTAGCTGAGGGCTACTTTGATGATTACACCACATGCTTCACGTGGTCAACTTGGTTTACACAAAGAGTGTAACTCCACAATAATTTTGATAATTAAAATAAATTAGATCGAAAAGCAGTTTACAAAAGAAAAACCTCAAACTGGTTACTGTCGTCTTACTATTAACCTGATGGGTCAAACCATTGTATGAGCACGTGGTACTGGTCTCACAAAGTACACCCCACGTGGGTTGAACATAAAGAAAAGTTGCTATATTGAAAAATATTGTCAAGACGAGACGTTATAATCTCACGCACATTCGCATTTAAGATTGATAATCTTAGAGTTACTGATCAACACGTGGTTCCACTTTACTCACAAAGTAGTGACAAAGCAACTACCGGAATATATTCTGAACTTCACACTCGAATTACACTGCGCTGCAATTTAAGATAACATTAGATATTTTAGAGCTAAACCTGAAATAAAGGTGATTAAATTTTCAGTTAGGCTGAACTTAAGAAATCCATTGTCCTATGGACTTAGCAGACACGCGCTTAGCCGGAGATCTTACCACTTCAGACGCTCGCCACGGACAGACTGCAACTGCCTACCGCCCAGCGTGCTTCCTGCAGGGTGGCTCACAAAGACCAACGGAAGTGGCCAGAGGGGCAGCTTCCTATACCAACATGACAACGGACGGACAGGACCATACTAAGGATAGAAACCCTTTGCTTTTAGGAAGCGTAGCTACCTGTTCCGACGTTGGTCCTACTGTTCTCTAGCAGACAGCCTTGTCTGCTACCCTCAAGCATGCAACTACAAACACATTTGATCATTCATCCTCTCACACAGAAGGGAAGGGGGATGACAGTATCTTATCATATACAGTATATAACAGAAAGCGGATGTAGGTTCCGTATGAGACTGTGTGACATGAATTACATATAAACTGTGTTTTAAAGTGTAGTAGTGTGTCAGATCGTTCTTGTTTACGTGTAAAAATAACACGTTCCACTACTCAGTCTTCTCCCAGATAGTCAGAAACGCCACAGTAAATTTAGAAGAGGAATTTATTCCATAAATGACAACAGATTTAAGAAATCAAACATGAAAGGAATCCAACAGAGACCTTTCATAACCCCAACGCTCCGGGAAAAGGCTGTGCAGGGAATTTTCTGGCCATGCTAGGACATTCCCAAGCAGGCTTCTCACACCCTACTTAAACCAAAAGTGTAAAGAAAAGGCAAAAGGTCACCAGCTACTTGCTAAAACACAATAATTTCAACAAATCTTTAAAATCTACTAATTTCAAATAAAAAAAAAACACACAATCTGTGACACCTATTTAAAAGATAGTGTAGACCTAATTCGGTCAGCAAGTAAAAACAATGGTTCCTGTGTCATTAATATGAAAACAATTTCTGGTTGTTACCCTTATGGAGTTCACCAGTATTTGCTCATTGCAAGAGCCAACTGATCACAGGCAAATTTATGACTGTTTATTAACAAGCAAAATTTATGAAAATAGCAAAGGTGCCACAGCAATTAAAAAAGAACATGAAATAACATCAGTATTATAAAGCAGAACATTACAATGCACAATCCGCAAAAGCAAAAATTGATAAGAAAAAAAAAACATGTTTTACAAAGTGGTTATCGCAAAAAAAATTCTATATCTTATAAAACTAATAATTTGTAGAATTAACATAACTATGTGGCATTAATTTAATCACTCTACTATATTTCAGTTAGTTAGCAAACAATGAGCACTGTGTCATTATACTGAAAACACAATTAATTATGTGATTGTTACCCTTAAGGGGTTCCTCACAATAAATATGCCCCATGCAAAGGCTAATCGATCACAGTCCAATGAGAATGAATAGCAATATGACTGATAAACTATGCAATGCCACATGAATGAATTTACGAAACAAAATAACACAAATCTAATACATCACACAAGAACAAACACTGATCAATAAAACAGTACACTAGTCAACATCTAAAAAAAAAACACCAATAAATAAAACACCTTGCAAAATACAAGAGTCAAAGTCTAAAAAGAACAATAAATAGAACACCTGAAAAATACGAGAGTCAAAGTCTAAAAAAAATAATAAATACAACACCTGCAAAATACAAGAGTCAAAGTCAAAAAAAAAATAGAACACCTGCAAAATACAAGAGTCAGTCTAATAAACACCAATAAATCGAATCCCTGCAAAACACACGAGTCAAAGTTTCTGTGACAGAAACACACGTATATGCATTGAACTAAGAACCGTATAATCACTGTTCGCTGATACACTCACTAGTTCCACTGTTCCGAGGCACAGTATAAGGGGTGGGGGAGGGGGTTCGTCGCCGCAGCTGTCAGTAGGGATTTTTGTCCATCTGTTGCGTGCAATCCCGCCGTCTCTGCCCTCTCATGAAGTTTCTCTTGGTGGTCTGTGTCACGTACATCTCGATTTGGTTCCATGTTTGTGTTGTCAAATTCGTGCGGTATCCTCGATTGACACGCCAGGTTGATATTCCTGGGCAAGGATGGCACTTAGTGGCTCTTCTTTTGTGCCACCCTTAGCGACCAGAGAACATCGAACCATGATTTACTGTCGCTTGACAGTGGGCATCCGTCAGGTGATGTTGATAGGCGTCGTTGAAGTCTGCCAGTTTCTCTGGACAGTATGAGTCAAAAGGCTCCACGCCCTTTGTGTTGTTACCTTCTTGGGTTATCCTCAATTGGCTCGCCGGTTTGATATTCCTGGGCAAGGATGACACTTAATGGCTCTTCTTTTGTGCCACCCTTAGCGACCAGAGAACATCGAACCATGATTTACTGTCGCTTGACAGTAGGCATCCATCAGGAAATGTCGATAGGCGTCGTTGACGTCTGCAAGTTTCTCTGGGCAGTACCTGTCAAAAGGCTCCATGCCCCTTGTGTTGTTTCTCCGCGGCCGTCTCGGCACGGTCGCGTGCGTGTGGTGCGTTGCCAGCAGATGGATTTCCGCGCGGTGGACCGCTCGCCCATCTCAGGTCATCGCCTCGAGGAAGGGTCGCCCGGGGCGGCCGCCCATTAGCTCCAGGTGCAAGGGAAAGTGTTTGCCGCATGCCCTTCTTTTGTTGTCGACCGCGCTCCCGAAGTGGCCCGGTTGACAGCGTCCCCCGCTGGGAAACCCGCCAGTTTACAACTAGTCCGGCTGCTCCCGCTGTCTCGTAAGAGTTTAGCCGGTTCGCTTTCACGTTCTCAACTGCATTCACAGAAAATTTTTTTTATCGTAGTTATGTGATTACACAATGTCATACATAATACCACTTAGTATTGCCTTTCACAATTTTTAAGAACAAACGTGAGACTTAAATTTTTTTTTTTTTTTTTTATAAAAATAATTAGATGAATCGACAATATAAAATAAAATTTAAATGACTTGACAATGTAAAAAAAAATAAAAGTGAAATGACTTTACAATGTAAAAAAAAATAAAAAATTAAATGAACTGACAATATAATATTTAAATCCACATCACTAATGTGGTTCACTTACGTTTTAATAAATCCAATGCTACATATTAATTCACTAAAATGAATAGGATTATGCCTTGTGCAAGTATAGGTCAGGACAGCATAGGGTTCACATGTTATTTACACACACATACATGCACACCTGTTGTCTATTCTACAAACTAACTACCCATAAACATGCATTACTCAATATTCTACTTCTATCCACTACTAGTTAAGCCAATAAGCTACTTCAATGCTATTTCAACACCGTGTATACACCACTACAACATTGTTCTAATTCGTCCTCTTCTTGACGCTCGCGGCATACGTCTTGTCACATGATAAATATGGAGAACTTTCCTTAAACATACACATTAAAAAGAACAATGGTTATTTACACGCCAAAACATTTATACCAGTTCGCACACCTGAAAAGAGACTCGCAATTATACATTTATCATACTCATATATTCACACATAAAAACAGTCAGAAAATTTCAACTAAAATTACGTTATGACAACAATTAATCACGCAGATGACTCTGAGAAGGTTAAAAATATTTGCATTATACAGGTTATATTACATTTTCTTACCCATTTTGCTGCGATTTCGTTCCTTCTTTACGTTACCTTTCGCTTCCAAATCAGTTATTTCGACTGTGGTGGTTAATCTGGATTCATTTCTCATGAATGGCAAAATTGTGGTCACCTCTATTCTGTAAAACAGTATCATCTTAACATATTGAACTTACAACAGACACAAAAGATCCGAATCCTCCTGTACTTTAAATGACAAATGTTTTGCTTTATCCTTATTACCTTAAACCAAGCTTTCCTTCGTTCCCATAATCAAAATTATTTAATCATCCTCTACCTTCAAGAGGGAAATTTCCTCAGTACACATCATATAGGCTGCAGTGCATCCCGCACCAGCGAAAACAGTAAGCTGTAATGCTCACAGCATCAGCAAAACACATAAACGTCGCTTTTCTAGGATGAGTATTAACGCGGAATAATTTTTTTTTTTTTTTTTTTTTTTTTTAGGCTTTGGCTCAACATCAATCAAGAGTACAAAAAGGATCCATATTTCTGTTCCATTCTCCGTTTGCTGAAAAACTGCTCGTCATTTGACTGCCATAATACTATTTCAGGGCCACGTAAATTACACAAACCACAACTCTTCTTCCACCTTGAAGGGAATCAATCTACTTACGAAATCCACAGACAGCACTTTACGTACTCAGCTATAAAGAACAAAAAAGACATATATCATCAATATTAACATATTAGCGTATATTGGGCAGCCATTGGTTAAACAATCGTATTATCGCATCCTGTTTTCAAGATTCCAAACTTACTCATTCCTTTCTCAGAGTTCTCCTATCTTAAAATATTAATACAGCACGCACACTATAGTAAGAGATCCTCATTTATACTGACAGATATAGAATAGTAATAGATAGATAGTAACACTGAAAACAGAAAATCGGAAACAAGGCTACTAACAGCTGGGAACCTGGGTTTGCCAGTCCCATAATACCCACAGATCGGATATTCCCCTGAGTTTTGCATTAATTCAACACAGATCTTGCTTCTCTCAGGAGCGACTATTTTCAATTTACACAAGAAAACCATAAACATCACTTCAATCAATCACATAGAACCGTCTTTATCATTATTTTTACCAACATGTTATTCAAAATACATATGTCACAAATGTAAACTAATCAGTTCATTCTCCTCTCTATACACCCTATGTACTCATTTGCCATGTCACACATTTGTTCCGATTGGGCGCCTTCTGCGCTGATCATTTGTCATTGCCGGTTTTGTCCATTTCCATTTGCTGGATTATGTCTAGTGTTAGCCGGCCGAATTTCAACATCATGTGGGGCTCCGCCTACAGTCCTATTCCCACCGTGTTCACTGTAGTATCGATTCTGGTTGCCGTAACTGTTGCGTTCACGATCCTGTCCACGTCCTCGATAATTTCCGTTGTTCCACCTGTGTTCGCGATTGTTACCCCAGTTTCTATACGGCCGGTTCCGATTATTGTTCCGTTCGCGTCGCGACGACCAGTCTCGCCGTTGATTAGTACTACGGCCACGACTGCGATTGCGGTGCTGTGCCCCGTAATAACTTTGTGCCTGATTAGGCGGGCATTCTGCTGTATTATATTCAAACTCTTGGAGAAGTGTCTTAAACGTTTCCACGTCCTCTTTGCATCGTCCTGCAAGAATGACGTGGCGCAAGTGCATGGGCAATTTGGTGATGCATCTCCAAATTAGTTCCGCAGGCCCGTATGGGTCGTATAGAAATTGATTTGCCTGCAGCATGTGGTCGAATAGGCGTGCTGGGCTGCCGAAACCAGACTGGTTCAAATTTGGCAGCATAATTATGCCATGCTTGACCCTATCTTGTGCCGTTTCCGACCAACAGGCGGACAGAAAGGCTTGTCGAAACTCCCGAGTGGAGTTGCAGTGACGCGCTGCCGACCTCATGCGAATCGCCGGTTCGCCTTCCAAATAGCCACACATATATTTTATCTTATGTGAACTTGCCCATTCGGGGGGAAGATAGAACTCAAATTGCTCGAGCCATGCTCGTGGATGTATTCCTTTTTGCGAATTTCGAAATATCTCAAACTTTCTCACCGTAAGGAAATGTTTGATATCAAATCCCCGCATTTCCTCCCGGCGAGGCCCTTGAATGTTTCTATTTTTCTCATGTCTGCCCCTCAAAGTACATTCTTCCCTGTCGTCAAAATCTCCCCCGTGGCCGGAGTCCCTCTCTGCAATGTTCGTACGGCTATTTTTAGTGCTATAGGCGAGTTCGGAATCACACGCCATGCGGTTTTCCAGATGCGCCACGCGTTCTTGTAATTCGCCTGTTACAGCTTTGTGCCGCCTGTTCACTTCGAACTGTCCCTTCTGAAATCTAAGAAGCGAACGCACTTCTTCGGTCTCTGCGACTGCTACCTGTGTAGTATTGTTATCGCTCTCCATCACCTTCATCGTGCCTACGATGTCCGCTAATGCCACAATCTTATCATGTATTTGTCTGTTGTCCTCCGCCCCAGTTTGCTTCAATCGTTCTACTTGCTGTTCGAGTGCGTGAATGGCTTGAATGTTGTCCGCTAGTGTGTTGCTAACGGACATGGGACAATGCGTTTCCGCCTCCTGGACCCTCGAGAGTACCTGCTGGCGTTCCCTTAGGCATTCTACTCTCAGCGCTTGGGAATTCCTAAGTAGCTGTTCTTCACGCTCTTTCGATTCCGCATCGCGACTCCGCTTGCCCTGTTCTAAGGCTTGCAGACGATCATCGATTTGTTCAAATGTACGACCTAATTCTTTCATAATATCACTTTTTATTTCACTTGTCAGATTGTTTATTCTTTGTGAGATATCATCGGACACTCTCTGCATCGACTAGTCGACTTTATTTGTCTGCTGAATTAGTTTTTCGTCTATTTGTTCGCCTAGCTCTCGGATCGATTTTTCAGATTTCTCTGCGTTTTCTTTATTTTGTTGCAATAAGGCTTTCATGAGTTCTGCCAGATCAGTTTGGTTAGTTGGAGGCAAATTATTTTCTGGCTCTGATGTGAGCCCGTTCATCTTGTTTTGCATTTCCTCTGAAGTATTCCCCATTGCATTTTCGGAACCGTTCGACGCGTTAATATTCGAAATCAAATTAACCCCTTGGTCCATGTTGCTGAAGTTGTTGGACCGCCTATTTCTAACTTGGTTATGTGTCTGCATTAGTTCAATTTATCCCCGGTACGCAACACACTAATCAGAATAAATGTATCCTCCAAAAACCACGACAGTCACACGAAAGGTACCCAACCTAGTATGCACTTTTTCACACGCAAAACAAATTTATGTCTTTGATCGAAGTTAGTGCAATTTACAATCGAAAAAAATACACACACACATAAAACATACAAATATAGAAAACAAAACAAGACAAACAACACAACGCCGCTCAACAACGCAGTGAATCTTTTAAAAGTCTGCTCAGAAACAACGCAGAAGTTGTTTGAGCGCTGCAGGGAAAAAAATTAAGTTTATACAACGCTCGCAATCTAACGTTTCAGAGATTCCAGAGTCTAGCGGAATCACAGAACAGGGTTGCCATGTGTAATGTTGTTGCTTTATTTTGTGGTGTAAGCGGTGCTGATGTTCAAGACCATAAAAGTGGGTTATAAGCTGTGAGCTGTCTGGGGAAGTTAACCTTGCATTACTGAGCAACTGTTTCACCAGGTATCCAGTCTAGCTTACCAAATTCCCAACCAGACTAACATTAATTATAATCTATCAATAGTCATACGACAACCGGTGATATGTATATAAAAAAGAGAATTTAAATAAAAAGAAATAAATCAGTTTATATTTGGAAATTTATTTTAACATTGATCACTGAAATTTCAGCATATTAAACTCGATTCATAACTAAGCTGGTGCCTTATTTAGGATTGTGAAAATATGAGATTGTAATCTTACGGAACACATCAAATATTGAGCCAAGATTGGGAGACTGCATACAACACTGCATTCATAAAATAACACACGAAGAACGTTGAAACATATGCAAGAGGAAATTAACCACAACCAACCAATTCAATTTTCACCCAAAGAAGTTACGTTCGTAGCACAATCCTATCTGTCATGTAATTACCACACACTGGTATACTAAATTCATACTAACTCCCTGTGAAATCTTCCCGAAAAGAGTAGCTGAGGGCTACTTTGATGATTACACCACATGCTTCACGTGGTCAACTTGGTTTACACAAAGAGTGTAACTCCACAATAATTTTGATAATTAAAATAAATTAGATCGAAAAGCAGTTTACAAAAGAAAAACCTCAAACTGGTTACTGTCGTCTTACTATTAACCTGATGGGTCAAACCATTGTATGAGCACGTGGTACTGGTCTCACAAAGTACACCCCACGTGGGTTGAACATAAAGAAAAGTTGCTATATTGAAAAATATTGTCAAGACGAGACGTTATAATCTCACGCACATTCGCATTTAAGATTGATAATCTTAGAGTTACTGATCAACACGTGGTTCCACTTTACTCACAAAGTAGTGACAAAGCAACTACCGGAATATATTCTGAACTTCACACTCGAATTACACTGCGCTGCAATTTAAGATAACATTAGATATTTTAGAGCTAAACCTGAAATAAAGGTGATTAAATTTTCAGTTAGGCTGAACTTAAGAAATCCATTGTCCTATGGACTTAGCAGACACGCGCTTAGCCGGAGATCTTACCACTTCAGACGCTCGCCACGGACAGACTGCAACTGCCTACCGCCCAGCGTGCTTCCTGCAGGGTGGCTCACAAAGACCAACGGAAGTGGCCAGAGGGGCAGCTTCCTATACCAACATGACAACGGACGGACAGGACCATACTAAGGATAGAAACCCTTTGCTTTTAGGAAGCGTAGCTACCTGTTCCGACGTTGGTCCTACTGTTCTCTAGCAGACAGCCTTGTCTGCTACCCTCAAGCATGCAACTACAAACACATTTGATCATTCATCCTCTCACACAGAAGGGAAGGGGGATGACAGTATCTTATCATATACAGTATATAACAGAAAGCGGATGTAGGTTCCGTATGAGACTGTGTGACATGAATTACATATAAACTGTGTTTTAAAGTGTAGTAGTGTGTCAGATCGTTCTTGTTTACGTGTAAAAATAACACGTTCCACTACTCAGTCTTCTCCCAGATAGTCAGAAACGCCACAGTAAATTTAGAAGAGGAATTTATTCCATAAATGACAACAGATTTAAGAAATCAAACATGAAAGGAATCCAACAGAGACCTTTCACTATAATGTATGTCCTCTTTCTTAAATGCACTTACGTTTTAGTACTTGAAATGCTACCACAAAACGACAGTCTGATACGTAATATGTGTGACATAACTGCACGCAAGGAATCAAAACGTTGATAGACATTTCAGTGCACTAACAAAATTTCGAAGAGTGCGTTCTTCATTCTTCATATCACTTAACGAACTGTCCATTTGCATGTCTTACACCTCGTATTATGGCCGCCATTTCTTCTATCTCCATTTTATAAAAAGAGGGAGAAGCAACCATATCAAAGTCCATGCTTACGTCAACTGTTTGACCGATTAATAAATCGCTCATACGCGCACACAGTTACCGACCGATTTGGGAACATTCGGGAGGACGACGGTTCAATACCGTCTCCAGCCATCCTGATTTATGTTTTCCGTGATTTCCCTAAATCGTTTCAGGTAAATGCCAGTATGGTTCCTTTGAAAGGGCACGGCCGATTTTCCTTCCCAATCCTTCCCTAACTCGAGCATGAGCTCCGTCTCTAATGACCTCGTTGTCGACGGGACGTTAAACACTAACCACCACCACCCACCCATTTGGGAATGCTCGATGCTCGCTATTAGCCGAGAAAAATCGACTAGTGTTAGAGAAGCGTCCGATTCCACTCGTCTGCTTTCACCTATGACGTCAGTGGCGGAAACGGCTACTTCAAAAATGGCTCAAATAGCTCTGAGCACTATGGGACTTAACATCTGTGGTCATCAGTCCCCTAGAACTTAGAACTACTTAAACCTAACTAACCTAAGGACATCACACACATCGATGCCCGAGGCAGGATCCGAACCTGCGACCGTAGCGGTCGCGCGGTTCCAGACTGAAGCGCCTAGAACAGCTCGGCCACCCCGGCCGGCACGACTACTTCCAGCGTATACAAAATGCCAATGACATCACTACATACACAAGCCAACAAAAGCGAACCAAAAAAATAAAAAAAAATATGCATCAATGTCTCACTCCACAAAGAAAATGAAACCAACGGGACAACCGCGACAAATTGGGGGTTTAGCCCGGGCACAAGCTACATCTGCAACAATAAAGGAGTACAGCATCATTCCAAAATAAATAACACCCAGAAAAAATTAAATTACAGCATTCCGCCACACCAGCAAAACCACAGGAATTGGACATCTACCTTGACCTACATACAAAATAAGAAAAAAAAGAAAAAGAAAAAAAGAAACAATCCAAAACCCCAACAACTCAAAAACCCAAGTATCCCATACCCACCACATCGATTAGAACACAACCGACCTGTCATAAATTATAAAACACAATACATCACAATTACTATAGAATAAAACCAAAACAAATATTACGTACCAATATAAGCCTCTAGTAGTACCACCTACACACACACACACACACACACACACACACACACACACACACACACACACGCACACACACAGCCGGCCGGAGTGGCCAAGCGGTTCTAGGCGCTACAGTGTGGAACCGCGCAACCGCTGGGGTCGCAGGTTCGAATCCTGCCTCGGGAATGGATGTGTGTGATGTCCTTCGCTTAGTTTGGTTTGAGTAGTTCTAAGTTCTAGGGGACTGATGACCTTAGATGTTAAGTCCGATAGTGCTCAGAGCCATTTGAACCATTTTTGAACACACACACACACCGACAACGCCACGTATACGTGACCCTGGTCTAAGCCGCCGAACTCTCATCAATCTCATGTTGTTGCCACAAACGTGACACCTAACATATTCAGCAACAAGACCGGACATCTGCAGAAACTGTAGGTCAGGCATCGTATCATCACCCATCTCAGAAGGTAGTGATACACTCGCGAACTTCACAGTAATATCTATACCCAAAAAACAAGCAATAAAAAAATTTAGACTTCTTTCCGCACAACAAACACGAACCTAATCAGACCTAATAAAAACGACAGACACATAAACAAAAAAACCTTAATAATACGTTGAAAGCAATTCGACAATCCACGTTACCGCACCAACTACCTAAACTCAAACCCGCATTAGCTCGATGTTGAAATCAGCACTTACACGTCCACCATCAGAGGGCACGGCCAAATATAACAAGACATCTACAAACACTACCAATTCAAAAACTCCGTGCCATAGTGACGCCACACACCGCAACATTGTTACGACACGGGTCAAAGTAGACCCAAATGACCCATCGAAACGTATTTTCTTGCGCCTAGCCAAAATGCGTTGCGATGTCTCTGCGCAGCGCTTCACAAGCCTACCTTACCCGGAGTCACTGCGCAGCAAAACTAATGATTGACCTCTCGCCTATTCCTCATCACCGATGTCCTCCGAATTTATGGTATACGCATGACTCTGTCAGGATTTAAAGTGACAGAACGGGAGCTCTAGCTGGCTAAGTGTTTAGAAAAAACAGAATTGGCGCGGATATGTTGAGGCATGAGCTATTTCTGTTAGCGAAGTTTCCATTCAGCAGTGTGGCGCCATGAAAAAAAAGTACAGGAAGGTAATTCGAAAGTCGTGGCGTCACGTGCCAATTTTTTTCAGTTTCTACGTTGCTTACACTGCAAGTAAACCGAAAAAATACTCAGTGTATAAGATTTATTAATACCTTCACAAAAGACTTCGAGAGGAAAGGCAAAATTTTTTTTGGACTGAGGATTCAAAAAACTGGTGGATGAGTACGCATCAAAATACAGGAATGTCTTCATTATTTCTTCAAATCCAGATGATTTATAACAGCCTTACACAAATTTTTTAGTTTATTTGATGAATCCCTACGTGCAGGTGAACAAATTTGTTTTGTAGTTGACGCAATGCAGGTGCAAACAAATCTGCAATTATAAGACGAGATTTTCCAAAAAGAAGAACGCTTGTCTTTGCGCAGCATGAAAGTGACTCCGTCCAAATGTAACCCTGCGACGTCTATTCTCGTCGTCACGTAAAGAATTTGGTCAAAAACCTTCAAAACTGTTCTCGTCTCACTGAGAGGAGGAAAAAAATCGCCCCCGAGAAGACTGCATCAAAATGTGTTCCGTTGCACATCGCGAACTATCCTCGCCAATATTTGGTTGACTGATGCTCTACCCCTGGTTTGCTGCCAGAATGCGATGAGGAGAGAGACCATTTTATGAGCTCTTGACGAATTGTGAATACATTTTTTATTGTTAGGAGAGCTTTGTAGAATTAAATATAACCTGATACTGACCACCTTTCGAACTGCTAATACCGCAGTAAATAACCGTATGTGGTATCTATGAACTGAAAAGAATGCAGCTGTCTGCAAATCAACGAACTTTGACCGATGCGCATCGATGCTTGAGATCTCGGCTCTTCGACGATGACTTGCGGCCGTTGCATCATTTCCCGTAATTGCGACACTCAGTGTTCTCCCAGATGTACGGCAGATAATGTCTCCTTGTGACGCCACCTGTTACAGTCTCTTAAGAGGCCCGCTTTTTTCCATTTGGTTATATCTGCTGATTATTTATCGTTATCAGTGGAGATTAATTTATGATCGCCTTGACCTACATTAAAGCGATCCATTGTGCGCCTAAGTACGAGTGATAGGCAAAAGAAGGTGGCAAAGCTGGGAATACAACTGCATTCCCGTGAACATAAAACATTTAACTCCTCAAAGTACACGTTATTCGTAAGGCGACGAAATGGCCTTAGATATTGCGATTTCAGACGGAATGGCTTTTTTTCAAGTCGTCTGTTATAAAAAATGTGATGCAAAGTTATTTAATATCAATTACGCATTTCACCCTTTTGGGGCAGAATGTCTATAAAACAATAAACCAATCTATTAGAATCAAGTAGAAGAAGGGGCATGGCCCTATCTTGTTCGACTACGCAGCTAAAATAAACTAAAAGTAATAGAAACGGACGTATAAAATGGAACGTGGACGTAGTTAAAAGCTGGCGGCTGTGGCCGAGCGGTTCTAGGCGCTTCAGTCCGGAACCGTGCTGCTCCTACGGTCGCAGGTTCGAATCCTGCCTCTAGCATGGATGTGTGAGATGTCCTTAGGTTAGTTTGGTTTAAGTAGTTCTGAGTCTAGGGGACTGAGACCTCAGATGCTAAGTTCCATAGTGCTTAGAGCCATCTGAACCATTTGAACCTAGTTTAAAGGAATTTTTACCGCCACCTTCTTGTAACTTCTTGATGATATACTGTCGGTTATCTTTTCTTTTACCCAGGTCTGCATTCCATTTTACATGTTTTTATGACGGTTAGGTTACATATCTAGTTATTCTTGCGTCCATTTTTCATTTTATAAGGCTGGGTTACATATCCAGCTACTTTTACATAAGTTTCCAATACTTTCAGTTCTTTTACCTGCGTAGTCGTAAGTCGTACAAGATAGGACCAGGCCCTTTCCTCTGCTGGTTTCTGACAGATAGGTTTTTTTTTTTTTTTTTATAGACGCTCTGATGATGCCCTAAGAGGGTGAAATGCGTTATTAATATTAAATAACTTTGCAATTAAGACAGTTTTTCTCTGAAATAATTCAAAACCGGTCTCTGTGCCACCCTGTCACAATGGAATGGGAAACCTTTTTTTAAAAAAATGTTATTTTGTTTGGTGCTCTTCAGTTCAAACGTGCTGCTTCCCCTCGCTGGGTGTTCACAGTGCACCGGCTTGCAGAGGCGGTGCAGATCTAAACGATTTGTTCAGTCTCCGATCGTGTAAGGCATCGGAAACGGTCGTACTTGGTTAGTGTGGAGAGGAAAAACGATTGGTGGTAAAAGAAACAACTAAAAAAAACCATACCAGGTTTAATAGAATAAAATGATGTATTCATTTTTTAATAGGTTCACAATCTTCAACAGAGTGCAGCCTACACTAACGTTAAGAACGCCCTGGAGAAGACTACGTCGACAGGAAACTTGGCTGAAGGGCACAGAAACTACACAATTCGATGTTAATTTACTTGAGCTATACAAAGAGCAGTGCTACGTTAGATGAAAAATGTCGGAGGGATTTTGCATAAGCCAGAGACAGAGTACTGAATGATAAAATAACCGATTCCCGTGACAAAGGGGAGGTGGCTGTGAAATGATACCGCATGGCTGGTGCCGTCAGTCTGTGCCTTGTCTCAAAATGACCGCAGCCAAAATGTTTCCAGATTTCGGTTCCTCAGTACTTTGGGAATAAGTGCATTACTTTCTCGTTTTCTCTGGAAATTTTTATTGAAGGGCTAAACTGCAATCTTAAATTAAAGCAAATCCAAATAAACTTGATATTAAGGAAATGAGTAGACCAGCGGATTGTTCATTATCAGTGGTTTCCGAATCTGTGATCACATCACTTGATGTTTGTTACTGTTTTTTTTCTTTGACTGACGACTACGTCGGCAGCAGACGCACGCATCCCGACAAATGCCGTGGAAATCTCTTCGTCTCTAATTTAACAACTGCAACCTCCTTACTGTAATGACGCCTTCGTGTCCGTCAACAAATTTTATCCCTCACACTTCTCTTCTTTTAGTCATGTTGAGTCACAAATTACTTTTCTCCCCAATTCAATCGCTTCTCTTTATTTATTCTGCATACCCAATAACCCCTCAGCATTCTCCTGTTGCACCACTTTACAGGAGGTTCCATTATCATCTTGTCTGAGCTGTTTACCGTCCACGTTTTACTTCTGTAGAAGGCCACACTCCAGACGAATTCTTAAGCCCCTCAGAAATACTTTCCTTGTTTCTGTCAATCAGTAGTTTATAGCTTTTCTACTTCTTCCATCATCATTATTTTGCCAAACTCGGCAACTGATTTTAGCGCTCCTTTCCTAATCTAGTTAGTTCCCTTAGTATTGCGTGATTTAATGGATTTTATTCCATTATCCTTCTATTACTGTTGTTGATGTTCATCTTATGAGGGGCAGTCAAATGAACACAGAACACCTACGAGAACGGAACCAGGGAATGGTTCGGTTGAAAAGTAACTACGACACACGTTGTAAGTAGGCTGTTTAGGTTTTTATGTTGGTAACGCCACGTAGCGCTCTGTATGAAAATCGCTGACTGTGCTGTGTGCAGTCTGTGGCTGGTTGGAATTGGAATATTCACTTGTGTAGTGTTGGGCAGTTAGATGTGAACAGCGCGTAGCGTTGGGCAGTTGGAGGTGAGCCGCCAGCGGTGGTGGATGTGGGGAGAGAGAGACGTGTGTCCGTCAGAAAAAGGAAATTTGTAAGACTGGATATCATGAACTGATATATATATTATGACTTTTGAACATTGTTAAGGTAAATACATTGTTTGTTCTCTGTCAAAAGCTTTCATTTGCTAACTAAGCCTATCAGTAGTTAGTGCCTTCAGTAGTTAGAATCTTTCATTTAGCTGGCAGTATTGGCGCTCGTTGCATTGCAATAGTTCGAGTAACGAAGATTTTTGTGAGGTAAGTGAGTCATGAAAGGTATAGGTTATTGTTAGTCAGAGCCATTCTTTTGTAGGGATTATTGAAAGTCAGATTGCGTTGCGGTATATATATATATATATATATATATATATATATATATATATATATATATATATATAGTGTGTCAGTTTAGTGATGATCAGAATAAGTCTGAGCACGTTCAGTTTTGCTCAGCTGTTTGAAAATCAAATAACGTAAGAGGTTTATCAGCACAGTCATTTATAATTCTTCTAAGGGGACGTTACATCGTCAAGACATTTCGTCGACTGGGAGACAAGACGATCAATTTCTCTTTCGTAAAATGGGTTAGGCAGCTGACGGATTCATAACCGCTCCCACTCTTGCGCTTCCTCGTCGTACTGAAACCGTCGTCCACGTATGTCCTTCTTCAGTTCGCCCAAGATGTGAGAATCACGCGGTGAAAGATTCGGGTTGTACAGAAGATATTGCAGTGTTTCTGAACCATATCCCTGAAGGTCAGCCTTCGTCCAATTGGCAGTGTGGGGCGCCTGTTATCCGCCCGACAGCATTCCTGGGCGTTTTGGCTTTTAGTCGTATCGCAGTTTCTGCAAAGTGTCTTCATAAAACTGCGCATTGAGTGTTCCACACTCTAGGACACTTGACGAGCAGAGAAGCTCTGCAGCCGAAGTTCCACGATAACGCCCACTCCCACAATGCCAATCGGACGGAGGCTACGCTTCAGCGATTTGGTTGAGAAACACTGCAGCATTCTCTGACCAGCCCGAATCCTTCATTGTGAGATTTTCACATCTATGGCGACCTGAAGAAAGACATGGGTGGACTTCGAGTTCAGTCGGACGAGGAAGTGCAAGATTGGGTGCGGTTTGTGGATCCGTTAGCGGCCGAGCGCATTCAACGGAACAGGAATTGAGCATCTTGTCTCGCAATTGAAGAAATGCGTGTGATTGCTTTTGAATGGAACCATCCCGTGGTCCCTCCCAGTCTTTGATGCGACTGTTGTCAGTACCGCAGCAGAAATATGACGCAGGAAACCAAGAATACATACTATTTTCAGACAATGCGCCACTCTTGTTGCGCAATGGTCTTAGAGAGGGACGACAAGTGAAGCTTACTTTCTGAAGACCCTATGTACAACGTCATCGGCAATCCTCAAACTTCTTTTTTGTTCTACCTGAACTTTAATTCCCTATCTAAATTTATAGTTGGTTTCCTTTACTGCTTGCTCAACGTACAACCTGAATAACATAGAGGATAAGCTCCAAACTACTGCTTCCCTATGATGTCCCCCAGTTATAAGTACCGTCTTGTTACCGTATAAACTATAGATCTTTACATTCTTTGTATTTTATCCCTACTATTTCAAAAATTTCGAGGATTGTAGTCCAGTAAGCATCGTCATAAACTGTCTCTAAACTTGCAATGTTATAACCGTAAATTTGTCTTTCTTCAACCAATCTCCTTAGTGAAGACGTTGCGTCAATACTGCTTCCCGTTAACCTACTTTTCTCCAGATTTCAAACTTATCCTTACCGAGGTCGGTTTCTAAAAGTTTTTCCATCCTCCTGTAAACAATCCGTGCCAGTATTATGACCATGACTTGTCAACCCGATAGTTCAATAATATTCACGCATGTCACTACGCACCTTCTCTGAATATCAGACTGATAGCTCTATAATATTGATATCTGTGAGTGCCTGCCTTCTCTGGAATTAGTATCATTACATTTTTCTTTAAGTTCTTATGTGTTTCGTCTGTATCACATAACTCCACGCTAGGTGGACTAATTTTATCACGGCTAGTTCTCCCAGTAATTTCAGCAGCTCTGAGAGAACGTCGTCTCCGTGGGTCATGCTTCGACCTTGTTCTCCACGTGCTCTGTCAAATTCGACTCGCGGTACCATTTCTCCCATTTATTCTTCATGTACTTCCTGTTCGACATCTACATCTGTAACACTCTCAAACAGCACGTGGGAAAAACGAACACTTAAATCTTTCCGTGCGAGCTGTAATTTCTCCCTTTTATAATACTGTCTTCAGGTTATTTCCCCTGCATAGCTGTTTTATACATTTCTTTCACTTTTATGCCTTCCCTTCTTTGCTTAGCACTGCCTTGCTTTCTGAGCTTTTGGTATTCATGCAAATACTAATCTTTTCTGTAAAAGTCTCTTTAATGTTCCTACAGGTGCTCTTATCTTTTGCCTTTTTCCTATAGCCATTTTGCAATTTCTCTTAATCTAATTTGTTGGACATCTCTACTCCATTTTGCCTCTATCACTTGCTGCATTTTTATGTCTCCTCTTTTCGTCAGTTAAATTAAAATTCTCGTGTGTTGTCCAAGGATTTCTGCAAGGCTTTTTGTGGTGTGTTGGGTAAACAGAAAACGAAATGCATTGCATTTTGCTCAAGGCAGAGTTAAAAAATCGAAATTTAGTTTCAAGACCCGGGAAAAAAATGCCAGGAGAAGCTTCCAACCCCAGCGAGTTGATTATCATATTTAAAATATTAACTAACATTTAAAGCTGTTATTCTAGGTGTGTGACAAACAGAAGGAAGATGTAATTTTTGTTTGAATGAAACACAAGAAACATGTAAAAAATTTGAAATTTGTGGTAAGGGCTATGGGACCAAAGTGATGAGGTCATCGGTCCCTAGCCTAGCCTTACGCACTACTTAATCTAACATGCACTAAGGACAACACTCACACTCACCCGTGCCCGAGAGAGGACTCGAACCTCCGACGGGGGGGGGGGGGGGGGGGGTGAGGGGGAGGGGGGGTGCTACACCGCGCGGCAAGGAAGGTGTAATTTCTGATTGAATGAAACTATTAATTATTGCCACATCATTTGACATTACACCTTATCTACATTAAAGGAACTATCGATAACGTAATGCACAACAGGGAAGCACACATTGCTGCCACTACCTTTCACGCCAAACGTGCTCATGCGGAATCTCAAAACTATGTCTTCGTAAAAGCGAATTGTGGTAATGCGGGAGCACTAAAACCTCACAAGATGCGCGACTCGTTAACGACTGTAAGGACTGCACTTGCTGTAGCAGTGTAGGGCCTCGTCGCTCCTTGCACACCGTCTAGCACAGTGCCCTGTCACACGCACACACAGACACGCGTCGGCTGGGTGCGCTGTGCTAACCGCCAGCCCTGCCTCCTGACGCACGATGGACGCCGTCCCCTCCTGTTACGCAACAGCTGAAACGGTTTCGGCGTGTCGTCCGGTCTGTGTGGACACGGCAAGCCTCTCCGAAGTGCATTAACGGACCTCTGTGGAACACACACTGCAGCGTACGTTCTTGAGCGTGGCTGCTTGTTTTTTTTTTGGCATTCATTTCGAAACCCAACGTAGCAGTTGCGAAGTGGAACCGTTGGCACCAATGCCACAGATGATACCATGTAGAAGTACTACGCTGCAAGACCTTTTTTTTTTACCATTCCTCACAAACTTTCATTTCATGCGACCTACATTTCAAGCATGCTTCCTAGTTTTCTTTCAGTCTTAGGTCTCTCGACTGTTTGGATGCTATCTGTCATTTCTCCCTGTCTTCTGCTAATCAACATATTTGTGCGTGCAGAATGGACAAAACAACTCTGGCACGGAAAATACGCTGCGCAACACAGTTAAAGGATCACTTTTACAAAACTCGTCGTTAGATAGCATTGCGACGTACAAATTTGAAATTCGCCTCAAAGGTGCCTACAACCTTTCTCTCTAACAAGGGAAACTTCCCATCGCACCCCAGCTCAGGTTTAGTGGTAAGATGGCCCATTTGACTGCCTGTCAACAACTGAATACAGATCAAGCATGAAAACACGAAGAAGGTGTACTGAACTGTGAAAAAAAAAAAGAAGCATAATAGAAACCTTGGACCGTCCAAGGTTAAGATGTCCAACACTGAGCGTACTGCGGCAGTAGCGGCCTTGTGATTATGTGGTCACGTTGGTCGCCTCTTAAGGGGGCGATCCGTGTTCAAATGTCCCTCGTGCTCCACATTTTTTTTTTTTTTTTCAGGATCCGGGCATTGACGTGTCTGTTCGCTGTATCCAGATGTGTCTGTGTCGTGGTCTAACGTCCGTTTGCAACAGCGAAGTGTAAGCAAGGGACCTCCAGACGTATGTATCTCCTATTTGTTCCACAGAAGCACCACATGTTATGACTCTTGGGTACCGTTTTGAAAATTTTGACTCTTGAACTCCTTTGTTGTATCATCGCTGATACCTGTTTATTTGTTGTTTTCACTTCTGTGAGAGGTCTGTGCGGTATCTTGTACTGTTCATCACATTTACTTACGACGGTAATATGTTCTTATTACATGACTCATATTCTATAACCAGTGTATAGTATGGCAATTGTCAAGAGTACAGAAGTAGAACAGACACGACAGTGACCGGACATAATGTTTATAATTTTGTGAAAAAAAAAGAATACTGCTAGGGGGAGATTTGAAAAGGGATCGCGCGCTATGCAGTCCAATACCGTGACCACACAACCAAGACGCCGCAATATTTGCAATTCGCTCTATATTGTACATCTTCGACTTGGACCTTTCAGTGTTTCTCTTTTAGTTTTTTTTTTTTTTTTTTTCACGGTTCAGTACCTTCTTCCTGTTTTCATGCTTGATCGACGTTCAGTGTTTCACGGGCTGTCCACTGGGCCATCTTACCACTATATCTGGAAGGGAGGTGCGCTGGGGAGTTACTGTTCTAAGGTGCAAAAGCGTAGCGCCCTGCGTCACATTCGCGCTCCGTGATACTTCAAACAGGAAGTTGTCGATACGAGCGGAATAAAGGCCAGAGCCCAGAAGATCATGTGAGCGGGTTAATGATCCTACATAGGTAGAAAATTTCACCACAGTTTTGCAACCGGGGACGTGTCACACAATGACAAGATCGTCACACCCCCTCTTACCCACGTTTCACGTTTTCTTTTGCAGCCTCCGTGGTGGAGATCAGAACCGCAACGCCCGGCGTTGAAACCACATGGATTTCTTATGTGTGGCCGAGGAAAGCATTTCAGATACGCGGCCCCCCAGAATCGACATAAAGAAGCTTCTGGACATTGCGTAAAGGACGTCAATGAAGCCACCCCTTCCCTGAAGGCGTTGATTCCCACATATTTTGCGAACGGAAACGACAGTTCGCAGTGCGACGAGCAGCAGAAGACCGTTCTCGGCAGTCTTTGACACTGATGCCAACTCCGCGGACGCTTCAACCCTTCTCTGCGGACATCGTGGGTCAGCAGTCCCACTGGGCGTGGTCACACCCCTCTGGAGTGCAGCGTGACCGCAGCTGGTGTACAGTGTGCAACTACAAGGGTCCGTTCAAAACAATCCGAAAGCGATCCGAAGGAACAAAGGGTGCTTATGCTTTTTCGGCACTCGTGTTTTGCGCCCTTCTGTGGGATGATCATGAAGAGGTGCGACATAGACACAACCCCCGCCCCCCCCCTCCCGCTCCATCCCCCTTGAGATCGGCTATGCTGTCGGTGCCATCCGCTCCCGTTTTCTAGTAGTCCTTCAGGGAACGGACAGGTGACAACTGGTTGCTTCTTTGCACGCAGCTAGGGTTTTCTCCGTACAAGTCATCGCTGGTCATCGGGGTTCAGTTCGGAGAGGGACTCTTCACTATTCTACGCCAGTCAATAAAATTGGAGGCCAAAGACGTGTCTGAAGACGCCTGGACTGTTAGCCGCTCGTCCGCCATGCGGCTCGACAACCAGGAACGATGGTCTCGGGGTGCCATCTCATTTCATAGCAGGACCCCTTTCGTTGTCATCTACAGCGCCCTTACAGCAAAGCGCACGTCGACGATATTTTACGCCCTGTTTTCTCGCCCTTCATAGAAAGCTATCCAATGGTTACATTTCAGCAAGATAATGCCCGCCGGCACATGGCGAGACCTTCTGCCGCTTATCTCCCCCCCCCCCCCCCCCCCAGCTGAGTACGTCTGGAGCATTATCGGCACGGCCCTCCTACCAACTTGGGATTTTGCCGATATAACACGCCAACTGGGCGGAATTTGGCGCGATGTCCCTCAGGAGGACACCCAGCGAGTCTATCAATCAGTGCCAAGCCGTATAATTACATTACTGGCCATTAAAATTGCTACACCAAGAAGAACTGCAGATGATAAACGGGTATTCATTGGACAAATATATTATACTAGAACTGACATGTGATTACATTTTCACGCAATTTGGGTGCATAGAAATCAGTACCCAGAGCAACCAGCTCTGGCCGTAATAACGGCCTTGATGCGCCTGGGCGTTGAGTCAAACAGAGCTTAGATGGCGTGTACAGGTACAGCTGCCCATGCATCTTCAACACGATACCACAGTTCATCATGAGTAGTGACTGGCGTATTGTTACGAGCCAGTCGCTCGGCCACCATTGACCAGACGTTTTCAGTTGGTGAGAGATCTGGAGAATGTGCTGGCCAGGGCAGCAGTCGAACATTTTCTGTATCCAGAAAGGCCTGTACAGGACCTGCAACATGCGGTCGTGCATTATCCTGCTGAAATGTACGTTTTCGCAGGGATCGAATGAAGAGTAAAGCCACAGGTCGTAACACATCTGAAATGTAACGTCCACTGTTCAAAGTGCCGTCAGTCCGAACAAGAGGTGACCGAGACATGTAACCAATGGCACCCCGTACCACCACGCCGGGTGATACGCCAGTATGGCGATGACGAATACACGCATCCAATGTGCGTTCACCGCGATGTCGCCAAACACGGATGAGACCATCATGATGCTGTAAACAGAACCTGGATTCATCCGAAAAAATGACGTTTTGCCAGTCGTGCACCCAGGTTCGCCGTTGAGTACACCACCGCGGGTGCTCCTGTCTGTGATGCAACGTCAAGGGTAATCGCAGCCATGGTCTCAGAGCTGACAGTCCATGCTGCTGCAAACGTCGTCGAACTGTTCGTGCAGATAGTTGTTGCCTCGCAAACGTCCCCATCTGTTGACTCAGGGATCGAGACGTGGCTGCACGATCCGTTGCAGCCATGCGGAAAAGATGCCTGTCATCTGGACTGCTAGTGATACGAGGCGTTCCATATTACCCTCCTGAACCCACCGATTCCATATTCTGCTAACAGTCATCGGTTTTCGACCAACGCGAGCAGCAATGTCGCGATACGATTTATCAAAGTTGGAAACGTGAAGGTACGCATTTCTCCTCTTTACACGAGGCATCACAACAACGTTTCACCAGGCAACGCCGGTCAACTGCTGTTTGTGTATGAGAAATCGGTTGGAAACTTTCCTCGTGTCAGCACGTTGTAGGTGTCGCCACCGGCGCCAACCTTGTGTGAATGCTCTGAAAAGCTAATCATTTGCATATCACAGCATCTTCTTTCTGTCGGTTAAATTTCGCGTCTGTATCACGTCATCTCCGTGGTATAGCAATTTTAATGGCCAGTAGTGTACTTGCTTAACGGCCACAGGTGAACCAACACGTCATTGACTTGTTCAGTTTTTGAAAATCTTTCTCTTAAATAAATCATCCAATTTTTTATGAAGTTTTAATATTTGTTTGTGCACGTGCATCACATCCATCGTTTTCCATCCCATTTGGATAGTTACTTCTTGATGTCTTTTTTTTTTTTTTGTCTTCTAGCGCACTTTAAGCGCCAGCGTTATTTTGCCCACGCTGTGTTACGCTGTACTGCTTTCAACATTATCTTTAATGTATTTCTGACGTTCCTGTCTTTGTCTGCTCCTTTCATCATCCCATCTTCTGGGAAGGCTCGCCCATTTCTGACCATTTCATTGTAGTACTTCTGCATTTCGTTCTGTATCTGTCCACTTACTTTTACTACTTTTGAGCAGCGCTGAATTTATGCTGCTTCCAGTTTCCTCTTCAGTGTGTTCCTGATGATCCTCATCCCACTTAGCTACATCGTCTTCTGTCAACCTCAGCACGGGCATTTGTTCCCTTTACACTTTTTTTTCTTCCAACAAAGTGTTCTTCCATTTTCTTTATGGATTCTTGGACTTACTAATCCAACAATATAGATGATAAGCTGAAAGCCTGAACTTCACCCTGAACAACACAAATTTGTTTCTGCTATTTCACTATCGTTAAACCCACTTAGATTGTGTGAATGTACGCTATTCGTTTGCCTCCACAGTTAAGCCCCATTGTTCTAAGAATTGTCATCACCTATTATTACATTGTCGAATTCTTTCCATAGGTCCGCATAAACTCAGTGTGACGGTTGTTTCTTTCGCACCTTGTCCTTTTCTGAATCGAAACTGTGTGCCACATCCATTCTAACGTTCACCGTTGCAGTTACATGTTATTACACGTATTCTAGTGTATTAAGAAGCAATGAGTTTAGAACCACCATATGAATGAAGCTAACATTTTAAACACAGTTTTTTTCAGAATGATTCACTGAATGTTAAATTCACTGTGCCGCTGATCGTTAGCCGAAAATCATTTAATTTCGTGTTTTTACGTGTGTGTTACGTCAACCATTGCTTAGCTATAGCAGCTATTACATGAAATGTTAGCAGCCTGCAATTCAGTTATCAATAAGACAGTATTGCCTTCCTCTCAGCCTCTGTCTCCCTGTTCCACCCTCCCACACACTCACACAACCAAACACACACACACACACACACACACACACACACACACACTCACACACACACGCACACGCACGCGCACACGCTCACACAGATTAACAATTTACCATTGAACAATGAGTAAATTGTTAGTGCGTATCTATGTATAACTTTCGTACTGTTGGCAATATTGTTACCTCATACGCTTTTTACCCTTAATGTGTCTAACATGCCATCCTCATAAGTACTTACATGTGTTCAAAGAGGTAAGTTATGTAACCTTGACATAAACAATCGTAGCAACTGGCGACATTTGCACTTATATTTATGTTTATCTATACAACCAAAGTTCTCCACAATGGTTTGAGACTTGTTTCAAAGCAGTGTTTAGTTTTTGTTGTATGTTCTTTCCACTTATTACATTCTGAAGTCGTCTTTGCTCTCTTCAGAGTTCAAAATTGAATGCTGTTCGTGATGTAACACTACATGAAAATGAGCCTGGGACAACTGCTGATGATTTTGCTTTCACTTTTATATTTCATTTAACATTTCAATAGAAGACGTCCACAAAACGATGAACTATGTACTGAAGTAGAGATTTCTTTCCTCCTCCATTAGACAGTGCCGAAGGTTTAACGCAAAGTCGTAACGAAACACACAAGTGATGTTTTGAACCACATAAATCCACAAGATGATGGTGGCTTAAACTCCGAAACGTCTCGCGGAATAGATAAGTCGTGACTGATAACAGTAAACTTGTTGTTTCAGCCAATACGCAGTCAGTTCTTGCCGTAATGGCCGGGGAGAAGAGCTAGTGGAGCGAGCGTCAGAGTATTTCGTGGAAAAGAGAGAGAGCCATAATGTCACATTCCACTATCTGCTGGCTGTTCTTGTTCACTTCAATGGCGCACCGAGAGCACGTTATGAGAGGGAACTGCTGCAGGTGCACTATCAGTTAGGCTGGCTGTGATGGACGGCGCAGTATCACATGCCGTCAGACCCTCCGCGTCGTTCCCGTTGATTTCATGCCTTTGCTGGTGAATAAGCGCATAGAATCTAGAATATGAGTAATTCTTCTCTTTACGTTGGCTTGTGGTCTGCGTCGAGACCTTAAGCGGGCTGGATCGTGAACACAATGGGAAAGCACGAAAAAAAAGTTAGTTTTCTAAATAGTCCAGCTCGAAGAATAAGAACTGTAAGCCCATGTAATGCTTACCGTCTTCTAACACATCTCTTCGGGACAATTTTAAGTGGGCCCGACAGCTTTTTATATCGCACTTTTTTCTGAATGGTGTTTCGTGTTGCACGTGAAACTAAGCATGCTAATTATTTATGTACAGCAAAGGTACACATATTTCGAAATAAAAACATAGTAGAAGCTTAATTTTTTCTGGAAGTACTTTACATTGTTATGTTGAAGGCAAACTTTTAAAAAGATGTTGCTGTCATAAATTATGATTTAAAAAGTTTTTAAATAAAGATTAGCAAAAATTTCAGGAATAAATTTATAGATTCTATCTACAAAATATTTAATTTTCAATTTAAGTCGCAAGAATATCTACTTTTTAATTACATTTTAAGACAGTACACAAAATTTTAGCCCTACATCTTTAATAGTTTTCAACCATTGTGTACCAAAACATCGTAAAAGTGAAGTACTGGGAAATTCAAGTTGAAGCTTGTTTCTCTACCTACACTGCACGACATTAATGCATCCCAGGTCCATATTCATCTTGTTTCTGTTCTTGTTCTCCCTTCCTTTTGTTTTGCAGACTTCTTCTCATTCTTGCTTTTTTGTTGTCTCTGCTTCGAAGAGTCTGCTGAGGTCAATGTCAATTAAAGTTCTTGGCGTATTTAGTCCTCCAGGCACTCCCATTAATTCCATAACCCTAAACCTTAACACTGCGCCATCATCGACACACAGCAGAGCATCCAGCACTACTATTTTATAAGTATTTAGTCTTACCAGAACAGTGTTTGGTGTCCGTTCCCATATACGGTTGTTAAAACTCTTATTTGTCTTTTGAATCATACCATATAATTACTTCTGTAACAATCTTGTGTATCTAAGACGTTGCAGATTAAAAAGACATAAAAAGAAACAAGTGCGAACAAAATTCTGTTTGTAACAGAGCTGTCTGCGTGACATGGGGCGGTCGATAAGTGTGCAGACACTTTTAAATTCCTCTAATTTTGGGATTTCCTTCGTTGCAATTTCCTCGAAGTAAACTTTTTCTTGTATAAAAAACTACAGCAAATTTTTTAAGACAAAAATTAAATAATCAATTTTTTGAAGTTTTTTCACGTGCTAGTTCCCTTAAGAAGCTCAGTGCTGTAAGACTCAGAAAATCACAAAATTGAAGAAAGTTGCTGCTTTACGCAAGACTCAATTGAAATATTTTTCTCTTATCCGCTCATGTTTCAGAATTCATGTTTCACGCACATTAAAACTACGTGCCGGAACGGTATCTGAGCCTGGGAAAAAATTTGGAAATTTGTGGTCAGTACCTATGGGACCAAACTGCTGCGGTCATTGGTCCCTAGGCTTAAACACTACTTAATCTAACTTAAACTAACTTACGATAAGGACAACACACACACCCGTGCCCGAGGGAGGACTCGAACCTCCGACGCGGGAAGCCGAGCGAACCGTGGCAAGACGCCTGAGACCACGCGGCTACCCCGCGCGGCTAAGCCAGGGATCCTAGCTTTTCGCAGACAAGTCTGCACCGACTGAGCTCTCTCACTCACGGTCAGCCCTCACAGCTCTAATACCACCTGTACCTCACCTCCTATTTTCCAAACTTACCGCAAGCAATGCAGTACGTCAACAGAACAGTAGTGATAATTTTGCGTTAATACACAGCTAAAGGTTATCACACACATTAGACTACTTAAATGACCCATTAAATATTACACTATTTTATTTATAAACAAACAAACACCGTCCGAATAGGCCGTGAAGGGCCAACGATACCGACCGGCCACCGTGTCATCCTCAGCATGCACTGCGATGCAGATACGGTGGGGCATGAAAAAAAAAAATGTTCAAATGTGTGTGAAATCCTATGCGACTTAACTGCTAAGATCATCAGTCCTTAAGCTTACACACAACTTAATCTAAATTATCCTAGGGACAAACACACACACCCATGCCCGAGGGAGGACTCGAACCTCCGCCGAGACCAGCCGCACAGTCCATGACCGCAGCGCCTGAGACCGCTTGGCTAATCCCGCGCGGCGGAGAGGCATGAGCGCAGCACCTCCCTCCCGGCTGTTGTCAGTTTTCTTGACCGCAGCCGCTACTTCCCAATCAAGCAGCTCCTCAGTTGGCCCCACAAGGGCTGAGTGCAGCCCGCTTGCCAACTTTGCTCGGCAGACCCGGTCGGTGACTCATCTGCCATCCAAGACCAACAGCAGTTACCTGCGGTGACCTGAGTGGAACCGGTGTTACCATTGCGGCAATTCGGATGGCGTATGTTATTTGTAGTGTAGGATTCCAAGAACTGAAAAATACAACAGAAGTTCCATTTCAGTCTCAAGGTTATAGAATTTACAATCGAAAACCAGGACAAAGAGTAATGAAACAGTGCCCACAATTTGGAACAGAATTTACAGTAAATTTGAAAACGGTAGATTCAATAACTGATTTTAAAGACAATTCTCCACGAATCGCAACTTTAAATCTGAAAACGACAAAAAAGGCTTATGCTATCATAAACGCCCATGCCCCCACTAATGAGAAAAATTTTCTAACTAGAACTATGGAAGAAATCGAAAAATTCTAGGATCTTTTGGGTCAGACACTAAATCGAGTCAATGAAAACAGCGTAAAGAGAATAATTGAGAAGTTATGGAATAGTAAGAGCGGCATTAGATGGATCGGAGAGATCAAGGAGGACATGATGAAATTACAGATTACGATGGAGGATTTGAAAGGCAAGACAGATTTTCTCAAGATACTTCAGGACGAATATATCACACTACCAATACAAATTAAGAAGAAGAGAATGGGAAGAGTGATTTCGAATGAGGAGAGACGAGCGCGATCTGAAAAAATGAAAAAGTATTGGGCCAACAAAAAATAGAAGAACTAATTCATAATAATGACTAAAATATTGCCATAAAATAAAGTAATAATATGTTTATTTCATTTTAACACAGCGCTTGTAGCGTCGCACTTAGGTCAGGTAGGGTTTTGAGCATGGCAGTTATCAACACAATATCCCAGGTGTCCCAGGACGAATGGTCATCATTCAGGGATATGACAGGAACGATCATTAGAAGGAAAAAAGTCTAGTAAACATGAGTTCTGAAACGCATATCTTAATAGTTATGAGAACTTGATCGATAGAAGATTTGTGTTTCATAGTAGCAGATACAAACAAGAGCTCATATCTCTTAAGGTATGCGCATTAGAGCCCATGGGCAACAGAAAAATTCCCAGAAGAATGGACCACAGCTATAATTAAACCACTTCATAAGAAAGGAGACAAAAGTGAGCCAAACAACTATAGAAGACTCTCGCTGTTGGACTGTACCTACAAGATTTTTTCCAAGGTTTTACACAATAGGATCAAAGAACAATTGGATAAGGAACTGGGGGAATACCATGGAGGCTTCAGACCGTGTAGAAGCTGTGCCGACAAGGACAGTTTCCACTTGTTTTCGTACACACTAACACATTCCCAATATAAGAAGCAAACAGCCTGTAGTAAAAGAGATTTGTTGCACAGTATCGAAATGACGTGATCATAACAAGATTCAACGGAAGTCTCAACATCGATTGGGCAGTCCTTCCCCCGCTTTTTTTTTTTTTTTTTTTTTGACAATACGTAAAACTTTATTCAATTCAAAGATATATAGTAGATATAAGTGAAGTTTTAGAATTAATTACACTTCGTTTTGACTTTCCCATATCGTAGTTATTGTTTTTATTGCATTACTGTGTTGAGCTGGGCGAGGTCGCGGCTATCCCAGAGGCTACAATAGCTACCGCGGCATCCCTGTCCTTGCGCAACTGCGCCAGCAGCAAATTCGACAGGTATACTTTGCCAGCGCTTACAGGTGCGTCCAAGAAATAAAGCCCACCTTCTCCGCTCTCCACACGAGTAATAATTTTATTAAAAATCGGTCTCTGCTCTGGTAACAGCTGGAGCTCACTTTGGATGAGTCGAGGCCCCAAGGCTGTGGTGTCATAACTGAGCTCCCTCAGCAATCAGAGGACAGCTCTTCCGTTCGTCGCAGGGCGAGCATGCCGAAATCAGACAGCCATTTTCCCACCATTGAGAAATCTTTCTCCTCAGTAAGTTTCAGTGCTTCCATAAAGTACGAGGTGCATTCAAGTTCTAAGGCCTCCGATTTTTTTTCTAATTAACTACTCACCCGAAATCGATGAAACTGGCGTTACTTCTCGACGTAATCGCCCTGCAGACGTACACATTTTTCACAACGCTGACTCCATGATTCCATGGCAGCAGCGAAGGCTTCTTTAGGAGTGTGTTTTGACCACTGGAAAATCGCTGAGGCAATAGCAGCACGGCTGGTGAATGTGCGGCCACGGAGAGTGTCTTTCATTGTTGGAAAAAGCCAAAAGTCACTAGGAGCCAGGTCAGGTGAGTAGGGAGCATGAGGAATCACTTCAAAGTTGTTATCACGAAGAAACTGTTGCGTAACGTTAGCTCGATGTGCGGGTGCGTTGTCTTGGTGAAACAGCACACGCGCAGCTCTTCCCGGACGCTTTTGTTGCAGTGCAGGAAGGAATTTGTTCTTCAAAACATTTTCGTAGGATCCACCTGTTACCGTAGTGCCCTTTGGAACGCAATGGGTAAGGATTACGCCCTCGCTGTCCCAGAACATGGACACCATCATTTTTTCAGCACTGGCAGTTACCCGAAATTTTTTTGGTGGCGGTGAATCTGTGTACTTCCATTGAGCTGACTGGCGCTTTGTTTCTGGACTGAAAAATGTCATCCACGTCTCATCCATTGTCACAATCGACGAAAAGAAAGTCCCATTCATGCTGTCGTTGCGCGTCAACATTGCTTGGCAACATGCCACACGGGCAGCCATGTGGTCGTCCGTCAGCATTCGTGGCACCCACCCGGATGACACTTTTCGCATTTTCAGGTCGTCATGCAGGATTGTGTGCACAGAACCCACAGAAATGCCAACTCTGGAGACGATCTGTTCAACAGTCATTCGGCGATCCCCCAAAACAATTCTCTCCACTTTCTCGATCATGTCGTCAGACCGGCTTGTGCGAGCCCGAGGTTATTTCGGTTTGTTGTCACATGCCTTCATTAAACTGTCGCACCCACGAACGCACTTTCGACACATCCATAACTCCATCACCACATGTCTCCTTCAACTGTCGATGAATTTCAATTGGTTTCACACCACGCAAATTCAGAAAACGAATGATTGCACGCTGTTCAAGTAAGGAAAACGTCGCCATTTTAAGTATTTAAAACAGTTCTCATTCTCGCCGCTGGCGGTAAAATTCCATCTGCCGTACGGTGCTGCCATATCTGGGACGTATTGACAATGAACGCGGCCTCATTTTAAAACAATGCGCATGTTTCTATCTCTTTCCAGTCCAGAGAAAAAAAATCGGAGGCCTTAGAACTTGAATGAACCTCGTATATGTCGTCGGTGGCCTGTTGCTGTGCCTTGATATCTTTGTGTCACCTCTTCCGATAATGGGGTTTTATATTTGTTTCAAAGTTGGAGGGGGTTTGAGAGTCAGCAGGTGTTCAGCATGATAGGGAATAGCTCTCTCAAATTGGCCGCTGACCGGCACAAACGGCGTCCTCCATCGTAGCGCCCCAGTGTCCGTCATCTTCCAATCATCCCATCGCCCCGGATCCGGATCACCAGCAACCGTACACAGTAACACACGAAGTGAGTGAGGTGCACGGTGTAAATTCTGCCCGGAGCATCCGACGCCTTCACACAATGCCAGCCTTCGACGTGGATGCCCTACATACGACGCTTCCACTCTTTCAGTGACGCGTTCCACTTTTAATATTTTGGCAGATCCATGTATAGCGGAGTTCGGGCAAAGTCGCCCATCTGGCACACATAAAAAAACGCGGTGAGGCTGGAGGTGAGCGGTACCGTTACCCGATCACCCATGTTGGCCTCCGTGAAGTGAACGTCTTCGCCATTGGGAAGGTGCTCCTCGAGAGGTGTCACTTGCGAAACGGCAAGCCCAATATCTGTCCTGCCACTTCGTTACTGCTTATACATCGACCCGCCTAAACATCTGAACTTCGTCTCTTGGGTCACGTTAGCGTAGCCTTGCCTATTGAGATCCTAGAAACAAACGAAATCACCAAGGAAACTACAAATCATTCAAATCCAAACAGAAAAATCAAGTCAGTGTTCAATAGTCCCGAAAATATCGCAATCTATCACACTTGCACAATATTCTACGTGGTGCGAAATATTTTCATGCACATATGTTAAACAGTTGCAGACTTTAGTGATGATGTTATCTTAGAAAAACATTTCTGTTGACCTGGATTTGTGTACGTACTCACTCCATTTGTGAAAGCACTGAAAAACTCATCTCTACGGTAACGTTACGCATTGATTTCATAGTTAACTTTCATGGATGACTTTGTACTCAAGTTGACCTCCTACGCCAACAGTAATCTCGTTGACAATCTTGCAGAAACAGTAACTTTTTCGGAATAAAAGGAAGCCTTTGTGTTGATTCATAGTATAAGCTATCTCCATGCAAAATTTCATCCGAATCCGTCGAGCTGTTCCAGGGTGAAGGAGTAAGCAACATACTAACTCACAATCACACGTACACATATAAACTTTCAGATTTATAATATATATAAGCTTTATCATTCTAGTTACGTAGTCTTACAAGTGTCTGGAAATCATACTATCTGTTCATGTTTCATGTAAACAGCTAATAGGAAATGGAGTAATGTTGCGTTTGAAATACGAAATATGCGTTTGTTTTATTAAATCATAGATCAGACTAACTGGAACGACAACGTGATCTGAGCAATCGTCTATCTTCATCAACATCAACTGAAACAAATGTTTGAGTGTGGCTAATGCAGAATATTTCAAAGTCCCAAAGCCTCGAGAATCAATGTAGGTGAGTACACTGTCCACTTCAACTGAAGTTCTGAGTTCTCATCCATCACCCTGAAGTTTACAAGCTAGACTGGGAAGATTAGGAAATTTCTTAAGTCAGACCTCGCGCTGCAGACTGAAAACCGAAGTCCTTACGTGGACTAGGCACGAAAATACCAAAGGCCCAATTTGGAAAATCCACTAATTTTTAATAACCCATCTTCATTTCGGATTACGTCATCACATTCTGATTTTACAGTGGAGCTGTCCGAGGCACAATCGACACATGTCTCGATTTTTAAATGCCAGGTGAACTTGGCGGGGGAAGTGTTTGTGCGAGATTTGCTCTCCGACACATAACCTGCATTTCGAAATTGATTTTTTTAGAAAGAACATAGATTTTAGTAACATAATTATCACGTATTTTCATTATCTTCTTATTCTATCTTCCATGAACTTCACTCTTACATCTTTCACAATTACGTCGAGTGTTAATTGAGGGTTTGAACCTTGCTTATAATCAGCTCTTTAAATAAACAGGCATTGCATTTAACAGGTTAAATATTACACTGTATGGAGGTTCCGTCACAAACGTCTGTTTATGCAGCCTCACGAAACAAGAACATTTCGCAACTCTTATTAGTCGAATGCTGTCAGACTACAGTCCCATACAAACCGCTTCCACAACCATATCCATATTCGTAACAAGATAGATTGTTAAAAGAGATAGAACATAGTTAATAATACCTTAAACAAAACCGAAAATTTAATCCTCGTATTGAATCTAATTTTCCAGTGGTTCACAAATGGTTTTTATACTCTCGGAATAGAAATTTACTTCCATCTCTGCGTAGTACAAGTTTATAATAGATAACATCTTCATTCAACGCAGACTTATTCCGTCTAAGAAGCTAAAGAGAACGAATAAAAGTGGGCAATTAGACTGGCGAGGAGCTATTTCGTAACTCATTTTTGCCTCTTTTGCCTCGCGATAACCACTAGGTGAGTAGGGGCTTTTTCATGATGTGTAACCACGCTTTTGCGGCTATCCTTGGTCGATTCTCTCTCAGCTCACTTAGCAAACGGTGCATTAAAGTTGTTCAATAACAAGCAGATACATTTCCGTCCTTTTACGACCGTGATGATAGTCAGTGAGCCCTTAGAGTTGCTATGTCTTTTGCTTGAAAAAAATGAAAAAATTAAAAATGTTATAATTCTTATCAGTGGCTTTACTTTGTCCGAACCATTATTCTGACAGTAGGTTTACTGCTAGGTTGTGTATTCAAGTTTTGTCTAATGTCACATAATGACACCAGTAGTCCGATTCATGCTAAAAATGTTCAATACAATATTTTTGAAATATTCTTTTAACACTTTCGGTCTTCAGCCGACATCCACGAAACTCAGTATACACTCGTATCCTTTGTGTGGAGTACTTCATCCGGGACGTCATGCACCTCTCCTTATGAGATACGTAACATCTCAACAGTACCATGAATCCTAATGCCTCGAATGGCTCACACTTTTTCTTCAGAAGAAATCTTAATCGGATGTCCACCACCTAGCAGATCTTCAGTGTTCTTACTACTACGCTGAAATTCGTGTACCTGGTACAAATGCTTCTGAATATAGAGACACAACTCATATGAAATTCTCTCGACTCAGTTTGTCTTTTAGGTATCGTCCTCAATTTTAACTGAATATGTTCCACCGCCGCATGACTTCCGTCTGTTTCCAAATATACGAATCTTGTGACATCGACCACTTAAGAAAGCGGACGAAATAAAACTCCTGATTCTATGTTATTTGAAAGTTTCAACAAAACATCACAGAAAACCTGCCAGTTCGCAAAATTTCTTGCCTTTTTGCAGTCGACCCTCCTATAAGCAGACAAACTCTAGGACGCGGTACATTACTTTATAGAACGAAAAATACGTGGAAAACACTAAACATGAGATATTCTTAAGTTCTGTTGGTAGTACACCACAATTAGCTGACAAACGTGGTATTGCACTGTTACTCATTTTGCCAATTTTCCATTAGGAACGGAAACAACAAACGAGCTGTGTTTATAGTGTAATATCGAAATAACGTCATTTCCACGCGTTCGTGAAAACACATTTGAAATTATGAAACAGTCGTACGAAGAAATACGCGTAATGTACAAGTGTATAAGTACATCATCCAAATTAACCTAGTATGCAAAATACAAATTTTATATAGTGTTTATTTAACTGAGATCTTGATAACCGATAATAGTTCTAGTTACATTTGCAGGCAACTGGGCCTAGCTGCTTCGCGTGCCTACAACGTGATTTTAGAAGCGTCTCTATGCCAACACCTCTTCATAGCTCTACTAGTATAGTCGGCTATTGTTTTCGCCTAACGCCTTTTGCCATTCGCAGCTGAAAGCTGTCAAAAGCGTAGCTAGTTGTCAGGGATTTCCTTAAGTTTAGCCGACAGTAGAAGTGTTCTAGTAGTAAAGAATAAATGTATTAAAATTTCTTGCGTGATGTGGCATTTTTTTTCACATATTTAAATGTTTATGACGTCATATCTCTTGAACCATCTGTCGTACAATGATATATTTGTGTAGGAACATTCAGCGGCATATGTGGATACTATCTGCGAAATAATGAAATCTGTCCAGTGGGTTAGGAGGAGATGTGGAACATACACACATACACATATACACACATACATACATACATCCATTTTTACAATGTGTATGTATTCATATTTTATAATGGTGAAGTCAATTGCATTTACTTGTAAACATACCATTAATGGGCTGAAACTATACTCTACCGCAAACTTAGATTTCACGTTCAACTTGTTTCTTAGTGGTTGCGAGGAATGTGAACCTGTGTAAGTAGGCTGTTTAGGTTTTTTTTATTGGTAACGCCACCTCTGTATGAAAATCACTGGCTGTGCTGTGTGCAGTCTGTGGCTGCTTTGCATTGTTGTAATACTTGCCATTGTAGTGTTAGGCAGCTGGCTGTGAACAGCGCGTAGCGTTGCGCAGTTGGAGGTGAGCCGCCAGCAGTGGTGGATGTGGGGAGAGAGATGGCGGAGTTTTGAAATTTGTCATGAACTGCTATATTTATATATGATGATATCAAGGTAAATACATTGTTTGTTCTCTATTAATATCTTTCATTTGATAACTATCCCTATCAGTAGTTAGTGCCTTCCATAGTTTGAATCTTTTATTTAGCTGGCAGTAGTGGCGCTCACTGTATTGCAGTAGCTTGAGCAGCGAAGATTTTTGTGAGGTAAGTGATTTGTGAAAGGTATAGTTTAATGTTAGTCAGGGCCATTCTTTTGTAGGGAATTTTGAAAGTCAGATTGCGTTGCGCTAACAAAATATTGTGTGTCAGTTTAAGCACAGTCATGTATAACAGTTCAAAAGGGGACGTTTCATATGTCGACCCTTAGCCGAGGATACCTCACTGGAATCTTCTGATTTTTTCTTGTAGTTTGTGTAATTAGTGTAGATTTTGTTTATTGCTAGCGCGTAATTATAGAGAGAATTTCCTTTGTAGTTGTAGTTTTTCATTGTTGTACAGTAAAACAGTTGTGGCATGCATGTAGATTTGCAGCAAGTTTTTCGCAGCTGCGCTTGCAATTAACTAAATATTATTTTCAGTGCTATGTTAATGTGTTCTCTTATTTTTGCTCTTCAAATTGTGCTTTTCTGTGTTGTCGTGTGAAATATTGTGACAATAATGGCGTGTGAAAAACGTAATACTAGGCTCCAAAGTAAACTGAGAAATGACAGTGAAGACGAAAGCAGTGTGATAGCGCCGCAGAGTAATGAATTAACTAATGTTCAAAGTAGTAATTTGGTAATTGCGCATGGGGAAATGGAGCGGGCGGCAAACAATGGCGTGGACAGTGAAACAATTAGTGAAGAGGGACGCATTATCGATCGATCGGTCGGCAACAGCTTGCCTCAGGAATCGGGAATGACAGGACACAATTTTGCAAATACTGTAGACTCAGGTTTTGGGTTCTCACCGTTTTCTCAAATGAGTCAAGTCACATTTTCTGCTTGTCAAAATGTGAATGTTGCCGGTGCAACTTCACTGCCGAAAAGCGCTGAGGAACATGTTTCAGACACCAGTGCATTGTTATTACAATTAATGCAACAAATGGGATAAAAGCTTGAAAAGTTAGACACAATGGAACAACACCAGAGACAAACACAGCAACAGTTAGACACAGTGGAACAAAATCTCAAAAAGTTAGACACAGTGGAACAAAATCTCAAAAAGTTAGACACTACACTTGAACAAACACGTGAAGATTTAACCACTGAGTTACATAACATCGAATCGAAATGTCAAAAGGTCTGTAATGACGTAAAAACACAAATTCGTGAGCATTTCCAACCTATTTTTTCGCGTCATGAAAATGTATTACAGAATCACGAAGCAGCCATAAAAGAACTGCAAACTATTGTTCATGAAAATCATGAGACCTTGCAAGCTAAAATTGACTCAGTTGCATCTACCGATTCGGTTACGCAACTTGCAAGAACTCAGGAAAACTTAAAGGTCACAGTAGATACCCTGAAAATTGGTTCAGAAAGACACATGGAGGAAATAAGTAAACTATCGGAGAAAGTAGCCGAACTTTCGGATCAGGTCACTAACTTATCTACAAAGGTAGATGATGATCTGAATGACACAAGACCCGTAGCCTTCACTGACACAGAAGAGTATGAACAAATAAGAAAATTCAAACAAAATCAAAATCAAATCAATACACAGTACAAAAGAGAAATCCGGGAAGTACAAGATCAGTTGACGCAGGTAATACAAGAATTACGTATTTCAGAGGACACTCGCGCTCCAATACGAGAAGAGGGACATAGAAATACGGAACAAACACAAAATAATAACACAGGACACTTCGGAAATTATAAAAGAAATTGGCAAGGCGCATTGGATTTTGAGATGGAACCGCCGAAACGAAGTAACAATGACCGACATGCGACTCGCCGACATGACGATTTTGACTATAAGCTGTTCATTACTACACGTAAATTCAAAACATTTAAGAATTCTGGCAACGACATTCATCCACAAGCATGGCTCCATCAATTCTCTCATTGTTTTCCTCCCAACTGGTCGTTAGAACACAGATTAGAATTTATGTGTGGCTACTTAGAGAATGAACCAGCTGTAAGAATGCGATCGGTCATTCACGATTGCCACAGTGAAGGAGAATTTTACCATGCCTTCCTCTCAGCATATTGGTCTCAAGCCACACAAGACCGAGTAAAACATGGCATCATAATGATGAAACATTTCGAACAATCTGAATTTTCCAGTCTTGTGAAATATTTTGAAGACATGTTGCAGAAGAATCAGTATCTTTCAAACCCATACAGCCCCTCAGAACTCATCCGCATTTGCTTACTCAAATTGCCTGAACATTTACGACATATTATTTTAGCAGGACGTTGCAAAGAAGACATTGAGGCTTTTCAGGGACTGCTACAAGAACTGGAAATTGACACAGACAGTCGCGGGATGCGAAAACAGGAAAACAACCACTACAGGTCACTTCCGTCACAATTCCGTGACGACAGAAACAATAACTGGACACGACAGGTCTATTCTTACAACGCAAATCGTGACGAAAATAGACACCACCCGTACGACAACCGTTGGCAGAGTAGTAATAATTACAGGGAAAGATCACCTCTCCGCGGTAGTGACTATCACAGAGACAATCAGAGAAACAGACAATATGGGAACCAAAATAATTATTATTACGGGAGACAGAATAACTTTAGACGCAACGGTCCAGCGCAGAGTTACGATTCAGGGAGAAATTCTCCACCACATGACCGACAAACAAGAAACTATGTAAACTACCGACAAAACGACAGACGTGAATTTCATCAGAACTGGCGGGATTCTAACAGAGCTGGGCCCTCTCGGCAAGGCGAATTCGTAGAAGTTAGGTCTCCTAATCCCAATAACAACGCGCGCCAACAAAGAGACAGACAATGACTCGCGCCGCAGGCACCCACGTGCGCCGGCTGGCTCAGAGAAAAATAACATAGACGCTAACCTTGTGAAAAATTCCAGTATTCTTTACTGACGTATACTGCATGATAATTGCGTTCAAGCTGAAATTCTGAGTACTTTGAAGAGTAAAAGATTGTACCACATTTCACATGTAAAACCGTTTATTGAAAGATAATCTGCCTTTTAACTTTGTCTTTCCCACAAAATTTTTCACTTCACATTTCTAGTATGCTTTGTCAGACTTAAGAAACTGTTAACATGCAACAATGTTTGAAGTTAAATATCCAGTCAAGAACCAAGAGAACTTATTGAAACAGAAATGACGAATGCATTGTTATAGTGAACAGACGTCACAGTATTATTGTGTGTGTACATTCTTGCTTGTTAGTGGCACGATTACGTAACGACCATAAGGCTCACATACTTAAAACATATACTGGTACTGCTAATGAGATTTTAATGCAACATTTTGGTTTACTTGAAAATATATTCAGGATTTAAAGTACTTTCTGTGAGATACCAGACGACACAGTGGTTAGTTTAAGTGACAACTACACGGTTTTATCACGACGCTACTAATGAGTGACAATTAACAATGTTGCTTTTGCGGTGTATCTGTTTTAAATCTGCACAGTTTTTCTGAATTCTTCTGGAAATCAACACATGCTTTATTAGTAACTTTTGTGGTATAGCTACAAGGAGATAGCCTTTTCCATAGCACAACAATACGTTACAGCACAGTACTTTCATCATCACAACAATAAGCGTAATAACTAAGATATCTCTACGCAAAGCATTTCACTTTTGTTTATCATGAGCTAAGTACATTGACTTCTGCAGAACTTAGCTTTCGGAGGACGATAACTACGACACTTCCACAGAGATTATCTTACAGCAAGACGCATATTTAGCGCTACAGGACATGTATTTGAGTGATTAATTTTGTACTTAAAACATTTATTTTTAAAGATTTTTGAATTACAAAGAAAGTTTTCCGTGATACATTTCATTCCATTGCTGTAATCTGTAACACCTGAGGGTATAATTACATTAATCCTCAGGGGGGTACACGCTTACTTTGTGTACCATGTGTTTGGCAAGCACAAAGAGCCCTAGCTAATATGGTATTTGCTTATACAACTTTACACTTCGGTACCATATTTCTCTAACACACAAGTTACACAGCTATCTGATCATTTAACTGAGAGATAAACATGTTTTTTACTACGTCAGTGACACATGTTTACGTAATTACACCGTTGGATAACTTCACACTTACGAAATTGTATTTTGTCTGTACTTTGTAAACTGTTCATATTTTTTCGGAATCATTGTGATACTATGAGAGCTTTGAATGATGTATTTCGTATGAGATCATGATTTTTAAAGTACGTTTGAGGTAGATGACACTATTGAAATGAGCAGAGAATTTTTTTAGGTTTTGAAATTATTGCAGAAAGCTACGACGTTTTTGAGATTTGACTGAGGTGTTATGATATTATTACGACGACGATGTGTATTATGCTGTTGAGATATGTTTATGATCAATAAGATGAGGCTACCGTATATGAGGAATAATAAGTATGTTGGAAACCAAGAATCGTGCTTTAAGAGTTATGAAATGTGCGTAAATGCGTGACTGTATCACAGTGCTGACGAATATTTTATTTGGACACTTATATTGATAGAATTTTCTTTCTACAGATTTGTAACGCTAATTCTTGACCTGTGAAATATTTTTATGTGAGACTGTCACTGTAGCGGAAACTGCTGTCGTAAATATTTCCGTAAGAAAGTTAAGTGACCACCTGCACGTAATGCGTCGCGGGCACCCACCTGGGCGACAGCCGCCCGAAAAAAAGCCATTAGCCATTCAACGGCACAGGTAGAAAAAAAAGGGGAGGCCATTATACTCGCTATTGACATTGCCTTGTTGAAAGCATACTGTGGAGCTCGTAATTTATGATATTTACTGAAATGTCTAATGAAATGACGAGAAATATTTTTACATCTGCACACCTGATTACGACAAGCGTCTTTCTACGAGAGTTGAGAGAATTTCTACTAACTTATGAAATGTCACATGGCTATTGAATGATATTTTTATGCTTTGGTTTGCGTAATTGCTTATTTCATTTGATACCTGTTTTCCAGCTGTGTTACAGCATTAGTTTTATAAAATAAACTTAGATGCATTTGCTAATGTGAACACTTTCTGTCAACAGATCTATTAAATGATAATTTTGTAATCCACATTCTTTAAAAAAAGGAGCACTTGGAAAGGAAAGAACAATAAGAAGGGACTAGTAACAGTAACTGGACACATAATTTTCTTTTCAAGTTCATGGTAATATTTTTTTTTTATAATAAGTTGTTGTGGTGCACCACTTTAATTTACATAGACATTAAGATGTGAATATACACTTCCCTTATCTGCATTATTGTTTTTACTGTAATATCTTTTCTGCTTGAGCTTTGTCATGTATAGATATAAATTTTATATTTTTTATATTTGCTGCTGCTGTTTGCCAGGCGTAGTGCTACTGAATTTTATATTGTGTTACTCTGTTAAGCTAGTTTTACTACTGACTTATTTTTCTTGTTACTGTACATTGGCTCATATTAGTTGTAATGTTGCATTGCTTGGTAATTTATATTTACTGTTGCTTGCTTTGCAATTTTCCATTTTTTTTGCATTGCTGTTTGTGTTAATTTGTTATGTGCTGCTGCATTGCCTCGTCCCTTAGTTTAGTATCTGAGCTCAGTAGATTTAAGTTAGCTTAAGAGGAGACTATATAGGAAACTAACTATTATAAATTTATAAGAAATGCATTGAGAAGCTATCAGAAAATGGTCTGGCAAAATAAAAAGGATACTGTACAGTGGAGAAAAACTATTATTGACAGAGGATGTGAACAGAATACAGAAAGTAGAGAGAAAAACTATTTTTGACAGAGGATGTGAACAAAATACAGAAGGCAGGCTTAGATAGGACTTTTGGGAATAATGATGAATGAAGGGAGATCTCCAAGAAGCAAAGAAAGTTTTGTTTGCAAAATACTGCAATGAAACAAACCCTGTCCTTTCCTTTTGTGTTATCCCACTATGTGTTTGGGTACCCTTGTGTATATATGTTCTTCCTGTCTTTATATGTTTACCTCATCAGACTTATGTTGTAGAATTTTTCTAATAATATGTTATTTACTTTGTAAAGATGTTAGACATTATTAATTCTGTTTTGTTTTAATGCTCATATGTAAAGTTGATGTTTCAAAAGTTATTCTGATCTTTTATGTATTTACTTATGTCATAATTCCTGTAACACTGATGTATATGTTTATTTCTATTCTTTTGTAAAGCCCCTATTACTACAAACGTTATCTGTATTATTATGTTTTTAATGATGTGTTTTGTACCTTTGTTATTGTATTCTTATGTTATAAAATTGTAATTGTCACCAGTTCATGATATTATTAACTTGTTAGTTACATTTCACTGCACACGTTTCTGTTGGTCATAGTATATGGACAATATGTGAGAAGTAGGGACTGATAGTGTTTGCACGTGTGTTAATGATTCAGCAAGGGACTGGATAACAGCATTGCTGGTTCTAAGGACAATTTCAAAAACTTTGTGAGTGCACAAGTGGTGGTTTATGGACTTGCTATATTGTCCGCAAGACTCTTCAGTGGTGATTGTGCACCTGCACAGTCACAACAGATGGCTGCTGGCCATCTCTTCAAGGACTACAGTGTGTCTACATCTTTGATGATCCATCAATACCATTATTTCTACAAGGACTGCAGTGGGTCTGCACCTCTGGTGGCCCACCAATACCGTAATCTCTACCAGGACTACAGTGGGTCTGCTCTGTGATGACCTACCTACCAATACTCTTCAAAATTTCGACTGACTCTGCTGTGGGTTTGCTCTGTTGTGGCCCATTACCTGTATGCATGTCAAGAGTCAGCACTGTCTTTCCGTTGGAAGGACAACACTACTTCTTCAAGACTGCATGGAAATCCACTACTTCCATGTGCATTTCCTTCTACTGCTCAGACTTTGAGAAAAACACTACTATTTTACCGTAATGAACGATCTGGACTGTCTTTATGGACTGTGAGAAATTTTTAGCTTTTGACCAACATTGTATCAATAAGTGTGTGCATTTGATTTCTTTGTTATTGTAACTATGAAAAATTTTTTTCAAATCTGTATTGGCCACTGCCCAATCCAATTTGTAAAATTTTTTGTGGGGAGCATGGGGGCTATGTAAGTAGGCTGTTTAGGTTTTTTTTATTGGTAACGCCACCTCTGTATGAAAATCACTGGCTGTGCTGTGTGCAGTCTGTGGCTGCTTTGCATTGTTGTAATACATGCCATTGTAGTGTTAGGCAGCTGGCTGTGAACAGCGCGTAGCGTTGCGCAGTTGGAGGTGAGCCGCCAGCAGTGGTGGATGTGGGGAGAGAGATGGCGGAGTTTTGAAATTTGTCATTAACTGCTATATTTATATATGATGATATCAAGGTACATACATTGTTTGTTCTCTATTAATATCTTTCATTTGCTAACTATCCCTATCAGTAGTTAGTGCCTTCCATAGTTTGAATCTTTTATTTAGCTGGCAGTAGTGGCGCTCGCTGTATTGCAGTAGCTTGAGCAGCGAAGACTTTTGTGAGGTAAGTGATTTGTGAAAGGTATAGTTTAATGTTAGTCAGGGCCATTCTTTTGTAGGGAATTTTGAAAGTCAGATTGCGTTGCGCTAACAAAATATTGTGTGTCAGTTTAAGCACAGTCATGTATAACAGTTCAAAAGGGGACGTTTCACCTGTTGCAACGACGTATGCTATTATGACAGTGCTTTTTTTTCACAGGCTATCGAACGTTGTTAAAAAAAAGCATATATTGTTAAATTTGATGAAACCATAATTACATCAGTAATCGGGAGAAAAAAGAAAGGTTTCGTGCATAAATCACATTTGCTTCTTTGGGTACCATCACTTGCCTAATATATTGTTGTGGTATTATAAATTATTGATGCATTATAGCCATTATCTATGTTACAGGAAAAGTCTGCCCAATATATTAATAATATTTTGTGTTAATGGGATTGGCTCATAATTTTGCTACTTCAGATGGAAAAGAAACACGTAATGCTTCTAATGAACAAATCAATGTAAGCTGCCTTCATCAGATGGAAAAAAAATACGCAATGGGATAAAATATCGTTCTCTGAAATGATAATTTCTGACTGTATCAGTAATAGAGTTCTGGTCCGCTACACATACACAGTTTTAATCTGCCAGGAAGTTTCATACCAGAACCTACTCTTCCACAGAGTGAAAATAAATTCTAAAAAATGGACTCTAAAAATGAGCTGGGATATGGGTTTGCAGATCTATGATAAAACAGTCCTTTAAGACTTCTGATCATTATCAGGCTCATTGGAACAGCCGTATTTGCTATTGGAGTTATATTTACTCAAACACTGATCTAACATCATCTTCGGTGTTTTCCTATTCTGAAAAAGTTCATCGTCTTGTTGAATACAAGGTGTAATCCCTGTGCGTAATAAAGTTATCTTCTGTAGAAATGCGCCACATGATGAATGATACCTATAGATTGGTAGTGAGAAGTGAATTTAAAAGAATTAAAAGCATGAAAATTCAGCCTTGTAAATAGGTATTACAGGTAGCCAGACGACGTAAGCAGGAAAACTAATACTCTCTCGTTCTTCCCCCCCCCCCTCTTTTTTTCGCTGCTGAACATACCAAGGCTGGCGTTGCTTCACTCCCTAAAGTGTACTCGCAGCTGCTTTTCTCTTTCTTTGTTAACAAAGGGGAACAAATTTCAGTAAGTCATTTCGAAGTCAGCCATCTGATGTTAATGTCAACTTTTACGCTTTATGGAGTAACATCTGTGACTTGTATATTGTAAACTCTATGGCTGATATATTTTGTAGTTCATTGTTTTGTTCTCCGATGTTATGGTAATCAAATTTCACTTGAATCAGTTCATTCGTAATGTATGTGCTTTCACTGTATCAGAAATAAGGTAGAAGTGTACATGTACAAATCATCTGACTGTTCTGACTGAAAGTTTCATCTGGAAATTGCTTTCTTTCGGTAAAGGACATTCACAGCTGCATAAGTATCGGTGAAACTGAAGATTTATCAGTAGGTGACTATTCTACCAACCGACTGCAGCTGTAGACATTGACGGTAAGAATTTTATTACTTTTCCAGTTTTTAAAGGCCTGCGTGCAATGAACGAATTGTTATGCCACCATAGTTAGACTCTGGGAAGCCGCCTTGTTGCACTTCCAGTAACGTGCTTAACATTTTAGTGGGCTTTTTGATCATGTGTGGCGTGGAACTGATACTAGCGGCGTATATTTTACGACGGAAACAATTTGTGTTTATGCCCGAAAAGGATCATTAGCGGTCCGACTATACAATTTTAATTTTCGTTACCTTAACTGTTCTGTTGTTTATATTCTTAACGATTATAAATGCCAGGTATTTAAGCGTTGGAGGCAAATTAATGCTTTACCGTCGGTCATTTCCAGCTAGAAACAAATTTTGTCTACTGATGGTGATCAGTTTTGAGTCTTACAGATATGGATGTTTCATTTATTAAATCATATTTTGCAGGATAAATCTAGGGATAATAAATCGACACTTTTTCACATCAGCTGTTGTCCATGAATGAAAAATAACTTTCGTAGCGGGTTTAAGGTTACCTGTTCGATAATTAATTATTTATTTTTCTACGTATGTGGCATAATGAGCTAAAAGGAAATACAGATGAAGTCAAACAAAGAACACTGGAAACAACGACACTCAAGTAAAGCACAGATTATATGTATGTTTAAGCCACTTTTCAATGTGACAGCGCGCGATTATCGACAGTTAAAAACTTCCGCGGAAGCTCTTTGAGACAATCGTGGCTGAAGTGGCAGAGACTTTCAGTTCTTCTTCTTAAATTGTACTGCCAACCATGACAACAGTCTTGGATGCCGATTTTTGTTATTGTAACTTATGGACGTTCGATCTGTTAACAGATTATTAAGGGTAACGTAGTCCTATAAGGATAACACCATCCTTGCAGGATCGAGTCTGGCAAATACTTAAACTTACATGCGTTCTGTGAGGTGACATCGAATACTTGTAAATGCTTGACAATAACGTAATACGGAAATTGCAGCAGCGAAATGAAAATTTCTACAGCATTAAGCGTAAAATGTTCCTTAAAGAATTCACTCGGTCTCCAGACGTGTATTACAAAAATTGCCTTTTGTTTGCTACATAACGAGTTTAAATTTTTCACTGTATGTTTTGAAATGTTCTACAATTTTGCTTTCACACATATCAACTAAACATTTCAAACAGTTAACATCTTGATTTTTGTATATCATGAAATCGTGCTTTAGTTTATTTCGCATTTCCTGCGGTCTACATATTTTGCCTCTATGTGGTCACTTGCTCTTAACGAACAGTTTCGGGCTATTCATGCTGTAATGGTATCTTTTCCTCTATTACCAGATTGTGTTTTATATGCACTGTACGAGTTAAATACTTTGCTGATGATTTGGTTACCAATTCCCAAGTTTACCTTGTGACCTGTTATAGTTTCAAAAGCAGAAAATTTTGTGTGCCAGTCGACAGTTGTCTTTCTTGGTGTGGAAGTGTTGCCAAATTTTTGTCTAGTTTAAGGTTGAGCAACAAGTACACTGTTTTTTTTTCTACTGATTTTTATTTATTTCCAACTAGTGTTCGGCTTGTTGGTCACCTTCAGGAAACAACTGACTAGCGTCTGAAAGGGACACTTGTTCTTCAGTTTTTTTAACATTACCGATCAGGTTGTTACCGGAGGAAGGATAAGCAAACAATAGTTTATTGTAGATGTGACTGAAAACGGGTGGAGAGGAGGTTGAGTGTTAGGACAAATGAACTGAGTGCAGAGGTTGTATTGCAAAAGCTTCTTAGTGCTGAAAATATTGAGCCTGACTTAGGTTTATCTTTTACTAACTGGGGGCATTACGCTGGCTCTGCGATACGTTAAACTACTGAAATAATTTTGGGACACTTACGATTATTTTCTTTTAATAGCGCGATAGTTTAACAGCTTAAACAGTCGGATGTTCCTTTTCATGCAGGAATTTAATATTGACTTGATCTGTCTGAAATAACCACTTCTGATTCAAAAAATAATGGAAGCTGAAACGATTTCAGAACTCGAGGCAAACTGCAGCAGACGAGGGTCGCCTAGCAGATAACATGTAGAAGAATGATGGGTTGGTTTGTTCCTGGTATCATAACACATCATGTCAGGTACATAAGATTGTTAAAAGTAACAGATTAGTTTCCACAGAATGCGTAGTAACCTACTATCGAACGTACGTACTTCGTCATATAATACGAAAAAAATGTCCGTATACTTACTTATGGACTTCTACCGATGCAATCCGAGACAGTGTCTTCAGAATGTAGGGAGAGATGGTGCGAGACTAATGTGGCTGTGTAAACACGACCGATAATCGCCGGCAGTGGGGAAGGTCGGAATTAAAATCAAATATTGATTATCGAGATGGACTCTAAGAGAGGTCACACGGAATGTACAGTGACTTAGAAAAGAGGACCAAGCTACGAGGAAAAACACGGAAACGGTGGCTTCTTCAGTTTCAGTTCAGTACGAAACTCGTCAGGTCGATTGGTATACATTGGACAACTATGTGTTCCAGCGTTACCCTTTGTTCAGTTTGCACTTTAAATTTCCGCAAGATCTGAATTTCTTACCAATACAGATATTGGAGCATACAGAGAACAACGGAAAGGCCACGTGGGAGGCGTGGAGGATCTGTTGTATGCGACTTCGGAGCTTGTTTCTGTACAACACCGACGAAACAAAAATCACTGTCGGCCACAGAATGGTTTGAGTGGCCAGTAACTAGAACGTAATGTTCTATGAATTTGGGGCAGGATTTGTGTTTTAATCAAAAAAAGAAGGCAATACAACATAGCACGACCATCGGCATTGTAATAAGAGCTCAAGCACTCTATGCAGCAAAATTAATTGCTTTACTCAAAGTAGAAGAAGTGGAGAGAACGCAGAACAACAAAAAAACAGAGAAATGTCCTTTGAAAAAATTCTTGGACCTGAAACAGGTGAAAGCGGGAAGTATATACCAAGGAGGAAGAGAGAACTCTTTAGGACACTCCGAAAACGTCCAGATACAACTCTGAGGGAAGTTGCCACTTTTATGTATAGAATGAAGGAAAGCAGACTAATGAAACAAATACTGCAGTGCTTCAGCAGCACTAAGAACAAAAATTACTGGACCAGTGAAACACAGTAAGACCTGAATAAAACGAATTTTTCTGAGGATGATATCCAGAACAGTGACAACTTCAGAACCAAAATTAATACTTTGGCAGTTGACAAGGACAAGGAAAACATACCTCTAATTTAAAAGAATCGATGGTTTATGAGTATTTTCTGTACTTCATGTATGAGTGTTTTCCCTGAGGATAAATCTTATATTTCCTGAAATATGGTATAAAAAATAAATTTTTAATAGCTAAATGTATGTCGGACCCTGTCACTGTCGCCATGTTACAGAACACAAAATTTCACTCCCGGTGGCCAATACCTGTCGAAAACAGGATGAAACAGGAAATCAATACCCTTAACCTTGAAACGTCCCTTTTAGAAAAATTTATACAAGACTGTGCTTAACCTGAGACACAATATTTTGTTAGCGCAACGCAATCTGACTTTCAAAATTCCCTACAAAAGAATGGCCCTGACTAACATTAAACTATACCTTTCACAAATCACTTACCTCACAAAAATCTTCGCTGCTCAAGCTACTGCAATACAGCGAGCGCCACTACTGCCAGCTAAATAAAAGATTCAAACTATGGAAGGCACTAACTACTGATAGGTATAGTTAGCAAATGAAAGATATTAATAGAGAACAAACAATGTATTTACCTTGATATCATCATATATAAATATAGCAGTTCATGACAAATTTCAAAACTCCGCCATCTCTCTCCCCACATCCACCACTGCTGGCGGCTCACCTCCAACTGCGCAACGCTACGCGCTGTTCACATCCAGCTGCCGCTGCCCAACACAACAATGGCGAGTATTACAACAATGCAAAGCAGCCACAGACTGCACACAGCACAGCCAGTGATTTTCATACAGAGGTGGAGTTACCAATAAAAAAACCTAAACAGCCTACTTACATAAAGAAAACATAAACAGCCTACTTACAACCTCACAGCAGCACCTATCAGTTACAATCACTGATATGTTATTTTATGCTAAGCGCCATTTCAAGAAGCTTTCACATCCCATCACAGAATATGCATACGTCAAAATTCTACGATTTAAAATAATAACTGAAGTCTATGAATTATCTCGTGGTTTTGAAGCGCCAGGTGTTTGGTGAAGGATACAGTTATCTAGTACAGCTGATGACACATAACTGACTGATATAAGACGCACCGAGACAATTTGTTTTGGCGAAAAGTGCGATAATGTTATTTGTTTGGAATCGAGGTCAAATATGACAGGTCTGGTATGTGTTGTTTATGTCGTGCTAATCTCGTGCTTATTTTGCAACAGTTGTAGTAATCAACTGTCACATGAATTCTTACTAAAAATTTTGAATGTGTCAAATACAAATGCGGACCATTCAGAAAAAGAAAAAATGCAGAAAATGTAGGTTAGAATTGTGGTGTCCGTAATAAATCGGCACGGAGTGACGTAATTTATCCCTATTTTTTAGCATTTTCTTCATATTCTGGCATTACATTTTCAAATACTCTATCAAACTCTCTGAAGTTTTATTGTTTGGTAATTAGACAGAAGCATGTACCAAAACCTCAGTCATAGTGTTTTATATGATGGCATGATACACTTCATAAAACGATGTTAGTTTGCCCCAGACGTTTGAGCACATACCACAAAATAAATCCGGTTGCTCCCCAGGAAACGCCTAATAGGGTGGAACTAATGAATCGCTAAGTACTATACTGTTTTCCATGAGCCCTCCTCTCTTCTTTCTAGAAACTTCGTGCTTGTGTGGCTTTCCTGATTGCATCTTGAGGCTGTAAATCTCATGTTTCTATTTCTGTAAGGTACATTTTTCCAGTTTTTTAAATTATACTTCGTTAGGAAACGTCTACTGTATGCCTTAGAGGTAGTATGCCTCATCTTTATAAGCTTTTTTGTTTATGTTTTACCAAGTTAGGTCATGTAACAGTATTTTTCAAGAGTGTCTGAATGTGATTTCTTAGCCTGCCTGGGTCAGTTTTTTTCTGTGTCCCACGAATTGGATTTTTCGCAAATGCATTGTATTCATGATTTTATTGAATACGATGTATTTGCATTAGACTTTAACTGATGTATTGCATCTTTTACTCCTGGTACTAAGATTTTTCTAGTGGTTTTGCGTTATCTTTATTTCTAATTATTGTTATTTGTTAGATAACTATCTCTGATATGTAAAGTACTTCTGTTTGGATCAGTGTTATGTTAGAGTTTACAATTGGACTGAAATAATTTTTTATTATAAACATCAAGATTTTCAGTGACCCATTGACCTAAGTGTTTAAATTGTTGAACACAGAATATTCTGTAATTGATTATTTTAACCTCATCCATTGATTTTTTATATCAGTCATTAATTTTTTTTCTTTCAAATGGATACAATAGTTCAATTTTCCCTACTCGTGCCTGCAGTTCAAATCATTTTTGTTCCTCAGTGATGGCATTGGCAGATAGTGTTAAGGCATCTGCAAAGGGTAGACAGTTTAATTCTGTAACTTTGTGTTTAGGTCCCAGTCGGTGTGTTGGTGCACCTGGTGTCTTCCACTGAATTACAGTTATTCAAGAGAATAATTACAACGATAACGGGGATAGGATATACCTTTCCCTTAATCCTGCGTCTATTTTAAATTTTTCGCTGAATTTTCCTATAAATTTTACTTTTGATTTGCCTCTGTTTTCTTCTGTATGATGCTTGTTTTCTCTTGATACAATCCAAATTCAGCTAGCATTCGGAAAAGAGATTATCGGTATGTTCTGTCACATGCTTTTTCAACTATCACAAACATAATCACACATCCTTTGTTTCCTATGTTGTGGGAATCTTGCAATGAATTACTCATGTTAAGAATTTGTTGAGTGCACGATAATCCTTTTCTGAATCCTCCCTGGAATCTGCCGAGCTGAGGAGCTAGTTGTGGATCCATTCCGTTGAGTAAAGTTAGTTAAGTGAAAGCAGTGAGAATCCACGATAGTTGTTTTGCTCTGACATACTGCTTTCTCTGTAACAGCTGTAGTAACAGCTGTACGTCTGTTGTTTACCAGTTTTCGTGGATTTGCATTTCAAGCGTTTTTATGTGTTTACTGGCCTTACATTACTGACCTAAGACTATTATTAATTTACATGCAGACCCATACATACACCTGTGAGAACGGCGCATACACTTAAAATTTCTTTCCACTGGTTTTTTTTTTTTTTGTTTTACCATTCGATGTCCTATGTTGACTAGTGTATTTAATGCTGGAGGCATCTAACTACAAGTATTGTAACGGATCATTAGCTCTAATTCCTCCTATTCGGGTGACACGACACATGCCATTCTTCTCCATAAAACGTGGACAACCGACATGTTGCCTCATACCAACGTGTGAACGAGATGTGTATTCACCTAGAACATCGCTGTTAAGCATGACAACTGTTCATTTAACATTAATATCGGACACTGTTACAGTAAAACTCAGTCATAAAATGGCTCTAAGCACTATGGGACTTAACATCTGAGGTCACCAGTCCCCTAGACTTAGAACTACTTAAACCTAACTATCCTAAGGACATCACACACATCCATGCCCGAGGCAGGATTCGAACCTGCGACCGTAGTAGCAGCGCGGTTCCGGACTGAAGCGCCTAGAACCGTTCGGCCACAGCGGCCGACAAAACTCAGTCATAAAGAGTGTTGCTGCGATGATTAGGGGAAAACTGTATTAAGACGCATTATACGTCCTTGTTCGTACAATTTATTTCCATTGTTGGAAGAACCATTTTTCTTCAGTGTTATTACATTCCAAGAACTTTCACTTCGTGGATGTACGAATTATAGGGACTATTTAAACAATTTTTTCCGAACTTTATCAGTTACAAATATGTTTTTAATCAAGAATAGAATTTTATGTTCTCAAATATGGATGACAGTCTAAATGTTCCAACTTGTATTTAATTATTAAAAATTTATTTTATGCCGTATTCGAGGAAATACAGGATTTACCGGCAGAACAAATATGTGAAGCACAGAAAATATTTCTGAGCCATTGTACGCTTTTATAAATTAGAGTTATGTTTTGAACAAAATTTAGTTATTTGCTCAAATAGTGACCTTTGATATAGATGCATTTCTGATCATAGATATATGCTTTACTTGACCGCCATATAGTTATTCGGGCGACTTACTTTGAAGCATGTTATTACAACTCTTGGAACTTATCGCTGCAAGTAAGGCTTTGTAACGGGCACTCATTAATCTGTGAAAGTCACTACGTGCTTGGCAAGCGATTATGGATGCCCTGTATGTTCCCACCCAAATGACTGCAACAATTCCTTGTGTGTCACGCACGTTCTGCGCGCGGATGGGCGTTGCCGTGCGATAAACAGATTCCCACATCAGAGTGTCTAGTTGTTTGTTTTGTATTGCACAATGCATTTTTTGTGGCGTATCACAATAGGCAGCAGCATTCACCTCAAGGCAACATTCGACTAGAAGTCGTCTCTTGGCGTCGATCTTTGGTGATAAATATAATTGACGCCATTCGGCCGACGTAATCGTTTTCAAATATGCGCCGAAACATCCAAGTTCCATTTTCCGTACTCCGATGAGCTCCACACAACCATTTCATTTTTTCATCACTGTACTGATTTTTCGAAGTTTTGGGATTTATATCAAAACATGTGTAATAATTAATATGTCGAGACTTTTGGCATGTTCTACAGATACTAAAAGTGCCGTCTACAATGGAAAGGTAACTATTCTTTTGGTTCTGTTTAACTCAGATCGCATATTTTTGCAGTTCTCCTAGTTTTCCGAGACCTCTACCGCATAACTGCGCAGTAAAGCTCGACAATTCTAAACCTAACCGAGAAAAAAATTCCATTTCGGTATCTGGCCAGCAAAACGAGGGGAAGACTGTAGTGTACTTTTCTGTCACCCGACCCTGCGCCGGTGATGTCTTCAGGCAGGTTTGTTGCAACAGCTGCCTTGTCGCGTATCTCAATAAGCAGCTTTGTGCATCTTCTCAGTCCCCCGATTGTAGCCACAAGCTTTCGTGAAATTCTCAACTTATATATCCAAAGCTATTTTGTTTATTTTCTTCCATTTGTTCACGTTATTGTTCTCATAGATTATCTATCCGAAGGCATTCTCTTAACTTGCTCAAAGACTCTATAACTGGATTTGTTTTAGTTCTCTCTACAGTAGCAGTTTCAGTTGCCATTGTCTCTGTTATTTTACGATTTCTTCTCCGATACCTTCTTGATACTTCTTGACAGGCCGAGCGGTTCTAGGCGCTTCAGTCTGAAACCGCGCGACCGCTGCAGTCGCAGGTTCGAACCCTACCTAGGGCATGGATGTGTGTGTTGTACTTAGGTTAGTTAGGTTTAAGTAGTTCTAAGTTCTAGGGGACTGATGACCTCAGATGTTAAGTTCCATAGTACTCAGAGCCATTTGAACCATTTGAACTTTTTGACAGCGCCTCTATTATTCAGTTTTCATCGCTCTTATGTTCTTCGTGTTCTTGTCCCTAATTTTCGATATTTGTGCACCATAGTACCTGTGCATTCAGTTACTGTCTTATTTATTCTTAATTACATACTTATTCCGCAATACGCTATTTACTTGTTTTATTGGTGCCTTACCTTCACCAGCTAAGTTCACAATTTGTGTTTCGCTGACTTCTTTAATTGTTCTTCACACTCCTGCTTTGATTAGGTGCCATATATCTATATAGGGTTCTCATGGAGTGGGCGCATGTGACAGTGCTGAAGGTGATATGTTTACATCTACATCTCCATCTCCCTGTTTATCCATCAACATCTAAATCTACAATTATACACTGGGACCAACTGTGAAGTGCATCGCAAAAACACATTATTAAATTTTTCATTTAATACCTGTTGTTGAAACTTTGTAAGAAAGCTTTTCAAGGATTGTCACCGTTTATCTTCAACCCTCTGCTCGTTCAAGTTCTTTTTTTCAGTATTCCCGTGACCCTCTTCTGTGAGTCAAACAAACTGGTGACCATTTGTGCTGCCTTTGTTTGTATACGTTCAAAAAAAAAAAGTTCAAATGGCTCTGAGCGCTATGGGACTCAACATCTGAGGTCATAAGTCCCCTAGAACTTAGAACTACTTAAAGCTAACTAACCTAAGGACATCACACACATCCATGCCCGAGGCAGGATTCGAACCTGCGACCGTAGCGGTCGCGCGGTTCCAGAATGAAGCGGCTAGAACCGTTCGGCAACAACGGCCGGCGTATACGTTCAACAACCCCTATAAGTACTATTTATAATATGTGCCGCCCTCTGAACAATAATGTAGGAGGGGCCTCATATGAGATCTTTTAAGTAATCTCCTTTGTAGAGTGATTGCATTTTCCCAGTATGCTATTAATGAACCGAAGTCTACTACTTTCTTTACGTACAGCTGAGACCATAAGATCATTCAATTTCGTATCACACCATATTATTACGTCCAGATATTTATATGAGTTGACTGGTTATAATTACAACCCATTGACATAATTGTCATGGGATACATCTTATCTAAGCTTCGTGAAATGCACAGTAATATATTTTTGTCAATGCTTCGACAACTTTGAATGCTTGACAAGATATGGGGTATATATGTGCAGTTTTTGTAGCTAATACGCTGCATCAAGTGCAAAACGACTGTGTTTACTATTAATATGGTTTGCCAGGTCATTAACAAACAAACACGAACAGTAAGGATCCCAGTAGGTTTCCATGGGGACAAACTATCCATCGGATGAAGAGTTCCTGTGGGTGCTTTGCAGGTGGGGCAGGCCATGTTCCGGAGCCAGTTTCATCCACTGCCCTACGTCTTTCATCTTCGTCAGCACACAACGTGACACAAACTCTACAGATATTCATCAAAGTTAACTGTACTAGACAGATTAAGACACAAGACTCGCCGGCCGTTGTGGCCGCGCGATTCTAGGCGCTTTAGTCCGGGAACGCGCTGCTCCTGCGGTCGCAGGTTCGAATCCTGACTTGGGCGTGGATGTATGTGCTGTCCTTAGGTTAGTTAGGTTTCAGTACTTCTAAGTCTAAGGGACTGATGACCTCAGATGTTAAGTCCCATAGTGCTCAGAGCAATTTGAACCATTTGAACGCAGCACTCGCACTTCGTATAGCAAAGATTTCATTTTGTGCAAAGAAGGAAAGATTTCCATTTAGATGGGTGCACAAATGCTCAGAGGTATCAGACGCAACAATACTGCACAATTTCACTGTGATAATTTTCCAAGTGACTCTCGAAATAGCCACTGATGATGGAATCTGTTCGCGAAACATGTTCGTGAGAGAAGTAAGCGTGGTGTCTTCTCTGTGTCTCAGAATAAGTTAACGTTTATTTATAATTTTTAAGTGAACTAAAACAAATGTGTCAGTGAAAAGATGCGCAAGTTGTATGCCAAATGAAGACTAAGGGAAATAATAGCCCTCGCCTTTCCTAGAAACGATTCTTGTGGTAAATGGCACTGTGTAGTTTCTCTAATGGCAAGCGGCCATTTTTTGAATCCCTTGAGAAATGATTTTAAGTGTCGTTAAAACTCTAAACCCATTACAGAGTACGTTGGTATCTGCAATAACGGAATCCTCCCTGCTGCAAGATTATGGACAGAAAATGACATGCCTTCGAACGTTTCCTTAAAAGAAGTCGGGAAGAAAGCACGGTCTGCGGGCGACCGTTTGCTGAGGCGCCATCGCTACGGTTATCGGGCAGTGGGCCGGCTAGATAACGAGACGCCAATCGGATGGCATCCGCTCGCATTGTGTATCGAAGCGATAGCCAGTGGTGTGTGCCCAAGATAACGGAAAACGGGACCACTGGAACCCGGCCAGGTGCGGCCGCACTGCCTCGAGTTCGCATGCACTCCAGCGAGACACGGTACGATACCGAATTAGAGATAAAATCCGGCCACTTTATGGGATTTTGGTGTAAAAATTACAGTTACACTCCTTTTCATTATTTGGTACAATATTTTCACTTCCAAATGTGCGTTTGTCGAATGAAACCTGTCTCTTCACATCTCAGTGATTACCTACACTTCGATTAAAATTACACGTCACGCCCGAAGTGTTTTCTGTTGCTAAAATGCCACAAAAATATTGATCAGTTCACCCAATTCTTTGTTTGGTTATCTTTCTATTGCGTCTGAATTCCGAATCCTAGGTCTGGCCCTTCTATTTCGTATTTCATCACGCATGATAGCCTCACATACACACGCACACACACACACACACACACACACACACACACACACACACACAAACACAAACACACACAATCACAGAGATCGGCTTACATTAGCTAAGCTCCGCACGACATATCGTGAAGCCGAGCACTATGGGACTTAACTTCTGAGGTCATCAGTTCCCTAGAACTTAGAACTACTTAAACTTAACTAACCTAAGAAAAACACACACATCCATGCCAGAGGCAGGATTCGAACCTGCGACCGTAGCAGTCCTGCGGTTCCGGACTGAAGCGCCTAGAACCGCTGGGCCACAACTGCCGGCTGCGATTTATCGTTGCGGCTGGGTCATTAGAGTCATAAATATAACTATCAAACAGTGTAGTAGCATAGCGCAGTGGCTGGCGTATAAACCTGAAGCGTGAAAGGTCGTAGATTCGAATTTCGTCGAATGTAGCCAAACTATTTACATTTCTAAATCTATTCAAAAGACTGATTAATATTTGTGTTCGATTCATTGGTTTAAATAAAACAATTTTATTTCTAATATTCCTGATCTTCATCATCGTTTTGGAATTTTTTATTTGCTCTTAATTTTTTTCTTGGTATTCATTTTTCGAATGGAATCTGCCTGTGTTGCCTGTAATGAGCAACCAAGTGCTAACCAGGGCTGCTCATCGGTTGGTAACGTGGCACCTCGTGTTGCCAGCGCGTGAGGACAGTTTCAGATAACCAATGATAGCGAGAAATTACAGTTCGCTTTTGTAAATCACGAGTTCGAGACATTCTCAACAGTGTTTTGAAGAAGAGAAAAGTGTTTGGAAAGTTTTTTTCTCGCAGACCATGACTCTCGAACAAAAACAGCGAAGCTTGAAGGCCTGCCGCGATTTGATTGAAATTAAAAACTCAGACAATTCTTCCCTGGGAAAAATCATAACAGGTGACCGGACTTGCTGTTAACAATACGAAACTACCACTAAACGACAAAGTGCAGAAATGTCCATGAAGGGTGCTACCTTTGACGGTAAAACCGACGTTGAAGTTAATGTGGCGCACGAGTTGAACAACATCCCAAAGAAGGTCATTTCTAATTTTTTCACGTGTTTGTATGAATATTCTGTCCGTGTAAAACACTTGAAGCATCAAAACCATCATAGCTTTTTGGACAGACGGAGTACACGCATGGTTACGTCTAACGTTTGCTTTGAGTGCGACAAGTTTATCATTTTTTTACGCTTTCTATGTAACGTGTACGGTTTTTCTGTCATTTGTAATACAAGCCAGATATTGAACGAGAAGTCCTGACATGGCCAAAAGATAACTACTGTGATAAGTAGCAGTCCAAAACAGTGCAGTTGCACTGCGAGATGAGTAACAGCTGTGATTTGCAGCAGCAGAGACCGATCAATTGCTGCATTGTATCACAGTCCCAAAGCAAAATTAAGTTTTAACGCTCCCGTCGCTGAAAAGCCCATTGGAGCACAAGGTAGGATTAGGGGAGACAGTCGGTTGTGTCCATCACGATATTTGTGAAACTGTGGGCTTTTCTTGAGGAATATCACTGATGAAAAGCTCTCGGGTTGGCAGGTGGGTGGCGGTGGTGAGGTACCGATGAGTGTCATACTCATCACTTCCTCGCGAAAACAACAAAACGTCGTGGTCTATCGATGTTCTCACCCGGCTGGAGAGACTAGAAGTTTTCGCCAGCCCAGCATTCGTCGGAAGACATTCAAAGAAATCACGGAAAAACCAAAATCTGTCCTTCCGAATGCGAATCCATCACACAGTGTCTCAGCTTCTCACTTGGTTTCACGCGTGGAGGCAGTATTCGGTGAATGAGGACGATGACTCCAGAGCGCTCATACTTTCAGTGATCAATTTCAATAGCTACGGAGAAGAATGCAACATTATTCCTGAAGATTTATAGGAAATGGCAGATCGTGAGCTGTGTGTAGGCGTGGTAATCATTCTCAGTTCATAGAAGACCTTCCTTACGAAATTACACGCTCGTAACACTCCGCAAGTCACTCTACAGCTAATGGTAGAGTGGACTTCCCTGCTGCGTGATAAGGCAAATCACAGAATTCGTAATCAGTTTCTTCAGTAAACGCGCCCGGAATTTGCACATATTGCAACAGAGTCATGATCGTTGGACAGAGTGAATGTAAGGCACATAGAAGCCAGGAGGTCTCCGTATGTCTGAAAATCTCCTAGCACTCAAAACATAATATTTAATTTGGAACTGTATAACGTCTCGCGTTCCATGCGTTTTCTGAAACAAATTCAAGTACCGGCGACGGATCGGAAGAACTAACGCCGCGGGCCGAATAAGTCCCACGGGACGTAGTTCAAAGACCCCTGTGCTAGATGAAAAGTCCAGTCCCCACCGCGTAGTCCTATTGAGAGGGCGGAGCAAACGACACTCCGTTGATCATTAACAAGCGCAGGCCATTAAGATCGTTGCTCAAACTGCATTTCCTTCACTAGAAGCCACAGGGATTGATTGTTGCCTTTTTTCTCTTTCTTACATTTATCCCCAACAAAACAAACGCAAAAATCATTCTATGATCAATCATCTATATACCTACAGATATATACGAGAGTTGGAACTTAAATAGTGGCAACTATTTATTCACAACCGATACAAAACGGTTACATGTTTGCACCTGTTACTGTCCTTCAAAGCAGTCACCAGCGTTGTGTAGAACCCGTTGCCATCGATGTGGAAGGCGTAGTATACCGTTAGCAGAGCCTGTTCTGTTGATGGTGCGAATGGAGCGGTCTACTGTCTGTCTAATCTCTGGAACAGTTCTGAAGCGAATGCACGAAGTGGTTCCTTCATCTTCGGAATCAAATCAAATTCACCATCGCCTGCGACCAGCTTTGCGAAAGAAGCGGTGGCACTTTCTGCGCAACCCACCCATCATTTTAAACGACAATGTGCAGGCGCATACAGCGCAAGTTGTGGCTGCTCTGTTCGGTAAACGGGACTGGGAAGTACTGTACCATCCAACATACTCTCTGGACTTAAGTCCATGTGACTTTGATTTGATTCCGAAGATGAAGGAACCACTTCGTGGAATTCGCTTCAGAACTATTCCAGAGATTCGACAGGCAGTAGACCGCTGGCAACGGGTTCTACACAACGCTGGTGACTACTTTGAAGGACAGTAACAGGTGCAAACATGTAAATCTTTTGTATCAGTTGTAAATAAAAAGTTGCCGCTATGTAAGTTCCATCCCTCGCATAGTTTCAAGTCCTATATCGCGTTTACTATCTGTATGTAAAAGCTAATCCCGGTAATTACTATAAGAATTCTGGTATTGTTTTCACCAATAGGTAAACTGATTAGCGAGGAAGGTTTATGTATAGAGGGTGTTACAAATGTCCTATATTTGAGAGGTGGTAATACTCATCATAACTAGAAAAAAATGTCCAGTAAACATGGGTTATAAAATGCATACTTTAAGAGGTATGAACACTTGTTCAATAGAACAGATGTGTTCCACAGTATCGAAGAGGAACAAGTGTTCATAGCTCTTTGGAATGCATTTTGGAACCCATATTGATTGGACATTTTTTACTTGTTTTGGTCCACACTGTCTCCTTTCAAAATACGGACAGCAAAGGGTTTGCAGCAGAGGAGCTCACTTTTACGGTATTAAAGATGAACAAGTGCCCATATCTCTTAAGGTATGCACTTTAGAGCCTATGTTTACTGGACTTTCTTTCTTGCTTTGGGGAATAGTGCCATGTCTCCAAATGTTGGAAATTTTTTTAACACCCTGTATAATTTGCTAGCAAATCTGACAGTGGTTCAGAATTGCTAAATATGTATGGGAACTAGATTACGTCCTAATCGCCTTCTGCCTCTGTCTTTGTCCATCTCCTTCTGCTACCCCGCCCCTTCTCTGCCCATACCTTGCCTCCGTCCCACGCCCATTCTTATCCTTTCCACTTCCTCTCTGTCCATCTCCTCCTTCCCCTGTCTGTGTCCATTTCGCCCCCCCCCCCCCCCCCCGTCTGTCCGTAACCCTCTAGCCCCCCCCCCCTCCACGTCAACTCTCTCCCTTTCCTCTTCACTTTCTCTTTCTGTCCATCTTCTCTGTGTCCATTCCCCTCCCCATTCTCTGTCCATCTCCTCTTCCAGACTCTCTCTGAGCTTGAGCCTTGTTTACTATTATTGCAAGCGAAATATTAATTGGGAGTTGAATTCACTAAAAATGGCTCGGAAAATGGTTGGTATCATTCGTATGCGGGATATGAAAGAGACTTCTCCAGCTGCTGGATCAGTGAGAATAGTAGCTTTAGCAACAGTATTTTGCATGTTTTTAATCTACGATCGATTAAGAACTTTTCGAGATTTTTGCTAACAACGTTTCATCCTTCTTCCGTCCTAACGTTTTCTGTATAACTTTGAAGTAAATCGGTCAAGAACTTCTCGAGATTTTTAGTAACAAAGTTGAACAACGACTTGTCTTTATATTGTAGTTTAGATTACCACTACACCACACAAGTCGTCCGGCCCTAGATATTTTGTGCTGTCCATGCGAAGCCCGAAAGGGTCGCTGGTTACTGTAACTGCAAATAACGAATTCACTTTTGTGACACATTAATATTGACGTTGGACAGCATACAGTTTGAAAATGGGAAGCTAATAAGCTAGTCACAGAAAAGAGTTACATATACGCTAGAATTATTGCCACTGTAGATACGAGTGAAACCCTTCCGCACTATGCAACGGAGACGTGCTTAAGACGGCGTGGATGTTTCTATCCGATTCGTCGTCAAAATCTTGTCAAACATCTACTCTTGACTTGTTATTTCGTTTCACTGAATGACTCTATTCAATTTATTCTAATTTTGAATTTTGGTCCTTTTTGTGAGTGAACAGTTCCGTACAACATTGTGCGTGACTCTTAGCGATCATGAAAATGACTTGATGGGTCAGGCGGTGTAGGAACGCACCAACGCATATAGACAGTCATTTTCTGTCATTCCGTGCTCAGATGCGGTAAAGTCCTGTTTCGTTTTTACAAGTTCCGAAACAAAACAGATGTTTTTGTCACTGCAAGAGACAGAGATGATCAGCAGCTATCAAAGTTGTCATTTTTGGTCGACATTACAACCAACGTGAATCACCTGAACTTGAAGCTTCACGGAAAGGAATAACCTTTTCTGTGATGTCTACAGAATCAACAAAGAATTTCGGAGTAAGCTGTTTTGTTTACATCACAAATGGAAGAGGAAAACTCTTCTCGTTTTCACTATTTGAGAGTGTTTTGTGCTAGAATACCTGAAGACATCAACCTCGATTTTCCGAAATAATTATTCGTGACTTGAAGAACCATTTCTAGAGAGATTTTCGTATCTGAGAGTGACGTTCTTCTGTTCCAGAATTCATTTGATTATAACTCTGACGAAGTGTCAGTTGAACTACAGTAGCAACTCACTGATTTGCAAAGGAAATGACTTGTTGAAAGAGAAGCACAGACAAGGAAAAACTTGTTGAATTTTACTGCTACTTACTTGACGTCGAGTTTCCGAAACTGAAGAAATTTGCCGCTGGTGAGGCGTCAGTGTTTTGAACAACTTACTCGTATGTCTGTGTGTAAACATTTTCAAAAATGCTGTATGTTAAGTCAGCACATCGAACCATACTGACTCATGAAGATTTGGAAGCAATTCTCTTGATTGGATGGAGTAATACCAAACCAAACATTGATTATATCTTGAAAGCCAAACGTCGGTTTCACAACTCTCATCGACGTGTTTTGCTGCTTAGTTTATGAGATTCACATATGTGCACACTGGGTCTGATGTAACTATCTTTTTTCTAACGGTACCTTCTTTGAAATGTTTTTGGGGGATAAACGCGTTGGTTGTTCTTCTTTTAGCACGGAATGTTGAAGTTAGTTTTCGTATTTTTCCCAGAGCTTTCGTTCTGGCTTGCGCTCGTCGTTTCTTGCGCTGTGGAAAAAGTTTGGTGACCTCTGAACTAGCACAAAGGCACACAGTTTGGTAATCAGCAATTGCGTATATCCTCTCATTTCAGATCACCACTCAAGCAACAAAAATTAAAACACTACACTGCCACCCTCTTAACCACAGATCCAGCACAATCAAGACAAGCCGACTTCAGCTGATAATCGAACGCCGAAATGAACATCACATATGCTTAACTGGTCCCACAAGATCTGGAACACGATTTTCTCCAAGAAATAGCATTCGCGGCAAACGAGACTATCGTCACTAACCATGATTGCTTTCCTACAGCAGTGGACAGAAACGACAGGTTCTCTCGCTACGTGCCTCAGTTGTTTTCAGTGGAGAATCGCCCGTCAGATTACTTGTTTTCATATACGCTCTTGTGCATGCTGGACGATTTTGAAGTTTTGGACGTAAAGATTACACCAGGTGCAGATGTTGTTTCTCATAGGAGAATCAGTAGCGGAAAGCTTCACTTTGGTACGACATGATGAGGTGCAGCGGACGTCGACTGTTCTGCTTCATCGCCACGACTGCCAAAAGCAGTACAGCTTAGAAACTAAGTGAAAACGAAGTCGTATTTTTTTTTCGACATGTAGGAGATAGCGCATGATGAATTCGTATCCCAAGTTACAACAATTCCGCAACATTACTACCTTCAAACGTGGAAATAATTGAGAGAGGCACTGCCGAACAATCAACCTGCACTGTAGGCACTAAAGGACTGACTCCTGCAAGACGATAAGCACCCACTGTCACACAGCTGATTGTCAGGGAGGTTTTCGTCAGAAACAAAAAGATGCCCCCTTGGATCATCCGCATCCGCACGCACTGCATCTGTCACTTTTTCCTGTTTGCTAGACTTAAAGGAAACTAAAAGAGATGCGTCTTCAGGACACTGATGGGGCGAAACAAACATCACTGTTGGTACTGCTCGATACAACTTCAAATGACCTTCATAACTGGTTCTAACGATGGGTGAATGTTCGGTACAAGTGACTTAAGTCCAAGAGAATCGTATTTAAAAAAGTGTAAAAAAGTGTTTACTTTTAAGTGTCGTCTTATATAGATCGGACCGAAACCAATGACACTGTCTTTGCTTGCTCATAGCAGCTGTTTAAAATTCTGTTGTTTTCTTATTTCTGCGGTGCCTGCTAACCATTTCGCTCTTTCTAAGCTCATGTCCTAAAAAAGATGAAACCAGTTAAATTCTCTTGTCTTACTTTACATCCGTAGCGTACAATACCGTTGTTCTTGCTTGGACATCATCAACTTTCCACATCTACATCTACACCATACTCCGCAAGCCACCTAATGGTGTGTACTTTCCTTACCACTATCTGATCCCTCCAATCCTGTTTCACTCGCGAACAGTTCCTAGGAAGAATGATTGCCGGTAAGCCTCTGTATTGGCTCTAATTTCTCGGATATTCTCTTCGTGATCAATGCGGGAGATGTACGTGGGGCGAAGTAATATGTTGTTTGACTCCTCTGAAAAGTGCTGTCCCGAAATTTCAACAGTAAATCTCTCCGGGATGCACAACGCCTCTCGTCTAAGGTCTGCCAGTGGAGTTTTGTTTAGCATCTCCGTAACGCTCTCTCTCCAACTAAACGATCCCGTGACGAAACGCGCCGCTCTTCGTTGATCTTCTCTATCTCCTCTATCAGCCCTACCTGATAGGGATCCCAGGTAGATGAACAATACTCAAGAATCGGGCGAACAAGCGCCTTAGAAGCCACTTCCTTCGTGGATGAGTTACATTTCCTTAAGATTCTTCCGATGAATCTGAGTCTGGTGTCTGCTTTTCCCACTCTCTGTTTTATATGGTCATTCCACTTAAGGTCGCTCTGAATAGTTGCGCCTAGATATTTTACTGCACACGCTGTCTCCCGCTATTTCTCATCAATAGTGTAGTTGTACAGTAGTCGATTTCTTTTCCTATGTATGCGCAATATGTTACATTTTGAAAGGTGGCTACACTGAGCCACTGCGCCAAAGAGTATTATTAAGCCGCCTCCACAGTGCTTGTTGAGAACTCGTAGAAGTCAGTGCTTGTGGAGAGCTCGTAGTAGTCAGTGCCTGTCGAGGACTCGGGGTAGTCTGTGCTGAGATGTTGTAGCAGAGAGTGTTTGTTGAGATGTGCTATTAGGCAGTGCTTGCTGAGATGTGATATTGGAGAGTTCTGGTTGAGATGTGATAGGAGAGAGACGGTGTGAGATATATTGTAAGGATTAGAGTGATTTTCATCAATATAAATGAGGTGACCAACTCCGTTTCTTTTTATTTCAGTGTCCTAAATAATGCGTCATTACAGGTTCAGTCAACAAAGCATCTGGCTTGTGTTCTTGTATTAGAGTGTAATTCTGCTTTCATTACGCAATTATAGTATTTGTAATTTTCTTTTATCACGTCAGTAAAATTGGTATTTAAAAATTCTTGTCTTGTTGAAGAAGAACCGTGCCAGATGTGCGTTGAGTCATACTTCCACCTACAGAACAGTTATACTTGTGCTTTGATTTCGTAGGTTTCATAGTTGCTGGGGACTTAATTAATTAATTGTGTTAACGAAAATTTTCATTTCATTCTTTGTTGTTGTTCTTTGCAGTCAGATAGCGTAATAATACTAGTCAGGGCCAACCGATTACGAGAAACAGTGTAATCGGACATACAGCTATTAAAAATAAAAAGTATTTACAATCATATTTAATTAAGCCCCCATGCACGTGGCGACCGCTGCTTCGGATCGTCCCTTGGAATCTTCTGACTGTAAAAATAGTAGACAGTAGTACTGTTGTAGTAATTTGTAGTTTAGTAATTGTAGTCTATTTTGCATGTGTAGATTTGGTAATTGTCATTCTTCTAATGGTATTTTTCTCAGAATTTGATTTGTTGTCTTGTATACGCGTTTGACAATTTAGTGCAATTATTTCAATTGTTCGATTAATCGTGTTTGAGGGAAACATTTCATGTAAGTGGTATTGTTGGAGATAAAGAGTCATTGTGTGTAATTTTCGTACAGTGACGAATTTTTTTATGTTTTGTAAATGATTACGCGGTCAATGAAAAAGGCAAAAATGATGGATAGTCAGAATGACGAAATTGTTTACATGGCGAACTCGCCAACACAGGAGAACAGTGTGATGAATAATGGAGTTGAAAACAATTTAATAAGTCGGGAAGACAGTCCGGAACCATTTCAAAATTTTTCTCAATCAGAAAATTCACAGAATACGAGATTAACGATAGAAGATTCTGAAATAGTATCGAACACAGATAGCCTTACAGCTATGACGAAGGAAGTTGGTTTTGTGGGAAATGTTAGGGGCGAAAAGAATTTCGAACCGGCTGATATGGAGCAGTTGATGAGTGCAATATTAAATTTGGGATCTCGGTTAGACTCACGAATAGGAACAATTGAAACACGGATGGGAACTTTGGCATCTGAATTAAAAAATGATATGGGGACAATGGAAACACGGTTAGGATCTGAATTAAAAACAGTGACAACACGTTTAGAAACAGAGATGGAAACAATGGAAACACGGTTAGGATCTGAATTAAAAACAGTGGCAACACGTTTAGAAACAGAGATGGAAACAATGGAAACACGGTTAGACTCACGAATAGGGACATGTTTCAAAAATATGAAGGATGAGTTAAAGAAAGAAATCAGAGAAGAAGTACAACCGATTTTGAATTCTCACAATAATAGATTAATTGCAGTAGAGATTAGACAAAGGGAACAGGATAAAGAACAGGAAGAAAGAGATCGCGTGATAGTACAAAAATTTTCAGAGTTAAATTTACAACGTGCACACGATAAGAAAGAAATATTTGAGAGAATCGAGGAATCCGTACCAAATGACAGAATAAATAATCTAACACAACAATATGAACAGTTAACTACCAAATGTGTCAATACTGAAACCCGAGTTGCGACACTTACGGAAGACGTAAATAAACAGAAAGAAAAAATAGGTGATTTAGCGGAAAGAGTTGAGGAGATATCAGATAAATTGACAAATCTTAGTTTACATGGGGACAGAGATTCAGATGATACAGCACCATTGCCATTTGCAGAAACCGAAGAGTATCAGAACATAAATAAGCATGTTGAAAATCAGGGAAAATTTAATGAACGCGTTAAAAGGGAAGTTGAGGCATTACGAAAGCAAGTCAAACAGATCGAAGGCGAAATTGTAGGAAAAGACAGCAAAAGAAATTTGGAATCGCAGATATCAGAGGGGTTTGAAGAAAATAATTTGTTTCATTAACGGGATGCGACAAGAGAGCGCCAGGCGCGCGAACTTGACAATAATCGTCATTGGGACTGGGACAGACGCGGTAGGTCTTTGTCGCCACTAGGCGAAAATTTTGACTATAAACACTTTTTGACTGTTCGGAAATTTAAGATCTTCCGCAATTCTAAGAATGACATACATCCATGTTCAATGTACGCACTTCCGCCAAAGTTGCCATTAAGTCACAAACTGGAAATTATGTGCGGCTATTGAAGTCCTCAGGGGATTCACTACTCTAAGTGAATATGTGCCGTAGCGAGCATAGGGCCCCGAGCTGTAGTGGTGCTATTTCTCATTTAGTTTTCTGTACCGTTGCCTACTCTTTTACTATTTTTTGCATCTGTCAAACCAACTCTTCGACTATCAATCTATCTAGTGAGTAAGTCGACTATCAATCTATCTAGTGAGTAAGTAAATAATAACCTGATATGACTAATTTACCCAAAAGTGACTTCGAAAATTACCGTTTGGACTTACTGTATCTTCAGCAGCATTCATTCGTAGCTTAAATGAAATTTTACCTGTTTATCTTCGTGACAACATTACTTCATATGTTGACGATATTCTTATTGCTAAACATTCTTGGAGTGAGCACAACAAAATTTTGGATTCATTGTTACGTATCTTTGCAAGAGTTGGTATTACAGTGAACTTAGAAAAATCTGAATTTGGTCGTTCTCAGGTGAAATTTCTCGGTCACATTATTTCTACAGAAGGTATTCTTCCTGATCCAGAGAAATTAGACGCTATTCGTAACTATGCTGTTCCTACCACAAAACGTGATGTTCGTAGTTTCCTTGGTGTCTGTAATTTTCTTAGACGCTTTGTTAGATTGGACAATTTGGCCACACCTCGTTTTTGCGAACTATCTGGAAAGTTCTTTTTAAACGAAAATCGGTCGACAACTCTGTTTGGTTAGTGTGTATTCCTGATGAGTGGGTCAATAAATTGATTTGGTATACGCGTTTCAGTTATGCACACTTTGGTCCCAGAAAATGCTTTCATAAATTACGAGAAAATTGCTACTTCAGTAATATGGAAAAACGTATTCGATCTGTTCTGGCCAAATGCAAATTATGTCAAAAGGGTAAGCCGCCAACAGTTGCTCACAGAGCACCGTTGTTTCCTATCATTCCAGCGAAATTAAAGGAGATGGCTGCAGTCGATTTGTTCAGTCCAGTGGTTCGTTCTACTAATGGTTTTGCGTACATTTTCGTAGCAGTGGAGTTGACGTCAAAATATGTGTGTTTTACACCTTTACGCAAAGCAACAGCTCGTTCAGTATCTAACGCTTTTATCAAACATTTTCTTAAAGAAGTTGGTCATGTTGATAAGGTTATATCAGGTAATGGATCACAGTTTCGTTCTAAAATTTGGCTTCGTACTCTACAGCGTCGTAAAATTAAACCAATTTTCATTTCACTTTTACACCCTCAATCTAACGCTTCAGAGAGATGGATGGAGGAAATCAATAAATTGTGTCGTCTTTATTGTCATCAGAATCACAGAACGTGGGATCAGTATCTTCATATTTTTCAAAACATTCTGAATGAACTTCCTAATGACTCAACTTCTTTACCGCCTATATTGACATTAAAAAATAAAGCACCGACAAATCGCATTTCTGAAATAATTCCTTTTCCGCCTTCACGGAAATTGCGACATTCTGAAGTTGTCAACCTGGCTCTACAAAATATTGCATCTGCGGCTGCTAGAAGAGAGAAATCCGCTAAGCGTCCTGGTCGTTCAAAAATCTTGTCAGTTGGTCAGAAGGTGTTAATTAAGTCTCATCGTTTGTCTCACAAAGGAAAAGGCTTGTGTCGCAAATTTTTTCTGCTTTATAACGGTCCATATAGAATTCGTGAAATTATTCATGATAACACTGTCGAAGTAAAAACTCTTAAATCTCGACGCTCTAAAGGAATACATCATATATCTAACGTAAAAATTTTTGTGGAATGACATACTTGTGAGAAACTAACAGCTACATGTAAACATGCGGAGAATACAAGGATACTGCGCTGTGTTTTGGCGGCGGCATATACTCAAAGCAACAGTCAAGTCTGCGCGCCGCACAAAGCAGTCGTTGACCGCGAACAATTGCTTCCTACGTCACGCGCCTACAGGTGATCGAGCGCTCAGTGCGAATGCACTGACAGCCGTAAACAAATACACAGTTTAATTTCTCCGATTAAATTCAGTATAAAGCTATAGTGACTTGATGAATTATGTTATTAACATTCAGTATTTTTCAGGATACGGTTCTATAAAATATTTAAGAACTTCAGGTAAATTCTGTGTGTCTCCGACGTTAAGAGGACTTGCTATCGAGAAATTTTCAGGAAGAATGTAATTTCGAAGAAGAAACTAATAAACTAAAAAGGGTAACTATTAATTGAGTTCATTTTTCAGGTAACATATTTCCACTTAGGTACGTACTTTAGACGTAATTTGCTGCTCGCGATTACGTGATTCATACTTTGTGCTAATTTCATGTACTATGAATTTACGTGTGAAGCGACGTGCTTGCGTACGTTAACTGATTTTGACAATGATTATTAATGAACTGGGTTGTAACTTGTATATATTATGCATCGCTTGGCTGCACTGCTTTTTCACTGATGTCATATTTTTTATTATGTGTCTGCTGTGCTTATTTATTTAAATTATAATTGTCACCTGATTAATTGTGCTGATGTGGTTAGGTATGTAGGTTACACTTTGTCATTTATCTGCTTGCGCCTTCATGTTTACTTATTAAGATGACATATGAACATTTATTTGCTTATGCTGATATGATGCTAATGACCTGTTTATTATGTTAGATAACATATGTTTGCTGCTACGCGTATGGATTGCATATTTATACATATCTGTTGTTGTCATAACTACTCTTTAATTTGGTGTATAGAAATGCTGATATACTGTGTACAAACAGAGAGTTTAGGTCACACTATGGTATTAATTATAGATTGTTCACTTGGCAGAGCCTCGTTGTAGGAATTGTGCTGCATCCACTTGTTGACATTCTGTTCTCTACTGGTATATTTACTCGCTATTGCTTGTTTTGCTTACGCTCAGTGCCTTATATTTTTAAGATAGGAAAATGAATTGCTATAATTCGACGAACGACATTGGTACAAAGAACTTCGTTGAAGTCTCATGAGCTGGAGGTTTTATGGAAGCTGTATAAATTTATGCTAATAGGAAGGAAGCTAACGGCATGACATACCAAAACTAGGTTTAGACCATTGACAATTATTACACTGCATTTTTCGTGAGCAATTGAAATAGGAAGTGACACTTGACACAAGAAATACTCCACATGTTTGCTTCTGTTTGCCATAATTCTTGAAGTGGTGTACACACTGTGAAATATTACTATCATTCAAACTCCGTACTCGTACTTAATTACTGAGAATTATTCGAACTAAGTCTGTTAGAGGTCATATATGCATTTCTTTTGTTTATAATTCATAATGAGTAGAAGATTTGGCTCAGATGGATTACACAGAGGTTGTGTGTTGACAATGTGTCTTCGGATTGTATGGGATGATGAGGTTTGCATTAGGATTTTATCTGTACTTGTTCGAGGAGACTGACTAGAGGAAAGAGTTGTTATGGAAGTGAAGTGATATTGGTAATAAGGTTTATATGTATCGACGTATTGAAGAGGTATTGTTGAGGTATTGAGATTATATGAAGTTGATGATTATTGGAGTTTTTGTGGACAAGAGGTAAGGTAAATGCTATTAATGATAAGGTTTGTATGTATCGACGTAAGAGGTATTATTGAAGTATTGAGATTATGTGATGCTGATGATTATTGGAGTTTTGGTGGATAAGAGGTAAAGCAAGTGAGGAGCATTTTTTTTTGTTGGTCTTATGGAACAAGGAGGATGAAGATAGCAGACTAGAACACTAAAGTAGAAGGAAGATAGTCTATACACACACTTTGTTAAATCACTAAGCAGTATATACTTTTTTTGACGAGAGGAAGTATTTGCATATCTTGGCTCATTGACAGTTGTTCAGCAACAGTACATTTTGATCTGGCTTGGCAAACATTGGTCTCGACATGATGACTATGACGTTGACTTAACTATTATTGACTGTTATACATTACTGCCACTACTACTTGATACACATGATGAACATCAGATTTTGACAGAATTACATTTACACAGTTAACACTATTCAGTTACACAGTAGTACTTAATGTGGATGAAAGATGAGTGAGTGTGTTTTGTGTGTTTTCCTTTCCTAATCCTACCCACCTATCTCCTAAATATTATTTTATTTGTTTGTAGTGGCTTGCACTGACACCCATAAATATTATAGGTTTACTGATATTTGAGTATTTGTAATAGTTAATATGACAATTATCTGATATCATTTGTGTGTTTATTAGAATTTATATGTCTAGTGTGTAAAAGCATTTGTATGTGCATTCAAACTATTGTTCATGCCTGAACTTTCTGATTAGTGATGGTAAATATTATGAACTGTTACCTGCACTTTTTCAACATAATGTGTGACACTTAGGAATGTTTAATTTCTGCTGATGAACAGTGTGATTAGTGATAGTGAATATTATGAACTGTTACTGGTACTTTTTCTACATGATTGGTGCCACTAGGACATGTTTAATTTGTGCTTATATACTCTGATGAACAGTGTGATCGGTGATAGTGAATATCATGGACTGCTCTCTGGACCTACTCATCATTGCTACGTGCAACTGATGGACTACTTGTATGGAAATGAGGTCACTTGTTGCTGTCTGCACCTACTCAACATTGCTGGGTGCCACTGTTAGAACTGTTTCTACTGAAATGATGTCACTTGCCGGTGTCTGCACCTACTCAACATTGCTGGGTGCCACTGTTAGAACTGTTTCTACTGAAATGATGTTACTTCTTGCTGTCTGCACCTACTCAACATTGCTGGGTGCCACTAATGGAACTGCTTCCACTGAAATTAAGTCACTTGTTGGTGTCTGCACCTGCTCAACATTACTGGGTGCACAGATGAAGCTACTTCTATGGAAATGATGTCACTTGCCGGTGTCTGCACCTACTCAACATTGCTTGGTGCCACTAATGGGACTGCTTCTACTGAAATGAAGTCACTTGTTGCTGTCTGCACCTACTCAACATTGCTGGGTGCCACTAATGCAACTGTTTCTACTCAAATGATGTCACTTGTTGGTGACTGCACCTGCTCTCAACATTGCTGGGTGCAACTGATGGACTGCTTCTACTGAAATGATGTCACTTGTTGGTGTCTGCACCTGCTCAACATTGCTGGGTGCAACTGATGGACTGCTTCTACTGAAACGATGTCACTTGTTGGTGTCTGCACCTACTCAGCATTGCTGGGTGCCACTACATTACTGGGTGCACAGATGAAGCTACTTCTATGGAAATGATGTCATTTACCGGTGTCTGCACCTACTCAACATTGCTGGGTGCCACTGATGAACTGATTCTACTGAACTAATGTGAGTTGTTGCTGTGTGTACCTCTTCAACATTGCTAGGTGCCACTGATGAACTGCTTCTACTGAAATAATGTCACTTGTTGCTGTCTGCACCTACTCAACATTGCTGGGTGCCACTAATGGAACTGCTTCTACTGACATGATGTCACTTGTTGGTGTCTGCACCTGCTCAACATTACTGGGTGCACGGATGAAGCTACTTCTATGGAAATGATGTCACTTGCCGGTGTCTGCACCTACTCAACATTGCTGGGTGCCACTAATGGAACTGTTTCTACTGAAATGATGTCACTTGCCGGTGTCTGCACCTACTCAACATTGCTGGGTGCCACTAATGGAACTGCTTCTACTGACATGAAGTCACTTGTTGGTGTCTGCACCTGCTCAACATTGCTGGGTGCCACTAATGGAACTGTTCCTACTGAAATGATGTCACTTGCCGGTGTCTGCACCTACTCAACATTGCTGGGTGCCACTAATGGAACTGCTTCTACTGACATGAAGTCACTTGTTGGTGTCTGCACCTGCTCAACATTACTGGGTGCACGGATGAAGCTACTTCTATGGAAATGATGTCACTTGCCGGTGTCTGCACCTACTCAACATTGCTGGGTGCCACTAATGGAACTGTTTCTACTGAAATGATGTCACTTGCCGGTGTCTGCACCTACTCAACATTGCTGGGTGCCACTAATGGAACTGCTTCTACTGACATGAAGTCACTTGTTGGTGTCTGCACCTGCTCAACATTGCCGGGTGCCACTAATGGAACTGTTTCTACTGAAATGATGTCACTTGCCGGTGTCTGCACCTACTCAACATTGCTGGGTGCCACTAATGGAACTGCTTCTACTGACATGAAGTCACTTGTTGGTGTCTGCACCTGCTCAACATTACTGGGTGCACGGATGAAGCTACTTCTATGGAAATGATGTCACTTGCCGGTGTCTGCACCTACTCAACATTGCTGGGTGCCACTAATGGAACTGTTTCTACTGAAATGATGTCACTTGCCGGTGTCTGCACCTACTCAACATTGCTGGGTGCCACTAATGGAACTGCTTCTACTGACATGAAGTCACTTGTTGGTGTCTGCACCTGCTCAACATTGCTGGGTGCCACTAATGGAACTGTTCCTACTGAAATGATGTCACTTGCCGGTGTCTGCACCTACTCAACATTGCTGGGTGCCACTAATGGAACTGCTTCTACTGACATGAAGTCACTTGTTGGTGTCTGCACCTGCTCAACATTGCTGGGTGCCACTAATGGAACTGTTTCTACTGAAATGATGTCACTTGCCGGTGTCTGCACCTACTCAACATTGCTGGGTGCCACTAATGGAACTGCTTCTACTGACATGAAGTCACTTGCTGGTGTCTGCACCTGCTCAACATTACTGGGTGCACGGATGAAGCTACTTCTATGGAAATGATGTCACTTGCCGGTGTCTGCACCTACTCAACATTGCTGGGTGCCACTAATGGAACTGTTTCTACTGAAATGATGTCACTTGCCGGTGTCTGCACCTACTCAACATTGCTGGGTGCCACTAATGGAACTGTTTCTACTGAAATGATGTCACTTGCCGGTGTCTGCACCTACTCAACATTGCTGGGTGCCACTAATGGAACTGTTTCTACTGAAATGATGTCACTTGCCGGTGTCTGCACCTACTCAACATTGCTGGGTGCCACTAATGGAACTGTTTCTACTGAAATGATGTCACTTGCCGGTGTCTGCACCTACTCAACATTGCTGGGTGCCACTAATGGAACTGCTTCTACTGACATGAAGTCACTTGTTGGTGTCTGCACCTGCTCAACATTGCTGGGTGCCACTAATGGAACTGTTCCTACTGAAATGATGTCACTTGCCGGTGTCTGCACCTACTCAACATTGCTGGGTGCCACTAATGGAACTGCTTCTACTGACATGAAGTCACTTGTTGGTGTCTGCACCTGCTCAACATTGCTGGGTGCCACTAATGGAACTGTTTCTACTGAAATGATGTCACTTGCCGGTGTCTGCACCTACTCAACATTGCTGGGTGCCACTAATGGAACTGCTTCTACTGACATGAAGTCACTTGCTGGTGTCTGCACCTGCTCAACATTACTGGGTGCACGGATGAAGCTACTTCTATGGAAATGATGTCACTTGCCGGTGTCTGCACCTACTCAACATTGCTGGGTGCCACTAATGGAACTGTTTCTACTGAAATGATGTCACTTGCCGGTGTCTGCACCTACTCAACATTGCTGGGTGCCACTAATGGAACTGCTTCTACTGACATGAAGTCACTTGTTGGTGTCTGCACCTGCTCAACATTGCTGGGTGCCACTAATGGAACTGTTCCTACTGAAATGATGTCACTTGCCGGTGTCTGCACCTACTCAACATTGCTGGGTGCCACTAATGGAACTGCTTCTACTGACATGAAGTCACTTGTTGGTGTCTGCACCTGCTCAACATTGCTGGGTGCCACTAATGGAACTGTTTCTACTGAAATGATGTCACTTGCCGGTGTCTGCACCTACTCAACATTGCTGGGTGCCACTAATGGAACTGCTTCTACTGACATGAAGTCACTTGCTGGTGTCTGCACCTGCTCAACATTACTGGGTGCACGGATGAAGCTACTTCTATGGAAATGATGTCACTTGCCGGTGTCTGCACCTACTCAACATTGCTGGGTGCCACTAATGGAACTGTTTCTACTGAAATGATGTCACTTGCCGGTGTCTGCACCTACTCAACATTGCTGGGTGCCACTAATGGAACTGCTTCTACTGACATGAAGTCACTTGTTGGTGTCTGCACCTACTCAACATTGCTGGGGGCCACTAATGGAACTGTTTCTACTGAAATGATGTCACTTGCCGGTGTCTGCACCTACTCAACATTGCTGGGTGCCACTAATGGAACTGTTTCTACTGAAATGATGTCACTTGCCGGTGTCTGCACCTACTCAACATTGCTGGGTGCCACTAATGGAACTGTTTCTACTGAAATGATGTCACTTGCCGGTGTCTGCACCTACTCAACATTGCTGGGTGCCACTAATGGAACTGTTTCTACTGAAATGATGTCACTTGCCGGTGTCTGCACCTACTCAACATTGCTGGGTGCCACTAATGGAACTGCTTCTACTGACATGAAGTCACTTGTTGGTGTCTGCACCTGCTCAACATTGCTGGGTGCCACTAATGGAACTGTTCCTACTGAAATGATGTCACTTGCCGGTGTCTGCACCTACTCAACATTGCTGGGTGCCACTAATGGAACTGCTTCTACTGACATGAAGTCACTTGTTGGTGTCTGCACCTGCTCAACATTGCTGGGTGCCACTAATGGAACTGTTTCTACTGAAATGATGTCACTTGCCGGTGTCTGCACCTACTCAACATTGCTGGGTGCCACTAATGGAACTGCTTCTACTGACATGAAGTCACTTGCTGGTGTCTGCACCTGCTCAACATTACTGGGTGCACGGATGAAGCTACTTCTATGGAAATGATGTCACTTGCCGGTGTCTGCACCTACTCAACATTGCTGGGTGCCACTAATGGAACTGTTTCTACTGAAATGATGTCACTTGCCGGTGTCTGCACCTACTCAACATTGCTGGGTGCCACTAATGGAACTGCTTCTACTGACATGAAGTCACTTGTTGGTGTCTGCACCTACTCAACATTGCTGGGGGCCACTAATGGAACTGTTTCTACTGAAATGATGTCACTTGCCGGTGTCTGCACCTACTCAACATTGCTGGGTGCCACTAATGGAACTGCTTCTACTGACATGAAGTCACTTGTTGGTGTCTGCACCTGCTCAACATTACTGGGTGCACGGATGAAGCTACTTCTATGGAAACGGTGTGACTTGCCGGTGTCTGCACCTACTCAACATTGCTGGGTGCCACTAATGGAACTGTTTCTACTGAAATGATGTCACTTTCCGGTGTCTGCACCTACTCAACATTGCTGGGTGCCACTAATGGAACTGTTTCTACTGAAATGATGTCACTTGCCGGTGTCTGCACCTACTCAACATTGCTGGGTGCCACTAATGGAACTGCTTCTACTGACATGAAGTCACTTGTTGGTGTCTGCACCTGCTCAACATTACTGGGTGCACGGATGAAGCTACTTCTATGGAAATGATGTCACCTGCCGATGTCTGCACCTACTCAACATCGCTGGGTGCCACTAATGGAACTGTTTCTACTGAAATGATGTCACTTGCCGGTGTCTGAACCTACTCAACATTGCTGGGTGCCACTAATGGAACTGCTTCTACTGACATGAAGTCACTTGTTGGTGTCTGCACCTACTCAACATTGCTGGGTGCCACTAATGGAACTGTTTCTACTGAAATGATGTCACTTCCCGGTGTCTGCACCTACTCAACATTGCTGGGTGCCACTAATGGAACTGCTTCTACTGACATGAAGTCACTTGTTGGTGTCTGCACCTGCTCAACATTACTGGGTGCACGGATGAAGCTACTTCTATGGAAATGATGTCACTTGCCGGTGTCTGCACCTACTCAACATTGCTGGGTGCCACTAATGGAACTGCTTCTACTGACATGAAGTCACTTGTTGGTGTCTGCACCTGCTCAACATTACTGGGTGCACGGATGAAGCTACTTCTATGGAAATGATGTCACTTGCCGGTGTCTGCACCTACTCAACATTGCTGGGTGCCACTAATGGAACTGCTTCTACTGACATGAAGTCACTTGTTGGTGTCTGCACCTACTCAACATTGCTGGGTGCCACTAATGGAACTGTTTCTACTGAAATGATGTCACTTGCCGCTGTCTGCACCTACTCAACATTGCTGGGTGCCACTAATGGAACTGCTTCTACTGACATGAAGTCACTTGTTGGTGTCTGCACCTACTCAACATTGCTGGGTGCCACTAATGGAACTGTTTCTACTGAAATGATGTCACTTGCCGGTGTCTGCACCTACTCAACATTGCTGGGTGCCACTAATGGAACTGCTTCTACTGACATGAAGTCACTTGTTGGTGTCTGCACCTGCTCAACATTACTGGGTGCACGGATGAAGCTACTTCTATGGAAATGATGTCACTTGCCGGTGTCTGCACCTACTCAACATTGCTGGGTGCCACTAATGGAACTGTTTCTACTGAAATGATGTCACTTGCCGATGTCTGCACCTACTCAACATTGCTGGGTGCCACTAATGGAACTGTTTCTACTGAAATGATGTCACTTGCCAGTGTCTGCACCTACTCAACATTGCTGGGTGCCACTAATGGAACTGCTTCTACTGACATGAAGTCACTTGTTGGTGTCTGCACCTGCTCAACATTACTGGGTGCACGGATGAAGCTACTTCTATGGAAATGATGTCACTTGCCGGTGTCTGCACCTACTCAACATTGCTGGGTGCCACTAATGGAACTGTTTCTACTGAAATGATGTCACTTGCCGATGTCTGCACCTACTCAACATTGCTGGGTGCCACTAATGGAACTGTTTCTACTGAAATGATGTCACTTGCCGATGTCTGCACCTACTCAACATTGCTGGGTGCCACTAATGGAACTGTTTCTACTGAAATGATGTCACTTGCCGGTGTCTGCACCTACTCAACATTGCTGGGTGCCACTAATGGAACTGCTTCTACTGACATGAAGTCACTTGTTGGTGTCTGCACCTGCTCAACATTACTGGGTGCACGGATGAAGCTACTTCTATGGAAATGATGTCACTTGCCGGTGTCTGCACCTACTCAACATTGCTGGGTGCCACTAATGGAACTGTTTCTACTGAAATGATGTCACTTGCCGATGTCTGCACCTACTCAACATTGCTGGGTGCCACTAATGGAACTGTTTCTACTGAAATGATGTCACTTGCCGCTGTCTGCACCTACTCAACATTGCTGGGTGCCACTAATGGAACTGCTTCTACTGACATGAAGTCACTTGTTGGTGTCTGCACCTACTCAACATTGCTGGGTGCCACTAATGGAACTGTTTCTACTGAAATGATGTCACTTGCCGGTGTCTGCACCTACTCAACATTGCTGGGTGCCACTAATGGAACTGCTTCTACTGACATGAAGTCACTTGTTGGTGTCTGCACCTACTCAACATTGCTGGGTGCCACTAATGGAACTGTTTCTACTGAAATGATGTCACTTGCCGCTGTCTGCACCTACTCAACATTGCTGGGTGCCACTAATGGAACTGCTTCTACTGACATGAAGTCACTTGTTGGTGTCTGCACCTGCTCAACATTACTGGGTGCACGGATGAAGCTACTTCTATGGAAATGATGTCACTTGCCGGTGTCTGCACCTACTCAACATTGCTGGGTGCCACTAATGGAACTGTTTCTACTGAAATGATGTCACTTGCCGATGTCTGCACCTACTCAACATTGCTGGGTGCCACTAATGGAACTGTTTCTACTGAAATGATGTCACTTGCCAGTGTCTGCACCTACTCAACATTGCTGGGTGCCACTAATGGAACTGCTTCTACTGACATGAAATCACTTGTTGGTGTCTGCACCTGCTCAACATTACTGGGTGCACGGATGAAACTACTTCTATGGAAATGATGTCACATGCCGGTGTCTGCACCTACTCAACATTGCTGGGTGCCACTAATGGAACTGCTTCTACTGACATGATGTCACTTGTTGGTGCCTGCACCTGCTCAACATTACTGGGTGCACGGATGAAGCTACTTCTATGGAAATGATGTCACTTGCCGGTGTCTGCACCTACTCAACATTGCTGGGTGCCACTAATGGAACTGTTTCTACTGAAATGATGTCACTTGCCGGTGTCTGCACCTACTCAACATTGCTGGGTGCCACTAATGGAACTGCTTCTACTGACATGAAGTCACTTGTTGGTGTCTGCACCTGCTCAACATTACTGGGTGCACGGATGAAGCCACTTCTATGGAAATGATGTCACTTGCTGGTGTCTGCACCTACTCAACATTGCTGGGTGCCACTAATGGAACTGCTTCTACTGACATGATGTCACTTGTTGGTGTCTGCACCTGCTCAACATTACTGGGTGCACGGATGAAGCTACTTCTATGGAAATGATGTCACTTGCCGGTGTCTGCACCTACTCAACATTGCTGGGTGCCACTAATGGAACTGTTTCTACTGAAATGATGTCACTTGCCGGTGTCTGCACCTACTCAACATTGCTGGGTGCCACTAATGGAACTGCTTCTACTGACATGAAGTCACTTGTTGGTGTCTGCACCTGCTCAACATTACTGGGTGCACGGATGAAGCCACTTCTATGGAAATGATGTCACTTGCCGGTGTCTGCACCTACTCAACATTGCTGGGTGCCACTAATGGAACTGTTTCTACTGAAATGATGTCACTTGCCGGTGTCTGCACCTACTCAACATTGCTGGGTGCCACTAATGGAACTGCTTCTACTGACATGAAGTCACTTGTTGGTGTCTGCACCTGCTCAACATTACTGGGTGCACGGATGAAGCCACTTCTATGGAAATGATGTCACTTGCTGGTGTCTGCACCTACTCAACATTGCTGGGTGCCACTAATGGAACTGTTTCTACTGAAATGATGTCACTTGCCGGTGTCTGCACCTACTCAACATTGCTGGGTGCCACTAATGGAACTGTTTCTACTGAAATGATGTCACTTGCCGGTGTCTGCACCTACTCAACATTGCTGGGTGCCACTAATGGAACTGCTTCTACTGACATGAAGTCACTTGTTGATGTCTGCACCTGCTCAACATTACTGGGTGCACGGATGAAGCTACTTCTATGGAAATGATGTCACTTGCCGGTGTCTGCACCTACTCAACATTGCTGGGTGCCACTAATGGAACTGTTTCTACAGAAATGATGTCACTTGCCGATGTCTGCACCTACTCAACATTGCTGGGTGCCACTAATGGAACTGTTTCTACTGAAATGATGTCACTTGCCGGTGTCTGCGTCTACTCAACATTGCTGGGTGCCACTAATGGAACTGTTTCTACTGAAATGATGTCACTTGCCGGTGTCTGCACCTACTCAACATTGCTGGGTGCCACTAATGGAACTGCTTCTACTGACATGAAGTCACTTGTTGGTGTCTGAACCTGCTCAACATTACTGGGTGCACGGATGGAGCTACTTCTATGGAAATGATGTCACTTGCCGGTGTCTGCACCTACTCAACATTGCTGGGTGCCACTAATGGAACTGTTTCTACTGAAATGATGTCACTTGCCGGTGTCTGCACCTACTCAACATTGCTGGGTGCCACTAATGGAACTGCTTCTACTGACATGAAGTCACTTGTTGGTGTCTGCACCTGCTCAACATTACTGGGTGCACGGATGGAGCTACTTCTATGGAAATGATGTCACTTGCCGGTGTCTGCACCTACTCAACATTGCTGGGTGCCACTAATGGAACTGCTTCTACTGACATGAAGTCACTTATTAGTGTCTGCACCTGCTCAACATTACTGGGTGCACGGATGAAGCTACTTCTATGGAAATGAAGTCACTTGTTGGTGTCTGCACCTGCTCAACATTACTGGGTGCACAGATGAAGCTACTTCTATGGAAATGATGTCACTTGCCGGTGTCTGCACCTACTCAACATTGCTGGGTGCCACTAATGGAACTGTTTCTACTGAAATGATGTCACTTGCCGGTGTCTGCACCTACTCAACATTGCTGGGTGCCACTAATGGAACTGCTTCTACTGACATGAAGTCACTTGTTGGTGTCTGCACCTGCTCAACATTACTGGGTGCACGGATGGAGCTACTTCTATGGAAATGATGTCACTTGCCGGTGTCTGCACCTACTCAACATTGCTGGGTGCCACTAATGGAACTGTTTCTACTGAAATGATGTCACTTGCCGGTGTCTGCACCTACTCAACATTGCTGGGTGCCACTAATGGAACTGCTTCTACTGACATGAAGTCACTTGTTGGTGTCTGCACCTGCTCAACATTACTGGGTGCACGGATGAAGCTACTTCTATGGAAATGATGTCACTTGCCGGTGTCTGCACCTACTCAACATTGCTGGGTGCCACTAATGGAACTGTTTCTACTGAAATGATGTCACTTGCCGGTGTCTGCACCTACTCAACATTGCTGGGTGCCACTAATGGGACTGCTTCTACTGAAATGAAGTCACTTGTTGCTGTCTGCACCTACTCAACATTGCTGGGTGCCACTAATGGAACTGTTTCTACTGAAATGATGTCAGTTGTTGGTGTCTGCACCTGCTCTCAACATTGCTGGGTGCAACTGATGGACTGCTTCTACTGAAATGATGTCACTTGTTGGTGTCTGCACCTACTCAGCATTGCTGGGTGCCACTACATTACTGGGTGCACAGATGAAGCTACTTCTATGGAACTGATGTCATTTACCGGTGCCTGCACCTACTCAACATTGCTGGGTGCCACTGATGAACTGATTCTACTGAACTAATGTGAGTTGTTGTTGTGTGTACCTCTTCAACATTGCTAGGTGCCACTGATGAACTGCTTCTACTGAAATAATGTCACTTGTTGCTGTCTGCACCTCCTCAACATTGCTGGGTGCCACTAATGGAACTGCTTCTACTGACATGAAGTCACTTATTAGTGTCTGCACCTGCTCAACATTACTGGGTGCACGGATGAAGCTACTTCTATGGAAATGAAGTCACTTGTTGGTGTCTGCACCTACTCAACATTGCTGGGTGCCACTAATGGAACTGTTTCTACTGAAATGATGTCACTTGCCGGTGTCTGCACCTACTCAACATTGCTGGGTGCCACTAATGGAACTGCTTCTACTGACATGAAGTCACTTGTTGGTGTCTGCACCTGCTCAACATTACTGGGTGCACAGATGAAGCTACTTCTGTGGAAATGATGTCACTTGCCGGTGTCTGCACCTACTCAACATTGCTGGGTGCCACTAATGGAACTGTTTCTACTGAAATGATGTCACTTGCCGGTGTCTGCACCTACTCAACATTGCTGGGTGCCACTAATGGAACTGTTTCTACTGAAATGATGTCACTTGCCGGTGTCTGCACCTACTCAACATTGCTGGGTGCCACTAACGGGACTGCTTCTACTGAAATGAAGTCACTTGTTGCTGTCTGCACCTACTCAACATTGCTGGGTGCCACTAATGGAACTGTTTCTACTGAAATGATGTCACTTGTTGGTGTCTGCACCTGCTCTCAACATTGCTGGGTGCAACTGATGGACTGCTTCTACTGAAATGATGTCACTTGTTGCTGTCTGCACCTACTCAGCATTGCTGGGTGCCACTACATTACTGGGTGCACAGATGAAGCTACTTCTATGGAACTGATATCATTTACCGGTGTCTGCACCTACTCAACATTGCTGGGTGCCACTGATGAACTGATTCTACTGAACTAATGTGAGTTGTTGCTGTGTGTACCTCTTCAACATTGCTAGGTGCCACTGATGAACTGCTTCTACTGAAATAATGTCACTTGTTGCTGTCTGCACCTCCTCAACATTGCTGGGTGCCACTAATGGATTTGCTTCTACTGACATGAAGTCACTTATTAGTGTCTGCACCTGCTCAACATTACTGGGTGCACGGATGAAGCTACTTGTATGGAAATGAAGTCACTTGTTGGTGTCTGCACCTGCTCAACATTACTGGGTGCACAGATGAAGCTACTTCTATGGAAATGATGTCACTTGCCGGTGTCTGCACCTACTCAACATTGCTGGGTGCCACTAATGGAACTGCTTCTACTGAAATGAAGTCACTTGTTGGTGTCTGCACCTGCTCAACATTACTGGGTGCACGGATGAAGCTACTTCTATGGAAATGAAGTCACTTGTTGGTGTCTGCACCTGCTCAACATTACTGGGTGCACAGATGAAGCTACTTCTATGGAAATGATGTCACTTGCCGGTGTCTGCACCTACTCAACATTGCTGGGTGCCACTAATGGGACTGCTTCTACTGAAATGAAGTCACTTTTTGCTGTCTGCACCTACTCAACATTGCTGGGTGCCACTAATGGAACTGTTTCTACTGAAATGATGTCACTTGTTGGTGTCTGCACCTGCTCTCAACATTGCTGGGTGCAACTGATGGACTGCTTCTACTGAAATAATGTCACTTTTTGGTGTCTGCACCTGCTCAACATTGCTGGGTGCAATTGATGGACTGCTTCTACTGAAATGATGTCACTTGTTGGTGTCTCCACCTACTCAGCATTGCTGGGTGCCACTACATTACTGGGTGCACAGATGAAGCTACTTCTATGGAAATGATGTCATTTACCGGTGTCTGCACCTACTCAACATTGCTGGGTGCCACTGATGAACTGATTCTACTGAACTAATGTGAGTTGTTGCTGTGTGTACCTCTTCAACATTGCTAGGTGCCACTGATGAACTGCTTCTACTGAAATAATGTCACTTGTTGCTGTCTGCACCTACTCAACATTGCTGGGTGCCACTAATGGAACTGCTTCTACTGACATGAAGTCACTTGTTAGTGTCTGCACCTGCTCAACATTACTGGGTGCACAGATGAAGCTACTTCTATGGAAATGATGTCACTTCCGGTGTCTGCACCTACTCAACATTGCTGGGTGCCACTAATGGAACTGTTTCTACTGAAATGATGTCACTTGTTGGTGTCTGCACCTGCTCTCAACATTGCTGGGTGCAACTGATGGACTGCTTCTACTGAAATGATGTCACTTTTTGGTGTCTGCACCTGCTCAACATTGCTGGGTGCAATTGATGGACTGCTTCTAGTGAAATGATGTCACTTGTTGGTGTCTCCACCTACTCAGCATTGCTGGGTGCCACTACATTACTGGGTGCACAGATGAAGCTACTTCTATGGAAATGATGTCATTTACCGGTGTCTGCACCTACTCAACATTGCTGGGTGCCACTGATGAACTGATTCTACTGAACTAATGTGAGTTGTTGCTGTGTGTACCTCTTCAACATTGCTAGGTGCCACTGATGAACTGCTTCTATTGAAATAATGTCACTTGTTGCTGTCTGCACCTACTCAACATTGCTGGGTGCCACTAATGGAACTGCTTCTACTGACATGAAGTCACTTGTTAGTGTCTGCACCTGCTCAACATTACTGGGTGCACGGATGAAGCTACTTCTATGGAAATGATGTCACTTGTTGGTGTCTGCACCTGCTCAACATTACTGGGTGCACAGATGAAGCTACTTCTATGGAAATGATGTCACTTGCCGGTGTCTGCACCTACTCAACATTGCTGGGTGCCACTAATGGAACTGTTTCTACTGAAATGATGTCACTTGCCGGTGTCTGCACCTACTCAACATTGCTGGGTGCCACTGATGGGACTGCTTCTACTGAAATGAAGTCACTTGTTGCTGTCTGCACCTACTCAACATTGCTGGGTGCCACTAATGGAACTGTTTCTACTGAAATGATGTCACTTGCCGGTGTCTGCACCTACTCAACATTGCTGGGTGCCACTAATGGAACTGTTTCTACTGAAATGATGTCACTTGCCGGTGTCTGCACCTACTCAACATTGCTGGGTGCCACTAATGGAACTGTTTCTACTGAAATGATGTCACTTGCCGGTGTCTGCACCTACTCAACATTGCTGGGTGCCACTAATGGAACTGTTTCTACTGAAATGATGTCACTTGCCGGTGTCTGCACCTACTCAACATTGCTGGGTGCCACTAATGGAACTGTTTCTACTGAAATGATGTCACTTGCCGGTGTCTGCACCTACTCAACATTGCTGGGTGCCACTAATGGAACTGTTTCTACTGAAATGATGTCACTTGCCGGTGTCTGCACCTACTCAACATTGCTGGGTGCCACTGATGGGACTGCTTCTACTGAAATGAAGTCACTTGTTGCTGTCTGCACCTACTCAACATTGCTGGGTGCCACTAATGGAACTGTTTCTACTGAAATGATGTCACTTGCCGGTGTCTGCACCTACTCAACATTGCTGGGTGCCACTGATGGGACTGCTTCTACTGAAATGAAGTCACTTGTTGCTGTCTGCACCTCCTCAACATTGCTGGGTGCCACTAATGGAACTGCTTCTACTGACATGAAGTCACTTATTAGTGTCTGCACCTGCTCAACATTACTGGGTGCACGGATGAAGCTACTTCTATGGAAATGAAGTCACTTGTTGGTGTCTGCACCTGCTCAACATTACTGGGTGCACAGATGAAGCTACTTCTATGGAAATGATGTCACTTGCCGGTGTCTGCACCTACTCAACATTGCTGGGTGCCACTAATGGAACTGTTTCTACTGAAATGATGTCACTTGCCGGTGTCTGCACCTACTCAACATTGCTGGGTGCCACTAATGGAACTGTTTCTACTGAAATGATGTCACTTGCCGGTGTCTGCACCTACTCAACATTGCTGGGTGCCACTGATGGGACTGCTTCTACTGAAATGAAGTCACTTGTTGCTGTCTGCACCTACTCAACATTGCTGGGTGCCACTAATGGAACTGTTTCTACTGAAATGATGTCACTTGTTGGTGTCTGCATCTGCTCTCAACATTGCTGGGTGCAACAGATGGACTGCTTGTACTGAAATGATGTCACTTGTTGGTGTCTGCACCTACTCAGCATTGCTGGGTGCCACTACATTACTGGGTGCACAGATGAAGCTACTTCTATGGAACTGATATCATTTACCGGTGTCTGCACCTACTCAACATTGCTGGGTGCCACTGATGAACTGATTCTACTGAACTAATGTGAGTTGTTGCTGTGTGTACCTCTTCAACATTGCTAGGTGCCACTGATGAACTGCTTCTACTGAAATAATGTCACTTGTTGCTGTCTGCACCTCCTCAACATTGCTGGGTGCCACTAATGGATTTGCTTCTACTGACATGAAGTCACTTATTAGTGTCTGCACCTGCTCAACATTACTGGGTGCACAGATGAAGCTACTTCTATGGAAATGATGTCACTTGCCGGTGTCTGCACCTACTCAACATTGCTGGGTGCCACTAATGGGACTGCTTCTACTGAAATGATGTCACTTGCCGGTGTCTGCACCTACTCAACATTGCTGGGTGCCACTAATGGAACTGCTTCTACTGACATGAAGTCACTTGTTGGTGTCTGCACCTGCTCAACATTACTGGGTGCACAGATGAAGCTACTTCTATGGAAATGATGTCACTTGCCGGTGTCTGCACCTACTCAACATTGCTGGGTGCCACTAATGGGACTGCTTCTACTGAAATGAAGTCACTTTTTGCTGTCTGCACCTACTCAACATTGCTGGGTGCCACTAATGGAACTGTTTCTACTGAAATGATGTCACTTGTTGGTGTCTGCACCTGCTCTCAACATTGCTGGGTGCAACTGATGGACTGCTTCTACTGAAATGATGTCACTTTTTGGTGTCTGCACCTGCTCAACATTGCTGGGTGCAATTGATGGACTGCTTCTACTGAAATGATGTCACTTGTTGGTGTCTCCACCTACTCAGCATTGCTGGGTGCCACTACATTACTGGGTGCACAGATGAAGCTACTTCTATGGAAATGATGTCATTTACCGGTGTCTGCACCTACTCAACATTGCTGGGTGCCACTGATGAACTGATTCTACTGAACTAATGTGAGTTGTTGCTGTGTGTACCTCTTCAACATTGCTAGGTGCCACTGATGAACTGCTTCTACTGAAATAATGTCACTTGTTGCTGTCTGCACCTACTCAACATTGCTGGGTGCCACTAATGGAACTGCTTCTACTGACATGAAGTCACTTGTTAGTGTCTGCACCTGCTCAACATTACTGGGTGCACAGATGAAGCTACTTCTATGGAAATGATGTCACTTGCCGGTGTCTGCACCTACTCAACATTGCTGGATGCCATTGTTAGAACTGTTTCTACTGAAATGATGTTACTTCTTGCTGTCTGCACCTGCTAAACATTGCAGGGTACCACTGATGGATTGCTTCTACTGAACTAATGTGACTTGTTGCTGGGTGTACTTGCTAAACATTACTGGGTGCCACTGATGGACTACTTCTTCTGAATAGATGTCACCTGTTGGTGTTTTTTTTTTTTTTTTTTTTTTTTTTTGTATAAACTAACCATTGAAAGCATTTTATGTGAACATTTGTATAAAGTGATTTTTTGTGTATTGTGTGAACTCTTATGTAAAGTCACATGTATGAAAAGAAGTTGTATTGCTTACTGTATTTCATAGATTAGGTTATTGAAAGGTCAGTGCAAAGCCAAAATTTTAACTAATTATGTGATATTTAGGTATTAATATTATCTTTTATTTTTGTCTGTATTTTTCTGGACGAATTTGGTCGTATTTTCACCACCAATGCTGGCAAAAATACCATCAAATTCTGGCCTGTGGAGGAGGGGCATATGAAAGGTGGCTACACTGAGCCACTGCGCCAAAGAGTATTATTAAGCCGCCTCCACAGTGCTTGTTGAGAACTCGTAGAAGTCAGTGCTTGTGGAGAGCTCGTAGTAGTCAGTGCCTGTCGAGGTCTCGTGGTAGTCAGTACTTGTTAAGAACTCGTAGCAGAGAGTGTTTGTAGGCAGTGCTTGCTGAGATGTGATATTGGAGAGTTCTGGTTGAGATGTGATAGTAGAGAGACGGTGTGAGATATATTGTAAGGATTAGAGTGATTTTCATCAATATAAATGAGGTAACCAACTCCGTTTCTTTTTATTTCAGTGTCCTAAATAATGCGTCATTACAGGTTCAGTCAACAAAGCATCTGGCTTGTGTTCTTGTATTAGAGTGTAATTCTGCTTTCATTACGCAATTATTGTATTTGTAATTTTCTTTTATCACGTCAGTAAAATTGGTATTTAAAAATTCTTGTCTTGTTGAAGAAGAACCGTGCCAGATGTGCGTTGAGTCATACTTCCACATACAGAACAGTTATACTTGTGCTTTGATTTCGTAGGTTTCGTAGTTGCTGGGGACTTAATTAATTAATTGTGTTAACGAAAATTTTTATTTCATTCTTTGTTGTTGTTCTTTGCAGTCAGATAGCGTAATAATACTAGTCAGGGCCAACCGATTAGGAGACACAGTGTAATCGGACATACAGCTACTAAAAATAAAAAGTATTTACAATCATATTTAATTAAGCCCCCATGCAATTTATTTACGTTCAGGGTCAATTGTAAGAGTCTGCACCATTCATCAATTCTCTGCAGTTCGTTCGGCAAATTCTTACTATCTTCTGGCATTGATAGTTTGGTATAGACAACTGTATCATATGGGAACAGCCTTAAACAGCATCCGACGCTTTCTACTAGGTCATTTATATACATTGTAAACAGCAACGCTCCTATCACACTTCCCTGTGGTACTGCGGAATTACCTTTACATCTGTCGATTTAGTTCCGTTAAGAGCGGACATGTCGAGTTATATCTGCAACAAAGTGTTGAATTCAATCGCAAGTCTGCTCCGAAACTCCGCAAGCTCGTACTTTTTTTCATTGAAAGGCAATGCAGGACGGTGTCAGATACCTCACTGAAATCAAGGAACGTGGCATCAGCCTGAGCGTCGTTGTCCACTGCGCAGTGGATCTCATGGAGGAACAGAGCGAGCTGAGTTTCACAGGATCTCTGTTTGCGGAATCCATGTTGATTTCTATAGAGGAGCCGTTCATTTTCCAAGAACGTCATAATTTTTTAGCGTAAGACATGTTCCATAATTCTACGACAGATCGATGTCAACGATATAGGTCTATAACTGTGTGGATCTGTCTCACGGCCTTTCTTAAAAACGGGAAAGACCTGCGCTCTTTTCCAGTCGTTAGGTACCTTTCGTTGCTCAAGCGATCTACGATAAATTACTGCTAAAAGGGGAGCAAGTTCTTTCGCATAATCTTTATAGAATCTTATAGGAATCTCATCTGGTCTTGAAGCTTTTCCACTACTAAGCGATTGTAGCTGCTTTTCAATTCCGCTATCGGTTATCTCATTATCTGCCATATCGACGTTCGTACGACGACTGAAAGGAGTTAATTACATAAATTATCTGGGAGTAGTAATTAGGAGTCATTTAAAATGGAATGACCATATAAAATTAATCGTCGGTAAAGGAGATGCCAGACTGAGATTCATTGGAAGAATCCTAAGGAAATCCAATCCGAAAACAAAGGATGTAGGTTACAGTACACTTGTTCGCCCATTGCTTGAATATTGCTCACCGGTGTGGGATCCGTACCAGATAGGGTTGATAGAAGAGATAGAGAAGATCCAACGAAGAGCAGCGCGCTTCGTTACAGGATGATTTAGTAATCGCGAAAGCGTTACGGAGATGATAGATAAACTACAGTGGAAGACTCTGCAAGAGAGACGCTCAGTAGCTCGGTATGGGCTTTTGTTGAAGTTTCGAGAACGTACCTTCACCGAGGAGTCAAGCAGTATATTACTCCCTCCTACGTATATCACGCGAAGAGACCATGAGGATAAAATCAGACAGATTAGAGTCCTCATAGAGGCATACCGACAATCTTTCTTTCCACGAACAATACGAGACTGGAATAGAAGGGAGAACCGATAGAGGTACTCAAAGTACTCTCCGCCGCACACCGTCAGGTGGCTTGTGGAGTATGGATGTAGATGTAGATGGTGTTACGATCTTCCGCAGTGAAACGACTTCGGAAGACCGAATTCAGTATTTCGGACTTTCTCTGTTATCTTCTGTTTCTGTGCCAGTGTGGTCGCTGAGAGAATGAATAGATGTTTTTGACCCACTTACTGATTTTACATACGACCAAAATCTTTTAGGGTTCTCGGTTGACAACGTCTTACTTTCGAAATCATTGAACGCTTCTCTTATTGCTCTCCTTAACGCTCATTTTCGTTTCCTTTAGCTTTTGTTTGTCAGCTAGGGTTTTACTTCTCTTGAATCTGAGATACAGTGCTCTTGGTTTACGTAGCGCTTTTCTAACACGGCTATTAAACCATGGTGGATCTATACCACCCCTTAAAACCTTACTCGGAAAATACTTGCCTAGGGCATATTCAAAGATGCCTTTGAATTTTTATCCATTTTTTTCTCCACATCTTCGTCCTCATCACAGATTATTTGATGCTAACTGCTGAGATGTTCTGAAATTTGTGTCCTGTCACCCTTGCTGAGCAAATATATCTTCCTACCTTTCTTAACATTCCTTGTAGGACACGTCGTCATACATGCTGTCACAGCCGTATGATCATTGATAGCATACTCTACGTTAACTGATTCGATGAGTTCAGGCCGTTTCTTGCAGCGGTCTTCCTTTGATTTACATAATAATCGTGTGCTTATTGCAGCCCTGTCCTGCGTTTACGAAGCGGAGACTGCCCTGCGATTGAGCAAGGCCAAAGGAGGTGAGTGCTCTCCATGGCTTGTGACAGCAGCAACATACCTGTAATGCGCAAAAAACGTTCATTTAGGTATTGTACGAGACAACCTCAGAAAAAGATGTTTCACAGATTTCGGCATTTGTTGCTTATCAATGACTGCATTGTGTCCATCTTTCTTCCAGCTAACTTCCGTACTTCACTCAACACTTATCTGCCCAAAGCCGCAACTGTTTTTTCCTTTTCCTTTGGAATGTATGTAAACTTTTATAAGATTCCTCTTGAAACACCCCATATAACGCTAAACGGGTGAAACGACATTAAGACGACTAAGCTCAGATAGGTCTGACATGCTTAATGTTACCCGAGGGAGAAAAAGTATCTCAGAACCTCTTATCGTCAAATCTCGATCGTAGCGTATGTAGGACATCTCGTATGAAGCACGGAGGCATTCCACCCCACCTGCATGTTCCACATTGGGGCGAAGGCCTCTCTGGAAAAGAGAAAGTGTGCATGCTGTAAAAGACGATGGACAAAGCACAATAGAGATGACAGACAAGCACATTTACTGTCACAAAGAAAATTTAGGGTACGCGCAGTGTCTGTGAAGAGGTACAGCAGAGGTTATTTATCAGTTTATATAAGCTGATCTCGCTAGGATCATCAGGCTCTGTCTAACACCGGTCCAGTGTTTCACGCATACAATACCTTTTTACATCATAGTTCCCAAAGAAATAACTATTATTATATGTGAAAGAGCATTAAAATGATTTGAATGTCCGAAGTGGCAATATGAACAAATATTACTATGAATTAATAAACTTAATGTTGGCAGAACTTGTAATACTACAGCTGCTGCCACGAAAAGTAATAATAATTATAATAATAACAATGACAATAATAACAATAATCGTAGTGGCAGATAGAAAGAGAATTTAAAGATGTACAAGACAGAACTTTTCTTTTATAGCGAGTTCTCGGAAAAGGAAGTCTAAGAAGACTGTATCAGCTAAGAATACTGGGAAAGGAGAAAGATTTGGCTGGGAGATGGATGTACGAGGGTAACGAGAACGTACAGGTTCAGATAGGAACTCTATGGTCGAGGACAGATATGAGGAACAGTGTTAGTTGATAAGACAGAGAATATGGAAATCTGCGCCTGACTGCACCCAGCCAGGATACTAGGGCACATTATTGTGAAATACATCAAAAACTCGAACGTCGCAGGTATAACGAACACAGGAATTCATAACCAGCTCCAGGCGCCATAAGATTTCTTGAAAAAGGTCTTGCAGGATAACATCGCTGTAATCAATAACTGAAAGCATAAGTGCTTGTACAAATATTGTATATTTTTCAAATCAAGGGGGAATAGCTTTTTATATTTTTGCAGGGCATGGAGTGGTGGTGATGCCTTCTTGCAGATTGCTGTTATATGCTCAGTGAAATTTAGATTTTCATCTTTTATTACTCCGACTCTTTGCTGAAGGTGAGAAGTTGATATACGCCCCATTGGGGTTAAATACGGTAGGGATTCCTGATATTTCTGGCTAATGAGTCTAGAACGACCAACCAGTACCGCTTGGGTTTTGGACGGGTTGAGCTTTAACGCTATGTCCTGGGCTCATTCTGATAGTACACACAAGTCGGTACTGTGATTTTTGACAGCTGTCTTCAAGTTTGTTGGTTTTGCACGGACATAGAATTGGAGATTATCAGCGTAGTGTGGTGTTTGTGTCACATCATTGCAGGTACAATGAAAAGAATATAAGACTTTATACACAACCGTGTGGGACACCTGGTACTACCTGCCTCCACTGTGACTTTATGGTGACGGACATGATACAGTGCTGGCGAGACAGCAGGGATGAGCGAAACCGTTGCACTGCACTTTGCAAGGAAGTTGTAACCGATATTTATTACACACATTAAGTATCAGCCAGAGAAAGTCATACTGCATTGTTGTTTGGGGGACCCCGAAGGGCCGCAAAGTCGACCCTTCCAACGCAGCGCAGTGTGTGAGACTGAAGTCTTTAGTGTGTTTGTTGCGTGTAGGGGAACGTAATTATGACTTCCACATTACCAAACGGGTAAAATTGTCTCCTGGTCAACGAGTGCCAGTTACACTTTGCCTACTTGATGGCTTCCAGGGACAACCAAAACTTTGATTTCATATAATTATTCACCGAATTTAAAAATTTTCAGATGCTGTCATAATCTATTCATTAAAAGACATAATCTTAAATTAAAGGTTGAAAGTAATCTGTGTTAAAGTTAGAAACCGTGTTTAGTTGAGGCAGCGTAGTTCGCGGCAAACTATATTCTTACAGTAGTTCAGTATGAGGGTACTTAGCGACTTCCAACAAACTATACACATACACTGTGTGACCAAAAGAATCCGGACACGCGGCTGAGAATGACTTACAAGTTCGTGGCTCCCTCCATCGGTAACGCTGGAATTCAATATGGTGTTGGCCCACCCTAGCCTTGATGACAGCTTCCACTCTCGCAGGCATACGTTCAATCACGTGTTGGAAGGTTTCTTGGGGAATGGCAGCCCATTCTTCACAGAATGCTGCGCTGAGAAGAGGTATCGATGTCGGTCGTTGAGGTCTGGCACGAAGTCGGCATTCCAAAACATCCCAAAGGTGTTCTATAGTATTCAGGTCAGGACTCTGTGCTGGCAAGTCCATTACACGGATGTTATTGTCGTGTAACCACTCCGCCACAGGCTGTGCATTATGAACAGTTGCTCGATCGTGTTGAAAGATGCAATCGCCATCCCCGAATTACTCTTCAACAGTGGGAAGGACGAGGGTTCTTAAAACATCAATGTAGGCCTGTGCTGTGATAGTGCCACGCAAAACAACAAGGGGTGCAAGCCCCCTCCATGAGAAACACGACCACACCGTAACACCACCGCCTCCGAATTGTTGGCACTACACACGCTGATATATGACGTTCACCGGGCTTTCGCCATACCCACATCCTGCTATCGGATCGCCACATTGTGTACCGTGATTTGTCACTCAACACTACGATTTTCCACTGTTCAGTCGTTCAATGTCTCCTTACACCAAGCGAGGCGTAGTTTGGCATTTACCGGCGTGATGTGTAGCTTATGAGCAGCCGCTCGACCATGAAATCCATTTTTTCTCACCTCTTGCCTAACTGTCATAGTACTTGCAGTGGATCCTGATGCAGTTTGGAATTCCTGTGTGACGGTCTGGACAGATGTCTGTTACACATTACGACCCTCTTCAATCGTCGGGGTCTCTGTCAGTTAACAGGCGAGGTCGGTCTGTAGGCTTTTGTGCTGTACTTGTCCCTTCACGTTTCCACTTCACTATCACATCGTAAACAGTGGACCTAGGGATGTTTAGGAGTGTGGAAATCTCGCGTACAGACGTATGACGCAAGTGACTCCCAATCACCTGACCACGTTCGAAGTCCGTGAGTTCCGCGTAGCTCCCCATTCTGCTCTCTCACGATGTCTAATGACTACTGAGGCTGCTGATATGGAGAACCTGGCAGTACGTGGCAGCAAAATGCACGTAATATGAAAAACATATGTTGTTGGGGGTGTCCGAATACTTTTGATCACATAGTGTAACATCAAATCTTTTCTAAACCTTTTCTTGTTTTTCAAAGTTTTACATGCGTAACGTCAAATGCGTATTTAACGTATCAACTCATTTATAAAGTAATTAGACGTTTAAAGCTGTTTTATACATGGGACTTCGATAACATTAAAGAATGTGTTGTGTCTAGACAAGACAGCCTAGACACAATAAGAGGAAGCCGAAAGGCACGCGCTTAAACTCACGCAGGCTGGCGTGAGGTCTGAAACAGGATACGTAATGAATGCTATAAAGAAAAGTACGGAGCTTCTGGAATACTTAACTTTAATCCACATTTGTAGAACATCGCTCTTGATGATACATTAATAGAATCTCAATATCAATTGAATACGCCTTGCTAGGTCGTACCAATTGTAGCTTAAGGCTATGCTAACTATCGTCTCGGCAAATGAGAGCGTATTTGTCAGTGAACCGTTCCTTGCAAAGTCGGCTGTACAACTGGGGCGAATGACAGGACGTCTCTCTAGACCTGCCGTGTGGTGGCGCTCGGTCTGAAGTTACTGACAGTGGCGACACGCGGGTCCGACGTATACTAATGGACCGCGGCCGATTTAAAAGCTACCACCTAGCAAGTGTGGTGTCTGGCGGTGACACCACAGAATGAATGGTGTTGGGCAACCTGATTTTGTCTAAGTCCAATCGCTTTGTCATTTTTGAAGCTGATGTTCTTTTTCCTTGTTATAAAACAAAATGCATTAGTGATCTTGACTACGGAGGCAGGTATCACAAATGCGTTTTAATGTCGGTGACGACTGGTTTCAGCCGTTATGGTCCTCTTCAGGCCTTCTGACCTTACTCAGCTTCTTTGCCGTGTATGACACCCTCTCTATCTCACATTAATACCGAGGCACTCATATACAGCCACGAAGCTGACTCGTTACTCTGCGACAGAGTTGAAAAGCTCTGAGAGGAACCCTTAATGATCGAAACCTATCTACGATCTACATTAAATCTCAACTGTGACCGTAATAATCAATCAGTTGTAGAAGTTTACCAGCAACTACAGACGCAGTAAAAGAAATGCGAACTGTCCCAGGTGAGTTTCCAGAAGTGTGTGTGGCATATTCGTCAATCAAATACGATAGCTACGTGTATTTACAATTACATTAAGTGAAATGCTGTCTCACGTGTCCAGATGGCGTTATAAAGCCGTTTACAGAAAGACAATTGTGACGCCATTAATCAGTTGTGAAAACGGGTGGCTTCAGTTCAAATGGCTCTGAGCACTATGCGACTTAACTTCTGAGGTCATCAGTCGCCTAGAACTTAGAACTAATTAAACCTAACTTACCTAAGGACATGACACACATCCATGCCCGAGGCAGGATTCGAACCTTCGACCGTAGCAGTCGCTCGGCTCCAGACTAGCGCCCAGAACCGCACGGCCACAACTTCGGTTCCTGTACCAATATAATTTTGCGAGGCTCTCTCTCGTACATTACCCTAAGCGGTCGCCACGCAGTCTCGTGTGAAATGCCAGCGGGTCTTGACATTTCACGCTCCTGCAGTCCCCACGTAAGAAGCTGCCGCTTATCTCTTGACCTCTTGCTCGACCTCGTGCAAAACTTCGACACATGATTCGGGTCTACCATTTTATCACTTGCTTCCAAACAGCCTGCGCATTTAAAGTATAGTGACGGAAATGGAATGTCACACACCACGTGCACCTTGACCCAACGCTGGTACTGTAGCATGTGTCCGATACATTGATTACAATTTCAGTTTTTTCAGTATAGAAAACAAAGTATTCCCACAGACGAAAAATGTTCTGTGAGTACCAGTACATGACGATCGTTGCTGCTAGGTGTGTTTAATAATCAGGTGGAGATCGCAACACGGTAAGTCCAGAGAACATAAACGTGTGCTTTTCGCCATATTTAGGACTATGACAAGGGTCGGACCATTGACATGGGGGCAACGTACCTACAGATCGCCATAACAGCAGCTCAGTCTAATGACTTCAGAACGACAAGTGATAAGACGGAGTCAAGACAAGAGCGTGACAAGAAGAGTGGGAACGATCCTTACTGAAGAACTACACCACTTGAAGATCGTAAGAATGTTCGGATGACTCTGGCGAGTAGACGGACATCAACAGCTAAAATGAGGGCAGGAATTACTGAGAGAGTGAGCAGGAACCGTCTGAAAGAAATTACTGTAATGCAGTTTGAGATCCCGAGTTGCCGTATACCGTTTACCACACACAGAAAACACTTTCACGGTGTAGAACCGGAGTCAATCGGAATATTTGTGGCGTTTTGTGATGTTCAATAATGATTCTCGCATCTGTCTGAGGCTGTCAGAAATCCCAACGTGTATTCAGAAGACCTCGAGAATGATCATACAAAGCAGAGGTTCTCGCAACCGATGCCGCTCCAAATCCTGGAATTATGATGTGGGAAACTATGGGATATAACAACGGGACTGATCTGAAAATTTTTGAAGAGACGTATAGCCGTTACGTGGCAGGAATATTAAACCATATTCTCGTATCCTTCCTGAACGGAAGTTGTCTTACATTTTACGACACATGTATATACTTAACCGTCATGAACATAAAATTAAATTGGTATTTCAGGAGGATAATGCAAGACCCCAAACTGCACTACGTACAAAACGCCTTGACGTATGTATGGACCTTCACTGGTGTGCCTCGTTCCCTGACTCGTTCCCCTTAGTGCGGGTATTTGGTGAGGTAGGAAGATGTATGCAAATTACACGTTCCAACAGGATGATACAAGACCCCACACTGCAGCTCACACCAAGAAACCCCTTGAGGGACGTGCAAAACCTCGCCTGCCCTGCCTTGTTCCCTGACTGGCCAGCCATAGAACATGTCGGGGATGCAATGAGAAGACAAACATGTTTTTGCCCTTCATGAATATACTGCGGTATGAAATTGCATATCATGGCAGTATAATGCAAAAACAAACACCGCTGCTCACACTATAAAAGCGCTTTGAGGAGTGTGTGGATCCTTGACTGTCCAGTACTCTGACTTGTTACCTAATGAGCATGTCTCATATGCAGTGCAGTGTATGTTTTTATGCTTCTTGCACATAGTAAGAAATTACATATTCCATCAGGGTAATGCAACACCAAACATTACAGCTCACACTACGTAAGTTTGTAACGGATGTGTAGATTGTTGAATGACCTGTCCAGTTGCCTGACTTACCAGCCACATGACATCTCTGGGATTGATTTGGAAGAAGTAAATGTATTACACTTCATGAACTGAGTACAAGCTTACATATTCCAGCAGGATTGTGCAAGACCCCACACTGCAGTTCACAACATAATACTGCTTCTGCAATATGCGGATCCTTGACTGGCCTGCCCAATACCACGACTTCTCACCCATAGAGAATGTCTGCGATGCGATGTGAAGATGAATATGTCTCACACTTCACCATCATAACACCAGATTACATACTCCCACTGTATAGTGCAAGACCTCGCACTGCAACTCACTCCCCAAAGTGCTTTCTGAGATGTGAGGTGCCTATTTTGATCTGCACAGTACCCTGACTTGTCATCCAAAGAGCATGTCTGACATATGATGGCAAGAAGTATATACTCTTACCCTTCAAGAACAGTGGACGAAGTTACATACTCTGACAAGATAATGCAAGAAGTCGAACTGCAGCTCACATGACAAAATGTCTTGAGGAATGTGTTTATCCTTGACAATCCTCGACAGTAACTTGATTTCTCACAAATAGAGCATGGGGAAGATGTATACATTACTACTCTTCATGAATGGAATAATATATTACATATTCCAGAAGAATAATACAAGACTCTACACTGTAGTCCACATCACAAAATCACTTTACAAACGTGTGAACCCCTCACTGGCCTGTCCAGTACCCTGACTTGTCATCCATGGAGCACATTTGGGATGAGGTGGTAAGATGTATACGTTCTTACCCTTCATAAACAGAATACCAAATTACATATTGAAGCAGGACAATGCAAGACGCCAAACTGTAGTTCACACCACAAAATGCTTTATGAAGTGTGTGGATCTTTGACAGGCCTGCCCAGTACCCTGGCTTGTCACCTACATTGCATGTCTCTGATACAATGGAGAGATCCTTAGCTGGTGTTTCCAGTACCACAAACTGTCGCCCATAGAGGGTGTCTGGGGGACAATGAGAAGACATACACAGTTTACCCTTCACGAACACAGTATGAAATTACATATTACACAGGATAATGCAACACCTCACATTGCAGTTCACTCCATAACAGTATCTTGTGAAAAGTGTGAGTCCTTGACTGTCCTGTCCAGTGCCTTGACTTTTCACCTATAGAGCATTGTCTGGAATGGAATGGAAAGATGTATACATTCTTGTCCTTCGTGAATAGAATACTAGATTACATACTCCTACAGGATAACGCAAAACACTGCAACACACTCCCCAAAGTGCTTTCCAGGTTGTGTGGCTCCTTTTTTGGTCTGCTAGATATCCTGACTAGTCATCCAAAGAACACGTCTGAAATACAATGGGAAAAAGTATATACACTCTTATCCTTGAAGAACACAGTATGAAGTTACATACTCCACCAGGACAAGGCAAGAAACCAAACTGCAGCTCAAATGACAAAATACCTTGAGGAATGTGTGGATTCTTGACAAGCCTGATTAGTAACTTGACTTCTCACCAATACAGCATGTCTGTGATGCTAATGGCAGATGTATACATACTTACCCTTTATGAACAGAATACCATATTACATATTTCAGCAGGATAATAGGTTAATACAAGACTCCACACTGTAGTTCATACCACAAACGCCTTCAGAAATGTATGGATCCTTGACTAGTCTGACCACTATCCTGACTTGGTCATCCATAGAGCATGTGTGTGATGAGGTGGTAAGATGTTTACATTCTTATCCTTCATGAACAGAGTACCTTATTGCATATTCCATCAGGGTAATACAAGACTTCACACTTAAGTTCACATCCCAAAATGTTTTAAGGAATGTGTGAATGCTTGACAGGCATTGACTTGTTACCTACTGTGCATGTCTGGCAGGAGATGGGAAGATGTATACATTCTTACCCGCAATGGAGAGAATACCAAATTACATATTCCAGCAGGATAACGCAGGACCTCACCCTGTAGTTCACACCACAAAACGCCTTCAGGAATTTGTGTATCCGTGGCTGGTATACCCAGTACGTTTACTTGTCACCCGTAGAGCATGTCTGGACTGTGATGGGAAGAGTTACGTGTTCTTACCCTTCATGGATAGTGTACCATATTACATATTCCAGCAGGATAATACATCACACAACAGTTAACATTACGAAACGCCTACAGGAATGTACAGATCCTTGTCTCTCCTTCCTAGTATACTGATTTGGCACCCATAAAGCATGTCTGGAATAGTACTGGATGATGGTTACTTTTTTACCCTCCATGAGCAGAGTACCAGGTCACATATTCCAGAAGGCTATTGCAAGATCCCACAGTGCAGCTCACACCACATAATGCCTTGAGGAATGTGCAAATCCTTGTCTGTACCACCTGGTAACCTGACGTCTAACACATAGAACATATCTGGGAAGCAATGGGAAGACAACCTAGTGCACACCAAAACTGTATCAATAACAGTACCGTAATTCCCTGGACTATAACGCTGACGTATATAAGTTGATTTTTTCATATTTTTTTAGTAACATCCACTTATATAGTTGCAGATGACAAACTGTATGCAGAAGTAACGGCGGCAATATCATAGAAACTATGTCGGAAATGAAGGCAACAAAAACCATGCTGTGACTTGAAATAAGTAAGCTATTATGAAACTATTCACAGAATACAAAATTTGGAACCAAAGAGTAAACACGTGATAATGTTTATAACGGTGTTATTTTTGCATGTGTAGAATACAGTAAGAACCCACTGATGATGGCAATATTGTCGTTAGAATTAGTGAAATAAAATAAATAAAAACAAAAGTGGCTTGCACTAAAGCAGTCTCACAACCCCATATTGTTGAAGGCTCAATCTGCATGACAAAAATTTTAAGTTTGAAAATAGCACTAATGATGAAGTTACAATTTTACAATAAAAACAGTTACAGCTAAAAGTAAATATAACTTCACTTAAGAAATTACGCAAGCTATGGACCCATATTATGAAAATTTAATGAATACTAGAGTAACGTAATGCATCGATTAGGTTCACGAGAGTTGTCGCAAATGTATAATTTGTTAAATTCATTTTAATTGAATCAACTGTGGGTTTTTGGTGAAACATTGTAACTTAAATAAACACAGAGTTTTTGGTCTTGTTTTACAATTTTATTATTAATGTTATTGCGCAACCTAGGTTTCGGGTTATGGCCCCATTTTCAAGTACACTACTGATTCCCAAAGATGATAATTCACAGATAAACATGATGACAAGGCAAAGGTATCATCGCAGCTTCTTAAGGTATTGATCCACAGCTTAATGTGCAATTACGTCAGTGACCATTATTACACACTCAGCAATTACACTACAATGACCGGACTAAAGTTATGCCTCAGCCAAGAGCTTTTTAACTACGATGGACTGGGTTCCAAAGTTTTGCTGGTATCCTGGGGTTGTGATCTCAACTAAAAGAGGTGAATAATTGAATTGGGATTGCTCGTTTAATAATAGGAGTGGGGATATACACGTCTTTTAATTTATAAAATTTATAATTGTTTGAGTTTAGCCCCCTTTTCCTCTGTGTGTAGGACTTGTACATCTGTTGTGTATTTGTGGTCATTGTTCAGGCAAAGGCAAAGACTGAATCAGGCTTCTTCAATCTCCTGCTTCTGTGGTGTTCTTTAAGTCTGGTACAGATTGACCTCCCCGTCTGTCCAATGTTGCAAGACAGAGACTCACTGCATGTGATTTTATAAACGCCACATTGCATTGTCCTGCTGGTAGATGCCATCGTCCAGAGAAAAAACCAGGCCGCTGTAGTGATACGATATTCTGTTTATGATGCGAAGTTCGTTTGGACATGCCTGCATGTCCAAAGGAACAGGCACTGCGGCGACTACAGCCGTTTCGAAATACATCAAATGAATTCGCAATTGCGAATAAGGTCAACCATCAGTTGTGGAGTGGAATGACGACAGTGAATAATCGTGCCGGACCTGGACTCAAAGCCGGATTTCCCGCTTCACGCAAGCGGTCGCATTACAATCTGGCTATCCGTGCAAGACACGCGGCCATACCCGAAGTTCCATATGTCGTCAACCATGTGTCTACGACCAGTACTCGTACTCCCATATGTATATTCCGGCTCAGGTCAGATGTACTTGAAAGTCACTTGCCCGATATCGGTAGATAAATACGATATAGCAGTGCAGGCACAAATTTTCTTTGACTCCATTCCGTTCTACAACCGATGGTTGTCCTTATTCGCAATTGCGAATTCGTTTAATATATATTGTAGTGGCTGATATCGTCTCCAAGGATAGATGTGTATTTGTGTTGATCCATCTTCGTTTTCAGAATAACGAGATCAACTAGGAAATACCACGAAAACATTCCCTAGGCCGTAACCCGCGCAGGGTGTTGGATTTCGAACGTTTCACGTGGAACGCGCCAACGGACATCTGTTCGATGGTGCATATAACGTGATTCATCTAAAAAAAAACACCTGTCACCACTTACTGGCTCCCAGATGCGATGTTGGCGTGAAAACTCCAGCCTTTGCCGCCGACAAACAGCAGTCAGGATGCGTGCACGAATCAGACGCAAGCTGCGGCGACCCGTACGCAGCAGCGTTCGCTGAACGGTCGTTGAGGAGACACTGCTGGTATCTCCTGGGCGGGCAGTTGCTAAATAGTTGCGTGTCTTTTCACCAGCACACATGTCCGCAACCATCGTTCACTCCTGTCATCTATGACCCGTGGCACACCACAGTTGACTCAATACCGGTTTTCGAAGGCGCCATTACGCTGCTTATGGTATACTTTATCATTGGTGGTATCCTTACAGTTTACAAACTTAGTCATGTTGGAAGTGCTTCCACCCTTTCCCAGAAAGCGAAAGATCATGCCGTTTTGGACGTCAGATAAACATTTCCGCATTGTGACAACGTCTGCACTGTTTTCCATGTTCCCCCTACACGCTTTACGTAGGGTGTTTCCGTAAGAGCATACAAAAATGCAAAAGGACATAGAGAATGCTCCACTGAACAATTTGAGATAGGGAAGCCAGCTTAAGGAGATATGGAAGTAAACTTGTCTAACTCTGTACCTAGTGTTACGGCTTTCCTGTTTATTTACGACTAACATGCGTTCAAGTTTAAACGCACTGTGCTGTTTATTTACACGTAGATTCCTTGTTTCCTGCAATGATACAGGTTTTGTTTGTTTACTTGTCCATAAGGTGGCTCTGTTGTATCGTATTTACATTGTCCCATGACAGAATGTGCTATGAATCAACGACAGACCCATTAATTATTCAGTGCTATTCAGAGACGTACAGTACAGTACTATGGAGCAGTACCGGTACATTATTTCCTGGCTGCTGGACTGGAAGGGGCGGTCCCATTCCATGGCCTGCGAGAGTACCTGACCGGAATCTCCTTGATTATTTCCTACGGGGTGAACACGGAGACGGAATTAGTTGCCATAATTGTAGCTGCCTGTATGTGATTCGAAACACACCAGGGATATTGTTCAGGGTGCGTCAGAATCTTGTTCGCCGATGCCATGCTTGTATTGAGGTTGATGCCCGTTAGTTTCAGCACATTTTGTAAGACACAGTACAAATAGTTCGTTCATTGTGTCAGTGATGGTATTTGCAGTTGTTGTTGTTGTGGTCTTCTGTCAAGAGACTGGTTTGATGCAGCTCTCCAGTAAAGCTGCATGCCCTCGGGAAAAATTACGACTGTAGTTTCCCCTTGCTTTCAGTCGTTCGCAGTACCAGCACAGCAAGGCCGTTTTGGTTAGTGTTACAAGGCCAGATCAGTCAATCGTCCAGACTGTTGCCCCTGCAGCTACTGAAAAGGCTGCTGCCCCTCTTCAGGAACCACACGTCTGTCTGGCCTCTCAACAGATACCCCTCCGTTGTCGTTGCACCTACGGTACGGCTATATGTATCGCTGAGGCACGCAAGCCTCCCCACCAACGGCAAGGTCCATGGTTCATGGGAGGAGATTTGCAGTTAACTAATGTAAATACAAAAGTGCACAGTATTGTGATTTGATGTCTATTATCTCTTTAAGCTGGCGTCTCCGACCCCAGGTTCCCTAAGCAAATTGTTCAGAGGAGCATCCTTTATGTTCTGCTAAAATTTTGCACGCTGTTTCGGAAACATCGTGTATACCCTCCACTACTTGTGCCGCCACCTGCCGTACGAGTGTGGTTATAGCACGTTGAAGTCGAACATAGGCGGTGATCACAGAAGTGTGACTGGACCGTGTACAAGCATCTGAGCGCTGGGACACGATATTTTAAAACGTCTTTACGCTCGTAAACCATCGTTGAGAAAGTTATTATGCTGTGTGATAATGCGCCTAAGAGGGAATATCGACTAACTTCCTCCACGAGTTGTTCTCAATCTATAACAAGTGTGTCGCCCGGACAACCGGTTGCGGCGGAAGGGGTACTGAACTGTAGGTGTCAGACAGTTATTCATGCAGCACGAGCCGCCTCATCCCGTTAGCGAATCCACGCGGGACGGACCCCTCGTGGCGGCGTATTCATGCGAGCGCGCTGCGGCGCTGCCGACAGCCACGATTAATGGATCCCGCGCCGGCACGCGGCTGCCCGAGTGACAGCTACCGCGCAGTCCGCGTCAACAACACGGCCGCGCCGACAGCGACGTAAACACGTAGCTACCACGCGCCGCGCTCTCCGTAGGCGTACGTCTGTAACTCCTCCCTTTATCAGTGCTCGTGTCGGAGTGCGTGACGTCGTGTCGTCTAGCTCGAGATGAACCGAACTGTCATGGGATACCTCCTAATATCATATGCGTAGTGCAGCAACTTGATGTGGCATGGATACAACAAGTCGTCGAAAGTCCCCTGCAGATTGGCTCTGAGCACTATGGGACTTAACATCTGAGGTCATCAGTGCCCTATAACTTAGAACTACTTAAACATAACCAACCTAAGGACATCTCATACATCCATGCCCGAGGCAGGATTCGAACCTGCGACCGTAGCGGGTGCGCGGTTCCAGACTGCAGCACCTAGAACCGCTCGAACACCCCGGCCGGGTCCCTTGCGGAAGTACTGTCACAAACTGCCTCTATTGTTGTTGTTGTTATGGTCTTCAGTCCTGAGACTTGTTTGATGCAGCTCTCCATGCTACCCCATCCTGTGCAAGCTTCTTCATTTCCCAGTACTTACTGCAACCTACATCCTTCTGAATCTGCTTAGTGTATTCATCTCTTGGTCTCCCTCTACGATTTTTACCCTCCACGCTGCCCTCCAATGCTAAATTTATGATCCCTTGATGCCTCAGAACATGTCCTACCAACCGGTCCCTTCCTTTTGTCAAGTTGTGCCACAAACTCCTCTTCTCCCCAATTCTATTTAATACTTCATCATTAGTTGTTAGATCTACCCATCTAATCTTCAGCGTTCTTCTGTAGCACCACATTTCGAAACTTTCTATTCTCTTCTTGTCCAAACTATTTATCGTCCATGTTTCACTTCCATACATGGCTACACTCCATACAAATACTTTCAGAAACGACTTCCTGACACTTAAATCAATACTCGATGTTAACAAATTTCTCTTCTTCAGAAACGCTTTCCTTGCCATTGCCAGTCTACATTTTATTTCCTCTCTACTTCAACCATCATCAGTTATTTTGCTCCCCAAATAGCAAAACTCCTTTACTACTTTAAGTGTCTCATTTCCTAATCTAATTCCCTCACCATCACCCGACTTCATTCAACTACATTCATTATCCTCGTTTTGCTTTTGTTGATGTTCATCTTATATCCTCCTTTCAAGACATTGTCCATTCCGTTCAGCTGCTCTTCCAAGTCTATAGTCGTGCATAATTGGGAAAGTGTTGCCGGTGCAGGATTTTTTGAACGAAGTGACATCTCGATTAAGTCCCGTAAATGTTCGATGGCATTCATGTCGGTCGATTTGCGTGACTAGATCATTCGCTCTTATTATCCAGAATGTCCTTCAAACCAGTGACAAACAATTCTGGCCCGGTGATAATTCTATCGTTATTGAAAACGAAGTCCACGAATGGCAGCATAGCCTCTCCAAGTAGCTGAACGTAACCATTTCCAATCAGTTATCGGTCCAGTTAGACCAGAAGACGCAGTCCATTCCATGTAAACACTGTCCACATCATTATGGAGCTACCAGCTCGAATAGTGCTTTGTTGACAACTAGGGTCCATGGCTTCGTGGGGTCTGCGCCACACACGAACCCTACCATGAGGTCTTACCGACTGAAATCGTGACTCGTCTCACCAGGTCACGGTTTCCTAATAGTCTAGCGTCCAACCGGTATGCTCACATCCCCAGGAGAGTCACTGCAGGCGATGCCGTGTTGTCCAAACGGATACGTTCGACGTAAGGCCAACATTGATTTGGAGTTTACTTTACGCAGTGTTGCTTCTCTGTTAGCATTGTCAACTCTACGCAAACGCCGCTGCTCTTGGTCGTTAAGTGAAGCCCGTCGGCCACCTGTGTGGTGAGACGTAATGCCTAAAATTTGGGTTTTCTCGGCACACTCTTGACAATGCGGATCTCGGAACACTGAATTCCCCAACGATTTCCGAAATGGAATGTCCCATGCGTTTAGATCCAATTATCATTCCGTGTTCAAAGGCTGTTAATTCACGTCGTGTGGCCAAAATCACTTTGGACTTTTTCTTTTCACATTAATCACATGGGTACAAATGACTGCTTCACTAATGCACCGCCCTTCTATAACCTGTGTACGGGTTACTATCGCTATCTCCGTAAGTGCATATCGCTATCCCATGACGTTAGTCACCTCATTGTACAGGCTGTGTGAAATATGTATGTTGGACTGCAAACGGATCCTAACCAAGGCTCGACATACGTTACGTACCAGGAATAATGGAGGTGTAACCTTGTCCGCAATTTCTGGTTAAGCCACGTCACAAGGACAATTATAAATTTAAAAATTACGGGGTCGCCACCAGCCCAAGCCCTTCCTAAAAATTAAGAAAAGACCGAACTGGAAATTATCAGTTTAATGAAACTAAGAATTTAATTATAAGAATGCAAATTTTTCAGAGAAACTAACAAGATGAACAGCATTGTATTTCGTACGTCAATGAGCTTGTTTAATTACATGTGGATTCCTTAATTTTGAGACAGTACACCGTCCACTTTGATTTTTCCTCCCATTTTTGTTCATCATAAGCAGGCAGATTAACTTTAAAAATCAGCGAATATAATATTAATTTGAAAAGTAGCATCAATGAGAAAGATAAAGGAAGCTAAATTTATCTTTTACGTAGCACATTTATTTTATGACTGAATTTGATGCACATCCTATGGATACACATGACTGGTGCCTGGATAAAAAAAATTTCAATAATTCGCAAAAATGGTAGGATAGCGCAATGAAAAAGGAAAAAACACACAAGAGGGAAGTGAAACACAATAATTCAATCATTCCATCTACATACCCACGACAGAAATACACTCCTGGAAATGGAAAAAAGAACACATTGACACCGGTGTGTCAGACCCACCATACTTGCTCCGGACACTGCGAGAGGGCTGTACAAGCAATGATCACACGCACGGCACAGCGGACACACCAGGAACCGCGGTGTTGGCCGTCGAATGGCGCTAGCTGCGCAGCATTTGTGCACCGCCGCCGTCAGTGTCAGCCAGTTTCCCGTGGCATACGGAGCTCCATCGCAGTCTTTAACACTGGTAGCATGCCGCGACAGCGTGGACGTGAACCGTATGTGCAGTTGACGGACTTTGAGCGAGGGCGTATAGTGGGCATGCGGGAGGCCGGGTGGACGTACCGCCGAATTGCTCAACACGTGGGGCGTGAGGTCTCCACAGTACATCGATGTTGTCGCCAGTGGTCGGCGGAAGGTGCACGTGCCCGTCGACCTGGGATCGGACCGCAGCGACGCACAGATGCACGCCAAGACCGTAGGATCCTACGCAGTGCCGTAGGGGACCGCACCGCCACTTCCCAGCAAATTAGGGACACTGTTGCTCCTGGGGTATCGGCGAGGACCATTCGCAACCGTCTCCATGAAGCTGGGCTACGGTCCCGCACACCGTTAGGCCGTCTTCCGCTCACGCCCCAACATCGTGCAGCCCGCCTCCAGTGGTGTCGCGACAGGCGTGAATGGAGGGACGAATGGAGACGTGTCGTCTACAGCGATGAGAGTCGCTTCTGCCTTGGTGCCAATGATGGTCGTATGGGTGTTTGGCGCCGTGCAGGTGAGCGCCACAATCAGGACTGCATACGACCGAGGCACACAGGGCCAACACCCGGCATCATGGTGTGGGGAGCGATCTCCTACACTGGCCGTACACCACTGGTGATCGTCGAGGGGACACTGAATAGTGCACGGTACATCCAAACCGTCATCGAACCCATCGTTCTACCATTCCTAGACCGGCAAGGGAACTTGCTGTTCCAACAGGACAATGCACGTCCGCATGTATCCCGTGCCACCCAACGTGCTCTAGAAGGTGTAAGTCAACTACCCTGGCCAGCAAGATCTCCGGATCTGTCCCCCATTGAGCATGTTTGGGACTGGATGAAGCGTCGTCTCACGCGGTCTGCACGTCCAGCACGAACGCTGGTCCAACTGAGGCGCCAGGTGGAAATGGCATGGCAAGCCGTTCCACAGGACTACATCCAGCATCTCTACGATCGTCTCCATGGGAGAATAGCAGCCTGCATTGCTGCGAAAGGTGGATATACACTGTACTAGTGCCGACATTGTGCATGCTCTGTTGCCTGTGTCTATGTGCCTGTGGTTCTGTCAGTGTGATCATGTGATGTATCTGACCCCAGGAATGTGTCAATAAAGTTTCCCCTTCCTGGGACAATGAATTCACGGTGTTCTTATTTCAATTTCCAGGAGTGTAGTTCAGAGATATACCTATCACCATTATGCTCATGCAGTAGCTTGGGAAGAGGTTTATCCGATTCGCAAGGTTTTTTAGAGTAGATATACGACATGGAAACCGCAAATGCCGCTTACGAACGGCCGAACTTCATCACGTGGTAAACTTGATTACGAGTTAACTGTTCAGAAATTAGACATTAAACCAAGCACAAATGTAAGAAATTTTAATGGCGCAATACCAGAATGATTTTGCCACCACGAAATAAAATTAACTCGGCAAGGCAGAAACCCCCACAACCGTTTCAACTTACACGTGGTTCGTTCAGAAACAAACCGTTACAAACATTTCCTATATGCGCACGATAAACTGATATTTTACTGAAATTATAATATACGAAACAATTAAACTGGTAATATCAAAACCTATTGCAGTACAGTAGTAGGCCAGAAAGATCATCTGTTACCAAACACAAGGTACAAGACGAACACCAAGAGACAGTAGCAGCGTCCACGAAAACAGAAAATAAGAACAATAGAAATCACACTCGCTCGAAAATACTATTATTCTCACGTTCACTCAAGGTTATACTGACTATCTTTTCCTAAACATATTCACTGCTAGAAATTCCACACCGTGATGTCCGAAAGGAACAAACCAACTTCCGCACTTTTAATTTCAACCACCATCATCGCCGATTTTTTTAACAAAATAATTATGCCACATTCCAAAGTACGTAGCTACACACGCTTTAGTTAAGCTGAAGTACTTATATATTCGATGAGTCTAACATAGGGAAGTTCTAATTCGACCTACTTCCTATCAGTACAAACCTTCTCTAGGAGCTAAGAACTGTACTAACCAACCGCTAGCTGCAGAGTGTCGTTTCTCCGAGCTTCGCCTAACTACCGGTGAAACGGAAGCTACCATAGGGGTAGGCTTCCGCCACCAACCTGACAGACAAACCAACCTCAGACCAAAAGGGGTAAACCTCTCTGTCCAGGTACTAGGGTCCTTAAGTTGGTCATCCTGTGCTACCCTCCAAACGAGAAGCAAACATCACCTGCTCCTACCAGACGACAACGAACTCAGCGTCCCTCACAGAAGGAACCCGAAACCACACGTAAAAACACTCATTCAGTCATATTCACGCACACATAAGGCAGGGTGAAGGGAAAACGTAATAAATACAGGTCTAGATATCCTATGGAACATAAAAAAATTAAACATAATATCATGTAATAAGCTTTTAGTTTGATTGCCCAGTCTTCCTGGGAGAGTTAATAAATTAAACCGCAATCAGGCGGTGGACATAATAGGATGCACAGAAAACAGTGAGACAAGCGTCTTATGAAACGACTTCACAGAGACGTTTCAGGTGATTATGATTAAAGTTAAACTTTGGAAACGCTGTTGAAATAACACCACTGGTCACAATGACTTCAAATTGCAACGGAATATTATCGGAGAAGGGGAAAACGTGTGGTGGAAGAAAAAAATAGGATGAAAAATTGATCAATAAATGGCTCTGTGTGAGTCATAATACATAAATGAAAGCATCTTTCATGCGCACGACCCATTGAAGTTGCCGCGCGACCGCTACGGTCGCAGGTTCGAATCATGCCTCGGGCATGGATGTGTGTGATGTCCTTAGGTTAGTTAGGATTAAGTAGTTCTAAGTTCTAGGGGACTGATGACCTAAGAAGTTAAGTCCCATAGTGCTCAGAGCCATTTGAACCATTAGATAATGTTGTTGTTGTTGTTGTGGCCTTCCGTCCTAAGACTGTTTGATGCAGCTCTCCATATTACTCTATCCTGTGCAAGCTTCTTCATCTCCCAGTACCTACTGGAGCCTACATCCTTCTGAATCTGCTTAGTGTATTCATCTCTTGGTCTCCCTCTACGATTTTTACCCTCCACGCTGCCCTCCAGTACCAAATTGGTGATCCCTTGATGCCTCAGAACATGTCCTACCAACCGATCCCTTCTACTAGTCAAGTTGAGCCACAAACTCCTCTTCTCCCCAATTCTTTTCGATACCTCCTCATTAGTTATGTGATCTACCCATCTAATCTTCAGCACTCTTCTGTAGCACCACATTTCGAAAGCTTCTATTCTCTTCTTGTCCAAACTATTTATCGTCCATGTTTCACTTCCATACATGGCTACACTCCATACAAATACTGTCAGAAATGACTTCCTGACACTTAAATCTATACTCGATGTTAACAAATTTCTCTTCTTCAGAAAAGCTTTCCTTGCCATTGCCAGTCTACATTTTATATCCTCTCTACTTCGACTATCATCAGTTATTTTGCTCCCCAAATAGCAAAACTCCTTTACTACTTTAAGTGTCTCATTTCCTAATCTTATTCCCTCAGCATCACCCGATGTAATTCGACTACATTCCATTATCCTCGTTTTGCTTTTGTTGATGTTCATCTTATACCGTCCTCTCAAGACATTGTCCATTCCGTTCAACTGCTCTTCCAAGTCCTTTGCTATCTCTGACAGAATTACAATGTCATCGGCGAGCTTCAAAGTTTTTATTTCTTCTCCATGGATTTTAGTACCTACTCCAAACTTTTCTTTTGTTTCCTTTACTGCTTGCTCAATATACGGATTGAATAGCATCGGGGAGAGGCTGCAACCCTGTTTCACTCCCTTCCCAACCACTGCTCCCCTTTCATGTCCCTCGACTCTTATAACTGCCATCTGGTTTCTGTACAAATTGTAAATAGCCTTTCGCTCCCTGTATTTTACCGCTGCCACCCTCAGAATTTGAAAGAGTGTATTCCAGTCAACATTGTCAAAAGCTTTCTCTAAGTCTACAAATGCTAGAAACGTAGGTTTGCCTTTCCTTAATCTTTCTTCTAAGATAAGTCGTACGGTCAGTATTGCCTCACGTGTTCCAACATTTCTACGGAATCCAAACTGATCTTCCCCGAGGTCAGCTTCTACCAGTTTTTCCATTCATCTGTAAAGAATTCGCGTTAGTATTATGCAGCTGTGACTTATTAAACTGATAGTTTGGTAATTTTCACATCTTTCAATGCCTGCTTTCTTTGGGATTGGAATTACTATATTCTTCTTGAAGTCTGAGGGAATTTCGCCTGTCTCATACATCTTGCTCACCAGATGGTAGAGTTTTGTTAGGCCTGGCTCTCCCAAGTCTGTCAGTAGTTCTAATGGAATGTTGTCTACTCCCGGGGCCTTGTTTCGACAGTGCTCTATCAAACTCTTCACGCAGTATCATATCTCCCCTTTCATCTTCATCTACCTCCTCTTCCATTTCCATAATATTGTCCTCAAGAACATCGCCCCTGTATAGACCCTCTATGTATTCCTTCCACCTTTCTGCTTTCCCTTCTTTGCTTAGAACTGGGTTTCCATCTGAGCTCTTGATACCCATACAAGTGGTTCTCTTTTCTCCAAAGGTGTCTTTAATTTTCCTGTAGGGAGAATCTATCTTATCCCTCGTGAGATAAGCCTCGCTGGCTAGAGTGGCCGTGCGGTTCTAGTCGCTACAGTCTAGAGCCGAGCGACCGCTACGGTCGCAGGTTCGAATCCTGCCTCGGGCATTGATGTGTGTGATGTCCTTAGGTTAGTTAGGTTTAAGTAGTGTTCTAGGCGACTGATGACCTCAGAAGTTAAGTAGCATAGTGCTCAGAGCCATTTGAACCATTTTTGAGATAAGCCTCTACATCCTTACATTTGCCTTCTAGCCATCCCTGCTTACCCATTTTGCACTTCCTGTCGATCTCATTTTTGAGACGTTTGTATTCCTTTTTTCCTGCTTCACTTACTGCATTTTTGTATTGTCTCCTTTCATCAATTAAATTCAGTATCTCTTCTGTTACCCAAGGATTTCTACTAGCCCTCGTCTTTTTAGCTACTTGATCCTCTGCTGCCTTCACTATTTCATTCCTCAAAGCTACCCATTCTTCTTCTACTGTATTTCTTTCCCCCATTCCTGTCAATTGTTCCCTTATGCTCTCTCTGAAACTCTGTACAACCTCTGGTTCTTTCAGTTTATCCAGGTCCCATCTCCTTAAATTCCCACCTTTTTGCAGTTTCTTCAGTTTTAATCAATAGTTCATAACCAATAGATTGTGGTTAGAGTCCACATCTGTACCTGGAAATGTCTTACAATTTAAAACCTGGTTCCTAAATCTCTGTCTTACCATTATGTAATCTATCTGAACCTTTTAGTACCTCCAGGGTTCTTCCATGTATACAACCTTCTTTCATGATTCTTGAACCAAGTGTTAGCTATGATTAAGTTGTGCTCTGTGCAAAATTCTACCAGGCGGCTTCCTCTTTCATTTCTTACCCCGAATCCATATTCACCTACTATGTTTCCTTCTCTCCCTTTTCCTACTCTCGAATTCCAGTCACCCATGACTATTGAATTTTCGTCTCCCTTCACTACCTGAATAATTTCTTTTATCTCATCATACATTTCATCAATTTCTTCATCATTTGCAGAGCTAGTTGGCATATAAACTTGTACTACTGTAGTAGGCGTGGGCTTCGTATCTATCTTGGCCAAAAGAATGCGTTCACTATGCTGTTTGTAGTAGCTTACCCGCACTCCTATTTTTTTATTCATTATTAAACCTACTCCTGCACAACCCCTATTTGATTTTGTATTTATAACCCTGTAATCACGTGACCAAAAGTCTTGTTCCTCCTGCCACCGAACTTCACTAATTCTCACTATATCTAACTTTAACCTATCCATTTCCCTTTTTAAATTTTCTAACCTACCTGCCCGATTAAGGGATCTGACATTCCACGCTCCGATCCGTAGAACGCCAGTTTTCTTTCTCTTGATAACGCCGTCCTCTTGAGGAGTCCTCGACCGGAGATCCGAATGGGGGACTATTTTACCTCCGGAATATTTTACCCAAGAGGACGCCATCATCATTTAATCATGCAGTAAAGCTGCATGCCCTCGGGAAAAATTACGGCTGTAGTTTCCCCTTGCTTTCAGCCGTTCGTAGTACCACAACAGCAAGGCCATTTTGGTTAGTGTTACAGGGCCAGATAAGTCAATCATCCAGACTGTTGCCCTTGCAACTACTGAAAAGGCCGCTGCCCCTCTTCAGGAACCACACGTTCGTCTGGCCTCTCAACACATACCCCTCCGTTGTGGTTGCACCTACGGTACGGCTATCTGTATCGTTGAGGCACGCAAGCCTCCCCATCAACGGCAAGGTCCATGGTTCATGGGGGGGCATTAGATTATAACGATCTGATTCACCCTCAGAGCTTGGCTGCACCTGTACCTTCGCTAAACAACGTCAATAAAGAATATAGGCGATCTACAAGGTGATTACAAGTAAAGTTAAACTTGCAAACCGCTGTAGAAATAATGCCACTGGTCAGAATGACGTGAAATTGCAAAAGAGTATTATCGGAACAGGGGGAAAACGTATGTCAGAATAAAAATAAATATTTACAAAATGTAGCAATAGATGGCGCTGTAAGCGTCATAATTTAATGGTGGTCGACTACAAAAATGACAACTGAATCATACAACAATACCTAAGGTGTTCGTTTGACGTTAAACAAACTGCACTACTCAGTGTGCATGGGTGCACAGGTGTGATACTCTTCCTCTGGATATGTAGGTGGCCTCACCATTTGTGCTGCAACTGTTTTCTGTCTTCTTCGTCGTGGTGCCCTCGTGGTGACTGTTCGTGGTATTTCGGATTAAAGGGGGGAAGGGAGGGGCCTATCACCCCTTCTCCCTCCCCTCCCTCCCCCTCCCCCCCACGACAGTTGAAGCTAAATTAAAATCAAATGCTAATTTTCGTAATCTGCACCAAAGTCAACCGCGCGCATTTAGTCTTGGTCAGTGGATTTAGTCATTCAATTCATTATTGCTCAAGCGAACTTACTTCGCGTGCCCGAGAGGATGTACTACCTGTAACAGTGAATTGTGGTCCCCCTCCTGTTGGAATTGTGGGCGCCAAATATTGGCAGGGCTTCCCGATCTGCCACAGCAGCAAGCGCTTACCGTTTCCGTTAGGGCACTATCTGCTTATCCCCCGTTGTTGTCGTTGCTACTATTGTTAGACTGCTTGACCAGAATTCCGGAGAAAAATACAGTTTGAGAGCCGTCACGTGACGCCACAGAGAAGTGCTTCTCTGCAGCGCCCGAGCCTTCACAAACGTGCCCAGTACTCCACAGTTGAGAATAGTTGCCGCTATAAGCTTTTGATGCTGCCGCGAGTAGGGGAGTATCCTTGAGTATTCTTTCTCAACTAGGCAACCGTCCCCACCCACAAGCTTCTTTAATCTGTCCCTGATTTCACTCGCGACATGACCTAATCCTTGGACACGACCTTAATTTTTCCGCGATGCGAACTTACTACGCTATGCGACAAGCACGTTTTATACTCCGCGACGCGAACTATTAAAATTTCACACTGCTACCCGCAAGCGACTCATTTCAACCGTTATTAATTCTGAGTTCAGTTTTTCATGGAATTCTAACCCCCCAGCAAGTTGCGAAACTGTTCTTCTTATCATCAGCACAAGTACTCCAAATTATCCACAGCATAAAAGAGCTTCTAGTCAGGGATGTCTACCGGCCGTCGTGTCATCCTTACGCCTTTTGGTACCATGCACTGTTTCGGCTGTTTTGCTGATTTTCCAGACCGTGGATTCGCTACTGCACGGCCAAGCAGCTCCTCACTTGGCATCGCGAGACTGAATGCACCCCGTGCCAGTCCTCCCGCTAAGGAAAAATCCGTGGCAGTACCGGGAATCGAACCAAGCTCCTCCACGTGGCAGCCGTCTACGCTGACCGCACAGTCGGACAATCCACATCATAGGAATAGCATATTGCAAGGCCCTTCGTGAACTACACCTCCATAAATCTTTCTCACAATCAGTACAGCCACGCATACTGAAAAGGTGGCACAGACCATGTATTGGCGCTCGGTGTATTGCAGTAGGCCGGCCGGAGTGGCTCAGTCTGCTTTCGGCAGTGGCGCGGCACGGACCTGCTGTCCCGGCCGCGGGCGCGCGTGAACGAGGAAGTGTTTACACCGCCGGTACTCGCGCGTGTTGTTGTCTGACTCGATCGCCATGGCACACAATTTTCGGAAGACTACGCTCCATTTTACGTTCGACAACGAATCTGCCAGACCCAAAGCTTTCGAAATAGAGCGTTTTTTGAGGGAAGAAGTTCGTTTACCTGCTGCAGACATAATTGGAATACACCTGTCCATTGTAAGCAGTACAATGTACGTAAAGATGACTGATGAAGCTGCGTGTGAAAGAACTCTCTCCGCTGCTCAAAGAGGATTTAAATTTCGACACTCTGATGGCCATATCAGCGATGTAACAGTAGCTCCTTCAGGATTGGGTGTGAGGGTCATTCGGATCTTTGAATTGCCGTTTGAGGTGCCTGAATCGATGGTTACTGAATCGCTGCGACCATATGGAACGGTACTTAGTCATACGCCTGAACGCTGGGCTAGTTTTACTACCTATCCTGTGCTAAACGGCGTGCGACAGGTGCGGATCGTCCTTACTAAACATATTCCGTCTTATTTATACGTTGGCGGATGTCGAGCTATTGTGATCTACGATGGCCAGCCACGCACCTGTTCTGGCTGTGGTGGAGAAGGACATATCCGCTCGGAGTGCATACAACGCCGCGTCGTGCAACTGCCACGTGGAGAAGCGTCACAGCGAGAAGTTCCCACGCAACTGCCGATGACGTACGTGTCGGTGGCCCGCCGGGAAGTGTTGCCAAGTTCGGAGCGTGACAAGGACGTGTTTATGCAAGAGCAGACCGAGTTACGGGAGCATGGAGGTGACTCGGAGAATGTCCCTACACCCACGTCACGTCAGTTGAGGGAGCAACCTTCCGAAACTTCACATGTAGCAAGAGACGTGGAAGTGGAGGTCGAGACAGTGGCGCCGGCAACGGACCAACGAACGACCGACGAACACAGTGAGGCAGCAGAGGGCAGGGCACGCAAACAGCGATCGCCGAAGCGTCGCAAAAAGCGTCGCCATAGTTCGGGTGACACGTCCCCCCCTAGCCTAGGGGACACGGAAGGTATCCTAGCCGAAGAACTGTCTGACACAGGACACGTGTCTTCAGAGGACGCTGACAGGATTCCGTCCGATGGTGACCGGATGTCCTGCCTTTTAGATGGTCCCTCTTCATTGACACCGACTGACCCAGCGCTGCCGACGAAGGAGTCAGGGACACCAATGTCCCGGCAGCCACGTCGAAATACATCAGAGGACGTTTCTCGGATGGGTGACCACTGCGACTGGGCGGAACCAGTCGAAGACCTACAGGAATTGCCACCCCCAAATGATGACCACTCACCTAATGGATGCACACCACGGAACGACCACGAAGGAGGGCAGCCCGTTGGCGGGCACCCCTCTGAGCACGAATAGTGGACTAAAGCCCTTGGAGTTCTCAATGACATGACACGAGCATGACAACGACAACGAACCAAGCATATAAGGTGGGCACAGTGAACATTAACACCGCACGTTCGCTTGCAAAGATGCAACTTCTTCGGGACATGATTTGCGCCACAGACGTTGATATTCTGCTGATGCAGGAAACCTTCAATGCTGCTTTTCCCGACGTGCATGGATACCACACTTATCTAGCGCCGACTCCAGATGGAGGACGTGGCACAGCGATACTAGTCCGGGAAGGGATTCCGATGTGTGACCTCGATTACCTTCCTTCGGCTCGGGGTTTGGCTATGACCGTGAACGGCATTCGTATCGTCAACATCTATGCACCCTCCGGATATGACAATCGACAGGCGCGTGCACGATTCTACTCGGAGGAGATTGCCTCCCTATTCCATGGGAGGTATGACCACATCTTGGTAGGGCGGGATTTTAACTGTGTACTCACACCGAAGGATCAAACTCCTAATTTCAGCTCCTGCCACGCATTGAACACGATCTGCCGGGACATGGCCCTTATGGACACGTGGGAAAAGATCCATGGGCAGCGAGAGGGCTACACGTATTTTACTAGCCACTCGGCGAGCAGGCTGGATCGGATTTACGTTTCTGACGGATTAAGAGATCACGTGTTGGCTGCTGAACGTTGGCCCACAGCTTTTACGGATCACCTTGCGTATTTATGCACGTTAACCCTCCCACGGCAGCGGGTCTGGCGGAGTCGTAGTTCCTGGAAACTTAATTCCTCCTTATTGGTGGATCTCGAATGTCGCCAGCGGATCGAAGAAACATGGCAGACTTGCACTCGCCGTCTGCCCCTGCACCGTACGGTTCTTTCGTGGTGGCTGCAGTGTGCAAAACCGGCGATACGAAGAGCTCTCATAACGTATGGCAAGGAAAAAGCGAAATGGCTCCGAGATACACTTGACTATTACTACATGGTGCTCCGCGACCTGTCCTCCAGGGCCCCATCGCCCGAACGTCAAGCGGAAGTCCATCGCATTCAGGCCTGGATTTTATCGATCACGAGACGTCGACTGGAGGGAATTTCGATCCGTGATCGGTGCTTGGACAACGTCGATGGAGAACGTATTGGCATGCATCATGTGTCCAAGGGACATGCGCGTAATCGCCGATCCCTAATCACAGTCCTCCATGATGACGATGGTCGGCCCTTGACGTCACAACAGGCCATTGCTGCTGAGTTTCTGGAGCATTACCGCCTCCTTTTCACTGGGACGCCGACGGACAATCGGACAGAAGAAGAAATTTTGCGACAGATGCAAACGGAGGTGGATGGTCCGGATGCAGAGGTGCTATTGACACCCCTAACGGAAGATGACATCCGGGGCGCACTCGCGAAGGGTGCGGTGCATAAATCCCCTGGGCCAGATGGGTTGACACTCGAATTTTACCGCGCATTTGCGTATTTAATGATGTCCCAGTTGGTATTGATGTATAAAGAGTTATTGAGCCCTGACACGGATGTTCCGTCGCAGTTCATGGCGGGACTGATTATACCAATACCGAAATCGACAGCGAGTGACAGCGCCCATCAATTTAGACCGCTCACGATGCTCAATACTGACTATAAGATCTTTGCGCGAATGTTGGCGGCAAGGCTCAAGATTGAAATATCCAAAACAATCCCACCAGACCAGGCTTGTCTAGGGGTTCGGAGCAACATACATTCTATCCTCGGCGAATACCGTGACGTAATTTCCCTGACGGAAGCTTGTCGCATGCGAGCGGCGTTCGTATCGGTGGATTTTGATCGTGCCTTTGACAGGATCAACCATGATTTCCTTGACTCGACCATGCGACGTATGGCGATACCACAGGATTTTATTACCGTCCTCATGCGCCTCCTTCGCGGCGCTTCTTCGACGGTGAGAGTCAATGGCAGGGAGGTAGGAACGATTCCTGTTCGCAGCTCAGTTAGGCAAGGATGTCCCTTGTCGATGATACTGTTTACAATAGCGCTCGAACCATTGATGCAGACTCTTAGACGGACTCTAACAGGCGTCCGACTCCGTTCGAGCTCCTTCACGTGTCGTGCATATGCCGACGACTTGATGATACTCGTCCGGTCGGAGAACGAAGTAAGTCAGGTGGTTACCCTTCTTACTACGTACGGGGTAGCTGCGGGAAGCAGGGTCAACATGAATAAAACCAAGATCATGCACATCGGTCGAGGGCTGGACGCTCTGCGAAGTCCGTTTACGACGGTGGACATCTTGCGATGCTTAGGTGTCTTGTTCACCCGATCGCTACGGCAATCAGCGGCGGCGAGCTATCGACGTCTCCTCCAGAACGTCCGACTGCACATACGCAACAATTCACTCCGAACGCACGACCTGCTCCAAAGGGTGGACTACACTAATGTTCACCTGGCCTCGCGACTGCCGCACTTGGCACAGGTACTGCCAATGCCACATGGTCTCGCTGACAGATTAATGGCGGCCTTTGGATACTATGTCAGCCAAGGAATGTTGTTTAAGATCAAATACGAGACTTTAACTCTCCCATACCACTCTGGAGGACTTAACCTTACGGATGTGCGGAACAAGGCTCTAGCTCTATGCCTGCGAGCGACGCTACGAACTGGGAACCAGCGGCAACACGCCATCACGTCGGCCATCCTGGGTGTGCTTCTTCCTACGTCCTTTGAACCACCGGTAGCAGTAGGCAACATCTCGCCCTCGTTTTCTCACGTCGCGCGATTTTTTGTTGCTTTTAGTTATGTTCAGTTACAGATACCTTCTACCAGAATCCCCACTACCCGTGAGATATATCGATACTTGCAGCGTCATCATGGCAGCAATGTTGTCGAACTTAAATACCCAACACGAAACTGGCGACAGATTTGGCGAGCTGTCCACACACTTCTCCTCAGCACAGCAGCGCGATCGTCATGGTATACACTAATCAACCGCAAGACAGTCAACCGCCAACGATTGTACGACATTCGCATGGTAGATTCCCCGCTCTGCCTTATATGTGGCATGCAGGACACCGACGAACATTCTCTGCAGTGCGGTGAGGCAAAGGATGTTTGGCGGCTGACGCAACGCATCATGGCCCTCCTCCGACGCACCGACGAATCCACGATCACGACGGACGCTTTATTTTTCCCTAACCCTGTCTTTTTCCCCTCACACAAAACATCGGCAATCCGATGGATTGGAGGACACGCATCACACTACGTGCTCTCGCGGACCTTGATATCGGTCATGGACTATTGGCATTATCTACTAGAACAACACGAAATCATCAGGCGCCACTCTAAATATAAAACGCATTTTGCGAACTTTCTAGGCAGCATGTTTCATAACCCCCAGAAGCGGTGGGGAGTCCCAGGTTTACGTTGTTTCGAGGGATAGGATTTACTCCCAGTGAAGTGACGAGGATGTCACTTCGGCCCTATATTTATTTCCCTTCTTTTTTATGTATGATTTTTCTTTTGGGACATTAAAATTAAATGAATAAATAAAATATTATTGTTATTAAAAAAAAATTACAATATCAATGTTTCCTTCCTGCTGCCTCTCCCTTATCCTGTCAGGAGACGGGGACACCGTGGCCAGGCCTCCAAGTACGACCCCTGCCCACTCTGCCCCCTGACCTACTAAAAAAAAAAAAAAAAAAAAAAAAAAAAAAAAAAAAAAAAAAAAAAAAAAAAAAAAAAAAAAAAAAAAAGAGAGAGAGAGAGAGATGGTAGATAAAAAAAAAAAGCGGATCTGGCGCTACAGTCTGGAACCGCGCGACCGCTACGGTCGCAGGTTCGAATCCTGCTTCGGGCATGGATGTGTGTGATGTCCTTAGGTTAGTTAGGTTTAAGTAGTTCTAAGTTCTAGGGGAGTGATCACCACAGCAGTTAAGTCCCATAGTGCTCAGAGCCATTTTGTACTGCAGTAGTTCGAGTAACGAAGATTTTTGTGAGGTAAGTGATTCATGAAAGGTATAGGTTATTGTTAGCCAGGGCCATTCTTTTGTAGGGATTATTGAAAGTCAGATTGCGTTGCGCAAAAAATATTGTGTGTCAGTTTAGTGATGATCAGAGTAAGTAAAGAGAAAACTGTCTGAGTAAGCTGAGCTTTGCTCAGCTGTTTGAAAATCAAATAACGTAGAAGTTTACTAGCACAGTCATTCTTAATTTTTCTAAGGGGACGTTACAAAATCTACTCTTGATCATTTAATAGTTTTCAGAACATTGCATTTTATTATGGGGCCGAGTATATTTACAAAGTACTGTGGATAAATAGCATTCATGTGTTTTACTGAAAACCGATAAACTAGTTTTGCCTCAGAAGCACCACGCATCACGATACTGTTCAAAAAGCAATTTGGGGCAATAACGGGAATATGTAAGTCAGGATTACCTTACGAGACTTCGATTCCCTTTACTTGCAAGGGATAGTCAGTACATTGTAAGGATGTTGTCTCAGAATTTAATACCTTTATGTCTTTTCGAACAACTCTTCAAGATGTTCTGTGCACTGTTACATCCGTCCAGATCAATAGCTGGCGTTTTCAGGCTTGGCTTCCTTTAGGAAGTCTTTTAAGTGTGTAACATGGGGAGAGATTGATAGTTCAGACGACCTAGATCGTTGGCAACATACGGTTCCTTTCGCGTTGGTGAACAGGAAGAAATCGCACGAAGTTGGGTCAGGACTGCAAGGAGGATGAGAATGTGTGGATGTGAAACTTCTCACGTAGTACGAGGATTCTTTTTGCTTTATGTCTGACGTGTCATTAATCCGAGTATGTGTTGTTGCTATTGTGTATCTATTAGAAAGAAAACTACGTGTTCACATACATGGCAGTGCTGAAATCCAAAGAAATGAAGCCAACAGTACGTGCCACGGCCAAGTGCAGAGAAGTACTCATACTGGAGGTGAAAATAATAAATGCTTCGCAATCTAAACCTCTTTTGGCACCGCTTCTAGGAACAACGAAAATTACAGAAAATAATTTTGTGCATCGATCTACTGTGCAGTGAAGGAAGGAAACTGAAAGATTTATCATCGTGTACAGTGGAAATAAATTAACATCCTAGAAGAGCAACGACTAGAGCCAAAGACAGTAAGCCTTAGCAAGCAAACACTCACAGACACAAAAGTCCAAAGTAAAATCTAGAAGAGAAATATCAGAGGCCTTTGAAATCAAAACCGGTATTAGCCAAGCGATGGTCTGTCACTACTCTTCCTCAGTCTTGTCCCGCATAAAGGCAGTATGTAACAGCGAAAACAAGGAATCAAAATTTCTGCAAGCCTAGTCAATTTGGACGAACTAAAGATGATATTAAGATCGGTTACTTAGCTTTCGCAGATAATTTAGCAATGCTGCTGAGCAGTGAAATCACAGCAACCAAGCAGATAGAAGTCCTCAAAGCATCAATTCTTAGCAGAAAACACGATACGGAAAACATTCTTAAGAAAGGACGAAAGATCACGAGGAAAATTCTTGGCACAGATAAAACGGACGACTGGCATAGATTTAAATCACGTAGATCAAAAGAGAATTTATTAAACCTGGCAGCAGGCATTTGTAAACGAAAACTGAAATTTGTGGGCCTGTCCAAAGACTCCCAATAATGAGGCTACACACAAAATTAAGACATATCCAGGGAAATGAAAGAATATACTATGAATCCAACAATTTAAAAAGACCTCGAGGGAGCCCAGATAGAAGCACTGGGAGTAGTAGGCAGGAAATTGTTCAGCCAAAAGGTGAACTGTTAACTGTCGTGTAGTACAGCCATAGAACGCGGTTCCAAAGAAATGGGAAAAAAGTGGACTCAAAAATCGAAAATCGCGCACGAAGAGAGAATGAGAGGCACGTGGAAGGTCAGGAAAACGAATCTAAAAGCCATGCGTGATCCAACTGGGGCCACACGCAAATAAAAACTATAGTAAAAGAAATGTATGAACTTGAGTATGACGGTATGAAGCTGCTTACTCACGACCGAGAGGAGGGAAAAAACTGTGATTTGCGTCAAGGCAAACTTACGCAAATTACTTCCTACTCTACAAATACGGACGAAAGGGCAGAAGCTGCGAGTTTCAGAAGGACAGATGATAAGCTGTTGGATGTATCGTGCAATGCTTGGCGACACTCCAAGTGGCGCTTCAGACGTTTTTTCGCCACGGCTATCAGACAGGAAGACCTTTGAGAGGATGGAAATGTCAGGCTGACTTATGCAGGTGCGTGGAGTGACATGACCTCGTTTCCTCACCGTTCAAGGGAAGGCCGGTGACGGCTGGCTAGACGCCGGCGATCTCATTTTGAAGAACTGCACGAAACGTATTAACGTCGAAGACCTCGAACGTCCCGTCGTTAATCTAAACTGCAGTTCCTCGGTCTGTGTGCTCGGCACGTGTGCTCGAGTGGAATGAAAGCGCGGAGGAAATCAGCAGTTTCCGCGTCATTACACGCGCTGGAAGAGTATGCGTCGCATACCGTATGACCTCCGAGCGAGAACCACAGCAGCGGGAAATGCTGCTACGAAAAACGCTTGCTGTCAGGACTGCAGACATGTTTTACTCTTTCGTAGTGAATTTTATTTAAAAGTTTTCACTCGACCGACTTTTCCGATATTACCACCTTTAGTGACATGTTCGTCGATGAGACGTTGAACTGCAGTTCTCCTTTTTTGTAATACACGATTTTCATCGTTTGTCTAGGTAGAGAAAGATCCGTAAGAAGTGGGAATAACATTGGAGGATTCCGCTCAAGATGAAACACCTAGAGCATCTTGATATCTAAGAAAATCCGAAACTAAAAACTGTCAAAATGTCGACTGAAGAGAGGAAGGACAAGCACTGGAAACGAATACAGGAATACTAGGGTAAAGTTAAGACCCAGCCGCAAGGGAAACGAAGCGTAAAGTTGAAACAGCGTGGCCTGGAGATGGCCAGCACAAAATGAAGGACGAAACTGATTGAAAAAACGTTCCAATAATTTCTTAGTACATTCTCTCATTAGTCGCAGTCCTTGATAAGTCATCCATTACAGACGACTGCTTCTGTCCCAGCATTAGGCGCACGTTAAAAACATTGAGAAATTAAATCTGAATGGCTGGACCGGGATTTGAACCCCTGCTCCCTGAGAATGCGCGTCCATTGCCTCTACGCTGCAGCACCTCGCTCGCCGTGGTTGTACTGGTTGGTCATAATTAAGAGGCCCTGTGCGAGCTGTAATTATCGTATGGCAGCGAAAGTTGGTAGGTATTTTAACACGTCAATGTTGAACCGATCTATGCTGGAAAAAAATTAGTTCTGGTTTTCGCCACCAGGTGTAAATCTCGCGCTGTGAATGCAAGAAAGATTCATATAAACGTGTCGGTATGTAATGATTTAAGAACAGGATGTCGGCAGAAAACGTCAGAAACGTGAGAAAGGCACAATGTCGATTTCTGTGTTATTATTACCCTCCGCATACACAATTTGTTCAATAAGGTAAGCACCGGAGAGGTCGACGAGATGCGGTACAGCGCCAGATTTGTACCTTGTAGCCAAAACTGGAACTAATTTTTTTCCAGCGTTAACTAACGCATTAACGCATTAACGCATTAGCTATCTGCCAAGTTTCACTGCAGTACCATAAATGCAGGCTACACTGGACCTCCCTGATTAGCTACGCTTTAATTCTAGCCACCCGGTAGAACGAGTGCACAAAGTAGGAAAAGCTCTTTCTTTTGGTTGTTGGAATTGTTCATATAGCCATCCATTACATTTACAGAGTTACATTCTTAATGGTTATTGTATTGTGCACTTCGTAAATGGCAGTTTACAAAAAATAGGGATGAATAAATGCTTGAAACATGACACAATGCATAAAGTAATTATACTACAATTTTAAAAAATCGTAGCACCGTACAAAATGTGCATACTTCTTGTGCACGGTGTATTTTCATTGTTAGAACACATATATTGAGGTGGTTGAACCTCACATTTAATGCTAGTTCACTGTTTTCGGTTGGCAGCAACACCGCAGCCGATATTTGCTTTAAACAATGCTCGGGTAAAAGATTTTTGTTGGGTCTTGTGTCTGGTACGAGAGAATAGCAGATGGTTCTAGTCACCTTATTGGTTCCATAAACCGTATAATGGTGTCCTTCAATCCTATTCGGAAGAGACGGGTTGGAAATTTGCCATGATTTAAAAGCAGCCACTATCGCTGTTATGAATCGTCTGCTTCTATGCCATTCGATAAAGCAAGGAGATTACGCTATTTTTAGGTGCACTCGTTTTGAAATCTTGGTCCAATCCTGTTGCGTCTGCCATTCGTTTCTCGCTATTTCGTTGGTTCAGCTTAGGATTTCTAGGTAAGGAGCTCTGTTATTTAGGATACAGCTTAAATTAATTCCTCGTTTCGGTGGGCTGTCTGCTGTTTCGTTATGAAAGATACCAATGTACCCTAGAACACACAAGAAATTTGTCATTGGATTTCGTTTCACATGGAGTGGAAGCCAATATCCCTCGAGTACAGTCAAGTACGATAATAAGGATACGTAAAATGGACATACTTCAGATAAAGAGTATTTGATTTTTCATTCTTCTCCTAAAAATTTAACTGTGTAATGTTTACTTAACTTCAGCAATCTTCATTAAGAATCTTTTACAAAATATAGATAATTTAGAATTTATATTTGCAATGAAACTAGTATTTTGCATGCGATATGTAACTGGAAATAAGAGAACGTGCATTTTTCATAAAAATGATGGTCAAGTGTGTGTTAATTAGCATACATTTCATAGATTTCCTGTCTAAATGATCTAAGTATTCGAACTGAACGAAAAAAATACACTTTCTCAAAAAACTTCAAAGCCGATTTTCTCTGTAATCTCGTGAAAAAGATAAGAACATGTTTCTTACATTTCTAAACGGTGTTCCGCGTGCCTGTTTCACTACGAAGCAGGAAACAGCGTCAGGCATTTCCAAAATACGCAGTACATTCTTAACAGCGTAACAGTCTGAGAGCAACTAGCTTTTACAGAGGCTGCGGATGTACACGATTTTTGAAATATAAATTAAGCCGAAGTATTATTAAGAAAAACGTTGACGGCTGTTAATACAAGCTGATTATAATTGAAGTTAAACTTCCAAAACACTGTGGAAATAATAGCACTGGTCAGAATGATATCAAATTGGAGAGAAATATTATCGGAGAAGGGGGAAAACGTATGGCAGAAGAAAAAAAAGTAGTGTGAAAATTGGTCAGTAGATGGCGCTGTATGTGTCAGAATATGTAAATGAAAACTCCTGTCATGCGCACAACCCACTGAAGTTGGTATATACACGCCGGGTACACGGTTTTTCCTCTTTCCGCGTCTGCGATCGCCATGGCTGTCTCAATGCAGGATCGCGCTCTTCTTGTAAAGCTGTATTAAAAGAATGATGACTGTGCACACGTCGCTTCGCAGAAGTTCCGGACACTGAAGGGTTTGAAAAAAGGCGTTGGTCCTTTGACTGCCGTGGGTCTGGGGAAAATGATTCGGAAATTCGAAAAGACGGGTTATTTTGGTGTGCAACCTGGTAGAGGGAGGAAACAAAATGATTGGACGTCAGTGGAAGCCGTGGACACATCCGTCTTTGCTATCCATTCAAAATTACCCACGTGCATGAGTTACTTTCTGTTGACCTGCCAGCAAAAGAGCACATTGCTTTAGAATATATTGTTCGCATGGAAGTGGGCTGATGTATTGGCAGAAGAGCCAACACCGAGTTGCTAGAGGAGGCCGAAATGCACGCGTTTAAGCTCATGCAGGCTGGCGTGAGGCCTGGAACAGTTAAAGGAGTTGAGTCTAAGAAATAAAGTAGGGAGCTCTTGGAATACTTAACTTTAATCCATAATTGGAGAACATCGCTCTTGACGGTACATGTTTTACAATCTCAATATAAACTGGTAATGGCGCCTTGCTAGGTCGTAGCAAATGACGTAGCTGAAGGCTATGCTAACTATCGTCTCGGCAAATGAGAGCGTATTTGTCATTGATCCATCTCTGGCAAAGTCTGCTGTACAACTGGGGCGAGTGCTAGGACGTCTCACTACACCTGCCGTGTGGTGGCGCTCGGTCTGCAATCACTGACAATGGCGACACGCGGGTCCGGCGTATACTAACGGACCGCGGCCGATTTAAAGGCTACCACCTAGCAAGTGTGGTGTCTGGCGGTGACACCACATGGAGAATAATAGGTCGTGGAAGATTCTGTGGACAGACGAAACCCATTTCCATGTGACAGGATATGTCAACACACAGAATTGTCGAGTATGGGCAACGGAAAATCCACAAGCAAATCAACCAGTACCAATGCATACTGAAAAGGCTGTGTGGTGCAGGTTTATGGTATCATTCCGATCCTGTTACCTGTACCGTCACTAGTAAGTTGCTATGAGTGTCTTTTGCGCAACCATGTCATTCGAGCTCTCGAACAGCGTGGATGTTTGGATCGGAAGACTGGCATCTGCTTTTCTTACTGTTCGTTTTATGTGGTCATTCCACTAGCAAAATATTGACTTCAGTCTGGAAGTTTAGAGAACCTTTATATTGCCCAATATTATCCAACACTGGTTAAGTTTTCATGTTGGTACCTGAATGGGACTAGAAATTCTGGTATTGTATTTTCGTAAAAAGTCCACCATTCATGATATTTCACAATCACTGCTTTCTTCCACATCGAGTGAAACAGTTACATTTGTCGTTGTCTGACCAATATTTCATTAATCTGTTAGTTAACCCACGATTGCTCGAACCATTGTTGTCACGCGATAACTCTCGCGTTAGACATTTGTTAACGAAGATAAGTTTTACGTTTTTTAGCTGTGAGTTCCTAATGACAAAATATTATTAAGAAAATTACGTCATTATGACTATTATTAACACATTATAACTACGAATAAGAAAAGAACAAAGAATGAATAACTGAAATTGGAACGTGGTCCTCACGTGGCCTATTTGCAGTAAAAAAAAAAGTTTAAACATATCTACAGAGTGAGTCAAAAAGGACTTTACAACTTTGGAATGATACAGAAATTTATTGGGAAAACTTACAGAGTCGGTAGGACTGTCATTTTGTAGCAAACAACCTGAAGTTTGATTCACGCCGCGCGGGATTAGCCGAGCGGTCTTAGGCGCTGCAGTCATGGACTGTGCGGCTGGACCCGGCGTAGGTTCGAGTCCTCCCTCGGGCATGGGTGTGTGTGTTTGTCCTTAGGATAACTTAGGTTAAGTAGTGCGTAAGCTTAGGGACTGGTGACCTTAGGAGTTAAGTCCCATAAGATTTCACACACATTTCAACATTTTTTTGATTCACGCGTCAGTATCCCAATCCGCCATCGGCATCGTCAGCGTAGTGCGTAGTTAAATGACTACTTTCACTGGTGCGGAGCGTATTAGCTTTATGTTTTGGTTTCATGAAACGAACTCTGCAACAACTGTTCGGGTAAATTGCTTGGTAGGGGAGGAAGATGCCTTCCTCCCCTACTAAGCAATTTAGCCGATTTCAAAACTCGAATCTACGCTGCTGTTGCACAAGTTAGGGCCGATTTGCTGCAACGAGGTGTGGAAAGAAATTTTTACCGGGGGGATGTTTGTCTCATCACAAATAGTAGTCACATCGAACCAGAATGACACTTCACACTTTTATGTGAAACTAAACACATCTGCCGTTTCTGTAAATTATCTCAATAAATTTCCCTATCGTTCCAAAGATGTAAAATCCCTTTTGACTCACTCTGTAAATTGCTCAACCTGAAAATGTTTGAAAATACAATGCTTACACACAGTTCGTCATTACATTCACAGCATTTCCCCCAACAGAACTTCGAAATAAACATTGCAAGCGAACAACTAATGTTAGTTTCACTCCCATTTCACTTATCTGACTCCGATTACCTACCTATGAGGGAAGACATCGAAGTAAGCAGATAATTTTTCAGAATCTGTCTGTGGGCAGCCTCGAGCAGTCAGCGAATACACAGAGGCTATTCTGTCTAGTTCTTGGTTTTTTTTTTTTTTTAATGCAGGCAATTACACTGCCTGGAAAAATAGTTTGCAGCAATCCAGAACGATTTCGCATTCTTTACTTGCTGGGAGCTGTGTCGGAGTATTCTGAAGAGCACTTTTTGTGGAGGGACTTTATACTTGAAACATTCTGTATTTCCATCTGTGCCCTGATGCATATCACGATTTGCAGAAGTTTGGACTGCTATGTGCAGTTTCATAACGGATGAGAGACTGCTCTGTTGCTGTGTCGATATCTTTATTCTCGGTATGTGAAGACAAGTCCTCTATGCAGATAGTCTCCTCTAGCTGCATCAACAGCTCTTTCAATAGAGGGCTGTCAGCAGTCTGTGTGGGGATAATGCCATTGGACAGAGCACAGCAAGAAAATGGGTTTCTCGTCTGAAGGAGGTTCCATTTGACATTCGTAATTCTCCACGTTCAGGAAGACTTTCGGGATTTGATAAAGATCATTTAAACGCATTAATACACAGTAAAAATCGACGTCAGTATACGGGAGAACTGGCAAATGTGATGAACTATGATCATTCCATCATCGTGCGACATTTGCATGCGATGGGGCAGTTTCAAAAATTGAATGTAAGGGTACCGCATGCTCTAAGCCAAAGTCACAAAAGTCGGTATGTGGCCATTTGCGCATTTGTGCTTGCTCGTCACCAATTAGCGCTTGAACAACACCGGCCATACCGATCCTATTCCGTTATCGGTGACGAGAAATGGTGTTTTTATACTTACACAAGGAGAAGAAAGGAATGGTTGAGCGCAAACGAAGCAGCAACTCGCTGTACAAAAACATGCTCGAATCCACAAGAGATGTTATGCACCTGTTAGAGCAGTGACGGTGTGATGCACTTCGAATTGCTTCCCCTGAGGTGCGGACATTTTTTGGCAACAACTGAGACTCCTTGCAGACGCTGTCCAAGAACAACGACAAGGAAGACCGCGTGAAAAGGTGCTACTCCACGATAACGACCGCCCAAATTGTGGTGGACTGACCAAAAAAAAAAAAAAAATTCAACATGAGCTTGGTTGGGAAGTCATTCCGCAGCGACTTCCTATTCACCCAATATTGGGCCCTCAGATTTTCACCTTTCCCGTTGTTTATCGAACAAACTTCAGAGAATGAAAATTCACTTCGAATATCGCTCGATGAGTTCTTCGCCTCAAAACCACGGTCGGGGAATCGATAAATTACCACAACGTTGGCAGACTATTGTAAATACTGAAGGAGAATATATTATTGATGACTGAAGCCTCTCTTACATGTATGTCTTGCGTTTATTGAACTTAAGGAAAATCGCTATGATCTTATGCACCAACCTAATTGAAATATTTTAGTAAGTCATGAATGTTAGATTTAACCTCAAGCGCGAGCGATTGCTAGTTAAGTGGTGCACTGTTAGCGAGATTCGTTTCAACATAAACAAGGGCTGTCGATAAAATATCGATACCTTTTCCATAAAATATCGATATACATCAGCTTTCTTTCCCACCTATATATCGATACCAAAATGGCAATATCAAGTGCCAATATGTTTATTTTATATTGTCTGCCCCCGGTAGCTGAGTGGTCGCCGGCACGGTAGCTCAGCGTGTTCGGGGTCAGAGGGCTGCTCGCCATCTGTAATAAAAAAACTGAGTAAAGGAATCAACGATCCACTTGAACGAATGTCTTGTGACGTCCGCCCAGACGAAACGCAACGAAAAATACAAAAAAAAAAAAAAAAAAAAAATGTTGTCAGCACGAGAAAATGTCACTCTCAAGGGCCCGGGTTCGATTCCCGGCTGGGTCATCATTTCATCCCAATCGACGCGCAAGTCGCCGAAGTGACTTCAAATCTAAAGACTTGCACCTGGCGAACGGTCTACCCGACGGGAGGCCTTAGTCACACGACATTTCCATTTATTTTATATTATATTTTTGGTAAATATTTCAAGTTGTTTTTTGGAAGTTGTACTAGAACATAATTTTACTTTCACTGTGTGAAAGAGTTTTACTACTTTTTGAGCTTTCATCACGTCGAAACTTTCTGTTTTGACGGAGTCAAGCAAGTATATGTGGCACAAAAGAAGAAATCCGACTGCATTTGGCGGGGGCTTGATGGTATAACAAAATTGCCGATGTGAAGAAATAGCACGCCAGCTGCGTGAACGCAACTAGAGAGCTGTTTCTTGCAATCGGTGTTCTTCAAAAACAGTTGCTGAAAATGATGAACAAAAATCTAAGTGACAAGACTGGTCTTTACGGTGGGTGGAGATGTGTGAGGGGACGTGCTGACTGACGTAATCGGCGCTACCAACAGAAACTGCAACGTTTAGCAGACCGGGGTGGACGAGCTGTTCTAGGCGCTACAGTCTGGAACCGCGCGACCGCTACGGTCGCAGCTTCGAATCATGCCTCGGGTATGGATGTGTGTGATGTCCTTAGGTTAGTTACGTTTAAGTAGTTCTAAGCTCTAGGAGACTGATGACCTCAGGAGTTAAGTCCCATAGTGCTCAGAGCCATTTGAACCCTTTTTTGCAACGTTTAGCTTCAGCACGCGTTTTCTACACTACAACTGCTAGGTCGCTGTCGTATGCAGAAATGAAAAAAACAGGGAAGTCGACATGAAGTGTTCCGGGAAAATCCGACTTACGGACGGATTCATCGGACACCTCATACTGCGCTGCTTACATGTGGTTATCGAGAAAACGGGTTGTTTTCCTTTCAGTTCTTGTTCCAAGGGGGATAAGCAGGCTGCTAGCTTGTTGATGTACAGAAAACTAATACTGAAGCAATACTTAAATATGTAGCTCTAAAACCGGCAATATACTTACAATGTGCAGCTGAAATTTTTGTGGGCTGGTATGTCGATAACTTCTACGTCGATACATCGATATTCTTTCGTTGTGTATCGCGAGTCGATAGCGATGCTCTTCCAAATATCGATATACCAGATTCCCAGTATTTAAAAATAACGACGGTCCTAACATGAACTTGTTCGCAAGTTTTCCCGTTCTGATATGCAATGGCGGTCCCCCTACCTCAGAGGGAAAGCCGTTATGAGGTAAAGTTGCCACGGGTGTTCAGTATACTCGTGAGAGTGGGGGGAGGTGGATTTGCACGGTGCAGTAGCGCCACGTGAACAGCGCCTGGCGTCTGTCTTAGTTGAGCTGCGATGTATAACGACCTCGAGCGGAGCGCGTTGTTTTACGTGCAGCGGCAGGACTAGGGGAGAGAGGGGGGTGGAGAGGTCGTGTTGGTCGTGCAGCGCGGCGACAGGCGCGGCGTGACTGAGCCGGCAGGCAGGCAGGCCCGGCCTGTGTAGGAATGCGAGGCGCGGCGCGGCCGGCGTCTGTGGTGGGCGAGCGGCGGCGCCAGCCAGTCTGGGCAACACCTGCGCCGCACACCTGAGGGCCGCCGGCGGACAAAAACAGCCGCGCAGCGCCGCACAAAACACCGGCCAGCGAGCAGGCAGCTCCGCCACCGCGGCATCGGCGGGCGCGCCAGTTGTCGGCCGTTAACACGTACTGTCGCCGTACGTCCGTTTAATTACCAGAGTCCGGATATTATGTAATTATGTACTCTGTCCATTTACATGCAGCTGTAAGAAAAACTACTGGGTGGCGCACGAAAAACCGGCCCCGAATACAGACTGCTCGCCAATTACGAATTTTTGCCCTCCACGAACAGATACAAAAACAAAAAGATAAACGAGTAATAAGTAGATACTAAAGAAACAACAAATGCAAAGTAGGGATGGGAAAAACCGACCGATTAAAATCTATACCGGTATATTACTTCTGCTGAATAACTGGTATATTTCGGAGTTATTTGGCCCCGATTATAGCAGGTGTGTTTATTTGCAACTAATAACCTGGTAAAAAACCGAAGTATCAATTAGCCATAGCAGCCGTTCTCAAATTTTTCGTTTTTAAATAAACCTTTTTTAAAGAAAGAGTACATTTTGTTTGTAATACTTACATTGATTTGAAATACTTCGTTATTATGGAAAATGGGAAAGGTAGTTAGTCCTATTTTAATAACAACGCCGACAGAAACGAGCTATAAACTCAAGGCATAAGAATTGGTACAGCGTTGCTGAGACAATAATGTACCTGTTAGTGTGTACCGTGGTGTACTAGACGATAGACGTGTACATGCAGTGTGCATGACGTGCACCATCTGGTCTATAAAGTAGTTTTTCGCTGTCATCGTCAGGTATCACTACAGAACGACACCATCCCTAGTCTGGAAGTATTTTATGAAGTGTGGTATTAATGAAGAACAATGCTCCATTTGCTATTAATGATAATATAATACAAGAAGGTCATTTACAGATTGCCGGCCGCGGTGGTCGTGCGGTTCTAGCGCTGCAGTCCGGAACCGCGGGATTGCTACGGTCGCAGGTTCGAATCCTGCCTCGGGCATGGATGTGTGTGATGTCCTTAGGTTAGTTAGGTTTAAGTAGTTCTAAGTTCTAGGGGACTGATGGCCTAAGATGTTAAGTCCCATAGTGCTCAGAGCCATTTTTTTCATTTACAGATTACGATAGTAATAGAAGCCAGCCTATCTGCTGCTGCCTGTGTCCACGTAACATGCGTTATGCGTAGACAGCATGTCCAGAAACAAACTTCGGGTTCACGAATTTGTTTCTTACAGAAATACAGCAACTGCAACATTACCGACGAGTCCACTCTCAGGAAAAATTACGTAGATTCTTGCTATGTTGACATTTTAGAAAAATATCAGCGCCTACATTGGCAAACCACTTACATGGCTTTCTGCTGATGAGACGACACATGCAGTAAGCCATTTAACCGTTAATCTAATTGTGGGCAAGTTGAACTCCGAGGCTGCATAGAACCATATTTAATTTGCTTCACTGGTACACGGGTGTCACGTGGGATAATGTTGTGGAAGCTGCACAATATTTCAACGAAACAGCCGCTCGTGATCTTCAGGTGGTTACTGATGTGTTGCTGCAGTGGCTCGCCAATATACAGGCTGGTCCATTCATCGTGACCGGGCCAAATATCTCGCGAAATAAGCGTCAAATGAAAAAACTACAAAGAACGAAACTTGTCTAGCTTGAAAGGGGAAACCAGATGACGCTATGGTTGGCCCGCTAGATGGCGTTGCCATAGGTCAAACGGATATCAACTGCGTTTTTTTGAAAAGGAACCCCCATTTTTATTACATATGCGTCTAGTACGTAAAGATATATGAATGTTTTAGTTGGACAGCGTTTTTCGCTTTGTGACAGATGACGCTGTAATAGTCACAAACATATGGCTCACAATTTGAGACGAACAGTTGGTAACAGGTGGGTTTTTTAAAATAAAATACAGAACGTAGGTACGTTTGAACATTTTATTTCGGTTGTTCCAATGTGACACACGTACCTTTGTGAACGTATCATTTCTGAGAACGCATGCTGTTACAGCGTGATTACCTGTAAATACCACATTAATGCAATAAATGATCAAAATTATGTCCGTCAACCTCAATGCATTTGGCAATACGTGGAACGACACTCGTCTCAACAGCGAGCAGTTCGCCTTCCGTAATGTTCGCACATGCGTTGACAATGCGCTGACGCATTTTGTCAGGCGTTGTCGGTGGATCACGGTAGCAACTTTCCCCACAGAAAGAAATCCGGGGACATCAGATCCGGTGAACGTGCGGGCCATGGTATGGTGCTTCGACGACCAGTCCACCTGTCATGAAATATGCTATTCAATACCGCTTCAACCGCACGCGAGCTATGTGCCGGACATCCATCATGTTGGAAGTACTTCGCCATTCTGTCACGCAGTTAAACATCTTGTAGTAACATCGCTAGAACATTACGTAGGAAATCAGCATACATTGCACCATTTAGATTGCTATCGATAAAATGGGGGCTAATTATCCTTCCTCCCATAATGCCGCACCATACATTAACCCGCCAAGGTCGCTGATGTTCCACTTGTCGCAGCCATCGAGGATTTTCCGTTGCCCAATAGTGCATATTATGCCGGTTTACGTTACCGCTGTTGGTGAATGACCCTTCATCGCTAAATAGAACGCGTGCAAAAAATCTGTCATCGTCCCGTAATTTCTCTTGTGCCCAGCTCAAAGTCGTCGCCTTGCAATTCCTGGTGCATAGAAATATGGTACGGGTGCAATCGATGTTAATGTAGCATTCTCAACACCGACGTTTTTGATATTACCGATTCTCGCGCAAAAAATGGTTCAAATGGTTCTGAGCACTATGGGACTTAACATCTGTGGTCATCAGTCCCCTAGAACTTAGAACTACTTAAACCTAACTAACCTAAGGACATCACACACATCCATGCCCGAGGCAGGTTCGAACCTGCGACCGTAGCAGTCGCGCGGTTCCGGTCTGAGCTCCTTAACCGCGAGACCACCGCGGCCGGCAAGGAATGGAGAGCTTCTCTTTCTTCAGTATTGACGTTCTGCTTGGGTGCGGGCATCCTAGTTATGTCCCTGCAAGTCTCTCGCCTTATTTCTTCAGCAGTCTAACTGGGAGATTCCAAGACAACTTGTTCAACGGCACTAAAGAAATCCTTAATAGGCAAGGTCTTTGGAGGGGGCGCAGAATTTTGTCCCTTTTGCTACACTGATATCGCAGCGTCTCTCAGTTGTCTATCTGTGAAATTAAACACAGTACGTCTGCATGGCGCGGGGTAGCCGCGCGGTCGAGGCCCCTTGCAACGGTTCGTGCGGCTCCCCACGTCGGAGGTTCGAGTCCTCCCTCGGGCAGGGGTGTGTGTGTTGTCCTTAGCGTCAGTCAGTTTAAGTTAGATTAAGTAGTGTGTAAGCCTAGGGACCGATGATCTTAGCAGTTTGGTCCCAAAGGATCTTACTGTGGTATCGACAGTTACGATGCCACAACGTAGGTGCTCTCTGCTAGGTTGGCTCTACGACACCGACGACAGCGCCCTCTAGCTGGTGCTGTGCAACTCTACGAGCATCGCTCCAGATTCTACCCATCTGATTCCGAGCCGACGATCAAGCAACTTAGCTTCTACTTCATAGGGGGCTAGCCATTACAGACTTCGTTACTTCAGTTACTTCAGTGATAGTTTGTCGAACTACTAGTAGCTGTTAGCGTTGATACATGTACGGCTTCGCACCTACGTGCTCATCTCAGCCAAAGTTAAGTAATATTATAATTTGTACATGTTCATACACCAAAAAACCCCCTGCCACGTCTTCACCGTTGTGTCCCTCCTACTCTCCATCTCTACACCCTTCATCTCCTTTCCCAAGGTGGCTTCCATCAACTCCCCCTCCCGGATGATGCCCTCTCTCCCTCCATTTATCTCTCCAATCAACTCTGATCCTCAATCCCCCTCCTTTCCTCTGTCCTTTCCCTGGGCTCCCTCTTCCCCACCCCCCCTTCCGTCCTGTTTTTCTCCCACTAAACCTCTCCCTACCTCCCTTCTCCCACCCAGTCCTTTTGTATTCCCCTCCTCTGCCTACCCCACTCCCTGTCGCGTCTGCCCCCCACCCCTCTTATGGGTCCTCATCCTCCTTCAGCTCCTTTCCCGGCTCCCCCCTTCGCTTTTACTCTCCTTTCCCCCCTTTTTTGTTTTCCCATCTTCTGTCCAGTTTCCCCCCACCTGCTCTCGACTGTGGTGTCACATTTGCCAACTTTTTAGTGCAGTGTTCCAGTGACTATTCAGTGTTGTTTGTCTTTCTCGTGTTGCGAACAGAAACCATGCTGTCGCTAGGTGTGAATTTTATGTCCTTTGCGAACAGAATCCAGACTGTCGCCGTGTTTTTTTAATTGTCTATTGTTTTCCCTGTCTGCTTCGTATGTATTTTTATTAGCGTCATCATCCCTGTGTTGTTTTAAGTTCCACGATTTCTTTTCGCCTTGTTACTCTCTAAGTCTCCGATTTTATCGCCTGTTTTTTTATTATTTGTTCTCTTGATCTTTGTCACAAAATCTGTCGGCTGAAGAGCGGCATACTAAGCTGCTGCCAGCCCGCCCCCTTCGGGGGGAATTGAAATTCAATAAATGAAAAAAAAAGGACACCAGTAAAAGAGTTTTAACTTATACCTCCGTACTTCACCTTCTCCCGCCCTATTCGCTTCCTACATTCGGCCTACCCTTCACTTTACAGGAGCAGACCCACGCGTCACCTTCCAGGCGGGATACAAAACTTACCACCACCACCACGTCTGGATAGTTTATGTTCTTGCGATGATTGGCGTGTAATGCGACGGAACATGGAAGTTCGACGCCCCACGACCTGCTGCCATGTCCAATTCGAAAGCGAGCACGTAGCACTGTCCACCCACTCCCAAGATTCCGCTGACGGACGCGACCAGATATGTATACGGAAGAGTTTGAGGAAAAAGCACTTCTATCAGCGGTATTGAAACCTAACTGTTTCTGGAGATAAGTGGGCGACACTTTAGTAGTTTGGCCATATGGTGTTTCTGGAACACTTTAACTCCATCCATAAGAGCGTCCGCTTCACCATAGAATAGGAAAAAAAAGGGACACCTCGCGTTCTTAGATGTCTCGGTCTGTGGGAAAGAAAACGGTTCGCTGGGTCGCAGTGTATCCGTAAACCAACTCATACCGACCGTGCCTGCGAGCTACGAGCTGCCATCACCCATCTCAAAGCGTTGGCTTGTTACGGACTCTGGTTATCTCAGAGAGTTATCTCAGATGCAAGGAGCTTAAAAGCAGAGCTTAGCCGTTTTCACTCTCTGTTTGTGAAAAACAGGTACTCTGATAAACAGATTCGTAATGCATTTCAACCTGCACGTGGTAAAGGTGAAGAACAGCCAGAAGAAAAGGAGAACTACACTAGGATGGTTTTTCTACCCAATGTTGATGGCTTTTCCCTTAAGATTGGCAGGCTGTTGACAAACATCAATTAAAATGTGTCTTCAATCCTGCAGCGCGAGTGCAAATGATGCTGGGTTTTGTTAAAGACAACCTAGGTCTCAGGAGCCCAGGTATATTTTAAATACCGCGTAGCGGGCCGTTGTGGCCGTGCGGCTCTAGGCGCTTCAGTCTGGAACCGCGTGACCGCTACGGTCGAAGGTTCGAATCCTGCCTTGGGCATGGATGTGTATGATGTCCTTAGTTTAGTTAGGTTTAAATAGTTCTAAGTTCTAGGGGACTGATGACCACAGATGTTAAGTCCCATAGTGCTCAGAGCCATTTGAAACAATACCGCGCCAGTGTGGGAAATCATACATTGGCCAGACGTGTCGCACTGTTAAGGATAGATGCGCTGAACATAGACGTCACGCCAGACTGGATCAGCTAGAGAAATCTGCTGTTGCTGAGCTCAGTCCTGCACGGGACACAGAATGAATCACGGTGAGAAAAAGATCAATTCCTCCATCTCCACGTACTGGGACTCCATCATTATAAAAGCAGTCGAAATACCTATAAGTAACGACTTGATTAATAGAGATACGGGATTTCAACTCAGCAAGTCATGGGAACCAGCATTGGCGGTGCTAAGGCATCGTCCGCCGCAGAGGAACGAATCCGAGACGACACAGACGGGAAATCGAAGTCTGCACACTTAAAAGTGGGTGCCAACATTCTTCCCGCGCGCGCTCTGTGTCTCGATTTGCTGTTGTGCATTTCCCGCGCCGCGCGTGTGATGACTATGACAGGGGGCACTGGATGTCGTCGTGCTCTATATTCGTCTACGATGACGCTGTAGCCCCACCCCTTGGCGCCTGCTCTTTTCCAACGAGCCATCGTCTATATTGGCGAACCATTGCAGCAACATGTCAGTAAGTACCTGAAGACGACGAGCAGCTGTATCAATGAAATATTGTGCTGTTTCCATGTTATCAGACCCCCGTGAACCAATGAAGCAGTTATTACGTTGGGAAAGTCTCAAACAACCTATTTAATTTATTTTAAACCATTGGAGGCAACAAATTGTTCAACAATTTGTAGATTCGTTAATGATGGAGTTAAGGTACTATGGCCACATAGTGAACAAAAAAGAGATGTCCTACTGATGTACATAGATGCAACTCCGTACATGTGAAAGCGGGGAGATCGCTTAATGTATTTTATCCAAGTTTGGCGCATGTTACATGAACGGCTGAAGCATTGCACAGACATCAGTTTCCAGAATTAAATACATTGATATCGGCAAATAAAAAGGTTTTCTTGAAATGTCCTTCTCGTGCACATTCTACAAATACTAGCTGCCTGACGTACCTCTGCCTCTGGAGCCATGGTAATAACGTAGGCAACATGGATAGAAGATGTGTTATTTTACAGTAAGCACTCTGAAACTGTGAAGACAGTAAGGGAGAAGACTTTTTCTGATCCTACAATGTCTGCAATGTCTGTGTGTAGCTTCCTGTCAGCATTCAACAGTTCTAAAGTGCTTCGTTCAATTTCATACATCGCAAGCTACTTCAGCTGGCTTCCCGAGAGTATCAAGGAACTGGAGACTTCACGAATGCTATATCTATGGACTTATATTTTCCAGCAAAAAAAATAAAATTTTGGATTTTACATGTGACTGGTTTATTACATACTTATTTACGCATGGCTCCAATTTTGGTTCCATAGCTATGTACGTATTTCTTAATTTGATATTACATAGAACCCGGGCTCTTTTTACTAAGAACGTGGATTCGAGTTTTGGATCGACCGTGTTTCGTAATCCATTTAAGAGAGACCAAAGGATTTCCATCAAGGCTCTATGTTCTCTAAAATACGCCATTGTTAGGTCTCTCTATAAAAACGGTGACTTCACAGATATCAATAACTACCGTCCACTGTCTTAATTCTCCCATCATTCTCAAAAATTCTGAAGAAAGTAATGTACTCTACGGACGTCACGTAGCTGTCTGGCAGTGGTATACTTGGCCAATCACAGTTTGGGTTTCAGAAGAGCCGTCTTATTGAGTCTGCTCTGTCTATTTTTAGGCGCAGTTTGCACTGAGGCGATACAATATACGATATGGCACGTTGCAATGAAGGTCACGCGGCGCGGCGCTTATCGATACGACACTCGTGGTACGATATGCGATGCGATACGCGGTGCGACTCGTCGTTCGACATCCAACAACACTGCACGAATCACGTTTCTGTTTTTGTATCAGTAGCAAACTTCACCTCTTCTGAGGAGAACGTTGTTGTGGGTTATCATTATTTAAATCTGCGTGCACCTGTACAATGCTGTAAATATCAAACACAGTTCACCTGTCGTTTCGCACTCTGACAAAGCAAGACATAAATTTCCTACTTGCTCTTTCTCTTACTGAGAAGCTACTCATCACAGCGACGTAAGCTGGTGAAGGTGACGAATGACGCTAAAAATAATACAGGTACGATCAAGAATACGTGGTGTGGTACTTTATTCATTGTGGTACGTACATATATAAGTACATAAACAATACTTACAAACTGATAAAGCTCGGGAAGTTTTTCTACAACCTTTCAGTTACGCAGAGCAGTATTGGTAGAGTCTGAGGAATATTGAGAAGTAACGTTGCTAGATTTGAAGTGAGATCAGTCACCATGAATGATTGGTGGTGAACTCTGCGTAGAGTTAAATGTTTCTGATGAAATGGAAGAAGCCCATGATGACAGGGAAAATCCGAAGCGTCCTCCTTGGCTTCATACAGCTGTCCATTCAGAAGTAACAGGAATTTAGCTTTCAGTTCTATTTTACACCTTTCACTAAGTTTCTTGAAATCAGGTAGCATGGGCTAAAAAAAAAAAAAATCGGTCAATATCATCAGATGATGAGTCCTGGCGTCTTTTGATTTCAGAAAGTTTTTCATTTATAGCTTCCAGCTTCCGCTTGTATCAGTAGCAAACAAAAAAGAGAAACACGGGGCAGCTTCGCACTCCGCATAGCAGGCGGCAGTTGTAACCTCCCCACCGTAATTTCTAAAAGATATGTAACAATACTTAATACAAAAGGGAGCCAAGTGTAACCTCCCCTAGCAATTAAATTTAATGACAATAAAAGTGAGAATCGCAATCTGACTTAAGTATAAGTTTTTCATAAAAAAATTAAAGTCCATTCAGTGACAAGAAAATTCAATTAAACCGAAATATCGGTCTTTGGCCCTGTGCAAAACAATCAGAATTAAAGTCTTACCTCAGAATAAATGGATGTCACATTTCTGCTCTTTTTTGTGCGCACGGCTTGGAGGAACTGCATTGCAAATAATAATATTCTCTTTTTTTTGTGATTTTAGTGAAATTTTTCTTCAAAAGAAGTGGAATGAAATGGGAGGTGCAACGAAATCTTTAGTTCAATAAAAATATTAAATTTTTGAAAAAATGCTTTTGAAATAAAAATTATTATTGGGGGACTTGTTGGAGAATAGTTACAATAAATAAAATTTTTCATTATCTAATGATTATATTAATTAACAGTATACCTTATTCACCATCTTGACCAGTGTTGCCGACCGCCTACATCACACAACCGCACTGGGCTGCTACTACTGACCGACCGCTCTGCATGACGACTATTAGCGTACTGCACTGCACGACTACTACTAGAGTACTGCTCTCAACTAGACAGAGCTACAGACTCGCAACGACTACTGACTGACTCGCAACGACTGACTGACAGACTGAGAACCGCTCGCAACACTCGCGCGGTCAAGCGCATATTCTCTGGTCACAGATGCTACAATGCCTCGCCATCGCTGCTGCGTTACATACGTGTTTCATAACCCTCCACTGGGGGGGCAAAAATTTGGCAGCGATGGTGAGTCATTTGGACTTGCCAATCGCGGCAAAATTTTTTAAGTAATTAATAAACTTCTACAATTTACAGAATATTTAGATGTAGTACATAAAGTAAATGTTGTGCACACGCACTAAGTACAAGATATATCAGACAAAGACAAAATGTGAGTACAAAACATAGTAACAAATCAGAAAAATGTATATACAAAATATTTGACAGATAACAAAGTGCACAGGCACTGAAAAAATTCTTTAACATATTCAGAACAAATAAACAGACTGGCAAAAAATATTATGTTGACAAGTGACATGAGTGCACATGCACTGCAGTTGAGAACATATCAGTAATTGATGAAATGTATGTACAATTAGTAACAAATGGCATAAGTGCATTCGCATTAAAGTATTGAATATACAAATAGTAGAAAACATATTGAAAAATGAGATAAGTGTACAGGCACTGAAGTTCAGTAGAAAACATATTAACACCTAACAGAAGTGCACATGCACTGTAGTTCAGAAAATAAAAAATGTATATACAATATAAAAGACAAAAGTGCACATATACTGTACTTCAGAACAAATCGAAAAAAATTGTCTTTATCATATTGGCAATAAATAAACATAATAGCAAAAAAATCATGTCGACCAGTGACATAAGTGTACTCGCACTGGAGTTCAGTGAATTGAAAAAATGTATAGCCATGAACATAAATAATGTTAGCAAAAAAAAAAAAATGATTTTCACTATGTGACAAGAATTAGGATAGGAAAGGGAGGATTGCATCATGGTTGTAGCACTTTAGATTGCACATAGCTGTTCTGAAAGTCCATATCTTTCCACAGTAGTACAACACCAAGTGACACAACTTGAAGTTCTTTTCCCATCAGAATTTATCAGTGTAGCCAAGACACTGAACTGTCGTAGTAATGTTCCATATTTTCATTTTGGCAGTACATTAGGTACACCAAACAGTGGGACCATAATAATGTCTTCATCGCTCACGGTGGTGGACAGCATGTCGTGTCAACACCACGCTCTTACAAGGCGCACCAACGTAGAATTAGTGCAAAACCAAATATAGTGCTCCATGATCACTAGGATAAACAGGACAAATGGACATTGCAATAATTCAGGGTAGTCAGCTTATGAGGTGAAGGACATCAAGTCACATAATATTGACAATTAGAGACTTAATTAGTTTGTGGCATTCATAGCCCAGTTATTGAACATTTCTGTACCAAGTATGTAGTATTACAGAAAAATGTTCATTAATTGTTTTACATGGAATCAGTAGCCTTCTTTTCCTGGTTACAAATAATCGCATTCTTTTCAGTTACAGAGTGTAATTAAGAATCATTAACCTTCTCCTAATTACAGTTAATTAATCATTTGTCGTTAATTAATCATTTGTCTAATTACAGTTAATTAATCATTTGTCGTTAATGAATCATTTGTCATTCCAATAGTAAGAATTATTAGTCTTCTTCTAATTACAAAGCATTATTATGTGTCATTCCAATCTATTAAGAATCACCAGCTGGCATCATGGGTAATCGTATTACAATAAACAGTGGTAGTCCTTGGCCAGTTACAAAGTATATTTAATAAGACAGAATAATGTTCATCAGAAGCCTTAATTGAAAAGGAGAGTCAATTATTGGCCTAGCATTAACATAATACATTGAGTGATACAAATTATTGGCACTCATTGGCCATTAACCAAAACATGAAAACTCAACATGGAAAAAAGAGTTAATTAATGGCATAATTAATAACAATTCTTCAAGTGACATTAATTATTGGCACTCAGTGGCCAGCAAGTATTGAACAGAATAAAACATAGTTCATCATTCAGTATTATTCAGATCATTACAAAGTCATTATTAAAAATCAGTTAATTAGTCATAGCATTAATAATCGTGGGCATTATAAGTAGTCTCATTACAATAAACAGTGTTCCTCATTCAGTAATATTCAGATCATTACAAAGTCATTATTAAAAATCAGTTAATTACAGTCAAAGCATTAATAATCACAGGCATTATAAGTAGTCTCATTACAATAAACAGTGGCAGTTATTAGCTAGTGACAAAGCATTATTTTAAATATATACTTTTTTTTTTGTCTCATTAAGAGGTCATTACTCAAGTGACATACTATTCAGAGCTAATCAGCATTACTCAGAACTTTCTCAAACTGGTATCACTACTTGGGACTGGTAATACATTTTTTTTTTGTTAGCAATGCATTGCGTTGGGATCGATAATTGATTGCTGAGGCATAACACTATTTGTTTTTGACCTATTGCTGCAAATGAGGATAGGTAACGTCATTCGTCATGAGTCAGCTGTACCAAGGTTATGTAACAAGGCAGTATATGTGATCACATTTATAAATGATAAACACAAATGGGTAAAAAATAAAAATGCAAGTACTAGAACCGATATAATAAGTAACAGGTTCAGTAAGTATCATGAAAAGCTTCTCCTGGAAAAATATACAAAATAGATTATTGACCTGAAAGAAGAAACGCACACTATGCTGAAAAGTAGTGAACTTCGAATTAACAGGTAGTGAAATGTGTATAAATTGTGTTCCATAGCTGTCCTTTCCAAAACTTTCTGTCATCCTACTATGCAATGTAACACCTGCTGTCAAAGCAAACTGCAACAAATACTTAAATAACTACATAGCGTAAATACATAACTTCAACCTTATCCTCATCTGTAAAGAAAACTTCATTATCCGTATCATCATAACCTCATTATTATCACCTGCAAAGAAAAACTTCATTATTCATAATACCATATCCTTCATCATTATTCATCAGTATTCATTATCATCTGCAAAAAATCACTTCATTACTCATTACACAACTATTCCTTATCTCTAGCATATTTCATCACTAAAACTAAGATGTGTAGTTCAGTCTGACAGCCTGCATCAATCACCTTGTATTCTGAAAGAAAAAAATTAGTTAAGACTGCTATTCTATGGTGAGTATAGTATATTCTTGTTAATGCTTGTTAATCCTGATCCATTTACTCTTCCTCATAAAGTTATCGCATCTTCTTTCGTTTATTCCGTAGGTGAAATTCCCATTTATGATAAATTTATGTCTTAGAATCATCATTTCTTTCCGAAATTCATGAACAAAGATTAATGTCCTGCATTTAAATCATATACCCACTAAATAATGACTGGTTTATGGTAACACACTTAAGCATACAGCATATCATGACAGAAAACGTAATATGTCAAAGACATTGACAGTGTTCAGATGCAAAAATGAACACCGAATAGCACAATGCAGCAGCAAAAAATGTAAAACAGTCACGACCTTGAGATGTCATAAAGCAAAAAATGTCAAAGTCAACTGGTGTGTGTTATATCTTAACTATTTCACAGTGCATACAAACAAAACTGGAATACAATTGTACATAAAAAAGACAAAATGTGACGTTCGTTGTGTTCAGCTTGTATGTAGTGTAGTTAATCGAGGCGAGAATTAAAGACTTTAATAAAAAAAATGTAATGAAATTAACATGTCATTAGCTAACATTGCAGAATTAGTCATAAAATACGTAAGTGTGTCTGAAAAAATATGCACGGTCTGATGTGTAACGACAAGAAAAGCGACCTGCTAACCTTACCTTGCCGGGCACTTGCCAAGAAAAAAAATACGATAATCATCAGTAATTAGTCAGGTGAATATAATTGCATTAGTAAGTGGCATCATAGTGTGTTGAATCATAAAGTGTCTTCATTCAATAAACGGTTTAATGTTTGAGATATGGTGAGTGCCTTTCGATTTTCTGGTTCTCAAAGTTTCGACGTGTACAACATTGGGGTGAGGGATGCTGCGAATCCGATATGGACCTGCGTATAGAAGTTCAAATTTACTGCACTTACCTTTTAATTTGCTGGATAAATAGTGTGTACGTACTAGTATCTTCTGTCCAACGTGAAAGACGCGGCGTGTACAAACCTGTTTTTGCTGTCTTCTCCGGCGCTCTGCGGCACGTTTGATGTTGTTCAGCGCAATGTCAATTATTTCGTGGTGTCGTAATCGACGAGATGTAGGAAATGTTATTAATTCTTTAATTTTGTTAGGTGGTTCAGCATTTTTCAGTATAACAGACGGAGATGGCATAGTGGATTCATTTGGTATGGAATTAATTACATCTTGGAATGAGAGTATGTATGTATCCCAATCAATATGTCTTTTGTGGCAGTATATTCGGCACAGCTTACCAATTTCTTTCATTAATCTTTCACAAGGGTTCGAAGAAGCGTGGTACTTGGATATATAGATCGGAGAAATGTTTCTGGCTCGTAACATGCGTGTCCATACGCTACTACGAAATTGAGATCCATTGTCAGAAATTACTTTCATTACATGCCCTACACGAGATAGAAAATGTTTTACAAATGCTTTCGAAACAGTTTTGGCAGTAGCTTTGCGTAACGGAGTGAAAGTAACAAATTTTGAAGTGAGCTCAACAGCGACAAAAATGTAGCAAAAACCTCTGTTAGTTCTCGGAATCGGACCAAAAATATCTACTGCGGCCATGTGTCTTAATTTAACAGGTATAATGGGATATAAAGGAGGAATATGTGAAGTGGTGTCTGATTTAGCTTTCTGGCAAATTTTACAAGACGCTAAAACTCGTCGTATACGTTTCTCCATGTTAGAAAAATAACAGTTCTGTCTCAGTATAAGAAAACATTTTCGTGCTCCGTAATGTGCGTAGATTAAATGAGTGTACCAAATTAGTTTGTTAACCAGTTCGTCAGGAATGCATAATAACCAATTGTTGCTGTTAGGATGAGAGCGGCGAAACAGAATGTCATTGCGTACAGTGTAATGGTTTCTAATCGTAACATTATTCTTATCTTGCCAAAGGTGTTTAATTTCTTTCCACAAGTTGTCTTTATTTTGCTCCTTTGCTATGTCCTGTAATGACGATGAAATAAAGTTTTCAAATGCAACTTGCTGAATGTACATGACACTGAAATTTGTTTTGCAGAAGTTGGTTGCTACGTCTTGCTGATTGTTGCCGAGAGAACGCGATAGTGCGTCTGCTATAACATTTTGTGTACCGGGAATGTGAACAATCGTAAAATTAAATTCTTGTAAATAAAGTTTCCATCTACTTAATCTGTCATGAGTAAATTTAGCCGAAAGTAAAAATTGTATCGCTCTGTGGTCTGTGTAGACGGTGGTATGTCTGCCATAAAGAAAGTGCCGAAATCTCGTAAAAGCCCATACAACACATAATGTTTCCAATTCTGTAACGGAGTAATTTCGTTCAGCAGGTGACAGAATGCGGCTTGCAAATGCGATGTTTTTGATTACTGTAGAACCATCTTCTTCAATTTCCTGGAAAATGTGTACGCCTAAAGCGGTGTTGGAACTGTCGGTATCAATGGAAAAATTTCTGGTAAGATCAGGGTGCGATAAAAGTGGAGCATTCAACAGAGCATTTTTCAAATAACATTCTCGTGAGCAAAATTCTGCGTGTCAAAAGTAATGTTTGCGTTACTGTAATATAAAACCTGTACTGTGTCTGGTGAAATTCTGTCGGGAGGATGCTGTGGCATTTCGACTATTTGAACTGCTCTGTTATTTCTTACTGACGTATTACGCTATCGATGACACCTATTGTCTGTTTCATTCATGATTATCCGTTGTTGCTGCTCATAAGATCGACTGTTATTAAATGTACGCTGAAAATTGTGCTCATCATTTTTACGTCTGTCATGATAGTAATTTCTATACGGCGCATTGCGATACGAGTTGAAATAGAGTGTTGTCTGTACGTGGTTATTTCTTTGCTGCCATGCGTTACTATTTGTTGGAGCTGGGACTATACGTGCACGCGGCGGAACATTAAAGTTTGGTTGACCTTGTAGACTGCATTGTTGTTTAGGTATGCCAAGCGGCTTACTTTCATGCTGTTGTGGTGAAAAGGTCTATTGTTACCAAAAAATGCGTTTGCTGTTACTAATAACTTTACACATACTGATGATTATGATTTTATCTGTTATTAAAATTACGGCGGTAGTTGTCATTACGGGAGTGCCTACTGAATATTGTCACATTCGGTAAAAGTTTGTCATATCCGGTTTTCATTACATGTTTCTTAATACTAGGTAGAGCAATAGTTAAAGAGCAGTTTTGATAGATATAAAGGATAGTAGAAGAAAAGGCAGCAGTGCAGAAAACTAAAGATGAAACAGCACTACTACAGCTCGGGGCCCTATGCTCGCTACGGCACATATTCATTAAAGCGTAATGAATCCCCTGAGGTCTTTTACGCACTGCCAATAAATTTTGGCTTTTGCGTCACAGGCAATGGCGGTAAAATTCCAAAAGTAAATCGCTGTATTCTTGCTAATTCAAGTTTCCTCATTACAGGCAATGCTGATGAAAATACAATAACAAATTTTCGCCTCAGGTTCAAAGCTAGCTTTTGCATTACAGGTAATAGCGGTGAAAGTACAAAAATAAATTGTCGTATACAATGCAAATCATGTATCTGTGTTCTGCCATTATTAAATTCCTTACATTTTCTCACAAATGCAAACTGCTTATTATCAACGTTCTCGTCACTGAATTTGAGACCACGTTCAGGTTTGTGTGTGAATCTGTTCGTCTGTGTCATTTCGGATTTCAAGTTGCATAGCTTTTCAGATTTTAAGTCACGTGGCTTTTCGGATTTTAAGTCGCGTAGTTGCTGTAAATTGCTCACATTATACACGCTGCGTGAGTCAGACAAATGTTCGCAAAGTGGCGGATTCTGTGACGTATTGGTGACTGAAATAGTTTTTAACTCTGTTGCTTTAATATTTTCGCCAATTTGGTTGATCTGTCGTGCTAATTTCTCGTCAACTTCCATATTCGGAGTGTGTGAAACTTCCAGTGGCTCTAAATTAAACTCGTCGCGTATCTGTACTGCGTTTTTACGGCATTGTTCAGTAACGGCATTAACTTCGTGTATCTGTGTTGAGTTTGCTGAATATTGTTCAGTGACTGCATTAACTTCGTCTTTACGTAATTCTGTTGTGCTTACACGTGTACTATTTAATTCTTGTGCAACAGTGCCAACTTTTTCATTACTGTTATTAGCACAAGCCTGAGTATCCTCACGTAATTGTTCTTTATTGTCCTGACATTGAACGGTAACAGCTGTAATCTGTTCGCTAGCTTGTTTGTTCTGTTCATTAAGGTTATCGTGTTTTTCTCTCGGCTGTTTAATACTTTCAGAAAATTGTTTGTTCCGTTCTCTAAATTGTTTGTTTTCTTCTTCCAGTCGTTTGTTCTGCTCATCAAGTTTTTCATTGAGTTGTTTAAACTGTTCACTAAGTTGTTTGAAATTTTCGTCATTATTGTCAAGTTTTTCGTTCTGTTGTTTGAAATTTTCATCAATTTTATTAAATTTTTCATTAAACTGTTTGAAATTTTGCCGCAAAAATGCCATAATTGGATCCGATTCAAAATTAGCATTTCTATTCTCTGTGCTATTCAATTGTCGATCTGGAATTGTTTCGTTTTGCGTGACCATTTGGTCATTCTGTAATTTACAAAAAGGTTTGCCAGTTAAACATACACTGTCAGTCCCTATTTCGGAATTAAATAAATCCGTCGTACTTTCACTACACTGACCATTTTCATTCGAAAAATTTGTTTGTATGTTACTTAAATTTTCCAAACCGGTTGTGTTAAGCTGGGTAGCACTCATTACAATGGAGCGTCCCGCGTCATCAATTGTCGTCAAATCAACACAAGACACAATCGAGTTCGTTTGTTCATCATTAAGACAAAAGTCATCATTAGTGGTTGGAATACACTGATTGTTAGTGAACGCAGGATTGTCATCATTACGCTGCGTATCACAGTTACTATCGGTCACGTTGTTTAAGTCGGTAATTTCATTCATAATACTTCGCGATACACTATTCACAGTCTTTCGCGGCATTTTTACAAAAGTCACAATTTTTCACAAAACAAATAATCACAAATGCAAAAGCAACACACAATTACAACAGAGCAAAGAATTGCCGTTGATCTGTGGAAAGAGAGTCACAAAATTAGTAAAAGCGTAGCGCCAAATCCTAATTATAGTTAAGCAAATAAGAGCAGATATCTGACTGTTTTTCAAAAGATTCTCAACGACATACGATCCTGGCAGGGTCGCCAAGTGTAACCTCCCCACCGTAATTTTTAAAAGATATGTAACAATACTTAATACAAAAGGGAGCCAAGTGTAACCTCCCCTAGCAATTAAATTTAATGACAATAAAAGTGAGAATCGCAATCTGACTTAAGTATAAGTTTTTCATAAAAAAATTAAAGTCCATTCAGTGACAATAAAATTCAATTAAACCGAAATATCGGTCTTTGGCCCTGTGCAAAACAAACAGAATTAAAGTCTTACCTCAGAATAAATGGATGTCACATTTCTGCTCTTTTTTGTGCGCACGGCTTGGAGGAACTGCATTGCAAATAATAATATTCTCTTTTTTTTTGTGATTTTAGTGAAATTTTTCTTCAAAAGAAGTGGAATGAAATGGGAGGTGCAACGAAATCTTTAGTTCAATAAAAATATTAAATTTTTGAAAAAATGCTTTTGAAATAAAAATTATTATTGGGGGACTTGTTGGAGAATAGTTACAATAAATAAAATTTTTCATTATCTAATGATTATATTAATTAACAGTATACCTTATTCACCATCTTGACCAGTGTTGCCGACCGCCTACATCACACAACCGCACTGGGCTGCTACTACTGACCGACCGCTCTGCATGACGACTATTAGCGTACTGCACTGCACGACTACTACTAGAGTACTGCTCTCAACTAGACAGAGCTACAGACTCGCAACGACTACTGACTGACTCGCAACGACTGACTGACAGACTGAGAACCGCTCGCAACACTCGCGCGGTCAAGCGCATATTCTCTGGTCACAGATGCTACAATGCCTCGCCATCGCTGCTGCGTTACATACGTGTTTCACAGTGGACATATGAAAACTGCACTCAGTGAAATTTGCACCCAAACAGAAATCTGTGTAATTGGACCCAGTATTCCTGGAAGCTCCGTGCTCAAGGACACGGCCTGCCTTGACCCCAGGAGTCCTCGTCCAACGGAAACACTCCGTTCATGCGCCTTGTGTGTTTGTGTGTTTATAAGTTCGATATGGAAGTGCCAATGACCATCCGCGATAAACCGTGTAGTCACTATGAAGGTTACTCGTATATCATAAAGAGAACCAAAGCAGAGGAGACTGTGTTTTGGCTTTGCTCAAAACATACATCAACGTATTGCAGAGGAATGCTAAAGACTGTAAGGTGCTTAGTACGAACGAACGTCAATGAGGAGCACTGGACGACGCTGTTTTAGAAGCACAAAAGACTGCCAGTCAGGTGAAGAAGAGATCACGAGAGTAAGAGACTTCTGTTTCTAAAATAAATGCCGAAAACTTTGATGACCTGTTGAAGCGAGGGTATGATTTTGTTACTGAAACACAATAAAAGCAAGTAACAAAAAGGACATGAATGACAGTAGGAGTTTGCTTTTAAGTGGCGGTAACTTTTGAGACAGGATCGTAGTCTTTTGTGGAAGAGGAAGAACAGAAGTTTCAAAGAGTAACTTTATGCTGTAGGTGTTGTGACTTGGCAAGATAGCCAAGCCACTATGAGGTAGCCGAAAGGCACGCGTTTAAGCTCACGCAGGCTGGCGTGAAGTCTGGAACAGTTAAAGGAGTTGAGTCTAGTAAAAAGTACGTAGCTTCTGGAATACTTAACTTTAATCCATAATTGGTAAACATCGGTCTGACGGTACATGCATCACAAGATAAATAGCAATTGATAATGGCGCCTTGCTAGGTCGTAGCAAATGACGTAGCTGAAGGCTATGCTAACTATCGTCTCGGCAAATGAGAACGTAATTTGTCAGTGAACCATCGCTAGCAAAGTCGGCTGTACAACTGGGGCGAGTGCTAGGGAGTCTCTCTAGACTAGACCTGCCGTGTGGCGGCGCTCGGTCTGCAATCACTGATAGTGGCGACACGCGGGTCCGACGTATACTACCGGACCGCGGCCGATTTAAAGGCTACCACCTAGCAAGTGTGGTGTCTGGCGGTGACATCACAGTAGGAAGCAGTTTTATCAAATATATACTATTCATGCAGATTGTGGAAGTTCAGAGTGTGAAACAAACTTCTATCCGTTGACCATTTAATTCTTATTACACAATAATAAGGAGATATACATCCATTTTTTCCGGAGCGTTATAGATCACGTACCAGAATGGAATCGTAAAAATGTTACCATTCATTTCCAATCAGCCGTGATTTCTGCGCTAAGCGTTCAGCTCCCATTGATCGAATTGCGTGGCTGCCATTTCCACGTGAAGAAATCTCTGGAGGAAAGTGTAAGACCTGGAACTTAGTTGTGAATACAGAGAGAGTGAAGAAGTAAGGCTGCTAATTCGCAAGTGTGCTGAAGATGTCAGGCTGGCTCGAGATACATTCACAAGCACAGCATATTGCCAAGGTTTCTCGGTTTTTCGGCTAGTTTGTAGATGGTTGGAAAATGGCGAAATTCCGATCAGTCTTTGAAGCTGCTGCGGGTGGCGCCATCATACTACCAACGCTGTAGAAGGATGGCACAATCCAGCATATGAAGGCAGAAGCAGGGAACCCGGCTTGTGCTGTTTCTCCTTCTTCTGTGGTAAATGCTAATGTGTAAAATCATGTCACTGATTGTCATATTAAGAAACTTTGTTATTGGATAACTTATCTTACAACGCGTATTCTGTTCTTTTCAAGTATACCTTGCTTAACAGAATTTTCTAATGCTCATATCCCGTCCATCTGACAATACTGACAATGATATACAAAACTGCAGTTACAAATAAAACTGTTTTTCTGTTTTGAAGTCGTATTTACGTGCTTGTGCACGTGCATGTGCATGTAGCGTTAGGAGTAAGAGGAGAAGCTGCGTATAGCTTATTTCATCTGTATATACACTGATCAGCTACCTGTCTAATAGCCGGTGTGCCCACCTTTGGCTCAGATAATAGCGGCGACGCGTCGTGGCATGGCAGCAATGAGGCCTTCATAGGTCGCTGGAGGGAGCTGGCTCCATATCTGCAAACACAAGTCACATAGCTCCCGCAAATTCCGGGGAGTGGGCGGATGAGCTACGACATCACGCTCAATCACATCCCAGATGTTCTCGATAGGGTTCAGATATGGCGAGTTGGGCGGCTAACACATCAACTACCACACGCCACTGTGTACCGCTAACCACGCCATCGCTCTCCTGGCCTTGTGGCACAGCGCATTATCTTGTTGCAAACGCCGCTGCTGTCGGGAAACATGATCGTCATGAAGGGGTGAACGCGGTCTGCAACCAGTGTACGATACTCCTTGGCCGTCATGGAGCCGAGCTCTGCTGGATCCATAGATGCCCACGTAAATGTTCTCAGAGCGTAGTGAAGCCGCCTCCAGCTTGTCTCCGTCCCGCAGTAGAGGTGTCAAGGAGCTGTTGCCCTGGAAGATGACAGCTTCGTGCCCTTCCATAGGTACTATGAAGAACGAATCGCGATTCATCAGACCATGCAACTCTCTGGCATTGCGCGAACGTCCAGTGCCGATGGTCACGTGCCCATTTCAGTGGTAGTTGTCGTGGTTTTAGCCTTGACACATGCATGGGCCGACGGCTGCGAAGATCCACCGTTAGGAGTCTTCGGTGCACTGTGTGTTCAGGCGCACTTGTACGCTGTTAAGCATTAAATTCTGATGTTAGTTCCGCCACAGTTCGTCGCGCGCCTTGTTTTACCAGTCTGTTCAGCCTAGGACGTCCGACGTCTGTCATGAGGAGTGGCTGCCCAATGTCACGACGTCTGCACGTTGTTTCACGCTGGTTTCGCCACGTGTTGATGACACTCACCACAGCATTCCTGGAACACCAGACATCTTGTACAGTTTCCGAAATGCTCGTGATGACCCTCCTGGCCATCACAGTCTGCCCTCAGTCTGATAGATCGCGCTCCATCCCCGTTGCACACAAGGACGCTCACTGAAACTGCATATACCGTGCGTGTGTCTATCAGTTATTCCTCGCCAGGTGATGCTGATTCATAGTCTGTACTGGTTTATATCGATAGTAGGTCAGCGGCTGTTCAGTGTATGTGCTCCTGGACATTAGATAGCATGACAACGAGTCTATATTACGTGTACCATAAGCTGATCTATGTGCTGTGTGTGAACCATATTTTATTGTTTTTAATTTTAAAGTATGCTTTGAGAGGTTCCATGCCCTCTTTTGCATGTCTCCTCTCATTTTTATCGATTTTATTAATGTTCTATGTCATTGCACGGTAGTAACGGACCGAATAAGGTTATTGTAATGAGAGTATTTGTACTGAGAGCTCAAAAAAATAGTTTTCACTTGATTCCTAAACATGTTGTTTTACTTCCGTGGGTGGCCTGGGCGAGGCGAGCATCATAGGACGCGGCACACTGCGTTTCCGGTTGGGAGCTGCACTTCTCTGAATTCTGAGGGGTTCGTACAATAGGCTTCAGCGCCTGGCGGAACGACTGACGTCGGTCGAGTTTCGCCTATTGTATGCAGGGCGAAACGACCTGCGAGACATCTGAGTGTCGCCGCAGTTTATGTGTTTACCGTTCCGGCGCATCCGAATCGAAGATTCCTGGCACCGACTGACTGAATTGTCCTGAGAATACTTGTGGGCTGTGCCCTACTGAGTGCAACTGTCTGGCACCGGATGGCCGGTGGTCTAGGCAGGTTGTTTTCGTAGACGGTCAAACGGCAAGTTCAGTGCCCTCAGCTGAATAGCAGAGGAATGATTGGTCAGCTTAAACTGGGACTAGCTGACGTCATAAAGCCCTGCTCTAAATTGGAGGGAATGGTCGCTACTGGCGCGAATGATGTTCTGAGGCAGTGTGGGGGAATTTTGGAATCAGAACTGAATGCTGATTCGTGGTTTTCGAGGAGAGTAGGGAGTTGAGCAATGCTGGCTTCGTTCTTGTGTCGCATCACAGAAGGGGATTTCGGGATCTGATCTTCGTCGGAGACGGACGGTCTTGCGACTTGGCCACTCTTTTTCGGAAGCACTTAGAATTTTCGGACAGCTTTTGAGGCCAGGGGTTGACACAGAGTTGCTGCACAGCTGAAGTCGGCGCCTACATCAACAGGACACTGCCTACCGACGACGTACTGCAGATTTCAGTACTGGTACAATATTTTGCGTCTCCGGCATTGTAGGACCTTATCAATTTTATACTGAATCCCTCAGCAGCACGTGTGCTCGCTTTACTACAAGTCCACCTTGCTTGTTTCTCCTTGTGATCCCATTTGCTATATAGACGGGAGATTAATATTTGATTCATTAGGACCTCCAGTCACTATCGTCAATCTATTGCATCACAGGAAGTAGGAGCCCCTCGTTCTCGAGCCAACTCTTATTCTCATAATATTTCGGTATACCCTATCCTTTAACCTACTGTGTGTGTCGACAGTCATGTGCATTTATGTTCTGGTATATAATAAATATCATTGTGATATTTAATCCACATATCGTTTCGTAGATATAGGCAGAATCCCATTTCTTGGCCGGCCGCGGTGGTCTCGCGGTTCTAGGCGCGCAGTCCGAAACCGCGCGACTGCTACGGTCGCAGGTTCGAATCCTGCCTCGGGCATGGATGTGTGTGATGTCCTTAGGTTAGTTAGGTTTAAGTAGTTCTGTTCTAGGGGACTGATGACCACAACTGTTAAGTCCCATAGTGCTCAGAGCCATTTGAGCCATTTCTTGTTGTTTCTTCTTCTTCTTCGTTTCACCCAACTTTGGGGTACGTTGAATCAATCACTTCTGTGTGTTCTGTGCCTTTCTTTTCGCCCAGTACTGCTTCATTCTTTCTGATCTTGCTTTTCTTTCCTCATCAGAGATGAAAATCGTTCTTTTCTTTCTATTTTGGAGCTGGAATCCCTCTTTTCTGTCTTTGCTTATCATTTTTGCGGTCCTGTCTGTGAGCATTTTTTCTGTGATGTGTAGTTCTCTTAAGTCTTTCTCTGTTTGGATAAACCAATTTGGTTTGGATTTTTTATTCCTGAAATAGTCAAACATTCTTTTTGTAAGTCTATTTGGGTTCATTCTGAGAATGTGCCCATAAAACTCAATTCTTCTTTTCCTCATTGTATCCGAAAGTTTTTCTGTGGTTTTGTAGAGTGTTTCATTTTTGGTATGAATTAGTTTGTCGTTATGAAATTTGGGGCCTAAAATTTTTCTCAATATTTTTCTTTCTTTGATCTCTAGCCTTTCAATTGGGCCATGGTTAGTGATAGATAATGTCTCAGCTGCATATACTGCTTCTGGTTTAATGACAGTGTTGTAATGTTTTATTTTTGAATTCCATGAGAGGGACTTTTTATTATAAGTATTTTTAGTAAGCTGAAAGGCTAGTTCAACTTTGTTTCTTCTTAATTCTATTGCTTTTTTCTCAAGGGCGTTCCAGCTAATCCATTCACCAAGATATTTGAATTCTTTAACAATTTCGATCTTTTGGTCTCTTACTTTAAGATATTTCATTGGCTTTTTTATATTTGTGATTATTTTGGTTTTTTCAAAAGAAATTTTAAGGCCTATTTTCTCTGCTTGTTTCTGTAATTCGAGGATCTGTTCTTTGGCTTCTTCCCATGTTTCAGCTAGTAGGGCCATATCATCTGCAAATGCTAGGCAATTAACCTTGATGCCTTTGTTTTTTGTTCCTAGTCGGATTCCACTATTGATTTTCTTGTTCCATTCTCTTACTATTTTTTCTAGGGCACAGTTAAATAACAATGGAGAGAGTCCATCACCTTGTCGTACTCCAGTTTTTATCTCAAATAGGTCTGAGAGTTCTCCCATAAATTTAATTTTGGAGTATGTGTTGGTGATGGTTTCTCTAATTAGGTTTGTAGTTTTATTGTCTAGGTTCAATTCTTTTAATATGGAGATTAGAGATTCCCTGTCTATGGAGTCGTACGCCTTTTGAAAGTCAATGAATGTGATGACATACGCTTTTGCTCTCGATTTTTGGTAGGCCATAAGATTTTTGAGGTTTAGAATTTGTTCTGGGCAGGATCTTCCCTTTCTGAAGCCTGCCTGGTATTCTCCAAGTTGACAATCTAGCTGGGGTTCTGCTCTGTTCAAAAGGACTTTAGACAGTATTTTGTATGTTACGTCAAGGAGCGAAATCCCTCTGTAATTGTTGGGGTCTGTTCTGGATCCCCTCTTATGAATTGGGTGAATGAGGGCCATCTTCCATTCATCCGGAATTCTTTCTGTTTTCCATATTTCTTCAAATATGTTTTGGAGAGATTCTATGGCATTTCTATTGACATTGTTGTTTATTATGATAAAGTTCTCTTTTTTTCTGAGCAGATTACAATTTTTATTAAATTACAAACTAGCAGGGTCCACCACCATTTGCTTCCGTTACCGTTGTGCTCGTAATTAATTAGCTGGTAGATAAGGATGGGTCGAGTGCATGTCTCGTTCTCATTCAAAATTCGTCTGAATTAAAGAGGTACAAACTCTTCTCCACCCCGGCACCTCGCAGCTTTGTTAAGTAGGAGTAGTTTGTGTTTTTCGTTGTAGTTCTTGAAGATACGTTCATAAATAAAAATCTAAAAGAAAAAAATTTATCACGTCCGATTATACGAGGGCAGTTCAATAAGTAATGCAACAAATTTTTTTTCTGAAACAGGGATTGTTTTATTCAGCATTGAAGTACACCAGGTTATTCCCCAATCTTTTAGCTACACAACACTATTTTTCAACGTAATCTCCATTCAATGCTACGGCCCTACGCCACCTTGAAATGAGGGCCTGTATGCCTGCACGGTACCATTCCACTGGTCGATGTCGGAGCCAACGTCGTACTGCATCAATAACTTCTTCATCATCCGCGTAGTGTTTCCCACGGATTGCGTCCTTCATTGGACCAAACATATGGAAATCCGACGGTGCGAGATCGGGGCTGTAGGGTGCATGAGGAAGAACAGTCCACTGAAGTTTTGTGAGCTCCTCTCGGGTGCGAAGACTCGTGTGAGGTCTTGCGTTGTCATGAAGAAGGAGAAGTTCGTTCAGATTTTTGTGCCTACGAACACGCTGAAGTCGTTTCTTCAATTTATGAAGAGTAGCACAATACACTTCAGAGTTGATCGTTTGACCATGGGGAAGGACATCGAACAGAATAACCTCTTCAGCATCCCAGAAGACTGTAACCATGACTTTACCGGCTGAGGGTATGGCTTTAAACTTTTTCTTGGTAGGGGAGTGGGTGTGGCGCCACTCCATTGAGTGCCGTTTTGTTTCAGGTTCTAAGTGATGAACCCATGTTTCATCGCCTGCAACAATCTTTGACAAGAAATTGTCACCCTTCGCCACATGACGAGCAAGCAATTCCGCACAGATGGTTCTCCTTTGCTCTTTATGGTGTTCGGTTAGACAACGAGGGACCCAGCGGGAACAAACCTTTGAATATCCCAACTGGTGAACAATTGTGACAGCACTACCAACAGAGATGTCAAGTTGAGCACTGAGTTGTTTGATGGTGATCCGTCGATCATCTCGAACGAGTGTGTTCGCACGCTCCGCCATTGCAGGAGTCACAGCTGTGCACGGCCGGCCCGCACGCCGGAGATCAGACAGTCTTGCTTGACCTTGGGGCGATGATGACACACGCTTTGCCCAACGACTCACCGTGCTTTTGTCCACTGCCAGATCACCGTAGACATTCTGCAAGCGCCTATGAATATCGGAGATGCCCTGGTTTTCCGCCAAAAGAAACTCGATCACTGCCCGTTGTTTGCAACGCACATCCGTTACAGACGCCATTTTAACAGCTCCGTACAGCGCTGCCACCTGTCGGGAGTCAATGAAACTATACGAGACGAAGCGGGAATGTTTGAAAATATTCCACAAGAAATTTCCGGTTTTTTCAACCAAAATTGGCCGAGGAAAAAAATGTGTTGCATTACTTATTGAACTGCCCTCGTAAAAATTTTGGCATTGCAGTTCTAGTTTGAGCCTCTCCAGTTCTTTTCATCAGCACATCACGTAAATGTACGCGCACTCCTGCGACCACACATTGCGGTAAAATAAGGCCTGTGTCAAAGCGCCGTAACACCCCGCGGCTCCTCTACGTGCCGGGAAAGTTGCGGAGATCGGACGAGGAGATAGTGGACCTGTCACCGACAGTTCCGTGGCGCAATTCTCACTGAAGCAATAGTCTCGCCGCGACACGTACCTTCCAACCTCATGGCGGACAGACTCTAAAATATCTCACGTATTTTCTTAAAAGTGGAAAGAGGATTGCTCTCCTTCCACCGTTAAAAACAATTTCGATATATTAGCTACATTTCGTGCGCCACAGCAACATGTGACCTGAAACGCAACCACCAGCACTCTGTGTTGTGCCGTCCCTGTGTGAACCAGTGGAGGAGGTTCTCCTTTGATGCGGATTGCTTCTGCGTCGCATCGTGAGTTGCCTCGCATATCGTATAGCATATTGTATCGCCTTAGTGTAAGTCACACCTTACTGAGCACATATTAAAATCTTTAAATGCTAAAACATTGCCATTTTGGATCTTCTGTGGCTTACTGAAGGTATCTGATTGTGCCAGTCACAATGTATTAGAGGATTTAACTTTTTATGAGACAGATAGATAAGTTTTTATTTAAGGAACAGAGTGTACGTAGTTATCTTAGTTAGTTCCACTAATACAAAAAGGGATGCCACATCATCTGTGTGGGGAGAAATTACAATGGGTGTCCCACAGGGTTGGATAATTGGCCCTCTACTATTCTTGCTTGATGTAAATGATCTGTTATTTTATTTGAAGAAGGAGGCAGAACTAGTCCTGTTTGCAGATGATAAAAGAATTATTATGAAGCAAATGATACTTTTGTGAAATTTACATAATAGTTTTGCACAAATGGACTAAAACACACATTTTAACCAGTTTTGTACTGTCAGCAATATCCCACCTCCTATTAACCCAGTGTACTAACAGGAAAGAACAAACAGGGCAGAAAATAGCATGTTATTATGTGCGCACACTCATGAAAACTTTAACGAGAAATACAGTATAGCAGACCTGCTAATTCTTCCACCACGGGCTACCTTTTCCGTAAGAAAAATTCCCAACTTAGGGGATATAGACATCAGTAAGTTAACATATTCAGCTTATTTTCAGTCAGTAATATATTAGGGGGTAATATTCCGAGGTTTTTACCCGTGGTCTAGGGGTAGCATCTTTGATTCATAATCAAAACGTCTTCGGTCCCGGGCTCGATCCCCGCCACTGCCTAAATTTTGATAAATAATCAGCATTGGCGGCCGAAGACTTCCGGCATAAGAAGTCAGCCTCATCCTGCCAACGGCCTTCTCAAAGAGGGAGGAGGAACGGATAGAGGTTCAGGGCACTCTCTTGTGCTAGGGGTGGGAAATTGCCCCTAAAGGCGGAAGAATCAGCAATGATCAACGACATGAGGATGCAGAAGGCAATGGAAACCACTGCATTAAAGACACGTAACGTGTATCCACAGGACATGTGGCCTGTATTTGAAGAAGTGTCATGATGATCTCTCCATTGGCAAAAGATTCCGGAATAGTCCCCCATTCGGATCTCCGGGAGGGGACTGCCAAGGGGGAGGTTACCATGAGAAAAAGATTGAATAATCAACGAAAGGATAACGTTCTACGAGTCGGGGCGTGGAATGTCAGAAGCTTGAACGTGGTAGGGAAACTAGAAAATCTGAAAAGGGAAATGCAAAGGCTCAATCTAGATATAGTAGGGGTCAGTGAAGTGAAGTGGAAGGAAGACAAGGATTTCTGGTCAGATGAATATCCGGTAATATCAACAGCAGCAGAAAATGGTATAACAGGTGTAGGATTCGTTATGAATAGGAAGGTAGGGCAGAGGGTGTGTTACCGTGAACAGTTCAGTGGCCGGGATGTTCTAATCAGAATCGACAGCAGACCAACACCGACAACGATAGTTCAGGTATACATGCCGACGTCGCAAGCTGAAGATGAACAGATAGAGAAAGTGTATGAGGATATTGAAAGGGTAATGCAGTATGTAAAGGGGGACTAAAATCTAATAGTCATGGGCGACTGGAATGCAGTTGTAGGGGAAGGAGTAGAAGAAAAGGTTACAGGAGAATATGGGCTTGGGACAAGGAATGAAAGAGGAGAAAGACTAATTGAGTTCTGTAACAAGTTTCAGCTTGTAATAGCGAATACCCTGTTCAAGAATCACACGAGGAGTAGGTATACTTGGATAAGGCTGGGAGATACGGGAAGATTTCAATTAGATTACATCATGGTCAGACAGAGATTCCGAAATCAGATACTGGATTGTAAGGCGTACCCAGGAGCAGATATAGACTCAGATCACAACAGTGATGAAGAGTAGGCTGAAGTTCAAGACATTAGTCAGGAAGAATCAATACACAAAGAAGTGGGATACGGAAGTACTAAGGAATGACGAGATACGTTTGAAGCTCTCTAACGCTATAGATACAGAAATAAGGAATAGCGCAGTAGGCAGTACAGTTGAAGAGGAATGGACATCTCTAAAAAGGGCCATCACATACGTTGGGAAGGAAAACATAGATACAAAGAAGGTAGCTGCGAAGACCCCATGGGTAACAGAAGAAATACTTCAGTTGATTGATGAAAGGAGGAAGTACAAACATGTTTCGGGAAAATCAGGAATACAGAAATACAAGTCACTGAGGAATGAAATAAACAGGAAGTGCAGGGAAGCTAAGACGAAACGGCTGCAGGAAAAATGTGAAGACATCGAAAAAGATATGATTGTCAGAAGGACAGACTCAGCATACAGGAAAGTCAAAACAACCTTTGGTGACATTAAAAGCAACGGTGGTAACATTAAGAGTGCAACGGGAATTCCACTGTTAAATGCAGAGGAGAGAGCAGATAGGTGGAAAGAATACATTGAAAGCCTCTATGAGGGTGAAGATTTGTCTGATGTGATGGAAGAAGAAACAGGAGTCGATTTAGAAGAGATAGGGGATCCAGTATTAGAATTGGAATTTAAAAGAGCTTTGGAGGACTTACGGTCAAACAAGGCAGAAGGGATAGATAACATTCTATCAGGATTTCTAAAATCATTGGGGGAAGTGGCAACAAAACGACTATTCACGTTGGTGTTAGAATATACGAATCCGGCGATATACCATCTGACTTTCGGAAAAGCATCATCCACACAATTCCGAAGACGGCAAGAGCTGTCAAGTGCGAGAATTATCGCACAATCAGCTTAACAGCCTATGCATGGAAGCTGCTTACAAGAATAATATACAGAAGAATGGAAAAGAAAATTGAGAATGCGCTAGGTGACGATCAGTTTGGCTTTAGGAAAAGTAAAGGGACGAGAGAGGCAATTCTGACGTTACGGCTAATAATGGAAGCAAGGCTACAAAAAAAATCAAGACACTTTCATAGGATTTGTCGACCTGGAAAAAGCGTTCGACAATATAAAATGGTGTTAGCTGTTCGAGATTCTGAAAAAAGTAGGGGTAAGCTATAGGGAGAGACGGGTCATATACAATATGTACAACAACCAAGAGGGAATAATAAGAGTGGACGATCAAGAACGAAGTGCTCGTATTAAGAAGGGTGTAAGACAAGGCTGTAGCCTTTCGCCCCTACTCTTCAATCTGTACATCGAGGAAGCAATGATGGAAATAAAAGAAAAGTTCAGGAGTGGAATTAAAATACAAGGTGAAAGGATATCAATGATACGATTCGCTGATGACATTGCTATCCTGAGTGAAAGTGAAGAAGAATTAAATGATCTGCTGAACGGAATGAACAGTCTAATGAGTACACAGTATGGTTTGAGAGTAAATCGGAGAAAGACGAAGGTAATGAGAAGTAGTAGAAATGAGAACAGCGAGAAACTTAACATCAGGATTGACGGTCACGAAGTCAACGAAGTTAAGGAATTCTGCTACCTAGGCAGTAAAATAACCAATGACGGACGGAGCAAGGAGGACATCAAAAGCAGACTCGTTATGGCAAAAAAGGCATTTCTGGCCAAGAGAAGTCTACTAATATCAAATACCGGCCTTAATTTGAGGAAGAAATTTCTGAGGATGTACGTCTGGAGTACAGCATTGTATGGTAGTGAAACATGGATTGTGGGAAAACCCGAACAGAAGAGAATCGAAGCATTTGAGATGTGGTGCTATAGACGAATGTTGAAAATTAGGTGGACCGATGAGGTAAGGAATGAGGAGGTCCTACGCAGAATCGGAGAGGAAAGGAATATGTGGAAAACACTGATATGGAGAAGGGACAGGATGATAGGTCATATGCTAAGACATGAGGGAATGACTTCCATGGTACTAGAGGGAGCTGTAGAGCGCAAAAACTGTAGAGGAAGACAGAGATTGGAATACGTCAAGCAAATAATTGAGGACGTAGGTTGCAGGTGCTACTCTGAGATGAAGAGGTTAGCACAGGAGAGAAATTCTGGGCGGGCCGCTTCAAACCAGTCAGTAGACTGATGACAAAAGAAAAAGGCAAAAAGTATTGTTTGCACAATAGAAAATAATAGCTTGCTGGACTCTCCTTAAGCAGCTGGAAATATTAGCCACAGTCTCATAGTACAATGATTCACTTGGGAAATTTCTTATCCACAGTCGATTTAAGTACTCCATTTAAGTCTGAATGTATCAGAGATATATTCAAGCCACAACATTAGAAGGAAAAATAATCTGCACTGCCCTTTAATGAATTTAAAATGGGCACAGAAAGAGGGGGATGTTGTTGTTGTTGTGGTCTTCAGTCCTGAGACTGGTTTGATGCAGCTCTCCATGCTACTCTATCCTGTGCAAGCTTCTTCATCTCCCAGTATCTACTGCAACCTACATCCTTCTGAATCTGTTTAGTGTATTCATCTCTTGGTCTCCCTCTACGATGTTTACCCTCCACGCTGCCCTCCAATACTAAATTAGTGATCCCTTGATGCCTCAGAACATGTCCTACCAACCGATCCCTTCTTCTAGTTAAGTTGTGCCACAAACTTCTCTTCTCCCCAATCCTAATCAATACCTCCTCATTAGTTATATGATCTACCCATCTAATCTTTAGCATTCTTCTGTAGCACCACATTTCGAAAGCTTCTCTTCTTGTCCAAACTAGTTATCGCCCACGTTTCACTTCCATACATGGCTACGCTCCATACAAATACTTTCAGAAACGACTTCCTGACAGTTAACTCAATACTCGATGTTAACAAATTTCTTTTCTTCAGAAACGCTTTCCTTGCCATTGCCAGTCTACATTTTATATCCTCTCTATTTCGACCATCATCAGTTGTTTTGCTCCCCAAATAGCAAAACTCCACCACTACTTTAAGTGTCTCCTTTCCTAATCTAATTCCCTCAGCATCACCCGATTTAATACGACTACATTCCATTATCGTTGTTTTGCTTTTGTTGATGTTCATCTTATACCCTCCTTTCATGACACTGTCCATTCCGTTCAATTGCTCTTCCAAGTCCTTTGCTGTCTCTGACAGAATTACAATATTATCGGCGAACCTCAAAGTTTTTATTTCTTATCGATGGATTTTAATACCTACTCCGAATTTTTATTTTGTTTCCTTCACTGCTGGCTCGATATACAGATAGAATAACATCGGGGAGAGGCTACAACCCTGTCTCACTCCCTTCCCAACCACTGCTTCCCTTTCGTGCCCCTCGACTCTTATAACTGCCATCTGGTTCCTGTACAAATTGTAAATAGCCTTCCGCTCCCTGTATTTTACCCCTGCCACCTTTAGAATTTGAAAGAGAGTATTCCAGTCAACATTGTCAAAAGCTTTCTGTAAGTGTACAAATGCTAGAAACGTAGGTTTGGCTTTCCTTAATCTAGCTTCTAAGATAAGTCGTAGGGTCAGTACTGCCTCACGTGTTCCAATATTTCTACGGAATCCGAACTGATCTTCCCCGAGGTCAGCTTCTACCAGTTTCTCCATTCGTCTGTAGAGGATACATATTAGTATTTTGCATCCGTGACTTATCAAACTGATTGTTCGGTAATTTTCACATCTGTCAGCACCTGCTTTCTTTAGGATCGGAATTATTATATTCTTCTTGAAGTCTGAGGGTATTTCGCCTGTCTCATACATCTTGCTCACCAGATGGTAGAGTTTTGTCAGGACAGGCTCTCCCAAGGCCGTCAGTAGTTCTAATGGAATGTTGTCTACTCCCGGGGCCTTGTTTCGACTCAGGTCTTTCAGTGCTCTGTCAAACTCTTCACGCAGTATCGCATCTCCCATTTCATCTTCATCTACATCCTCTTCCATTTCCATAATATTGTCCTCAAGTACATCGCCCTCGTGTAGACCCTCTATATACTCCTTCCACCTTTCTGCTTTCCCTTCTTTACTTAGAACTGAGTTTCCATCTGAGCTCTTGATATTCATACAAGTGGTTCTCTTTTCTCCAAAGGTCTCTTAAATTTTCCTGTAGGCAGTATCTATCTTACCCCTAGTGAGATAAGCCTCTACATCCTTACATTTGTCCTCTAGCCATCCCTGCTTAGCCATTTTGCACTTCCTGTTGATCTCGTTTTTGAGACGTTTGTATTCCTTTTTGCCTGCTTCATTTACTGCATTTTTATATTTTCTCCTTTCATCAATTAGATTCAGTATTTCTTCTGTTACCCAAGGACTTCTACTAGTCCTCGTCTTTTTACCTACTTGATCCTCTGCTGCCTTCACTACTTCATCTCTCAAAGCTACCCATTCTTCTTCTACTGTATTTCTTTCCCTCATTCCTGTCAATTGTTCCCATATGCTCTCCCTGAAACTCTGTACAACCTCTGGTTCTTTCAACTTATCCAGGTTCCATCTCCTTAAATTCCCACCTTTTTGCAGTTCCTTCAGTTTTAATCTACAGTTCATAACCAACAGATTGTGATCAGAGTCCACATCTGCCCCTGGAAATGTCTTACAATTTAAAACCTGGTTCCTACATCACTGTCTTACCATTATGTAATCTATCTGAAGCCTGTCAGTATCTCCAGGCTTCTTCCATGGATACAACTTTCTTTTATGATTCTTGAACAAAGTGTTAGCTATGATTAAGTTGTGCTCTGTGCAAAATTCTATCAGGCGGCTTCGTCTTTCATTTCTTAGCCCCAATCCATATTCACCTACTACATTTCCTTCTCTCCCTTTTCCTACTACCGAATTCCAGTCACCCATGACTATTAAATTTTCGTCTCCCTTCACTATCTGAATAATTTCTTTTGTTTCATCACACATTTCTTCAATTTCTTCGTCATCTGCAGAGCTAGTTGGCATATAAACTTTTACTACTGTAGTAGGTGTGGGCTTCGTGTCTATCTTGGCCACAATAATGCGTTCACTATGCTGTTTGTAGTAGCTTATCCGCACTCCTATTTTTTTATTCATTATTAAACCGACTCCTGCATTACCCCTATTTGATTTTGTATTTATAACCCTGTATTCACCTGACCAGAAGTCTTGTTCCTCCTGCCATCGAACTTCACTGATTCCCACTATATCTAACTTTAACCTATCCATTTCCCTTTTTAAGTTTCTAGCCTACCTGCCCGATTAAGGTATCTGACATTCCACGCTCCGATCCGTAGAACGCCAGTTTTCTTTCTTCTGATAACAACGTCCTCTTGTGTAGTCCCCGCCCGGAGATCCGAATGGGGGACTATTTTACCTCCGGAATATTTTACCCAAGAGGACGCCATCATCATTTAATCATACAGTAAAGGTGCATGCCCTCGGGAAAAATTACGGCCGTAGTTTCGCCTTGCTTTCAGCCGTTCGCAGTACCAGCACAGCAAGGCTGTTTTGATTAGTGTTACAAGGCCAGATCAGTCAATCATCCAGACTGTCCCCCCTGCAACTACTGAAAAGGCTGCTGCCCCTCTTCAGGAAACACACGTTTGTCTGGCCTTTCAACATATACCCCTCAGTTGTGGTTGCACCTACGGTACGGCTATCTGTATCGCTGAGGCACGCAAGCCTCCCCACCAACGGCAAGGTCCATGGTTCTTGGAGGGGGGGGGGGGTGAAATATCCAGGTACAAAACTCTGACAGTCTACCCATGGAAACAAAATATTTGACATAACATAAATATTTTCAAATGTAATTAAGCTTCCTCTTTCACAACTCCTCCTATACCACAGAGGAATTTGTGGGTAGAAACAAATAGTCATAAAAAACAGTAAATGGCCATGGAGCCAAATAAATACTGTTTTTTATTTAGCTGTGCGTAAGGGCGTCATGTTTGTTCTGTCGCCAAGTTCCACTCATAACGTGTATCGCAAATTTTATCAGTGGAACGAATAACTATCTAACTATGGTAACTAACAACTATGCTCCATTGAAGACATCATTAGTTTAATTACAGCACGCAATGAGATGTTCAAGCAATCATCCTTGTCCGTGAATGGAACGGGAAGAAGCACTAATATCTGGCACAGTGTGAGGTACCCTCTACTATGCATTTGACAGTGGTTTGCAGAGTATGTACTCAGTTGTAGATGTAGTCATATCTTAAATGAATGGAGCAGCCACAGTTGTAGCGTTCCAAAGCCCACAACCGCCTCCGACTCCTCAAACTCCTCTCTGGTCGGACATGGGGGTTGCACCCCTCTACCATCCTCCACACCTACAAATCCTTCATCCGTCCCATCCTCTGTTATGCCAGTCCTGCCTGGATATCTGCCCCCTCCAAATTCTATCAGTCCCTCCAGATCCTTGAGCATCATGCACTCCGCCTCGCCTTCCGTATCCGCCTCCCGTCCCCCACGCGGATCCTCTATGATCTCATTCCTTTCCCCCATCTGCTCCTATTCCTCGAAAATATCCGCATCCTCTACACCTCCCACCGTCTTGAACCCCCTCACCCCCTGGTTGCTCCTCTCCTCTCCCGTCCCCGCCCCCTGCCACGTCTTCACTGTTGTGTCCCCCCTACCCTCCATCTCTACACCCTACATCTCCTTTCCCAGGGTGGCTTCCGTCAACTCCCCCTCCCGGATGATGCCCTCTCTCCCTCCATTTATCCTTCCTACCAACTCTGATCCTCAATCCCCCTCCTTTCCTCTGTCCTTTCCCTGGGCTCCCTCTTCCCCCCCCCTTCTGTCCTGTTTTCTCCCCACTAAACCTCTCCCTACCTCCCTTCTTCCCCCCAGTCCTTTTGTATTCCCCTCCTTGCCTACCCCACTCCCTGTCGCGTCTGCCCCCCACCACTCTTATGGGTCATCATCCTCCTTCAGCTCCTTTCCCGGTTCCCCCCTTCGCTGTTACTCTCCTTTCCCCCCTTTTTTGTTTTCCCATCTTCTGTCCAGTTTCCCCCCACCTGCTCTCGACTGTGGTGTCACATTTGCCAATTTTTTAGTGCAGTGTCCCAGTGACTCTTCAGTGTTGTTTGTCTTTCTCGCGTTGCGAACAGAAACCATGCTGTCGCTAAGTGTGAATTTTATGTCCTTTGCGAACAGAATCCAGACTGTCGCCGTGTTTTTTAATTGTCTCTTGTTTTCCCTGTCTGCTTCGTATGCATTTTTATTAGCGTCATCATCCCTGTGTTGTTGTTTTAAGTTCCACGATTTCTTTTCGCCTTGTTACTCTCTAAGTCTCCGATTTTATCGCCTGTTTTTTATTATCCGTTCTCTTGATCTTTGTCACAAAATCTGTCGGCTGAAGAGCGGCATACTAAGCTGCTGCCAGCCCGCCCCCTTTGGGGGAAATTGAAATTCAATAAAGAAAAAAAAATTGTAGCGTTTGTAGACAGATAAAATACACTTGAGAATGTCGACTCGGACGCCTTGTTTATACTTCTGGAAAACGCAGGTATAAAATACACGGAGCGAATGGCAGGCAAAGTTGACAAGGGTGTGAGACAGTGGTGTAGAGTAGTAAATGAATTCAAAGAGAAAGTACTATAGGAATTTAACTTGAGGATGAAGAAATAAAACTTTGAGGTTTGCCAACGACATTATAATTCTGTCAGTTTAGGCAAAGAGCTTCGATGCTCAGTTGAATCGAATAAACAGTAACTTGAAAAGAGATTTTAAGATCTACATTTACATCTGTGTACTGTAAACCACTATGAAGTACGTGGCAGAGGGTTTCTTCCTGTTCCATTCACATATGGAGCGCAGGAAGAATGATTGTTTGACTGCCTTATGTGTGCTGTAATTAATCTAATCTTGTCCTCACGATCCCTGCGGAAGCAATACGTGGGGGGAGGGGTGTTGTACATTCGTAGAGTCATCATTTAAAGCCGGTTCTTGAAACTTTATAAGTAGGATAGAGTATTGTTAAAGTTTGGTTTATTCACGTTTTGTAAAGCATATGGAACGTGTTACCTGTGGCTAACTGTGTAAAGTTCAGGACAGTTAACGTCACTAGAAAACATTCATTATGTTTTCCATAATATTGTGTACACCAACATCCAAGCAACGATTACTAATCAATGTAAGTAAAGCAACAAAATCTATCTCATATTGTGAACAATTTTTACCACTCAGTGCATACATGTTTCGTTTGTACATCTTGCTACAGCTACACGCCTCCCACACTGCTGCAGACAATTAATAAATATGTACCATTTCATGATGAATCGCTAGGTGATTCGAAACCGGTATAATATAAAAAATTGAAGAACCAAACAAAGTCGACTGCTTGCAGTAATTTCAAGAAACCTTTATTCATCAAAGCCGCAGTGTTCCTCATCCATAATGGATAAAAGTTTTCTTTCCAGTTTAATTTAGTTGAATTTATAGTCTTTAGATTTGTGTGATTTATCATGTAACGGAAATTTTGCGGATTTGTTTTGGTAGTCTTGTGGTTGACTTCACACTTTTCATTATTTAGAGTCACTGGGTACTTTTATAACCATACAGATATATTACCTTATTCATTTTGCAATTGGTTTGGTTCATTTGATGGCTCTGCAAGACGGTAAGTGGCAGCATCATCTGCAATCAGTTTAAGAGGGCTGCTCAGATGGTCTCCTAAATCGTTTGTGTAGATAAGGAAGAGAAGAGGGCCTGTAACAGTTTCTTGGCCGGATATTACTTCTATTTCATTCGATGACTTTCCAACAGTTACTACGAACTGTGACCATTCTGACAGTAAACAACGAATCCAGTGACACAACTAAGTCGATACTCCATAGGGACGCAATTTAATTACAGATCGGTTGTGAGAAACGGTGTCGAAAGCCTTCTGGAAATCTAAAAATATGGAATCAATCTGACATCCGAGGTCGATAGTACTTATTACTTTGTCAGATTAGTTGTGTACCACACGAGCGATATTTTCTGAATCCGTGTTGGTTGGTTGTCAATCAATCGTTTTCCTCGAGGAAATCCATACTGTTCAAACACAGTATATGTTTGAGTATCCTGTTGTAAATCGAGGTTAGTGATATGGCTCTGTAATTCAGTGGATTATTCCTACTTTTTTCCTGGGTGTTGTAGTGACTGATGCAACTTTCAAGTCTTTAGGTACGGGTCTTTCGACGAGCGATTCGTTGTACATGATTGCTAAGTACGAAGCTGTTGTACCAGCGTACTCTGAAAGGAACCTGACTGGTATGCAATCTGGCCCGGAGGCCTCGCCTTTATTAAGTGATTTGAGCTGCTTCGCCACAACGAGGATACCTATATCTAAGTTCGTCATGTTGGCAGTTGTTCTTATTCGAATTCTGGAATTGCGTTTAGTAACTCTGCTTTAGTGGAAGTATTACCAGCAGTGTTATCGCATAGTGCTGGCATTGACTGTGTATTGCTGCTGGTGTACTTTGCATACGACCACAATCTCTATGGGTTTTCTGTCCGATTCCGACACAGGATTTCTTGTGGAAACTAGGTGAAAAGCGTCTCGCACTGAAGGTCTTGTTAAATTTCAGCCTTCTGTAAAACGTCGCCAGTCCTGGGGTTTTGTGTTCTTTTAAATGTGGCGTGTATTTTCGTTGCTGCTGCAGCAGTCTGACTTGTTCTGCGTTCCATGGTGGATTAGTACAGTCTGTTTTACAGGATGCGGCGCTTAAATCGGGACAAATGAAACTCTTTTTCGAAGCAAATTTATTAAAACAAAATACAAATGAAAATCCTTTTACATAAAATTAGTGGTATCTTTTAAGAGTAACATTATTGGAGGTAATCCCCTTCAGCCGCAGTCCCGCCTCCAGTCCTGCCCTGAAGCGATCGCACGCACTCTTTAAAACAGCGCTGTCCATATTCGCGAATGTTGCTTCGATAAGGGTGCGTAGAGAGGAGACATTAAGGTGCCTCATCTATTGGTATTTCTTTCGACCAAGGTCCCAATATGATAATCGAAGGGGGTCCAAATCTGCGCTATTCGGGGGCCAGAACTCATTTGACCAGAACATGTCAGCGTTATCTGAGAGTCACTTTTGGACTAAATAGTTGGTATGAGGCCCTCCTCTGCCATCCGGCGAACTGTTCGCTCGCTGACATTCAATACTGACACCAATTTCCTCAGCGATTGCCACGGGTCGTCCGAAATCAGCGCCTGAGTTTTTTGGATGACTGTCGCAGTTCGTGACACGCGTTTCTTCGAATGAGGTTTCCTCGCCGGGTTAGCGGAACCTTCCCTAGACTTCTCCGCAGCATTATACCTGGCCACAATATCGTAAACAGTTGATCTCGGGTACCCCAAGAATCGAAGTATTTCAGTGAGCGAACGCCTTGCGCGAAGACACCTTGATAACCGCGGCTCTTCGGTTGCACTCCGAACTTGTCCGTAACATCTCGGCCATTTTGAGGTTCTGACCGTTTACTAGAAGCCTATGGCTTTCAAGAACGCCAATCGCCACCTCCGGCGGAACTACAATATGGCGGGAAATTCAAATTGAAATTTATCCGAATTTAAGCGCCTCAACTGTAACTCATTTGGCATCCATCTCTCATTTGCCATTGTTACTATTTCATTGAATTTAAACCACATTTGTTCTACACTTATATGGTCAGATTGGAAGGGATGGAAGAATGTGTTAGGAATTCGTGAAGCTAATTTTTGTTTCCAGACACAATGCGCACAAGATTTTCCAAGATGCCACTCCAGGCGGGTGTAAAATGAATGTGCACAACGTAAAATAATAAAGGCTAAAATGAAGATTTGGCCCTGTCTGACTACCTCCTGAAGCAGATCTTAGGATCTCTCCATTCTAGAAATTAAACCTAAACATAAATGAATAGTGAAGGCAACTAATCCTACTAAATGATAAACGTTGTTCCTGCTTATATGTTTATTGTAGATTAAAAGAAAACATTTAAATTACAAATTTTACATTTTCTAAGTAAAATTACTAATCAACTGCCCAATGCTACCCCTTGTTATGACTGCGAGGTCTAATATCAATAACGCGAAATGACTGATATCATCTACATACCAAACACTAGAAGATACTACTTTGAGAGATAATCTACGGTGGTGTGGAACCTGAGTGGAAATAAACTAACGTGATCACAGCTGTTTACCTTTTACAGCCCTAATAAGCCGAAGCAGTTTGGGATATCACCGTGTGTACTGCGTCCGATGCGTCGAAGTAACCGTTCTCGTACTCGTCTGCGACGATGGAAGAACTCCAGCCACAATTAAACTCTTTCAAACACTAGGACGGCAGAAGGCGGTCCTCTGTGTTCTACAGACGAGAAACGCGAACTCCCAACCACAGGGACGGAGTTCAGATAACATCTCAACGTAAGTATAGGCAGAAGAAGTGATCTCAATTACTGAACGCTGCGTACTCAACGACGACTACCAACCTGGAGGTGAAGTCCAGAATCGTATTGGTTCACAACAGTACAGTACTTAACTGTTCTAACTACAAACTGAGAGCAAAGACAGCAAGTCCGTCTGGACCAACAAAGCTGATACGAGCGAACGCCACACACGGGCGCTCTCTCCAGCGCTGGCTTTCCAGCAAGGCTCAGCTCCTCACCATCGTAATTCCGAAAACGAATCATATTCTCGGAACCACGGAATATTCTCCCTCTCTACAGATTCTTCCGAATGCCGACCAACCATATTTTTGCTTTTTGTCGTCTAGCGCGGAAAGTTTGCGAGGAAAAACGTATACTCGTACAATGGTACGCTTCTGAGTAAAATCATTGGAAATGTGGTGTCACCGCCAGACACCACACTTGCTAGGTGGTAGCCTTTAAATCGGCCGCGGTCCGTTAGTATACGTCGGACCCGCGTGTCGCCACTGTCAGTGATTGCAGACCGAGCGCCACCACACGGCAGGTCTAGAGAGACTTACTAGCACTCGCCCAGTTGTACAGCCGACGTTCATAGCAATGGTTCACTGACAAATTACGCTCTCAATTGCCGAGACGATAGTTAGCATAGCCTTCAGCTACGTCATTTGCTACGACCTAGCAAGGAGCTATTACCAGTGTATATTCAAAGGAAATTATGTACAGTCAGGAGAGATGTACACCGATTGTGGATTAAAGTTAAGTATTCTACCAGTACCTCATGTTTTGCTAGTCTTATTTCTCTGACCTGTTCCAGACCTCACGCCAGTCTGCGTGTAATTAAACGCGTGCATTTCGGCCTCCTCTAGCAACACGGTGTTGGCTCTTCTGCCAACACTTCAGGAAATAACCCAGCCTGCATGGTTTCCGAGGTGACGCTTCCTCGTTCCTCTCAGCTGCGTCCAAGATTTCCGTAGTTTCTGAAGCATAATCCTTCCGGTTCGGCTACAATACCGGCCGGTCGCGACTCTCTGTGATGCAGCGCTTAGGTGCTACGACGTCCGTCTCCTACTCCCTGTGCTTAAGCAGGACCAGCACACCTGTGTGGGCCTTCCACCCAGGGCTTGAGTTCCGTCTGCCGTTTCATTTCCGCTGTCGTTCAAACCTCTACTACCATGATAATAAAGACACTCCGTCACCTTCCATGCAATAAGTGTTAACAATTACTTACAAGGTGTATGTGACAGTATCAATCTCCTTTATATATTCATATATACGATGTGCAACCTATCAAATTATATCTAATTGTGGTTGTAGTTCACGGCAAAGTATGTAGATGAATGCTTGTAAGGCGCGAAATTATAGCCACCTTTCAATTTTTATCTAGATTAGACCATTAGTACCTCCTGCGTGATTGTGGGACACATTTATTGTAAAAACAATGTGGAGGTAAACAGAGCTGTGTGTCACAGCTGGCGCACCTCTGGCTCCATTCGTTGCATTGTGAGTGAGATGCATCTCAAGGATATTCTGCTCCTCTCTAGTAGCTCCAAGGAACCACCGAGCACAACGTCTCCATCCGAGAAACGGATCCCTACCACCAGTGTTGCATGCCTACACTTCGTGAGACACTGCGGAGAGATTTGGGATTTAATCCAGGACACTGGCGCCAAGTCTGATGGCTCTGTTATTAAACTGAATGCATATTCCCGTGTAGCTTTATAAACGTTTCTCTGCCGAGTATCTTGAAGAGAAGCGACCCAGAGAAAGGCAAGTGCTGCGTCGTATCTCATTTCCCTGTACCCTGCAGTGTTCGTGAGAGTAGCGGTCGCCCTTTGGAACGAAACCCTCTCGTGTTTCGAGTCAGTTGGAAGGTTTCCGCTGTAACCGACGCCCGCGCCGGCGAGCTGCAGCGCGTGGGAATGGCCGGCGGCTGGGACGCAATTCCCCTGTCGTTACAAATACTGGCGTCTCGGAAACAGTGACAAGGAAACTGTCTATACAGTAAAATCCAGGGCCTACTGTCTCGTTTTGCGATATTCGTAGAGTGCTCGTGCATAGCGAAACTGTGAACACATCCCTGAATCAATGAGTCTTACACAGAGACACACAGAAAATCAAACAATGTACATTACCCACAGTGGCATTGCTAAACTCAGGTTAAGGTTCTATGGACACATTAAAAGAATTAATCTAGACAGACTTACAAAACAAAGAGTCGATTTCCTTGACAGAAGCAGTATAGCCAAAACGGAGACGACGAAAGGGACTGGGGAGTTCAAAACTGATCTGAAATTGGCAGGAATCAAACATGTCCAAAACGGCGAAATCTTCAGATCAAGAATTCACAAATGGCAACGACCAAGACGAAAAATTAAAGAAGCAAAAAGGAACAACATGGTCTGATAAGAGAAAGGAAGTCCACAGGACGAGAATAACAGACAGATGGTGGCAAAGGAAGGGGAATGGACACCTTTGCACACTGGGTATAGTCCTAATGGACTTATCTGCAAATAATAAATTGTTAAGATGCACAACTATACCCACGAATACCCGCCGATACATGCACCCTCGCAGGCGTCTCTATACGTAGTCTTGCGTTACAGAGGTTAGACAAAAATAAGGGAATATGACGAGAATTGTATGCTTGAACATGCATGCAGATGCCTGTAAAGGTGCCGCTGTTGTGTTTGACCACCAGTGAATGATCTCTATACATTGGAAGAGTCGCTCGTGGTCAGAACAGCGTTCATTGTAGTTGTGAGTGCGTTATGTCTGGGCTAAGTGAATTAAGAGTTGGATAAAATGTTGGTGCTCGTACGGGTTCTTCCGTAACCGTGGTAGCCGAAGTGTTTGCTGCTTCAGGCGCCACCGAATCGAAGATTTATACCGCAGCAGGGAAAGAGGAAAAACGTGATCCGCTAAGTCACAATGCTGACGAAAGTGTGTGTTGAGTGATCGTGACAGTCACACACTGGAGACGACTGTAACGAAAAATAACTGGACGAGAGCTGAAAAAATTACTGCAGAACGAATGTTGCACTCGCGAACCCTGTCACCAGTAAAACAACGCGAAAGAAGATCCTTAAGCAGAGAATTGCAGGACGAGCTGGGTTACCAAACCACACCCCAGTGATTGAAATGCACGAAACAGGGAAACTTGAACTACGGATCAGTGGAAGAAAGTAATTTGGTCCGATTGAGTCTCGTGTCATACTGTTTCCAGCTTCTGAAAGAGTTTACGTATGGCGCTCGCCGTGACAACCCTACAGGGCAGACTGCTTCCCGTCACGAGTGAAACATGGCGGACTTTCGATGATGATTTCGGCAGCCGTATCACGGTATTCTATGGTTACTCGGCAACCTCGAATTACTGCCAGGAGCTGTGTGAGCATTTTGGCTGATCAGGCCCCTCCCGTGGTACAATATTAGTTTCCCAGTGATGATGCTGTGTCCCAAGACGGCAGGATCCGTATTCCCACAGCTCGCATCGTCCGTGACTGGTTTTGTGAGCACCAGAACGAGCAGTCGCATCTGCCCTGGCCGGCACAGTCACCAGATCTCAATAGTATTGAGCCTTTATGGTCTACTTTCGAGAGAAGGGTGCCCGGTCGCTATCCACTTCCATCATACATACCAGAACCTGCCTATATTTTGCAAGAAGAATGGTGTAAGGTTCCCTTGAAAATCATACATAACCTACACTACTGGCCATTAAAATTGCTACACCACGAAGACGACGTGCTACAGATGCGAAATTCAACCGACAGGAAGAAGATGCTGTGATACGTAAAGGATTAGCTTTTCAGATTATTCACAAAAGGTTGGCGCCGGTGGCGACACCTACAACGTGCTGACATGTGGAAAGTTTCCAACCGATTTCTCATACACAATCACCAGTTGACCGTTGTTGCCTGGTAAAACGTTATTGTGATGCCTCGTGTAAGGAGGAGAAATGCGTACCATCACGTTTCCGACTTTGATAAAGGTCGGATTGTACCCTATCGCGATTGCGGTTTATCATATCGCAACATTGCTGCTCGCGTTGGTCGAGATCCAATGACTGTTAGCAGAATATGGAATCGGTGCATCACAGATAGGAGCGCCTGCGATGGTGTACTCAACGACGAACCTGGGTGCACAAATGGAAAACGTCATTTTTTCGGATGAATCCAGGTTCTGTTTACAGCATCATGATGGTCGCATCCGTGTTTGGCGACATCGCGGTGAACGCACATTGGAAGCGTGTATTCCTCATCGCCATACTGGCGTATTACCCGGCGTGATGGTATGGGGTGCCATTGGTTACAAGTCTCGGTCACCTCTTGTTCGCAATGACGGCACTTTGAACAGTGGACGTTACGTTTCAGGTGTGTTACGACCCGTGGCTCTACCCTTAATTCGATCCCTGCAGAACCCCATATTTCAGCAGGATAATGCATGACCGCATGTTGCAGGTCCTGTGCGGGCCTTTCTGTATAAAGAAAATGTTCGACTGCTGCCCTGGCCAGCACATTCTCCAGATCTCTCACCAAATGAAAACGTCTGGTCAATGGTGGCCGAGAAACTGGCTCGTCACAATACGCCAGTCACTACTGTTGCTGAACTGTGGTATCGTGTTGAAGCTGCATAGGCAGCTGTACCAGTATACGCTATCCAAGCTCTGTTTGACTCAATGCCCAGGCGTATCAAGGCCGTTATTACGGCCAGAGGTGGTTGTTCTGGGTACTGATTTCTCAGGATCTATGCACAAAAATTGCGTGAAAATGTAATCACATGTCAGTTTGTCCAATGAATACCCGCTTATCATCTGCATTTATTCTTGGTGTAGCAATTTTAATGGCTAGTAGTGTATATTTATCCATTCCGAGATGACTGGGAACTGTTCTGAATGCCAACGGGTTTCCAACCCGTGTTAGGCGTGGTAATGGGCTGTGTTTCTGGCGATTCCACATTTTTCTCCACTCACTGCATATATTTTTCGAAGTTTGGTGCGATGTAATGGAATGGCTGTCCAAGAATTTGGGAAATGTGAGACATGGTCGCAATGTCCAGCGTTGTACTAAATGCGCTAAGTTTGAGAGGGGTATCCCCGTGCGCTTAGGAAGTGGGGAGGGGTGTGGGGAGGGGCGTGAACAGTACCTAAAAGCGGATGAATCACTGGCTGGTCAACAGCGTAGGATGCAGAAAGAAACTGAGAGCCCACTGCGTCGAAGATCCTCAGACTGTCGCGTCATGATGGAACGTGTCCTACAGATGAACACGTTGGAAAATGGCTACTGCAAACCAACTAACGGTCTGATCACAGAGGAAGAAAAAGAAGAAGATGATGATGATCAAGACGGCAATGGAACGAGGTACGCTGTTGTCAATCGTGTAATAATTCTACCAACTAGTTATTCAAATGCCAGGTATGAAATACGTCTACAGTCCACCTTGCAAGTAAACGGTTCACAACTACGGCGCCTTTTTTACAGTTTGGAAGACGTAGGAATGCATTTAAAAGTTTGTTAAGCCCATATTTGCAAGTGATGGGTAAATAGACGGACAATTACTGTGTCTTTTAGTTGATATTTAGCTGTAGAAACTAAACTAAACTAACAGTTTTTTTAAATGCGCGTCTTTGGTGAAAGACGTCCACTTTTTTGCTCATCGCCAACTATGAACTTTTCCAGCCTTTTATACAGGGTGTCGCGGGAGAAATGGTCAATATTCAAGGATACGACAGGAATGATTGCTCGACACGTAGAAGTCTAGTAAACATGAGTATTAAAATGCGTGACTGAAGAGTTATGAGCACTTGTTCATGTTCGATACTCAGGAACAAATTTCTTCTCATTCTCTATTAAAATGTGTACCAAAGTGCATACATTAAGAACTATGAGCACTTTTCATCTTCGCTTCTGTAGAACACATCTGTCCTACTGAACAAGTTCTTATAGCTCTTACGTGGCCAGTACATGAAAAAGTGTCAAAACATCGAGTTTTAAATCTTTGTCTTAAACAATTCTGTGTTATTTTCTGAACAAAAAAACTTTTACTTATAGGAAATGCTACCGAAGAAAATTCTAAAACAAAGCGAAACTCTCGACGACACCCCCATGTCACACACACAGTTCTGTTAAAAACAGAATTTTGCTCTCACTTGTTTGATTTTTATAAATTTTTAGTCTGTAATATCTTAGTGACACAAGATTACTACAGAAGTAATTACACGGTAGGACTCAAAACCGAAATGAAAGTTTTAACAACAGTATATGGGAGAGATTAGCAAAAACTGTTCTGGAAAGACTAAATACTTTGAAAATAAGTGTGCTGGAAGCTCCGCAGTGTTTCAGTGATAGTACAGTGTCAAGGTTTAAGGTTATGGAATTGATGGGAGTGCCAGGGGAATAAATATGCAAACAACTTCAAATGCCACTGACCGCAGAAGACACTTCGAAGCAGAGAAATGAGCATTGGAAGCCACCAAAGAAGCGAGAATAAGAAGAAGTCTGTAAAAGAAAAGGAAGGGAGAACAACACCAGAAACAAGATGAAAATTGCGCTGAGGTGGATTAGTGTTATGCAGGATAGATAGAGAAACAAGCTCTAATTTGAAAGAACAGGAAGTCTTGAAAAGAAAGGAAGGGAGAAAAACACCATAAACAAACGAAAGTGGACCGGCGATGCATTAGTGTTACGCAGGGTACGGAGAGAAACGAGACTTAACTTCGAGTTTCCCGGAAGTCACTTTTCTGGTGTTCTGGTATACATTGGATACAATCTATTAAATATAGTGGGCTGAAATTTTGTATACTTCCTTAAAACACACTTAACTGAAAAGTAACTGTTCTTATGACTTAAATTTGAAAATTAAAGACTGTTTTAAAGAAAAAGTATGAGTTAATTACTGTAATTTTCGACAATCATTATCAAGAACTTTTTGAACCATAATTTACTACAGCAACATCTTTTTAAAAGTCCACTTTAAATTTAACAGTGTGAATAACTTCCATAAAAAGTCAAGTTTCTATTTTGTTTTTATTTTGAGTATGTGTACCTATGCTGTACATAAACAATTAACATGCTTTATTCCACTCGCAGCAAAGAATACATACCAAAAGGTGTGGATCATACATCAAATTGCTCGCAAAATATCTGTCGAAAGATGATGAGCATTACACGGGACTACAGCTTTTATTCTTTGCACTAGAATATTAAAGAAACTGACAAATTTTTCAAGATTTCCCTTGTGTTCACAAACTAGTCCTCTCAAACAGTACAATGTGGAGTCTACGCTTACTAGACTTTTTTTGCTTCGGAAGATCCTTCCTGTCGTATCTCTGAACGTTGACCATTTATTCTGGGACACCCCACATGTGAAGTGGACTAAATTCTCGTGGTAATGATCCAAGGGTCAGACCTATTTGTCGCCTTCAGCAGAAAATTATATGATTGAAAGAGTACCTTGCGAACAACGATGTAAAGTGAAGAAATGAAGATTAATGTTTATCGTCCTATTCACTGCGAGACGGAGCACAATCTCGGATTACGAAAGGAAATCGGTCGTGTCCTTTCTAAAGGAACCATCCCGGAATTTGGCCGGACTGGGTTTAAAATTACCACAGCTCTGCCGAATGCGAGTAAGCCGTATCACCACTGCTGCAATGTGAGAGCGCTCTGCTCTGTACCGCATTGTATCCAGTGGAGAAATTTCATGAGAACAAAAAAGGAACAGGAAGAAGTGGAAAACGGAACCTAATTTGTGCCGTACTGAATATATATGAGGTGTTGTGAAAAGTTACCACATCGATGCATATGCTCACTAGTCTCTTGGAAGAACGGACTGCTGTTTCCTAGCAATGCTTTCGCCACCTGGCCGGTGCGATATCGGGTATAACTGGGCAGTACAGAGGTACGAGGTCTCTTACTTCCTAATTAGGCGTCACTAGGCAGGCATTTGGGCAAAGTTCTAGAGCATCGTCGTCTCGCACAGTGCATACAGCAAGCGTTGAAATATGAGGTAGTCGGCACGTAGCTTCGAAGGCGGCCATGACTAAGAGCGAGTTGACTCAGGAGGGACTCTCACGCCACGGCCAAATTAGCACAGGTGCGGCGCGCGCTTCGCAAGCGGTTGCTGGTCTGGGAGGGACACCTAGAAAGCAAAGTACGCACCTCGTCAACAGGCGACCGCTAAGCGGAGCTTCCGCTGCGTGCGAGATGTGTGTCAGCCACGGAGGATGAGCAGTCTTCAAACCCCTGGGGCAGCAGGAAGCGTGGGTTTGAGCTGTTGTACGGAATTCCAAAGGTGTAACGACACTATTAACGAGGCATTTTGAATCGTCAGTGTATTCTTCGGCATACCAACTTTTAAACTGAATCCAAAGCTTTTTCAAAATCTATGAATCCCAGATCACGTGGTAATTCAAACTCATTCATATTCAGATATACATTGCGTAAGAAAAAGGCCAGAAACGACTCGCGCTTTGAGTTTTTTGTATGTCATCAGTAATCTGACTGGTTTGATGCGGCCCACCACGAATTCCTCTCTTGTGTCAGCCTCTTCATCTCAGACTAGCACATGCAGCCTACGTACTCAGTTACTTGCTGGACGTATTTCAGTCTCTGTCTTCCTCTACAGTTTTTGCCCTTACAGCTCCCTCTAGTACCATGGAAGTCATTCCCTGTCTTAACAGATGTCCTATCATCCTGTCCGTTTTCCTTGTCAGTGTGATCCACATACTCCTTTCCTATCCGATTCTGCGCATAACCTCCACATTCCTTACCATATCAGTCAATCTAATTTTCAGTAGAATGAAATTTTCACTCTACAGCGGAGTGTGCGCTGATATGAAACTTCCTTGTCAGTGTGATCCACATACTCCTTTCCTATCCGATTCTGCGCATAACCTCCACATTCCTTACCATATCAGTCAATCTAATTTTCAGTAGAATGAAATTTTCACTCTACAGCGGAGTGTGCGCTGATATGAAACTTCCTGGCAGATAAAAACTGTGTGCCGGACCGAGACTCGAACTTGGGGCCTTTGCCTTTCGCGGGCAAGTGCTCTACCAACTGAGCTACCCAAGCAAGACTCAGGCCACGTCCTCACAGCTTTACTTCTGCCAGTACCTCGTCTCCTACCTTCCAAACTTAACAGAAGCTCTCCTGCGAACCTTGCAGAACTAGCACTCCTGAAAGAAAGGATATTGCGGAGACATGGCTTAGCCACAGCCTGGGGGATGTTTCTAGAATGAAATTCTAGAGGTTCGCAGGAGAGCTTCTGTAAAGTTTGGAAGGTAGGAGGCGAGGTACAGGCAGAAGTGAAGCTGTGAGGACCGGGCCTGAGTCTTGCTTGGGTAGCTCAGTTGGTAGAGCACTTGCCCGCGAAAAGCAAAGGTCCCGAGTTCGAATCTCGGTCCGGCACACAGTTTTAATCTGCCAGGAAGTTTCTTAATTTTCAGTAGTCGTCTGCAGCACCAAAACTCGAATGCTTCGATTCTCTTCTGTTCCGCTTTTCCCACATTCCACGTTTCACTACCGTACAGTGCTGTACTCTAGACGTACATTCTCAGAAATTTCTTTCTCAAATTAAGGCCTATATTTGATGCAAGTAGACTTGTCTTGGTCAGGAACGCCATTTTTGCCATTGCTAGTCTGCTTTTGATATCCTCCTTGCTCTGTCCGTCATTGCTTATTTTGCTGCCTTCTGTACTTCTTGACCATCAATCCTGATGTTAAGTTTCTCGCTGTTCTCATTTCAGCTACTTCTCATTACTTTCTTCGATTTACTCTCAATCCATATTTTGTACTCATTAGATTGTTCACTCCATTCAGCAGATTATGTAATTCTTGTTCATTTTCGCTCAGGATAGCAATGTCATCAGAGAATCCTCTCAGCTTTCACCTTGAATTTTAATTCCACTCCTCAATCTTTCTTTTATTTCCATCATTGCTTTTCGATATACAGATTGAACAGTAGGGGCGAAAGAAGACTACATCCCTGTTTTACAGCCTTCCGTAATCTGAGCACTACTTTCTTGGTCGTCCACTCTTATTATTCCCACTTGATTCTTGTACATATTGTATATTACGCTTCCCCCCCCATAGCTTATCCCTATCTTTCTCAGAATTTCGAACATGTTGCACCATTTTGCGTTGTTGAAAGATTTTTCCTGGTCGACATTTAATGGGCTCTTGTTGTCTGAAATGTTTGTAGCAAGAAATAGCAAGCTCTGGTTCAGTGCATCACTCCTTGTTGTTCGGCACTACGGTGGGAGACAGTCAGGGTCGTATCCCGTCACTGTGCAGGGCGTCACCAGAAACGTCATCGCCAGTCATCGGGGCTCAGGTCGAAACGGGACTCATCACTGAAGAAAGTTGTACTCCATTCAATGAGGCAGTACTTCGAATACGTGTCCGGAGACGCCCCAGGCAGCAGTGGGATACCGTGTAAGTAGGCTGTATAGGTTTTCTTATTGGTAACGCCACGTAGCACTCTGTATGAAAATCACTGTCTACGCCATTATTTGCCGCCCGCTCCATTTCCCTATGCACAATTACCAAATTACCACTTTGAATGTCTGTTAATTGATTACACAGTGGTGCTGATAAGCTACGCTCGTCGTCACTATTATTTCTCAGTTTACTTTGGAGCCTAGTGTTACGTTTTTCACACGCCATTATTGTCACAATATTTCACACGATAACACAGAAAAGCACAATTTGAAGAGCAAAATAACAAAACACATTAACACAGCACTGAAAATAATATCTAGTTAATTGCAAGCGCAGCTGCGAAATACTTGGTGGAAATCTACATGCATGCCATAACTGTTTTACTGTACAACAATGAAAAACTACAACTATAAAGGAAATTCTCTCTATAATTACGCGCTATCAATAAACAATAGCTACACTAATTACAGAAACTACAAGAAAGAAAATCATAAGATTTCAGTGAAGTATCCTCGGCTAAGGGTCGACATATGAAACGTCCCCTTAGAAAACTTAATGAATTACTGTGCTGATAAACATCTTATGTTATTTGATTTTCAAACAGTTGAGCAGAACTGAACGTACTCAAACATTTCGCTCTTTACCTATTCTGATCAACACTAAACTGACACACAATATTTTTAGCGCAACGCAATCTGACTTAGTAATCCCTATAAAAGAACGGCCCTGACTAACAATAACCTATACCTTTCATGAATCACTTACCTCACAAAAATCTTCGTTATTCAAACTACTGCAATACAGCGAGCGCCAATGCTGCCAGCTAAATAAAATATTCTAACTACTGAAGGCACTAGCTACTGATAGGCATAGTTAGCAAATGAAAGATTTTGATAAGGGACAAACAATGTATTTACTTTAACAGTGTTCAAAAGTCATAATATATATCAGTTCATGACATCCAGTCTTACAAATTTACTGTCTCTGATGGACACACGTCCAGATCATCCGCTCTCAAAACTCCGCCATCTCTCTCCCCACATCCACCAATGCTGGCGGCTCACCTCCAACTGCGCAACGCTACGCGCTGTTAACAGCCAACTGCCCAACACTACAATAGCCAACAACAATCCAAACCAGCTACAGACTGCACACAGCACAGCCAGTGATTTTCATACAGAGTGCTACGTGGCGTTACCAATAAGAAAACCTATACAGCCTACTTACAACCGGAGTAATTGTCGTCTGCCTTTTTGTCCAACAACCAGGCGTAATGGTCTAGGATGGTGTTTCATTTCATAGCAGGACCCATTTGATTGTCATCCTCGGCATTGTTACAGCACAACGCACGTCGAAATTCTGTGCCTCGTTTCGTTGCCCCTCATAGCAAGCCATCGCACACTTATATTTCAGCAAGATAATGCACGTGCACACACGGCGAGAGTTTCCGCTCCATATCTTCCTGCATGCCAAACTCTACCTTGGTCAGGAAGGTCGCCGTATCTCCGCCCAATTGAGAACGTTTGGAGCATTATGGACAGGGCCCACCAACCATCTCGGAATTTTGACGATGTAACGCGCCGGTTGGACAGAATTTGGCGCGATGTCTCTCAGGAGGGTAACCAACTGTGTCAATCAGTGCCAAGGCGAATAACGGCTAGAGGTGGACCAGTGCGCTATTAACTTACCCAGTTTCTCAAGCTTCTTCTCTTGAATAAATTATCCAACTTTCCTGAAATTGTAATCGTTTATTTGTTTGCACAGCCGGGCGGAATGGTCGTGCGGTTCTAGGCGCTACAGTCTGGAGCCGAGCACCCGCTACGGTCGCAGGTTCGAATCCTGCCTCTAGCACGGATGAGTGTGATGTCCTTAGGTTAGTTAGGTTTAATTAGTTCTAAGTTCTAGGGGGACTGATGACCTCAGCAGTTAAGTCCCATAGTGCTCAGAGCCATTTGAACCTTATGATTCCACAATTACATCACTTCCACCGACTTCCGTCAGTTCGGATAATTCCTTCGTGGTGCGTCGTTTCTTTTTTTTAATTTTTTTTTTATTTTTTATCTTTGAGTGTATGTGACATAAATGGCCATAGTTTTTTGTTGCATTATCTTGGAAGCTTAACTCTTTTACTCAGCCAATGGACCGTAACCTTAGTATGTGACGTTCAAATGGTTCTAATGGCTCTGAGCACTATGGGACTTAACATCATCAGTCCCCTAGACTTAGAACTGCTTAAACCTAGGGACATCTAAAATATCCATACCCCAGGCAGGATTCGAACCTGCGACCGTAGCAAGTATGTGATGTAAATATAAACTTGATACGTCTACCCATTCCTGAGAAAGAGGGATCATAACAGGCAAACAGACAGATGGACAACAAAGTCATCCTATAAGGAGTTACAGAAACATAAAAATCATAAACCGCCTGGCGCGTTGAGACGGTGCCAAAATGGCTCTGAGCACTATGGGACTTAACATCTGAGGTCATCAGTCCCCTAGAACTACTTAAAACTAACTAACCTAAGGACATCACACACATCCATGCCCGAGGCAGGATTCGAACCTGCGACCGTAGCAGAGACGGTGCCAGTCACAAGGCATGAAACTTCGGCCGGTGCCTCGCAATGACATGAGAGTGTCCCATTGGCTGCTTCTTCTGCACTGACCAAAATCTAACACGTCCGCCCCTGCGCTGCCTTACACAGCAGACGTTAATTGCGCAGAAGAAATCGGCGATTCCGTGAACTGGCCGCAGGTAATAAGGCGCCGTTCCTCTGAGAATGTTTGCGGACCGCCGAGGCGTCCCGCATGCTAACGACGCGTCCGCGACCGCAGGGCGCACCTTGAATAGCGATGAGGCGGCAGCCGCAGCTGGGCGCCGCGGGGCACGCCAGCCAATTACCGTCGCCGTCGCTGGCGCAAGATCGTCGCGCCAGCACCGCACTGGCGCCAGCTGCGAGGCGCGACCTTCAGGGGCCGCCGGGGCGAGCTCAAGGGCGCTGCAGCTGGAGCCTACAGCAGGCACTCCGCTGTGGCTCGTCATCTGGGTTCTGGCCGAGTACATTAGGTGTTGAGGGTCTGTACGTGTAGAGAGACAGGTGTATCACTGGGAAAAAAGAAAAAAAAGTGAAGCACTCGGAAGGGCAGGAGAGAAGGATGCGAAACTTCACGGATTTAGAGGGTACGTGACGTAATGTCAGTGATTGCAAAATCGAGTCAAATTTACAAAGAACTTGGCAGTGTGAGCCCCTCTTATCAGCGTGACCTGATTTGGTGGTGAAGGGTGTCATATACACTCCTGGAAATTGAAATAAGAACACCGTGAATTCATTGTCCCAGGAAGGGGAAACTTTATTGACACATTCCTGGGGTCAGATACATCACATGATCACACTGACAGAACCACAGGCACATAGACACAGGCAACAGAGCATGCACAATGTCGGCACTAGTACAGTGTATATCCACCTTTCGCAGCAATGCAGGCTGCTATTCTCCCATGGAGACGATCGTAGAGATGCTGGATGTAGTCCTGTGGAACGGCTTGCCATGCCATTTCCACCTGGCGCCTCAGTTGGACCAGCGTTCGTGCTGGACGTGCAGACCGCGTGAGACTACGCTTCATCCAGTCCCAAACATGCTCAATGGGGGAGAGATCCGGAGATCTTGCTGGCCAGGGTAGTTGACTTACACCTTCTAGAGCACGTTGGGTGGCACGGGATACATGCGGACGTGCATTGTCGTGTTGGAACAGCAAGTTCCCTTGCCGGTCTAGGAATGGTAGAACGATGGGTTCGATGACGTTTTGGATGTACCGTGCACTATTCAGTGTCCCCTCGACGATCACCAGTGGTGTACGGCCAGTGTAGGAGATCGCTCCCCACACCATGATGCCGGGTGTTGGCCCTGTGTGCCTCGGTCGTATGCAGTCCTGATTGTGGCGCTCACCTGCACGGCAGCAAACACGCATACGACCATCATTGGCACCAAGGCAGAAGCGACTCTCATCGCTGAAGACGACACGTCTCCATTCGTCCCTCCATTCACGCCTGTCGCGACACCACTGGAGGCGGGCCGCACCATATTGGGGCGTGAGCGGAAGACGGCCTAACGGTGTGCGGGACCGTAGAACAGCTTCATGGAGACGGTTGCGAATGGTCCTCGTCGATACCCCAGGAGCAACAGTGTCCCTAATTTGCTGGGAAGTGGCGGTGAGGTCCCCTACGGCACTGCGTAGGATCCTACGGTCTTGGCGTGTATCCGTGCGTCGCTGCGGTCCGGTCCCAGGTCGACGGGCACGTGCACCTTCCGCCGACCACTGGCGACAACATCGATGTACTGTGGAGACCTCACGCCCCACGTGTTGAGCAATTCGGCGGTACGTCCACCCGGCCTCCCGCATGCCCACTATACGCCCTCGCTCAAAGTCCGTCAACTGCACATACGGTTCACGTCCACGCTGTCGCGGCATGCTACCAGTGTTAAAGACTGCGATGGAGCTCCGTATGCCACGGCAAACTGGCTGACACTGACGGCGGCGGTGCACAAATGCTGCGCAGCTAGCGCCATTCGACGGCCAACACCGCGGTTCCTGGTGTGTCCGCTGTGCCGTGCGTGTGATCATTGCTTGTACAGCCCTCTCGCAGTGTCCGGAGCAAGTATGGTGGGTCTGACACACCGGTGTCAATGTGTTCTTTTTTCCATTTCCAGGAGTGTAGCTGTAGTATACTCTCCTGAACCAAGCTGGTCCACAACTGTTCTAACTGATCCTTGATATACCGGGTAATGGGACTGGGACAGATGTAACATCAGAGCTGGTGCCACACACGTTCTTTCTGGGACGTATCTGGAGATATTTCTGGCCGCACAAGTACCTTAACGTGACAGAGACAGTTCACAGAGATACGTGTCGTGTGTAGACGAGCATTGTCCTGTTGAAGAATGACATTTCAGTATTGTCACTTAAGGTAAGACACATGAGGACGCAGGATTCTGATACCCTTAGTTGTGCTGCAATAGTTCTCCCAGTCACTCCCAACAGTGCACTTAAGTCGTACCCAATGGCTGCCAACATCATGACGCTATGAGTAGCACTGCTGTGCCCCTCCAAAACATTGGAAAAACGAGACCTCTCTTCAGGTCGCCGCCATATTCGCGACGAAGGCCATCAGGGGTATGCAGAACCTCGATTCATCGCTAAATACAATGTGACTCTATTCGTCAGTAGTCCATGCTTCCTGTTGACAGCAGCACTCCAAACGCAGCCATTTATGTTGTGGTGTTACTGGTAGCTAGTGCATGGGACGGTGACTGCCCAATCTGTCTGTTGTTAGTGTCTGACACAAGTACAGGATGTCACAGATCGTTGCAGGAAACCAATTATTTGTTCTTGGACAGAAGATGCAGATGTGAGTGGGTTACGACATGACTGGTGCACAATACAGTCATCCTTCCTTCTTTGTCGGCTATCACAGAGATCACTCTCATTTACATACTCAAGTACAGTGTGTGTGTACCAACTTACACTGACATCCAGTCATGTCTTCTAGGTGCTTCAATTTTTTTGTGAATAAATCTATCTCACCTAACATTGGACTGTTATTTCGCGACCCTCTGTTTAAAATACCAAGTGGGTTAACCTCATTGTTGCTACAAAGTGCTTTAGCCACCTCTTCAAGCGTACTTGTAAGCAATAGTAGGAATATGATGGACATTCTGGATAATATGTGACCCTAAATGATCTTGATAGGAGAAAGCGTTTGTGCAGGTTGCATACATTGAGGGGGAAGCATACATTCAGAGCAAAACTTATTGTTATGCTAAGTGGTTTATGACACCTTGAGCTTTGATTTATGACCACCCTGAGGATAACACATTCCTCTAAGAAACCCTCCACCCCCCGCCCCCCTCTTCCTCTCCAACCTTCTGAGAAATCCCCAACCTTCCCCCTCCCCCTCACCGATAAAGAACACTTTTGATATCTAATTAATTAACTAATTAATGAAATCGATCAATTATTAGCTACTCCCAAGCACTCCCCTCCCATCCCCCATGCCCCCTCCCGACTCCTATCTGGCAATTAGCGGGAAAAAGACTCAATCTGTGCTGTGCTCTCAATACGAAATTGAAATCAATGTTAATTTCATAGCAGAGGACACACTGTTTACTTATAAAATGCAGTTTTCAGGACTTGGAACTCTTTCTTTGGCGGGAAAGGCTCACATCCAACAAGTACATGTCCTAATTATGTAATTACACTTCTGCAGATTGTCTTGTTCGACAATTTTCGAGTGTGTGCTCACCTTGATGTGCAGGGATCGACTGAGTTAGTGCAAAATGCCATCAGCAGAGGGTATCTCACCAACCCAACCTATCGCCCCCTCCCTCCCTACCCCTTTCCGGAAAGAAGTTGTGGTAGAAAGACTTAAGTCTGTGCTGAAAAGGAAGGATCACGATACGAGTCCAAATCAATGCCAATAATATATTGGTGCATATTTTTTATTTAATCGGTTTGCAGGTGACAGGGCTCTCCCACTTCGTTAGAGCTGAAATCTGCTACCCCATCCCCGCTTCCCATGACGTAATAATCGTAAGCACCGAGGAATGGCATGAAGTTCGATGTAATAGCCATTGTGTGGGGTCGACTGCAGGTGTGTCTGTTGTCCGGACGCCACCATGGAGGTCAAAAACCGCCCAATGTCCTAATTACAAATCACAATACTAAAAACCACGAACCACGGAGTAGTTATCAGCCTCCTTTGATCTCGTGTCACCGAACAAAGCATCAGATGGCAGCATTCTTTTGATCGGGAAATTCCAGGCTAGCTTCCTCACTCTTTCTCTTTCAAGTGGCTACTTCCTGTTTGTGTGAGAACTAAAGTCTCCAAACACACAGACGGAGGATTTCATCTCTCCCCGGAATACTGTCTTTCTCTTGGCTAATAATGGTGACAAAGGGAGAGCTGATGCAGTTTTGAATAGGGGGAAATAGTTCATTTGCACCTAGAGGGAAATAGTTCATTTGCACTACCCTATCAAATTAATTTTTTTAATAATTTGCAGGAGTAGAGTATGCACAAAGAAATTCGCTAACAGCACAGTCTCTCCCTTTCTCTCTCTCTCTCTCTGTCCGCCTCTCCTCTATATTTTTGTAACATCCAACAGAGAAAAACTACGAACAATAAAAGCATCACTAACGTCACCTGGTAGATAACTTGATATTACTGCGTCTCTCTCTTCCGATATATCGAAAACAAATACCGTCTGTGTATTGACATCGACCATATGTGGTGATCCTAATAAATGTGCTTTTATTGGTCCATTGGAGAAGTGGACAGTGATCGAAGTCACTTGCACAGACCTGTGTAAAGTTTTATCGCCTGTACTGTAGGAGAACTGTATCCCACAGACTATTCATCACAAGAGAGGGTTCCTGTGTTATTCCTCCATAAGCAGTCTGATACATAGTTTTTCTGCTATAGTGCACCCAACTAGAGTGTGAGTACCGCTTTGTAGACCACAATACATTTTGTTTTTCTACCATAAGTTTGAAGTGTGTGTCAAGTGCTCCACTGGCATTAGCACTTCTCGATCCATTGGCTCTCACAGAAAGCCGAACGTTACATGGTGTAAATTAAGCTGCTCTCACAACACACAGAATGAAAGATAGAGACGATATCTCTTATTGACATGAACGTGGAAGACATCTCAATACATGGAAACTGGAAGAGTTTGTGACATTGTGGAGGGCTTCCAAACAGCTATCCGAGGCGATGGCCTCTACATTCCATTTCATCTTCCACAGTGATGGGGTGGCAGATGTCTTGGTGTTCTGTTTTCAGAGAGACCAGACTATTGATTCCTCATGTAGGTGGTGCATGTTGCACCCAGGTACATGATCGCTGTTTTCATGACGTAGGTGGTCGTCAACCTGAACCCCAAATCTTTGGACACTGTGTCTTTCATTTTTATGACTTACAATGCATAATCGCATATGGAAAAAGGGGGATATTCTACAGGACTTAAGCGCATAGAGCATAGGTATTACTATTAGTTGTCAATCCCAGCACTGAAGGAATTGAATGATTTAGTTACACCTAAGAAACCATGTCAGTACCCTCATCCCTCTGCATTTTTGTCGTGTTGGCATCAATTTTACCCATTTCCTATCAATTTTCGTAATTTTACCAGGTTTCCCGTAGTTTCAACGCATTGTACTCAATTATTTGAGGCCCAAACCACAACTCTTAACGAGTTGTCATGTCAACAAGATGTCTAACCAGCTGGCATTAATTACAGCTTGTTCCTAGGAAACTCCCCGTGTTTGGGTCTACCATCTGGCTGCAAAGATAGCAGAAATTGTACTTTGTATGCATGGAAATGCAACCGTTTTGTGTAAAATCTTCACCACACTGCTCTGAGCTATGCCTGCTTCTCTGGGAACACAACACAGCGATTTTTGTAAAGACATCATCAACAATGTCGTCACTTATTCCAGATGTTCTGGTTGTTGCCTTCTGACCAAAACTGCCAGTCTCTTTAAACATTTAAAACACTCTTTGACGCATGTGGCAGATCTCGATCCCGGGCGTTTCAGAACTGTCATGATCTGTACTAGGGGAGCTTGCTTTGTGCAAGGACAAAACACGTCTTGCTTTCTCCCACACAGATACAGTAGTGATAACAGCATGTCTAAGTTACGTTACTTGTAACAATACAGTGAGAAAAGAAATTAGGTGGTGCCAGAGAACATGAAGCAATGTACCCATAAAAATTCCATGTCTTATCTACCTTTTGCAAAAATACCACATAGACACATGGAAGTATAGCCATAAAATTTTTTATGAGTTATAATTCTGCTTGAGACAAACGGCATAGCTGTATACAACTGTAAACTACTCATTCACATTAATACTGGATGTAACGAACATCTAAACATATATATTTCGGTAAGTATCATAATTATTGTCTCTGAAATCAACTTTTAATGTTATGGAATATTTTGTTAGTGGTGTTACATAAGCAGTTGCGTCAGTGTCACTAACTGGGAAAGTGCACTGATATTCAAATGTCTACAGTTGGCATGTCTGAGCAAATGGGAATCCATGAGGTACTCGATCTCGTGCATATCAGCAGCGACTGGGTGTTAATGCGTGGGCCAGCGTTCTTGGTGAAAGTTTAACTTTCTTCCATTTCGCCACAGTGGATAGAGATAGCGCACCTTCGTGCAACGTGTGTCGCCATAATTCCTGGAAGATGTTCCTCTGAAGACAAAGGATGTACTTCCAGCATGATGAGGCACCAATACATTGCAGCATTTCTGTGAAGAACCATCTGAAAGCCATCTTCGGGAATCGCTGGATTGGCCGAGGTGGCCCTATAGTCTGGCCACCCAGGTTATATGAAGCAGCTGACATATAAAACCGTTGTGGAAAAACAAGAGGACGGCGATGTGCTGCGTAGATACAGGCCAATGGTGGCGCATTCGAGCAGTTTCTGTTAATGTCACCAGTGTTACTGGCATGCTAAACTCCCTTCTATGTAAATCGTCTCTACCATCAGAAATTGCCGTTGGGGGACCATATGCCATAAGAAAATTAGTACACCCTTTTGTTGGTTTCCAATTCACTCAATATTTGTTGTTGCAACAGTGCATATGGAGTACTTTTACAGATCAGGAGCACAGGCGGAACTGAGGTACCAGATATCGCCCCTGCTGAAACGCCTAGGTGCCTTCATGGGCGGCAATGCGGGCGCTGACTCTGACATCCAGTCAATCATACAGATGACGAATACTGTCCTGGGATACGTTATGTCACGCCTGCTCGACCTGTTCACGTAGTCCCGTAAGAGTTGTTGATTGATGAGTCACAGAAATCACTTCTTGTTCCTCATATCCCACACATGCTCGATTGGAGAGCAGTCCAGAGATCGTGATGACCACGAAAGTTGCTGCACGCCTTGCAGAGCGGGTTGAGGTTCACAGGCAGTGCGTGAACGAGCATTATCTTATTGGGACAATACATCGCCTTCCAGTTTCAAGAATGGCAAAAAAACTGGTCTAACAATGCTCTTCTTGTAATTGTCCCCACCAGAAACATCAAGGTAAACAAGAGCTGTAGCTTATCGCACCGTAGACCGTAAGGCCTGGCTAGAGCCAGTATGTCTTCGACGAATGCACTCTGCGAGACAGTGCTCACCAGGTTTATGTCGTACATCGAGACGACTGTTACTTTAATGTGCAGGCAGAATCTGCTTTCACAGATGAAGACTACAGCGCGCAATTCCATCATCCAAGTGATCCTCTGACAGCGCCAGTCGAGCCGTGCAGGTCGATAACGTGGCAAGAGTGGAAGATGGGTTAGAGGCGTGCGTGCCTGTAGTCTCACTGCTAATAACTGGGTTGAAGCCGTGTTCACACGTCTGGGCTCACAAGCCCTGTTATCCGTGCTGTGGTAGCTGTACAATCTGCCGCTGCTGCTCGTACAGTTCGACGATCCTGGTGGGTGTATGTGATGTATGAACGTTTGGAACCTCGTCAGTGAGTGTGAGAATGTTGACGTGACCGCTGATCGTTGCAGAACTTCCACCATCCCGTCACTCGGAAGGCCGCAATTTGACCTCTTTCAAACTCGATCAGTTGACTGTAGGACTCACGAGTGTATCTCCGTGGTATGCTTGCATGCTTACTCCACACGTCTGCATCTCACTGAGGCTTCTGGCCGTGAGCATTCCCTATTAAAGAGTAGACACAGATGGCGCTCTGGTAAAGGGATTTCCAGTAAAAGTAGGGTTACATCAAGGGTCTGCGCTTAGTCCCTACCTCTTTGACCCGATTATGAATGCGCTGGTGAAAGATGTGAAGAAGGAAGTGCCGTGGAACATGATGTTTGCGGATGATGTGGTTCTTTGTGAGCAGAGCATCGACAGACTTGCGGAAAAGCTGGAGGATTGGAGGAAGGCACTAGAAGAAAGAGGGATGAAAATTAGCTGGACAAAGTCAGAATATTTAGCACTGAAGGATGTGCAGATGAGGTCTTGCAAGATCCAGGATGATGAGCTGAAATCGGTCTGCAAATTTAAATACCTGGGGTCGTACATACAGAGGGACGGAGGACTGGAAAGCGAGATACAACACCGAATAAATTGCGGTTGGCACAACTGGAGGAAAATGAGTGGAGTGTTGTGTGACAAGAAGGTGAGCATTCGGTTGAAAGGGAAAGTGTACAAGTCAGTGGTAAGGCCTGCTATGATATATGGGGCAGAGACACGGCCAGTCACAGTAGCCCAGGAAAGGAAGGTGGAAGTGGCGGAAATGAGGATGCTGAGGTGGATATGTGAGGTAACAAGGAAGGACAGGTTTAGAAATGAATTTGTTAGAGGAGCTGTGAAAGTGGAACCCATGGGGAAAAAGATACAAGAGAGCAGACTAAGGTGCTACAGGCACTTACAGAGAAAAGGGGAAGAGTGTATCGGAAACAGAGTTGAAGATATAAAGATTGAAGGATCGAGAAGGAGAGGAAGACCGAAGATGAGGTGGAAGGATAAGATATCCGGGGACCTAAGGGAGAAAGGATGGAAGAAGGAAGAGGCAATAGGTAGAGTACTATGGAGGAGAAGGATTCAGAACAGTAACGCCGACCCTACGGACATGGGACAAGTCGACGATAAAGAAGGAGTAGAAGAAGACAGATGGTGCTCTGGTAGTTGTGCTGCTATGTTATCTGTTGGCGGACGACGTTGAAACCATTATCAGTACATCTGCTGTCCCACAGATGGCTTATACCTTCATCGGATCAAAATCGACTCGTCTTTCCAGGGTATATTTGTTCTGATGTTCTCTACCTTCTGTTATTAATTTGGACGAAAGTTTGGAGCACTCTGTACATCACTGTTCTCAGAAATAAATAACTGTAATCGAGGAAAGACTTTGTGCTGACTCTGTATTGCTTCCTCCCACAAATGTCTCGCGAAAGGAGCACGACGGGACAATGAGAGAAAGCTGGGCTCATAAGGCGGTTTATTGACAGACGTTATTCCCAGGAACCATTCGCGAATGCAGCAGGAAAAGACGGAAATGGGAGTGGTACCAAAATTACCTTTTGCCGCACACCGTAAAGTGCCGGGCAAACCACAGGCGTAGATTGTAAAGTGCGAAGAAATAGCCAGGCCAGAGGCGGCCGTCACCAGTGGCTGCGGCAGGATGCGCGCCGCCGGCGAAGCCAATTAGCAGCCCATTAGCGCCCGCACACTATACATATATATGTGTGTATACATAGGCTGCTGCACAGGCGCCAGCCACCAACGACCGGCCTACAGCTAGCAGACTCTTTTAATTACAGCTCTAGGCCGGCGACGTCTGCCAGAGCTGTTTTACTGCTCCTGCCTTGTCTGCTTCCCCTGCAGGAAGTACTGGGGGACGTTCAGTAAGTAGTGAAACACACTTTGTTTTCTTGGCCAATTTCGGTTGAAAAAATGTGAAATTTGCTGCGGGACATCGAGGAATATTCCCGCTTCAGCCCCTATAGTTTCATATTCCGGTAGGTGGCGTTGCTACATGTAGCCTTCAATGGTGTCTGCAACGGAAGTGCATTACAAGCAGAGAGCTAGCACTGAGTTTCTTTTGTTGGAAAGTCAGAGCATCGCAGATATTCATAGGCGCTTGCAGAATGTGTACGGAGACCTAGCAGTGAACGAAAGCACGTCGAATCGTTGGGCGAGGCGTCTGTTATCACCGCAACAAGGTCGCGGATACATATCCGATCTCCCGCGTGACGGCCGTTCGCACACAACTGTCACTCGTACACAATGTTGTAACGTGCGGACACTCTCATTCGAGGTGATCTACGGATCACCAGCAAATATCTCGCTGCCCGACTGGACTTCTCTTTTGGTACTGCTGACACTAGTCCACCAGTTGGCGTAATGAAATGTGTGTGCCCTCTGAGTTTCTCAGCGCTTAACAGAAGACCATAAAGAGCAACGGAGGACCAACTCCGTCAAGTTGCTTGCGTGTTGGGAGGCTGATAGTGACAATTTCTTGCCGAATATCGTCACATACGGTGAAGCATGGCTTCATCGCTTCGAACCAGAAACAAAACGGTAATCCGAGGAGTGGGGCTACATCACCCCTGGTCCGAAGAAAAGGCTTCACCCTCGGGCAGTAAAGTCATGGCGACGGACTTATAGCTCAAAAGGGCCTATTCTGTTTAATGTCCACCCTCATGGTACAATGATCTACTTGGGAAGATATTATGCTACCCTCAGGAAATTGAAGTAACGACTTCAGCTTGTTCGTCCATACAAAAATGCAAACGAACTTCTCTTTCTCCGTGACAACGCAAGGCCTCACAAAGCCGGCACAACCGAGGGGAGTTCACAAAATTTCATTGCGTTGTTCTACGAGGATCACTCCAAAAGAAATGCACACAATTTTTGTAAAAATGCAGTTTTCATTCTGCATGTGTGAAAGTTTACTGTGTGTAGATACATCCTTCCCGCTTGTTTCCAAACTTCGTTCAACCTGTTCCCGTGAGTGGCGCCGTCACAGCATGTCTTTAAGATGGCTGCTGCACTTGACGTTCGTCAGAAGCAACGTGCTGTCATAGAATTCCTGTGCTGTGAAAACGAAACGGTGGAAAACATCCACAAGAGGTTGAAAAAAGTGTATGGAGATGCTGCTGTCGATCGCTGTACAGTTAGTCGGTGGGCAAGCAGGTTACGTGATGAAAGCGGGCACGGCAATATTGAGGATTGTCCTCGCAGCGGCAGGCCTCGTACTACACACACTCCAGACAATGTGCAGAGAGTTAACGAATTGGTGTCTGCTGACAGACGCATCACAGTGAACGAATTGTCACGCTACTTTGGGATAGGGGAAGGAAGTGTTTGCAGAATACTGAAAGTGTTGGCGTTAAAAAAAGGTTTGTGCCAGGTGGGTTCGCAGGATGTTGACAGTGGCTCACAAAGAAACAAGAAAAACGCTATGCAGCGAACTTTTGGAGCAGTACGAGAACGGTGGAGATGAATTTCTTGGAAGAATTGTGACAGGTGATGAAACATGGCTCCATCATTTTTCACCAGGGACGAAGAGGCAATCAGTGGAGTGGCATCATGCAAATTCACCCACGAAAAAAAAAAATTCAAAACCACCTTGTGGACATCATGCCAAGTGGAACCACAGTAAATTCTGATGCATATGTAACGACACTGAAGAAACTTCAAGTTCGACTGAGTCGTGTTAGACCACATCGGCAAAACCAGGATGTTTTGCTGTTGCACGACAATGCACGGCCACATGTCAGTCAGAAAATCATGGAAGCGATCACAAAACTCGGATGGACAACACTGAAACACCCGCCTTACAGTCCTGACCTGGCTCCATGTGACTAACATCTGTTTGGGAAACTGAAAGACTCTCTTTGTGGACCAAGGTTTGAAGATGATGACTCCTTTGTGCACGCTGCCAAACATTGGCTCCAACAGGTTGGTCCAGAATTTTACCTTACGGGTATACAGGCGCTGGTTCCAAGGCAGTTGAGAGGGATGGAAATTATGTGGAGAAATGGAAATATTGTTCCTAAAGGATGTATCTACACACTGTAAAACTTTCAAACATGTAGAATAAAAGATGACCCTCGTACAATCCGGATCTCGCAGCGTCCGACTTTCATATGTTTGGCCCAGTGAAGGATGCGCTCCCGGGAAGCAGTATGTGGATGATGGGAAGGTGGTAGCAAGCGCGCATACAGGCCCTCCCTGTGAGGTGGCCTAAGACCGTTGCACTGAAAGAGATTATGTTCAAAAATAAGGTCTTGCAGCCGAAAGAGTCGGGAACAGCATGGTTTGTTGGATTAATGAATAAAACTGACCTGCTTTCAGCGAAAAAAAAAAAAAAAGGCGTGTTGTATTATGTTGAGTTACTTACTGGATTCCCTTCGTAGTTTAGATGTGGATAACATAGTCGTGTCTCAGTATCTCGGAACGTTTGTGTACGTCTTCGAGCCTTCAGTTTTGCCAGAACCACTTTGCTTCAGAAGCGAGCCTTACTCTGGCTGCTGGGCAAGCACGTCGACGGCGCGCTGTAATTTTTTACTGTCACAGATGTTCGTGCCGGAGGCAACAAAACTGCTCAGTTAGGACGTGAGGATAAAAACGCAAGTCCTTCTGCTCGTACGTGAATAGGCTGCTTCTGTTGGTGTAACTGGTCTTATCGTCGGCAGATAAGATTCACCAGACGCGGGGAATGTAGCGTGCACAGTTTATAAACGGATAAGCGGCAGTTCTGTCGCAAACAACAAGGGACGTATCAGATAAGTTGAATGAAAAGGATAGTGCCTTAAAAAGAGATTGTACGACGTACATCGGCGAAAGTAAATCAGGCGTAATGGAATGAAGTCGAAAGAAGTAAGGATGCCATGGAAGTTAGATAAGGAAATGAAACTCTGAAAATAGTAGACGATTTTTGCTATCTGAAAAGAGAACAGAACTGACGATGTCACAAGCAAAGACAAAATGCAGATTGTAAATAGAAAAAAAGTGCGTTTCTGTAAAAGAGAATTGTGCCAGAATCTAATACAATCATTTCATGTTTCCTGTCGTTCCTTACTTGTTTTAACATTATTAATATTATATTGTTCAAATGGCTCTGAGCACTATGGGACTTAACTGCTAAGGTCATCAGTCCCCTAGAACTTAGAATTTCTTAAACCTAACTAACCTAAGGACATCACACACATCTATGTCCGAGGCAGGATTCGAACCTGCGACCGTAGCGGTCGCGCGGTTTCAAACTGTAGCGCCTAGAACCGCTCGGACACCCCGGCCGGCAATATTATATTCTTGGAGATGTTGTCCATCTACGCAACTGAATGACAGGTTTTTGTTTTGATGCCATATGCCCATTTCTTCCTTTTATTTACGAAGCATTCTCAGTACCGATTCTTTGGAATATTTTTATCAAGTTGCATCACTCTGGAATTGTACGTTGTTGTCATCACTTCAGTATCACTGTATGTGCATTTTTCTTTGAAAAATTTGTGTTTTATCATACTTTGTCAAACCGCTTTGCAATTTCGAGTGCAGCGCGAGTTTTAGAGTTTTGTCACACTTACAAGCAGGATCACTTTTACGTTCTACCACACACAAAAACAGAAACTTAATTTCTTGAAAATTTAGTTGGTAGTGTTGTAGGATAGAGTTTCTGTATATACACACCGACTGTTCAACGATTAATTTATATATTTATGTGTATATATGTATGTATATCCACATAAACACCGGTCACCCACGGAAAAATATTACAAGAGTATACCAAGAAGGGAAACGCCATTTTGTAGCTATAATTTATTTTTTCCCAGTCCAGTCTTCAACTGCTTACACCATCATCAGCTGATGAAACCACAGATATATTAAAATGCGATGTACACGGATACTACAGATACAGATACAAATGAGAGCTTGGATTTTAAAGCCTAATTTTACTAATATTATCTGGCAGTACACATAACGGAAAATTTAACTTAACAGAGAAGGACAAAGTAAATCGTGCCTATTTGTTTGAAACAAAGCTAACTGTGTATTTCTAGAACGGTGATGCTACTTAATATATCTGAGGGAAAACATATGTGACACTGGATGTTAGATACGTTTTAAAACAAATTTTCAGCTTTTGTGTAAAGATTCTACACAATAAAAAAATCTGTCATGTTCACATTGTGCAGTCTTCTGGAGTGTACTGATGCTAGCATGAGACGTTCTACAATATTCTATACATCTGCAGATAGTTTACGCTGCTACCCTTATTCAAGAAACCTTTTAAAAATACACTGATTCTGTTAGAAAAGAAGTACCGAACATGGATCCACTCGATGTGAAATAGCATAGGGCGTTACTTAAATATATATTTTTTGAGACTTAGGGCAGTGTTCATGCATACGTTCATTTGAATACTTTACTATTCTGGAATGTAAAAGTGTTTCCTGTGACATGGATTGCAGCATTCCACATTAAGTCATCACTCACAGGAATCGGAAGTTACAGTCGATTTTGTTTCATATTATCGGCTTGAACCGTTTTATTTCTAGACTGGTTTCGTTTTGACTGGTATTATATCCATGAAATTAATTAACGTAGTAGATTTCTGTTGTGTTGGCATCTACATACATATTACGCATTTCATTGAAATTTATTCCGGCAACAGCTACTATGATAATATTAGCATATACATTATTAGGCCTAATACTTTCTTTTCCACAAATAATGGCGCTCTTAATATTTTAACAGGTGTTATGCATACTTACACAAACGTAAGTCGGTAGGCATGTTTCTACAACTGAAAGATAATTTATTTTCAAATTTTCCCGACAGTCGCCTAAGAGCGGAACTTGCAGCCGCACTATGAGTATGGAAAACAGGTTTGATTTAAATACATGCTAAATGGTCTTGAGCATTAGTTATCTTTGGGACTGGACGTTGTGAGTCGGAGTTGGTCCAGAAAGCTTTTAAGGTGACTAAGACACCATAATCAGTACGTCACTGAGTTTGAACGAGTTCGTGTGATAGGGCTACGAGAGGCTGGATGTTCCTTCTGCGACAATGCAGAAATACTTGGCAGGTATGTACACTAGCCACTGTACATAACTGCTGGCAGCGATGCCCACGAGAAAGTACCGTTGCAAGAAGACAGGGTTCTGGACGACCATGTGTTACCACTGAGGGGGAAGACCATCGTGTTTAGCGTATGGCTCTGGCCCATTGTACTGCATCTGCAGAGCAATGTTAGCTGCTGTTGGCATCCAGTGACACAACGGTTACAAATCAATTACTTCAGGTACAGCTCCGAGACCAGACACTCTGTAGCATGCATTCTACTGACCACAAACTATCGCCATTTGGGACTTCAGTGGTGTCAAGTGGAGGGCAGGGTGGCATTCTGTTGTGTTTCGTGATGAAAGCTGGTTCTGCCTCAGTGCCAGTGATGGCCATGTGTCAGTTAGAAAGAGGCCAGTCGAGGGCCAGCAACAAGCCTGTCTGCTTGCTAGACGCATTGAGTAGTACATCTACATCTACATGTACATCCATACTCCGCAAGCCACCTGACGGTGTGTGGCGGAGGGTATCTTGAGTACCTCTATCGGTTCTCCCTTCTATTCCAGTCTCGTATTGTTCGTGGAAAGAAGGATTGTCGGTATGCCTCTGTGTGGGCTCTAATCTCTCTGATTTTATCCTCATGGTCTCTTCGCGAGATATACGTAGGACGGAGCAATATACTGCTTGACTCTTCGGTGAAGGTATGTTTTCGAAACTTTGACAAAAGCCCGTACCGAGCTACTGGCGTCTCTCCTGCAGGGTCTTCCACTGGAGTTTATCTATCATCTCCTTAACGCTTTCGCGATTACTAAATGATCCTGTAACGAAGCGCGCTGCTCTCCGTTGGATCTTCTCTATCTCTTCTATCAACCCTATCTGGTACGGATCCCACACTGCTGAGCAGTATTCAAGCAGTGGGTGAACAAGCGTACTGTAACCTACTTCCTTTGTTTTCGGATTGCATTTCCTTAGGATTCTTCCAATGAATCTCAGTCTGGAATCTGCTTTACCGACGATCAACATTATATGATCATTCCATTTTAAATCACTCCTAATGCGTACTCCCAGATAATTTATGGTATTAACTGCTTCCAGTTGCTGACCTGCTATTTTGTAGCTAAATGATAAAGGATCTATCTTTCTGTGTATTCGCAGCACATTACACTTGTCTACATTGAGATTCAATTGCCATTCCCTGCACCATGCGTCAATTCGCTGCAGATCCTCCTGCATTTCAGTACAATTTTCCATTGTTACAACCTCTCGATACACCACAGCATCATCCGCAAAAAGCCTCAGTGAACTTCCGATGTCATCCACAAGGTCATTTATGTATATTGTGAATAGCAACGGTCCTGTGACACTCCCCTGCGGCACACCTGAAATCACTCTTACTTCGGAAGACTTCTCTCCATTGAGAATGACATGCTGCGTCCTGTTATCTAGGAACTCCTCAATCCAATCACACAATTGGTCTGATAGTCCATATGCTCTTACTTTGTTCATTAAACGACTGTGGGGAACTGTATCGAACGCCTTGCGGAAGTCAAGAAACACGGCATCTACCTGTGAACCCGTGTCTATGGCCCTCTGAGTCTCGTGGACGAATAGCGCGAGCTGGGTTTCACATGACCGTCTTTTTCGAAACCCATGCTGATTCCTACAGAGTAGATTTATAGTCTCCAGAAAAGTCATTATACTCGAACACAATACGTGTTCCAAAATTCTACAACTGATCGACGTTAGAGATATAGGTCTATAGTTCTGCACATCTGCTCGACGTCCCTTCTTGAAAACGGGGATGACCTGTGCCCTTCGTTCTACACTACTTTGTTTGTGCAGGTTGTATAAATTCAGGGGCAAGCATACATTCAGGGGCAAATTATCCCCCTCCTCCTTCCCTTAAACTATTGTTATGCTAATTGATTTATGATCCCCTGAGGGTTGATTTATGGCCCTCTGGGGATAATCCATCCTTCTGAGAAACCTCCCATCAGTTTCCCTTCTCCTACCTCCTCCTCCTACCCTCTCGGAAATCTCCAACCTCCCTCTCCCACACTGATATAAACGCACTTTTGATACCAAATTAATCGACTAATTAATTTAAATGACCAATTAATTAAACCATCTCCATCTGGGAAAATCTCCAGCCCCCTCCCACTCTTCCCCCCTCCTCACCCCATCTGGAAATTGGTGGGAAAAAGACAGTTGTGGTGGAGAGGAAGGATCTCATCACAACAACTTAAAATCAGTCAGTAATAATAATAATACATTGATGCTTGTGCTTTATTTAATCAATTTGTGGGAGACACAGGTCCCCCACTTGGTTAGAGCTCATGTCTGCACCCCCTTGCCCATACTTCCCCTGATGTAATAACTATAAACACCGAGGAATAAATTGAAGTACTGCATATTAGCCACTGTTTTGAGTTGCGTGCACGTGTGTCCGTCTTCCTGGCGCCCCCATGGAGGTCAAAACCGGCGCAATGTCCTACTTACAGATGGTGGTTCTACCTACGACCACAGACAACATGTCGCCCACCTTTGACCTCAACACTCCAAAGAAAGCATCTGGTGGTGGCATCTCTCTCAAGTGGCTACTTTGTATTTGTGTGAACACATGCATGAACCAACATGTCAAACATGCAGACAGAGGTTTTCATCCCTCCTCAGAATACTGTGTTGCTATTGGCTAATGCTGGGGACAAAGGGAGAGCTGGCGCCATTGCTCAGAGGCTGGAGATATTACAGCCTGGCCACCAAACAGGCAACCTATCAATTTACTTGGAAGGGGGGGGGGGGGGGGGAATAATCGCCCAGAACAAACAGTCACCTTATTGAATCTATGCAAATTCTCATGTAAAAACTGGAGAATAATCGCAACACATATGATCGAAGAGTTTGGCCAGTACATACTGGGTATTAGTTTGCTATTCACCAGACTACAGGTCGACACGGTTTGGTCAATTGCACCCTCGTACCCCAACTAACCGGTTTGGGAGGTTCAGTGGTGGCTCACGCCTTAAGCCAGAAATGTCCAGCGTTCCGGCCACCGGCTATCTCCGCTATGCGCTCTCACGCCAAGAAAAATCATCCTAGTAAACAAGCCACATTTTGATCAGACTAATTACAATTAAATATTAATATTGCAGCTCTAGTCTGATGACATTCAATAATGAGCAAAGTATTGAAAATACCTATTAATGGCTCTGGAAACATGAATTTTCCACGTAAATCTATATCCTTGTTATGACTGCACACAATTTTCCACATAAAATCTTCATACCCCTACAGATGAACATATTTTCCCTGTCAAAATCGGAGATTCTATACCCCCATTATGACCAGACGTAAAATGTTCATTTCCCACGTCATTTCGTCGCACGTGTCAAGATACTAACCACAGTAACTATACACTCAAACACACACGTAATTATCGGTTATATGTGTACAGCGTCGGAAAGAGTTATGGTATGTCCATACTCACATTGGCTAGGTGCCTCTATTCTCCTCAGTTCCAGGAAATTATTTTACATTTAGGACTTCCAGCGAATCAGATTCGAGAACAGACTGCAGATATTTTCAATCAGTCCTTCTGGAAGGCGCTTCATTCCTCCAAGACTCTCTCAGACAAGTGTTGTAGAGCACAAGCATCCGGCATTACGTGATAATCAACAGCGTTCCCACGATTGAAAGGATTGGAACTACATCACTGATAAAGGTTGATGCACTGTAAGAAACATCGCAGACGATAATGCGAGAAAGAGCATGTGAGAATCTGCTCAGGGGAGCCGATGATAGGACGTTCTGCGCTTCCATGATGTCACAACCATATTGCCTGTCCTGTCTGTACACTATAGCAAATACAGTTGAACCCTTCCATTGCTATATTGTGCAGTTGTTTACGAAATGAATCTATCACTCCTTACGGTCGGCTGTACTTGTCAATGTGGTGAAACCACAATTCCCCATGTCAAATCCTATTCTCCTCTTATGGTCATACGTACGTAGTATTTTATAGGAATTGTGGTCTGACCACTTCCCACACACCTCCGATGATATGACGGAACATTAACCACAGTAACTTTACGTTCCAACAGCGTAACATTCCTGGCGAGTAGCGTGATTACCATATATACACTCCTGGAAATTGAAATAAGAACACCGTGAATTCATTGTCCCAGGAAGGGGAAACTTTATTGACACATTCCTGGGGTCAGATACATCACATGATCACACTGACAGAACCACAGGCACATAGACACAGGCAACAGAGCATGCACAATGTCGGCACTAGTACAGTGTATATCCACCTTTCGCAGCAATGCAGGCTGCTATTCTCCCATGGAGACGATCGTAGAGATGCTGGATGTAGTCCTGTGGAACGGCTTGCCATGCCATTTCCACCTGGCGCCTCAGTTGGACCAGCGTTCGTGCTGGACGTGCAGACCGCGTGAGACGACGCTTCATCCAGTCCCAAACATGCTCAATGGGGGACAGATCCGGAGATCTTGCTGGCCAGGGTAGTTGACTTACACCTTCTAGAGCACGTTGGGTGGCACGGGATACATACGGACGTGCATTGTCCTGTTGGAACGGCAAGTTCCCTTGCCGGTCTAGGAATGGTAGAACGATGGGTTCGATGACGGTTTGGATGTACCGTGCACTATTCAGTGTCCCCTCGACGATCACCAGTGGTGTACGGCCAGTGTAGGAGATCGCTCCCCACACCATGATGCCGGGTGTTGGCCCTGTGTGCCTCGGTCGTATGCAGTCCTGATTGTGGCGCTCACCTGCACGGCGCCAAACACGCATACGACCATCATTGGCACCAGGGCAGAAGCGACTCTCATCGCTGAAGACGACACGTCTCCATCCGTCCCTCCATTCACGCCTGTCGCGACACCACTGGAGGCGGGCTGCACGATGTTGGGGCGTGAGCGGAAGACGGCCTAACGGTGTGCGGGACCGTAGCCCAGCTTCATGGAGACGGTTGCGAATGGTCCTCGCCGATACCCCAGGAGCAACAGTGTCCCTAATTTGCTGGGAAGTGGCGGTGCGGTCCCCTACGGCACTGCGTAGGATCCTACGGTCTTGGCGTGCGTCCGTGCGTCGCTGCGGTCCGGTCCCAGGTCGACGGGCACGTGCACCTTCCGCCGACCACTGGCGACAACATCGATGTACTGTGGAGACCTCACGCCCCACGTGTTGAGCAATTCGGCGGTACGTCCACCCGGCCTCCCGCATGCCCACTATACGCCCTCGCTCAAAGTCCGTCAACTGCACATACGGTTCACGTCCATGCTGTCGCGGCATGCTACCAGTGTTAAAGACTGCGATGGAGCTCCGCATGCCACGGCCAACTGGCTGACACTGACGGCGGCGGTGCACAAATGCTGCGCAGCTAGCGCCATTCGACGGCCAACACCGCGGTTCCTGGTGTGTCCGCTGTGCCGTGCGTGTGATCATTGCTTGTACAGCCCTCTCGCAGTGTCCGGAGCAAGTATGGTGGGTCTGACACACCGGTGTCAATGTGTTCTTTTTTCCATTTCCAGGAGTGTAGGTGTATAGCATCCGAAATGTTATGGTATGTCTATACTCACACCAAATGCATGTCATTATGCACGATGTACCATAGATGCCCAATAGCAAAACACTCCAGCCACATCGTCAATATCACATTTTTGTCAAGGACTAAAGGGTGCAATTACAGTTAAAAAGCCTCGCGTCTTTTATTTATTTTACGTACATTCTTGCATGATAGTTGGCGTATGCCAGAGGAGGAAGAACTAATACCCCCAACCAAGTTACAAACCGCCGCTAATTCTCTCGAAATCGCATCGCGTTGCGGCAGCAGTGCTCCATTGCAATATCTTTGCCCACAGCACTTAGAAGAATCAGTATACAGCTAACCTCTCAACCCATTCTTGTCACTATCGCTTACCTGCCGGAATCCCAGGAATTTTCTGACGTACAAAGTAATTTGCAGTAGCAAAAGGATGACACGGAATGTGTTGAAAGCAATGGAACTGTACACATTTCTGTACAGAACCTTGATAGGCGGTGGGCTGTCCTCTGAGCCGTTGTTCTTTTGTTAGTGATTGAGCAGCGCTACATCGTCGAAGGCCTCTGCAAATGATATTTACATTACCACAGAAAAATAAATAAAGCAGATTCATAATAAATGCAAAGAAGCCGTGGCCTTATAAATCGCAACTGTAAACGTTAAGAATTACGCGTGTCGTTGCATCCCCATCCCCTCTTCCCGCCCTTTGGGGTGGAACGTAATCAGTACTGTCACCAATGACCCTAGCGACCAGGAGAATTATGGATTCCGTACCAGTATCGGTCACTGTCGAATATTTTTACTCGTCGGGACTTCTCATCGTCATCCTACACCTAGATGTAGTAGGGATATGGTTTGATAAGTCAGGTTAAAAAGCAAGAAAAAACATTTGTTTCGTAAACGACTCACCTTAGTTCTCTACATAGTCTCCTTTGCTGCAAAATGCTGACTGCAACTATCATTTTCTCATTTGATGAAAATTTCTTTCCAGCAAGCCAAAGTTTCAAGTTGGGGAACGGTTAGAATTCTCTTGGAACTAAGTCTGATGAATATGTAGGATGAGGAACCAATTCATCCACTTTAGGTATAGGTGTCGCAGATGCGTGAGATTGTGCATTGTCATGTTGGAAGAGCCCTTTTTTATGTGCCAGCCTCCGTCTTTCTTCAGCCAATTATAACACCCCAACGACCCCCTTAAAGTCAATTAAGACAGAATATCATAATATGAAGTAGGGAAGAGTTATCTTGGCAAATACGACATCTTTGCCGATAAGCTAACACCAAGACGTTTTGATAACAACAACATCACTGAGAGTTTTTGTTATGAAAAGAGGAGGAAGAAACCTCAGATTTAATTAATGGACAAATATCCAAGTGATAATTGCAATTAATATCTTCAAAGCTAAGTCCAAGGTGATGTTAGTCAGAGATAACTTTTATGTGGATGAGAGTTGTAAGCGCAACGAAGAAAGTCAATGCGCCTACAATACTCTTTCACAGAAGAAGTCGCTTGCTGGCTCTCGTCCTGTAAAGACGTGCGAGAACAATTCTGTCGTAGTTATTGAGAGTACGGAACGCGACGAGATTGTTTTGCGTTCAGAAGTGTTTCTTGCGTGACGTGATTCACGAACTTCGGAAACTGATTTTCTAAGCAGAGACAGGAACTGATAGACGCGTTTAACCGTGTATAACGGGTCAATTGAACTTTATTGACGAAACTAGTGAATATTCGACTTGACTTTCAAATAGTTGGAACTAAAAGAAGAATGGATAGTATATCAAAGGACTACACTCAATTAGTCTCGAGTAGGACACAATTACACGACTTCACGAAGATAATACAATTACGCTGAAGAATCAAGTTGTCTTAATTGTCAAGAAACTTAATTTTAATAGAACTGACTCTACCAACCAACTGCGTGTGCGTGTGGTGCGAAAGTTATAAAGTATTTAGTGGCCAAGGAACAATAAACTGTTCGTTCCAAGTGAAATATCAAGCGTGGACTACATCATTAAGTGATTTAATCAATGATAGTTAACCAACGACTGTTCAGCAGGGACAATTTAATCTGAATATAAAAATACCTACTTCATTAATTGAAAAGAGAACTTTTGAACATTTTTTTTTAACATTACGGCATAGGTTCACTCAGACGTGATCAAAGAGTATCCGTGGATATCGCTTCATACAGGTTCAACAACTCCATAGCAACGAGCCAACAACGTACGAGAAGACTGATAATTACAATGTTTCCTCGCAATTGGTGGTGTGTACAATGCGAATGAGATAAGATTCAACAACTACTGTATATCCGGGCAATGAATCATTCAATCTTAAATCAGAAGAAGCATCCATAGTACGAGTCCGCATTTCTGTCTCCCGTTCACCAACGGGAACCTACGTCATCGCACATCGTGTCTCAACTCCACTGCGAGAGCTGTGGCAGTAGCAGCTCCACAACGTCGACAATATCAGCACACGGTTTGAGTGCGGGGACGCCACACAATGCAAGTGTCATACGGTCCAACAACGAAGAACAATAGGATCCAGTTATTGTTCTGTCTTTTTCGAGGTAATCTATTAGGATTAAATCTTCGAAATCTCAAAAACAATGCTCATCACGTTACCAGCTGACAAAATGGTCTTTGCCTTAATCGACGCACTTTCATGAGACTTTGTCCATTGTTTGACTGCCGTTTTGACTCTGGTGTGTAATGACGGACCCAGACTTTATCAGCAGTCTCAAACTGGCGCAAAAGTCTTCCCGATTGCAATTACATATCGCAAGATATTGTGCTGAAATGTTGCGCCGGATGCGCTTTTGGTTGACAGTGAACAATCGCGGCACCCACCTCGCACGCGGCCTCTTCATAGCCAGTTGTCAGTGCAGGACACTATGCACTCGCTCAGTACTCTCACGAAATATTATGCGCCTGTCTTTCATTATTATAGGCCGCGTTTTGTTACTGGTTTCCTTTGCGGTGACCTCAGCTTTTCGTTTTCGGTGCTTGTCCAACCGCGTTTAAATTCATTAATCCAGAAGTAAATGGTCTTCAACGATGGTGCAGATTCCTCGTGAAGTACATCCGGTTCTGTTTTGATTTATGCGTCAGTCTAAAACATTCAAACGGAAATGCTTAGTAACAGCACGAAACTCGGTTGTTCTCGTTTTCAGTTCCAGTCGACACACTGACCAGTTCAGATGGTTGTTAACAATGAACACTGTACGCTGTACGTTATTAAAATTCTTTATACGATCCTTGGAATAATCCAGCTCACCAAACACGAAGGTGCAGCAGAAATGTTCCATTCTTTCATGGCAATTTACCAGACTTATCAAACCAGTCTCGTATCTTATTAGTAATTCGATGGCCTTCGTGTGCCGACCTCGGGGAAGATCAGTTTGGATTCCGTAGAAATGTTGGAACACGTGAGGTATTACTGACCCTACGGCTTATCTTAGAAACTAGATTAAGAAAAGGCAAACCTACGTTTCTAGCATTTGTAGACTTAGAGAAAGCTTTTGACAATGTTGACTGGAATACTCTCTTTTAAATTCTGAAGGTGGCAGGGGTAAAATACAGGCAGCGAAGGCTATTTACAATTTGTACAGAAGGCAGATGGCAGTTATAAGAGTCGAGGGACATGAAAGAGAAGCAGTGGTTGGGAAGGGAGTGAGACAGGGGTGTAGCCTCTCCTCGATGTTAGTCAATCTGTATATTGAGCAAGCAGTAAAGGAAACAAAAGAAAAATTCGGAGTAGGTATTAAAATCCGTGGAGAAGAACTAAAAACTTTGTGGTTCGCCGATGACATTGCAATTCTGTCAGAGACAGCAAAGGACTTGGAAGAGCATTTGAACGGAATGGACAGTGTCTTGAAAGGAGGGTATAAGATGAACATCAACAAAAGCAAAACGAGGATAATGGAATGTAGTCGAATTAACACAGGTGATGCTGAGGGAATTAGACACTTAAAGTAATAAATGAGTTTTGCTGTTTCGGGAGCAAAATAACTGATGATGGTCGAAGTAGAGAGGATATAAAATGTAGACTGACAATGACAAGGAAAGCGTTTCTAAAGAAGAGAAATTTGTTAACGTCGAGTATAGATTTAAGCGTCAGGAAGTCGTTTCTAAAAGTATTTGTATGGAGTGTAGCCATGTATGCAAGTGAAACATGTACGATAGATAGTTTGAGCAAGAAGAGAATAGAAGCTTTCGAAATGTGATGCTACAGAAGAATGCTGAAGATTAGATGGGTAGATCACATAACTAATGAGGAGGTACTGAGTAGACTTGGGGAGAAGAGGAGTCTGTGGCACAACTTGACTAGAAGAAGGGAGCGATTGGTAGGACATGTTCTGAGGCATCAAAGGATCACCAATTCAGTACTGGAGGACAGCGTGGAGGGTAAAAATCGTAGAGGGAGACCAAGAGATGAATACACTAAGCAGGTTCAGAAGGATGTAGGCTGCAGTAGGTACTGGAAGAAGCTTGCACAGGATAGAGTAGCATGGAGAGCTGCATCAAACCAGTCTCAGGACTGAAGACTACAACAACAACGTGTGCGTGCGCACGAGCATTCACCAAAGTTTCATCGCAATCATATAATAGCATAGTAACGCATACGGGACTAAGAAACGCATCTGCTGCCTTAGTCATTGTGGGGGAGGCTTCACTTTCTTCTATTCAGTTTGTGTCTTTGCCTTTGTCGGCAATACAAAGTATTTCCGCTTTCTGTTGATTACAAAAAAGAAAGAAAAAAATACGATGTGACAGCTACTGTGTGGGGCACCCTGAAGCACCAGTGATACACAACAGCTCGCCCTCCAGACAAGGAGATCCGTTCTGGCAGCCCTGCATAGCTGTTCGTGGACAGCGCACCTCAAACCAGGCGGGGGCCACCTGTAAGCTTTCGGCGGCAGAGGGCAGGGAGTAGCGAGCAGGGAGAAGGGTCCAAGGGCCGCATTCCTGGTGCAGAGCGGAGGCCGGACTGCCCGCGGCGGCTCACCTGGCCACAATTCCCACGAGCGGAGGCGCAGCTGGCGCCAGGCAAGGCCGCGCCGCATTCCTGCGCCAGGCCCCAGACACCTGCTGGCGTCAGCGGCGGGGGCGGCGGTGGGGGTGGCGGCGGGCTCCGGGCTGCAGGCTGCGGTCCACCGCTGTAGCCGGCAGGCCTGCGGCTATGCAGGCTGAGTCACCTAAGCTGGCCGCCTCAAAAATCTCCAGCACAGTTCGAGACGTCGTAATGCTCTTCTCACCCAGGTTAATTGAGCTGCTGGAGGGGGGGGGGGGGGGGACGACAAAATGGCGAGCGCCATAATGGGAGCTTGGACATACAGAGAATTAAAGGCTACAATTGATCCACAAATATGAATAATTCAATTCTAACATCCATTTTGTTTTGGGTGGCTTTAAATACGTATATTCCATGCAGACATAAAAAGAACAAGGAAGAGGCAGCAACACGTGAAATATACAAAAATTAACAAATTGCTGTAGTGGAGATAATATTATGTTACCCAACTCACATATGCTGACAGTCATTAGACCATTTGAGGAGGTGACATACAAAGACGAACACGTGTGCTTAATGCAGTTTTCCAGAATTAACATTGTGGTGTCACAGCCAGACACCACACTTGCTAGGTGGTAGCTTAAATCGGCCGCGGTCCATCTAGTACATGTCGGACCCGCGTGTCGCCACTGTGTGATCGCAGACCGAGCGCCACCACAAAGCAGGTCTCGAGATACGGACTAGCACTCGCCCCAGTTGTACGACGACTTTGCGAGCGACTACACATACGAAGACTTTCTCTCATTTGCCGAGAGACAGTTAGAATAGCCTTCAGCTAAGTCCATGGCTACGACCTAGCAAGGCGCCATTAACCGTATCTGAAGATAGTCTTATTTGTATTATCAAGAGCGATGTACCACAAGGATAAATAAAAGATAAGTATTCGAGGAGCTGCATACTTTTCTTATTAGAATTCACTACTTATCCTGTTCCAGAATTCATGCCCGTCTGCGTTAGATAGTGTGCGTTTCGGCCTCCTCTATCTACAAGGTGTTGGCACATTTACCAACACATCAAACATAAAACATGTTTCGTGCTTAATATATTTGCAATACAACCACATTCACTTTGGTAGCAAAAGGCGGTTCATATGTTTAAATCAAGTTTACAGAAAAGTATTTTTAAATGTGAATGTGTTCTCATTCCCATGAACCATTTGGACACGTTCGACTTTTAGTGATTATCAAAAGCAGATATTCTGGTTTTGCGAAATACTTTAACAATATGGGATTGTGCGTCCACCTTGACGCAGAACACTTTTGTTATTTATTTATTCCCCCGACTAGTTTCTGCGACAATATCACCATTATCAGCGGGTTCTTTGATTCTGAAACATGCAAAAATAGCGCGCTTGTAAACATTGTAAAACATTATTACATGTGTACTGCTTGGGTACAAATACTGTTTTCTGCGAATAGTTTCATAATACCTTATTTACTTCATAAATTACGTGTTTTATAATGAAAGAACTCACTGACGCGTATCAAGGCGGACATTCTTGTTTTTGGGCAAACACGGACCAATGGAAGAGCTCCAAAATAAAATTATTGTTTTTACGCCATACCAGGCATTTCCGGTAATGCTCTTCAACAATCTTAAGAAAACTACAGTGAAACTACATTAAAAAAAACATGAACCTCAAGTACAACAAAATCTGCTCATTCAACATCATTCCTAATTATATTAAAATTAATGTAAACGACATGTCAGCTGCACCACAACATTCTAAGAGAACAGCTAAAAGAGCTTGGCTTAAATATGAAATTTGCTCCCTACAGTCAAAAAAACAAGAATTGAATGCAGCCTGTACAAATTACACTATGAATTAGCAAAGCAAATCACCAGCTCCTCAATACTGTATGACCACACGACACACAAGTCGATATTGCGAAAGAAATAGCAGAAACACGAACAGAAATTAAACTTATGAACGAAAACAGCTCTGGAACTAAGACACACACGCAACCCACATTCCATGAACGCTTTATTAATTTTACTGATGTAAGTCACAAAACAAGAACAGTAGTTACTTGAGAAACGCTCCAAATACAATTCGAACACCTATATAAAACATAGGACCATAGAAAATCTTATTAGTGAGACTGAGTACACCGTAGAGCGACATGAAAAAAACTAACATACCAGACTTAAACCCAGGTCTGACAAGAGAACTAGTAACAGTGGAAACGAAACAAATGATCAGAAAGGGCAAACTATCGATAAATACAGATACAAAGACATATGACAAGGAAACAATAACCAGTATACACAAAAAACTAAAACAGTATCGTCACCAAAGCTGACAGAGGGAACTAGTCTTAATAATGGAGGCAGAATACAGTGAGAAAACAAAAACATTCATGGAAGAGAACAAAATAACCAAGCTAACAACTGACCTTACAAAAAGGTACCAAAGTAACCCGAAGACTCTTCAAAAGCATCATACACACCCTCACACAGAATCACACAAAAAGAATGACACAAAAATATCTTAAAGCTCCACTCTTAACAAGCCTTCCAAAGCCCCACATACCTCTTATTCCTGTCAGATCAGTGGTGGACTTCAGAAAAGCCCCTTCTTACTTACTAGGGAGACACACGCACACATTACAAAAAACATACAGGTACACAAACAAGAGGAGCCTCAGAAACGCAGGAGACATAATAGAGAAAATTTAGAACATCAACAACTGCTCAACAGCAAAACTGTTACCTTTTGCCGTTAAGTCCACATACATACCCACAGAAAAAACTATGAACGTTATGTAACAATCATTAAAAAGCGATAAATTCCCAGACTGACAAATAAATGGAATCTCATCCATTCTTGGGCTAATCATAGAACAAAATTACTTCACTTCCAACAACAACTTTTATTTGCAACAAGAGGGTCTATCCACGGGGTTCCCCATCAGTGGAACTTAAGCCAATCTTTTCTTGGATCATATAGAGAACACAATACTCAACAACATTGTAAAAAAAGAAGGATACAAAATAATATTTGGGTACCAATATGTGGATGACCATAGAAGAGCTACACAGTAACATCAACACAGTATACCCACACATCCACTTCACAATGGAAATATAAAAAAGGCAGGAGAAAATAAATTTCCTGGGTCTTACAATCACAAGAAACAACAACGGACATGAATTTTACATCTACAGAAAAAAAGTCATAGCCACAAGCACTCTTATTCATAACTCATCCAAACACCCGATAGTGTATAAATATGCCAGTTTCACACACTTGCATGACAGGATAATCAGAACACCTATTAAACCATAAAACTACACACAGGAATTAAATATACTCGTAATCAAACAAATGTTGTTACTGAAAATGGGTAAAAAACAGACACCATAAACAAGCTCGTAAAAAAAGGCAAAAAAGAAACATAACAATAGTGGCCACCCACTCAAGAGCACATACAAAGGGTCTGGAAACCTAGAACCACATCAGTCAGGTAACACAGCAGACCACACCACATCAGGAAAAAGAAGTAGATGGTACACACTAACATGCAGTAATAAAATAGCACATAGAACTGGAAACATATTGAAAAAACAAGGTATACCAATAATATTCAGAACAAACAACACAGTTTAACTAAGGCTGAGACCACACGAAAGACAAATTCAGCAATGCTGGAATATACGGAGTGTTCAAAAAGTCTCTCCGCAGTGCAGTATGATTGTTAGCCGCGCGTGCCATATGCTGCAGTGAATGTACCGAAATAAAACTCAGTGAAATACGAGTTATTTATTTACTGAATATTCATTTTTACTTACATATTTTCACATCAAATGTTGAAAGTGCCCTCACTGTTGTTGAATACACAATTCGGTTCGTCTAATCATGTTTCCAAACACAAGCTGTAAGATTTCTTCTGTAACAGAAGCAGTGAAAGTGGATATTGCAGTTTTCAATTCGTCAATGGATTTTGGACGGTTTTTATAGAGAATTGCTTTCACTGCACCCCAGAAGAAAAAGTCAGGTGGTGTTACGTCAGGCGATCGTGGAGGTCAAATTCCCTGTAAAATTTTGCCTTCACCAAAGAGATCAGCAAGCAATGACATTGAAACGCGAGCTGTAAGCGCTGTTGCACCATCTTGTTGAAAATAACCGTCCAGTATTTCACTTAACACAAGTTCTCTTATGAATGGGTACACAATATCACTGCAGTATCGTTGTGCGTTTATTTTTTCGTTGAAAAATATGGGACCCACAATCCGAAGTCTAGAAATTGCAATCCAAACTCCTATTTTCACAGAATGAAGTGGCTCCTCATGAATACGCATTAGATTTGCAGTACTCCACATATGAGAATTTTGCGAGTTCATGTACCCGGATAAATGAAACCACACCTCCACATCTCATCAGTGAAAAACGTTTCATTAAGAATATCCCTTCCATTTTGTTGAACGAAATTTTTGAACCATTGACAATAATGCAGCCTCATACCATGATCAGTGTTTTTCAGTTTTTGCACGACTGTCGCTTTGTATGGAAAAAGTTACAATTTTTTCCTTACAGCTGTTTGGGCCGATCCGACACTAACATCGATTTCCTCGGCGAGTTTTCTTACTGACTTGTTCGGACTCATGGACATTTTATCGGAAATATCGAGTAGTTTATCCGCAGAAAAAAAACGCTAGGACGACCACTTCTCGGTGCATATGTCACTGAACACGTACTTCGAAATTTGTTAATCAAATCTCGCACAGTATCGCGATGTGGGAGTGTTGTCTCCGGGAAAAGTGAATTAAATGTTTGGCGAACTGACACTGTGTATTTGAAGACTTGCTCGACTAAAAACATGGTCCTTTAATGGTTAACATTTTAATAGTAACAAAAACGAAACAAACGAACAAAGGAGCTAAACTTAAACGTTCACGTCAACACGTAACGACACACACCAACGATACTAATGACGCTGGCTGAGATAAACGAAACAGTGGAACGGTGGGAGAGTCCACTTGAAGGGAAGTAACCCCTGCAGACGAACAATCATACGGCACGCAGAGCTAAGAGTCATACGGCACTACGGAGAGACTTTTTGAACAACCCGTATCACCTCACATGTAACTCCTATGTGGCCCAATACAAAGGACAAACATGCATAAATTTTCGAATAAGGTACACGGAGCACTTGAGAGCTCAAGGGAGTGACAGCACACATCCCACTTTTGCAGAACAAATGAATAAAAATCCACAACCCCACTAATATGTAAAGTAATCTACACATCCTGAAACACAGCAGCAGCTTATAGCGAAAACTGGTAGTGGAGGAAAATTATTACATATAAAAATCTATGGTAGAAGGGTAATAAACGAAAATACTACTCTTTGCAGCAACACACTCTTTACCTTTCTAAGAGAATTGACACTGGACAAATGGTTCAAATGACTCTGAGCACTATGGGACTTAACTTCTGAGGTCATCAGTCCCCTAAAACTTAGAACTACTTAAACCTAACTAACCTAAGAACAACACACACATCCATGCCCAAGGCAGGATTCGAACCTGCGACCGTAGCGGTCGCGCGGTTCCAAACTGTAGCGCCTAGAACCGCTCGGCCACTCCGGCCGGCGACACTGGACACAGAACAGGAAAACACCCGCCCCCCTCCCCTCCTACACACACACATCTGCTCCCCCATCCCACACAGAGATATAAATAAAGAACACCAGGCACCAGACTCCCGCTGGAGCTTCCATAACCTTCTCGCAATATGCGATACATTTCTTGCTGACACGCGAATAGCAACATGGCTTAATGTTTTGGATTACGAACAAGGTGCAAAAGCCATGATTTTTTTTTTGTCTAGAAGTAGCTGCAAACCGTCCAAGGAACGTGAGTACATGAAAAACTACGCAAAAAGCTAATATACACCAAAACTGTATATACAACGCTATCGCAATCCCAATTTGAAACGCTGACATGCAAAAATTTACGTTCTTTTATTTGTTTACTAACAGCCACTCATACAATTGCATGGCATGACGTAAACCGAGAAAAAACGGTTCAAATGGCTCTGAGCACTATGGGACTTAACATCTCTGGTCATCAGTCCCCTAGAACTTAGAAGTACTTAAACCTAACTAACCTAAGGACATCACACAACACCCAGTCATCACGAGGCAGAGAAAATGCCTGACCCCGCCGGGAATCGAACCCGGGAACCCGGGCGCGGGAAGCGAGAACGCTACCGCACGACCACGAGCTGCGGACAAAAAACCGAGAAAAACGACAAAAAGGAAACAAAGGAAGAAAAACACGGTAACAGCGGCAACAATCGAAAGAACCATGCTATGACGTAAAGTAAATGAGGTATTATGAAAAAATTCATAGAAAATAGTATTTGGACCCAAGCTATGTTTTACAATGTTTGTAAGTATACTGTTTTTGCATATTTTAGAATCTGCTATATTGTGGCGGAAAATAGTTTTGGAATAAATAAATAAAAAAGTGTTCTGCATCAAGGTGGACCCACAATCACATATTGTTGTTTTTATGCAAACGCGGACCAATGGAAGAGTTTCAAGATAAAAAATAATAATTTCGAACACGGACCAATGGAAGAGATCAAGATAAAAAATAATAATTTACATCGTATCGTATAATGCTTCTGACACTGTACCACTTTATGGTGATATCACGGAAAAAATAGAAATTGACAACTGCAACGTTGATATTCCTTTTCGGTGCTTTAGCAAAAGCTCCGATTTAATTGATGCTTCATAATTATTCGGTATATTTAAAATCACGATGAAGAATACAAAGATGATGACGTTACCTATTATTGAAAGTTTTTTTGAGGAAAATGTTTCACTTGCACATACAAACCAGAACCATCTTCCCGACAGTCACAACCAATTTCCTCTACCACTGTGTTGCACAACATGGGTATTGTGGTGTCACCGCCAGACACCACACTTGCTAGGTGGTAGCCTTTAAATCGGCCGCTGTCCGTTAGTATACGTCGGACCCGCGTGTCGCCACTATCAGTGATTGCAGACCGAGCGCCGCCACACGGCAGGTCTAGAGAGACTCCCTAGCACTCGCCCCAGTTGTACAGCCGACTTTGCTAGCGATGGTTCACTGACAAATTACGCTCTCATTTGCCGAGACGATAGTTAGCATAGCCTTCAGCTACGTCATTTGCTACGACCTAGCCAGGCGCCATTATCATTTGCTATTTATCTTGTGATGTATGTACCGTCAGACCGATGTTTACCAATTATGGATTAAAGTATTCCAGAAGCTACGTACCTTTTTTACTAGACTCAACTCCTTTAACTGTTCCAGACCTCACGCCAGCCTGCGTGAGCTTAAACGCGTGCCTTTCGGCTACCTCACATTGGCTTGACTGTCTTGCCAAGTCACAACAGGTATTTCGTCAATGATCGGTGTAAAACATCTTAAGGGCTCTTGATTTCAACAGCTTTCTCCGAAAATAGTTTTCAGTACACCGGCGCCATATTTCTTCTTGTCATCTGAGAGTGGACAGTTGAGAATTACTTCAGTTCATTATTGAGAGAGTTCCGTAATGGCCCACTCGTGTTTCATAAGAGGATTCCGCTCTTGTGCATCTTGTTGGAACCTGTAGAATGCAGTTCCTTGCGCATCAATAAGAGTGTTTCTCGTGACTTCGTACTTGCATATGAAAATTCATTTCATTTCACTTATTTGATGTAAATTTCGTAGGCCTTTAGCTAGATAGTTCATGTCTATCACTCTCCAATCCTCACCAAGATTTCCTACTTCACCCACTGCCTGGTAGAACTCATTATATTCCTCTTTTGTTACAATTGGTCTTTTCCGTACAAGTTTCTTTACTCTTCTCAAAACGCGCAAATAAATTAACAGAATAATCATGTGTTCCAGGAAAATACATGGGGGTATGAAGCACGTCTTGTTCTTGTTTTGCGCCTCACATCCATCGCAGAAACTTTTTACCAGAATCTTAGCGTTAATATCAACACAGCTTAAAAATGTAAGAAGGCTGAAGCCACTTCTGCTTCGTTCTATGCAGTATTACCGCGTGGGCCCAGCGAAGCACAAACTGATGCTAACAGCTGCTCAGCGCGGAAGCGTCTGGAATGGAAATCACGTGATTTGAATCAGCGTCTTCTATTGGCCTTAACGGACTAGTACTTCCTTGGAAGAAATGTATATCTTCACAGGTTCGTGTTTGCTCTGAACCATGTTTTTTTCACAGGCTATATGTAGCGTTCCATTTTCTGTCTAATTTGTTTTAAATTGCAGACGTGTTCCCCTGTAGCGTTTCATCTCCTTATTTACACGGAGTTATTAGTAGAATTAACTGCAAGGCTCGTTGCTTGAAAGTACTTCATTACTTATCACACTCACCAGACATGTGTCCATTGTCCAAAAGAGTTGGCTTCAGTGACAAGAAAACCAACGATGAGGGACGTAATCTAAGAGGGTCAGAACGGCAGCAACGTCTTCTTTTCAATAGGTCTGGGTCCGTCGTACCTTAGTCGAAGTGTAAGAACTGTGTTTTGCGTCCCACGTTACCTGAAACATGCTTTGTGCCGGATGTTATGATACGGTATCTCTCTGATGAATAAAGGTGATTGGTATTTCAGAAGTCACTTTCCACCTGCGTACATTCCTTAGGCAGATAGCGAGATTCATTCACCAATTTCCCAGAATGTTTTGAATTGCGTCACCCTGGTTTCACCTATTTCCTGAAAACATTTTAGAGGAAAGCGGAAGTTAGGTCCAACATTCTTTTTTATCTACAGTTCATCCACAGCGTGATACATATTCCTCGTGTGTATTACACCCCTTCTGCTTGAACTTCCGCTATGAGGTGCGTCTTAACCTTTCCCGAGAACACCTCTTTCCCTGTTCTTCTGTCCATTCATGACTGGTATCAGAAACAGTAACAGATTGGTCGATATTAAAGCCAATTCGAAATCCTTCTCAGACCGCCAGAATAGCAACTAAGCTTATTAGCTTTATTATTTTCATTAATGTTGTTGTTATTATTACCTGTAGGAATAAAAAGATTTGGAAATTTGTGGTAAGTTCTTATGGGACCAAACTGCCGAGCTCCTCGGTCCCTAGGCTTACACACTACTTAATCTAACTTACGCTAAGGATAACATACACATGCCCGAGGGAGGACTCGAACCTCCGACGGGGAAAACCGCTCGAACCGAGGGAAGGGCCCTAGACCGCTCGGCTACCCCGCGCGGCCCTGTAGGGTTATAAATCAAGAAATATGCATATTTTACACACCATCAAGCGTTCAACAGCTGCCACTCACTGTTGTTGTTGCTGCGGTCTTCAGTCCGAAGGCTGGTTTGCTGGAGTTCTCCATGCCACTCTATCCTGTGCGAGCCTCTTCGTCTCCGAATAACTACTGCAACTTACATCTTTCTGAAACTGCTTATTGTATTCACCTCTTGGTCTCCCTCTACGATTTTTACCTCCCACACTTCCATCTAGTGCTAAACTAGTAATCCCTTGATGTCTCAGAATGTGTCGTATCAACCGATCCGTTCTGTTGGTCAATTTGTGGCACAAATTTATGCTCTCCCCAATTCTATCCAGTTACGTAATCGACCCAACTAACCTTCAGCATTCTTCTGTAGCACCACGCACCGAAAGCTTCTATTCCCTGTTCATCAAAACTGTTTATCGTGCATGTTTCACCTCCATACATGGCTGCACTCCAGACAAATAGCTTCAGAAAAGACTTCCTGACACTTAAATCTGCACACGATGTTAACAAGTTACTCTTCTTCAGAAGTGCTTTTTTTTGCATTGCCAGTCTCTACTTCGGCCGCCACCAGTCACTATGCTGCCCCAAATAGCAAAAATTATCTACTACTTTTCTTGTCTTGTTTCCTAATGTGATTTCCTTAGCATCACCTGAGTTAATTCGACCACATTCCATTATCCTTGTCGTGCGTTTGATGATGTACATCTTATATCCTCCTTTCAAGACACTGTCCATTCCGTTCAACTGCTCTTCTAAGTCCTTTGCTGACTCTGACAAAATTACAATGTCGTTAGCAAACCTCTAAGCTTATATTTCTTCTCCCCGAACTTTAATTTCTATTCAAAATTTTTCTTTGGTTTCCTTTACTGTTTGTACAGTGTACATATTGAATAACATCGGGGATAGGCTCACTCCCTTTTCGACCACAGCCTCCCTATCATGCCCTACGGTACGGCTATCTGTACCGCTGCTGAGACACGCAAGCCACTGCACCGACAGCCATTCAATAATAACCTCATATTTCGTGCATTTCGGGAACATGTAGATGCACGTTCAGTTATGTTGGTGAAACATACTAACAAGGGGAGACCGCCAATTGTGAAATTCAGATTCAATTCATACTGCGCATAATAAAAGCTCATGGCCAGAGGTGTAATGTGGAAAAGCACCAAGATGCACTTCTCAGCCGTTGTCGAGAAAATCGACAGTTAAAATGAACCGTTGCTGTGAAATACTCTCTACGATTGATAGTTTTCTACAGCGTCGTGGCGCAGCGGTAAGCGCTCGGGTTCGTAATCCGAAGGTCGCCGGATCGAATACCGCGCCATGCAACATTTTTTTTTTGTGTTTGTTTTTTGTAATTCAAATGTGTGAATACACACACACACACACACACACACACACACACACACACACACACACACAAATCAATGCGGACGTGAGACCTGTTAAACAAACGGAAAAATGGAGGCGGTACAATTGGAGAGCGATCCGCCTTCACCAACATGCATAAGCAATTCATTAATAGTTTATATATATATATATATATATATATATATATATATATATATATATATTGATTTTCGACGATGTTATAAGTTGCGCTAGGGACCGCATCTACCTTTTTTCGAAGTTAGCAGGCAACTACGCTGTTACGCGGCGGCTCGTTTCAGCCCATTCAACATCTGTCCTTCAAGTGTAACGAGCGAGTAACGGAGTTTATAGTTCATACCTGCCACAGAAAATTTGTGTTCATGGGGTTTCTATTCTAATTCGAACGTCCGCTATACGTATTCGTTTCGGAATATCGTTTCTACGTCTTCCGTTAACTATACGTGGTTAACATTATGAAGACAATATATATATATATATATATATATATATATATATATATATATATATATATTTGAATTACAATAAACTAATAATAAAAAAATGTTGTATGGCGCGAGATTCGATCCGGCGACCTTCAGATTACGAACCCGAGCGCTTATCGCTGCGCCACGACGCTGTAGAAAATTATTAATCGTAGAGTATTTCATGGAAACGGTTTCTTTTAACTGTCGATTTTCTCGACAACGGCTGAGAAGTGCATCTTGGTACTTTGCCACATTACACCTCTGGCCATGAGCTTTTATTATGCGCAGTATGAATCGAATCTGAATTTCACAATTGGCGGCCTCCCCTTGTAAGTACAATAAATTCGCAAATCTACAGACCTCTGAGTCATCTGAGTCATTGGGGATTTACTCAGGACGCTAGTAGCAAATACCAGAATCCCTAAAACATCTTCGTTTTCTTGTAAACGTGGGTCCCTTTCAGCGCGAGCCATTTTGCCTGTCTCTTCCCATTATGGTCCCACGGCAGTCAGCCAATGGCGTTTTTCATGAAGCAGCGTCGTCACCTCTGTTGAATGAAATCAGAAATTTTTCATAGTATATTATATACTGCTGTTCGTCGGTAGCCCCGATTGCCCTATAACTAAAACTACATGACAATGGCGGTAACCATTGTCCCCCGACCCGCTCTGTTTTGAGAAAAAACTTCACTAAATGGCGCACGGTCTTTTAGCTATATTAGTTACATAGATATCTGTATCAGCTTCGTTGTTTCGAATAAGAGTGTAGCATTTTCTGTTTTACTCACATAAACGAAAGTATGCACCGCGATGACATGTCGTGCAGGTGTTTTGCTAGTTTGACTGTTCCAGTACCCATCGGAGTGTCACTCCTGACGTTTCTAAGCATACACATACTCGGAAAGATTGCAGCGCAGCAATTGAAAGTAAGACACAAGTAGGAACGCGTTAGAAAAATCTGTGGAACAGTGGAATAAACGTCCATCATGCCATATAACGCGCAGAAGGCTTGTCAGCCAGGGAAATTACTTGACGTGCGCACTGGAGGCAAACTGGTGTGGTGCAGACATGGAATCGGTTCCAGTTGACAGGCAGTATTGAAGACTTACCGCACAGACAGTCTACATTCGACATGTGCACAGGATTATACACATCTATGACTTTTGAGTCAGAGTGCTCCAGAACTGAATTCGCCCTTCGAAGAGGCTCCAGGACATCATGAATCGGATCAAACAGCTGGAAAATTTCAATCTAACATTTTTTCCTCAGAGCGTGAAAATATTTTGCTGATGCCCACATGCATACGAAAGAATGATCATCATAATAAAATAAGAGAAATCAGTGCTCGCAGTGAAAGATTTAAGCGTTCGTTTTATCCCACGCGCAATTCGAGATTCAAACGGTAGAGAAATAGAATAGAGTTCGAGTCTCGGTCAGGCACACAGTTTTAATCTGCCAGGAAGTTTCGGTAGAGAAATAGTTTGAAGATGGTTCGATGAACGCTCTGCCAGGCACTTAATTCTGAATTGTAGAGTAATCGTGTAGATGTAGATGTAGATGGGAGACGATTACATGATAGAATCTTCATTCCCGATAAACATGACGAGAACCACGTCTTACATCACGACACTGTGGACTACATTACGGATGGATAAGAAATCATGCAGAATGGACGCCCCAAAATTGGCATCGATTATCGTTTACAAACAAAACTCGGATATCTTTGTAGCTTGATAATCGCAGACACCCTTGTGATATCGAGCGCCTCCAACGCTGTATCCCATATTCGCAGTGAGGTGGTGGTGGTGGTGTGATGTTCTGGGCTGGCCTGACGTGGAGTCACCGTACGCCTCTCGTGCTCGTTGAGGGCAGTCTCACTGCGATACAGAAACGAGATATTGCAGCCAAAGTGGGGGCGTGTCGCCAGTTTCATCTTGCTGGATAACACGAACTCACCGCGCTATACTCGTTAACATGCACTTGCATCATCCTAGGATCACCAGAAAGGAGTAGCCTGCCTGTTCCGCGGATCTGAACCCAATCACACCTGTGTCGGATCGACTTAAATGAGCTGTTTTTGGACGTCAGTAACTACTGCATACTCTGAGGCTTACACAGATTCGCCATTGAAGAGTGTGTCAATTTGAACCATGGCTGGTTGACCACATCGATAATAAAAAATGGCTCTGAGCACTATGGGACTTAACATCTGTGGTCATCAGTCCCCTAGAACTTAGAACTACTTAAACCTAACTAACCTACGGACATCACACACATCCATGCCCGAGGCAGGATTCGAACCTGCGACCGTAGCAGTCGCGCGGTTCCCGACTGAGCGCCTAGAATCGCTAGACCACCGCGGCCGGCACACATCGATAATAGACCACGACGGATTCAAGCCTACATCCGAGCATGGTCACGTTTCACCATGTATCGACGTACCTCAGGATTGTTCTGAAAAACAAAAAAAAAAAAAACAAAAAAACAAAAAACAAAAAAACACGCGTAAAACAGACGATTTTGTCGTTACAATTTTTTTTTTCATTTGGTGATCTGGACATTTTGTAAATAAATATACATGCCATGAATTTCGTAGCAAAGCAATGATGCAAACTTTTGTTGATGTGCCTATATTATTAAATGAAAAGAAACGACCAGACGATTGCAGCTCCAGTTTGCCAGGGGCAACAAAAAACTAATTTTCGGTATTTCGTATAATTATTGCCCGTATTCAAAATTTGAAACGCTGTCATAATCTACTCATTAACTGGTACAATCTTACGTTACAGGTTTAACGCAGTAAGTCAGGTATTAAACTTAGAAACTGTGTATATGTCTTGAAACAGTGTAACCTGCGGTGCGCAAGTGACCCAGACTAGGATCAGCCAGTATTTGAGAATAAGAGGATTTAGCACCTTCCAAAAAACTTTACACATAACTCAAAATTTTTTCGAAACTTTTTCTCGGTGACGCATTCCCACAAAATAATGAAATGAAAGAAGGTCCATGTCTAGATACATTTTCGTTCTTCGTGAAGTAACACGTCAGCATCAGGCACGACGTTTTAATCTATTAGTTCATTAATACCAACTGTAATTGTAACACATTTCGCAGGCAGTATTCACATATACCACTGAACGGAATTCCAAAATTATATCATCGTACGAGACACAGTTCAGGAACATAAACATTGAGATGCGTGGGAAACCAGCTTTTCTTAAAACGGAGCGCAAATTGCCCGGAATATACTTGTTCAGTGTTTGATAAGAGACCACTAAGCGACTTACCGAAAAGTTCGCAGAAATTTCGAACCTTAAGAGGTTTGGATTCTTCATTATAATCCATGGGTGAATAATCTGAAAGTAATAAAAGCGGTATAATCAGGGTTCGGTGTCTTGAAGAATGAAGGTCTTACATGCCTAACAACAAATATGTGGCGCATTAGCTCATTTGTAAAGAAGTCGGACTTTGAATCTGTATTATAAACGAAAGTTCGATTCTTTAAATGATCGGTGATGAAGGCGATGGGGTGGGGGGGGGGGGGGGGGTGAGAGCAGCGAGGGGTACTGGTCGGAGTTTTAAAAGGGATGAATTCAACCCTGTTTGACTCTTCAGTATCAGCTTACTACGTTCGGGATAATTATAATATTTAGAACTTGGAATTTATCTCGTTTGAACATGAAACCGATTGTTGTCTTCCGCGGAACTTCATGATTTCATACCCAAATAGGAAATACGACACGTCGAATAAGCAGGAAACATGAGTGTGACATTTACGAGATACCGGTGTTAAAGGGGCACAGAGGAAATGGAGCTCTCATTCTGTCTGTCTCGTTCACGTGTGTCGAGTACTGGTTAGTTTGAAGAAATAAATGACTTGCGCAGACCAAGGGAAACCAGATATGCTACTTCATCACGGAGACCGCAGGCGGAACGTGAACAGAATAGTTGACATGTACGTATCAGCGTGTCCCGACAGATGGAGCCCAACAAGAACAACAGTTGAATGAATGTGCAGAAAATATAATTGGGAGGATACTGGAATGCTACACAGGGAGTCAGGAGCATGCGCGCAACGAGAGGAGCGAGCGAAGTACATGGTGACCCAAAGGGTCGTTAACATTTGAAAACGCGCTAATTCGCTTAGAGAGGTAAAAAACGACATGCATGCCTGAAATACAGGGGGCTTCAATAAAACTAAAAACGAGCGCAAAAACTGGCCAACTGATGGCTTTGGACACGAACACGTGAGTGACAGCGAGTGATAATCGAGTATAAAATGAGCTGTAATGAGAGACGGTGTCAGATGCGCCAGCAATCGCGGCATGTTGACTTTCAATGTTGGTGAAGCTTTACTATGAGAATGGAGAATCCGTCACTGCAGCTGTACGATCCTATCGACATAAAAAGGGTATTCGAAAGGGTAAAGGTCCAGTGACAAGTGTTGCTGTGAAGAAAATGATCACTAAGTTCGAAGCAACGGACTGTTTAGATGATCCGCCCCGTAGTGGGCAACCAGTTCAGGAAGAAATGGAGTGTTTAGCAGTTTCTTCCTCATGTAGTAAAGTTAGCGTTCGCACAACTCGACGGCATTCCAGGCGCTACACTTTGGAGAGCACCAAGTCGTACACTCCAGTGCTATGAGCATTTGCGGTGTGGTCACTTCAAAAATGGGGGAAGACGACGATCACTTGTCTAACGTGTTGTGGATCGTCGAAGCCCATCTCACACTCCGAGAGTCTATCGACAACCACAACTGGAGAATTTGGGCTACCGAAAATTCTGTAACTGTCGCGAAATCTTATTAAATGACAAGAAAGTCATAGAGTGGTGTGAATTTACCACATCATTCGTGATGGGACCCTTTTTCTTCGAGGAAATGTCGAGTAGTGCTTCTCAAACTGTCAGTGTGACGGGTGTTGAGTACGCCCATATGTTGCAGAATATCATCATGCCTGTTCCGAGTGATAAATACTTGCTGGAAGGTGAGACTTTTATGCGGTACGGCGCTCCACTGTACACCTGCGCACATCGTTTGGTGATAGTCGCGAGATGAGCCGCCACATTCGTCACGTTGACCTCAGTCCGTGTGATTATTGGTTGTAGGGTTATGTGAAGCAAGTATATCGCGATCGTCCGACCTCATTAGGGATGCTAAAAAACGACATCCGTCGGCAGTTTCTCACCATAGATACTGATAAGCCGTACAGTGCCGTTCACAACACTGCTCCTCGACTACAGGTATTGTTGATGAATGACGGCCGACAAATTGAGCACTTGTTATAAAGGACATTGCCGCGCGGGATTAGCCGAGCGGTCTAGGGCGCTGCAGTCATGGACTGTGCGGCTGGTCCCGGCGGAGGTTCGAGTCTTCGGGCATGGGTGTGTGTGTTTGTCCTTACGATAATTTAGGGTAATTAGTGTGTAAGTTTAGGGACTGATGACCTTAGCAGCTAAGTCCCGTAAGATTCCACACACATTTGAACATTTTTTATAAAGAACATCGTCTTGACTAAAAATCAGTTAGTATGCTAATTATTGCGAACATCGTCTTTAGTAAAAATCAGTTGTTACCCTAATTATTGCTTTTGTATCATATGAAACGACATATATTGGTCTTTTTGTACACTTTATTTAGTTTCAATAAAACTCCATGTTATTTCAAGCATGTGTGTCAACTTTTACCTCTCTACCTACATTATTCCGTGAAGTATTAAATTTTCAAATGTTAACGGACTTTTGAGCCATCCTGTAGACGTTCCGTCAGCTGCTGCTCAAGTTCCACATGCTAGCTGCAGAGAAATTTAGAGTGCCTCTGAATTAAGTAAGCCTAGCTTTACTCCCTCACTTGATCACATTAATGGAATTTTACAGCAGTATTTATGACCACATCCTTTTGCGATTTCCTTTTTGTTGCTGATGAAATTTGGTTTTTTGCACACGTATCTTGACATGAAATTAATGATGCGAAGTTATTGTTTAACAATCTTTATACCTCAATTCTCTGTTTTACAAGTCCAATCAGTTACTGACGAGCATCTTTCTTTCAAGGTTCTGGCAGGAACAAGAGCAGAACTGTTCGCGCAGTTAACAGGTGAGACATCCGTAGATGCCTCTTCCTTTGCCTTCCAGTTGTCGGTCCAATCACATGTAGCTCAGTGTTTTAAGTTGATCTTTTGTCCATCAGTCCGCTTTTGTGAGTACATTCTAAGAACAGTGTCAAGTCCGTCAGGCCGACGCTCCGGATAACATCACAAACTTCAGTGTAAGACAATACTAAGATTCAAGATCTAAACGTTTGAAGAGAGGAAACGAAAGACGTTCTAAGTGCCACTTTTTTTTCACAACACGCATTTTCAGCGCTTTTGTGTTTTCGGTAGTCTGTTGCGTGTTCATTGCGCAAAGCAGTGCTTCCCTTAGGAATCCGCGTGCCATTCGTCAAAGCCTCTACGCTGCAAGACTGACACAAGACTATTTAGTCTGCTACAGCTACGAACCCATTCCATGTAATTCCAGTGCTTTGTAACCAACTACTTTGATTATAAAGATGCTTCTGAAACACTTTTGTCAATACAGACGTATAAAATCTTTAAATGCAGAGTGATCAAAGTGTCTCATACTTTCCATCTCAAATGGTCATCAAATTTCTTAGTTTGAAAGATAAGAACAGAAAAATTTCAATATATTCAATAGATGAAAGATAAGTATGTCTCATACTCACCTGTCTCAAATAGTTATCAAATTTGTTACTGTGAAAGATAAGAACGAAAAAATATCATGTGAATTTATTCAAAAGAGGAAAGATGCATGGGATGATTATTTCGTCTTAAAGACCAGCCATATTTATCAGTTGCGAAACAGAATTGCCTGTTGACGACGTTGCCGTTTCTTCCTTAACAGCACAAGGAGTTTTACAGTTAACTTTGCCATATCTGATGCCAGGAATTGAACTGTCTCAGAAGTAGAAGTCAAAACTGAGATACTTGTTTCGTAGGTTTAATTTTGTTATTCTCTCATAAAATATTTAAAATAACTGAGAAATGGTTTTCGTTGACTAGAGTTCTAACACTTAAAGTATTACAGCAGAATTTCTGTACTTGTATTACCACAAATGAAACGCAGTGCCTCTTTATTAACTGAATTGTAACAATGATTTTCTTATTGGCACTTAGAACCAATCATTTTCCTGATTTCTCACGTTCTTAATAAATTATTTATTTTCTAATTTGCCTCAGTATGTTGAAAGAAGTCTACTGTTAACGAATATGTGGATATTCTGGCAGTATGAATTAAAAGAAATAGGTTTATTATTAAGGTGTGAATAACATCTTGGCGCGATGAGCTAAATGAAAGAGGTCAATTGCTACGTGGGGAGGGACTATGTAAGGTGCTGCTGTTTTCTAATAATGATTCGGTACAAAGGTCGCCGGATGCCTGAACATCAATGATTAATACAGACTAAAGGAATAAATCCCATGGCATGTAGCTGTCTGATCTGAAAGAAGATTTGCACCGCGGAACTGTCACAGGAAACAATGTCTCTGACATATGGGTATGCCTGATGATCTTGGTTAATCTGCACTCTAGTGACAGTGGTTAATGGACAATCAAAATTATATCACGAAGAATTCGATTAGTACATATTTATTTTACAAAGCTCTACACACATGGGAAAACTAAACTTGTCAAACGTCTTCGTTCAAAAATGTCAAGAAATACGTGAAGTATTAAACTGTCTTACTTACAAGTAATGTGCATATGGTGGGTGTGCTAGGTACTGGGAAACACTATGTAAAAGAGGCGTTACTTCCAGGGATCGCAACTGAATCGAATTAAAATGACGTGGCAAAAATAACTGCATTACTCATGGTACTAAGGAGAGCTTACACATACACCGGAATTAATACGTGCACTGGGAAACTTAAGGAGCAAATTAGTAGCAACTCATGATTCACTGTTACAAACTTTGAGTCCCGAATCGCAGAATAATTGAAATGAAAAGTTAAGAACTGTGACTTGGCTGTGAAACGACTCTGATTCGGTCACAAGTTTCCTAACTTCACACGATGCTAATCTCAGCTAAATCCTATCCTCCCAGCGAGTATACCCACCATTCCGGCTGCCGCCTCGGATCTCGAACGATCACCAACTGCTCTCCATCAATCTCAGAACTGCGTCTTGTCTCTACACACTCTCCGAAACACTCTCCATCGCTCTCTGGAACACAATATTCTGTGCACTGCCCACCAAAAAGAATGTTCTCTGGAGTCTCAACAAAAATAGTCCCTCCAAAAACCTGCATCAGCCAACCAGGGCCCATGCTTATTTGTTTCATCTATCATAAAAGAGAACATTTTGCACGCGAGTCTACTCCTCTAGTTTTATGAGTCTCAGAAAAATCCACACTAGATAGGTACACTGATCAACCTGAATATTATGAACACCTATGCAATAGCCGTTATGTCCACCTTAGGCACGGATAACAGCGATCACGCGTCGTGGCATGGAAGCCGTGAAGCCTTGGTAGCTCGGTGGAGGGTGTGTGTGTGAAATCTTATGGGACTTAACTGCTAAGGTCATCAGTCCCTATCGGTGGAGGGTGTTGGCATCACATCTGCACATAAAAGTCATCTAATTCCCGTAAATTCCGAGGAGGAGGCGATGACGTCTGAAGTCACGTTCAGTCATATCTGACAGATGTGGTTCAGATCTGGCGAGTTGGTGGCGCGGAGGGGGGGGGGGGGGGCTGCACACCAATTGGAACTCGCCACCGTGTTCCTCGAACCACTCCATCACACTCTTGACCTTGTGACATGGGGCATTATCTTGCTGAAAAATGGCACTAACATCGGGAAACACGATTGTCATGAAAGGGTGTGCGTAGTTTGCAACTGGTGTACGATACTCCTTGGACCAATGGATGCCCACGTGAATGTTCCCCAAAGCATAATGGAGCCGCCGCCAGCTTGTCTACGTCGTGCTGCACAAGTGTCAAGGAGCTGTTCTCTTGGCAGAAGATGAATTCGCGCATTCCTATCGGCATGGTGACGAAGATATCGGGATTCATGATACCATTCAACGCTCTACCACTGCGCAAGCGACCAGTGCCGATGGTCAGATGCCATTTCAGTCGTATTTGCCGATGTGCCGGTGCTTACATTGGAACATGTGTGGGTTGTCAGCTGCGGTGGCCCATCTTTGGGTGTGTCCGATGCACTGTGTGTTCAGATGCACTTTTATTCTGCCCAGCATTTAAGTCTGAGGTTGGTTCCGCCACACTTCGCCGCCTGTCATGTTTTACCAGTCTATGACGTCCGACATCTGTAACGAGGAGTGGTCGGCCAACCCCACGACGCCTGGACGTGGTTTCACCTCGCTTTCGCTGCGTGCTGAAGACACTCACCATAGTACTCCTCAAACACCCGACAAGTCGTGCTGCTTCTGAAATGCTCTTGGCGAACCTCCGAGCCGTTACAGTCTGCCCTCGATCAAAGTTAAAAATATTGTCTAGCTTCCCCATTCTGCACACGGATTGCACGCTCACCGATACGACGTGCACCGTGCTTGTCTCTAATTAGCAGTCATTCCTCGCCAGGAGGTGACGCTGCTATCGCCTGGACGGGTTAATATTGATAGCAGATCCGTGCTCATAATTTTCTGGCCGATCAGTGTATTAGCATGAGAGCTCCAGTGCTGATGTTAGCCTAGCAGATATGAGGAAATGCTCCTTTCTTCCCCTACCATCCTGCGTATTTATCTAAAGTGACTCAACTCTTCACTTGATTTTCGTAATCACCTTTGATGTCAGTGTGTCTGTCAAGGTCGTAATTTTCTACTCAATCATCAGGTTGTCAACCTTCGACTAGCGTCAGTGTTTCGCCCCGGGCAAAAGACGGTCATCCGTTTCCGAGCTGGAGCCATCGAATCTGCAAGAGTCGTTTCTCCACTGTTAATAATTGAAGTGTCCTCTCTTGTGACTTGGCAAGACAGCCAAGCCACTAGGAGAGAAAGCCGAAAGGCACGCGTTTAAGCTCACGCAGGCTGGCGTGAGGTCTGGAACAGGTAAAGTAATTATACTAGCAAAAGAAGGTACGTAGCTTCTGGAATACTTAACTTTAATCCATATTTGGTGAACATCGGTCTGACGGTACATGCATCACAAGATAAATAGCAATTGATAATGGTGCCTTGCTAGGTCGTAGCAAATGACGTAGCTGAAGGCTATGCTAACTATCGTCTCGACAAATGAAAGCGTAATTTGTCAGTGAACCATCGCTAGCAAAGTCTGCTGTACAACTGGGACGAGTGCTAGGACGTCTCTCTAGACCTGCCGTGTGGCGGCGCTCGGTCTGCAATCACTGACAGTGGCGACACGCGGGACCGACGTATACTACCGGACCGCGGCCTATTTAAAGGCTACCACCTAGCAAGTGTGGTGTCTGGCGGTGACACCACATCCTCCTCTTTGCATACTGCCGAGAAAGGACCAAGACGAACGCCTAACAGTCCCGTAAATTGATGCCCTGGGTAGCGTCTTTTCTGGATGGGTTCTGTGCAGGTTCTGCAGTGTCTGAGAGACACGAAGAGAGCCGCCCTTCCCTAAGAAGCACACGACTTCCGTGTGGAACTCAGTCAACTAAACATTACAACATACGAACGAAAAATTACTATTTCAACAAGATCTGACTTGCTTGTTCCTTGACTTTTTAAGAGGAAGCGAGGAGTGCAGACCCACATTATCATTTACGTGCAGACCCAAAGAAAACAATGGAACACTTCTTTCCGAGAGGTTGGTTGCATTCGCAAACATTTAACAAGTGGCAAAAGCAAATGAACAGTTTATAAAAACAAGAACATATGAGATGGATGTGACAGATGTCTCTCAAAGTTTTGCTCTGATGAGGTGGGCAGGATAATTCTGTGGTATCAGAATACTTTCTCAATTTTTGGAGACAAATCAGTTTTGTACAAAAAGTGATGCATTGTTTCTTGATTCTCCTGAAAAACGTGAGATACGAATGTTGCAACTTTTTCCACTTCTGCTCTTCATATGCACCTTAATTTAAATACTACAATTTCTCCGAAACTACTGATATTTTTTCAAAGATGAAACGCTGTTGAACTGGCCTATTTTAGAGCTGCGATACGAAAACCAGAAAATACCAAAGCTGCATTTGGAAAGGCGAAGTTGATAGCCGCATCTCTGTAATGCATATAGCTTTCAAAAGAGACTGCACGCCAGTTAGTGAGGATTTTTTCACAATTCGTTTGGGGTAAGGACATTTCAGATATCTTAAGGCGTTCGCGAATATCTGAGATGAGAAGCTTAGGGGAATCACAGTCTATACCTGGCGCATAACGCCTCTGCGCAGCCGGCCGAGGAGACCGAACGGTTCTAGGCGCTAAAGTCTGGAACTGCGGCATCGCTACGGTCGCAGGTTCGAATCCTGCCTCGGGCATGGATGTGTGTGATGTCCTTAGGTTAGTTAAGTTTAAGTAGTCCTAAGTTCTAGGGGACTGATGTTATCAGATGTTAAGTCCCATATTGCTCTGAGCCATTTGAACCATTTGAGCCTCTGCGCACGCTTAATAGCTTGGCTGGTTGATTTGGGGGAGGGAACTAAACAGTAAAGTCATCGGTCCCATCGGATTAGGGAAGGAGCGGGAAGGAAATTGCCCGTGCCATTTCTGAGGAACCACCCTGCCAGTTACCTGAAGTGATTTAGGGAAATCGTGGCAAACCTAAATCGGATTGGCCGAACGCGGGTTTGGCCCGTCGTCCTCCCGAATGTGCGACTAGTGTGCTACACCACCTCACCTAGTCGCTTGGGAGCTTCCAAGAGCACAACACAACAGATCGTACAGAACGGTTTCTGCTGCAACTATGCCCCACACTCATTATTTTCTTCTCTGCGGGCGAGCGATGTAGTTCAATTCTTTCAAGACCGAATTGATTTTTTCATCCCACATTTCTATAATAATCATTGGACTGGTATCGGACTGATAAGTGACTGAGCCAATGTTTATAACTTCCACTAACATCTGTAGTTTTATTATTAATGATTTAAGTAATAAAACTTGGCACCAGCTACGTTTCTTCATACATAAAACGAGGCGTTTCAGGAATTTATTCTTGCATCTATTGTTCCTCCTTCATAGCGAAGAAATTCACACACATGAGGAACTACGATCCGCATTGTTTGCTTACGTGACACCAAAACACGGTACTAAAGACGTTAACGATTGTATTGTTTCTTGGATACTCTCAGAGCTGTTCCAGTTTAGTGGATTACATTATTTATTAGATGAGTTTTGCAATTCGAGCAGTAAAATAACCGATGATGGCCGAAGTAGAGATGACATAAAATATAAACTGGCAGTGGCAAGAGAAGCGTTTCCAAAGAGAAAATTGTTATAATCAGATATAGATTTAAGTGCTAGGAAGTCCTTTCTAAAGATATTTACCTGTGATGCAGCTACGAATGTGAGTCAAACATGGACGATAAACAATTTAGACAAGAATGGAATAGAAGTCTTTGAAATGTGGTACTACAGAAGAATGCTGAACATAAGTTGAGTAAATTGCGTAACTAATGAGGAGGCAGTGAACAGGAATAGAAAGAAAAGAAATTTTTGGTACAACTTGACTAAAAGAAGGGATCGGTTGACAGGACACTTTCTGAGACATCAAGGGAGTACCGATTTAGAACGGGAGGGAACTGTGGGGGATAAAAATTGTAGAGGGAGATCAAGAGATGAATGCAGTAAGCAGATTCAAAGCGTTGTGGGCTGCAGTAATCATTCATAGGTGACGAGGCTTGCACGGGGTAGAGTAGCATGGAGAGCTGCATCAAAGCAGTCCCAGGACTGAAGACCACAACAACAACAGCACATTATTTACATGAGACTGTCACCTACAAGTTCCTGTTGGTAAGTCGTATGTAGTAGCTTCAGCAAATATTAGTGCGATTTTATACATTCCTGAACCTAAGAATTTATCTGTTTTGATGTTTAAGGTGTGAAATGATTCCTGTTGTAGTTTGTTGCTTGTAGAGAAAGCTACTTTGACTTTGTGTAACACAAAAAAGTTTACTGTTCTCTAGAAAAACGTTACCTCCAAAATGCTACTCCAGGTGGGTGTAAAATCAATGTGCGCAACGGAAATACTGAACGCGAAATTGAAGATCTGTCCTTTTTGACTACCCCCTGAAGAAGATCTTAGAAACTCTTAATGGTGATTGTCTCCTACTTGCTCTTCGTAAAGACAAAAGAGTGGAGACATGGTATGCATGTGGAATATTTAAGAGTAGTTTGAAATAATAATTTCTCTATTTCAGGAACTTTTGTGGGGAGAATTAAATGTCAGACAGGTAATATTAACGGGATTGTAGTAATCTTCGGAAGTGACCAATGGTCACAATGAAACCACGTGTAGCAATAAGTTGAAATACTTCTGTGTGCTTGAGTTAAGCCGAATTACTAGCGTGTGTACAATAAGTTGAAATATTTAAGAAATAGCGTGTGTACCATAAGTTGAAATATTTAAGAAATGGCGTGTGCAGGACTTGAAATTAGAGACGAGTACTTCCACGTGGTGAGTACTGTGTGAGCCTCAAACTGTGTATGAGACAAAAGATAAAGAGAAGTAGTACTCGTCCATGGTATCAGTTGAGGACTCACGTGTGTGATGAATACGTTCTTAATATTACTTGGCGTGATATGATTCCGTGTGACGCTAGATTCAAACTCTGAGAGAGAAGCAAGGTGAGTCGGCCGTCTATCCAGCAACGCCACTTGGCTTGCATTGCACAGGAAGACGTGCAAATATCTCCAGAGTTCATAGTAGGAAAGTAGAATTACGAAGTGGGGCAGTGTCGTGTGAAACTGGGACAAATATTAATTGAAGTGGGAAAGCTGAAAGTGATAATGTTGTGACTATTCCCTGTGCAGTATTTCATATTGTAGTGTGGTGTATGTCATGTAATTTGGGTATGTGTGGTTTGCATGGGAGAGTAGCGAGGTAGTTTCAAAAGATTAGTGGGTTATGCGTGTTCCTTTTGTAGTGCTCGATCTGGAGGAATGTTTCGTGATGATGATTGTGAGAGTCGAAGTGTGAGAAATAATAGAAGATCCACCATCCTATCCAGAAAGTGCACTGTAGCGTTAAATAATTACGAGACCATAAGGTAGAGAATCACCAATGTAAAGCCATGCCCACTGGGCGGAATTTCTCATGTGTTATTGTTGTAGGTTATAGAATTTGTGTGTTTAGGTTATAGAATTTATCGGAATAAATAAGATAGTGAAAAGAAAAAGATTGGTGGACTTTTCCTTCGAATTGTATGTTGTCATGATGTCCCGAATTTATAATGTGTGCGCCATTCATATTCAGTGCGGTGGCCACGTGTTGATAAAAGCCGTTAAATAAAAGACATAAAGAAATTGTGGTATTGCCAGTGCGTAGTGAACAGTGTGAGTTCTGTAAATCACTGATAGTCAGATGTGCGTTTCCGTTGCGTATTATTCATACAGGAGGTTAATTTTTGACTTAATTGTGAGTACGAGAGTTCATGTCACTCGATAAATAAGATTGAATCCACTCGCTTGGCAGACCACTCATCTTGCAGGCCTGACTGCTTGATGCGACAGTATGAGCAAGGAATGTGGGTGCCTCTCAATATTACAAATGTTTACATGTCAATGTCCAATGGACATAAAGAGATACAAATGAATTTCCTAACTAATACGATTAATCAATTGCCCAAATCTGCCCCCTTTTTATGGCTATACGATCTAATATAAATAACGTGAAATGACTGACATCATCTACATACCAAACACTAGAAGACACTACTTTCAAAGATGATCTACAGTGGTGTGCAACGTCAGTGGAAATAAAACTCACGTGATCACAGCTGCTTAGCTTTATAGCCCTAATAAGTCGAGGCAATTAGCAATATCACCGTATGTGCTGCGTCCGGTGGGTCGGAGCGATGGTTCTCGTACACGTCTGCGACGATGGAAGAACTGGAGACACAAAATAAACTCTTTCATACACTAGGACGGCAGAAGGTGGTCCTCTGACTAATATACTCTGATACTGTATTCTCCTGTCCGTGTTCTACAGACGAGAAGCGCGAACTCCCAGCCACAAGGCCGAAGTTCAGATAACGTCTCAACGTGAGTATAGGCAGAATATGTGCTCTCAATCACTGAAAGCTGCTTACTCAACGACGACTCCCTACCCGGAGGTGAAGTCCAGAACCGTATAGGTTCGCAACAGTACAGTGCCTAACCGTTCTAACTATAAACTCTCCTGAAAGCAAAGACACAAAGTCCGTCTGTACCCACAAAAGCTGATACTGAACGACTGCTAAACATGGGCGCTTAAAACGGAAGACCTCTTCTCTCCACCGCTGGTTTCCCGGCAAAGCTCGGCTCCACTCCCTCGCAACTCAGAAAGCGAATCATATTCTAGAAACCACGGAATATTCTCGCTCTCTGCAGATTCTTTCGAACGCCGACAAACCATATTTTCGTCTTTTGTCGTCCAGCGCGGAAAGTTTGCGAGGAAATACCAATACTCATACAATGGTACGCTTCTCAGAGCAAAAAATCCTCAGAAATAACCCATCCTGCGATTTCCGAGGTTACGCTTCCTCATTTCTCTCTGCTGCGTCCCAGATATTCAGAGTTTCCAAAGTATTATCCGCTTATCCTTCCGGCCACACTACAAACCGGCCGGCCGCCGCTGTATTCTGCTTCCGCGCTGATGTGCCCCAACCATCCCGTCCGTCTTGGCTACTTCCTGTGTCAAGCAGGAGCAACACACCTGTGCGAGCTTTTCCACCCAGGGCTTGAGTTACGCCTGACGTTTCCTTTCCACTGGCGTTTCAACCTCTGCTAGTACAGGCACTCATTCATTACGCCATTTTGATAATAAAGACACTCCGTCACCTTTCATGCATTAAGCGTTAACAACTATTTACAAGGTGTACAACCTACCAAGTGATACCTAATTCCGGTTTTAAATCACGGCAAAGTATGTAGATGAGTGCATGTAAGGTGCGAAATTATAGCCACCTTACATACCTGCCAAAAATATAGTGACCACACGTTTAATTTTATTATTAATTTCTGATGACGAATAAAATTAAGTCATATCATTGTTGTATGTGGATCGTATACATGTAATTAGATTCGAAATGGAATAAATTTAGGGAAGGGAGTGAGACAAATATACAGTAGACGGCAAGCAGTAAAACAGCGTTATTAAGAAGTTCAAATCTATGAAATTTTTCTGAGCAATCATGGATGCAGTTGCTACACGTGATATTAGTTCTTGCCCATTGTTTTCGTGTCCTGTACTGTTGGCCTGGCCTCCTTATGCTCATCACTGGTCGTTGCTTTCCGGTCGCTTATAGTTACCTATCACTGTGAAATACACTACTTATTGTGAGGAAAGCTTGCCATTAACATTATTTTCATCTTTCGTCCTTGTGGGACCTGCCATACAAAAGGAAGACGAGAGACAGTTGAAAACAATGGCCGCAAGCGTTACAGCTCCACGTGATGAAACTATTACTCACGCCAAGTAAAAACATTAGGGGAAAGAATTCTTGTAGTCACAGTTCTTGTGCGTAGGAGGAAGTGTCATGAACAGCGTACTAATAGTCCTGACCGGTGGGGTGTTAGCGTGGGGAAGCGAGGTTTGCAGTTCACTTTAGTATATTTTTGTTGCATGACTCGAAAGCCACGGCTTTTAGCGAAAATATTTCCCAGTGCAAAATTAAACTACGTTAAATTACCTACAAAAATATCCTATCCATATTTTCTTTAGGTCTAATAATTTATAGGGGTGGCAAAACCACAGATTATTAGAGTTATGTTTTAATGGTATGACCAATTTTTATTGTCACATGAAGTGGGTTAAGAACAAATATTAAATGTGTGTACCACATCTGAGCGAACTATAATCGTATTAAGGAATAAATTGTACAGGGTGTACATAAAGTCTGGGAACACTTTCAATTATTTATTGCACAAGAATCAAACATGTACAGATATCATACATATGTCATTTTGAAGAGAAACCCTGAAAGTTTTTTTTTCATGTATACCGCCACAGCGTAGTTTGGTAATTTGCCAATAGTTACCGCTATTCTCAAAAATGGCTAGCTCAGGTGCGGAGCGAGCTGTTTCTTGAAATGTCCTCCCCGATCACCAGATCTCGCTCCGTGTGACTTTTTTCTGTGGGGACACATTAAAGATCTGGTGTATGTACCGCCTTTACCATGTGATGTAGCAGAGATCCGGGAGAGAGTACGGGAAGCGACTGCTACAGCCGACAATGTCATGTTGGGATGGGTATGGGAAGAATTCGATTACCGTATTGATGTATGCCGGGTCAATCACGATTCACATTTCGAATGTTTTTAAAAAAGAGATTCTGAGTTTCTCTTCAAAATGCAATATGTATGACATCTGTACAATGTTTAGTTCTTATGCAATTAATAATTGAAAGTGTTCCCGGACTTTATGTACACCCTGTATTATGGGGTTGTGGCGAGTCGCTGGGGGTAGGGGAGGGGGGATGGATGCGTGGAAGATAGACAGGTCAGAGAAGGTAAGTCGCCGTATTGCGGTCATGCATTTCCTCATTTATAGGTTTGCAAACTGAAGAGCTAGTAGGTGATTCCTCACTCCATCTATCTCACTACGTCAGAAGAAGCAAGTACAGGGTGTTTCGCAAAATTATAGTGATCCTTCTGTAGCTCACCATACAAATCTGTGGCGAAGCAGTGCTCGAACATGCTCAGGGAGTGCTTATTATCCACAAAGTGCGTTAACACTACGTGGAAAACAGATATGAGTTCCTGTTAATACTAAGGCGCGAAACGCATATGGACAGAACCTACGTAAATCTCTTCCACATTGTCAGAGGAGAAACTGATTCTTCATCATTCTACACTGCAGCTATAGTGTTCTTCCGGTAAAGCCAAATTCCACACCATGGGCGCTGCTCTCTTTGCCGTCTAGTGACAGACTATACCTTTCCAGCATTTTTCGTCCAGTTCTCTGATGGGAGCAGACAAAATAACTTCAATGAACTCGTGTTTGTTTAGTGCAGTCATTTTCAGTTTATTAAATGAGTGTTTACTTGCAGTTCTTAAGTGAGTTATTTTGTAAAGAAAGCTCAACAACTGGAACCGTCAACTGTCTACTGTCCCAAGTGTTACATGCTGCCTATATGTATTCGACAATGTCAGTTTCATTGTCTCCACTAGCAGTGACTGGAATATTTTTCACAGAATGAACGATATCAAATGCATCCACTCAGCCTGAGGTTTGCCAATATATAAAGAGACCAAGAGGTAGATTGACTCCCTCAGCAACAAAAAAATGTAACATAAGTGTTAGGAAATTCAGATATTTCAACGTAAGCCAGGCAATGCATTACAGCAGATTACTGTTCTAGGTTGTACATGATCAGTCCCGTTCCATCAAACACATCTCCACCCACGTAGCAAGATATTCTGTGGACGTGTGGTAATTAGCCCCCCTCAGTTCTCTACAAGTTCCAGCAATTTTTGAATGGAAGGGAAAAAGTAACGGTGGGAGAAGTGCGATAACTTTCTGTTAACTCACAAGGGGAGGCCACGACCTTTGGAACGCGGATTTACTTCAGACTTCGTACACTCGTAATACTCCATGAGGACAACAAAACGTGTAAGCAGTAGCGCGTGCTTCCCAAGCGTTATTGAGAAAATCGCAAGATAATTTCGGTCGTCATTTTTCCATTTTTACCACGAAGTGGCGGCAGCCGAGTGGCTAGCGTTCAAGCCCCGTAATCGCTGGGTCGAGTTCCGTTCGTCAGTTTTATTTTTATTTCTAACTCAGTCATTTTCTTTACTATTTCTATTACAATTGATATAATGGGGAAAAAACGTGTAACCCAATGAACGTTTACTAAATTTACAATGTTATGTGGCAGTCTACAAATTTTTATTAGCACAAATAATATAATATTGATAACTCTCGACTAGTAAACGAACAAACGCATAAAGTGATACTGGAAATGTATGCTTGTCCGTTTCTTCAAAATTGTTCGTATTTAACCGAAAGAGAACGAGGAAGTGCTTCTGGTGAAGACGCTATGAAAATGCATGCGATACTGCATGACCGATTATCAGCGCCGATATTTAAGGAAATGCTGCGTTATGCATGATTTGCTTCCAAATTGTCGGATGAAAGAGAGGTTTTTGAAAATGTTAACGAGGTTTGTTTTTCCACGGAAAACCTCAAAAGACCTTGCGTATGGGGAAGCATAGCATTTAATCAATGCAGCTGGTGCCGTTTAACTTTATGTTTTCCATGTTTCTACGAAAAATACCATCGTGCAACTTGTACTCGTAACGTCGAAAGCGACGATGAATTGTACAGCTTTCGAAAGCCGCCTGTGGCGGTCAAAACTTGCAGGTAACAAGTAGTTTCGGGCTCCTTCCAGCTGTAAGGGATTTCTCAAATCACGGACAAGCATACATTTTTAGTATCAATTTATGCGTTTAGTCGTTTACTAGTCGATAGTTAAGAATATTATATCATTTGTGATAATAAAAATTTATAGACTGCCTCATAACATTGTAAATTTAACAAAAGTTCATCCGGTTACACGTATTTTTCCCATTATATCAATTGTAATATAAATAGCAAAGAAAATGACTGTGTTAGAAATTAAAAAAAAAAAAACTGACGAACGGGACTGGATCCAGCGATTACGGGGCTTGAACGCTAACCACCTTTTTTTTTTTTTTTTTTTTTTAATCTCATTTTGTTCGTTTTCGTTCGTTGTATCTGCTCTGGGCGGACGTCGAAAGACACCCGTTTCAGTTCGTTGTTGATCCATTTTTTTTTATCACCGAACACGCTGAGCTACCGTGCCGGCTAACCACTCGGCTGCCGCCGCTTCATGGTAAAAATGGCCACGCACAGCCATATATATTTGACGACCGAAATTATCTTGCGATTTTCTCAGTAACGCTTGAGAAGTACGCGCTACTGCTTACACGTTTTGTTGACCTCATGGAGTACTACGAGTGTATGAATTTTACAGTAAATCCACATTCCAAACGTCGGGCCTCCCCTTGTCAGTAATTCACCTCTAAGTGGCTACAACACGGTTGCATGGCTTTGCAATATGCCATCAGCGATAGACAGCAGGAAGAGGTCACATTTATCATTGCAGTTCCTTTCCCAGCAACCCTACATAGGCCACTGACAACGTCAGAATTACAAATTAAACACTTGTCAGCCACTGTTTATAGGAAAGTTTTTACACGAAAGCTCACTTTACAACTGCAATTTCCCCTCTAGCAATGTGTAATAGTTCTGTCTGTATGCGTTCCTTGCGCTAGTATTAAGAGTAAATCATATCTATATTCCATACAGTGTTAACGCACTTTTTGGAAAATAACCAATTCCTGGGAATGTCTGCACTGTGTCGTCAGTGATTCATAACGCGAGTTGCGGACAGATAGGTACAACTTTCTGAAACACCCTGTAGTTGTGACGTAGCGGACTAGAGACAGGGAAGACCAGACCGAGGAAGAAATGTAGTCCATGACCACAACCCGGCTCACTGCCGTCCCTCACTCGTCTATTCTCTACCCCCTCCCCTTGTAGCCCTTCACACCATTTATCCGTTGATACGGTTCTACTTCACTTAGATGTGGTACACAAATTTACTATTTGTTCTTAATTCACTTTATTTAACAGTAAAATTTTATTTCATACCATTAGAGCTCTACATGAAAAGGTTTTACAGATATTGCTACCATTCGCAAAATTTTTTAACTATTTAAACTGATTCATTAGCAACATGTTTCTAAGTTAGACTTCATTATCAGTCTACAGTGGCAATATGAAAAACATTTAGCACAAATGTACATGGATATTAAAGTTTCTTTATGTGCCTTTGGCATGCGCTGTAGTCATCTTTGATCTTGTGACCTGTCAATCTTCTCATGATGTGTAGAGGTATCTCCATTTCTATGGCTATTTTGGACGTGTTAGCCCTATTCCTTCTAAACTTCTTAAGGTAACTTGAAGCACGTTAACACAAGCAAATGAACATTAATAATATTTGCTGATGACTTTGCTATCCTCAGTGAATCTGACGAAGAATTACCTGGTCCGTTGAGTGGGATGAATAGGCTACTATGCACAGAATAGGGATTGAGAGTGAATCAAAGGAAGACCAAAATAATGAGAAGTAACGGAAATGAGATTAGCGATAAACTTTACGTCAGAATTAGTGACCACATAGTAGACCCTGAAAGGAGACTAACACATGACTGGTGACGCAAGGAGAATTTGAAAGCAAATTAATGTAGGCCAGAGGGCATTCCTCGATAAAAGAAGACTGCTGGTATTAGACATAAGCGTTAATTTGAGAAAGCAATTCCTGACAATGTACTACTGGAGCACACCATTCTGAGGATGTGAATGATTGATCGTGGAGAAACAGGAAAAGAAATCGTTTGAGGTGTTTTGTTATAGCAGGATGTATAAGGGAAGAAATGAAGAGATTCTCGGTGCACAACAGGTGAGAAAGGGAACAGTTAGAAAATTGATACATACTTGATGTTAAAATTGGTTGTTTGCTCCGTTGCTTCATATGGAACGGATCCCTATAGTTTCTAACATACCTCCATTTCTTCTACTGGCTATTGGTGGCGGAGACTTGCCATGAGTATGTACAAGTGATAACTTGCGCAATGGATATTATAACGCTACTGAAGTCGCCCTGACACATAATCGTCCCCCAGTAGGAGTACGTTATTCTCATTAATTCTATAAATTGTCATGTGATACCCTACCCATTTCCTAATCTTGTCCTGTGGATACGATACAATGTCAGGATAAGCCGACAAAATCAAAATCCAGTCCTCCTGTTAATGAATAAGTTATAAAATGTACACAAGAGACAATATTAATTGGTACAGGAAAATACTACCTACTAAAGGATAAATTCCGTCATTTTCACACATTTATTCATCATAAAAATAATTTAAAGACACTAAACAATAATTACAAATCTCAGGTTCTCCCTGTATTAACAATGGCCCTTAAACTGTCTGGCTCTGTCCTATAATGTACTCGATATCTGTGATGAGTAACTGACATCTCCCGTCGTTCTAAATAGCAAGAAGGAACTATTATCTCAATGAACAGTGTGAAACGTCAGGGCAGAACGGAATAGAACACGTGATTCACCAATGTAGATTCACTTTCATACCCGCCGGTTCATAAGCAAGATCACCGTAATGATCAGAAGCTATAACCGCAGAACTTCTCGTCTCCGCGAGATAATAGCAAATTTGTACTTCACCAAAATTATAGCCAAAGACGTCCGTCGACCTCCGTGGACCTCCAAGACGACTCTCCTGCTCCACGGTTCCGCAACGACTCTCATTTTTTCTCTCTTCTTTTCGCTGCTCAAAGTCTTTTCTCCCCCTTAAATTTTGATGGCGAATCATCTTTCCGAAAAGCGCTAGTTTCTGAACGCCGACCAATCGCAGTTTTGAATCCAGATCGAAGTTTCTGTAAGTTCTTTCTATGTCCGTAAGGAAGTACACGAATACCTGATGCCATGTGTTGTTGGCCGACCAGGCCGCCTTCTCACGCCTGCCCGCCGGACACGCGTTCCCGTTTTGCAGGTGGTCCAGCTCACGGGCGAGTCCCAGGATTAGCAGCGGAAGCGGCTGTGCCGTCCTATTGTCCGAAGGAATGTGTGAGCTTCCTCTGTCCTTCCGTTCTAACACGAGTTTGATAGCTCTGCTTGTTCCCAAGCCACCAAACGTGCAGACATTATACAATAAAGTATACTAGACGATGTCAGTCACATACATGTTAGATTCGTTTTAGCAGTTACCAGAGAGCGCCAGGCAATAGGCTGTACTGCGCATACGCAGCTACGATGGCGTAGGCAGCCCGTGCTTGGTGCTTGCTCTGCTCATACGCTTTTCGTCGCGTTTTTTCTGGTGGAATTTCGTGATGGGGCATCACGTGACCATGTGCAGCCCTGCGGCATGTTGTTGAGAGGACATACAGAGTCGTGCTTAGAGCAATTGTTTTATCATATCCCACCCAGATAAAGGATGCAAATAAGGAAGCAGTTCTTGGCAAAATATCATTTCAAAATTAGACTCCACAGCTCGAAGTACCATAACATTTTGCTATGCGGTGGATTTGACAGATTTTTTAAAAAAAATTCGTATTCTGCAATATTGTTATGCAGCATTTCCAGCAGGTTTACATCTACACAGCACTGCAAAAAGCTACTAGTATGGAATACAAATTTCTTGCAAAAAAAAAAAAGAAAGAAACAGTTTCTTGTGTAGCTTACACTGGAATAAAGGACAATAAATTTCATGACTATTTCAAAATGTGCAAAAAACTAACAAGGTTGTCTTTGAGGCAAAGAAACTGTACAAGTGACAGTTTATATTCTACTCTAGGATTAAATACGAAGCCATGTGCGGAGTTAAAACACGGTATGCTGCCAGTCTACAATTTACCACAGAATGGCATTCTATAAATTTAAGACGTAAACACAAATTAAGAAATAACTTCAGGCCTAGAGGAAGTACTAGACAAGTGCCTTGTGATCGTAAAACTCTTTCACAGAAGGCAGATTTGTAAAATTCTCTCCAGCTGTCATTATATTTGAAACAAAATATTTAGTTCAAAACTACTGACGAAATTTGCCTACTTAGTCAGCTTCAAGTAAATGTTTACGTATGTTCGTACGTATGTAGCATTAAGAGATCTTACAGTGTCATAAAAGGAACAGGACATGAGAGACTACTCCAGCCAGCATTGGAATTTCATAAACCACAGTAAAATGCTTCATTCCGCTCTAATTGCACATTTCTATGTCCAGATGCTCTCTGAAGTACCTGATATTCAGCTTTTGATGTGGTTTTCGTGATACCAATTTTCTCGGCGGTCCAGCACTGTATTCTCATGTTTGGTTCTTTATTATGGTATAATGTCATTCGTCCCAGAAAATGAAAATTTGCACTTGAAATTGAACGAAGTTGAAAGTAGCCAATAATGCGGAACGAAACACTTTCAAATAAACTAACTGCCTCAGCAGAAAAAAATTTATAGAAGCAAATTTCTCTACAAAACAGACAGAAATGGCTTCATTAAGACATTAATGGTTGATTGCTAATAACGTGGAAATAATATGAAATCAGAAAATTGGAACTACTACCTTATTTTGGTCTTTCATGGTTATGAGAATGTATATTAATTCACTTGATGGCCCCCGGCCACAGAAATCTATTTTGATTTCATTTGACGTGGGAGCTGTAAGTGAAGAGACCAGCAATGTTAGGAAGACACGAAACATATACACGGGTCACGCGAGGAAGGATCCCCCTTCCCCGCCCACTATGTCGTATTGGATGTAAACGCGGTCTGTAAGTTGTAAAATAACGCCACCTTACCAGTTGTGTAGGTCTTTCGCCACTGTGCCATTTCACAATGTTGCCTGTAGTTCACCATCCAGGAGGTTGCCTATACGTTCGTTTGAGCAGTTACCAGACAGCGCCATGCAACAGGCTGTACTGCGCATGCGCAGCTACGATGACGAGGCAGCCAGTGCTTGGTGCTTGCTCTTCTCATACGCCTTTCGTCGCATTTCTGGTGGAATTTCGTCCGTGGTGGAGCATCACGTGACCATATGCAGCCCTGCGGCATGTTGTTGAGAGGACATACAGAGTTGTACGTAGAGCAATTGTTTTATCATATCCCACCCAGATAAAGGATGCAAATAAGGAAGCAGTTCTTGGCAAAATATCATTTTAAAATTAGACTCCACAGCTCGGGGTGAACTTGACAGATTTTTTTCTTTATTTTAATTTAAGAAATAAGTTCAGGCCTAGAGGAAGTGCTAGACAGGTGCCTTGTGATCGAAAAAAACTTTCACAGAGGGCAAATTTGTAAAATTCTGGAACAGCCGTCATTATATTTGAAACAAAATATTTAATTTAAAACTACTGTCCAAATTTGCCTACCTAGTCAGCTTCAAGTAAATGTTTACATATGATCGTACGTATACAGCATTAAGAGATCTTACTGTGTCATAAAAGGAACAGGACATCAGACTACTCCAGCCAGCATCGGAATTTCATAAACCATACTAAAATGCTTCATTCCACTCTAATTGCACATTTCTATGTCCAGATGCACTCTGAAGTACCTGATATTCAGCTTTTCATGTGGTTTTCGTGATACGAATTTTCTCGGCGGTCCAGTACTGTATTCTCCTGTTTGGTTTTTTATTATGGTATAATGTCATTCGTTCCAGAAAATGCAAATTTGTGCTTGAAATTGAACGAAGTTGAAAGTAGCCAATAGTGCAGAATGAAACGTTTCGTTTCAAATAAACTGACTGCCTCAGCAGCAAAAAATTAATAGAAGCAAATTTCTCTACAAAACAGACAGAAATGGCTTCATTAAGACATTAATGGTTGATTGCTAATAAGGTGGAAACTATATAAAATCAGAAAATTGGAACTACTAACTTATTTTGGTCTTTCATGGTTATGAGAATGTATATTAATTCACTTGATGGCTCCCGGCCACAGAAATCTATTTTGATTTCATTTGACGTTGGAGCTGTAAGTGAAGAGAGCAGCAATATTAGGAAGACACGAAACATATACACGGGTCACGTGAGGAAGGATTCCCCCCCCCCTACTATAACTCAGCTTGCTCTGCGCATGCGCGAATCTGGCAGCTTGGGCGCGCCAGAAAAATTTTTCCGGGTAGCATCTGGCTACTTGCTGCTACTGCTCATACAGCAAACAGCCAAGCTTCAAGTAGCCAGAAGTGGGAGGAAGGCACTGCTCATACGCGAATTTAGCTCCGCGCATGCGCACGAGCGCGATGGCAACTGCTCATACTAACCTGTTTTTAATGAACGAGCACAAACCTGTCTTTTCTATCATTGAAGGGGCTTACTTATGTCGTATTGGATGTAAACGCGGTCTGTAAGTTGTAAAATAACGCCACCTTACCAGTTGTGTAGGTCTTTCGCCACTGTGCCATTTCACAGTGTTGCCTGTAGTTCACCATCCAGGAGGTTGTCTATACGTTCGTTTCAGCAGTTACCAGAGAGCGCCATGCAACAGGCTGTACTGCGCATGCGCAGCTACGATGACGAGGCAGCCAGTGCTTGGTGCTTGCTCTTCTCATACGCCTTTAGTCGCATTTCTGGTGGAATTTCGTGATGGGGCATCACGTGACCATGTGCAGCCCTGCGGCATGTTGTTGAGAGGACATACAGAGTTGTACGTAGAGCAATTGTTTTATCATATCCCACCCAGATAAAGGATGCAAATAAGGAAGCAGTTCTTGGCAAAATATCATTTTAAAATTAGACTCCACAGCTCAGGGTGAATTTGACAGATTTTTTTTTTTTTTTTTTTTTTAAATTTAAGAAATAAGTTCAGGCCTAGAGGAAGTGCTAGACAGGTGCCTTGTGATCGAAAAAACTTTCACAGAGGGCAAATTTGTAAAATTCTGGAACAGCCGTCATTATATTTGAAACAAAATATTTAATTTAAAACTACTGTCCAAATTTGCCTACCTAGTCAGCTTCAAGTAAATGTTTACATATGATCGTACGTATACAGCATTAAGAGATCTTACTGTGTCATAAAAGGAACAGGACATCAGACTACTCCAGCCTGCATCGGAATTTCATAAACCATACTAAAATGCTTCATTCCACTCTAATTGCACATTTCTATGTCCAGATGCACTCTGAAGTACCTGATATTCAGCTTTTCATGTGGTTTTCGTGATACGAATTTTCTCGGCGGTCCAGTACTGTATTCTCCTGTTTGGTTTTTTATTATGGTATAATGTCATTCGTTCCAGAAAATGCAAATTTGTGCTTGAAATTGAACGAAGTTGAAAGTAGCCAATAGTGCAGAATGAAACGTTTCGTTTCAAATAAACTGACTGCCTCAGCAGAAAAAAATTAATAGAAGCAAATTTCTCTACAAAACAGACAGAAATGGCTTCATTAAGACATTAATGGTTGATTGCTAATAAGGTGGAAACTATATAAAATCAGAAAATTGGAACTACTAACTTATTTTGGTCTTTCATGGTTATGAGAATGTATATTAATTCACTTGATGGCTCCCGGCCACAGAAATCTATTTTGATTTCATTTGACGTTGGAGCTGTAAGTGAAGAGAGCAGCAATATTAGGAAGACACGAAACATATACACGGGTCACGTGAGGAAGGATTCCCCCCCCCCCTCCTCCCCCCCCTACTATAACTCAGCTTGCTCTGCGCATGCGCGAATCTGGCAGCTTGGGCGCGCCAGAAAAATTTTTCCGGGTAGCATTTGGCTACTTGCTGCTACTGCTCATACAGCAAACAGCCAAGCTTCAAGTAGCCAGAAGTGGGAGGAAGGCACTGCTCATACGCGAATTCAGCTCTGCGCATGCGCACTAGCCCAATGGCAATTGCTCATACGAACCCGTTTTTAATGAACGAGCACAAACCTGTCTTTTCTATCACTGAAGGGGCTTACTTATGTCGTATTGGGTGTAAATGCGGTTTGTAATTTGTAAAATAACGCCACCTTACCAGTTGTGTAAGTCTTTCGCCACTGTGCCATTTCACAGTGTTGCCTGAGATTGTCTATATGACGGGCTCATTCTTTGAATCCGTGTATTGATGACATGCAAGACACGAGTCATATAAATTTGACTACGTGGAAGACTCGGCCATCGCATATGCAGCAAAAATTTTAACGCCTCGACATGCGGTGTCATGTATCGATATTACCCATAGGCATCAAAGCTGGCAATGGAATTGCAAGTTTCCGTCAGAGGCCGATAGAGGTCGTTTGGGATCCGGCGGACCCAATTCAGCACGCGCGCTGCGCCACTCCTCCAGCTGCTCTGGACTGCAAGCGCCCTCTGCCGCCTCAGCGCAGGACGACCGGTAGCAGCCACACGTCCCACTTGCACTTGCAGCCACTTTGCTATGTGACACTACGCAGACACCGCCTAGTCGCAGCTCTTTCGTGAATGAAACAAAATTATTTCGAAAGTCGTGCAATAAGTACGGAAACATTTGTTCTGTTAGCAGGTTGGTTTTATTCAGGGTTCCAATACATTATATTATTCCCCACTCTTCTGGCTACAAAACCCTATTTTTCGATGTAATGTCCGGTCAATACGACAGTCTTGCGCTACCTTACTGGGAGGGCCTGTATGATCCCATGGTACCACTCCACTGGTCGATGTCTGGGCCGCCGGCCGCTGTGGCCGAGCGGTTCTAGGCGCTTCAGTCTGGAACCGCGCGACCGCTATGGCCGCAGGTTCGAATCCTGCCTCGGGCGTGGATGTGTGTGACGTCCTTAGGTTAGTTAGGTTTAAGGAGATCTAAGTTCTAGGAGACTGATGACCTCAGATGTTAAGTCCCATAGTGCTCAGAGCCATTTGATGTCTGAGCCAACGTCATACCGTATCAGTAACCTCCCCATCTTCCACGTACTGCTTCCCACGGAGTGCATCCGTCTGTGGGCCAAAGAGATGAAAATCGGAAGGTGTGAGATCCGGGCTGTTCGGTGGATGAGAAGGAAAAGTCCAGTGAAATTTTGTGGTCTTCTCTCGAGAGGGCTTGCGTTGTCATTGAGGTGAAGTTCATCTGCATTTTTGCAGCGACGAAAACGCTGAAGTCGTTTATTTAATTTCGTGAGCGTAGTACACTTCAGAGTTGACGGTTGCACCATTAGTGAGGACATTAAACAGAATAAACTCTTCAGAGTGCTAGAAGACCGATGCCATGGCTTTACCGGTGGAGGGGGCGGCTTTGAATTTACTCCGTGGATTGGTGCTACCTAACAGGAAATTTGGAACGGTTTTTAGTTAGGGAGTCCACAACACCGCCTGCAACACACGTGTGACGTCACTGGCTTGCATGCTACCTGCTGTTACAGATAGGAGTCGACTCGTACCTTCTGGAAGTACAATGAGCTGCGCTGCCCGCCAGGAAGTTGCCGTAGGAGTGAAAGAAAAAGGACATGCCGCTACGAAGTGTGGGAGTTGCGCAACATCGCAACAATACCACGCACCGCCTCTGGTTAATACATTATACGATGAATGCGCCTGTAAAAGCCGAACGAGTAAATAAAGAAGAGGCAGTTAAGCAGTCGTTCTGACTGCGGGCCCTGAAGGCGTCGCATGTGGTGCAATGGCTAGTACCCTCTGCTGCCGCGCACTTCACGGTGGTTTGCAGAGCAATAGCCTCGTTTGCCGGACACACGCGCTCGCGAGTCTGTGCCTCGAGTCATTTATAGGCGCTTCCATCAGCTCGCCAGCTCCCCCTCGGGCAGCGGCTGCTTGACCGGCGCCGACTCGACAAGTGATTCGTAACGAGCGCGCGCCGGCGTCTGCTTAGCGCGGCCCTGTGACCCGCGGCTGGCTGGCGGCCAAGTAAACACCTGCAGGTGTGCGCCGTTGCCCGCCAGCGCCGGCGAGGTTGCTGCTCGCTTCTGCGAGGCGGTAAGCGGTGCCGCTGTCGTGTGGTTCTTGCGCAGGTTCCTTAAAAGCTCCAGCCCTACTCTGGAACGGTATCTTCGGAAAGCCGGCGTTCGATATGCCAGTTCGTTCCAGTTCAGTTCGACGTTTATACTCCACCTATCTTAGGCTATCTGTGCAGGTGGCGCCAGCCGTGCGGTATTCGGCGAACACAGAGCGAGTACTGGAAGCGTTCTTGCGCAAGTAATTGTTCCTCAACCTAGTTTTTCGTTATTATATCTACTCTCGTGGGGACGGAATCAATTTTTACTGACGTCAAAACTTACGGACGGAAGTAAGTTTTCCACGATGTGTCACTGCCAAGAAACATTGCTCGATGCAGCGTGGACCATATATACAGTAATGTGCAAATTAGCTGGGGAAAACTGATATCGTACAAGAAAATAAAGAGTTAGCTGTAACTGTGGTGTCACCGCCAGATACCACACTTCTACCACTATGCGACTTAACTTCTGAGGTCATCAGTCGCTTAGAACTTAGAACTAATTAAACATAACCTAAGGACATCACATACATCCATGGACGAGGCAGGATTCGAAGCTGCGACCGTAGCGGTCTCGCGGTTCCGGACTGAAGCGCCTAGAACCGCTCGGCCACCGGGGCCAGCGAACACGGTGCATTCACGGCTCATTGTGGCACTGTACCCCTTTCTCATGTGCATCTTTTCAGTAGTGCATTCGATCCTGACTCCATTTTTGTGGATGACAGTGCATGACCGCACCCAAAAGAGCAGGTGGAGGACCTCTTGGAACGAATGGATATTCGGCGAATGGACTAGCCTACCCGTTTCCTCAACTTAAGTCCCATGGAGCGGGTGTGTGATGTGTTTGGAGACGTATTTTTATAGTGTCAGGGGAGCATGCTGAACTGCGGTGACGTAAGTCTTTGAACAATAGTATCGGTTACCATCTGCACTACACCGTAGCAGCTCTTCCTACAGTAGTGTGCAAATTAATGGGGAAGAAATTTAATTGTGCGCATTCATCACTGTATATACAATACCGTTACTAGCGTATTGAATATTAATTACTAATGTGTCCTCCTTTTGCTTTAAAAAGTTTCTGAACACATTGTGTCATAGATTCGACCAGGTTAGATAAATTCTTTCGTAGTTCGCTGTCATGAAACCATACATTTACTAACATTTATTCTTTTGGTGAACAATCCATTTTAGCAAGACATCTTTTCATAATACTCCACAAATTCCCGAAGGGATTTAAGTCTGGTGAATTGCCAGACCACCGAAGCACATTAATGTTGGTTTCTTCTACGAACGTCTTGGCTGCTTCAGTAATGTGACAGGGGGCCAGATCATATTGAAATGTTCCTCCACCATCAGCGGAAGTCAAGATGAATGGCACAGTAATCCGTCTAAGTATTTCCATGTATAACATTGAATTCATTATGTCGTCAACTGGAACTACGGCCCCAGTAGGGCGACTTACATCCAATAAACGCCAAAACATATTTTTTTTTGCGTGGGTACTTTAAAGTCTGTTCAAGATGCTTAGCTCTCAGTGCCTCGTGCGTGCTTAGTCTGACAATTACACTTTTCCAGTCATTAGAGGTCCAAGATTTATATACTTTGGCCCATGCCAACAGTTATTTCTTCTCGGCAGGTGTTAACAACTGCTTCTTTATTGGCTTTCGTGCCTTCCGCCCACAATCAGCATGATTACGCCGCATTGTTGAAGAGTAAATTTCAACCCCAGAAGCTAAAAATATCTCTGAAGCTCTTTACTTGTGAGGATGAATTCTACTGTTTCTACGTAGAGTTCGTCAGTTATAGGGGTGGTTTTGCATTTTAGTACACATCTGCCTGCTTTTTCTCTTTGGAGAAAGTGAGGTGCTACCTCTGTAAACACAAACAAGTCTCGAAACACTAGATTTTCCCTCACCAATAACAGATGCTACACCTCTTATAGACGAACAAATATTTTTCCCCGCTTCCTAGGTGAAATGTCCATTTTAACACAAAGTTTTCCTGAAGAAATAACACACGCTGTTGCTACACATACAACTGATTTGGAGGGGCCTTACAGTGTCAAGGCAACAAGAGTCCAACAATTGGGCAGTTGAAAATGGTTACTGTAGTGTTGGCAGAAGGGCCAACACCGTGTTACTAGAGGAGGCCGAAATGCACCCGTTTTAGCTCACGCAGGCTGGCGTGAGGTCTGGAACATGACAAGGAATTAGAATTCAGAAAGCGGACGTAATTAGTTTGATACTTAACTTTAATCCATTAATGATGAACGTCGCTCTTGACGGTACATGATTCACAATATTATCTGTTCAGAATACATTCTTGAAGTAATGATAGCAACTGAATATGGCGCGTTGCTAGGTCGTAGCAAATGACGTAGGTGAAGGCTATGCTAAACTATCGTCTCGGCAAATGAGAGCGTAAGTAGACAGTGAACCATCGCTAGCAAAGTCGGCTGTATAACTGGGGCGAGTGCTAGGGAGTCTCTCTAGACTAAACCTGCCGTGTGGCGGCGCTCGGTCTGCAATCACTGATAGTGGCGACACGCGGGTCCGACGTATACTAACGGACCGCGACCGATTTAAAGGCAGGTTATGTTTAATGCAGCTTCGAATCCTGCCTCGTCCATGGATGTATGTGATGTCCTTAGGTTATGTTTAATTAGTTCTAAGTTCTAAGCGACTGATGACCTCAGAAGTTAAGTCGCATAGTGCTCAGAGACATTTTTTTTTAGGTAAATTGGGTGAAAGGTGATCCCTAATAATTCCAAAATCATTTAAACTACGACATTATTTTCTTAGAAAACTGACATATTATAAACTGGAAGTATGCGAACCTTGCAAGAGTTTGGATAATAATTTAATACGTCAACGATCGCTCAGATATACAGGGTGATCACAAACAGTCTGAAAAGCTTGTGTCCGCACCGCGTGGTCGTGCGGTAGCGTTCTCGCTTCCCACGCCCGGGTTCCCGGGTTCGATTCCCGGCGGGGTTAGGGATTTTCTCTGTGCCTCGTGATGACTGGGTGTTGTGTGATGTCCGTAGGTTAGTTAGGTTTAAGTAGTTCTAACTTCAAGGGGACTGATGACCATAGATGTTAAGTCCCATAGTCCTCAGAGCCATTTGAAACATTTGAAAAGCTTGTAAGGTCCTTGCAGGATAGGTTGTGCTGAGAAACAATTGTTAAGAAAAGTGCTGGATACGCCCACTGTTTCCGAGTTCGCTAGCACTGTAGTCAACAATCAGACCGTGGCGCGCGCAAATTCCAGAGGCCTGCGCGGTACAATTAATGTAAGTGGTTCTTATAGTACAGAAGATAGAGCACGAGACAGCTCAGTCTTTGGCTCGATTTACATCTTTACACGTCCAATTTTTGTATCTGCCTCTTGTCTGGTTTTTGGAAACCAAACAAAGGACACGTTTGCGTCACCGCCTCTGGCGGGCCGCTTGAAATTGCTTGTGCAATATCCTGACTGTCTAACTTCAATGCCAGTTAACTCGGAAACGTTACAAGGTATCGAATTTTTTCTTAACAGTTATTTCTCAACACAGCCTTTCCTGCAACACACTTACAAACGTTTCAGGCTGTTGCTGAACACCCTGTATACAGGCTGTTTTGACATGAGACAACCAAGTTGGAGAGGAATTCCGCCTTATGCACGACACTTTTGTAGTTTTTCTTTCGCACACACATTTTCAGCAACTTTTGTGCTATTTTCAGTAGTGTTTATTTGTTTATTTTTCTTCGCACATGAAGCTATTGGATGTTTATGCTATAAGCTTTAGATCTACTACGCAATTTAGCAATCTACAGCTTATCATCTGCAAAGAGCAAAACGCTGTTTTATTTTTTTGTTTACTACGCATTTGCAACCGAGAATTACCATGTATCTCGTTATTTTGCGTGTTATTGCAATGTTTGATGTTGAAGTGTTTTTACTTTGGTTGTGTCGAGGTAACACGATTTTTTTATACATGTTAGAAAATACCCACAAGAAATGTTAAACGAGCATACAGAATTTAGACACCAGTGCTACCTCAAAAACTTTATTGGACTCTTAGAACACAAAAATGGATGAATCGGAAATAAAAAATGCAACAACCAAAGACAATCGTAACAGGTTTCAGTTAATAAAATAATATCGCTTTTCATCTGCATAATCTTTCGAAGCATATAGCGTAATAAGAGTGGAACTGTCAAAACACTGTCACGCCGTAATTAACGTGTCATTTTCAATATATTACGACGTCTACCATCTTATTAAAACAGTGACAGTTGTAAGACAGTTCACTTAAGACGTAATGTGAACGTCACATCAGTCTAGACGTGAGTACAATACAGTCATTTTAATATAAGTGGCATTCACATTTATACACGTTCTCACCAGAATTGTATTCGCAGATATTTGACAATGACGGATAATGTCGAAACAGTCTGTCGTAAATAAAGATTTGTTATTATAAGCAGCTATATCGTTGTATCTATTCTAAAAATCATGTCATTATAACACGATTATTTCTTTCACTTTTCTCGTTACACATGCGTTTTCTAAGATTTGTTCGCCAAGCACACAGTTTTTCCCATTATTCTACATTTAACTTACGATGTAAGCGCAAATATTTGTGTTATATTGCTGCTGTTCAAACGTTACTTGACTGTTGCAAATGTGATTGTACAAACAATTTGACTGGACTCTGACATTTCTGGCAGATAAGCTACTTGTATGGCAAAGTAATATTCTGTTCCTTACGGGGTTGATTGTGGTGAGACCCCAGACCATTGGAATGCTTGTTTAGGTGGCCATGTTTCCGTGGACATCGGGGTTGATTGGTTTCTGTGCGACCCTCGCGCTAGCCGCCACGGGATACAAAGCACAACAATTGTAAAAAGGTAAAATTTCCGTGAAGTGGTAGTGGCAGGTGCATCTGCCACGGCTGCACACATTTCGTGCGAGCCCCTACACGCTCGGAACAACCCACCACTGCAGCGCCAGCGCTTTGTAAACGCGAACACGTAACGCCTCGGTAGCACTGCTCTGTGGAACTCGTTCTGGCAGAGCGCGCGTAACGGCTGTTGTACGTGTTCCAGAGAAGATCGAAATAATTTTAATTTGTGGCACCCCAGTGGTGAGAGGCAAGGGGACTCACCGATATCAAGCATCCCGAGGGGAAGAGAAAACTGTTACACCTACGTCGTTGTTCCTGTACCAGGCTATACGAATCCAGTCACACAACTGCGACGATACTCCATATGCACGCAATTTTGATTAATAGTCGCTTCTGGAAATTTAGGAATGGGGAATCGATCTGAGATTCCTTGTTGACAGCACTCATTACTTCATGGGAATAAATAGCTAGATGCGTTACACAAGAACGATATTTTCTGAATCCGTGTTGGTTATGTATCAATAAGTCATTTTCCTCAAGGTGATACTCGAACATTATGAATCACCTTGAATGGCTTTCGTTGGGCGGTGGCGCTAGTGTTTACATTGTTTGTTTATGTGAGTGTGTCTGTCTGCGTGTTAAGGTGGATTCAAAAAATGGTTGAAATGGCTCTGAGCACTATGGGACTTAACATCTGTGGTCATCAGTCCCCTAGAACTTAGAACTACTTAAACCTAACTAACCTAAGGATATCACACACATCCATGCCCAAAGCAGGATTCGAATTTGCGACCGTAGCGGTTGTGCGGTTACAGACTGTAGCGCCTAGAACCGCTCGGCCACACCGGCCGGCTAAGGTGGATTCAGGCATGACGGAAAGTCGCCGTCACGTCGGTCACGTCAAAAGATTCTCCTCCGTTCAGATGGTGGCATTCAGACGCGCCGTCAACGGAATGTCATCGACGCGTCACGTCATTTCCGCGTCACGTCAAGATTTTTCGGGAAGAATGTTTCGGCGGGCCATTGACGGAGTCACGTGATATTTCCCTGTTGCTGCCTGCAAGTAGCATCTCCATATGTATTTTCTTCTGTTGAGAAATATGGCCTATGGAAACATACGTTCTGTAGTGGTGATATTGGACGCCTAAATCTTAAATTCCACTACGTAATTTTTATTCATATCTTCCTTAACAGGTAAAAAACTGTTGTTTGTACATTCTGAAATATTTACAGAAAGATGACTCCTCTTCCAGATTCTTGTAAAGTGTGTGGAACTCCCCTTCACAGTCTCGACTTTTTAACAATTTTCTAACACATATCTCTTTGCTCGCTGCTCCTTTTCCTCATCGTCAAGTGCAACAGCAAGCGTTGCAAGCTCCTGAAACGTCCTCTTTGAACAATTATACATGACTGTGCTTAAACAGACACACAATATTTTTAGCGCAACGCAATCTGACTTTCAAAAATCCCTACAAAAGAATGGCCCTGACTTACATTAACCTATACTTTTCACAAATCACTTACCTTACAAAAATCTTCGTTCCTCGAACTACTGCAATACAGCGAGCGCCACTACTGCCAGCTAAATAAAAGATTCAAACTACGGAAGGCACTAACTACTGATAGGCATAGTTAGCAAATGAAAGATTTTAATAGAGAACAAACAATGTATTTACCTTAATAGTGTTGAAAAATCATAATATACATAGCAGTTCATGACATCCAGTCTTACAAATTTCAAAACTCCGCCATTTCTCTCCCCACATCCACCACTGCTGGCGGCTCACCTCCAACTGCGCAACGCTACGCGCTGTTCACATCCAGCTGCCGCTGCCCAACACTACAATGGCAGACAACAATGCAAACTAGCCACAGACTGCACACAGCACAGCCAGTGATTTTCATACCGAGCGCTACGTAACATTGCCAATAAGAAAACATAAATAGCCTACTTACACTCCTATAAAGTAAATTTCGGTATTTTATGACGATCTACCACGACCTACCACGACCTTGTTTCGACTTTGACGTGCCATGTAACGTGAACGCTCAGGAATTACTCTGACCGTCGACGTTCAAAAACGTAACGGTTATGTCACGGCGACGTTCCGACAAGTGTGAATCCCCCTTTATCTTTGCGTATATGGCCCGCATACTGCGGTTTTAAATTTCGTAGCACAGTGCGCTCTGATTACCCTCGTGCCTTCAAAATGGGAGGGTGTAAACCTGTCGGAACATCGGCGGTGGTCGAAGATGTCAACCAGCTGCATTCCCATTAAGTTATTTGAGCGTTTAGCAAACATTCTGTTTGTGCACCCACGTCTGGTGGAAGGTCCTGGCATCCGTTATCGTGTACTTTCACTTGTGTCAGTTTTCGTTACTATTGACCACACACCCTGTATGCAACTTATACACTTACACGCCTTCGGTGCCCTTTCCAGCTTTGCGCCCCTAGCGGCCGCTCTTGTCGCTCGGAGCTGAAACCGGCTCTGGGCATAACGCAGGCAGGGTGACGTGGTAACGCGCAGTAAAGTTCCAGGATTAATTCCCTGTCACAGGCAACTAGTAGAGCGCGATCGTAAAGAAACCCGCTCTCAGTTGCGTGCGGCAGTACCATCTCGTGTGAGCGGCGCCCCCTGGCCTCGGGGAGTGGGCGCCCTCGCTGGCGCTGGAGACGACGCTGCAGGAAGCTGCGCGCCTCGCCGTGACGTCACGCCGAACACCTGCGCGGCGAGGCGGCGCCACGTGCTTTCTCCGGCCGGGCGGGGTTTCCCTGCAGCCTGCACCCACCTGGAAAACGCCAACGACGCGCGTCAGCGACAACTCGCACGATTCGCGCGCGGTTACCGAGTCTGTCTTGACGCGTGAGCTCTGGGTTTGGCGTCCAGGTTTTCCGCCTCACGTACTTCCCCGTAAAAACCCTCGCTTTATTTTAGTCTCAGTGACGCATTCCGCCGGAACCAGTGTCTTGAAAATCAAACACGTTAAAGCTTGACAAAGGACATCATAACGACCAACAATTTGACACTTTTTTTCTACATCTACGTAGATACTCGGCAGTCATCTTCAAATTCAGGTTCTCTGTATTTCCTTAATAGCGCTTCGCGAAAAGAACGCCACCTTCCCTTCAGGGATTCCCATTTGATTTCCAGAAGCATCTCCGTAACACGTGTTGTTCGAACTTGGTGGTAACAAATCTAGCAGCCCGCCTCTGACTTTCTTCGATGTCTTCCTTCAATTCGACCTGGTACGGACCCCAAACAGTCGAGCAGTACTCAAGAATAGGTGGCACCAGCATCTTATATGCTGTCTCCTTTACAGGTGAACCACTCTTTCCTAAAATTCTCCCAATAAACTGAAGTCGACCATATGTCTTTCGTATCACAGTTTTCACATGATCGTTCGACTCATATCACTCTGCAACGTTACGATCAAATAGTTAAACGGTATGAATGTGTCAAGCAGGGCTCTAGTAACCCTATACTATTCACGCATATTAACTTACATTTTTCTGCGTTTATGGGCTAGCTGCCATTCATCGCACCCATTAGAAACTTTATGTACGTCGTTTTGTATCTTCCTACAGTCACTCAACTTGCACACCTTACCGTACACCACTGTCTCATCAGCAAACAACCACAGATTACTGCCCACCCTATCCGCCTAATCATTTATCCATATGGAGAAAAACAGCGGTCCTATCTCATTTCCGTGGGGCTCTCGTCACGATCCCGTCGTCTCCGATGAACATTCGCCATCGAGGACAACACACTGAGTTCTATTACTTAAGAAGTCTTCGAGCCACTCAAATATGTGTGAACTTACTCCATATACTCGTACCTTCGTTAATAGCCTGCAAACCAACACCGTGTCAAATGCTTTCCGGAAATCTAGAAACGTGGAATATGCCTGTTGCCCTTCATCCGTAATTCTCAGCATATCACGTGAGAAAAGGGCAAGCTGAGGGTTGTGATGGTTGGGGAGGGGGAGGGGGAGGATTGAGGGGGGAGGGGCAGCCAGTCTTCTGACCAGTCTGATATGGCTCGCCGTGAATTGCTCTCCTCCGTCAACCTCTTCATCGCAGACTTCCACTTGTGCCCAACTTCTTCAGGTATTTGTTGGGTATAATTCAGTCTCTGTCTTCCACTACAGTGCTCTACAATCCCCTGTAGTACAATGGAAGGTATTTCTGATGTCTTAACATAATTTATGTGCTTCCATCCAGTGACTTCGTTGTGACAATGCTTCCCAAATCTTCCTTTTCTCTCCCATTCGGCGGACAACCTCTTCGTTTCATATCACTCCACCAAAGTCTCAACATCCTCCCACACCGTCTCGTCTCACTCGCTTCGATTCTCTTCTTTTCCGCTCTTCCCACAGTCCACGATTCACTTTTATTCTTCCCCAAACTAAGGCCTATCTTTGCTACGAGATTTTCGCCGGGGATGCCCTCTTTGTCTGTGCTGGTCTGCTTTCTATGTCGTCACGTGTTATTTTGATTCCAAGTTAAATGAATTCTTTCGATCCGTCTCATTCGTGGTCCTTGATTTTGACGTTTGTCACTATTCTCCGCAATACATTCTCCTTTCTTCGGTTTACTCTCAACCCTTATTTTGCACTCATATGACTATTCATCCCACTCAGCACGTCCTGTAATTCGCAGAAAAAGGAGACCAATAGCCGTAATTCTTGCAAAAAATTTTATTATATAAGCAACAAGTTTAGACGTTTCGCAAGCGTCATATGCAGGCCACAAAACGAAAAACGAATGCAGAAATACCAACAATGGCACACATATATTCCATGTGTATTGACCTGGATATCGAGGATTTCTATTTGTTCGGCGAGTACACTTCAAACACACGACAACTGTTGTTTGTCACTCTTAGTCGTTGTCGTGCGTTTGAAGTGCACACGTCCACGGTATCCAGTACAACATACAGGGCGAACGTTAATAAAACCTACACAATGCAAGAAAAGGTTTCTGAGGAAAAGAGGTCCACTGAATACGTGTCCGGAAATGCATCGTTGCCACGGTAGATGTCGCTGACGAATGAAAGTTGCTCTGACCGTTTGCTGTGTGTTCCTCGTGTGTTAGAGGCTGTGCGATTGACGCAGTCTACGATAAGCAGCAGAATGGTCCGATTTTCATATCGGGACCAAGCCGATGTCTGTGTAAGGGCAAGGAGATGGAAACGGTCGAGAGGCAGCACGGCTATACCAAAACAAGTACTCTCACAGACGACAACCACATCACACAACATTTGGAGTTTCATAAACCGAGTTCCTTTTTAGGAAAGACCACAAAGATAAGATAAGACAGATTAGGGCTCGTACAGAGGCATATAGACAGTCATTTTTCCCTCGTTCCTTTTGGGAGTGGAACAGGGAGAGATGCTAGTTGTGGCACGAGGTACTCTCCGCCACGCACCGTATGGTGGATTGCGGAATATGTATATAGATATAGATGTAGATGTCGGCGTCTGTGTGACCGTGGGTCCTGTTATACAGACGAACGTTCAGGGAGGCGGTGGATTGTCCGTACACGAGACTTGGAGGACCGCCGGCCTGAGTGACCGTGCGGTTCTAGGCGCTAGCCTGGAGCCAGGTTCGAATCCTGCCTCGGGCATGGATGTGTGTGATGTCCTTAGGTTAGTTAGGTTTAAGTAGTTCTAAGTTCTAGTGCGACTGATGGCCACAGAAGTTAAGTCGCATAGTGCTCAGAACAATTTGAACCATTTGAACTTGGAGGACCGTGCTGCGCCCCGACTCTTTCCATCTGCTCTTTGTCGCTTTTACTGATGTTCATCCTGCATATGATACCTGTTTGCGTGTCTCCAATCGTTTCTCGCATAGGAGCCTGAAGATGGCGCTAACGAAACATCGAAACTGGTTCCTTAAATAATGAAACTTTTAGGAAGAATTGCGGCTGTTGGTGTCCTTTTCACAAGAGTTATAGACCAGCCAGAGTCCTACACCCACATCTGTATGGTGGATCTGACGTGTAATTTTTCTTCACTTTCACGAAGAATAGTAATGTCATCAGCGAGTCTTATTGATATCCTTTCACCCTGAGTTTGAATCACACTCTTTAACCTTTTTGTTATATTTCCGTTATTGTTTCTTCGCTGTGTAGACTGAATCATATGGGCGAAAAATACGTCTCTTCCTGACACGAGGACTTCATTCTTGATATTCCATTTTTGATTTTCCCTGTTGGCTGTTGCACATTTTCTATATTAACTTTTTCCATAGAGCTTACACCTACTTTCCTGAGAATTTCGAACACCGTGCTCCACTTTACAGTGTGAAATGATTTTTGTGGTTCGACTAATTCTATGAATGTGTCTTGCTTTTTCTGGATGTAATATCAACTATAAATAAAACACGATGTGAACAAATACCAAGCAGCTTATGTCAGCATTGGTATACACAAAAATCTCTTAACAGAGGATGGGATTGATTGTTTTCTCCATGGCTCACGCCACTTGCTTTTCCGTTATCTTTATTCACTCTGAATTATCACTTTCCTGTGCCCTCCGTTCTCCACTTGTTTCTCTCGATGTCCATTGCTGCTAACGCTCATAGTTTAAACCAGTCTTCCCTTAATTTGTATTATTGTTGTACTTATCAAGGAATAATGTAATTTGCTTTTTTGGCTTCAGTATAGTAATTTCAATATGTAGTATTCTCTGTTGAAATTAATCAACATGTTAAAGGCGTGTACAGAAAAGGCGAAAGCTAAAGTAGGATATCAAAGAGAAAAGTCAATGGAAGTGAAGATACGAACTGGGATACAGAAGGTGACGCATTGTCATCCGTGTTATATGGATATTGTACTCGAAAAAGTAGTACACAAAATGAAAAGAATAGGAAAGCGTACCGATCTGAATAGAAACCTGCTAATGTTAGCATATTCAGATGATACGACAGTTATATCAGAGACAAAAGAAGAGATGATAAAAACAGTGCAGGAACTAACCAGTCGGACAGGGTTGGTAGAGTTGAGGATAAACACAGAAAAGACAAAAGTGAGGGAACTAAGTAGAAGAATGAACCACAACCTGCCCGTGGATTTACATGTGGAAGAGAGGAGGCTGAATATGGTTGAGAAATTTATACACTTGGGATGACACTAATGGAGAAATGATGTCTAGCCAGAAATAAATCAACGAATCGTCAATGCTTCCACATCATATAACAGCATCAAGCAAACTGTAAAATCGAGGGTAATTCTACGAAAGCTAGAATGAATGCGAATAATATAATACTTTAGCCGGCCGTTGTGACCGAGCGGTTCTAGGCGCTTCAGTGCGGAACCGCGCTGCTGCTACGGTCGCAGGTTCGAATCCTGCCTCGGGCACGGATGTGTGTGATGTCCTTAGGGTAGTTAGGTTTAAGTAGTTCTAGGTCTGGGGGACTGATGACCTCAGATGTTAAGTCCCATAGTGCTCGGAGCCATTTGAACCGTAGAATACTTTACCCATTGTGTTATATGGCGCAGATACATGGAGTGCCATCAAGAACGACAGAGAAAAACTGATGGGTTGTGGGAAAAACACTTTGAGAAGGGTTTTTGGGTTGTGAATGAAGAAACGATAGTGGAAGTTACTGACGAATGAAGAAATATATTTTATGATGAATCAGCGCAACACTGCACAGAAATTAAATGTTGAGCGAGAACAATGCGCTGGACGTGTTGCGAGGATGACAGATGATGACGTTCCAAAAGTAGCATTGGTAGGGAGGCCAGAGCGAAAGTGCCCCTGCGGAAGACAAAGATGAGATAATGGACTTCAAAACAATGTGCAATAATTAGAATTCTCAGGAAACTGGGTGGAAGGTGCACAGGACAGGATGTGACAGACAGCTGTAAGATCGGTGCATGATCTGCAATTACAGTAGGCCTCGCATACAGGCGTGTGAACAATATACGCAGATGTCATAATTGCGCTTAAAGAAGCTGGCTGGAGCAATAGGCCAATCTCTCGACACTTGAAGAGAGGTGATGTCGTTATTCGACGACGACGTTGGGAGGAACGTGTGAGCCATGTCCGAACAAAGCGGCAAGAAGGACACGGTCGACCTAGAGAGACGACCGAACGTGGGGACCGCGCAATCGCCAGAGAGGCACTCACAGCCCTGATTCATTATTATCATCGATCCGACGTGCAGCTTGAGCTTCAGTGACCGCAACGACCATCAACTGGTAGATCACAGAAAGGGGGCTGAGCTCACTGCGTCCCTTGCGCCGACTACTATTTGACATCCATACACAAAGAAGCTCGTTTGCAATGGTATCGGGCATATGCAACCTGGAATCTCAGCGACTGGAGTAGAATTCTCTCTTCGAAATGAGCCTCAGTGACATGCAAAGATGTGTCTCGGACGTCCAGTGCAGCGGTGGGATACCAACCCGTCTGCCATACGGACCGATTACCAGGGGTGATTGTCTGGGGTGACATTTCTTTTCGCAGCACGCCCCCTTTGGTTATCATCTGCGGTAACCTTATGGCACAGCGATACGTCACGATATTCTACGCCCCATTTGGTTGTCGTTCATGGTAAGCCATCAGAGGCTTACGTTTTAGCAAGATAATGCCCGCCTGCATAGAGCGAGAGTTTCTGCTACTTGTCTTCGAGCTTGCCAAACACTGTCTTGGGCAGCAAGGTCTCCGGATCTCTCCCCAAGTATGAACGTTTGAAGCATTATGGGCAGAGCCCTCCAACAAGTCCGGAGTTCTGACGTTCTAAAGCGCCCATTGGGCGTAATTCGACACAATATCCTTCAGGAGAGAGATGGAAGGAGTATATAGAGGGTCTATACAAGGGCAATGTGCTTGAGGACAATATTATGGAAATGGAAGAGGATGTGGATGTAGATGAAATGGGAGATATGATACTGATTGAAGAGTTTGACAGAGCACTGAAAGACCTAAGTCGAAACAAGGCCCCGGGAGTAGACAACATTCCATTACAACTACTGACAGCCTTGGGAGAGCCAGTCCTAACAAAACACTAGCATCTGGTGAGCGAGATGTATGAGACAGGCGAAATACCCTCAGACTTCAAGAAGAATATAATAATTCCTGTCCCAAAGAAAGCAGGTGTTGACAGATGTGAAAATTACCGAACTATCAGTGTAATAACTCACAGCTGCAAATACTAACACGAATTCTATACAGACGAATGAAAAAACAGGTATAATCCGACCTCGTGCAAGATCACTTTGGATTCCGTAGAAATGTTGGAAAACGTCAGGCAATACTGACCTTACGACTTATCTTAGAAAACAGATTAAGGAAAGGCAAACCTACGTTTCTAGCATTTGTAGACTTAGAGAAAGGTTTTGACAATGTTTACTTGAATACTCTCTTTCAAATTCTCAAGGCGACAGGGGTAAAATACAGGGAGAGAAAGGCTATTTACAATTTCTACAGAAACCACATGGCAGTTATAAGAGTCGGGGGGCATGAAAGGGAGGCAGTGGTTGGGAAGGGAGTGAGACAGGGTTGTAGCCTATCCCCGATGTTATTCAATCTGTTTGTTGAGCTAGCAGTAAAGGAAACAAAAGAAAAATTTGGAGGAGGTATTCAAATCCATGGAGAAGAAATAAAAACTTTGAGGTTCGCCGATGACATTGTAATTCTGTCAGAGACAGCAAAGGACTTGGAAGAGCACTTGAACGGAATGGATAGTGTCCTGAAAGGAGGATATAAGATAAACATCAACAAAACCAAAACGAGGATAATGGAATGTAGTCGAATTAAGTCGGGTGATGTTGAGGTAATTAGAATAGAAAATGAGCACTTAAAGTAGTAAAGGAGTTTTGCTATTTGGGGAGCAAAATAAATGATGATGGTCGAAGTAGAGAGGATATAAAATGCAGACTGTCAATGGCAAAGAAAGCGTTTCTGAAGAAGAGAAATTCGTTAACATCGAGTATAGATTTAAGTGTCAGGAAGCCGTTTCTGAAAGTATTTGTATGGAGTTTAGCCATGTATGGAAGTGAGACATGGACGATGAATAGTTTGGACAAGAAGAGAATAGAAGATTTCGAAATGTGGTGCTGCAGAAGAATGCTGAAGATTAGATGGGTAGATCACATAACTAATGAGAAGGTATTGAGTAGAATTGGGGAGAAGACGAGTTTGTGGCACAACTTGACTAGAAGAAGGGATCGGTTGGTAGGACATGTTCTGAGGCATCAAGGGATCACCAATTTAGTATTGGAGGGCAGCATGGAGGGTAAAAATCGTAGAGGGAGACCAAGAGATGAATACACTAAGCAGATTCAGAAGGATGTAGGTTGCAGCAGATACAGGAAGATGAAGAAGCTTGCACAAGATAAATTACGATGGAGAGCTGCATCAAACCAGTCTCAGGACTGAAGACCGCAACAACAACAACATCCTTCAGGACATCCAAGAATTTTATCAGTCAGTGCCAAACCGAATAACTGCTTGCGTAAGGGCGAAAGGTGGGCTTTACTGACCCGCTCAGTTTATGAAGCTGCTTCTCTTGAATAAATCATCCATTTTAAAACTGTAATCAGCTGTCGTACGTCACATCTACCGATTTACAGCCAATTCGGATAATTCCTTCGTGGTGCGTTTTCCTTTAAAAAAAATATTTTATATATTTCTTAGTGTAAATGCGACGTGAAATATTTCGAATGTCTGGTTACATGTGAGACACACCCTAATGGCTGTAATTTTCTCAAGTTAAATAAATAAATAAACAGTATAAAGTGCATGTACGTGAAATTGTGCACACGACGATGTGGTCGGCTGGCGTGAAAACGTGAGCGAGGTAGCTTTGTGGTCAGACTGAACCAGTGCAGGGTGCCGAGAGGGGGAGTCCGACCTTGCCCGCGGCGTTCCTGCGTAATTACGCTTGACAAGGCGCTGCCCGGCGCAGGTGTGCGCCTAGCGCGGCTGCCGTGGCGCACGGACGTGCTGTCACAGCACGGCACACAGCCGACCGCGTCTGCAGCGCCAATCACCAATCTGCTGGCGGCGAAAGCAGATGGGTGGATACTGAAACTCGTTATTAACTGAACATTCTCATTCACAAAATTTTGTTTCCATGCCACGAACACCGCCAAAGCGGCAAGTATACAACATGGGAAAACCTACGAAATGGTAAGAACAATTTTTTTTTATACAGGATGGTCCATTGATAGTGACCGGGACAAATGTCTCACGAAATAAGTATCAAACGAAAAAACTACAAAGAACGAAACTCGTCTAGTTTCAAGGGGGAAACCAGATCGCACTATGGTTGGCCCGCTAGATGGCGCTGCCACAGGTCAAACGGATATCAACTACGCTTTTTAAAAAGGAACCCCCATTTTTATTACACATTCGTGTAGTACGTAAAGAAATATGAATGTTTTAGTTGGACCACTTTTTCGCTTTGTGACAGATGGCACTGTAATAGTCACAAACATACAAGTTCGTGGTATCACGTAACATTCCGCCAGTGCGGACGGTATTTGCTTCGTGATACATTACCCGTGTTAAAATGGACCGTTCACCAATTGCGGAAAAGGTCGATATCGTGATGATGTATGGCTATTGTGATAGAAATGCCCAACGGGCGTCTGCTATGTATGCTGCTCAGTATCCTGGACGACATCATCCAAGTGTCCGGACCGTTCGCCGGATAGTTACGTTATTTAAGGAAACAGGCGGTGTTCAGCCACATGCGAAACGTCATCCACGACCTGCAACAGATGATCATGCCCACGTAGTGTGTTTTACCTGATGTCGCGGCTAATTCGCACATCAGTAGCAGACAAATTGCACGAGAATCGGGAATCTCAAAAACTTCGGTGTTGAGAATGCTACATCAACATCGATTGCACCCGTACCATATTTCTATGCACCAGGAATTGCAAGGCGGCGACTTTGAACTGGGCACAAGAGAAATTACGGGACGATGACAGATTTTTTGCACGCGTTCTATTTAGCGACGAAGCGTCATTTACCAACAGAGGTAACGTAAACCGGCGTAATATGCACTACTGGGAAACGGAAAATCCACGATGGCTGCGACAAGTGCAACATCAGCGACCTTTGGTCCCGGCGGGCATGGGTGTGTGTGTTTGTTCTTAAGATAATTTAGGTTAAGTAGTGTGTAAGCTTACGGACTGATGACCTTAGCCGTTAAGTCCCATAAGATTTCACACACATCAGCGACCTTGGGGGGTTAATGTATGGTGGGGCATTATGGGAGGAAGGATAATTGGCTCCCATTTTATCGATAGCAGTCCAAATGGTGCAATGTATGCTGATTTCCTACGTAATGTTCTAGCGATGTTACTACAGATGTTTAACTGCGTGACAGAATGGCGAAGTACTTCCAACATGATGGATGTCCGGCACATAGCTCGCGTGCGGTTGAAGCGGTATTGAATAGCATATTTCATGACAGGTGGACTGGTCGTCGAAGCATTATGGCCCGCACGTTCACCGGATCTGATGTCCCGGATTTCTTTCTGTGGGGAAAGTTGCTACCGTGATCCACCGACAACAGCCTGACAACATGCGTTAGCGCATTGTCAATGCATGTGCGAACATTACGGAAGGAGAACTACTCGCTGTTGAGAGGAGTGTCGTTACACGTATTGCCAAATGCTTTGAGGTTGACGGACATCATTTTGATCATTTATTGCATTAATGTGGTATTTACAGGTAATCACGCTGTAACAGCATGCGTTCTCAGAAATGATAACTTCACAAAGGTGCATATATCACATTGGAACAACCGAAATATCATGTGCAAACGTACCTACGTCTTGTATTTGAGTTTAAAAAACCTACCTGTTACCAACTGTTCGTCTCAAATTGTGAGCCATATGTTTGCGACTATTTTAGCGCCATCTATCACAAAGCGAAAAAAGTGGTCCAAATAAAACATTCATATTTCTTTACGTACTACACGAATATGTAATAAAAATGGAGGTTCCTATTTAAAAAAAAAACGCGATTGACATCCGTTTGACATATGGTAGCGCCATCTAGCGGACCAACCATAGCGCCATTGGTTTCACCCTTCAAGCTAGACAAGTTTCGTTCTTTGTAGTTTTTTTCTTTTGACGCTTATTTCGTGAGATATTTTGGCCGGGCACGATCAATGGGCCACCCTGTATAATAGTCCGATTAAAATTACTTGACAGTTTACGGCTGCCACTTACTGCTACAGTGTTTCCACACGTCCTGCCGGCTACCGCCCGATTATAAGTGACACATAAACACGGCAGGTCACTTCCCAAATGCTGTTAATGTGTGACGCAGAGTAATGTTCGAAGCGGCCGCCGCGAGGTAGACGGAAATGCGAGATGCTCTGAAGCTGATTGTAAGTGACCAGTGACTGAACTGCGACAGATGACACGTTTTGTAGCCCTGAATTTAAACTCAGCCGTAATTTTTCGTCGTCATTGCTTGGTCACGTGCAACTATCCTCACATTGGCTACACGAATGAAGCTTTGCTATCTGATGAGCAGACCTGGTTGGCACTTGGCTGTATATTATAGTCAATATTGGTTGATTCCAAATAAAAAAAGAATGGTAGGGAGAGAAATAAGAGCAAATAAAAAAATATATATGGTAGTGAGAATGACGAGCAAAGTATTAGAAATTTAAAAAAATACTTAAATTAGTTAACTGAATAAAAATTATAATGAAAGTCTTTTGAGTAGATAAAAAAAAAAATCTGGTAAATTCACGAGATTCGAAGCTACGGCATTCTGCAAACCAAGTTAATGCGCAAACTACTGCGCTACGGTACTACACGTCCTTAAGTTGTGACATTTATGACCCTGGTACTCCAGTAGCAACAATGAATTGCAGCCTTCAAAAACTTCGGCTCGACATAATGCGCGAAACCTGTCTAATGTAAACCGCTCTCTATGATTATAACTGTATGTGTGACGCTGAAGAACGTCTAGCGTGGATGGATCCAGTAGTGTTTGGTTGAGGCTGGGTGCGAAAAGCGTGTACACCGTTAGCATCATTGGGTGTGTGTGTGTGAGAGAGAGAGAGAGAGAAAAAAATGGTTCAAATGGCTCTGAGCACTATGCGACTTAATTTCTGAGGTCATCAGTCGCCTAGAACTTAGAACTAATTAAACCTAACTAACCTCAGGACATTACACACATCCATGCCCGAGGCAGGATTCGAACCTGCGACGTAGCGGTCACGCGGTTCCAGACTGAAGCGCCTTTAACCGCACGGCCACACCGGCCGGCGTGAGAGAGAGTGTGTTTATATGTGGTGAAATACGAAATGAAAGGGCCGCATCCAGGTTTCCGGATACAAGCAAAAAAGGAATGAAAGCCGGACGAGGTGAAATGACGAATTTTGGTAGCACTTTGGCTATGGCAGAAAGTTTATCTGTTATGAGTGCTCTGATTGGAGGAAAGTAGCTCCAGCGCGTGCAGTGTAAGCTATAGATTAATTTTAATGGGACTACAGAAATTTTTAAGCTCTGTTATACGAAAAAAAGAGAGGAATGTCATTCGTAGATACTAGGTAGCTAGAAAACTAAGGTAGCTATGGATTTCAGAGCCCCAAAGGCACACGCACACACCCACCCACCCACCCACCCACCCACCCACACACACACACACACACACATATGCACGCGCGCACACACACAGAATAAGAAAATGCAAAGGGAGTATGGTAACTTTTACAAGCTTGCTGGGATCAATGGTAGAGTGTAATTCATTATTTTTCACTAGAGGAAGCAGTTATGGAAAGTTATCAGCGTCGATGTACACCTGTCATGTACATCACAAGAAGCATGGAAACACTGCGTATGCAGTGTGACAATTCTACTCTTCAGCTGTCATTCGAAATACGAAAGGAAGGGCACAAAATGAAATTAAAGGTATAACTAAAACTTTGTTTCATATTGAAGTCGCACTTTAAGTTTACAAATGTAAGTGCAAGCATGACAACCATGCTTCCTTTATAGGGCAAGTTTATGAAAGTATTAGGAATGTACACTAATTTTCAATTATGCAAGCATACAAATACACGTATTTTACGGGACCGTCTCTTACTTAGCTTAAATGTTCCGTTTATAAAATATATACAGGACATATATTGTTCCGTTTTTCATTAACAATCCCGTTTATTTCTGAACAGCGTGTTTTTAAGTAGTAGCATAACAAAGTAGAGAACAAACGCAGCCATACCAAAAAAGAGCTCTACTCTTTGATTAAACCAAACTCAACGAGGCACCATTTTTGAACTGCTTTGGTTGGTACTATGTAATGCTTTCATATGACGAGCAGTTTAGTCAATTCCGCTTTCTTTGTGCATTGCCTGCTGCTTCAGGTAGCCCCATTTAGAAGTGTGGGTTTAAAGAGTCAGTCATAGGTTATGTTACTTGCTGTGATACATTCCAAATTATTCACAGACATACGAAAAAGAAAGTATTTACTGAAGAAATTAACCCAGAGTTTCCATTTCTGAAATTGGAATAGCAAAACGGGAAATTATCTTTACAATGTGTAAATGTAGTTTGTCAATCAACCATGGGGTCGATCCGGTGTTTTGCAACACATTAACACAAGCTAACTATAGCGACTAAAACTTCGTCACAGAGTGTGGTGTCTTTCGTTAGAAAACATGAGGACAATGCCATTGTAAATTATGTTGATAAGCATCTTCATGCTGGGGAAGTTTGCTAGCTTTCCATGCAATGAAACATTGCCATTCCTTTAGGTCAGTGGACTGCACTGAGGAAGTAAGTTATATTAAAAATGTATGTGAAGCGAAAAACCACGATTAACTACTGTTATGTGTACTGGTGAAAAATGGTCTATCATTTTCATCTTCCTCGACTCTCCAGCTAACTGCTGCAAAATTTGCAGCTTATTACTGCGTTTGCCCTAGTGGCACCTCACACTAATACTGCTGCAGAAAGATTGTCCTTTAGCAGAAAAACCTTATGGAGTGATGTAAAGTATAGGTTTACTGTGGAAGCTGTTAAGGAAATAATTATAACTTTACATTCGTTTTTAGGATACTTTGTGTGCCGATTTTTACAAAATTTTGCTTGAAAATATGAAACTCGTGAATGACATGCATTTTTCTGCAAATGAGACCTAGAAATAAATAACCTATGTAATCATTGTCTACCCTAGTTAAAACGGTTGTTATATTAAAATCATACATTGTGTTTGCATTTGACAACAATAAAATATTTACTCAGTTAGCAATTCAAGGTATTTTTATATGTTCAATGTTTGAATAGAAAGGTGCAATGATCTGTGTAGTAGTATAAACCCAGCATTTTAACACAAATCTACCACACAGGTATAGTATTCATGGAGGATTCCATAAAATGTCAGTTCATTTAAACTTCTAATTTCTGTCCCTTATTTTGATTTTGGGAATCTGGTGACTCTAGTTTGAGTGTATGTCCCACCTTTGTGTTGGCTTGTACAAGCGGGCACCACCTGTGAGGTAGTCAGTTGACACCATGAAAACCTTTCTTGTCTCTGGAGCACCAAGCCAAATGTCTATTACATTAAGATGAAGAGAAGCTGTACATGCTATTTGCTTTTGTCAAAATATATAGGCATTGATCCTGCTGCTAAGAAAAACTAATCATTAAAAAGATAAGTTCTTCAAATGCTGCAGGAGGAAACCAACTTAGAGCTACAATCTTTTCAGTTAAACGAGACATTATAATATTATAGAGGCATTTTTGAGGTCTTCATTAATCCTTATGGATAATCACACAGCTATAGATTAACTTGAGTTTTACATCCTTAACCTGCCTTACTGTCTTGTATCTTTTTGTCCCATTATTTTTATGTGATGTTTTTATTTGGCATCAGTTGGACAAAACCAGGAAAACAGAACAACAGTTAAGCTCAGAATGATGACTGCATAAGCACTATCAGACGCTGTTTAGACGAAATACATGTTTGCACAAAACGCTATTATTGACAACCTTTGTGTTATGTGTTTGCTATCTTTATACACTGTTTGCCTGTTCTGTGATTGTGTCAGGTATGAATCTTTCATTCCATACTGCATGAGAGCAGGTTATGTATAATGCAATTAAATCGTCAGAAAGACGATAAAGAATAAAATTACAGAACTGACTGCTCATAATAACCAGGGATTGATAGATTCATGGAATGTTCTGAAGCTGATATTACCCCTGTGGTGACATACTGTTAGATTAACTGGTGTGACAAGATGTGTTGCACCTCATAAATCACACAAATGTGACAAGATATACTGCAACTCAGTAATTCACTGATGTCAATAACCACATTTTATTTTGAGTATTTAAACATGTGCACTTGAGTTCATTATGCAATGAATAAATATATTTTAGTCAGTCTTAATTCCCAAATAAAATCTTAGAACTTGTTTTCCAAGCAATTAATTGGTTTCATTCATTCTTCCCAGTGTACATCACTAATTTCCAAAAAGTGACAGTGTGCTTACAATTTAAAATGCTTTAAAGTGAATGGGATGCTGCCTCTTCCACAACTAAAGTCTCCAACATTCAAGAGTGCTAAAAAATTTCATACTCTTTCCAGTTTAAGGTGTTTTCACTGTTTCCAGAATGAAAAAGTTATTGTCAGCACAATAATCCAACTTCCAAATACAACATCAAAGGCAAACAACTTGATAAATTAAGTAAAATATCATTTGAAAACTGAGATTTGGATCTCACATATGCAGCTGCTATCAAACAGCATTTACAATGCAATAAATGTAGCAAGTAATATGACCATTAAATTCCGAAAACTCCTCATTCTATTTTGAGTTTAAATTATTGGTCAACATGAAGTCTCAGCATCAAAATGGAAAAAAAAGATTAAACCAATCACAGCAGAACCAGCACTAGTTAGTATTTCCAATGGATGTATGTGATTACTTAAACACTCCAGATTAAGTAAATAGACAATTTCAGAAAACATCTCATTTGAAAGCCTAGGCTAGTAGCCGATATAGAGCAATGCAAATACTCACACACAAAAATTTTGTGAAAAAAATGTAGCAAGTGATGCAACTGTGAATCTTTGATTCTTAGCAGGCCCTTCTCAGATTCTAGTAGCTTTGTGAAGTAATTTGGCAGCATGTGCTTTTGAGGTCACTATAGCAGACATTAAGATGCCACTTCTCAGTAGCCTAATCGGAAATGTAAGTTCTATGGAAATGAAGAAAAGGAAACAAATATGGTTATATATTATAAATCATTTATTATTGTTTGTATTACAAAAAATAATGTTAATATCTTTCATTCTGCATAATTTTCAATATTTTCTCTATTAATATATACATATATAAAGGAGTATATACAATGATTTGTACAGAACATTAAACTAAAATCACAGACAATAACAAGATATAATACTCGCTTGGACAAGTCTCATGTCTCACAATTTGAGAAAATTAAAGCAGAGTACTGTTTTCTATGAGAACTGCTGAATACAATTTCGTTTCTGTCAATAGAAGGCACAATTCAGAAACATCGTCACAATGAAATAAATATTTACGATACACAGTGAAAAATCGTACAGTATGACAACACATCTCGATGGGACAACATGAGTTATGTGTAAGCAACTGATGAAGGAGCAGAATCTCGAGCAATGTTCTTTGCAGTTCTTAGTATCGAAGTGCACCATGTGTTCATGGGAAAGGGGAGCAGTCTTTTTGCTGAGGGGGCGGTGCAGCTCCACTCGCACGGGGAGTCGGGGAGTCAGTCTCGTGGCGGGTCGGCGCACGTAGGAGGAACACGGGAGTGATGGGCTGCGCACAGCGGCTGGAGGCGCCTGGCATGCAGGCAACTCAGTACGGCGCGTGCAGCCCCTGCTGTTCCAGGGGGGCGGGCGTCGGCGCGGGGGCGGACGGCGCAGGCGCCACGTTCTCCGCCTCCGCGTCTTCCTCCGCCTCCAGGTCCTCCTCCTCCATCATCAGGTCCTCCTCCTCCAGTTCCAATTCGTCGGCCTCAGCTGCAGCCTGGAACAAGAGAGAATGCGCACGTCACTCAAACTGCCATTGATGTCACTATGCCATACTCTCGAGATTATACCATCACTCAGAAGGCTACTGCAATATATCGGCAACAGTGAATTTCATCCAGCATTACTTATTACGACGCGCAGCGAATTCGTCTTTTAACTAGACATGTTAACTGAAATCTCTACTATTGAAAAGGATAAATGAATGAATAGTCGAAAGCAAATGTTACTGATAGATGATCAACAATGCTATGTTGTTTTTAATCATGACAAAATAAATCTGAAGAATTTTGTCAAATATCACACATCTTCCTAAATAGTACATGTAATCTTCGGAAACTAGCAATCAACGTGACATAATGAACACGACTGTCAAGTTACAGAAAGTGAAATGTCAACAGTCTTAGTCATGTATTGTACTTTAAAGTAACTTCGTAAATTTCCGGTTAATAATATATAAATGAAAGTACTATATTGTATATTCTACAGTATGAATTAGTTCTGTTAACCAGATTTAGGCTCACATCGCTTTAACAGGCTGCCGTCATCAAAGAAATTACGATATTCGTGAACAACATTGTAAAAAGACGTTACAAATAGACACTGATGTACAAACACAGAGCAAATATAACCTTTGACAGTGCAGTGGTGAATAACAAAACAATTTTATAAATTAATACTGTAGAACATACAGAATACTGTGCTTTTCATTCATAATTATAAAGAAGTTCTAGGAAGAAGCGACGGAATCAGTCAACACACATGAAAGAGTACTAGGATAGAATTGAAAGGCAGCGCTGGTTTTATGAAAGATATGTCAGAGATCTCACAGGGTAACACCGGCAAGAAAATGCCGAAAGACTACAGGTACGGAACGGAAATGGCAGGTTTATGCGATTATAAGGTTGCATGAAAGGACTGACGATACGTTTCTGTCGGCAACGAGTAAAAATAAGCTTTAACATAAGCCATGTCCAAGCTTCTCGAGAAAAGTTTACACAATAGCGGGAATGTCACTGGGGAAGCATCGTTCTCCACAAATCAATTACATCACGAAGTTTCAGAAAATCGAGTACTACAGTTCGAAGTGACATTTCATAATTTGGGTTGTTCGTGACCGTGGACAATATACCAGAAATCGCGTGCCTCTGTCCGTGAAAATGGATCGGGCCCGCAAGAAACTGCGGGAAGCGAAACGCGGCGTCGGCGGCCGTGGGTTTTTGCGCGGTCGAAGGTTTTCTCCGGCGGCGGCAGCCACGACCGAGAAAGCTGGCCACCTGGGCCGACAGAGACAGCTGTCAGCCAGTGCGGTGGCGCTGCCTGCCAGGTGCGCTGACAATGCCAGGCCCGGGCCGGGCTGCCCCCGCAACGCAAGAAAGAAAGAAACCGAACGGTCGCGCCGCGGCCACCTGCGGCCGCCAACTGTCGCGGCGTGGGAAGCGAGCAGCGATACGGATGCGAAGGCGCGCCTGTGTCGGGTTCCGGCCGAACGGAACACGTGTGTGTGGAGCAGCCGGCCAGCGCACACAGGACGTGCGTAACGCCGCGCGCTTCGTGCGTCAGCCGTCCGCGAAGCGACCGACACACGTGTGCCGGCGCAACCTGTCCTGTTCCGAGAAGAGCTCGGAGGAAGGAGGCGCAGCTGACTGGCCGCTCGCGACGGAGCAACTCGCAAACCGTCAGCATATTAGGCTGGGGAGGGGGACGGGGGAGCTAGAATCATGTACACGAACCTAAATCATGTGCAATAGCGTCAAATAAACACATCACTGGAGGCCGTAGCTATGTCATACAAATTGTTGGTGACTGCACACCAGTAGTCAGCCACAAACTGGTTTCGAACTGTAAACCAACGGAACAAGTGTTTGATGAGGACACGCAAATCGACTGATAATGAAGTGCATATCAGTTCGAAACCAGTGACGGCACTTTTTCAGTTAAGCGTACCAAAACCTAATTGTAGCTGGTTGCTGCTCTACACTATCGACACAGTCTGTAGAGTCGTGATAGTTGAGGTTTCATTTCCGTCGGAGCAGTGTTAAGTTCACGAGAGCGATTGTCAAAATGAATATAATATTTCCAAAATCAGAACTATCGACGTAAATAACTTTCAATAATGCCACTTATCTCGATTAAACTTCAGGTTGTCTCCTTTGATGGCTCTACGATAGACGCTAAGTTCACCAGAGCGACTCGTCAGAATGTCCAGATTTCCAGAAACGCAACTGCTTACGTAAATTACTGATACGAAGCTCTGAGTGAACTTATGCGTAAAAGTAGCCTAGTCATTAACGCATGCCGTAAGCAGCAAAGAATAGTAGGTTTAAGATCGAAATGCGCAAACAGGAAGCAATGACAAAACTGTTAATACAAGCATCTATACTACACTGCACTACATAGTGTCTTTAAGTTTATATCTTGTTCGAAATTTCGTTCCCTCAAGAACTGGATAATAGTGACAGCACAATTTACGAGTGGGTCATGGGCAAAGTTGGAAATAGCACTAGTCATAGTATCTATCTGACAGCTTTAGACACTTCGAAGACAAAACACGTCACACAAACGACATTTAAGGTTATACAACCACTCAACGATGATAAAAACGAAATTGAAAATGAATCGGAAGATACGGGAGAAGCAGTTGCTGCCAAAGTGATACACGAAATATTTCGTTAGCGGAACTATCGAGTACAAAATGTGAATTTACAGTTTATGGCAAATCTGCAGAGTACAATGCGTACGTGTGGTCTGCAACACCAGATGTAGCGACAAGTCTTGTCGCAATGACATAACAATTAATGATGAAGAAAACACTGGTAAAAATTCAGACATTTGGAAAGGAATTACGCGAGCAAAAAGTCAAGAAGTAGTTAAGTGTGTATAGGGCAGACGAACTCGCATATTTGAAGAGTATACCAAGAAATAATTACGACATGGTGAATTTTGATAAAAAATGAGAATCTGAAACAGGACTTGAGTCAGTAAAAAGTCAACGGAGTTGTGCGATATTACGATAGATTCACTGACAATATGAAAATGGAATAAGTGAGAACTAAAGCACAGAATTATAAGGATGGGGTAAAGGGGGCAGGAATTGAGCGAGAAAAGTGACGATAGGAGTGGAGCGAGTTTTGAGGACGCAAGACACCAACGGTCAGTGCATGGCCAAGGTACTCACCGAGCACAGCCGATCGTGGTCGCCGCCGAAGAATGCGGGTTCGTGCTCGCCGCAGGCAGGCAACGTCCTGTCCTCCGACAGAGCTTCGGCCGGCAGCTGGACGGCGGTTGTCTTGAGGGAAGCGTCGACGGCCTCCAGCGGCATCTCCAGGCAGTACTGCAGGTCGCAGATGTAGTCGATGACGCTCTGGATGACCTCCAGCTTGGTGAGGCGCCTGGCGCCCGGGCGCGCGGGCAGCAGGCGCCGCAGTTTGCTGAGGTACAGCTGCACCTCGCTGCTGCTGTCTCGCCGGTGGACGCGGCCGCCGACGGCAGGGGCCCTCTGCGGCGTGCACACGGCGGTCGATGCGGACTTCATCTTCCCGGCAACTGGCGAGCACTTGCTAACAGACAAGCGAACGGGCGAACTAGCGCGTAACGGACAGAGAGAGCGAAGCACACACGACAGCGTTTCCTTGCGGAATGTACCCCACCACGGCCGCGGCGCGGTATTTATCGGCCGACCTTCCGCCCCCCACCAAGGCACCCGGCTGGCGCCTTCCCTGCCGCACGTGAGGCCGCAGCCAATGAGGAGGGGGCATCCCCTCCACCGCGCCGCTTCTCACGGCTGCCCGCTCAGCAGCCGCCCCTCCACCGGGACACACGTATTCACAGGCCAGGTGTTCTGGATGCTGTCAAATTCCTAACCTTCCCACAGTCTCGCAGCCGCGCCGGACCTTCTAAAGAAGTGACGCTCCGCAGCAGGGGGAAAAAAGGGAAGAAGTACAGCAGGAGGTGGGAAAAAAATGCGTGCCGCGTAAGACCTGTACGGCGAAACGCGGGATTCCGAGCGGAGAAAAGCGCGCATGTGCAGCCAGGCCACTGCCTTTCTCACGCTGCGCCCGACACACACACATACACACACACACACACACACACACACACACACACACACATGCGCGCGGAGTGACATATGCTACGGTTACCATGCATGTCGCTCGCCTGGTGGCCAGATGTGAACCTACAGCTCTTGTCGTACACAGTTGGCGGCCCTCGACTGCTGTTAGCAGTTGTTTTTATCGGGTAGACGCCGAAAACACACTCCCCGATTACTAATGTCTACACAACTTACCGTCAAGAATGATTCAACAACTCCGGTGTTTCTTTTTGTCGTATGCGTACTGCAAACTAAGAATGTTTTTCACACGACACGTGGCTCCTCAACTGTCAAACAACCTCTGTGGTCTTTTTCGTTATTGCGTTTTGTTTTGAAGGCGATTAGTTTCTCCGGTCATTGCTAGCGTAGACTGCAGTAGGAAAAACTTTGACTTCCCAGCCACTATTCGTTTGCTCGACGTAAGCCGACTTTTATTATAAAACTTCGTACAAGTTGCATTCATAAAACTTCTGTTGTAACGACACTAGTATTGCATTCAGTGCCATAAGACAGAAGGAAAATATAAACAGCTGCTGCTCTAGATGACCTGTCCTAATATTCATATTCAAGAATATAATTATGGAAAAACGAATTTGCCTCGAGCAAACACGAATTATTCTTCTTTAACATCCAGGCATGTTTCACTGATGTTTCACTACCGTCAGCCGGTTCATTTATTTTCTGTAAAATATTATAATATATACCGTTTTTGGATTATACAGGAGTATTTACCTTTCAAGGCTTAGGATGTTGCTCGTATCAAACTCAGATAGGAAATCATTCGCATATATCTCTTTTCCCATTCGTTTTGCTGTTCAGGATATTCTGGGGGATTCTGTGACTTGGCATTCTCATGAGGTACTGCCTCCAGTCTTAACGATACTTCTAAATTATTTTCATTCACACTGAAAATACTTAATTCTGCTCTTCTTGTGTACCCCATTGCCTTCCTTATGTGGTATTTATTTTCACAACATTATTAATAAAAATGTATCCCATAGTATAAAATATTGATGTTTATGTGGCTTTCTCTCACGAGAATTACAGCTGACATTTTACTTCAGTTTGTCGTCTCCAATTAATCAGGATTAAACTTGGTGACGACAGTGAATCTTCACCAAAACATGTTTTGAAGCTAAAGGAGAATTCGTGTCTCCTCAAGGCAGAATCATATTTCCACAATTATGTGTGTGAAAGCCAACATGGATAAATGGTGAGTCTCAATTACAGGACGAATATTCAAAAATGATTGATTTCTGTCGCCGGCCGAAGTGGCCGTGCGGTTAAAGGCGCTGCAGTCTGGAACCGCAAGACCGCTACGGTCGCAGGTTCGAATCCTGTCTCGGGCATGGATGTTTGTGATGTCCTTAGCTTAGTCAGGTTTAACTAGTTCTAAGTTCCAGGGGACTAATGACCTCAGCAGTTGAGTCCCATAGTGCTCAGAGCCATTTGAACCATTTTTTGATTTCTGTCACAAATTTAATGCTGTATAAGTAAGTTTACAACTTCATGATTAACCTGTGTCAACTTTTTTTCATTCTCAAATTTCAATGTGCCCTAGATCTGGTATGATTATGATTACCTTTGCTTTTATCACATACGCTCCATATGACCTATGGGGGAGTCTGTACATACATGTTTAAACAATAGAAACTTTGAACTTGATACACGTTTGCAGCGGATTAAAAGTATTCTTTACATAAAAAACTCCTCCTCCAGAAATCCGTCTTTCAACTTCTTGAATTCACGTGCATTGGTGAAATACGTTGTACAACAAAACTAAGTTGATATTTGTATATGCAAAATTCTGGTGCAAATGGTTGACTCAGAACTTTTTCTCCAAATGTGTAGTTTTGATTCAACGTACCTTGTAATATCACTTTACTACCAAGTAATTCTATAATCTCAATGCAACATTTATTATCTTTCACCATTGACAAGTGACTTCTTTTCACACAACAGATATAGTATTCATGACAGCCTTCTGTTCCAGTCATTCTTGTACTGTTATTCTGTGGACACTAAACAGCAAACACTTCCGAAGTATGAAAGCTTCCATTTCATACCAGGGTAGAAAACTGAGGTACAGTTAGTACAATACAACATAGGATCAAAAGCATCTGGACACCTGTTAGCTCTCGTCAATAGGGGTGCCTCCACTTTTCGCCTTTGTAACGGATGGACTCTGCTGGGGCAGTTTCATTGAGATGTCTGAGCGTCTGTGCCAAAGTGGCAGCTCATTCTTCTTCTGGAGCCGAAACCAAAGACGATGGGATCTGGAATGAAGTCGACGTTCTAACTCATCCCAGTGGTGTTGCATTGGATTCAGGTCGGGGCTCCAGGCAGGTCAGTCCATTTCAGGAATGTTACCGCCCACAATCCATTGCCTTACAGATGCTGCTTTATGACAGAGTGTGGTCTACTGCTGATACAGTCCTTCCCTCCGAACTGTTCCTCTATTCTGATAATTACACAATGCTGCAAAATGTGTTCATATTCTTCTGTACATACACTACACTACACTACACCACGACGATGGCGTGCTACAGACACGAAATACTACCGACAGAAAGAAGATGCTGTGATATGCAAATGATTAGCTTATCAGAGCATTCACACAAGTTTGGCGCCGGTGGCGACACCTACAACGCGCTGACATGAGGAAAGTTTCCAACCGATTTCTCATACACAAACAGCAGTTCACCGGCGTTTCCTGGGGAAACGTTGTTGTGATGCCTCGTGTAAGGAGGAGAAATGCGTACCATCACGTTTCCGACTTTGATAAAGGTTGGATTATAGGCTATCGCGATTGCGGTTTATCGTATCGTGACATTGCTGCTCGCGCTGGTCGACATCCGATGACTGCTAGCAGAACATGGAATCGGTAGGTTCAGGAGGGTAATACGGAACGCTGTGCTGGATCCCAACGGCCTCGTATCACTAGCAGTCGAGATGACAGACATCTTATCCACATGGCTGTAACGGATCGTGCAGCCACGTCTCGATCCCTGAGTCAACAGATGGGGACGTTTGCAAGACAACAACCATCTGCACGAACAGTTCGACGACGTTTGCAGCAGCATGGGCTATCAGCTCGGAGACCATGGCTGCAGTTACCCTTAACGCTGCATCACAAACAGGAGCGCCTGTGATGGTGTACTCAACGACTAACCTGGGTACACGAATAGCAAAACGTCATTTTTTCGGATGAATCCAGGTTCTGTTTACAGCATCATGATGGTCGCATCCGTGTTTGGCGACATCGCGGTGAACGCACATTGGAAGCGTGTATTCGTCATTGCCATACTGGCCTGCAGTTATGAGAGTTGAAGGGCGTGAAACTCAAGCAGTGACTGAGGAGGAAGTGAGCTATGTAACCTATCACCGATGTTATTCAAACTGCACATCGAGTGTATGGGAAACGATACCAAGGAGAAATTTGGAAAGGGAATTGAAGTTCAGGTAGCAGTAATAAAACTTTTGAGGTTGGCTGATGTCAATGTAATTCTCTCATAGAAGTCTGAGGACTTGGAACGGCTGTTAAACGGAATGGATGTGTCTTAAAAAGAGGTGAGAATATGAAAAACAGAGAAAGAAAAACAAATTTAATGAAACTTTGTCATATTAAGACAGGCAATGCTGAGGGAATTAACTGGGAAATGATACACCAAAAGCAGTAGCTGAGTTTTGCAGTCTGGAAAGCAAAGTAACTGATGATGGACGAAGTAGAGAAGACGTGAAATACTGACTGCCAACGGCAAGAAAAGCATTTCAGATTTTTCTAATAATCAAAGAATTTATTGTCGTCCAAATTTATGTTTCCACTTGACAAAATGCTTGTGGGTTTTCCTTCTTATTCTTGGATTGGAACATTTGTAAGCCTGCTATGAAAATTTATTTATAAATAAAAATACTCAGTGTCCTTTTTCTAAAAAACTTTCTCCTTGTGTAATGTGTGCTTTAGATATCGTATTCAGCTGCTGAGCAATACTGACTGTTGGTTGACCCTGTGTTGCGCATGTGAACGCTGTCATGAAAAAAACCTTTAAACTTAGTGAATACTGAATTTGAAATAATGGAATCTAATCTACTTAAATGCCAAAGTAACTCATTGTGTTCTCAGTGAAATGTTTTCACTGAAACTCAAGACTGAAGTACATTATGTAGGTTGCTTGACATGAAATGCAATTTCCGACTTGAAATGTCCACAAAAATAAAATACTGCTCTACTCAGAAGAAAAATGAATGTTTGAGATTATCTACACTGTTCACTGTAAATTAATCTGCATGCTTAGCACAATACCAGTTAATTTTGACGGCGAACAGTTTCCTCACAGCAATGGAAAGTCAGATCTGCCCTGAAATATAACCTCCTGCTCAACAGTTCTGTGTCTGATCTACTGACGGTCTCGAAAGCAAATAGGAATCAGCAGATGCAGCAGCCAAAGGAAAAATAAACTACTCACTACAAAATATGTCTTTATGCTTGTCAGAAAGAGTCTGTGGCTTTGTGTGACATAAGGTGCAATGCACACACGGCAAAATGTTCAAAACCTTACTAAGAGTGATGGAGGAGGGTTTTACTTTACAAAAAGACGTCCTTGACAAATTAATCTCTGATTATTGTAAAAAAAACTCTGTACAAAGTAAGAAGACACTAACAATTACGAAATTCTCTCAGTACAAAAATTACAGACATTCCAACCACATGCGTTATTTTTGCCATAATAAAAACAAAGTGGTCACTTCAACACTAAATACGAATGTTATTAGTTATCTACTGGACGCCTCCCTTCCTGGACTTGAATCATTCGCCGATCGGGATGTCATCGCCTACCAGACCTGGCATTGTGGAGTAGATCCTAACACGCAAAGTAGACCTAGTTATGTTTATAGTAATATGCCATTTACATTGTACACCCTTTCCTATAGAAAAGTTAGTAATGATGAAAAAATACATATATGAATGAAAGGACTTGGTGTACTTGCTGAAAATGTAACTGTAACTGGTGATATAACTCTGTACTATAATTATTAATAAAGTATGATCCTTGACCTCTGTAACCGGGGAGCGTACATCGCGAACCGGGGACTCAAGGATGCAACAGTTTGAAAAAATTCGAAAGCATAGTGCCGCATACATTCTCACCTTGAAAAATTCGCCCAAAAATCTTCTCCATCAACAGAACAATAACATATGTTTACAAACAAGTTTTCATCTGCACAATAAAGTATTCCAGACCATTTTAGGTTCGCAAATATCATATGTCTTTCTTTAAAAACTCATCTGCTCGCTACAATGCCTCCAATACGAATGCCCGGCGCTGCACAAATGACTGGCGACCAAGCGAACCACAGATTACATTCAACATAGAGTTAAGAATCTTATCCACTACACGCCTCTTTGTCCCAGTACAATACAGGTAAATTGTTTACAATGGTAGAAAACGTATGATCACCTTACACATTGGTTAATGTCATCCACTGAAAATTTTTTAATTGGGTGCTGAATTCAAATGTTCAGAATTGTAAGTAGTCTTTGGCAATTATGTACTGGGTGATCAAAAATTCAGTATAAATTTGAAAACTTAATAAACCAGGAAATAATTTAGATATAGAGGTAAAAATTGACACACATGCTTGGAATGACATGGGGTTTTGTTAGAACAAAAAAAAAAAAAACAAAGTTCAGAAAATGTCCGACAGATGGCGCTGGACAGCAAGACTGCTACCGTGACGGGTGAGAGGTACGCCGATATGTTACAGAATCGCATCATCCCCAGTCTGGCTGATAAACACCAACTGGAACGTACGATGTTTATGCAGGATGGCGCTCCACCCCATATTGCTAGACGCGTGAAAGATCTCTTGCGCGCGTCGTTTGGTGATGATTGTGTGCTCAGCCGCCACTTTCGTCATGCTTGACCTCTCAGGTCCCCAGACCTCAGTCTGTGCGATTATTGGCTTTGAGGTTACATGAAGTCGCAAGTGTATCGTGATCGACTGACATCTCTAGGGATGCTGAACGACGACATCCGACGCCAATGCCTCACCATAACTCCGGACGTGCTTTACAGTGCTGTCCACAACATTATTCCTCGACTACAGCTATTGTTGAGGAATGATGGTGGGCATATTGAGCATTTCCGGTAAAGAACATCATCTTTGCTTTGTCTTGTTATGCTAATTATTGCTATTCTGATCAGATGAAGCGCCATCTGTCGGACATTTTTTGTACTTTTGTATTTTTTTGGTTCTAATAAAACCCCATGTCATTCCAAGCATGTGTGTCAATTTGTACCTCTCCATCTACATTACTCCGCGATTTATTCAGTTTTCAAATTTATACTGACTTTTTGATCACCTGGTACATATTACACATGATTGCTCTAAGTTTTCCAGATTATTTTTGTGTGTCTCTGATAATCGCCTTAAAATTCCGAGAACTTTGCTTTAACATCTACAGTATTTTGTTGGAATAAGCCTCAGTTGTACGTTCTCTACCTTATCATTAAAAAGCCTGACAAAAACAGCAAAGACCGGCATGTATCTATTTGACCGGACACTACCGTAGAAAGTCGTTGGAATCCTACTCGCGCAGGTTGGAGTAGCATGGATAGTTGCATCAAATCAGTCTTCGTACTGAAGACCATAGCAACAACAGCTGGAAATGTCAGCGCATGAGGATGTTCGTGATACTATTGTGACTGGTTGCGTTCTTTTGTGAACAGTCCTTAAGGGGGGTAGGACGTCAAACGGACCGACTTGGAGTAGGAGAGGCACCACAGGACATTTTAATTTCCACTGTCTATACGTTTACAAAAAAATTCATAAAACTTTGTCAGCATGACCAGGAAGGATTCAGAATTCACACTCATAGCAGTGGAAGTTCGAAAACATAACGAATTAATTTTTTTGCATGTGAACCATGGACCTTGCCGTTGGTGGGGAGGCTTGCGTGCCTCAGCGATACAGATAGCCGTACCGTAGGTGCAACCACAACCCACAACGGAGGGGTATCTGTTGAGAGGCCAGACAAACGTGTGGTTCCTGAAGAGGGGCAGCAGCCTTTTCAGTAGTTGCAAGGGCAACAGTCTGGATGATTGACTGATCTGGCCTTGTAACAATAACCAAAACGGCCTTGCTGTGCTGGTACTGCGAACGGCTGAAAGCAAGGGGAAACTACAGCCGTAATTTTTCCCGAGGGCATGCAGCTTTACTGTATGATTACATGATGATGGCGTCCTCTTGGGTAAAATACTCCGGAGGTAAAATAGTCCCCCATTCGGATCTCCGGGCGGGAACTACTCAAGAGGATGTCGTTATCAGGAGAAAGAAAACTGGCGTTCTACGGATCGGAGCGTGGAATGTCAGATCCCTTAATCGGGCAGGTAGGTTAGAAAATTTAAAAAGGGAAATGGATAGGTTGAAGTTGGATATAGTGGGAATTAGTGAAGTTCGGTGGCAGGAGGAACAAGACTTCTGGTCAGGTGACTACAGGGTTATAAACACAAAATCAAATAGGGGTAATGCAGGAGTAGGTTTAATAATGAATAGGAAAATAGGAATGCGGGTAAGCTACTACAAACAGCATAGTGAACGCATTATTGTGGCCAAGATAGATACGAAGCCCACGCCTACTACAGTAATACAAGTTTATATGCCAACTAGCTCTGCAGATGACGAAGAAATTGAAGAAATGTATGATGAAATAAAAGAAATTATTCAGATTGTGAAGGGAGACGAAAATTAAATAGTCATGGGTCACTGGAATTCGAGTGTAGGAAAAGGGAGAGAAGGAAACATAGTAGGTGAATACGGATTGGGGGACAGAAATGAAAGAGGAAGCCGCCTGGTCGAATTTTGCACAGAGCACAACATAATCATAACTAACACTTGGTCTAAGAATCATGAAAGAAGGTTGTATACATGGAAGAACCCTGGAGATACTAAAAGGTATCAGATAGATTATATAATGGTAAGACAGAGATTTAGGAACCAGGTTTTAAATTGTAAGACATTTCCAGGGGCAGATGTGGACTCTGACCACAATCTATTGGTTATGACCTGTAGATTAAAACTGAAGAAACTGCAAAAAGGTGGGAATTTAAGGAGATGGGACCTGGATAAACTAAAAGAACCAGAGGTTGTACAGAGATTCAGGGAGAGCATAAGGGAGCAATTGACAGGAATGGGGGAAATAAATACAGTAGAAGAAGAATGGGTAGCTTTGAGGGATGAAGTAGTGAAGGCAGCAGAGGATCAAGTAGGTAAAAAGATGAGGGCTAGTAGAAATCCTTGGGTAACAGAAGAAATATTGAATTTAATTGATGAAAGGAGAAAATATAAAAATGCAGTAAGTGAAACAGGCAAAAAGGAATACAAACGTCTCAAAAATGAGGTCGTCAGGAAGTGCAAAATGGCTAAGCAGGGATGGCTAGAGGACAAATGTAAGGATGTAGAGGCCTATCTCACTAGGGGTAAGATAGACACCGCCTACAGAAAAATTAAAGAGACCTTTGGAGATAAGAGAACGACTTGTATGAATATCAAGAGCTCAGATGGAAACCCAGTTCTAAGCAAAGAAGGGAAAGCAGAAAGGTGGAAGGAGTATTTAGAGGGTCTATACAAGGGCGATGTACTTGAGGACAATATTATGGAAATGGAAGAGGATGTAGATGAAGATGAAATGGGAGGTATGATACTGCGTGAAGAGTTTGATAGAGCACTGAAAGACCTGAGTCGAAACAAGGCCCCCGGAGTAGACAATATTCCATTGGAACTACTGACGGCCGTGGGAGAGCCAGTCCTGACAAAACTCTACCATCTGGTGAGCAAGATGTATGAAACAGGCGAAATACCCTCAGACTTCAAGAAGAATATAATAATTCCAATCCCAAAGAAAGCAGGTGTTGACAGATGTGAAAATTACCGAACTATCAGCTTAATAAGGCACAGCTGCAAAATACTAACACGAATTCTTTACAGACGAATGGAAAAACTAGTAGAAGCCAACCTCGGGGAAGATCAGTTTGGATTCCGTAGAAACACTGGAACACGTGAGGCAATACTGACCTTACGACTTATCTTAGAAGAAAGATTAAGGAAAGGCAAACCTACGTTTCTAGCATTTGTAGACTTGGAGAAAGCTTTTGACAATGTTGACTGGAATACTCTCTTTCAAATTCTAAAGGTGGCAGGGGTAAAATACAGGGAGCGAAAAGCTATTTACAATTTGTACAGAAACCAGATGGCAGTTATAAGAGTCGAGGGACATGAAAGGGAAGCAGTGGTTGGGAAGGGAGTAAGAAGGGTTGTAGCCTCTCCCCGATGTTGTTCAATCTGTATATTGAGCAAGCAGTAAAGGAAACAAAAGAAAAATTCGGAGTAGGTATTAAAATTCATGGAGAAGAAATAAAAACTTTGAGGTTCGCCGATGACATTGTAATTCTGTCAGAGACGGCAAAGGACTTGGAAGAGCAGGTGAATGGAATGGACAGTGTCTTGAAAGGAGGATATAAGATGAACATCAACAAAAGCAAAACAAGGATAATGGAATGTAGTCTAATTAAGTCGGGTGATGCTGAGGGAATTAGATTAGGAAATGAGGCACTTAAAGTAGTAAAGGAGTTTTGCTATTTGGGGAGCAAAATAACTGATGATGGTCGAAGTAGAGAGGATATAAAATGTAGGCTGGCAATGGCAAGGAAAGCGTTTCTGAAGAAGAGAAATTTGTTAACATCCAGTATTGATTTAAGTGTCAGGAAGTCATTTCTGAAAGTATTCGTATGGAGTGTAGCCATGTATGGAACTGAAACATGGACGATAAATAGTTTGGACAAGAAGAGAATAGAAGCTTTCGAAATGTGGTGCTACAGAAGAATGCTGAAGATTAGATGGGTAGATCACATAACTAATAAGGAAGTATTGAATAGGATTGGGGAGAAGAGAAATTTGTGGCACAAGTTGACCAGAAGAAGGGATCGGTTGGTAGGACATGTTCTGAGGCATCAAGGGATCACCAATTTAGTATTGGAGGGCAGCGTGGAGGGTAAAAATCGTAGAGGGAGACCAAGAGATGAATAGACTAAGCAGATTCAGAAGGATGTAGGTTGCAGTAGGTACTGGGAGATGAAAAAGCTTGCACAGGATAGAGTAGCATGGAGAGCTGCATCAAACCAGTCTCAGGACTGAAGACCACAACAACAACAACATGTGAAATTTCATCATTTTTTTCACTTACTAATTTGTTGCTATAGGTACACTTTTCTTCATAAGTAAGAGAGATTCTTCGATGAATTGTGCACAGCATACAAACCATACTTAAAGGTGTATGAAACTTTAGAATTTTGGAAATCTATTAAAAACTGTGGTAAAAATTGAGGTAAGTAACTATACAATTTGTGTTTTTCCTAAATATGAAGTTAAAATATAACAGTTGATTCATTTTTTTCATAAATTAAATAAGTTCTAGAGTTCCATACACCTGTGAGTATGGTATGTATGATTTGCAAAATTCATCGAAGAATCTCTCTAACTTATGAAGAAAAGTAAAACGTAAAAAAAAAATATTTTGTTGTGTTTTTGAACTTCCACTGCAATGGGTGCGAACCCTGAATCGTTCCTGGTGATGCTGACAAAGTTTTATGAATTTATTTGTAAAAGTATAGACACTGGAAATTAAAATGTCCTGTGATGCCTCTCCTGCTCCAAGTCGGCCCGTTTGACGTCCTACCCCCCTTAGCGCCTGCAGAGTTCAACAAAATCCAGCACAGGTAAGATAGTATCCACGACAGTCGTTGAGACTTAAATGTAACGCAAGAAAAAATAAGGATGAGAGCAGTTTTTGACTGTGGCAGGTGTGCGAATACGGTTTCACACTCGCTGTATTCGAACGTCACTCTGGTGGCTAGAGAGAGAACTAGACGGCGTATCGAAATGCACGCAGTTCAAATGGTTCAAATGGCTCTGAGCACTATGGGACTCAACTGCTGTGGTCATCAGTCCCCTAGAACTTAGAACTACCTATACCTAACTAACCTAAGGACATCACACACATCCATGCCCGAGGCAGGATTCGAACCTGCGACCGTAGCAGCAGCGCGGCTCCGGACTGGAGCGCCTAGAACCGCACGACCACCGCGGCCGGCGAAATGCACGCAGTCTCCTGACCACACCACAGTACACGCGCGAGCCAGGTGATTGCGTGGTTCCGACACGGGTGATGAGGCGGGACAGTTGACTCGCTAGCCGGTGAGGAAACGGTGGGAAGCCAGAGAGAGAGGGGGGGAGACGTAAGGCAGCTCCGAGGCGCCACAAAGGCGGCAGATGGGTGCGGCTGCGACGGTTGGCAGGCGGCACAGCCAGCCGGGCACACACCTGTGTGGGAACGCACCTCAGCTGCAACGGCCGGAATGCGGACTTCCTCCCTAGCGGACCGCCCCTTGCTGGTCCATTCACTCCGTCCTGGGCTCGGCGCCAACCTCAACGTCGCCTAACGGAACGACAGATCCAAAAGTTCTGCCGCGTAATTTCCGAGGTGACGTTTTAAGGGAACTACACGCGCACCAGTTTGTCGGCCGATCGACCGACAAATTCGACGTGTGTAGGCGTTACCGCCGACGAACCGACCGATATCTTTTCTTTTCGGAGAATGGATTGGGGGACCACCGGACTGCTGGCCCTGTTCACCACTTCGACGACAAATTGTTCTGTATTTAGCTCTATCACTCCATTCACTCCAGCCTGCACCCCGCTCCAACCTTACACTGAAGTGAGAAAAGCCACGGGATAGAGAAATGCACAAATACAGCTGGAGGTACTTTCACTTACACAGAGTATAATGGTGCAGCGCACTAGTGGAGCTGTCATTTATACTCAGTTCATTCATTTCAAAAGAAAGTGGCGCCAGCTGCGCCACGGCTCAGTATCTAAACAAAATTTCATGCCGCATGGAACGAACCATAAAGAAAGACAGAGTATAGGTCAGAGACATACTAGTGGCAATGTTATGTTGGCAACACGTCAAACCACAGCACTTGCTTAGAAGTATAAAAACAAACATAAAACAGTGGTTTAAGGAAAAAGTATACGATGCATAGGTCTGCAGAGCACCTAAAAAGTAGACTAGAACTGTGTCTAGAAGATAAATATGAACGATGTGCTAGCAGACGGCATTTCTCGATGTAAGCGAGAAATCAAATGGAAATGGCGGTGCCGACCTTGAGGCCGAGCGGTTCTAGGCGCTTCAATCTGGAACCGCGCGGCCGCTACTGTCGCAGGTTCGAATCGTGCCTCGGGTATGGATGTGTGCGATGTCCTTAGGTTAGATAGGTTTAAGTAGTTCTGAGTTCTAGGCGACTGATGACCTCAGATGTTAAGTCCCATAGTGCTCACAGCCATTAGAACCATTTTTGAAAATCACGGACAGTAAAAATCATGTTGTTAACGAACTGTTTTTAGATCTCAAAGCAAATCAAAATCTAAATAACTTATTTACAGACCAATGACGACGCTTTACCTCGATAAAGCGAAACGCGTCTAGTGAAAAAAAAAACGCATTTTCTGTAGTTGTAACGACAGAATGAAAATACCCTCAAGAATTTTAAAGCAATTACGGACAATATGGCCACGTAAATCAATAAATAAATTGTAATTGCTGCAGCATTGCATCTGCGCTGTGATGGCACATATGTTGCTGGCGCTGGTCCAGCATGAACTGCGGCGTAGCTACTGTGGTGTCCGGAGGGAAGGGAAGAACTGCCTGCAGACTAGACCGAAGCGAGTCCGGCAGAGAGGTGCTCATACGGCGCGAATGATAAAGGGTCCAGCAGGTACGAGGATCCGCAGTCAGGCTCCGATCAGGAGCAGAGGTTTTAAACTTTTGCAGTCGTTTTGCTATGAAGCTTCATTAAAACTGGAGTATTTTGTCGAGAATGAAGAGTTCCTCTAGTAGCATTGCTGCAGGTTAACACAATGACGCGCCTGATAAGCAGCATGCATTTCGTGAGATTTCAGAAGTCACGCAATTATTTCAGCATTTATGTGGAGCTAGTCTGAAATTACACTACTAGCCATTAAAATTACTGCACCACGAAGATGACGTGCTACAGACGCGAAATTTAACCGACACGAAGAAGATGCTGTGATATGCAAATGATTAGTTTATCAGAGTATTCACACAAGGTTGGTGCCGGTGGCGACACCTACAATGTGCTGACATAAGTAAAGTTTCCAACCGATTTCTCATACACAAACGGCAGTTGACCTGCGTTGCCTGGTGAAACGGTGTTGAGATGCCTCGTGCAAGGAGGAGAAGTACGTACCATCACGTTTCCGACTTTGATTAAGGTCGGATTGTAGGCTATCGCGATAGCGGTTTATCGTATCGCGACATTGCTGCTCGCGTCCGCCCCGGTAGCTGAGTGTTCAGCGTGACAGACTGTCAATCCTAAGGGCCCGGGTTCGATTCCCGGCTGGGTCGGAGATTTTCTCCGCTCAGGGACTGGGTGTTGTGTTGTCCTAATCACCATCATTTCATCCCCATCGACTCGCAGGTCGCCGAAGTCGCGTCAAATCGAAAGACCAGCACCAGGCGAACGGTCTACCCGACGGGAGGCCCTAGCCACACGACATTTCCATTGCTGCTCGCGTTGGTCGAGATGCAATGACTGTTAGCAGAATATGGAATCGGTGGTTTCAGGAGGATAATACGGAACTCCGTGCTGGATCCCAACGGCCTCGTATCACTAGCAGTCGAGATGACAGGCATCTTATCCGCATGGCTGTAGGCCGTAACGGATCGTGCAGCCACGTCTCGATCCCTGAGTCAACCTTTGCAAGACAACAAACGTCTGCATGAACAGTTCGACGACGTTTGTAGCAGCATGGAATATCAGCTCGGAGACCATGGCTGCGGTTACCCTTGACGCTGCATCACAGACAGGAGCGCCTGCGATGGTGTACTCAACGACGAACCTGGGTGCACGAATGGCAAAACGTCATTTTTTCGTATGAATCCAGGTTCTGTTTACAGCATCATGATGGTCGCATCCGTGTTGGGCGACATCGTGGTGAACGCACGTTCGAAGCGTGTATTCGTCATCGCCATACTGGCGTATCACCCGGCGTGATGGCATGGGGTGCCATTGGTTCCACGTCTCGGTCACCTGCTGTTCGCATTGACGGCATTTTGAACAGTGGACGTTACATTTCAGATGTGTTGCGACCCGTGGCTCTACCCTTCATTCGATCCCTGCGAAACCCTACATTGCAGCAGGATAATGCACGACCGCATGTTGCAGGTACTGTACGGGCCTTTCTAGATACAGAAAATGTTCGACTGCTGCCCTGGCCAGTACATTCTCCAGATCTCTCACCAATTGAAAACGTCTGGTCAATGGTGGCCGAGCAACTGGCTCGTCACAATACCCCAGTCTCTACTGTGAGGAACTGTGGTATCGTGTTGAAGCTGCATGGGCAGCTGTACCTGTACACGCCATCCAAGCTCTCTCAATGCCCAGGCGTATTAAGGCCGTTATTACAGCCAGAGATGATTGTTCTGGGTACTGATTTCTCAGCATCTATGCACCCAAATTGCGTCAAAGTATAATCACTTGTAAGTTCATTCTTTCTGCCCAATGAATACCCGTTTATCATCTGCATTCCTTCTTGGTGTAGTATTTTAAAGGCCAGTAGTGTAGCTCTATCACTCCATTCACTCAAGCCCGCACCCGGTTCCAGCCTTGCACTGAGGAAAGCCACGGGACAGCGATATGCACACATACAGCTGGAGGAACCTTCACGTACACAGGGTATAAATGGGCAGTGCACTAACGGAGCTGTCATTTATACTCCGTTTATTCATTTCAAAAGGTTTCCCACGAGATTATAGCCGTACGAAGGGAATTAACAGACTTCGAACGCGGATTGTAGTTGCAGCTAGATGCATGGGACATTCCATTTCGGAAATCGTTAGGGAATACATTATTGTAAGATCCACAAAGTCAAGTGTGTGCCGACAACACTATGATCCAGGCATAACCTCTCACGACGAACAAGGCAGCAGCCGACGGCCTTCACGTAACAACGGAGAGCAGCGGCGTTTTGCGTAGAATTGTCAGAGCTAGCAGGCAAGCAACACTACGTGAAATAACCACAGTAATCAAAGAGGGACGTACGACGAACGTATCCGTTAGGTCAGTGTGAATAAAGTTGGCTTTAATGGGATGTGGCAGCACACGATCTCCTGCGAACCTTGCAAAACTAGCCCTTCTGAAAGAAAGGATATTGCGGAGACATGGGTTAGCCACAGCCTGGGGGATGTTTCCAGAACGAGATTTTCACTCTGCAGCAGAGTGTGCGCTGATATGCTCCTGCAAGGTTCGCAGGAGAGCTTCTGTTAGGTTTGGAAGGTAGGAGGCGAGGTACTGGCGGAAGTAAAGCTGTGAGGACGGAGCGTGAGCCGTGCTTGGGTAGCTCAGTTGGTAGAGCACTTGCCCGCGAAAGGCAAAGGTCCCGAGTTCGAGTCTCGGTCCGGCACACAGTTTTAATCTGCCAGGAAGTTTCATATCGGCGCACACTCCGCTGCAGAGTGAAAATCTCATTCTGGGCCCATAATGTTCTTCAAACAAGCTGCGAACAGTTGTGGCCTGGTGACTTGTTTCGGAACATGAAGTCCATGAATGGCTGCACGTGGTCTCCAAGTAGCCCAACATAACCAATTCCAGTAACGATAGCTTCAGTCGGACCAGAGGACCAAGTCCGTTCATGTAGACACATCCCATGCCGTTATGGAGCCAACACCAGCTTGCACAGTGCCTTGTTAACAACTTGGGTTCATGGAATCGTTAGGTCCGCACCACAGTCAAACCCTTACCAACTGAAATCGGGACTCGTCTCACCAGGTCACGGTTTTCCTGACGTCAACGGTGCAACCGATTTTTTCATGAGGCCAGGAGAGGCGCTGTAGGCTATTTAGTGCTGTTGGCAAAGACATCCGCGTCCGTCTTCTGCTCCCATACCCCACCAACACCAAATTTCGCCGCGCTATTTTAAAGAATACGTTAGTCATACGTCCCGCATTGATTTCTGCGGTTAATTCAGGCAGATTTCCTTGTCTCTTAGCACTGACGACTCTACGCAAACGCAGTTGCTCTCGGTCGTTAAGTGAAAGCCGTCGGCCGCTGCTTTGTCCGAAGTGAGACGTAATGCCTGAAATTTAGTATTCTCGGCACATTCTTGACGCTGTGGATCTCAGAATGTTGTATTCCCTTACGATTTCCAAAATGGACTGTCCCTTTCCGCTTTCAAAGTGCTAATTCCCGTCGTGTGGCGATAATCACCTCAGAAACCGTTTCACTTGAATCACCTGAATACAAAGTTCCGCTAACGTATTGCCCTTTTATGCTATGTATACGCGTTGTCAAGAATTGATGTACCTAATTGAGATGGTCACGACTGGAGTAATAACCAGAATTTTACTACTCGGAGCCTCCTGCAACAGATATGAAGATGATATCTGTTCTGTCCGAAAGAACAGCTACCATCTTCATATAGTTAAGGACAACCAGCCATTGACCTTCTTCTTCCGTGTTGGGTGCACACGCATTGCCCGAACTCTTACGGGACTCTGTAAGACTGTCTGCCGCGAGGAACTAGTCCTAGTGTAATGGGCAGGGGCACTACAAATGCAGTGTGTGGACATTAAGTTGGGAACGTGGGTCTCACGGGGAGCGTGCAAGGGATAAATCCCTGCAGTCGCACTATCCTCTGTGCCCTTGGTGGCTCAGATGGATAGATGTCTGCCATGTACGCGGGAGATCCCGGGTTCGAGCCCTGACCAGGGCACACATTTTCAACTGTCCCCGTTTATGTATATCAACGCCAGTCTACAGCTTACGGCCTTGATTTAATTACCATTTCATCCTGCAATAGACGTCGTCGTTCCCTACGATTAAGACACTCGCGTTTGCCTTGCCCACAAGTTTCGCGCGGAGCAATTGTAGTTGTTCAGGCCGCTCGTTCATGTTTAATGGGTTATGCTGGGGATTAGCAGACCCAATCTGAACTCTCGGAGGTGGGCCTAGTATCCCACTCCCGTTTTCACCACGTTCTACCCCGGGAGCGGTCACGGTTTCCTTGAATATTTCTTTCACCGTTTCCAACGTGCCCGCGACTGCGGTCAAATGACTTGTCATTACCGTAATAGTTTCTCCGACGATTACTATTCTTATTTCCCCAACTATTCCTAGGTCGTTGCCATCCGCTATCATTACTATTCCGCCGATCACGGCCGCGGAATCGATATCGCCATGAATGCCTCTTACGCGATCACGCCCCGTCGACCGAACGCGTCACGAGTTTCACCGGGGACTGTAGAACGGCGTTCGTGCCTCATTGGAGTCTGGCGCGTAATTCGGCACGATTCGTACTCCAGCTCTTGGAGGTACCCTTTAAACGCTTGAAATCAACTTCGCATCGTCCAGCGATGTTGTTGTGTCGCAAGTGGTTTGTTAATTTCGTAATGCAAGTACGCATCATCTCCTCTGGTCCGTACGGATCATACAAAAACTGATTCGCTTGAATCATTTGGTCGAATAATCGCGCAGGACTTTTGAAACCCGACTGTTTTAAGTGTGGCATCATGATGACGCCGTGTTTCACCCTATTCTGTGTCACCTCGGACCAGTATCCGGACAGGAAACGTTGCTGAAAAGCACGCACCGGCGAAAAGTGTTGCGAAGCGAACGTCATCTGCACGGACGGTTCTCCTGCTAAAAAGCCGCACATACAAGGTGTTTCCGCAAGAGCGTGCAAAAATTTAACAGGACATAGAGGATGCTCCACTGAACAATTCGAGGTAGGGAACCTAGGGTCAAAGGAGCCAGCTTAAGAAGACAATATCAATAAAATAATATCACTGTGTACTTTTTTATTTACCTTAGTTACAGTTAACTGGAAATACGATCGTTGACTCAATGAACGTACCATCTGTACTGTATCTTACAAAATGTGCTGAAACTGACGACGATCACCCTCAATGCAAGCATGACATCGGCGAACAAGATTCTTACGCACCCTGTCAAATATTCCTGGTGAGCTTCGAATCCCATCACAGACAGCTACAACTCTGGCAATTAATTCCATCTCGGCATCCACTGGTTTCTCATACACAGGGGTCCAGTTCAGGTGATCTCCCAGGCGATGGTATAGGACCACCTCTCCTAATCCAGTGAACTGGAAATACAGCACTGAGATGCTTGCAGACATCCTCATTGAAGTGAGGTGGTGAACCGCCATGTTGTATCTACATCCTCTCACGAATATCCAAGAATACTTATAGGATATGTGTTCCGCCTTTTTGCAAACACGCTGGTTTTTCTTTTTATCCAAACATGTTTCATGAGCATCTCTTGCCATCATCAGTGGGTTTCGGTTTATTGAAATCTGTAAATTTCAGAGTATTTTAGATTGTAACTGATTCAACAAAGTGAGGCTTACAGAAAGTTCGTTTTGCTTCTTACCGTGATTTTACATTATATGATTTTGCAGGACCAACTGTATGGTGCCCTGTACTGATAGTTGTCATCTGCAAACCAAACGATGTAAGCGTAAATTTTATCGACGAGTTAACACATCTATTGATTTTTTAGATAACGTGATTTTGGCGTGTCACACTGTTTTGCATATATAATTGTTACTACTCTCGTTTTGTTGTGACTGATCGTTCTTCTTTTAGATTCCAAGGACTCTGCAAACACATGTTAATACACTTTGTGTAGTTTCTTTCTTTATAAATGCCTTTTTACTTCGCAAAATACGATGAGCACTATGTTGTTGTGCTTCCTAGCCGCGTCGGCGGTCATTTGTTGCCGAGAGAGTTTGGCGCTGAATTTTTATTTTCTGTGTGTGTGTGTGTGTGTGTGTGTGTGTGTGTGTGTGTGTAAGCTCCTGTTTGTGTTTGTGTTTCCTTTTCTGTAAAGTTCTTTTCATGTGTTAAATAATGTGCCTTTACAGAGTAATTCTCCAATAACTCAGGTAGAACTCGACCTCAAGTACAGGTGACCATTCAGACGGCCAGGTAGAAGATATGGTCCAGTGACACTGTCGACTACAATGCCGACCCAGGTGTTGACAGCAGAACGTACCTGATGGTGTGACTCTACTACAGCTTGAGGCTTTTCCTCGTCCCACACATGGCTGTTCCTGCTGCTCGAAATACCACCACGATCAAATGAGGCCTCGTCAATAAACAGCACGATCTGGAGGAAATCTGGTCGATTAATCCTTTGTTGGAGCAACCACTAACACAATGCGACCCTTGCTGCAAAGTCAGTCACAAGCACTGCATGAACTCGTTGTGCGTACATGCATTTCACGTAGAATACGACGAGTACTTGTAGTGGGGACCGCTGCAACACGTTTCAGCACCTCCTCTTCAAAATCGGATGTGGTCCTCATGTTGCCAGGGCCTCGTATCTTCTTTCCAACGAACCAGTCTCTAGCATTCGTCTACTGAGAAAAATAAACACTTGCCTGTTAGGAAGCCGTTTCCCACACAGCCTTTCAGCAGCGAGAGCATTACAATATACTCCCCCATACACAATGTGCACGTCAGTGACTTCTGCGAAACTATACCGGTATTGCCCCATCGTATTGCACTGTACATCTTCGAACAGTACTGGATAATGAATGAGTCTGTCGTTGATTCATGGCGCGTTCTGTCATGGGACAATGTAAATACGACACAACAGGTGCACCTTATAGACAAGTAAAGCAAACGGAACCTGCATTATAGATTCCTAGTAATCAGGCTCTTCCTCCTCGTTTCGTTGCAGGAAATAAAGAATTTACATGTAAATAAACAGCACAGTACGTGTAAATTTGTACACATGTTAGCTGTAAGTAAGCTGGAAAACAGTAACGTTAGACAAAGCGGTAGATAAGTTTACTTGCCTATCTCCTTAAGCTGGCTTCTCCGATCCCAGGTTCCCTACCTCAAATTGTTCAGTGTTCTCTATGTCCTGTTACATTTTTGCACGCTCACCCTGTATGTTCAATTTTGTGTGAGCCTGGACATGTGGAGGGGGGGGGGGGGGGGCTGGGTTGTGGGTGTGCGAAAATTCAAATTGCTCGGACAGAACCCTGAGGTGAGTTCCGCTGGACGAACTGGAAGACTTAAAACTTCTTGACCGGGAGAAAATCTAAATCTCACTGTAACCTCCCAAAAGAAATATTTAAATGGAAATGGAAATGGAGCCAAATGTAACCTCCCCACAAAATAATAATTAAATGGAAATGTGCCAAGCGTAGCGTCGCCACAAAAAAATGTTAATGAAAAATATGAGCCAAGCGTAAACTCCCCACAAAAATAATAATTAAATGAATTTTTCTAACATTGTAACCTCAGAACAAAATTGGCTCGCATTTACAGTCTGTGTCCAGAAATGCATTCACATTTAATGTTACCACAAAATTCTTTTCTCATTTAATGTCAAGTTCGAAATAGAAAAATTCCTAAACACCAAAATAATAAAAAAGGTTTTGTAACCTGATGAATTTATAAGGACAGCGGCACTGACCTTCGGCCCTGTGTTCTGAATAATAAAAAAAAGCAAAAATTCTTACCTCAATAAAACTGCAATTATATCTGCTCTTAATTAGTCATTTTTCGACACAGCTTCATGCAATGCAGGCGTATATTTTTTTTGATTCTTGGAAGCAATGATAATGCAATGGAAAAATTCTTTAAATTGAAATGAATGCTTTTCTTTAAAAGAGTTACTTTACATTATAAAAATTATTATTGGCACATTTCTTTTGAACAAATTAAATTACAATTAACATACATTATTAAATATGCGCAAGGCTGCTTCTTTACCTTCTACAACAATACTCATCCTCCAGAGTCCTGACCAGAGTCGCGACCAGAGCACACAGCCGACGCATGCCGACTCCCGCCCACTCACGCAGACTACTACCCGCTACTACCGACTCGCTACTAAAGACTACTGTCGACTCGCGCAGTCAAGCGCAGACTAGCCACAAGCAACAACTAACGATAAACTACTCTCTGGTCAGAGATTCTGTCATGCCTCGCCCATCTCCGGCAAAGCATACGTCTTACATCACATTTCGTCTCGTGGAGAACATTCATGAGAATTTCTGTTCCTCCGGCATCAGCTACCACCAACACGCCTTCTCGCACCTTCCTCTAAAGCCGTGTTTCTCATCGTGACAGGAATCTCGGTTTGCACCTACGTCTCTTATATCTTTTATCGCACGACGCCACGTCTCCGTCACGTCCTGTGCAGACATCGAATTGAACTACACACTCATCCAGATACTGGGTAGTATCTTTTTGCCTTCGATTTATTTCACATCGCACCTCTGAAACACGAACGGCGAGCGTACTTCTTCTGATTCGCCCACTGCGACGGGTAGTGTGTTATCACTACAGCCTGTGACCGAATTATTACCGACAACTTCTGCGAGCTTAGTGAGTTCATCTCCCAACTCGCGTTTTTCATCGACACTTTGCTACTTGTTTTGATCGACTTGCCTCTCAAAAGCAAAGATAGCGGCAGTAGTTCCCGGTACCTGGTCTTTAATGGCGTCCGGACATTGTGTACGCGCTTTCTCTCTATCCTGGACAAAAGCTCGGCGTGCTCCACGCCGGCAGCGGATTTCCAACACTCGGAATTCCCCGGTAATCCTCTCTCACTGCTCCCTGACCGCTTCGTTAATCCGTAACTGCTCGTTTTCTTCTTCAGAGACACGCTGCTCAACTGTGCTGAAAGTTCTTCCCATCTCCGTCAGAAACTCATCCCGGATCATTGCCCGAAAGCTAGGCTGTACCATGACTCCTAGTACACTCACCGCTTTCGCTTCTTTGTTTTCCAAATTTAGTTCGAGCGTCTCATTCTATTCCTTTACTTTTACATTCGCCATCTTTAATTCCGCAGAGAGCTTCTAATTCGCTGCCCTTAGTTCTGCAAATTGCCCCTCAAATGCCTCTGAGCACTATGGGACCTAACATCTGAGGTCATCAGTCCCCTAGAACTTAGAACTACTTAAACCTAACAAACCTAAGGACATCACACACATCCATGCCCGAAGCAGGATTCGAACCTGCGACCGTAGCTATTGCGCGGTTCCAGACTGAAGCGCCTAGAACCGCTCGGCCACACTGGTCGAAATTGCCTCTCATTTTGGTCCATAAGTTCTCGGAAAATCTTAACTACATTCGGCTGTGAAGAATTAATTGGACTACTGGCGTGTCAGGCTGTTCCATGACTCCTAGTATAGTCATCACTCTCGCCTCTTTGTTTTCCAAACACACTTCGAGAACTCGCATGTACACTACCTAAAAATCTCCTCGTCTTCTGCGTTATCGCATGCGATACTCCCTCAATATTCACTTTTATTTCCATTATTTGAGGAACTTGCGAGCGCGTTGTTTATACGCTCAAATTGCCCGTCCCCTGAATTTAAACCAATACTTTTATCACCATTATTACTTTCTGACAGATTTCAGCGACTGCTGCTATTCGAACGACTATGTGTATCCATTTTTCCTTTTTATAACTTGCCAACCGACCGAAACACTTCCAGCAGAATCGCATCACTATGTTATATATAACAGCTTCAAACATAATCTACCCACAATTTATCTTCACACACAATTGAACACAATAACAAAAAACACTCGATCAGAAGACACAGACAAGAATACAATAAGTAACGAACAACGCCATTTGCTTAGACAACACAGAAATTATACTTCCTGGCAGATTAAAACTGTGTGAGGGACCGAGACTCGAACTCGGGGTCTTTGCCTTTCGCAGTTAAGTGCTCTACCATTTTTTTTTAGTCTCATTTCGTTCGTTGTATCTGCTCGGTGCGGTCGTTACGACACACCCGTTTCAGTTCGTCGTTGATCGATTAACTCAGTTTTTTTATTACAGAGGGCAGCTAACCCTGTGACCGAACACGCTGAGTTACCGTGCCGGCGACCATCTGAGCTACCCAACCACGACTCACGCCCCATCCTCACAGCTTTACTTCTGCCAGTACCTCGTCTCCTACTTTCCAAACTTCGAGTACTCGGTCCGGCACACAGTTTTAATCTGCCAGGAAGTTTCATATCAGCACACACTCCGCTGCAGAGTGAAAATCTCATTCTGAACACACCAATTGTTTCAGCGCTGTGGAAGGAATGTACATAAAATTTGCACACTTCCTAATTTAACTGTATCAGAAAATTCGTTACTTTAGCGTATCTTAGGTCAGGGTTGTCCATTGTGACACACCTGTCTACTGGTACAAACGTTGGGGGACATCTGTTTTTGTTGTTTAGCCACTTACATGAGATAGGCTTATGAGCTCTGATTAATTGCAGGGTCGCCACCAACCGACTCCTAATGCAGTTTGTGCGCAAGCTTTGAGTGGTAACGTCCAGAGATCGCGTTGCCACACCAAAGTCGACAACGCGTATCGATACCACAGACGTTAGCGAGGGGCTCTCTGTAATCTGCCCACCTGAAGACCTCTCAGCATAGAGAGATGAACTTATACTATAGTGTATGTCGAACATTGTACCTCAATGTACCTCAAGAGAACATTTTGTTACTTAGTGCATCAAGAGATGATTTCGTAGTCAATGACAGTTCTAAATTATTGAGTTCGCCTGTGGGAAGGAAGTGAGTCAGAGGTAAGTAAACCTTTTATTCATTTATATAATAAAGTGACCTAATATTTCGTGTGTTCTAATTTGGTGAGCCTTCTCCCAGAACAGCAAAGAACCCACAGCTATGGCCAGATGAAAGTGGTTTCTTCTGGCCACAACACTCTGGAATCACCTGTGTATATATACATTCACGCTGGGAAACTTAAAATATCATAATCTTATCGGATCTTCAGCAGTGAATCATTGTTCACAGCGAAACACACAGTGGCAGGGAAAAATGAAACACCCTTCAAGTATAAGGTCTATTTATTAACAAATGAGGTGAAATCGTTGTTAGAATATATGATAAATTCAGATCACATGAAACACACTTCACAGTAATGGGAGGACAAATAGTCACACCAAGCAATCTCGCACGCAAATGACCATAAAAGTGTCGAATGGCATCCTACGATAGATTGCCCCAAGCACGTTGCACTTTTTGTTGCGATTCGGCAATGATTCTTGGAGGCCCTAGAGCATGAGGAAGTCCTCACTTCATCGTGTCAGATACATATTCAATCGACGAGAAATCTGGTGATCTTACTGGCGAGGGAAGTTCTTGTAGACCACCAAGGGTGCATTGCGTCGCAGCACACATGTTTGTGGACATCCACTGTCCTGCTGAAAAAGCACATCACCTTCCAGTTGAAGAAATGGCAATGGAACAAGATGCAATGTAGCGGATACTGTTTGCTTTACTCTGCAGAAGCACCAAATGCGACCACGAGCTGTAATTGGTGGCGCCTCACACCGTGAAGTATGTACGAATACACTCTGGAATAGACAGCTCAAGGTGTACGTGTAAGTCCATCACTCACATACAGAGCCTTCTCTCATCACTGTAGGCAACAGAGCGCCATTTCGATCTCCAGTGAAGTCTTTCACGACACCAGAATAGCCATGCCTCGCGGCGTCGCAGCGTCAGTGATAGTTCGGGCAGAGGCGCACGTGATCTTAATCCTTTTGCAAGCAGATGGTTCCCAATGGTCGCCGATGACACTGCGGATGCAACATGTGTTCGAATTTCGCGCGTGGGTGACGTTCAGTCGGCCACTGATACTTGCATAAGGCGTCGACCTCGATGTGCATCGGCCGGCTTGTTTGGCCGAGCGGTTCTAGGCGCTTCAGACTGGAACCGCGCGACCGCTAATGTCGCAGATTCGAATCCTGCCTCTGGCGTGGATGTGTGTGATGTCCTTAGGTTAGTTAGGTTTAAGTAGTTCTGAGTTCTAGGGGACTGATGACCTCAGAAGTTTAGTCCCATAGTGCTCACAGCCATTTGAACCAATCGATGTGCATCTGTGCTACGCGAATGTCCAGAACCTGGTCTACAGGTGTGGGCATGTTTCACAGACTACCGCTGAAAGCAACTGCACACCAACGATACACAGTGCCCAACATGTGCAGCAATCCGCAGGCCCACAGTGTGACGCCTCTCAACTGGCTGAAGCTGTTCGAGACAGACACGCACTCGTCGGTGGCTCATAGTTCAACCATACAACGAATATCGCAAACACAGTTCACTTGTAACTCAGCCTCCTGAGCTGCATCTGCTCGTCAGTGACCGTGACAAATGAATCACTAGCACGAGAACATCTCAGTATACACATACGAGGGGATACCCAAAAGAAAACCGAAATAACATTGCAGTGGGCGGACCTTGTGTAGTACGCATTTGTGTCGCTAGGAGTGTATAACGCAACTCATTGCCAGTTCAGTGCCGTCAGAGTTGTCGACCTACCTTGTTCTAGAATGAGATTTTCACTCTGCAGGGGAGTGTGCGCTGATATGAAACTTCCCGGCAGATTAAAACTGTGTACCGGACCGAGACTCGAACTCGAGATCTTTGCCTTTCGCGGGCAAGTGCTCTACCAACCTTGTTGTGTTCGTCTGCAGCGTTTATTTTTGCTATCGCTGTTTTGTTGTTGTTCTGTGTGTATTTTTTTTTTAATAGCAAGTTTGGGTGAAAAACGTGCAGCTTTGAAATTTTGTTTTCTACTCGGTAAAAGTGCTGCTGAAACTGTTTTAATATTGAAAAAAAAAAAAAAAACGCGTACCAAATGACGCTATGGGAAAAACTGTTGTGGGTTGGCCAACACCCTAATATTAGAGGAAGCCGAAAGGCACGCGTTTTAGCTCACGCAGGCTGTCGTGAGGTCTGGAACAGGACAAGGAAATTAGAACTTAGAAAAACGGACGTAGCTGGTGGAATACTTAACTTTAATCCATTAATGGTGAACGTCGGTCTGACGGTACATGCATCACAAGATCAATAGCAACTGATAATGGCGCCTTGCTAGGTCGTAGCAAATGACGTAGCTGAAGGCTATGCTAACTATAGTCTCGGCAAATGAGAACGTATTTTGTCAGTGAACCATCGCTAGCAAAGTCGGTTGTACAACTGGGGCGAGTGCTAGGAAGTCTCTCTAGACCTGCCGTGTAGCGGCGCTCGGTCTGCAATCACTGATAGTGGCGACACGCGGGTCCGACGTATACTACCGGACCGCGGCCGATGTAAAGGCTACCACCTAGCAAGTGTGGTGTCTGGCGGTGACACCACAAAAACTCAAGTGCACGTGTGGTTTGCTCGATTTAAAAATTACGATGTGTCGATTGATGACAAACCTAGTCCTGGACGTGCGCCAACTGTCCGAATCGACGAAAATACTGAAAAAATTTGAGAGCTTGTGCTCACAGACTGTCGATAGATAGTTGATCAACCGTCACAGATTAGTGGGTTATCTTGGAGCTCGGTTCAGCGATTTTTAACTGAAGATCTGGGACTGGAAAGGGCTGCTGCCAAGTTTGTCCCTCGGGTTCGACTGACAATCAACAGGAATGGGGAGCTGAAACATGTCATGCTTTGAAACAACAGTTTGAAACTAATCCAGATTTCCTGTTAAAGGTGATGAGCCATGCTGCTGTGGCTACGATTCAGAAACAAAACAACAGTCCAGCCAATGGAAGACGTCATCGTCATCCCGTCCAAGAAAATGTCCTCAAGTCAAATCAAATAGCAAAACAACGCTGATTTGCTTTTTTGATGCCAGGGGCGTAGTTCATGCAGAGTTTGTTCCCCCGGGTCAGACCGTCAATCAAACATTTTATTTGGAAGTTTTAAGAAGACTGCACAATAGTGTTCGTCGAAAAACACCCGATATGTGACAGACAGGAGACTGGTTCTTGTACCACGGCAATGCACCTGGAAGCACAGTCATCTCTGCTAGACAGATTTTGGCTAACAAAAGCATGGTTTCACTGCCGCACGCATCTTACCCGCCTGATCTGGCTCCGTGCGACTTATTTCCACGCATGAAAAGGGGCAGTAAAGGACACCGATCACAACATTGAAGAAGTCGAGAAAAAAACCGAGGGAAGAGCTGTCAGCCATTTCTAAATATGGCTACAAAAATTGTTTCGATCGGTGGAAGCAAGGGGATAAGGTTGTTTGGTAAACAATTTTAAAACATGTAACTTTTAAAAAATAATTCTGGGTTTTTTGGGTACCCCCTCACTGGACACAATCCTTGAGGATGTTACATTTCTTTTTTCCAGCAATGTATATGCGAATAAAACCATTCACGCCGTAACCACTGCGGTCGTAATTGACGACGTCGTTGACTCAGGTTGGGAACAAAATGGAGAGCCGGGTTTAACAATGTGCGCCGAACAGTGTTCGTCGAAACACTTGTGCCTGGCCCGGCCTTATACTCCATTATTGTACCTGTCACCCATCGCCGGTCTGTCGTGCTTTACAGACGGCAAGTCTCCGACTTCCACGTTCTGTAATGACACGTGGATGACCATCATTTTGTCGCTTGCTTGCGGTTTCACTGTCCTTTCACCACTTTCCATAGGTGCTCACGACAGAAACACGCGAACAGCCGACCAGCTTTACAGTTTTACGACGTGCTCGTTCCCAGGCGCCGGTACATAACTATCTGCCATTTGTCATAGTCGCTTACGTCAATGAACTTCTCCACCTCCGGATCGTCTTGCTCCTTTTCTATGATTTTGTTACAGCCTCACGTTCTCGTAAAGCCACCATGTGATGTTCAGACTTGCAGTGAACAGTAGTCATAGTGCTTTAGTTCATTAGTGTATATATGGTTGTAAATTTTTGGTTCATTGATGTATATGTGGTGCACATGTAATGTTTTGGTCCATTGGAGTATATGTGGTGTAGATGTAATATTTCGGTTCATTAATGTACAGGTGGTTGTAGAGGTAATGTTTTGATTCATTGGGATGTATGTGTTTGTAGATGTAATGTTTCAGTTCATCAGTGTATATGTCGTTTTAGATGTAATGTTTTACTTCATTAGTGTGTACACCATTTTCGATGTAATGTTTTTGTACATTTTGGTATATTAGAAGGAAGGTAAACGCTGTCCGTACTTTTGATGACAACTCTGACCTTCCTTCTAATTTTATTATCCAATGGTCGTTGCGCAAACAGAACTCTATGGAGTCGCCAATCAATTTGTGTGTATGTGGCTGTAGATGTAATGTGTTGGTTCATTGGTATGTATGTGGTTGTATACGTAATGTTTCAGTTCATCAATGTTATCTCGTTTTAGATGTAATGTTTTAGGTCATCAGTGCATATGGCGTTTTAGATGTAATATTTTGGTTCATTGATATATGTGCGGTTGTAGATGTAATGTTTTGGGTCACTGGTGTATATGTGATTGTAAATGTAATGTTTTAGTTCATTAGCGTACATGTGGTTGTAGATGTAATTTCTTGGTTCATCATTGTATATGTGGTTGTAAATGTAATGTTTTGGTTCATTGGTGTATATGTGGTTGTAGATGAAAGAGGACAGTTGCTTCATAGGGACTTCGTCGGCAAAGTTCCACTGTTGTCGCACCTTGTGTCCAATTTTTCTGTTATTGTTTTGGCTTTGTTCTCCAGAGTACACTCTTTTTTCGATGAAACCATTTTCAAGCATCTTCCTTCCCCAACGTGATATCGTAATACTTTTAGCTTCGACGATAGGTGGTTTGATAAGTCTGGTAAAATAGCAAGAAAAAATGTTTGATTCGCAAACAGCTCACCTTATCTCCCAACGTAGTCTCCTTTTGGGAAATACTATTTGTCCAGCTACATTCCAGCTTTTTCATCCCATCGGAAAGATAGATTCGGTTAAACTCTGTGGAATACTCGTTGACTGCAATTATCACGCCCTTATCTGATGAAAATTCCGTTCGAGCAAGCTAAAGTTTCGAGTTAGAGAAGAGGAAGACGTCACTTGCAGCTAAGTCTGGTGAAGAGGGTGGATGAGAAACCAATTCAAAGCTCAATTCAAGCACTTTCGCCATTCTTATAGCTGATGTGTGGGATGATGCATTATGCTGGTGAAAGAGCACTTATTTGCGTGCCACAGTTTGTCTTTTTTCAGTCAACTCAAGTTTCAGATGCCCCAAAAATGAAGGACAATAGGGTTTAGTTATGGTTCTGCCTTTCTCCAAGTAATCGTTGAGGATTATTCCTTGGGAACTCCAAAAAACAGTGGCCAGCACCTTACCAGCTGACAAAATGGACTCTGTCTTCTTTGGTGAGCTTTCACCAGCCTTTGCCCATTGTTTTCACTGCCGTTTTGACTCTGGTGTGTAATGATGAATCCAGATTGCATCAGCAACCATAAATCGGCGCAAAAAGTCTTGAGGACTGTGATTAAAAATCGCCAGTCATCGTGTTGAAATGCTGTGCTGGATGCGCTCTTTGTCAACCGTCAGCATAGGCGGCACCCACCTCGCCCACAGCTTCTTCATAGCCAATTCTCCGTCCAGAAAATCATACTCTCGCACATTTGAGATGTCTGCAGTCTCAACAGTCTCACGAATTTTTGTTCGGCTGTGTTGAACTATTATATCATGGACTTTGTCAATGGTTTCCTTTGGTGATCTCAACTGGATGACCAGACCGCGCTTCGTCTTCGGTGCTTTTACGACCACGTTTAAATTCGTTAAGCAAAAAGTAAATGGTCTCCAATGATGGTGCAGACTCAGCGTGAACTTTATCCAGTCCGATCCCTCAAATAAAACTTCGGTTTTCTTATTTTCAATCGCAGTCGACACACTGACCAATTCAGATAGCTTTCAACAATGAATTGTATGTTTTACATTGTTGAAATACATAACACGATCCTTAGAATAATAAAGCTTATCAATTATGATGGTGCAAGAAAGATGTTCCACTCTTTCATGGAAATTTACCAGACTTATCAACAAACCACCCTCAATTGTTGAAACTTCCACACACGTTCCTTTTATAGTTTGTCCTTTGCCCTCTAGAGTGCAATCGGTCTCAGATGGAACCATTTTTAAGCATTTTCTTCCAGCAACGTATTATCGTCATACCGTTAGTTTCGACGGTATAGTTGTATTAAATTCAATTTTTTAAAATAATTTTTATATCTCTTACGAAGTTTTGTCTACAAGTGATTGTTGGTGAGCCCAGGAGTTCACGAACATTCGTTGCTCCACGTCGTAACGGCATTCGTAGGTCTTTCTTGTCTCGATTCGATATCACGCTGAACAACGAAAAGTTGTGTTGCACTGGTGGCGGGAGGGGGGGGGGGGGGTAGTGAGGTTTTTTTGAATACCCTGTGCCCTTGCGCTGAGGAGAGATGTGACTAAAATGCGTAAAAGCAATGAACTGATTACGGCTTGTAGTGGACCACTTCATTTCTTCTGTGTAAAGAGGCAGTGAAGTGGATTCGACATTAACCTTACACTTTACAATATAAAGTGGCTTTACTCACTCGGAGTTGTTCAGAAATCTCCGTGGAGATTCTTTTAGTCCAGAGTAAAATAAAGTTTACGAGGCTTTGAAAGTTTTCTAGCATTCAAGTAAGCGTAACGTTAATGGGGTCATACAGTTTTTATGACATTAATTTCTCCTTACCCACTCGCTTGGAACGGCACAGTGAATTTACGAGGCTGTTTGCTCCGTACACTTTTCTCATTAACGTTACTATAGCTATCCATTAACTTTATAGTTTTCGAAACATATTTCCTTGTCAAATCCATTCATCGCTTGACGGTCCGTACTGCGTTAATGTGTTTTCCTCACAGCAGTTTTGTAACAGGCATTGATTTGCTACGTCAGTGAGACTTAGGGTTGTGGGATGCAGTCTCGGTGATCTAGAGCACTCTAAGAGGCAAACTGTGCACCGTAGGACGAGGTGGTAGTAGTAGTAGTGTGCAAGTCGCCGTCCTGCGTTGCTTTCTCTACGTTTCATTGAGGTATCGGCATTATCTTCCTACCAAGCTCACGCAAACTGGTTGTTGACTTTTACATCGACTCAGAAGACGACTGCATCTTTTGATTAAGCTCAGGTTCGTGCATTATTTAGCAAAATACACAGAGTTTTCTTTTCATTTTCTCCTAGGCTTTACCTCCGTTGTGTTCTTAATCACAAGAATTACGAGAAGTGCATTTAATTTTCCATAATCGAGTTTCGGCTTAGAAAAGCAGACAACCATCGTCGTCAAAAAGTTTTCAGAAAAATAGAATTATAGGCCTATAGAGCTGAAGGGCGTGTTAGACTTAAGCTTGAGTGCATAGCTGTTATCTCTCTAGTTCTAATGCCTGGCAATATCCCCCTTCTCGTACAAAATTCCGAGCCATGAATGAATAACCACACGATCTGATTACCATTAATGAATTATTTAGGTTGTAAGCACACTTCCATAGTGCAACGGAAAAAAATGAAAGGGTGTTTAAAATGTGTTATAGTAACGCAAAAATAACAAAGATGTTCAGCCATTCTCACATGTCCTGTAAGCATCGTTAGGTCTCTTACAGAGAAAACGCGTGCATTGTAGATGAAAACTGCACCTTGTGTTGGCTAACACCTAATATCGACAAACATGAATCATAAAAGAGCAATCTCTAGGAGTATTCAGAACTGTAACATGTCTATCGAAGTTCTCTGCAGTTTATGACTACTCCATATTGGATGAAAATTGCATGCAAAGAAGAAAATCTTCTATCTGGTGGAAGTTGTATCTAATACTAGGAATACTGCTGAAGGAAGCTTGTCTCCAATAAGCAGTGTTTGTATAGGCTATTGACCTGAGTAAGGGATAAACGCTCATATCCAGATTGAATATAAAAATCGTTAAACTGAGAAATAACCACAGGAGGAAAACAGTTAATTCCAATTATTAATCAATGAATTAACGTGAAGGTTCATGAACAGTAGAGATGTACACTATCGACCATTAAAATTGCTACACCACGGAGATGACGTGCTACAGGCGCGAAATTTAACCGACAGGAAGAAGATGCTGTGATATGCAAATGATTAGCTTTTCAGAGCATTCACACAAGGTTGGCGCCGGTGGCGACGCCTACGACGTACTGACATGAGGAAAGTTTCCAACCGATTCCTCATACACAAACAGCAGTTGACTGGCGTGGCCTGGTGAAACGTTGTTGTGATGCCTCGTGTAAGGAGGAGAAATGCGTACCATCACGTTTCCGACTTAGATAAAGGTCGGATTGTAGCTTATCGCGATTGCGGTTTATTGTAACGCGACATTGCTGCTCGCTAGCAAACGAGACGACAGGCATCGTATCCGCGTGGCTATAGCGGATCGTGTAGGCTCGTCTCGATCCCTGAGTCAACAGATGGGGACGTTTGCAAGACAACAACCATCTGCACGAACAGTTCGACGACGTTAGCAGCAGCATGGACTATCAGGTCGGAGACCAAGGCTGCGGTTGCCCTTGAAACTGCAGGCAAGAGCGCTTGCGATGGTGTACTCAACGACGAACCTGGGTGCACGAATGGCAAAACGTCAATTTCTCGGATGAATCCAGGTTCTGTTTACAGCATTATGATGGTCGCATCCGTGTTGGGCGACATCGTGGTGAACGCACGTTGGAAGCGTGTATTCGTCATCGCCATACTGACGTATCACCCGGCGTGATGGGGTGCCATTGGTTACACGTCTCGGTCACCTCTTGTTCTCATTGACGGCACTTTGATCAGTGGACGTTACATTTCAGATGTGTTACGACCCATGGCTCTACCCTTCATTCGATCCCTGCGAAGCCCTACATGCACGTCCGCATGTTGCAGGTCCTGTGCGGGACTTTCTGGATACAGAAAATGTTCGACTACTGCCCTGGCCAGCACATTTTCCAGATCTCTCACCAACTGAAAACGTCTGGTCAATGGTGGCCGAGCAACTGGCTCGTCACAATACGCCAGTCACTACTCTTGATGAACTGTGGTATCGTGTTGAAGCTGCATGGCTAGCTGTACCTGTACGCCCCATCCAAGCTCTGTTTGACTCGACGCCCAGGCGTGTCAAGGCCGTTATTACGGCCAGAGGTGGTTGCTCTGGGTACTGATTTCTCAGGATCTATGTACCCAAATTGCGTGAAAATGTAATCACATGTCAGTTCTAGTATAATATATTTGTCCAATGAATACCAGTTTATCATCTGCATTTCTTCTTGGTGTAGCAATTTTAATGGCCAGTCGTGTATTTCTCCAATCGACCATGTAGAAATACAATGCCACATATTCTTAAAAATAGAAAACTTGCCCCACATGTCTGCAATTCGCCATAATACTGTTTAGTGAGCGAGAAAGGAAAGTGGAAAGCGACTAGGATAGGCGTGGGTAAAGTTCCGCAATGGGTAAAAATCCGCCCCCGAGATTTGAATTGAGTCAGGAGTTGATCTCGAGGTCACAGGTTTGTCTTATTGTAACTTATTTTTCCGTGTAAGCTGGTCCCGGCAGGTCGCTCCAGAGGTGCGACAACGGGATAAGTCTGTTTTTTAATACTTACATGTACCTTTATGTGGAGTTTGAAAAGGAGAATGAACGACTTACTCCCTAGCACAACTGCAGTTAAGCTTCACTTTCGAGTGGAAACAATTGCTCCAGTTGGTCCCCAAAATCAGCAATGTAGCATTCGTCAGAAAATGGCGAAACGGGTCAAATACGCGCAGGTGTTTCGAGGTAGACCACAGCAGCTCCAATAATATGAAAACAATCCTCTGGTGATAACCTCCGCAAAAGATGAAACTAAACACACATTAGGTGAGATTATCTCACCCGAAAATATAATTCTGCTGTCTAACACAAATATTTAGGTGAAACTTTCTGGAAAAGCCGTGAAATCTGTTCAAATGGCTCTGAGCACTATGGGACTTAACATCTTAGGTCATCAGTCCCCTAGAACTTAGAACTACATAAACCTAACCAACCTAAGAACATTACACACATCCATGCCCGAGGCAGGATTCGAACCTGCGACCGTAGCAGTCCCGCGGCGTGAAATCCGCTCTCCTAACGTGCTCGCCCTGTAAATAACGAATCGAAGAAGAATACATGGGAAAAGAAAAGCTTACTACTGAGATAAGTGCTATAGAAACAAAATGACGTAAGCTAAATTTCGTTACATCAACTCCTAAACAAGGAAGAAAAAAAATCAGACAGATAATTGCTTATTTTTAGAGTTAGATTCAGTCCACTCACATCCTGACAGTCATTCAGATATAAATATGAACTTTCAATATGGCGAAGAAGTATCTGACGAAGAAGTAGAGCCTCGGACTCCAGGGAACAATCAGAGGCTCTAACACTAGGTAAGTAGATAGTTTAGCCTCAGTAATTGAACGCTTTCGGGTTTCTATACTAACCTTCCTTTCGTGGAGAACAAAGTCATTTTTGTACAAGTATTTTTAAGCTTTATGCTCAAATTTACGAGACTTTTCGGTTCAGTACTGTGTTGAGGTAACTTGGCTACAATACAACTACGTTACAGAGAGTTATTTGAGGTGTTTTTATTATGCAGTCATTTCAGGTGTTTTTATTATGCAGTCATTCACTTTCATCCATGTTTATCTCAAACGGGTGAAGACCTGCGCTACGGGGTGTTTCTCCGTTTTGTGGTGTAAATCTCCGCAACTTTTGTTTTAGCTAAATTGTAAATGTCTCTGTAGTTAGTAATCAGGCGGAGTTGTAAATTGGACGGGTTATGGGTAACAACCCAACCTATGACTTCAATTCGAAATCGTGGGAAAATCTACCCCTCATTGACCACAATATTAGAATTAACATTGAAAATTATGTGGTTTGACTCCTCCTACCTTCAAATCAGTAGAGAGCTCAAACAAAATTAGATGCTAATCCTCGCTAAATCAGACAATTATGCGTACTAGACAAATGCTTAACCTTGCTTACTATGAAAAAAATATCATGTAATATAGAATTACGCCGGGATAACGCAAGTATCCAACGCTCTCACTATGAATCCCGAAGACTGCAGTTTAGAACTACCTATCTCGGCATTAAACAGTAAAATCTGAAGTTAACAACTAGAACGATGTCAGCTGCTGCAGGCGGCGATATTTAAAGAAGCAGAGCAGGAGCAAGTGCTTAGTAGTAGTAGTAGTAGTAGTAGCTTTATTCATCTGTAGATCTCTTTTTACTAGGATATAGTACATGTCAAAGTATTTACAAGTTTAGATCAATTGAAAATAAGCTAATTCCTATACACATATATTTACAGACTGCTAGTTACAGACAATCATTAGATTTACTCCTGGTATACAATACTTTTTTTTACAAATAACTTATTGAATAATGTAATACCACATTGTTCACTCATAACTCACTATCAGTCACTGCACACACTATACAAACATTGTTTCATAACACTTCACTCACTACACACATTCACACACACACACACACACACACACACACATACACACACTGGTGATCTCTGGACCATTTTCTGTACCGAAACCTCCCATTTGCTATCCTGAAAAACTGAGTCAGCGTCCGTCCATAATGAGTGATATGTTGACCTCAGAAAGAGGAAGAGGTGTTAGTATTGTGCTATGCATAGCTTGTGGTTAAGTATTTCTAGAAAGGAAAAAAAACATAAAGTGAAAGTGTTATGTCGAATGTTGGATATTTTATAATCATTATTATTATTATTATTTATTTGTATAACATTTTGTTTTACCAAACCCCTACTCTGTTTTAGCTAAGTAATCCTTCAGTGTATAAAATGTATTGCATAACAGGTACTTTTTAGCTGCATTTTTAAATAAATCTATTTTTGCAATTTCTTTAATCTCTTTTGGTAATCTATTGAACAGTTTTATTCCTTGGCAGAAAATCCTGGTTTGAGTTTTATGTTTATTTTTTCTTGGTAAATGTAAGTTGAATCTGTCTCTTATCGGATGGCCATGGACAGAGCTGTTATTTTTGATGAGTACAACTGACTGGTAAATGTATTCACGTGGAGCAGTTAAGATCCCCAGTGTTCTGAACAGATCTTTACAACGAGCTCGACTCGTATTTTTGGTTATTATTCTTATGACTCTATTCTGGAGTTTGAAAATTGTGTTCATATTTTGCGCATTTGTTCCCCAAAAAAGAATGCCATAGCTAAGAATTGAGTGTACATATGAATAATGTGTAACTAAAAGACACTGCACGTTACACACTGATGATAGGATTCTAAGGGCATAATATGACATTTTGTTTGCAAGTACCTTTGTGTGTTCACACCACTTCAATTGAGAATCAATATTTATTCCTAGAAATTTTGCATTTGCATTTAATACGTCGCCTTATTCGAAAGGACTCTAATTGCAAGAGAACCTGATTGGTCGGCAGACCTCTTTACTCAAAGAGCAGCTTGTTGGTATGCTTTAGTCCTGCTATGTTGTGGGAATTTGGAATGACCTTCCTGGCGACCGAAAAATCTCACAGACTCCACAAGAAATGAACGTGTTAGACCCAGTTTCCTCTGTCTGTACACGAGGCCCAGAAAGCACCGCCTACTGGCGCCCAGAAAGCTGATGTGTTACTTCCAAAAGGTACCATGCTGCTGACTAAATACGGGCGTATGGGACTGAGATCAGATTGGATTTCCTGACGGTCGTGTTTGTCACTGCTGGATGTGTCCTCGTATTGCAGGAGATGGGAACACGTAATGCACACATTAACAGATTCGAATATTATGTTTTTTTTGTCTTTCATAAGCATAATGTTGCATGCGTGTACTGACCTCCAAACCACTGAACACGGTACACTCACCATCTGTACTATACTGTAGCAGTTCCATGCATGTACGGCCCAAGTTTCATCGAACTATGTTATTTTGCAGTGACTCATTACGCGGAAATTACTTTCACTGATAAGGTCTGCAGACTAGTGTATTAGCTGCAGCTCGGAGGTAACAAAAAGAAAAAGGCAAGTCGTTTTTATTTCATTACCCTCACGGGCACGCTTAAATGAAAGATGTAAAGGAAGTAGCCAACGATGCTGGTGGCGTAACAGCCCAATCAATAGATACCAAAAGGGGTCGAACCTCGGTAATATTTGGTGTAGTTGGAAATTTCTGTACAATGGTAGGTGGACGTTCTGTAAATCATGACCGGTGAGGAGTGAAGGGGCATCTAACGGTCACTTCTGTATGTTTTTCCTGAATAGCTCCAATACCGTGGTCTCCAGGGAAAACATATCCTAGTACAAAATTTAACTACGAAAAGGTCCTGTTCATTGTCCTGAAGGAGTAATAGTTAGCACATAGTGAACGGGAGAATATGAAACTGTATTGCGTAGTTTTTGAAGCCCACATATAGAATTGCGGGTTGCATAAAATGACAGCGGTATGGGCAGCTGAATCAGCCTGTGTACTACAGACTACTGTAACACGGTATGGCTGGTTCACGGAGCTCTGTCAGCAACCGAATGGGGAATATTGTAAGACCGTCAGTACTCGGCCTCACACACTCAATACACTGAGAATATTTTCGGAGTCGCCGATAGCGCTCGTCAATATTTCTGATATTGACACGTCAGTACGTGGCGCTAGACAGTCAGTACATTAACGGTTTGTGCAGAATAAATTTCTTCCATTTCACATCTATGGTCACAAACTTGTTGGTTCTCAGACTGCCGGTTTCGGCCAGCAATAACCATCTTCAGATCTCCAGCAAAACATGGGAGAACACGAATACACCTAGTGAGTTGTCTACAGCTTAAAACAATAAAACAGGCTACGATGACAAGTATTACTGACATTCGTGTGAAAATTGTGCGCTTTGAATATGACGAGGCATATCTGTTAAAACATTCTTCAATGATTGTTAAACTTTTGTCACTTTACTGATTGTATCCCTCCTTGTATTTTACATCGTACAATTATCACTGAAGAGTATGGGTACGCCTACAGTAGCGACATCTGGCGACCTTGTGACACAAACATTTTGTGGCTACTGTACGACAGTTTGTTTTGAACAGTATCGCTGCTGACAAGATGATTCTTGTATATACTATAATTTATATATATGTGACGATGCTGGTGCTGATTTTGTGTTCAGCAATTGACGATGCCACTTTGGCTCCAGTATATTAGGATATTCCATTCCATCCTGGATTTTCCATTGTTTGTATATCAGGATACGTTTTTTTTATAAAAGAGGTATGCCTCGTCATATTTAAAGCGCACAGTTTTCACATGAATTTCAGCAATACTTGTCTTCATCGTCTATTATATTGTTTTAATCTGTAGACAATCCACTAGTTGTACTTGTGTTGTTCCCATATTTTTCCGCAGATCTGAAGATGGTCATTGCTGATAGAAACCTGTAGTCTGAGGACTTACAACTTTGTGACCATAGACGTGAAATAAAAAAAAAATTAAAAAAAAAATAAAATAAAAAAAATAAAAAAATCTGCATTTTCGGGTCACTGTTCCATTCGCGACCATGTAGCAGCTTGTGAGGTCTGATAATGTTCTTAAACCTACGTCAATACGCAGTATCTGCTGTTTTGTAAAGTGTCTGTTGGGAAGTGGTGGAGAAGACACTTGGCTGTGGTGCAGCAGAATAGACTGGGCTGGAGGGGGAATTCGCCTGCCTGTTAGGAGAAGTCCCGCCGTGGCGCCTGGTTGTCTGACGGGGTCACTCGGGTCAACAGCTTATCGCAGCCCCGAGCAGACTCCCATTCACGAGCCCGTCTGACGCAGCGACGGCGGTCCAGCGCGTACGTACGGACGCGTGCGCAACCACGACGTCAAATATCCACCAGCAGATTACGCTGTGAAGCGCGCAGACGCCACAACTGCCTGTCATTTACCGCGGAAGTGTCACAGTTCGAAAGACCGCATACTGATGAACCGAAGCATTATGACTACATCTACATCTACATATACAGGGTGGTCCATTGATCGTGAGCGGGCCAAATATCTCACGAAATAAGAGCCAAACGAAAAAACTACACAGAACGAAACTTGTCTAGCTTGAAGGGGGAAACCAGATGGCACTATGGTTGGCCCGCTAGATGGCGCTGCCATAGGTCACACGGATATCAACTGCGTTTTTTAAATAGGAACCCCCATTTTTTATTACATATTCGTGTAGTACGTAAAGAAATATGATTGTTTTCGTTGGACCACTCTCTTCGCTTTGTGACAGATGGCGCTGTAATAGTCACAAACATATGGTTCACAACTTTAGACGAACAGTTGGTAACAGGTAGGTTTTTTAAATTAAAATACAGAACGTAGGCACGTTTCAACATTTTATTTCGGTTGTTTCAATGTGATACATGTACCTTTGTGAACTTATCAATTCTGAGAACGCAAGCTGTTACAGCGTGATTAACTGTAAATACCACATTAATGCCGGCCGGAGTGCCCGAGCGGTTCTAGGCGCTACAGTCTGGAACCGCGCGACCACTGCGGTCGCAGGTTCGAATCCTGCCCCGGGCATGGATGTGTGTGATGTCCTTAGGTTAGTTAGGTTTAAGTAGTTCTAAGTTATAGGACACTGATGACCTCAGATGTTAAATCCCTTAGTGTTCAGAGCCATTTGAACCATTTGAACCACATTAATGCAATAAATGCTCAAAATGATGTCTGTCAATCTCAATGCATTTAACAATACGTGTAAGGACATTCCTCTCAACAGCGAGTAGTTCGCCTTCCGTAATGTTCGCACATGCATTGACAATGCGCTGACGCATTTTGTCAGGCGTTGTCGGTGGATCACGATAGCAAATATCCTTCCACTTTCCATACAGAAAGAAATCCGGGGACATCAGATCCGTTGAACGTGCGGGCCATGGTATAGTGCTTGGACGACCAATCCACCTGTCATGAAATATGCTATTCAATACCGCACGCGAGCAATGTTCCGGACATCCATCATGTTGGAAGTACATCGCAATTGTGTTATGCAGTGAAACATCTTGTAGTAAAAACGGTAGAACATTACGTAGGAAATCAGCATACATTGCACTATTTAGATTACCATCGATAAAATGGGGGCCAATTATCCTTCCTCCCATAATGCCGCACCATTATTAAGACGCCAAGGCCGCTGATATTCGACTTGTCGCAGCCATCGTGGAATTTCCGTTGCCCAGTAGTGCATATTATGCCGGTTTACGTTATCGCTGTTGGTGAATGACGCTTCGTCGCTAAATAGAATGCGTGCAAAAAATATGTCGTCGTCCCGTAATTTCTCTTGTGCCCAGTAGCAGAACTTTACACGACGTTCAAAGTCGTCGCCATCCAATTCCTGGTGGATAGAAATATGGTACGGTTGGAATCGATGTTGATGTAGCAGTCTCAACACCGACGTTTTTGAGATTCCCGATTCTCGCGCAGTTTGTCTGCTACTGATGTGCGGATTAGCCACGACAGCAGCTAAAACACCTACTTGGGCATCATCATTTGTTGCAGGTCCTGGTTGACGTTTCACATGTGGCTGAACTCTTCCTGTTTCCTTAAATAACGCAACTATCCGGCGAACGGTCCGGACACTTGCGTGATGTCGTCCAGGATACCGAGAAGCATACACAGCACACGCCTGTTGTGCATTTTGATCACAATAGCCATACATCAACACGATATCGATCTTGTCCGCAGTTGGTAAACTGTCCGCACTGACGGAATGTAACGTGGTACCACGTACTTATACGTTTGTGACTATTACAGCGCCATCTGTCACGAAGTGAAGAAAGTGGTCCAACTAAAATATTCCTATTTCTTTACGTACTACACCAATATGTAATAAAAATGTGGGTTCCTATTTTTAAAAAACGTAGTTGATATCCGTTTGAACTATGGCAGCGCCATCCAGCGGGCCAACCATAGCGCCATCTGGTTTCCTGCTTCAAGCTAGACGAGTTTCGTTCTTTGTAGTTTTCTCGTTTGATGGTTATTTCGTGAGATATTTCTCCCGGTCATTATGAATGGGCCACTCTGTATATGCCGACTTCGCAAGCTGAAGATGAAGAGACAGAGGAAGTACATGAGGTTATTGAAAGGGTACCACAGTATGTAATGAGACATGAAAATCTAATAGTCATGGGGGACTGGAACGCAGTTGCATCTCTGCTCTCCCCTCTCGCTCTCCCACTCCCCTTCCTCCTCCTCCTCTCTTGGCAGGTCCCCGGACTCGCACACGTATAGTGAACATTCGCGCGCCGGAGATCGTCGCCTTTTGTGTCTCGTGTGTGTGACGTCGTATAGTGTTTTTGGTGTCCGCCGTCCCACTCCTACGTTCACTTGTGCCGTCGGACTCATCAGTGTTTTGTGCGCCGTGCCGACGTGTTTTCCGTGTTGTTATCGTCACATGTGAACGACTCCGTGTTTTTTATGTCTCTGTGACCTCTCTCTTTTGCCCGTCACTTTGTTCTTTGTCATTCACCATGTTTTATGCTCTTGTAAAACGCTATGGCTGAAGAGCGGCGTAGTGTGCCGCTGCGAGCCTACCTGAGTTGTACAGGTTTTAAAATAACAATAAAGTAAAAAAAAAAAAAAAAAAAAAAAAAAAAAAAAAAAAAAAAAAAAAAAAGGAACGCAGTTGCAGGGGAAGGAGTAGAAGAAAAGGTTGCAAGAGAATATGTGCTTGGGACAAGGTATGAGAGAAGAGAAAGACTGAGTTCTGTAATAAATTTTAGCCAATAATAGCGAGTACTATGTTAAGAATCACAAGAAGAGAAGTTATACTAGGAAAAGGTCGGGGGATGGGAGAAGATATCCGGTAGATTACATCGTGGTCACATTGAAGTTCCGCATTCAGCTACTGCTTTGTAAGGCGTTCCCAGGAGCAGATATAGACTCTGATCACAACGTGCTGGCTGAAGTTTAAGTGATTAGTCAGGAAGATTCAATATTGAAAGAAGTGGGAATGACGACATACGTTTGTAGTTTTCTAAGGCTATAGATACAACTATAAGGAATAACTCAGTAGGCAGTGCTACACGAATATCTAATAAAAAATGGGGGTTCCCATTTTAAACGACGCAGTTGATACCCGTTTGACCTATGACAGCGCCATCTGGTTTCCCCCTTCAAGCTAGACGTTCTTTGTAGCTTTTTCGTTTGACGCTTATTTCGTGAGATATTTGACCCGGTCACGATCAGTGGACCACCCTGTATACCTGATCTATGGCTGTCAGTGTTGGTTTGCTGTCGAATCTGATAACAGCAACCTATCGCTGAACTGTTCACAGTAACGTGGATATTCCGATAGAGAACGAGCGAATACTGTTGTGGGGGCGAAGCGGTGTCGTGTTGTACGGGAGGATGTGCGCTGTGGCTGTTGAGGCGCGGCTGCTCAACTGCTGGCGTCAATTGCGGGCAGAGAGGCCTGGGGCTGGCGCAGCTGTCTCTTTTCCCACGCGGCGCGGCGGCTGCCTCCGCCGCGGCGCCCACCGCCATCTGCACAGAGCGCAGCAGGCAGCCCGCGGTCCGCAGCGCCGCACGTGCAGGCGAGCCAGGGCCGGCTCAATAGCCGCGCTGCCGCTGCCGCTGCCGCCCCTAGCCTGCGCCGGCCAGCCGGGCGGAAAAGGCGCTGCACGTGGGCGGACGGGACGCGCCGCGTGGGCAGGCGGCAGCCGCGCCTTGGCGCCAGCCACTGGCCGTCACCAGGGAGGGGACAGCCTACACGCAGAGCTGCCGGCTGCGGCGGCCGGGGTGTCCGGCTGTTTACGGTAGTGTCCGGCCGAGAATGTACAAGGTGATAGAGGAGGGAACGTAGAACCATCACTTTTCTATGTACAGTCAGTTTCACAGCGAAGTGTACCCCATATTGTTGAATGAAACATCTCTGTTAGTGGTTTTGAGTCTGTACTCAGTGCACCTTTGCACGGTGTATCAGTAAACAGTGTGAGAGTTGAATGTTTTGTTTTGTCGGTTACAGTTTTGGGTATTTGCACTTGCTTTCAGCCAATTTAAACGCAGAAAAATGTGCAAAATTTATCAAAAATGCTTTCTGAGGTCCGTTAACAAGCTACACTACTGGCCATTAAAATTGCTACACCACGAAGATGACGTGCTACAGACGCGAAATTTAACCGACAGGAAGAAGATGCTGTGATATGCAAATGATAAGCTTTTCAGAGCATTCATACAAGGTTGGTGCCGGTGGCGACACCTACAACGTGCTGACATGAGGAAAGTTTCCTACCGATTTCTCATGCACAAACGGCAGTTGACCGGCTTTGCCTGGTGAAACGTTGTTGGGATGCCTCGTGTAGGGAGGAGAAATGCGTACCATCGCCTTTCCGACTTTGATAAAGGTCGGATTGTAGCTTATCGCGATTGCGGTTTATCGTATCCCGACATTGCTGCTCGCGTTCGTCGAGATACAATGACAGTTAGCAGAATATGGAATCGGTGGGTACAGGAGGGTAATACGGAACGCCGTGCTGGGTCCCAACGGCTTCGTATCACTAGCAGTCGAAATGACAGGCATCTTATCGGCATGGTTGTAACGGATCGTGCAGCCACGTCTCGATCCCTGAGTCATCAGATGGGGACGTTTCAGCACGAACAGTTCGACGACGTTTGCAGCAGCATGGACTATCAGCTCGGAGACCACGGCTGCGGTTACCCTTGACGCTGCATCACAGACAGGAGCGCCAGCGATGGTGTACTCAACGACGAACCAGGGTGCACGAATGGCAAAACGTCATTTTTTCGGATGAATCCAGGTTCTGTTTACAGCATCGTAATGGTCGCATCCGTGTTTCGCGACATCGCGGTGAACGCACATTGGAAGCGTGTATTCGTTATCGCCATACTGGCGTATCACCCGGCGCGATGGTATGGGGTGCCGCTGGTTAAACGTCTCGGTCACCTCTTGTTCTCATTGACGGTACTTTGATCAGTGGACGTTACATATCAGATGTGTTACGACCCGTGGCTCTACCCTTCATTCGATCCCTGCGAACCACACATTTCAGCTGGACAATGCACAACCACATTTTACAGGTCCTGTACAGGCTTTTCTGGATACAGAAAATGTTCGACTGCTGCCCTGGCCAGCACATTCTCCAGATCTCTCACCAATTGGAAATGTCTGGTCAGCAACTGGCTCGTCACAATTCGCCAGTCACTACTCTTGATGAACTGTGGTATCGTGTTGAAGCTGCATGGACAGCTGTACCTGTACACGCCATCCGAGATCTGTTTGACTCAATGCCCAGGCGTATCAAGAGGCCAGAAGTGCTTGTTCTGGGTACTGATTTCTCAGGATCTATGTACCCAAATTGCGTGAAAATGTAATCACATGTCAGTTATACTATAATATATTTGTCCAATGAATACCGGTTTATCATCTGCATTTCATCTTGGTGTAGCAATTTTAATGGCCACTAGGGTATTTGATTCAGACGAGGCAAACTGGGTGCTTCAAGAGGATAATGATCGGAAACATTGCAGCCGTTTCTATACAGCGTGGAAAGAAGACAGACGGGTGTCCACGATGGATTGACCTGCAATGTCTCCAGATGCAAATCTGATCGCAAATGTTTGGTTGTATATTAAGAAAAAACTTAAAGCAAAGCCATTATACACTTTGAAGCATCTGTCATATAAAACCTGGTCGATATAGAGATCGTTACCGAAAGAATATGCAGAAAACCTCGTGAAAAGCATGCCAAAATTGCCAAGCTATAATTGGATTAACTATTAGGTAATTGTGCAATTAGTAATAAAACATATTTTCACTTAAACTTATATTTATAATATTGTCTTTTATTTCATACAGATAAAAGCGTACACTTTCTTGTGGAACTGACTATACATACACTGAAGGGGCGGATGAAACCTTGTACCAAGGCCGAGAATCGAAGCCGAGTCTCCTACTTACTAGGCAGGGGCATTAATCACTAAGTCACGTTGGCACAAAAGTTCACGCAACTATACGGATTACCCTGGAATGCCTCCCTCCTCGATCCAAATTCTCGCTGCCACCCCAGTCTACTCTAAATTCCCCCTCACACACGAATAGAACTGCCGAGGATCTCCATGTTCTGGAAGAGCACCTCAGCATCGGACGTAAATGGGAGATCCAGCCGGAAACCCAGGTGCAGGTACTTGTACAAAATCAGAGCAGTAAAGTCTCCGAAATTGTGTAGAACGATCGCTTGTTCCGAGCTAATTACGTAAATATTCAATAACATTTCTCTGTAATTTAAAGCGATTTGTCGCGGCATCGATACTAAGAGATGGCACTGGCATTAAATTCACGTTTAGGAGCATGCGAGGCCATACTGACCCTATGACGTGTCTTAGAAGAGAGTTTAAGGAAAGGCAAACGAGGTTTATGACACTTGTAGATTTAGAGGAAGATAGTGACAATGTCGATTGGCAGTTCTCCTTGAAATTTTGAAGATAGGAGGGGTATAACACAGGACCGAAAAAACTGGGTGTAGAAATAAAAGTTAACGGAAAAGAAATAAAAACTTTCAGATTTGCTGGGGACATTGTAATTATGCCAGAGACAGCAAAGGACTTGGAAGAGCATGTGGATAGTTTCTGAAAGCGGAGATATAAGACGAACATCAACAAAAGTAAAACAACAATAATGGAATGGGGCGATACTCAGGGAATTACATTAAGAAACGAAATAATGTAGTAGACGAGTTTTACTGTTTGGACATCAAAATAACTGATGATGGCCGAAGTAGAGAGGGTATAAAATGTAGGCAAGAATGGCAAAAAAGCCTTTCCGAAGAATCCAGATTTAACTGTTACGAAGTATTTTCTGGAAGTAAATGTATGAATTGTAGCCATGTACGGAAGTGAATCATGGACGACAAATAGTATGGACAAGAAGGGAATATAGGCTTTTTAAATATGGTGCTACAGAGTAATGCTGAAGATTAGGTAGGCAGATCACACAACTAATCAGGAGGTGCTGTATAGAACTGGGGAGAAAAGAATCTTGTGGCACAACCTGACGAGAACAAGGGATCAGTTGGTAGAACACATTGTGAGACATCAAGGGATCACCAATTTAGTGTTGGAGGGAGGTGTTTGGCGTAGGACAGTTGATATTTTTAAAAATAACGTGAATCCGATGAATAGATATTTTAAAAACATCGCTATGGACATAATTTATATCGAAAACATATCGATAGGTCGGTAGTTGAAAGAAAAGAATATCGACTACCGGCCTATAAAAACATCGGCTGCAAATTGTAAATATTGTGCCGGTGCCGGTTTCTGTCAAAAAAAAAAAAAAAAAAAAGTCCAAATGTGTGTGAAATCTTATGGGACTTAGCTGCTAAGGTCATCAGTCCTCAAGCTTACACACTGCTTAACCTAAATTATCCTGAGGACAAACACACACACCCATGACCGAGGGAGGACTCGAACCTCCGCTGGGACAGCCGCACAGCCGGTTCTTTGACCAGTATATTTAACTATTGATGTATTATTGGGTATTCTAACATCAACAAACTAGCGGCCTGCAGAGCAAGAACTGAAACGAAAACGATGCAGACTCACGCTTGGCGATAACCACTTTGTTAGCAATGGTAACTGCATGTAAATGGCACGGTAAAAGGTGTTCGATAGGTCCGTCGTTCGGTTTGATCACATATCGGATTTGTCCGGAACACTTCATGTCGACTTCCCTGTTATTTCATTTCTGCCAAGGCCAACGCCAGCGACCTAGCAGCTGCAGTGTCAAAACTGTTTGGTGAAGCTAAACGTTCCAGTCTGTGTTGGTGGCGCCTAGCTCCGATTACGTCAGCATTTCTCCCCTCAACTGCAAAACCAGTCTTGTCATTTAGATTTTTGTCCATCGTTTTCAGAAAATGTTTTTGAAGGATGCCGATATGAAGAAATAGCACATTAGTTGCGTTGTAAATTGTTTTTTTTAACGCAGGTGCTGTGCTGTTTCTTCACATCGGATATCTTTTTATTCCATTGACTCCGCTGCCCCCCCCCCCCCCCCCCAGTGCAATTGGATTTCTTCTTTGTGCCATCTATACTTGCTTCTCGCAGTCAAAGAAAAAGCCTGGGCGTCACGAAAGCTCAAAAATTGCGAAAAAAATATGATACAAAATAAAAATATTGGCGCTTGCTATTGTCATTTTGCTATAGATATATCCTTGAAAATTATATCGCCGATACATATCGATATTTATCGGAAACAAATCGACAAATCGATATCCCGTCGGCTACCGTAGTGCGTGGGGGGAGTCAAAATCGATCGTAGATGGCGACCAAGAGTTGAATACAGTAAGCAGATTCGGAAGGATATAAGTTGCAGTAGTACTTATTACGAGACAAAGAGGCTCGCACAGATTAGAGCAGCATGGGGAGCTGCATCAAATCAGTCCTCAGACTGAAGACCAGAAGAAGCTGTATTCGGAAGGCAGCGGATACATCTTCGTAATCGTTTACTCAAACAGTGCCATCGTGGCGCCTAACCGACCAGCGACTGTAGGCTCATGAGGGGGTAGCGTCCACAGAGCTCTTAACTCCGGTCCCATAACGATCTGCGTGACAGCGGAGTATGTGCCTCATGATCTTTCCCACATATGGTAAGGCTGACGCAAGTGACCCCTAAGTGGGTCAAAGGGAGTCTTCCAGGACGAGAAAACGCTATTAAAGGAGGTCCAGCCTCGAGGAAGGGAGAAATACAGTTCGGTAGGGGTCTGGGCGCTACCCCTTTGTCGGTCGTCAGGAGGTTGCGGATTAGGGTAATGGGAGAATGTCAGCAGAGCATCATTACCGAGAAGAGACATTCAGATTCACGAGGTTGAAGGCTGCTGACTAGTGCTGCTAAGCTAAAGATAGCTTCCATAGAGTAACTCCGCTCAACAGTGCGAGGAGAATACTTCCATTGAAACTAAATGATTTTGAGTTTGAAACTCCACCAGTGTCTCGTCTCCTTCTGCGAAGTTTGGAATGTAGGAGACGAGGTACTGGCAAAAGTATAATTGTGAGGACGGGTCGTAAGTCGTGCTTGGGTAGCTCAATTGGTCAAAAAAGAAGTTGGCACACAGTTTTAATACGCCAGGAGGTTTCACATCACTCCACATTGCGCTGCAGAGTGAAAATTTCGTTCTTATTTTGAGTTTCATTGCTCATGACCTTCCTTCAGAATTGCATGGAGTTGAATATTGCTGAACACCTTTCTAACTTGTAGGCGCTATGCACATTGGATTCAGTGAGCTGTCCGTGCGATAGCCCCTAATCGATTGTATAGATTGAGGTAAGTGCTTGTCAGTTATTACGTGACCATCTTTCTCCCTCTCAGGACACGACAGATTATCACTAAAATGTATATTAAAAAGGATTCATATGAGATTACTTGAGACCCTGGAGATGTGTATTTCGTATCCAATTAAACCACTTTGAGTGGATGACATAAGCTCATGTTCCAACTAGCTCATGTTCCAACCCTGGAACAAGCTGTTAAAATGGCTCTAAGCACTATGGGACTTAACATCTTAGGTCATCAGTCCCCTAGACGTAGAACTACTTAAACCTAACTACAAGGACATCACAAACATCCATGCCCGAGGCAGGATTCGAACCTGCAACCGTAGCAGCAGCGCAGTTCCGGACGGAAGCGCCTAGGACCGCTCGGTCATAAGAGGCCGGCAGTAAATAGTCAAATAAATTGAAATTCATTAAAAATTCATGCAAATAGGCGTGTATGTTTTACAATGTTTCATATGTCATATGAGTTAAATTATATGATCAGTGACAAAAAATATATAAGTTAAGGTTCCTGCGGAGTCGAAACTTCATTTTACTTCACTCGAACGCTAACCCCTTGACCACGACGAACTCTAACGTCCGGCACCTACGCATAGGTATATCAACAACATAATAGACGAGTAAAAGTTCTCTTTCGATTTTCTCGGAATTGCCAGAGTAGTGCATCTTACTTCTTGCCCATTACGTTGTTTTAATGGCCTACTAAAGGTGTACAGAGTTTGACGTAAATCTGTGATCTCAACGTGGTGAACCCCTCTTGTGAATTTTTTTAGTTCGTGCTCATTTAGGTTTTTTCTCGCAAGAACTGACTGTAATTGAGTTCTAATAAACGATTGAAAATACCCAACTGATTCTGTTTAAAAGGAGTAATACCAGACTACATACAGTGCGTACTGTCCGCTTCCCTTCGGCATCCTTGTCCATCCAGCCTTGTGCCGCGTCTCTGAACCCTTGCCTCCGGAGTGCGCCATAGCGGTGCGCACATCCGTTTACTGCCGGGACGCTCCAAACGGCAGTACCCGACTTACTGGTACGATATGACACCGACCACCGCAGCGCCTGTTGTACACACACTGCAGGCGCCTTTGTATTTATTCTCACGAAAAACTTCTTAAAATGTAGTTTCAACAGCCTTTATGGGTGAGGTTCTTAACACCAGATAACGTTACAAAGTAGCACATTTGAGACAAGAAGCACATTTGATGAAGCTTTTTATGTGATGTGTTTCGAAACAAGGCACAAATAACAGTATGTTGTCCGTCTGTCTGTTCGACTGTTAAGAAACCTTTTTCTCAATAACTGGAATACGAATCAAGTTCAAGATTATGTCACATATTATTTTATTTTTGGCTGTAATCTTCAATATCCGTAGTATTATATTTTCAGGATACTTTCAATCGTCAGTTTGCAAATAAGTCTTATTGTGCTCCTCAAGGTTCGACAAATTAATTTGTCAACTTCAGAAGCTCAGTTTAGCAGACACTCGGTATCTTCTTTTACAGAAGCATAATGCCACGGTATGTCCAGAAAGATAAATGTTGCCGGTGATTATTTTAAACGTTGCTTGACAATTTACGGTAACTGAATCACATCTATGTAACTGATGTTCTTGCAAAATGTATGTTCCTTGCCGCTAGCACAACAGATACATACACATAATTCAGTTATTGTAAATTATCAAACAATGTCTAAAATAATCGCATGCAATATGTAAATTTCTGAACATACCATGACATTGTCCTTCTATGTGGAAGATATTGACTGTCTGCTAAACTAAGCTTCTGAAGATGACAAATTAATTTGTCGAAACCGGCAAAGCATAACAAAATTTTCTAATCCTGAAAAAAGAATTATATCATATACTATGGTCTGTGGTCTGATGGAACTGTAAAAATTTTTAGCTTCTAGTTCAATTCACTCAAAAGATATGGCAATTTATGTCACACAATTTGATACTCGGAAACCGACTCATCGAAAACTATAGGATGCTTCTCGCTGACCTAGTATTATGAAATTTCTCAAGAAGCAACGATTCAGAGTAAAAGTAAAGAATAAATCCAAAAATCGTTTATTTGTAATTATATCATACGAAAAAGCATTTTTTTGAGATTTTTTGTCCGTCTGTATCTCTGTCTGTCCATCTTTTAAGGCTCCTTTTTCTCTGGATTAGGTTGGTGTATGAAGTTCAAATTTATGTCAGACACTAAAGTCTATGGGTCCCTTGGTGGCGTAAACAATTTAAGTTTCTACGTTAATTCATTCAAAATTTTCGCCATTGATCTCACACATTTTTTAACACTCGAAACTCACTAGTCAAAATTTATCGGGTACTTTCCATAGAACAAGAATCATGAAATTTGGTAAGAAGCAAGTTTGTAAAGTAAAAAATCTGAATCTTGTTAAATTATTATTGTATCACATAAAAAACATATTTTTTCCATTTGAACAAACATCGCCTTCATCAATCGTCAAATGCACAATAGCCGAACATTACTCATCCAAACATAAAATGTAAGTTTATAGTCATGCTTTAGTAAGTAAATAAAACATGTTTTATTAAATCTTTTCCCTCTCTGCAGCCGGCCGCGGTGGTCCAGCGGTTCTAGGCGCGCAGTCCGGAACCGCGCGACTGCTACGGTCGTAGGTTCGAATCCTGCCTCGGGCATGGATGTGTTTGATGTCCTTAGGTTAGTTAGGTTTAAGTAGTTATAAGTTCTAGGGGACTGATGACCACAGATGTTAAGTCCCATAGTGCTCAGAACCATTTGAGAACACATTTAGGCTTAAATTTTTCGGAAATTGTTTTACGGTCCATTTTCGCAATTGATTTCATTGCAGCTGCTGGGCATGTCGTCAACATATACATGTTACACAAACTGCGACATTGTCGTGAATGAAACAGCGACCCGTATATGCAATAAGTTTCCTTTGCTTTACGTCTATGGTCACAAACGTTTTGTAAACATATTACCGGTTTCGGTCTATAATGACCATCATCAAATCTGTTTCATAAAAACAAAGTCCTAATGTACTGCAGCCATAATGGCATCGTCAAATGTTAACATTTGTGACCATAGACGTAAAATAAAGGAAACTTATATACATTTTCTAACATTTCAAATTGCGCTTGAGAATGGCTATACATGATTGAGTGAAATAAATGAATGCAAATTTATTGTCAAATGGCATAAATTTCTTTCGAAAAGTCCTACATCAGTGGTACCTCCCATGAAAGGAAAATCATACGTCTCTCTGTCATGCTACTTCAGGGCCATCGTAGGATCTGTTGACCTACATTCAGTCTTACCTGCTTTGGCGTACGGTTCCTGCTCTTCTGGGACTATACGTACTACATTTGTGTCTTTCATGCAAGTAGTGGAAGAGCGAGTGACTTGTGTACCCTTTGTCTGAAGTACATCCGACGTTAGCTCTCCCGACACACTTAGCCCCGGTCAGCACTGGAGCCACGTCGACTGTGCTTGTATATAAGGTTAGATTCAGCTGCCCCTACCGATTTCGTTTTATGCAACCCACAGTTTTACACTTGGTCTTCAAAAACAACGCTCCAGATTTTAGTACTTCCAGATCGCTACATGCAAACTATTGTTGCTACAGAAAAAGTGAACAGGACCTTTTTGTAGGAAATTTAATGTGGTTACATTTTGTACTGTGATGTGTTTTCGCTGGAGACCGTAGTTTTAGAGTACAAAACTGACGTTCCAACAAATTTGCTTTGCCACACACACAGTCCACGCCGGTCAGGATTTCCAGTATGTTGTTCGTGGCCCTCCCTCCTACCGCTGTACAAAAGTTTGCATTGCATGAATTATTTCCCACATTCGACCTTTTTTGGTCTTCATTGACCAATCTTATCACGCCACTGGCTTAATCGAGCACGTGTGAAATTGACGTTTGTATAAATTTTACCTAAAAATAATATTAAATTTAATAGCATAAAATAAGAAAGTGTGTCGTTGTATTCTTCAGGTCTTCTGACTACGAAACTACCGTTCTTGTAAGGTTTAAGCTTGGACCCAGTTGTCACCGTAATTAGTTTTAGCATAATGTTTACGAAAGTAGTTTTTCTTTCGTTACCTCACAGGCACGTTTAAATTAATAATGTCAACGGAGTAGCCAACTTTGCTCGTGGCGTGACAGCCCAATCAATGGAGACCAAAAAATGTCGAATATTGGGAATAGTTCGTGTGATCGTAAATTTTTGTACGATAATAGGAGGGAGTGCCACGAACAGCATACTAGAAATCCTTACTGGTGAGGGATGTGTGTGGGGGTGGAGATGGGTTTGAAAGTCGCTTTTGAACGTTTTTCTCGAGGAACTCGAAGACCATGGCCTCCAGCGAAAACATATCCCAGTACAAAATTAAGCTACATAACATTTCGGGGCCCGCATCTCGTGGTCGTGCGGTAGCGTTCTCGCTTCCCACGCCCGGGTTCCCGGGTTCGATTCCCGGCGGGGTCAGGGATTTTCTCTGCCTCGTGATGGCTGGGTGTTGTGTGCTGTCCTTAGGTTAGTTAGGTTTAAGTAGTTCTAAGTTCTCGGGGACTGATGACCATAGATGTTAAGTCCCATAGTGCTCAGAGCCATAACATTTCCTCCAGAAAAGGGCCGCCTTCACTTTTCTGTAGGAGTAGCAGTGTGCATGTAACGAGCGGGAACATACGGAAAGGTTGCTCGTGATCTTCGAAAGCCAGATATAGACTTGCAGGTTGCATAAAACTACATTGGTAGGGGTTGCTGAATCGGCCTGTATTCGTCGCTAGCAGTTAAAGGGCTAACTAACATCGTCGTCGGCTCGACGTTAACTTCCTCCTAGTTAAAAAAGGAAAGTTTTTCTGAACGGTTTGCTTTCAAGCATCTGTTGATTACTCATCAGACTGGGAGATTTGCGGTAGATTACAACTGCATCGACGGTGATGAAGATGTGCAATTGAGGACCTTCTTCTTTGAGAAGTAGCGGCTCCGGTCACGAAAACTGACAACGGCCGACAGAGGGGTGAGCTAACCACACCCCTTCCAAATTCGCATCTAGTGACGCCCGTCGACTGACGATGACACGACGGTCGGTCGGTACGCTGGGCCTACCAAAGTCTGTTCCGACGGAGTTAGTTTTTTTTTAGTTCCGATACAAATAATGGTGCAAAAATGATTGTGTAGCTGAGAGAAAGATTATGCACTAGACAGCGGTCACTACTACAGTCGACATTTTTTCCTCAGTAAAAATGCTGCTCAATTTTGTATCATCAAAACCTCACGGTTCGTCGCTGTGGCTTTTCTCTGCGTAAATTCCAACGTCTGGATTTCAATCCTGAGTCGATCCAACAAACGTTTCTATAAAGTTTTAAACACGGTTGCTTAGTCAGCGACCGTTTACAAATGAAAAATGGTTCAAATGGCTCTGAGCACTATGGGACTTAACATCTGTGGTCATCAGTCCCCTAGAACTTAGAACTACTTAAACCTAACTAACCTAAGGACATCACACACATCCATGCCCGAGGCAGGATTCGAACCTGCGACCGTAGCAGTCCCGCGGTTCCGGACTGCGTACAAGTGAAAGCAATTACAGCCCTCGGTCAGGAAATTTAAGTCTTTTGTCCAGGTTTCGACACTTCTACGAGTGCCTTCATCAGAAATTAAATATATGCCAATTTGACTAATTTCGATGAAGGCACTCATAAAAGTGTCGAAACTTCTTCAAAAGACTTAGATTTCGTGACCGAGGGCTGTAATTGCTTTAACTTTACCGTTTCCATAGCTTAACACTTATTTCAGCTCGGGGAATGATTTGAATATGTTTAAGGGGCTCCGGAACGCCCTATACTTGCAATGTTAAAATAACGCTTATAAATTACATCTTTCCTCACAAATTATTTAAGGTAGGAAGTTGAACTTTTTACAGATTATTTATTGGAATATGGGCTACAACTTAACACAGGGATTTTACAAAATTTTAGTTCAGTTATTAAAGATGATTTTTTTTCAATTGTAATGAAAATTCACAACATTTTTTGCAATTTTTTATTTATATATTCAAAAATATACAGTTTTTTGGAAAAAGGCTGTGTTAAATTATGCAGAAGGTACTGTGTAACATTTGCTGAAAGTTTGAAACAAATATGTTTGGAAGATCCTTAGAAAACATGTAATTAGTATGAGAAAATAAAAGTTTTGGGAATAGAGCGACAAAGATTGGATTAATTTTTTAGTGCATTCCAGGTCCATAGGATGGATTATCTTCATCCTCTGCAAACTCCTCCTCCAGCTTCCTCTTGTTCCACCTCCTGTTTACTCTTGCTTGTATTTCTAGACTCTTTACAGCCCTGTCTGCAGCCCGAAGGCGTTCCTTGTCTAAAGCAAGCATCGCTCGTTGTTGTGTTCGTAGATTTTGCTACTATTTTCATCAGTTGCAGTTACTGCAACACTGATCCAAAAGGTGGTCATGTATGAACACTTATCACATTTCACTTGTATTTCACTAGCAAGTCCTACGTGCTTTATTATGGAGAGATCCAGACCAACTTCACTACAATGAATACATCTTACACAGTTTGAAAAAATTCCTTTGAGAACCGACATATCAAATATTTCATTCACATCCGATTCGCCCATAAAACATTCATAGTTTTCACTCATTGAACCAAGCTTCTTCTGTGAAGTATTTTCTTTCCCACTTTGACTGCTATGGGCAGGTGTACTTGAGAGGTTAGGTTCACTCACTTGGTTATCGTCTTTATTGTTTACCGTAATAACACATACCTTTGGATTTCCAACATTTCTCCTTTTCTTAAAAGCCTTCAGAGGATTTCTAATAACTTTACTTTTACTCATTATTATACTTCAACAAAACAGAGACTCAAGAAACAGAATTAATTACGAATATTTTCGAGATAACGACAGAGTAAATAAACATGAAACAATCGACAATCACACCAGCGATATATATTGAACCATCACAGGTTAGCCACAACACATACTTTATCTCACATCACTATAATGTACCTGATGAACACGGACGTTAATAATAACACCATTTGACAGCAGTTTAACAGCGCCACAGTGGGTCACTCCCATGTAGAACACACTTCAAAAAAAATTTAAAAATAGTTGTAGTCTTCGGAATTGAATAAACTATATATCTATTAAAAGGTAATAGTCTGCAGATTCAGAAAACGCAAAAAAGTAAAAATTGAACTTTTCATGATTTTGAGCCTTTCCGGAGCCCCTTATGGTAAGTTGTATCATCGTTTGGGCTGCACTAAAATTGACCAGGTGGGTACTTTAAGTGGTCAGAGGAAGAAAACCATGTATAGTAATGTGACAAAAAGTCATGGGATAACGATATGCACACACACAGTTGGCACTAGTGTCGTGCGCACTAGGTATAAAAGGAGAGTGCATTGGCGGGACTGTCATTTGTGCTCAGGTGATTCATGCGTAAAGGTGTCCGACGTGTTTGTGGCCACACGACAGTATTTACCAGACTTCGGAGCTAGACACGTGGGGCATTCAATTTCGGAAATCATTAGGGTACACAGCATCAAGAGTGTGCCGAGAAAACCGAATTTCAGGCATTACTTCTCTCCACGTTACAACGCAGCGACCGAGGACGTTCACTTAACTACCGAGAGCATGGGCGTTTGCGTAGAGTTGTCAGTGCTAAAGGACAAGCAACAGTGCGTGAAATAATTGCAGGAATCAATGTAGAAACTACGGCGAATGTATCCGTTAGGACTGCGCTGCGAAATTTCGCGTTGGCGTGCTATGGCGGCAGTCGACCGACGCGAGTGCCTTTGCTAACGGCACTACTTCACCTGTAGGGCTCGTGATATCGGTTGGATGTAAGGTGTATGCTTCGCCGGCGATGAGCGAGGCATGACAGAATCTCTGACCAGAGAGTAGTTTATTGTTAGTTGTTGGTTGTCGCGAGTCGACAGTAGAAGTAGTCTGCGCTTGTCTGCGCGAGTCCGCAGTAGCAGTCAGTCGGATACGGTAGTAGGGAGTCGGCATGCGTCGGCTGTGTGCTCTGGTCGCGACTCTGGTCAGGACTCTGGAGGATGAGTATTGTTGTAGAAGGTAAAGAAGCAGCATTGCGCATATTTAATAATGTATGTTAATTGTAATTTTATTTGTTCAGAAAAAATGCCCCAATAATAATTTTTTTATAAAGTAACTCTTTTAAAGAAAAGTAATCATTTCAATTTAAAGAATTTTTCCACTCTTTTGAAGAAAAAGCATTCATTTCAATTTAAAGAATTTTTCCTATGCATTCCTTCCAAGAATCAAAATATATATATATACGCCAGCATTGCACGAAGCTGTGTCGATAAATAAGAGCAGATATAGTTGCAGTTTTTATTGAGGTAAGAATTTTGCTTTTGTTATTCAGAATACAGGGCCGAAGGTCAGCGCTGCTGTCCTTATAAAATTTACCAGATATTATTATTTCTGTTAGGAGGTTACATTTGGTTCATGGTTCATTATTTAATTAATATCATCGTGTGGTTTTTGGTCAATTTTCATTCCTTAATTTTTGTGGGGAGTTTAAGCTTGGCTCCATTTCACATTTTTATTAAACATTATTTTGTTGGGAGGTTACACTTGGCTCCATTTCCATTATCATTTTTCAATTATATTTCGTGCAGAGAGGTTACAGGGATCCTAGACGACTGGAGAACGGTGGCCTGGTCAGATGAGTCCCGGTTTCAGCTGGTAAGAGCTGAAGGTAGGGTTCGAGTGTGGACAGGCCGCACGAAGCGACGGGTCCAAGTTGTCAACAAGGCACTGTGCAAGCTGGCAGTGGCTCCATACTGGTCTGGGCTGTGTTTACATGGAATGGAATGGGTCCTCCGGTCCAACTAAATCGACCGTTGTCTGAAAATGGTTATATTCGGCTACCTGGAGACCATTTGCAGCCATTCATTGTGAAACGTCCCCTTAGAAAAATTATGAATGACTGTGCTGGTAAGCTTCTTACGTTATTTGATTTTCAAACAGCTGAGCAAAACTGAACGTACTCAGACATTTCTCTCTTTACATACACCACTGCTGGCGGCTCACCTCTCACTACCCAACGCTACGCGCTGTTCACATCCAACTGTGGATCTGCACCTCTGGTGGCCCGCCAATACCATAATCTCTACCAGAACTACAGTGGGTCTGCTCTGTGACGACTTACCTACCAATATTCTTCAAAACTTCGACTGACTGTGCTGTGGGTTTGTTCTGTTAGCACTGTCTATCCGTTCGAAGGTTAGGTTAGGTTAGTGTTGTTTAACGTCCCGTCGACAACGAGGTCATTAGAGACGGAGCGAGAGCTCGGGTTAGGGAAGGATATCGGCCGTGCCCTTTGAGAGGAACCATCCCGGCATTTGCCTCAAACGATTTAGGGAAATCACGGAAAACCTAAATCAGGATGGCTGGAGACGGGATTGAACCGTCGTCCTCCCGAATGCGAGTCCAGTGTGCTAACCACTCGTTCGAAGGACAACACTACTTCTTCAAGACTGCATGGAAATCTTCTACTTCCGTGTGCATTTTCTTTTACTGCTCAGGCTTCGAGGAAAAAAACTGCAATTACTACTATGATGAATGATCAGGACTGTCTTTATGAAAACAATTTTTGCTTTTGACCAACATTGTATCAATAAGTGCGTGCATTTGATATCTTTGTTATTGTAATTATGAAAATATTTTTCAAATCAGTATTGGGCACTGCCCAAAACCATCTGTAAAATTTTTTGTGGGGAGCATGTGGGCTATATAAGTAGGCTGTTAAGGTTTTTATGTTGGTAACGCCACGTAGTGCTCTGTATGAAAATCCCTGACAGTGCTGTGCGCAATCTGTGGTGTCACCGCCAGACACCACATTTGCTAGGTGGTAGCCTTTAAATCGGCCGCGGTCCATTAGTATACGTCGGACCCGCGTGTCGCCACTGTCAGTAATTGCAGACCGAGCGCCACCACACGGCAGGGCTAGAGAGACGTCCTGCCACTCGCCGCAGTTGTACAGCCGACTTTGCCAGAGATGGATTACTGACCAATACGCTCTCATTTGCCGAGACTATAGTTAGCATAGCCTTAAGCTGTCATTGGCTACGACCTAGCAAGGCGCCGTATTCAATTGATATTTATTATATGAAGCATGTATCATCAAGAGCGATGTTCTACAAATGTGGATTAAAGTTAAGTATTACAGCAACTGCGTCCATTTTCTAAGTTCTCAAGACATTGTCCTGTTCCAGACCTCACGCTAATCTGCGTGAGCTTAACGCGTGCCTTTCGGCTACCTCCGAGTGGCGTGGCTGTCTTGCTACGCCACTACGCAGTCTGTAGCCGGTTGGGCTCATTGGTTCAAATGGTTCAAATTGCTCTGAACACTATGCGACTTAACTTCTGAGGCCATCAGTCGCCTAGAACTTAGAACTAATTAAACCTAACTAACCTAAGGACATCACACACATCCATGCCCGAGGCAGGATTCGAACCTGGGACCGTAGCGGTCGCCCGGTTCCAGACTGTAGCGCCTAGAACCGCACGGCCACTCCGGCCGGCTTGGACTCATTGTTGGAATATTCACTTGTGTAGTATTGGGCAGTTGGATATGAACAGCGCGTAGCGTTGGGCAGTTGGAGGTGAGCCGCCAGCAGTGGTGGATGTAAAGAAAGAAATGTCTGAGTATGTTCCGTTTTGCTCAGCTGTTTGAAAATGAAATAACGTAAGAAGTTTACCAGTTCAGTCACTCATAATTTTTCTAAGGGGACGTTTCAATTGTTACCAAACAGCGGTGGAATTTTTATAGGTGACAATGCGCCATTTCAGTGGACCATAGTCGTTTACAGCTGGTTAGAAAAGCATTATGGGGCAACTGGAGACAATGATTTGGCCACCCTGATCGTCCGACATGGGAGGTCAGTTTGTGCAGTAGCTCCTGCACTGGCAAATCTTTCTTAGTAACGGGCGACTATAGAGGAAGCGTGGGTGACTATTTCTGCAAGGCACTTCTAACGAGCTGTTGAGTCCAAGCCACGTGGAGTTGCTGAAGCCAGGCAAAAGGAGGTCGGACACCTCAGTGTAAAGCCGTGTGGCGCTCAAACCGACTTCAGCTTTGCTCCGCGAGATGGAGCTGAGGTGGTGGCGGTACCAAGTGGTGGCCCAGCTGGAGATTGCGAGGGGTGCCCCACCTGAGCCGGGGGTCGGCGGTTGGAGCGCGACTGGAGTGGGCCTCCAGTTCCAGGGCGGAAGGAAGGAAGGAGGTCCAGCAGCGGTGGGCAGGGCGTGGCCGTCGAGGGCTGCCGGCTCCCTCAGTAGGGCCCGCGCAGCCCCATCAATCAGCGGCGCCTCACCTCGGCACGGCCTGGCGCTCCGCGGAGCACATAACGGAAATATTCAAACCCGCAACGGCCCGGGTAGCGAGCGGCCCGCAGCTGCGCCAGTAATTGTGATGTCCCCGCGATAGCTGGCTCGCCCGACACAGCTGCTATAGAGCGCGTCGCCAGCTGGGCTCGCCGCTCGCCCGTCGCCACGTGTGCGCCTCCCCGTGTGTGCTGCCGCGCCACCCGCTGACCTCACCCGCTCTCTTCCCGGTATCGGCAGCAGGCACACAATCTATAGCGTCTACCAGTGCGATCCCTCGAGGACCGCACTGATGAACGAGGACACGGTAACGTGTAACAAACTGAATCTTAGGTTACCAGGCGTTCGGCATCAGCCGAACATGTCCGGTATTTTTAAGGTCGTGTCCGGCCATAAAAAGGGTGGTCCATTGATACTGAACGGGCCAAATATCTAACGAAATAAGCATCAAACGAAAAAACCACAAAGAACGAAACTTGTCTAGCTTGAAGGGGGAAACCAGATGGCGCTATGGTTCGCCCGCTAAATGGCGCTGCCATAGGTCAAACGGATATCAACTGCGTTTTTTAAAAATAGGAACCCCCATTTTTTATTACATATTCGTGTAGTACGTAAAGGAATATGAATGTTTTAGATGGACCACTTTTTTCGCTTTGTGATAGATGGCGCTGTAATAGTCACAAAAGTATGTGGTATCACGTAACATTCCGACAGTGCGGACGGTATTCGCTTCGTGATACATTACCCGTGCACCAATTGCGGAAAAGGTCGATATCGTGTTCATGTATGGCTATTGTGATCAAAATGCCCAACAGGCGTGTGCTATGTACGCAGCTCGGTATCCTGGACGACATCATCCAAGTGTCCGGACCGTTCGCCGGATAGTTACGTTATTTAAGGAAACAGCCACATGTGAAACGTCAACCACGACCTGCAACAAATGATGATGCCCAAGTAGGTGTTTTAGCTACCGTCGCGGCTAATCATCACATCAGTAGCAGACAAACTGCACGAGAATTGGGAATATCAAAAACGTCAGTGTTGAGAATGCTACATCAACATCGATTGCACCCGTACCATATTTCTATGCACCAGGAATTGCATGGCGACGACTTTCAACGTCGTGTACAGTTCTGCCACTGGGCGCAAGAGAAATTACGGGATGATGACTTTCTTGCACGCGTTCTATTTAGCGACGAAGCGTCATTCATCAATCGCGGTAGCGTAAACCGGCATAATATGCACTATTGGGCAACGGAAAATCTACCGATGTTACTACAACATGTTTCACTGCATGACAGAATGGCGATGTACTTTCAAAATCATGGATGTCCGGCACATAGCTCGCGGGCGGTTGAAGCGGTATTGAATAGCATATTTCATGACAGGTGGATTGGTCGTCGAAGCACCATACCATGGCCCGCACGTTCACCGGATCTGACGTCCCCGGATTTCTTTCTGTGGCGAAAGTTGAAGGATATTTGCTATAGCGATCCACCGACAACGCCTGACGACATGCGCCAGCGCATTGTCAATGCATGTGCGAACAGTACGGAAGGCGAACTACTCGCTGTTGAGAGGAATGTCCTTAGAAGTATTGCCAAACGCATTGAGGTTGACGGACATCATTTTGAGCATTTATTGCATTAATGTGGTATTTACAGGTAATCACGCTGTAACAGCATGCTTTCTCAGATATGATAAGTTCACAAAGGTACATGTATCACATTGGAACAACCGAAATAAAATGTTCAAACGTACCTACGTTCTGTGTTTTAATTTAAAAATCCTACCTGTTACCAACTGTTCGTGAGCCATATGTTTGTGACTATTACAGCGCCATCTATGACAAAGCGAAAAAAGTGGTCCAACTAAAACATTCATATTTCTTTACGTAGTACACGAATATGTAATAAAAATGGGAGTTCCTATTTTAAAAGTCGCAGTTGATATCCGTTTGACCTACGGGAGCGCCATCTAGCGGGTTCTTTGTAGTTTTTTCGTTTGACGTTCATTTCGTGAGATATTTGGCCCGGTCACGATCAATGGACCACCCTGTATATACAATTCCCATGTGTTGGACTTTTGTTAGGCTTTTTGGCGATGAAGTAGGAAGCGCACAGGTGAGGCCTGTTCCAAGGTAATGACTTAAGTGCGAGGAAGAAGTACGAGGAGGAATAAGAAGATACACCATAAGGATATACAGGGTGCTTTCGTAATAGGATGCAAAAGTTTAACTGGATATAGAGAATGCTCCACTAAACCATTTGAGATAGGGAACCTGGGGTTGAAGAAACCTTAAGGAGATACGGAAGTAAACTTGTTTCCCGCTTTGTCTTGCATTACTGTTTTCCAGCTTATTTACAGCTAACATGCGTACAAATTTGCACGTACTAGACTGTTTATTTACATGCATATTCTTGGCCGGCACTGTAGGCGACAATCTCACTGGGCCACATCTTCTGCCTGGCCGTCTGAATGGCCACTTGTACTTTAGGCGCAAAGAGTTCTACCTGCGTTGTTGGAGAATGTACCTTTGGAGGTTCGTGAGAGGGTATGTATACAACATAACGGTCCACCGCCTCACTTCAGTGTGGATATCGGCAGCCATCCCAATGCTGTATTTCCTGGTCGCTGGATTGGAAGAGAAGGTCCTATCCCATTGCTTGCGAGATCAACTGATCGGAAGCCTCCAGATTATTTCATATGAGGATATCTAAAGCCACTTATGTCTGAGACCCCAGTGAATACGGAGATGGAATTAGTTGCCAGAATTGTACGAGGCTCGTTTAAAAACTAATGCCCCACATTTTTTTTAAAAAAAGCCATTAATATACATAGATAAACGTCCTTGTTGGTGCTTCGTATTTTATGTGCGCCGGTGAAGTTTCGAACCGTTCTGGCCGATGGGAGAGCAGTAGTACAGCGTCAAAATGCGTCTACATACGACTCACGTTACGAGCAGTGTGCTGCTATTGAATTCTTCGGTGCATAAAAAGAAACCGTGGAGAACATCCATAAACGTTTGTGTGCAGTGTATGGCGATACTGCAGTTGACAGGAGTACAGATGCGCGATGGGTAAAGGAAGTTACAGCCTCAGGGATTGCAGAAACAGAGCTCCATGATCAGCCAGGCTAGCGACGACCTATCACAGCCAGTGCTCCAGACATTTTGAATCGTCCACCCTACAGTCGAGACCTGGCACTCTCGACTTCCGCTTAAAAATTTTCCTCCAGGAACACACTTTGAAGATGACGAGAGTGTCAGTCATGCAGCGAAAACATGGCTGCGCCTACAGGACAAGAGCTTTTACCAGCAGCGAATACATGCTCTTCCACAGCGTTGGCGTACTGCCGTAGAACGTGATAGGGACTACGTAGAAAAATAGGACATGGACAAAATATGTTGATGTGTATTGCCACCAAATTCTCTTCACCATTAATATGTTCTGGGGAAAAAAGTGGGGTATTACTTATTGAAAGACTCTCGAAATTGCCTGTGGCGTGATTCGAAACACACCGAGGATATTTGTCAGGTCGCGTCAGAATCTTGTTCACCGATCTCATGCTTACACTGGGATTGATGGCCGTCAGTTTCAGCACATTTTATAAAACACAATACAAACCGTACGTCCATTGTGTCAGTGATGATATTTGCAGTTAACTAATGTCAATAAAAAGGTACACTGTAATGTGATTTTATTCCTATAACCTCCTTAGGCTGGCGTCTCCGATCCCAGGTACCCTACCTCAAATCGTTCAGTGGAGCATCCTCTATGCCATGTTAAATTTTTACACGCTCTTACGGAAACACCTTGTGTAGACATACCATGCAATGCAATTCTAGGAAAAGAAACGTAAGGTGTGACGGCAGTGAATTCTTTGATCAGTGGTAAAATTTTGCGAAATTCATAAAACGCAAGAAAGACGGCGCTGCCTTTTAAAAGCTTTTGGCTCACGAAAAGTGGGCTCTTATTTCAGATCACCTCACAGTGGACGATTTTATTCGGAATTATTGGAACTGTCGGAATATTACTTTGCGGTTCCTGGCCACAATCCAACGTCGATGGGGCTTCCTCTTTCGTAAACACCTAAATTGCAAATCGATCCAATCGCAGAAATGTAATTTAAAATTATCCGGTCTTGAATTCCACGATGTGTTTTCCAAGAAAAATAACGTTCTTGATAAATTGTATTCAAATGAGGAATGTATTAAGTGATGATTACCATTTTATCTTTATAGATCTAATTGAAATGACGAATTTTGTTGAATATCTTTTCGTTTGGTGTCCGAGAAGAACAGATAATTGTTTATTTTCTTTGATGAAGAACTATTAGATTATATTGTCACAAGGCTATTTTCGGAAGGAACTGACCAGTCACGCAAATGAACGTTTAGTTGCTATCGCAATATCGTAACCGCCCACTTAAAAGCTGTTTACTGGCTGCCTATTTAGTTTGAGATCGTTTAAGGTTAATCTCGCGAAAAGCTACCTGTAGTCGGTTATTCACAAATGACTGAAAATACCCAGCTAACTATTTCTGTTTAAAATAGATAGTCCGAGTTTTGGGGTGAAATGTCGGGCTAAATATGACGCCGAGACCCAGTTTTTCTATTTTTGTACCTGGAAACCGTAACTAAATAAGGTGAGAGTCCAGGGTTCGCTTCTGGTGGTGGTCACAGTCTGTTCGTAATTTAGGACGGTTTTAAAAATGTTTCCCGTTTGGCGTTTCTGAATTGTGGAGTAGTGTTCGTGGAGAGGGGGAGGGGGGGGGGTGGTACATGGAGGACGAACAGTTTTTTCCTATTGTTCAATATTCAGGTTACTGTCACTACACTACTGATTATCATTGTCTGCAGTATCTGACGCTACCCCAAAGTTCTAACATCTCACAGGTGCCTAGTATTTTAATTATAAAACAATAATAACAAAGTATATAATAAGTCCGCAATTACCAGTCCCAAGCCAGAGGGCTCATCCCGTAAGCGATGCGGAAGGAGGAACGGTAGAAGTAACAACCTCGTACAGAAGCCTGGGTTCATCTGGCGCAGTAACGACCCCGGTCTAGCGTTGCAGGAGACACCTGGCCAACGATCTCTGAGGCGGAGGAGGGACTATTTCCCGACAGTGGTGACGACGTAAGAGCGTAATGGAGTGTTCCGCGAACAAAACCCCCAATTTCGGACTAAAAATCCAGTCTTGTCCGGAAATTTAATTCCTGACATTGTATTCGATACGTTTCAGTTGCAGTGTGGGAAACTCTGTTAAAAGAATGCACTACTCAACTTTGTAATTCGACAGAAAAATCTGTGATTGTGTCATGCAAGGCAATGGGACAAAAGGTTTCAGGATGTCCCAACAAGTACAATCAGAGGTTTGAGTCGCATCAACCTCTGAACCCTTCTAAAAGAATTTATGAAGAAATACTTTTTAAGCGCTAGGAATATAAATTTTTCACTCGAAAACGGTAAACAAAAAGGATTGAAAATCCTTTTAGAAAAAAATAAAACTGAAGTGATAGCATTTACGTGATCGACCGACAGAAGGAAAACTGACAGGACTTATAGCTACAGAATCTTTAAAGGCAAAAAAGTAATCATAATTATGAAAGAGGGAAGGTATATTAAATGATTCAGTTATAATAATTTGCAGTGGTAAGGTTATCGTTATAGTATAACTTCAAAGAAATAGAAATTCAGAGAAATACGACATTTGTAAAGTCCTGGATACAAAGTTTCACACATTCATGTGCTGTGCATTTGATTTAAGAACTAATATAGCAACCGACTTTCAGAACTTTGGCAACGTCATAATTTTCACGATGTAAAATATGCGTTTTATCGGTTGTACACAGCCTAAAATGTAATAGTCATGGAGTGATAGTTGGTATGCCGTGCATGCTACACAGAAACTGCGCGTGGCACTGGACTTCTGGTTTGTATTATTTTTGAGGATGCTGTGTCTATATCTGTTACACACTTGACAACTAGTAAAGCTCGTAACTGGCTGCTAGTGCCTAATAGCCGTGCTATTTTAAAACAACCCCTTGGTGGAAGATGTTATTCGTCAGATTTGTAGAGGATGTGCCACTCATTCACAAGAAGTTCTGATTACAGGTCTGCAGACTGGGGGTATAGCAGCGTTTAAATTGGGAGAATGCTGTATCTTTCAGTCGGTCCCGCTTATGTTTCGGAATGATCACTTTTTCTGTCATTATTTTGTTCGTGGAAGTTATTTTCCTCCCTGTCTTGGACTCACTAACTTACAGTTGGCAGCAGGCACAGTCAACCTGTACATGTCCGCCGTTACTGCTCTAGACTGCTTCCGGTAGCCAATCGCGCTGCAAGCCCATCCGACTAAAAGGTGAAATTCCTAGCCATTGTCAACGCCGTTAGGTTTCAACCAACATCATTCACCATATTTTGATTAAAAAGTTTGGAAAGTGAAAATATAGATTTAGGAAGCTACCCTGTGGATCCACATGAGCCTCCCCTTCAATGCGGGCCAGAGCATGAACGGAAATCTAAACATAAACGTTAACCCAGTCTGCCTTGAGTAACACATATGTCACGGAACAGCCTGTCATTGTTTTCTTTCGTTGGCAACAATGCCTGCGTTTGGAGTGGCTATTGTTATATGGCTTTCAGATAAGGAGGCTTTGTTGTTCATGTTTAGGTAGGTTTCAGTCAGTTGCAAGCATTAAGTGGTCAGTGACTGGTGCTTCAACTACGGAAAACTTTTCTAAGTGAGATTATGTCTTGGATAAGAAGTACCATTTTTTATCGCAAATTATAATAAAATTTGTTTAAATTATGGTTGATTATAATGTTCGAAGTACTGAAATTTATGTTACTGGTTATCTGCAAAATGCAATTCTTATTTTTGTGGCTCCAAATATTTTGATTTTGTGTTGCATATATGTCACGCTAGGCAAAACAGTGAAAATAACGATTCGTTCTCTTTAGAGGTCTATCTCTCCATGAGATCCTGGCTGTTCTTGAAGTGGAGGAAGAAGATCCAACAGATATATTTATTGAACCTCCTGAAGCTAATGTGGATTCGGATAAAGATTCTGGGGAAGAAGATAGGGGAGGAAACGTCGATAACCTTGGACCAAGGCAACTCCAGGCTGGTGCAGAAGTGGCTTTAGCAAGTAAAAACAGGTTAGGTAGTGAAACTGAGATTAATTTCTCTTCTGATGATAAACCAGATGAACAGGAAAAGTCACAGATCTTAAAAACAGTAATCAGAGATTGGAAAAAGGACGATCTGCGTAGTGTTATTTCTGTATTTCCTGAGAGTGATTATAGAAAATACAGAAACTTCTCTCCAGTTCAGTGCTTCGAATTATTTTGGAACGACGAATTAATTGAATTTCTTCTCACTGAATCGACGAAGTATGATTTGTTCAAGAACTGCTCAGATCCAAAAATAACATATGAAGAGATAAAAGGTTTTCTAGGAATTCTAATTCTTTCTGGCTATAATCCTTTACCTAGCAGAAGATATTACTGGGATTCTGGATTGGACATAAATGAAATGGTCCACAGCATGATGAGAAGGGACAGGTTTGAAACAATTATGAGATTCAGTCACTCGTGTGACAACACAAAAATAGATGCTAATGATAGAATGTGGCAACTTCGTCCATTAATAAATATGCTAAGAAAAAAGTTTGCTCTCCACTTTCAGCCTGAGAAAGATTTGTCTTACGATGAGAGCATGATAAAGTATTTTGGCAGACATGGATGTAAACAGTTTCTGAAAGGTAAGCCCATTAGATTTGGGTACAAAGTATGGTGTCTAAACACAACCATGGGTTATCTAGTGAACTTTCAAATATACCAAGGAGCTGATCTTCAGAGGAATGAAAAATATGAGAAAGCATTTGGAAAATGTGATGCTCCTTTGATTCAAATGATCAATTTTCTTCCTGAAAAGAACAAACATCTACCCTACTGGTTTTATTTTGACGACCTGTTTACATCACAAACATTGTTGATTTACTTGAAGCAACGTGGTTTTGGTGCAACTGGGACTCTTCGTGAAAATCGTCTGCCTTCTAACACTATGTCCAAAAGGAATGAGAGAGGAGATTTTGATTACAAGAGCAGCAAGGAAAGTGGAATAATCGTTTCCAGATGGCTAGATAATTCTACGGTAACAATTGCTTCCACAAGCCTTGGTATCAGTCCAGTTAGCACCGATGACCGATACTCTAGACAAGAGAAGAAAAGAATAGTTGTACTTCGACCTAATGTAATTGGAGAATACAACAAAAATATGGGAGGAACTGTTGTGGTTGGCAGGAGAGCCAACACCGTTTTACTAAAGGAAGCCGAAATGCACGCGTTTTAGCTCACGCAGGCTGGCGTGAGGTCTGGAACATGACAAGGAAATTACAATTTAGAAAAACGGACGTAGCTGGTGGAATACTTAACTTTAATCCATTAATGATGAACGTCGGTTTTGACGGTACATGATTCACAATATCAATAGCAACTGAATATGGCGCCTTGCTAGGTCGTAGCAAATGACGTAGCTGAAGGCATGCTAAACTATCGCCTCGGCAAATGAGAACGTAAGTAGGCAGTGAACCATCGCCAGCAAAGTCGGCTGTTCAACTGGGGCGAGTGCTAGGAAGTCTCTCTAGACCTGCCGTGTGGCGGCGCTCGGCCTGCAATCACTGATAGTGGCGACACGCGGGTCCGACGTATACTAACGGACCGCGGCCGATTTAAAGGCTACTACCTAGCAAGTGGGGTGTCTGGCGGTGCCACCACAGGAACTGATCGGATGGATGAAAACGTAGCTTTATATAGAGTGTCAGAGGAAAGAAATTGTGGTGTCCAAATTTTACATGGCTTCTAGATATCTCTATGCATAATGGGTGGGTTCTTCATAGAAAGACTGGTATAAATAATCCTCAGCTGCACTTCCGGCGCTACATTGTGAAATGCTACCTGACTTCCAAAGCTGCAGTACCAAGAGGTCCTGGACGCCCTGCAGATAATTGAAACCAAGGCAGAGTGCTGCATGATATTAGATATGGTGAAACGAATCATCTGGTAGCCATGGTGCCACAGAAAAAAAGAAGACGCTGTGCGGCAGAAAACTGCAAAGAAACCCCAAGAACAATGTGCTGCAAATGTTATGTTGGTTTGTGCATAGAATGTTTTGTGACATATCACAGAAAGTGAGTACTGTCGCCTGAACTTGCTGTAAATCACATACAGTGTATTATTTTACTTGCTGTCATATATTCTGCCTAAAATGTATGTTCTGTCTAGCGTGACATGTATGTTACTCCCTTTTTGTTTCAATTGTTGATTATTTTTTGTTTTGATTGTTGTATTGCATTTCTTTGATGACAATAAACACATAAATATCTAATTTGTAGACATCAGAAGAAAAAAATAATTCAGGCAGAAATGGACTAAGAAGAAAGGAAGGAAGGATCTAATGTCCCGTTGATGACAAGTTCATCAAGGTTGGAACTACGCTCTTACGACTAGCCCTACATAATCTTAATTAAAAGCAGACGTTCTGCACGTGAGCAGTGATCTATGTGCCGTATGGGTACATGGAGGCAAAACGATCTCAGAAAGGGGGGCAAAGTGAGGTTACTCCGTGGCTCAATTACACTCCTGAGTAAGCATTTAGACTACCTCCTACCCGCTCCATTTTGCAGTTCTGCTGTTGGATATCTCTTACAATCGGTGGCGCTATCGTGCTGCGAACAATGAGTGGTCTCCGAGGCATTACGGTTAGCTACCATTAATGAAAGAGAAACAGCTTTGCCATTACAATCAGTTTACTGAAAATAAACAACATGAACATTACAGAAATAACATTCTCATTATGGCCAACATAACTGACTTGCAAATGTAAAATGTTAAACTCTTTGGCTACGAGGAGGTCTCGGCTAGATCGTGCCTAAGCGCCTACAGACTGACTTGGCACGCTACAAAATTTAAGGCACAACGTTGTGCTCTCACGTATTAAAGCACATACTCTCTGTGGCTCTGTCCTCGTCATGCAGTGGTCAAAATAAACGTTGCATATTGCCTAAACTTTAGTATTAAGCGTTCCGATCCGGAAATACACTACGATATCAACGCAGCTGTTTGTTCGCAAAGTAATTCTAGCGGCAACAGTCCTTGAGGTGGCCGTTTGAGCGGCCTGTGGCAACCGAGTCGCATATAAACATTGCAGTACTTGTGCTGTGCGTCATTGCGAGAACTGTATTGTTCCAGGTTGCTTCAGACAACAGTCACGGCCTCAAATTCAGTGCATTGTTCAGATACTACACTACAGGCCATTAAAATTGCTACACCACGAAGATGACTTGCTACAGACGCGAAATTTAACCGACAGGAAGAAGATGCTGTGATATACAAATAATTAGCTTTTCAGAGCATTCACACAAGGTTGGCGCCGGTGGCATCTACAACGTGCTGACATGATGGAAGTTTCCAACCGATTTCTCATACACAAACAACAGTTGACCGGCGTTGTCTGGTGAAACGCTGTTGCGATGCCTCGTGTAAGGAGGAGAAATGCGTACCACCACGTTTCCGAGTTTGATAAAGGCTGGAATGTAGCCTATCGCGATTGCGGTTTACCGTATCGCAACATTGCTGCTCGCGTTGGTCGAGATCCAATGACTGTTAGCAGAATATGGAATCGGTGGGTTCAGGAGCTAATACGGAACGCCGTGCTGGATCCCAACGGCCTCGTATCACTAGCAGTCGAGATGACAGGCGTCTTATCCGCATGGCTGTAACGGATCGTGCAGCCACGTCTCGATCCCTCAGTCAACAGATGGGGACGTTTGCAAGATAACAACCATCTGCACGAACAGTTCGACGACGTTTGCAGCAGCACGGACTATCAGCTCGGAGACCATGGCTGCGGTTACCCTTGAGCTGCATCACAGACAGGGGGACCTGCGATGGTGTACTCAACGACGAACCTGGGTGCACGAATGGCAAAACGTCATTTTTTCGGATGATCCAGGTTCTGTTTACAGCATCACGATGGTCGCATAGGTGTTTGGCGACATCACGGTGTATTCGTCATCGCCATACTGGCGTATCACCCGGCGTGATGGTATGGGGTGCAATTGGTTAAACGTCTCGGTCACCTCTTGTTCGCATTAACGGCACTATGAACAGTGGGCGTTACATTTCATATGTGTTACGACCCGTATCTCTACCCTTCATTCGATCCCTGCGAAACCGTACATTACAGCAGGATAATGCACGACCGCATGTTGCAGGTCCTGTACGGGCCTTCCTGGATACATAAAATGTTTGACTACTTGTCCTGGTCAGCACATTCTCCAGATCCCTCACCTATTGAAAGCCGGCCGCGGTGGTCTCGCGGTTAAGGCGCTCAGTCCGGAACCGCGCGACTGCTACGGTCGCAGGTTCGAATCCTGCCTCGGGCATGGATGTCTGTGATGTCCTTAGGTTAGTTAGGTTTAAGTCGTTCTAAGTTCTAGGGGACTGATGACCACAGATGTTAAGTCCCATAGTGCTCAGAGCCATTTGAACCATTTGAACCTATTGAAAACGTCTGGTCAATGGTGGCCGAGCAACTGGCTCGTTACAATACGCCAGTCACTACTCTTGATGAACTGTGGCATCGTGTTGAAGCTGCATGGGCAGATGTACCTGTACACGCCATCCAAGCTCCGTTTGACTCAATGCCCAGGCGTATCACGGCCGTTATTACGGCCAGAGGTGGTTGTTCTGGGTACTGATTTCTCAGGATCTATGCACCCAAATTGCGTGAAAATATAATCTCATGTCAGTTCTAGTATAATATATTTGTCCAGTGAATACCCGTTTATCATCTGCATTTCTTCTTGGTGTAGCAATTTTAATGGCCAGTAGTGTATATCGTTGCAGTTTTAGGAAGGACTGGGGTGGGTGGGGTGTTTTGATCCATGGTTGTTGAAGTTACCGGAAGAGGTTGGGTCTGTCCCGTCGTTTATACTGCATTGCCAACCATTACCGAATGCCTCGTGTATTCTCCGCTTCATTTTGCTTTGTGTTGTGCGTTCCTTGTTGCTCGTCTCGTATGTTTTAAATGAGAGAAGATACCACTCCAGATCCATGGCAGGGATCGAGTGCGATTCACGTTATCCCTAAAAGGAAAGGGAGATTCGTAGTACCAAGCGGTGCTCGTAAAATGGTGCATAATGTGGTGGAGTCCTGCGAGGTGGAAAAGGAAAGCAAAACGCTGCTACATCCTATCACTCTGGTTCATAAGGGACCTACCTGTTGTACCGGCAATAGCTTACGAACATCAGGTAGGATCAGAAAGTTCGCAAGCTCTCATCCAGGCGAGTCGTCTAGTACCCCAATTGTCAGTTTTAGTCCTAAAATGTACTGTACAAGTGTAAGGCTGTTTATATTCGACAGTGCGTCCAACTAGGCAGCCGCTAGGTTGAAAATATTTTTATTTTGTTTCGGTTAGGAAGACAAGCAGTGATATCCATGAAGACATAGACGACTTCAGTAAATTAGTTACACAGAATACCTTCACGGAGTTCTACGCCCAACAGAAAGTGGTTCTTAGCGTGGCAAAACTTCTTTCACTGCTGCGTGAGAAGATAAATTGGAGATGGGGCAGTACCTCGTTAAAAACTTTGCTAAAGTCGGTGGGAGTCGTTTGAAAATCTGTGTAGAACAAACGAAATATTTCGCTAGAACTTGGCGACACGGTTTCCCTGCACACGAGGAGCATTAGGGAAGGTCAACAAAATATATTTTATCTTGATGAGTCGTGGACTGACAGCAATATGACATGCGGCAAATTATGGCAAAGGCCACGAGATGTACTGGGTGTTACGGCGCGGGTAAGTGACTCCAGAAGGTTGACGGCGGCTGGCGTTGGCTAGAGAAATGGGTTTGTGAAGCAAGCGGAGCTAAAAGTCTGTACAAGATCGACGTAAGAAGATTATCATCGTCAAATGAATCTCTGAGGATTTCGAGAAAAGGTTTTCGGAGATAGTGCTTCCAAATCTTCCTTCAAATTCTGTCACTGTTATGGAGAGTGCGTCGTATCAGTGTAGGGTGGTGGACAGAACACAATCAGTGTCGAAGAAAGGCGACGATAGAACTGCAGCGAAAAAGGAAAGTTAAATACAATGACAACATGACAAAGATGAGCTGTATGCTCTTTGTGCAGGCGAATAAACCGAGTGAAAAGACGTGTGTAGGAAACCGTGGTTCTCCTGCCGCCGTCCAGTTGCGACCTAAACGCAGCTGAACTTGCATGGGCGAAAATTAAACAGTACGTGAGGCAGCACAACGTCTCTGGCGAAATGCCTGCAGCCAAATTCAAGAAACTAACAGGCAATGCCTTCCACTCTGTCACTCCAAACGACTGGGGACGGTACTGCAGAAAAGTACAAGAGGTGGAGAACCATTACGGGAGGCGCGATAGAGAATGGAAATTGCAGGTGACGACATTATAGTACGTGCGAATGACTGTGGTGTGGACTCATTTAATACAGACACGGCGGAACATGAGAGGTCACCCACACGGACACAGTTGATAGTGAATATTCAGCACCCACATGGTGGAGAGTGACCGCTAAAGTGACTAAAGTAAATCTTCAAAGTGTTTCATGCAGTATGGGTAAGTGTTGTATATATTGAATTACACTGGTTTTCTACCAGAAAGTGGGTTTATCTGTAATTTATACGAGGTGTGTTCCAAAAGTAAATTGAGTTTATATTTTTATGAAAAATATTTATTTGTTAATCAATATTCAAGTTGTTCCTTTCAAAGTAATCCCCCTCAGATATAACGCACTTGTGCCAACACTTCTTCCAATCCCCGAAGCACTTTTCATACGTACTTTTTGGTACAGCTTTGGGTACTTCCAGTTTCTATTTCCTCAATCGCTGAAAATCTTCGTCCTTTCATAGGTCTCCTCAATTTTGGGTACAGGAAAAAGTCGCAGGGTACCAAATCCGGTGAATATGGTGGATGGGACATGACAGTCGTGTTGTCTTTGGCCAAAAAATCTCTCACAAGCAACGATGAATGAGCAGGTGCATTGTCGTGATGCAAAAGCCGTGAATTGTTTTTCCACAATTCCGGACGTTTTTAGCGTAATGCTTCTCGCAAACGGCGCATAACGTCAAGGTAATATTCCTTATTGACCGTACGGTCTTGAGGCAAATATTCATGATGCACTACGCCACGGTAATTGAAAAAAACAGTGAGCAGAACTTTGACGTTTGATAGGTCTTGGATCTCCGCGATGCTTCCATAGGGACGATTAGACGCCTTAACCATAAACCCATGTTTCGTCGCCTCTTATGACCCTTTCGAGCAAATCGGGATCATCATTGACGTCATTCAACAGCTCCTGAGCTATGCTCATGCGACGGTTCGTCTGATCAAAACTGAGAAATTTTGGTACAAACTTCGCTGACACATGTCTCACGCCCAAAACATCCAAAAAAATCGCATGACATGAGCCGACCGATATGCCAACATCCTCAGCAGCTTCTCTTACTGTAATTTGACGATTTTACAAAACAGTTTTCCTCACAGCTTCGACGTTATCATCTGTTGTTGATGTGCTGGAGCGTCCAGAGCGAGGTTCGTCATTGGCATCTCCTCCGCCATCTTGGAAGAGCTTGTACCACTTGTAAACATTTTTTTTTGGCTTAGAGCAGACTCACGGTATGTCACTGTCAACATTTCAAATGTGTGAGAGCACTTGATCCCACTTTTTTCACACAAAATTTGATGCAAATTCTTGGCTCAATGTTTTATAATAATCGAAAATTGCCGAGCACACTAAAACACCTGTAACCTTTCTATCTATCAAAACAAACGACACATGCTGTACATTTGAAACTGTGTTCATGTGTTCGGTACATGTGTAGCAACATAACAAAAAAAAGATCGATAGTCGAATGTACGTTGCCCGCGCAGTTTGAGAAGTCGCCTTACGTTTTGAACAGCTCTCGTATCATTTCTGATAACTGTTAACGCAATTTGTAGGTATCACCGTGCCTGTGATCTGCTTTCGCTGAAGCGCGAAACACGGGTGTAGGCTGGCTGCCCTGCGTGAGGGAGGCGGGGCATGTCCCCTCCGCCCCTTTCTACTCCCGTCTACCCGCCATAGTCATCATTTGTTTACGCCCGCGGCCGACTGCCACGATATATTGTCCGAGTAATAGTCACTTTAATGGAGTAGCGAATGAGACACGTGGACGTCGCAGCGAATACCGCTGTGAGTGAAAGTGGTGTCTCTAGAATCTGGAACAAGTTTCTAACACGGAAGAAAACAGCGGGTGTCCGGGACCGATATCTGCGGACAACAGCAGGCAAAAGCCCTGGACACAATACTACATGTCTACGGCGGCAGCTGCAAACAGCCACAGGAGTGCACAGACGATAAGAAACACGATTCACGAGCAGGGATGACATGCCAAAAGACATCTCAAAAGTCTCCTCCTCTGACTCGTATTCGGAGAGGGGTTCGTGACGCATGACCACGAAACCACTCTTTGTGGACTTGGCAGCAGTGGAACACCACACTCTCTTCTGATAAGATCCGTATCAGACTCCGCCCTGGAAATACTGATATTCGTGTGTGGAGGCAACTACCACAATGTTTACGCTGTAACTGTATCGTAGACCACTAGCCTTATCGAGGCGGTCCAGGGACGTTTTGGGGTGGACTCACGTATTGCCGCAGGAAACACCTTGCGCCAACACATGGGAGGATGACTCGGTGAATAAACTGGAGCACGATTCACGCTGACGGACGGCAAGCCACGCCCTCATCGCCACGATTTTGTGAACACATTCCTACTGGAGGATAGAATCAGTCCGCTGGAATGGACCCTATACTCTCCAGATCTCAGCAGCACTGTGAATTCAAGACCAATGATAAAAAGAGCGGTCTGCGACCGTCCTGTGCCACCAGAAATATAGAGGTCGCTTTGAAGGAGCTGGACCATATCCCACAGGCTGATTTGGACAATGTGATACGGAGTACACCTAACCGCGTTCAAAAGTGTCTCCAGTTACGAGGAGGACCAATTGGTCCACAAGCAATGTGTAATGCAATGTTACGCTAGGAAGAAACTGATATGTTCGTGGTGGAATCTTTTATAAGTCTTCTTTTTGTATTTTTGCTTGTATTTATCTGGTGGAAACGTGTTGATCCTCCTTTTTTTTGTTTTCTTGTGACCGTACGTGTCAGAAGGAAATAAATTTAGTTCATATTATGTCCATTAGTGGCAATAAAGCAATATGCAACATTTATTTTGATCACTGTATGTTACAAGAGCTTAACGTATACTACATTGTAACAATGTAACTGTAATAATGCCAATTCCTAATAGACATCCCGTGACATTTATTGTACAAAAATGAACTATTGTTAATAATACCTGTATTTCAAATTTGTACCCTTTGGTGCCCATTATCCGGGGTGTCCCTGATGTACATGTCAAGACACGAGCCGTTACCCACCGACCTGCTATAAGAGCCTTATTTCGTGTAACGCACGATGATTAAACTAAGTTGTTCACCTTAGATAGTTCCTGAACCGTTCAAGATATCGTAAAGTGCTCTTCACCAAAACAAATAGTGGAAACGTTCTCACTAAACGACGTATAGTCCCTTTTCATAGCTACGTTGATTACAGAGATGTAGATATCTTCATTTTTTCAAATTCAAAGTTCTAAATATTGCAGTTACTTCGAAACTAATACTCTCATTTTGAAGAGTGAAACACCATTGAATTCGTCTCTTTTAGAACTACTGGAATAACTGTACTCCCATTTGGAAAACGGAAGATGACACCGAAAAAATGCTTCAAATGGCTCTGAACACTATGGGACTTAACTTCTGAGGTCATCAGTCCCCTACAACTTAGAACTACTTAAACCTAAATAACCTAAAGACATCACACACATCCATGCCCGAGGTAGGATTCGAACTTGCGACCGTAGCGGTCGCGCGGTTCCAGAATGTAGCGCCTAGAACCGCTCGGCCAACCCGGCCGGCCGAAGTTGACACCGATATCTCCCTAACCATGTAGATATAAGGAGAAGCTATTCGTCATTTAGCGCGGACTTTCTCACAATATTAATCCGGGTGAAAACAGAAGTGCTGATTTCAAACGGTTGTATAATTACACCTGGAAATCGTTGTTAACAAACAAAGCAAGTTAAGTCTTTGTTACAGGTACTGCGATACAATTCGTCACTACTTTTTTCGCGTTTGACGTGGTAGTACTTGTGATCTGACACCGACACACACTGACACACACACACACACACACACACACACACACACACACACACACACACACACACACACTTTTGTCACAGGGTATGTCATAACGAGTGATGTACGTACATGGAAGTGAATCGTGTCAGGCAGCCACAGCGGATGTGTCGTAGGAACTCACTTGAATGAATTTAACAGTAACTGACAGCAAAATTAGTTCACTCCATTTTAAGGCTACAGTACAGCCCAGCAACTTGCTGAAGTATGTGGAAACCTTTGTTATATATCACAATCTGGGAGGAGGAGAAAGGAGGGGGGAAGGGGGGAGGGGGTAGTATGTTTAGGACGATACACAGGACACGATAAAATGCCGAGGAACGAAACTTGCGACACTGGAATCTTCAAGGAAGCAATCTTAAGCAAGTCTTTAATGGCAGCATAGTGTCCGTAATGGTGAAACAGCCAAAGTAAGAGCGACGGCAATGTGCTCAGAGTACATTAATGACACTTTGTGCAACGAAAATGCAATTTCAATCTTCGATGAAGACTCATGTAATAAATTTTATCCCAGAAACAAAGTTGACTGGAATACAGCCTTTGAAGTTCTAAACATAGCAGGGATATAGTACAGGGAGTTAAAGACTATATACAACTTGTACAGAGAGAAGACTGTAATTACAAGAAGTGAAAGACCTTAAAAGAAAGCAGTAGATGAGAAGGAAATGAGGCAGAGTTGTAGCCTATTTCGAAAATTGCTTAATTTGTACATTGGTTTAGCAGTGAAGGAGTATTTGGAAAAGTGACGCAAGCTCAGGAGGAAGAATTGAAAGTACTTGGGACATCAGTTGAAACAACGGATGGTGTTTGAAACATCGACATAAATAAAATAGGAATAATTTAGTGTTCTAATATGCGGTCAGGTGATACCCCAAGATTAGATTTGTAAATGGGAGACGTAAAATTATAGACACAATTTACTATTTGGACAGCAATAAACTGATCAATGTAGAAAGAGAGAGAATGTAAATAACAGACCAGCAATACCAAGAAAATGTGTTTCTTAGAAGAAATAAATATTTTAATAACCAATATAAATTTAAGTGTTAGAAAGTATTTCCTGGAAGTGAAATGCCATTCCATTGTACGGAAGTGTAACGTGCACAGTGAACATTTCAGACAGGAGAAAAGCAGCTTTTGAAATGAGGTGAGAGAGAAGAATGCTAGAGATTGGATTAGTAGATGGAGTAACTAATGAGGAGGTACTAAATCGAATCAGGAAGAAAAGAAGTTTATGATGCAACTTGACTGAAAGCAGCAATGTCGGTTGGTAGGATATATCCTGAGACACCAATTATTAATAACAACAAATCACGTTTCTCACAGAAAATGCCAGGGGGAGTTTACAATTCGCTGGCCACAATTGAGGCATTATTAGCACACAGTAAACTTCTGTTTAGGGTAATGGAGGAAAGTGTGTTGGGGTGCAAGAACCTCCATTCGCACTAATTCTCCACAAATTGCTCAGTTTTGCGGGTGAGTACGTAGATGATACTATATGCGGCGTACACTATAACTAGCCACACTTTGCCACACTAGTTTTCCGATAATTAAGCCCGTCCTTTAACTGACGTAGTGAGCCTCAGTGGAGGAGGTCTACCTACTTGTTTTGTGGAGATGCTGTCATAGTTTTATGTCCCCTTGCAGAGTCGGATTCTGAATGTACTCGCACAATGCGCTTTAGGTAATGAGTGAGAAGAATTTTTTGTGCAAATAATTTTTTACATGGGATGCTATTATGGTGCGTTTATTTAACAAACACCGTAAAATGAACTTGTTGACACTGATTATAAGCTAAACACACACATAAAAAAATTGCATTACCCCGTTTCCCAGATCTCCTGAAGATAGACGTTGACTGTAGATATTGTATCACAGACACAGTCCTTTTGAGTGTTCAGAGATGTCACTAAACCCGCGCAAAGATGTAAACAACCAGGCATGAGCAGCGCCTTTTAGACGGAGGGGGTCCGACAGCCGATCAGCTCAAGTCATTCCAACAGGAAGGAGGTACACGGCTCGTGTTGTCTGTACTTTAACCGTGCCTAGACGGTCAATACCGCTGTTCGATCGCGTCCGCATTGTTACTTTGTGCCAGGAAGGGCTCTTAACAAGGGAAGTGTCTAGGCGTCTCGGAGTGAACCAAAGCGATGTTGTTTGGACATGAAGGAGATACAGAGAGACAGGAACTGTCGATGACATGCCTCGCTCAGGCCGCCCAAGGGCTATTACTGCAGTGGATGACCGCTACCTATGGATTATGGCTCGGAGGAACCCTGACAGCGACGCCACCATGTTGAATAATGCTTCTCGTGCAGCCACAGGACGTCAAGATAGACTCAAACTCTGCGCGATAGGCTGCATGATGCACAACTTCACTCCCGAAGTCCATCCTCCGACCGATAGTGCAACAATATCGGCAGCATACTGGCGAGGCATTCGTCTTCATGGACGACAATTCGCAGCCCCATCGTGCACGTCATGTAAATGACTTCCTTCAGGATGACGACATCGCTCGACTACAGTGGCCACCATGAACCCTATCGAACATGATAGATTGAAAAGGGCTCTTTTTGGACGACGTGACTCACCAACCACTCTGAGGGATCTACGCCGAATCTGGAGTGGGACAATCTGGACCAACAGTGCCTTTATGAACTTGTGGGTGGTATGCCACGACGAATACATGCATGCATCAATGCAAGAGGACGTGCTACTGGGTATTAGAGATATCGGTGTGTACAGCAATCTGGAACACCGCCTCTGAAGGTCTCGACGTGTGGTGGTACAACATGCAGTTTGTGGTTTTCATGAGCAATCAATACGCAGAAATGATGTTTATGTTGATCTCTATTAAAATTTTCTATGCAGTTTTCGGAACTTGGGTTCAAATGGCTCTGAGCACTATGGAACTTAACTTCTAAGGTGATCAGTCCCTTAGAACTACTTAAACCTAACTAACCTAAGGACATCACACACATCCATGCCCGAGGCAGGATTCGAACCTGCGACCGTAGCGGTTACGCAGTTCCAGACTGTAGCGCCTAGAACCGCACCGCCAACCCGGCCGGCCTTTCCTGAACTTTTTTGATGTGTGTATTAACGGTACGAGAATATGGTCTACTGCATGAGTTGATCGATGACTGCCGACTATGGCGCACAGTCTCTAATTTGAGCGTAAAATCGGTATGGTTCGTGTAAGATAGTATTTGGAACCCGTAGACTCCTCCTAATGTCTGAGTGGCAAAAGGTAAGTTTTGTTCGAAAATGTATTAACAACAATTGCTTGATTCACGCCAGAATAAATGCACTTTCCCTACATATTTCTTTGCTGACAACACGAGCGATTTCTGCATCGTCACCCCATCCCACTGACTCTGAAAGCGCCGGATGGCCAGCCGCCTCTGCTAACCAGCATTACTCCGTGCGTACTGTAGCACTGGCGCATTGACTTCGCGTTTGTGAAATAGCAAAACTGGGACTAAAGTAAAATGTGCTCTTATCTGTAAACAAAGGATACCGTACAGGGGGTAACAATGTTACAGGGAGGCCAGCTCAGGTCCTGATTACAGTATGTTCAAGTGGATGGAGATTACAATAGTCACGCAGAGCTGTAGAGGCTTGCATAGCTGAGACTAGAGTAGACACTTGCATAAAACGAGCCTTCGGACTGAGAACCGTAGCAACAAACTCGAACGATTTCGTCTCACCAGTCATTTTTGTAAACATGTAGTGTTTGGGTTACTCCGGGCTGAAATGTGACAGCTGTAGCGACGCGGAAGCTGCCAGCAGACTACTGTCCCGCTAGTCACAGGTTCCCCCAGTGCATTCTCCAGGGGCCATGGGTTGTTGCCTTTACAGGATCCGCAGTGTGTAGTGGGACGCCGGACGCTGCCCGTATCTGGACGAGCAATCTCGGCTGGTACGACGTCCGCCGGTGACAGTCCGTCAGCAGCTCGTCTAATTAGGAGCTTCGGGCACTAATAGGCGTCCTCTATTATGTCCGCGGCCGAGAAAGCACCTTTCCCCTACTCTGCTCTTACTGGTGCCTACCCGGAAACGGCGTGCTGGTCACGCGCGGTTTTATTTATCCATCGCCTGGAAAGCAAACATCAAACTAGGGCACTGATGCAAACTAGAAACAAAATACAGGGTGATTACTTTCCACCGTGTACAAACTCCAGGGCTTGATCGATGAGAGGATACGGAACAAAAAAGATCTAATGAACTTATGTCCAGCAATGCACGGTTTCCGTTCTAGAGACCATTTATCCAATTATACACTACTGGCCATTAAAATCGCTACAGCGCCGGCCGCGGTGGTCTCGCGGTTCTAGGCGCGCAGTCCGGAAACGTGCGACTGCTACGGTCGCAGGTTCGAATCCTGCCTCGGGCATGGATGTGTGTGATGTCCTTAGGTTAGTTAGGTTTAAGTAATTCTAAGTTCAAATGGTTCAAATGGCTCTGAGCACTATGGGACTCAACTGCTGAGGTCATTAGTCCCCTAGAACTTAGAACTAGTTAAACCCAACTAACCTAAGGACATCACAAACATCCATGCCCGAGGCAGGATTCGAACCTGCGACCGGAGCGGTCTTGCGGTTCCAGACTGCAGCCACTTCGGCCGGCGACTAATTCTAAGTTCTAGGGGACTGATGACCACAGTCCCATAGTGCTCAGAGCCATTTGAACCATTTTTGAAAATTGCTACACCACGAAGATGACGTGCTACAGACGCGAAATTTAACCGACAGAAAGAAGATGCTGTGATATGCAAATGATTAGCTTTTCAGAGCATTCACACAAGGTTGGCGCCGGTGGCGACACCTACAACGTGCTGACATGAGGAAAGTTTCCAACCGATTTCTCATACACAAACAGCAGTTGACCGGCGTTGCCTGGTGAAACGTTGTGATGCCTCGTGTAAGGAGGAGGAATGCATACCATCACGTTTCCGATTTTGATAAAGGTCGGATTGTAGCCTATCGCGATTGCCGTTTATCGTATCGCCACATTGCTGCTCGCGTTGGTCGAGATCCAATGACTGTTACCAGAAATTGGAATCGGTGGGTTCAGGAGGGTAATACGGAACGCCGTGCTGGATCCCAACGGCTTCGTATCACTAGCAATAGAGACGAAAGGCATCTTATCCGAATGGGTGTAACGGATCGTGCAGCCACGTCCCGATCCCTGAGTCGACAGATGGGGACGTTTGCAAGACAACAATCATCTGCACGAACAGTTGGACGACGTTTGCAGCAGCACGGACTATCAGCTCGGAGACGATGGCTGCGATTATCCTTGACACTGCATCCTAGACAGGAGCGCCTGCGATGGTGTACTCAGCGACGAACCTGGGTGCACGAATGGCAAAACGTCTACGTATTGCAGATCCTGTACGGGCCTTTCTCCATACAGAAATGTTGGTCTGCTGCCCTGACCAGCACATTCTCCAGATCTCTCACCAATTGGAAATGTCTGGTCAGCAACTGGCTCGTCACAATACACCAGTCACTACTCTTGATGAGCTGTGGTATCGTGTTGAAGCTGCAGCCGGCCGGTGTGGCCGTGCGGTTAAAGGCGCTTCAGTCTGGAACCGCGTGACCGCTACGGTCGCAGGTTCGAATCCTGCCTCGGGCATGGATGTGTGTGATGTCCCTAGGTTAGTTAGGTTTAACTAGTTCTAAGTTCTAGGCGACTGATGTCCTCAGAAGTTAAGTCGCATAGTGCTCAGAGCCATTTGAACCATTTTGAAGCTGCATGGGCAGCTGTACCTGTACACGCCATCCAAGTTCTGTTTGTCTCAATGCCCAGGCGTATCAAGGCCATTATTACGGCCAGAGGTGGTTGTTCTGGGTACTGATTTCTCAGGATCTACGCACCCAAATTGCGTGAAAATGTAATCACATGTCAGTTCTAGTATAATATATTTGTCCAATGAATACCCGTTTATCATCTGCATTTCTTCTTGGTGTAGCAATTTTAATGGTCAGTAGTGTACATTGTTACAGAGACTGAGGTCTAATGTACGCTGTACCGTACAGCCACAGTTATAGTGTATGTGTTGAAAATTGTTTCCATGTGCCTCAACGCATGAGTGTACGCGCCAGTGCGTGTACTGTCTCACATGTTGACGTCGGTTAGGCCACATCCGAAGTGCCAAAGGCTACATGAATACGCTGTTTCAGAGTCTCCACATCTGGAACGGGCCCCGCACACACGGTACTTGTGAGATATCCTCATAACGAGGAACCGCACTGGTCGATATCCGGTGAACGAGCAGGCCATGCAACTGGACCCCCTCGTCCGATCCATAGGCCAGGCAAGACGCGATTTAGATGCGTCCGGACGTTAACGGCGAAGAGGACTGGAGCACCATGATGTAGCAGAAACATAACCCATGGAATCATCAGTGGCACTTCCTCCAGCGGGGAGGTAATGTCACCCGCGAGGAAGGCGATAGCCCGGCCTGTCAGGCGACGTGGAAGGAAGAATGGTCCTAAAATACGGTCGCCAATTATCCCGACCCACATATTACGGCTGCACCGATGCTAATGATTCGCAGTCACCGTACCATGGAGGTACTGCATACTATCCCACAAATAAGGCCCGGCGTACACTGCGCGCAGCAGAGGCAGAGCCGCTTTTGTAGAGCACGCTTTCCAATGGGACACCGCATACTGCACGCAGGGGAGGATTCGCTGGGTCAGCCCTCTGTCCCGCTGTCCGAGCCGCACAATTTTGCTCTGCCTGCGGCCCGAGGGGAGCGTTATCTCAGATCCCATCTCTGTCAGCAGTTCGCACCAGCACAAAGGAATTTTGGTCTCGGCCAGTAGTGACTTTCCGGCGGCAGTGTGCGCGTCTGCAACAGTACCTCACTCTCGTTCGTGTACGAAGTCTTTTAGTTATGGAACACCTCATTCAGTTAGTTCAGGACAACCCAGTGCTGTACAACACCAGTCATCCAGACTACTTGCGGAATAAATTGAAGGGCGAAATATGGAAGAAGGTTGCAGAGGAATTACATTACAGCAATTGTAAGTATTATTTATTAATTGATTTATTTATTTTAAATGCATTTTCACAATATACATGTAATATTAATGACATAAGTTCTTCTCTTTAGCATTGGCCTATTTTTATAGCTGCATACTGCCATTGAACAGAAGCTTCTGGTGAATTAAAACACCTATTAAATTTTTCTCGCGTGAGAAAAGCTTCACTCGTGTTTCTGCACCTACTTGGCGCAGGCGACAGAAGCTGGTTGGTACTCAGTGGTCCCATGTCGTCCTCCTCGGCGAGATCATTTGACGTAATGTTATCAAATCTCAAGTGAGTATGAAGTACACATGTAGCTGTCACGATTCTATTTACAGTCTCCAGTTTACACTCAAAAGGCCGTTTAAACACACGAAATCGGGAACTCAAGATACCAAATGCACACTCTACCGTCTGACAAGCACGAGACAGTCTGTAATTATAAACTTTATTTTTGTCATTACCAATAACTCTGCATTTAGGGTACGGTCGCAGTAAGTTTTTTAATAATGGAAATGCCTCATCACCTACGAAAACTTAAGGTGCTCAATTTTGTTGTCCAGGAAGCGATTTATCTACTGGGATATTTTGAGTTCCGTCAGTCAGTTTTCTTCCTAATACTGAATTAGAAAAAATATTTCCATCACTAAATCCACCCATTGAACCGACGTCTATAGAGGTAATCGACAGTAGCCATTAATACTACAGGACAATGCTGTTTATAATTGAAAAATGAGGAAGCAGATAATTGAGGTTTTCGCAAAGAGTTATGTTTCCCACCAATAGCACCAAGACAATTGTGAAACTGCCATTTCCTCTCAAAGTCAGAAGCAATACTTTCCCCCATAACTGTTGTTGGCTCAGGTAGATAAATGGGTTGTAGATGCTTCCATATCGCTCCACACATTTCATAAACTATCTTCGACACTGTCCTTTGATTCGTGCGGTAGCTTAGAGTGATGGTTTTAAACATATCCCTAAAATGAAAAAAAGACAACAATCCGTTTATGTTGCATAAGCAAATTACTAAGTGTTTTGACATTCATGGTACGTGTACGCGAAATCACAGATTGTTTCGGACACTGCTAGGGGAAAGCTATTCGAAAATATAACTGTTCACATTTCTTATGTTATTTTATACGGAAATATATGAAAAACTAAATTGAGGAATTCCTTGTTGCAGGGGAAACAGCGAAAGAAAATTGGAGAAAACTTAGGGATTGTCATTGAGATGCCCTCCGTAGAGAGAAAAAGAAGAGTGGGCAAGCAGCAACCTCAATCCGACCATGGCTGTACCAAAATCAGATGGAATTTTTAGTTCCATATATGGCCAACAGAGGTACAGTAACAAATAAGATGGAAGAGGAAAATGCTACAACGAGCGTTGCAAATGATGGTGGAGGAGATGACGCAACAGACATACAGAGGAACGAAACACAAGACGACTTGGGGACGCCGTTGTCAAAGAAGAAGAAGAAAGCAGATGTCAGTAAAATCATTCTTGAAAGTATTAACAGCTACGTAGAGAGAGCTAAGAAAAGAGACATTTTACGCGAAAATCGCTGCATCAAGAAAATGAAGCCTTACACCAATTTTTCATGTCGATGTAGCTATCGACAAAAGAGATGCCAAAGGCCTACCAAGTGTTGATAAGGAAAAAAGTGTTTCAGATAGTATTTGAAACGGAGGAGGAAATTTTAACTAAACCAGTGGCTCAACTTCATTCATCAATATCATCATGCAGCACAGAAAATAGTTCTTCTACCACGTCAATATCTGACTCTCCTGGTACGGAGTTTCAACCTTCAGCACCACATTTACTATAAAACAGTGTTATCATGTTCATTATTTTAACAAATTTACAGATGGAAATTGTTTCTCTGAACTTTAATAAATATTGAGAGAAAAAATACTTTATTTCAATTGCAAACCTTAAAAATATACCGAGCGAGGTTGCGCAGTGGTTAGCACACTGGACTCGCATTCGGGAGGACGACGGTTTAATCCCGCGTCGAGCAATCCTGATTTAGGTTTTCCGTGATTTCCCTAAATCGCTCCAGGCAAACGCCGGGATGGTTCCTTTGAAAGGGCACGGCCGGCTTGCTTCCCCGTCCTTCCCAATTCCGATGAGACCGATGACCTCGCAGTTTGGTCTCTTCCCCCAAACAACCCAACCCAACCCTTAAACATACAGCCAATTGTTCTTCTGTAGGTATGGGGTCCCGCATGTGACTTGGTTTTCCTCTTATGTCTTGCTCTTTGAATGTATGAACCTCTTCAAACTGCCGTCTGTTCAGTCGGAAGCTTTCCCTGAATACGTGATCAGGAACTTCCGTAGACAACACGTATTCGCCATGTGTTGTTCGCTTTTGCATGTACTTGTTTTCCATAGAGATCTTTCTCTGTTCTTGTATGTTCAAAATCAAATGGCTCTGAGCACTATGGGACTTAACATCTATGGTCATCAGTCCCCTAGAACTTAGAACTACTTAAACCTAACTAACCTAAGGACAACACACAACACCCAGCCATCACGAGGCAGAGAAAATCCCTGACCCCCGCCGGGAGTTCTTGTATGTACTGTACAGTAAAATAACAGTCCTGAGTTCCGAATCAGAATCGGAACCTAAGTCTAACTGCATAGACAGACTCGCGGTGCACATTGCTGGGCGTTCTGTGTTTCACGAGCGCTGGGCCACCACTAAGCTCTACTGTGCCTCTGCTGCGTGCAGTGTATGGTGGGCCTAACTGTTATGAAAGTTGAGGATAGCACTCCGTGTAAAGGTGGTCTCATCAGTTAATACTATGGATGATACAAATCCCGGAATCGTGGTAGCCTGGTGAAGAAACCAGTGACAAAACTCCTCCCCATGTGGATTTCAATAAGCTCTGCACACGCTGGTAAGTAATAAGGGTAGTAACAATTGTCATGGAGAATGTTCCACACGGTCGTCTGGTTAACCCTGTACTGACACGGCTGTCGCCTTCCACAGTGTTAATCACGTTTTCCTCCAAGTCTGGTGTCCGAACATTTTGGGAACTTCCTTCATGATTTCCTACTTCCTGAAGCGACCCTATCTCAGACTGTTGTGACTTTACAAGACAGCCAAGCTACTAGGAGAGGAAGCCGAAAGGCACGCATTTAAGCTCACGCAGGCTGGCGTGAGGTCTGGAACAGGTAAGGGAATTGATAGTAGCAAAGAACGTAAGTAACTACTGGAATACTTAACTTTAATTCATAATTGGTGAACATCGGTCTGACGGTACATGCATCACAAGATAAATAGAAAATGATAATAGCGCCTTTCTAGGTCGTAGCAAATGACGTAGCTGAAGGCTATGCTAACTATCGTCTCGGCAATTGAGAGCGTAATTTGTCAGTGAACCATCGCTAGCAAAGTCGGCTGTACAACTGGGGCGAGTGCTAGGAAGTCTTTCTAGACCTGCCGTGTGGCGGCGCTCGGTCTGCAATCACTGACAGTGGCGACACGCGGGTCCGACGTATACTAACGGACTGCGGCCGATTTAAAGGCTACCACCTAGCAAGTGTGGTGTCTGGCGGTGACACCACACAGACAAACGGCGAGACACTGTTGCAAACATTGAATGTTGTCGGCGGGGTAGGTCTGCTGATTCAACCTTGCTGTCCGCCGCCCATTGCCATTTGCCTTCCCATACGTAAACACCATGTCGGCAAACTCTCGTTTCGAGTACGGAACCATTGTGCAGAATGCTGTATCACCTTCACTACAAGGTGAATCAGCAAGAAAAGTGAATCGAACACAACGTTACCAATGACTATGGCAGGAGAAGGCGCTAGGGCATGACGTATGAGGAACAGTACCACCCTCTAGCAGCAAACCACGCATACTGTAACTGTGGCTGCATGGTACAGCGCGTATTAGAAACAGTCTCCGTAACAAAGTATGATTAAATAAATGGTCTATGCCATGGAAGTCATGCATTTCCGGACGTAAGCTCATCAGACTTTTTTTGTTCCGTATCCTCTCATCGATCAGTCCCAAGAGTTTGTAGACGGTGGGAAAAAATCACCCTGTATAAACATTACAAGTGCTAGATAAGCTCTGACCAAATGGTCCAAGCCGGCCGGTGTGGCCGTGCGGTTCTAGGCGCTTCAGTCTGGAACCGCGTGACCGCTACCGTCGAGGTTCGAATCCAGCCTCGGCCATGGATATGTGTGATGTCCTTAGGTTAGGTAGGTTTAAGTAGTTCTAAGTTCTAGGGGACTGATGACCACAGATGTTAAGTCCCATAGTGCTCAGAGCCAAATGGTTCAAATGGCTCTGAGCACTGTGTGACTTAACTTCTGAGGTCATCAGTCGCCTAGAACTTAGAACTACTTAAACCTACCTAACCTAAGGACATCACACACATCCATGGCCGAGGCTGGATTCGAACATCGACCGTAGCGGTCGCTCGGCTCCAGACTCTAGCGCCTAGAACTGAACTGCCACTCCGGCCGGCAAGCTCTGACCAGAACTAGGCGTTCTCAAAGCACTGATGGTAATGCGAAAGGCTTTTATGAAAACAGTGCAATCATTTTAGTTTAAGAGCGAAAGTTTCCTGTCATTTTTTTTATCACGTGCAAGCTTCGTAAAATCCTACTTTTGCGTGGTTAAGCCATTATTAGAGACAAAACTATGATAATAAAACAGAGTCGCCACCAGCCCTAGCCCTTCAAGTATTAAGAAAGACTGAACTGGAGTAGTCCGCAGCTCGTGGTCGTGCGGCAGCGTTCTCGCTTCCCGCGCCCGGGTTCCCGGGCTCGATTCCCGGCGGGGTCAGGGATTTTCTCTGCCTCGTCATGACTGGGTGTTGTGTGATGTCCTTAGGTTCGTTAGGTTTAAGCAGTTCTAAGTTCTAGGGGACTGATGACCATAGATATTAAGTCCCATAGTCATTTGAACCATTTTGAACTGGAGTAATTAGTTCAATCGGAAACACTAATTTCATTTAAATTACTCGGGACAATTGATGAACGTAGCTGATATGCCATTAGTTGGAAAAATTACTCACTCCTCTTTAGGTGAACACACTGATCTCATGAATTTAGCTGGTTACAGATCCTCTCAGAGACTATATACGAGGAGCATAAAATCACGATTTTAAAAAATGGAACACGCTCTTAAACAATCTTAAATGAGCGAAGAAGGCACAGGAGTTTAAATGTCACGAATCACGTCTGTCCATTGAAAAAACACATTAAAATGGGAGGGGGTGGATACTGAGTTACTTTTCTAACCTCGTACCTGCATACTTAAGCATTAAGATAATACAATAAGATAAAACACTTCATGCTCGGACATGGATGAGGGAGCGAGAGGATAAAGTGCGGGAAACATTAACTCATACATTCACACGATACAACAGACAAAGACACAGTTCACCACCACTAAATGCGTGCACGAAGCCGCAAAGAATCAGACCCGTTTAGAATAGTTTACAAAAGCAATATGAAAGTATAATGAATCACGCCCGACAACCGAGAGCCGACTTCTCCACCTGACAGCTACCATACACATTTAATCGAATTAAAACACCAAGAGTAACCACGACAAGATTAAATGACCGGAAGCCACACGTGAGAGAACTAACCTTACAAAAATGAATACTGACAACGGTTCACGGTACACGTGGGTCTCCAATGAAGAAGGCAGCCCACAGAGATTCGCACAAAACACTCAAATGGTCTACTGCACAACTGAAATTCAAATCGCATTAACAGACACGATTACGAACTACGAGCAGAGCAACACACATAGCTCGTCGCCTAACGTACATGAAGTTCAAACACGAGCGTGGGAGAGACACAGAAGTCGTACAGAAAATATGAAAAATTATAAATATAAAAGGTCACACGCGTGTAAATCCAATCACACCACATTCACAGGATATTTTCAATTACTGACTCATATTAAACACTGCAACCGGTGATTATTCCATTCCGGTATTCCAAAGAACAAGGGATGAACTCCGAAATAAACATATTCCACTCGAAAATCTAAAAACGAAGTGAAATGTAAATACGGCCTCTTAGGTGACCCAGAAAATTGTTGTGAAGGTGGTTGAACGAACCCTGTGGGAGGCACTTAAGTATGATTTGCCGAGTATCCATGTAGATGTAGATGCAGACACTGTTTGTTTGTTTTCTTTACCTAAATATTTTCACCACATTTCGTGCTGTCTTCAATGGAATTTTGTTTTTCGGTCTGAACAATAAGAAACAGTGGGGTCCATAAATCTTAAGTGATAAATCACGCTGTACGTAGTGGCAAGCCGAAGGAAGAGGTTGGGTTTGGCATATGCCTGGGAAATGTTAACCTGTGATCATATGTGGTGGCAACAGTGAAGTACGGAGGAGGTGCTGTTTATGTATGGAGGTGTTTTTCGCGGTTAGCGTGTGCTCCCATAGGTGCACTAAGGAAAACAATAAATGCCGGAGGATATGAACACATTTCGCAGCGTCGTTGTCTGCGTATAGTAGAGGAACAGTTTGCAGTCCATAGTTGTTTGTCTCGGCGTGAAAGTGCACGCAGCGTCTCTGAGGCAGTGGTTCGAGGGCAGTAACATTCCTGAAACGGACTGGTGTGCCCATAGGTCCATCTGAATCCAATGGATAGGCTTTGGGGTGTGTCGGGACGTCGTCTTCGTGCCAGGCTCCAGTGTGTGACATCTCTACCTTCTCAAGAGCTGAGGAAGAATGGGTTGTCATTCCTCCACAAACATTGAGACGGTCCCCAGGAGGGCTCTAGCAGTCGCAACGGCGAAAGGTAACATACCGCAGACACTGTCGGAAAAAATGCAGAACCCCTAAGGACTGCGTTCAGTTGCAGAGTATAATACACGTATGTGCGTAGTGAGAGTATGTAGTGTTAGTGATTCATTTGTCACGGTCATGAGCCATCAGACTGCGCTCAGGAGGCCTGCCTGTGCAACCTCCTTTTAGACTGTGCATGCACTGAGCGTGGTATCGCAGTAGTTACTACAATGGACTCACATTCGGTAGGACGCCAGTTCAAACCCGGCCATCCTGATTTATATTTCCCTAAATCGCTTAAGGCAAATGCCAGGATCGTGCCTTCCCCGTTGTTGTTGTGGTGTTCAGTCCAGAGACTGGGTTGATGCAGCTCTCCATGCTACTCTATCCTGTGCAAGTTTCTTCATATCCCTGTACCTACTGCAGCCCACATCCTTCAGAATTTGCTTAGTGTATTCATCTCTTGGTCTCCCTTTGCGATTTTTACCCTCCACGCTGCCCTCCAATACTAAATTGGTGATCCCTTCATGCCTCAGAATATGTCCTACCAACCGATCACTTCTTCTAGTCAAGTTCTGCCAGAAATTTTTCTTCCCTCCAATTCTATTCTATACCTTCTCATTAGTTATGTGATCTCCCCATCTAATCTTCAGCATTCTTCTGTAGCACCACATTTCGAAAGCTTCTATTCTCTTCTTGTCTGAACTATTTATCGTCTAGATTTCACTTCCATACATGACTACACTCCATACAAATACTTTCAGAAAAGACTTCATGACACTTAAATCTACACTCGATGTTAACAAATTTCTCTTCTTCAGAAACGCTTTCCTTTGCCATTGCCAATTTACTTTTTATATCCTCTTTACTTCGACCATCATCAGCTATCTTGCTCCCCAAGTTTTTATTTCTTCTCCATGGATTTCAATTCCTACTCCGAATTTTTGTTTTGTTTCCTTTACTGCTCGCTCAATATACAGATTGAATAACATCGGGGAGAGGCTACAACCCTGTCTCAGTCCCTTCCCAACCACTGCTTTCCTTTCATGCCCCTCGACTGTTATAACTGCCATCTGGTTTCTGTACAAGTTGTAAATAGCCTTTCGCTCCCTGTATTTTACCCCTGCCACCTTCAGAGTTTGAAACAGATTATTCCAGTCAACGTTGTCGAAAGCTTTCTCTAAGTCTACTAATGTTAGAAACGTAGGTTTGCCTTTCCTTAATCTATTTTCGAGGATAAGTCGTAGGGTCAGTATTGCCTCACGTGTTCCAACATTTCTACGGAATCCAAATTGATTTTCCCCGAGGTCGGCTTCTACCAGTTTTTCCATTCGTTTGTAAGGAATTCGCGTTAGTATTTTGCAGCCGTGGCTTATTAAACTGATAGTTCGGTAATTTTCACATCTGTCAACACCTGCTTTCTTTGGGATTGGAATTATTATATTCTTCTTGAAGTCTGAGGGTATTTCGCCTGTCTCATACATCTTGCTCACCAGATGGTAGAGTTTTGTCAGCACTGGCTCTCCCACGGCTGTCAGTAGTTCTAATGGAATTTTGTCTACTCCCATGGCCTTGTTTCGACTTAGTCTCTGTCAGACTCTTCACGCAGTATCATATCTCCTATTTCCTCTTCAGCTACATTGTAATCCATTTCTATAATATTGCCCTGAAGAACATCGCCCTTGTATAGACCTTCTATATAGTCCTTCCACCTTTCTACTTTCCCTTCTTTGCTTAAAACCGGGTTTCCATCTGAGCTCTTGATATTCATGCAAGTGGTTCTCTTTTCTCCAAAGGTCTCTTTAATTTTCCTGTAGGCGGTATCTATCTAGTGATATGCGCCTCTACATCCTTCCCTAATCCGACCATGTGCTCCGTCTCTAATGACCTCATTGTCGACGGGACGTTAAACACTAATCAGTCCTCCTGCACTCTGCAGCCAGTAAATGCGCTGAGCTTAGAGGTGAACAGTATTTGCAACATTGAATCCAAGGTACAGCAATGACCCAGCAATGAGTACGTACCCCTGTTGAACGACCTCAGGGCGTGCGAGAAGCTAGACGGGCATAGGACATGTCGACAGGTTGGTGCACGTGATGGGCGCAATGTATTGGTGATGTGTCGTTGCTTTCAACAATGGTCTGAGTTACATTCCCGGACACCTGAGGTACACTCCCGCACCTCTCTGGACATCCGCGTAGTACAGACGCACGACAGGATCGACGACGCATTCTGCTTGTGGTGGCGGCTGGCCGAACATCATCCCGGGAAGAAAAAGGGCACTTTTGCACCTGCTTTGTCCCCAAGAACCGTAGGAAACGTTCTGGTTACAGCAGGACTACGAACACATGTGCGGTCGCAGGTTCGAATCCTGCCTCGGGCATGGGTGTGTGTGATGTCCTTAGGTTAGTCAGGTTTAAGTAGTTCTAAGTTCTGGGGGACTGATGACCATAGCAGTTGAGTCCCATAGTGCTCAGAGCCAACGAACACATGTGGACATGGCCAGGCTGCCACTGACACCGCGACACCGCCCAGCGCCGTTACTATGGTTCCGTGAAAGACTCGATTGGAGAGTGGAATGGCGCTCCCTTGTCTTCAGTAATGGAAATGCCGTGTGGCTAGGGCCTCCCGTCGGACAGACCGCTCGCCTGGTTTGACGCCGCTTCGGCAACTTGCGCGTCGATGGGGATGAAATGATGATGATTAGGACAACACAACATCCAGTCCCTGAGCGGAGAAAATCTCCGACCCAGCCGGGATCGAACCCGGGCCGTTAGGTATGACTACTCAGCTACCAGTGGCGGACCTCGCCTTCAGTGATGAAAGTAGGTCCTGCCTGCTTGCCAGTGATGGACATAAACGTCTACAGCACAGATCTGGTGTGCGGCCTGTTCCGCTGTGCTTTCGCCCACGACACACAGACTCGACTGGGTTTATGGGTCCGGTGTTATTAGTTACAGCTCACGGTCATACTTCGTGTTTCTGTTTGGTAAACGAAGCAGCGCTCGCTACATTACACAGGTTGTTGTCCCCATGCTACAGCCATTTCCTCGACAGGAAGATGGTGTGCTTTCCCAGCTGGATAATGCACGTCTACATACGACTGCCACGATTCAACCTGCTGTTCGTGATGTGCAACAACTGTTCTGGCCAGCAAGATGACCAGATCTCTTGACAACTGAACGCATATCGGACGAGATGAAGTGCGAATTTGCTCGTTCTCCACGGCACGCAAGAAGCATCGTAACAATCGGTTGAAGATGCTTGGGACAGTATATTGCAGAATGCTATTCGGCACCTTTATGATAAGTAGAACCAAAAACCAATCCAAGTTGAAAAATTTTTGCTCTTTATTCATTCGATAACTAGTTTCGGGCCGAGATCCATTTTTAAATCATCCTACAGGACAGAAAACCAAATTTACGCTCATATATCTATAATACAGTTATTACCAAATTTTTAAGCATATGCCAATGATATGGAACATATCGTTCCAAAACTTACGTAACATAGTCGTAAACGACATTTCCGAAGATATCAGAAATGTGCAATTGTAAGGTGGCTATAATTTCCCACCTTACAAGCACCTATCCACATACTTTGCCGTGATCTACAAACACAATTAGGTATCATTTGATAGGTTGTACATCGTATATATGAATACGTAAAGGAGACTGATATCGTCACGTATGCCTCGTAAATGATTGTTAACGCTTATTGCATGAAAGCTGACGGAGTGTCTTTATTATTACAACGGCGTAATGAATGATTGCGTATACTAGTAGAGGTTGGAAAGCCAGTGGAGATGAAACGGTAGCCGGAACTCAAGCCCTGGATGGAAGGCCCACACAGACGTGCCGGTCCTGCTTAAACACAGGAAGTAGCTAGATGGACGTCGTGACACCTGAGCGCGAAGACACACTACAGGGGCGACAGGCCGCTATCGGCCGCTATTGTAGTAGGGCCGGAAGGATAACCGGATAATACTTCCGAACTCTGCAAATTTTGGACGCAGGTGCGAGGAACGAAGAAGCGGCACCTCGGAAACCACGCAGGCTGGGTTATTTCCAAGGATTTTTACTCAGAAGCGTACCATTGTATGAGTTTAGGTATTTCCTCGCAAACCTTCCGCATTGGACGACAAAAGACTAAAATGTGGTTGGTCGGCGTTCGGAAGAATCTGTAGAGAGGGAGAATATTCAGTGGTTTCCGGAATATGATTCGTTTTCGGAATTACGATGGTGGGCGGCTCAGCCTTGCTGGGAGGCCAGCGGTGGAGAGACGAGGTATTCTGCCGTGAGTGTCTGTGTTGACGGTCGCTCGACAACTGCTTTTGTTGATACAGACGGACTTGCTTTTTTTTTTTTCTCTCGGTAGAGTTTATAGTTAGGACACTTAGGAACTGTTCTGTTGCGAACCTATACTATTCTGGACGTCATCTACGGGTTGGAGGTCGTCGTTGAGTACGCAGCGTTCAGTAATTGAGAGCACTTCCTCTGCGTATACTTACGATGAGGCGTTATCTGAACTCTGTCCTTGTGGCTGGGAGTTCACGTTTCTCGTCTATAGAACACAGACAGGAGAAGACACTATTAGAGTATATTAGTCAGACAACCGCTTTCTGCCGTCCTAGTGTTTGAAAGAGTTTATTTGTGGCTGCGGTTCTTCCACCTTCGCAGACGCGTACGAGAACCATCACTTCGATGCACCGGACGCAGTACATACGGTGATATCGCAATTTGCTTCGGCTTATAAGGGCAATCAAAGCTAAACAGCTGTGTTCACGTTAGTTTATTTCCACTGAAGTTCCACACCACCGTAGATCATCTTTGAAAGTAGTGTCTTCTAATGTTTGGTACAGAGTTGGGTAATTGATAAGCAGTTTTACTTAGGAAATGTAAACTTTGTAATATAAAGGTCTTTTTTTAATCTGCAATAAATATATAAACAGGAACAACGTTTATCATTTAGTAGTATTAGTTACCTTCATTATCTATTTACATTTAGATTGTAATTTATAGAATTAAGAGATCTTAATATCTGTTTCAGGGGGTAGTCAGACAGGGCCAAATCATAATTTTAGCGTTTATTATTTTCCCTTGCGCACATCCATTTTTACACTCGCCTGGAGTAGCATCTTGGAAGTTAACATCTACAGGGCATAGAGATAACAGCCAGTTTACTGCTACCCCGGGAAGGAGCGCCCTATCACGATATATGTACCCTTTTTTTTTTTTATTTATTATACTGTTCTCCACCCCCCCCCCCCACCCCATGAACCATGGACCTTGCCGTTGGTGGGGAGGCTTGCGTGCCTCAGCGATACAGATAGCCGTACCGTAGGTGCAACCACAACGGAGGGGTATCTGTTGAGAGGCCAGACAAACGTGTGGTTCCTGAAGAGGGGCAGCAGCCTTTTCAGTAGTTGCAAGGGCAACAGTCTGGATGATTGACTGATCTGGCCTTGTAACAATAACCAAAACGGCCTTGCTGTGCTGGTACTGCGAACGGCTGAAAGCAAGGGGAAACTACAGCCGTAATTTTTCCCGAGGGCATGCAGCTTTACTGTATGATTACATGATGATGGCGTCCTCTTGGGTAAAATATTCCGGAGGTAAAATAGTCCCCCATTCGGATCTCCGGGCGGGGACTACTCAAGAGGATGTCGTTATCAGGAGAAAGAAAACTGGCGTTCTACGGATCGGAGCGTGGAATGTCAGATCCCTTAATCGGGCAGGTAGGTTAGAAAATTTAAAAAGGGAAATGGATAGGTTGAAGTTAGATATAGTGGGAATTAGTGATGTTCGGTGGCAGGAGGAACAAGACTTCTGGTCAGGTGACTACAGGGTTATAAACACAAAATCAAATAGGGGTAATGCAGGAGTAGGTTTAATAATGAATAGGAAAATAGGAATGCGGGTAAGCTACTACAAACAGCATAGTGAACGCATTATTGTGGCCAAGATAGATACGAAGCCCACGCCTACTACAGTAGTACAAGTTTATATGCCAACTAGCTCTGCAGATGACGAAGAAATTGAAGAAATGTATGATGAAATAAAAGAAATTATTCAGATTGTGAAGGGAGACGAAAATTTAATAGTCATGGGTGACTGGAATTCGAGTGTAGGAAAAGGGAGAGAAGGAAACATAGTAGGTGAATATGGATTGGGGGACAGAAATGAAAGAGGAAGCCGCCTGGTCGAATTTTGCACAGAGCACAACATAATCATAACTAACACTTGGTTTAAGAATCATGAAAGAAGGTTGTATACATGGAAGAACCCTGGCGATACTAAAAGGTATCAGATAGATTATATAATGGTAAGACAGAGATTTAGGAACCAGGTTTTAAATTGTAAGACATTTCCAGGGGCAGATGTGGACTCTGACCACAATCTATTGGTTATGACCTGTAGATTAAAACTGAAGAAACTGCAAAAAGGTGGGAATTTAAGGAGATGGGACCTGGATAAACTAAAAGAACCAGAGGTTGTACAGAGATTCAGGGAGAGCATAAGGGAGCAATTGACAGGAATGGGGGAAATAAATACAGTAGAAGAAGAATGGGTAGCTTTGAGGGATGAAGTAGTGAAGGCAGCAGAGGATCAAGTAGGTAAAAAGACGAGGGCTAGTAGAAATCCTTGGGTAACAGAAGAAATATTGAATTTAATTGATGAAAGGAGAAAATATAAAAATGCAGTAAGTGAAACAGGCAAAAAGGAATACAAACGTCTCAAAAATGAGATCGACAGGAAGTGCAAAATGGCTAAGCAGGGATGGCTAGAGGACAAATGCAAGGATGTAGAGGCCTATCTCACTAGGGGTAAGATAGATACCGCCTACAGGAAAATTAAAGAGACCTTCGGAGATAAGAGAACGACTTGTATGAATATCAAGACCTCAGATGGAAACCCAGTTCTAAGCAAAGAAGGGAAAGCAGAAAGGTGGAAGGAGTATATAGAGGGTCTATACAAGGGCGATGTACTTGAGGACAATATTATGGAAATGGAAGAGGATGTAGATGAAGATGAAATGGGAGATATGATACTGCGTGAAGAGTTTGACAGAGCACTGAAAGACCTGAGTCGAAACAAGGCCCCCGGAGTAGACAATATTCCATTGGAACTACTGACGGCCGTGGGAGAGCCAGTCCTGACAAAACTCTACCATCTGGTGAGCAAGATGTATGAAACAGGCGAAATACCCTCAGACTTCAAGAAGAATGTAATAATTCCAATCCCAAAGAAAGCAGGTGTTGACAGATGTGAAAATTACCGAACTATCAGCTTAATAAGTCACAGCTGCAAAATACTAACACGAATTCTTTACAGACGAATGGAAAAACTAGTAGAAGCCAACCTCGGGGAAGATCAGTTTGGATTCCGTAGAAACACTGGAACACGTGAGGCAATACTGACCTTACGACTTATCTTAGAAGAAAGATTAAGGAAAGGCAAACCTACGTTTCTAGCATTTGTAGACTTAGAGAAAGCTTTTGACAATGTTGACTGGAATACTCTCTTTCAAATTCTAAAGGTGGCAGGGGTAAAATACAGAGAGCGAAAGGCTATTTACAATTTGTACAGAAACCAGATGGCAGTTATAAGAGTCGAGGGACATGAAAGGGAAGCAGTGGTTGGGAAGGGAGTAAGACAGGGTTGTAGCCTCTCCCCGATGTTGTTCAATCTGTATATTGAGCAAGCAGTAAAGGAAACAAAAGAAAAATTCGGAGTAGGTATTAAAATTCATGGAGAAGAAATAAAAACTTTGAGGTTCGCCGATGACATTGTAATTCTGTCAGAGACAGCAAAGGACTTGGAAGAGCAGTTGAATGGAATGGACAGTGTCTTGAAAGGAGGATATAAGATGAACATCAACAAAAGCAAAACAAGGATAATGGAATGTAGTCTGATCAGGTCGGGTGATGCTGAGGGAATTAGATTAGGAAATGAGGCACTTAAAGTAGTAAAGGAGTTTTGCTATTTGGGGAGCAAAATAACTGATGATGGTCGAAGTAGAGAGGATATAAAATGTAGGCTGGCAATGGCAAGGAAAGCGTTTCTGAAGAAGAGAAATTTGTTAACATCGAGTATAGATTTAAGTGTCAGGAAGTCATTTCTGAAAGTATTCGTATGGAGTGTAGCCATGTATGGAAGTGAAACATGGACGATAAATAGTTTGGACAAGAAGAGAATAGAAGCTTTCGAAATGTGGTGCTACAGAAGACTGCTGAAGATTAGATGGGTAGATCACATAACTAATGAGGAAGTATTGAATAGGATTGGGGAGAAGAGAAGTTTGTGGCACAACTTGACCAGAAGAAGGGATCGGTTGGTAGGACATGTTCTGAGGCATCAAGGGATCACCAATTTAGTATTGGAGGGCAGCGTGGAGGGTAAAAATCGTAGAGGGAGACCAAGAGATGAATACACTAAGCAGATTCAGAAGGATGTAGGTTGCAGTAGGTACTGGGAGATGAAAAAGCTTGCACAGGATAGAGTAGCATGGAGAGCTGCATCAAACCAGTCTCAGGACTGAAGACCACAACAACAACAACAACTGTTCTCCAACCATCAAGGATACAGCAATTCATACAATAACCGTACAAGTGAAGAATAAAATTAAACATTTTAAAATCTTTACCAAAAACAGTCAAAAATATAAAATCACTTGCCAGTAATACACAGCAGCGCCACATACGGTGCATATTAAAAAGCTGTATGCCATTTTGGCACGTAAAAGTCATTAACTGTACAACTCAGCAATAAAATTATTACTTTTTAAATGTTTTACCAAGAGCAGCCAACTACTTAAAACCACTGAACAGTAAAACACAGCAGCACCACTTACGGCGCGTGTTACTAAGTTGTATGCCATATTAGCACGTCAATATCATCCAGTGTGTACAGCAACATTGGTATTAAAAGAAACCAAAAAATAGCAGGTTAAAAATCTTCATCATTTCTGACCATAAAAACTCTACCACATCAAAATTTACAAATTACGTGAAGATAAAACATCTTTTTCATAATATGTCCCACATAAAAACAAACATTAAACCACAAAGTTGTCTTTTTGCAAAGCACAAAAATTGTACTTTCCAGCCGCGCAGGATTAGGCGAGCGGCTAAGGCGCTGCAGTCATGGACTCTACGGCTGGTTCAAAATGGTTCAAATAGCTCTAAGCACTATGGGACTTAACATCCGAGGTCATCAGATCCCTAGAATTAGAACTTCTTAAAATTAACTTAACTAAGGGCATCACACACACCCATGCCCGAGGCAGGACTCGAACCTGAGACTGTAGCAGCAGCGTGGTTACGAACAGCGGCCGGCTCATTTGGTCTGAATTTAACATGTACTCCTACAGTGATTTACTACCTGTTACATCACTTGTCAGTGAAATGGACACACGTCATTTTGGCGGGGCAGTGCATTAATGTCCACTAATAGGTACCTGGATGTTTCTTATCAGACAGGTTATTTAGGAGATGCGGCACGGTAGGTATAGTCCACGCCGCCCGCTGCGAGCTGCATCCATCAAGCAGCGGCGGAGCGGCCGCGTGTTCCTCACTGCAAGTCAGATGCAGCGCGGGTCAGCCGCCCGCCATTAGCGGGGTCCTTCACACCTCTGCAGCCTCAGGGGGCGAAGGTCCTAGCGGCAGCGGCTGTGGCCGCGGCAGAGACAGGTATACGAGCTGCCCACAGCCTGCTCTGACTTGGTGATGACCGTCGCCGGCGCTCCAGCGTCCGAAAGTAGTCTGCACCTTCGCGGCAGAATCACTCATACACTTCCTGCCCGCTACTGTGTCTCGTAAAGCACAGTGTACGCCGTGGGGCAACGCGGATTCTCTCAGTGGTTGTTTAAAGTGTGAGGGGTACCCAAAAAACCGGAATAATTTTTTGAATACTATATCTTTTCAAATTGTTTACAAAACAACCTTATCCCCCTCAAAACACTCTACATTACAACTAACACATTTGTCCTGCCGGTGCTTACACTGTTCGAAACACTCTTTGTATGATATACAGGACATAAAATCCCGTCTGAGGCCTGCGATCATTTTTATTTTAATAATTGGCAACCAATGCTGTACAATCGTAATAAAGTCATGAGAAGTTCGATTGACTCTTTTATTCGAACATGTTACGCGTTTCGGAATTACATCCATCTCCAGACATCACAAACTTCAACTCCCTCCTAATCAACCAGGCGTACAGCCTAGACACTTTCTTTGGTTGGTTAGGAAGGAGTAGAAGTATGTGATGTCTGAAGATGGGTGTAATCCCGAAACGCATAATATATTCTAATAAAAGAGTCAGTTGAAGTTCTCATGACTTTATTGCGATTGTACAGCATTGGTTGCCAATTATTAAACTCTTTGTAGTCATCTTTAAACATGGCTGACAGCTCCTTCTTCGTTTTTTTTTTTTTTCTTGACTTCTTCAGTGCTATCAATTCGGTGCCCTTTCATGCCTCCATTCGTGCGTGCAAATGATAAAAGTCGCACGGAGCTAGTCAAGGCGAGTAAGATGGGTGGTGCACCGGTACCATGCCATTTTTAGCCAAAAACAGTCTAACAGAGACGACTGTGTGTGCGGGTGCGTTGTCGTGGTGGAAGAACCAGTCTCCTGTCTGCCACAAATCGAGTTCCAAGATAACCCACTAATCTCTGACAGTTGATCAGTTGTCTGTCGACGGTCTGTTAGCACAGGCTCTCCAATTTGTTCAACATTTTCGTCGGTTCGGGCAGTTAATGGACGTAAAGAACGAGGTGTGTGATCAATCGACATTTCGCCGTTTTGGAATAGAGCAAACGACTCGTACACTTCAGATTTTACCGAGTAGAAAACAAAATTTCACAGCTGCACGCTGTTCACTTAAACTCGCCATCGTAGAAGAACCAAACAAGAACAAAACAGCGCTATCAAAAACAGTCATTGCAGATGACGATCACAAGGGAGGTCGACAACACAGGTGGCACTGAACTGGCAAAGAGCTGCGCTATACACGCCTAGCGGCAGAAATGAGACTACACAAGCTCCGCCCTCGGCAATGTTACTCCGGTTTTCTTTCGGTACCCCATCGTATGGGCTCCTTTATCACCTGGGCGCTTCCAGTTGCTTTACACATCATCGCACAGCTTGTTCTTAAGAGTTAAACTAAGACCTTGTTACAAGCGAACTGATAACTATAGCCTAAACTAGTTAAATAGAGCGTAAGAGGGTCGTCACTAGGCTACGTTACCTAGGAAAGAAAGATGTAACTGCTGCTACTCTTTTCCTCTACTTCAGAAAACCGACTGATCTTTCCTAATCATATGCACTGTAAGGTGGCAGTAATTTCGCACCTTACAAGCACCAATCCACATACTTTTGCCGTGGCCTACAAACACAATTAGATATCATTTGATAGGTTGTGCATCGCATATATGAATATTTAAAGGACACTGACATTGTCACGTACGCCTTGTAAATAATTGTTAACGCTTATTGCATGAAAGGTGACGGAGTGTCTTTGTTATAAAAATGGCGTAATGAATGATTGCCTATACTAGTAGAGTTTGGAACGCCAGTGGAGATGAAATGGCAGACAGAACTAAAGCTCTGGATGGAAGGCCTGCACAGGTGTTGGTCCTGTTTAAACACAGGATGTAGCTAGACGGACGTCGTGTCACATGAGCTCTGGATCACAATAGGGTGACGGGAGGCCGCTATTGTAGCAGGGCCGGAAGGAAAACGGGGTAATACTTCCGAGCTCTGCAAATATTGGACGCAGGTGCGAGGAACGAAGAAACGGCACCTCAGAAACCACGCAGGCTGGGTTATTTCCAAGGCTATTTATTCAGAAGCATACCATTGTACGAGTATAGGTTTTTCTTCGCAAACTTTCCGCGCTGGGCGACAAAAGACTAAAATATTTTTCGTCGGCGTTCGGAAGAATCTGTAGAGAGGGAGAATATTCCGTGGTTTCGGGAATATGATTCGTTTTCAGAATTACGATGGTGGGGAGCTGAGCCTCTCTGGGAAGCCAGCGCAGGACAGACGAAGTCTTCCATTGTGAGCGATCGTGTGTGACGGTCGCTCTGTATCAGCTTTGTTGGTACAGACAGACTTGCTGTCTATGCTCTCAGGAGAGTTTATAGTTAGAACAGTTAGGCGCTGCACTGTTGCGAACCTATAGCGCAGCGTTTAGTAATTGTGAGCACTTCCTCTGCCTATACTTAACGTTGAGACGTTATCTGAGCTCCGTCCTTGTGGCTGGGGATTCGCGTTTCTCGTCAGTAGAACACAGAGAGGAGAAGAGAGTATTAGAGTATATTAGTCAGAGGATCGCCTTCTGCCGTCCTACTGTTTGGAATGGTTTATTTGTGGTTGGAGTTCTTCCATCGTCGCAGATGAGTACGAGAACCATCACTTCAACACACCGGACGCAGTAGATACGGTGATACCGCAAATTGCTTCGGCTTATTAGGGCTATAAAGGCTCAACAGCTGTGATCGCGTTAGTTTATTTCTACTGAGGTTCCACACCGCCGTATATCATCTTTGAAAGTAGTGTCTTCTACTGTTTGGTATGTAGATGATGTCAGTCATTTCGTGTTAGTGATGTTGGATCGCGCTGTCATAATTAGGGGCAGAGTTGGGCAATTGATTAGTAATTTTACTCAGGAAATGTAAACTTCCTAATATAAAGGTTTTCTATCTACAATAAAAATATAAGCAGGAACAACGTTTATCATTTAGTAGGATTAGTTGCATTCGTCATTCATTTGTGTATAGTATGTAATTTATGGAATTAAGAAATCCTAAGATCTGCTTCAGGGGGTAGTCACACAGGGCCAAATCATCATTTTAGCGTTTATTATTTTCCGTTGCGCACATTGTTTTTTAGACTCGTCTGGAGTAGCATCTTGGAGCAACTACCAGAAAAAAATGCAACACCTTCAAGGACAAGGTCAGTTTACTGACAAGTGGAGTGACATCATCATTGCAGGAGTATATGGTAATAAATTCAGACAGAATGGAGCACACATGTCACAGTAAAGGGAACCCAAACAGTCACTTCAATGCACTGCTTACCTCCCCCCCCCCTTCTCCCGCCTCGTACTCCCTCCCCCCTTGACGATATCGGAAGCAAACGGTCGTAACGGTCCCGAATGGTATCCTGCCAATTCGACAATGGCTCTTTCAGGCACTGGAGAACGAATAAGTTACCGCTTTCCCATGTCCCGAACAATTGGCGAGAGACCTTGTGACCTTGCTGGTCACAGCAGTTTTTGCACACCACGAAGAGCACGTTGCGTCGCTGCAGAACGGTGTGGCGCTGCGTTGTCCTGCTGAAGAAGCACATCATCTCCTCTCGAAGAAATGACAGTAGCATGGCTATAACAGACTGTGCATTGCAGACCTAGTGGTTTACTTACCCACCAGAAACACCAAATGTGACCGTGAGCTATATCTGACACCCCCTCCTACCCCTCCCCCCAAGCCATAATGCCTGGGATGGGACCTATGTGTGATGGGCGAGTGACCTATGCAACAGGTAGCTCACCAGGTGTACGCCATACATGTGTATGACCAGCACTCTCCGACAGACAGAGCGTACTCTAATCACTGAAGACAACAGAGAGCATTTCACTCGTCTGTCATCTGTTTCACGACACCAGGATAGCCATGCCTGTCGGTGTCATGGTATCAGTGGTAGCGTGGCCAGAGGCACACGTGATCATAGCCCTGCTGTAAGCAGACAGTTCCCAGTGGTCTCTCATGACGAATATGGTAGAACATGTGCGCGAATCGCGTCCCTGGATGTTGTTCTATCGGCCTCCGCTGCTCGTACAATGCTTCGATATACGACGCAGAAATCCAGAACCTGGTCTACAAGTGTGAGAATGTTCCACAGACTACTGTTGAAAGCTGTGACACACGCAGCACATAGTGTGCCCAACATGTGATACTTCCGTCCTGCTTCTCGCAGGCCGAGAATGTGATCTCCTTCAACGAGGTGAAGTTGTTCAACAGCAGTACGCATTCGTCGGTGAGACATGGTTGTACCATAGAATGAATGTTGCAAACACTGTTCAACTCCACACTCACCATGTTGTTGTTGTGGTCTTCAGTCCTGAGACTGGTTTGATGCATCGCTCCATGCTACTCTATCCTGTGCAAGCTTCTTCATCTTCCAGTACCTACTGCAGCCTACATCCTTCTGAATCTGCTTAGTGTATTCATCTCTTGGTCTCCCTCTACGATTTTTACCCTCCACGCTGCCCTCCAATACTAAATTGGTGATCCCTTGATGTCCCAGAATATGCTCTACCAACCGATCCCTTATTCTAGTCAAGTTGTACCACAAATTTCACTTCTCCCCAATTCTATTCAATACCACCTCATTAGTTATGTGATCTACCCATCTAATCTTCAGCATTCTTCTGTAGCACCATGTGGTGTCACCGCCAGACACCACGCTTGCTAGGTGGTAGCCTTGAAATCGGCCGCGGTCCGTTAGTATACGTCGGACCCACGTGTCGCCACTATCAGGGATTGCAGACCGAGCGCCGCCACACGGCAGGTCTAAAGAGACTCCCTAGCACTCGCCCCAGTTGTACAGCCGACTTTGCTAGCGATGGTTCACTGTCTACATACGCTCTCATTTGCAGAGACGACAGTTTAGCATAGCCTTCAGCTACGTCATTTGCTACGACCTAGCAAGGCACCATATTCAGTTACTATGTCTTCTGAACAGATAATATTGTGAATCATGTACCGTCATGTACCGTCAAGAGCGACGTTGATCATTAATGGATTAAAGTTAAGATTCAAACTAATTACGTCCGCTTTCTGAATTCTAACTCCTTGTCATGTTCCAGACCTCACGTCAGCATTGTCCTTCCCTCCTCACGCCAGCCTGCGTCAGCTAAAACGCGTGCATTTCGGCCTCGTCTAGTAACACGGTGTTGGCTGTTCTGCCTATACAACACACCACATTTCGAAATCTTCTATTCTCTTCTTGTCTAAACTATTAGTCGTCCACGTTTCACTTTCATACATGGCTACACTCCATACAAATACTTTCAGAAACGATTTCTTGACACTTAAATCTATACTCTCTTCTTCAGAGACGCTTTCCTTGCCATTGCCAGTCTACATTTTATACCTCTCTACTTCGACCATCATCAGTTATTTTGCTCACCAAATAGCAAAACGTATTTACTACTTTAAGCGTCTCATTTTCTAATCTAATACCCTCAGCGTCACCCGATTTAATTCGACTACGTTCCAGTATCCTTGTTTTGCTTTTGTTGTTCATCTTATAGCCTCCTTTCAAGACACTGTCCATTCCGTTCAGCTGCTCTTCCAGGTCCTTTGCTGTCTCTGACATAATTACAATATCATCGGCGAACCTCAAAGCTTTAATTTCTTCTCCTACTCCGAATTCTTCTTATGTTTCCTTTACTGCTTGATCAATATACAGATTGAATAACATCGGGGAGATGCTACAACTCTGTCTCACTCCCTTCCCAACCACTGCTTCCCTTTCATGTCCCTCGACTCTTGTAACTGCCATCTGGTTTTTGTACAAATTGTAAATAGCTTTTCGCTCCCTGTATTTTACCCCTGCCACCTTCAGAATTTGAAAGAGAGTATTCCAGTCAACATTGTCAAAAGCTTTCTGTAAGTCTACAAATGTTAGAAACGTAGATGTGCCTTTCCTTAATCTATTTTCGAAGATAACTCGTAGGGTCAGTATTGCCTCACGTGTTCCAACATTTATACGGAATCCAAACTCATATTGTCAGAGGTCGGCTTCTATCAGTTTTTCCACACGTCTGCAAAGAATTCGTTTTAGTATGTTGCAGCCGTGGCGGTAATTTTCACATCTCTCAACACCTGCTTTCTTTGGGATTGGAATTATTATATTCTTCTTGAAGTCTGAGGGTATATTGCCTGTCTCGTACAATTTGCTCACCAGATGGTAGAGTTTTGTCAGGGCTGGCTCTCCCAAGGCTATCAGTAGTTCTAATGGAATGTTGTCTACTCCCGGAGCCTTGTTTCGACTTAGGTCATTCAGTGCTCTGTCAAACTCTTCACACAGTATCATATCTTCCATTTGTTCTTCATCTACATCCTCTTCAATTTCCATAATATTGCCCTCAAGAACATCGCCCTTGTATAGACGCTCTATATACTCCTTCCACCTTTCTGCTTTCCCTTCTTTGCTTAGAACTGGGTTTCAATCTGAGCTCTTGATATTCATGCAAGTGGTTCTCTTTTCTCCAAAGGTCTCTTTAATTTTTCTGTACGCAGTATTTATCTTACCCATAGTAATATACGCCTCTACATCCTTACATTTGTCCTCTAGCCATCCCTGCTTAGCCATTTTGCACTTCCTGTCGATCTCATTTTTGAGATTTAGGAACCAGGTTTTAAATTGTAAGACATTTCCAGGGGCAGATGTGGACTCTGACCACAATCTATTGGTTATGACCTGTAGATTAAAACTGAAGAAACTGCAAAAAGGTGGGAATTTAAGGAGATGGGACCTGGATAAACTGAAAGAACCAGAGGTTGTACAGAGTTTCAGGGAGAGCATAAGGGAACAACTGAAAGGAATGGGGGAAAGAAATACAGTAGAAGAAGAATGGGTAGCTCTGAGGGATGAAGTAGTGAAGGCAGCAGACGATCAAGTAGGTAAAAAGAAGAGGGTTAGTAGAAATCCTTGGGTAACAGAAGAAATATTGAATTTAATTGATGAAAGGAGAAAATATAAAAATGCAGTAAATGAAGCAGGCAAAAAGGAATACAATCGTCTCAAAAATGAGATCGAGAGGAAGTGCAAAATGGCTAAGCAGGGATGGCTAGAGGATAAATGTAAGGATGTAGAGGCCTATCTCACTAGGGGTAAGATAGATACCGCCTACAGGAAAATTAAAGAGACCTTTGGAGATAAGAGAACCACATGTATGAACATCAAGAGCTCAGATGGAAACCCAGTTCTAAGCAAAGAAGGGAAAGCAGAAAGGTGGAAGGAGTATATAGAGGGTCTATACAAGGGCGATGCACTTGAGGACAATATTATGGAAATGGAGGAGGATGTAGATGAAGATGAAATGGGAGATACGATACTGCGTGAAGAGTTTGACAGAGCACTGAAGGACCTGAGTCGAAACAAGGCCCCCGGAGTAGACAACATTCCATTGGAACTACTGACGGCCTTGGGAGAGCCAGTCCTGACAAAACTCTACCATCTGGTGAGCAAGATGTATGAAACAGGCGAAATACCCTCAGACTTCAAGAAGAATATAATAATTCCAATCCCAAAGAAAGCAGGTGTTGACAGATGTGAAAATTACCGAACAATCAGTTTAATAAGCCACAGCTGCAAAGTACTAACACGAATTCTTTACAGACGAATGGAAAAACTAGTAGAAGCTGACCTCGGGGAAGATCAGTTTGGATTCCGTAGAAATACTGGAACACGTGAGGCAATACTGACCTTACGACTTATCTTAGAAGAAAGATTAAGGAAAGGCAAACCTACGTTTCTAGCATTTGTAGACTTAGAGAAAGCTTTTGACAATGTTGACTGGAATACTCTCTTTCAAATTCTAAAGGTGGCAGGGGTAAAATACAGGGAGCGAAAGGCTATTTACAACTTGTACAGAAACCAGATGGCTGTTATAAGAGTTGAGGGACATGAAAGGGAAGCAGTGGTTGGGAAGGGAGTAAGACAGGGTTGTAGCCTCTCCCCGATGTTATTCAATCTCTATATTGAGCAAGCAGTAAAGGAAACAAAAGCAAAATTTGGAGTAGGTATTAAAATCCATGGAGAAGAAATAAAAACTTTGAGGTTCGCCGATGACATTGTAATTCTGTCAGAGACAGCAAAGGACTTGGAAGAGCAGTTGAACGGAATGGATGGTGTCTTGAAGGGAGGATATAAGATGAACATCAACAAAAGCAAAACGAGGATAATGGAATATAGTAGAGTTAAGTCGGGTGATGCTGAGGGTATTAGATTAGGAAATGAGACACTTAAAGTAGTAAAGGAGTTTTGCTGTTTGGGGAGCAAAATAACTGATGATGGACGAAGTAGAGAGGATATAAAATGTAGACTGGCAATGGCAAGAAAAGCGTTTCTGAAGAAGAGAAATTTGTTAACATCGAGTATAGATTTAAGTGTCAGGAAGTTATTTCTGAAAGTATTTGTATGGAGTGTAGCCATGTATTATTTGTATGGAGTGTAGCCATGTATGGAAGTGAAACATGGACGGTAAATAGTTTGGACAAGAAGAGAATAGAAGCTTTTGAAATGTGGTGCTACAGAAGAATGCTGAAGATTAGATGGGTAGATCACATAACTAATGAGGAAGTATTGAATAGGATTGGGGAGAAGAGAAGTTTGTGGCACAACTTGACCAGAAGAAGGGATCGGTTGGTAGGACATGTTCTGAGGCATCAAGGGATCACCAATTTAGTATTTGAGGGCAGCGTGGAGGGTAAAAACCGTAGAGGGAGAACAAGAGATGAATACACTAAGCAGATTCAGAAGGATGTAGGTTGCAGTAGGTACTGGGAGTTGAAGAAGCTTGCACAGGATAGAGTAGCATGGAGAGCTGCATCAAACCAGTCTCAGGACTGAAGACCACAACAACAACAACTATTCCTTTTTGCCTGCTTCTGTGGTGTCACCGCCAGACACCACACTTGCTAGGTGGTAGTTTAAATCGGCCGCGGTCCATGTAGTACATGTCGGACCCGCGTGTCGCCACTGTGATCGCAGACCTAGCGCCACCACCAAGGCAGGTCTCGTGATACGAGAGTGGACTCAACCCCAGTTGTACGAGGACCAAGCTACCGCCCCAGTTGTACGCGAACCTAGCTATCGCCCAGTTGTACGAAGCCTTTCTCTCTCATTAGCCGAGAGACAGAATAGCCATCAGCTAAGTTAATGGCTACGAACTAACAAGGAGCCATTTGTATCAGTGCCTATAGCTTACGAGTATTCAAGAGAGATGTATTCCAAGGAATTAATAAAAGATAAGTAAAAAGCATCTACATACTTTTCTTCTTATTCATTCATAAGTTTTTATGTTCCAGACTTCACGCCCGTCTGCTTATTGCCGTTGTGCACTATCGGCCACAGCGTTAGTTTAGCGTGCCTTTCTTTTGGCTACTACCGTGTGGCGTAACAGTCTTGTTACGTCACAACAGCTTCACTTACTGCATTTTTCTATTTTCTCCTTTTATCAATTAAATTCAATATCTCTTCTGTTACCCAAGAATTTCTATTAGCCCTCGTCTTTTTACCTACTTGATTCTCTGCTGCCTTCACTATTTCATCTCTCAAAGCTACCCATTCTTCTTCTAATGTATTTCTTTCCTTCATTCTTGTCAATTGTTCCCTAATGCTCTCTCTGAAAGTCTCTGCAACCTATGGTTCTGTCAGTTTATCTAGGTGCCATCTTCTTAAATTCCTTTTTGCAGTTTCTTCAGTTTTAATGTACAGTTTATAACCAATAGATTGTGGTCAGAGTCCACATCTGCCCCTGGAAATGTCTTACACTTTAAAACCTGGTTCCTAAATCTCTGTCTTACCATTATATAATCTATCTGAAACCTTTCAGTATCTCCAGGCTTCTTCCATGTATACAATCTTGTTTTATTATTCTTGAACCAAGTGTTAGCTATGATTAAGTTATGCTCTGTGCAAAATTCTACCAGGCGGCTTACTCTTACATTTCTTACCCCCAATCCACATTTACCTACTACATTTCCTTCTCTCCCTTTTCCTACTACCGAATTCCAGTCACCCATGACTATTAAATTTTCGTCTCCTTTCACACTCAGCGTAGGGGAGTCAAAAAACAGGACACACGGACACAGGACATCGTCTGGTTGTGACAAATGATTCACGAACACTACAACCCATCAGCATGCCATATTAAACACTGGTGTCGCTGAGCTCAAGCGGCAGTGTATTATCAACTGGTGGAACTGACTAAGAAGTTGAGCTGACCCAATCGTACCACCAGGCACACCACATACTGATCAAAATTAAAATATCTTAGAAACAATACAAGTCATAAATAAATAAATAAATAACAGCAAACTATCTACACAGCTTATCGTAGAGACTCATTCACGTGTGCTACCAAAGTTCCATAGAACTTTATTCCGTCCGTTCTGCGGAGCACCTACGGCATGTCATCCCTCTAACAGATCATTGCCAACAGTAAGATACTGGCCAGCGACTTCAGTCTGCTTTGCTCTGAGCTGTAAGACTCTGAGCTGAGCCAATCGGCGTTCGCCTGACTCAACGCCACTTGTCATTCCTCATCCACTTGTTAGATACACTGACTTGTTACGCAATACTTTGCGACACATGGAAGATGGACTGTTGTGAATTGCGTAGTACTGAGAGCGAGGTTGTGGGAGATGACCGTGGTGTGGGTGGTTCTTCTCTACACAAGACGCCATTTCAGTTACAATGGAGTAGTTGGACTGGCAACATCGTTTGTTCATCTGTAACAACTTCGTTACAAGTTGCGAATTTGTAACAACTACGCAGCGCGTGTACAGTTCAGTCTCAGTCGACGCGGAGGTGTTCCTAGTCGTAGTCCAATCCTCTGACGGGAGGAACACTTCAGATGAACTGGGAGCGTAATGGATATTGCCCGAGACGCAGTGTAACAGTAAATGCTGCGAACGTAAGGGAAGTGACAGAAGCCGGGGACGGTAAGCTAAACGTCATGCTAGTGAGCTAGTAGTCAATCGCGAATCGGTTAGGCGAATTTTGCATACATTAATATCCCATCCGTATAAACTTCTTATCGTGCAACAATTGAAGCCAAGTGGTTCTGCTGTACAAGCAGACGTGACTTGCAGAATGTAACTGATTTTGAGTGAAAATATGGTTTTAATGAAGAGTTATGGAGCTCATTTTCATTTAAACGGGACCGTCAATAAACAAAACCTACGTCACTGGGCTCCTGACCATCCACACCTGATCCACCAGCGTCCTTTATACTCTGAAAAAGTCATAGTCTGGTGTGCTCTTGGCTCTTCCAGCATCATTGGACGGTATTTTTTCGTAGATAATCGGGCAACAGCCACTGTTAATTCGGCTCGATAAATTCGTGTGCTGGAAACTTTTCTTGAAATCAGAACTGGCGGAACGTAGAATCGTTTTAAAAGATGTTTGGTTCCAGCAGGCTGGCGCTGTATCACACACCGCCACCACTTCAGTGCCAGTCTTCGACGCATGTTTCCTGGACCGATTATCTGATGTGTTGATATTGTACCTTGGCCTCCCAGGTCTCCAGATTTATCAGTGTGTGATTTTTTTCTGTTGTGACACCTCAAGAGCCGTGTCTATAACCACAAACCGCAAAATTTGGACCAGCTGAGCAACGCAATCATTGAAGAAATTGCTGCCACCGCTGCGCAGACTTTGCCCCTTGTGATGGGGGTTTGGAGAAGAGACTAGAATCGTGCATTCGAAATGATGGACATCACTTCGAAGATACTATTTTTCGAAACTAAGTCTGGCCTACATTAAATGGCAAGTAATGAACTTTGATTTAATGTCACTAAACACGCATTAATTTTAAAATTTACCGAGTATTCCTTATTTATAAAACCGTACTCTGCCGTGTGTCACCCTGTATTTAAAAACTTGGCTCTTCCTGTAATAGGAGACCTATTTTTGAAACTCCTATCTGGTCTTACGTTTCTATATTTAATGAGTTGCACGTCTGCAAAGAAGAAATGGATGAGCCACGGAACAGGCTGTGTGGAAAGCCGTATGCGGGCGGAAGGCATGTTACTAGGGGTTGAGCGATTTCTAAAGGGAGGTCCACCCCAGGGCGGGATAGTGCCCTGACAGCGTAATATCAGGTAGGGCGTGTCGGCCATGCCGCTTTGCCACGCCGACGCCGAGAGGCCGTGTATGGCTCCAGGTCCTTTGAATTGGAAACTTCGTCTAGCACGCCAGTAGCAGCTTCCTAAGAGGTTCCGTTTGGGAATAATATTATGCTTCCGGCCAATGCAAAATTAATTGTTTTGCGCGTTACTATCCCTGTTAGAAAGAACCTCTTTGTGGGGTGTTTTTCGCCAATAGGCCTTTCACGAAACCTGGGGAAAAAGCGATATCACCATTTTCACGTGGGAAACCTGTGGTGTCACCGCCAGACACCACACTTGCTAGGTGGTAGCTTTAAATCGGCCGCGGTCCATTAGTACATGTCGGACCCGCGTGTCGCCACTGTCTGTAATCGCAGACCGAGCGCCACCACACGGCAGGTCTCGAGAGACGTACTAGCACTCGCCCCAGTTGTAAGGAAGACTTCGCTAGCGATGCACACTGACGAAGCCTCGCTCATTTGCAGAGCAGATAGAATAGCCTTCAGCTAAGTCAATGGCTACGACCTAGCAAGGCGCCATTAGTAACATTGCATGTATCTACAGAGTCTCACTTGTATCGTCAAGAGCGATGTACAACAATGATGGATTAAAGTTAAGTATTCCAGCAGCTACGTACTTTTCTTTATAGCATTCATTACGTATCCTGTTAACCCACGCAGGCTAGAGATAGGATCTCTAGCCTGCGTGGGTTAACGCGTGGATATCGGCTTCCTCACTCAGGTAGTGTTCGTAGTGTTGGCTAACCGCTAACACTACAAAACCTATGCGGCCGTTACTGTTAACGCTATGATCCATTTTTGTTGGGGGCAGGGGGGTGGGGGGGAATGGCGCCAGTCAGACGCAGAACCAGACGAACAACAAATTTCTCTCTCGCGACATGGGAAAGCACCTCATTAGATGGCTTAAAAAGTATCTACTATATGGGATATTAGAATCATTGGACAATCTGCAGCTGAGACCCATTGGACAGTATTTGGCTGAGCCCACTAACTGGTGCAGCAAAGTGTGCTCACAGTGTTGTTGGAGACTCGGTAGCAGAGAGGAATATAAAATTTTAGAGAGACTTGTTTCGGGGATGCAGAGGAAGACACCGGTTTGGAAGACGTGGACGAGAGGCGAAGACTTGCATTAAAGAATCACCCCCGTTACTGTCAGCAGGCTACAGTGGATCCAGGTCTTTTTACATTGAGCCATAGATACTGATGGGAATAAGTTGCAGTGGGAGGTATCACGAGAGGAGAATGGTTAGTGGTTTTGAATTGTTTCTTCTAAAATGGATTAGACAACGCGACTTGATATTCCATCTTGTAATAGAGGGCTCTTCCTTGATCGAGTGAGTTTAGATAGTTACATGTGGAACCAGTACCTTCTTCCTAATACGATTCGAGCAATCGTTAGATACTCAACAACGATTGTGCGTTTCAGGGGGACAACTTATTGAGATGACTGTCACCCCTGCCTTATCTATTCCTGTTGGGCCTGCCATACAACACTGTTAAATTGTCCCGATGTTCATGGCTTGTATTTCCTTCTCTTTTTTGTATTTTATTAATCCCATTAACGTGCGTTTCCTTTTTGTGAGTATGCTCGCAAAGAGTAAATAAAATTTGTTTTTAATCTGGTTCAATATTATCAATTCAACAGATAGTTAATTACCCCAGTTACTTATCATTAATGGTATTGTAAGAACTGACACCCACAACTCACTCACGAGGGCCTCTCTTTTCTCATTGTGCGACACATTCAATTACGTATTTGAGTTCATGGGGAGCACTCTGACTCTCGCTTAATCCAGCCAGAACAGATCACAAAACTGACCTAGAGCTTCACTAGCTCGATGCGGAGTCAATTCAGGTTAATAGAGATTCGTGCGTCTGAGAAAATATCTACGCGCGAAGTATATAACAACTACCACCGTCACACCTTAGGGAAGGATCTGGCAGTGCGCAGGAGAAAATTCTGGTCGTATGTAAAATCGCTAAGGGAGTCTAAGGCTTCCGTTCTGTCCCTTATTGGCAAATCTGGTATGGCAGTTGAAGATAGCAAAACGAAACTCGAAGTTTTAAATTTCACGTTCAATAAATCGTTCACACAGGAGAACCGTACAAACATACCGTCATTTCACCATCGGGCAGACTCCAATATGGACGACATAGAAATAATCATACCTGGCGTAGAGAAAAAACTGAAAGATTTGAAATCACCAGGTGCGGATGGAATCACAATTCGGCAATGGCCCCTTACCTATCTTGCATTTATTATGAAGCTCTTGCCCAACACAAAGTTCCAAGCGGCTGGGAAAAAGCGCAGGGGACTCCAGTATATAAGAAAGGTAAAAGAACGGATTCGCAAAAGTGCAGACCAATATCCCTAACTTCTGCTAGCTGCAGAATCCTTGAACATATTCTCAGTTCGAATATAATAAACTTTCTTGAGACTAAGAAGCTTATGTCCACGAATCAGCATGGTTTTAGAACGCATCGCTCGTGCGAAATTCAGCTTGTCTTTTTCTCACATGATGTACTGAGAACTATGGATGAAGGGCAGCAGGCAGATTCCATATTTCTAGATTTCCTGAAAGCGTTTGACACGGTGCCCCACTGTAGGCTATTAACGAAGGCACGAGCATATGGAATAAGTTCACAGATAAGTCAGCGGCTCGAAGACTTCTTAAATAATAGAACCCAGTATGTTCTCTTCCACGGCGAGTGCTCCTCAGAGATAAGGATATCGTCAGGAGTTGGTTGGTTGGTTTGTGGGGGTTGAAGGGACCAGACTACAAAGGCCATCGGTCACTCGTTAGGCGTGCCTCAGGGAAGTGTGACAGGATCTCTGTTGTTCTCTGTATACATAAATGATTTGGCGGACAGGGTAGGCAGCAATCTGCAGTTATTAAATGAAACAACAAGTTTACTGTTACCAGTCACCGTTTTATTTATTTCCGCGACGCGTTTCGAAGGTTTAAACCTCCATCATCGGGTGGATTTACATTAGTAAGTATTACATTTGTGTGTGTGTTGTGTTACGATTTTTGGAGGAACTTGTGGCACTGCCTAGTGGAGAAACGAGACGCTATTTCAGAATATGGTTTAGGATTACTTTTGACGAAAAATTAAACTGATATCTAATGGTAAACATTAAATAAGTAAACTACAGTACCTTCAGTGATGACAGGTTCCTTTTGCTGTCGTAACACATCACATGTATACTGCCACATTTGTAAACAAATATGGCGTCTGGAATCAGCTGGGTGCAAGGTTCGTATAGCAGAAGTGAAGACATAATCGCAAAGTGCAAAGAATATACATCATAGCAATATTATTACAGAATATTGCTATGATGTATATTCTTTGCACTTTGCGATTATGTCTTCACTTCTGCTGTACGAACCTTGCACCCAGCTGATTCCAGACGCCATATTTGTTTACAAATGTGGCAGTATACATGTGATGTGTTACGACAGCAAAAGGAACCTGTCATCACTGAAGGTACTGTAGTTTACTTATTTAATGTTTACCATTAGATATCAGTTTAATTTTTCGTCAAAAGTAATCCTAAACCATATTCTGAAATAGTGTCTCGTTTCTCCACTAGGCAGTGCCACAAGTTCCTCCAAAAAATCGGAACACAACACACACACAAATGTAATACTTACTAATGTAAATCCACCCGATGATGGAGGTTTAAACCTTCGAAACGCGTCGTGGAAATAAATAAAACGGTGACTGGTAACAGTAAACTTGTTGTTTCATTTAATGTCAGTAACAGTCACGGTAAAGCCTAACCTAAAAATGTTCGCATTTAAAGTTAATCTGCGGTTGTTTGCTGATGACCCCATGGTGTACGGTAAGGTGTCGAAGTTGAGTGACTGTAGGAAGATACAAGATGACTTAGACAAAATTTCCAGTTGGTGTGATGAATGGCAGCTAGCCCTAAATGTGGAAAAAATGTGAGTTAATGCGGATGACTGGCACGAACAAACTTGTAATGTTTGGATACAGTATTACTAGTGCCCCGCTTGACGCAGTCAAGTTGTTTAAATACTTGGGCGTAACGTTACAAAGCGATATGAGCTGGAACGAGCGTGTGAAAACTGTGGCAGGAAAGGCAAATGGTCGACTTCGGTTTATTGGGAGAACTTTTAGGAAAGAGCGGTTCACCTGTAAAGAAGAGCGCATATAGGACGCTGCTGCGACCTATTCGGATTAAAGGAAGACATCGACGCAGTTGAGAGGCGGGCTGCTAGATCTGTTACCGATAGGTTCGAACAACACGTAAGTGAAACTTCCTGGCAGATTAAAACTGTGTGCCGGACCGAGACTCGAACTCTGCACCTAGTTCTAGTTCCGCAAGGTTCGCAGGAGAGCTCCTGTGAAGTTTGGAAAGTAGGAGGCGAGGTACTGGCGGAAGTAAAGCTGTGAGGACGGGGCGTGAGTCGTGCTTGGGTAGCTCAGATGATAGAGCAGTTGCCCGCGAAAGGCGGGGTCCCGAGTTCGGGTCTCGGTCCGTCACACAGTTTTAATCTGCCAGGAAGTTCCATATCAGCGCACACTCCGCTGCAGAGTGAAAATCTCATTCTGGAAACACGTAAATCTTACAGAGATGCTTCGGGAACTCAAATGGGAATCCCTGGAGGGAAGGCAACGTTCCTTTCCAGAAACACTAATGAGAAAATTTAGAGAACCGGCATTCAAAGCTGAGTCCCGAACGATTCTACTGCCGGCAACAGACACCGCGCGTAAGGACCACGAAGATCAGATAAGAGAAATTAGGGCTCACACAGAGACGTGTACATTACTGGCCATTAAAATTGCTACACCAAGAAGAAATGCAGATGACAAACGGGTATTCATTGGACAAATATATTATACTAGAACTGACATGTGATTACATTTTTACGCAATTTGGGTGAATAGATCCTGAGAAATCAGCACCCAGAACAACCACCTCTGGCCGTAATAACGGGATTGACATGCCTGGGCATTCAGTCAAACAGGGCTTGGATGGCGTGTACAGGTACAGCTGCCCATGCAGCTTCAACACGATACCACAGTTCATCAAGAGTAGTGACTGACATAGTGTGACGAGCCAGTTGCTCACCCACCAATGACCAGACGTTTTCAATTGGTGAGAGATCTGGAGAATGTGCTGGCCAGGGCAGCAGTTGAACATATTCTGTATCCAGAAAGGCCCGTACAGGACCTGCAACATGTGGTCGTGCATTATCCTGCTGAAATGTAGGGTTTCGCAGGGATCGAATGAAGGGTAGAGCCACGGGTCGTAACACATCTGAAATGTAACGTCCACTGTTCAAGGGCCCAAAAAATGGTTCAAATGGCTCTGAGCACTATGCGACTTAGAACTAATTAAACCTAACTAACCTAAGGACATCACACACATCCATGCCCGAGGCAGGATTCGAACCTGCGACCGGAGCGGTCGCTCGGCTCCAGACTGTAGCGCCTAGAACCGCACGGCCACTCCGGCCGGCCACTGTTCAATGTGCCGTCAATGCGAACAAGAGGTGACCGAGACGTGTAACCAATGGCACCACATACCATCACGCCGGGTGATACGCCAGTATGGCGATGACGAATACACGCTTCCAATGTGCGCTCACCACGATGTCACCAAACACGGATGCGACGGTCATAATGCTGTAAACAGAACCTAGATTCATCCTAAAAAAAGAAGTTTTGCCATTCGTGCACCCAGGTTCGTCGTTGAGAACAAAATCGCAGGCGCTTCTGTCTGTGATGTAGCGTCAAGGGTAACCGCAGCCATGGTCTCCGAGCTGACAAACGTCCCCATCTGTTGACCCAGGGATCGAGACGTGGCTGCACGATCCGTTACAGCCATGCGGGTAAGATGCCTGTCATCTCGACTGCCAGTGATACGAGGCCGTTGGGATCCAGTATGGCGTTCCGTATTAGGCTCCTGAACCTATCGATTCCATATTCTGCTAACGGTCATTGGATCTCGACCAAAGCGAGCAGCAATGTTGCGATACGATAAACCGCAATCGTGATAGGTTACAATCCGACCTTTATCAAAGTCAGAAACGCTATGGTACGCATTTCTCCTCCTTACACGAGACATCACAACAACGTTTCACCAGGCAACACCGGTCCACTGCTGTTTGCGTACGGGAAATCGGTTGGAAACTTTCCTCATGTCAGCACGTTGTAGGTGTCGCCACCGGCGCCAACCTTGTGTGAATGCTCTGAAAAGCAAATCATTTGCATATCACACCATCTTCTTCCTGTAGGTTAAATTTCGCGTCTGTTGCACGTCATCTTCTTGGTGTAGCAATTTTAATGGCCAGTAGTGTAGATAGTCGTTTTTCCCTCGCTCTATTAACCGGTGAAACAGCCTGGGGAATGACTAGTAGCGGTACAGGGAACCCTCCGCCACGCACCGTACGGTGGCCTGCGGAGTATGTATGTAGATGTAGATGTTGATGCACAGGAATAATACGGTTGGGCAGCGCAGCAGAGGAGGAAATTTAAAGGAGGAAAGAGAAACTAGATTACGCGAGACAGATTTTGGGTTCAGCAGGTACGTAGAGTTTAAAGATTAAGAAGAGGGGAAAGACTTAAAAAAATATGGTTGTAGCGTCATTGTGAAGGAAGTCGACTGTGGGAGTTTCTGGTTGGATTAAAGTTTGAAGTATAACGGGCATGTAAATCAGCGCAAAGCTGATTGAATCTTGCAACGCAGTGGCGTTTATAATCAGCCGAGTTTTGGATTTTTATTAGCCATGCCGTTCCCATTCGCAGGGACCGAATGAATTAAATTGCGGGAACGTTTGTGAGTACAAATTCACCACACTAGAAATATGCCACGTTGTGTGTCCAATCTAACTACATGCGGCCGAGAATGACGTTGACACAGGACTAAGAGAACAGGCATTTGCAACTTACTGCAGGATGATTCTGCTGCTGCCAACTTACATTTGGCGTAAGGACTGCGAAGACAAGATAAGAAAGGTTAGGGCTCGTAAAGAGGCATATAGAGAGTCTTTTTTCCCTTGCCTGGAATAAGAAAGGAAGTGACTTGTAGTGGTAGGCTGTACACATCGCGACACAATCTACGGTAGCTTGCAGAGCATGTCGTATGCAGATGTAGATGCAGACGAATGTCAGCAAGTCAGTACTAAAGGCATCTTCGTGAATCATCATGGAAAGACGACTGAACAGTAACTGAGATCACTAATAATCTGTGTAACTTTTCACAGTCGCGGTAGTACGACACTTCTGCTCTCTGATACTGATTATCTGAAAGTTACTTACCTCTACCATAAAAACAATTCTCTTTTTTCGCCTGCTGACTTCAGTGTCTCCTGCACTCATTTAATGCCATGTTGCCAACCCAATTGATCTCTGAAGGTATGTTCCACCCCGGTATAACATAGAAACGGCAGAAAAACTTGTGTATGTTATGTTGGCAGCTGGGACGCCGAGTCAGAACGAAGAAATAGGAGGCTGAGTTACTGGAGTATAGCGACTAGGCAGTAGGAATTAGAGAGGAGGAAGACTCCATGAGTTCTGCAATAAGTCTGCAGTGTTCAAACATGAGAAAAGGTCAGGAGATTTAGAAAGATTCAGGTGGCTTACATTATAGTGAGTCGGAGATTCCGAAATACGATGGTGTATTATAAGGAATACGCAGGACAATGTAAAGTCTCAAATCATAATTTAGTAATGATGAAAAATAGGCTACAGTTGAAGAGAATCGTCATGGAGCATCGTTTACAAGGAAGTGGAGTACTGAAACACTAACGGAAGGTGGTGTGCATTCGATGGTCTCCACGGTTGTAGGGTGTAGACACTGCGATAAGGATTACCATAGGCGGTACTTCAATTGAGGAGAAACGGAGATCTCTCTAAACGGCAATTTCGGAAGATGGGCAGATGAATATAGTTAAATGATTATTAACTGTGAGGAACGGAAGAAGTAATTCAGTTGACCGACTAAATATGGAAATACAACTGCTGAGGAAAAGAAAGCATAAAAGCTACTTAGAAATGAAATCAGCATCATGTGCAAGAAAACTAATGTAAAATGGCTGCATGTAAAATTTTAAGAAATCTGTAAAAATGTTGTCGTCAGAAAAATGTATTCAGCGTCCAGGAAAGCCAACCTAATTTTCGGAGAATTTAAAACCAAATGAGTGAATATCAAAAGTGCAGATGGAGTTAGATTCTTATCGCAGAGTAGAGAGCGGTTACGAAAGCCAGTTGGAGTAGCCGATACAGGACTACCATAACTAAGCCTTTTGGGTGAAAAGTTACTCAGGCTAGAATGTGCCTGACTTCTTCGTCGTGTGTGTGGCGTTGAGGCCATCAGAAGAAGGTAAGCGACATATGGGCACCATAACGTAAAAGCAGTGACTTTTTTTTAAATTAGCTTTAGAAGTGCCCGTCTGATTATATACAATTGTATGACGTAATGATACAAACAGCACTTTTGTAAGACTTCACTGCAAGATATGAAAGACAATTTACTACTAAAACCAAATTACATAAAGATGAATGAACAATTATATGAGACAATATGTCTAAAAATGATGTTATTCTCCCTGCACCATTACATTACTGCAAAGACAGCAAAATTTAATATGAAACCTAAATGTATACAGAATCTTCGGAAATCCCGGGACAAATTTCTAGGACTTGTATAAGAGAGTGAGCATGAAGAGGAACCCATATCCGGAAAAGTTCTACGACGGTTTCAATTCAGATATTTAACTTCCCCACTACTGCTTGTGGAACTGAATTAGGCTGACGCAGTACAATTATTACGTAACAACTCTAAAAGACACATAAAGAAACCTCTATTTATCACTTAAGCGTATTTGTTTGTATTAACACTTAAACATTACATGTTTACTTTATTCCAAAACATGGCAACGGCCTTGCCGCAGTGGATACACCGGTTCTCGTGAGATCACCGAAGTTAAGCGCTGTTGGGCGTGGCCGGCACTTGGATGGGTGACCGTCCTGCCGCCATGCGCTGTTGCCATTTTTCGGGGTGCACTCAGCCTCGTGATGCCAATTGAGGAGCTACTCGACTGAATAGTAGCGGCTTCGGTCAAGAATACCATCATAACGACCGTGAGAGCGGTGTGCTGACCTCACGCCCCTCCTATCCGCATCCTCCTCCGAGGATGACACGGCGGTCGGATGGTCCCGGTGGGCCACTCGTGGCCTGTAGACGGAGTGCTTTTTTATTCCAAAATAAAAAGAACCCAGTATGCTGTAGTACAGAACAGTACTGATGCATTACAACAGCGGCTCTATGTGGCGACCACCACGTTGTCACAGGCATTGTACCTACGAAGGTATATCCTACTGCGTACCAGGACAAGGAACTGTGAGACTTTTTCCTTTCCCTCAGCAGACGTGGACGCGTTAAACATCTGAATTGAGACTGTCGTAAAACGGAAACGGCTCGTGGGCATATAACATTCTGAATAGGAACCCATGTCCGGCAACGTACTGTTTCCGCTCTACGACGGTGTCGTTGCAGATGTTAAACGCGGCCACGTCTGCTGAGGGAAAGGGAAAAGTCTCAGAGCTGTTTGTCTTGGCATGCAGTAGGCCCACAGCGTTGCCCGTGGTGAGAGGTAATGCCTGAAATTTGATACTCTCGGCACGCTCTTGACACTGTGGATGTAGGAATGTTGATTTTCCTAACGATTTCCGAAACTGAATCTCCCACGCGTCTAGTTCCAACTACCATTCAGCTTTCAAGGTCTGTTAATATCCGTCGTCGGAAACTTTTTCACATGAATTACCTGAGTACAAATGGCAGCTCCACCAATACACTGCCCTTTTATACCTCGTGTACGTGATACTACCGCCATATGCTTATGTGCTATCCCATAAGTTTTTTTCACCTCACAGTGCTCGACTTGAAATCATGACGGTTTGGCAAGTTGTGCAAAGACGTAAAGTAACTGGTAAGCGGTCTTTGCGCCTGGATTAAATTGCAAACACCTCTGCAGTGTCTCATGAATTGAGGGCATGTGACACTGTTGATGGGGATGTTAAAATCGGCAGCCCGTCTTAGTGCTTTTTGAGAGAAATAGGCTACCTCCATTCAGTACAACACAGACCCGACACTATACTGCTCGAGCAATCGTCAGTCATCCACCCGACACATGCTCACACTTGCACCTCACGTCAGCTCGAAGGAAAGCCCTTCACTTAACGACCGAGAGGGGTGAGGTTTACGTAGACTTGTCAGTGGTAACAGACAAGCAACAGTGCGTGAAATAACCGCAGAAATCAATCTATGACGTTCGACAAACATACCCGTTAGGACAGCGCGGCGAAATTTGGCGTTATGGGCTATGGTGGCTGACGACCGACGGAAGTGCCTTCAAATGGTTCAAATGGCTCTAAGCACTATGGGACTTACCATCTGAGGTCATCAGTCTACTTAAACCTAACCAACCCAAGGACATCACACGCATCCAAGCCCGAGGCGGGATTCGAACCTGCGACCGTAGCAGCGGCGCGGTTCCGGACTGAAGCCCTTGAAACCGCTCGACCAGAGCGGCCGGCCGAAGTGCCTTTACTAACAGCCCGATATCGCCTGCGGCGCCCCTCCTGGGCTTCTGACCATATCGGTTGGACGCCAGCTACTGGGAAATCTGACCTGGTCAGATGAGTCCAGATTTCAGTTGGTAAGAGCTAATGGTAAGGTTGGAATGTGGAGGAGACCCTACAGACTCAAGTTGTCAAGGCACTGTGTAAGCTGGTGGTGGCTCCATAGTGGTGTGGCCGGTGTTTACGTGGAATGGAGTGAATCAAATGGCTCTGAGCACTATGGGACAACATCTGAGGTCATCAGTCCCCTAGAACTTAGAACTACTTAAACCTAACTAACCTAAGGACATCACACACATCCATGCCCAAAGCAGGATCGAACCTGCGACCGTAGCAGTCGCGCGTTTTCGGACTGAAGCGCCTAGAACCGCTCGGCCACCGCGGCCAGCTGGAGTGAATCCTCTGGTCCAATGAACCGATCATTGGCTGTAGACCATTTCCAGCCCTTCATGGACGTCATGTTCCCAAACAACGATGGGATGTTGACGGATGACAATGCTCCATGTAACTGGGCCACAATTGTTCGTGATTAGGTGTAAGAACATTCTGTACAGCTCGGCCACTCATCGAACGTTTATTTGACGTAATCGTGTGATCAGTTCCTGCTCAAAACCCTGAAACGGCAACGCTTTCGCAATTATGGACGGCTGTACAGGCAGCATGGTTCAGTATTTCTACAGGGGACTTTCAACGGCATGTTGAGTCCATGAAATGTGGAGATGCTGCACAAAGCCGAACAAAAGGGGTTCCGACACGATATTTGTAGGCATCCCATGATTGTTCAAAATGGTTCAAATGGCTCTGAGCACTATGGGACAACATCTGAGGTCATCAGTCCCCTAGAACTTAGAACTACTTAAACCTAACTAACCTAAGGACATCACACACATCCATGCCCAAAGCAGGATCGAACCTGCGACCGTAGCAGTCGCGCGTTTTCGGACTGAAGCGCCTAGAACCGCTCGGCCACCGCGGCCAGCTGGAGTGAATCCTCTGGTCCAATGAACCGATCATTGGCTGGAGACCATTTCCAGCCCTTAATGGACGTCATGTTCCCAAACAACGATGGGATGTTGACGGATGACAATGCTCCATGTAACTGGGCCACAATTGTTCGTGATTAGGTGTAAGAACATTCTGTACAGTTCGGCCACTCATCGAACGTTTATGTGACGTAATCGTGTGATCAGTTCCTGCTCAAAACCCTGAAACGGCAACGCTTTCGCAATTATGGACGGCTGTACAGGCAGCATGGTTCAGTATTTCTACAGGGGACTTTCAACGGCATGTTGAGTCCATGAAATGTGGAGTTGCTGCACAAAGCCGAACAAAAGGGGTTCCGACACGATATTTGTAGGCATCCCATGATTGTTCAAAATGGTTCAAATGGCTCTGAGCACTATGCGACTTAACTTCTGAGGTCATCAGTCCCCTAGAACTTAGAACTAATTAAACCTAACTAACCTAAGGACATCACACACATCCATGCCCGAGGCAGGATTCGAACCTGCGACCGTAGCGGTCACGCGGTTCCAGACTGAAGCGCCTTTAACCGCACGGCCACACCGGTCGGCCCATGATTGTTGCTACGTCACTGTATCAAGACGTAGAAGGAGGTAAACACCATTCGAGTCTAGTGTCATGTACTTGCATTGTGATGAACAACAGTAAGCACTCAATAAAACCGAGAGAGATTTGCGCTCTCCTTTGTGCAACATAAAATTATTGTGCGTGTTGTTGTGGCAGTGGCAATCAATAACTACTGCAGGCGCACCATTGCATGGAACACCGTGATTGTAGTGGAAGAAATCACTGAGCATACGTGACGACAACGGAACACATTTATTGGTTGTGTGAAAGGGCGCTCTCCAAGAGGGGTGTGTACCGTGCACGCCCCCCCCCCCCCCCCCCCCCTATGTAGTCGTGTGTGTTCTGCGGGGCCAGGTGTATTCTGGAGGGGAACTTCTGACTGAGGGGTGACGTAAACGCATGAATGGACAATGGAGGGATAGCTCCTGGGAAATATGGCAGATGTGAAGATTCAATATTTCTCAATGCCATAACTTCCCACGGCTGTTCGCAATGTGAGGCGGCCTAAAAGGTGGCTTATTTTACAGATAAACCGTTACAATCGTGCGAATCTTGAAGCAACCGTCCGAAATTGCCCGTATAATTCTTCATTCATTTTCACTGTTTTTACAGAGGGAGGCAGTCGTTACACATATCCGTCGAATCAAAAGGAAGTTATGGTCAGATGCAAATTGAAAACGAAACAGACAACAATTTTTTGGAATAAAACTAAACGTTGTTTGTCTAATGAGAAGACGTTACATTATTCAATTTTCATGGCTGAGCTGCGAGAATATGAACGCAGTTAATTAAAGAAAAGCCGTAACCATCCGCTTCGACCGAAGAATTTCCACATGTCTTCTGATGTAATAACGTAGTCTCATTGTTATTGTTCTGCTGCCGACTGCATTAAGAGTACCATATCTGCCCTGTATGAAGTAACGCCACCTTCGGTTACCATACACTTCCAAATTATGCATTAAAGTTATTACTGCTTTTCGCTTCTACTTGCGTTAGCAGTATAATTGACTGTTTCTTCTTTTACTTCTGACTTACTATTTCAAATAATTTTCAATAATGAGACGAGTAGTGCCGACAATTAAGCTTTTGACTTCCTATCTAGGTTTCAGAGACAGCTTCACCTAGCCCCCTCCCTTTTTTTTTCTTTGGTGCCATCGGTCTTCTGATTGGTTTGATGCGGACCGCCACAAACTCCAGACCTGTGCCAACCTTCTCATCTCAGAGTAGCACTTGTCACCATGTCCTCAATTATTTTCTGGATGTATCTCAATATGTGTTTTCCTCGACAGTTTTTACGCCTGCAACATCTCTAGTACCATGTTGGTTGTTCCTTGATGTCTCAGCAGGTGTCCTATTTTCCTGTCCGTTCATCTTGTCTGTTTTTCACATATCTCTTTCCTGGACGATATTCCTTACCTTATCAGTCCACCAATTCTCAATATTCTTCTGTAGCACCAGAAGTCAAACGTTTCGATTTTCTTCTGTTCCGGTTTTCCCGCAATCAGTGTCTCACTGCCATACAGCGCGGTGCTCCAAACGTGCATTCTCAGATATTTCTTCCTGAAATTAAGACCTACGCTATGTGTTCAAAAGTATCCGGACACCTGGCTGAAAATGACTGACAAGTTCGAGGCGCCCTCCATCGGTAATGTTGGAATTCAATAGTGTTGGCCCACCATTAGCCTAGACGACAGCTTCCAGTCTCGCAGGCATATGTTCAGTCAGGTGCTGGAAGGTTTCTTGGGGAATGGCAGCTCATTCTTCACGGAGTGCTGCACTGAGGAGAGGTATCGATGTCGGTCGGTTAGGCCTGGTACGAAGTAGGCGTTTCAATATATCCCAAAGGTGTTCTATCTTTTCAGGTCTGGACTCTGTGCAGGTCAGTCCATTATAGGGATGTTATTGTCGTGTAACCACTCCGCCACAGGCCGTGCATTATGAACAGTTTCTCGATCGTGTTGAAAGATGCAATAGCCATCCTCGAATTGCTCTTCAACAGTAGGAAGCAAGAATGTGCTTAAAACATCAATGTGGGCTTGTGCTGTGATAGTGCCACGCAAAACAACAAGGGGTGCAAGCCCCCGCCATGAAAAACACGACCACACCATAACACCACCACCTCCGAGTTTTAGTGTTGGCAGTACACACGCTGGCAGATGACGCTCACCAGGAATTCTCCATACCCACATCCTGCCACCCGATCGCCACAGTATGTACCGTCATTCGTCTCTCCACACAACATTTTTCCTGTGTTCAATCGTCAAATGTTTACCCTCCTTACACCAAGCGAGCCGTATTTTGACATTTACCGACGTGATGTGTGGCTTATGAGCAGCCGCTCGACCATGAAATGCAAGTTTTCTCACCTCCCGCCTAACTGTCATAGTACTTGCAGTGGATCCTGATGCGGCCTGGAATTCCTGTGTGGTGGTCTGGATAGATGTCTGTCTATTGCACATTATGACCCTCTTCAACTGTCGGCAGTCTCTGTCAGTCAACAGACGAGGTCGGCCTGTACGCTTTTGTGCTGTACGTGTCCCTTCACGTTTCCATTTCACTATCACATCGGAAACAGGGGTTATTTAGGAGTGTGTTAATTTCACGTGCAGGCGTATGACACAAGTGACTCCCAATCACCTGACCACGTTCGGAGTCCGTGAATTCCGCGGAGCGACCCATTCTGCTCTCTCACGATGTCTAATGACTACTGAGGTCGCTGACATGGAGTACCTGGCTGTAGTTGGTAGCACAATGCACCTAATATGAAAAATGTATGTTTTGGGGGTGTCCGGATCCTTTTGATCACATAGTGTATGTTTGATACTGGTAGACTGCTATCTGGTTATGGAATTTAACAAGCTTCCGACAAAGATACGTCTATAACTTGGGAATTATTCCAGATTCATAAGAAAACGAAAGAGTCCTACATTTTAAATTCTGTCAACAACAATACAACTGGGCATAACTATTATTTGTTGAGAATTAGTCAGCAGTTTTGGGTAAACAGCTGTTATTTTAAAGAAATATCGGAACAGAAGCTTTGGTTTTTTTCATGTTTGAGTATCAAGTTTCCTGCTAATTTTATTATGTAATCCAAAACTGATATTAGATGACTGAAAGGTGCGACTGACTAGTTTCTTAAGAAATAAAGAACAACCGCCTTCAGTCAGAATAGTGATTTTTTTTCATTGCAATGGGATTGTGACTGCAGGCGGTTGTTCTGTATTTTACGAAAGTAGTACAGTCACGGAAGAAACACTGATAGAAATAAACAAAATTAAATGACTAGTTTATGCTCTTGATAAATGACAGTCATTATCAGCACGATGCTCAGTTAAAGGGCAACCTGAATCGTGGTGAAAGTATCAATCGTATTCAGTGGACAGCATGTGCCTGATGTTGAATACAATCGCTTTGGCTTCTGCTTCAGTAAACACCTACCGGTGGCGAGACCGAGTTATTACAGACGAAGAAAACCGATGTTCCAACTCCCCTTAAAATGTCTAGGATTTACTGGCCAAATGTCTCGCAGAACGGGAAACTTTAAAACCTGGAGAGTGGTTTTTAGAAGACCGACAAAATATCCGTTAGGAGTTAATCGATAATCTCCTTTAGTTCCTATTACACAACTGCGCAGCCGTTTTTGGTGACCACACTCTGTATTAGTCATTGCGTTTTAGGTGCACAGTTCTGAGGTGTACTACTGTTCTGCTGTGTTCAATTATACAGACAAGAGTTACAAGCACCTAAATTGGTATACCTCCGTACGTTTGATGGTAGAAACTGCCTTAGGAGTGGTTGGACATAGCACTTGGATGCCTAATTACTTTGATCGAAAATTATTTTTTAGCAGTGTGAAAGGCAGCTGTATACTGCGCAGTCTTCCATTCATCACGTTTGCCGTGCAGCCAGAAGCGGAGAAGGAGGAGGAAACGGAATACAACTTCACGAATTGAAAAAAAAAGTGCTGTTATGTCAGAGATTACAAAATCGAGTAAAATTTACTGAGCCGTGTGCTGCTCGCGTTGGTGCCGTTGGTTGGTTGGCATCGTGTAACAGGAATATTGGCGTCTCGTTTCCTTCTTGTGTTTACTGGCGCCACTATTTTTGCTAGTATTGTCTGTCCGTGAGTGGCAGCAGCAGCGTTTATCGATATCTAGTACCATGGAAAATGTTGTGTCTAGACAAGAAAGCCTAGACACAATGAGAGGAAGCCGAAAGGCATGCGCTAAGTTAAAGCAGGATGGCGTGAGGTCTGAAACAGGATACGTAATGAATGCTATAAAGAAAAGTACGTAGCTTCTGGAATACTTAACTTTAATCCATCCTTTTGGTACATCCGGAGATTGTGGCGATACAAGTGAGACTCCATAGATACATGCAATGTTACTAATGGCGCCTTGCTAGGTCGTAGCCATTGACTTAGCTGAAGGCTATTCTAACTATCTGCTCGGCAAAGGAGCGAGGCTTCGTCAGTGTAGTCGCTAGCTACGTCGTCCGTACAACTGGGGCGAGTGCTAGTCTGTCTCTCGAGATCTGCCTTGTGGTGGCGCTCGGTCTGCGATCACACAGTGGCAACACGCGGGTCCGACATGTACTAATGGACCGCGGCCGATTTAAAGCTACCACCTAGCAAGTGTGGTGTCTGGCGGTTACACCACAGAACTATCTTTGGAAGGATGTCAAGTCGTTTATCGATATCTAGTACCATGGAACTATCTTTGGAAGGATGTCAAGTATTTCCTGGGTCGGGTGTGTCTGTGGTTTGGTTTGGACGGAGCTGGATGGAGATCCAGCAGCGCGAAGACATGCCGGGACCGCTGGCAGCACGCAGGCATTGCCAGATCGATGGGGGCCAGCAGGTGTGCTCGAGCAGTTCTAGGCGCTTCAGTCTGGAACCGCGCAACCGCTACAGTCGCAGCTTCGAATCCTTCCTCGGACATGGATGTGTGTGATGTCCTTAGGTTAGTTACGTTTAAGTTCTATGGGACTGATGACCTCACATGTTAAGTCCCATTGTGCTCAGAGCCATTTGAACCATTTGGATCGAGGGGCTGTAGTTGTGAGAGACACAACCTCGTTGCCAACTTGACCCTGGACGCTTGAGTCGAGTGAACATTAACCCAGTAGTGAAAATTCCACTATTTTGAGATCACGTCGTTCGTTCGTGCGTTGCTGCTCGCAGGGTCGCTGAGACGAAGAGCAACGAGTGGAGTGTTGGGAGTTGTCGAAATAAATTAGCCATCCTGCATTTCTTATTATTAATCATTGAGTTCCTTGTGTTTATTCACGATGTCCAACCAGCGGTATTTTTCTGCCTAGTGGCCACTAACGCCCCAGTTACCTGTCCTGGAGGTTAGCGTATTTTCGCGGCAGTGTACTTTTCCTCGCCTTGCCGCTGCTGTCCGGTAAGGCGTGTAGTTCGACAGCCTCCTTGATTGTGGTTCGGATATTTTGTTCTTTTGGACTAACTTGGTCGTAGTGGTTCCTTCTGCTTCTGGATGTTCTAAACACTGGATTCTGAAGAAGCAGTGCTGTCTTCCGGTTCTGCCTTGCCTGGATTATTCCATCATTGTGTTGGTTACCAGACGTTAGGTAGATTTTGCAAGAGTGTTGGTCTGCGTTTAAACTGTCACTAGTTTGAGTTGCCATCCGGTTAAGTGAATACAACTCTTGGCTACCTCTCTCGTCGGTTACCAAGTTCAGCGACTTTTCCCAGGCCGATCCTTGGAGCACTGTCTGAGGTCTACTTCTCTTGGTTTGATCATATTGTGATGATTGTGATTTTTTAAAAAGATTTTAGTGTCTCTTGGAGAAGTTTAACTGTTCTTAAGAATTGTTACGCAGGCCTTCAGCCGTTAAATTGTTTTTGAGTTATTACTATTGGGGCCTTCAGCCGGCAAATAATTTGAATTTCTGGTCAATAAGGCCTTCGGCCGTGAATGCAATTTGTCTAAAGAAATTTTTTAATTAGATATTATCTCTTAATAGTGAAATTTTGATGAGTGTGTTCTTCTTTTTCTAAAAGAAATATTTTAGTGTCTCTTGGAGAAGTTTAACTGTTCTTAAGAATTGTTATCCAGGCCTTCAGCCGCCAAATAATTTGAATTTCTGGTACTTCAGCCGTGAGTGCAACTTGTTTAAGAATTTTTGTTATTAGAAATTGTGTCTTAATAGCCAAAATGATAATTTTTCCTTATTGTCAACCTCATTTGCAATTGGTTTCAAATAAAGTGTAAGTGATTAAATAAATTTTTTTAAAAACTGAGCAACCAACAGTAACTGAGTCAGGCCCCATCCACAACAAATCGTGCCTTCCCTAAGCCCAACGTTTCATTTACAGAGAATTTGCAGTATAGACCTATTTATCAGTATGACGTTTCACCCCTTCTTACAAAGCTGACTCCGTTGGGAAGGGTGTCACAAAAGTCGTTGTGTGCTCTCCTGAGACAATCTCGCCCACAGCTGTTGTACGTATCTGGTCCTTGCTAGCCTGATATGTAGCTCATCCCACAGATGTTCTATCGGGGAGAGAGCTGGTCATCATCCTGACGACAGGAGTACTTTAACACTACACAGACAATTCAAAGAGACACGTGCCATGTGTGCACGTCCATTGATTGTCACGTTGAGAAACAGCAACACGACGTGTACACATGTGGATGCAGGATGAACCTCACCATTGGTTGTCACCTGGAGCCATATCCGAAGGCTCTCGACACACCGTGAAGCCAGCAGTAACGCCGCTGAGCCTCTGCAAAACAGTAGAAAAATGCTACCTCTCACCAGGTCGCCGCCATAGTCGTCGACGATGATCGTCAAGGGTTGTGCAGAAACACGATTCGTTGCCGCACACAATGCGATGCCATTCATTAAAGTGCGCGTCATTTATGTTGGCGGCCGAGTTTAGGTGCGTTCTGCGCATCTGACGTCACAAAACACAGTCGCCAATGAACAGAGAAAGACGTTGCCAGATCTCGACTGTAGAGCAGAGCACGGACGAGTGTCTTCAGTTTTAGAAACGTTCAGTCATAAATAAAGTAATAGAACGAAAGCAATGTCTTGATAGCAGGTTTTCTTTGATAGAAAGTTTGGAAAAAGCATTCTTTATACCAATTGCTTCATATTCTATTAATTAATTAAACCAAACAAGCAATAAGTCTTCTAATTCAGGCGATAGCAAAGAAAGGTGTTTGTATCAATCTCACGAACCGCTTTTTCACAATAAAGAACAGCGGTAATTGTTTATTTCCTATTGTACTTCGATGAAGTGTGAGTAATTCATAATCGTACCAACAGTGTTTGTCAGTATTTTGCGTGACCTGTTAGATACCTCGTGGTGTTGTAAATTGTGGCGAGTTACGGTAGCGTAACGGTTAAGGCGTTGGGTTAGTAAATGAAAGGTGTAGAGTTCAAACCTTGTGCGATGCAGAATATTTTCTATATTTAAAAAGAATATCGAAGTGTCTTACTTCACGAATTTTATTCGTTTGAATGCAGTTTTTTGAAATTTCTAGTGCTTTGTCTCTTCATTAACCCTTTTGCTGCTGCAGACACGTGCTCCCCGCATTCCACGCTGTGCGCGATTTTGTCATCACTGCACTGCTCACCTGTGCAGACACATGGTGTTCTCACTGCTTTGACACACTTATCATTCGATTTCACATAAACTATTTGGCCCAAAAATTAGATTTTTACACATCTTCTTGACTGATACCTTCCCCCCATAAATGACTTAATTTTGTTTCGATGTTCAACCCAGTTATTGTGCAGCATTAAATACAGTAAACCATTGCACGAAATTTTGAAGAGTTTGCAGAGGTAAATGTCCATAGAGTATGCTTCCCGTATGGTCGATTTTAGATGCCACAATGTTGAGAATGAAATGTGGACAAGATACCTAAATTTCATATAAAATTTACTGTGTAACAATATCTCATTTAATTTAAGTACCACATAGGTGTCGTATGTAATATTGAGAAATATTCCATCTTTCGCGACTGCAACAAAAGTGTGTCTGCACAGGCGAGCAGTGCAGTGACAAAATTGCGCACAGCGCGGAATGTGGGGAGCACGTCTCTGTAGCAGCGAAAGGGTTAATGCGGCCGTGGTGGCTTTGCTTCATAAACTGCGCGCTCCCCCCTACACGTAAGCTTGCGAACTATGCTATACTATGGTGCTGCTTCCCTTGGCGAGTGCGTCGTTTGCAACTGGCAACGCAGCAATCTCCCGCATCTGGGCGGGCACGCGCGAGCCGCCAAGATAAAAGAATTGAACTACAGCAGTCCATGCGTCCTTGTCACTGCACGACTCCAGAAACAGCCGATTGCGTTGCGTTAAATGCATCCTATGCAATGAACGGTAATTCCTTAGTCCGGATGCTTCCAGCCTCTGGCCAGTGGTGTGGGACGACAGAGAATCCTGCAGGGTGTCCATTTCTTGCTCCTGAATGACAAGAGGGGGTGATAGAGTTACGGTGTGCTTGGTGCACAACACGGCGGTCCTTCTTTGTGGTGGTCAGACGTGGTCAACCGCAATCGTGATGACGAATGTCCCAGCCCTCACGTTCCCATGCAGTCCAACATGAGGCCACTGTCTCATTGGAGTGTCCCATACTGCTCTAAATTCGACATTAACGAATATATTATATTTCAGTTTTATGTGACTGCAATTAGAACTAGAATTTTTACAAGATATCAATGTTTCATTTTTTAAATAAATATTCGTCTGTGGAATAGAATCGATTTTATGTTACCCACCTGATATTCCGACACTATATTTTATCGAGTTCCAAGACGCTACTCCAGACCAGTGTAAAAATTAATGTGCACAACGGAAAATAATAAATGCTAAAATGATGATTTGGCCCTGTCTGACTACCCCCTGAAGCAGATCTTAGGATCTCTTAATACTCTCTTTTGCTAGTAAATTACAATCTAAACGTAAATGAATGATCAAGGCAGCTAATACTACTAAATGATAAACGTTGTTGTTCCATATATATTTATTATAGATTAAAATCAACCCTTTAAGTACAGTTGTCTATATTTCCTAACTAAAATTAGTAATTAACTGCCCAACTCTGCCCCTTATTATGACTGCGCCGGTCTAATATCACAAACGCGAAATGACTGACATCATCTAATTACCAAACACTTTCAAAGATGATCTACGGTGGGGTCGAACCTCAGTGGAAATAAACTAACATGATCACAGCTGTTTTAGCTTTATAGCCCTAATAAGCCGAAGCAGTTTGCAATATCACCGTAGGCCGGCCGGACTGGCCGAGCGATTCTAGGCGCTTCAGTCTGGAACCGCGCGACCGGTACGGCAGCAGGTTCGAATCCTGCCTCGGGCGTGGATGTGTGTGGTCACCTTATGTTAGTTAGTTTTAAGTAGTTTTAATTTCTAGGGGATTGATGACCTCAGATGTCAAGTCCCATAGTGCTCAGAGCCATTTAAACCATATCACCGTATTTACTGCATCCGGTGCGTCGAAGTGATGGTTCTTGTACACGTCTGCGACGATGCAAGAACTCCAGCCAAAAATAAACTCTTTCAAATACTAGGACGTCAGAAGGCGGTCCTCTGACTAATATACTCTAATACTGTCATCTCCTCTCTGTGTTCTACAGACGAGAAACGCGAACTCCCACCCACAAGGACGAAGTTCAGATAACGTCTCAACGTAAGTATGGGCTGCATACTCAACCACAAGGACGAAGTTCAGATAACGTCTCAACATAAGTATAGGCTACATGCTCAACGACGACTGCCCACCCGGAGGTGAAGTCCAGAAACGTATAGGTTCACAACGGTACAGTGTCTAACTGTTCTGACTATAAACTCTACTGAGAGCAAAGACAGTAAGTCCGTCTGTAGCAACAAAGCTGATACCGAGATTCTCGACAACAAGGATTGGCTTCCCACCATTGTAATTGCGAAAACGAATCATATTCCCGAAACCAAGGAACATTCTCCCTCTCTACAGATTCTTCCGAACGCTGACCAACCATATTTTAGACTTTTGTCATCCAGCGCGGAAAGTTTGCGAAGGAAAACCTATACTCGTACGCTTCTGAGTAAACATCCTTGGATGTAACTCAGCCCGCGTGGTTTTCGAGGTGCCGCTTCTTCGTTCCTCTCACCTGTGTCCAAGATTTTCAGCGTTCCAGTTTATCCTTCCAGTCCTGCTACAATAGCGACCGGCTGTCAACCTATTGTGCTCCAGAGCTCAGGTGTCACGACGTTCGTCTATCTACGTCCTGTTTTTAAACAGGACCAACACCTGTGCGGGCCTTCCACCCATAGCTTGAGCTCTGCCTGCCGTTTCATCTCCACTGGTGTTCTAACCTCTACTAGTATAGGCAATCATTCATTACGCCGTTCTGATAATAAAGACAATCCCTCACCTTTCATGCAATAAGAGTTAACAATTATTTGCAAGGCGTATGTGACATTTCAGTCTCCTTTAAATATTCATATACACGATGTACAGTCTATCAAATGATACCTAATTGTGGTTGTAGTTCATGGCAAAGTACGTGGATGAATGCTTGTAAGGTGCGAAATTATAGCCACCTCACTGGGTTACTGATAAAAAATTATTGGTTGTGCATACTGAATTTGTGTCGTTGCCACTGCTAGCTTTAAAAATGAACAATAAATGTCATTTTTCCTCTAATGTACTGGGTACAGAGGCCACTATTCTTCTTAAATTGTGATGCATTACGTATGATAAATTTCATTAGCAAATGTACAGAGCGTGACGGGTATAAGTGCAGATATTTCAGTTGGTAACTGAGGAGGGTGTACTGAACAACATTAAATCAGCATTTCTAGACTAATGATTGTAACTATTAACAATAGTATGTTTTGAGGTTGGTTAGTACCTCTAAGTAACTGTGGAAAGAGCAAGCCATTAACGCTTATTTTCCCCTGGCCAGCAGGTCAAGTGTTGAATTATGGACATGTGGATGGAGAATGGTTAGCCTATACTGACAGGCATAGTAAGTGGTGCAGTTCCGACCATGCAGGAAACATCAGGAAGTAAATTATGTGACGTGTGTGCGGAAAGACTGTTCCACACAGAGAAAAAACAACCAACGCACCGATGTGTGTGCATATTAAGATACCACACACAAAAATATCTGCACTTATGCTCGTCACACCCTCTATATACCTTCGCGACGCCAAATAACATTTTGTCCAGAAGCAAAATGAAAGAAAATATATCAAGCAAATTTTGTTTATCCGCTAGTTCGATCGTCTTTCTTATACCTTTGTTCATCACAAAGATATGACGAGCAGCATGTCTTTTTTAAGTAGCGCCCCATCTGTTTTGTTTAGTAATTCACTTCGTCTCCTAAAAGTCTTTTCAAATTCATATCGCATTCTCCCATTCACGCAAACATGACGTTATTAGAAACGTAACACTATAATAACTTTGGCTCTCCTGCACTAGCAGTCAGGCGAGGTACGTGTGGTAACGTAACTAGTCCAAATGCTGGTGTTGACAGTAAACGAAACAAACACAAGGACAATGTACAGCAGTCATTCCGTCAGCTGTCTTCAGCTGAAGTTTGTGTAAGTACAGTGCACACCAACGAAGGGAAGAACTTCCTTTACTGTAACAATATATCGTTTAAAAGTGTTACAGTGTTGTACTAAATGAACCCGTATTGTAAATGTTGTGACTTGGCAAGACAGCCAAGCCACTAGGAGGTGAAGCCGAAAGGCACGCGTTTAATCTCACGCAGGCTGGCGTGAGGTCTGGAACAGGACAAGGTAATGAATATAGCCAATAACGTACGTAGCTGCTGGAATACTTAACTTTAATCCATAATTGGTGAACATCGGTCTGACGGTACATGCATCACAAGATAAATAGCAAATGATAATGGCGCTTTGCTAGGTCGTAGCAAATGACGTAGCTGAAGGCTATGCTAACTATCGTCTCGGCAAATGAGAGCGTAATTTGTCAGTGAACCATCGCTAGCAAAGTCGGCTGTACAACTGGGGCGAGTGCTAGGACGTCTCTCTAGACCTGCCGTGTGGCGGCGCTCGGTCTGCAATCACTGACAGTGGCGACACGCGGGTCCGACGTATACTACCGGACCGCGGCCGATTTAAAGGCTACCACCTAGCAAGTGTGGTGTCTGGCGGTGACACCACAGTAAATAACAAAACAGTATTGTAATTACTTTTCAGCTAATTTACATTCTCCATAGATGAGTAGCACGATACAAAAACCTTTAACTGAATATGGTTGACTGAACGACCGATTTGCATTTCCCATTTGTTTCCGTTTGTTTACTGTCAACTCTGAAAGTGGACGACGTATGTTACTCCGGCGCTGTGAGTTAGTACATGAGAGTCAGTTACGTGTTCCACTTACACGAATAGTACGCTATCTGGAGGGAAAGAAGTAGGTTATCGAATAATAGAAATAGGGTGCGATGCAATATCGATATGGAGCTGATCATACCTTTGCAAAGAACAAAGGTACAAAGAAGGCAATCATGCTGGTTAACCCTTAACTACATTCGTGTGGTTATTTATTGCCCCACGCGGCACTCTTTTGTTTGCAGTTTTGTTCCTACTGCAACGTGGCCACTGCGTCTCTATGTAACCTTTGTACCGTCTGTGCCTTTGGATTGTGCTGGTGTGTGCTAACCATTATTTCCCTATATACATTCCAGTTGGTGTCAAACTATATCACAGGATGTTATAAACGTCACGTTTCTTGTGTGTCATCACAAAGTGTTTTTAATTTTTTTTAGATAGAGTGATGTTTAAACGATGATTAAATTTTGGAGTTATTGTTACCTAGTCAAGCCTCTGACTCAAGGGGTTCACCAGATTCTTTTCAAGACGCAGCCCAGTTTAGTTACAACGAAACAGAAATATCTGATCACGGAATTGACCGTGAAGTAGAGGACGATGAAGAAGCATAAGAAGAGAATGTTCGAGAAGAAAATCACAAAATTGTAAACGTCATTGGTCAAAGCAAATATCAAGGAGACGAAAATATATTCTAGAAATTTTTCTAGGGGTATGTACACTGTGCGGTAGTTAGTTCTTTTAAAAATTTTGGAAGTGATAGCAGGAATTGCAAGTCCAAGCAGCACCGAGTCGACCAAAAAAGTAAAAGGTGTCACGATGCTGCATGAGTCCATGCCTTAAAGACACAAACGCACCAAAACATGTCGTAAATGTTAAAAATACGTGTGCAAAATCCATTCCATTGACAAAAACGTTTGTATCGACTGTGATGAACGAAAATAAATGCTTGGCTGAACCATTCATGTACCTAGTGTCACTTTTTTTATTGAAGGTCATTGGTTCCTTTTTTAATTGTGGTTTACTTAACTCATCATTATTTGATCTAAGAACATCATTCTCACCGTTGTTGAAGTAGATTTTATTTGTTTCTTAAATTAATTCAAAAACTCTGTTTAAGAGGCCGATGTTAATATAAGAGCACTTCTTGTTGATAAGATCATATTTCCTTTTTTAAGTAAGATTGATTTGTCATAAACAAAAGGCTTCCTTTTATCGATTCTTTCAAATGTTCAAATGTGTGTGAATTCCTAAGGGACCAAACTGCTGAGGTCATCGGTCCCTAGACTTACACACTATTTAACTAACTTAAACTAAACTTACACACTACTTAAAGTAACTTATGCTATGAATAACATACACACGCATGCCCAAGGGAGGACCTGAACCTCCGACGAGAGGGGCCGTGCAATCCGTGACATGGCGCCTCAAACCATGCGGTCACTCCGCGCGGCGTAGATTCTTTAACAACAGTTTAGAAAACATAAGGGGAAATAAGTTTCAAATGGTTTTTATTTGTGGGGTCGAAAACATCTCCACAAAGTTTCTGGCATCAGTCTAAATAGCGAGCATAGTTAAGGGCCATTGTTCCCCTGGTAGCTAAACAGCTTTTTCTTGATACGTTTTGTAGTTTGCTCCAGGACAAAAAGGTGTAGACAAGGTAATGGGGCATCCTGTATACATGGTGATTCAAAAAAACGTTTACAAACCGACATGGCATATAGGAGATACAAGGATCAGTAACCACATAGGAATCTGGGGTCGCAAAGGCCATCCGGGGCTACTAAATGGCATTGCAGCTATTTAGTCACTTGCTACAAATGGACAGCCACTACAGGATATGCTCAAACTTTGGTGCAGACGCATCGAGACATGCCTGACATCGACGTTGCATTGAACGGCGCACCCTCTCAAAGACACCTGGTGTATCTCGAAGACACCCGCCGCCGCAACAACCCTGCACGCTAGGTCCTCCGGCGATCTAACAGGTGTTTCATAGGCGAGGCCCTTCAGATACCCTGACAGCAAAAAATTCATTGGGGACAGAGCGCGTGATTGTGATGGCCATGCTACTGGCCCAACGAGACCAGTCCAGCAGGGAAAGGAGAGGTCTCCGTCGCGCTGAAATCGAATAGCCATGGGAACATCAACGAGCATGTCCCACAGAACCTCTCGCAGGTATACGAGATATGTGCGACCGTCGAGTCGGTCCAGGAGAACTTACGGCCCAATTAAACTGTCTCCGTCGACGAAGGGTAAATTTGCGTTGTGAGTCACGCGTACATGTTGTCTGCTTACATATGCAGGTTGTGAACGCTCATCACATCCTCGTGTATGCTGCCTCATCTGTGAAGAGGACGATCGCTGTGAATGTTCTGCCTGCAGCGCACTACTGCAGAAACCACCACGCTTTTGTCACCATAGCGTCCTCTGGTGGCGTTTGCGACCAGCGGTTCCAAACTGATTATTGATCCCAGTTGTGTGCTCCATGTGCGATGTCAGTCTGTGAACGTTTTTTTGAATCTCCCTGCATAATGGCAAGATGGATGCGTGCGAGGAGAGGGCCGTGGCCTCGAAATACATAGAATCGTGAAAGAAATACCGACGTATCTACATCTACATTTACATACATACTCCGCAATCCACCATACGGTGCGTGGCGCAGGGTACCTCGTACAACAACTAGCATCTTCTCTCCCTGTTCCACTCCTAAACAGAACGAGGAAAAATGACTGCCTATATGCCTCTGTACAAGCCCTAATCTCTCTTATCTTATCTTTGTGGTCTTTCCGCGAAACGTAAGTTGTTGGCAGTAAAATTGTACTGCAGTCGGCCTCAAATGCTGGTTCTCTAACTTTCCTCAGTAGCGATTCACGAAAAGGACGCCTCCTTTCCTCTAGACAACCCGAGTTCTTGAAGCATTTCCGTAATACTCGCGTGATGATCAAACCTACCAGTAACAAATCTAGCAGCCCGCCTCTGAATTACTTCTATGTCCTCCCTCAATCCGACCTGATAGGAATCGCAAACGCTCGAGCAGTACTGAAGAATAGGTCGTATTAGTGTTTTATAAGCGGTCTCCTTCCCAAAATTCTACCAAGAACCGAAGACGACTATCCGTCTTCCCCACAACTGCCATTACATGCTTTTCCCACTTCATATCACTCTGCAATGTTACGCCCAAATATTTAATCGACGTGACTGTGTCAAGCGCTACACTACTAATGGAGTATTCAAACATTATGGGATTCTATTTCCTATTCATCTGCATTAATTTAAATTTATCTATATTTAGAGTTAGTTGCTACAGAAGAATGCTGAAGATTAGATGAGTAGATCACATAACTAATGAGGAGGTATTGAATAGGATTGGGGAGAAGAGGAGTTTGTGGCACAACTTGACTAGAAGAAGGGATCGGTTGGTAGGACATGTTCTGAGGCATCAAGGGATCACCACTTTAGTACAGGAGGGCAGTGTGGAGGGTAAAAATCGTAGAGGGAGACCAAGAGATGAATACATTAGGCTGATTCAGAAGGATGTAGGCTGCAGTACGTACTGGGAGATGAAGAAGCTTGCACAGGATAGAGTAGCATGGAGAGCTGTATCAAACCAGTCTCACGACTGAAGACCACAAAAACTGCCATCAATCACAAATCCTGTCCAAGTCATCTTGTATCCTCCTACAGTCACTCAACGACGACACCTTCCCGTACACCATTGCATCATCAGCAAACAGCCGCACATTGCTATCCACCCTATCCAAAAGATCATTTATGTAGATAGAAAACAACAGCAGACCTACCACACTTCCCTGGGGCACTCCACATGATACCCTCACCTCCGATGAACACTCACCATCGAGGACAACGTACTGGGTTCTATTACTTAAGAAGTCTTCGAGCCACTCACATATTTGGGAACCAATCCCATATGTTCGTATCTTAGTTAGGAGTCTGCAGTGGGGCACCGAGTCAAACGCTTTCCGGAAGTCAAGGAATATGGCATCCGTCTGGTACCCTTCATCCATGGTTCGCAAGATATCATGTGAAAAAAGGGCAAGTTGCGTTTCTCAAGAGCGATCCTTTCTAAAGCCGTGCTGATGCATGGACGGCAACTTCTCCGTCTCAAGGAAATTCGTTATATTCGAACTGAGAATATGTTCGAGAATCCTGCAACAAACCGATGTTAAGGATATTGGTCTGTAATTTTGAGGATCCGTCCTTCTACCCTTCTTATATACAGGCGTCACCTGCGCTTTTTTCCAGTCGCTCGGGACTTTACGGTGGGCGAGAGATTCGCGATAAATGCAAGCTAAGTAACGAGCCAATGCAGTAAAGTACTCTCCGTAAAACCGAATTGGAATCCCATCAGGATCTGGCGATTTATTTATTTTCAACCCATTCAGCTGCTTCACAACCCCAGGGATGTCTATCACTATGTCCTCCATACGGGAATCTGTACGAGACTCAAACGGCGGTATGTTTGTACGATCCTCCTGCATGAAAGATTTCTCAAATGCTAAATTTAAAATTTCAGGTTTCGTTTTGCTGCCTTCCGTTGCCATGCCAGACTGGTCAGTGAGTGACTGGATAGAAGTCTTCGACGGGCTTACCGATTTTACGTAAGACCAGAATTTCCTTGGATTTTCAGCAAGATCTTTTGCTAAGGTATGACGGTGGTAGTGGTTGAATGTTTCGCACATCACTCTTTTTATAGCAGCACGAATCACTACTAACTTTTACCTGTGCTCATTCTCCCGATCTTTCGATCTTGCGTGCGTGCGTACGAGGCTGGCCAGTGTCTCTGGTGCGCAGATGTGGGGTTCGCGTCGTTAGGGCCCCCGTCCCTTCCTGCCGTTCCCTGGCCTGGCCAGTCTGTTGGAGCTGTGCAGCAGGTGACGAGCGGTTCTGGTCCGGGCGGAGCCGAGGGCGCCAGCAGCCGCGCCTGGAATCTGGCGGCGGTGGCGCCGTTTTTGGCGGGTCCAGAGCAGAGCGGGCGGCAGCTGGCGGCTGGCAGCTGGCCGCGCTGCGACTCCGCCGTGGGAACTCACCTGCCCGCAGCGGCCGCGGCGCGCGGACCGTGAGAAAGCACCTGCCAGCGCGCCTGCGCACTCGGCCCTCGCATACCGCACCCCTTCTTTCTCCAGATGGCCGCCACCTGCTCCTCCTCACCTCCTCAGCGGCGCCAGATGACGGCCGCCGCCTGCCGCACATGCTCTACTTTGCGCTTCTCCTCCAACGGAGCAGCCCAGATTTTTATCCGATTCCCCCAGTTTTTCTCAGCATATGCTTGGCAGCTTTGACTCTCCCACATCCCGTTTATTAAACAATGTAAGACGTGTATATTTCTATCGTCTATTGTCAAACCACAACTTATGAAAGATGTTTATATTTTATTAATAGGATTAAGTAGGAATAATTAAAACTTTGAACATAGCTGCTAAGGTTCAGTGACCGTGTCAGAATTATATTAGAACAACTAAGCCCTCGGTCACAAATATTAAGTCAAAATTGACCAGGTTTCGACGCTACTATGGGCGTCCTCTTCAGAATTAGACTAACTGTTCTAAAACATATTAGGTATATAATACATCAATAATATTAAAGTTTGTACTGACTGGAAAAAGATACAGTACTTACAAGTCACATATTAAAAAAGATCTAAGCCGGAAAGGCGACGTCATGAATAGTTGTGAGATGGCGAGCCGGTAAGGGCTGCTCGTACTGTGAACAAGGGTTGCAACAAGACTTAATATTTGTGACCGATGGCTTATTTGTTCTAATACAGGAATAATTAATATTTGTCATGTTGGAAATAATTGTGGTAGCAGGGAATGTCTGCACCAAAGTATTGTTGGCAGGAGAGACCGCACAGTGATATAATTTTAAAAAGGGCGGGAGAGACCGCGTAGGGATACACTTTAGGGAAAGAGCGGGAAAGACCGTGCATTGATACATTTTGTAATGGTAGCAGGGATCGTCTGAACCAGAAAGCATTGTTGGCGGGAGAGACCGCACTTTAGCGTTCGTCGGAAGTCAGTAGTAAGCGAGATGTGAAGCGACTCGGTAGCAGGTCTGAAGCGAGAGGTTGAGAGGAGCGGTGTGCCTGCCAGCCACCAGTTATGATTTGCAAGAGATTATAAACGGATGTACAGAGACATCAGCTAACTATTATCGTAAGAGGAACCAATATCATTGAATTATTTTTTTGAGAAACACAAGACTACTGAAAATATGTTTGCGCAATGCTAGTTGTAAGATTATTGTAAAAAGTAAGTCCCATTTGAACGATTGTAAAATCATTTCATTCAGAATATAGTTAATTTTTGCCAGCAATATTGCATTACTGATTATAATCCATCCCAAAAACCATCAACGAAACACTTTGCAAAATTTTATTGTTATCAAGAAAAAGTTTAACTATGAATTACGTAACTTCAGTCAAATTAATTAAAGAATAACGTCAGCTTTGGTAATAAATACAGCCACTTATTATGACAGTCCACCAGCAGCTGATAGAATATAGTCAAACAGAGTAAGTATATTCAGGCTGCATTTCGATGTAGCAGTCAGATGGCGATCCAGTAACAGTAAAAAAGGTAAGGAACAGTTTTGGATTATTGCAGGTAACGACTGAGCAGCCACGGCGACGTCACATTCTATGTTTCGTCGAAATAATCGGAAAATCACTTTTAATAAGCAGCATTTAAATTTGTATGCAAAGATTGAGAAAGAGAATTAATTTCAAAGGGAAGATTTCATTTGTTATTATTAAGCAAGAGATAGAAATCCTAAGGGAAGATTTCATAGGTTATTGTAGAAGGGAAGGTTGCCTAACAAAAGAGATATAGAGGAGACGGGAAGGTTTCAACAGGTCCTCCAATTTCTTGATGTCTGTACAACCCATTCAAGAAGTTACTGTTGTGATTTTCAGTCCAAAGAATAGTTCTCCACAATAGCGTAGCCTATCTCTGTTTAACTCCAGCTAATATGTTCACCCACCACAGTTCCTTCCATTACCTAACTGAACACTTCTCGATGTTCCTTGATTCCTCAGGCCTCCTCTTATCAACTCATTACTTCTTTTGTTCAAGTTCTTCCTCAAGCTACTTTTTCTCATAATTCGGTTCAACAGTTGTTCATTAGTTACCAGATTTACTGTTGTAATCTCCAGCATTATTCTGTTGCACCACCTTTCAAAAAGATCTCTTTTTGTCTGTATTGTTTATCGTCCATGTTTCATATCCATATAAAGCTATTCCTCAGACAAATGCTTTCACAGAAGAGTTTCTAATATATTCAAAAGTTAATAAGTCTCGTCTGCAAACACAAACAGGTGTTACTGACAGAAGAATGGAAAAATTGGTAGAAGCCTACCTCAGGGAAAGATCACTTTGGGTTCAGGGGGCACACGTGAACATGCGAGACCATACTGTCTCTGCGACGTATTATAGAAGACAGGTTATAGAAAGACAAACCTTCGTTTATAGCATTTGTACATTTAGATACAGCTTTAAAACGTTGATGGAAATAAGTTCTTTGAAATTCTGAAGATAGCAGGCATAAAATACAGATGAACGAAAAGTAATCTTGTAAAGAAACCAGACAGCAGTTATAAAAGTCGAAGGACACGAAAGGAGAACGGTAGTTGAGAAGGTAGTGAAGCGATGTCCTAGCCTATCCCCGACGTTCGCTCTGTACATTCAGAAAGCAATAAAAGAGATGAAGGAGAAATTTGAAAAGGGATTTAAATCTCAGAGAGCACATAATACTGAGACATATAATTGACTTTGTAATCCTATCAACACAAATATCAGCAAAAGGAAAGTCAGGGGTGAAGAATCAAGTCGAATTAAATCGAACGACGCTGACGGAAGTAGATTAGGAAATCGGATTCTTAAATTTAGAAGATGAGTTTTTCTATCCTGCACAAAGCAACTGGTCATGACTGAAGTAGAGAGAAAATAAAATTCCGTGGGCTATAGCAAGAAAATTATTTCCAAAAAAGAGCAATCTGTTAACATCTAGAACAAATTTAAGCTGTAGGAATTTGCTTATCAAAGTATTTGTCGGTCTTGCACAGACGTGGACTGGGGATGAAAGAAGCTGGGACTACGAAGATTTGTAATGAAATGTTGTATAATGCTTAAGATTATATGTCTAGGTCGAGCAATTAGAGAGGAAGTACAGAGTGGAAAAGGAGAAGAAAGAAATTTGTTGCCTAACGTGACTAAAAGAAGGCATCAGTTGATAGGAAACTTCCTGAAGGTTCAAAGAATCGTCAATTCAGTAATGGAGGGAACTGTGGGTGGTAAACAATGTAGAGCGAGGCAAAGGAATGAATACAGCAGGTAGGATCTTATTCAAAGATGAAGACCTTTGCACAGGATAGACTGACTTGGAGGGCTGCATCAATCCTATCTTTGAATTGAAGAGCACAACAACAGCACATTTCATCACAAGAAACCTCTCTTTTGCAGAAACGTTTGTCTTACTATTATTTTGTTTCCCAGCTAGTAATACTAGTTTTCTATTTTTCCTGTGTCATTTCCTCTCCTAATTTCCGTAGCAGCGCCTGGTTTAATTAAACTACAGTCCATTACCTTCGTTTTATTATTGTTGATGTTCATTTTACAATCTCAAGACACTACCCATTCCGTTCAACTGATCCGAGTTGTCTGCCATCTATGATAGACTTACAGTGTCATCGACAAGCCTTCAAAGATTTGCTTCTTGTCCTTCAACCTTAATTACTTCATAGTTTCTGTTTGGCTTCCTTTATTTCTTGAACTATGTGTATAAAACGCTGATACAAATGAAGAAAATGAAAAATGTTTTGATTGCTGTTGTTCGATGAATTTGCATTATTTATGAGGCAATCCGACGTCAGTAAACAATTTGAGCGGCAGCCTTTGCTGTAGCTATAACTGGGCGACTATGTAACCTTGAGTAATCTCATTCATAACATAAATACACGTTGCACAAACAGGTGTTATTCAACTTATAAAGGGGTTCCCACTACGCTGTTGTATGGGGACGGCCTTTTGGTAAGTGGATATAGAGCCTTGAGGCTAATACTTTTTCTAATTTTCCTAAGTTGTAAGTACACTTCATTTACATACAAGAAGTTTAGTTCTTTCATATGGGGTATTTAGTAAAAACGGTACTAGCCTTTGAGCATAATTCACCGTTTTCAGTTAGAGTAAGGTTTGTAGACACTGTCATGTAGGTTAAAACTGTGTCCCCGACCGAGACTCGAACTCGGGACCTTTGTCATCGCGGGCAAGTGCTCTACCAACTGAGCTACCGAAGCACGACTCACGCCAGGTACTCACAGCTTTACTTCTGCCAGTACCTCGTCTCCTACCTTCCAAACTTTACAGAAGCACTCCTGCGAACCTTGCAGAACTAGCACTCTTGAAAGAAAGGATATTGCGCAGACATGGCTTAGCCACAGCCTGGGGGATGTTTCCAGAATGAGATTTTCACTCTGCAGCGGAGTGTGCGCCGATATGAAACTTCCTGGCAGGTTCGCAGGAGAGCGTCTGTAAGGTTTGGAAGGTAGGAGACGAGGTACTGGCAGAAGTAAACCTGTGAGTACCGGGCGTGAGTCGTGCTTCGGTAACTCAGTTGGTAGAGCACTTGCCCGCGAAAGGCCAAGGTCCCGAGTTCGAGTCTCGGTCGGGCACACAGTTTTAATCTGCCAGGAAGTTTCATATCAGCGCACACTCCGCTGCAGAGTGAAAATCTCATTCTGGAAACACCCCCCAGGCTGTGGCTAAGCCATGTCTCCGCAATATCCTTTCTTTCAGGAGTGCTAGTTCTGAAAGGTTCACAGGAGAGCTTCTGTAAAGTTTGGAAGGTAGGAGACGAGGTACTGGCAGAAGTAAAGCTGTGAGTATCGGGCGTGAGTCGTGCTTCGGTAGCTCGGTTGGTAGAGCACTTGCCCGCGAAAGGCAAAGGTCCCGAGTTCGAGTCTCGGTCGGGCACACACTTTTAATCTGCCAGGAAGTTTCATATCAGCGCACACTCCGCTGCAGAGTGAAAATCTCATTCTGGAAACTGTCACGTACATTTCAAAGGGTCCACACTCGCCGTGCACTTGTTTAGCACACGCCACTTCGGACATAATCTAAAAAGAGACATTATGTCAGTAAACATTGCTTCCTTGTCATCAGAAGCTATACACATTACTTTTGTCGTGGCTCTCAGTGATACAAGCAACCACATTCCATAACTTCACTACATGATATTTGCGTATGGGATACTGCACGTTGACATTGCACCGTTACGTCTACCGCACAACACCTCGAAATTAGTCAGTAAATTATGATGAAGGAAACACGCAGTCATGTTGAACAAATAAGTCAGATGTCTGCATTGTGGAATAGTAAGGAAATCATGAAATAAGAAATTCGAAAAAAAGAGAAATATGACTGATTGGTACTTTTCAGAGGAATTATCCAGAGATTTTTATAACAGCGGTTTAGAAACCCAAATGCGAAAATTAGACACGAATTTGAACCAGTGTAATCAGAAAAATGGATTTGGTGTTAGCATTGTCTTTGTTTCCAGACGCTGATTAAGGGTGATTTTACAGTATTTTGATGTGTTGGTAAATGTGCCAACACCTTGTAGACAGAGGAGGCCGAAATCTAACGCAGACAGGCGTGAATTCTGGAACAGGATAAGTAGTGAATTCTAATAAGAAAAGTATGCAGCTCCTCGAATACTTAACTTTATTCTATCCTTGTGGTACATCGCTCTTGATAATACAAATAAGACTATCTTCAGATACGGTTAATGGCACCTTGCTAGGTCGTAGCCATGGACTTAGCTGAAGGCTATTCTAACTGTCTCTCGGCAAATGAGAGAAAGGCTTCGTCAGTGTAGTCGCTAGCAAAGTCGTCGTACAACTGGGGCGAGTGCTAGTCCCTATCTCGAGACCTGCCTTGTGGTGGCGCTCGGTCTGCGATCACACAGTGGCGACACGCGGGTCCGACATGTACTAAATGGACCGCGGCCGATTTAAGCTACCACCTAACAAGTGTGGTGTCTGGCGGTGACACCACATATTTAACTCCAATCCTTACCTCCATTTTCTTCTGACGTTTATTCTACCCACCATCTTCCAGTTTTTCGTATTATTATATGTATTTTTCAAATAGCTTTCCTTCAGGCAGTCTCGTCTTCCACCATTCTGCTGTTTTCCACGGCAGCCTTCCCATTTCAAAATGTCTAAACTTCTTTTCTCCACTGACACTATGTTGTTTACATCTGAGACGTTCGAGTTGAAGTTACTTCTTCTGCACCATACTGTTTAAGCAAAACCGGGAATAACGTTACTGAGTCGCTGAATGGACAGAATCCAGCGAATATTTGAACTATGTTTAATTTATGGACTGATTACTGCAAAAACCTCCACTCCTTTTTGCACGCGTCCAAAGTAATGATGAATGCCTAACTCTGAGAAAGAAACTTGTCATTCTCGCGTTTAGCATTCTGTAGAAGTTTAAAATTCTGGCTACAGAGGGGCTTTAAATTTTGGCCAAATTAAACGTTTTTCAACACCCGCTAAGGCTTTATTTGAATCATTTTATGCTTGTGCTGGAACTTAGATACACGTCAGTATTTCAACACTCACCACGGTTTCATTTTGGCGTATGTAATCATCGACAGAAATTGTGAACACACACATTGTTCGACATGTGCGAAAAAATTTAATATCTACGTCGACAGTCTTTAATATTTCGAGATGTATGTATTGTAAAACGAACTTAGTGAGGCGGGTCACATCCGCTAACATGTACGGTTCCAGGATTCGGTACAAGTATGGGCCACAGTCTGTCACTGTCGCTGCCTCTTTGCTACTCTGCCACCCGTTACCATCACGTTGGCTTCCAAAGTTAACTTGGCATCAGTCACACTTAGGAAGTGCCACGTATATAAAATGTTTAAGTATAATAATAATAATGCGTTTAATTACCATTAAATATTTAATGTAATAATTATAATTTACTTACATCACTGAATAGAGCTATGGTTTACAAAAAATGTTAGAGAAGTTACAATTCAGAAAAAATAACGACTTACAAAATCACCTCCGAAAATTTTATAAATAAATCTTTCAGGCAATTAATAGGAGAACCATAATCGCAAAGAACCCTCACCTCTTTGATAGTATAATTTACACAAGGCATGGGGAACCATTCCACATCGTCAACATTGTGTCTGTACTTACGACTTTTTGTACACTGCCCAGTCACGTTGTAGTGACCAGCTGTCAAAAGCAGCAACAGTGACCTTTGTAAGGTGGCTATAATTTCGCACCTTACATGCACTCATCCACATACTTTGCCGTGAACTCCAACCACAATTAGATATCATTTGATAGGTTGTACATCGTATATATGAATATATGAAGGAAACTGACATTGTCACGTAGGCCTTGTAAATAACTGTTAACGCTTAACGCATGAAAGGTGACGGACTGTCTTTATTATCATACTAGTAGAGGTCGGAACGACAGTGGAAATGAAACGGTATGCGGAACTCAAGCCCTGGGTGGAAGGCCCACACAGGTGTGTTGGTCCTGCTTAAACACAGGAAGCAGCAAGACGGACGTTGGGACACCTGACCGCTGGGGCACAATAGAGTCGTGACCGGCCCATATTATAGCCAAACCGGAAGGATTATACTTCGGAAACCAGGAAAATCTTGGACGCAGCTGAGAGGAACGAGGAAGCGTCACCTCGGAAACCATGCAGGCTGGGTTATTTCCAAGGATTTTTACTCAGAAGCGTACCATTGTACGAGTATAGGTTTTTCCTCCCAAACTTTCCTCGCTGGACAACAAAAGACTAAAATATGGTTGATCGGCGTTCGGAAGAACCTGTAGAGAGGGAGAATATTCCGTGGTTTCGGGAATATGATTCGTTCTCCGAATTACAAGGGAGGGGAGCCAAGCCTTGCTGGGAGGCCAGCGGTGGAGAGACGAGGTCTTCCGCTGTGAGCGCCCGTGTGTGACGGTCGCTCGAAAACAGCTTTGTTGGTAGAGACGGACTTGCTGTCTTTGCTATCAGGAGAATTTATAGTTAGAACAGTTAGGCACTGTGCTGTTGCGAACCTATACGATTCTGGAGCGTTTAGTAATTGAGAGCACTTCCTCTGCCTATACTTACGTTGAGAAGTTATCTGAAGTCCATCCTTGTGGCTGGGAGTTCGCGTTCTTCGTCTGTATAACACAGAGAGGAGAAGACAGTATTAGAGTATATTAGTCAGAGGACAGCCTTCAGCCATCATAGTGTTTGAAAGAGTTTATTTGTGGCTGCAGTTCTTCCATCGTCGCGGACGAGTACGAGAACCATCATTTCGACGCACCGGGCGCAGTACATACGGTAATATCGCAAATTGCTTCGGCTTATTGGGGCTATAAAAGCTAAACAGCTGTGATCACATTAGTATATTCCCACTGAGGTTCCACACCACTGTAGATCTTCTTTGAAAGTGGTGTATTCTAGTGTTTGGTAGGTAGATCATGTCAGTCATTTCGCGTTATTGATATTAGACTGCGCAGTCATAATAAGGGGCAGAGTTGGGCAATTAATTAATTATTTTACTTAGGAAATGTAAAATTTGTAATATAAAGGTTTTTTAAAAATCTACAATGAATATATAAGCAGGAACAACGTTTATCATTTAGTAGGATTAGTTGCCTTCATCATTCATTTATGTTTAGATTGTAATTTACAGAATTAAGAGCCCCTATGATCGGCTTCAGGGGGTAGTCAGACAGGGCCAAATCTTAATTTTAGCGTTTATTATTTTCCGTTGCGCACATTCATTTTAAACCCGCCAGGATTAGTATCATAGGCCTTTTGCAGCACGCACCACAGCGCCACGTGCAGGAAGAGAGTCAGTCAGGTTCTGGAAGGTACCGACAAGGATGTGGAGCCATGCTGACTCCAGTGGAGTGTTAAGTTTTTCGGTTGAGGATCCATGGCGCGAACAGATTGATCGACGTACGTACACTGCGACCTATGTGACACGTTGCACTGTGCTGCTGGTAAGTGTCATTGTGCTGAGGAAAAAGCTCTTAGGGGTTGACACGGTCCCCAGGGATATCTGCATATATATGTTGGTTCAGCGTGCCTTCTAAAACAATGAAATCACTCAGGGAATGCCGCGAAGACATTCCCCAGACCACACTGCATAGAGGGTGTTTACTTTCAGAGGCTTCATGCCGTACACTCTACGACGATCTGTCAGATGGGGCATGAAACGTGATTCATCTGGAAAGGCCACCTGTCTAGTTGCGGTACTGGCGTGGAAATTACAGTCTTTGTCGCCAGTGGACGGCAGTCAGCATGGGTGCATCAGCCATGGGCCTGCTGTGGTGGCCCATATGCAGAAACGTTTCTAGAATGGAAAAGGAACCGTCAGTTCATCTGGACGGTCAGCTGTTCAATTGTTTCACATCTATTCGCCCGTACAAATCTCCGTTCACCTCTTCCATCTATGGTCCTTGGTGCTCCACAGTGCCCTCAGCCGTGTTCGGTGTACTTTAACCACCGCTGCACACGAGTCGTTTACAAACTTAGCAGTATCGCAAATGCTCCCACCGTCGCCTCGAAAGGCAATGATCGTGCCATTTTCGACGTCAGATAAATCGCTCCATTTCGGCATTAGCTGAACGACTGCACTGTTCTCCGCCTTCCCCCCGACTCCCTTTATATGCCTCCCAATGCTAGTACTGCCACCTGCCATCTGTGAGTGGTCACTGCACGTTGACGTCGAACATAAAGGGTGGTCACGTCAGTTGACTGGACCGTGTAAAAGCTGTCTCAAAAAAACCATTACAAAATGCTGTAATGTCGTTAGTAAAGAAACACTGTTAGTCACGTGTAAATGAATGTAAACATCTCAAAAAAATGTTTCAAATGGCTCTGAGCACTATGGGACTTAAGGTCTGAGGTCATCAGTCCCCTAGAACTTAGAACTACTTAAACCTAACTAACCTAAGGACATCACACACATCCATGCCCAAGGCAGGATTCGAACCTGCGACCGTATCGGTCGCGCGGCTCCAGACTGTAGCGCCTAGAACCGCTCGGCCACTCCGGCCGGCCTGTAAACATCTCAATTGGGGATGGCAAGCATCCTCAGATCTCATCATTCAAAAATAAACGTCTATAAAATCAACTGGTTGCAGCAAACTCATTATAAATTATCCCCAGTTACAACAGTTGCCAAAATAAAAAGTCCAAAAAGAAAGTAAAAAAACAGCAGTACCACGAACTAGTTACGCATATTGGTCACAAATTGACACTTATACACTTATAGAAGAAAGATACAAAATAGTATACTTTGGCGGCCGTTGGAAGAATCGGTGATGGTGTAGCGCAGTTTCAGTTCGCAGCTGGCAAAACAGGCCCCTGTTCACCGTTGCAGTGGTGTGTGCTGCAAAAGATTGTTATTGCCGCTTTTGACAGCTGGTCGCTACAACGTGAGTGGGCAATGTATAAAAAGTCGTAAGTGCAGAAACAATGTTGACGATGTCGGAAGATTCCCCATGCCTGGTGTTAATTATGTTATTAAAGCGGTGAGGGATCTTCGTGATTATAGTTCTTACATTAATTGCGTGAAAGATTTATTTATCAAATTTTCGGAGGTGTTTTTGTAAGTCGTTATTTTTTCTATATTGTAACTTCTCGAACATTGTTGTAAACCAAAGCAGTATGTCGACACCAGGGAATTAAGTATTTGGGAATTTCATTCCTTGTACTCAGTTGTACAGTAACTGTACCTCGCAGACAGACACGTGAACAATACACATAGATGTCACGGTTTGAAAGAGGACGTGTAGTTTAGTTTAAGGAAGCTAGCTGGAGTAGTCAATAAATCACACGACATCTGAATAAGACGATGCCACTGTTCGACGATGTTTGCAGGAGTGGGTGAACCATGACAGAGCACGGCGTCAAGATTGAAGCTGTCGACCTAGAGAGACGACAGAACGAGAGGTCCGAGCAATCGTGTGAGAGGCGCTCAGAGATCCAGGTTCGTCGTTATCATCGACCGACGCGAAACGGGTGATGCAGTGACCACAACAGGTTGCTCAAATAAGGGGGACTGGGCTCACGGCACCCCTTGTGCCGACTGCAAATGACGTCTCCCTTCGGTATGAGCCCCAGTGACCAGTGAAGAAGACTTGTCTGGAGAATCCCTGGACAGCGGTGGGATAACGCACGGCTCGGCAACTAGTAGGGATGGCTTGGGGTGCCACTTCATTTCATTGCAAGACACTTTCGGTTGTCATCTGCGGCACCCTTACAGCACAGCGGTAAGTAGAGGTTGCACTCCATAACAAGCAATCCTGAGCTTACATTTTAGCAAGGAAATGCCCGCCCGCGCACCATAAGAGTTTCTTCTGTTTGTCTTTGAGCTCGCCAAACCCTACGGTTGCCAGTATATCACCGGAACCCCCCCCCCCCCCCCCCACCACTATTGAGAGTGCTTGCAGTATTATGGGTGTGGTGTCACCGCCAGACACCACACTTGCTAGGTGGTAGTCTTTAAATCGGCCGCGGTCCATTAGTATACGTCGGACCCGCGTGTCGCCACTGTCAGTGATTGCAGACCGAGCGCCACCACACGGCAGGTCTAGAGAGACGTCCTGGCACTCGCCCCAGTTGTCAGCCGACTTAGCCAGAGATGGATCACTGACAACTACGCTCTCATTTGCCAAGACGATAGTTAGCATAGCCTTCAACTACGACCTAGCAAGGCGCCATAGCATTTGATATTGAGATTAGAACATGTACCGTCAAGAGCGATGTACACCAATTGTGGATTAAAGTTAAGTATTATATCAACTACGTACTTTATTTGCTACTATTAATTCCCTTAACTGTTCCAGACCTCGCGCCAGTCTGCGTGAGTTTAAAAGCGTGCATTTCGGCCTCCTCTAGCAACACAGTGTTGGCTCTTCTGCCAACACTACAACGGGTAGGGCCCTCCAACCAGGTCGGGAACTTTGACAATATAACCTTGCAATTGACAAAATTTGGCACGATATCCCTCAGGACGATATCCAATAATAAATGTCAAGCCGAATAACTACTTCCATCAGGGCCAGAGGAGATCCAATGAGTTATTGACTTGCACAGTTCGTGAAGCTCCTTCTCTTGCATATATTATCCAATTTTTCTGAAACTGTAATGATTTGTTTTTCTGTACATGTGCATCACGTCAACCTATTTCCAGCCCATTCGGATAATTCTTTCGCCGTGTGTGTAGTTTTTTGTTTTGGAGTCCACTTGTGATGGATGATCGCATAGGGATGCGTTGTTTCTGTAACACTAAATAAATGTAATGTGAATTCCTCGCTCTCTCCCCCCCGAATTTCTTCCGTGGCCGAATAGAAGCCAACTGCACACCGGATTCGTCCCGCTGCCCACCCCCGAGTTTCATAACGCAAAAATCGAAGACTGCACTCGCTATTGTCAGTATTGCACCAAGCATTGTGATTGTGAACACTGGCCTGGAAACTATGGCTGTACAAGAGTGCAGGCTACAGGAATGCTGTTTCTTTGAGCCCTTTATGCCTACGTTCGGGAAGTCAGCTTTCGTGTTATTCTGTTTCTTAGTGGAGAGTATCGGCGGACTTGGGAATCATATAGGATTTATTGTTGACAGCAGGTGCGACTGGCAGGTGCTTAAGCAATTTTAAAGGAATGAAACTATAAGGTCCCAGAGACCTTTTAAAGTTTCAAACATCTATGACGTGTAATTGCAGACTGAAGTGACGAAAAAAAAAATTGTAGTAAGGTCGGGTTTCAAACCTGGATCACCTGCTCACAACGTAGTTGCACTCGCTAACCACTACACCGTCCATGCACTCTGCGCAACTGCATGGACTGCCCTAGTATGACCCTCTTCTCAATTCAATTTCCCCTCACACCTCAGCACACTTCGTATTTCTGCAAAACTCGAACGATATTGCAGAGGCTCTCCACCTGTATTGGAATACCACCTCAGCATCGAATGCAACGGGGGATCCTGGCGAAACCCTGGCACAGGTACTTTAACCAAATGGAACCATATGGTTCCAGGCGGGAATGGGAATTTGGACTGAGGAGACGTGCGAGCACAGTCCACTGTGCCAGGGTGGCGTAGTTGTTAGCGGATTTTCCTAATGAACAGCAGACGCAGGTTCAAAACCCGGCATTGGTACAAATTTTCATTCACCGCTTCACTCTGCATATACAAAGCAACTTCACCTGGGTAGAATGTTACGACAGAGTCTGCAAACCCACCCATGCGAGCAGATCCTCACGGAAACAGACTAAGTTCTAGAGCCTGTCGCCGTTTTCGAGACGTACTTTTCATGCTACTTGAACTAATGGATCCACCCACGCCTGTCTACCAAGGAGTTCCACACTGGCTGGTCCATCCGAGATCCCATCAGTCCGAATGGATTCCTCGGTGCCGAATGTTTTCCGGATTAAAAGTCCATAAATTAAAGTTCATGGAGAAGAAATAGAAACTTTGAGGTTTGCCGATGACATAGTAATTCTGTCAGAGACACCAAAGGACTTGGAATAGCAGTTCAACGGTATGGACAGCGTCTTGAAAGGAGGATACAAAATGAACATCAACAAAAGCAAAACAATGAGAATGGAGTGTAGACGAATTAAACGAGGTGATGTTGAGGGCATTAGGTTAACGAACAAGTTTTTCTATTTGGGCAGCAAGATAGGATGTACGAAGCAGAGAGGATATACAATGTAGACTGGCAACGTCAAGAAACGGGTTTTTTGAAGAACAGAGATTTGTTAACACCTAATACCGACTTAAATGTTAGGTAGCCGTTCCTGTTGAAAGGGTACAGTACTGCCCGACATTGAAAATAGGTACAACATACTTCATTATTTTTGTCAGAACAACACATTTTTTTTGTAAAATAACTCAATTTCAATTAATACAGCGAAGCCAGAAACCAGTGTGGGAAAGAATGACAATTTATTTATTTAATTGCTCACATGTACACTCCCACAAAATAAATCCGTACATCCAGTTTGATGAGATCTGTGAAATGAATAAATGTATGGTCGTCTGCTAACCGCAGATAGTGAATGTGAATATATGATCATCTTTGAGACGATCCTTTGGCCACCTTTGGTGGGACCAAAGAGATGAAATTTACATGAGCTTTGAGCACCTGGAATGTGGCTGACCAATACGGTAGCAAGGTGCTCCCCCACTTCGGCAGAGGTGCGAGAGAACCTGAAGAACGGCCATGTTTCGGCACTCTGCCGCTGGATCTTGTGCTGTTAAGACCTGTCTTAGGTGTGCTCTGTAAAGACAAAAGAGTGGAGCCATGGTATGCATGTGGAATATTTAAGAGTAGTTTGAAATAATAATTTCTCTATTTCAGGAACTTTTGTGGGGAGAATTAAATGTCAGGCAGGTAATATTAATGGGATCGTAGTAATCTTCGGAAGTGACCAACGGTCACAATGAAACCACGTGTAGCAATAAGTTGAAATACTTCCATGTGATTACGTTAAGCTGAATTACTAGCGTGTGTACAATAAGTTGAAATATTTAAGAAATGGCGTGTGCAGGACTTGAAATTAGAGGCGAGTACTTCCACGTGGTGAGTACTGTGTGAGTCTCAATCTGTGTATGAGACAAAGGATAAAGAGAAGTACTCGTCCATGGTATCAGTTGAGGACTCGCGTGTGTGATGAATATGTTCTTAACATTACTTTGCGTGATATGTTTCCGTGTGACGCTTGATTCAAACTATAATACTCTGAGAGAGAAGCAAGGTGAGTCGGCCGTCAATCCAGCAACGCCACTTGGCTTGCATTGCACAGGAAGACGTGCATATATCTCCAGAGTTCATAGTAGGAAAGTAGAATTACGAAATGGGGCAGTGTCGTGTGAAACTGGGATAAATATTAATTGAAGTGGGAAAGCTGAAAGTGATAATGTTGTGACTATTCCCTGTGTTGTATTTCATGTCGTAGTGTGGTGTATGTCATGTAAATTAAGTATGTGTGGTTTGCATAGGAGAGTAGCGAGGTAGTTTCAAAAGATTAGTGAGTTATGCTTGTTCCTTCGGTACCACTCGGTCTGGAGGAGAGTTTCGTGATAATGATTGTGATAGTCGAAGTGTGAGATATAATAAAAGATCCACCATCCTATCCAGAAAGTGCACTGTAGCGTTCAATAATTACGAGACCATAAGGTAGAGAATCACCAATGTAAAGCCATGCCCTCTGGGCGGAATTTCTCGTGTTACTGTTGTAGGTTATAGAATTTGAGTGTTTAGGTTATAGAATTTATCGGAATAAATACGATAGTGAAAAGAAAAAGATTGGTGGACTTTTCCTTCGAATTGTATGTTGTCATGATATCCAGAATTTATAATGTGTGCGCCACTCATATTCAGTGCGATGGCCATGTGTTGATAAAAGCCGTTAAATAATTAAAAAAAATGTGGTATTGCCAGTGCGTAGTGAACAGTCAGAGTTCTGTAAATTACTGATAGTCAGATGTGCGTTTCCGTTGCGTATTATTCATATAGGAGGATAATTTGTAACTTAATTGTGAGTACGAGAGTTCATGTTACTTGATAAATAAGAATGAATCCACGCGCTTGGCAGACCACTCATCTTGCAGGCCTGACTACTTGATGCCACAGTATGAACAAGGCATGTGGGTGCCTCTCACTGTAAGTGTGAAGTGTAGCCTTGTATGAAAGTGAAACGTGGAAGATAAACACCTTAGACTAGAAGAGAATAGACGCTTTTAAAATGTGATGCTACAGAAAAATGCTGAAGATTAGATGGGCTGATCACGCAACTAATGAGGAGGTACTGAACGGAACTGATGAGAAAAGAAGGGATCGGTTGACAGGACTCATTCTACAGCATCAAGGGATCACCAATTTAATGTTGTAGGAAAAAGTTGGGGGGGGGGGGGGTTAAAATTTTAGAGGGAGACAAATAGATTAATACAGTAAGGAAATTCAGAAAGATGTACGTAGCAGTAGTTGTTCGGAGATGAAGAGTCTTGCACAGGATAGATTAGCATGGAGAGCTGCATCAAACCAGTCTTCGGACTGGAGATCACAAGTCAAAACCAGTAGACGCTGATTTTTAAGCTTTCGATTACAGGCATACGAGAAATTTAGTTTTGACAATCTTATACAGTGTGCACGTCATAAATTATGTTGGCCATTATGCTATCTCACACGTGTTTCTTTAGCATGCAGTTTACGCAGCACCGTATGGAAATCCTTTCGAAAGTAATAGTTTGTTACCTACATCCGTTGCCCTTAAGGTATGACATACGAAAGACGTGATTCAGGTTTCACACGCGCTAAGTTTCCAGAGTCCTTTTCAGTAAGCCTGCAGCTTGCATGTGATCGAAAAAAGATATAATTAATTCATCTTGCTGTACTATTTATTTGTTAATTCGCAGTGATACAAATTACACGACGAGCTCGTTTCGGCGTTTTGCCATTATCAAGTGTACTTGGTAAGACGGCATCACAGGTAGGATAGTGTTCCTTACGTCTATGTTAGTCTATGTCTACATATGCAACCATCTCGTTACGTCTTAGCTGATATGACGTGGTCCATATGGCACCTTGGAGGGCAAATGTCGGTTCTCATTTTGTTACGAGTTGATCATGTTATTTATATTTGCCTAACCTTGTAAAGGTATTTTTGACAGCTCTGGCTCCAGAGATGTTATATATTTACTATGGCATTTCTATTAAGTCATTGATACGTTTAATTTTTCGTTGTTAGTATTGTTGTTGTTTTGCCATAAATGATAAAGCTTTCTGTTGTTTTCTATTTATAACGATAATTTACCTTTTTTCTTCTATAATGTCAATAAAATTTTCAAGGTATTTTTCATATTTAAAATATGTTTGTTCGTTGAGGACGTCTTCTGGGTATCTCTCTGTATGAGAGTAAACTTACATTTCCTCCAAAATGTTCATCCTATGCCCTTTATGTAGATGGAGCACAATCTTTGGGCATTTTCAATATTTTCTGCTTGATGTTCTTGCTTTTTGTATACAAGTAAAATGTGGATTCCTTGCTTTCAGAATTTCGCATGTGGTCTTTGAATCTGATTCCGGAAGTCATGCCTGTTTGTCCGATATAAAATTCATTGCTGTCGTCACAAGAACGTTTGTAGACGCCTGGATTTGAAAATGTGGAGGTGTTGATTTCTGGTCTGGGCTTCAAATTGTAATTTGCACGAAACTGATATTTTATTTTTATTTCCTTAAACAAACTTTTCATCTCTTCCGACATTTGGCCGATGTGTGGTGTTGGAACATAGGTAGGTTTTTTTGTGATTTTTTCTTCTCTTTTTAATGTCATGCCATCTGTTTTTGTTTTGTGAGCTGTTCATACAATTTTAGCACTGTTTTGGGGTGAAAGTCATTTCGTAGTGCTACGTTTTCTACTATTTTTATTTCATTCTGGTTGTGGAGAAGAGGTCGTTACCACCGCTGAACTTGGCGACAAGTGCCAGAGGGAATGTTCCATAGTCAGATAAGGACTGAAGCCCAAATCGGTAGATCTGTAGTCTGGAACGCAGCGGATGAGCCCAATTTGGGAAGGAGGAAAACCAGCTGTTGGTGCGAGGCAGAAATTTGGCAATGCCGGCCGAGGGAGGATCCGGTCGGTCGCTGCCGGGACATTTTCGGAGAAAGACCGGGAGCGGGTTGTATAGGCAGCAGACGCCGTGCTCATAAACTTTAGCGGATCGTCTGCAGCCGCCGCTGGTCCATTTGCAAGCTGCTCCGTCGCCTCTGCGCCCTGCAGTACTCTACGGGGCTTAACTCAGAGGTCACTGAATTACTTAAATGCGTTGATGTTCTTCGGACACATGTTGACAGGATAAGGTCACACCTGAAGAGCTTATTTCCAAACTCCGTGTTAGACCAATATTCAATCGCAGTGAGAAAAACGTAGGCTAGATGTTTTTCCATTTTTCCTTCAAAAGTGGCGATTGTCCTTTATAAAATGGTATCTGAAAATCATTCCCAAAGCTATATATTTCCTTCTGGTCTTCAGCTAAAAACTGTGTAATGTTCCACTTACGAGAGGCGTTCAATGAAGAATGCAACACTTTTCTATTCTCGGCCAATTTCGGATGAGAAAATGCGCAGCCTTCAAAATGGCGTCTTTAACGGAGGTGCGTATCATGCAGAGAGCTGTCATTCCCTTTCTTTTGGCAGAAAACCAAAGCATCGCAGATACTCATACATGCTTGCAGAGTGTCTACGGAGAACTGGCAGTGAACCAAAGCACGGCGAGCCGTTGGGCGAGGTGAGTGTAATCATCGCCGAAAGGTCGCACAGACCTGCCCGATCTCCCACGTGCCCTCAGGAAACTGCAGAAGTGACTATAGCATGTTCGTCGCCACAAAAAGTAAACGAACTTCTCCTTCTTCATGACAATGCAAGGCCTCACAGGAGTATGAGCACCCGAGAGGAGCTCACAAAACTCCATTGGATTGTTCTTTCTCATTCACCCTACAGCCAGGATCTCGCACCTTCCGACTTCCACCTGTTCGTTGCATTACTTACTGAACGATCCACGTACAAAACTTAAAAGTATGCAGCTTTGTGATAGTTTCTGCACTTTTGGTAATTTTGGTAACATATATCTTAGAAGAAAGATTAAGGATAGGCAAACATACGTTTCTAGCATTTGTAGACTTAGAGAAAGCTTTTGACAATGTTGACTGGAATACTCTCTTTCAAATTCTAAAGGTGGGAGGGGTAAAATACAGGGAGCGAAAGGCTATTTACAATTTGTACAGAAACCAGATGGCAGTTATAAGAGTCGAGGGGCACGAAAGGGAAGCAGTGGTTGGGAAGGGAGTGAGACAGGGTTGTAGCCTCTCCCCGATGTTGTTCAATCTGTATATTGAGCAATAAGTAAAGGAAACAAAAGAAAAATTCGGAGTAGCTACTAAAATCCATGGAGAAGAAATAAAAACTTTGAGGTTCGCCGATGACATTGTAATTCTGTCAGAGACAGCAAAGGACTTGGAAGAGCAGTTGAATGGAATGCACTGTGTCTTGAAAGGAAGATATAAGATGAACATCAACAAAAGCAAAACAAGGATAATGGAATGTAGTCTAATTAAGTCGGGTGATGCTGAGGGAATTAGATTAGGAAATGAGACACTTAAAGTAGTAAAGGAGTTTTGCTATTTGAGGAGCAAAATAACTGATGATGGTCGATGTAGAGAGGATATAAAATGTAGACTGGCAATGGCAAGGAAAGCGTTTCTGAAGAAGAGAAATTTGTTAACATCGAGTATAGATTTAAGTGTCAGGAAGTCATTTCTGAAAGTATTTGTATGGAGTGTAGCCATGTATGGAAGTGAAACATGGACGATAAATAGTTTGGACAAGAAGAGAATAGAAGCTTTCGAAATGTGGTTCTACAGAAGAATGCTGAAGATTAGATGGGTAGATCACATAACTAATGAGGAAATATTGAATAGGATTGGGGAGAAGAGAAGTTTGTGGGACAACTTGACCAGAAGAAGGGATCGGTTGGTAGGACATGTTCTGAGGCATCAAGGGATCACCAATTTAGTATTGGAGGGCAGCGTGGAGGGTAAAAATCGTAGAGGGAGTCCAAGAGATGAATACACTAAGCAGATTCAGAAGGATGTAGGTTGCAGTAGGTACTGAGAGATGAAAAAGCTTGCACAGGATAGAGTAGCATGGAGAGCTGCATCAAACGAGTCTCAGGACTGAAGACCACAACAACAACAACAGATACGTACTGTGACGTTTGATGGAATTTTATAACCTTTATTCTTTAATTATGTCAGAAATAAATTTCTGTGTGGAAAGAGGTACTCAGAACCTGGAATATTAACTGTCGTAAACTTGCTCCCAGGTAAGGCTCAAATTATTAAATATCGTCTAAGATAGTAGCAAGTATAGCAAATTCTTCTGTCAAAAAGTTGGTCGATCTTGTGTTTTTTAATGCCACGCAATTATAAATTTGCTACAAATTTGCCATGACTTAAGACTTTCGAATTATCTACACACAGAAAAACATTCGTCGTAAAGTTTATCAATTTTCTGAGGTAAAGTTTTCTAATTTTCGTGAAACTGAAATACTTGTTGGCCTGTCCTCATTGAAGCAATATACAGTGAATAAAAAGTAAACTGACCTAAGCATCGTAATAAAACAAAACTTTTACACACTTATTTACGCTTTTGTTCATATGAGAAAGAAACAGGTCAGCATACTTGCTTTTAACGTACAATACCGTAATCTAGGTAATAAGTTCGAACTCGTAGACACTTACTTACAGGTTCAGTGGTGTGACAGAAAGTGATTCATTCAGTACAAAGTTCTAACCAATACTTTGAAACAAAATTATAATGCGAAATAAAACTTTGTTTTTTTGTCTAAACCATTCGAATAAAACCCTAATTTCATCAATGACACATTTTTCTACAATTTAAATTCCTACATTTGTTTCTGCAGGTATGGTCTCAGTCACAAAGTTGTCCCTTAATCTACAGAAATAACTTTTTTCGATTTAAAGTGACCGATTTTTTTTTTTGGAAACGATCATACGAAAAAAATTGTAATAAACATGAACCTTAATAACATACCAGAACATCTACAGGTATCAGTACTTATTCATCTTAGATACTGTACAACAAGTCTCTTCTAGTATGACCTCTTTGCCTTCCATATTCTGGGAGGAGGTAGTATGCGCCACGGCAAGAAAAAGAAACGTCCAGCAAACATGGGCTGTAAAATCCATACCGTAAGGGCGATGAGCCCTTGTTCAGTGGAAAAGATGTGTTTCACAGAATCTAAGATGAGAAGTAGTCATAGCTCTTGAGAAATGCACATCAGAGCCCATGTTTACTCGACACTTTATCCTTGTTTTGATCCATACTACCACCTCACAAAATGCGGAGAGCAAAGAGATAGCAGCTGAAGAGATTTGTTTCATGGTATCGAAGATGAATAAATGCACGTAGTTCTTAAAGTACGCATTGCACAGCTCCTGTTTACTAGTTATATCATCTTAGCTTCTGCTAGTCAGCTCTTCAGAGTTGTTGGCAATAGCAGAAAGTTTCCAAGGGAGCTACAGACAGGTTTTTCCGCCTTTCTACATGGCTTTGTCACCAGCTTAGGAGTAATGCACATACTTGTAGCGCCCATTATTAACGGCTGTACTATTCAAGAACAGTTTGCAACAGAGCTCTGTGTTGAATGTTACCAAAGTAATACCTCAATCATAAAGTTGCCCTCTTTTCGGTACATTTTTTATTCGCCATCAAAATGTTCAAATATAAAGCTAGTATAATGAATCTCATTGAGTTGGTGAGTGATGGGAGAAAGCTGACGAGTGGGAATTCTTAATAAAGGCATTAATAATTCTAAAAAAAAAAAAAAAATGTAGCGTGTCCTTTGCAGACTACGTTCGAGTCGCCACCCAGTATCACATTCCGGAGAACGGAGGTGAAGAACAATGGAACTGTATCCAAAACCTGCCTCTGTTTCCTGAAAAAGCATGACATGACGCTGTCAGACAGTTGTTGCATAATGTAATCCTGGACTGATCGATCTGTAACTGCGCCAGGGCTATTGTAGCTATCGCTGATACTTTTTAAAAACTGTTAGGCATTTATTTGTACGAGGTGCAGTTTCTTTGAAGTTATTGAAGAGTACGAGTATATTGTATTTGAATTCAGTGAGCAATGATTTATCTTACAAAGTGAACTGATGGGAAAGAGTTCTCGTGTTATTTTAAATTATTACGCATAGTGTGCAGTTTTTAAATCGCTGCGAGACGCTACGACACCCATTTGCTCCTTGGAATTAATGCATTGTATTCAGTGGTGTTGTACGCAAATTGAAAGTGGAAAGGGGAAGAAAGGAAAGAAATGGAAAGGGAGGGATCATTACTACCAGAAGCATCGGGGCATTAGGCGCAATCTGCGGCGACGAGTGAAAATGTGTACCAGACTGAGTTTCAAACCCGGGATATCCTGCTAACTAGGCAGGTGCTCTAAGAACAGATTCCACATATTCCCATAATTTGATGAGCCTAGCTCGGTAATGGTTCCACCTTTTTAAGTGTGGATATACAAATACGTCCGACCGCCTGTGAGAATCTCAGAGAGCGAATATGGAGGGCCGGCCTGATGGCCGAGCTGTTCTAGGCGCTACAGTCTGGAACCGCGCGACCGCTACGGTCGCAGGTTCGAATCCTGCCTCGGGCATGGATGTGTGTGATGTCCTTAGGTTAGATAGGTTTAAGTAGTTCTAAGTTCTAGGGGTCTGATGACCTCAGAAGTTAAGTCCCATAGTGCTCAAAGCCATTTGAACCATTTTTGAATATGGAGGAAATGGTTAGGAAGCGCAGGTAGATGGCGCTCGATCGGAATGTGGATCAGCTGTGAAGCATACCTAGGTAGTCCGCCCAGTTGCGATAACGCTCTGTGCCACAGTGGGTAACGCACCTGCCTAGTAACCAGGAGATCCCGGGTTCGAATCCCGGTCTCGTTCATGTTTTGACTCGTTGCTGCTGAATCCGCACCATGTCCCGATGCAGCTGACGGCAGTGATCCCCTCCCATTCCTTTCCTTTCATCCTCTCACCACCTCAATTTACATACAATGTATAACAGCTGCAGATTCTGCATGGTGTCTGTTATGGACATGGCCGAAAGAACAGACACCCTTTCATATAATTCAGTGGTGTTCTTTAGGGCGCCAGTAGCGGTGAGGCTTTTATTTTTGCTGCTGTCTGACGCTAAACCTAAGGCCCTAGATATGATTTTTATACTACGAACGTAATGTTTTCCGTGGACTTTTGTTCTAGGTCTCTTAATTGCTGGTAAACCGGAGTAAAATTATAAACCATAAATACCAATTAATCTATCAACAGAAGAGTTTGTGTGACTGTAGCGCCTAAAATCCCAGATATCTCCATAGCAACAAGGCGATGAATCTTTGTGAGGACAGGAAAAGTTCTAAAGAACTTCCTCGCGTTTAAAGAATACGCATTAAACATCGAAGTTAGGAAAACAAAATGAACGAAAAGTGCATAATTTAATTCCACATGCATGTCCTTAATAATTTCCTTCTTTGCTTTATGCAGTCATTAATACTATACTTAAGAAATATCATGCGATATTTTTTTTTCGCTGCCTTCTCCATCCAATGCCGTTTACCGACTGACTCATTCCCTTTTAGCAATAATTGGCTCCCCAAAGGAAGAGGGGTGACCCATCCCGCAACCCTCTCATCTTCCACGAATGGGGCCGTTGGAAACCGGCCATCAGCAATGTCATTATGCTGTGAGGCGTTACCACCTTCCACGTCACCCTCTGTCTAGCACGTGGACGAGAACACCAGGACTCTCCCTCAACTGACACCAAGTTCTTGGTGGCTTCGTTGATCTCTCCAGTAGCTTTAAACGGCGAATGCAGTGAAAGAATTCCCAGAAGCATCTTTTGTGTCGGTGGTACTTAATGAGGAATCCTTCAGAACAGGGGCAAGCCTTCTTTTATTATTTCCACACAGCGTTGTCAGAAACTGAACATCTTCTGGGCCGCTCATGTTGCCCACTTAATAATTAAAACATGTTGAATACCGACAAACCTAGCTGTTCTGCTGGCAACATTATTGGAAACTAGTCCAAAATTAAACTTGTAGAAATCCAGTTAACGAAACAAAGTATATGATGTATAGCACAGTTTATTTATGTAGAGAAGAATTAAGAACAACACACCTACGTTTCTGCAGCCATGCATTTACACGTACGAGTCAATATTATTACAGATGAAGAATAAAACGAACACTACACGAAGGGGTGGAAATAAAGTTTGTTAATATTTTGATGTGGACAGATTTGCAATCGGATAGTTTTGGAAATATTACTCCGATCTGGTGTTACCCAAGCACGATGCAGTAAAGAAAAAATAATGTATCGAGAATGTGAGTGAAAACACTAAATAAATTCGATATATTTTGGAATTTATTTAACCCTCAGACGGAGTTGTGACTTCTTTGTATCATATGTGGCGTTGTGAGGATAAGTTTTTTTGCCATGAAAAATAGTTACTTTATTTTCATCATAAATAATGTCCGACCCTGGTAGCTGAGCGATCAGCGCCACGGAATGTCATACCTAACGGACCGGGTTCGATTACCGGCTGGGTCGGAGATTTTCTTCGCTCAGGGACTGGGTGTTGTGTTGTCCTTATCATCATCGTTTCATCCCCGTCAGCACGCAAGTCGCCGAAGTGGCGTCAACTCGAAAGACTTGCACCAGACGAACGGTCTACCCGACGGAAGCCCTAGCCATACTGCTTTTCCATTTGTAAATACTTATTCATAAATTTCATATTTTCATGTATAGAATACAAAACATAAGTTTAATAGAAAAATTTCAGAATAAATCACAACAGGAAAACAGGTTTTTGTGACCCTTCATAAATGCGAAGCGAAATGAAACAAAAATTCAAACTAGCTAACTGTGTTACGAGTAACGTGAAACAGAAATAAATGGCTCTAAGATGAACACACACGGTTCATTTTTCAAAAATGTTTAATATTCAAGTTCTCCTCTCCACACTCTTTACACATGACTGAACTCCTCTCTCCATTCATTTTGCTCTTCATTATTTGAGTCGCAGCTTTCTTCTGAAGCAGTTTGACGCAAACTGGTGTAACAAGGATCATTTTCGTCTTTGAGATCATTTTACCATCGCTAACTTCATCTTTTTCTTACGTTTACCTGACAAAGTCCAGAATATTTTGCATCAGGCCCTGACGTACATGAATGAGAATCCCCAGCCACAGGAACGTTGAAAATATGTGAAAACACTAATTAAGCTCAAAAATAAAACGATATTTAGTTGATAAGTAACTTTTGACCTCATAGAAAACAGAAACATTAACGGTGTTGTGGAATCAATAATGGTACCACCCAAACTTTACAGCTGTGCACCGAAAACACAGATGATGGAAACTCCAACGACAGAACGACCAGCAGAGGAAATGGCCGCTGTGTACAGCTTCTCTGGTATCGATAAGGATGCCACAACTCCTTTTGAGGGGTAAGATGTGAATAATTCGTTCACGGTTCCATAAAAGAACTGTGATATTTTTGAACACCAGTCACAAAGCTGATTAAAGCCTCCTTTCTGCAAATTTTATGCCATAGATGCTGTTCAGTCTTCTCAACAAATCACTAGAGAATTCAAAGAAGTCGAGAGAGATCTTGAGCAGTGCTAATACGTCAGCAGCCATGATATCTGTCAGAAATTAACCATAGATCTCGAACAATTTTTAAACCATTTAGATAAGAAAATAGATAGTTTTACGGATACATACCCCTGATGAACAGATGCACCTCGGTATTTCGAAATCATTTCTATTTGGGCTAGTTTTTGTGGGATCCTGCCCGTTCGGCTCTCGTAGGGTGCCTAAAGGACGCTGCTTTCCCGGATAGCTGTAGAACAATTCATGCAAATCACGTTAATAGTCTTTATTACAATAAAGAAGACTGACAGTACTTATCTTGGAATTTACAAGAACTTGTCGCAAGCGATGGGTGACGTGCAAACAGTCAGTGTCTTTGGTTCAAATGGCTTTGAGCACTATGGGACTTAACTTCTGAGGTCATCAGTCCCCTAGAACTACTTAAACCTAACTAACCTAACGACATCACACACATCCATGCCCGAGGTAGGATTCGAACCTGCGACCGTAACGGTCGCGCGGTTCCAGACTGTAGCGCCTAGAACTGCTCGACCACTCCGGCCGGCTAGTCAGTGTTTTTCTCTATATACTCTGTCCATACAAGCTATGTGTATCGATCACTAATAACTGCTATCGTAGTGCTCTCCTAGTGTCCGTCTTCTAACTATGCTGGTCTGCTATAGTTCAATTCTTTTATCTTGGCGGCTCGCGCATGCCCGCCCAGACGCGGGAGATTGCTGCGTTGCCAGTTGCACACGACGCACGCGCCAATAGAAGCAGCGCCATAGTATAGCATAGTTCACAAGCTTACGTTTAGGGGGGAGCGCGCAGTTCATGAAGTAAAGCCACCTCGGCCGCATTAACCCCTTCGCTGCTACAAAGACGTGCTCCCTGCATTCCGCGCTGTGCGCGATTTTGTCACTGCACTACTCGCCTGTGCAGACACATCGTGTTCCGACTGCTTTGACACTCTTATCATTCGATTCCACAAAAATTATTTGGCCCAAAAATTAGATTTTTACACATCTTCTTGACTGATACCTTCCCCCATAAATGACTTAATTTTGTTTCGATGTTCAACGCAGTTATTATGCAGCATTAAATATAGTAAACCATTGCATGAAATTTTGAAGAGTTTGCAGAGGTAAAACTCCATAGAGTATACTTTCCGTATGGTCGATTTTAGTTGCCACAACGTTGAGAATGAAATGTGGACAAGATACCTAAATTTCATATAAAATTTACTGTATAACAATATCTCATTTAAGTACCACAAAGGTGTCGTATGTAATATTGAGAAATATTCCGTCTTTCGCGACTGTAACAAAAGTTTTATGCCATGAGGACTATAACACGTTAAGCAAAATACTGACAAACACTGTTGGTATAACTATGAATTACTCACGCTTCGTCGAAGTACAATAGGAAATAAACAATTACCGCTGTTCTTTATTGCGAAAAAGCAGTATAAAAGAAAGTCTGCTATCGAGACATTGCTTTTGTTCTATTACTTTATTTATGACTGAACGTTTCTAAAACTGAAGATACTCGTCCATGCTCTGCACTGCAGTCGAGATCTGGCAACGTCGTTCTCTGTTCATTGGCTGACTGTGTTTTGTGACATCAGATGCGCAGAACGAACCTAAACTCGGCCGCCAACATAAATGACGCGCACTTTAGTACCGGTCTAGTACTGTGCTGTGCGGCCGAGGCTGGCAGGAGCGGCGCGCTGTTGCGTTCTTCATATTCGTGCCGGCCCTTGTGGTTACGCCAGAACACTTCTCTTTTTAGGCAGTTCCTCGGAGATCTTTTAATTTCGTTATGTCCATTGTAGATGATACCAACTCGGATAGCCACGCATATTGAAGTGCTCCCTCTGAGATGGAGAGGTGCACTAGTTCCGGATACAATGAGTACGGCAGATTAACGACAGGGATTGGTGTGCTGGTCAGCCTCGATGTAGTGTCTAGGCGGTTTCCCACGTCGCACTAGGTGAAGACCAGGCTCTTACTCAAGTGCTGCCTCAGTCTCACAAACATTTAAAAAATTATCGCTCACTTTCACACGATTAGCACTACAGGCAGACAGATGAGATATACCTATCCTGTCCCAGGGGTTGAAAGACTGGAGATAGAAAGGTCATCCAGCTACCCCTTAAATTAACTATGTCAAATAAGTTAATAATTATGCCAATCCTGCGCCAATGCATTACAGAGGCACAACAAAACAAGAGGAAGAGAAATATCCATCCTGAATGATGAACTGCAACTGTGATTAAATTGACAGTTTATGTAGGTCCGATATGCTACCAGTAACTTACCGATTTAAATACAGGGCTATTACAAATGATTGAAGCGATTTCATAAATTCACTGTAGCTCCATTCATTGACGTATGGTCACGACACACTACAGATACGTAGAAAAACTCATAAAGTTTTGTTCGGCTGAAGCCGCACTTCAGGTTTCTGCCGCCAGAGCGCTCGAGAGCGCAGTGAGACAAAATGGCGACAGAAGCCGAGAAAGCGTATGTAGTGCTTGAAATGCACTCACATCAGTCAGTCACAACAGTGCAACGACATTTCAGGACGAAGTTCAACAAAGATCCACCAACTGCTAACTCCATTCGGCGATGGTACGAGCAGTTTAAAACTTCTGGATGCCTCTGTAAGGGGAAATCAATGGGTCGGCCTGCAGTGAGCGAAGAAACGGTTGAACGCGTGCGGGCAAGTTTCACGCGTAGCCCGCGGAAGTCGACGAATAAAGCAAGCAGGGAGGTAAACGTACCACAGCCGACGGTTTGGAAAATCTTACGGAAAAGTCTAAAGCAGAAGCCTTACCGTTTACAATTGCTACAAGCCCTGACACCCGATGACAAAGTCAAACGCTTTGAATTTTCGGCGCGGTTGCAACAGCTCATGGAAGAGGATGAGTTCAGTGCGAAACTTGTTTTCAGTGATGAAGCAACATTTTTTCTTCATGGTGAAGTGAACGCATTCGTGCAGCAAATTCGCAATTCACCAAAAGTTAACATGTTTTGTGCAATCTCACGGTTTAAAGTTTACGGCCCCTTTTTCTTCTGCGAAAAAAACGTTACAGGACACGTGTATCTGGACATGCTGGAAAATTGACTCATGCCACAACTGGAGACCTACAGCGCCGACTTCATCTTTCAACAGGATGGTGCTCCACTGCACTTCCATCATGATGTCCGGCATTTCTTAAACAGGAGATTGGAAAACCGATGGATCGGTCGTGGTGGAGATCATGATCAGCAATTCATGTCATGGCCTCCACGCTCTCCCCACTTAACCCCATGCGATTTCTTTCTGTGGTTCAAATGGCTCGGAGCACTATGGGACTTAACATCTGTGGTCATCAGTCCCCTAGAACTTAGAACTACTTAAACCTAACTAACCTAAGGACATCACACACATCCATGCCCGAGGCAGGATTCGAACCTGCGACCCTAGCAGTCGCGCGGTTCCGGACTGAGCGCCTAGAACCGCTAGACCACCGCGGCCGGCTCTTTCTGTGGGGTTATGTGAAAGATTCAGTGTTTAAACCTCCTCTACCAAGAAACGTGCCAGAACTGCGAGCTCGCATCGACGATGCTTTCGAACTCATTGATGGGGACATGCTGCGCCGAGTGTGGGAGGAACTTGATTATCGGCTTGATGTCTGCCGAATCACTAAAGGGGCACATATCGAACATTTGTGAATGCCTAAAAAAACTTTTTGAGTTTTTGTATGTGTGTGCAAAGCATTCTGAAAATATCTCAAATAATAAAGTTATTGTAGAGCTGTGAAATCGCTTCAATCATTTGTAATAACCCTGTACAAATTCTACCACTAATTAGTATTCGAGCCAGTGCACGCCTCAGATGGAGGCTTTACAGGAACACTGCTAGGGCCATGATGCTGGTGAAGGTAACGGAAATTGAGGTATAAATTAACGACATTTGTATATTCCCATCTTTTCAGAATTAAGAGCTCAGCTCATGTACTTACATACTGATTTCTGTGTTCATCTATGTCTGCTATATATGCTGGTAATGCATTCACTCTATAACCCATACATTTTACAAAAATTTATGTATGTAAGTTTCACATATCCTCCTAAGCGACTGGGTCGATTTCAACGGAAATTGGTATGCATATTACTTACAGTCTGGAAAGAGCTACTATGAGGGTAAGAACCAGAGTCTTCTGTTGGGGTGGGGGTGATAATGTGGAGAGAGAAGATGTAGGAGGAGATGGAAGGAAGGGGGACATGAACTCAGATAGCAGAGAGGAGGAAATGGATAGAGAGAGGAGAGACAGAAATGAACAGATAAAGGGGAGGAGATGGAGAGAGAGAGGAGCAAGTGGACATGGACAGAGAGACAGGGATGATGAGACAGAGTAATAGAAGACTGAAAGAAATACATACCTATGCAACACTGGGTACTCAGCTTGTTGTGTAACAAGTATTCCACTCTGATGGTTTATCTGTAGCTTTTTTATTCATAATACATGTGCATTCCCAACGTAAAGGCACACCTACAGTTAGCACTGTTCACTTGGATCCATTATCTACGATCATAAATGTCTTATTTCGTAATTTAATGCGTCTCGTTTCAAAGATCGAAATATGGCAAAGTGTGATAATTGGCATCGCATATATTCAGTATTTAGGTTCAATGTTTGTTTACTGTAAAACGAAGTACATGTAAATACTGTGTGTGTGTGTGTGTGTGTGTGTGTGTGTGTGTGCGTGTGTGTGTAAGCTGGTAAAAGTGTACATGATCAGAATGAATTTGTCATGGATACCAGGATGCAATTAACGCTAAGTATCTTAAAACGTAACGCCTTCTCTTTTCGCATACATTTTGCTAAATGACTCATGCAATGTATAATGTCCCTGTTTCACCTCCATCTGATGATGAGCCTGCAGTGGCTCGAAAACTTGTTCTCTGTCCGGAGAGTCTCGGAGGTGCAACGGTACAGACCAACCGCGGTGTCATCCTCAGCTGATAGGCGTCATTGGATACAGATATGGAGGGGCATGTGGTCAGCACACCGTCCTCAAGACCACTGTCAGTTTTTGTGACTGGAGCAGCTACTTCTCAGTCAAGTAGCTCCTCAATTGGCCTCGAAAGGGCTGAGTTCATCACCCTTGCCAACAGCGCTCGGCAGACCCAGACGGTCGCCCACCCAGGTGATAGCCAAGTTCGATAACACTTATCTTCGGTGATCTGACTGGAACTCGTGTTACCACTGGAGCAAGCCTATTGGCGGAAAACTAGTTAATGGTACAATAAATCGTATTAAATTTAAAGAGTGACTGGTTCTGTATCACTACTACATAAACCGCGAGTCTCTTAATTTGTCTCATTATTTCTTCATTAGTGATAACCAGATTTCCTCGGATCTATAGGCTGCAGTAAATGCTCGGTTACTTCTTTCTGCTAGACATGATACAAACAGACGTTGGTCAATGCACACAGAAATGGCGTGGCGTGAACATGTGGTGGAGTCTTTGTGGGGAAGTACTTGTGTTTCCAGACAGTCCTATGTTAAAATACGTAACAACGCCCTCAGAGGTGGCGTGGCGGCAACACGAAACGTGCTTCCATTGTTCTTAACGTGCCGGTTGCAACCACAATTGGCGTTCCAAAGCAACAAGTAGTGGCGATGTCCAAGTGGGACACTGCTGGTTTCATTCTTGGGTCAAATGTGGTGCCATGCAGTTCAACAGATATCGAGACTAAACTTAATGGCAGCTACCACTTGAGAGAGTTTTTTAACTTTTGATGTAACCGTAAGCATGAGGTAGATTTGCTGATGAAATCAATTATTCAAAAATGTCTCGGAGCACTATGGGAATTAACTTCTGAGGTCATCAGTCCCCTAGAACTTAGAACTATTTAAACCTAACTAACCTAAGGTCATCACACACAGCCATGCCTGAGGCCGGATTCGAACCTGCGACCGTAGCGGTCGCGCGGTTCCATACTGTAGCGCCTAGAACCGCTCGGCCACTTCGGCCGGCAAATCAATTATTATCAGAAACATGTTACTTCAGCACTTGTCATAAGTGAAGCAGCTAAACCAACATATGGAACACTGCTGCAAATAAACTTTTATACATATGAGTGTTTAGTCAATGCAATACCTATTCTGAAGTGAAATGGGAGAGAAGTTTAGGAAGTATGTAGAAAGACGTTGTTTACAAGTCTTGAAGATGGCTGTTGTGGTTCTACTTAAATGTTCGTTTGGTTTCACCTGGTGACGAGCTCTTCATGCGTCAGTCACCAAAATTATGCCTTAGAGAGGGGAAAAGGTCCTTAGCCTGAAGTCCAGCCACTGTTATGCAAGAAGGCGTATTCACAGGGCGAGAGCAGCCATTCACGTTGCTGCCAAAGTGGAGGACACTAAGTAATACCTAGAAAAACAAGTTCTGAAATCTTACAGCTGTCACAGAGGGTCCGAAGGAGCTGAATTAACAAGGAAACTGGTGCAGATGAAGTTTTCACCAACCAACGGGACACCACACCGCTACAGTCTGCTATGAATTTCACGGAGGGCGCAATGCTAACCAACATACAGGGAGAAAATTATTGAACTATATGCAAAAAAGAGGGTCTATACAAGGGCGATGTAGTTGAGGACAATATTACGGAAACAGAAGAGGATGTAGATGAAGATGAAATGGGAGATATGATACTGTGTGAAGAGTTTGACAGAGTACTGAAAGACCTGAGTCGAAACAAGGCCCCGGGAGTAGACAACATTCCATTAGAACTACTGATAGCCCTGCGAGAGCCAGTCCTGACAAAACTCTACCATCTGGTGAGCAAGATGTATGAGACAGTCGAAATACCCTCAGACTTCAAGAAGAATATAATAATTCCAATCCCAAAGAAAGCAGGTGTTGGCAGATGTGAAAATTACCGAACTATCAGTTTAATAAGTCACAGCTGCAAAATACTAACACGAATTCTTTATAGACGAATGGAATAACTGGTAGAAGCCGACCTCGTGGAAGATCAGTTTGGATTCAGTAGAAATGTTGGAACACGTGAGGCAATACTGACCCTACGACTTACCTTAGAAGATAAATTAAGGATAGGCAAACCTACGTTTCTAGCATTTTTAGACTTAGAGAAAGCTTTTGACAATGTTGACTGGAATACTCTCTTTCAAATTCTGAAGGCGGCAGGCTTAAAATACGGGGTGCGAAAGGCTATTTACAATTTGTACAGAAACCAGATGGCAGTTATAAGAGTCGAGGGACATGAAACGGAAGCAGTGGTTGGGAAGGGAGTGAGACAGGATTGTAGCTTATCCCCGATGTTATTCAATCTGTATATTGAGCAAGCAGTAAAGGAAACAAAAGAAAAATTCGGAGTAGGTACTAAAATCCATGTAGAAGAATTAAAAACTTTGAGGTTCGCCGATGACATTGTAATTCTGTCAGAGACAGCAAACAACTTGGAAGAGCGGTTGACCGGAAAGGACAGTGTCTTGAAAGGAGGATATAAGATGAACATCAAAAAAAGCAAAACGAGGATAATGGAATGTAGTCGAATTAAGTCTGGTGGTGCTCAGGGAATTAGATTAGGAAATGAGACACTTAAAGTAGTAAAGGAGTTTTGCTACTTGGAGAGCGAAACAACAGATGGTGGTCGAAGTAGAGAGGATATAAAATGTAGACTGGCAATGGCAAAAAATGGCTCTGAGCACTATGGGACTCAACTGCTGAGGTCATTAGTCCCCTAGAACTTAGAACTAGTTAAACCTAACTAACCTAAGGACATCATACACATCCATGCCCGAGGCAGGATTCGAACCTGCGACCGTAGCGGTCTCGCGGTTCCAGACTGCAAGGCCAGAACCGCGCGGCCACTTCGGCTGGCGGCAATGGCAAGGAAAGAATTTCTGAAGAAGAGAAATTTGTTGACATCGAGTATAGATTTGAGTGTCAGGAAGTCGTTTCTGAAAGTAGTTGTATGGAGTGTAGCCATGTATGCAAGTGAAACATGGACGATAAATAGTTTTGACAAGAAGAGAATAGAAGCTTTCGAAATGTGGTTCTACAGAAGAATGCTGAAGATTAGACGGGTAGATCACATAACTAATGAGGAGGTATTGAATAGAATTGGCGAGAAGAGGAGTGTGTGGCACAACTTGACTAGAAGAAGGGACCGGTTGGTAGGACATGTTCTGAGGCATCAAGGGATCACCAATTTAGTATTGGAGGGGAGCGTGGAGGGTAAAAATCGTAGAGGGAGACCAAGAGAAGAATGCACTAAGCTGATTCAGAAGGATGTAGGATGCAGTAGGCACTGGGAGATGAAGAAGCTTGCACAGGATAAAGTAGCATGGAGAGCTGCGTCAAACCACTCACAGGACTGAGGACCACAACAACAATGGAAAAAACGTAAATTAGTTTCAAGCTACGACGTGCACACACTTTATTCAGCATGAACACGGCACTATCGATATTCAGATTTTGGTTATGACACGTTCAATGTGCGTGCCGTCATTGGCGATGATGTGGTGCAGACAATAGCAAAATTGTGCATGACCCGCTGAAGTGTCAAAACATCGATGCTGTCAAGGACCTCCTGAATGGCTGTTTTCAACTCAGGAATGGTTTTGGGGTTATTGTTGTACACCTTGTCTTTAATATACCCCCACAAAAAGGAGTCGCATGTGTTCAGATTCGGAGAATATTGCGGACAGTCGAGAGCCATTCCAGTGGCCTCTGGGTACCTGAGAGAATGTGGTCCCCGATGTGCTCCTCCAGGACATCGAACGCTCTTCTGCTTCGATGGGGTCAGTCTCCGCTTGCATGAACCACATACTATCGAAATCAGGGTCACTTTGGGTGATGGGTATGAAATCATCTTCCAAAACCTTCACCCAACATTCGGTAGTCACTGTGCCATCGAGGAATATCGCACTGATTATTCCGTGACTGGGCATTGCACACCACACAGTTACCCGTTGAGGGTGAAGAGACTTCTAGATTGCGAAATACGGATTCTCAGTTCCCGAAATGCTCCTATTTTGCTTACTGACGAACCCATCCAAATGAAAGCGGGTTACGTTGCTAAGCAAGACCATGCATGCGCATACTAATTCCCATCATGCCCCGCGGAAAACCGTGCAGATTGAATGTCCTAACGAAAGTCGTTCAGAGGTTATGACGATTGTATTTCATATAGTTCAGTAACTGTCACACTGATCTATAGTAACGACATAGGAGACAATCTGAGTATGCCCTCTCAGATTGTTTGCAGATGAAGCTGTCATTTACTGTTCTGTAAAGTCATCAGGTGATCAAAACGACTTGCATAATGATTTAGATAAGTTATGCGAAAAGTATGGTGCGAAAAGTGGCAATTGACCCTGAATAAGGAAAAGTGTGAAGTTATTCACATGAGTACTAAAAGAAATCAGATAAATTTCAGTTACGCGATAAGTCACTCAAATCTGAAGGCTGTAAATTCAATTAAATACTTAGGGATTGCAATTACAAATAACCTAAATTGGAACGATCACATAGATAATATTGTGGGTAGAGCAAACCAAACACTGCGATTCATTGGCAGAACACTTAGAAGGGGCAACAGGTCTACTAAAGAGACTGCTTACACCACGCTTGTCCGCCCTATTCTGGAGTATTGCTGTGCTGTGTGGAATCCGCATCAGGTGGGACTGACGGATGACATCGAAAAAGTACAAAGAAGGGCAGCTCGTTTTCTTCTTCTTCTTCGCGGATGGATCACTTAGGACCACGCGTAATCAACATTTGTTGGCCTTCCTTTTCGCCCAGTATTCCTTCATAAGTGAGGAATGGGCTAGCTTTCGTTGCGTAGACCACGTATGTCGGTTAGTTTTTCTCTCTTCTTCCTCAAAACCCCGCGTGTTTGTGATTTTTCTGATTTCATTTCTGTCGTGTAGATTTGGAGACCCTAGTTCTCTCAGGTATTTTTCCGCCTGTTTGTACCAGTTCGGTCTTGTGGTTTTGTTCTTTAAAAATGTATGGATTTTGTACGTTAACCTGTTTGTGTCCATTCTTTCTAAATGACCTATGAATTGGGTTGTTCTCATGCGCATTGTGTCTGTTTTCTATATTTTTCTGCATTGGGTTTTGGACAGTGCACAACATCTTTAGTTCTTTGTCCTGGGATTTTCCTCATTATTTTACATTCTTTCACTTCTAATTCCGCTTTTGGTATTCTGTGTTGAATGTTTAGTGTCTCAGATTCGTAGAGAGCTTCGGGTTTAATTACTGTTGTGTAGTGTCGTATTTTGCAGTTCCCTGAGAGACTCTTTTTGTTGTAAACGTTTTTTGCTAGCTGAAACGCCGTCTTCATTTTCTGGACTCTTGATCTGACAGATTTCTTTTCATTACAATTTTCTGCAATCCATTCACCTAAATATTTAAAATCTTTTACTCGGGAGATGTAGTCATTACCATTTTTGAGATCAGAAGGTGCATCTTTGATGTCAGTCATAAATTTTGTTTTTTCAAATGAAATTTGTAATCCTATTTTTGCTGCCTACTCTTGTAATAATTCTGGCTGTTTCTATGCATCGGTAATGTCTTGTGCGATCAGTGCCATGTCATCATGATAAAAAGTCTAATTCTATGCCCTTACGTTTTGGTCACAGTCCGTTTGCTGGTGCATCTGCTTTTCTCCATTCTCCAACAACTTTTTCAAGAGCACAATTGAAGAGCACTGGGGACAGTTCATCCCCTTGTTGTACTCCTGTGCCCATTTCGAATTCTCTCGTTTTGTATTATCGCGAAATAGGGGAGATTGTGTCACAGACATGGTACGTGAACTGGATTGGCAATCATTAAAACAAAGGCGTTTTTCGTTACGACGGGATCTTCTCATAAAATTTCAATCACCAGCTTCTCCTCCGATTCCGAAAACATCCTGTTGGCACCCATCTACATAGGGAGAAATGATCATCACGATAAAATAAGAGAAATCAGGGCTCGCACAGAAAAATTTAAGTGCTCGTTTTTCCCACGTGGAGTTCGAGAGTGGAACGGTAGACAGCTTGAAGGTGGTTCATTGAACCCTCTGCCAAGCACTTTATTGTGAATAGCAGAGTAATCGTGTAGATGTAGATGTAGAACCCCGTTCTTCCAAATGAGACACTCACTGTCTAATGTTGGTTTATATCGAACGCTATCCAAGTGCATATGGTAGGCCATGTGGTGCAGTCTATATCAGCTGATGACTATAAGACACAGACCACTTTGAGCATAAGATGACATAACCCTCCGCCACGCAGAGACTTTGGCCACCAGTAGCTGGCTGCACTACGTCCGCAACACTCTGCAGCCGACGTTTGCCCCACGTCACTTTTTTGGGCTCTGCGACTAACCTCGGAGGTGGGCGCCGGGAAAGAGAGAAAGAAAACCGAGGCAGAGGAACCTCGTCCGCTCCGCCGCGCCCACTACAAATTTGGTGAGGGAGTTTGTTTCTGGTGTCCACGATGCGGCCATCGCCGGCGGCGGCTCATCCATCAGGGCTGCGCCCGACAGGTAGGGCGGCGCGACAAGTGCGCGGTGTGTGGAGGTTGTCTGCGGCCGGCGGGCAGCAGCGGCCTCCCAGCCGCGGTCATGGATTGGTCGTTGAACCGCGGAGCGCGTGACCGGCCGCGGCCGCCCGGCGCCGTCTGCCGACCCGATCTGACCTGACCTGGGCTGGCTTATCGGCGCGTCCCCTGTGTGTCTGTCTCTGACACGGCCCGCTGCTCACGAAGGAGCAACTACTGGGCCGGAACTCATCTGTCCAATACGCACCTGGCAAGGCGAGTGCTGGCTGGTGTTTACGTTTTCACAAAAACTAATGAAAAGAAACATGACTTTGGCTCAAATCGTTTTATTGCTTCACAAAATATCTGCTTTTAAAGCCCCTTCAAAGACACACAGAATATGCACTTTATAGTGTATAGGGCCTATCATAAACTATATAAATCCTAATATTTTGTGTTTTCCTATGTTCCTTACTTGCTTCTACTGGCCATTAAAATACACCACGAAGAAATACAGATGACAAACGAGTATTCATTGGACAAATATATCATACTAGACGTGACATGTGATTATATTTTCACGCAATTTGGGGGCATAGATCCTGAGAAATCAGTACACAGAACAACCACCTCTGGCCGTAATAACGGCCTTGATACGCCTGGGCATTGAGTCAAACAGAGCTCGGATGGCGTGTACAGGTACAGCTGCCCATGCAGCTTCAACACGATACCACAGTTCATCAAGAGTAGTGACTGGCCTATTGTGACGAGCCAGTTGCTCGGCCACCATTGACCAGACGTTTGCAGTTGGTGAGAGATCTTGAGAATGTGCTGGTCAGGGCAGCAGTCGAACGTTTTCTGTATCCAGAAAGGCCCGTACAGGACCTGCAACATGCAGTCGTGCATTATCCTGCTGAAATGTAGGGTTTCGCAGGGATCGAATGAAGGGTAGAGGCACGGGTCGTAACACATCTGAAATGTAACGTCCACTGTTCAAAGTGCCGTCAGTGCGAACAACAGGTGACCAAGACGTCACGCTTCCAATGTGCGTTCACCGCGATGTCGCCAAACATGGATGCGACCATCATGATGCTGTAAACAGAACCTGGATTCATCTGAAAAAATGACGTTTTGCCATTCGTGCATCCAGGTTCGTCGTTGAGTACACCATCGCAGGCGCTCCATTCTGTGACGCAGCGTCAAGGGTAACCGCAGCCGTGGTCTCCGAGCTGATAGTCCATGCTGCTCCAAACGTCGTCGAACTATTCGTGCAGAATGTTGTCGTCTTGCAAACGTCCCCATCTGTTGACTCAGGGATCGAGATGTGGCTGCACGATCCGTTACAGCCATGCGGATAAGATGCCTGTCATCTCGACTGCTAGTGATACGAGGCCGTTGGGATCCAGCACGGCGTTCCGTATTACCCTCCTCAACCCACCGATTCCATATTCTGCTAACAGTCATTGGATCTCGACCAACGCGAGCAGCAATGTCGCGATACGATAAACCGAATGGCTATAGACTACAGGCCGACCTTTGTCAAAGTCGGAAACGTGATGGTACGCATTTCTCCTCCTTACACGAGGCATCACAACAACGTCTTACCAAGCAACGCCGGTCAACTGCTGTTTGTGTATGAGAAATCGGTTGGAAACTTTCCTCATGTCAGCACGTTGTAGGTGTCGCCACCGGCGCCAACCTTGTGTGAATGCTCTGAAAGCTAATCATTTGCATATCACAGCATATTCTCCCTGTCAGTTAAATTTCGGTTGTGTAGCGCGTCATCTTCGTGGTGTAGCAATTTTAATGGCCAGTAGTTTATACGAGGTGCATTCAAGTTGTAAGGCCTCCGATTTTTTTTCTCCGGACTGGAAAGAGATAGAAACACGCGCATTGTTTTAAAATGAGGCCGCGTTCATTGTCAATACGTCCCAGAGTTGGCAGCACCGTACGGCAGATGGAATTTTACCACCAGCGGCGAGAATAAGAACTGTTTTAAATACTTAAAATGGCGACGTTTTCCTTACTTGAGCAGCGTGCAATCATTCGTTTTCTGAATTTGCGTGGTGTGAAACCAATTGAAATTCATCGACAGTTGAAGGATACATGTGGTGATGGAGTTATGGATGTGTCGAAAGTGCGTTCGTGGGTGCGACAGTTTAATGAAGGCAGAACATCGTGTGACAACAAACCGAAACAACCTCGGGCTCGCACAACCCGGTCTGACGACATGATCGAGAAAGTGGAGAGAATTGTTTTGGGGGATCGCCGAATAACTGTTGAACAGATCGCCTCCAGAGTTGGCATTTCTGTGGGTTCTGTGCACACTATCCTGCATGACGACCTGAAAATGCGAAAAGTGTCATCCAGGTGGGTGCCACGAATGCTGACGGACGACCACACGGCTGCCCGTGTGGCATGTTGCCAAGCAATGTTGACGCGCAACAACAGCACGAATGGGAGTTTCTTTTCGTCGGTTGTGACAATGGATGAGACGTGGATGCCATTTTTCAATCCAGAAACAAAGCGCCAGTCAACTCAATGGAAGCACATAGATTCACCGCCACCAAAAAAATTTCTGGTAACTGCCAGTGCTGAAAAAATGATGGTGTCCATGTTCTGGGACAGCGAGGGCGTAATCCTTACCCATTGCGTTCCAAAGGGCACTACGGTAACAGGTGCATCCTACGAAAATGTTTTGAAGAACAAATTCCTTCCTGCACTACAAAAAAAACGTCCGGGAAGGGCTGCGCGTGTGGTGTTTCACCAAGACAACGCACCCGCACATCGAGCTAACGTTACGCAACAGTTTCTTCGTGATAACAACTTTGAAGTGATTCCTCATGCTCCCTTCTCACCTGACCTGGCTCCTAGTGACTTTTGGCTTTTTCCAACAATGAAAGACTCCGTGGCCGCACATTCACGAGCCGTGCTGCTATTGCCTCAGCGATTTTCCAGTGGTCAAAACAGACTCCTAAAGAAGCCATCGCCGCTGCCATGGAATCATGGCGTCAGCGTAGTGAAAAACGTGTACGTCTGCAGGGCGATTACGTCGAGGAGTAACGCTAGTTTCATCGATTTCGAGTGAGTAGTTAATTAGAAAAACAATCGGAGGCCTTAGAACTTGAATGCACCTCGTATTCCTGGGATGTGTTTTACCTAATGCAATAATGAAGTGTGTTTTTATTGTGCCACGCGTATTCGCTTCTTTCTATATTTGCAGGGTCTTCAGTGTCTTGTAATACAGTTTGTTTTTGTTTATAATGTCACATAATAAAATAATTTCTTACTACGTTACCGTTTTTCTGTTATTTGTTTATTGTCAGGTGAGGAAAAAAAAAAACTTTCTGCAGCAAAAGTTTCTACTTACGATTTGTGACCATATTACTTCGATGTGCCGTCCTGCGCATCCGTTATGTCCACCAAAACATAGTGTTCAGTGGAAGTGAGATGTTACGTCGAATCATGTTCGTAAAACGGCAGAACTTGGAGTTCCTGGGTATGCAAAACATCTAAGTACAACTCGAAGACGGCACATCTGCGCTAATACGATCACATACCGAAAGCAGAAACAAATTAAGCTACTATCAAGAAACTTGTTCCAAAAATTTGTTTTCACCTAAGGACAAAAGAATAACTGAACACTGTGATGTAGTTAAAGATGTGTAATAAAAACGGAAATAATATATATAGTAGCCATCATTTTGCTTTGCAGCTCCTTGTATTGGCCGTGTCTGCAGTTAAAATTGTTGGATGTGACGTCTGCCATTTATGCAGAACACCGTTTTTCTCAGTACCCAAACAGTGCCCAAACATTGGACGAACATGCAGAAACTTCAAAACAACATATTCAGAACATCTCAGAGCTTTAAAAAGCAACAGCTCCCATAGCACATTTGCTGACCACCTTGTAGCCAACAATCACCACCCAACCACAATAGAAACAGACCTAAGAATACTAAAACCCTGCTACAACCTATACAGCAAACTGACCATTGAGGAAAACTTCCATATACAGAAGGCAATAGCAGAAGGAAAACAAGTCTTAAACGAATACACTAACCTCTGCAAGGCCACACTATTTAACACATTAAAGGAGCTTTACAAATAAAAGGAGCACAAATGGATATAGTCTACACACACGCGCACATGCACATGCACACGAAAAATAGTTAAACTAAAATCTGCAAAGACGCATCATTTACACACAAAAGGAATACCATATAAAAGTCAACACACACAGCTAAACGCTCACAGAAAACACACACACAGGCACACACACGCACACACACACACACACACACACACACACACACACACACAAAATTCAAATGTGGCGCCGAACTCTCTGGTGAACAAATGAACACTGACTGGGCTGGGACACATAACAAACCACAATCACACTGTGTTCTGCTGAAATGAACAGTGTTTTACTACGTTATTTGTGAAAAATACTTGTTATAGTTACGTGTGCATCGCAACACCTCAGCATTATGCGTAAGTAAAAACGAATACAGGAGCGAAAACATCGCGAAAAATTGAATTACATTCTAGGAGATAGGTTAACTCCCAGAAAAAAATTTTCTCATCAACATTGTTTGGTTGCAGATGACAAGCTACCTGTAGTAATTAACACACAAGTGATCTAGAAAATTCTTGGACACCAAATGTAAAGGTTGTTTGAACTAAACATGCACATAATTTTATGATCATTTAACAAAAATGTTCACATTGCAGAATAAATAAAAACGAAAACTCACTGATGATGGCACAGTGGTGCCGAAACATGCTTGGGTACTACATACAGTAACAAACTGTATTACGGGCCACTGAAGATGCTTCACATATAAAAACAAGCGAAACGCGTGTGGTATAATAAAAACAGCCTTTCGCTTAGCTGCATTAGAAAACTACATCCAAAGAATATGAAAATGTTTTGGATTGGCAAAAGAGCCAACCCACTATGAGAGGAAGCCGAAAGGCACGCGTTTTAGCTCACGCAGGCTGGCGTGAGGTCTGGAACAGGTCAAAGAAATGAGACTAGCAAAAAAAGGACGTAGCTGTGGAATACTTAACTTTAATCCATAAATGGTGAACATCGCTCTTGACGGTACATGTTTTACAGCATCAATAGTAACTGGTAATGGCGCCTTGCTAGGTCGTAGCAAATGACGTAGCTGAAGGCTATGCTAACTATCGTCTCGGCAAATGAGAGCGTAATTTGTCAGTGAACCATCGCTAGCAAAGTCGGCTGTACAACTGGGGCGATTGCTAAGAAGTCTCTCTAGACCTGCCGTGTGGCGGCGCTCGGTCTGCAATCACTGACAGTGGGTCCGACATATACTAACGGACCGCGGCCGATTTAAAGGCTACCACCTAGCAAGTGTGGTGTCTGACGGCGACACCACAGAAAACAGCACAGGTCTCTCCCCAGACGAGACCACCTTCAGATACAGGATGGGGCAAAAAGAGTGGTCTAGAGAACAGAGTTCCAGGGTACAACGAAGCTCAGCAGAGGAAAGGAAGTACAGTACTAACCCGACTATAGCGGATGTTGAAAGTGAGCGCCATTCATCTCTTGGCGCTTTTGAGCCCTGGTTAGCAAGTTGCTGAAGTCGCATCGAAGCTGGACAGTTGCAGTTGCTGCAGTGTCATCCGAAATGTTCTGCTGCAGTTCTTGACTACTATGAGGGTTGTTACGACACACTTTAGACCGAGGGCTCCTCGCACAAAGTAATAGGACACCGACAGATCCGGCGACCTGGTGGCCAGCTGGGGCGACGACCAGGCTGACCTCTGATTGTGCTCCTAGATTCGGCCGGCTGTACGGGCAGTTGCTCCAGCCTGTTGGAAGTAACTGTAGGTCTTTTCCTCGTCCGTTAACGCTGCTACTCTTCTGCACCACTTTTATCTGCCCCACACTGTATTTATAACCCTCTTTGTAACTCGTTAAAGGCATAAGAGGCTGTGTTGCTACGATGGCGTGTTTTATGTAGTTCGCCATGTATAGTAAGGGCAGGTGAAAAATTTTACACCTGACCTGACTTGACTTGTCCGTTATCAACAGTGTAAATGAAGTGTCAACTTCATCGACGAAATTTTTTGTGACTTTTTAAAGTAGTCAACTTGTGTATGTTTTGTTCACATGACCTAATTGGTGTACCATGTCATCATAAACTCTAAAACAAAAGATATACACCACCGAAGAAATTATACGAATGGGTCGGAAATCGGTACATGTGATACACATGCACGGACAAACAAATGATCACATTTTCAGAGAAATTATATGATTTATTTAGTGAAGACAGTTTCACAAAGCTGAGCAAGTCAATAATGCGTCGGTCCACCTCTGGTCCTTGCGCAAGCAGTTGTTCGCCTTGGCATCGGTTGACAGAATTTTTGGATGTCTTCGAGACGGATTTGAAAGAGATCCTGTGATCTTGCTTCCTAAAGTGTAGTCTGACAAGAACGAAGACAAACAGTATAAACTCAGAAAAATAATGTCCGTCAGCAGACAACGAGAATTTATACTGTTTAATTTACTCGAGGTGCGTCTTAAATATTGACGAGGAAAAATGTTATAACCACCTGCTTAACAGCATATTGATCCATTGATCCACTTTGCAACACGATACAATTGCAGTTCTGCGTGCCATGGATTCGAAATGTTCTTAGTAGATTTCCGGTGGTGTGTGGTACCAGGTGCCTGCACACGGGTCTCGTAGTTCCCGTAATTTACGGACGAGTGGGCTGTGAGCGCTGAGATAGCATCAGTCAGCGTCCGAATATGTTCCATCGGGTTCATATAAGGCGGATTTGGTGGTCAGGGCTTCAATGTGAGTTCACTATTACGCTCCTCAAACCACCGTAGTACGACTATGAAACAAGGTCATGTATCCTGCTAAAAAGGTGCCATCGCTATCGGGGAAAGCATCATACATAAATTGGTGCAGGTTGTATGCAGCAGATATATAATGATGAGTTAAAACATTATGACTACACGATTAATAGCTTGTTTGTCTGTCTTTGGAACGAAACACATCACTGACTCTGGGTATCCGACAGTTTGTTGGTATGTTTGTGAAGGTATGTGGCATTAATGTCTGTGCGCAGCTCGTGTAATTCGCTTAAATAACGGGCAGCTGATTTGCTTACGCGATGATAGCGGGCGATAGTGACCCATATGAGTTCCATAGGATGTACATCAGACGTGTTTGGTCAATGAGGCATCATCATGACTTTACTATAATACTCCTCAAACTCCTGCAGCACGGTTCTGACTCGGAGACACGCACTACTATACTGCCGGAAGATGACATCGCCGTCGGGGAAGACATCAAGCGGGAAGGGATGCAGGTGGTTCGCAGCTGGTAACGTGTCTTCAAAATGGTTCAAATGGCTCTGAGCACTATGGGACTTCTGAAGTCATCAGTCCCCTAGAACTTAGAACTACTTAAATCTAACGAACCTAAGGACATCACACACATCCATGCCCGAGGCAGGATTCGAACCTGCGACCGTAGCGGTCGCGCGGTTCCAGACTGTAGCGCCTAGAGCCGCTCGCCCACCCTTGCCGCTTAAGGTGTCTTCGATAACTACCACAGGTCCCATGCAAGCGCAGAAGATTGTCTCCCATAGCGTATTACTGCTCCCAGCAGTCTGCGTCAATGGCGTACTGCACGTTTCGAGCCGCCGTTCACCTCGGTGACGGCGTTTGTGGAGACGTCCATCAACCTAGTCTAGCAAAAATGTGATTCACCTGAAGAGCCGACACGTTTCCATGGATCGACGGTGGAATCCCGATGGTCCCTTGCCCACTGCAATAGTAATAGATGATGTCGTTGGGACAACATATGAACACTTAGGGATGGTCCGCTGCAGAGCTCCATGTTCAACAATGTACGATGAACGGTGTATCTCGAAACAGTTGAGCGTGCACCAGTATTGTGCTCTTTTGGCAGAGATGTCACAGATCACCATTTATCTTACCTTACAGAGCAGACAAGCCTCAGAACTCTACGTTCTGCGCAGAGTCGCGGACGTTCAACCATTTAGCGCCTAGCGGTAGTTTCACTGTCCTTCTACCTCTTTCCATAGGTGCTCATGACAGCAGCATGTGAACATTGGACCAGGTTCGCCATTTCAGAGATACTCGTTCACAGGCCCTGCGTAATAATAATCTGCCTTTTGTCAAAGTAGCTTATCTCAATGGATTTCCACACCTGCAGCCCATATCTTCGCTATGGTGATCCCCCGTACGTGTCTGCTCCGTTTACATACTTTTGTTACCGCATCAAATGCCCGCAATGGCACCAGGCGTCATCTAACGTCGCGGCGGGGAGTGCTCGTAATGTTTTGGATTATCACTGTGTACAAAGGGCGTTCAAAAAGAAGTACTCCACATTTTGAAAGGTGGTAGTGTGGACCAAAATAAGAACATTCTCAGTGAACATGGGCTCTCAAATGTATACCTTAACAGCTAAGAACGCTCATTCATCCTGCTGTGAAAACAACCACTTCTGCTAGTAGCTCGTGCTATTTAGAATGACCTACAGAAACGAAAATTCTTCTGCTACTGTGAAACGGCAGAGGTGCTCAACATGGTGTTCATCATTAGTAGGGAGGGATGCTTCTTTCCGAAGTATTAGAAAGTCATCCACTGTCTGAAAAACTTCATGCTGATCATGCGTGCGCTTCCAGCCATTGATGACGCATTCCTGTAGGGTTTATACATAGTAAATGCGGCTTGCATAAACAATCAAAAATACTAAAGAACGAGCTGACCAACGTACTGGCCTTCCATGAGCAATCAATTGTCCATTAAATGTCTGTTAGAGATGCTCTCTGGCGTTTTGGAGAAAATGGGTTGGTTCTCCATCAGACATAAAACACATCTTTAGCCACTGTTGAAATGATATCTTCTCTAGCAGGACAGGCGAATCGTTTGATAAGAAATAGAGATACATTGCACCAGTCAACTTGTTTGGTAGCAAGTAGGTCTAGCGCCAATTATTCCTTGGCCGTTCGGAGTGGCCGAGCGGTTCTAGGCGCTACAGTCTGGAACCGCGCGACCGCTACGGTCGCAGGTTCGAATCCTGCCTCGGGCATGGATGTGTTAGGTTAGTTAGGTTTAAGTAGTTCTAAGTTCTAGGGGACTGATGACCTCAGAAGTTAAGTCCCATAGTGCTCAGAGCCATTTGAACCATTTGAACCAATTATTCCTTTCCAGACAGTAATTGAAAATCCGCTTTCATGCCTTGCTTCTTCAACTGTGTGTAGATTGGTCTTGGCCGAAATAATGTGTCCAGAATCTGGTAGAAGAGGATCTTCCCCGTATCTTTGGAACAGCCATTAGCAGATCTACATTCTGGCAGACTGATTTTCTGGTTGAAGGGCTTGAAAATGCTGTAGATGAAACAGGTATAGGAACTTTTCATGCAGGATTGCCCAAACTAGAGTATGGATAATCCCAGTCGAGGCTGAAATTCAATGTATACAAGTCCCAGCATCTTGTTCCACTCATTGCAATAGTCGTTCCTTCATAACACGAGTATGAATGGTGCCAGATCAGCCAGAAACCGACGTTGTTGGAACCACAGAGCCAGAATTTGCTAGTCTGCTAGTCACTAGTCACTAATCCCTAATCTCTAATCGCTAATCGTCGTTAGTCGTCAGAAGTCTTCGCTAGTCATTGGAAACCTTTGCTAATTGCCGATAGTCGCGGGCAGTCGTCGGAAGTCGTCGGCAGTCTTCGTCAGTCGTCGGCAGTCATCGACAGTCGTCACTGGACGTCGGCAGTCGTCAGTAGTCGTTGGTAGTCGTTGGCAGCCGTCGGTAGTCGTCGGAAGCCGTCGGTAGTCTTCGCCAATCGTCACTAGTCGTCGCTAGTGCCGATAGTCATCGGTAGTTTTCGGTAATCGTCGGTAGTTTTCGGTAGTCATCGGTAGTCTTCGGCAGTCGTCCATAGTCGTTGACAGTCGTCGGTAATCGTCGGTAGTCGTTGTTAATCGTTGCTGGCCGCTCGATGCTAGCAGAATAAGACGACTGAATAGTTTTGCCGATGGTTTATTGTCTTCTGCATATTTTTTCGGCATACAGGACTTGACGCCGATGGTTTCTTTAATTTGCTAGGCCATAACCGAAAATCACGTCTGGCATTTCCCTAGTGGAATAACGCAGTATGATGGTAAGTGCAAAATAAAATTAAATTGTAAAAGGATTTCACAAACTTGTCAAAACACAACCTGGTTCCGTGAGAACTAATTTATATGCAGCAATTTCCGGGAATTGTGAATATGGTTTACACTGTCCGGTGTTCACTGCATTTTCTATCCACGGACAATAACAGAACAACGGGTCCTCATTTGTTTACTTCTTATTTAAGTTTTTCGTGATAGGAAAGAGCTCGCAGTACAGCAGAACAAATTTTTGTTTCACAGTACGAAAATGAGCAAGCGGTCATAGCTCTTAAGGTATACATATTTTTAGAACCTGTATCTACTCGACATTTTTGTCCTGTTTTAATCTATATTAGCATCTCTCAAAAATTAAATACTTTTCGACCCGCCTAATATTCGTGAGAATCGCTTTTTCCATTCTTTCGGCAGTTTTTTGTCATTTTGTTTCTGCAGTGTGTAATTGGAGTCTGGTCACAATCTCGCGTGTGGTTTTTGAAGGCGGGGTATGCAATTGTGGGTTTCATAATACGGCTTCGGTAGGGGCAACTGAATCAGCAGCGGGTACAGTGATTATTACCGACGGCGGAATTATCTCTTACATGGAGGAATACCAAAAATATGGCTCTGACCACTATGGGACTTAACACCTTAGGTCATCAGTCCCCTAGAGCTTAGAACTACTTAAACCTAACCTAAGGCCATCACTCACATCCATGCCCGAGGCAGGATTCTAACCTGCGACCATAGCGGTCACGCGGTTCCAGACTGTAGCGCCTAGAACCGGTCGGCCACTACGGCCGGCTCGGCGTTTGAGCTATGGTATGGAATTTCTGAGGGGTTCTAGGGTTTTTCATGCTTCCCCCGCAATCAGGGACTCTGTCGCATGCATATAAGTAATAATAGCTCTGGTCGCAGAGGTACAGTTCCTGAAGAATTTAAATTCATTAATTCTGAGGCGATCCAGTGGTTAAGATGGCCAGTAAGTCATCTGCTGCCATGGTAGTGCAGATGATCATCAAATGTTGTACCATGGTTTAAGTATTTTGTGTGATTTTTTCCTCTTGTAAGTTATTGTAAATGTTTAAACTACATTAAAAATCTGGAAGTCAATATTTAATCACAGTTGTATACAACTTTCTGGAAATACGTGAAAACACGATCCACAGTAGACTCTACGTGACGTGTGTCAAAACTGTAACCACCAGACAGGTATACAAGATCCCCCGTGAGTGCGGCTGTTCATACATCGTACAGACGACACGTACTATCCAGGAGAGATGCACAGAGCACCGCAGGTACACCCAGCTCTTACAACCCAATAAATCACCGGTGGCCGAGCACTGTATTCACACTGGGCACTCTATGGTGTACGATAACTTCGAAATTTTAGCCTCGACGTCATCTTTCTGGGACTCAGTAATGAAGGAAGCAATTGAAATTCGCGTGGCGACGAATTTAATTAATAGAGATAGCGGCTTCAGCTTGGGTAAATCTTGGAATCCGACAATTTCTGTAATAAAATCACAAAGACGTCGCGACAGTGCAACTCGCAGTGATACATCGATATCACCGTGCGGTTCGACTGCGCAGCCATAGATGTATTTCCATGCATATACCGTACGTCTTTGCCGCCGATTGAAGTCTCTGGCGCCTTGTGTATCTGTGGCCGCATGCGCAGTGGTTCGGTCCACGGCTTTAAAAGGAGGGAGCAAGTGCTGGAGCGTCTATCTAGAGGGTTGGATCCCCTCCTTCGAAAGAGTCAGATTGCAAAGCCTGGGCTACTCTCAGGGTGGAATCTCCGTCTTCGAAGATTGTTTCTGTCTGTCTGTCCGCCCGCCCGCCGCTTGCTGCTGTAGCTGTTCGTCCGTCCGCCTGCTTGCTCGCTGTCCATCGCCGTCGCCGTAACCGCTGCCGCCGCCGCCGCCGCCGCTGCTGCCTGCTGTCCGTCCGTCTGTTCGTCGCTGACCATCGCCGTCGCCGCCGCCGCCACCGCCTGCTGCCCGTCCGTCTGTCCGTCGCTGTTCGTCTGCAATGAGTACTCCCACCTCCATTGTCATCTACACCTCCCCCTCCCCCTCAGTCACTTCCTGGAGTGCCGCCCCTGCCCTCCCTCCCTACACCTCCCCTCCCCTTACCCCACTTACCCATCCCCCTATCTCCTCCCCTGCTGTATACCCACACCTCTACACCCTTCCTCCAGCCTCCACACCCTCAACAGCTCCCACTGCTACCCCCACCCTCACGTACACTTTTGTTGCCGCCTCTACTGCCGCCCCTCAGGTGGTCGACTTCCCCTCTCTCACCAACCCCGTCGCTTCGTCATCTGCATCTCCCGCACGCATCACGTACGTCGCGACGAGCCACCGTCGCCACCACTGAACCAGCTGCTTCTCCCGGTGCCTCCACTACGCCACAGGGATCTGCCACCCGCCACCTCCCACCCCTCCCCGTCCCTCTCCCCTCCTCCCAGCCTCCAGTCTCCCAAAAACCCCAAAAGCGCGTCATTACCGACTCTGCTCCCGCCACTCCCCACAAAAAGTCAACACCACCTCCCCCCCTCCTGCCGTCTCCATGGACACCACCCCTCCTCCTGCCACCCGTACCTCGGCCCCCAACCTCCATACCTTTGTCCTGTCAACTCCCGATCCTAAGTTCCTCGACGCTCGTACCCTCACCGTGGAGATACGAAAGTACTTACCTGGTGCTCCCATTTCCCGACTCATTACCCGCAGGGACTCGGTCCTTATCGAGTCCCCGTCCCCATCCTTTCACACAGACCTCCTGCAAAAACTCCCACGAGTTATGTTTGGCCCCCACGCCTCTCTGACACCCTTCCATTCCGCTTCCACTCCTCGTCAGCCTCCCCTTCGCCCCCCCCCCCCCACCTACACCGCTGTGATCACCAAGCTCAGCCCGGTGATCACGGAGGATGAAGTGTTGGCAGAACTGAACTCCCACCCGGACTTGGAAATCCGCTCTGCCCGCCATATCCACGATGCCCACCTACCTCATGCGGGTGTTCTCTGAGTCCGCCCCATCCACTGACCATCTCCTCACCCAGGGTGCCCTGATGTACCACCGTCGCCACCCTGTCGAATCCTCCAAATTCCCTCCCCAATCCTAACATTGCCAGCAGTGCCTGATGTACAATGACCACCTGACTCCCAACTGCAACCCCCCCCCCCCCACCTGTCCCCATTGCAAGGCCTCCCACTTTCTTAAGAACTGCCCCAACCTTGCTGCTTCTCCTTCCTGTAATACCTGCAATGGCCCCCATCCCACCTACTTCCACAAGTGTAAAGCTAAACCCCCTCCAGCCACCCCTGAGCTTACAGTCCCAGTTCATCCCGTCGATCCCCCTGTCCATCCCAGCAATTCCCTCCGTCCACCCCCCATGGCCGAGGACATCATCTGGTTCCTTACCGTTGTACTCCAAAACATTCACCCTTTTCAGCGCCCCCACACCTTCCGACAAATCTCCCTTGCCGCTCGCTCCGTTTTCCACCTGAACACCTTCGCCACTTACTCCCACAACCGAGCCCACTTCACCTTCACCCGCCTCGACTCCCTAGTTTAAGTCCCTTCCCTTCCCTCTCTTCCCCCCCTCCTTCCCGCCATGGCACGGCACATCGCATCCTCTTCCAGAACATTCGCTCCTTCCACTCCAACAAATACCTCCTCATGCACACCCTCTCCCACCACCAGGTCGACACCTTCCTCTTGAACGAAACCTTTCTCCAGCCCCACCATTCTATCCGCACCTCTCCCTATATTCTCCACTGCACTGACGCTCCTGGTGCGCAGGGTGGAGTCTGAATTGGCCACCTAAAGCATATCCCCGTCCAGCCACAACCTCTCCTCAATGACCCCACTGAACACCTTATCCTTAGCGTCTTCTTCCCCTCCTTCACCATTACCTGTGCCACCATCTATGTCTGCTCCACTGCTCCTCTTCCTTATGACTTCATCTCGCACATTGAGCGCACCTTCTCCACCTATGTGATTGCCGCCGACCTCAACATCCATAGCCGCACTCCTGCTGCCATTCGGCGGTGGCATCAGTTCCTCTCCACAATCCAAGGTGACATTGTTCCCCTTCCCCACTACATCTGACCCGAAAGTGACACCACCCCCAATGTTGTCATTGCCTCCGCCAACCTCCTTGGGCGTATCGCTGTCCTTCTCACCATAACGTCTGCTCACCGCCCCCCTCTGGCTCCGCACCCTGCACCCCCTCCCAAGGTCGCCATAACTATCACCGTGCCAACTGGGATGCCTACCGGGACTCCATCTCCACCCAGGTCGAAAGCCACCCTCTTACCTATCGCCATCCTGACGACATCATCCACGCCTCGTCCTTCCTTCAGAAGGTAATTACTGACGCCGTGGAGGCCCATGTTCCTACTAACACCATCCACCCACACCGTCCCACTCTCCCTCCGCGGGCTGTCCTCCTCCTCCATGAATCCCGCCGCCTCTATCGCTCCTTCCTGTGCGCTCGTGACAGGGATACACTCCAACGCCACTGGCAAATACAGCGACACGTACGGAACCTTATTACAGCACCGAAACGCCGAGGCTGGCCCCAGACCTGCATACGACTCAACGCCACTCATCCTATCAACTCCTCCAAGTACTGGTCCACCTTCCATCGCCTTACTGGTTCCCTTTCTGCTCCCCACTACCCCCTTCTCCATAACGATCGCCCCCTTCCTGACAACCTCAGTAAGGCCAACCACTTCGCTTCCCACTTTTCCGAGGTCTGCTCCATCCCCAATGATCCCCACTTTGATTATTCCCTTTTCCCCACCGTCATGGAACGTGCCGATACCTCGGTCGCACTTGCTCCTAGACTCCAGTACTTGGGGCAGTTACCCCCCTCCAACATAAACGCTCTCATCACAGCACAAGACATTAAACTTATCCTCCAGTCCAAATGCAATACAGCCCCTGGTCACGACTGTGTCACCTACCGTCACCTTCGAGAAAGCCCCTATTCCTTCCTTACTGCCTTCGCCCATCTCTATAATTTCATCCTCTCTAATGGCTTCTATCCTGACCTGTGGAAGACCTCCTGCATCCTCTTATTCCTCAAACCCAACAAACCCCCTTCTGCCACCTCTTCCTATCATCCCATCTGCCTCACCTCCATCTTCAGTAAGGTCCTTGAATCCATCCCCTCCCACCGTATCCATCAGCATCTTGCTGAACACCACCTCCTCCCCCTTAACCAGTGTGGCTTCCAACCCTCCTCTGCTGAAGACCAACTCCTCAACCTTGTTCACCTTCTGTCCCTCCAGCTCAACTCCAGTCGCTCTGCCATTTTTGTTTCACTTGACCTCCAAATTGCCTATGACCATGTATGTCATCCTGGTCTCCTCTTTAAACTCCAAACCTACGGCCTGCCTATCAATTTTGTCCATCTGGTCTCTTCCTTCCTCTTGCACCGTCCTTCCTATGTCACCCTCCTCAACACCTACTCCCGTATCTTTTATCCCATGGCTGGCATCCCCCAGGGTTCTGTCCTCTCCCCTCCCCTTTATCTCTTGTATACAGCTGATATGGCCAAGCTACCCCCACCAGTCCACCTTCTCCAGTATGGTGATGACACCATCTTCCTGGCTCTCTATCCTACCCTTCAACGGTCTCAACATACCCTCCAAACCCACCTTAACCAGTTCACCAATTGGTGTAACCAGTGGTTCCTCCGTCTCAACCCCTCCAAAACCCAGGCAATCACTATAGGCCACACCACTTGCTCCTTTCGCCTCCAGGATTTCTACCTCACCCTTTATGGTCGTCACATCCAGCTCACCCCCACCCTGAAATACCTTGGCCTCACCCTCGACTGACACCTCACCTGGACCCCTCATCTCCAGACCGTCCAGCAGAAAGCCCATTCCCGCCTCCACCTTCTGGAACTCCTGTCTGGCCGGACATGGGGATTGCATCCTTCTACCATACTCCACACCTACAAGTCCCTCATCCGTCCTATCCTCTGTTATGCCAGCGTTGCCTGGATCTCCGCCCCCACCCGCTTTTACAAGGCCCTCCAAATCCTTGAATGCCATGCGCTCTGCCTTGCCTTCCGTATCCGCCTTCCTTCCCCCACACGGCTCCTGCATGAACTGATCCCCTTCCCCCACCTCCTCCTGTTCCTCCAACATCTCCGCGTCCTTTACATTGTCTGCAGGCTTGAGCCCCCCCACCCTCTGGTTTCCTCCTTCCTCTCCACCCCCTGCCCGTTTCCGCACCTCTATCGCTGTATCCCTCCCTCTCTCCACCTCCACACCCTCCATCTCCTTCGTCAGGGCAATTTCCAACGCCTCCCCGTTCCGGATGACAAACTTCGCCGTGACATCTACCCTTCCTTCCAACTATAACCTGGACTTGTCCCCCCCCCCCTCCCCAGGGCCTCCTTTTTCCTCTTCCCTCCTTCTCCCAGAGCGGATTTTCCTCCTTCCCTCCCCCCCTCCCCTGAGACTCTGCACCCAATAATTGCCTCTTTCCTTCCCACATCCCTCCCTACCTGGCCCTCTTCAGCGCGCCCCCCGCTCATCTCCCCCATCTCTTCCCCTCCCTCACTTCTTCCGGTCTCCCTCATCTCCTTGTGCCTGGCAGATCCTCTGTTTTGATCATCGTCAGTGCGCCACATCAGTGTTGTGTTTAGTGCTGTTTCTCCTGTGCATCAAGAGGTGTGATTTTAATTGTGTACTGCCTTGAGTTTCGCTGTCAGTGTTTGTTATGTGCTACGCCATCCGTCGATAACTTTTATGCTCCAGTCATACTGTGCCTTGTGTTCTTTTAATTGTCGCAGTGTGTGGCCTTTTGTGTGTGCTACTTTTAAACAGTTTTAACAGTTTTTTATCTCCATTTTACGGTCACCCCTTTTTTTGTCTCTTGCCTTCCATGATGTTCCCCCTTTTTTATATCTATGTTCACCATATTCTCTCCTTTGTTATTTTTAAATGTCTTCTATTGTTTGTTCTATGTCTTTCGGTTGAAGAGCTGCGCATATGCTGCTGCCACCCCGCCCCGATGGGGAATTGAAATACAATAAAGAAAAAAAGAAGCTGGAGCGTCAGTCACTTCGGCTCACTCTGAAGATGGCTGGACAATATTCAGCCGAAATATTAGAAGAAGTAGTCAAATTTATGCAGTTGCACGCCCGAAATTTTATGGATCAAACTTGTGTACTGCTTCCTCTAGCATTACTGTTTTCCAGCTTGTTTACAACGAACATGCGTTCACCTTCATGTACATTCTTTTTTTGTGAAAGGAAACAAGAAAGACGAGTCTCATTACAAGAAAGTCATGACGCCAATTTGTTTGCTTTACTTGTCCATAAGGTGGCTCTATTGTATCGTATTTACATTGTCCCATGACAGATCGTGCTACGAATCAACGGTAGACCCAGTCATTATTCAGTGCTATTCAGAGTCGTACACAGCAGTAAGATGGAGAACAACCGGTACAAAATTCCCTAGTCGCCGGATTGGAAGGGGAGGCTCTATTCCATCGTGTGCGAGGTCACCTGATCTGAACTGCTTTGATTATTTCCTATGGGGATATCTACAGTCACTCGTGTATGAGATCACAGTGGATACGGAGATGGAATTAATCGTCAGAATTGAAGCTGCCTGTGATGTTACTCGAAACACACCATGGATGTTTGTCAGGGTGCGTCAGAATCTTGTTCCCCGATGTCATGCATACACTGAAGCTGATGTCTGTCAGTTTCAGCACATTTTGTAAGATGCAGTACAAATAGTACGTTCATTGCGTCAGTGATGGTATTTGCAGTTAAGTCATGTAAATACAAAAGTACACAGCAATGTGAATTTATTCCTAGTGTTCCTTTAAGCTGCCCCCAGGTTCCCTACCTCAAACTGTTTAGTGGAGCATCCTCTATGTCCCATGTGTCGGGATCATGTTTCAACAATTAAAGCACCCGAGATGTAGGCCTCCCAGCGGCTTCAAACAGAAGGACTCGCACGAACGCTTGAGCGGTAATAATGACATTAAACCTGGCGCTCGCGGTTTTTATTTTAGTTCCCTCGGGTGCCTTGTACGTGTTTTTTAAGTAAGTACTGTTTTGCCACACCGCTGCCGTAACGCTGCGGTCGGCGTTCTGCGCACTTGGTACCTACACCTCTTGTCTATGCACTGACACAATTACAGTCTTATTCTACCTTGTTTATGTAGTGTACTGAGTGTTTAAGATGCCTCCGATAATCGTGAGTCCCGCCGACTGTGAAGTACGGGCTGTTAGAAGATTTCCTAGTGCTAAAGACCTAAAAGCGATCGATATTCATCGTGAGATCTGTGCAGATTACGGAGAAAACATTATGAGTGATGGAATGGTAAGAAAGTGGGTGAGAGCATCTAAAGATGGCCGCACAAATGTGCATGATGAACAACTGAGTGGGCGCGTCCTTCGGTCGTTAATGAAAGTTTGGTGCAGGAAGTGGACGATAAGATGAGAGAAAACAGACGTTTTACGACTTACTCCTTGCGGGTTGACTTTTCCATGGTTTCTCGTAGTGTTTTGTATGGCATTGTGACCGAGCACTTGAATTACCGAAAATTGTGCGCACGTTGGGTATCGAAAACGTTGACGGGTGTCTAAAAGACCAAACGTTTAAACAGTGCATTGACTTTCCTTGAGCGGTACCACAACGACGGTGATGATTTCTTAAGCCAAATTGTTATGGGCGATGAAACATGGGTGGCCTACGTCACACCAGAATCAAAGCAAAAGTCCGTGAAATAGCGGCATTCAGATTCACCCAGAAAAGTGAAGTTTAAGCAAACAATTTCTGTCCGGAAAATCATGTGCACAGTTTTTTGGGACAGAAATGGAGTATTGGTTGTGGAATTTCTGCCTCTTAATGAGACAACCAATGCAGCAGCTTACTGTAAGACATTGCACAATCTGTGCCGTTCAATTCAGAACAAAACACGTGGCAAGTTGAGCAAGCGCATCGTTTTGCTGCAAGACAATGCCCGTCCGCATGTGGCGAATCAGACCAAAGATCTCATCACATCTTTTCGATGGGAAACTCTAGATTCTCCTCCGTACAGCCCAGAACTTGCGCCCAGTGACTACCATCCGTTCATGCATTTGAAGAAACACCTGAGCGGTCAGCCTCTTCAAGACGATGACAAAGTCAAAACAGTGGTGATGCAGTGGTAAACAAGTCAGGCAGCAAACTTCTATTAAGTGGGTATTCAAAAACTAGTACAACGTTATGACAAGTGCCTCAATATTGACGGAAATTATGTAGAAAATTAGATTAAGGTACAGTCTTTCATCTAAAAATAAAATTATTGGGATATCTTAGCACATCTTTTTTTAATTTCAAAGCGGTACTTAAAAAACACGCCTTGTAGAAGTATACTGGGCCAGACGGAGCTCATGTCCAAAGTAGCGGAGCGCAGCGGCGGTTCTTCTTCCTGCTGCTGCTACCGCTGGAGGGGCGACCTCCGTGGTTGGCAGCTGCCCCGCTGCTGCGGCCAAATTCGGCGCGCGTGTAAAAGGGAAGACGCCGGGCCTCCCGCTGCGGCCGCGCTCCATATACAGAGCGGCGGCCCGAGGTGGACACGTGGCGGGACCACACGTCCTCCTCCACTCCACGCTGGACCATTCGGGGACTAAAGTTTCGTTGGTGAACAATGCGGCTCAACTGCCTTAATGTGCAGACGCCACCCCATCACGTCAAGATTTATCAGCAACGTTGTTGTTGTTGTTATTGTGGTCTTCAGTGCAGAGACTGGTCTGATGCCGCTCTCCATGCTACTCTACCCCGTGCAAGCTTCATCATCTCCCAGTACTTACTGCAACTATATCCTTCTGAATCTGGTTGGTGTATTCATCTCTTGGTCTCCCTCTAAGATTTTTACCCTCCATTCTGCTCGCCAATACTAAATTGGTTATCCCTCGATGCCTCAGAACATGTTCTACCAACCGATCCCTTCTTCTAGTCAATATGTGCCACAAACTCCTCTTCTCCCCAATTCTGTTCAATACCTCCTCATTAGCTATGTGAGCTACCCATCTAATCTTCAGCATTCGTCCGTAGCAACCACATTTCGAAAGCTTCTATTCTTTTCTTGTCTAAATTATTTATCGTCCAAGTTTCACTTCCATACATGGCCAAATACCATACAAATACTTTCAGAAACGACTTCCTGACACTTAAATCTATACTCGATGTTCACAAATTTCTCTTCTTCAGAAACGCTTTCCTTGCCATCGCCTGTCTACCTTTTATATCCTCTCTACTTCGACCATCATCAGTTATTTTGCTCGCCAAATAGCAAAACTCATTTACTACTTTAAGCGTCTCATTTCCTAATCTAATATCCTCAGCATCACCCGATTTAATTCGACTACATTTGATTATCCTCGTTCTGCTTTTGTTGATGTTCATCTTATACCCTTCTTTCAAGACACTGTCCATTCCGTTCAGCTGCTCTTCCAGGTCCTTTGCTGTCTCAGACTGAATTACAATGTCATCGGCGAACCTCAAAGTTTTTATTTCTTCTCCATGGATTTCAATTCCTACTCTGAATTTTTCTTTTGTTTCCTTTACTACTTGCTCAATATACAGGTTGAATAACATCGGGGATAGGCCACAACCCCGTCTCACTCCCTTCCCAACCACTGCTTCTCTTTCATGTCCTTCGACTCTTATAAGAGCCATCTAATTTCTGTACAAATTATAAACAGCCTTTCGCTCCCTGTATTTCACCCCTGCCACCTTCAGAAACTGAAAGAGAGTATTCCCGTCAACATTGTCAAAAACTTTCTCTATGTCTACAAATGCAAGAGACTTAGGTTTGCCCTTCTTTAATCTGTTTTCTAAGATAAGTCGTATGGTCAGTATTGCCTCACGTATTCCAACATTTCTACGGAATCCAAACTGATCTTCCCCGAGGTCGGTTTCTACCAGTTTTTCCATTCGTTTGTAAAGAATTCGTGCCGGTATTTTGCAGCCGTGGCTTATTAAACTGATAGTTCGGCAATTTTCACATCTGTCAACACCTGCTTTCTTTGGGATAGGAATTATTATATTCTTCTTGAAGTCTGAGGGAATTTCGCCAGTCTCATACATCTCTCCCATGGCTATCAGTAGTTCTAATGGGATTTTGTCTACTCCCTGGGTCTTGTTTCGGCGCAGGTCTTTCAGTGCTCTGTCAAACTCTTCACGCAGTATCATATCTCCCATTTCATCTTCATCTACATCGTCTTCCATTTGCATAATACTGTCCTCAAGTACATCACCCTTTCACAGCTCCTCTATATACTAGTTCCACCTTTCTGCTTTCTGTTCTTTACTTAGAACTGGTTTTCCATCTGAGCTCTTGATATTCATACAAGTGGTTCTCTTTCCTCCAAAGATCTCTTTAATTTTCCTGTACGCAGTATCTATCTTACCCCTAGTGAGATATGCCTCTACATCCTTACATTTGTCCTCTAGCCATCAGCAACGTATGTCGACCTTACTTACACTGCAGGACAGACAGAAAAGAAGTAACCAAAAGGGAGGAGGTGACGAAATTAAACTTCACAATTTCAAGGGGTATCTGACGTTACTTCGACGATTACAAAATCAAGTGACATTCAAAAAGCACTTGGCAATAACATCCCATTTATCTGTGTGACGTTGCACCACTTCTGCCTAGGAAGGATGCTCTAATTCGGTTGGGAAGGATGTCATAAAGACGTTGTATCCTATACTGAGGCAAATGGGAACTCGACTGTTGTGATTCTTGATATCCTGGATACTAGTATTGGGAAATAGTCGAAGCCAGAGCTGGTAACACATCTATTATATTGGGGGCAGATCTGGGCCACATCCATCACGCACATAAACTGAAGCGCCAAAGAAACTGGTACAGGCATGCGTATTCAAAAACAGAGATATGTAAACAGGCAGAATACGGCGCTGCGGTCGGCAACGCCTATACAAGACAACAAGTATCTGGTGCAGTTGTTATATCGGTTACTGCTGCTACAATAGCAGGTTATCAAGATTTAAGTGAGTTTGAACATTGTGTTATAGTCGGCGCACGAGCGATGGGACACAGCATCTCCGAGATGGCGATGAAATGTGAATTTTCCCGTACGACCATTTCAAGAGTGTACCGAGAATATCGGGGATCCAGTAAAACACTAAATCTCCGACATCGCTGCGACCGAAAAAGGATCCTACAAGAAAGGACCAATGACGACTGAAGATCATCGTCCGGCTTGACAGAAGTGCTACCCTTCCGCAAATTGCTGTAGGTTTCAATTCTGGGCCATTAAGTGGTGTCAACGTGCGAACCATTCAATGAAACATCATCGATATGGGCTTTCGGAGCTGAGGGCCCGCTCGTGTACCCTTGATGACTGCACAAACACAAAGCTTTACGCCTCGCCTGGGTCCGTCAACACCGACACTAGATGTTGATGACTCGAAATATGTTGCCTGCTTGGACGACTCTCGTTTCACAATGTATCGAGCGGATGGACGTGTACGGGCATGGAGACAACCTCATGAATTCATGGAGCCTACATGTTACTAGGGGACTGTTCAAGTTCGTGGAGGCTCTATAATGGTGTGGGGCGTGTGCAGTTGGAGTGACGGGAGTCCTGATACGTCTAGATACGACTCAGACAGGTTTCACGTACGTAAGCATCCTGCTGACCATTTGCATCCGTTCATGTCCATTGTGCATTTCGACGGACTTGGGCAATTCCGGCAGAACAATGCGACATCCAACACGTACAGAATTGCTACAGAGTGGCTCCAGGAACACTGTTCTGACTTTTAACACTTCCGCTGGGCACCAAACTTCCCAGACATGAACATTATCGAGCATATCTGGGCTGCCTTGCAACGCACTGTTCAGAAGAGATCTCAACCTCCTTGTACTCTTACGAATTTATGGACAGCCCTCCAGCACTACTTCAGACATTAGTCAATTCAATGCCACGTCGTGTTGCGGCAATTCTGCGTGCTCGCGGGGCCCCAACACGGTGTTAGGCAGGTGTACCATTTTCTTTAGCTCTTCAGTGCACTTCGTATACACACGTTCGCTATGTGAACGAGCGTTGTCCTGTTAAAAAATGTGACTGCGACAATGTCGCACGAGAGATAACACACGACAACCCAGGAAGTGTCTGACATAGCGTTCTACATCTATATCTACATGGATACTCTAGAAATTACGTTTAAGTGCCTGGCAGAGGGTTCATCGAACCATCTTCACAATTCTCTAATATTCTAATCTCGTATAGCGCGCAGAATGAATGAACACCTATATCTTTCCGTACGAGCTCTGATTTCCCTTATTTTATCGTGGTGATCGTTCCGCCCTATGTAGGTCGGTGTCAACAAAATATTTTCGCATTCGGAGAAGACAGTTGGGGACTGCAATTTCGTGAGAAGATGCCTTCGCAACGTAAAACACCTTTCTTTTAATCATTTCCAGCCCAAATCCTCTATCATTTCTGTGACACTCTCTCCTATATTTCGCGATAATACAAAACGTGCTGCCTTTCTTTGAACTTTTTCGATGTACTCCGTCATTCCTACCTGGTAAGGATCCCACACCGCGCAGCAGTATTCTAAAAGAGGACGTACAAGCGTAGTGTAGGCAGTCTCCTTATTAGGTCTGTTACATTTTCTAAGTGTCCTGCCAATAAAACGCAGCCTTTGGTTAGCCTTCCCCACAACATTTTATATGTGTTCCTTCCAATTTAAGTTGTTCGTAATTGCAATACCTAGGTATTTAGTTGAATTTACGGCTTTTAGATTAGACTGATTTATCGTGTAACCGAAGTTTAATGAGTTCCTTTTCGCACTCATGTGGATGATCTCACACTTTTCGTTATTTAGGATCAACTACCACTTTTCGCACCATTCAGGTATTTTTTCTAAATCGTTTTGCAGTTTGTTCTGATCTTCTGATGACTTTATTAGTCGATAAACGACAGCGTCATCTGCAAACAACCGAAGACGGCTGCTCAGATTGTCTCCCAAACACCAAAGAGCCGATAACACTACCTTGGGGAACGCCTGAAATCACTTTTGTTTTACTAGATGACTTTCCGTCAGTTACTACGAACTGTGACCTCTCTGACAGGAAATCGCAAATGAGTTACCCAGAGGGACAACTATTTGCCTTGGTCAAGCTACTCAAATAGTTCAAATAGCTCTGAGCACTATGGGACTTAACATCTGATGTCATCAGTCCCCTAGAACTTAGAACTACTTAAACCTAACTAACCTAAGGACGTCACACACATCCATGCCCGAGGCACGATTCGAACCTGCGACCGTAGAAGTCGCAAGGTTCCAGACTGAAGCGCCTAGAACCGCTCGGCCACACAGGCCGGCGGTCAAGCTACTCAAGGTAGGTAACGCTGGTAAGGCAGCAGAGAGAAAACACTACACAACAACAACTATGGAAATATAAAGCAGAGACACAGTTTCATTCATTCTTTCGTACAAGGAGGAAGGTAAGGAAAGGACATAGGAATATAAGCAGATTCGACAGCAGAAATTGTAAGAGGGGGAAAAATTCTAAAGTTTCCATTTTGATATATCTGATTTGGTGAGTTTATCGAGGAGCTACTTGGCTGGGAACTAGCGGCACCGGTTACGAAAACACAGCGCCCGGGAGAGTGGTGTGCTGACCGCATAAACCTCCATATCCTCATCCGGGCGCCGAAGGGCTGAGGATGACACGGCGGCCGGTCGGCACCGTTGGGCCTTCAAGTCCTGTACTCACGGTGTTTGTTTGTTTGATTTGGTGAGTTTGAATTTTGACAGGAGATATACAAGATTAATTTACCTGAGACTACTGATAATAATCCACTTAGTACTTTTAAGGTACATCACTGAGACATCTAAATGATGTTCATATTTCAGTAGTGTATGTAGTCTTTTGATATTCAATTATATGAAACTACATCATCACATGGTTACGTATTTTACCATTAATGATTTATGACTTGAAATACAGGCAAAAAATTCAATAAGTTTATTACTTCCACTGATGTTGGGTTGACACTGAAATTTAAAAAAAAAAAAAGTTGAAATACAAAAATTCAGAACGATTGAGAAAATCGTGTTGGATATCAACAACAGTAAAAAACAAAAAGTTCCACATTGATGCTCCGCGAAGAGAGACCACAGAGAGTAAACTTTAAAAAACACATACTGAAATTTGATGACCTCTACAGCAGTTCCTTTGCTTGCAAAACCTATCATCTGATGACGATAATGCAGTTATTGCATTACTACCTCGCTTTCATTTTTAATGTTCACTGGCATAATTGAAGTTAATATTGCACCCCATAGAGTTTAAAAAGGTCTAAATGCCTGGAGAGAACGTCTAGGAATGGACAGAATGTTTCCCGTGAAATGTGTGACAAATAAAAAAAACAAAACAAACAAAAAACAAAAAAAATCCATAAATGTAGCTATTGCTGAAGTCAAAGTATTTCTCGTCGGGCTCTACAGTGTTCTATTTGCAGTTCAGCAGAGTCGCTGATAATCATTGCTAGAAATGTGTCGGAATTCTGGAATGAGTAAAAATCCTGTACCTTGATTCCAGGCGCGGCAAATTCCCGTCTTCCACCCCCACCCCCACCCTTCCACTTGCGACCCCGTTACACAGGCCTGTGACAAGTTATGTTAAGACAGAGGTGTGGGTTACGTGGGAAACAAAGGATAAAATTTATACATCCTTAAACATGATTTAATCTGCCACAGAACGTCTGTCATTTGTTTCTTAACATTAACTGTGCGTGAATTAATATATTCCACTGCTCAGTCTTGTCCCGGATTAAATAAAGAAGAGCACCGAAAATCGGAGGTGGCAATACGAGATCCCAGGTCGTTGTGGTTGTTGTTGTTGTTGATTTGACCTTCAGTCCGAAGGCTGGTTTGAGGCAGCTGTCCATACTGCTCCATCCTGTGCAGGTCTCTTCATCTCCGAGTAGCTTCTGTAACTTACATCCCTCTGAATCTGTTTACTGTATTTATCCCTTGGTCTCCCCCTACAATTTTTACCCCCCACGCACCTCCCCCTCCCCCTTCCCCCAATATTAAACTGGTGATTCCTCAATGTCTTAAAATGTTTCCTGTCAAACGATCCCTTCGTTTACTCAATTTGTAGCACAAATTTATTTCTCTCCCCAATTATGTTCAGTACCTCATCGTTATTTTCGTGATCTACTCTTCTAATCTTAAGCATTCTTCTGTGGCACCACATTTCAAAAGTTTCTATTCTTTTCTTGTCTAAACTGTTTATCATCCATGTTTCACTGCCATATAAGGCTACACTCCAGACAATTAGCTCCTAACTCTCAAGTATGTATTCGATGTTAACGAATTTCTCTTCTGCAGAGACACTTCTCGTGTCACTGCCAATCTATATTTTATATTTTCTCTACTTCGACCATCAACAGTTGTTTTACAGTCCATATAGCAAAACTCATTTACTAATTTCAATGTCTCGTTTCTGAATCTACTTCCCTCAGAGTCGCCTGATTTAAATCGATTACATTCCATTGTCGTTGATTTGCTTTTGTTCATGTTCATGCTATATCCTTCTTTCAAGACAATGTCCATTGCGTTCAACCACTGTTCCAAGTTTTTTGCAGTCTCTGGTAGAATTACAATGTCGTCGCAAACGTCAAAGTTTTTATTTCTTCTCCTTGAACTTTAATTCCTATTCCAATTTTGTCTTTGGTTGCCGTTACTGCTTTTTCGGTGTACATATTGAATAACATCGGGGTAGGCTACAAGCGTTTCTCACTCCCTTTTCGACCACTGCCTCTTCATGCCCCTCGACTCTTATAACTGTCGTCTGATTTCTCTACAAGCTGTAAATAGCATTTCGCTGCCTGTGTTTTGCCCCTGTTACCTTCAGAATTTCACAGATTCCTGTCAACACTGTCTACAAATACTAGGAACATATGTTTGCCTTTCCTTAACGTTTCCTTTAAGACAAGTCGTAGAGTCACTATTGCCTCTCGTGTTCCTATATTTCTCCGAAATCGAAACTGATCTTCCCCGATGCCGGCTTCTAACATGTTTCCATCCTCCTATAAAGACTTCGTGTTAGTATTTTGCAACCATTGCCTATTGAACTTAAAGTTCTGTAATTTTCACACTTGCCGGCACCTGCTTTCTTTGGACTTGGAATTATTGTTATAATCTTCTTGAAGTCGAGGGTATTTCGTCTGGCTCATACGTCTTGGACACCGGATGGAAGAGTTTTGACATAACTGGCTCTCCCAAGGGCATCAGTAGTCGTCAAGAAATGTCATCTACTCCCTGGACCTTGTTTCGACTTTCATCTTTCAGTGCTCTGTCAAATTCTTCTCGCAGTATCATATCTCCTATCTCATCTTCATCTATGTCCTCTGCTGTTTCTATAATATTGTCGTCAAGTTCGTCCACCTTATATGGACCCTCTGTGTACTCCTTCCACCTTTCTGATTTCCCTGCTTTGCTTCCCACTGATTTTACGTCTGAGCTGTTGACATTCGTCCATCTGCTAACCCTTTTCTCTTTGATTTTCCTCTTGGTGATAGCTGTCTTTCCTCTAGTAAAACATGCTTCTAAGTTCTTACATTTCTCCTCTAACGATAACAAGTAAACCGAACAAAATCTCATGAAACACTCTGAAAGACGTGCACTTCATCCACCAGTCAATGCTCGTATTTCATATTTCTAATCCCAGCATTCTGGTATTCGGTAAAATAATAATTCAGGTAATGTTAATAATTTCTATGGGTTGCCTAATTTATTTGACGATTTTTGCAGTTTGTCTCACACTGATCCGTGAGAGGAGCTTGGCGCCAGAAATTTTCTTTATCTATGGGCGAGGGCAGCAGTCTTCCTAGCAGCCATGATGGCTTCCCGTTTCCCACCCTTTTTCCGACCGCCAGGGTAGCACGTGGTGTCGTTTGAAAGTTCAGTAGTGGCCAAAGTTTCTCCTGTTCTCAGTTCCTCAACCTGCCTTACCAACCTTGTAACTGCTATTTCTGCTCGATTTTAACGTCGCGAGGTCGCCTCCCTAGGAAATTCCGGCCATATGATTGGCCACTTCAGGGGCGCGCCCGTTTTTCGCGGGTAGGCACCAACCGCCCTCCGCGGGTGGATAGTGGACAAAGGGGCAGTAAGGGCAGTTATAGTGTGACCGTGCCGGAGACCGGAGGTGCTGCTTCCAGGAGATGAAGTTCGGTAAGCAAGAGCGCCGACGTGCGTTGTAGATTCGCTCCCTGGGGCCCAGAGGGAACCTTATAGGTCAATGTGAATAGTTTCGCGTCTTGCGGGTTTTATTCCTTTACTACGAGAGGCTACCTAGCGATTCACGCACAGTAGCATCTTTCTTAGTCTTTGGCTGATTCATGGTGGTGGTCGTTGCATGCCTGTAACCCCTTCCTTTACTAAATGGGACTCCATTTGATAATACGGCGATCGTTACTTAAATTCCTTCTCTCCTGCTATCGTGGCTTGTTATGAACGAGCGTTGGGGCAGGGTGCTGAAATCGAACCTTTCTTCCCTCACCCCCATTTGGTTGTATTCGATTTTCAATTGTTTAATGAATGAGTCCTTTAATGTTACATTCTCCCCTTAATTACGTGAACTCACCCCTAGTGTCACAGAATAATGAAGAACTATAACGGTTGCTATAAGGTCGTGCAGGTCTCGCGCCATTAACCATAGTACAAAGATCCCATATCGCGCGCCTGCCACGACCATTGCACGCATGGCACCGAAAACAGTAATAATCATTTTCTATTATTCCCCATTGATAAACTCGGAAGTGTTCACGGCTCAGTGTGAGTACGTGAGCACTAAATCCACTTGATGTGGTGGAAGCAGTGGCCTCTGTTTTACCATGCTGGCTTAGCCAAAATATCAAAAATCACAGCCCCTACAGCAAGGAATAGTAACCTGAAAATAACGAGCCACCGCTTTTAAGTCCTTTACAGAGACATATCAGACTGCTCCTCCTCAGAAGCGTTGTTGTTGTTGTGGTCTTCAGTCCTGAGACAGGTTTGATGCAGCTCTCCATGCTACCCTATCCTGTGCAAGCTTCTTCATCTCCCAGTACTTACTGCAACCTACGTCCTTCTGAATCTGCTTAGTGTATTCATTTCTTGGTCTCCCTCCAAACTGCCCTCCAATGCTAAATTTGTGATCCCTTGATGCCTCAGAACATGTCCTACCAACCGGTCCCTTCTTTTTGTCAAGTTGTGCCACAAACTCCTCTTCTCCGCAATTCTATTTAATACTTCATCATTAGTTATGCAATCTTCCCATCTAATCTTCAGCATTCCTCTGTAGCACCACATTTCGAAAGCTTCTATTCTCTTCTTGTCCAAACTATTTATCGTCCATGTTTCGTTTCCATACATGGCTACACTCCATTCAAATACTTCCAGAAACGACTTCCTGACACTTAACTCTACACTCGATATTAACAAATTTCTCTTCTTCAGAAACGCTTTCCTTTCCATTGCCAGTCTACATTTTATATCATCTCTACTTCGACGATCATCAGTTATTTTGCTCCCCAAATTTGTGGCGGTTCACTTCTAACAAGGGAACCTCCCCATCGCACCCCCTCAGATTTAGTTATAAGTTGGCACAGTGGATAGGCCTTGCAAAACTGAACACAGACCAATCGAGAAAACAGGAAGAAGTTGTGTGGAACTATGAAAAAAATAAGCAAAATATACAAACTGAGTAGTCCATGTGCATGATAGGCAATATCAAGGTCTTGTAAGCTCAGGAGCGCCGTCGTCCCGTGGTTAGCGTGAGCAGCTGGGGAATGAGAGGTCCTTGGTTCAAGACTACCTTCGAGTGAAAAGTTTAATTTTTTATTTTCAGACAATTGTTATCTGTCCGTCCTATGTGAGGTAACTGCACCGTAGTGTATGCACGCCACACCTAAACTGAAAAATTTGAAAACGTTAAAGACATATGTTTTGACGGAGCACAGGGAAAACTGTGCGACTGTGAAACTGTTGCATTCATTTGTTGAAGTTTACGTGACAAACTCTCTATGTTTTCATCACTTTTTTGGGAGTGATTATCACATACACAAGAAAACCTAAATCGGGCAAGGTAGAAGAATCTTTTTACCCATTCACCAAGTGTACAAGTTAGGTGGGTCGACAACATATTCCTGTCATGTGACGCACATACCGTCACCAGTGTCGTATAGAATATATCAGACGTGTTTTCCAGTGGAGGAATCGGTTGACCTATGACCTTGCGATCAAATGTTTTAGGTTCCCATTGGAGAGGCACGTCGTTTCGTCTACTAATCGCACGGTTTTGCGGTGCGGTCGCAAAACACAGACACTAACTTATTATAGTGAACAGAGACGTCAATGAACTAACGCACAGATCATAACTTCGCGAAAATAAAAAAAGTAAAGTTTTCACTCAAGTTTATACTTGAACCAAGGACCTCTCGTTCCACAGTTGCACACGCTAACCACGGGACCACGGCGGTCCTGAGTTCGCATCGTCCTTGATGTTGCTTATCTTGCGCATGGGCTACTCAGTTTGTATATTTTGCTTATTTTTTTCCATAGTTTCACACAACTTCTTCCTGTTTTCTCGACTGATCTGTGTTCAGTTTTTCAAGGCCTATCCACTGTGCCAACTTATAACTAAATCTGAGGGGGTGCGATGGGGAGGTTCCCTTGTTAGAAGTGAACCGCCACAAATTCCTGCAGAATCCACTCCAACGCAGCACACCTTTTTCATGTGCCGTGACAAGCTTAAGCCTATATAACATTATCCCCGAGACATGCACCCTGTGTCAATTAGCAGAGAATTAACGTGGAAATGTGGATGCGTATCTCCGCCGGAGCCGCCGCCGTCTGCCTGATGCCGGATGACAAGCGTGGAGCCGATCTGCGGCCCGACTGGGCTGCGGATGTGTCTGACGTTTCAATGGGCTCCCAGCGCCGCTGTCGTAACAGCGGGAGCCTGCCGGCGATTTGTTATCGGGCGCCGGCAACACACGTCTGGCGCCGCGCTGACAGCTACTTTGTTATTAACATCCTTAAATGGCGCTCCCGCCTCTGTGGGCTTGTTAGTTCCAGACGCCCGACTCTCGCGTCCCTACGGTTCTCTCACTTCCTTTTTTCGTTTTTGTCTTCCCGCTCGCGCCCTTTTTCCCTACACGTATGCGCGCGGGACGCGGCGTCCAGCCAGCGCGGGTTCGCACCCGTGATTCCAGGAAGCGCGTAATGAACTCGCCGGCCTGGAGCTGGGGCTGGAGGGCGTGACTGGCGCGTGTCACGCTCCAGCGGACCGCGCCGAATCGCCTTCTCCGATTCAGCTCTCCGCGCTATCCGAGCGCCGGCCGCGAGTCCTTTTTGCAGTGCCGCCCCGAGTACGTGCCCCGCTGCCGACTGGCTTTGTATCCGCTTCCCTCCCTTTCACGTGTTACTTCCCCGCGCCGCCTTCAAACGCTCTCGGACAAAAGCTTCCACTTGTTAGGTGCTCTCCCGGATACACCAGTGGTCATCGGCAGTCCGCACATTCACTCGCAGCCTTTGCGAGACGTGACAGACAAGAGGCTCGGCTTTGGCAGGTATACGGTGTAGCAACCTGCTCGTGTCTGCGTTTTGTCCGACTCTATTCGCAGACAGGAATGGAGAAGCCGGTCTGGCTTTGCTATTGAAAGCTTGCAGCGTGCAAGGAAGTGCCGTTAGTGGGCATTTAGACGTCCCTTCTACCGCACACCAGGAGTCCGCACAGCCGTGTCTACCCATACTCTGCTTCTGCGCGTTGCTCGGAACTGAAGCAAGTCTATACGGAGTACTACAATGAAAGTGTCACACTGCTACAGAAGGTGGTCAAAAGTAGAACGAAAGATCGTATACGAGGTGTTCGGTAGTTACATTTGACTGAGTCTCTGGAGAGTGGTGACCTCTTTGGAGGTATTTGTACATGAGGGACAGTGGTCAGTGGGCCACCCCTGCGACAGCACCAAAAGCCGTCGACACACGGACCGTGCATCCGAACGTTGAGCGTTGAGCGTGCCGTTTCTGACACCATAGCGTGGAATAGCACGTTCGGGAGTCTTTCCGAACGTGCAGAGCATGTCAGATATTCTGAGCGTGCGTCTGAGCGTTCACCAATGCGATGGCACAACGCCACATACGTCACATGCACGCCATCTCCCTTCAGCAAAAAGCTGTGAGGCGCCATATTGGCATTCATTTCAAGCCTACACGAATGTATGCCGTTTCTGATCACCAGCAAACTGAAAAATCACGGGAAAACCCGTTGTTAACTGTGTCATTCGTTCCAACAAAATAATGAGAAACATCATATTCGTGGCAAAGGATTATTGTAACTTGCGTATTATGAGAGTATGCCATTTTAAGGCAGCGACACACTGAAAATCCGCCCAAAACGGATTGTTCTTGGTACAATTTGTTATAATTAAATTTCAATTAGTAACATTTGTACGATTAAGGTTTTCAGCAAGAGGTAAGATACTATACTTAGTTACGGCGGGTATGTTGCTGGTGTAACGTAATGACTAGCGTTACTGTCAGCTGTTGAGTTGTGGATTGGGGCGGTGCTTCGTATTCCACATTTTTTTCTCTAACATTTGCGTTTTTATTAGGTTCTGATACTTTATTATTATTTTAATATAAGTATATACTATAATATTTGATGTTATGTAAATATAAGTTCACCTTCTTTTGAGGGGTGACTTTGTTCGATTGGCTTAATCTACAGGGCAGCTTGCGCTACTTGTATAAAGATATTTTGCTCCTTTTTCTCTTACGCCTCGTAGTTCACATGTTGCAAAGTTTCTGATAGTGGGTAGGAACAGTGATCGAGTAAGACTGACCTGGGGGTTTTACTAAAATGTGAGAATGATGAAATAATGTTTATCTTATGCGGAGAAGTATTCCAAATTTGTACTGCACTGTTTGTAATGGAACTTTTCTAAGGCTGTGTCCTTATTGATTGGACTTGGTACTTTCCTTTTCGTGGATGATGGAGGAAATGTGCGTTTTAATAGAGCTAACGTGCGTATTTTACACGCGCCAGTTGAGTAAACAATGTGATTTGTTGTTGTTGTTGTGGTCTTCAGTCCCGAGACTGGTTTGATGCAACTTTCCATGCTTCTTCATCTCCCAGTACCTACTGCAACCTACATCCTTCTGAACCTGCTTGGTGCACTCATCTCTTGGTCTCCCTCTACGATTTTTACCCTCCACGCTGCCCACCAATACCAAATTGGTGATCCCTTGATGCCTCAGAACATGTCCTACCAACCGATCCCTGCTTCTGGTCAAGTTGTGCCACAAACTTCTGTTCTCCCCAATCCTATTCAACACCTCCTCATTAGTTATGTGATCTACCCACCTAATCTTCAGCATTCTTCTGTAGCACCACATTTCGAAAGCTTCTATTCTCTTCTTGTCTAAACTACTCGTATTTATCGTCCATGTTTCACTTCCATACATGGCTACACTCCATACAAATACTTTCAAAAACGTCTTCCTTACACTTAAATTTATACTCGATGTTAACAAATTTCTCTTCTTCAGGAACGCTTTCCTTCCCATTGCCAGTCTACATTTTATATCCTCTCCACTTCTATCATCATCAGTTATTTTGCTCCCCAAATAGCAAAACTCCTTTACTACTTTAAGGGTCTCATTTCCTAATGTAATACCTTCAACATCACCCGACTTAATTCGACTATGCCCGCATCTCGTGGTCGTGCGGTAGCGTTCTTGCTTCCTACGCCCGGGTTCCCGGGTTCGATTCCCGGGGGGTCAGGGATTTTCTCTGCCTCGTGATGGCTGGGTGTTGTGTGTTGTCCTTAGGTTAGTTAGGTTTAAGTAGTTCTAGGGGACTGATGACCATAGCTGTTAAGTCCCATAGTGCTCAGAGCCATTTGAACCATTCTTTTTAATTCGACTACATTCCATTATCCTCGTTTTGCTTTTGTTGATGTTCATCTTATATCCTCCTTTTAAGACACTGTCCATTCCGTTCAACTGCTCTTCCAAGTCCTTTGCTGTCTCTGACAGAATTACAATGTCATCCCGAACCTCAAAATTTTTAATTCTTCTCCATGGATTTAAATACCTACTCCGAATTTTTCTTTTGTTTCCTTTACTGCTTGCTCAATATACAGATTGAATAACATCGGGGATAGGCTACAACCCTGTCTCACTCCATTCCCAACCACTGCTTCCCTTTCATGCCCCTCAACTCTTATAACTACTATCTGGTTTCTGTACAAATTGTAAATAGCCTTGCGCTCCCTGTATTTTATCCCTGCCAGCTTTAGAATTTGAAAGAGAGTATTCTAGTCAACATTGTCAAAAGGTTTCTCTAAGTCTACATATGCTACAAACGTAGGTTTGCCTTTCCTTAATCTTTCTTCTAAGATAAGTCGTAAGGTCAGTAGTGCCTCACGTGTTCCAGTATTTCTACGGAATCCAAACTGATCTTCCCCGAGGTCGGCTTCTACCAGTTTTTCCATTAGTCTGTAAAGAATTCGTGTTAGAATTTTGCAGCTGTGACTTATAAAACTGATAGTTCTGTAATTTTCACATCTGTCTGCACCTGCTTTCTTTGGGATTGGAATTATTATATTCTTCTTGAAGTCTGAGGGTATTTCGCCTGTCTCATACATCTTGCTCACCAGATGGTAGAGTTTTGTCAGGACTGGCTCTCCCAAGGCCGTCGGTAGTTCTAATGGAATGTTTTCTACTCCCGGGGCCTTGTTTCGACTCAGGTCTTTCACTGCTCTCTCAAACTCTTCACGCAGTATCGTATCTCCCCTTTCATCTTCATCTACATTCTCTTTCATTTCCATAATATTGTGCTCAAGTACATCGCCCTTGTATAGACCCTCTATATACTCCTTCCGCCTTTCTGCTCTCCCTTCTTTGCTTAGAACTGGGTTTCCATCTGAGCTCTTGATATTCATACAAGTGGTTCTCTTTTCTCCAAAGGTCTCTTTAATTTTCCTGTAGGCCGTATCTATCTTACCCCTAGTGAGATAAGCCTCTACATCATTTATCCTCTAGCCATCCCTGCTTAGCCATTTTGCACTTCCTGTCAATCTCGTTTTTGAGACTTTTGTATTCCTTTTTGCCTGCTTCATTTACTGCATTTTTATATTTTCTCCTTTCATGAATTAAATTCAATATTTCTTCTGTAACCCAAGGATTTCTACTAGCCCTCGTCTTTTTACCTAATTGATCCTCTGCTGCCTGCACTACTTCATCCCTCAAAGCTACACATTCTTCTTCTAACGTATTTTTTCCCACATTCCCGTCAATTGTGCCCGGTATGCTCTCTCTGAAACTCCCTACAACCTCTGGTTTAGTCAGTTTATCCAGGTCCCATCTCCTTAAATTCCCACCTTTTTGCAGTTTCTTCAGTTTTAATCTACAGTTCATAACCAACAGATTGTGGTCAGAGTCCACATCTGCCCCTGGAAATGCCTTACAATTTAAAACATGGTTCCTAAATCTCTGTCTTACCATTATATAATCTATCTCAAATCTGCCAGTATCTCCAGGCTTCTTCCATGTACACAACCTTCTTTTATGATTCTTGAACCAAGTGTTAGCTATGATTAAGTTGTGGTCTGTGCAAAATTCTATCAGGCGGCTTCCTCTTTCATTTCTTAGCCCCAATCCATAATCACCTACTACGTTTCCTTCTCTCCCTTTTCCTACTACCGAATTCCAGTCACCCATGACTATTAAATTTTCGTCTCCATTCACTATCTGAATAATTTCTTTTATTTCATCAGACATTTCTTCAATTTCTTCGACATCTGCAGAGCTAGTTGGCATATAAACTTGCACTGCTGTAGTAGGCGTGGGGTTCGTGTCTATCTTTGCCACAATAATGCGTTCACTATGCTGTTTGTAGTAGCTTACCCGCATTCCTATTTTTTTATTCATTATTAAACCTACTCCTGCATTACCCCTATTTGACTTTGTATTTATAACCCTGTACTCGCCTGACCAAAAGTCTTGTTCCTCCTGCCATCGAACTTCACTAATTCCCACTATATCTAACTTTAACCTATCCATTTCCGTTTTTAAATTTTCTAACCTACCTGCCCGATTAAGGGATCTGACATTCCACGCTCTAGAAACATCCTTCAACTGCCGCTCGAGTGCGTTGCGATCGCGTATACCACGTTGGGGCCCACGTACCGTATGCACAAGTCGCATCGTACCTGAGCGTTCTGTAGCACGCTGAACTTGGCACGCTCAAAGTTAACGTTCGACAGCACGGTCCGTGTGCCGACGGCTAAACGGTACACTCGCCGCGGCGAGGGAGAGATTTGGCAGTGGTGAATGAGCTGTCCTTAGCTCGTGGCCGCGCGCGCCATGTAAACGGCAAAGTTTTTTATTTCGGTTGTTAACATACCTATGAATGATAAGTGATTATCTCAACTCTCATGTTTCATTACAATCTCAATGGATTCTAACCATTATACAGCCCTGTTCAGCTCATGGTCCTCCGGTACATTTAGATTTTCGTCTGCGGACGCTAACATTGTGACGGATTCGACGGATTCGACGAAGTAACGTGCAGCGACAGCCATCCATCGGCGGTAGAGCAGCGAAGGGTGTCGACGGAGCAACACGGAGATGTAGCTTCCAGCGTCGAAGCGACGCATCTGAAAGTTACGTACCTGGTCTGGCTGTCCTGCTTCCTGTAATTCCCACTCATTGTATCTACATCTACATCTACATCCATACTCCGCAGGCCACCTGACGGTGTGTGGCGGAGGGTACCTTGACTACCTCTATCGAATCTCCCTTCTATTCCAGCCGCGTATTGTTCGTGGAAAGAGAGATTGCCGGTATGCCTCTGTGTGGGCTCTAATCTTTCTGATTTTATCCTCATGGTCTCTTCGCGAGATATACGTAGGAGGGAGCAATATACTGCTTGACTCCTCGGTGAAGGTATGTTCTCGAAACTTCAACAAAAGCCCGTACCGAGCTACTCAGCGTCTCTCCTGCAGAGTCTTCCACTGGAGTTTGTCTATCATCTCCGTAATGCTTTCGCGATTGCTAAATGAGTAATGAAGCGCGCTGCTCTCCGTTGGATCTTCTCTGTCTCTTCTATCAACCCTATCTGGTACGGATCCCACGCTGGTGAGCAATCTTCAAGCAATGAATCTCAACCCGGCATCTGCTTTACCGACGATCAACTTTATATGATCATTCCATTTTAAATCACTCCTAATGCCTACTCCCAGATAATTTATGGAATTAATTGCTTCCAGTTGCTGACCTGATTTGTTGTAGCTAAATGATAAAGCATCTTTCTTTCTATGTATTCGCAGCAAATTACACTTGTCTACATTGTGATTCAATTGCCATTCCCTGCACCATGCGTCAATTCGTTGCAGATCCTCCTGTATTTCAGTACAATTTTCCATTGTTACAACCTCTCGATATACTAAAGCATCATCCGCAAAAGCCCTCAGTGAACCTCTGCTCCCCTGCGGCACACCTGAAATCACATTTATTTCGAAAGGCTTCTCTCCATTGAGAATGACATGCTGCGTTCTGTTATCTAGGAACTCTTCAATCCAATCACACAATTGGTCTGATAGTCCATATGCTCTTACTTTGTTCATTAAACGACTGTGGGGAACTGTATCGAACGCCTTGCGGAAGTCAAGAAACACGGCATCTACCTGGGAACCCGTGTCTATGGCCCTCTGAATCTTGTGGAAGAATAGCGCGAGCTGGGTTTCACACGATCGCCTTTTTCGAAACCCATGCTGATTCCTACAGAGCAGATTTCTAGTCTCCAGAAAAGTCATTACACTCGAACACTGTAACTGCTGCTCCTGCTGTTGCCTGCCACCGCTAGCTTTCCATGAAGGACGAAGTATTAAGATAGAAACTCGTAACCGCACGATCGGTGGCGAAAGCAAGCCTCAAACGGTTGTTAAAATTTCCAAACGAATTCGATGTAACAGGCAAGTCGGACACTTTGGACGTTACTGTCAGGCTAGAACAATTGCCAAAGATCGTCGAGAAGTATGAAGACACGCAGTCACAACTCGAACTGTTTGAAGATGTAGTGAGTGATGCTGAGGACAGAGAAACTTTCGAATATATGGTCTTCGACGTTTCGAAAAAAATGAGACCGATTCAGATGAATCACACAAACGCAGTTTACAAGGTTCCGTCAGATGCTGGCCCTGCCTTGAGTGTATCAAAACGTAGCGTCAAGCTGCCCACGATAAAACTGCCATCACTTAACGGTGATGTAACGCAGTTCCGGCATTTTCATGACACATTTGTGAGTCTCGTCGTAAACGATGAGGAATTAGAGGACATTGTTACTTACCATCATTTTCTGAGTTCATTAACAGGTGAAGCACACAATGCAATTGTCCATCTTCCTGTGACTAATACTAGCTTTAAGGGAGCCTGTGGTTTGGTCTGTAAAAGATACAATAATCCTCGACTGATTGCATCAGCACGCTTAAAGAAACTGCAAATGCTACCGACAATGACAAAGCCAAGTGAACTTCGAGCACTACTAAACGAAGCTTTGAGCAATGTGCATGCGCTGATGGCACTGCAGCCAGATGTCTCTTTGCAAGACATAATTACATCACAGTTCTTTATGGAAATGGTTGAACATTCTATAAGAACCGAGTCTGAAGCCAATCTGAGTTCGAGTAGATTTCCAACATTTAAAGAAGCATGTGCCTTTCTCGAGCTATTGTTCACTGAAAATCAGTCCAGGCAAAAGAGTACTCCTTGCAACAGCGGGGATAAGGTTGCAAGATATCAATGGAAAATCGCAGACTTGTCGTGCTGTATTATATTCTGGGTCGCAGACATGTTTCATATCGGGAATATGTGCACAACGCCTCAGACTTCAAAGGTGGCACGGCAGAGAAGCGATTCAAGGAATAGGTGCAACCCGCTGAGAAACAAAACATGGTGTGTCTATAGTAGTGGGCTCCTGTGTAAGCAGCTTTATGTCATCTGTCGAATGCTTAGTTTTGCCAAAGATAACTGACACCTTGCCTGAACAAATAATTGATCTTAGTACGTGGCACTTGCCAAATGTACAAGTCGCTGATCCAGAGTTTTTGTCACCTGGAGAGATCGACGTGTTGCTAGGAGCAGAATTTTGTCCATACATTCACAAATCAAGGACTATCTCCGTAGGATCTGATAATCCTGTGCTGCAAGAGACAGAACTAGGTTGGGTCATATCTGGTCAGTATCAAACGGTAGAGCACAAAATTTCGTCACGGGGGCCGATCGTGTAGTGCTTTGTAAAAACGAACACTGATGTTCAAACACTCCTGAAGAAATTCTGGGAGATAGAAGAATTAAATCGTGATGTAATGACGAAAGATGAGAAACACTGTGAAGCACATTTCGTGCAACACACAACGGAAGATTCCACAGGCAGATTCGTTGTCCATCTTCCGTTTCGCGAAGAGCCAAGTAAATTAGGCAAATCTTTCAACACTGCTGCAAAACGCTTCTCTCAGATTGAACAGAAAGTGGTGAGGCACCCGAAGCTTAAAGAAAGCTAACACATTTTATGACGGAATATGAAGACTTATGACATATGGAACCAGTAGCTACACCTGCTGCCATTTTATACCACATGCCACACCATGCCGTTCTTAAGGAAGTCAGCTCGACTACCAAAACACGAGTAGATTTTGATTGTTCGGCCAAACTGAGCTCTAATTTGTCGCTAAACACTTTGCTGATGGTCGGAACATCGATTCAACAAGATTTTTGCTCCATAATATTACGCTTTCGCATGCATTGAATTGCCTTCACAGCTGACATAGAGAAGATGTATCGACAAGTTCTCGTAGCGGATGAAGACCGCGCCTACCAACGAATACTGTGGATGAGTGACAGATCTGCACCACTGTGCAAATATCAGTTAAGACATACGGAATGGCCTGTGCGCCTTTCCTGCGGAACGATGTCTGTTACAATTAGCTCATCGAGAGGGCAGATGTAACAAGGCACCAAACTTCTATGTGGACGATTGTATCTCAGGTTGCGATACAGTAGAGGTTGCAATTAAAGTCCAGAAAGATCTCGTGAAGCTTTTGAAGAAAGGTGGTTTCTCATTACGGAAGTGGTCCAGAAACAGAGTGGATTTCCTCGAAAATATCCCCTCAAAGTTAAGAGAGACACAAGTACTCTTACGGCTTGATAACGACGAGGGTATAAAAACTTTAGGTTTACTCTGGCACCCAGTTCCAAATTGTGAATAATGTCAGGCCAGTACATGGGGTCTACAGCTTCACAAAATGCATTGTACTGTCTGTCACGTCATCCATTTTTGATCCTCTGGGATTAATCAGTCCCATTGTTATTCAAAATCTTTTTGCGACGTCTGTGGCAGCTTCAGTTAACATGGGACGAGCTCTTGCTTCAAGAGTTTAATTGCATGTGGCAGAGAGGTTCATATGATAGATAATATTCGTGTTGATCGGATTGACATTACAGAAGGAAAACTTGACAGCATTCAACTGCACGGATTCTGCGATGCTATAGAGAAGGCATATATATATATATATATATATATATATATATATATATATATATATATATATATATATTGCGTTGTCCTCATCGAGTTTGCGTTGTCCTCATCGTTTCATCTTATACGATCAACTAATTATCATGGAATCACATGTGTTAAACTATTAAGCTCCAAAACGCTAGTATCTCCATTGAAAAAGTTGTCCTTACCTCGCCTGGAACTCTGTCGTGCTCTCTTGCTGTCGCGACTACTACAGCACGTTGTTCCCTTACTTGTGGACTGACGCATCCATCGTACTGGAATGGCTCGCGTCTCCACCCACGCGGTGGAAGACATTTGTGGCGGACCGTATCGCTGAGCTACAAGAAAATACAGCAGCTCCGGTGTGGAACCATGTATCTACAATGGAAAACCCAGCTGATTTGACTTCGCGAGGAGTGTCTCCCGCAGACCTGCAAGAAATCAGCCTGTGGAGGGAAGACATCACTTCATAGCCGGGGATAGACACCTTTAGTGATTCTGCAGCCCAGGAGCTGCCAGAAGAAAGGGTTAAAGTCCTCTGTCACATCAGCAGAGCAATTCAAGATGGTATCTGTTGTGACTTGGCAAGACAGCCAAGCCACTATGAGAGGAAGCCGAAGGGCGCGCGTTTAGCTCACGCAGGTTGGCGTGAGGTCTGGAACAGGTCAAGGTCTTATAGTAGCAAAAATAGTACGTAGCTTCTGGAATACTTAACTTTAATCCATAATTGGTGAACATCGGTCTGACGGTACATGCCTCACAAGATAAATAGCAATTGATGATGGCGCCTTGCTAGGTCGTAGCAAATGACGTAGCTGAAGGCTATACTAACTATCGTCTCGGCAAATGAGAGCGTAATTTGTCAGTGACCCATCGCTAGCAAAGTCGGCTGTACAACTGGGGCGAGTGCTAGGAAGTCTCTCTAGACCTGCCGTGTGGCGGCGCTCGGTCTGCAATCACTGATAGTGGCGATACGCGGGTCCGACGTATACTACCGGACCGCGGCCGATTTAAAGGCTACCACCTAGCAAGTGTGGTGTCCGGCGGTGACACCACAGTATCATCTGTCGATTCTCAAAGTTGTCACGATTACGGTTGATAGTGGCTTACTGTCTTAGTGTCATTAATAACTGCAAGACTGAAAAGAGTAACTGCTGAATTGTCTCGCTTTCCTACGGTGTGTCAGAATAGCACAAGAAGATAAATACGCAACGGAAATCTACCAGTTGAAGACCATGAAGCTGGTGGATACAAATTACAAGCTCAAATCGCTGCATTCTATCCTTGATGACGTGAGACTGCTACGGGTTGGAGGCAGACTACAAAATGCTGATATATGAGGAGAAGCACCAACTCATACTGCCACCTAACCACCATCTTACACGACTAATTGTGGAAAGTGAACATCGTCGTCTTTCCCACGCTGGGTGTCAACTGTTGCTTACATCTCTCAGAAAACAATGCTGGATACCTAACGGACGAAATGCAGTCCGGCATGTTCTGCATCAGTGCTTGAATTGTCATCGATTAAAGGCGAATCCTGCACAACAGCTCATGGGAGACAAGCCACGTCCACGTGTAGAAGCTATAAGGCCTTTCTTCAATTGTGGGATTGATTACACAGGATCGTTCTATATGAAAACAGACTCATGGAGATCCAAATTAAAGGGAACGTGCTACGTGGCCTTGTTTGTGTGCTTGGCTAAATGAGCAGTGCGTTTGGAGGTAGTTGGCAAGATGGTGACTGAAGCATTCCTGTCGGCCATCACAAGATTTGTTTCACGGCGGGGTAGGTGCCAGAACCTGTACAACGACAATGGGAAAAACTTCATCGGAGCTAGTTACAAGCTGCTGTGAGTAGTCATTATCAGCAGACACAGGTGAAAAGCTTGAAAGGTGGCTACACTGAGCCACTGCGCCAGAGATTGCGCCAAAGAGTATTATTAAGCCGCCTCCACAGTGCCTGTTAAGAACTCGTAGAAGTCAGTGCTTGGAGAGAGCTCGTAGTAGTGAGTGCTTGTCGAGAGCTCGTACTAGTCAGTGCCTGTTAAGAACTCGTAGAAGTCAGTGCTTGGAGAGAGCTCGTAGTAGTCAGTGCCTGTCGAGGTCTCGTGGTAGTCTGTGCTGAGATGTAGTAGCAGAGAGTGTTTGTTGAGATGTGCTATTAGGCAGTGCTTGCTGAGATGTGATATTGGAGAGTTCTGGTTGAGATATAATGTAAGGATTAGAATGATTTTCATCAATATAAATGAGGTAATTAACTCAGTTTGTTTTTATTTTAGTGTCCTAAATAATGCGTCATTACAGGTTCAGTCAACAAAGCATCTGGCGTGTGTTCTTGTATTAGAGTGTAATTCTACTTTCCTTGAGCAATTATGGTATTTCTAATTTTCTTTTATCACGTCAGTATAATTGGTATTTAAAAATTCTTGTCTTGTTGAAGAAGAACCGTGCCAGATGTGTACGTTGAGTCACACTCCCACACACAGAACAATTATACTTATGCTTTCGTTTCGTAGGTTTCATAGTTGCTGGGGACTTAATTAATTAATTGTGTTTATGAAAATTTTCATTTTATTGTTTGTTGTTATTCTATGCAGTCAGATTGCGTAAAAATACTGGTCAGGGCCAACCGATTACGAAACAGCGTAATCGGACATACAGCTACTAAAAACTAAAAAAATATTTTCAATCATATGTAATTAAGCCTCCATGCACGTGGCGACCGCTGCTTCGGATCGTCCCTTGGAATTCTTCTGATTGTAAAAATAGTAGACCGTAGTATTGTTGTAGTAATTTGAGTTTAGTAATTGTAGTCTGTATTGCATGTGTAGATTTGGTAATTGTCATTCTTCTAATGGTATTTTTTAAAAAATTTAAATTGTTGTCTTGTATACGCGTTTGACAATCTAGTGCAATTATTTCAATTATTCGATTGATCGTGTTTGAGGGAGACATTGCATGTAAATGGTATTGTTGGAGATAAAGAGTCATTTGTGTAATTTTCGTACAGTGACGAATTTTTTTTATGTTTTGTAAATGATTACGCGATCTGTGAAAAAGGCGAAAATGATGAATAGTGAGAATGATGAAATTGTTGACATGGCGAACTCGCCAACACAGGACAACAGTATGATGAATAATGGAGTTGAAAATAATTTAATAAGTCGGGAAGACAGTCCGGAACCATTTCAAAATTTTTCTCAATCAGAAAATTCACAGAATCTGAGATTAACGACAGAAGATTCTGGAATAGCCTTAAGGCTATGCAGAAGGAAGTTAGTTTTGCGGGAAATGTTAGGGGTCGAAAAGAATTCTGAACAATTTTATATGGAGCAGCTGATGAGTGCAATATTAAATTTGGGATCACAAATGGGAACAATTAAAACAGAGATAGGAACAATTAAAACAGAGATGGGAACTTTACGATCTGAATTAAAAACTGATATGGGAACAATGGAAACACGGATGGGAACAATGGAAACTCGGTTAGGATCTGAATTTAAAACAGAGATGGGAACTTTGGAAACACGGTTAGACTCACGAATAGGGACATGTTTCAAAAATATGAAAGATGAATTAAAGAAAGAAATCAGAGAAGAAGTACAACCAATTTTGAATGCTCACAATAATAGATTAATTGCAGTAGAAATCAGACAAAGGGAACAGGATAGAGAACAGGAAGAAAGAGATCGCGTGATAGTACAGAAATTTTCAGAGTTAAATTTACAACGTGCAAACGATAAGGAAGAAATATTTGAGAGAATCGAGGAATCCGTACCAAATGACAGAATAAATAACTTAACGCAACAATATGAACAGTTAACTACCAAATGTGTCAATACTGAAACCCGAGTCGCGACACTTACGGAAGACGTAAATAAACAGAAAGAACAATTAGGTGACTTATCGGAAAGAGTTGAGGAAATTTCAGATAAACTGACAAATCTTAGTTTACATGGGGACAGAGATTCGGATGATACAGCTCCAGTACCATTTGCAGAAACCGGAGAGTATCAGAACATAAATAAGCATGTTGAAAATCAGGGAAAATTTAATGAACGCGTGAAAAGGGAATTTGAGGTATTAAAAAAGCAAGTCAAACAAATTCAAGGCGAAATCGTAGGAAAAGACGGCAAAGGAAATTTAGAATCACAGATACCAGGAGGGTTTGAAGAAAATAATTTATTTCATTTACGGGATGCAACAAGAGAGCGCCAGGGGCGCGTACTTTACAATAATCGACATTCGGACTGGGACAGACGCGGTAGGTCTTTGTCGCCACGAGGGGAAAATTTTGACTATAAACACTTTTTGACTGTCCGGAAATTTAAGATCTTCCGTAATTCTAAGAATGACATACATCCATATGCATGGTTAGATCAATTTATGTACGCGCTTCCACCAAATTGGCCACTAAGTCACAAACTGGAATTTATGTGTGGATATTTAGAAAACGAACCGGCGACGCGGATGCGCGCACTCATTAGAGATTGTGATAATCTAAATGATTTTTATCATGCATTTCTATCGGCATATTGGTTCGAAAACACGAAAGACAGAGTCAAACACAGTCTTATTATGCAGCGTAATTTCAAACAGTCCGAGTTCCGCACGCCAGCAGAATATTTTGAAGACATGATTCGAAAGAATCAGTTCCTGTCCAACCCTTACAGCCCGACTGAATCAATTCGCATTTGTTTAACTAAACTGCCACAATCCATAAGACAAATTGCTTTAGCCGGAAGATGTAAAGACGTCATTGAGACTTTTAAGACTTTGTTGCAAGAACTTGAGTATGACAACGACGACGGGACTTCTTGTAACTTTTTCAATAACAGTAATTACAATAGATTTTCAGAGAAAAGGGATAGTGATCGGAACGGGCGTTATATGGATAATGTTGAGAATGACAGACGTAACAGACAGGACAATAGATACCAGCCCTATGACAATAACAGACGTTCTAACAGAAATTACACAGACAATTACAATAGCGGTAATTCGTACCGGAATGATCAATCATACGGAAACAGTAATCGGTATCATCAGGACAGAAATTATTCATACAGTAATAGAAATTCTTACTACAGAAATAACCAGGGTAGTAGATACAACAATAATTTCAGAAGTGACAGTCGAAATTACACAAGAAGTAGTTATGCAGACAGACAGGAAAACAGAAATTTTAATAACAGACACAACCAAGAATTTACATCTAACAGACAGGAGGGACCTAATTGGCATCCTCCACGTGACAGAACTTCAGAGAGACAAGTGCAAATCGTTGAAATTGATCCGCGAAATGACGCGAATAATCAAAGACGTGACGCAAACAATCGACAATGACTTGTAGTTTCGGCTTCTGGCAGCAATATAGACGGTTCAGAAAGTAATGACACTACGACTTTACACTACGTACGCCTGGAAGGCATGAGAGACATTTTGTTAGATGAAAAGGAAAATAATGTAGACGCTTTTTTACATCCTGTTATTGAAGTATGTGTGGGTAAGAATAAGTTCACTGCAGTTTTAGATTCTGGGAGCCCATTGAATGTCATTAGTGAATCAGTTTTTCGTATATGTGAAAGAACTATTGCCTGTCCTGTGTTACCTATTTCTAAAACTACAATTCGAGGTGCTATTTCTGGAAAAAGTGTGGAAGTCAAACAACAGACCAACTTAAATTTCATTTGTCAAGGATACGAATTTTCTGCTAATTTTATTATTGTTCCATTACTCAGTACCCAAATTATATTAGGTATGGAGTTTCTTAACGCACATAAGGCAATTTTGAACTTTAAAGAAGGAGGTGTAAATTTGACTGTTGCCGGAATGCCGAAATGTTTGAAATTTTTCGAGTGTTTAACAAGATCTGAGTCAGATACAAAATGTTTAAGGTTTCTTACTTCTGATGTTTTCGTTGAGCATTATGAGGACGATGTGTTCATTCATGACAATGACAATAGATACAGAGACGCGATGGATGATATAATTAATAGCGAAGAATTAATTAATGAAAAGGTTAAGAAAGCTGAATTGCCAGATAACGTTGCAAGAGAAGAGCTGCACCACATTTTGACTTCACATGCTACAGTGTTTAGTCATCACACAGGAACTATACAAGGCTTACATTATTTATTTAAAGTAAAAGAACACACACCATTTCGCGGGAAAACGTACGCTATTCCTTTGGCTTACAGAGACAAGGTTAAGAATGAACTTCAGTACATGTTAGATCAGGGCATTATTGAGCCTGCAGTCAGTCCTTATACCAGTCCATTACACGTTGTTCTTAAAAAGGATGGGTCAATTCGTTTGGTTCTGGATTCCAGACAGATAAATAATATCATCATTCCTGAAACTGACCGCCCACAAAATTTAGATGAACTTCTTCAACATTTCCATGGAATTAAAGTTTTATCCACGATCGATATGCGCGCAAGTTTTTGGCAAATAGAACTCCACCCTGATTGTAGAAAATATACTGCCTTTTTAGCCTTTGGTAACTGTTACCAGTTTCGGAAATTACCGTTTGGACTTACTGTATCTTCAGCAGCATTCATTCGTAGTTTAAATGAAATTTTACCTGTTTATCTTCGTGACAACATTACTTCATATGTTGACGATATTCTTATTGCTAAGCATTCTTGGAGTGAGCACAACAAAATTTTGGATTCATTATTACGTATCTTTGCAAGAGTTGGCATTACTATGAACTTAGAAAAATCTGAATTTGGTCGTTCTCAGGTGAAATTTCTCGGTCACATTATTTCTACAGAAGGTATTCTTCCTGATCCAGAGAAATTAGACGCCATTCGTAATTATGCTGTTCCTACTACAAAACGTGATGTTCGTAGCTTCCTTGGTGTCTGTAATTTTCTTAGACGCTTTGTTAGATTGGACGATTTGGCCACACCTCGTTTATGTGAACTATCTGGAAAGAAATCTAGTTGGTGTTGGGATGAGGAAGCTCAGTCAGAATTTGAACAGCTTCGTGATGCTTTAGTTGCTGCTCCACTTCTTTCACATCTGGATCTATCTAAAGATTTTTGTTTGGCGACGGACTCATCATACAAAGGCCTAGGTGCACATTTATTTCAAGAGATAGAAGAAAACGGCGTTGTAGTACAGAAAACTATTGCATTTGGAAGTCGTGTTCTTTCTAAATCAGAAAAGAATTATTCGATTACGGAACTTGAAGCTTTGGCTGTTGTTTGGGCTTTTACAAAATTTCGGACATTTTTGTTTGGCAGACATACGAAGGTTTACACCGATCATCGATCTCTGGAATTTCTCATGTCGACAAAATTAACTCATGGCAGATTGTCACGATGGGCGTTGTACCTACAGGAATTTGATTTTAGTATCGTCTACATACAGGGTTCTTCAAATATTGTTGCTGATGCTTTATCACGTGCACCTATGGGTTTGAAACAAAGTGCTGAAGAGGACTGCATAGCAAACAATTATTGTTTGATGTATATTCAAGGTGTTGCGTTTGAGAACTTTATTTCGTCTTCGCTCCAGGACATCGCTAAGGAGCAAAATAAGGACCCAATCTGGAAGGACATTAAGGAGAAGTGGAGGAGAAAGGAAAGCGTAGCGATTAGACAGCATTATTTAGTCCGCAATGACATTCTTTTTAAACGAAAATCGGTCGACAACTCCGTTTGGTTAGTTTGTATTCCTGATGAGTGGGTTAATAAGCTGATTTGGTATACGCATTTCAGTTATGCACACTTTGGTCCCAGAAAATGCTTTCATATATTACGAGAAAATTGCTACTTCAGTAATATGGAAAAACGTATTCGATCTGTTCTGGCCAAATGCAAATTATGTCAAAAGGCTAAGCCGCTAACAGTTTCTCACAGAGCACCGTTGTTTCCTATCATTCCAGCGAAATTAAAGGAGATGGCTGCAGTCGATTTGTTCGGTCCAGTGGTTCGTTCTACTAATGGTTTTGCGTACATTTTGGTGGCAGTGGAGTTGACATCAAAATATGTGTGTTTTACACCGTTACGCAAAGCAACAGCTCGTTCAGTATCTAATGCTTTCATCAAACATTTTCTTAAAGAAATTGGTCATGTTGATAAGGTTATATCAGATAATGGATCACAGTTTCGTTCTAAAATTTGGCTTCATACTCTACAGCGTCGTAAAATTAAACCAATTTTCATTTCACTTTTTCACCCTCAATCTAACGCTTCAGAGAGATGGATGAAGGAAATCAATAAATTGTGTCGTCTTTATTGTCATCAGAATCACAGAACGTGGGATCAGTATCTTCATATTTTTCAAAACATTCTGAATGAACTCCCTAATGATTCAACTTCTTTACCGCCTATATTGATATTAAAAAACAAAGCACCGACAAATCGCATTTCTGAAATAGTTCCTTTTCCGCCTTCACGGAAACTGCGGCATTCTGAAGTTGTCAACCTGGCTCTACGAAATATTGCATCTGCGGCTGCTAGAAGAGAGAGATCAGCTAAGCGTCCTGGTCGTTCAAAAATCTTGTCAGTTGGTCAGAAGGTGTTAATTAAGTCCCACCGTTTGTCTCACAAAGGAAAAGGCTTGTGTCGCAAATTTTTTCTGCTTTATAACGGTCCATATAGAATTCGCAAAATTATTCATGATTACACTGTTGAAGTAGAAACTCTTAAATCTCGACGCTCTAAAGGAATACATCATATATCTAACGTAAAAATTTTTGTGGAATGACATACTTGTGAGAAACTAACAGCTACATGTAAGCATGCGGAGAGTACAAGGATACCGCGCTGTGGTTTGGCGGCGGCACATACTCAAAGCAACAGTCAAGTCTGCGCGGCGCACAAGGCAGTCGTTGACCGCGAACAATTGCTTCCTACGTCACGCGCCTACAGCTGATAGAGCGCTCAGTGCGAATGCACTGACAGCCGTAAACAAATACACAGTTTAATTTCTCCGATTAAATTCAGTATAAAGCTATAGTGACTTGATGAATTATGTTATTAACATTCAGTACTTTTCAGGATACGGTTCTATAAAATATTTAAGAACTTCAGGTAAATTCGGTGTGTCTCCGACGTTAAGAGGACTTGCTATCGAGAAATTTTCAGGAAGAATGTAATTTCGAAGAAGAAACTAACAAACTAAAAAGGGTAACTATTAATTGAGTTCATTTTTCAGGTAACATATTTCCACTTAGGTACGTACTTTAGACGTAATTTGCTGCTCGCGATTACGTGATTCATACTTTGTGCTAATTTCATGTTCTATGAATTTACGTGTGAAGCGACGTGCTTGCGTACATTTTCTGATTTTTGTCAATGTTTGTTAATGAACAGGATTGTTATTTGTATATATTATGCATCGCTTGGCTGCTATGCTTTTTCACTGATGTCATATTTTTTTTAATTATGTGCCTGCTGTGCTTATTTATTTTAATTATAATTGTCACCTGATTAGTTGTGCTGATATGTATGTAAGTTATACTTTGTGATTTATCTGCTTGTGCCTTCATGTTTACTTATTAAGATGACATATGAATATTTATTTGCTTGTGCTGATATGATGCTAATGACATGTTTACTGCTTTGCGTATGGATTGCATATTTATACATGTCTGTTGTTGTCATAACTACTCTTTAATTTGGTGTATAGAAATGCTGATATTCTGTGTACAAACAGAGAGTTTAGGTCACACTATTGGATTAATTATAGATTGTTCGCTTGGCAGAGTCTCGTTGTAAGAATTGTGCTGCATACACTTGTTGACATTCTGTTATCTACTGGTATATTTACTCGCTATTGCTTGTTTTGCTTACGCTCAGTGCCTTATATTTTTAAGATAAGAAAACGAACTGCTATAATTCGACGAACGACATTGGTACAAAGAACTTCGTTGAAGTCACATGAGCTGACGTTTTATGGAAGCTGTATAAATTTATGCTAATAGGAAGGAAGCTAACGACATGACATACCATTACTAGGTTTAGACCATTGACAGTCATTACACTGCATTTTTCGTGAGCAATTGAAATAGGAGGTGACACTTGACACAAAGAAATACTCCACATGTTTGCTTCTGTTTGCCATAATTCTTGAAGTGGTGTACACACTGTGAAATATTGTGATCATTCACATTCCGTAATCGTACTTAATTACTGAGAGTTATTCGAACTAAGTCTGTTAGAGGTCATGTATGCATTTCTTTTGTTTATAATTCATAATGAGTAGAAGATTTGGCTCAGATGGATTACACAGAGGTTGTGTGTTGACAGTGTGTCTTCGGATTGTATGGGATGATGAGGTTTGCATTAGGATTTTATCTGTACTTGTTCGAGGAGACTGACTAGAGGAAAGAGTTGTTATGGAAGTGAGATGATACTGGTAATAAGGTTTATATGTATCGACGCATTGAAGAAGTATTATTGAGGTATTATTGAGATGGTGTGAAGTTGATGATTATTGGAGTTTTGGTGGATAAGAGGTAAAGTAAGTGAGGAGCATATATTGGCAATAAGGTTTATATGTATCGACGTATTGAAGAGGTATTATTGAGATTGTGTGAAGTTGATGATTATTGGAGTTTTGGTGGATAAGAGGTAAAGTAAGTGAGGAGCATATTTTTTTTTGTTGGTCTTATGGAACAAGGAGGATGAAGATAGCAGACTAGAACACTAAAGTAGAAGGAAGATAGTCTATACACACACTTTGTTAAATCACTAAGCGGTATATACTTTTTTTGAAAAGAGGAAGTATTTGCATATCTTGGCTCACTGACAGTTGTTCAACAACAGTACATTTGATCTGGCTTGGCAAACATTGGTCTTGACATGATGACTATGACGTTGACTTAACTATTATTGACTGTTATACATTGCTGCCACTACTACTTGATACACATGATGAACATCAGATTTTGACAGAATTACATTTACACAGTTAACACCATTCAATTACACAGTAGTACTTAATGTGGATGAAAGATGTATGAGTGTGTTTTGTGTGTTTTCCTTTCCTAATCCTACCCACCTATCTCGTAAATATTATTTTATTTGTTTGTAGTGGCTTGCACTGACACCCATAAATATTATAGGTTTACTGATATTTGAGTATTTGTAATAGTTAATATGAAAATTATCTGACATCATTTGTGTGTTTGTTATGATTTGTATGTTTAGTGTAAAAGCATTTGTATGTGCATTCAAACTATTGTTCATGCCTGAACTGTCTGATTAGTGATGGTGAATATTATGAACTGTTACCTGCACTTTTCAACATGATGTGTGACACTTAGAAATGTTTAATTTCTGCTGATGAACTGTGTGATCAGTGATAGTGAATATTATGGACTGCTCTCTGGACCTATTCAGCATTGCTGAGTGCCACTAATGGAATTGCTTCTACTGAAATGAAGTCACTTGTTGGTGTCTGACCCTGCTCAACTTTACTGGGTGCCACAGATGGAACTGCTTCTACTGAAATGATGTCACTTGTTGGTGTCTGCACCTGCTCAACATTGCTAGGTGCAACTGATGGACTACTTGTATGGAAATGAAGTCACTTGTTGCTGTCTGCACCTACTCAACATTGCTGGGTGCCACTGTTGGAACTGTTTCTACTGAAATGAAGTCACTTGTTGCTGTCTGCACCTATTCAGCATTGCTGAATGCCACTAATGGAACTGCTTCTACTGAAATGAAGTCACTTGTTGGTGTCTGCACCTGCTCAACATTACTGGGTGCACAGATGAAGCTACTTCTATGGAAATGATGTCATTTGCCGGTGTCGGCACCTACTCAACATTGCTGGGTGCCACTGTTAGAACTGTTTCTACTGAAATGATGTTAATTCTTGCTATCTGCACCTACTCAACATTGCTGGGTGCAACTGATGGACTACTTCTATGGAAATGATGTCACTTGCTGGTGTCTGCACCTGCTCAACATTGCTGGGTGCAACTAATGGAACTGCTTCTACTGAAATGAAGTCACTTGTTGCTGTCTGCACGTAGTCAGCATTGCTGGGTACCACTAATGGAACTGATTCTACTGAAATGAAGTTACTTGTTGGTGTCTGCACCTACTCAACATTACTAGGTGCCACTAATGGAACTGCTTCTACTGAAATGAAGTCACTTGTTGCTGTCTGCACCTACTCAACATTGCTGGGTGCCACTGTTAGAACTGTTTCTACTGAAATGAAGTTACTTCTTGCTGTCTGCACCTGCTCAACATTGCTGGGTGCAACTGATGGACTGTTTCTGCTGAAATGATGTCACTTGTTGGTGTCTGCACCTGCTCAACATTGCTGGGTGCAACTGATGGACTGCTTCTACTGAAATGATGTCACTTGTTGGTGTCTGCACCTGCTCAACATTGCTGGGTGCAACTGATGGACTGCTTCTACTGAAATGATGTCACTTGTTGGTGTCTGCACCTGCTCTCAACATTGCTGGGTGCAACTGATGGACTGTTTCTGCTGAAATGATGTCACTTGTTCGTGTTTGCACCTGTTGACCATTGCTGGGCTGGAATGATCAACTATTTGTTTTTTTTGAACAATTAAAAGTATTTTATGTGAACATTTGTATAAACTGATTTTTTGTGTATTGTTCAAACTATTATGTAAAGCCATATGTATGAAAAGAATTTGTATTGCCTACTGTATTTTATATATTAGGTTATTGCAAGGTCAGTGCAAAGCCAAAATTTTAACTAATTATGTGATATTTAGGTATTAATATTATCTTTTATTTTTGTCTGAATTTTCTGGACGAATTTGGTGGTATTTTCACCACCAATGCTGGCAAAAATACCATCAAATTCTGGCCTGTGGAGGAGGGGCATATGAAAGGTGGCTACACTGAGCCACTGCGCCAGAGATTGCGCCAAAGAGTATTATTAAGCCGCCTCCACAGTGCCTGTTAAGAACTCGTAGAAGTCAGTGCCTGTTAAGAACTCGTAGAAGTCAGTGCTTGGAGAGAGCTCGTAGTAGTGAGTGCTTGTCGAGAGCTCGTACTAGTCAGTGCCTGTTAAGAACTCGTAGAAGTCAGTGCTTGGAGAGAGCTCGTAGTAGTCAGTGCCTGTCGAGGTCTCGTGGTAGTCTGTGCTGAGATGTAGTAGCAGAGAGTGTTTGTTGAGATGTGCTATTAGGCAGTGCTTGCTGAGATGTGATATTGGAGAGTTCTGGTTGAGATATAATGTAAGGATTAGAATGATTTTCATCAATATAAATGAGGTAATTAACTCAGTTTGTTTTTATTTTAGTGTCCTAAATAATGCGTCATTACAGGTTCAGTCAACAAAGCATCTGGCGTGTGTTCTTGTATTAGAGTGTAATTCTACTTTCCTTGAGCAATTATGGTATTTCTAATTTTCTTTTATCACGTCAGTATAATTGGTATTTAAAAATTCTTGTCTTGTTGAAGAAGAACCGTGCCAGATGTGTACGTTGAGTCACACTCCCACACACAGAACAATTATACTTATGCTTTCGTTTCGTAGGTTTCATAGTTGCTGGGGACTTAATTAATTGTGTTAACGAAAAATTTCATTTCATTCTTGTTGTTGTTCTTTGCAGTCAGATAGCGTAATTATACTAGTCAGGGCCAACCGTTTACGAAACAGCGTAATCGGACTTACAGCTACGAAAAATTTAAAAAGTATTTTCAATCATATGTAATTAAGCCTCCATGCAAGCTTTATGTGCGAAGAAGGCATCGACAGGCACTTCATTCCTCGTGCGTCACCACACTTTGGCAGGAAAATGGGAAGCTGGAGCAAAGTCCTTCAAGTACCACTTGCGGCGCACGATGGGAACTATATGTCCAACTTTCGAAGAGTTGACAACCCTGACTTGTCAGATTGAGGCTTGCTTGTACTCTCGTCCTCCCACGCCACTGCCTCGCAATCCTACTGATCCCCAAGCTCTCACCTCCGACCATTTCCTGATTGGAACCGCAGTCACCAGCATCCCTCAGCCAGATCTAGGTACAGCCAACCTGAGCTTGCTCACAAGGTGGGGACAAGTGTAGCAAGGCTTCCAGATATTTTGGCGAGGCTGATCATTTGACTACCTACATCATCTGCAGCAGTGGGTCAAGTGGATGGTCCCTGGTCAGAATGTGTAACCTGGCGCATTGGCCATAGTAAAAGAAGATAACCTGGCCGTCATTGAAGGAGTAAACTCTGGGGGCGATGGAATGGTGGGAGTGGCCACTATTCGCACACAGCAAGGGGTTTTCAAGAGACTAATTTGCAAGCTATGTCCTTTACCGAGTGACGTGATACAAAAGTGAACAGTGTATTCGTGTTTTCTATTTGTGTATTTTTCTCCTTTTGGCCGGCAGGAGTGGCCGAGCGGTTCTAGGCGCTACAGTCTGGAACCGCGCGACCGCTACGGTCGCAGGTTCGAATCCTGCCTCAGGCATGGATGTGTGTGATGTCCTTAGGTTAGTTAGGTTTAAGTAGTTCTAAGTTGTAGAGGACTGATGACCTCAGCAGTTAAGTCCCATAGTGCTCAGAACCATTTGAACCGGTTTTTTTTTCTCCTTTTGTCTTGTGTGTACCAGTAGACTCAGTGTATTTCATTTGTTATGTTTAAATGCAAAGACTATTTGTTTATGTGATTAGTACAAACTGTACAGACAGAATACATGACTGAAGAACGCAATGTTGTTTGTGTGTACTTGTGTTATTTTCTATGGTGTAGCGTGACTTGGGTTACTCGTACTATGCTGGAAAGAAATTAATATTTCTTTAGCGGCCGGTATGTTCGGTCGTTATACACTCCTGGAAATTGAAATAAGAACACCGTGAATTCATTGTCCCAGGAAGGGGAAACTTTATTGACACATTCCTGGGGTCAGATACATCACATGATCACACTGACAGAACCACAGGCACATAGAAACAGGCAACAGAGCATGCACAATGTCGGCACTAGTACAGTGTATATCCACCTTTCGCAGCAATGCAGGCTGCTATTCTCCCATGGAGACGATCGTAGAGATGCTGGATGTAGTCCTGTGGAACGGCTTGCCATGCCATTTCCACCTGGCGCCTCAGTTGGACCAGCGTTCGTGCTGGACGTGCAGACCGCGTGAGACGACGCTTCATCCAGTCCCAAACATGCTCAATGGGGGACAGATCCGGAGATCTTGCTGGCCAGGATAGTTGACTTACACCTTCCAGAGCACGTTGGGTGGCACGGGATACATGCGGACGTGCATTGTCCTGTTGGAATAGCAAGTTCCCTTGCCGGTCTAGGAATGGTAGAACGATGGGTTCGATGACGGTTTGGATGTACCGTGCACTATTCAGTGTCCCCTCGACGATCACCAGTGGTGTACGGCCAGTGTAGGAGATCGCTCCCCACACCATGATGCCGGGTGTTGGCCCTGTGTGCCTCGGTCGTATGCAGTCCTGATTGTGGCGCTCACCTGCACGGCGCCAAACACGCATACGACCATCATTGGCACCAAGGCAGAAGCGACTCTCATCGCTGAAGACGACACGTCTCCATTCGTCCCTCCATTCACGCCTGTCGCGACACCACTGGAGGTGGGCTGCACGATGTTGGGGCGTGAGCGGAAGACGGCCTAACGGTGTGCGGGACCGTAGCCCAGCTTCATGGAGACGGTTGCGAATGGTCCTCGCCGATACCCCAGGAGCAACAGTGTCCCTAATTTGCTGGGAAGTGGCGGTGCGGTCCCCTACGGCACTGCGTAGGATCTACGGTCTTGGCGTGCATCCGTGCGTCGCTGCGGTCCGGTCCCAGGTCGACGGGCACGTGCACCTTCCGCCGACCACTGGCGACAGCATCGATGTACTGTGGAGACCTCACACCCCACGTGTTGAGCAATTCGGCGGTACGTCCACCCGGCCTCCCGCATGCCCACTATACGCCCTCGCTCAAAGTCCGTCAACTGCACATACGGTTCACGTCCACGCTGTCGCGGCATGCTACCAGTGTTAAAGACTGCGATGGAGCTCCGTATGCCACGGCAAACTGGCTGACACTGACGGCGGCGGTGCACAAATGCTGCGCAGCTAGCGCCATTCGACGGCGAACACCGCGGTTTCTGGTGTGTCCGCTGTGCCGTGCGTGTGATCATTGCTTGTACAGCCCTCTCGCAGTGTCCGGAGCAAGTATGGTGGGTCTGACACACCGGTGTCAATGTGTTCTTTTTTCCATTTCCAGGAGTGTATTTAACTGCGTCTCTGGACAGTGCTGCCCTCCCTGGAAGTACTTGTACAAAAGGGACAGTGGACAGTCGGCCACACCTGCAAGGACACCTAACGGTACACTCGCTGCGGCGAGGGAGAGATTCGGCAGTGGTGGATGGGCTGTCGGTCGGGCGGCTGTCCTTAGCTCTTGACCGCGCGCCATGTAAACGGCGATGATGTATATTTTGGTTGTTAATTTACCTATGAATGATAAGTGATTATCTCAACTCTCGTGTTTCATTACTATCTGAATGGATTCGAACTATTATACTGTCCTCTCCAATTCATTATCCTCCGGTATGTTTACGTTTTTATCACCTGACACTAACACGAGGGCTGCTCGGGAAGTAAGGTCAGACAGATCGCGAAATGGAAACGTCAGTGAAAATCCGATTAAGCTTTGCACAGATATGCGGGGCACCGTCTCTAGCAAGTGTCAATGCGTCACGTCGCTCTTTTCAGTTCTGAGTACATATTCAGAAAGACGCCTAGAAAAATAGTGTCTCCCGCGGAGTACGTGTGCCTCCTGCGAGATTTCGCCTGATACCAAGCAGCCCCACATAACGTACTTGTCATACGTTTCCTCCTTCGTGAAAATTCTCGGCCGTACTCTGCAGGGGCATCGAGGCGGCCCTTGCAGCATTTTTAATGGGAAGTCTTTGATCAGCCACCATACAGCCCAGACTTGGCTCCCTCTGATGTTCATCTCTGCTCACATGAGCCACTGGCTATGAATACAACATTTTGGCACAGACAACGAACTGCAGACTAGAGTAGAACAGTGGCAGAAAACGCAGGCAGTTGCTGGTTGGTTGATTTGGGGGGGGGGGGGGGGGCGCGGAGAAAAAAAACAGCGAGGTTATTGGTCCCATCGAATTAAGGAAGAATGAGAAAGGGAGTCGGCTGTGCCCTTTCAAAGGAACCATCCTGGCATTTGCCTGAAGCGATTTAGAGAAATTACAGAAAACCTTAATCAGGATGACTGGACTCGTGTTTGAACAATCGTCCTCTCGAATGCGAGTCCAGTGTGATAACCACTGTGCCACTGTGCTCGGTCAGGCAGCTGCCTTCCAAGACGAGGGTATTGGAAAGTTGGTACAATGCTACTCCAGATGTCTGAGCGGCGACTATATAGAAAGTAGCTGGACTCTTACAAATAAAACATTTCTAATTTTCATTTTAGTATCCATATCGCGATCTATCGGAGCTTCCTTTCAGACTAGCCCTCGTAATGATACGCCCGGAAAGGAATACCTGTTGAGACACGGGTCAGTCTGTCATCTCATTCCGATCTGCCTGTAACTGAGAAGCAGATATTATAGGCAGTTCTGCGTGTCGTTTTATCACGCGTCCTGAAACGTTCTTCTGCCCTTCCTCACAGTGACTGACGTACTCTTTAAGATACACCTGGCTCCACTTGCACTGCTTCACATGCATTGGTCGCAGTGTCCAGCAAAGTATTGCACATTGTAGAGGGGTTGGGCATAATTAATGTGTTTATACGTTCTCACGTCGGGAAACCCAACGGATTCAGGTACAGTGAACGGGAAGGCCATGCTAGCGGACTTCCTCGATCGGTCCATCTCCCATGAAACAGCACAGTGAAGAGCTGTTGCACGATCTGTAGAAAATGGTGTGCTGCCCCATCACGGATAAAACACGGTGGTTGTCTTTCTGCAAGTGTAACGTCCTCAAATTGTTCTTGTAATCCATTGTGCAGAAATCGGTGATGCACAGCACCTTTTTACATGTGAGGTGAAGTGTGTGACTCTACGAGTCTGATACCGACAGTTCATGCCCAAACGTTGACAATGAAGCGATCCTGATGCGTCACCTCCATGATTGCGCCAGCATTTGAATCAATGCCCTTCAATCAGACAAGTGCAATGAACTGCAACAGTAGTGTGGCCTACACCAGTCGTCAAAAATAAAAACGGCTCGCACGCTGAAAGACGGTAAGTCCTGAGAGTTTTCCCCCTTAATCATTTTTATTTCTGTTATGACGTTTAATGATATAGGATGAGATCGATTGCGTAATGTGTGCCTCGGCATCTAGTTGCACCGTGTTATTAGATTGGTTGGTTGATTTGGGGGAATGGGCCAAAAAGCGAGGTCATTGGTCCCATCGGCTTAGGGAAGGATGGGGAAAGAAGTCGGCCGTGCCCTTTCAAACGAACCATCGCGGCATTTGCCTGATGTGATATAGGGAAATTACGGAAAACCTAAATCAGGATGGCTGGACGCGGGATTGAACCGACGTCTTCCCGAAAGCGAGTCCAGTGTGCTAACCGTTGCGCCACATTGCTCGGTAGCGCAATTAGAGATGACGCCTATTTGAGCTGCTATTACGCGGTGAGAGACTCGCTCCTTAGGTTGCTACCAAAGTCGAATTCTGGAAAAACGGAAGTGGCCAGCCATAGGCAGAATGGTGAAGAACACAAAAGGGGGCCGGTGGCCAGTTTCACGCCACAGGAGCTTGCACTAGGGTAGGGTAGGGTAGGGAATCGCCAAGCGACAAGTATCGCCTGCTGCTGCCGCAGTTCTGCGTATAGCTCTTAGTGATAGGCTCGCTACTTGTTATGGCTTTCAGACCTTCTCGCACGATGAACCGACGCTCTTGAATTAGTTCCGAGTCGAGAGAGTAACGTTTCCCGGCATATGGAGCTATCTGTGGGATGGATGACCAAGTCTAACATTATCTGCTAACATTGTAAAACGTTTCTTCTGTGAGTGTGAGACAGTCCCGTGCTGCTGGATGCCCGACACACAGCCAGTGTATATTTTGGAAAGTTGGATTCCCATGCCAATTGACTTCCCAATCGCGCTAAGAATGAGCGTCATGAATTCATATCAAACAGAGATGTCAGGGACGTACCGATGGCACCAGTAACTTTTGGCGGAAAAGTCATTCGACATGGGAGAGACTTAAGCCGTCGGCACACGGACCGTGCATCCGAACGTTGAGCGTTGAGCGTACCGAGTTTCTGACGTCATAGCGTGGAATAGCACGCTCGGGACTCTTTCCGAACGTGCAGAGCAATATCTGGCATGTCAGATATTCTGAGCGTGCGTCTCAGCGTTGACCAATGACATGGCACAACGCCGCCTACGTCACAAGCACGCCGTCTCCCTCCAGTACAGAGTTGTGAGGCGCCATATTGGCATTCATTTTCAAGCCTATACGTATATATGCCGTTTCTGAGCACCAGCAAATTGAGAATCACTGGAAAACCCGTTGTTAACTGTGTGATTCGTTCCAATAAAATAATGAGAAACATCATATTCGTGGCAAAAGAATTATTGTAACTTGTGTATTATGAGAGTAGGCTATTTGAAGGCAGCGACACACTGAAGATCCACACAAAACGTATTGTTATTGGTGCAATTTGTTATAATTAAATTTCAATTAGTAACATATCTACGATTAAGGTTTTCAGCAATGCGTAACACAATATGATATATTACACAGTGTTTGATGTTGGTTTAGCGTAATGAGTAGCGTCGCTGTACTATATGCAGTTATTAAACGGGGCGGTGGTTCGCGTCGTGAAACTGCCAATTTTTTTCCTAACATTCGCGTTTTTATTAGGTTCTGATACTTAATTATTAGTTTAATATAATTATATACTATAATATTTTATGTTATGTAAATGTAAATTTACCTTTTTTTGAGGGGTAAGTTTGTTCGATTGGCTTAATCTATAGGACAGCTTGCGCTACTTGTATAAAGATATTTTGCTCCTTTTTCTTTTACACTTCGTAATTTACTTGTTGGAAACATTCTGCTACTGAGTAGGAACAGTGATTAAGACTGACCTTGGGGTTTTACTAAAATGTGGGGATGATGAAATAATGTTGATCAGATGTGGAGAAGTAGTCCAAATTTGTACCGCACTGTTTGTTATGGAACTTTTATAAGCCTGTGCCTTTATTGATTGGACATGGTACTTTCCTTTGCGTGGACGATGGAGGAAATGTACGTTCTAATAGAGCTAGCGTGGGAATTTTACGCGTGCCCGTTGAGTAAACAGTGTGATTTACGAACTAGAAGCATCCCTCAACTGCCGCTGGAGTGCGTTGCGATCGCGTATACCACGTTGGGGCCCACGTACCGTATGCTCAAGTCGCATCGTTCCTGAGCGTTCAGCAGCACGTTGAACTTGGCACGCTCAACGTTAACGTTCGACAGCACGGTCCGTGTGCCGACGGCTTTAGGCCCGTCTCCTGGTGGGAGACTACGGACCCATTTTAATTTCGCAAATAGTGGAGAGGCCACATGCAGTTGGTAAGCTGAGTGTTTAGAAGTGCTCCACGTGAAGTATTTTTTTGGAAGAGGGGATTTCGAAAAAGATAGGGGGAGTTCATTGAGGAAGAGCATGCTGCGCACACTGGAGAGTTGATTCCGGAACACCGAGATGAAGAATTCATTCGGAGACGCTGAGCAGGAGAGTTCCTTCCGTCGGTGGCAGTCGAGGCGAAATCCAAAGTTCGAACCTAGGCAAGGGTATCCTTGTCGCGGACTTGCTGATTCTTCACATCGGCAGGGGCGAAATTGTTCGGTTATTGCCTGCTGCATTAGCCTTTGAAGTTTAGTGGTTTACAATCACTGCAAAGTAAGATAGAGTCAGTCACACATCGTTACCATCAATTAACAAATGGGGTGGTGTCACATAGAAATTCCCATCCATTCATGCTACTTTGCCAACCGATCATTACTATTAATATAATTGTGATTTACAGGGTTTCTTTGGATCTGTTTTTCTGTATTATTTACTTTGAACATCGTATACCATACATGTTACTATTGTAATAAAAGAGTCATTTAATTGAATAGCCTTTCTTATTCCAACAGAGAAAATATCTCGTTCATTTTATAATTTTGGTTTTGTGGGATATTTCATGTTAGTATTGCTTTATCACAAGTTCCCAACTTAGGGTTCAGTACTAGGACCGGCTTTCAGATAGCCTGATGTGAAAAGATTTCAGTAGTGTTTCTTAAAAGTGGTTCTGTGTTGATGGTCATTCTGGGGCAGAAATTAATCACACCGAGCATCTTGTAAGATATTGGCTTCCGAAAATATAATTACATGAACTTTTCTTCAAGTTTTGGCCAATATTATCACAGGAATATATCATCCCATTTTTTAAACTCCCTGTACACAGGCGTGAAAACGTATACAGGGTGGTCCAATGATAGTGACCGGGCCAAACATCTCACGAAATAAGCATCAAACGAAAAAATTACAAAGAACGAAACTCGCCCAGCTTGAAGGCGGAAACCAGATGGCGCTGTGGTTGTCACTCTAGATGGCGTTGCCATAGGTCAAACGGATATCAACTGCGTTTTTTAAAATAGGAACCCCTATTTTTATTACATATTCATTTAGTACGTAAATAAATATTAATGTTTTAGTTGTTGCTTGGTGATACTTTAGCCGTGTTAAAATTGACCGTTTACCAATTGCGGAAAAGGTCGATTTCGTGTTGATGTATGGCTAATGTGATCACAATGACCAACGGGCGAGTGCTATGTATGCTCTCGGTATCCTGGACGACATCACCCAAGTGTCCGGACCGTTCGAAGGATAGTTACGTTATTTAAGGATACATTAAGTATTCAGCCACATGTGAAACGTCAACAACGTCCTGCAACAAATGATGATGCCCAAGTAGGTGTTTTAGCTGCCGTCTCTGCTAATCCGCACATCAGTAGCAGACAAATTGCGCGAGAATCGGGAATCTCAAAAACGTCGGTGTTGAGAATGCTACGTCAACATCGATTGCACTCGTACCATATTTCTATGCACCAGGAATTGCATGGCGACGACTTTGAACGTCGTGTACAGATCTGCCACTGGGCACAAGAGAAATTAGAGGACGATGACAGACTTTTTACACGCGTTCTATTTAGCGACGAAGCGTCATTCACCAACAGCGGTAACGTATACCGGCATAATATGCACTATTGGGCAACGGAAAATGCACGATGGCTGCGACAAGTGGAACATCAGCGACCTTGGCGGATTAATGTATGGTGTGGCATAATGGGAGAAAGGATAATTGGCCCTCATTTTATCGATGGCAATCGAAATGGTGCAATATATGCTGATTTCCTACGTAATGATCTATCGATGTTACCACAAGATGTTTCACTGCATGACAGAATGGCCATGTACTTCCATCATATGGATGTCCGGCACATAGCTCGGGTATAGTTGAAGCGGTATTGAATAGCACATTTCATGACAGGTGGATTGGTCGTCGAAGCACCATACCATGGCCCGCACGTTCACCGGATCTGACGTCCCCAGATTTCTTTCTGTGAGGAAAGTTTAAGGATATTTGCTATCGTGATCCACCTACAACGCCTGACAACATGCGTCAGCGCATTGTCAATGCATGTGCGAACATCAAAGAAGGCGAACTACTCTCTGTTGAGAGGTATGTCGTTACACGTATTGCCAAATGCATTGAGGCTGACGACATCATTTTGATCATTTATTGCATTAATGTGGTATTTACAGGTAATCACGCTGTAACAGCATGCGTACTCAGAAATGATAAGTTCACAATGTATCACATTGGAACAACCGAAATAAAATGTTCACACGTACCTACGTTCTGTATTTTAATTTAAAAAACCTACCTGTTACCAACTGTTCGTCTAAAATCGTCAGCCATATGTTTGTGACTATTACAGCGCTATCTATCACAAACCGAAAAAAGTGGTCCATCTAAAACATTCATATTTATTTACGTGCTACACGAATATGTAATAAAAAATGGGGGTTCCTATTTAGAAAAACGCAGTTGATAGCCGTTTGACGTATGGCAGCGCCATCTAGCGGGCCAACCATAGCACTATCTGGTTTCCCCCTTCAAGCTAGACAAGTTTCGTTCTTTGTAGTTTTTTCGTTTGACGCTTATTTCGTGAGATATTTGGCCCGGTCACGATCAATGGACCACCGTGTATAATGCTACGCTAAACGCTGGCGACAGAAGCCAGAACGTTCACTGACAAGTGTGTTTTCGTTCAGTGAAGAAGTCTGCAGCTTGGCTCTTCAGAACTCCTGCGATGCAGTGACGCAGTTATTCCGAGGAGAAAGAATGCAGATTATGCAGGCTGGTGCAAAGAACATAAGAGAGTTTTGACTGAAAAATATAAGCAGAAATCGTAACTCATCAACATCAGAAACAAGAATTATCACAAAAAGAGGAAACGCGTATAGTATTAAACTAAGTAAGTTGCACTGTGTGCTAACAGAGTGCACTCCGCAAAGACATAGGGGGAAATTTAAAGAAAATAAAAATTATGTGGCCACAGTTATGTCAAGAAAGACATGTTATTGAGGCCTCCAAGACAAGCTGTACATGGACTGAGTATGTTTACGTGCCAAAAGATTTTGTTTTTCGGACTTGTTTTCAGGGCGTGGGCTTCACAGTTAGGAACAGTGTCTCTAATACGGAGTTGAGACGGGTTTTCTGAATAAACGCAGCGTGTTATTGACAGTGAAAAATAGCTATTTCTTTAGAGTTAATGAAAACTTTTAGTGGCTCTGAGCACTATGGGACTTAACATCTATGGTCGTCAGTACCCTAGGACTTAGAACTACTTAAACCTAACTAACCTAAGGACATCACACACATCCATGCCCGAGGCAGGATTCGAACCTGCGACCGTAGCGGTCACGCGGTTCCAGACTGAAGCGCCTAGAACCGCACGGCCACAGCGGCCGGCGAAAACTTTTATTACAGCAGACAAATGAAAGAAGTTATTTTCGAAGGACTGTATGGCTCCCCTTATCGTCCAGCCTGCTCGTATTTTTTTCTTTTTTTTTGCCGTAATGACGATTTTCTTTTCTCCTTGTTCCTGCCACATCTTACCAGGGCTGTTTAAAAAATTCCGGAACTTTGTAGACAACATTTTTCTACGCTTACTTTTTACTTATTGTGCATGGTGTCCTTAGAAATATTCTCCACCACAATTGATACATAATCCCCAACGCCGTTTCCACTTCCGGAAGCAGTGTTGGTACGTCTCTTGGTGGATCACGCGAAGCGGCGTCTGCGAATTTTCTTTTACGTCGTCTGTCGTTTCATATCTTCGTCGTTTCAGCGGGGGTCGTGGTTTTCAACACTGGAAGTAAAAAAAAAAAAAAAAAAAAAAAAATGGTCTGCAGAGGCCAGCTCTGGAGAGCACGGACGGTGAGACAGCACAGTGACTTCGCCTTTGTCCAACAGTCATCCCCCAACAGGAGTGAATGTGCGGTTGGGTTATCGCGATACACGAGGCATGAATTGTCTCGCCACATATCAGGGCGTTTCCTGCTCACACTTCCTCGCTCAGACGTCGCAGCACGTCCCGATAGCACCATAGATTAACAATCTGTCTCTCTGGTACGAATTGATGATGAAGTAACCCTTCAAAGTCAAACAAAAGTACCAGCATGTCATTGAAATTTAACCTGGCCCGACCACCTTTTCTTTTTGGTCTTGGAGAACCTTTCTCGACCCGTTGAGAAGATTGAACCTTGGCCTCAACGTCATACCCACAGACCAAAGCCTCATCAGCAGTTATGGTTCTCTTCAGGAACATCTTATTTGCGCGATCAAAAAGCTCTTCACAGACTGCGAGGCGAAGGTCTTTCTGGTCTTGACTCATGAGCCGTGGGACGAACTTGACGGCAACACGGTGCATTCCAAGATGCTGGGTCAAGATTGCATGAGATGATCCAACTGAAATTTTATATTGCTGACAATCAGTTTTCGATTGGTGGGCACAGTTTCTTTAAGGTTCGTCACACGAGCGTCATCGGCAGACGTCGAAGGGCGTCTTGAACGAGGGTCATGTTTAACTTCCGTCCGACCTTAAGCACTCATCACCGAAGGCTCCCTACACAATTTGGTGTGTCTCTGTAAAGGTATTCTTGGGAGTCACCCAAAATTTAATGCAGACACGTTCCTCCTCTATCCATGCCATCTTGAAATTCGCAAACTGTGCGGCAAAAGTTCTACTCAATTCAGCACTGAACTATAACTAACAGACATGCAACAATGAAACTTCCTGCAATTACACATTCAGCACAGACGTGTGCTCTAACATACCATTGGCGCGAAATTACGAACTTTCCGGAATTTTTTGAATAGACCTCGTGCGACCGACTCATTGGCAGCAGTAATTTCTCAGTTCGTTTTAGTATTCGGCGCTATAACAGCTCGTTGTCTGTGCGCACAGTACGGATGAGTGCTTCCTGACGTGTGTAGCCGCGCAGGCTTTTTCCCGCTCGATTTAGCGCACGCATTGTTGTGCACTGTGAGGAAATCATTTTACTTCTCACACTAAACTATTGAATGTTTATGCTAGTAGCTTTAGGTCTACTATGCAGTCTACAGTTTCGATGTTGTGGTGTTTTTTTCTTTGTTGGTGTCGAGGTGAACACAGCAACACGTAACGGCGGCGAAAAATCTGTGCTTGGCGAACATATCGTATCAAATGCTTGCGTAACAACAAAAGTGAAAGATAGAATCGTTTTACCTCGACACAAAGAGAAAATTCCTCTTCCATTTTTCTTAGCAAGCGAGAAAGGCACGGTAATATCAAAAAATGGTTCAAATGGCTCTGAGCGCTATGGGACTTAGCATCTGAGGTCATCAGACCCTTAGAACTTAGAACTACTTAAACCTAACTAACCTAAGGACATCACACACATCCATGCCCCAGGCAGAACGGTAATAAGAACTGCAACATTCATAAGATGATTAAGAGAATGAGATTGGGGTTTAAAGTCGGGCCATTAACAAGGTCATTAGAAACTGAGCACAAACGTGGACAGAGGATGAATGGTGACAGAAGGCGAGTCCCACAGTACAGAAGGGGGAAGTAACCCTCTTCCCCCCCCCCCTCCCCCACTTTGCAGACCGGACGCCTTTGGTATAGCACCAGAGTCGTTCCGCACATACCTACTTATGGACCTGTTATTCATATTTTTTCCCCCTTTGGACCGAGATGCCAGAGACCTCATCCAGTCGGAAGTCGGTCGTTTGGGCCCCCTTCAGGGGGCGAGTTGGCCGTATGGCGGGCCAAGCGAACAGAGGCGAGCCCGTGCGACATTCCGACCGCAGCTGTGAACAGCCACCCCCTCCACCCCCTCCAACCCCTCGTCGCAGGCGAGGACGGGGCGACGAGCGCCACCTAACGAGCCACACACGTGTGCCGCCCACGTGGGCCTGGCTGGCCTAATCTGGGGGACAGACGCGGAGCCGGTGCCGCCTGCCCAATTAACCGACGCCAATTAGGAGGCAGCAGGTGAGCCAACAGAAACACGCCACGCCCGGCTCCACACCTGCACCGCACTCACCTACTCCGTGCACCACCACTGTTTCCACTTCTGTTTTTGGGTGGAAGAAGAAAATACAAAAACGACCAGCTTAAAAGTGGACGAGTCGCTCCCTGCAACTAGCCTCTGCATCTACACCTGCAATGGACGAGGCAATTCTTCGCGCAGTTGACGATAACCCTAATGTCAGCGTCAGAGAAGTTGCTGCTGTGCAAGGTAACGTTGACCACGTCACTGTATGGAGAGTGCTACGGGAGAACCAGTTGATTCCGTGCCATGTACAGCGTGTGCAGGCACTATCAGCAGCTGATTGCCCTCCACGGGTACACTTCTGGGAATGGTTCATCCAACAATGTGTCAATCCTCATTTCAGTGCAGATGTTCTCTCTACGGATGAGGCTTCATTCCAACGTGATCAAATTGTAAATTTTCACAATCAACATGTGTGGGCTGACGAGAATCCGCACGCAATTGTGTAATCACGTCATCAACACAGATTTTCTGTGAGCGTTTGGGCAGGCATTGTTGGTGATGTCTTGATTGGGCCCCCTGTTCTTCCACCTACGCTCAATGGAGCACGTTATCATGATTTCATACGGGATACTCTACCTGTTCTGCTAGAACATGTGCCTTTACAAGTACGACACAACATGTGGTTCATGCACGATGGAGCTCCTGCACATTTCAGTCGAAGTGTTCGTACGCTTCTCAACAACAGATTCGGTGACCGATGGATTGGTAGAGGCGGACCAATTCCATGGCCTCCACGCTCTCCTGACTTCAACCCTCTTGACTTTCATTTATGGGGGCATTTGAAAGCTCTTGTCTACGCAACCCCGGTACCAAATGTAGAGACTCTTCGTGCTCGTATTGTGGACGGCTGTGATGCAATATGCCATTCTCCAGGGCTGCATCATCGCATGAGCGTTTCCATGCGACGGAGGGTGGATGCATGTATCCTAGCTAACGGAGGACATTTTGAACATTTCCTGTAACAAAGTGTTTGAAGTCACGCTGGTACGTTCTGTTGCTGTGTGTTTCCATTCCATGATTAATGTGATCTGAAGAGAAGTAATAAAATGAGCTCTAACATGGAAAGTAAGCATTTCCGGACACATGTCCACGTAACATATTATCTTTCTATGTGTGTGAGGAACGTTTCCTGAAAGTTTGGCCGTGCCTTTTTGTAACACCCTGTATAGAGCCCCAGGGGCCGACCGTAACCTGCAAGGGGTCAGTATCAGCGGAACTAAAACAGGGGATGCGGGGTGCATTAGATGTAAGTGGAGTTCAATGAGAGTGAATTCGATTTAGGGAGGTCGCAACCAAAATTCCAATATCTTCTCACAGTACTGATGCTTGCTCCTCTGTACGTTACTGATCGTCTCATCGGTGAACAGGGATGGAGTAGTTCTTTATTTTCGCTCTCTTTGAGCTGGTGCGCTGCTGGCGCCAGTCTCCATCGACTATCGTCCCTATCGTTGTGAGTTGATTTTCGATACCTGTTTGTCGTCTTCGCATCTTTGGTGGATAGCTATTAAACTGCGGCGCGCGCGCTCTGCTGGGTCTGGAGTTCCGGTATCAGCCGTGCGAGCGACAGTGGCGTGTGGCTCTGTGGATGTATGCAGCGTGGCGAGTGGCGGAGTCGGAGCGACGGCGGAGCATGGGCAGCCGCTGCGGCGTGGCGTGTTTAGCCGTTGGAGTGCAGATCCGCTGCCGACGGACACTGGGATTTCCTTGAGATTTGAAGGACAGATTTCCTTCGCGTCTGTTACATGTTGCTCAAAGTGAATGAGCTGGAGTCGTCGAATTCTTCCTTAGTGGGTTCAGTTCATGTTGAGTGAATACCCGAGTGCACTGAAAACTATCTTCATTGTTTCAGTTACTTGTCACTGTAATTGGTCTGGCCGCCTGATATGTTGATGGCATTTAAGGGAGTTCTAGCTACGCACAACAAATAGGCACGAAGCCGTGCTTAACGCCCAGCTAGAGGTCATACTGAAACGTCCCCTTAGAAAAATTATAAATGACTTTGCTTAAACTGACACACAATATTTTTAGCGCAACGCAATCTGACTTTCAAAAATACCTACAAAAGAATGGCCCCGACTAACAATAACCTATGCCTTTCATGAATCACTTACCTCACAAAAATCTTCGTTACTCAAACTACTGCAATACAGCGTGCGCCAATACTGCTAAGGTTCTAACTACTGAAGGCACTAACTACTGATAGGCACAGTTAGAAAATGCAAGATTTTTATTGGGAACAAACAATGTATTTACCTTAATAGTGTTCAAAAGTCATAATGTATATAGCAGTCCATGACGTCCAGTCTTACAAATTTACTCTCTCTGATGGACACACGTCCAGATCATCCGCTCTCAAAACTCCGCCATCTCTCTCCCCACATCCACCACTGCTGGCGGCTCACCTCCAACTGCGCAACGCTGTGCGCTGTTCAGATCCAACTGCCCACCACTACAATAGCGACTATTCCAACAATGCCAACCAGCCACAGACTGCACACAGCACAGTCAGTGATTTTCATACAGAGCGCTACGTGGCGTTACCAACATAAAAACCTAAACAGCCTACTTACAATACCAATTCGTGCTTAAGTCTGTGCCTTGCATTCGAGAGCGGGACGAAATAATTTTCCCTGTTTCCTTTTTCTATGTTATTATTTTATTTCTTTGTTCCAGAGAATTGGCTAATCAAATTTTAAGAGCCGCTATTGGGCAAGTAGTCACGTAGGTTCGTTCTGCTTGGGTTCATCTTGTGCCATGTACAATTAAAGGTTTGTTTATAACAATCTGGGCAGATATGTTTTGTGTATCTGATTGTCCAGAATGTTGTCTGCAGTTGATGTGTTTATGTTTCAGATAATTGGCAGTGGTCGACGCGAGCAAACTCCGATCGGGGTATGACGGTGGAAGCGGGAAATTTAAGGTCCTGGATCGGTGTCTATGGTTACGTTGTTAGTGTCCTGCAATTCCATCTTTCCGGTGGAGCGTTGTGGTTTTCCAGAAGCTTAACTGTAGCTCAAAGTTGAGTATAGTTCTACTTCACCTGCTGGTTCGTGAATCTCCTGTATCTGTTAGAACCTTTCGGTCTGCTCTGCACTAGTTTTCAACGTGAAATTGAAACGGCCCCATTTTAAGACTACTTAATATGCTGTTATTGTATTCTGGGGATGAAATGTATGTGAACCTCGTACCTGTAAGTAACACTAAATTGAAGCCTAGTTTCGTGTATTAATCTGATAATACTTTTAATTTGTTGGAATTGATTAAGATCAGTCCATGGAAGATGTCTTAGTTGTTAGAATTAGTTTTAGAATTTAATATGAGTTATGTGAAATCCAGTTTCTATGTAAATCATGAAGCATGTGTGAAAGGTCTGTGTGATTCAGTTACGCCAGTTAAATTTGATTAATGGTGGTTTTATGAACATTGTTTTAATTAGTGAAAATTGGTTGAATAATTTTGAAAGATCTGTGTCTATCGCACTTAAATGCATTAATGTTTCAATCTGAGTCCTGCTGGTGGTTCGGTTGGGCAGGTGCCTTTTATTGTAATCGTTGTTACTGTTAATTTCATTAAGAGCGTGTGTTTGTTATAAAGAAGTGTATGGCAAGTACAAAGTGGTTATGTGCTTAATTTCGATGTGTTGAAAAGAATAATACATCACTCTTGCTCGCAACATTCAATTAAATTATTATTTTTCTAGCTCCACTCCGTGAAGTACAACCCGTTACCTTCCCTGAGAAGTGGAAAGAGTATTTTTCACTGCCTGTGATGAGATAGGGATCATCTCGTCATGCATCAAGAGATGTATTAATTTGCAACCGAACACAACTGCAGCAAACAGTTCGCAGTAGTTACATACGAAAGTTTGTGTTACATAGTTTAAGCTGTCTGCAGCTGGATTCAAAACATGGCTATACCACTTCGACCGACTTCTACTGCCCTCTTCAGATGCAGAACTAGGAAGCTCTCATTCGTCTGTTTGTGAACAGACTATACTTAGCTAATATTCAAGTTAAAGTGAATTTTCTATTCGCAGCGCCTTCCCTTGCAAAGAGATTTGAGGTTGAGGAGATTGATTTTGTTTGCTTTGTCTTATTTACTGAAATAGCTCAGTTTTAGTCAATATTAGACAAGGCTGAATCTAGAAAGACATGTTCACAGTACAGTGCGAATTAGTTGAAGTCTGGCTTCATTTCATCATTGTCGAACACACGATCAGCTATGTGCTTTTTATGCAACAAAGTGTGTGTGACGCTGTGAAACTATCCAAGCCGGAGGATCATCTAAGAAGGTATCACCCTCATAAAACTGGTAATGATTTGACCACTCTAAAGTACTACAATAAAAACGTCAAAAGACACCCACGGTACGTTCGCTTCGACGCCACAAACAGATGGTGATGGTTTGCAGGCGTCTTACAATATTTCGCTACTTACAGCAAATTCTGAAAAACCTCATACTGCCGGGGAACAGTTAATAATGCCATCCACTGCAAGGACTTTAAAAACTGTTCTACAGAATTCTGTCTATACTCCAAGGAATTTCTTTGAACAACAAAATCTTTCACAGACGTATTGATGAAATGAACTATGGTACTAAAAGCATCTTGTGTGATTATCTTCAAATGATCCATTTCCTCGCACAAACACAACCGGACGACTCAGCTTTACCAGGTAATGAAGTGTTATTATTGAAGAAGATTATGGACCAGGAAATCCATGAAAAAATGCTTCCGCAAAAGCTGTATAATAGACAAGGTGTTATTTAATATTTTGAAAGATTATTTCATGGTAAAAGCGATCAACTTAACAAATATAGTATCAGCGGCAGCAGATGGTGCACCTGGCGTGTTTAGCGCTATCGTGGATTTATAAGTTGCTTAAAATAATATGTATCCAGGGTGTCTGCAACAACGATATCTAGCTGATAAAAATCTGAGTGGTAGATTGCATCAGTCTCTTCTATTTCCGACTAACGCAGTAAACAAAATTCGAAGCAATGCTTTGAATTCTGCGTTATTTTTTGCTGTTATGTGAATAAAATGGCGAGAACTTTGGCGGATTAGTCCTTCATATTGAAATACCCTGGGTATCCAAAATATTATGTTTGACAAGATTTTTCACACTTTTTGCGACTTTTTAGAGTTTGGATGCTACAGCACCAAGTTTAAAAGGAAATATTCATCAAGTGGTCGGGTGGAGTAGCCGAGCGGTCATGGGCGCCTTGTCACTGTCCGCGCGACTCCCCTTGTCGGGGGTTCGAGTCCTCACTCAGGCTTGGGTGTGTGTGTTGTCCTTAGCGTAAGTTAGTTTAAGTAGTGTGTAAGCTTAGGGACCGATGACCTCAGCAGTTTGGTCCCGTAAGAACTTACCACAAATTTCCAATTTTTTTCATCAAGTGGTTACCAGACATTGCATTTCTAACATATTTGTTTTCTAAGTTTAAGGAGGTTAACTTTCAGTGACCAAGTGCCTGTCCAAATTTGATAAAAACAAAGTTAATTTTTTCAGCTTTTCTTGCCGAAATTAAATTAACGAAGCAGAACACTGGACGGCGGGAATTGCCTTAGTTTGGAGTCTGTCAGACATAAGCTGCTAGGATGTAGGATCGGTAGTAACGAAGAACTTAAGGTACAGTTTAGAAGGGATATAACCAACTATGGGTTCAGAGAGACGTACTTGTTGCTTATCCGGTACTATAAACGACAGAAATAATTATAGATAATGTAGCGACCAGTCGCCGAAACATAATTTATTTACCTTGATGCAGATCGATTTAGACTGACATTAGTCATCATCGGTGCATTTTTCTAACCGATATGTGCCATAAGCAGAAGTACTGCCCTTGGAAGATTTATGTCATGATAGAAATCTGCAGAACTAGCACTCCTGGAAGAAAGGATATGGCGGAGACATTGCTCAGCCACAGCCTGGCAAAGGTCCCGAGTTCGAGTCTGGATCCGGCACACAGTTTTAATCTGCCAACAAGTTTTATATCAAGGTACACTCCACTGCAGAGTGAAAATCTCATTCTGTAAATATCCCCCAGGCCATGAGTAAGCCATGTCTCCGCAATATCCTTTTTTTCCAGGCGTACCAGTTCTGCGAGTTTCGCAGAAGAGCTTTTGTGAAGTTTGGAAGGTAGGAGAGGAGGTACTGGAGGAACTAAAGCTGTGAGGGCGTGTCGCGAGTCGTTCGTGGGTACCTCAGTTGGTAGAGTACTTACCCGCGAAAGGCAAAGGCCCCGAGTTCGAATCTCGGTCCGACACACGGTTTTAATCGGCCAACAAGTTTCATATCAGCGCACACTCCGCTGCAGAGTGAAAAATCTCATTCTGGCAGTTTTGGTTTTTTTTGCCTTAGACATGTAGGATGTTTCCGCTGCTGGGTTTGCCGTTGGCACCCAGGCTGTCTGAATGCTGACCGACAGTATCAATCTATTGCACGATAACCCTCGTACCCACACTGTCAGATGAAAGCCACGCTTCAGCGATTGGTTGGGAAACACTTCAACACCTTCCAGACAGCCCGGATCATTCACAGGGCGTCTTCTGTATCTTTGGCGATCTGAAGGAAGACAGGCGTGGACGTCGGTTTCCGTCGGACGTGGAAGTATGAGAGTGGGGGTGTTTGTGGATCCTTCAACGGCCGACAGCGTTGAACAGAACAGGAACTGATGGTCTCGTCTCGCAGTGGGATAAATGTCTTAATGCGCGCGTCGGTACTTTTGAACTGAACCATCCATGGCCCTGTCGTGGTGGGTATTCAGTTTTCATTTGATTGCTTCTTGAGTATACAGAGTGTTCCATTAATAATGACCGGGCAAAATATCTCACGAATTAAGCGTCAAACGAAAAAACTACAAAGAACGAAACTCGTCTTGCTTGAAGGGGGAAACCAGATGGCGCTATGGTTGGCTCGCTAGATGACGCTGCCATATGTCAAACGGATATCAACTGCGTTTTTTTTAAATAGGAACCCCCATTTTTATGACATATTCGTGTAGTATGTAAAGAAATATGAATGTTTTAGATGGACCACTTTTTTCGCTTTGTGATAGATGGCGCTGTAATAGTCACAACGCAAAAGTACGTGGTATCACGTAACATTCCGCCAGTGCGGACGGTATTTGCTTCGTGATACATTACCCGTGTTAAAATCGACCGTTTACCAATTGTATAGCTATTGTAATCAAAATGCCCAACGGAAGTGTGCTATGTATGCAGCTCGGTATCCTGGACGACATCAACCAAGTGTAACGTTATTTAAGGAAACAGGAAATATTCAGTCACATGTGAAACGTCAACCACGACCTGCAACAAATGATGATGCCCAAGTCGGTGTTTTAGCTGCTGTCGCGGCTAATCCGCACATCAGTAGCAGAGAATTTGCGCGAGAATCGGAAATTTCAAAAACGTCGGTGCTGAGAATGCTACATCAACATCCATTGCACCCGTACCAGATTTCTATGCACCAGGAATTGCATGGCGACGACTTTGAACGTCGTGTACAGTTCTGCCACTGGGCACAAGAGAAATTACGGGACGATGACAGATTTTTGCGCGCGTTCTATTTAGCGACGAAGCGTCATTCACCAACAGTGGAAACGTAAACCGGCATAATATGATATGCACTATTGGGCAACGGAAAATACACAATGGCTGCGACAAGTGGAACATCAGCGACCTTGGCGGGTTGATGTATGGTGCGGCATTATGGGAGGAAGGATAATTTGCCCCCATTTTATCAATGGCAATCTAAATGGTACAATGTACGCTGATTTTCTACGTAATGTTCTACCGATGTTACTACAAGATGTTTCACTGCATTACAGAATGGCGATGTACTTTCAACATGATGGGTGCCCGGCACATAGCTCGCGTGCCTTTGAAGCGGTATTCGATAGCATATTTCATGACAGGTGGGTTGTTCATCGAAGCACCATACCAGGGCCCGCACGTTCTCCGGATCTGACGTCCCGGATTTATTTCTGTGGGGAAAGTTGGAGGATATTTGCTATAGTGATCCAACGACAACGCCTGACAACATGCGTCAGCGGATTGTCAATGCATGTGCGAACTGTATCAGCGCATTTTCAATGCATGTGCGAACTGTACGGAAGGCGAACTACTCGCTGTTGAATGTCGCTACAGGTATTGTCAAATGCTTTGAGATTGACGGACATCATTTTGAGCATTTATTTCATTAATGTGGTATTTACAGGTAATCACCCTGCAACAGCATGCGTTCTCAGAAATGATAAGTTCACAAAGGTACATGTATCACATTGGAACAACCGAAATAAAATGTTCAAACGTACCTACGTTCTGTATTTTAATTTAAAAAACCTACCGGTTGCCTACTGTTCGTCTAAAATTGTGAGCCATATGTTTGTGACTATTACAGCGCCATCTATCACAAAGCGAAAAAAGTGGTCGAACTAAAACATTCATATTTCTTTACGTACTACACGAATATGTAATAGAAAATGGGGGTTCCTATTTAAAAAAACGCAGTTGATATCCGTTTGACCTACGGCAGCGCCATCTAGCGGGCCAACTATAGCGCCATCTGGTTCCCCCCTTCAAGGTAGATGTGGCCGTGCGGTTCTAGGCGCTTCAGTCTGGAACCACGTGACCGCTACGGTCGCAGGTTCGAATCCTGCCTCGGGCATGGATGTGTGTGATGTCCTTAGGTTAGTTAGGTTTAAGTAGCTCTAAGTTCTAGGGGACTGATGACCACAGATGTTGTCCCATAGTGCTCAGAGCGATTTGAAACTTCAAGCTGGACATGTTTCGTTCTTTGTAGTTTTTTCGTTTGATGCTTATTTCGTGTGATATTTGGCCTGGTCACGATCAATGGACCACCCTGTTTACTGCTGATTACGAGAGACAACCGCACGTCACTATTTCTGTTAAAAAGCAACATCTACTACAAAGAAAATTTATTTCCTAACCTCCAAAAGTGGACTTTGCCTTTCCCAAGCCATATGAACTACAGTGTAGTATACTTCAGGTGTCAGGCGTGCAGTAGTCATTCATAATTCTTTCGTGGAAGTGACACATGTGCATTAGCGCTTGGGCGATAATTAGTGTTTTTTATTTACTGAAATATCCTTACATAACCATTAATAAATGATAGTTGTACATAACGATCGTTATATTTCTTAAATTCCTAGTTACTATTAATTCTAGTGGATAGTGTTGTAATTTTGTATACAGTACTTTAAAGACTTTCCCCTCTAGCCAGCGCTGTAATAGAAGTTTAATACATTTTCCTACACCAATTTTAAAACGTGGCATTCACTTTTTATATGCTGCAGTCTATTTCTGAAATCAAACAAATTACTCCGGGATATTGAGTTTTTTGCGAATGTGAAAACATCTTGCATGGTACAATATGATCATGTACCTAGGGACAAATGTGCGATTGAAACTTAAAATCGTTCCAATCGAGAAAATTTTGTCAGTACTGTATGTAAAAGTCTATCAGGTACATTATTACGCTACTACACACCGATAACCAGTAAGTGAAATCAAATTAGGCAGACATATTACGAGACACCAGTTACAAGTTAAATATATTTTGATCATAGTATGAAGGCTTTCACGACCGGATGACATATCTTCTGGTAAACCTTCCGGGATGTAAGGTCTTCAGCTCCTAACGTTTCGTCCAGAGCTGCGCTGGACATCTTCAGAGGAGTGTTTCTCCTCCGGTGAGTCTTGCCGACTGACGGGTCGCACGTCTGAGAGCGACTTATATATCGTAGAAAGTGGGCGTGACTAGAGTTACACGTGATGTGCAGAGATAATCTTTGTCACAGATAAAACTTAACTATCGATCGTAATCTCGTCACGGATAAAACTGTCTAGCAATTCTGTAGTACTACTGTCCAAATATCACTAAGTTTCATGGTCTCTTCTTTCCGATTAAAATTATCCCTATGTTTATATATTTCAATTGCTTCTCTACAAAGACGACGAACTATTACCCACGGCTTTGTAGAGAAGCAATTGAAATATATAAACATAGGGATAATTTTAATCGGAAAGAAGAGACCATGAAACTTAGTGATATTTGGACAGTAGTACTACAGAATTCCTAGACAGTTTTATCCGTGACGAGATTACGATCGATAGTTAAGTTTTATCTCTGACGAAGATTATCTATGCATATCACGTGTAACTCTGGTCACGCCCACTTTCTACGATATATAAGTCGCTCTCAGACGTCCGACCATTCAGTCGGCAAGACTCACCGGAGGAGAAACACCCCTCTGAAGATGTCCAGCGCAGCTCTGGACGAAACGTTAGGAGCTGAAGAGTTTCATGGACCACTACCTTACATCCCGGAAGGTTTACCAGAAGATAAATATATTTTGTTCAAATGAGTGTGAAATCTTATGGGACTTAACTGCTAAGGTCATTAGTCCCTAGGCTTAGACACTACTTAAACTAAATTATCCTAAGGACTAACACACTCACCCATGCCCGAGGGAGGACTCAAACCACCGCCGGGACCAGCCGAAATACATTTTGTAAGAGAAGCTATTGGAAACCAACAGAAATTTCCATTTTCAAGACAGATACAATTACTAAGACACTAAAGACATTCTTTTCATTTGTAAGAATTAGTTGTTCCACAAGCTGCAACATCGTCGCGAAAAAACAGTGACCCGTATATGTAATAATAAGTTTCCTTTTATTTACGTCTATGGTCACAAACTTTTTGTTAACAGATAACCGGTTTCGGTCTATTAAACCATCTTTAGATCTGTTTCATAAAAACAAACTCCTAATGTACTGCAGCCATAGTGGCTCGTCAAATGTTAAAATGCAGAATCAGCACCAGCATCGTCAAATACATATAAATACTGACAACATGACTCGTGCATGTGATGTTATTTATATGTAATTGACGATGCTGGTGCTGATTCTGCATTTTAACATTTGACGAGCCACTATGGCTGCAGTACATTAGGAGTTTGTTTTTATGAAACAGATCTAAAGATGGTTTAATAGACCGAAACCGGTTATCTGTTAACAAAAAGTTTGTGACCATAGACGTAAATAAAAGGAAACTTATTACTTGTTCCATAGTAAGAGAACCTCCTCTGTTTCAAGGCAGAAGATGGGGCACGACCGACGAAATATGGCTTGACCAAAAGCGGCGTACCGACTGAAACCGAAGCCGGTAGATGTGCATGTGCAAACAAATGATTACAATTCCAGAAAAAAATGGATGATTTATTCAAGAGAAAGATCTTCACGAATTGAGCAAGTAAATAATGCTTTGTCTACGACTGGCTTTTCTGCAAGGACTTATCGTCTTGGCATTGACTGACAGTGTTGTTGCATGTCCTCCTAGGTCAACCTGGCACATTCTGTCCAGTTGGCGCGTTAGATCGTTGAAAACGCGAGCTGGTTGGAGGGCTCTGCCCTTAATGCTGCAAGCGTTCTCAGTTATGGAGAGAACCGGCAACCTTGCTGGCCAATCCAGGGTTTGGCAAGCACGAAGGCAAGCAATAGAAACTCTCGCCGTGTGTGGGCGGGCGTTATCTTCTTGAAATGGAAGCCAAAGATAGCTTGCAACGAGGGGCAACAAAACGGACTGTAGAATATCGTCGACGTACGGCTGTGCTGTAAATGTGCTGCGGATGACAACCTGACAACCAACGGGTACCTGCTGTGAACAGAAATGCCACCGCTGGCCATCACTCCCGTCTCTTGGACCGTATGGCGACCTACAGACAGGTTGGTATCTCGCCACTCTCCGTGTCTCTTAAGAAACATCAAAGCTGGTCATCGGGGCTTAATTGGAAGCGGGACTCTACATCTACATCTACATGATTACTCTGCAATTCACATTTAAGTGCTTGGCAGAGGGTTCATCGAACCACAATCATACTATCTCTCTGCCATTCCACTCCCGAACAGCGCGCGGGAAAAACAAACATCTAAACCTTTCTGTTAGAGCTCTCTTATTTTATTCTTGCCTGTGTAGGTTGGGCTCAACAAAATATTTTCGCATTCGGAAGAGAAAGTTGGTGACTGAAATTTCGTAAATAGATCTCGCCGCGACGAAAAACGTCTTTGCTTTAATGACTTCCATCCCAACTCGCGTATCATATCTGCCACACTCTCTCCCCTATTCCGTGATAATACAAAACGAGCTGCCCTTTTTTGCACCCTTTCGATGTCCTCCGTCAATCCCACCTGGTAAGGATCCCACACCGCGCAGCAATATTCTAACAGAGGACGAACGAGTGTAGTGTAAGCCGTCCCTTTAGTGGACTTGTTGCATCTTCTAAGTGTACTGCCAATGAAACGCAACCTTTGGCTCTTCGTCTCCACAATATTATCTATGTGGTCTTTCCAACTGAAGTTGTTCGTCATTTTAACACCAAGTACTTAGTTGAATTGACAGCCTTGAGAATTGTACTATTCATCGAGTAATCAAATTCCAACGGATTTCTTTTGGAACTCATGTGGACCACCTCACACTTTTCGTTATTTAGCGTTAACTGCCACCTGCCACACCATACAGAAATCTTTTCTAAATCGCTTTGCAACTGATACTGGTCTTCGGATGACCTTACTAGACGGTAAATTACAGCATCATCTCCGAACAACTTAAGAGAACTGCTCAGATTGTCACCCAGGTCATTTATATAGATCAGGAAAGCAGAGGTCCCAGGACGCTTCCCTGGGGAACACCTGATATCACTTCAGTTTTACTCAATGATTTGCCGACTATTACTACGAACTGCGACCTTCCTGACAGGAAATCACGAATCCAGTCGCACAACTGAGACGATACCCCATAGGCCCGCAGCTTGGTTAGAAGTCGCTTGTGAGGAACGGTGTCAACTTGAGATCCCCTGTCGATAGCGGCCATTACTTCGTGCGAATAAAGAGCTAGCTGCGTTGCACAAGAACGATATTTTCTGAAACCATGCTGATTACGTATCAATAGATCGTTCCCTTCGAGGTGATTCATAATGTTTGAATACAGTATATGCTCCAAAACGCTACTGCAAACCGACGTCAATGATATAAGTCTGTAGTTCGATGGATTACTCCTACTACCCTTCTTAAACACTGTTGCGACCTGCGCAATTTTCCACTCAACACTGAAGACAATTTTGCTCCAGCCGATGAGATTTCAGGTCGAAGACGTGTCTGGAGACAGGTGGAAAACGTATTCCTACACAGTTGCGAGACTGATTCACCTACTGACTAAAAACCGTCTTGTGTTTCTAAGTTAACTATCTTCTGGGTGCAACACTTTCTCCTACAAGTATTCAAAAGCAGGTTGTCTGCAATACTGTCAAGCGATCCCCCGAATAAAAAACTGTAGCTAGTGATATGGTTAAAGGACGGGTCGCACCTGTGTACGAGGTGTATAGGAAAAGAGCTCCACAAAACTGCTGTCTACATTGTTTTCATCCATTCGCTGTAGACTTTAGAACCTATTCTGGATTCACACTCGTTACAGAGCGAGCATAGGCATCTGCGCAAGGTTTCTTTTCCAAACAAAAACATGCATTCCGAAACAACGGCGTCCGCCTTATAATATCCATTCTGACACACTGCCTTTTTTTTTATCACTATCAGCCATCCATTTTCCTGTATCTTTCATCCATCCGCAGAACTGCCTCAAGGATCAGTTCTTTCCTCTCTTTTCTGCCTCCTCTACGCAACTAATATGCCCCAACCATCCGCCCGCGTTCTTCTGCTCCAATAAAAGCTGACAACATCGTGTTCCTTGCCCACCTCCCAAACCTTCAAACTTCTCAATGCTCCCTCCAACTCCACCTAAAATACGTAACGTCCTGATGTGCATCTGGTAGATCAAAACATGTCCTGTTAAATCGAATACCGGTGGAGACGTACTTCGCTTCTGTCGTTCTGACATCCAGCTCGCCATCCATTACCATCCCATCCATCCATTTTACACTATAATATGTTGAACTAACTTTTAACCGGAAAATTACCATTTTGCACCAATCTAGTAGCCATCAAAGTATAAGGGTATGCTGAAAAGTAATGCTTCCGAATTTTTTATGTGAAAACTATGAAAGATTTTTAAATAAAACATACGTTATTAACATCCTGCATCTTTATTCTACATGTTTACATATCCATTTCTCAACATAGTCGCCTTGGAAACGAAGACATCTCTCCCAGTGAGAGACCCATTTCAGGATGCTGTTGACGGAGCCATAACCTTTCATCTGCTTATACCGCTTCATCACTATCGAAGTGAAGTCCTCGAAGGTGTTCTTTGAGCTTTGTGAACATTAGAATCGGAAGAGGGCAAGTGGGACTGAGGACGGTCGATTACAGTACACCCAAGCCGTCGCATTGTTGCAGACGTCTCTGCACTCGCTTCTGGTGTGGCATTGTGATGTTGAAGGTCGGGGTGCTCCATTTGTGGGTGAACTCTTCGAATTTGAAACTCGGTTACAGCACGCTGTTTCTCATGGACCGCCATAGTTCTGCAACACACCGCCATGTTACCCGCTACAATTCGGAGTCCTCTAGTGGCAGAGGACTGAAAATGCGTAGACATGAAGAACAAAGATGTACAATCGTAATGTCTATTTCAAAAGCTTTCAGAGTTTTCACATAAAAAATTCGAAGGCATAATTTTTAGCACGCCCTCGTAAAAGCCCAAATACATTAAAATTAGTAAATCGATTAACAGGATGTACATGGAGATTCCATCCTTCCACAATCCTCTACACCCAGAAAAACCTTACCCAGTCCATCATCATCTTTGTGAACAGTAAGCTCAAAATACAATTGTCTCCTCAGTCCTGTCTAAATGACTGCTCCCAAGCTGATGTCAACTTCGCTATCGCCTTCACCATATCCTACCCCAATGCAACTTCAATATGCTCCCTCTTCCAGACCCAGAAATACTTCTTGCCCGCTACCCATGCTGCCAGCTACAACTCTTATTCCCAGATACTTTTCTAGATCTCCCAGTCTCCTGACACATCTTCGCTCATTCCTAACCTCGATTTGTATGTCTCACTTCCAAACCTACATCATCCCCTCACTCACGGACACCATTCATATATATGGTCCAATTCTCTCTCAATCCTCAATCCTTCCTTCCTACCCACATGGCATTTACTGCGAGTTGACATCGGGACATTTGCCAGATGCTACATTGAAATCATCATGATCATGTTAGTAGCAGCCACATCATCGACATCCGAATTTTCTTTAGCTTGATTTCAGTAAATTTTAGTTGTAAAATAAGAAGTGTACATACGAGGCTACTCAAAATAGTACAGCGCTTGCAAACGCCTGTAGCTCTTTAAAGCGTAGTGATATATTGATAATATTTACAGGGAATGAAAAAGAAATTTCAAAATTTCGATTGAGTCTCTCCATATTGGAGTAAGGAAGTTATCACATTTTTAAATCGACATCGTCTAAACCGTTGGATCGGTAGTACTGGACATGGCGCCCCCATGTTCTTCCCTAGGCATCTGCATGTCCGGATATGAATCGCGTGGATTAATTTTTATGGGGTCATGTGAAAGGCGTTTGCCAAAAATTGTTCCAGAAGCCAAAATGTGCATTCACATTCGGTCACGTCGGTGACTCCAAATATGCTTCAGAATGAATGAATTATCAGATGTTGTCCGTGTGACCACAGAGGGTCATATAAAACAACTATTGATATGTACCAGGCAGATTAACGTTGCTTACTTGTTTATGCTTGATTTCTGTGTGCATCAGAAGGTGCGTCGTGTTGGATGTGATGCAGGACTGACAGGGAATGCGGAAAAAAAGGGGGTTTGATGCGATAGCATGCCTGTGACTCAGGTGTTCACTTTCTGGAAGCGAGGACCCCAGAACATGGTGTGTGGTAGCGGCTATTGTGTACCTCCGGCCTCGCCTTGTCCAGCTACCGAAACGAGGACAAGGATCGGCAGCAGAGCTTAAATTTTCCGTGTTTTTCAGAGGGCCTCTACAGATAGCCATCTGACACTGTTTAGAGAAACACGGCCCTGCAGAAGTAATGGCCTAGTCCCGCGCACTGCTTTTGGAGTTTGAGAAGGTGTTTAATGCAAGGCCAGTTGCTGGTCACGAAAATGTGCCATGGTAGTTTAGTCAGTGACATCACAGTGGTGCAGCTGAAACAGACGGTTTTTAGTAGGAGGAAGAAGTTTTGTGGTATCATTGGCGTCAAATCGTGACGTGTTATTTTGGGCGGGCTTGTGAAAGTAGAATTTTTCACTATTGGCGAGCAGGCACGACATGGTGGGAAAAAACTGCTGGAAGACGTGAAGGTGTGCGGGGCTTAAGGGGTCTGAACACGTTTAATACTGATTGACAATTCTAGTTTGTCAAAGCTTCAATATATTGAAGTGACCTCACTCTATCAATAATACTGAAACAATCTGCCGGCTGTGAAAGCGATTTGACAACGTTAAGATGTCGAACATTCAAAAGAAAGCGTGTGCTGTAGTTATCTGAGATGCAGCCACAAGCAACAGAAAACAACGAAAAACACGAAATGGGTCCAAGAATCTTGAAAAAAAGGAGCGACTGGTCAAGTGTTAACTTACTGACTGAAACCCTAATCACGGACCCGAAAGATTTCATAAATTATTTTCTGATGAGATTTGCACCGTACGTCAAGTTATTAGCGCTGATACGAGATCAAGCAGAGAAGAGATAAGGAGTAATTTAGAGATTTCTACCGACAGGCAGGTCATTCTAATGCTCGAAGTTTAGTTCTGTATTATTAGCTAGCACAATTAGTAAAATTCTGTGTAAACCTGTGAAGCTGTTATATCTGCTTGGCAAGGAACTGTTCTGGCAATTACAGATATATGACGTATTTTTCGAAATGGGAGCGTTTCCCCAAACTGCAGTGTAATTCACCAATCGGTACTATATTTTCAATTTAATGAAGTAAACAGTGTCATGGGGAATCCTCCGTTAACCATCCTAAAGTGGTATATACAATGATTACCCTTGCATAGGCCTATTAAAATTCTTTTGTGTCAAAAGACTCCTTAAAAACTGAGTCTGAGGTATGATCCAGAACACAACGGCGTATCAAAAAATGAACAGTGCACACTAGCGCAGCCCGGGTGGCTGCTGAAGCGCTGTCGATATCTGAATATTGTCAAACCGTCAATAATGGACTTGACATCTTCATTATGTATTGATAATACTGAGAATATCTAGAGGTGCACCAATACTGTTTCTAGTATTGACAATACGTCAATACGCGACCTCAGGCGGCCAGTATATTGACAGTTTGACAATATTATTGAACGTGTGACGACCTCTTTAGAACTTCTGAAGACATGGAGGCGTGCGAAGCTTGAGACTTCTTTGGAAGACGGGGTAGAGTTCGCACAGAGATTTTCGTGTGCCGGCGTAACGAAAGTGAATCTTGATGTATTATCTACGTGGAGCTGTGTGCACCTTACGCATGTCAGTCATATGCGTGGGAGATGGAGATCAGCACATGTCAGAAAACGGGCCGGGAGTGGGGCGTTGTAGCAGTAGCAACGCATTCTCGTCTTCAGCCAAGAGCCATTCTCGCAACTGCATCATTCGTCGCTGCTATCGTGCATCAGTACGGTGAGCGCAAACAGTAGCACCAGTGTCTTCAGGCATCCTTGGACCGCACTTGCACTTCTGTTCTAGAACCTGTCTCAGGTTCTAGAACCGTGATGTGTTGAACGTGTCCGTTTTACAATTAGTCATCTGCCATACAGTCACTGTTTTTCATGTAGAATTCACAAGCTTTGCAGTTCACTTTTTGATCGATTTACCGCCAACAAGTAGTACTTCCTTGTCCAATCGCATAGCACTGTTAATCACTTAAAAAGCCACTAATTAAAATTCCAGAATCTGTGTTTGTAAATCACTGCAGATTTTCTCATAATTCATGCATGTAATTGATGCTTTTAGTGAATAAATCAGCACCATTGTCTGCTATGAATGCGCATTACCTGCTTCGCTCGCCTGTCTCAACTGTTCTCCTCCCATTTGCTTCTGTTTCGGATCGGAAAATACTGACGCAACCTCTTGTGGACATACAATCTCATGACTTTTTTGTGTTTCCGCAACTGACACGGAAGACTGCGTAACAGTTGTGGTTACCTATGGATTTTCTTCCACCACTATGTCAGACGATACTACCGATTCCGTCGCCTCATTACTGCTTTCTGTACGGTTCTCAGTACACTGCTTCAGTTCTGTACGAAGCTGTTCATACTGCTGCTTATTTTTCGAGACGATGTTTACAATGTGTGTATCGAATCTTTTTAACGCTTCTCGCGTGACACATTTTCTGACATCGAGTTCTTCCACGATTTGTTGCGCCTTACCAGACGCCTTACGTGCTAAATTATCAACTCTTTGGTTGATATTAGGCACTGCATCCTGCACTTGGTCAATGTCAGTACGCATCTTTTTCTGATCAGCCATAAGCGATTGAATTAGTTCGCGCTTGTCTCTCGCCTCTTTCCGAATTTCAATAAACTGTTCATTAACTTCCGTTCGCAACTTTTGCTGATCTTTGCGAACTTTTTTCGAACGCAGAATTGATTTCAAATTTGAGACCATTTAAAGCAGCATTTGTTTCTGTTTTTAAGTCTGCTAAGCCTGCTGTCATCGTTTCACTTGTTTGCTTGACAACAATAGTGAGTTGCTTCAGCATTGCGAATACGCTATCAGACTCTTCGCCATCGTCATCTGTCATCATTTGTTGTAAATTTTGCCGTTCGCGTCTTTCATGTGACGTTTCACCGAATTCTGTGCATATTTGAAATGGTTCAAATGGTTTAAATGGCCCTGAGCACTATGGGACTTAACATCGGAGGTCATCAGTCCCCTAGAACTTAGAACTACTTAAACCTAATTAACCTAAGGACATCACACACATCCATGCCCGAGGCAGGATTCGAACCTGCGACCATAGTAGTCGAGCGGTTCCGGACTGAAGCGCCTAGAACCGCTGGGCCACCACGGCCGGCTCTGTGCATAGTGCTGACGCACTTACACACATTCTTTCCGTAGGAAACTTTCCCGTTTGATTCGGAACTACAACATTTGGTTCCATGTACTGAAGTTGCACGTCCACTGAGTCTGCTTCTGAACCACTAAATCCGTCATCTGTTCGGTTTTGTGCGGTCTCACCCTGAGATACCGATCGCGAAACTGCCACCATTCCCTATGCATTGTCACTTCGTTCGGTTTCGTGACTTGCATTCGATACATTTTGCCCTATATGCGATTATCTACGTCCGTCCGCCATCTCAGACCGTCTAACTGACGTCTGCCATTCACGATTTGCGCGAGCCTGAGCTCTACTCAACATGACGTTATATGGCCTGACACGTCTCCAAAACATCGTAGAAAATCTCTTATGGCATTAACACGTCATTATGAACGCCGTTCACAGTTTGTGGGTACTCAAACCAACTCAACATCGCCGTGAACAACTTCGCGCGCGCCAGAAAGGTCATGCACAAGCTACTTTTACTCTTCATCTTGTTAATGCAACCTTTTCTACTCTGTAAATGACACATCTGCAGTAATCTGACCACTATGCAGACACATACCTTGAGTAACCTCGTCATTTTTCTTTTGTTTTTTTATTTTTTTTCTTAATGCCAAATTTTAATTACTATTTCTAATTTGACTAATTGCCACTCTGGCAGACCAATTGCCATCCTGGGAGGGTCGCCATCATCTGACACTGCACTCCTTTGCACATCTGTTAAGACATCAACAAAAACACTCTGTAAGTGCGTTAGCGTCACTAGGATCATTGACTGGCGTTAGGAGTGGACCTTTATTCTAGGATAGAGCACATCGATGTTTAGCTGTAAAATTGGTTTATTTCTATTTCGTTGTTAAAGAAGGACTCGAGTTTACATTGTGACATGACAATTTCAGGACAGTTGTGAATATAACACATTACGTCCTGTTTAGCGGAAATAACACTAAACACAACAGTATCATATTTAAATAGAAGGTTCTCTACAAGATTTTTCTTTCTTATACACTGTGATGTTGGTCAACGTTACGACAAATCATCCGATTCTGGTTCTAAGTTCGGTACTATTTAGGATGATAATCAAGTCTTCGGAGAATCGTTGGTTTTTGTAACAAGATGAACAAAAGATTACTCAACGTTGCTCGAGTTCACAGTGTATGCAAGCTGGTGAACCAGCTGCGATGTGCTGTCCGCTGCATGGTTGCCATCGCCCTATGAAAATCCTATAAAAAGCTAATCAAAATCTTTATTGATTTTATGAGCTGAAACTTTGTTTCTCGTTAGGCGAGAAAACATGCACTCGTCCCTAGTCTGGAAAATATGGCGATAGACACGTGCATAGATGGCGCAGTGTGTATACTTCAATGCCCTCTAAGTTCTCGCAAGAAGAATTAACTATGTGACTGTTTCGTTTCTGCGCTATCTGGGCTCAGTGACTCTTCAGCTAATTTCCAGCTGAATGTCAGCAGAAATGAACGCAGTGTTCACACAGAATTCCTCTTTTGGCATCGTACAGAGCGTTATGCGCCCTGTTCTAGACTTGTTGCTGGTTCAGAGGGGAGTCCCCGAAGTTTTCAGTCTTGTCTCTTTCGTAACAAAGTGTCCCCCACCTGTGTCCTTTTGTGCTTCGCGTCACAGCTTTTTCAGACGAATGCCAGTGTTCCTTTCATCTTGTGGAAACCACCCCTGCCAATCGCAAAGGGTCTATCCTTAAACTGCGTCGAAATAACACCACTTTTACTCCTTCCTAGTTTATTTCAATCCAATCAGACATTTTGTGCCCGGTCCTGATGCCTAAAAGTTACATGCGTACATCACGAGCATACCACAAGCACTTCATGTGATCTACTGCGTCGCTGGTTTGTTTGTATCCATCTTGAAAGCCCCCAACGCAGTTTTCTAAGAAATTTCTCGATCGGAAGCAGCGCTGCCCAGCTACCTGCTCCCTTCAATGTATCGCCCAGAGCGTTCATTTTCCCTCTCGCCGCAGGTCAACAACCCCTTTTACAAATGTTCCATTCTACTCGGGCCGTGACAGTGTAACCCGTATCTGCCCCCAAGCTAAAACGTTTCTTCCAGCAACTTTCTTTTGCTCATTGACATGCAGGATTTGGCATTGGTGTGTTAACGGTGTGTTAATACCGTCGAATCGAGTGTCATCCCTTTGCGTTACATACTGTACATTTTCGTAGCCAAATCTGCTCATTATCGCTGAAGTATGTCAGGTGACATTTCATCTACTTGTTATGACATATAAAATCTCATGTAAGGTGCGAAATTGTCATTCATTCATCCTGCCATTTTACATGTGCTATGAGTTATTTCATTTATCTTTTTTTAAGCGAGTAATGAAGCAATTTCTCCACTACTGCAGGTACTATCTACAACCTGGGGAAGACATTTTCTTGAGGTATTTAGCATTTGTTACTCATATGTCTCACTTTCCTCATCAGCGATGTACAGGACAAAGCACTACATATCTTTGTAGTGGATGGACTATGTGAGGAGCCTGTAATCTCCATCGTGTTAATGATCCTAAGTAATTATTGATAACTTACATAAATCAGTATTGGAGTTTTACATAATTGTTATAATGAGAGGCACCCACATGCCTTGCTCATACTGTGGCGTCAAGCAGTCAGGCCTGCAAGATGAGTGGTCTGCCAAGCAAGTGGATTCATTCTTATTTATCGAGTAACATGAACTCTCGTACTCACAATTAAGTTACAAATTATCCTCCTGTATGAATAATACGCAACGGAAACGCACATCAGACTGTCAGTAATTTACAGAACTCTGACTGTTCACTACGCACTGGCAATACCACATTTTCTTTTTTCTTTTATTTAACGGCTTTTATCAACACGTGTCCACCGCACTGAATATGAATGGCGCATACATTATAAATTCGGGACATCATGACAACATACAATTCGAAGGAAAAGTCCACAGATTGAGACTCACACAGTACTCACCACGTGGAAGTACTCGTCTCTAATTTCTAGTCCAGCACACGCCATTTCTTAAATATTTCAACATATGGTACACACGCTATTTCTTAAATATTTCAACTTATTGTACACACGCTAGTAATTCAGCTCAACTTAAGCACACGGAAGTATTTCAACTTATTGCTACACGTGGTTTCATTGTGACCGTTGGTCACTTCCGAAGATTACTACAATCCCATTAATATTACCTGCCTGACAATTAATTCTCCCCACAAAAGTTCCTGAAATAGAGAAATTATTATTTCAAACTACTCTTAAATATTTCACATGCATACCATGCCTCCACTCTTTTGTCTTTACGGAGCACACCTAAGACAGGTCTTAACAGCACAAGATCCAGCGGCAGAGTGCTGAAACATGGCCGTTCTTCAGGTTCTCTCGCACCTCTGCCGAAGTGGGGGAGCACCTTGCTACCGTATTGGTCAGCCACATTTCAGGCGCTCAAAGCCCAGGTAAATTTCATCTCTTTGGTCCCACCAAAGGTGGCCAAAGGATCGTCTCAAAGATGATCATATATTCATATTCACTATCTGCGGTTAGCAGACGACCATACATTCATTCATTTCACAGATCTCACCAAACTGGATGTAGAGATTTATTTTGAGGGAGTGCACATGTGATCAATTAAATAAATAAATTGTCATTCTTTCCCACACTGGTATCCAGCTTCGCTGTATTAATTGAAATTGAGTTATTATTAGAAAAAATATGTTGTTCTGACAAGAATAATGAAGTATGTTGTAGCTATTTTCAATGTCGGGCGGTACTGTACCCTTTCAATAATAGTAATGATCTTTCGAAAATAACGGAATCGAATCGTTTACTTTTTATGCCTCAGAAAATTTCATTTTACCTCTCAGGGGTAATTACCCCCAGGTTGGGAACCACTGCTATACGAGGGGCGTTTAAAAAGTCTGTTCAAAAATAAAAACTACTTACATGTTTGGGGTAAACCTTTTTTATTTTTCGACATAGTCTCCTTTTAGAGTTATACACTTCGTTCAACGCTGTTCAAATTTGTTGATCCCTTCCGAATAATAGGAATTGTCCAAGTCTGCAAAATAGCTGTTAGTTGCTGCAGTCACCTCCTCGTTTGAATAAAATCTTTGTCCCACCAGCCATTTCTTCAAATTGGGGAACAAATAGTAGTACGAGGGAGCCAAGTCTGAAGAACAGGGGGGATGAGAAACGAGTTGGAATCATGTTTCCATTAATTTTGCGACCACAACTGCTGAGGTGTGTGCTGGTGCATTGTCACTTTTTTTCGTCCAATCACCGGCGTTCTTCTTGCAGCTCGGTTTTCAAACGGTTCAATAACGATGAATAATATTCACCTGTAATAGTTTTACCCTTTTCCAAATACTCGATGAGGATTATCCGTTGAGAATCCCAAAAGACAGTCACCATAACCTTTCCGGCCGAAGGAATGGTCTTCGAATTTTTTGGTGCAGATTCTCCCTTGGTAACGCATTGTTTAGATTGTTGTTTGGTCTCAGGAGTATAGTAATGTATCCATTTTTCATCCACAGTGACGAAATGACTTTTGAAGTCCTGTGGATTCTTCCTAAACAGCTGCAAACCATCCTTGCAACACTACAAACGATTCCGTTTTTGGTCAAACGTGAGCAGTCGTGGAACCCATTTTGCGGATAGCTTTCTCGTGTCCAAATGTTTATGCAAAATATTATGTACCCGTCCACTCGAGATGCCCACAGCACTAGCAATCTCACGCACCTTAACTCTTCTGTCATCCATCACCGTATCATGGATTTTATCAATGATTTCTGGAGTCATAACCTTCACAGGACGTCCAGAAAGTTCAGCATCACTTGTGCACATATGGCCACTCCGAAAATTTTGAAACCACTTATAAACTGTTCTAATCGAAGGTGCAGGGTCACCGTAATGTTTATCAAGCTTCGCTTTAGTCTCCTGAGGCGTTTCGCCTTTCATAAAGTAATGTTTAATCACCACACGAAATCCTTTTTCTTCCATTTTTTGACAATCACTCGACTTCCTTAATTCACACAAATGCCAAACACAAAGAAATATACCAATATAGCTGAAACTTGGTGTGCATTCTTTCCAAAGATGCTACTAACTAAACATGACCTTGGTAGGTACGCAAGGTGCCAGCTCTCGGACTTCGCACGGACCTTTCAGACGCCTCTCGTAGGTATATCAGTATGCATTATGTCGTTTGTGTGTGTGTGTGTGTGTGTGTGTGTGTGTGTGTGTGTGTATGGTGGATTGAGGTGATCAATAAAAAATACCGCTCCCCATAAGCGAATGGAACTAGAAGAAATCACAGGTGCGGCACAAGGAGAAATACCTTCTGTCGTCCACCTCACAATGGTTTGCAGAGTAGGGATGCACAAATAGATGTAAAACAGGCAAGTGTCTAAAATCGAACTAAGTAACTAACAAGCGAATATTTCAGTACCACCTTAACAGGGAAGTTGGTCGATCCTTACACTTCGAAAACTTGCGGCGTCATTCGCCTCGTGTAGAGAGGCGCGTGTGGGGCCGCGACCTCTGGCGATGCCATCAGCTTCCCCGCCGTGGCTCCAGCGAGCTGTGGGAACGGCCGTGTCTGCGGTCTCCAGAACGCGGCCTCCGCACCGGAGGAACTCGGGAAAGGCGTCAGTCATGCTCCGCCTCTGGCAGCGCTCCGGGGAGCTGGTTAGCCACTAATGTACGGCTGTAAAGTGACGAGTCAGGTAGCGGCCGCCGCTGTTCGGGTGCTGAGGAGGCGTGTACGTCCTGGAAACGTGAGACTTAACACCTCTTCCGTTGTGGAACTCATGGCGGCTACGTGGCGAGATACCAGCTACTGTCTCTCTCTCTCATTGTAGCAGTTGTACAGTCACTCCAATCAGTGATCGACGTCTGTGGCTAACGAAAACAGAACCAGTCAGTGTTTCCACCCATACGACGAGGAAGAAAAACGGATGAAGAAATTTAAATCGGTAAAAATTCATTAAAAACAAGATAAAAATCATTGAGGGGACCACACCGTGGTGCAGGTCGAAACAAATCGATTTTCGGCTTTCATCATATTTCGATAGATTATGGTTTTATTTATGTACTCTGAAAAGGATTTTGCTGAGTAAAATTTTTTTTCGAGCATTTAAAGAACATTTTTCTACAGCGTGTGTTTATGTGCCACACCCACTTTTCTGTCACCCACTGTCAGCTGTAAGCCATATGGAGATGCCATTATTAGCAAAATAGAATGGTGTAGGCCATGTTCAAAAACGTTTGGGAACAAGGCTGAGAAAACTAACTGTTGATACGAGAGGAAAAAAAAAAAAATAGAAGATGGAAAATTGTTGACCGGACAGGGTCGATTAACTAAAACTGAAAAAGAAAACTTGGAGCTATACTATGGGCAGGCAATTAGGAGAAATAAAGAAAATCTGGAGGCAATGAAGAGAGATGTTTGGGCCATATTCTTCCGTAAGTCCTCTACTGATGATAAGCCATGTCATGGATTGTGTCCATCAGGAGAAAATTCGTGGTGCATATACAATAGGGCTCAGGCAACTGGAGAATCTTATTCCCACGAAAATTCTCTTCCTTCTGCTGTTATTACAGCAATTACACCTGTTTTCAGAGACTTGGCTCAACCTGACCTTCTAAGGAAATGTCTGCATGGGCAGACACAAAACGCAGATGAATGTTTCAACAGCTTAATTTGGAACCGCCTTCCTAAAACTGTTTTTGTAGGCAAACATATAATGAAACTAGGTGCTCATAATGCTGTTATTACATTCAGTTGTGGTAATATTGGAAAGTGTTGGGTACTGAAAAAGCTGGGAATTAATCCTGGTGAAAATATGATCACTGGGCTGCAACATTGCGCTAAAATGAGGATAGCCGATGCAGACAGGTCTGAATCTAATATGGCCAAGAAAGCAAGACGAACATCCAGGAACGTGAAAACGAAGCTGGAAGACCTAGAGGCCAAAGAAGGGCCATAATATGCAGCAGGACAGTTGTAATTAGCTGTAAGTTGTTGTTGTTGTTGTGGTCTTCAGTCCTGAGACTGGTTTGATGCAGCTCTCCATGCTACTCTATCCTGTGCAAGCCTATTCATCTCCCAGTACCTACTGCAACCTACATCCTTCTGAATCTGCTTAGTGTATTCATCTCTTGGTCTCCCTCTACGATTTTTACTCTCCACGCTGCCCTCAAATACTAAATTGGTGATCCCTTGATGCCTCAGAACATATCCTACCAACCGATCCCTTCTTCTGGTCAAGTTGTGCCACAAACTTCTCTTCTCCCCAATCCTATTCAATACCTCCTCATTAGTTACGTGATCTACCCACCTAATCTTCAACATTCTTCTGTAGCACCACATTTCGAAAGCTTCTATTCTCTTCTTGTCCAAACTATTTATCGTCCATGTTTCACTTCCCCATACAAATACTTTCAGAAATGACTTCCTGACACTTAAATATATACTCGATGTTAACAAATTTCTCTTCTTCAGAAACGCTTTCCTTGCCATTGCCAGTCTACATTATATATCCTCTCTACTTCGACCATCATCAGTTATTTTGCTCCCCAAGTAGCAAAACTCCTTTACTACTTTAAGAGTGTCATTTCCTAATCTAATTCCCTCAGCATCATCCGACTTAATTCGACTACATTCCATTATCCTCGTTTTGCTTTTGTTGATGTTCATCTTATATCCTCCTTTCAAGACACTGTCCATTCCATTCAACTGCTCTTCCAAGTCCTTTGCTGTCTCTGACAGAATTACAATGTCATCGGCGAACCTCAAAGTTTTTATTTCTTCTCCATGGATTTTAATACCTACTTCGAATTTTTCTTTTGTTTCCTTTACTGCTTGCTCAATATACAGATTGAATAACATCGGGGAGAGGCTACAACCCTGTCTTACTCCCTTCCCAACCACTGCTTCCCTTTCATGTCCCTCGACTCTTATAACTGCCATCTGGTTTTTGTACAAATTGTAAATAGCCTTTCGCTCCCTGTATTTTACCGCTGCCACCTTTAGAATTTGAAAGAGAGTATTCCAGTCAACATTGTCAAAAGCTTTCTCTAAGTCTACAAATGCTAGAAACGTAGGTTTCCCTTTCCTTAATCTTTCTTCTAAGATAAGTCGTAAGGTCAGTATTGCCTCACGTGTTCCAGTGTTTCTACGGACAAATTTCAAAAGTTTTTTCTTTAAAGTCAGTATTCCGGAAACTAAAATTTTCATTACATATGCCCCATTACATCAGAAACTATGACAGATAAATGAATGAAATTTTCAGAGACTCTGCATAACATAAAAAGCCACCACTGGTACTACATTCATTAATATTCCCCTATTAGGAACTTCACAAAAAATATTTTCTGCAGAAAAAACTTAATATTTTTTGTTAATCAATTTAAAGAAGTATTCCTTAAAAACTATTAAATGGATAAAGTAGATTTTAGTACAGTTGACTCTATTAGCATTATGTAATATACGGTAAAAGTATTAAGGTCCTGCTTCAAATAGTTTTCTCAGAAATGGGTCAAATACTTGCCTAAATTAACATGGGGTAGATAGGCAGGATGTGGTCCCCTTAAGGAAGCAACTCATTTACAAAAACGAGAGTGCCTAAGGGAGCATACTTTCTTTCCCTTCATGCACTCTGTATTTCGAGTAACTTTAGATTTTTCTTCGATAAGTTTTTAATTTTTTTCCTTTTTTGTTGTGCAGCCGTCAGCGAATTTCTGAACTGTGCCAATAATATCTCTGAATAGCACTAACACGCTGCTTTCTCAACTAATTGTTGGATATAATCCGGTCTCTATCTTCCCTTACACTTCTTGTCCTCTACAGGTGACATATCTGCATCTACATCTATACCCCGAAAGCCGCCTTACGGCGTGCTGTGGAGGGTATTTTCTGTACCACTGTCAGATCCCTCTTTCGCTGTTTCAGTCACTTATGGTTCAAGGGAAGAACGATTCCTTGTAGGTTTCAGCGTGGGCTCGATGTGGTATCGATAGCTACGATGCCACGGCGTAGGTACAAGTTCTTAGGTTGGCACTATGACACCGACGAGAGCGCCCTCAAGCCAGCACTGTGCAGTTCTACGAGCGCCCCTTCAGATTCAGCCCATTTGTTCACGAGCAACTAACATTGTTCCACTTTCATAGTGGGCGAGCCACTACAGATTTTGCCTGTGTAACTTATGTTACCTTTGATACATCCCGCTTCGCACCTACGTGCATCAAAGCCAAAGTTAGCTACCAATTTATGTATTCAAGTTATTATTGTGTTGTGATATAGTAAAACAACTTTTAGTTAATTGCAGTACCGAGAGTTCTACCTCACCTGCTCTTCCTAGCTTCCTACATTCGGCTACCCTTCAGTTTTCAGAAGCAGACCCACGCGCCGACTGCCAGGCGGGATACAAAACTCGATGCTCTATGAACTTTACTTCAAGGTCTTTCGCGAAAAGACCATATACGTAGCAGGGAGTAATACATTGCTTGAATCTTCTACAAACTTTAACTCTCCTCGGAACACCGTGATGCAGATCGCCTCTCTCGCAGTATTTGCCAGTGCAGTTGACTGAGCATCAACGTAACGCTTTCGCACTTACTAAATGAACCTGTAACGAAATGGTCTGCACGTCTTCGGACATTCTCCGTTTTCTCTTTCAGTCTTATCTGGTCTGTTGTGGACTGGCAAGACAGCCAATCCACAGTGACGGGTAACCGAAAGGCACGCGTTTAACTCACGCAGGCTGGCGTGAGGTCTGAAACAGGATACGTAATGAATGCTATAAAGAAAAGTACGTAGCTGCTGGAATACTTAACTTTAATCCACAATTGGTGAACATTGGTCTTGTTACTGTACATGTTTCATTAGATACATAGCAAAGGATAATTGGCGCCTTGCTAGGTCGTAGCAGTTGACGTAGCTGAAGGCTAGGCTAACTTCGTCTCGGCAATTGAGAGCGTAATTCTCAGTGAACCATGGCTAGCAACGTCGGCTGTACAACTGGGGCGAGTGCCAGTACGTCTCTCTAGACCTGCCGTGTGGTGGCGCTCGGTCTGCAATTACTGACAGTGGCGACACGCGGGTCCGTCGTATACTAGCGGACCGCGGCCGATTTAAAAGGCGACCACCTAGCAAGTGTGGTGTCTGGCGGTGACACCACATGGTCGAATCCCAGATATTCAAGTACTGATCAGACGAGTGTTTGGTAAGCTTCTTCCTTTGTTGATAGATTCGAATTTCAGCTAGGCATCTGCTACACCCGCAATTATTTTTCTGTGCCCGCCCCAATCCAAATCGCTCCGTACGCATACTTCGATATTTTAGGGACGAAACAGCTAATACTGATTGTTCTCAAAACCGTGTAATCATATGCTAATGGATCTTTCTGTCTATGTTACATTTATTTACGTTGAGGGTCTACGCCAACCGCCGATCCTCTGCAGCTCTTCCTGCATTTCGCTACAGTTTTCTAGCGCCGCGATTTCTCTGTATACAACAGCATCATCGACAAAAATCGTTGTGGAACTTCCGACGCTATCTACTAGGTCTCTTATATGCACTGTGAAAAGTAATGGTTCTATAGCGCTCCCTCTTGCTCGTCTTTCATATTGCACAGGATACGCTGCTTGGATTCGGACAAATGAAACATTTTTGTAAACGCAAACTTATTAAAACAAAATACGAATGAAAACGAAAATCCTTTTACAAACAGGTAGAGATATCTTTCAGTAATAACATTGCACGATGTAACACACTTCAGCCACAATGACCGCCTCCAATCTTGTTCTGAGGCAATCGCACGCACTCTAAACAGCGCTGTCCATACTCGCGAATGCCGCTTCGATAGCGCAGCGTAGAGTTTCGACATTAGTGTGCCTCGATTTTTTGGTAACTCTTTCGACGACGGTCCACACATAGTAGTTAACGGGCTCAAATCCGAGCTGTTCGGGGACCAGAACTACTTTGACCACAACATCTCACTGTTATCCGAAGGCCAGTTTTGGACTAAATGGCTCGTATGAGGTCCTCCTCTGCCATCCGGCGCATTGTTCGCTCGCTGACATTCAATACTGACGCCAGTTTCCTCAGCAATTGCCCCGGGTCCTCCGAAATCAGCGGCTGAGCCTTTTCGATCAATGCCGCAGTTCTCGACACACGTTTCCTCGAATGAGGAATCCTCGCCGGGTTAGCGGAACCTTCCCCAGACTTCTGCGAAGCATTATACTTGGCCACAGCATCGTAAACAGTTGATTTCGGGTACCCGAAGAACCGAACTATTTCAATGGGCGAACATCCGGACCGAAGACTTATGATAACCGCTGCTCTTCGGTTGTATTCCGCACCTGTCCGTAACATTTCGGTCATTTTGAGGTTCTGACTGAGTAAGTAGGCTGTTTAGGTTTTTATATTGGTAACGCCACGTAGCGCTCTGTATGAAAATCACTGGCTGTGCTGCGTGCAGTCTGTGGCTGGTTTGCATTGTTGGAATTTGCTATTGTAGTGTTGGGCCGTTGGCTGTTAACAGCGCGTAGCGTTGCACAGTTGGAGGTGAGCCGCCAGCAGTGGTGGATGTGGGGAGAGAGATGGCGGAGTTTAGAGAGCGGACGATCTAGACGTGTGTCCATCAGAGACAGTAAATTTGTAAGGCTGGATGTCATGAACTGATATATACATTACGACTTTTGAACACTATTAAGGTAAATACATTGTTTGTTCTTCATCAAAATCTTTCATTTGCTAACTATGCCTATCAGTAGTTAGTAACTTCAGTAGTTAGAATCTTTTATTTAGCTGGCAGTATTGGCGCTCGCTGTATTGCAGTAGTTCGAGTAATGAAGATTTTTGTGAGAGGTATAGGTTATTGTTACTCAGGGCCATTCCTTTGTAGGCATTATTAAAAGTCAGATTGCATTGCGCTAAAAATATTGTGTGTTAGTTTAGTGATGATCAGAATAAGTAAAGAGAGTAATGTCTGAGTGTTGTGGCGTAACAAGCTAGTTACGCCACACTGAGAAGGGAGCCGAAAGGCACGCGTACACACACGCCGACTGGCGTCAAGTCTGGAACAAGATACGTTATGACTGCTATAAAGAAAATACATAGCTTTGGAATATACTTAACTTTATTCTTTGTTGGTTTACAACGTTCTTCTTGAGACATTTATACGATAACTCTCAAACTAGGTAAGGCTAATGGCGCCTTGCTACGTCGTAGCCATGGACTTAGCAGAAGGCTATTCTAACTGTCTCTCGGCAAATGAGAGGAAGGCTTCGTCCTTATTGTCGCTAGCAATGTCGTCGTACAACTGGGGCGAGTGCTCGTCCGTATCTCGAGACCTGCCTTGTGGTGGCGCTCGGTCTGCGATCACACAGTGGCGACACGCGGGTCCGACATGTACTAAATGGACCGCGGCCGATTTAAGCTAACACCTAGCAAGTGTGGTGTCTGGCGGTGACACCACACTGAGTACGTTCAGTTTCGCTCAGCTGTTTGAAAATCAAATAACGTAAGAGGTGTTTACCAGCACAATCATTCACAAATTTTTCTAAGGGGACGTTTCATATGTCGTGATTTTCATACAGAGCGCTATGTGGCGTTACCAATATAAAAACCTAAACAGCCCACTTACAACTGTTTACCAGATGCTTATGGTTTTAAAAAACGCCTGTCACGACCTCCGGTGGAACTACGATATGGCAGGAAATTAAAATTGATATTTGTCCGGACTTAAAGGCCGCACCCTGTATAATAACCATCTGTCCCTATAGCTTACATCTAAGTTTCTGAGAATTTCAAACATCTTTCATCATTTTACATTGTCGAAATCTTTTTCTTGGTCGACAAATTCTCGACTGCTACAAAAGAATTTTCTTCCTGGATGAATTTTCACCCTCCAGCGAAGTTATGGTTGATCTTAAACTTCGTCGGCCGGAGTGGCCGAGCAGTTCTAGGCGCTTCAGTCTGGAACCGCGAGACCGATACGGTCCCAGGTTCGATCCTGCTTCGGGCATGGATATGTGTGTGATGTCCCTATGTTAGTTAGGTTTACGTAGTTCTAAGTTCTAGGCGACTGATGACCTCAGATTTTAAGTCCCATAGTGCTCAGAGCCATTTTGATCTTAAACTTCCTGGGACAATCAAACTATGTGCTCCCATTACCAAGCGCAATGTTCGATCTGTCTCTCTGTTGCCTATACCTTTCCCAAGGCGAAACAGCTCCTCATCCGACGTATCACCAGTTTTATTTTCTATTCTTCTGTATATAATTCTAGTCAGTAACTTGCGCGGGTTGAACTGCGACGTAGGTTGTCCGATAGTTCTCGCATTTATTAGCTTTTGCTATAATCCACATTGCGTGGATCATATTCTTCCGAAAGTCGCATGGGTATCTGTAGCCTCATACATTCTACACACGAACTTGAGCGGTGATTACTTGCCACTTCTCCCAAAGAGTTTACGAATCGTCAAAGAATGTTGACAGCCATTTTCGTCTGTTACCGGTTGCTAGTTATAGGCGACCGGGGTGACCGAGCGGTTCTAGGCGCTACAGTCGGGAGCCGTGCGACCGCTACGGTCCCAGGTTCGAATCCTGCTTCGGGCATGGATGTGTGTGATAGGTTAGTTAGGTTTAAGTAGTTCAAAGTTCTAGGGGACTGATGACCTCAGAAGTCCCATAGTGCTCAGAGCCATTTTGCTAGTTATAATGCATAATACACAGCCTTTTGGTAGTGGCCTGATGGAAATAGTGGGTTACCGCACAATATGACGCAGCTCCAGTCCGAGAAGTATCCATGGACCGTCGAAAATGACATATCAATAGAAACCAGTTTAACCTTTGAAGATGTCACGCGAGTATTTCACTGAAATACACGTTATTGTTAATTTTGTCGTACACTACTCGTATATCTTCATGGCTACTTGATTCTCGATCTGTACGTTCAGACCATTGTAGGAAACAAACTGTAGATCCATGAAATGAAACACGGAACGAAAATTGCCCATTGTTGATGTGGTGTCACCGCCAGACACCACACTTGCTAGGTGGTAGCCTTTAAATCGGCCGCGGTCCGTTAGTATACGTCGGACCCGCGTGTCGCCACTATCAGTGATTGCAGACCGAGCGCCGCCACACGGCAGGTCTAGAGAGACGTCCTAGCGCTCGCCCCAGTTGTACAGCCGACTTGGCTAGCGATGGTTCACTGACAAATTACGCTTTCATTTGCCGAGACCATAGTTAGCATAGCCTTCGGCTACGTCATTTGCTACGACCTAGCAAGGCGCCATTATCATTTGCTATTTATCTTGTGATGCATGTACCGTCAGACCGATGTTCACCAATTATGGATTAAAGTTAAGTATTCCAGTAGTTACTTACGTTCTTTGCTACTATAAATTCCCTTACCTGTTCCAGACCTCGCGCCAGCCTGCGTGAGCTTAAACGCGTGCCTTTCGGCTACCCGTCACAGTGGATTGGCTGTCTTGCCAGTCCACAACAGTTGATACAGATAGTGATGGAAAATGTACCGAAATGTTATTATGAGTGGTTGCGGCACGTACTGAAGCCACGGGAGGAATTTCGGTAAAAGGCATTGGTATCTTCACTGGCGAACGTGAAAATTCCAACACCATGGAGGACAGCAAATAGCGAAATTTTACTTATTTTGTGTAATAATAGGAAGAATATATGACTAAATTTGTAGGTGATTTCGGGTTGTGCAGGATGCCATCTCCAGTAGCAATAATGGCCCAAAAACAGCTTGTCACCTTTCTTCTCAATTATTCTTCGCAAGCCACCTAACAGTGCGTGGCGGAAGGTAATTCTGGTACCACCAAGCGGTCCTCTATTCCCTGTTCCACTCGCAAATGGCCCGAGGGGAGAGCGAGGACGGTAAGCCGCAGTATTGGCTGTAATTTCTCGAATTCTCTTGTGGTGGTCATTTCACAAGACGCACATGGGAGGAAGTAATATGTTGTCCGACACTTCTCATAAAGCGGTCCCTCGAACTTTCAATAGTAAACCTTTCGTGATTCAAAACGCTTCTTTGTAACGTCTGCAACTGGAGTTTGTTGAACATCTCTGTAACGCTCTCGCGTCGAATAACCGATCCCGGGACGAAACGCACCGGTCTTGTTGGATATTCTCTGTCGCTTCTATGAGTCCTACTTGGTTACACTCCCGTATTGATGAAGAGTAGGCCTACTCAAGAATTGGTCGAACAAGCGCTTCAAATGTCGTTTCTTTGGTGGATGATTTACATTTCCTTAAGATTCTTACTATTAATCTCAGCCTGGCATAGTAGCAATTTGTTTTATGCGCTAATTCCACTTACTGTCGCTCTGGATAGCTACTCCCAGAAATTTTACTGTAGATACTGTTTCCAGCAGTTTGTCATCAATAGTGTAGTTGTACAGTAGTGGATTTTGTGGTGTCACCACTAGACACCACACTTGCTAGGTGGTAGCCTTTAAATCGGCCGCTAGTATACGAGGTGCGGCTAGAAAAAAACCGGACTGATGCTGGAAAAAACATTTATTTACAATTATTTACAATTTCATGTTATCTCCTTCAATGTACTCTCCTCCTCGGTCTCTACACCGCTCCATACGAATTTTCCAGTTTTCATAGCAATGCTGCAGATCATTTCCGGTAAGTCTATACATTACTTCCGTCGCTTTTTCTTTTACTGCTTCAACAGTCTCAAAACTAGTTCCTTTCAAAGCTGACTTGACTTTAGGGAAAAGAAAAAAGTCACAGGGGGCCAAATCAGGTGAGTAGGGTGGATGATCTAAGATGGGAATGTTGTGTTTTGCCAAAAACGTCTTCACTGACAACGCACTGTGAGCTGGGGCATTGTCTTGGTGAAGGATCCATGACTTTTTTCTCCACAAATCGTTCCGTTTTCTCCGTACTCGCTCACGTAGGGTAGCCAGGACGCTAATGTAGTAATGCTGATTCACTGTTTGTCCCTCTGGTACCCAATCAATGTGCACAATCCCTTTGATGTCAAAAAAAAACAATCATCATTGCCTTGAATTTCGATTTTGACATTCGTGCTTTTTTTTGTCGTGGAGAACCAGGAGTTTTCCAATGCATCGATTTTGTAAGAAGGTGGGATCACTTTCAATGTTTTCCAGGATGTCAGAACAAATCATTCTTCGGCGTTCCTTCTGTTCAATTGTGAGACACTTTGGAACCATTTTTGAACACACTTTGTTCATGTTGAAACTTTCATGAAGAATCTGCCTAACACTTTCCTTGTCAACTCCTGTTAACTCAGACACTGCTCTGATTGTTAAACGGCGATCTTGTCGAACAAGTTTACCGATTTTTTCAATGTTTGCATCAGTTTTTGCTGACAATGGTCTGCCAGTGCGAGTGTCATCACTGGTGTCTTCGCGGCCATCTTTAAATCGTTTAAACCACTCAAACACTTGTGTTCGCGATAAAAAATCATCGCCGTACACTTGTTGTAACATTACAAACGTTTCACTTGCAGATTTTCGTAGTTTGAAACAAAATTTGATGTTAACACGCTGTTCTTTCTGTACACTCAACATTTTCCGACGCACAGACAAAACGTCAACTACTTAAAACAGACGCCACGGGCAGACTGAGTGCAGGAGGCAGATGAAACTCGAGCAGTAGGCGAAGCGAGAGTCACGTGACAGGCCACGCGACTTTCAGCCTTATTGCATTCGTTTTATTGTTTCACCAGTACTAGTCCGGTTTTTTCTAGCCACACCTCGTACGTCGGACCCGCGTGTTGCCACTATCAGTGATTGCAGACCGAGCGCCGCCACACGGCAGGTCTAGAGAGACTTCCTAGCACTCGTCCCAGTTGTACAGCCGACTTTGCTAGCGATGGTTCACTGACAAATTACGCTCTCATTTGCCGAGACGATAGTTAGCATAGCCTTCAGCTACGTCATTTGCTACGGCCTAGCAAGGCGCCATTATCATTTGCTATTAATCTTGTGATGAATGTACCGTCAGACCGATGTTTACCAATTATGGATTAAAGTTAAGTATTCCAGAAGCTACGTACTTATTTTACTAGTCTCAACTCCTTTAACTGTTCCAGACCTCACGCCAGCCTGCGTGAGCTTAAACGCGTGCCTTTCGGCTTCACCTCATAGTGGCTTGGCTGTCTTGCCAAGTCACAACAGATTTCTTATCCTCTGTATGCGCAGTCAACTGCCAGAGCCTGCACTATTCATCATTCTTCTGCAGGTGATTCTAGAAGTTGATATTGTCTTCTGGCGTTGCTACTTTGTTACAGACAACCGCATCGTCTGTGAACGGTTTTAAAGAGCATGCGACATTTTCTACTAGATCATTTGCATACATTGGCAACAGTAACGGTCCTGTCACACTTCATCGGGGTACTCTGGACATTAACTTTACATCAGTCCATTTCATTCCGCTAAGCAACACGGCTTCACCTAAAATGGCTCTGAGCACTATGGGACTTAACATCTATGGTCATCAGTCCTCTAGAACTTAGAACTACTTAAACCTAACTAACCTAAGGACAGCACACAAAACCCAGCCATCACGAGGCAGAGAAAATCCCTGACCCCGCCGGGAATCGAACCCGGGAACCCGGGCTTGGGAAGCGAGGACGCTACCGCACGACCACGAGATGCGGGCACGGCATCACCTAAGCGCCGTTGTCTACAGAGCTGTGGATCTCACGGAGGAACAGAACGAGCTGGGTTTTGCAAGAACTGTATTTGCGAAATACATGTTAATTTTTGTAAAGTAAATTTCTTTCTCCGCAAATGTCGTAATTCTTATAGCATAAAGCACCGAGTCGAACTGACGAGATGACCACACGGTAATATCATTTTTGTGTTTTTTAATATATTTATGGTAGGTGAGGTTCAGAATTCAGATATCAACTGCCGAAAGCAGTTCGATGGAATCCTCAAAAATTCTCGAGAAAATCGTCTTTGAAATTTTCTGAGTGCTTTTAGTACTTTACAGAGATCGATCTTCGTCACACAGCATGGTATAGTATCGCGCGGAACCAAGCATCCACGCGAAAATTAAAAGAATGTCTAACACAACATAAATAACGCAGTTCTGAATAGCGAAGTTAGAGCAATGTGGTGCAGCATTGTAAAGAAGGTCGTACCTACAGGAGGAGAGAAAACCTAAACTTCACCCGAACAGGTCTCGGAGGACCCAACGGTACCGGTCGAACCCCGTGCCATCCTCAGCCGATAGGTGTCACTGGATGCGGTATGCTGGGGCGTGCGATCAGCAGTCCACTCCTCCGGCCGTTGCCAGTTTTCGTGTCGGCGCTTCTACTTCTCAACGAAGCAGCTCCTTGCTTTGCCTTACAAGGGCTGAGTCGCACCACATTTGACATCAACGCTCGGGAGTCCCGGACGGTCACCCATTCAAGTGCTAACGAAGCTCGGTAGCGCTTAATTGCGGTGATTTGACGGGAACCAGTGTTATCTCTGCTGCAAGGCCTTCGGCACCTGCAGAATTGTTACACAGAAAGAAGACCTTCACCACTGTGCAGGAAATACCAACTAATTGAAACATTCCTACTTATCTTTACTTGGTACTGGTATTTAAATTCTGAACTTCAGGTACCGTAGATAAGAAAAAATAGACAAATACGATTGCCGTGTGGCCTCCTTGTGAGATAGGATAACAGAGAATGGTACGTCATCCCATGCTGGTTAAAGTCAACGCTAGAATTCACCAAACGTAACGGCTAGCCAGAGTTGCATTGTAAGTTGGCAACGGTCTTGCACCTTACGTGAGTCCATTTAACGTGACACTTTAGGTTTTGTCGCAGTAATACTCTAAATTACGGTGTAGGAAATCTATGTGGAAACGCATCGGCACACTAGAATTCGGCGATTTTGTAATTATGAGATTTTGCGGAAAGGCAGTACGCGAGACAGAGCCTAGCCGCCGAAGGCCGCAACCTGACGGTATGAATGGTGAACTGGGGAAGTTCTGTAATCCTTTTAGAGAGGCCACAGCGGCCGCCAACCTCTGAGGGACGCGCGGCTGCAGGTGTTCAAGTGTTTACCAAAACAGAGCAGTCGATAGCTGGATGGGTTTTCCTGTGCGTGCTCTCGCCTATGTCCCACTAATTTCACTCCTTCAAGTAACTCAAGTGGGGCAGGCCAGGAGTTCCTAATAACAAACTTTCAATGCAAGAATCTGTGTTCGCGATCTTGCTGGACTCTAGGTAGAGGTCTTCCGTTCTGGGCTCTCGTACTGAGAGGACGTTAGCCAAGTCGTCTCCCTTCTTGGTCTTTCGTTCTGGGAGGACGTTAGCCGCGCCAGCTCATTGCTGACGGAAACATTGTCGCAGTTAGAGAAGTTTACGGACAGCAGTCTGGTGTTCGAATACTGTAGGATTGCACTTTCCGAGACGCCACACGCCGACCGCACGGCCGCGCCGTCACCGTCGGAAAGCGCCGCTACGACGGGAATATTACGGTGAGATCGCTCCCGCTTCGGCCTGTGTTAGGAGTAACGTTAAATAGTTGGATCAACTGCAATTGCTGTTTCCACAGAGGTTTCACGGTACTTTGGAGTGTAGTGGTTCTTCGTATATATGTTATAAGAGATCGCGGTTTGGACCGATTTTAACACAGTTACTGCCAGTCAGGAGGATAATTTGTAAATTGTTCATTGTGTTTTACTCAGCATTGATCTGAATTATTGTGACTCAGTAGAGCCTTTACTTTCAGTAGTTGATCCTGAATTCACCCTTTTGCTTTATTTTATTTTTGTGTATGTGTTTGATGTCATTGAACACCGTAAGTCTTCGTGATCGTTCATGTTTGGAAGGAAAAATCGGTGTGATTTATCGTCAAAACTACCATCGCAGATTAATTAGCGGTGACAGGGTCACATTTAAATCTAGCGTTATCCATTTTTGCGTTCAGTTCCACTCCCAGTTTCTCTGTAAGTTGTTTGTCAGGGGCGAACACACCCAAAAATCGGACAAGCAACGGGTGGGGTGTTACAGTGTATCAGCCTCTCGACAAACCGAGAACAGATGTTTAAGAGTGGATGAAGGATGTGCGGAACATGCTGTCCAGGGCGACAGTTGAACAGCTTCTGTACAGAGGTAGGTCGCGGCAGCATTTATATCATGCAGTCTTGCGTTATCTTGTTGGAAGATAACGTCGCGATGACGTGGAAGATGAGAAGGAACTACCGGTTTAAAACGACAGAAACATAGCAACTGAACGACTGCTGTCCAAATTACCAGCTATGCGAACCAGAGGTGACTGTGTTGTGTAACGCAGTGGTACCCTTCAGTAGGGGCCTCCTGGGCCCTTCCAATTCCACATTCGCACGTCAGTCATGGGACACTGTTCAAATCGAGCAGAACGGTAAACCGCGGTCTCGATATAGCACGGTCGGATTACCACTCGTGCTCGTAGTGAAACGTCCCCTTCGAAAAATTATGAATGACTGTGTTGGTAAACTTCTACGTTATTTGATTTTCAAACAGCTCAGCAAAACTCAACGTACTTATTCTGATCATCATTAAATTAACACACAATATTTTTAGCGCAACGCTTTCTAACTTTCAATAATCCCTACAAAAGAATGACCCTGAGTAACAATAACCTATACCTTTCATGAATCACTTACCTCACAAAAATCTTCGTTACTCGAACTATCGCAATACAGCGAGCGCCAATACTGCCAGCTAAATAAAAGATTCTAACTACTGAAGGCACTAACTACTAGTAGGTATAGTTAGCAAATGAAAGATTTTGATAGAGAACAAACAATGTATTTGTCTTAATAATATTCAAAAGTCATCATATATACCTATCAATTAATGACAACCATCTTTACAAATTTCCTTTTTTTGGCGAACACACGTCCAGATCGTCCGCTTGTAGTAACCTCTCAAAAATCTGGCATCTCTCTCTCCACATTCACCACTGCTGGCGGCTCACCTCCAGCTGCCCAACGCTACGCGCTGTTTCCATCCAACTGCCCAACACTACACGAGCGAATATTCCAACAATGAGTCCAACCAGCCACAGACTGCACTCAGTGCAGTCAGCGATTTTAATATAGAGCGCTACGTGGCGTTACCAACATCAAATCCTAAACAGCCTACTTACAGTAGGCCTTTCTCCTCTTCACACGCACCGTAGTATCACATCACAAACAAAGACGATTCAAATGCGATTTCTGATTCAGAAACCTTTTGCATAATATTTCCCTATATGCGGATTATAGATGGCGTTAGTTCTAAACGGTCCAGTCACAATGTGACCACCAATCATGTTCGACGTCTAAGTGCAACAACCACTGCCAGACAGCAAGGGGCAGCAATGACAGTGAAGGGTCATAGAGTGTGTCGGGGATGGGGGGGGGGGGGGGGGGAGACGCGGAAAAAACAGTGCAGTAATTGTCGTAATGCGGGAACGGAGTGATTTATCTGACGACCAGACGGGCATAATCATTGCCTTTCGGGCTAAAAGTAGAATCATTTCCGAAACGGCTGGGTCTGTAAACTGTTAGCGTCCCGTCGTGGTTAAAACGAGCCGTACGTGACAAAATGGCGCTATCCAAAACCAGCAACGAGGCAACTGTGGTGCACCACGGGCCGTCGATAACAGGGGTGAACGACGGTTGCACAGATTTCTACGGGCGAACAGGCGTGTAACAATTGACCAACAGACCGCCCAGATGAACCAAACGGCTACCGACAGTGTCTTCTCAACGACTGTTCAGAGAATGTTGCTAAGTATACGGCTTCGCAGCAGGTGGCTACGTCATGCAGTCATGCTGACCGCTGTTCATTAGTGGTGAAGGCTGGAATTTCCACGCCAATACCGCAACTGGACGTCAACCGAGCGGTGACAGGTGGTCTTTCCTGGTGAATGGGGTTCTACACTCCATGGGCGTGAAACATTTGAAAGCTGACACCCTACAACAATTGTCGTCAGGGTACGTGCCGGAGGAGGGAACGTTACGGTCTGGGGAATGTTTCCACGGCATTCACTGGGCGACCTTGTCATTCTGGAAGACACAAAGGATCAACACAAGTATGCTACTATCCTTTTGGACTATGGTTTACTTCAGCACGATGGCATCTACCGGCAGGACAACGCAATATGTCACACAGTTCGCAGTGTGCGTGAGGGCATGCGTGGTTTGGAAAGCGGCAGCATGACTTTACTTGACTCCTCTGGTCACCAAACTCCACGGATTTAACCCAAATCGAGAATCTGTGGGACCACCTCGATCGGGCTGTTACGCACCATGGATCCTCAACCGAGAAACCTGGTGCAGCTGGCTACGGCATTGGAGTGGGCATGGCTCTACATCCCTATCCATAGCTTCCGGAACTTCACTGACTCCCATCCTGCGCGCCTCGCAGCGGTCAGCACCGCAAAATGTCGTTGACAGGTGGTCACATTAATGTGACTGGGCAGTGTACGTAGTTTATGTGATTGCAGTGAAATGCCAATCATTTCAGTATCGCAGCATGCCAATTTCACGTTCTTTGCGTGCCGCCTTGATAGTTTCAATGATTAGCAGTGTAACATTGTGTAAGTAGGCTGTTTAGGTTTTGATGTTGGTAACGCCACGTAGCGCTCTGTATTAAAATCGCTGACTGCACTGAGCGCAGTCTGTGGCTGGTTGGACTCATTGTTGGAATATTCGCTTGTGTAGTGTTGGGCAGTTGGGTGTGAACAGCGCGTAGCATTGGGCAGTTGGAGGTGAGCCGCCAGCAGTCGTGGATGTGGAGAGAGAGATGCCAGATTTTTGAGAGGTTACTATAAGCGGACGATCTGGACGTGTGTCCGCCAGAAAAAGGAAATTTGTGAAGATGGTTGTCATTAATTGATAGGAATATATGATGACTTTTGAACACTATTAAGGTAAATACATTGTTTGTTCTCTATCAAAATCTTTCATTTGCTAACTATGCCTATCAGTAGTTAGTGCCTTCCGTAGTTTGAATCTTTTATTTAGCTGGCAGTATTGGCGCCCACTGTATTGCGGTAGTTCGAGTACCGAAGATTTTTGTGAACTAAGTGATTCATGGAGGTATAGGTTATTGTTAGTCAGGGCCATTCTTTTGTAGGGATTATTGAAAGTCAGATTGCGTTGCGCTAAAAAAATATTGAACGTTAGTTTAGTGATGATCAGAATAAGTAAAGAGAGAAATGTCTGAGTACGTTCAGTTTTGCTGAGCTGTTTGAAAATCAGATAACGTAAGGGCTTTATCAGCACAATCATTTATTAAATTTTCTAAAGGGAACGTTTCAATTGTAGCACCCTAACACTACCAAAATGGCACTGCCAGACTACGTCCGAGCCACAAATGGTCTGCACCCTGTTTAAGTTGCTTTACATCTTGAGTTGCCGTGTCACATTATGTCCCATTTCAGTTTTAATTTTCTTATCCTCCGGGCGAAAGGGAATACAAACGTTTGAAAACCAGGATGACAGGAAGTGCAGATGGCTAAGCAGTAATCGCTAGAGAACAAATTTTACGATTTAGAATCATATTTCATTAGAGGAATCATAGATACCGTCTTCAGGAAAGTTAGAGAGGCCTTTTGGGAAAAGAGAGGCAGTTCTGTGAATATCAAGAGATCAGATGGAAAACCTGTTGTAAGCAAAGAAGCGAAAGCTCAAAGGTGGAAGGAGTGTATAGAGGGTCTATAAAGGGAGGTAAACTTGAAGGCTATATTATAAAAAGAGAAGTGGATGTAGATGAAGATGAGATGACAATGATATTGGGAGAAGAATTTGACAGATCTCTGAAAGATCTAAGTAGACAGCATTCCGTCAGAATTTGACCTTGGGAGAGCCAGCCATGACAAAACTCTTCCATCTGGTGTCCATGATGTATGAGACAGGCAAAATACGCTCAGATTTCGAGAAGATTATGATAACTCCAACACCAAAGAAAACAGTTCCTGACACGTGTGAAAATTACCAGACTATCGGTTTAATAAGTCATGCTTGCAAGATACTAACACGAATTCTATTTAGAAGAATGGAAAAACTTGTAGAAGCCGACTTCGTGGACCGGCGTGGCCGAGCGGTTCTAGGCGCTACGGTCTGGAAAAGTGCGACCGCTACGGTCGCAGGTTCGAATCCTGCCTCGGGTATGGATGTGTGTGATGGCCTTACGTTAGTTAGGTTTAAGTAGTTCTAAGTTCTAGGGGACTGATGACCTCAGAAGTTAACTCCCATAGTGCTCAGAGCCATTTGAATCATTTTTGAACCGACCTCGCGGATGATCAGTTTTGATTCCAAAGGAATGCAGGAACACTTGAGCCAATACGAACCCTACGACTTATCTTAGAAGACGCAATGAGGAAGGGAAAACCTACGTTAATAGCATTTGTTGACTTATATTTTGAAAATCTTGAATACTGTCTTTCAAATTGTGAAGGTAACAGGAGTAAAATATACAGGGAGCGAAAGGTTATTTACAAATTGTACAGAAGCCAGACAGCAGTTTAAGAGACCAGGGGCAGGAAAGGGAAGCTATGGTTGAGAAGGGAGTGAGCAGGGTTGTAGCTTATACCCGATGTTTCTCAATCTCTATATTGAGCAAGCAGTAAAGGAAACAAAGAAAAAATTTGGGGTAGGAATTAAGGTCCAGGAAGAAGAAATAAAAACTATTACGTTTGCTGATGACATTGTAATTCTGTCAGAGACAGCAAAGGACCTGGAAGAGCAGCTGAACGGAATGGACATTATCTTGAAAGGAGGATATAAGATGAACATCAACAAAAGCAAAAGAAGGATAATGCAATGCAGTAGAATTAAATCAGTTGATGCTAAACGAACTAGATTAGGAAACAAGCCAATTAATGTGGTAGATAAGGTTCACTTCTTAGCAGCAAAATGACTGATGATGGCCGAAGCAGAGAGGATACAAAATATGGACTGGGAATGGCAAGAAAAGCATTTCTGAAGAAGAGAAATTTGCTAACATGGAATATAGATTTAAGTGTTATTAAAACTTTTCTGAAAGTATTTGAGTAGAGTGTAGCCATGTACGGAAGTGAAACATAGACGAAAAACAGTTCATACAAAAAGACAATAGAAACTTTCGAAATGTGCTGCTACAGAAGAATTTCGAATACATAACTAATGAGGAGGTACTGAACAGAATTGGGGAAACAAGAAATTTGTGGCATAACTCAACCAAAAGAAGTGAGCGGTTGATAGGACACATTCCGAAACATGATGGGATTAACATTGGAGGGAAGTGTGGGGGATAAAAATCGTAGAAGGAGAACAAGAGATGAATATAGTAAGCAGATTCAGAAGGATGTAGGTTGCTGTAGTTACCCGGAAATGAACAGGCTCGCACAGGGTAGAGTAGGATGGAGAGTTTGATCAAGCCAGTCTTCTTACTGAAGACCACAACAACAATAACAACAACGTCTTGTTGAGAGTCGGCCTACCAGAATAAGTGTTACACAAGATGAATCATGTAAAACCTGCACAGCAGATATTGCGGAAATGGAAAGTGCTATTGATGTGAGTTTTGCACTGTTATCCAATAACCAGATAGTAATAATACTCAGGAAGTGTAATTTTTGCGCAATCGTATATATCTTAAATCTAGTAATGTCTGTTGACATTACCAAACTAAAAGTCAGCGGCGTTTGTTGCAGGATTCTAGTACGAGATACCAGCACTTGTTTGCGCTCCAGCCCGCGTAGTTGCTAGGTACGATGTTGTTATGTTTGCTTACAGTGTGCTTGTTTTGTTATGCCGACGACCTTGCCATAGCCGTACAAGCCAGCACACTTGAGGAAGGCGAAGCTTTGTTATCTAGAGAGAAACTCTCAACACATACTACAAAACATGGAGACTCCATCCAAATACAGCAAAGGCAGAAGCCTGCGTATTCCATCTAAACGACAGAATTGCAAACCAGCAGTTGAATGTGAATTTCTGCCAACAAAAGGTTAGACACGATTTCCAGCCTAAATACCTTGGTGTCACACTAGATCGGTCTCTGACGTACAAGAGACACTTGGAAAAACAAGCCTGAAACTAAAGACCCGAAACAACATCGTAAAGAAACTAGCTGGTACAACATGGGGTGTCGACCCATCGACTCTACGTACCACAGTACTAACGCTGGTGTACCCAGTTGGCGAATACTGTGCTCCAGTGTGGCAACATAGTGTCCTCACGAGGTAGCTGTACGTACACCTGAACAAGTCAATAAGTATTATTACGGGCACATTAAAATCCACCCTGATCCCCTGCCTGCAAACCATCAGCAACATCCCACCACCTGAATTACGACGCCAAGAAGCAATCAATCGAGAATGGAGGAAACTACGCCACCCCGACAACCTAAAAGGCCTCCCAATTCATACAGTCTTAAACAACCCTCCCCAAGACCACTTAAAATCTTGCAATCCGCTGTGGCGTAATGGAAGGAACGATATTAAAGAGGAATGGCGCAAGAGGTCGAATGCTGCAACAGTAGCACATCGAGGAGTCCAAGGCCCAACTGCCAGCCTGCCAGGATTTCATCTGCAGAGAAGGGAGTGGACAAGGCTCAACAGAATAAGAACTGGCCACGCCAGGTGCAACGCTATAATGCACAAGTGGGGACTCCGAGAATCTCCAGCCCAGTGGTTCCCAACAGGTGGTCCGCAGACCCCAGGGGTCCGCAAGCTATGCCAGAGGGGTCCGCAAGATGCTATTAGAATAAAAAAAAAAATATATTAAATATACTTCGTATGGTACTCAATTGTTATTTTTTTTAAGGAGTCTGTTATACTAAACACCCAGATTTGAAGACAAAGATTTTGAGCAAAAATCAAAAGTTTAACAATAACAATGATGGCTAAATTGAAAAAGTTTTAAGCTCAATATTTTTTCAATAATGAATATGTCAGTTTTTTTATGTACTAAAAATAGAAAATGTATAAAAAGACTCTTAATTTGGCTTTTTTAGGTACCTGGTACTGTGATATGTCGAGGTACCAATCATGTTCGATGAGGGAGTCTCGAGAAAATTTTGTTGGGAACCCCTGCTCCAGCCTGTGCTTGTGGGGCCCAAGAACAAACTGTCAAACATATTGTTAGAGACTGTCGTCAGAGGAAGTATCCTGGACCATATAGTAACTATTAATGCTGCTCCCTCCGCTGTTACTTGGCTTCAATCATTAGATATTGAACTATGATTAAATTTATCTGCCTTTTTTAACTTGCAATTATATCAGTCAAAGTAGTCAGTAATATTAAGTTAGTAATTTTCACAATTTAAAAATGTGTATAAAATTAGTGCCAAAAAGTAAAACTTAAGTATATGTAAATACTTAACAAGACATACATGTAAAATTAAACTTTTTGTATTTGTCAGTGTTTAAATTAACGTTTTCGATGCTGTTGCAGCTGTCCCGCACGTTAGTTCCCGCCCAATCGCATAAGGAAGTGGCAAGAGTCAGGCAAGGGTCCTACGCATTCTCCATCGACTACCGTATCACGTTTCACTCCACCAAGAGCTGCATTGGAACGATTATGAGAATCGTCTTAATTTCTGGACTTGGGCATTAAGACAGAATATTCCGGATATATCGTGTGTGTTGTTTAGTGATAACGCCACGTTTACCAAACGTGGCCAGGTAAACCGCTGAAAGATGCGCTATTGGTCTGTTGACAATTCCAGTTGGCTTCGTCAGGTGGAACGTAAGCGTCCATGGAGTGTAAACGTGGGATGTGAGATAGTGAACCGTCAGCTCGTAGGCCCGTTTTTCATGGACGGAACAGTGCAAGCGCACAAGTACCGTAGTTTTCTAACAATCTTCCACGGATGCCAGAATATGTTCCTCTTCAGAGGAACCTGAGATACCAATATGATGGCTGTTCTGCGTTTAGTGCACGAAGTAATACAGTATAACTTAACGAATTGTTTGACGAATTGTTTCCAGATATTTGGATTGGACGCAGAGGTCGTGGACCTTGGCCGGCCCGTTCTCCTGGTTTGACACCAGTAGACTTCTTTCTGTAAGGGAAATTGAAAGACGCTGGTGTACAAGTACATACCTGCTACAGCCAATGCTATGCAACGACATATTACCGCAGCCCGCTCCGACATCTCCGCTGAGGTGCTAGCACGTGTGTAGCAGTCGTTCCTTACCAGACAGGAATCATGTACTGTCGCTGCAGGTTGTCATTTTGAACGCAAACTGTGATGGTCAATTACCTCGTTACTGGTCAGAATCCACATAACTAGTGTACGCACTTGTGTTGTGCTGCCACAGGTACTGTAGCCGGCCGCTGTGGCCGGGCGGTTCTAGGCGCTTCAGTCCGGAACCGCGCTGCTGCTACGGTTGCAGGTTGGAGTCCTGCCTCTGGCATGGATGTGTGTGATGTCCTTAGGTTAGTTAGGTTTAAGTAGTTCTAAGTCTAGGGGACTGATGAACTCAGATGTTAAGTCTCACAGTGCTTAGAGCCACTTGAATTTGAACAGGTACTGTACAAGCGTTAGTGTGGGAGATTTCCAAAATGTGACATCTCGTAAACCACTCCCACTATTCCTGCAATAGACACCTCTGGCATTCCAGTTTACCCTACTTTTAGTTTATTGATGTCAATACGAATTGTTCCATTACAAATGTATGTTTGCACAAAAAATACACTTTCTGAATATTATTACAATGTGTCGACCGGCTAACAAATCGCGCCCCTGACTATCAATCCATTCTGCGAAAACAGCGCATCGATAGCACTTTCAATTTCCGCAATATTTGCGGTGCAAGTTTAAGGCGATTCACCCTGTATATTTGATCGCATCAAGTAACGTGTGTGGTGATGAGAATGATATGCTTGTTTGGGAGTTTTGACAGTTACGTCTTTAGCGCCTGACAAGTGTGATAATGACTGCAATTCTTTTAATCTCTTAATCAGAGAAATTCTGTAGCAGTTCTTCGGTTTAATTGGGGAATCTTTAGCAGCAGAACAATATTCTCGAACACAAATCTTACTGCTGAGTGTATTTCGTTTTTATGGTCGACAGCTTGTTAACGCAGGCTGCTTTGAAATTGCGAGCCATTAATCCGTTCCGTTTTACTCGTTAGCTCTGGCGGGCTTTTTCCAGAACGGCAGCTAACGAATGTGTAATGAAATCCGTGCGTTGTTCCCCTGTTTATTATGATACCATCCCGATAGGTACAGTCGTAATTTGTAGTTCCGACATCGCTGCGGTATACTCACTTGAATTATCCCTCAGATATCTGAGACAAAACGAGAAGTTCGGCGCGTAATAATTAGAAGCGAGCGAGCCAGACCTCACACGGGTTGTAGCGATAAGCAGTTTGTAGTTCTCAGCGAATGCGCAGTTAATGGGATAAGTAATAAATGGCTCAATCTTTCCGTTCACATGTTAGAGGATGATATCATCGAAACGATTTTCAACAGGACCCTAACTGCTGATAAGCGTGATAATCAAGAACCTACTCCGAGTAATGGCGACCCACATGCTCTGAACGGTGTAGTTTACTTAATTACACCAACAGAAGAAGTCACAGCCTCCTTACTGTCAGTTTTTTACAATCTATAATGGAAGTTTAGTTTTAAATTAATCACATGAGAGAAAAAAATATGTTATTTCGAGTTCCTGCAGTAATTAACGGGCAACTAACTGCAGAAAACGTAGATGGAATAGAAAATACAAGTAGCAGTACGTTTTATCTTTATAGATAGTTTAGGTTACAGTTGAACTTCGACCAGGCGCTAGCCGGTTCGAATACTGGTGGTGGGTGAAATTTTCACCACGAAGGGGATGAGGAGTTGTGGCGCAAAGTTCCTAATTGCCAGATTTTGCGCCTGCGTCCTTGACTGAACTCCAAAGCTCTCCGGAGTGTCTCATGGAATGAGAGCAAGTAACATTGTTGACAGTTCTCCGGTGATCGGGTAGGGATGTTAAACTTGGCGGCCCCTTTGGTGCTACTCGAAAGAAGTAGTCCATGTGCCGGCACTTTGTTTCTCCTCCTCACTTCTCTCATCATCATAGAACACGGACATGATACTACCTTATAAATATACGCCCACTACTGTCACCTGCACTCAACATATGTGCTCAGTATACAACCTGGAAAGGCGCCATTTTGCGTGGGCAAAGGAACCCCTTCTGAACAGGCAGCTAAACGACCCATCCTTGTTTCCCACTGGACAGTATCATAAGAGATCTTAATTCAGTCATAAAAGGGACGTTCAATAAGTAGTGCAACATATTTTTTTCTGAAAGCGTGTTGATTTTATTCAGGAGTTGGTTTTATTCAGGACTCCGTTACACCATACTATTCCTCGCACTTTTGGTTACATAACACTGTTTCCCAACATAATCTCAGTTCAACGCATCGGCCTTAAGCCACCTTGTTGGGAGGGACTGTATGCCTCCATGCCACTACTCCACTGTTCGACATCTGAGCTGCATGACTATCCTCCCCATTATCCATGTACTGCTTCCCATGGAGTGCATCCTTCATTGGGCCAAACAGATGCCGGTCGAGCGGTTCTCGGCGCTTCAGTCCGGAACCACGAGGCTGCTACGGTCGCAGGTTTGAATCCTGCCTCAGGCATGGATGTGTGTGATGTTCTTAGGTTAGTTAGGTTTAAGTAGTTCTAAGTCTAGGGGACTGATGACCTCAGATGTTAAGTCCCATAGTGTTTAGAGCCATTTGACCATTTTGAGCCAAAGAGATTGAAGTTGGAAGGTGCGAGATCCGGACTGTAGGGTGGATGAGGAAGAACAGTCCACTGAAGTTTTGCTAGCTCCTCTCTGGTGCGCAGTCCGCAGCCCGTGGTCTCCCGGACGCATTCTCGCTTCCCCGAACACGGGGTGCCGGGTTCGATTCCCGGTGGGGTCAGGGATTTTCACCTGCCTCGAGATTACTGGGTGTTTGTGTTGTCCTCATCATTTCATCATCATTCGTGAAAGTGGCGAATCTGGACTGAGCAAAGGTTGGGAATTTATTCATGTGGTGATAACCGTACAGTTGAGCACCCCACAAACGAAACATCATCAACATCTCTGGTGCGCAGACTTGTGTGAGGCCTTGCGTTGTCAGGTTCGTTTTCGATATTCCACAACAAATTCTGCACTTTTTCAACTGAAACTGATCGAGAAAAAGAGCGGGTTGCATTATGTATTGAACGCCCTCGCATTTGTTTGCATAACAATAATTCATGTACGAAAAATATTTTCAGGAACGTTACTGCATCACTTTTTTGTATACTGCATCAGTTTTCCATACATACTGACATTACTGATTAATTTTTTAAATAAGGTGACTTAAAGGCAGCAAGTATTCCGGTAATATACTGTTTCTGAGTACGTACCTTTTGATCCTTATATGTGAGGTATTCTCTTGAGTTTTAAACCATAGGGATCAAGGGAGAAGATGTTATTTAGTGGCTGCTGTCCTCTTTCTACAACATAACTACACGCGTGTATTAACAGGGTTCCTTATTTGCATGAACAGGAAGATACTTATCGTTAAGAGTGTCTGTGTGTTGTGGTAGAAATTCTTCAAATAACAGTCTTCGTTAGCCTCACTGCTGGTGAAATACAAGTCCCGTTATGCGATGAATGACAGACACCAAACTGGAATGCGAGTTGGTGTATCAGAGATTGAGCTAGTGACTGAGCGACTGCTCTAGTGCCTGAGACTAACACTGAGACTGCGAGCAAATAACTGAAACTGAGCTCTCCGGTCAGCGGCGGCGATCTAAATACTTACAATCGAGAGGGCGTTGGCGGCCTGTTCCTTGCGAGTCTGTCTTTGGCCCATCTCCTGATACGCGTACTTGATCTAGTGCCTGCTATCGACCTTCTTGCTACATCTTTGCCGACCGGTCTGCTGGCGACAGTTTACGCCAGCACATATTCAATGTTACATATCCCAGGCACTGGACTGGAAGGAGTGGTCCAACAATGTGTACAAGTCGCCTCTTGAATCATGAACCGACACTAGTTCCCAATGAAGGAACACTTCCTGCTATGATACTTAAAGTGTCTAATTAGGTTCGTGCGATGTAGTGTGTGCCAGAACTTTTACGAAGATTATATGTCTGTAATAAGTGTGGCGTTCGCCGCTTCGAACACATTCTATAATGTGTAACATTGTTGAGTATAAAGGACGTTCTCTTCGCTGAAATTAAGGCGCTAATACATTGGTTTGTTGTTCTTGACGTTTCAAAGCTTAGGATTACTTGCACAAGCAAAAGTTTGTATTCAAGAGTCGTGTTTCTGCTCCTTTATAGGCTCATTCATCCAGTGTGATAATTGGAGCTACGAGGTGTGTACAAAAATATGGAAACACCAAAACATATTAATATTACTAATACGGTGTAGGAAAACCGTTGGCATTAAAAATAGATTGCAGTCTACTTGGAATAAAGAAATACTGCTCTTGTGTGGCTTTCGTGTGAATATTATGCCATTCTTACTGCAAATTAGCGGCAAGTTCAGGTAACGACGATGGAAGGGTTTAGCTATCACCTACCTGTCTCTCCAAATAGACCACAAAGGCTAAATAATATTGAGATCTGGTGTCCGTGGTGGTCATGAGAAATGCGATAGCCGGCCGCTGTGGCCGAGCGATTCTAGGTGCTTCAGTCTAGAACGTGCTGTTGCTACGGTCGCAGGTTCGAATCCTGCCTAGGCCATGGTTGTGTGTGATGTCGTTAGTGTAGTTAGGTTTAAGTAGTTCTAATTCTAGGGGACTGATGACCCCAGATGTTAAGTACCATAGTGCTTAGAGCCATTTCAAGCATTTGCTACCAGGCCCCGTGTAGACACTGAAGTTGCGTCGGTTTTCATGGTCTAGTTGCCAAAATAAGAATAATATACAGAAGAATCGAAAAGAAAATTGAGGATGTGTTAGAAACAATCAGTTTGACCTTAGGAAAGGTAAAGGCAACAGGGGGGCAATTCTGACGTTGCGGTTGCTAATGGAAGCAAGACTAAAGAAAAAAGCAAGACGCGTTCAGAGGATTTGTCGACCTGCAAAAAGTTTCCAACAATGTGAAATGGTGGAAGATGTTCGAAATTTTAAATATATAGCGCTAAGCTAAAGGGAGAGACAGGCAACATACAGTAAGTACAGGAGCCAAGAGCGGATAATAAGAATGGACGACCAAGAACGAAGTGCTAGGATTAAAAAGGGTCTAAGACAAAGATGTAATGTTTCGCTCCTACTGTTCAATCTGTACATCGAAGAAGCAATGATGGAAATAAAACAAAGGTTCAGGAGCGGAATTAAAACTCAAGGTGAAAGGGCACGATTCGCTGATGACACTGCTATCCTGAATCAAAGCGAAGAAGAATTACATGAACTGATGAATGGAATGAACAGTCTAAACAATACAGATTATGGACTGAGAATAAATCGAAGAAAGACGTAAGTAACGAGAAGTAGTGGAAATGAGAACAGCGAAAAACTTAACATCAGGATCGATGGTTACAAAATAGATGAAGTTAAGGAATTCTGCTACCTTGCCAGTAAACTAAACAATGACAGACGGAGCAAGGAGGACATCAAAACCAGACTAGCACTGGCAGAAAGGGCATTCCTGGTCAAGAGAAGTTTATTAGTATCAAACATAGGCCTTAATTTGAGCAAGAAGTTTCTGTGAATGTACGTTTGGGCGCACAGCATTGTCTAGTAGTGAAATATGGATTGTGGGGAGAAAGGAACAAAAGAGAATTGAAGCATTTGAGATGTGGTGCTAGAACGTGTGTCGAAAACTGGGTGGTCTGATAAGGTAAGAAATGAGGAGGTTCTGCGCAGAACGGGAGAGGGGTCCAAACAAATGTACCCATTGTTTAAAAGTCCATAACTGGTAAACTAATTGACGGAATTGTCTCATCTTTGGTAGTGTAACAGTTTGTAGTTCCGGCAATCGCCACACAAGCGTTGTATTGCGTTGTTTTGTTTTGTTAGATGACAGTCGCCAGATAGTCAGTGTGTTGTTCTTAGTTGCACCTAGTTACTCGAGTAAACATGGCTCACGCAAGGCTTACATTCGATGAAAGGAAGTCAGTTTTGAAGTGGTATTTTAAGTACGAAAACATTAATGAGGTTCAACGGCAATGGCGAAAAGAGTATCAAGCAGAGCCACCGACACGTTTAACGATTCGTCGCATTCGAGACAAATCAGAAGCCGAAGGCTGTGTTAAAGATTTACACAAACAACGATCTGGACGACCTGTAACAGTAACAAGTCGAGCTAACTTCCGTCGTGTGTTACAACAATTCACTCGCTCACCACAGAAGTCTGTGAGAGCGTGTGCCCGTGAAACTGGAGTGAGTCGCTCAAGTGTTCGGCGAATTTTGAAGACAGCAAAGTGGAAGTGCTACATCCCACGATTGCCACACGAAATGAATGAGGACGACCCAGATCGTAGAATGGAGTACTGCGAGTGAACATGGTGCACAACGATGAAGAGTTTGCAGAGATGATTGTGTGGTCTGATGAGGCACAGTTCAAACGCAGTGGTACAGTAAATCGCCACAACTGCATCTACTGGGCCGCCGAAAATCCGAACGTTCATGTAGACAAAGACGTGACTTTGCCAGGAGTAAATGTGTGGTGTGGGTTGTCTTACCGCGGCTTGATTGGGCCATTCTTCTTTGACGGCCACAGTTACCGGTGAGGTGTACCTTCAGAAGTTTCAGACATCCATTTTACCTGCCATCCGAGACTTGTATGGAGACGGAAGAGTTTACTTTCAACAAGATGGTGCCCCAGCCCACTACCAAAATCGTGTTAGGGCGTATCTCGACGAAAATCTACCAGGAAGATGGATAGTCCGTAGAGGTGCTGTGGAGTATCCACCACGTTCCCCAGACCTAACTCCTCTGTTTACCTGTGGGGAACACTAAAGGACGTCGTTTATCGACAAAAGCCACGCACATTGGATGAACTTCGAGAATCCATCGTACATTCATGTGCAAATATCCAACTGAACACGCTGCAGTCAGTAGTTCGTGCTGCAGTTCGACTGCATCGTTTGTGTGTGGATGTTAATGGTGACCATTCCTAACAACTACCGTGATGTCTTTAAGTTGGACTTTAAGCTACACTTTCACCAAAAATGAGACAACTCCGTCAATTAGTTTGCAAATTATGGACTTTTAAACAGTGGATACATTTTTTTGGACTCCTCTGTATGTGGAAATCATTGACAGTGAGAAGGGACAGGATGATAGGACATATGTTAAGACATCAGGGAATAACTTTCTTGGTACTAGAGCGAGCTGTAGACGGCAAAAACTGTAGAGGAAGACAGAGACTGGAATACATCCAGCAAATAATTCCGGAATGCTTTTGACACCGTTCCTCACAAGCGACTTCAAATCAAGCTGCGGGCCTATGGGGTATCGTCTCAGTTGTGCGACTGGATTCGTGATTTCCTGTCAGGAAGGTCGCAGTTCGTAGTAATAGACGGCAAATCATTGAGTAAAACTGAAGTGATATCAGGTGTTCCCCAGGGAAGCGTCCTGGGACCTCTGCTGTTCCTGATCTATATGAATGACCAGGGTGACAATCTGAGCAGTTCTCTTACGTTGTTCGCAGATGATGCTGTAATTTACCGTCTAGTAAGGTCATCCGAAGACCAGTATCAGTTGCAAAGCGATTTAGAAAAGATTGCTGTATGGTGTGGCAGGTGGCAGTTGACGCTAAATAATGAAAAGTGTGAGGTGATCCACGTGAGTTCCAAGAGAAATCCGTTGGAGTTCGGTTGCTCGATGAATAGTACAATTCTCAAGGCTGTAAATTCAACTAAGTACCTGGGTGTTAAAATTACGAACAACTTCAGTTGGAGAGACCACATAGATAATATTGTGGGGAAGGCGAGCCAAAGGCTGCGTTTCATTGGCAGGACACTTAGAAGGTGCAACAAGTCCACTAAAGAGACAGCTTACACTACACTCGTTCGTCCTCAGTTAGAATATTGCTGCGCGGTGTGGGATCCTTACCAGGTGGGATTGACGGAGGACATCGAAAGGGTGCAAAAAAGGGCAGCTCGTTTTGGATTATCACGTAATAGGGGAGAGAGTGTGGCAGATATGATACGCGAGTTGGGATGGAAGTCATTAAAGCAAAGGCGTTTTTCATCGCGGCGAGATCTACACTCCTGGAAATGGAAAAAAGAACACATTGACACCGGTGTGTCAGACCCACCATACTTGCTCCGGACACTGCGAGAGGGCTGTACAAGCAATGATCACACGCACGGCACAGCGGACACACCAGGAACCGCGGTGTTGGCCGTCGAATGGCGCTAGCTGCGCAGCATTTGTGCACCGCCGCCGTCAGTGTCAGCCAGTTTGGCGTGGCATACGGAGCTCCATCGCAGTCTTTAACACTGGTAGCATGCCGCGACAGCGTGGACGTGAACCGTATGTGCAGTTGACGGACTTTGAGCGAGGGCGTATAGTGGGCATGCGGGAGGCCGGGTGGACGTACCGCCGAATTGCTCAACACGTGGGGCGTGAGGTATCCACAGTACATCGATGTTGTCGCCAGTGGTCGGCGGAAGGTGCACGTGCCCGTCGACCTGGGACCGGACCGCAGCGACGCACGGATGCACGCCAAGACCGTAGGATCCTACGCAGTGCCGTAGGGGACCGCACCGCCACTTCCCAGCAAATTAGGGACACTGTTGCTCCTGGGGTATCGGCGAGGACCATTCGCAACCGTCTCCATGAATCTGGGCTACGGTCCCGCACACCATTAGGCCGTCTTCCTCTCACGCCCCAACATCGTACAGCCCGCCTCCAGTGGTGTCGCGACAGGCGTGAATGGAGGGACGAATGGAGACGTGTCGTCTTCAGCGATGAGAGTCGCTTCTGCCTTGGTGGCAATGATGGTCGTATGCGTGTTTGGCGCCGTGCAGGTGAGCGCCACAATCAGGACTGCATACGACCGAGGCACACAGGGCCAACACCCGGCATCATGGTGTGGGGAGCGATCTCCTACACTGGCCGTACACCACTGGTGATCGTCGAGGGGACACTGAATAGTGCACGGTACATCCAAACCGTCATCGAACCCATCGTTCTACCATTCCTAGACCGGCAAGGGAACTTGCTGTTCCAACAGGACAATGCACGTCCGCATGTATACCGTGCCACCCAACGTGCTCTAGAAGGTGTAAGTCAACTACCCTGGCCAGCAAGATCTCCGGATCTGTCCCCCATTGAGCATGTTTGGGACTGGATGAAGCGTCGTCTCACGCGGTCTGCACGTCCAGCACGAACGCTGGTCCAACTGAGGCGCCAGGTGGAAATGGCATGGCAAGCCGTTCCACAGGATTACATCCAGCATCTCTACGATCGTCTCCATGGGAGAATAGCAGCCTGCATTGCTGCGAAAGGTGGATATACACTGTACTAGTGCCGACATTGTGCATGCTCTGTTGCCTGTGCCTATGTGGCTGTGGTTCTGTCAGTGTGATCATGTGATGTATCTGACCCCAGGAATGTGTCAATAAAGTTTCCCCTTCCTGGGACAATGAATTCACGGTGTTCTTATTTCAATTTCCAGGAGTGTATTTACGAAATTTCAGTCACCAACTTTCTCTTCCGAATGCGAAAATATTTTGTTGAGCCCACCCTACGTAGGTAGGAATGATCATCAAAATAAAATAAGAGAAATCAGAGCTCGAACAGAAAGGTTTAGGTGTTCGTTTTTCACGCACGCTGTTCGGGAGTGGAACGGTAGAGAGATAGTATGATTGTGGTTCGATGAACCCTCTGCCAAGCACTTAAATGTGAATTGCAGAGAAATCATGTAGATGTAGATGTAGATGAGGACGTAGGTTGCAAGAGCTACTCTGAGATGAAGAGGTTGGCACAGGAGAGGAATTCGTGGCGGGGACGCATGAAACCGATCGGAAGACCAATGACTCAAAACAGTTACAACAAAACAATGTTAGCAACAGGCAAAGAGAAATATGAGGATTTCCGGTTTCAGACCCATGCCGCAAGTTCCCATACACGTGTGTGAGTGGTTAGAGGGTGTCAGCGCGGGAGTGGGAGGGCGCGGTTCCCGAGGGCAGGCCGGAAACACCGCGGGAGGCGCCGGGCCGCCCAGGCAGCAGCCGCGAGCAACCGGAGCAGCGACAAGTGCTTCGCAGCTGGCGGGACGCGGCCACTGTGCGCTTCCGCGGGCGCCAGGAGACGGGGAGGGCGCGGTTCCGGCCGCTGAAACCCGAGGCCCGCCCCTGGGGACATCCATCCCGGCGCCTCCTCACACGTGCTCCTCCTGACGAGGTGTCGCCTTGTTTCCGCCGAAACTCCACTCATCTCGCCACTAAGCGCCGAAACTCGAGCGCGCAATTCGGACCCCGCGCTACCCTCTTCCGACCTGCTTCCAGGCAGTCAGAACCGAAAGGGAGGAATTCGGGATGTGTGCCGTTCCCGGTGCGGGAAGTTGTTAGGCACCAAGCGGTCCTATCGTGTGACAACCACCGCAGCTTTGCAGCGGCATTCCTACAACATCGGTCGGTGTTGGAGGATATTCATCAGCAAGTCGGTAGAGACAAAAGGCACGCAACTGCTTCCGAAAATTAACAATTGGTGCAAAGAAAATAAATTAAAAATAACTACCAACAAAACTGTATATTTACCGTTCTGAGCAACACTACAGAGGAATCCAATTCTAACATTAGACAATAAAAGTATACAAAGGAAGCAAGCCACACGTTATCTAGGACTGCATCTTGACGAAAATGAGACTTTCAGCTATCATATCAAACTGACAATTGACAGAAAATGGTTCAAATGGCTCTGAGCACAATGGGACTTAACATCTGAGGTCATAAGTCCCCTAGAACTTAGAACTACTTAAACCTAAGGACATCACACACATCCATGCTCGAGGCAGGATTCGAACCTGCGACCGTAGCGGTCGTGCGGTTCCAGACTGTAGCGCCTTTAACCGCTCGGCCACTCTGGCCGGCCCTAAAAATGGACTGTATTAAGTAAAGCCAAGATTCATGTATTCCATGTATTAAATGCTCAATCAGTATTTAATTTGTATAATACCAAGTGTATATATCGAAGGTACCACATGGAACATACCACAACTACCAACAATGGGACAAACAAACAGCTGCTGAATATCATGTAGTGTCCTGACTTGCAACACTTCCAGTAATATACCAAAACACACAGACAGTAAGCTGGCCTATGTGGTCGAGCGGCTCTAGGCGCTTCCGTCTGGAACCGCGCGATCGCTACGGTCGTAGGTTCGAATCCTGCCTCGGGCATGGATGTGTGTGATGTCCTTAGGTTATTTAGGTTTAAGTAGTTCTAATTTCTAGGGTACTGATGACCTCAGATGCTACATCCCATAGTGCTCAGAGCCATTTGAACCATTTGAACTGACAGTAAATATACATAATCATAAAGCATTTCAGATAAGAATAGCTCGAGGTTCTACCGAGACCTTCTCACCTTAAATAGGTAGAAAAAGGCCATTATCAACCAACATCCTACTTACACTATATTACACAGCCAAATACAGTGTATCACTTACCTCTATTATTGCAATTATTGTCACCACACTCATTGAATTACATTTTTTTAAATTTTTCTTTGACATTTGCAGTATATAAATTATATTTTCATCAACTAGTTAGAAACAAATTATATAGAACGATTTTAACAATTGTCAAGTATTCAGTTCACTGTAACCTTAGAGAAATTTATATATATTATATTCTTTATATCATTAAAAATCTTTAACAACTGTACAACAATAAGATTGTAATAATGTGAAGTCTTTGCTGTTAGATTTAAAAGCATCTGACCCACCTTACATTTCAAGGTGGGGGGTTACTCTGTACTGTTAATGAAAAAAATAATTAGATGTCCGAAAAAGCTGCGTTTAAAAACAGAGTATTCCAATGCTCATACCTCAGGTGCCATTGGGGTTAAAAAGATGGTGTCAGGTGGTTTGGATAACCCTTAGGCTAGGCACCAGTTGTATACCCAACAGGAGGATCGCCTCGGTGTCACTATCTTACAGTACAGGGTCGAAGCATAAACATTACACACCTCCTCCTGCATAGGCAAATGAAGAATATCGGTTCGTTCTTTTTGCATTTGATGTTGTCTGCAATGTGCTTGATGGGACTTACGGAGGCTCCATTAGTTCATTGGGACTTGCTCGGAAAACGGCACAAAAGTTCTGTTTTACTGTATTTAGCAGTCACCAGCGGATCAAAACCAAGCCGAGGATTCCAAGACGACTGTGCACAGATATATACACAAAGTTGAACTTAAACATCCCTCGATGTTAACGTGCAGCACGCAGAGAAGAGATGAAGGAAACAAAGGTTTGAACATAAATTCCCATCGACATTGCGATCATTAGAGACCATGGCGCAGAGACGGTAGACAGAAAAGGAACTCGCGTTACTAATAATTTACTTCCGGGAAGCTACCCAGTGTTATTTGCAGCACAAGCCACGTATATACACAGACATACAGAAAACAGAGGAAACGCACTCCAAATGTGGAGGTGACTGGATACAATCGAGTACAGTGTTGTACTACACCTCCCGATCAGTGCATTTGGGCTAGGTGTTGCCAGCTGTGCTACATTTACAATCAATTTTTTGGACACAGAACGAAAGGTTATGTCATGATAGCATAGATAGAACTGACATAAAATCGATTGATTTGCGAGAAATGACAGGGAATAGATATAAATTGACCGAATATACACCGAAATACACAATACTTAGTATGTGTTGGATAGCTTTGGTGGTCGCTTGGAAATTTGAGAAAACTGAATATGGAGGTGTGTTTGTCCTGGACTGTTATTCACTTCCACGTAAATTGTTCAGTTGACTGCTTCTGCACATTTCACGCCATTATCTAGTTGAGAGAACATCGATTTTGGTGTATACATCTAGCAGGTGGAAGACACTTTTGCTGGTTCTCTAGACCTGAGGAACACGTTATGTGACTTTGTTAATTATAGGGATGACTCGAAATCGGTTACATCACCGACATTGGTATCAGCGAGTGGAAAAATCAGTTTACTCTATTTTTGTTTTGTCGAGTCTTTTTCACGTAAAGGTCTTAGCAGATAGGATTCGTTTCTAGTTACTCTATGGTTTACAGCACGCTCCACCTAGCTACAGTTTTGGGTTTGTAGAGAGATAATTTCCAGTCTATATCTTCGGAATTATATCGTGCGAGCAGTACTGCTATGCAAGCGATATTGATATGTGTTTGATATCAAGATGTGTCGCGCAAATGGTATGATATCCTAGCAAACCATGCAAAATTAGATATGTTCTTGTAATCACAGAGTCTGGAGATGTGTGTAGAAAAGCGAGCAAGCAAGCAGGTCTGGACCAGAAACAGTAACACGTTTATCCCGAGGGGAGACGAGTCAGTCTTTGCACAACAGTTCTGAGAGTGACTTCGATCCACTGAGGGCACTCTGACCATGCGTTTGGATTGGATGACCACCCTACCATGTGGGAAATATCTAGTGCTGCGAGGAGTGTATACAGTGCTGTCTATCTTCGCGGTATATGTACGAATAATGTAAAAGGGGTGATTTTGAATGGTGCAGGCTGGGTTGGAGATCGGTTTCATGCTCTAGTATTCAAGCTCCTTTCCTCAGTCGGGTAACAGTGTAATTGAGTAAGAGTCTTTCTGTATTTGACGATATGTAGGGTATTTTGCAAGGTTAGATTGTGGATGCCATATGACTATCTGTATAAAATAAAGGAGTCAGTCAAATTGATGACAGTGAGAGGGGGTCTATTCCAATAACTCAGATCTGAAAGTGTGCCTGTAGTAGCGTGGGGGGAGGAAATTGTGGGTGGGGGAGTGGTGAGGGAACAATAGGTTAAGTGCCTGTCAATCAAAAGGAAATGGGGGTGACATGGAAAAGCACTTAACAGAACAATAGGTTAAGTAACTGTCAATCAAAGTAGAACAATAGGTTAAGTACCTGTAAATCAAATGAGAGGTTTGCTCCAGAGTGCATACCTGCCCCTGATGTAGGTAACTCACACTAACAAAATGTGCTGACACTCTCCCAGCCATACTACTGTCTTGCTGTTACTGCTTATCTCTCTCTCTCTCTAAGAGCAAAGACTATAAAAAAGTGTGAAGAGAATTGTGAAATGAAAAGTGTTGCAACCAAAAATAGTGATTTCTTTAGTTAATTTTCATACTAAACTTAAGGATTATGCTCTTTCAAGTGCCGACCCCAACATTATATGAAGTTTGTGAAATAAATCTCCAGTTAACACCAGTGTAACACAATGAAACATTTCTAATGTTGTAGAACTGCTTTAATTCCAGAAGAAACAATGGAAAGTCCGCAGCTCGTGGTCGTGAGGTAGCGTTCTCGCTTCCCACGCACGGGTTCCCGGGTTCGATTCCCGGCGGGGTAAGGGATTTTCTCTGCCTCGTGATGACTGGGTGTTGTGTGACGTCCTTAGGTTAGTTAGGTTTAAGTAGTTCTAAGTTCTAGGGGACTGATGACCATAGATGTTAAGTCCCATAGTGCTCAGAGCCATTTGAACCATTTGAAACAATGGAAACCATGTAACATTTGGGTGACGTATTATTCCATTTAGCTGTAATAGGCACATATGACGGTCTTCAGTGTTCACTGAAGCCTTCAGATTTCTCGATTAGCCTGTGGAGGGCACATAGCAGGTCTAGTGGGTTTACAGCCACAAATCGTTGCTAACACTCTGGATCTGCTGCACTGAAATTGTATTCCTTGATCTGTTGTTATCTGTTGTGGTGTTCCAAATCTGGTAATCCAGAAACTAAACAAAAATAAAATAAAATAAAAATGTAATAAAACAGAGTGGTGTTCCAATGTGTCGATGGAGTACAACTTCTGCCCAACTGGTGAATCTCTCTGCATAATTGAATTAGTAAGTGATGGATGAGTCTAAACTAATGTCTGTCCAAACTGGTCTTGGAAGACCCAACTGTACCGACGGACCGCAAATCATCCTAACCCCATATATAGTGTGGTCAGAAAATGTCTGAAACGCTTGTAGAGATGTTGCAGGGCAGGTTGTACTGAGATATGAACGTTACAAAAAAAAATTCGATACGTTGCGCCGCTTCCGAGTTAGTTAGCATTTAAGTTAGCCAATCAGATCGTCGCGAGCGTAAATTCAAGTTCCAGCTAACGACACAAAGCACTCGTTGGGCAACACTGCCCCTGGCAGGCCGCTTGAATGCGAGCGCGCGACGCCCCGATTGGCTAAATTCTATTCTAAATAACTCGGAAACGGCGCAACGTATGGAATTTCTTTCTTAACATTTATGTCTCAGTACAACTTGCCCTGTAACATCCGTACAAGCATTTCACACATTATCTGACCACCCTGTATGTTGATGGGACGTGGTCAGCACACTGCTGTCCCAACTGTTGCCAGCATTCATCACTGTAGCCACTGCTTCTCAATCAAGCCACTCCTCTGTTGACCTCACAAGGGTCGAGTGCATCCTTTTTGCCAAAAGAGCTCGGTAGACTCGGTCAGTCACCCATCCAGTTGCAGCCAAGCCTGTCAGCCCTCAACTTTCGTGAGCTGATGGGAACCAGTGTCAGCACTGTGCCAAGACCGTTGGCTGACAGAGGACTCATTAGGTCAGAAGGTACCACCATTTCAGTATTTGCCAGAAGCGATTCAGCAATGCGTGGAAAACCTAAGGCCTGCTTCTGTAGCCGAGCGATTCTAGGCACTTCAGTCCAGAACCATATGGCTACTACGGTCGCAGGTTCGAATCCTGCCTCGGGCATGAAGGTGTGTGATGTCCTTAGGTTAGTTAGGTTTAGCTTACTTAGTTCTAAGTCTAGGAGACTGATGACCGCAGATGTTAAGTCCCACAGTGCTTAGAGCCATTTGAACCATTTGAGAACCTAAATCTTATTACCTGGACGTAGTGTGATGTCTCCAGAACGTAATTCGAATGAGTTAACGTCTGCGCCATCTAGCTGGGTGTCCTGCTGTTAATCGATGTGCCACACACAGCCCCAGACAGATTGCCTTCGGCTCAAGTTTCGGCAGAGACGTTCTCCCTAGTCACTGTGTTGCAGAATAAGATTTAGATTACGTGCATTCCCCGTCTACACGGCAGAGAACTTCCAGTCCAGTTTGAGATTCGGTAGTTGAAAGGAAGGATTGCCAGGAGGAATGCGCTCACGTAGCCCGGCATTGTGCGGGGGCGACGTCGAGCTGACAAATGGGACGGCGGCGTCAGTGGAGTAGCGGCTCGCGCTCTCCCGAGCAATTGTGTTTCGCCACCGGTGTGGTCGGCGCTCCATTGTGGCGGCTACGAGGCCGCTGACGCCATTGTGGCTGCGGACACGGCTTAGGTGGCCGTCGGCGAAGGCTTAGCTCCGCTCCTGACACGCCGGAGGGGCGCAGCCGATTACGTCGCGCGGCAAGTGCGGCGGCGGCGTCGGCGGCGGCGGCTCGCCCGCTGCCGGTCCTCGTGTGTGGCCGAGGAGGGCGCAGTCGACGTGCCTCACGTAACAGTCCGTTCACAAAGGAGGAAAACAAATCTGAAACGACTGTAGGATGATGGGAAAATGGCGGCAAATGCTCCTTTCGTTAATAACTAGCTGATAAAGACCCACTTCGTTTATTTCCTGAGAAAATTCCAAATCACTCCAGAATATTCGAAAGTATCGTAAAAATGTTAGATTCCCTACGTCTGCTTGCTGAGTTTCTCACTCAGTCATCATCATCATCATCATCATCTCAGCCTTTTCCCACGTCATGTGGGGTCGGCGTTGCTTTGCTGGATTCTTCTCTTCTATAAATGCCTACCCAGCGCTTCTTCTTTTAGCTATCCTTTCTCCAGTAGGTCCGCTGCTACCTTGCTTTTCCATCTCACTTTCGGTCTTCCTCTTCTCCTTGATCCTTCGATTTCTAGGTCTACAACTCTTCTCCTCACGTCGTACTCCCCTCTTCTCTGCACATGTCCATACCATCTTAGCCTACTTTCTTGGACATTCTTCCCTATGGGCCCCACTTTAACTGTTTCAAATGTTCAAATGTGTGTGAAATCTTATGGGACTTAACTCCTAAGGTCGTCAGTCCCTAAGCTTACACACTGTTGTTGTTGTTGTTGTGGTCTTCAGTGCTGAGACTGGTTTGATACAGCTCTCCATGCTACTCTATCCTGTGCAAGCTTCCTTATCTCCCAGTACCTACTGCAGCCTACATCCTTCTGAATCTGCTTAGTGTATTCATCTCTTGGTCTCCCTCTACGATTTTTACCCTCCACGCTGCCCTCCAGTACTAAATTGGTGATCCCTTGATGCCTCAGAACACGTCCTACCAACCGATCCCTTCTTCTGGTCAAGCTGTGCCACAAACTCCTGTTCTCCTCAGTTCTATTCAATACCGCCTCATTAATTATGTGATCTACCCATCTAATCTTCAGCATTCTTCTGTAGCACCATATTGCGAAAGCTTCTATTCTCTTCTTGTCTAAGCTATTTATCGTCCACGTTTCACTTCCATACATTGCTACACTCCATACTAATACTTTCAGAAACGACTTACTGACACTTAAATCTATACTCGATGTTAACAAATTTTTCTTCTTCAGAAACACTTTCCTTGCCATTGCTAGTCTACATTTTATATCCTCTCTACTTCGACCGTCATCGGTTATTTTGCTCCCCAAATAGCAAAACTCCTTTACTACTTTAAGTGTCTCATTTCCTAATCTAATTCCCTCAGCATCACCCGATTTAATTCGGCTACATTCCATTATCCTCGTTTTGCTTTTGTTGATGTTCATCTTATACCCTCCTTTCAAAACACTGCCCATTCCATTCAACTGCTCTTCAAAGTCCTTTCCTATCTCTGACAGAATTACAATGTCATCGGCGAACCTCTAAGTTTTTATTTCTTCTCCATGGATTTTAATACCTACTCCGAACTTTTCTTTTGTTTTCTTTATTGCTTGCTCTACATATTGAATAACATCGGGGATAGGCTACAACCCTGTCTCACTCCCTTCCCAACCACTGCTTCCCTTTCATACCTCTCGACTCTTATAACTGCCATCTGATTTCTGTACAAATTATAGATAGCCTTTCGCTCCCTGTATTTTACCCCTGCCACCTTCAGAATTTGAAAGAGAGTATTCCAGACAACATTGTCAAAAGCTGTCTCTAAGTCTACAAATGCTAGAAACGTAGGTTTGCCTTTCCTTAATCTTTCTCCTGAGAAGTCGTAGGGTCAGTATTGCCTCACGTGTTCCAACATTTCTACGGAATCCAAACTGATATTCCCCGAGGTCCGCTTCTACCAGTTTTTCCATTCGTCTATAAATAATTCGTGTTAGTATTTTGCAGCTGTGACTTATTAAACTCATAGTTTGGTAATTTTCACATCTGTCAACACCTGCTTTCTTTGGGATTGGGATTATTATATTCTCCTTGCAGTCTGAGGGTATTTCGCCTGTCTCATACATCTTGCTCACTAGATGGTAGAGTTTTGTCAGGACTGGCTCTCCCAAGGTCGTCAGTAGTTCCAATGGAATGTTGTCTACTCCGGGGGCCTTGTTTCGACTCATGTGTTTCAGTGCTCTGTCAACCTCTTCACGCAATATCATATCTCCCATTTCATCTTCATCTACATCCTGTTCCATTTCCAAGTACATCGCCCTTGTATAGACCCTCTATATACTGCTGCCACGTTTCTGCTTTCCCAACTTTGCTTAGAGCTGGGTTTCCATCAAAGCTCTCGATATTCATACATGTGGTTCTCCTTTCTCCAATGGTCTCTTTAATTTTTCTGTAGGCAGTATCTATCTTACCCCTAGTGAGATAAGCCTCAACATCCTTACATTTGTCCTCTCGCCATCCCTGCTTATCCATTTTGCACATCCTGTCGATCTCGTTTTTGAGACGTTTGTATTCTTTTTTGCCTTCTTCATTTACTGTATTCTTGTATTTTCTCCTTTCATCAATTAAATTCAATATTTTATCTGTTACCCAATGGTTTCTACTAGCCCTCGTCTTTTTACCTACTTGATCCTCTGCTGCCTTTACTATTTCATCCCTCAAAGCTACCCATTCTTCTTCTACTGTATGTCTTGCCCCCATTCCTGTTAATTGTTCCCTTATGCTCTCCCTGAAACTCAATACAACCTCTGGTTCTTTCAGTTTATCCAGGTCCCATCTCCTTAAACTCCCACCTTTTTCCAGTATCTTCAGTTTTAATCTATAGTTCATATCCAGTAGATTGTGGTCAGAGTCCACATCTGCCCCTGGAAACGTCTTACAATTTAAAACCTGGTTCCTAAATCTCTCTCTTACCATTATATAATCTGATACCTACTAGTATCTCCAGGATTCTTCCATGTATACAACCTTCTTTTATGATTCTTGAACCAAGTGTTACCCAACAAAGTGAATCATAGGCCATTCCGTACTGGAAGCTAAATTAGCGACTTCACTATAGTCAAGTTTCATTTCAAAGCAGTGGGAGCTGTTAGCTTGCAGTACAAGCATGGAGAGTGATCTCGGAAAATGATTGGTTTAACGCCATTCAATTTATGTGATCTGTTTTTAAAAGGTGGCAGAATAAACAAGTTGTCATACGTGCGAGACAAGTAGACAACATTTCTAAAAAGGCTTATCACATTGACTTGCTCGGAATATTGTCCAATTCGGCAGATGATCTTGGAATCCCTAATACTCCCTGTGCTTGAATGTGCTGCCGCTATTCTTCAAGAACTTCCGTATGAGAGATCACCTCTGCTGGAATTGGCGATGAATGCTTGTGTGCTATGCATTTGTGGTGTTCGCTGTTTCAACCATATCACCCTTGCCTACAAACAAATACGATGACTACGGGCCAATAAGCGTAGATACTATCACATTCTAGGTCTGCTCTGTCGTCTGCTCAATCACTGTACACTCTTTTATTTATCTTTAAATGTTACGCTACTACCTGAGCAGCACAGTGTAAATCTCGTTCTCAGCGAAGCAAAATATTCTGCAAACCCTGACATAGCTCAGCTATTTTCCCAAAATAATCTTCTGCATCAGTCTCAAAACATCAAATACATTAAATTACTTCCGAACTTCAAAAGACAGCTAACGGGCGACTTATCACAACAGCTGTCACTTCCATGTTGTTGTCTGCCACGCACTCTCTTCAGCCCCACCCCTCCCCCTTCTATTATGTTTCCCTCCTCCTTGACTACAGAGCCTTCTATCGAAAAATCTGTTCTTGCTTATCAGCCATTGTCACGGTCATTTCACTAACGCTTCTGTTTCTGACGATAATAAACACAATTTCAGATGTATTAAACTGATCAACACTATTATTATTGTTAAAGCTTTATTATTACAGGGTGGCAATTACTGAACTATATGAAATAAAATCGTCATAACACCTTAACGGTTTGCCTTAGCACGTTCAAACTGCACGGTTGGCCGCAGGGCATGATGGGAATTAGTACGTGAAAATGGTTTGGTTTAGCGACAAAGACAACGTTCATGTACATGACTTCGCCAGTAATCAAAACTGACGCATCTAGGGAGCTGAGAACCCGCATTTCCCGATCGAGAAGTCTCTTCACCTTGTAATGGTACTTGAATTACGTAACCATTACGGCACCTCACCTCAACCTCTCGATACCAGCAATATTCTACTGTGTTTCTGTAAAAAAGGTTTTTTTTTTTTTTTTTTTTTTTTTTTTTTTTTTTTTTTTTTTTTTTTTTTTTTTTTTTTTTTTACTGAGCACTACGGGACTTAACAGCTATGGTCATCAGTCCCCTAGAACTTAGAACTACTTAAACCTAACTAACGTAAGGACGTCACACAACACCCAGTCATCACGAGGCAGAGAAAATCCCTGACCCCGCCGGGATGTAAAATAGTTAACATATTTCTGTGACAACGTTCAGATTTGATTTCATTAATGTAGAGGTACTTTGATACATCGATATGTACATATTGCAATGATATTATTCTTATGTGTATTCTTTCTTTAGTCACTATGATCTTTGACGTACTTGTAACTCTGATTTTTGGGCGCGTAAGCGGTTATTAGTGGTTATTAGTGAGTCAAGCTTTGGTCGTCATGTTAAAAAGACGCAAATTGTAGTCAGTTTATGAAATATGAAATTTAACAGTGAGGAAGATATCTTCAAGTATGTTTTATATTGTGAAGTGATGTTTTGGAACGAGTTACGTGATATTGCAACAAAAGTAATAAAAATGAAGTGTAACTTAAATTCGGAGTGCTGATTACTTTTTTACATCACCATTGTCCTAACCTGCAAAAGTTTAATCTTCAAGAATGGTTTATGAAACACATCTATAAAACTTTTGAATATCGCAGAATAACACCTAGGCGTCTTTGCATCCGAGCTTGGAATCATCAACACCTAGATTTTCGACGATTGGGCCAAGAGTTCACAACGAGACCAGCGTGGGAAACACGAAAAGATGAGTGCCTAGTTTATCCATTATTTCAAGAAATGACTTTATTAACTGTGCTCTAATGATACCTGCCACATAATGTAACTTTGTTGTTGCCCGAAAATGCAATATTTAGCAGCGTGAGCAACACTACAATCATAGTTAATTTTTTACGTTTGTTGTGGTAGGGTTGTTAGAACCTTTAACGGGTGACTGTGTGGTGTGCCATGTCCAGTCACTGAATAATCGGTACGATATTCCTTGATGTCACGGTAACTACCGAAACTACCGAACGGTACGTGAAGGTTTTTAAAAATGATTTCATCCTCACTATCCAAAGTGAACCTGATTCCGACGAGATGTGGTTGATGCAAGACGGAGTTCGACGTATCGAAGCATGAGAGGGTTTGGCGTCCTGGAGAAGCACTTTGGGGACCGCGTTCTGGCTCTGGGCTACCCAGAAGTCAGTGGCACGGGCCTCGACTGCCCGCCATATTCTCCGGATCCCAACACACGCGACTCCTTTTGTGGGACTACGTTAAAGACAGGGTGTACAGCAATAACCCCAAAACTATAGCTGAGCTGAAAACAGCCATTTAGGAGGTGATCGACAGCATCGATGTTCCAACACTTCAGAGGGGCATGCAGAATTTCGCTATTCGTCTGCGCCACATCATTGCCAATGATGGCAGGCATCTTGAACATGTCATAACCTAAATCTGAATGTGTGTATCGATGATTACATCTTGAATTAGGTGTGTTCACGACGTAGTTTGTAACTACACTCCTGGAAATGGAAAAAAAAACACATTGACACCGGTGTGTCAGACCCACCATACTTGCTCCGGACACTGCAGAGGGCTGTACAAGCAATGATCACACGCACGGCACAGCGGACACACCAGGAACCGCGGTGTTGGCCGTCGAATGGCGCTAGCTGCGCAGCATTTGTGCACCGCCGCCGTCAGTGTCAGCCAGTTTGCCGTGGCATACGGAGCTCCATCGCAGTCTAACACTGGTAGCATGCCGCGACAGCGTGGACGTGAACCGTATGTGCAGTTGACGGACTTTGAGCGAGGGCGTATAGTGGGCATGCGGGAGGCCGGGTGGACGTACCGCCGAATTGCTCAACACGTGGGGCGTGAGGTCTCCACAGTACATCGATGTTGTCGCCAGTGGTCGGCGGAAGGTGCACGTGCCCGTCGACCTGGGACCGGACCGCAGCGACGCACGGATGCACGCCAAGACCGTAGGATCCTACGCAGTGCCGTAGGGGACCGCACCGCCACTTCCCAGCAAATTAGGGACACTGTTGCTCCTGGGGTATCGGCGAGGACCATTCGCAACCGTCTCCATGAAGCTGGGCTACGGTCCCGCACACCGTTAGGCCGTCTTCCGCTCACGCCCCAACATCGTGCAGCCCGCCTCCAGTGGTGTCGCGACAGGCGTGAATGGAGGGACGAATGGAGACGTGTCGTCTTCAGCGATGAGAGTCGCTTCTGCCTTGGTGCCAATGATGGTCGTATGCGTGTTTGGCGCCGTACAGGTGAGCGCCACAATCAGGACTGCATACGACCGAGGCACACAGGGCCAACACCCGGCATCATGGTGTGGGGAGCGATCTCCTACACTGGCCGTACACCACTGGTGATCGTCGAGGGGACACTGAATAGTGCACGGTACATCCAAACCGTCATCGAACCCATCGTTCTACCATTCCTAGACCGGCAAGGGAACTTGCTGTTCCAACAGGACAATGCACGTCCGCATGTATCCCGTGCCACCCAACGTGCTCTAGAAGGTGTAAGTCAACTACCCTGGCCAGCAAGATCTCCGGATCTGTCCCCCATTGAGCATGTTTGGGACTGGATGAAGCGTCGTCACACGCGGTCTGCACGTCCAGCGCCAGGTGGAAATGGCATGGCAAGCCGTTCCACAGGACTACATCCAGCATCTCTACGATCGTCTCCAAGGGAGAATAGCAGCCTGCATTGCTGCGAAAGGTGGATATACACTGTACTAGTGCCGACATTGTGCATGCTCTGTTGCCTGTGTCTATGTGGCTGTGGTTCTGTCAGTGTGATCATGTGATGTATCTGACCCCAGGAATGTGTCAATAAAGTTTCCCCTTCCTGGGACAATGATTTGACGGTGTTCTTATTTCAATTTCCAGGAGTGTAATTCATGATTTTTTCATATCGTTTAATAATAGTCACACTGTATTATTATTATTTGCCTTTCTTCGTGCCGATACTCTTTTCATTCTTTTGCTTTGGGCTTCTTTTCTTTCTCGAGATCACGTTGTTCCAGTCTTCTTCTTTGGTTTCTCCTCTTGGTCAACTTGCCACTTGTGAATTTTGGATCTGAATATTTCGCTGTTTTGGATATCTTCTGTGTTGTGAATTGGCAGGAGCCAATTCATGGAGTTTGGAGGAAGCCGAAAGGCACGCGATTAAGCTCACGCAGGCTGGCGTGAGGTCTGGAACAGGTCAGAGAAATAAGACTAGCAAAACAAGAGTAACTGGTAGAATACTTAACTTTAATCCACAATTGGTGAACATCTCTCGTTACTGTCCAGGCTTCACAATATTAATTATCAAATGCTATGGCGCCTTGCTAGGTCGTAGCAAATGACGTAGCTAAAGGCTATGCTAACTATCGTCTCGGCAAATGAGAGCGTATTTGTCAGTGTAGCATCGCTAGCAAAGTCGGCTGTACAACTGGGGCGAGCGCTGGGAAGTCTCTCTAGACCTGCCGTGTGGCGGCGCTCGGTCTGCCATCACTGACAGTGGCGACACGCGGGGCCGTCGTATACTAACGGACCGCGGCCGATTTAAAAGCTACCATCTAGCAACTGTGGTGTCTGGCGGTGACACCACACTCTGGTGTAATTCCTGCTAGTTTCAGATCTGTTTTGATTTCGCCAATCCATTTCAATGGGTCTGTTTTAGATATATTCCCGTTCTCACAGAATTCAACTACTTGCTTTTTAAGTCAGTGCGGATTCATTCTTTTGATGTGTCCATAGAATCTTGATCTGCGTTTTCTAATGTCACTGTGAATATTAGAGTATTGTTTGATTTCCTGTTTGCCTCTGAGCTGACACTGTTCGTCTACAAGTTCTGAGCCTAAAATTTTTTTAATGATCTTCTGTTCCTTTTTCTGAATGTTTTGTATGTCTCTTTTCCTGTTTAAAATTAGTGTGTCTGATCTATATAGGCATTCTGGTTTTATTATTATTATTAATACTATTATTAATGCCTGTTATTATTATTATTCGCTGTTATTATACGTGATGGTCACTGTAATGTTTCTTATAATAATTTCTGAAATTTTCATCGCTGAAACAGAAGTACACATAGAAACTGAGAATGTTTTTGTAATATTTTCTGGTATGTGTTGTAGCTTGTCCAGTGTAAGATCACGCCTTAAGGCCCTTATCTGATCAGGCTAAAAGAAGGTTCATTGGTGTTTTATACAGGTCATTGGCGTATAGACGTATGGCTTGTTACACCATTCTTGTAAGAATGCTAAAGTGTACTCATTTACGTGTTGGCCTTCTTGTTTCACGAAGTGTAAGCATAACGGTGCTGCCATACTAGCCCGGTGTTCAGTTTCCTCTGCTGGATAACACGACGATGTCCTGACCACTGATCACGCCACAGACAGTAGCTTGCTTATAAAAACGTGGACAGCAGTCAGTAAGAACTTGACAACTGACGTGGAGTTCTGAGCCAAAAGCTCGTCGATGTACAACCACTCTACGCCTACATCTACATGCATACTTCGCAGGTCACCATACGGTGCATGGCAGAGGGTACCTTGTAATAGTGCAAGTCGTTCCCTCTGCTGTCGAGGGAGAAACGACTGTCTGTATACTCTGTACGAGCCCTGATTTCTCTTATGTGGTCTTCGCCGTCGTTACACTAGATGTGTATTGGTGGCAGTAGGATCGTTCTGCAGTCAGTTGCAAATGCCGGTCGTCTAAACTTTCTCAATAGCATTTTGCAGAAGGAACGTCTAGTTTCCTCGAGGGATACCCATTCGATTTCATGGAGCATATTTGTAATACTCACGTGCTGATCTAACCTACCGGTAACAAATCTAGCAACACGCCTCTGAATTGCTTCAGTGTCTTCCTTTAAGCCAACCTGGTACGGGACCCAAACACTCGAGCGGTGCTAAAAAATTGGACATGTACAGTCTCGTTTACAGGTGAGCTACAATTCTCCCAGTAAACTGAAGTCTGCCATTCGCCTTCCGTACAAGCAAACTTATGTCATTTCATTTCACGTCGCTTTGCAGTGAAGTGACTGTATCAAGCACCACGCCACTAATTCTGTGTTCGAACATAGCACGACTGTTTTGCCAGCCCATCTGCACTGACTCACATTTTTCTACATTTAGAGCAAACTGCCATTTATCACGCCAAACAGAAATGGCTCTAAGCACTATTGGACTTGAGATCTGAGGTCATCAGTCCCCAAGACTTAGAACTACTGTACTTAAACCTAACTGACCTAAGGACATCACACACATCCATGCCCGAGGCAGGATTCGAACCTGCAACCGTAGCAGCATCGCGGTTCCGGACTGAAGCGCTTAGAACCGCTCGGCCACAGCGGCTGGAACGCCAAACAGAAATTCTGTCCAGTTCATCTTGTGCTCTCCAACAGTCGTTTAAAGACAAGGCTTCCTGTACAATACATCCTGGTGAGCATACAGTCGCCGGCCGGAGTGACCGAGCGGTTCTAGGCGCTACAGTCTGGAACCGAGCGACCGCTGCGGTCGCAGGTTCCAATCCTGACTCGGGCATGGATGTGTGTGATGTCCTTATGTTAGTTAGGTTTAAGTAGTTCTAAGTTCTAGACGACTGATGACCTCAGAAGTTAAGTTGCATAGTGGTCAGAGCCATTTGAACCAGCATACAGTCACAGAGAGCCGATTATCCTACCTGTCAGATCGTTTACGAGTATAGAGAACAAGAACGGTCATATAGTACTTCCGTACGGCACTCTTTACGATGCTCTTACCTCTGATGGACTCTCGCCGTCCAGAGCAACGTACTGAGGTCTGTCGTATCCAGAGAAAACAGCCAACCCGTGTAGAAAAATACAGGGCTATTACAAATGATTGAAGCGATTTCATAAATTCACTGTAGCTCCATTCATTGACATATGGTCACGACACACTACAGATACGTAGAAAAACTCATAAAGTTTTGTTCGGCTGAAGCCGCACTTCAGGTTTCTGCCGCCAGAGTGCTCGAGAGCGCAGTGAGACAAAATGGCGACAGGAGCCGAGTAAGCGTATGTCGTGCTTGAAATGCAATCACATCAGTCAGTCATAACAGTGCAACGACACTTCAGGACGAAGTTCAACAAAGATCCACCAACTGCTAACTCCATTCGGCGATTGTATGCGCAGTTTAAAGCTTCTGGATGCCTCTGTAAGGGGAAATCAACGGGTCGGCCTGCAGTGAGCGAAGAAACGGTTGAACACGTATATGCGGACATGTTGGAAAATTTGCTCATGCCACAACTGGAGACCGACAGCGCCGACTTCATCTTTCAACAGGATGGTGTTCCACCGCACTTCCATCATGATGTCCGGCATTTCTTAAACAGGAGATTGGAAAACCGATGGATCGGTCGTGGTGGAGATCATGATCAGCAATTCATGTCATGGCCTCCACGCTCTCTCGACTTAACCTCATGCAATTTCTTTCTGTGGGGTTATGTGAAAGATTCAGTGTTTAAACCTCCTCTACCAAGAAACGTGCCAGAACTGCGAGCTCGCATCAACGATGTTTTCGAACTCATTGATGGGGACATGCTGCGCCGAGTGTGGGAGGAACTTGATTATCGGCTTGATGTCTGCCGAATAACTAAAGGGGCACATGTCGAACATTTGTGAATGCCTAAAAAAACTTTTTGAGTTTTTGTATGTGTGTGCAAAGCATTGTGAAAATATCTCAAATAATAAAGTCATTGTAGAGCTGTGAAATCGCTTCAATCATTTGTAATAACCCTGTAGTTACAAATGGAACACGACGTTAAGTCTTAGAAGATTTACGGCGTCGAAGGAAAAGCCACAGGGCGGCCAGGGGGCCAGTCAGCGTCAGCATATTGAGTGGACACTGATACGCATAGATCTAAAAGTATTCACACGGAAATGGTCCAATCCCACATGTTGAAACCCACCCTAAAATTTTCCACGCATTTAGAATACATCGAAAGAAATGACTTCAAAAATCTTTGCTGTTAAGGTGCACTGCAGATATTTATAAAAATATGTTAAAGTTATTCGTTTATCCTGTTGTCACGACTGCATCACCGATTCGCTCGCTTTGCGGGAAAGGCTGTACAAACCGGTTCATAACAGGCGGTTTGTATAGCCATTCCCGCAAAGCGCGCTGAACCGTGAATTTACTTTCAAAACCTTTTCTTAAGAATTTATTTACTAGCGATTCATCAAGAACATTCTGGAACATTGTTGTTGTTATGGTCTTCAGTCCAGAGACTGGTTTGATGCAGCTCTACATGCTACTCTATCCTGTGCGAGCTTCTTCATCCCCCAGTACTTACAGCAACCTACATCCTTCTGAATCTGCTTAGTGTATTGATCTCTTGGTCTCCCTCTACGATTTTTACCCTCCACGCTGCCCTCCAGTACTAAATTGGTGATCCCTTGATGCCTCAGAACATGTCCTACCAACCGATCCCTTCTTCTGGTCAAGCTGTGCCACAAGCTCCTGTTCTCCTCAATTCTATTCAATACCTCCGCATTAGTTACGTGATCTACGCATCTAATCTTCAGCATTATTCTGTAGCACCACATTTCGAAAGCTTCTATTCTCTTCTTGTCCAAACTATTTATCGTCCATGTTTCACTTCCATACATGGCTACATTCCATACAAATACTTTCAGAAACGACTTGCTGACACTTAAATCTATACTCGATGTTAACAAATTTCTGTTAACACATTTAATCACACTATGTGAGCATGGAAGTAGTTGTCAGTGGGTAACTGGTGAAAACAAATTAAATTTCTTTCAACAAATGGAAATTTTATTCCTACAAGCCATTTTTTTTGAGACATTTAAAATTATCATCAGAAAGCACCCTCAAAATATCAAGTTACAATTTTTTTCAGAGGCAGCTATTAACGTACGGCAGACCGACAGACAGACACTAACTGCCTAACAAATCCGGACGAGAGACAGACGAGCAAGCTGGGGACGAGAGACTGATCAAAAACACAAGTAGAATTTAACAAGTAAATGAAACAACATATCACGAATCACTTCTAATAAACTGCGATGTCTGGCGAAGACCTGGTGCAGCACGCCCAAAACGCTCTCCCGAACCGTGGCTGCCGGCTGTTTCAACGGAAGCAGGAAGGCGCTCCGATCTCCCGTCTCACGGCGTCGCAGCTCGCGCCGGCCAGACCGATGTCGTGTGTTGACTCCTGTTGCTCTCGTATCGGCCGCGAAGCCACTACCCCCGCTATATGGCGCGGGCCACTGCACTGACGTGGCGACCCCACATCCGCCGACGCTCAAGACGGACAAGTCATATTGTGTCCCTATGCGCGACCGACCAACCGATCGATCCAACCGCCTATGACCATTGCCTGAACAAACTCGAGCAGACTGGCGGCCTAATACATACTAGCACTGCGGACGACAGACAGACACTGACTGCCCCACACTGAGCTGTCTGACCAACTGACCAACTGGCGAGCTTATAGCTCCCCTTAAGTGCACATCAACAAGCAGCCTTTCCCCTTTTCCACCAGAGAGAGACACCAAAACTGCGATTGCCACAGCAGCGCCACCGCCAGAAACGGAGGGCGACTGCTTCACACAACGCGCTGCGGCGCGCTCTCCAAAACAGTAATTTTTTTCCACGGCTCACGTGCGAATCGGTGACGCACTCGTGACAAGAGGAAGACACCAGAAAACTCTCGAATCGTTATTTTCTTGAATCAAAATGCGAGGTAAATGACGACCCCGTATGGGGCTTTGTTGCGGCTACGTTCAGGGTCAGTCTGCGGCGTTTGGGGAGACGGGGTCCTCGTGCCTACAGGGCGGCAGTCGCCGTGACGTCACTTGGAGCGGCGGTGGGCTCGCGGCCGCGCGGTGCATGCCGGGAGGCGGCGCCTGCACCAGCCACGACAGGCGGGCGCGCGACTCCCACGGACGCGTATCGTGTTTTCCAGACGGCAGACGGCCCACATATGTCGGCCAGGGCTGGTCACATGTCGGAAGCGGCGTCTGGCGCACACATGCGAGCACACGCCCCGTCCGCCGCCGCCCGCTTGCCAAACAAATGCGTGCCGTCGCCGGATGCCCGGCTGCGGGCCTCACACGAACGCGGCGGGCTGAGAAAACACGCGTATTTTTACAAAAGCCTTGGCGCCAGGCCGTCGCCGCTTCGTGCGTCCCTCAGTGGCTCGGTCAACCTCGTGGGGATCATAGCCGTACCTCACCTACATCCACATCTACGTACATACTCCGCGAGTCATTCAATGCTGTGTAACACATACCACTACTAGTCACTTCCATTCCTGTTCCTGTCGTAAACAGATCGAGGGTAGATGACTGTCTACAGGGTGTTTCGGCAAGAGCGTGCAAAAATGTAACAGGACATAGAGGATGCTCCACTGAACAATTTTAGCTAAGGAACCTGGCGTCGGAGAAGCCAGGTTGAGGAGGTACGGAAGTAAATTTGTCTACCTCTTTGTCTAACATTACTTGTTTCCAGCTTACTTACAACTAACATACGTACAAGTTTACACGTACTGTACTGTTTATTTACATGTACATTCTTTATTTCCTGCAAGGAAACAAGAAGGACGCGCCTGATTAGCAGGAAGTCAGCCGCGCGGGATTAGCCGAGCGGTCTCAGGCGCTGCAGTCATGGACCGTGCGGTTGGTCCCGGCGGAGGTTCGAGTTCTCCCTCGGGCATGGGTGTGTGTGTTTGTCCTTAGCATAATTAGGTTAAGTAGTGTGTAAGCTTAGGGACTGATGACCTTAGCAGTTAAGTCCCATAACATTTCACACACATTTGACTATCTTTGAACCAGGAAGTCATGATGCATGTTTTGTCTACTTTACTTCTCCATGAAATGGCTCTGTTGTATCGTATTTTCGATGTTGGGACAGAACGTGCATTGAAAGAACGATAGACCTATTCGGAGACGTACTGTACAAAACAGTGGAGCAGTACCGGTGTGGTATTTTGTGGTCGTTGGATTGGTAAGAGAAAGTCCTATTCCATGGCCTGCAAGTTCACCTAACCTGAAACTCCTTAATTATTTCCTATGGTGGATATCTAAAGTTATGTGTGTATGAGACCCCAGTGAATGCAGAGACGAAATTAGTTGCCGGAATTGTAGCTACCTGTGGTGTGATTCGAAACACACAAGAGATACTTGTCAGAGTGGGTCAGAATCATGTTCGCCGATGTGATGCTTTCTTTCAGGGTGATGACCGTCAGTTACAGCGCATTTTGTAAGTTACAGTACAAATAGTACGTTCATCGTGTCAGTGGCGGTATTCGCAGTTAATTAATACAAATAAAAAAGTGCACATTAATATGATTTTATTCCTATTATCACCTTAAGCTGGCTTCTGCGACCGCAGGCTCCCTACCTCAAATCGTTCAGTCTCTATGTCCCGTTAAATTTTTGCACGCTTTTGATGAAACGCCCTGTATATGCCTCTAAGAGCTCCAAATTCTCTTATATTGTCCTCGTGGTCCTTAAGCGAATTATACGTTCGTGGCTATAGACTCGATGTGCACTCAGCTCGTTGCCTGAACTTTATCAGTAGTGCTTGGCGAACAGAACGCCGTCTTCTCTCCAGGGAGAAGCATCTCCGTAATACTTACGTGTTGGTCGCACCTACCAAAAGCAAATCTAGCAACACGCCTCTGAATTGCTTCCGACCGGCTAGGGATAACAAACGTTCCGGCAGTACTCAAGAACTGGAGGGAGAGTATTTTGCAAGCGGTCTCCTTTACTCTATACGCAGTCTCCTTTACAGACGAACTACGCTTTCCTAAAATTCTTCCCATAAACGGACTCGAAAGTTTGCCTCGCCTACTAACGTCCTTACGTGCTCCTTCCATTTCCTATACAGTTAATCAACGTGGCAGTTTCACGCAGCACACTACTAATGCTGCACTCGAACATTACGAGAATTTTTCTCCTACTCATCTGTACTAACTAATATTTTTCTACATTTAGAGCAAGCTGCAATTTATCACACCAACTTGAAATTTTGTCCAAGTCGTCTTGTACCCTCCCACAGTCACTTGCCGACACCTTCCCGTACACCACGCCGTCATCAGCAAATATGTGAAACATCAAAAATACCAGTAATAGGCAATATACAATCAGAAGCTCTGCCGAACAAAGCTTGTAATTTTTTTAGTATAAGAATCCTACATAAATTCTATAGATGAGAAAAACCATAACATACATGAGGATCTATCCTCATTCGAAGCAAATTGTCTAGCTAAAATCTACACTCCTGGAAATTGAAATAAGAACACCGTGAATTCATTGTCCCAGGAAGGGGAAACTTTATTGACACATTCCTGGGGTCAGATACATTACATGATCACACTGACAGAACCACAGGCACATAGACACAGGCAACAGAGCATGCACTATGTCGGCACTAGTACAGTGTATATCCACCTTTCGCACCAATGCAGGCTGCTATTCTCCCATGGAGACGTTCGTAGAGATGCTGGATGTAGTCCTGTGGAACGGCTTGCCATGCCATTTCCACCTGGCGCCTCAGTTGGACCAACGTTCGTGCTGGACGTGCAGACCGCGTGAGACGACGCTTCATCCAGTCCCAAACGTGCTCAATGGGGGACAGATCCGGAGATCTTGCTGGCCAGGGTAGTTGACTTACACCTTCTAGAGCACGTTGGGTGGCACGGGATACATGCGGACGTGCATTGTCCTGTTGGAACAGCACGTTCCCTTGCCGGTCTAGGAATGGTAGAACGATGGGTTCGATGACGGTTTGGATGTACCGTGCACTATTCAGTGTCCCCTCGACGATCACCAGTGGTGTACGGCCAGTGTAGGAGATCGCTCCACACACCATGATGCCGGGTGTTGGCCCTGTGTGCCTCGGTCGTATGCAGTCCTGATTGTGGCGCTCACCTGCACGGCGCCAAACACGCATACGACCATCATTGGCATCAAGGCAGAAGCGACTCTCATCGCTGAAGACGACACGTCTCCATTCGTCCCTCCATTCACGCCTGTCGCGACACCAGTGGAGGCGGGCTGCACGATGTTGGGGCGTGAGCGGAAGACGGCCTAACGGTGTGCGGGACCGTAGCCCAGCTTCATGGAGACGGTTGCGAATGGTCCTCGCCGATACCCCAGGAGCTACAGTGTCCCTAATTTGCTGGGAAGTGGCGGTGCGGTCCCCTACGGCACTGCGTAGGATCCTACGGTCTTGGCGTGCATCCGTGCGTCGCTGCGGTCCGGTCCCAGGTCGACGGGCACGTGCACCTTCCGCCGACCACTGGCGACAACATCGATGTACTGTGGAGACCTCACGCCCCACGTGTTGAGCAATTCGGCGGTACGTCCACCCGGCCTCCCGCATGCCCACTATACGCCCTCGCTCAAAGTCCGTCAACTGCACATTCGGTTCACGTCCACGCTGTCGCGGCATGCTACCAGTGTTAAAGACTGCGATGGAGCTCCGTATGCCACGGCAAACTGGCTGACACTGACGGCGGCGGTGCACAAATGCTGCGCAGCTAGCGCCATTCGACGGCCAACACCGCGGTTCCTGGTGTGTCCGCTGTGCCGTGCGTGTGATCATTGCTTGTACAGCCCTCTCGCAGTGTCCGGAGCAAGTATGGTGGGTCTGACACACCAGTGTCAATGTGTTCTTTTTTCCATTTCCAGGAGTGTATTAATTTCTTTTGCCCATCTCATACATAATTTTTTAAATATAAGAATCCTACATAAATCCTATAGATGAGTAAAACCATAACATACATGAGGATCTATCCTCATTCAAAGCAAATTGTCTAGCTAAAATCTATTAATTTCTTTTGCCCATCTTATACATAGTAGTCACTCCGCTCTTTTCCAGTCGTTTGCCGCTTTGCGCTGGGCGAGGGAAGCGCGATGAAGGCAAGCCAAGTAAGTGGCCAATGAGGTGAGCGCTCTGTAAAACCGGAATGGCATTCCATCTCGACGTGACGTTTAACTTCTCTGCAACTCTCTCAGTTGCTTCTCTACGTCGGTATGCCCATGTCCTCTATACGGGAGCCTATGCGGCGGTCAAACGACGATATATTTGTACGATTCTCCTGCATCGTTGATTTTTAAACGGGAGATTTAGAACTCCAGTTTTCCTTTCGCCGTCTTGTATCGCCACACAAGATGGTTAACGAGCGACTAGACAGAAGCCTTCGACCAGGTTAGCGGTATTAATTAGAACCTGAATTTTCTAGGGTTTTCGGCAAGATCTTTTGCTAAAACATGTCGGATGACTGCGAAAACTATGCCAGCGTAGATTAAACACCACTGTTTTCCTTGATTTGCCTACCAGAATGAACTAACGCTTTGATCTGTTAGTCTCCACCATCATCCGTCATTTGATATCGACGAGTGGATACAACAATCCTCTAGACTTAGCTATTCATTACAGTCGTCACCGTTAAGTACTGTAGCTGCTGATACGTAGTATACGATGTTATCCACCCACCTTCCATTTCCGACGTACGCGACCGCTTGCTGACTTTTGGTGTGCTACGTCAGTCAATCACTGGGAAAAAATACGGTACTAAATGCATCGAGTAGTGACGCTGCTATAAGCTTATTTTCTGGACTTAACAGGCGCCGCCTGATACCGGAAATAAGTGTTGCGCATGAAACTTGTAACAATGCCACTGACTTTTGTGCAGTGTGGGACACAAGTAGCTGAAGTTGTACTATTTGTAAAAATTGTCATCATTGTTTAACGATAGGGGTGATAGTCGTAGAGAAATGGTTTGGTTCTTGAATGGGCGAATATGGAAAAGAAGCCAAAGTAATAGATAATATGTTGTTTCCAGACTACCAACATTGCAAATTCTTGCAGAGAAATAAATATACTTTATGTGAGGTTGTAAGGAAAATGATCAGCACTTTAACAGAGCAGTTCAAGATTACCAGCAAGTTGGAAGTTTACCTACGTATTGCTAAGGATTATGACATTTCGTCTTTCCCAAACAGACATTTCACGCAAAGAATGAAAAACGGTCTCTCAAATGAAATACGTCATCAGAAGTCATCGCAGTTAATATTCTAGTGCAACTGTTTTATTAATTAAAAAAAACGAAGGCTACATTCTTCGACTGTAAGACAAGTTCCAGTCACTAAAAGCATTTATTCAGATAGAGCAAAGAGAAGCGCAGTATCATGTCTTGGACTCCGCAAAGACAAAATACTGAAAACAGATTTCAGTAAAAACTGGAAAAAATTTGAGGAAACGTTCGCAACGATTACACAATATTTTCGGAAAACCCTTGAATATACTAATTCCATTGTCGGTACTGTAAAAATCAAGGAAAGAGTGAGGAACAGTTTTGATTTGGTATATGAGTGTACTTTCCACACTCGTATCGATTAATACAGCGTTTCTTCCACAAGAGTAGGAGGAGTTTACCGTTTAGCGTCGCGTCAGCAACGAGATCATTAGAGACGGAGTACAAGCTCGGATTAGGCAAGGGCGGAGAAGCAACTAGGCCATGCCCTTTCAAAGGAACCATCCCGGCATTTGTCTTAAACGATTTAGGGAAATCACGGAAAACGTGAATCTCGAAGGCTGGACGCGGGTTTGAACCGTCGTCCTCCCGAATGCGAGTCCCATGTGCTAACCACTGCGCTACATCGCACGGTCGTTGCTTCCACATCGTTCTCTCAGACACATACACTATGTGATCAAAAGTATCCGGACACCTCCAAAAACATACGTTTTTCATATTAGGTGCATTGTGCTGCCACCTACTGCCAGGTACTTCGTGTCAGCGACCTCAGTAGTCATTAGACATCGTGAGAGAACAGAATGGGGGACTCCGCGGAACTCACGGACTTCGAACGTGGTCAGGTGACTGGGTGTCACTTGTGTCATACGTCTGTACGCGAGATTTCCACACTCCTAAACATCCCTAGGTCCACTGTTTCCGATCTGATAGTGAAGTGGAAAAGTGATGGGACACGTACAGCACAAAAGCGTACAGGCCGGCCTCGTACCACCGACAGTTGAAGAGGGTCGTAATGTACAATAGGCAGACACCTATCGAGACTATCACACAGGAATTGCAAACTGCCTCAGCATCCACTGCAAATACTATGACAGGTAGGCGGGAGGTGAGAAAACTTGGATTTCATGGTTGAGCGACTGCTCGTAAGTCACCCATTACGCCGGTAAACGCCAAACGACGCCTAGCTTGGTGTAAGGAGCGTAAATATTGGACGACTGAACAGTGGAAAAATGTTGTGTGGGTGGGCGAATCACGGTACACAATGTGGCGATCCGATTGCAGGGTGTGGGTATCGTGAATACCCGGTCAACGTCATCTGCCAGCGTGTATACTGCCAACAGTAAAATTCGGAGGCGTTGGTGTTATGGTGGAGAGAGCTTGTACCACTTGTTGTTTTGTACAGATCTACATTGATGTTTTAAGCACCTCCTTGCTTCCCGCTGTTGAAGAGTAATTCGGGGATGGCGATTGCATCTTTTAACACCATCGAGCACCTGTTCATAATGCACCGCCTGTGGCGGAATGGTTACATGACTCTAACGTTCCTGTAACGGACTGGCCTGCAAAGAGTCCTGACGTAAATCCAACAGAACACCTTTGGGATGTTTTGGAACGCCAACTTCATGCCAGGCCTCACCGACCGACATCGATACCTCTCCTCAGTGCAGCACTCCATGAAGAATGGCTGCCATCCCCCCAAGAAACCTTCCAGCACCTGATCGAACGTATGCCTGCGAGAGTGGAAGCTGTTATCAAGGCTAAGGGTGGACAAACATCATATTGAATTGCAGCATTACCGATGGAGGGCGCCATGAACTTGTAAGTCGTTTTCAGCCAGGTGTCCGCATAAATTTGATCACATAGTGTAACTGTTGAAATGCAAATACAGACAGAAAAAAATTACCCTACACAGAGACGGATGAGGCACTAGTCTTTCCCCCTGTTGGGCTAACTTAGGTGACAAAAAATGCTTCTATCAGGTCGCTTGATGTGTACGGAAAGTCTGACGACATACAGATGTTGCTGAAATAGCTTGAAAAGCAATATCTACAGAGCTATCGCACTTGACTGTAGTTCAAGAACAACTCAGAAGAACGTAAAGCCGATTAATTCACGTATGAAACGATAACAATTCGAAGGGCCTTCAATAAGTGATGCAACACATTTTTTTTTTCTTAAAGCAGGTTGGTTTTATTCAGGATTCCAATACACCGTATTGTTCCCCTCTCTTGCACCTGCAAAACCATATTTTTTTCAATACACTCTCCATTCTATACGACGGCCTCACACCATTGTACTGGGAGGTCTGATAGGCCAATCGACGGAGCCAACATCGTGGAGCATCAGTTACCTCCCCATCATCCACTTACTGCATCCCACGGAGCGCATCCTTAACTGGGCAAAGCAGATGGAAGTCGGAAGGTGAGTGATCCGGGCTATAGGGTAGATGAAGAAGAAGAGTGCGATGAAGTTTTGTGAAGTCCTCTCCAGTGCGCAGACTTGTGTAAGGCCTTGCTTTGCGACAGGGCATGGAAGTGTTCGATTGTGATCCGTCGATCACATCGAAGGAGAGGGTCTGCACATTCTAGCATTGCAGGAGTCACAGCTGTGTGGGGACAGCCGGCACACGGGAGGTCCGATAGGTTTACGCGACCTTGTGCAATGATGACAGAGTCCTGGCCCAACGACTCGGCGTGCTTCTGTTCACCGCCAGGTCTCCTAGAAAATCCAGCAAACAACTAGGAATATCTGCGATGCTCTGGTTTTCCGCTAAAAGAAACTCAGTGAGAGCTCACTGCTTGGAAGGCACTTCAGTTACAGACGCCATCTACAAGGCCCAATACGGCACCGATACCTGTTGGAAATTCATGAGGCTACAGGAGCTGCAGTGGGAATATTTCAAGAGTTCCCACAACAAATTTTGCATTTTTAACTGAAATTGGCCGAGGAAAAAAATGCGTTGGATTACTTATTGAACGGCCTTCTGTAGTTTCATGGATCTACTTCGTCTGAACGAAGCATATTGGTCACAAGATACACGACAGTTTTCAATAGTGGACGAAGTAAAACAGGATAGCAACTTTGCGCAGACACTGTACCTGCTCCGAGCTCGGCTGTCACGTCTCCTGGGTAAAGCCGGCGGCACACAGAACGTGCATCAGAACGTTGAGCGTTGAACTTGACGAGTTTCTGACGTCACAGCGTGGAATAGCACGTTCGGGAGACTTTCAGAACGTGCAGAGAAATATCTAGCATGTCAAATACTCTGAGTGTTGTGGCGTAACAAGCTAGCTACGCCACACTGAGAAGGGAGCCGAAAGGCACGCGTACACACACGCCGACTGGCGTCAAGTCTGGAACAGGATAACTATTGAATTCTCATAAGAAAAGTATGCAGCTCCTCGAATACTTATCTTTTATTTATCCTTGTGGTACATCGCTCTTGATAATACAAGTAAGACTATTCTTCAGATACGGTTAATGGCGCCTTGCTAGGTCGTAGCCATGGACTTAGCTGAAGGCTATTCTAACTGTCTCTCGGCAAATGAGAGAAAGGCTCGTCAGTGTAGTCGCTAGCAAAGTCGTCGTACAACTGGGGCGAGTGCTAGCCCGTATCTCGAGGCCTGCCTTGTGGTGGCGCTCGGTCTGCGATCACACAGTGGCGACACGCGGGTCCAACATGTACTAAATGGACCGCGGCCGATTTAAGCTACCACCAAGCAAGTGTGGTGTCTGGCGGTGACACCACACTGAGCGTGCATCTGAGCGTTGAACAATGAGATGGCACAACGCCACCTACGTCGCATGAACGCCATCTCGTTTCAGCACAAAGTTGTGAGGCGCCATATTGGCATTCATTTCAAGTCTATACGTATATATGGTGTTTCTGAGCACCAGAAAATTGAACATCACTGGAAAACCCGTTGTTAATTGTGTCATTCGTTCCAATAAAATAATGAGAAACATCGTATTCGTGACGAAAGAATTCTTGTAACTTGCGTATTATGAGAGTATGCTATTTGAAGGCAGCGACACACTGAAGATTGACACAAAACCCATTGTTCTTGGTACAATTTGTTATAATTAAATTTCAATCAGTATCATGTCTACGATTAAAGTTTTTAGCAATGCTTAAGATGATATGATTGGGTTACTGAGTAGAAGGATCAACAAACGAACTTTACCGGATGTCATGTGACGTCCGCAACGACCAAACCCAACGATGAACATCAACATCAACAACGAACTTAAAAAAAAAAAAAGTTGTGAGTAGTTAGTTATCGAAATTTATTTTTCCTAACATTTGCCATTTTATTAGGTTCCGATACTTTATTATTAGTTTCATATAAGTATATACTATAATATTCGATGTTATGTAAATGTAAGTTCACCTTTTTTCGAGGGGTGAGTTTGTATGATTGGCTTAATATACAAGAGAGCTTGCGCTACTTGTATAAAGATATGTTGCTCCTTTTTCCTTTACGGTTCGTAATTCACACGTTACAAAGATTCTACCACTGGGTAGGAAGAGTGATCAAGTAAGATTGACCGTGGGGTTTTACTAAAATGTGGGAATGATGAAATAATGTTTATCTTATGTGCAGAAATATTGTAAATTTGTATCGCACTGTTTGTGATGGAACTTTTATTGATTGGACATGGTACTTTCCTTTTCGTGGACGATGGACGAAATGTGCGTTTTAATAGATATAACGTGGTAATTTTACGCTCGGTTTGGTAAACAGAGTGATTTACGCATTAGAAACATCCCGCAACTGCCGCTGGAGTGCGTTGTGATGGCGTATACCACGTTGGGGCCCACGTACCGTATGCACAAGTCGCATCGCTCCTGAGCGTTCAGCAGCACGTTGAACTTAGCACGCTCAATATTAACGTTCGGAAGCACAGTCCGTTTGCTGACGGCTCAAGTGTCGTCGAGCGAACGTGGTGCAGTGTTCCTGGTACGTATCCACCACAAATTGTCGACACAATCGTGGCTATCTCCCACGTGACTGCTCGCTTTGTCACCCGCACGTGACTTGCTGTTCTGGCGATGGATGCACGTTCTCTGTCATTCCGCCCTCGTAAAGAACGGTCCAAATAATACTGACCCGGAAAAAATCTCATACGCCTTAAGATAGGCAGCAGAACTTACACTATCTGCACTCGAGGTCGGATATTTGAAAGTTGTGGGTATTTCCTCGAAGCGCTGGCTCTTCGTTCAGGCGCTGTGCAGAGAAGCGCTGCAGCTCTCAGGTCATTCACTGGGGTCCACGCGTGTGCATGCGCGCATACTATGAATGTCAAACATAGCGCACCGGCTGCGGTTCGCAGTCCTGATGACTAATTCAACAGACGAGGTATTAACCGCTACACGAATGCAGTGCCGCCGCCGTCCGGCAGCAACCGACTATACTGAGGTGACAAAAGTCACGGGATACCTCGCAATGTCGTACCAGGCCTTCTTTGCCCGAAGCAGTGCAGCAACTCGACCTAACACGGATTTAACACGTCACTGGAAGTCCCCAGCAGAAACACTCAGCATTGCTGCCTGTATAGCCGTCCATAATTGCCAAAGTGTAGCCGGTGCAGGATTTTGTGCACGAACTGACCTTTCGACTATGGTTCAAATGGCTCTGAGAACTAGGGGACTTAACATCTGAGGTCATCAGTCCCCCAGAACTTAGAACTACTTAAACCTAAGGACATCACACACATCCATGCCCAGGGCAGGAATCGAACCTGCGACCGTAGCAGTCGCGTGGTTCCGGACTGAAGCGCCTGGAACCGCTCGGCCACAACGGCCGACCTTTCGACCATATCCCATAAATGTTCGATGGGATTCATGCTGGCCAAATGGGTGGCCAAATCTTCCTCTCGAATTGTCCAGAGTGTTCTTAAGACCAATCGCGAACAGTTGTGACACGGAGACGGGGCGCACTGTCACTCATAAGAATTGAATAGTCTTTTGGAAACATGAAGTCCGTCGATCGCTGCAAGTGGTCTCCAAGTAACCGAATATAACCACTTCCAACCAATGACCCGTTCAGTTAGACCAGAGGGCCCATTCCTTTCCACGTAAACACAGCCCACACCATTATGGAGTCACCACCAGCTTGCATTGTGCTTTGCTGACAGCCTGGTCTAGTAGTCTCTCCGCCACACTCGACCCTTACCATTAGCTGTTGCCTACCAGAGTGGCCGAGCGGTTCTAGGACCAACCGTCTGGAACGGCGCGACGGCTACGATCGCAGGTTCGAATCCTGCCTCGGGCATGGATGTGTGTGATGTCCTTAGGTTAGTTAGGTTTAAGTAGTTCCAAGTTCTAGGGGACTGATAACCGCAGAAGTTAAGTCCCATAGTCCTCAGAGCCATTTGAGCCATTAGCTGTTGCCAATTGAAATTGTGACTCATCTTACCCGTCCAGGTTTCCCAATCGCCTAGGGACCAACCGATATGGTCAGGACCCCACGAGAGGCGCTCTACAGGATGCCGTGCTGTTAGCAAATGTACTCGGAAAGCTCGTCTGCTGCCGTAGCTCATTAACGCCAAATTTCACCGCACTGTCGTAACGGACACGTTCGTCTTAGGTCTCACACTGATTGCTGTGGTTACTTCGCGCAGTTTTGCTTGTCTGTTAGCACTGACAACTCTACGCGATCACCGCTGCAACTCGATCTCCAAGTGAAGGCCGCCGGTCACTGCGTTGTCCGTGGTGAGAGGTGATGCCTGAAATGTGATATTATCGCAACACTCCTGACACTCTAGTTGTCGGAATAGTGGATTCCCTAACTATTCCCAAAATGAAATGTCCCACGCGTCTTCCTCCACCTGCCATTCCGCGTTCAAAGTCTGTTAATTCCCGTGGTGCGGTCATAGTCACGTCGGACACATCTTCACATGAATCATGTGAGTGCAAATGACAGCTCCACCAATGCACTGCCCCTTAATACTTTGTGTACTCGAAACTACCACCATCTGTATATGTTCACATCACTATCCCATGACTTTTGTCACCTTATTGTATATTCAGTCCAACGGCTGACAGTCAAGGCGATGCTTTTAACGACCCACTCTAATTTAAGACACTCCTCTTTGTGGACCCAGGGCCTTCGTTGATGTGTGTTCCACGTTACTATATAAATCTGACGTTGAGTGGTACCTAAGCGAAGGTAGTAATTTGTATATGAATTTTGCAAAATTCAATAATTAAAATCTTTTTTTCTGAACTCCATTTGCTTACTAATTTCTGATTGTGGATGTGACGGAATTATGTAGGACACGAAAAACACCACTCTGGAATGTCGTTAATAACAGCACCGCACACATTTATATTGCAACGTTGGTGTATACCTACGATAAACGTCTCCTGTATGTGCAAGATTGGGACTGAATTATGAGAAACCTAAATACAAAAATGAATGGTTCAAATGGCTCTGAGCACTATGGGACTCAACTTCTGAGGTCATTAGTCCCCTAGAACTTAGAACTAGTTAAACCTAACTAACCTAATGGCATCACAAACATCCATGCCCGAGGCAGGATTCGAACCTGCGTAGCGGTCTTGCGGTTCCAGACTGCAGCGCCTTTAATCGCACGGCCACTTCGGTCGGCACAAAAATGAGTCAACGAAGATGCTCACTATGGTTCCGTCTGAGTACACGTGGACATAGTGTGCGTTACATGAACATAAAACCATTATTATGTTTCACATTGCATCTCACCGTGTTTCTCATTAAACTTTTGGTGTTGTACTTTCAGGAAGTGCGAAAACGTGATGTGAGGTGGAAATATTCGCAAAATTGATTTCACTGACACTGGCAGTTTATTATGGGAGACATTAACCCACATTAAATACACAGAGTAATTCTGATCACAAAGGAAACTGTAATCCGCTACTCATGATGGTTGTATATTTAACAAAAATTGAGGGGGGGGGGGGGGGGGGGGGAAACTAGAATGATGGTGTTGTTGTCTTCAGTCCAAAGACTGGTTTGATGCAGTTCTCCCTGCTACCTTATCCTGTGCAAGCCTCTTCACCTGCGAGTAACTACTGGAACTTACATCCTTCTGAATCAGCTTAGGGTATTCATCTCTTGGTCCCTCTCTACGATTTTTGCCCCCGAAGCTTCTCTCCAGCACTAAACTGGTTATCACTTGATGCCTCAAAACGTGTCCTAAAAGCCGATCCCTTCTTGCAGTCAAGTTTCGCCACAAATTCCGTTTCTCCCCAATTCTATTCACTACCTCCTCTTTAAAATTACGTGATCTACCCACCTAATTTTCAGCATTCTTCTGTAGCAATTTCAAAAGCATATGAACTTCGAGACGAGAATAAGAGGAAAACAGGCAGTTACGAGGAAAAGTAAGATAAGCCCCCGTTGAATTATTGATCTAAAGCACACATGATTAGGTAAGTGAACAAAACATTGTTTTCCGCCATCAGTATCTGGAGCCCAAATGCCGGTTTGAAATGTAGAGGCGGTGAGCTCTGGAGAGCATTTCTTAAGATGAAGAGCTAGAAATCTCAAAACGCAGGAAGCACTCTGATTCGTGGAGAAATAAACTTGGTAGCCTTCTTTGAGGAAAAATGTCAGTATCGATAATATACATCACAGAACACACAAGAAAACTCTTCTTCCCTCATCGGTAGATTTGAGAGCGCATCCTCACAGATTCTTGCTAAATGGAGATTCTCTATAGAAATAGAGAGAGTGTGGAAATGCAGCTGTTTGGCACTGGAAAATAAATATCCAATCGCATCCGTCATATTCCCTTAACAAAGTTGGTTTATACAGCTACCTTTCAGTATTAATAAGGATGGAAATATTCCCTTTCAAATGTACGCAATTGTTAATAAGTTAATTTAGTCTTAGCAGGCTATCTTACTAACTGTAATGATCGATTAAAATCAATTGTTTTATGTTGAGAAAGCCATTCACGATGATAATTTTTTGTGTACGTCAGTTGAAGGCGTCTACTCCAAGCAAAGAAAAAGTTTTAAATGGGTAATAATAAACTCGAGTGATTCTGATACATAAAGCATAATTTTCAAAACTAAGTTCCTATTTATGTTAAATGGAATGTTTATAGACATCCTCTATTACTAGTTCTGACTTATGACGGTGAAAAATGCAGGCTTGATGGGGAAACACTGTCTTGTCCGGTGTGTAAGGGAGATTCAGGTTAGAAACTATCTTAAATGATATACCCACACAGCAGTTTCCATGGATGGAAGAATGTATCGGATGGCGGTTCTTCGAAACTGTATTTGTGAACATCTATGCTACTTTTCTTTGCTGCGCATCAAATACATGCCTGTATAACATATAGCAATCCATATCCGCCCGCGTCTCGTGGTCGTGCGGTAGCGTTCTCGCTTCCCACGCCCGGGTTCCCGGGTTCGATTCCCGGCGGGGTTAGGTATTTTCTCTGCCTCGTGAAGGCTGGGTGTTGTGTGATGTCCTTAGGTTAGTTAGGTTTAAGTAGTTCTAGGGGACTGATGACCATGGATGTTAAGTCCCATAGTTCTCAGAGCCATTTGAACCATTTTTGATCTCCTACAAATAAGAGTAACTGCCGACGTTGCCCCGTATATTGCTCTGTGTGCTCTGGTCAAACAAATTATTTGTGGGCATACAGTTTCGACATGGGCCCAAGTTGTTGACGAGAATAATACACAGAAGAATAGAAAATCTTGGCGCCAAGATCACGATGGCGCACATTCTTCATCTAAGTAACCGAAACATCTTCCCTATTAAATCTGTTTACATCACTTAAAATCGTTGAGGCACAATTACAGTTAAAAAGATATTATCTCGCATCTTGTTCTGGTTGCAGGGCATCACAACCCCAAGGAAATTCCGTCGGCTGGGTAAACAAAAGGCGAAAGCTAATGTAAAACGTGTAAAAAGATGAACCTTTCGGTTCGAAACCGGTAACGGTGCTGTTTGAATAAATAAAGAGCATTGTGAAAAGTGGCTGGTTGCTGAAATCTTCTATGCAAGAGTCACTCTACATTTTATACACCACCACGGGCTCAAAATGTCAGTTTTTGACAAAATAGCATGTAAGAACTGAGCTTTTTATGCCAAAATGATTCATAACTGTGGATTTGTTTAAAGATCGGGGGAGAGACCCACGCTGAGAAGATATTACAAGGCTTGTTTTTCATGTTTTATAGTGCGCAATGCCATGATACTGCCGTAATAACGGCATTTATATTTACTTTGCCTTTATTTTCTTCCTGTCGTTATTTACAAGAACAAATTTCCCTGAACGAACGTTAAATGTCACAATTGGCGCTCACAATTTATAGTTGCGTAACTTACAACTTTTGTGTAGGGTTAGAAAGCGACAGAAGGTAAGGCCGACGTTTTGTGACGCCCAATAGCATTTCGGCCGTGCCCACGCCTAGCTCGAGCCTTCTGGCGGCAATTTATGAGTTTACGAACCGGCCGAAGGTAGATGCGTATCGGCGACTTTGTTCCCGGGACTTTGATGAATCGCGCGCGCTGCGGGCGAAACACCTGCTGCTGTATCGGACGTCGCAGAGTGTTTCCGCCGCTTTAAGAGCCGAGCACAGCCAGCCCCGCCCTGCCGGCATCTGATTAGCGCCGACCGACGTCTCCGGCACACGGCCCGCCGCTGTCTCGGACTTAATGAGCGGTAAGCCATCAGCGTGTCAGCCTAACTGCTCCAGACTGCCGTGAAGGCCCAACAGCACCACGTCGCTGTCGCCAACACAGTGGCAGCTTATCCGCAGCATGAGCTTTGACAACTTGGCGGAATCACGTAAAAAGAAGCCTCATCGCAGTCTGTTTAATGTTCCCTCCTCTTATCATCATTCATAATCTGCCATAGTGCATGAATTGACCTGAAATGAATTTCCACCTATCTAAGGTGGACACACAACGAAGCAAGTCTCTGAATGGGTCAGAAATCGGTAGATGTGACCCACATGTACAGAAAAACAAATGATTACACTATCAGAAAAAGTGGATGATTTACTCAAGACAAAGAGCTTCGCAAATTGAGCAAGTCAATAACACATTGGCCCACCTCTGGCTTTCATGCAAGCAGTTATTCGGCTTGGCAATGATTGACAGTTTGGTTTCCACCTCAGATATACACTACTGGGCATTAAAATTGCTCCACCAAGAAGAAATGCAGATGATAAACGGGTATTCAATGGATAAATATATTATATTAGAACTGACATCTGATTAGATTTTCACGCAATTTGGGTGCATAGATCCTGAGTACCAACAACAACCACCTCTGGCCGTAAGAACGGCCTTGATACGCCTGGACATTGAATCAAACAGAGCTTGGATGGCATGTACAGGTACAGCTGCCCATGCAGCTTCAACACAATACCATGGTTCATCAAGAGTTGTGACTGGCGTATTGTGACGAGACAGTTGCTCGGCCACCATTGACCAGACGTTTTCAGTTGGTGAGAGATCTGGAGAATGTGCTGGCCAGGGCAGCAGACGAACATTTTCTGTATCCAGAAAGGCCCGTACAGGACTTGCAACATGCGGTCGTGCATTATCCTGCTGAAATGTAGGGTTTCGCAGGGATCGAATGAAGAGTAGAGCCACGGGTCGTAGCACATTTGAAATGTAACGTCCACTGTTCAAAGTGCCGTCCAAGAGAACAGGAGGTGTCCGAGACGTGTAACCAATGGCGCCCCATTCCATGACGCTGGGTGATACGCCAGTATGGCGATGACGAATACACGCTTCCAATGTGCGTTCACCGCGATGTCGCCAAACACGGATGCGACCATCATGATGCTGTAAACAGAACCTGGATCCATTCGAAAAAATGACGTTTTGCCATTCGTGGATCCAGGCTCGTCGTAGAGTACAGTGATGCAGCGTCAAGGGTAACCTCAGCCACGGTCTCCGAGCTGATGGCCCATGCTGCTGCAAACGTCGTCAAACTGTTCGTGCAAATGGTTGCTGTCTTGCAAACGTCCCCATCTGTTGTCTCAGGGATCAAGACGTGGCTGCACGATCCGTTACAGCCATGCGGATAAGATGCCTGTCATCTCGACTGCTAGTGATAAGAGGGCGTTGGGATCCAGCACGGCGTTCCGTATTACCCTCCTGAACCCACCGAGTCCATATTCTGCTAACAATCATTGGATCTCGATCAACGCGAGCAGCAATGTCGCGATACGATATGCCGTAATCGCGATAGGCTACAATCCGACCTTTATCAAAGTCGGAAACGTGATGGTACGCATTTGTCCTCCTTACACGAGGCATGACAACAACGTTTCAGCAGGCAACGCCGGTTAACTGTTGTTTGTGTATGAGAAATCGGTTGGATATTTTCCTCATGTCAGCATCTTGTGTGAATGCTCTGAAAAGCTAATCATTTGCATATCGCAGCATCTTCTTCGTGTCGATTTGATTTCGTGTCTGTACTGTGTCATCCTCGTGGTGTAACAATTTTAATGGCCAGTAGTGTATCTTGCCAAATTCTGTCCAACTGACACTTTGTGTTGTCGAAGTCCCGAGCTGGTTGCGGGGCCCTGACCATAAGAGGGATTCGGCGACCTTCCTGGCCAAACTAGGGCATGGAAAGAACGAAGACAAGCAGTAGAAATTCATACGCGGGTGGGCATTACGATGCTGAAATGTAGGCCAAGAGTGGCTTGCCATGAAAGACAACAAAACCGGACATAGAATATAGTCGATGTACAGCTGACCTGTAAGGCTGCCGCGGATGACAACCAAATGGGTCCCTTTATGAAAGGAAATGGCACTCTAGACCATCACTCCTGGTTGTCAGGCCACATGGTGGGCGTCAACTACGTTCGTATCCCACTGCCGTCTGAGATGACTCTAGATACCTCTTCGGCCGAGAGTCTTCTTGGTTGTAGTAGAATTGCCTTCAGCGATGGGCCCCATTTGTAACTGAGCCTCAACGATCATCGAAGACGAGTCTCGAAACGCCCCAGGTAGTGATGGGATACCGACCTCACTGTTGCCCGCCATACTGCCCGACAAGTGGGAATGGTGGTCTGGGGTGCCACATCTTTTCACTGGAGAATGCCTTTGGTTGCCATAAGTGGCTCTCTTGCAGCAAACCGGTACGTTGACGATATTTTACGCCCGTTTTGTTGATTTTCGAGGCATGCTATCTTAGTCTTCATTTCAGTAAGATAATGCCCATCTGCACATGGCGAGAGTTTCCACTGCTTGTCTTCGATCTCGCCAAGCCCTATCTTGGCCAGCAAGATCCCCGGATCTCTCCCCAGTTCAGAAGGTTTAGAGCATTATGGACAAGGCACTGCAACCAGCTCGGGATTCTGTTGACATAACTTGCCAGCTGGACGGAATCTGGCACGGAATATCTCATGAGGACACCAAACAACTTTGTCAATCAGTGCTAAGCCGAATAACTGCTTGCATAAGGGCCAGCGGTAAACCAACGCGTTATTGACTTGGTCAATTTGCGATGCTCTTTCCCTTAAATAATAGTCCAGTTTTTCTAAAATCGTGATCTTTTGTTTTTCTGTACATGTAGATCACATCTATCGATTTTAGTCGCATTTGGATACTTCCTTCGTTCTAGGTTGTTTTTTTTCCTTCTTAGGGCGTGTTTTAAGCGAAGATCACGTGATAAGTTGTCTCTGGTGCTCCCTTCCACAGTAAGCTAAACTGGAAGTGAAGCTATTCCTGTCTGAGGTCTGGCTGGCTAAGTCCACATAGCCCATCGTGCAGAGCCGCCAATTGTTATCGAGTAGTAAGTACCCTTTCTTTCACGAGTGCTGGTCCCACAAGGTTCACAGGAGGAATCATGCGAAGTTTGTAAGGTAGGAGATGAGATACTGGTGGAAATGAAGCTGTGAGTGCAGGACTTGAAGACAAAGTTCGAGGACAGGGCGTGAAGTCAAGGCTTCCGGTCGGGCACACAGTTTTAATCTGCCAGATAGTTTCAGTGTGCAGACTGAGTTTCTTGGGTATAAGCTACTACTCTGACTCCTTTCTCACCTGCTTCCCTTTCATGAACTGCAACTATATAACCACAGTGTCGTTCCTGGTCAAGTTGATCACTACGAGTATCTGTAATAGTTAACGCCACACTACTCCTCTGGTTATCCACGAAGGGCGAGGCAAGGACAGAACACATATGCATTTGAAGCGACAATAGCACCACATAAAATGCCTGAAATAACATTAAGTATGTGGTATCATCGCCAGACACCACACTTGCTAGGTGGTAGCCTTTAAATCGGCCGTGGTCCATTAGTATACGTCGGACCCGCGTGTCGCCACTGTCAGTGATTGCAGACCGAGCGCCGCCACACGGCAGGTCTAAAGAGACTTCCTAGCACTCGCCCCAGTTGTACAGCCGACTTTGCTAGCGATGCTACACTGACAAATACGCTCTCATTTGCCGAGACGATAGTTAGCTTAGCCTTCAGCTACGTCATTTGCTACGACCTAGCAAGGCGCCATTACCAGTTTATATTGAGATTGTAATTAATGTATCAACAAGAGCGATGTTCTCCAATTATGGATTAAAGTTAAGTATTCAAGTAACTCAGTACTTTATTTAGTAGACTCAACTCCTTTAACTGTTCCATTCCTCACGCCAGTCTGCGTGAGCTTAAACGCGTGCATTTCGGCCTCCTCTAGCAACACGGTGTTGGCTCTTCTGCCAACACATCAAAGTAGGTGACGCCCTACCTTGAACTTGCTTTATTTCTTTTCATAAGCACACATATGGGTAGTGGTGCACTTCATACCATATTACGTTATCTACTGAGATAAAACTAACATTTTTCGCTTTATAATAACAACTTTAGTGGTATGGTGGTGTGTAGTTGTTTTGCTACGCACTATTCAGTGCGGTTTGGTTCAGCATGCAGGAAAGCTTAAAATAGTATACTGTCTTCCAAAATAATATCTAATTTATTTTTCGACAGTTCAGCATATGCACTGAAGAGATGTGGGAATAATGATTCATCATCAGCACTCCGTCTTTCATAGTTGAAAGTTTGTGACCCGTCACGAAATCTTCTTACCAGTCCGTCTCCATTTTTCCCAGTCTTCTGCATCTTGGAGCAGCTGGTCCCGTATTTGCCAGTCACGGTGTTCCATGTGCTGTTTTCCTCGTAACGTTTCTTCTACGACATTTGCAAGGAACTCGTTGTGTCGCATTTGTACCCCATGCTCTCGTGTCTTTTTTGCTCTACTGTTCTTCTAAATGTCTATTCTTCGACAATTAAAAAAATTTATGGACGAAGTCTGGAGAGTTTGGTCATTTTATACAATGTGAGACTTTCATACACAATATCATTCCGAGTAGGGGTAGTCACTCAATGAAATTCTCCTTGCTTTCCTCCTCTGGAGCTCGACGCTATTCTGAATTCAGTCCGTCGCATGAGATACAGACTGTGCTATCTGCCCCCACGGTTAGTGCTGTCTCAACAACGTAAGTGTATTGTATACAAAAGGCACAACGAAAACAGATTTTCGTCCATAAATATCAAAATGTAGACTCGTATTACGTGTGTTGTATTTTACAGAGCGGCCGCTGATGATGCTTTGCAAATAAAAGAGAAGCGCTTCTGATGTGAAACACTCTTAAAATTCAGTATAGTTCAGGCAAAAACACAGTAATTTATGTGTAACAGATACTGCACCAGATGTCCGTGCAAACAAACCTACCATGCAAACATTCCTAGTTCAGAACGTCATCAGGCTGGTTTGACGTGGCGTGCCGCGACATCCTCTCATGCACCGAACTCTTGATCCCGAAGTATCATCGCCACTCAGGGTCCTCAATTATTTGTTACATGATTGCAAGCTCTGTCATCGACCACAAGTTCCGCCCTGTACGACTCTCTTTAGTATTACGAAAGTTATTCCCGAGTGTCTTAACACATATTCTATCACCTCGTCCCTCCATCTTGCCAGTGCTTTTCACATACTAATTCTCTCGCCGATTATGTGGAGAAGCTCCTCTTGTCTCATCAGTTCACTTAAATTTCGGGGTCTTTCAGTAACACCACATCTCAAACGCTTCGGTTCTTTCATTTCTCGTTTTACTACCGCCTTTAATTCATTATCATACAACGGTGTGCTCTATAGGTACATGCTCAGGAATTTCTTCTTCACACCGAGACCTATGTGAAGTACTCATCAAGGAAAGCCCCCTTTGTAAGAGTCTGCTTCTTATATCCTTCATTTACGTGGTTGTTTGTCATTTCCCCAGGTGATACTAGAAATTCTGCAGTGTTACCTGCCCTCTCTGCTTTGTCTCATCGCAGTTCCTCCAAAGTTTTGTCAAACCAACTCTTCATCGATCGCGTTCAGCAACCATCTCCTTCTTCTCTTAGAGGTCCTCAATGTATTCTTTCCGCCTATCCACTTTCTCCTCTGCGCATAAGAGTGGAAAACCGTTCGCAGCCATTACTGTTGATGGTCATGCTTTTAATTTCACCGAAAGTTGTTTTCTTTGCGATATGGTGAATCTGTCCTTCCGAAGAAACTTCCTGTATGATTTGTTCACATTTTCCATCAGTTCTCTCCTCCTGACGGTGTTCTCCGCGTATTCCTTTTCTCGTCCACTGGGTAGAGAACCTCCTCTTTTCTTTACTTATCAGTTCACCTTTTTTTTTTTTTCAACGTGTGGCACCACATCCATTGTGCCTCAATTGTAGAGGGGGCGGGGGAATTACCACAAGAAAAGGATTTATAGTGTGACTGAAATATAAAATAGAGGAAAAGATGTAGAACATTAGAACATTTTCCTGTAACGAAGCAATGTACAACACTCCCCGTGGGTTGGCAAGACCGATATGTCCCTATTTTTGCTACAGCAACTGTACACGGAGAGATCGTCGTTGGAGGTGTGCAAGTCCGTCACATCTTGTAGTTGTTGATCTGAAATTGGCTAACCTGATTCTTCCAGGTGATGTCGCTCTCGCTGCAATGGAACCACTGGGCTTGGTCCCGCGGGATCTGGATACGAAGTTATGGCTGCAATGGTGAACTTTGAAGGGATTACTCAACCACTGGTTCATGCCTGTAAAGAGAGCACAACCTTTTAAATGGGGCGACATATAATTAACTACTGATCTTGTGTTGTTGTGACAGATACCATGCACTGCATATTACACTTCATTACACAATTACATTCCAGCCTGCGACTGTAAGCGGATTATCCAGATAATCTTGCGTACATACGCGAACTCAGAATCAAGGACCGCAAATATGCAATATTATCCACGAGCCTTACGGCCCTTATCGAAGACCACTTCCCATACTGAATATGGAAACCTCTGATAACGATTCGACAGACATGAACTTGAAGGTGTTTAACGATCCACTTCCGATATTGAATACGGGGCCACTTATACCGATTCGACATTTAATGACTAAATACAATAATTATAGTATTCAGTAAGAGCTACAACCGACACAAGTCCGCTACTGGTTGCTTTCCCCTGTCACTGGCCTTCCAGCTTTCTACGACACAGCGTAGGAACCAGCTACCTTGTCCCTCGGCCTATCAGCGCCGCGGTAATTTAGTCCGACTACAGTACATATTGTAACCTCCCCACAAAAATTTAAAAGAAAATGAATGACAATACTTAATACAAATGGGAGCCGAGTGTAACCTTCCCACCGAAATTTTAAAGTAACGACAATATTATTTAGAAATGCTAATGGAGATTGCGCTAAGTGTAACTTTCCCACAATGGAATCTACTGACAATGACAATTAAACAAAAATTAGCAATCTGACTCAAATATAAATTCTTCACAAAAATTAAAGTCCATTCAGTGATAAGAAAATTCAATTACACCGAAATATCGGTCTCTGGCCCTGTGCAAAACAAACAGAATTAAAGTCTTACCTCAGAATAACTGGATGTCAAATTTCTGCTCTTATCTTTCCGCACGGCTTGGAGGAACTGCATTGCAAATGATAATATTCCCTTTTTTTTTATTTTACTGAAATTTTTCTTTAACGGAAGTGGAATGAAAGGGGAAGTGCAACGAAATTTTTAGTTCAATAAAAATTAAATTTTTGAAAAAATGCTTTTGAAATAAAAATTATTATTGGGGCACTTGTTGAAGAATAATTACAATAAATAAATTTTTACATTATCTAATGATTATATTAATTAACACTATACCTCATTCAGCATCTTGACCAGTGTTGCTGACCGCCTACATCACACAACCGCACTGGGCTGCTACTACTGACCAACCGCTCTGCATGACGACTATTAGCGTACTGCACTACATGACGACTAGTAGTGAACTGCACTGCACGACTACTACTGACCGACTGCTCGTAACTAAATCGAGCTACAGACTCGCAACGACTACTGACAGAGTACTGCTCTGCATAGCGACAACTAGCGAACTGCTCGCAACACTCGCGCGGTCAAGCGCAGACCCTCTGGTCACAGATGCTACAATGCCTCGCCATCGCTGCTATGTTACATACGTGTTTCATAACCCTCCACTGGGGGGGGCAAAAATTTGGCAGCGATGGTGAGTCATTTGGACTTGCCAATCGCGGCAAATTTTTTTCTAATTAATAAACTTCTACAATTTACAGAATATTTAGATGTAGTACATGAATTAAATGTTGTGCACACGCACTAAGTACAAAATATTTAAGACAAAGACAAAATGTGAGTACAAAACATAGTAACAAATCAGAAAAAAGTATATACAAATTATTTGACAGATAACAAAGTGCACAGGCACTGAAAAAATTCTTTAGCATATTCAGAATGAATAAACAGACTTGCAAAAAAAAAAAAAATCGTGTTGATAAGTGACATGAGTGTACTCGCACTGGAGTTGAGAACATATCAGAAAATGATGAAATGTATATACAATTAGTAACAAATGACATAAGTGCATACGCATTGAAGTATTGAATATACAGAATAGTACAAATCATATTGAAAAATGAGAAAAGTGCACAGGCACTGAAGTTCAGTAGAAAACATATTAACACCTAACATAAGTGCACATGCACTGTAGTTCAGAACATATCCTTAAAATAAAAAATGTATACACAATATAAAAGACAAGAGTGCACATACTGTACTTGAGAACAAATCGAAAAAATAAATGTCTTTAGCATTTTCGCAATAAATAAACATAATGGCAAAAAATCATGTCCAAAGTGCACACGCACTGAAAAATGTCTTTAGCATTTTCACAACAAATAAACATAATGGCAAAACATCATGTCGACCAGTGACATAAGTGTACTCGCACTGGAGTTCAGCGTATCGAAAAATGTATAACCCACGAACATAAAACATGTTACCAAAAAAATGATTTTCACTATGTGACAAGAATTAGGATAGGAAAGGGAAGGATTGCATCATGGTTGTAGCACTTTAGATTGCACACAGCTGTTCTGAAAGTCCATATCTTTCCACAGAAGTACAACACCAAGTGACACAACTTGAAGTTCTTTTCCCATCAGAATTTATCAGTGTAGCCAAGACACTGAACTGTCGTAGTAATGTTCCATGTTTTCATTTTGGCAGTACATTAGGTACACCAAACAGTGGGACCATAATAACGTCTTCATCGCTCACGGTGGTGGACAGCATGTCGTGTCAACACCACGCTCTTACAAGGCACACCCACGTAGAATTAGTGCAAAACCAAAGATAGTGCTCCATGATCACTAGGATAAACAGGACAAATGGACATTGCAGTAATTCAGGGTAGTTAGCTCATGAGGTGAAGGACATCAAGTCACATAATATTGACAATTACAGACTTAATTAGTAGTTTGTGGCATTCATAGCCCGGTTATTGAACATTTCTGTACCAAGTATGTAGTATTACAGAAAAATGTTCATTAATTGTTTTACATAGAATCAGTACCCTTCTTTTACTAGTTACAAAGTATAGTATGGTTAATTAATCATTTGTCTAATTACAGTTAATTAATCATTTGTCGTTAATTAATCATTTGTCATTCCAATAGTAAGAATCATTAGTCTTCTCCTAATTACAAAGCATAATTAAACAGTAGCATAGTTAATTAATTATGTGTCATTCCAATCTAGTAAGAATCATTAGTCTTTTCCTAATTACAAAGCATTATGAAACAGTCACATTCATTTCCAATAACAAAGTATGGCATCGTTAATTAATCATTTGAAATTCCAATATAGTAAGAATTATTAGCCTTCTCCTAATTACAAAGCATAATTAAACAGTAGCATAGTTAATTAATTATGTGTCATTTCAATCTAGTAAGAATCATTAGCTGGCATCACGGGTAATCGTATTACAATAAACAGTGGCAGTCCTTGGCCAGTTACAAAGTATATTTAGTATGACAGAATAATGTTCATCAGAAGTCTTAGTTGAAAAGGAGAGTCAATTATTGGCCTAGCATTAACATAATACATTGAGTGATACAAATTATTGGCACTCATTGGCCATTAACCAAAACATGAAAACTCAACATGGAAAACAAGAGCTAATTAATGGCATAATTAATAACATAATTCGTTGATTGACATTAATTATTGGCACTCAGTGGCCAGCAAGTATTGAATAGAATCATCATTCAGTATTATTCAGATTATTACGAAGTCATTATTAAAAATCAGTTAATTACAGTCATAGTATTAATAATCATGCGCATTATAAATAGTCTCATTACAATAACAGTGGCAGTTATTAGCTAGTGACAAAGCATTATCTTAAATATATACTTTTTTTTGTCTCATTAAGAAGTCATTACTCAAGCGACATACTATTCAGAGCTAATCAGTATTATTCAGAATTATCATAAACTAGTGACATTATGTGGGACTGGTAGTACATTTTTTTTTTTTTTTGTTAGCAATGCATTGCGTTGGGATCGATAATTAATTGCTGAAGCATAACACTATTTGTTTTTGACCTATTGCTGCAAATGAGGATAGTAACGTCATTCGTCATGAGTCAGCTGTAGCAAGATTATGTAACAAGGCAGTATATGTGATCACATTTATAAACGATACACAAATGGGTAAAAATAAAAATGCAAGTACTAGAACAGGTATAATAACTAACAGGTTTAGTAAGTATCATGAAAAGCTTCTCCTGGAAAAAATACAAAATGGATTATTGACCTAAAAGAAGAAACGCACACTATGCTGAAAAGTAGTGAACTTCGAATTAACAGGTAGTGAAATGTGTATAAAATGTGTTCCATAGCTGTCCTTTCCAAAACTTTCTGTCATCCTACTATGCAATGTAACACCTGCTGTCAAAACAAACTGCAACAAATACTTAAATAACTACATAGCATAAATACATAACTTCAACATTATCCTCATCTGTAAAGAAAACTTCATTATCCATATCATCATAACTTCACTATTATCATCACCTGTAAAGAAAAACTTCATTATTCATAATACCATTTCCCTCATCATTATTCATCAGTATTCATTATCATCTGCAAAAAATAACTTCATTACTCATTATACAACTATTCCTTATCTCTAGCATATTTCATCACTAAAACTAAGATGTGTAGTTCAGTCTGACAGCCTGCATCAATCACCTTGTATTCTGAAAGAAAAAATTAGTTAAGACTGCTATTCTACGATGAGTATAGTATATTCTTGTTAATGTTTGTTAATCCTGATCCATTTACTCTTCCTCATAAAGTTATTGCATCTCCTTTCGTTTATTCCGTAGGTGAAATTCCCATTTCTGTTGAATTTATTTCTTACATGCATCATTTCTTTCTGAAACTGATAAACAAAGATTAATGTCCTGCTTTTAAATCATATACCCACTAAATAATGACTGGTTTATGGTAACATACTTAAGCATACAGCATAACATGACAGAAAACGTAATATGTCAAAGACATTGACAGTGTTCAGATGCAAAAATGTACATAGAATATCACAATGCAGCAGCAAAAAATGTAAAACAGTCACGATCTTGAGATGTCATAGGGCAAAAAAAAAAAAAAATGTCAAAGTCGACTGGTGTGTGTTATATCTTAACTATTTCACAGTGCATATAAACAAAACTGGAATACAATCGTACATAACAAAGACAAAATGTGACGTTCGTTGTGTTCAGCTTGAATGTAGTGTAGTTAATAGAGGCGAGAATTAAAGACTTTAATGAAAAAAAAAATGTAATGAAATTAACATGTCATTAACTAACATTGCATAATTAGTCATAAAATACGTAAGTTCGTCTGGAAAAGTATGTGCGGTCTGATGTGTAACGACAAGAAAAGCGACCTGCTAACATTACCTTGTCGGGCACTTGCCAAGAAAAAATACGATAATCATCAGTAATTAGTCAGGCGAAATAATTGCGTTAGTAAATGGCATTATAGTGTGTTGAATCATACAGTGGTTTCACTCAATAAACGGTTTAATGTTTGAGATATGGTGATTGCCTTTCGATTTTCTGGTTCTCAAAGTTTCGACGTGTACAACATTGGGGTGAGGGATGCTGCGAATCCGATATGGACCTGCGTATAGAAGTTCAAATTTACTGCACTTACTTTTTATTTTGCTGGATAAATAGTGTGTACGCACTAATATCTTCTGTCCAACGTGAAAGTCGCGGCGTGTACAAACCTGTTTTTGCTGTCTTCTCCGGCGCTCTGCGGCACGTTTGATGTTGTTCAGCGCAATGTCAATTATTTCGTGGTGTCGTAGTCGCCTACATTTGGGTAATTTTACTAATTCTTTAATGTTGTTCGGTGGTTCAACGTTTTTCAGTATAACAGTCGGAGATAGCATAGTGGATTCATTTGGAATGGAATTAATTACATCTTGGAATGAGAGTATGTGTGTATCCCAATCAATATGTCTTTTGTGGCAGTATATTCGGCACAGCTTACCAATTTCGTTCATTAATCTTTCACAGGGGTTCGAAGAAGCGTGGTACTTGGATATATAGATCGGAGAAATGTTTCTGGCTCGTAACGTGCGTGTCCATACGGTACTACGAAATTGAGATCCATTGTCAGAAATTACTCTCATTACATGCCCTACATGAGATAGAAAATGTTTTACAAATGCTTTCGAAACAGTTTTAGCAGTAGCTTTGCGTAATGGAGTGAAAGTAACAAATTTTGAAGTGAGTTCAACAGCGACAAAGATGTAGCAAAAACCTCTGTTAGTTCTCGGAATCGGACCAAAAATATCTACTGCGGCCATGTGTCTTAATTTAACAGGTATAATGGGATATAAAGGAGGAATATGTGAAGTGGTGTCTGATTTAGCTTTCTGGCAAATTTTAAAAGACGCTAAAACTCGTCGAATACGTTTCTCCATGTTGGTAAAATAACAGTTCTGTCTCAGTATAAGAAAACATTTTCGTGCTCCGTAATGTGCGTAGCTTAAATGAGTTACCAAATTAATTTGTTAACCAGTTCGTCAGGTATGCATAATAACCAATTGTTGCTGTCAGGATGAGAGCGGCGAAACAGAATGTCATTGCGTACAATATAATGGTTTCTAATCGTAACATTATTCCTATCTTGCCAAAGGTGTTTAATTTCTTTCCACACGTTGTCTTTATTTTGCTCCTTTGCTATGTCCTGTAATGACGATGAAATAAAGTTTTCAAATGCAACTTGTTGAATGTACATGACACTGAAATTTGTTTTGCAGAAGTTGGTTGCTACGTCTTGCTGATTGTTGCCGAGAGAACGCGATAGTGCGTCTGCTATAACGTTTTGTGTGCCGGGAATGTGAACAGATGCCTAAATCTCGTAAAAGCCCATACAACGCATAATGTTTCAAGTTCTGTAACAGAATAATTTCGTTCAGCAGGTGACAGAATGCGACTTGCAAACGCGATGTTTTTAATTACTATTGAACCATCTTCTTCTATTTCCTGGAAAATGTGTGCGCCTAAAGCGGTGTTGGAACTGTCGGTGGCAATGGAAAAATTTCTGGTAAGATCTGGGTGCGATAAAAGTGGTGCATTCAACAGAGCATGTTTCAAATAACATTCTCGTGAGCAAAATTCTGCGTGTCAAAAGTAATGTTTGCGTTACTGTAATATGCAATCTGTGCTGTATCTGGTTAAGTTCTATCGTACGTGTTATTATTTACGGGCGAATGTTGTGGCATATCCACTATATGAACTGTTCTGTTATTTCTTACTGACGTGTTACGCTATGGATGACACCTATTGTCTGTTTCATTCATGATTATTTGTTGTTGCTGCTGATAAGATCGACTGTTATTAAATGTACGCTGAAAATTGTGCTCGTTATTTTTACGTCTGTCATGGTAGTAATTTCTATACGGCGCATTGCGATACGAGTTGAAATAGTGTGTTGTCTGTACGTGGTTATTTCTTTGCTGCCATGCGTTACTATTTGTTGGGGCTGGGACTATACGTGCACGCGGCGAAACATTGAAGTTTGGTTGACCTTGCAGACTGCATTGGTGGTTAGGTATGCTAAGCGGCTTACTTTCATGCTGCTGTGGTGAAAAACATCTATTGTTACAAAAATATGGTTCCTATTGCTGATAATTTTACACATACTGATGATTACGACTTTTATCTGTTATTTAAGTTCTCGTGATTCTGGAGTGCCTAATGAAAATTGTCACATTCGGTAAAAATTTATCACATCGGGTTTTCTTTAGTTATTTTTCTTAATTCTAGGTAGAGCAATAGTTAAAGAGCAGTTTTGATAGATATAAAGGATAGTAGAAGAAAAGGCAGCAGTGCAGAAAACTAAAGATGAAACAGCACTACTACAGCTCGGGGCCCTATGCTCGCTACGGCAGATATTCATTAAAGCGTAATGAATCCCCTGAGGTCCTTTACGCACTGAGAATAAATTTTAGTTTTTGCGTTACAGGCAATAGCGGTAAAAATTCAAAAGCAAATAGTTGTATCCAAGTTAATTCTAGTTTCTTCATTATAGGGAATGCTGTTGTAAATACAAAAATAAATTGTCGCATCTGGTTCAAAGCTAGCTTCTGCATTACAGGTAATAGCGGTGAATGTACAAAGATAAATTGTCGTATACAGTGCAAAGCGTGTATCTGTGTTCTGCCATTATTAAATTCCTTACATTTTCTTACAAATGCACACTGCTTATTATCAACGTTCTCGTCACTGAATTTAAAAACACGTTCGGGTTTGTGTGTGAATCTGTTTGTTTGTGTCATTTCGTACTTCAAGTTACGTAACTTTTCAGATTTTAAGTCGCGTAGCTTTTCAGATTTTAATTCGCGTAGTCTCTGTAAATTGTTCACATTATACACGCTGCGTAAATCTGACAAATGTTCGCTAAGTGGCGTCTGCTGTGTTGAGTTATTAACCGAAATACTTTTCATTTCTGTTACTTCTTGTTGTAAACTCGACAACTTCCTACGCAACGTGTTATTAGATGAATTGATCTCATTAATTGTCAGCTGTAAATTTTGAAATTCAGGTGTTTGGTTAAATGAAACCGGTGCAGTATCGTCTGATTTATTGTCATTAGTATTTTCGATAACATCAATACGACTGGCCAATTCATCACATTTTTCAGTCAGTATTTTAACCTGATCATCGGTTTTAGAATCAGACGCATTAATCTGTTTTTGCAACTTACGCGTAGTTTCGCTCAGTTTTTTAACATCAGCTTTGATGACATCGCAATCCTGTGTTAGATCTAATTGTTCGAATCTGTCTGTCACTGTTTGAATATTTACTGTGTGTGTATCTGTTTTTGATTTAAGATCAGAAATTTCATCCCGTAATTCCGCGTTCAACTGTTCTATGGTATTAATTTTGCCGGACACTGTAGTAATATTATTGTCTACATACGTCTTCGCTTTCGCGAACATTTTACGTTTGTCCTCTTGTCTTTGTGCAGTGATTGTTTCCATAACCTGACGTTTGACTTTATTTTGATCTTGAATAAATTTGCGGAAACGCGTATCACTGTTCTGTATGTGCTGATTAAAGCGCTCGTTAATCTGAGTGTTCTGCTGTTCGAATTTCGCGTCTATCTTTGCGTCCATTGTGCGCGAAAGTTCTACCGTTATTGCTTTAAACTCGTCCCGTAATTGTGTAGCTTTTTCAGAGCATTGTTTAGCGACTTCGCTAATTTCGTCTCTGAGTGTTTCTGTTGCGGCTGTCTGCATTTCCCTTAATTCTTGCGCAACAGACTTTATTTCTTCGCTATTTTTTCGTGAACAAGCCTCAATTTTCACGCGCAACTGTTCCTTAGTGTCATGGCACTGCGCGGCAACGGCTCTTATTTGTTCACTAAGCTGTCTGGAATTGTCGTCTAATTTTTCATTCTGTTGTCTGACCTGTTCACTAAGTTGTTTGAGATTTTCGTCATTATTGTCAAGTTTCTCGTTCTGTTGTTTGACCTGTTCACTGAGTTGTTTAAAATCTTCACTTTGTTTGTCTAATTTTTTATTCTGTTCACTAAATTGTTGTTTGAGATTTTCGTCATTTTTATTAAATTTTTCATTAAACTGTTTGAAATTTTGCCGCAAAAATGCCATAATTAGATCCGATTCAAGATTAGCATTTCTATTCTCTGTGCTGTTCAATAGTGGATCTGGAACTTTCTCGCTTACTGTAACCATTTGGTTATTCTGAGATTTAGAAAAAAGTTTGTCAGTCGGATGTACACTGTCAGACATTATTTCGGAATTAAATAAATCCGTCCTACTTTCAGTACACTGTTCATTTTCACTAGACAAATTTGTCTGTACGTTACTTGAATTTTCCAAATCGGGTGTGTTAAGCTCGGCAGCGCTCATTACAATAGAGCGTTCTGCGTCATCAATTGTCATCCAATTAACAGACGAGACAATTGAGTTCGTTTGCTCATTATCAGGGTAAAAGTCATCACTAGTGGTTGGAATGCACTGATTGTTAGTGAATGCAGGATTGACATCATTACACTGCGTGTCACAATTACTATCAGTCACGTTGTTTAAGTCGGTAATTTCGTTCTAAATACCTCGCGATACACTATTCACAGTCTTTCGCGGCATTTTTACAGTAGTCACAATTATTCACAAAACAAATAAGTACAATGCAAAAGCAACACACAAATACAACAGAGCAAACGAATTGTCGTTGATCTGTGGAAAGAAAAGTCACAAGTTAATAAAAGCGTTGCGCCAAATCCTAATTATACTTAAGCACATAAGAGCAGATATCTGACTGTTTTTCAAAAGACTCTCACGAAATACGATCCTGGACTGGGTGTCGCCAAGTGTAACCTCCCCACAAAAATTTAAAAGAAAATGAATGACAATACTTAATACAAATGGGAGCCGAGTGTAACCTTCCCACCGAAATTTTAAAGTAATGACAATATTATTTAGAAATGCTAATGGAGATTGCGCTAAGTGTAACTTTCCCACAATGGAATCTACTGACAATGACAATTAAACAAAAATTAGCAATCTGACTCAAATATAAATTCTTCACAAAAATTAAAGTCCATTCAGTGATAAGAAAATTCAATTACACCGAAATATCGGTCTCTGGCCCTGTGCAAAACAAACAGAATTAAAGTCTTACCTCAGAATAACTGGATGTCAAATTTCTGCTCTTATCTTTCCGCACGGCTTGGAGGAACTGCATTGCAAATGATAATATTCCCTTTTTTTTTATTTTACTGAAATTTTTCTTTAACGGAAGTGGAATGAAAGGGGAAGTGCAACGAAATTTTTAGTTCAATAAAAATTAAATTTTTGAAAAAATGCTTTTGAAATAAAAATTATTATTGGGGCACTTGTTGAAGAATAATTACAATAAATAAATTTTTACATTATCTAATGATTATATTAATTAACACTATACCTCATTCAGCATCTTGACCAGTGTTGCTGACCGCCTACATCACACAACCGCACTGGGCTGCTACTACTGACCAACCGCTCTGCATGACGACTATTAGCGTACTGCACTACATGACGACTAGTAGTGAACTGCACTGCACGACTACTACTGACCGACTGCTCGTAACTAAATCGAGCTACAGACTCGCAACGACTACTGACAGAGTACTGCTCTGCATAGCGACAACTAGCGAACTGCTCGCAACACTCGCGCGGTCAAGCGCAGACCCTCTGGTCACAGATGCTACAATGCCTCGCCATCGCTGCTATGTTACATACGTGTTTCAATATATACTGCTGTCTAGCTCCGTCAATGTCGTGCTCTTACGTGGCTGACGCCAAGCCACCACGAATTCCTCTCCTGTGCAAACCTCTTCATCTCAGAGTGGCACTTGCAATCTACGTCCTCAATTATTTGATGGATGTGTTCCAGTCTCTCTCTTCCTCTACCGTTTTTGCCATCTATAGCTCCCTCTAGTACCATGGAAGTCATTCTCTGAAGTCTTAACAGATGTCCTATCACCCTATCCCTCCTCCTTGTCAGTGCTTTCCACATATTTCTTTCCCTTCCGATTCTGCGCAGAATCTCCTCATTTCTTTCCTTATCAATCCACCTAATTTTCAACATTCGTCTGTAGCATCACATCTCAAATGCTTCGATTCTCTTCTGTTCCGGTCTTCCCATACTACATGTCTTACTACCATACAAAAAAATGCTGTGCTGCAATCGTAGATTCTGAGAAATTTCTTCTTCAAGTTAAGGCCTATGTTTGACATTAGTAGACTTTTATTTGCGAGGAATGGCCTTTTTGCCAGTGCTAGTCTGCTTTTCATGCCGTCCTTGTACCGTCTGCGATTGGTTATTTTGCTGCCGAAGATGTAGAATTCCTTACCTTCATCTACTTCGTGACCATCAACCTTAAAGTTAAGCTTCCCGCTGTTCACATTTCTGTTACTTCTCATTACTATCGCCTTTCTTCGATTTACTCTCAATCCATATTCTGTGCTCATTAGACTGTTCATTCCATTCTGCAGGTCATGTAATTCTTCTTCGCTTTTACCCAGAATAGCAATGTCACCAGCGTATCGTATCACTCATGTCCTTCCACCTTGGATTTAAGTTCCACTCCTTAGCTTTTCTTTTATTTCCATAATTGCTTCTTCGATGTACAGATTAAACAGTAGAGCCGAAAGACTATATCCCTCTCTTACACTCTTTCTCATCCGGGCATTTCGCTCTTGGTCGTCCACTCTTGTTTATCGCTCTTGTATATATTGTATATTATCCGTCTCTCCCTATAATCTACCCCTATTTCTCCAGATTTTCGAATATCTTGCGCCATTTGACATTGTCGAACGCTTTTTTCGGGTCGATAAATACCATGAACACGGCTTGATTTTTCGTTAGTCTTGCTTCATTTATCACACAATTGTTACAAATGGGATATATTTCTGGCGAGTATAAGATGAAATCTTGGAAAACGAGCAAGCTCACATAATAATGAAAGCGAAAGAAAGTGCCTACACTGTTATGCGCGGTCGTGTTTCTCCATTATTTCGCCGACGGAGAAAGTACTGAAGCCAACACTTCTAAATATGATGCCTTTCCTTCACTGCACGGCTTTCTATTCCAGAGGGATGGCAGGTAAGGTTTTGACGTCCCTTCGACGTTGGGGGTCACTACACACGGATACAAGTTCATGCAAGGCGAACATTGAGAAGAAAATATGTCGTGAAACTTCCTGGCAGATTAAAACTGTGTGCCCGACCGAGACTCGAACTCGTGACCTTTGCCTTTCGCGGGCAAGTGCTCTACCATCTGAGCTACCGAAGCACGACTCACGCCCGGTGCTCACAGCTTTACTTCTGCCAGTACCTCGTCTCCTCGGGCACACAGTGTTAATCTGCCAGGAAGTTTCATATCAGCGCACACTCCGCTGCAGAGTGAAAATCTCATTCTGAAAATGTCGTGTCTGTTTTTGTCTTACGCAATTTAGAGAAATCGCGGAAACGTACAGTGTTTAAGTATCGCTGGACGGATGCTTGAAGCAACTTGCACACGAGCGGTAAGCCCCTGCGCTAACCACAATGCCACCTAGTCATATCCTTTACTTCACCAAGGCGCGCATCTGTCTGTGGTGCTTGTGGCATAAGGATTTCAGAGCAGCACTGCCTAATGTTTGAAGAAATTTATGTAGGACTGTTTTAATTTATTGTTTTAATTGACTGTTTTTTTTTTAATTTGAAAAGGTCAATATTTTTAGGGCCTTATTTCTTGAATTGGATCGAGATTGTTATTATTGTAATTCAACGGCTGTCTCATTCACCATTTTGAACGCCTTCTTGTTTGTAATGTCAAACAAACTTATTTTTTCTTCAACTGTTTGTGTTGTTTTCAAAAAATCCACTCCTGACCATTAAAAATGCTACACCAAGAAGAAATGCAGATGATAAACGGGTATTCATTGGACAAATATATTACTAGAACAGACATGTCATTACATTTTCACGCAATTTGGGTGCATAGATCATGAGAAATCAGTACCCAGAACTACCACCTCTGGCCGTAATAACGGCCTTGATACGCCTGGGCATTGAGTCGACCAGAGCTTGGATGGTGTGTACAGGTACAGCTATCCATGCAGCTTCAACACGATACCACAGTTCATCAAGAGTAGTGACTGACGTATTGTGACGGGCCAGTTGCTCGGCCGCCATTGACCAGACGTTTTCAATTGGTGAGAGACCTGGAGAATGTGCTGGCCAGGGCAACAGTCGAACATTTTCTGTATCTAGAAAGACCCGTACAGGACCTGCAACATACGGTCGTGCATTATCCTGCCGAAGTGTAGAGTTTCGCAGGGATCGAATGAAAGGTAGAGCCACGGGTTGTACAATATATGAAATGGAACGTCCACTGCTCAAAGTACCGTCAATAGGAACAAGAGGTTGAAACTTCCCCTTTGAACAATTATACAGGACTGTGCTTAAACTGACACACAATATTTTGTTAGCGCAACGCAATCTGACTTTCAAAATTCCCTACAAAAGAATGGCCCTGACTAACATTAAACTATACCTTTCACAAATCACTTACCTCACAAAAATCTTCGCTGCTCAAGCTACTGCAATACAGCGAGCGCCACTACTGCCAGATAAATAAAAGATTCAAACTATGGAAGGCACTAACTACTGACAGGGATAGTTAGCAAATGAAAGATATTAATAGAGAACAAACAATGTATTTACCTTGATATCATCATATATAAATATAGCAGTTCATGACAAATTGCAAACTCCGCCATCTCTCTCCCCACATCCACCACTGCTGGCGGCTCACCTCCAACTGCGCAACGCTACGCGCTGTTCACATCCAGCTGCCGCTGCCCAACACTACAATGGCAGACAACAATGCAAAACTAGCCACAGACTGCACACAGCACAGCCAGTGATTTTCATACAGAGGTGGCGTTACCAATAAAAAAACTTAAACAGCCTACTTACAAGGTGACCGAGACGTGTAACCAATGGTACCCCATACCATCACGTCGGGTGATACGCCAGTATGGCGATGACGAATACACGCTTCCATTGTGCGTTCACCGCGATGTCGCCAAACACGGATGCAACCATGATGATGCTGTAAACAAAACCTGGATTCATCCGAAAAAATGACGTTTTGCCATTCGTGCATCCAGGTTCGTCATTGAGGCGTCAAGGGTAACCGCAGCCATCATCTCCGAGCTGATAGACCATGCTGCTGCAAACGTCGTCGAACTGTTCGCGCAGATGATTGTTGTCTTGCAAACGTCCCCATCTGTTGACTCAGGGATGGAGACGTGGCTGCACGATCCGTTACAGCCATGCGGATAAGATGCCTGTCATCTCGACTGCTAGTGATACGAGGCCGTTGGGATTCAGCACGGCGTTCCGTATTACCCTCCTGAACCCACCGATTCCATATTCTGCTAACAGTCATTGGATCTCGACCAACGCGAGCAGCAATGTCGCGATACGATAAACCGCAATCGCGATAGGCTACAATCCGACCTTTATCAAAGTCGGAAATGTGATGGTATGAGCCGGCCGGAGTGGCCGTGCGGTTTTAGGCGCTACAGTCTGGAACCGGGCTACCACTACGGTCGCAGGTTCGAATCCTGCCTCGGGCATGGATGTGTGTGATGTCCTTAGGTTAGTTAGGTTTAATTAGTTCTAAGTTCTAGGCGACTGATGACCTCAGCAGTTGAGTCGCATGGTGCTCAGAGCCATTTGAACCATTTTTTGTGATGGTACGCATTTCTCCTCCTTACACGGGTATCACAACAACGTTTCACCAGGCAACGTCGGTCAATTGCTGTTTGTTTTATGAGAAGTCGGTTGGAAACTTTCCTCATGTCAGCACGTTGTAGGTGTCACCACCGGCGCCAACGTTGTGTGAATGCTCTGAAAAGCTAATCATTTGCATATCACAGCATCTTCTTCCTGTCGGTTAAATTTCGCGTCTGTAGCGCGTCATCTTCGTGGTGTAGAAATTTCAAAGGCCAGTAGTGTATGTATAATAAAAGTTGTTGTTCAAGGATATCGCACGTAGAACTGGTTGCAGTCAACAAAACTGCTGTGAACGTGCGTACGTTAGTTACTGCCATGACTGATTTGGCTCCAAAACACATTTTTGCGAACCATTAGGAGTGCAGTGGATAAGAAACGAAGCGTAGCAATTATACACTTCCAACCTGTCTGAACTGTTTTACAAGCGGGCTCGAAACGAGGAGATTCAGAGAGAACTTGTAACGGCACACGCAATCTCCTGTAAGGTTTCTCGCTGCATTCACAGCGGCCAGTAGAGGTATCATAAACCAGCAACTCGCTTTGCTAAGATAATGGTCCAGTGAATGGCACATAAAGACTGAATTATGTGAATGACTAACGCACGAATATTTAACTGTTGATGTATCGCTCCTTTTTAACTTTTTATTTTTTAATCCTCAACTTGGTGGCCTGGTTGCGAAGTTTACAGAGCGTATTTCGTGACTTCAATTGTGTATAGGAATTGCTTTAACTTTCCCGCCATTGTTGCAACGAGGTTGCAGTGAATTTATGAGCTTGCTTTGCTGCAACACCCAAAACCCTCAGCGTCTGAAAACGACTCAGCTGTTTCATCAGACAGAAAGAAATGATGTCCTCTCACTTGTCTCTGTCTGGTTATTCAACTTCCGCAGCCCTTATAATTTAATACAGTTTCCCAGCCAGTTTAACCTCTTTTCTTCTTTCAAGTCATTAATTTGAAATCATCTCACAATACAGATGTCTGACAAAACAGTATGAATATCCGTTTAAAGGACAGCGCAAATAGTCTGAATTCTTAAGGAAGTCGATATAAATAAATACGGAGTGTTGGCCAACGGGAATCCAAACCCCTCATCCTAGAGAAGATGATGGAAAAGGTCTGTAGTTTTTCCACAGTTTTTTCAATAGCTTCCACTAAAGCTCAAGAAAACTCAGAAGGTTAAACTGCAGAGGCTAAATAGGGTGACCTTCATCCAGCATTACATATTGCACCCTATAAGCGTATCTGGAGTCATCTCAGAAAATATAAACGTCTGCTGGGAACAAAGACAAGCGCCATTGCATGAAAATGGCCGCCTATAACGATTTCTTGTCTTGATTTCTCTTCTCTCTTATGGCCCTAACTGTTTACCGGCCACGTTACACTCCTGAAAATACTTTCAGGAGGAACTTTCTAACATTTACATTTTCAGTCGCTGGGAAAATATTTCTCGTTTTCAGAAAAGATGTTCTTTCGTATTGCGATTCAGCATTTACTACCCCCTTACTTCGTACATTGTCAGTTATTTTGCGGCCTGAACAACAAAACATGTCTACTCCTTTCAGTGTCTCATTTTGTAATCTAATTCCCTTAGCATCGCCTGTTTTCAATTCGACTAAAGATCATAAGCATTGTTTTCTTTTGTTAATTTTCATCCTAAACCTGTTTTCAAAACATTATCCGTTTCTTTTAACTGATCTTGGAAGTCCTTTGCCACTTCTGACAATGTCGTCAGCAGACCTGAGAGTTTTATTTCTTCTTCCTGAACTTTAATTCTCTTTCTAAATGTCTCCTTGGTTTCTTTTACTGCCTGCCCAATGTACAAACTGAATAGCATCACAGTAATAGTCTACAATCCTGACTTTCTCCCTTCTCAACTAATGCTTCCCTTTGTTGTATTTCTGCTCTCATAACTGCTGTCAGGTTTATGTGCAAGATTTAGGTAAGCTTATGCTCCCTGTATTTTAACATTGCTACCTTCAAAATTTCGAAGGGTGTATCCAACCAACATTGTTAAAAGTTTCTCTAAATCTATGAATTCTATAAACATAAATGTGCCATTCTTCAACCTATCTACTAAGATAAGCCATACGGTGAAGGTCCACTAACTTGGTAGTTTTAACTGTAAAGTTTTCCAGAACTTTTAAAAATAGGTATTTTGGTAAATTTCTATGTCCTCTTTCGAATTTTTACTTCGCCACCTTGTATCTTTGCCGCTCGCTCCGCCATATTGGAAAAATGGCACTCTAAAGCAGTTTTTGAATATTATCTCCTCCTCAGCCGATTTAGTAATGAAAACAGCTATATAATAAATTGAACTATAGAACATTTCATATCATTCATACGGTAACTTTTTCTAATGAATAGTTATAGCGTAGGTACGCTACAAAGTCTACTCCAACACGCGTTTTTGGCAAAATGGTCATTCCCATACTGCCAATGAGGTAAAGTAAGTGGTTTTTCTTTGTGGTATACCCAGTAGAACTCGAAATCGGGAATTACCAGGATAAGGGAAGTGACACTGAAGGCCTACGTCAAAAAATGTTTCAAATGGCTCTGAGAACTATGGGACTTAACAGCTGAGGTCATCAGTCCCCTAGAACGTAGAACTACTTAAACCTAACTAACCTAAGGACATCACACACATCCATGCCCGAGGCAGGATTCGAACCTGCGACCGTAGCGGTCGCGCGGTTCCAGACTGAAGCGCCTAGAATCGCTCGGCAACAACGTCCGGCTGAAGGGCTACGTCCCTTTAACTAACATCATTTATCCTTGAACAACTGAATTGAAATTGATTTGACATTACAAACATAAACGCGTTCAAATGATGAATGAGACAGACGTTGAATTACGATAATGATAACCTCAAACCAATTCAAGAAATGAGACCTTAACTATATTTGCCTTTTTAAAAATTTTAAATTAAACACTTTTAAATAAACCAGCCAGTTTAAATAATTGAAATAGTACGAGATAAATTTCTTCAAAACATTAGGAAGACTCCCGAGAGATTTACACCAAAAGATTTACAAAAAAACTTAGAATAAGGATACGATATGTATGTGCGATGCCAGTTAATCAAAGGCCTCTTGGTCGGCAGCAAAATGTCATTTACAGTGCAAGTCAGATAACATAATCTATCAGCTGACCGAGCGGGGTCGCGCAGTGGTTAGCACACTGGACTCGCATTCGGGAGGACGACGGTTCAGTCCCGGGTCCGGCCATCCTAATTTAAGTTAACCGTGATTTCCCTAAATCGCTCCAGGCAAATGCCGGGATGGTTCCTTTGAAAGGGCGCGGCCGACTTCCTTCCCCGTCCTTCCCTAACTCGACGAGACCGATGACGTCGCTGTCGGGTCTCCCCAAACAACCCAACCAACCTAACTCTAGTCAACTTGAGCACAGACAGCCGAGAAGTGCGACTGCAAACATCAGCAAGCCGGGCTATGACCTGCTCGAGAGCTGTGCACACGGCTCACGGGGCGAGCAGCCGCCGGCGCCGAAACACTGTTGCAGCTACTAACAAGTGCTGTTAACAACAAGAAAGATGAGTGTCTCACTATATTACACTAGAAGTTATACTTTAACCATGATTCCACCTGTAGAGCGTTTCCAACAAGGTGATACGCCCTAGGAAAAAAGCTTTCTTTAACAGAAAACTACAGAAAGGAAGCTACAATTTGTGCCAGAAAGCACTATAGTAAAGTACTCGTTTGGATCTTACCATTAACTGGAGCTCACAACATGCTTAAAAGGCCTGGAAAATAGTGATACCAGAGCCCACAAGCTCCTAAAACATCGAGAAATCAAATATCAGAACTTAGAAACAGCTGGTTTTCTTGTACAAAAATTTTAAAACAAAAAACAAAAATTGGATACATGCTAGATAAGGCGTAGGCCCCTGGTACAGCTATGCGTGACAACTGGACACATCATGTAATCATTATAATATTAACCATGGTAAATTTTTTGAGACGGAACGCTGGTCAGCAGGTTAAGACAAGTTACTCCAAAATCACACAGAGCAGCAATACACTGTTCCTAAAACCACACTAAACCACACTAAAACAACACTATTCCTAAAACCACAGAGAGAAATAACAATGCGTGCATGGCGACTCAATGAACATAGCCGGCCGCTGTAGCCGAGCGATTCTAGGTGGTTCAGTGCGGAACCGCGCTGCTGCTACTGTCGCAGGTTCGAATCCTGCCTCGGGCATGGATGTGTGATTTCTACAGGTTAGTTGGGTTTAAGTATTTCTAAGTCTAGGGGACTGTTGACCTCAGATGTTAAGTTCCATAGTGCTCAGAGCCATTTGAACTCAATGAACATAAATACAAATATCTGTTCAAATAGCTTGCGGAGCGGGAAATCGGTGTACAGAGCTGAACGACTAACCGTACACAACCTAAACGAAACAGACCTTCGTCTTCTGGCCAGTCCTGGCGAAGAAGAGTTAACGACCCTTAAAAGACGTCGTGCCGATCCGCAGCGTATGTCCGTTGCTCAAATCACTGCTGCTGCCCCCGGCTCCACACTGTGCGAAAACTACCCGTCAGCTGCCTGCGCCGAGCTCTTCGGAGGCTTCTCATTATAGGCGCGATTTTTTTTTCCTTTATTGATTTTCAATTCCCTCCGAAGGGGGCGGGCTGGCAGCAGCTTAGTACGCTGCTCTACAGCCTACAGACTTTTATTTTAAAAAACGGAAGAAGAAAAGAAACAAGAAAAACAGCCGATAAAACGGTGACGTCAAGTGTAAAATGGTGGAAAAATGCGGAAAGTTAAAACAGAAAGCAAAAGGGGTTGGCAACGTTAATAAAAGACACAGGAATCAGACAAGTAACACAGTACACACACAATCAAAAAACACGGCGACAGTCTGGTTTCTGTTTGCAAGAGATAAAAGGCACACCCAGCAACAGTATGATGGCCGTTCGCAACACTTCCCAAAAAACACAACACGGAACACTCACTGTAGAACACTCACTGTAGAACACTGCACGAAAGTGGCGGCACAAAGATGACACTCCCAAGCCAAAGGCACATGGGGGGAGGGGGACCTGGAGGAGGGAGAAGAACAAGGAGGGAGGAAGGGAAAAAACGAAAAAAGGGGGGGGACCAAGGAGGGAGAGGACTAATAAAGGGGGAGAAGGGCAGACGCGAGAGGGAATGAGAGGAGGCAGAGGAGGGAAATGTAAAAGGACTCGGGGGAGAGAAGGGGGCAAAGAGAGGGGAGGTGGGGAAGAAAGAGGATGGAAGGGGGAGAGAGGGATCCTGGGAAAAGGACAGAGGAAAGGAGGGGGAGTGAGGATCAGAGTTGAGAGGAGGGATAAACGGAGGGAGAGAGGGCATCATCCGGGAGGGGGAGTTGATAGAAGCCACCTTGGGAAAGGAGATGTAGGGTGTAGAGATGGAGGGTAGGGGGAAACAACAGTGAAGACGTGGCAGGGGGCGGGGATGGGAGAGGAGAGGAGCAACCAGGGGGTGAGGGGGTTCAAGGTCGTGGGAGGTGTAGAGGATGCGGATATGTTTGAGGAATAGGAGCAGATGGGGGAAAGGAATGAGTTCATAGAGGATCCGCATGGGGGACGGGAGGCGTATACGGAAGGCGAGGCGGAGTGCATGACGCTCAAGGATGTGGAGGGACTTATAGAATTTGGGGGGGCAGATATCCAGGCAGGACTGGCATAACAGAGGATGGGACGGGTTAAGGATTTGTAGGTGTGGAGGATGGTAGAGGGGTGCAACCCCCATGTCCGGCCAGAGAGGTGTTTGAGGAGTCGGAGGCGGTTGTGGGTTTTGGATTGGATGGAGCAGAGATGAGGGATTCAGGTGAGGTGACGGTCAATGGTGAGGCCAAGGTAGGTGAGGGTGGGGGTGAGGCGGACAGGACAGGCGCAGACAGTAAGGGAGAAATCCAGGAGCTGGAAGGAGCGAGTGGTATGACCTACGATGATTGCCTGGGTCTTGGAAGGATTGATTTTCAGGAGCCACTGGTTACACCATGCAGCAAAAAGGTCAAGGTGATTCTGGAGAAGGCGTTGGGACCGTTGGAGGGTAGGAGCGAGGGCGAGGAATGCGGTGTCATCAGCATATTGCAAGAGGTGTACTGGAGGGGGGGTTGGTATAGGCGCGACTGTAGCGGCCGCTTTTGAAGACTACGAGAGGCAACGATAACGACACAAGTGAGTAAACCGCGCCCCCTAGTGAGACGCCAGCTAAAAGATATCGATATTGTAATGATCCGCGACGTCTCAGATCTAATCCACATGTAATGCACTATTACGGAATTTGGGACATCGTTCTTCGCTTCCCTATACTTGATGGACCGGGTTTTAGGAGTGCATCGTCTTCAGCATGGAGACCTATTTGAGTCTGACTGAGGGCAGATTGTGATTACCCGGAGGCTGGGCACGAGCTTGCCAGAAACTGCATGACTTCCTGGGTATTAGAGGAGTGCTGTGGTGAGTGTCTTCTGCAAGTGACGGAGCCAAGGTGAAAACACATCCAGGCGTCGTGGGGTTGGGCGGCCACCCCTCATAACAAATGTCGGACGTTCTAGGCTGGTCGGACTGGTAAAACAGGCTACGAACTGTGGCGGAACTAACAACAGACCTTAATGTCGGGCAGAGTACTAGTGTGTCTGAATACACAGTGAACCGATCATTGCTAGCGATGGACCTCCGCAGCGGACGGCCCATCCATGAAACAATGTTAACACCATGGCATCGGCAACTACGACTGAAATGGGGCCGTGACCATCTGCACTGGACGTTGACGCAGTGGCATACTGTTGCATTGTCTGATGAATCTCGATACCTTCCCCACCAAACCGATGGGAGGGCTCGAATCCGTCGTCTTCCAGGGGAACAGCTCATTCAGACTACCCAGGATGGAGCTAATGGCGGCTCCATTATGCTCTGGGTAACATTCACGTGGGCATGCATGGGACCAGTGGAGCTCGTGCAAGACAATGTGACTCCTAAGGAGTGTCGTGCCCTGGTTGCAGACCACGTACACCCCTTTATGACAATCATGTTTCCCCACGTCAGTAGGAATTTTCAGCAAGATAGTACTCCATGTCACAAGGCCTGGAGTGTGACGGAGTGATTCGAGAAACACAGTGGCGAGTTCCAATTGATGTGCTGGTTCCCCACCTCGCCACATCTGCATCCGATCGGAAACATTTGGGACGTGATTGAACGTCAGAACTCATCGCCCATCTCCCCGGAACTTACGGGAATTAGTCGGAAACATTTGGGACGTGATTGAACGTCAGAACTCATCGCCCATCTCCCCGGAACTTACGGGAATTAGTCGGAAACATTTGGGACGTGATTGAACGACAGAACTCATCGCCCATCTCCCCGGAACTTACCGGAATTAGTCGGAAACATTTGGGACGTGATTGAACGTCAGAACTCATCGCCCATCTCCCCGGAACTTACGGGAATTAGTCGGAAACATTTGGGACGTGATTGAACGTCAGAACTCATCGCCCATCTCCCCGGAACTTACGGGAATTAGTCGGAAACATTTGGGACGTGATTGAACGTCAGAACTCATCGCCCATCTCCCCGGAACTTACCGGAATTAGTCGGAAACATTTGGGACGTGATTGAACGTCAGAACTCATCGCCCATCTCCCCGGAACTTACGGGAATTAGTCGGAAACATTTGGGACGTGATTGAACGTCAGAACTCATCGCCCATCTCCCCGGAACTTACGGGAATTAGTCGGAAACATTTGGGACGTGATTGAACGTCAGAACTCATCGCCCATCTCCCCGGAACTTACCGGAATTAGTCGGAAACATTTGGGACGTGATTGAACGTCAGAACTCATCGCCCATCTCCCCGGAACTTACGGGAATTAGTCGGAAACATTTGGGACGTGATTGAACGTCAGAACTCATCGCCCATCTCCCCGGAACTTACCGGAATTAGTCGGAAACATTTGGGACGTGATTGAACGTCAGAACTCATCGCCCATCTCCCCGGAACTTACGGGAATTAGTCGGAAACATTTGGGACGTGATTGAACGTCAGAACTCATCGCCCATCTCCCCGGAACTTACGGGAATTAGTCGGAAACATTTGGGACGTGATTGAACGTCAGAACTCATCGCCCATCTCCCCGGAACTTACCGGAATTAGTCGGAAACATTTGGGACGTGATTGAACGTCAGAACTCATCGCCCATCTCCCCGGAACTTACGGGAATTAGTCGGAAACATTTGGGACGTGATTGAACGTCAGAACTCATCGCCCATCTCCCCGGAACTTACGGGAATTAGTCGGAAACATTTGGGACGTGATTGAACGTCAGAACTCATCGCCCATCTCCCCGGAACTTACGGGAATTAGTCGGAAACATTTGGGACGTGATTGAACGTCAGAACTCATCGCCCATATCCCCGGAACTTACGGGAATTAGTCGGAAACATTTGGGACGTGATTGAACGTCAGAACTCATCGCCCATATCCCCGGAACTTACGGGAATTAGTCGGAAACATTTGGGACGTGATTGAACGTCAGAACTCATCGCCCATCTCCCCGGAACTTACGGGAATTAGTCGGAAACATTTGGGACGTGATTGAACGTCAGAACTCATCGCCCATCTCCCCGGAACTTACGGGAATTAGGTGAAATGTATGTGCAGATATGGTGTCAGCTTCCTCCAGCGAACTACCAAGCCCTCATTGCTTCGTTGCCACAACGTGTCGGCGCTGTTATCGGTGCCGGCTATTAGTTTCGTGGTCATAATGTAATGGCTGATCATTGCATATCCATAGCTGTTTAACAACAAACTTCCCAAGACTTGTAACCGTGTAATGCACAGAGGAAGCGTTCTCCAGCTTCAGCAATGATCTCTAGGTCAGCAGCTTGGTCCCTGAACGTCTGGACAAGATTATTTAAAAAAAAAAAATGGCTCTGAGCACTATGGGACTCAACTGCTGAGGTCATTAGTCCCCTAGAACTTAGAACTAGTTAAACCTAACTAACCTAAGGACATCACAAACATCCATGCCCGAGGCAGGATTCGAACCGGCGACCGTAGCGGTCTTGCGGTTCCAGACTGCAGCGCCTTTAACCGCACGGCCAGTTCGGCCGGCAGATTATTTAAATCTGGGTTTTGTCGGAGAACACGTCGGCAAATTTAATTTTCTTGGTTGAACAGTACTGATTTTGAAACTTCCTGGCAGATTAAAACTGATTTTGTATCACACCCACTGAAAACGTGCAAGAATAATACGTTATCTACGGTTGCTTTATCTATGATATTTTATGTAGAATGTATGTGTTGCAAATTATTTCATTTTCTTGGTTTGAGAATGTTGTACCCGCGAATGGTGGAACAACAGAGACAGCAGAAAGATTGAGTAATGAACGAGATGAACAAGGGTTGTTCCACTACAGGTGAAGACAGAAAAACAGGATAATACAACCGATAAAGGAGCTAGCACTGCCACCGGATCGGCGATCAATACAGTCCGTGGATGAAACGACTAGCTTGAATGCCGAGAAAACCTTGAACAACCCAGTTCCAGGCACAGTCGATATTCCAGATGAGGGCGGAGTGCACCCCCGTCGGAGGTTCGAGTCCTCCCTCGGGAATGGGTGTGTGTGCTGTTCTAAGCGTAAGTTAATTTAAGATAGATTAAGTAGTGTGTAAGCTTAGGGATCGATGACCTCAGCAGTTTGGTCCCATAAGAGCTTATGACAAACTTCCTACCAAAAATCTGTGCCGGCTGGGAAATATGTCGAATCATACAGTTCGGATAGCAGTATTTCTTGCGACAATGGGTCTGTGGTATCGTCTACCTTCTGAATGAGGAAATAACTTGGGAAACAAGTTATTGTTACAGTTTTCACCTGAGGAGCTGTCATGATGCGTGACGTGTAACTTCTGTGGTAGTGAATTAAACAGTAAACCTGGAAGCTGGTGACATTCCAATCTTGTTTTTGAGACGTAACTTATGTTTTTCATCCGAATTCACAGTCAGACGTTTTTTACATCTGTATTTCACTGCAATATCGGTTCTGCCTACGTTACATTCAGCAGTGAAGTCATCTGGCTTTTTAATCGAAGCACTAAGCGGATGATCTTTCAGCCAAGTTTCGTCAAAATTTGTATGATACTTGCTTTTTCTCCTTTTTCGGCGTTGCGTTTATCTTTCCGAACCTAACATAACGGTTTACTCAGAATGAACAGCAAACAATACTCACGTAAATGCTTACAGACACAAAATGTGTCCAGCTCTGTCCAGTTCTGATCATAGACTAATTACACAGTCAAGGTCACGGGAGAATTCTGAAGCTTTCCGGTTCAGAACTGCCAACCGAGAAGTTAGCGCGTGCGCCTCCTACCAAACAGCGGCTATGGTATAAATTTCACACGGAAGCGCAGTCGTTCGCAACAGTGGGAAAGAGGCAACAGGCGACGTGCAGTGTTCCGCATGATTCCGACATGCCCGAGGGAATTTCGGGACCGTCCACCAGATAAATTTCATAAATTTTGGTACATTCCGACTTAGTCGTGGCGGATGGCTACGCGATGAAATATTCGGGAGGCTTTCCTATGTTCGTGGAACCGGGACATTTTTTTAAATCTCACTTTTTCGGGGGAATTATTGAAATTCGGGAGGGTTGGCACAGCAGTGGCGGCGCAAGACTCTGCGGAATCTCCGAACACGGGCGAAAGGAACGTTTCAGTATGACGATGCAGTGGTGTAATGCGATCTGCATATTTCATCATCCGAATGCAGTACCGTTCCGGCCAACAGCAAAAATGGCATAAACACTTTCGCTGGAAAGATGTCTCTAATTCGGTATTTTCATGGTACTGCTTCTTCAAATGGCTCTGAGCACTATGGGACTCAACATCTTAGGTCATAAGTCCCCTAGAACTTAGAACTACTTAAACCTAACTAACCTAAGGACATCACACACACCCATGCCCGAGGCAGGATTCGAACCTGCGACCGTAGCAGCCCCGCGGTTCCGGACTGCAGCGCCAGAACCGCTAGACCACCGCGGCCGGCCGTACTGCTTCTTCTTCAGCACTAGTGTGAATCACGAAACACCGACTGCACACAAACCCAGGGTTTTAAAGACAAATGATCTTGATAGGCACTTCGTTTTCTTTAGTAACTTGTCTCTATCTCGAGACATCGATTGTACACAGATGCAGGGTTTCAAAGATTTGCCAGGTAGAAGAACATACACACTTCTGTGGTTTACAGTAATTTTGACTCAGTTTTCATCATGAGGTCCCTTTTACAAGAGCAACTTTCGTGTGTCATTCGAGTGCTGGGGCGAAAATCCGATATATCGATATTTAAAAAAATATCGTTACCTGTCGTGGAAGTATCGGAAAAAGTGTCGATATATCGACGGAAGAAAAATCGGCGTACCGGTCTGTAAAAATAACGGCTGCACATTGTAAGGGTACCGCCAGTTTTAGAGCTGTATGTTTAAGTATAGATCAGTTATTAGATATTCTGTACATCAACAAGCTAGCAGCCTGCTTATCGCTCTTAGAACAAAAGAATGGTTCAAATGGCTCTGAGCACTATGGGACTTAACATCTGAGGTCATCAGCCCCCTAGAACGTAGAACTACTTAAACCTAACTAACCTAAGGACATCACACACATCCATGCCCGAGGCAGGATTCGAACCTGCGACCATAGCGGTCGCGCGGTTCCAGACTGAAGCGCCTAGAACCGCTCGGCCACTACGGCCGGCATTAGAACATGAATTGAAAGGGTACTGATGCACGTTCAGGCTTGAAGATAACAACTTTGCTAGCGATGTTAACTGCGTGTATGAGGCACAATAAAAGGTGTCCACTGGGTCCGTGGGTCCGTCGTTCAGTTTCGTCACATATCGGATTTGTGCGGAACACTTTATGTCGTGTTCCCCACTTCTCATTTCTAGAAATGCTAACGACTTAGTAATTGCTGCGTGAAAATTGCGTGGTGAAGTTAAACGTTGCAGTTTCTTCTGGTAGCGCCGTGCGCCGATTCCGTCAGCATTTTCCCTGACACGTCTCCGCTCATAGTAAAGAACTATCTTGTCATAAATATTTTTCTTCACTATTTCTGCAACCGCTTTTGAACAATGCCGATCTGAAGAAACAGCTCCTCAGTTGCGATAAAAATTGCTTTTTAACGCAACTTCTGTGCTATTTCTTCACATCGGAATCTCGTTACTCCGTTCACACCGCCACCCCCAGTGCAATCGGACTAGTTTTGCGCCACCTATACTTGCTTGCCTCAGTCAAAGAGAAACACTGAACGTGATGAAAGCTTTAAAAGTAGTAAGATTCCTTCACATAGGGAAAGTAAAACTAAGTTCTACTACAATGTCAAAAGAACAACTTCAAATATTTACCGGAAATTGCGAGAAAATATAATATGAAATAAAAGTATCGACACCCGATATTACCATTTCTATGTCGATATATCGAAAGAAAAACGCGCTTATATATATCGATGTCTGGGAAGAATATAATTATATCGATATATCTGTTCGGGCGTAACAACAAGCGCAGTAAAGACGATCAAGGACGGAACAACAGAGAGGCCAATAGTAAGCTGACGAAACCCTCTCTAGGACGACACCAAGATAGAAGGGGCATCTACAAGAAAAGAATACAAAAGCCGCGGCCGGAGTGCAAGACAAGCCGTCATACAAACGCTACAGCAGTGACATGAACTGTACTGTTTTGCTTGCATCCAATTTGTTTATACCAAAAAATTTGCATGTCGTGATTTGCTTGCGACACACCTTTGCGAATACGCAAAGTATTGTCAACTTAGCCCGCATCTCGTGATCGTGCGGTAGCGTTCTCGCTTCCCACGCCCGGGTTCCCGGGTTCGATTCCCGGCGGGGTCAGGGATTTTCTCTGCCTCGTGATGGCTGGGTGTGTGTGCTGTCCTTAGGTTAGTTAGGTTTAAGTAGTTCTAAGTTCTAGGGGACTGATGACCATAGATGTTAAGTCCCATAGTGCTCAGAGCCATTTTTTATTGTCAACTTAACATAGCGTAATAAACTACACGAATACGATTTACTTGAATTGTTGCCTAGCGATCCGAGAAAACAGTTTCGTAGGGCGCCCTATATTAGGCGAGTGGGCGGACACAATAATATCAACATGTCATCACACAATATCGACATGTTACCGCCAACCCTTGTCCGTGTGCATGCTCAGTCTGCAATGTGCTTGCGATATTGACGCCATCAACAAAAGCAAAACGAGGGTAATGGAATGTAGTCGAATTAAGTTGGGTGATGCTGACGGAATTAGATTAGGAAATGAGACACATAAACTAGTAAATGAGTTTTGCTATTTGGGGAGCAAAATAACTGATGATGGTCGAAGTAGAGAGGATATAAAATGTAGACTGGCAATGTCAAGGAAAGCATTTCTGAAGAAGAGAAATTTGATAACATCGAGTATTGATTTAAGTGTCAGGAAGTAGTTTCTGAAAGTATTTGTATGGAGTGTAGCCATGTATGGAAGTGAAATGTGGACTATAAATAGTTTGGACAAGAAGAGAATAGAAGCTTCCGAAATGTGGTGCTACAGAAGAATGCTGAAGATTAGATGGGTAGATCACATAACTAATGAGGAGGTATTGAATAGAAATGGGGAGAAGAGGAGTTTGTGGCACAACTTGACAAGAAGAAGGACCGGTTGGTAGGACATGTTCTGAGGCATCAAGGGATCACAAATTTAGCATTGGAGGGCATCGTGGAGGGTAAAAATCGTAGAGGGAGACCAAGAGATGAATATACTAAGCAGATTCAGATGGACGTCGGTTGCAGTAAGTACTGGCAAATGAAGAAGCTTGCACAGGATAGAGTAGCATGGAGAGCTGCATCAAACCAGTCTCTGGACTGAAGACCATAACAACAGCAACAACAACATTGATGCCACTGATCAACTTGTGACGCATTAGCTGCTGACTTAAACGCAGGCGCGTGGTGTGGACCGAGAATGGGTAGTCAGTTTGGAGTAGTAAGAGAGTGGTGTGAACTGGCTTTACAGTTGGGATGTTTCACTTTTCAGAAGAGGTTTGTTATCACCGACTCCTGCTGCGGATGCCTGCGCACAAGCACGACACGGCGGCGCCCAGCTTTCGGTGGCGACCCTGCCAGGACTCTTTCCCGGGCGGGCGGCCACCTGCAGCCGGCAGCCTCGTGAGCGCCGGATTTACGAGCCTCGACTGCTGCGGCCGGTCACGGCGCGCGGCGGCCCACGGCCCACAGCCCGCGGTCCACGGTCCAGCTGCGGCGCCACGCCACGCCGGGTTGCGTCACCCGTGCAGCTGCACCAATAACCAGGCGGCCGCGGCCGCGCAGCCGGGCTCGCAGCGCACGTGTGCGCCTCGGCAAGAAAGCCGAGCAGAGGCGCCCAATTGACGGCGAAACCGTTACACTGGGGCAGCGGCGGGCGGCCGTGGCTGCCGACAGCTCCGTCTGTGGCCAACAACAGCGGCTTCCCGGCTGCCGTGAATACTATTGCTATTATTTTTTACTTCGTTATCCACAACTATCGAGAGCGATTGAACTTATTTCGCTGATACTTTGCTTCCTTCTTATCCCAAAATCGCTTCAATTTCTCCCTGTGATTCTTCTTGCATTCTTCTGTTAGCGTCCTCTCAGGAAGCGTTTACCCTGCGACCTCGCTGCTCGCCACTATTGCCCGGCAATGATGAAACAAGCGTATTGACAAGGGAAACTCCCCATCGAACCCCCACGGGTTTAGTAGTAAAATGGCCCGATGGATAGTCCGTCAAAAACTGTGTTACGGTGTAAAGTCAAGCTATTCAAAATGACAGTCACAATCGCATTATTCATTTGGCCGCCAACCGGTTTCAACCCGCGATGGGGTCATCTTCAGGGCAATTTACACCAGTTGGTCGCTCGCTGGAGTCGTCACCCTGCCTGTGCACGGTTGGCATAATTACCAACCGTGCACAGGCAATGTGACGACTCCAGCGAGCGTTCAAATGTTGTAAATCGCCCTGAAGATGACCCCATCGCGGGTTGAAACCGGTTGGCCGCAAAATAAATAATGCGATTGTGACTGTTATTTTGAATAATTGATTACAAGTAAATTAATCGCTGTTTATCTCCATACAACTATGTTGTCTAAAAGTAAAGTCAAGCGCCGGCACACCTGTTGGGAACGATAGAGCGGAGACGGCTGTAAAGCAGACGTCAGTGAATTGCGTGCTGACCGACTCCACTCCAGGACGACAACACGACAGCAGCGGCCTCTTCACGAAGAGAACATAAGCGCCGCGCGCGACTGACCGCGGCCCAGTTCTACGAGAAGCTTCAGCGATCCGAAAAGAAGTGTCAAACCTCGTTACTTGCCTGTAAATTTTACGTAGCTGAATCTGAGATTCATTGGAAGAATCCTAAGGAAATGCAATCGGAAAACAAAGGAAGTAGGTTACTGACCGCCGCCCAGTTCTACGAGAAGCTTCAGCGATCTGAAAAGAAGTGTCAAACCTCGTTACTTGCCTGTACATTGCACGTAGCTGAATCTGAGATTCATTGGAAGAATCCTAAGGAAATGCAATCGGAAAACAAAGGAAGTAGGTTACTGTACGCTTGTTCCCCCACTGCTTGAATACTGCTCAGCAGTGTGGGATGCGTACCAGATAGGGTTGATAGAAGAGATAGAGAAGATCCAACGGAGAGCAGCGCGCTTCGTTACAGGATCATTTAGAAATCGCGAAAGCGTTACAGAGATGATAGATAAACTCCAGTGGAAGACTCTGCAGGAGAGACGCTCAGTAGCTCGGTACGGGCTTTTGTTAAAGATTCGAGAACACACCTTCACCGAAGAGTCAAGCAGTATATGGCTCCCTCCTACGTATATCTCGCGAAGAGACCGTGAGGATAAAATCAGAGAGATTAGAGCCCACACAGAAGCATACCGACAATCCTTCCTTCCACGAACAATACGAGACTGGAATAGAAGGGAGAACCGATGTACCCTCCGCCACACACCGTCAGGTGGCTTGCGGAGTATGCATGTAGATGTAGATCTTCGTATAGTTGTACTAAAGAGGTTTCTTATTTTGCGTGTCGCCTTTTACTTGCGACACATCTGTGTATTTCTCAAAGTTAAGTATTGTCAATTTTCGTAATAGACCCGCCAGGGTAGTCGAGAGCGCTAACGGGCCGCTTCCTGGACTCAGGTAGGCGCGCTGGTACTGGATCGAATCCGCCCGACGGATTACCGACGAGGGTCGGTGGGCTGGCCAGTCTGGATGGGGTTTTTAGGCGGTTTCCCACATCCCACCAGGTGAATACTGGCTGGTCCCCACGTTCCGCCTGAGTTACACGGCTCGCAGACATCTGAAAACATTCGCACTTTTCCATGAATTACACTCGATGCAGACAGTTGGGGTCCTCTAATTCCTTCCCGGGCGGGGGGTGGGGGAGGGGGGGGGGGAAGGTATGGGGTGGCTATAGGAAGGGTATCCAGCCACCACTTCCAATTAACATGCCACATCCGATTAACCAGCAGGCTCCACAAGTCAGGATAAATGCTTGGAAAGAGAAAGATTTAATTTTCGTAATAAAACTCATTAATACGATTTGTTTCAGTTGCTGTCTAGCGATCCGAGAAAATGGTTCAAATGGCTCTGAGCACTATGGGACTCAACTGCTGTGGTCATAAGTCCCCTAGAACTTAGAACTACTTAAACCTAACTAACCTAAGGACGGCACACAACACCCAGCCATCACGAGGCAGAGAAAATCCCTGACCCCGCCGGGAATCGAACCCGGGAACTCGGGCGTGGGAAGCGAGAACGCTACCGCACGACCACGAGATGCGGGCAGCGATCCGAGAAACCAGATTCCCTGGACACCCCATATTTGACGAGTATGCAAGATTCAACAAACTAAACAAAGATCAAGCATTAAAACAGGAAGAAGGTGTACTGAACTGTGAAGAAAGAAGCAAAGCATAAACTGTGAACAATCCAGGCTCGGCATAAGCGACATTCAGTGAAGACGAACAGCTATGGCGCCGTGATTGCGCGGTTATGGTGTTCGAGTGTAAAGTGTTCAATATTCCCTCGCATTTCATACATACCTTTTTTTCTCAAAGCTCTTCCCGTCCGGTTATTGACGTGTCTATTTCCCTTGTTTAGTCTGTCATCTTATACACTCGTTATAGAATATGAGTCACGTGGTAAGAACATATTACCGTCACAAGTAAATGTGATGAAATGTGAGAGCAGATGAGGTGCTGCACAGGCCTCTCACAGAAATGAAAACAAACAAATGGGTGTGAACTATGTCACAACAAAGGAATTCAAGAGAGAGAACTTCCAAAATGGGACACAGAGAGTCATAAAATATGCTACTTGCGTGGGACAAATAGGAGGCGCCAACGTATGGAGGTCCCTTCCTTACACCTCGGTGTTGCAAACTGACGTTGCACCACGACAGACACAGACTTGAATATGGTGAACAGACACGTCAATGACCGGACGGTAACTTCATAATTTTGTGAAAAAGATGCGGGGCACGACAGGGGTTTGAACACGGATCTCCTGTTTGGAAGTTCAACGCCATGACCACATAACCGCGACATCTTCAGCTTTTTCCTGTTTTCATGCTTGATCTGTGTGCAGTTTTTGATGGCCTGTCCACTGGCCCATCTTACCACTAAATCTGAGGGGGCTGCGACGAGGAGCTTCCCTTGCGAGTCTCACCGGCCCATTTAGCCTGCGCCATCACTGTTCGCCGCAGAGCTCAATTCGATCCTCGCCAGGCGATAATATCGAGCTGCTTCAGCGGTTTGTGTTTCATGCTGCCCTGACACTTAGGCCGCGATTGGCTGCGTCAAGGGCACTCGAACAAGCCGTGTTTGACTGCCCCTCGTTGCACCGTTTTTCTCACAGAGTGCATGTATTTCTACATCTACATGACGGTCGCTCACGGCGTGACAAACACAGCGCGGGCCAAGACCTGTACTGTCACTCGGCTTTGCTACTTCGATCCCGGTAGTGGGTAGAGCGCGACATTTCCTTTAGTACGGTGTGGCACTTTTCGGTATCCACAACTCTCTGCAGCACGACAGAATCGCGGGGCCAGCTCTGTTTACTCTTCGCTATTTGTTCATGGTGCGAACGTGTTCACAGGTCCAGTGGTTGTTTGTACATGTCTGGCAATCTGTCTTCACAGGCCTTTAAAAATGAGCGGTAATGACAAAGAGAGACACAAAATTTTGTACATGGCTGCACGTTCAGAAACCGTGAATAGTTACAATTGAAAGAAAACAGCCCTCGGTCACTATTTTTAACGAATTAACCGGGTTTCAACACTGCCAGGAGTGTCTTCCTCAGAATTTAAATCAAAGACTGGTCTATAATATGGTCACAATGACTAAAAACGTATGATACAGAGTATAAGTACAGAATCATCGTGAAAGACTGGCAGTACATACAGGGTGTTTCAAAAATGACCGGTATATTTGAAACGGCAATAAAAACTAAACGAGCAGCGATAGAAATACACCGTTTGTTGCAATATGCTTGGGACAACAGTACATTTTCAGGCGGACAAACTTTCGAAATTACAGTAGTTACAATTTTCAACAACAGATGGCGCTGCAAGTGATGTGAAAGATATAGAAGACAACGCAGTCTGTGGGTGTGCCATTCTGTACGTCGTCTTTCTGCTGTAAGCGTGTGCTGTTCACAACGTGCAAGTGTGCTGCAGACAACATGGTTTATTCCTTACAACAGAGGATTTTTCTGGTGTTGGAATTCCACCGCCTAGAACACAGTGTTGTTGCAACAAGACGAAGTTTTCAACAGAGGTTTAATGTAACCAAGGGACCGAAAAGCGATACAATAAAGGATCTGTTTGAAAAATTTCAACGGACTGGGAATGTGACGGATGAACGTGCTGGAAAGGCAGGGCGACCGCGTACAGCAACCACAGAGGGCAACGCACAGCTAGTGCAGCAGGTGATCCAACAGCGGCCTCGGGTTTCCGTTCGCCGTGTTGCAGCTGCGGTCCAAATGACGCCAACGTCCACGTATCGTCTCATGCGCCAGAGCTTACACCTCTATCCATACAAAATTCAAACGCGGCAATCCCTCAGCCGCGCTACCATTGCTGCACGAGAGACATTCGCTAACGATATAGTGCACAGGATTGATGACGGCGATATGCATGTGGGCAGCATTTGGTTTACTGACGAAGCTTATTTTTACCTGGACGGCTTCGTCAACAAACAGAACTGGCGCATATGGGGAACCGAAAAGCCCCATGTTGCAGTCCCATTGTCCCTGCATCCTCAAAAAGTACTGGTCCGGGCCGCCATTTCTTTCAAAGGAATCATTGGCCCATTTTTCAGATCCGAAACGATTACTGCATCACGCTATCTGGACATTCTTCGTGAATTTGTGGCGGTACAAACTGCCTTAGACGACACTGCGAACACCTCGTGGTTTATGCAAGATGGTGCCCGGCCACATCGCACGGCCGACGTCTTTAATTTCCTGAATGAATATTTCGATGATCGTGTGATTGCTTTGGGCTATCCGAAACATGCAGGAGGCGGCGTGGATTGGCCTCCCTATTCGCCAGACACGAACCCCTGTGACTTCTTTCTGTGGGGACACTTGAAAGACCAGGTGTACCGCCAGAATCCAGAAACAATTGAAGAGCTGAAGCAGTACATCTCATCTGCGTGTGAAGCCATTCCGCCAGACACGTTGTCAAAGGTTTCGGGTAATTTCATTCAGAGACTACGCCATATTATTGCTACGCATGGTGGATATGTGGAAAATATCGTACTATAGAGTTTCCCAGACCGCAGCGCCATCTGTTGTTGAAAATTGTAACTACTGTAATTTCGAAAGTTTGTCTGCCTGAAAATGTACTGTTGTCCCAAGCATATTGCAACAAACGGTGTATTTCTATCGCTGCTCGTTTAGTTTTTATTGCCGTTTCAAATATACCGGTCATTTTTGAAACACCCTGTATATGTCATTTATAAAATAATAAATGTGCCAAAAGGGCATTAGTCACAAAAATATTTAAGATAAAAAATTGTGATGGCGAGCTACTAAGGGCTGCTCGTTACTCACGCAGTTACAGGTTGTAAAAGTGCCACCGTTTTGATATTTCTTATGTAACACGTGGTGCTCACATTGAATGCATAAAAATTTGAACTTTTCTCTTTCGAGGAAAGCCGGAATTGCGTTCCTGACTTTTTAAGTTTGGAAGCAATAAATGTTTGAGATCGGTTTCTTCTTTTTGAATAGCCCTGTATAGTCCCAAGAAACTGCCGTTAACGGAACGCAGTCGGTGACCGAATCGCGAAGTGTAAAAGCATTTTTGGGTTTGAAGAAAACGATCCCAGTGGAGATTCACTACCATCTTGGGGACGTTTACAGAGCAAATGAAATGTCATAAAAGCATATGTGGTATTATGGCCAGCAATTTGATAAGTTACTGAGCAAATTAGAGGACAAGGGCGGCCGAGCACGTCAACCTCAGTCGACAACGTGTGACATGTACATGGATTGATTCAAGCTGACTCTTGTGTTCATATGAGGACTTTTGCACATGTCTTCAACAGCTCCATTGGTACAGTAACGGATATCGCTACACACGAATTGGCTCTCGGTACCGCGGCAACTCTCGGGTGGTAATAAACCCAAGCTCTTAAAATGTGTCGCCGGGCGGAGAATTGTTGCGTACCTCCTCGCCTATATTTTTATTTATAGTAACCTTAGGGTTGATCTCTAAAGTATGTGACTGCAAAAACTAAGAAAAGAGAGTGCTCTACTAACACACTGCCAACACGGATTCAGAAAACGTTCTTGTGAAACACAACCAGCTCTTTAAACACAACAAGTGTTGAGTGCTGTTTACAAGGGATTTCAAACTGATTCCGCATTTCTAGATTTCCAAAAGGCTTTTGACACTGTACCACAAAAGCAGCTTCTAGTAAAATTGCGAACTTATAGAATATCGTCTCAGTGTTATGACTGAATTCGTGATTTCCTGTCAGAGAGGTCACAGTTCGCAGTAATTGACGGAAAGTCATCGAGTAAAACTGAAGAAGTGATTTCTGTCGTTCCACATGGTAGTGTTATAGACCCTCTGCTGTTTCTTATCTGTATAAACAATTTGGGAAACAATCTGAGCATCCGTCTTGGTTTGCTTGCAGATGTCCAGTAAACTCATCAGAAGACCAAAACAAATTGCAAAACGATTTAGGAAATATGTCTGAATGGTACGAAAATTTGACAGTTGATCATAAATAATGAAATCTGTGAGATCATCCACGTTAGTGCTAAAAGGAATCCATTTAACTTCCGTTACATGATAAACCAGCCAAATATAAAGTTCGTAGATTCAACTAAATATCTAGGAATTACAGTTAGGAACAACTTAAATTTGGAAAGAAAGCATAGAAAATGTTGTGGGGAAGGCGTTTTATTGCCAAAACTCTTAGAAAATGTATCAGATCTACTAAAGAGATTGCCTACACTACTCTTGTCCGTCCTCTTTTTGAGTACTGGGCTGTCTGGGATACTAACAGGATAGTATTAACGAAGTACATTGAGAAAGTTCAAAGAAGAGCAGCACATTCTGTATTATAGCGAAATAGGGGAGAATGTGTCACTGTTATGATACAGGATTTGGGATGAACGCCATTAAAACGAAGGCGTCTTTCCTTGCGGTGGAATCTTCACACGAAATTTCAATCACCAACTTTCTGCTACGAATGCGTAAATATTTTGTTGACACCGACCTACATGGGGAGAAACGATCATCATAATAAAATAAGGGGTATCAGAGCTCGTACGGAAAGATGTAGGTGTTCGTTTTTTTTCGAGCACTGTTCGAGAGTGGAATAATAGAGAATTAGTATGGAGGTAGTTCGATGAACTCTCTGCCAGGCACTTACGTTTGATTTGCAGAGTTTCTATGCAGATGTAAAAATTCATGAAATTATCTATAAGTCGTCGAGTAGAGTAAGCATACTTCAAAAGCGATGGGACTGAAAATTAATGCAAATACATAAAAATTACTGTGAAGTGGGTTTTCAAAACCGTTCGTTCCCATCCCAAATTCTTATTCGAATGAGCGAATGTCCAGCGTTGGTTCCCGTTGTTGCTTTGTGGGATCTGACCGCGAAAGTTATTTAAATTCTCATGAAATGAAATGCTAATTGCTAATCGGACTTTGATGTGTATAAAAGCAAGTTCTTTGGGAAAAGTATGAAAATACTTAAAGTTGCCACTGGCGCACTATCGCCTTATGCATGACCGATAACTTTTGAATACATTGAAAAGATATCTTTAATGTGATAAAGGCAATGATTTTAACATAAATTTCCTTAAAAACATTTGTAGTTTATTTGACTGTAATCTCATAGTATAGTCTTTGCCACACAGCGACTAGTTTGTACAGATTTTTCTCCTTACGCGTGGTTTTATGTGTATTATTGATGTTTGATTTAGACAACACAAAACAAAGAACCACTATCGAGAGTTCCATTCGTGCACCGTATCGTCCCACGGAACACCTGCGATAAAGAAAGCATCTGTGTCACGGAGAATCCCCTCATCTCTCCCCCCTCCCTACCCCCCCCCCCCCCCCCCCCAGTAAGAAATTCCAAATAACGGTATCCACAGAGAATGCTTTGGCCACGGTCATTTGAGAGAGTGCCACTGGTTGATTTCCTGTCAAGGAGTGACGTTGAATGGTGCCAGTATCTCGCTGGAACAGTTTCAGAAGGCGATTAGGAAGGAAGTACTTTGACTGCTTTGTTTTCGAAAAGTATCGATTTGTTACACGACAGCGTCCAACCACATACCGATACTCTTAGATGTAGTTTTCTTTCATGCTACATTCAGAAAACTAGAGCCCACCATATAATAAGCATTGGACTGTATCGGAACACCCTATATACAGGTTCGCACCGAGAGGCTGTCAGAGAAACATCCGGCCTGTCGCCACTACAGAACCGATGCCGACATTCAGAAGGCTGTTGCTGGCTGTCTTCCAGACCGTTTGTACCAATGTAGACAGACTCCTTCACGGACGGGAGCAGTGCTGAGACGACTACGGTGAGTGGTTGGACAAGAAATACGCACGAGTGCCAACTTTGTGGTTCCTTCCGATTTCAGAAATAAACCTTTTCTCATACAGAAACTGTGAACTCACTTTTTGAACCAATGCCGTGAGCACAATTGAATCGACGTAAATGATAACATTTAATTAAGGACAGTAGAATATGCTCTGGTCCATATATACACTGATAAGCCAAAAAAATTTGACCATCGCCCACCGCAACGTTGGATGCCGCGTGGTGGCGTTGCGGTGGGGGCACGTGACACGGTAACAAAAGTATGTAAGAGGAGCGGAGGCGAACGGGGTGTCACGCTAGCGAATATGTGTGCTGCACACGGGGAAATACATTGAAATAATCAATGTCGAAAAAGGGCAGCTTATTACTACGCAGAAACTGTGAACGAGTAGCTCGAAAACGGCGAAGGTTGTCGAATATTGTGAGATCTACGGAAAGAGGTAAAAAGATAGTGAAGCTATCAATAGGCACTAAATGGTTAGATGTCCACGACTCTCCACAGAACATGTGGTTCGGAGATTTGTCTGCTCCGTAAAGAACGACAGATGGTGATCTGTGGTATCTCTTCCGAAAGAGCGCAATGTTGGTGGACGTGCAAGTGTTTCGAAGCATACCATTCATCGTACATATCGAACATGGTGTTCCGCAGCAGACCACCCTACGCGTTCACATGTTGACCCAACGACATCGTCAATTACAACTGCAGTGGGCACGTGGCCATCGGGTTTCGTCTGTCGATCAATGGAAATGTGTCGGCCCTTCGGGTGAATCACATTTCTGCTACACTAGGTCGATAGTCGTCTTCGTAAACGCCGTCATCGAATTTAACGGCGGCTCGAAACGTTCAGCGTGCTACGGATGCAGTCTGGTTGGAGCTGTGTTATAGCATAACTATCGAAGGTCCAAGCAAGCACAGGAGAATTCCCCTCATAGCATTTCTCCTGTGCTTGCTTGGACCTTCGATAGTTATTGAAGACACACTGCCAGCTGCGAACCACCTGCATCCCTTCATGACTGATATCTTTCCCGACGGCCATGTCTTCTTTCAGCAGTATAATTGCCGACCGCCCCCGGTAGCTGAGTGGTCAGCGCGACAGAATGTCAATCCTCAGGGCCCGGGTTCGATTACCGGCTGGGTCGGAGATTTCCTCCGCTCAGAGACTGGGTGTTGTGTTGTTCTAATCATCGTCATTTCATCCCCATCGACGCGCAAGTCGCCGAAGTGGCGTCAAATCGAAAGACTTGCACTAGGCGAACGGTCTCCCCGACGGGAGGCCCTAGACACACGACATTTACTTTTGTAGTATAACTGCCCAAGTCTCGAAGCCAGAACCATGCTACAGTGGTTTGAGGAGCATTACAGTGAACTCACGTTGGTGCCTCGGAGACCAACTTCACCTGATGTAAATCTTATAGACCCCACCTTGCTCGTTATCAGACGCTATCACCGCGTACACGAATCAGAGGCCCATTATTTACGCGAATTACATTACCTGTGCGTAGACATCTAGAGCGCCATACTCCCAGATCAATTGTGTTTGTATGCCCATCCTTTCAGCGGGAGGTCTCTGGGACGACGGCCGTTTACTATCGTGACAAATAAATAAAAACATCTACAGCCGTCCTTACGATTTTATTTCACTTTGTTGCTACTAGTTTCAACACTTCAGTCGTCATCTTCAGGCCAATATGCATAAAAGATAGCATTATCAACTTATCAGTCAAGTTACATAGAAACAGGTTAAAAGAGAATGAGAAACAATGGCAAGACTTTACATATGAGCATGATGTGTGGCCTCATCGCTGGTCAGTTAATAATGTGGCTTGACTTTGACACGATTTGAATGACTGAAAATTTTCTAATTGCTGGCACATTTGGTTTTAATGTCATCGAAAGCCCTAAGTGTGGGCTAGTTACAATGCATTTATCAACGACTATATATTTAATACACTACTGGCGATTAAAATTGCTACACCAAGAAGAAATGCGGATGATAAAAGGGTATTCATTGGACAAATATATTATACTAGAACTGACATGTGATTACACTTTCACGCAGTTTGGGTGCATAGATCCTGAGAAATCAGTACCCAGAACAACCACCTCTGGTCGTAATAACGGCCTTGATACGCCTGGGCATTGAGTCAAACAGAGCTTGGATGGCGTGTACACGTGCAGCTGCCCATGCAGCTTCAACACGATACCACAGTTCATCAAGAGTAGTGATTGGCGTATTGTGTCGAGCCAGTTGCTCGGTCACCGTTGGTCAGACGTTTTCAGCTGGTGAGAGATCTGGAGAATGTGCTGGTCAGGGCAGCAGTCGAACATTTTCTGTATCCAGAAAGGCCCGTACAGGACCTGCAACATGCGGTCGTGCATTATCCTGCTGAAATGTAGGGTTTCGCAGGGATCGAATGAAAGGTGGAGCCAAGGGTCGTAACACATCTGAAATGTAACGTGCACTGTTCAAAGTGCCGTCAATGCGAACAAGAGGTGACCGAGACGTGTAACCAATGGCACCCCATACCATCACGCCGGGTGACACGCCAGAATGGCGATGACGAATACACGCGTCCGATGTCGCCAAACACGGATGCGACCATCATGATGGTGTAAACAGAACCTGGATTCATCCGAAAAAATGACGTTTTGCCGTTCGTGCACCCAGGTTCGTCGTTGAGTACACCATCGGAGGCGCTGCTGTCTCTGATGCAGCGTCAAAGGTAACCGCAGCCATGGTATCCGAGCAGATAGTCCATGCTGCTGCAAACGTTATCGAACTGTTCGTGCAGATGGTTGTTGTCTTGCAAACGTCCCCATCTGTTGACTCAGGGATCGAGACGTGGTAGCACGATCCGTTACAGCCATGCGGATAAGATGCCTGTCATCTCGACTGCTAATGATATGAGGCCGTTGGGACCGAGCGCGGCGTTGCGTATTACCCTCCTGAACCCACCGATTCCATATTCTGCTAACAGTCATTGGATCTCGACCAACGCGAGCAACAATGTCGCGATACGATAAACGGCAATCGCGACAGGCTAGAATCCGACCTTTATAAAAGTCGGAAACGTGATGGTTCGCGTTTCTCCTCCTTCCACGCGGCTTCACCACAACGTTTCACCAGGCAACCCCAGTCAACTCCTGTTTGTGTATGAGAAATCGGTTGGAAACTTTCGTCATGTCAGCACGTTGTAGGTGTTGCCACCTGCGCCAACATTGTGTGAATGCTCTGAAAAACTAGTGATTTGCATATCACAGCATCTTCTTCCTGTCGGTTAAATTTCGCGTCTGTAGCACGTCATCTTCGTGGTGTAGCAATTTTAATGGCCAGTAGTGTATATATTGTTCTGTCATCCTTCATGCTACACTGCTTCCCTGTGGGCTACTTAGTATCCCTGTGTGTGATTGTTTCATGGCAGTACACGATACATGATGCATTCGCGTATGAATGTTTGCATCATGAACAGTTTCTTTGTGGGCGTCTTTCATACGTTCTATATATGTTGGTTCTACTTTCGGTTTGGATCACGTCTTCGACGTTCATTTTATAGATGCGCTATAATGTATGCTTCTCATCTGTGTACAACTAAGGATTTTATACCTTGATGCGACACATAGTTCATGTTCCTTCTTTTTATTTGTTTGTGAGGTACTGTTTCCTTCCATTCATCACCTTTTACAGTTATTTTGTCTTACAGTAAGTTATTTCAGGTCTGTGTAGACAATGTGTGTCCGACTGTCCTATAAAAATCATGAAAACTATTTAAAGAAATTTTTAATAGATAGTATAAGTGTAGGATATATCTGTTCTTTCTGTCAAATGTTCGGTGTGAATTCATTTGTAGAGTCTTGCCATTGTTTCTCATTCTGTTTTAACCTGTTTCTATGTAACTTGGTTGATAATTTGATGATGCTATCTTTAATGTTTTATGCATACAGGCCTGAAGATGACGCACTGAAGCGCTGAAACTGGTAGCGACAAAATAAAATAATATCATAAGGACGGCTGTAGGTGTTTTTATTTATTTGTCACAACAAATTGTGTGTTCCGTGATTCACAGAATCAGTTATGTATTTCGTTCCAAAGACGGACAAATAAGCTATTAAGCAGGTGGTCATAATTTTTTGGCCCATCAGTGTATATATTATCAGGCATACCAAACTTTTCAGCCGGCCGCGGTGGTCTAGTGGTTCTAGGCGCGCAGTCCGGAACCGCGGGACTGCTACGGTCGCAGGTTCGAATCCTGCCTCGTGCATGGATGTGTGTGATGTCCTTAGGTTAGTTTGGTTTAATTAGTTCTAAGTTCCAGGTGACGACCTCAGAAGTTAAGTCGCATAGTGCTCAGAGCCATTTGAACCATTTTGAACTTTTCAGTTTGACTGCATTAACACCGAATTAGTCTCTGCCTCCATTGATATTAAGATGATGGCTTAACGGCTACGTTCGAGTTATTTTAGAGTTTAATGTGTGCAACTTAAAACTGACTTCGATTTTCCTTTTTTAACACACATTAGTCTTTGAAAAAATTAACCCTGGCACTGACATCACGAAAGTGCTCGTGAAATATTCTAAAAAAGCAGGATTACGAATAGTCTGTTAACAGGTAGCTTAATAGCATTGCTTCTCCCGGCTCTGGTGTAACTGAAATGTGTTTATTGCTGGCTCAACCGCTACCCTGTTGCGTTCAGTCCTAGCTGGTCATAAGAGAATACGACGATTTTCTATACTGATACTGTGAAAGCTCACTTTTGTGATTTCGCATCTAATGCCACCAGCCGAACTATATCATAATACAGAAACTTCCTGGAAGATTAAAACTGTGTGCCGGACCGAGACTCGAACTCGGGACCTTTGCCTTTCGCGGGCAAGTGCTCTACCATCTGAGCTACCCAAGCACGACTCAATCCCCCTCCTCACAGCTTCACTTTTGCCAGTACGCCGTCTCCTACCTTCTAAATTTTACAGAAGCTCTCCTGCAAACCTTGCTGAATTAGCACTCCTGAAAGAAAGGATGTGGGGGCGACATGGCATAGCTACAGGCTCGGGGATGTTTCCAGAATGAGATTTTCACTCTGCAATGGAGAGTACGCTGATATGAAACTTCCTGGCAGATTAAAACTGTGTGACGGACCGAGACTCGAACTCGGGACCTCTGCCTTTCGCGGGCAAGTGTTCTACCATCTGAACTACCGAAGCACGACTCAATCTCCGTCCTCACAGCTTTACTTCTGCCAGTATCTCGCCTCCTACCTTCCAAACTTTACAGAAGCTCTCCTGCGAACCATGCAGAACTAGCACTCCTGAAAGAAAGGATATTGCGGAGACATGGCTTAGCCACAGCCTGGGGGATGTTTCCAGACTGAGATCCTCACTATATATATCATAAGACAGTTGATCACGTAAGACTGCTTTTCCATCACTATCCCTTTCGTCCTACGTTCGTCACCGGATGGACTCTGTCGTGCTTAAAAGACCATTCTCACTACATGCTAGGGTGTAGCTGTCCACCAGACTTCAAGCGGACTTTATTCCGGAACATGGAAAGTCAGCGTGGATATGAGAGTTCAGAGTTATCAGTGAACAACGGTTTAGCACGGAGTGTTTTAACGGTACTAGCGAAGTCCTAAAACCGTTTCATACGACCGACCTCCTCTCAATCGACTACTCGTGGCTGCGTGTCTGTTGCTGCGCCACTGAAGTGTTATTCAAGTACTGAGCTTCGCTTTTTGTGAGAGAGTGTGTGAGTTTACTCGCCGGCGACTGACCTTCGTACGCTGAGTGGTGTTAGCCGTTCAGTTTGGCGCCCATATTATTATATCTGAGGTCGCTTGGCGCATTTCTTGCAGGTACATCGCGTTTCCTCATAGGCACTTCAGTGCTTCATCCAGTTACTGGTGTCAAAATGAGTGCACTATACATGCACAGCCTAGCGATATCTATTTTAATCACAACTTTTGTTCTGGTATTTCATAAATAAGCAAACGGGTAGGAACCTTGCAGAAATAGGAGCAGTGACGATAGCCATCGCCGTACTGCATGATTAGTGAGTAATTCCACAGATGCACAGAGAGAGGAAGTCTGGCGTGTCCTCGGTAGCAAATGCGAAGAGGGGAGGAGACCTATAGTACTTTTGTTAATCAGTTGCGTCAAGAGGATCAGCTCGAATTCCCACGCCTTGTGAGAATACACGATTAAAAATATTTACCATAAGTACAGGCCGTCTTCGTAAGATCAGCTCCTGTTATTCTATTTTCTCTTTCTTTTTAGAGTTACGATCCATAATACGACAACAACGTGACAAATATTGTGTCGTTCTTTCGCAAGGACACTCTTGATAAAACATGTCTAATCCTCCTCCCGACCTCTTTCACCTTCTTTTTGTGTTCTCTGTGTGTTCTAAAGTACAAGATAGTTTGTTCTACTGTTCTCTAGCAGACAGGACTTCCCTGCTACCACCGAGAATCAACTGCAAATACTCTCACTCATTCATCATTTCACACCAGAAGGGAAGGAAATGACAATATCTTAAGACATCATATACAATACGTAAAGAATGAGGATGTGGGTTTCATAGGAAACTGTATTATAAGAATTACATATAAAATTGTGTTTGAAAATGTTGTATGACAAGTTGTTCGTGTTTATATGTCAATATAACATATTCCACTGCTCAGCCTCCTCCCAGATACATTTGGAAATACGACAGTAAATTTAGAGGTGCAAATGTATGACGTAAACAATAATAAATCGCGGAAAATAGCATGAAAGGAATCTACATCTACATGGATACTCTGCGAATCACATTTAAGTGCCTGGCAGAGGGTTCATCGAACCACCTTCACATTCTCTATTATTCCAATCTCGTATAGCGCACGGAAAGAATAAACACCTATATCTTCCCGTACGAGTTCTGATTTCCCTTATTTTATCGTGGTGATCTTTCCGCCCTATATAGGTCGGTTTCAACAAAATATTTTCGCATTCGGAGGAGAAAGTTGGTAATTGGAGTTTCGTTAGAAGATTCCGTCGCAACGAAAAACGCCTTTCTTTTAATGATTTCCAGCCCAAATCCTGTAACATTTCTGTGTCACTCTCTCCCATATTTCGCGATAATACAAAACGTGCTGCCTTTCTTTGAACTTTTTCGATGTACTCCGTCAGTCCTACCTGGTAAGGATCCCACACCGCGCAGCAGTATTGTAAAAGAGGACGGACAAGCGTAGTGTAGGCAGTCTCCTTAGTTCGTCTGTTACATTTTCTAAGCGTCCTGATAATAAAACGCAGCCTTTGGTTAGCCTTCCCCACAACATTTTCTATGTGTTCTTTCCAATTTAAGTTGTTCATAATTGTAATACCTAGGTATTTAGTCTAATTTTCAGCTTTTAGATTAGACTGATTTATCGTGTAACCGAAGTATAACGAGTTCCTTTTCGCACTCATGGATGACCTCACACTTTTTGTTATTTAGGGTCAACTGCCACTTTTCGCATCATTCAGATATTTTTTCTAAATCGTTTTGCAGTTTGTTTTGACCTTCTGATGACTTTATTAGTCGATAAACGACAGTGTCATCTGCAAACAACCGAAGAAGGCTGCTCAGATTGTCTCCAAAATCGTTTATATAGATACGGAATAGCAAAGGGCCTATAACACTGCCTTGGGGAACGCCTGAAATCACTTCTGTTTTACTCGATGACTTTCCGTCAGTTACTACGAACTGTGACCTCTCTGACAGGAAATCGCAAATCCAGTCACATAACTGAGACGATATACCATAAGCACGCAAATTTACTACGAACCGCTTGTGTGGTACAGTGTCAAAAGCCTTCCGGATATCAAGCAATCTCTAACAGAGATCTTTCAGCTGCTATGATATCACTTTCTCACCCCATCTTGCGTAATATTTGTGTGTTATCTACCTTAGAAGATGGCCTTTTGGCCGAAAACTCATGTGTTTAGCAGTCTTTTTGTTGTGTCTGTCTGCGACTGACCATATTTTCTATGTGGTAAGTTGCAATCTATCCGTTCCATAACACTGTTATTATTCCATTCTGGATTTTCTGTTGTTTGGATATACACTCCTGGAAATTGAAATAAGAACACCGTGAATTCATTGTCCCAGGAAGGGGAAACTTTATTGACACATTCCTGGGGTCAGATACATCACATGATCACACTGACAGAACCACAGGCACATAGACACAGGCAACAGAGCATGCACAATGTCGGCACTAGTACAGTGTATATCCACCTTTCGCAGCAATGCAGGCTGCTATTCTCCCATGGAGACGATCGTAGAGATGCTGGATGTAGTCCTGTGGAACGGCTTGCCATGCCATTTCCACCTGGCGCCTCAGTTGGACCAGCGTTCGTGCTGGACGTGCAGACCGCGTGAGACGACGCTTCATCCAGTCCCAAACATGCTCAATGGGGGACAGATCCGGAGATCTTGCTGGCCAGGGTAGTTGACTTACACCTTCTGGAGCACGTTGGGTGGCACGGGATACATGCGGACGTGCATTGTCCTGTTGGAACAGCAAGTTCCCTTGCCGGTCTAGGAATGGTAGAACGATGGGTTCGATGACGGTTTGGATGTACCGTGCACTATTCAGTGTCCCCTCGACGATCACCAGTAGTGTACGGCCAGTGTAGGAGATCGCTCCCCACACCATGACCCCGGGTGTTGGCCCTGTGTGCCTCGGTCGTATGCAGTCCTGATTGTGGCGCTCACCTGCACGGCGCCAAACACGCATACGACCATCATTGGCACCAAGGCTGAAGCGACTCTCATCGCTGAAGACGACACGTCTCCATTCGTCCCTCCATTCACGCCTGTCGCGACACCACTGGAGGCGGGCTGCACGATGTTGGGGCGTGAGCGGAAGACGGCCTAACGGTGTGCGGGACCGTAGCCCAGCTTCATGGAGACGGTTGCGAATGGTCCTCGCCGATACCCCAGGAGCAACAGTGTCCCTAATTTGCTGGGAAGTGGCGGTGCGGTCCCCTACGGCACTGCGTAGGATCCTACGGTCTTGGCGTGCATCCGTGCGTCGCTGCGGTCCGGTCCCAGGTCGACGGGCACGTGCACCTTCCGCGGACCACAGGCGACAACATCGATGTACTGTGGAGACCTCACGCCCCACGTGTTGAGCAATTCGGCGGTACGGCCACCCGGCCTCCCGCATGCCCACTATACGCCCTCGCTCAAAGTCCGTCAACTGCACATACGGTTCACGTCCACGCTGTCGCGGCATGCTACCAGTGTTAAAGACTGCGATGGAGCTCCGTATGCCACGGCAAACTGGCTGACACTGACGGCGGCGGTGCACAAATGCTGCGCAGCTAGCGCCATTCGACGGCCAACACCGCGGTTCCTGGTGTGTCCGCTATGCCGTGCGTGTGATCATTGCTTGTACAGCCCTCTCGCAGTGTCCGGAGCAAGTATGGTGGGTCTGACACACCGGTGTCAATGTGTTCTTTTTTCCATTTCCAGGAGTGTAATTCAACAATTATAAAATATAAATCATTAGAAACCTGTAATGATGGTGCCAATAATCGGAGCAATCTATCGAAAGATGCCGGCAAAGTCCTGGGTGGTGTGTTCTACATGGTGGGGCAAATAAATGTGGCCCAGGCGAGTGGATACGATTGCACGTGAGTTTGTGGCAGCATTAACGGAGGAGGAAAAGACCTGCATTTATTTCCAATAGGATGGAGCAACTGCCCATACAGCTGGCCGAACTATGGAACACATTTACACAATCTTCACGCGTGGGAGAGTTGTTAGCAGGGGCCAGTCTGGTCGTGGCGCTAGCTGGTCACCCGAGTCACCTGATCTGTCAGTGGGAGATTACTTTGTGTGGGCTGCCCTCAAGTCTACGACGTATAGCAGCAACCCTCGTAGTTTATAAGAACTGCAGCAGAACATTTCGGATGAGACTGCAACCATTCCAGCAGTCCAGCTTCGATCTACCTTTAGGAACTTGCTGACCAAGGCCCAAAAGTGCGAAGAGATGAATGAAGGTCACTTTTGACATCTGCTATAGTCAGATTAGTACTGTATTTCCTCTGCTTTGTTTCTGTGTACCCTGGAACTCTGTTCCCTGGGTCACTTTCACGAAAGTTCTCGCCAGTCTTCGGTTGCGTTCCAGATCGCTCGGTGAAAACAAGCTTGATGCAGGTCTGTGCACTCTGCCTTTTGACGCGTATGTAGTCTTCTCTACGTACCAGATTTTAAAACTGCACAGACGCCTTAATCAATTGACATCGGCGACACTACCGTGACGTAGTTGGCTGAGGATATTCACGCTGATGTACCCTCAGACTTCAAGAAGAATATAATAACTCCAATCCCAAAGAAAGCAGGTGTTGGCAGATGGGAAAATTACCGAACAATCAGTTTAATAAGCCACAACTGCAAAATACTAACGCGAATTCTTTACAGCCGATGGAAAAACTAGTAGAAGCCAACGTTGGGGAAGATCAGTTTGGATTCCGTAGAAACAATGGAACACGTGAGGCAATACTGACCTTACGACTTATGTTAGAAGAAAGATTAAGGAAAGGCAAACCTACGTTTCTAGCATTTGTAGACTTAGAGAAAGCTTTTGACAATGTTGACTGGAATACTCTCTTTCAAATTCTAAAGGTGGCAGTGGTAAAATACAGGGAGCGAAAGGCTATTTACAATTTGTACAGAAAGCAGATGGCAGTTATAAGCGTCGAGGGACATGAAAGGGAAGCAGCGGTTGGCAAGGGAGTGAGACAGTGTTGTAGCCTCTCCCCGATGTTATTCAATCTGTATATTGAGCAAGCAGTAAAGGAAACAATAGAAAAATTCTGAGTAGGTATTAAAATCCATGGAGGAGAAATAAAAACTTTGAGGTTCGCCGATGACATTGTAATTCTGTCAGAGACAGCAATGGACTTGGAAGAGCAGTTGAACGGAATGGACAGTGTCTTGAAAGGAGGATATAAGATGAACATAAACAAAAGCAAAACGAGGATAATGGAATGTAGTCGAATTAAGTCGAGTGATGCTGTGGGAATTAGATTAGGAAATGAGACACTTAAAGTAGTACAGGATTTTTGCTGTTTGGGGAGCAAAATAACTGATGAGGGTCGAAGTAGAGAGGAGATAAAATGTAGACTGGTAATGGCAAGAAAAGCATTTCGAAAGAAGAGAAATTTGTTAACATCGAGTATAGATTTAAGTGTCAGGAAGTCGTTTCTGAAAGTATTTGTATGGATTGTAGCCATGTATGGAAGTGAAACATGGACGATTAATGGTTTGGACAAGAAGAGAATAGAAGCTTTCGAAATGTGGTGTTACAGAAGAATGGTGAAGATTAGATGTGTAGATGACATAACTAATGAGGAGGTATTGAATAGAATTGGGGAGAAGAGGAGTTTGTGGCACAACTTGACAAGAAGAAGGGACCGGTTGGTAGGACATGTTCTGAGGCATCAAGGGATCACAAATTTAGCATTGGAGGGCAGTGTGGAGGGTAAAAATCATAGAGGGAGACCAAGAGATGAATACACTAACCAGATTCAGAATGACGTAGGTTGCAGTAAGTACTGGAAGATGAAGAAGCTTGCACAGGATAGAGTAGCATGGAGAGCTGCATCAAACGAGTCTCAGGACTGAAGACCACAACAACACGTATCATGCATGTAGTCGATTTCGGCAAGAAAGCCGCTATTGTAAGACTTGCTTTGGAAGTGTCTTGCCCTGTGCCCGAGACCGCGGCTGGGCGGTCGTGTTAGTGGGTCCCCTCTTCCGCCTCCCCCGCATGGGCCGCCACAGTTCCGCGCCACTGAGCAGCTGAGAGGGGTCCGCTGGCGTTTAGCTGTGACGAGGGAGGGACGGGTTGCGCCCACAGCTGGCTCCTAACAAGGCTTGCCCTTCGTGTCCCGGGGATAATCGCCGCCACCGACGCTAGCCGATGCATGGGAAGCCGCCGCGCCGACACCGTGGGGCGGGCCGGTGTCAGCTACAGGTGTCGACTACAGAGCAATCCGACAGATGTCTCTGCGGTCCCCGTATCGTGATCCTTTGCGAGTCCAGGGTGCCCGTTTCCGCTGTTTATCTGGGGAAGACAGGGAAGCCAGTTCAAAATAAAATAACGAGGGCTTGAAAGTTTGTCACAAACGTATTAATCTTTTTTATAAGATATTTGTCAAAATTTTTCCAAACTTGTTTGACCAAACTACTTCGGTGGCGCTACACTGTCGTGAAATTTTTCATCATTGTTGCTTAGGAATGGTTGGCGAGCAGTTAAGCCTCGCCTTACCAAATGGGATGGTCGCGGGTGACGGGGGACGGAGGGTGGTGGTGGGGGGGGGGGGGGGGGGAGACACTGGTTGGCGTTGCCTTATGCCCACCATTTGAAAATATTGTAATCTTGTCAGTTTCTTTATATGTTGAAATTTTGAAAAATATCTTTGTTGTCGTTAAGGAATTCTTCTGCCAGATTCCATATATGTTTTAAAATTTTCAGTTAAACTTAACCTAAAAATTTAAGTCTCTCTAGTAAGACGTGACTTTTCACAATCAAAGTTGTACTCATACTTCCACATTTGGTCCATACTTAGACTTTAGTATCTCTTAAGAAACTATGTCTACAGTAAAAGTCAACAACAATGAACGAAATTTGCATATTTTATATTTTTTTGGTGTAGTCGGCCGTTCACATTACTAAAAGTGTGTTGATACTGGGAATGGTGTGCTGAAAGGTATTTTCAGGTTCTGGACGCTACTTGCACATCAGTTCCTCTTCAAAAAACATGCTGTTAAAAGAATTCGACAATAATTAACGAATTTTGCTCTTTTTTAATTTTTTTGGATGGGCACGAAGTACCCCCTCCCCCAAACCCCCTTCCCCGCACCCCCCCCCCCTTCCACCCGGGTAATACACTTTACGGAAAATGCCTCGGTAATAACAGGGTTAATCGTCTGTACAACAGCAGTTAATTTACTTTTGTTGGCGAACACATTGATTGGAAAGAAGGAGAAATGGAAACAATTGTAGGTGAGTCCGGGGATGATGAGTTGAGAGTCTTCACCAGAATTAGCTCCATGAACTGCAGTGTGATGGCCAGTTAATTAAGTGGTGGACAAAGTAAGCAAGAGTTCGAGAGTGTTAAGGTCTGGTAGCCCAGAAAATAAATTTAAAATTCTCTGGAGATATTTGTTTTAACACTGAGGTGTTGCAAGAAAATTTCACACGTTACAACAACCAACAGTGCAACAGATAGAATTATCTGCCTTTTGCAAAATTAAAAAGGAGGATGATAATAAGTTTACATTTATTAACATCATATCTGATCTGATAGCACAACAAACAAATGGTTCAAATGGCTCGGAGCACTATGGGACTCAACTGCTGTGGTCATCAGTCCCCTAGAACTTAGAACTACTTAAACCGAACTAACCTAAGGACATCACACACATCCATGCCCGAGGCAGGATTCGAACCTGCGACCGCAGCAGTCGCACGGTTCCGGACTGTGCGCCTAGAACCGCGAGACCACCGCGGCCGGAGATAGCACAACAAACCTCAAAGGGATGATGCAGCTTCTTGTAACTTAACTTGGCTCTTAATTGAATCAATATTTATACCGACTGAATTAAAATGTAAAAAGTAATTTTACTGATTCGAAAGTCACGTAAGGTCAAGATAAATAAATTGTTTCTTCCTTTTTTTTTGACAGGGATTACAGCTAACATTCTAACATCTGACAAATGTAAGATACGTATTTTACTACATGGCGAATCTGCGAGTGATATATCTTTTCAAGTGGAAACAATTGTAGGCAGATCACTCTTGACAGGATGGATACAACTAAATTCTTCCGTCAACACAAGAACTGACGAAACACAGTTCTAGAAGCAGCAGAGTGACACTTATAAACAATAGTGAGATCCGTTTCTGGCATCAGAACACACCAATTACGATAGTAAATATGTAGTCAAATTCTCCGTGACATAGCAACGGAAAACATTTGGTGATAATTTTAGCTGAGTCACTGCAATTAGTACAGTTCGGCGAAATCTATAGTGAAATTGAAAAAAAAGAAGCACTTCAATGGACGACAGATCATGCTCAGAAAACATAATTAAGCGTACATAGGCGTAGCTTGAATTTGTTGCAGATTAAACAATAATACCAACAACTCAGAGGGAAGGAGCAGTTCAATTAACTGTTACCACAATCAGCGTATGGCTATAATCGGAGCACGACCAGGTATCATCTACACTCATGCTCATAAATTTGGGATACTGCTGATACATGGTGAAACAATGCTCTGTTGGGCGGTTTGCGGATTTAAATCACCTCGGCGTATGACCATGCGGCGCATTTGACCTGCGGTCGTCGCACGGTGGCGCTGGCAGCAGTTCACATACGCAGAGGTGTGTTGGTGCATGTCAGAGTACGGTGCAGCGAGTAAGTGTGCAGACGATTTCAGACGTGCTAATGGTGACTGTGTGTTGAAAATGGCTCAAAGAACACATATTGATGACGTTATTAGGGGTAGAATACTTGGGCGACTGGCGGCTGGTCAAACACAGCACCTCGTAGCACGGGACGTCCGTGTGCTACAAAGTGTGATCTCAAGATTATGGCAACGATTCCAGCAGAAAGGAAACGTGTCCAGGCTCTACAGTACGGGACGTCCACAGTGTACAACAGCACAAGGAGACCGATATATCACCATCAGCGCTCGCAGACGGCCACGAAGTACGGCCGGTAGCCTTGCTCGGGACCTTACCGCAGCCACTGCAACAACTCCAGACACACAGTCTACAGACGACTGAACAGACATGCTTAATTCGCCCGGAGACTTGAGAGGTGCATTCCACTGATTCCTGGTCACAGGAGAGCTCGTAAAGCGTGGTGTCAAGAACACAGTACACGGTCATTGGAACAGTAGTCCCAGGTTATGTCCACGGATGAGTCCACGTATAGTCTGAACAGTGATTTTCTCCGGGTTTTCATTTGGCGCGAACCGGGAACCAGATACCAACCCCTTAATGTCCTTGAAAGGGACCTGTATGGAGGTCGTCTTTTGATGGTGTGGGGTGGGATTATGATTGGTGCACGTTACCCGTGCATATCTTTGACAGAGGAACAGTAACAGGTCAGGTGTATCGGGACGTCATTTTGCACCAGTATGTCCGACTTTTCAGGGGTGCAATGGGTCCTACCTTCCTCCTGATGGATGATAACGCACGGCCCCACCGAGCTGCCATCGTGGAGGTGTACCTTGAAACAGAAGATATCAGGTGAATGGAGCGGCCTGCCCGTTCTCCAGACCTAAACCCCATTGAGCACGTCTGGGATGCTCTCGGTCGACGTATCGCTGCACATCTTCAAATCCCTAAGACACTTCAGGTGCTCCGACAGGCACTGGTGCAAGAACGGGAGGCTATACTCCAACAGCTGTTCGACCACCTGATCCAGGGTATGCCAACCCGTTGTGCGGCCTGTGTACGTGTGCATGGTGATCATATCCCATATTAATGTCGGGGTACATGCGCAGGAAACAGTGGCATTTTGTAGCACAAATACTTCGGGACGGTTTTCTCAACTTATCACCAATACCGTGGACTTACAGATCTGTGTCGTGTGTGTTCCCTATGTGCCTATGCTATTAGCGCCAGTTTTGTGTAGTGCCACGTTGTGTGGCACCACATTCTGCATTTATCCTTAATTTATGAGCGTGAGTGTAGAATCAGGGGACACAGTTTTCAATGTTTTGAAAGGCAAATCCTCACAGTAAGAACAATTGGCGTTCAGTCGCTCTGATGCAGTTGTAGTCCTGACGTTTAACATAGTCCTTTTGCCAGCAGCTCCAAAACGATCAGGGGCATGCATAACAGAAAAGAAAATTTCTTCTCAAGACTGCACATCCATGCATTGCCTCACTAACAAAGGTGAGTGGTTGGGCATGCGCTGCTGTGTCAAGCCGTACTGACTGTCAGTGACTCCTCCTGGCAGATGACGCAGACACATCTCCCGCAGGCTCGTCCGTATTGCCCTCCAGCGTTTACAGACAATGCTCACGAGGCACTCTAGCCAATGGTCTTTGGAACGACGAGATCGATTACTTCGATACAATGAGATCGATCCGTGGGTCATACGCTTCGACGTGATTTTGTAGGTTAAAGGCACTACAGCAAGCGAAATGACTATGGTGAACTGAAGGGTTTCTAACACCGATATGTCATTAAATGACAATTATAACAAATCGTAAAAAGGGTGACATGTTTGCGACCAATCTTCAATGCTCCTTTGTTTTTAACTTCTTTGTCCCGACTTCCCGAGCTAAAAAGCAGAAACGGGCACCCTGGACTCACAAAGGATCGTGGTAGCGTGACCGCACATACATCTGCTGGATTGCTCGGTATTCGAGTGTCCCCATTTCTGCTAGCCCTAGACGCCAGTTAGCAATCTCGACGTGCTGCACCCTTCACGCCTCTCGCTCACCAGGCGTCTCGAAACTGTCCTCATAAACTAAAATTGCATGTATGACTTCTGAGGCCTTCCCCACAGATCCGTTACAAATTCACTTCTCGGAAAAAAAAGAAGGATAACGCTTTAACGTCGCGTCGACAGCGCGACTATTTGAGACGGTCACTGCTCGTTTACACCGCCGTATAACACTATGCAAGTCCCACAGTGTTTCTTCGGCACAACTGTTCGACATCTTCAGGTGGTGGTAGTTGCTATCGTCACTGCTATAAGACTCTATAGGTGATAATCGCGCCCCAGCGTCGAAATTTGTCAGGCCACAAGGAGGAATTACGCAGAGAGGAGGGTACGTTATACGCGACGGGAACTACATGTGGCGTCCGCGAAATCTAAAGATGTCTTCGAAAGTCTCTTTTGTGTCGTGGGACTAGATAGATAGCGCTTCGTCGACGGTACCTGACTGGACTTAACACGCTAAGGTTCACCAAATGGCAGACTGAACCCGTACGCCCGGGTTCCCGGGTTCGATTCCCGGCGGGGTCAGGGATTTTCTCTGCCTCGTGATGGCTGGGTGTTGTGTGCTGTCCTTAGGTTAGTTAGGTTTAAGTAGTTCTAAGTTCTAGGGGACTGATGACCATAGATGTTAAGTCCCATAGTGCTCAGAACCATTTTTTTTTTTTAGACTGAACCCGTCTCGAAAAGCGAACCCAAGCAGAAAATAGACAACAATGTCGGTCCGTGTTTACTTTGACTGACAAGATTCTGAACGACGCAGCAGTTTCAGTGCTCGAGAAAGGACTGAACATTGCACCAACACCTCGGGAAGTCCCAGTCCGAGATAAAATAGCTGCGATAGAACAGGCAGTTTTGAAATTTTGAAGTAAGACAGCATGAGGAATTAGGAGAGTCATCTGCTGAATTTTAACTCGAACCTGACCTTGTAATTTCAATATTACTTCAGGAGAAAATACGGCTCTGCGGGCCCCAAAGCACAAAAAGAATTCTTCATTTTACCTGTCAAAAAGGAGAATACAGTTGTCCTTCTCTCACGAACTCAAATCTAGAAGACCAGCATATGAAATGGGAGTCCAAATCCTATCCACAGGATTCGACCTGGACGCAGAGTGGAAACGTGAGTGGCAAGCTACAAGAACCCGAGACCCACTAACTTGTAGACAATCCAACAGTTACAGTTCCAAGCTTCCACCACACAAGGGAGTTGTGGGTGCAGTTAAACAGATATCGGACTGGAGAGGGTAGGTGCAAATACGACATGCACAAGTGGGGCTTTTCAAGTGACAGTGTGTGTGACAGTGGTGACACCCAAACAATGAGCCACGTTGTGAATGGATGTCCAATCAGACGCTTCCCTGGTGGCATTGAGAAGCTCCATCAAGGATATATATATATAAATGAACATGTGAAATTATATACAGCATACAAGTGGTAAAACGAGCGATCCTTGATGGAGCTTCTCATTGCCACCAGGGAAGCGTCTGATTGGACATTCATTCACAACGTGGCTCATTGTTTGGGTGTCACCACTGTCACATATAACTTTATTATTTGAGATATTTTCACAATGCTTTGCACACACATACAAAAAGTCAAAAAGTTTTTTTAGGCATTCACAAATGTTCAATATGTGCCCCTTTAGTGATTCGGCAGACATCAAGCCGATACTCAAGTTCCTCCCACACTCGGCGCAGCATGTCCCCATCAATGAGTTCGAAAGCATCGTTGATGCGAGCTCGCAGTTCTGGCACGTTTCTTGGTAGAGGAGGTTTAAACACTGAATCTTTCACATAACCCCACAGAAAGAAATCGCATGGGGTTAAGTCGGGAGAGCGTGGAGGCCATGACATGAATTGTTGATCATGATCTCCACCACGACCGATCCATCGGTTTTCCAATCTCTTGTTTAAGAAATGCTTCTGCTTTAGCCTTTTCCGTAAGATTTTCTATACCGTCGGCTGTGGTACGTTTAGCTCCCTGCTTGCTTTATTCGTCGACTTCCGCGGCTACTTGTGAAACTTGCCCGCACGCGTTCAACCGTTTCTTCGCTCACTGCAGGCCGACCCGTTGATTTCCCCTTACAGAGGCATCCAGAAGCTTTAAACTGCGCATGCCATCGCTGAATGGAGTTAGCAGTTGGTGGATCTTTGTTGAACTTCGTCCTGAAGTGTCGTTGCACTGTTATGACTGACTGATGTGAGTGCATTTCAAGCACGACATACGCTTTCTCGGCTCCTGTCGCCATTTTGTCTCACTGCGCTCTCGTGCGCTCTGGCCGAACAAAACTTTATGAGTTATTCTACGTATCTGTAGTGTGTCGTGACCATATGTCAATGAATGGAGCTACAGTGAATTTATGAAATCGCTTCAATCATTTGTAATAGCCCTGTATATATATATATATATATATATATATATATATATATATATATATATATATATATATATATATACTTACTTATCGCGAATGGACCCAGAAGGATCACGCAAAGCTTTCTGACGTCGTTTCTTCCATACTTCTTTCATTCATTCTCCATGTTTTCTTTTTCTTTCTTCTGTCCATTTTGTTCCTGGTCTCTTTAGTGCTTCCTTCTCCGACAATACAATCCACTTTTCCACCTTATTTCTAAAAGTTTTTCTATCTTTGACATCTTTAAGTTCAATATTTGCTTTTTGTAAATCTAATTTTACTTGGCTAATCCATGGTGTTGTTGATTTGACTTTTTCTATGTAAGTGAGAATTCTGTTGGTGAGTCGTGTGGGGGGAAGACTAGTGACATGTCCATAAAATTTTAATCTTCGCCTTCTTATGTCTGCTGCCAGGTTTGATATAGTTTCTGTGGTTCTTCTTGATTGTATCCGGTATCCTTCTTCTGTTAATTTTGGACCTAAAATCTTTCTCATAACTTTGCGTTCTTCTTTTAGTATTTTTTCTAAATCACATTTTGTGTGGAGTGTGAGCGTTTCACTAGCATATAGTGCTGCTGGCTTAATTACTGCGCAGTAGTGTCTGATTTTTGTGTTCGAGGAGATGCATTTTTTATTGTATATTTCATGTGTCATACCATATGCTCTCTTCATCTTCTGTTGTCTGATCTTCTGTGCAACTTTCTCTCCTCCGGTTGGTTCCAAAATTTCACCTAGGCATTTAAAATGTTTTACTCTATTTATTTTTCCATATTTTGTGTTCAAACTGTGTATATGGGATTTCGTACAGAAAAATTCTGTCTTTTGAAACGAAATTTGTAAACATATATATATATATATATATATATATATATATATATATATATATATATATATATTGCTTTGTTTTGCTAAGTGTTTATTACTGTAATTGATGCATAGGACAATAATAATAACTTGGCAGTGAAACGTCAAGCGACAGTTTCTTCCGTCCCTAAATTTCGCACGCCTCACTATGTTTTCCGGCGCTCTTGCTGTAGCTGGTGCAATTACGTATTGTAAACCGCCTTTCCGTAGCGACTGTGGAGTACCGAGTGTGTCTGTAAAATGAGAGTTTCCCCAAAAATGGCTGCCAGTCACGAGACGCGGTGAGAGGTCTCGCTGGCGCCGGAACAAATGACGGCGTTAATGGCTGGACGCGAGAGCACGTGCGCGAGATAAAAGTCCATTTACGGTCGGACGAGCACGGGCGCCCTTTTGAAAGCCTGGCCGGAGCGCGGCTGCCGCCCGGCTCGCTGGCGTGCAGGGGTCGCAGCTTTCGTAACTCGTCTCTGCTGCTTTGCGTCACGCGACGGCGCAGTAAATGCTCATGCTCAGGTCACCTATTGAAGACCTTCACGCCCGCCTGCAAACCGCACCCGGTACTTGTCAATCAGTCTTACCAACACCAAGCACAAAATACAGGGTTAGTATGAAGCTTTTCCCCTTCTTCCCAAAACTTATTTCTAAGAAAAAGCTAGGTTTGTTGGAAATCATAGCTTAGCTCATAAACTTGCGTTTTTCGTGCAAAATGTAGCTTCAGTCATGAAGCTTTTATTGAGACACTATCACACTTGTGACAGTATAAACCCCAGTGATGTTTGTAACATATAGCGTGTGTTTGTTTGTTTGTTTGTGTGTGTCGTTGGCTAATGATGTATTTGCAATGGAATTCTCAAGCCTAGAAATGATTGAAATGACCCTACCATTCGCAACCTACGGCTAGGGATTTCCATAAAACGATGTATCGGATGTTCAAATGTATGTGAATTCCTAAGGGACCAAACTGCTGAGGTTATCGGTTCCTAGACTTACACTCTACTCAGACTAACTTAAACTAGCCTATGCTAAGAACAACACACACGCCAATGCCCGAGGAGGGGACTCGAACCTCTGGCGGGAGGGGCAACGCAATCCGTGACCTGGCTCCTCTAACCGCGTGGCCACTCCGCGTGGCACGATGTAACGTGTTGTGATTTTACTTGACTTCAGTTTAGTACATCAAACCAGTCATTGCTGTCGAGATCCTACTGGAATGAATCACAACTTGATACCGTAAATTATTTATTCGCAAAAAACACGTAAAGTGCTGTAAGACGTATGCATTGCCGGCGATGGGCGAGGCATGGCAGAATCTCTGACCAGAGAGCAGTATGTCGTTAGTCGTTGCTTGTCGCGAGTCGGCGTCAGTCGGCAGTAGTGGCTAGTCGGCTTTAGTCTTCAGTCCGTGCTAGTCTGCAGGAGTCGGCGCGTGCCTGCGCGTGTCGGCAGTCTGCTCTGGTCGGGACTCTGGAGGATGAGTATTATTGTAGAAGGTAAAGAAGCAGCCTTGCGCATATCTAGTAATGTATGTTAATTGTCATTTAATTTGTTCCAAAAAAATGCCCCAATAATAATTTTTTACAATGTAAAGTAACTTTTTTAAAGAATAGCATTCATTTCAATTTAAAGATAATTCCAATGCATGATCATTCCTTCCAAGAATCAAAAAAAAAAAAAAAAAAATACGCCAGTATTGCACGAAGCTGTGTCAAAAAATTTCTACATAAGAGCAGATGTATTTGCAGTTTTTATTGAGGTAAGAATTTTTGCTTTTTTTATTGAGAATACAGGGCCGAAGGGCAGCGCAGCTGTCCTCATAAAATTTACCAGGTTACTAATTTTTTTTTATTATTTTGGTGTTTAGGAATTTTTCTGTTTCGAACTTAACATTAAATGAGAAAAGAATTTTGTGGGAACATTAAATGTGAATGCATTTCAGCATAGACATCATAAATGGGAGCCAACTTTGTTCAGAGATTACATTAAAATTAATTTTGTTCACAGGTTACAATATAAGTAAAATTCATTTAATAATTATTATTCTTGTGCGGGGTTACGCTTGGTTCCTGGTTCATAGTTCTTGGTTTCTCATTTAAATATTTCTGTGGCGAGGTTACTGGTTTTTGGTTTCATCATTTTAAATGGTATTTATTGTGGGGAGGTTACACTAGTGTAACCTCCCCACACGAGTATTAAAATAATTAAAATGAAGAACCAAGCGTAAACTCCCCACAAAATTAATAATTAAATGAATCTGTTAATATTGTAACCTCAGAACAAAATTGGCTCCCATTTATAATCTGTGTGCAGAAATGCATTCACATTTAATGTTCCCACAAAATTCTTTTCTCATTTAACGTTAAGTTCGAAACAGAAAAATTCCTAAATACCAAAATAATAAAAAAAATTAGTAACCTGGTAAATTTTATGAGGACAGCAGCGCTGCCCTTCGGCCCTGTATTCTGAATAAAAAAAGCAAAAATTCTTACCTCAATAAAAACTGCAAATGTATCTGCTCTTATGTAGAAAATTTTTGACACAGCTTCGTGCAATGGTGGCGTATATTTTTTTTTTTTTATTCTTGGAAGGAATGATATTGCATTGGAAATATTCTTTAAATTGAAATGAATGCTTTTCTTTAAAAAAGTTACTTTACATTGTAAAAAATTATTATTGGGGCATTTTTTTGGAACAAATTAAATGACAATTAACATACATTACTAGATATGCGCAAGGCTGCTTCTTTACCTTCTACAATAACACTCATCCTCCAGAGTCCCGACCAGAGCAGACTGCCGACACGCGCAAGCACGCGCCGCCTCCTGCAGACTAGCACGGACTGAAGACTAAAGCCGACTAGCCACTACTGCCGACTGACGCCGACTCGCGACAAGCAACAACTAACGACATACTGCTCTCTGGTCAGAGATTCTGCCATCCCTCGCCCATCGCCGGCAATGCATACGTCTTACAGTGCTAAAAGTTTTGTAAAGTGAAGTACACAATGTCGGATTTTAGCCAAGATCTAATTTTGAGGTTGGCACAATATGTGTTTGCTTTCCTGTAGACCGCGCCCTGCATTATTAGACGGACGCAAAGCTGACTGATACTGATTAGCCGTGAGAAACAGAAGACCTACACCCCGACTGGCACTATAAGAAAAACCTCAGTGAACAAGCAAATGGTACTCAACACTTTTATTAAGAGAGTTTCCCTAGCCGCTGAATGGAGTGAGCATGTCACCTACTGAAGAATGTACAGCAGTTGTTGTACACCGATGACCTGCTCTTTGGATGCGTTGGTCGATGTGCAGTTATCTGTGTACACAGTGGACGCAATATGCCAATCACAAACTCCTAGCACTGCGAGACACAACACGAGTCCAAGGTCTCTGTCTGCTCAGAAGCCAAGAATAGGAATTTGACTCAAGTATTCTCCCATAAAGAAGCACATCATTGTGTGTCATATTCCGCAGAGAGGTAAAGAATCGTCACTCTTGTAAACATAACAACTATGTTCACAGAGAGACGACTTCACACGCTGTGTCGAAAGCAACACTTCTCAGAATGTAACCGCCAGATTCTCCACTGTGGTTCTCTCTAGCTATGTCTCTGGCTCGATCCCCAGAGGGAACTATATTTAACTAATGTCTGTTGGGAAGTGCTCTCGATCGATCTCTGCAGGGACGTGCCTCTCCAGGCCGTACCCTCCTCCCTCCCGTTTGTGTCTACGTTTGTGCTCAGGCCATTACGTGGTTCATGCATGATTCTGCCAGCCAGTCACCTGTAGTCCATACTCCTTTCAGAAATTTTCCGGAGATTTCCATTTCCCCTCCTATATCTTTAGTAATCTGCAAATCAAACACACATCTCTGCTTCCTGGCGTCAAGTGTGCGCTGGCACTTACCACGAGAAGATTCCTCGCAGTTAGGTCTCAACCATCATTCGTGACCACACACCCCAAACGCTCTCTCCTGGTTATCGGGACGTACGGCGGATGACAGGCAGGTTAGTAACCGCGGTGCTTACAGACATGTCTGCGGCCTGTAATTTCATAAACTACAGTAGAATTCTCTTCAGTGATGAGCCCCCCTTCGAACTGAGCCTCGATAACCACCGAAGACTTGTCTGAACAAACAGCTTGCTTATCAATGATATGAAAAGGATGACAGAAAGAGGTATTTACGCACCTGTCTACGAGTTGCTTCTTCGATCGTTATTTTCATTCATCAGAGAGACGGAAATATGACTATTAATACACCTTTAGTAGATTTTAATTTTACAAGATACTAGCAATAAAAATGAAATTAACTAAGATGTTCAGTACAACTACTTATTTGACACTTTAAGCAATCAAAAACATTAATTTTGTTTTATTTTAATAAAAACAGCGACCGGCTTCGTTGTTATGTGTTTTTATTTAAGCTGCAGTATTCAGTTTTCTGTCGATATTGTTTCTTGTTTGGTTGATTTGGGGGAGAGGACCAAACAAAGAGGTTATCGCTCCCATCGGATGAGGAAAGGATGGGGAAGGAAATCGGCCGTGCCATTTCAAAGGAACCATCCCAGAATTTGCCTAGAGCTATTTAGGAAAATGACAAACCTAGGTTTGAACCGTCGTCCTCCAGCATGTGAGTCCAGTGTGCTGACCACTGCGCCACCTCGCTCGGAGTCCATGTCGTAACTATGTACTAACTGAACAGTCAAATATGTATTAGGCTGACTGAAGATGAATGAGAGTCGGAAACGTGTAGTAGCTTAAATAAAATTACATAACAAAGTGCCCGCTTGCTGAATTTATTAAAATAATATAATGCACAACAAAGGAGCTTATAACCCACTGAAATTTATAGTCTATTAATATTGCTGCGAGTGTTTTTCAGTATTTGATTTTCATATTTGTCTAGGATTTTTTTTGTTTTTCTTTTAAACAGCGTCATGTTCAGATGTGTGTGAAATCATATGGGACTTAACTGCTAAGGTCATCAGTCCCTAAGCTTACATACTACTTAACCTAAATTATTCTAAGGACAAAAATACACACCCATGCGCGAGGGAGGACTCCAACCTCCGCCGATACCAGCCGAAACAGGGTCATGGTTTCAATATATTGATGCCGATGTTCGGAAGTATGAACCTGAATTTTTTAAGTTGTCACGCAAGTCTTTTGATTCGTGATCGTTCTACTTTACAAAATTTTTTTTCTTCCGTCTCGATGGGAAAGGATCATCTTTATTTATTGTGATTGATTTCGGTTCACTACGAACACCATCACGACATCTTATGGTTCGTGGATAGTGTCAGTGTACTGGTACTTGATATACAAGTCACAAGGTGTAATTATGGTTTTCGAAGGGAACTGAAAACAGCCACGGCAAATAAAAGGCCAGATTTTGAAAATACACTTGCATAAATATGCACCTGAATGATGGATGAGTTTTAGTCTAACTTCTAAGAAGAATCTGAGCTTAACGATTAAAACAGATCAGGCCTTATTACTAATACGCAATTCCAAACTACTTTCGCTCGTGCGTTCTCCAAATCTGAACCGCGGAATATACCATTTCTTCGCGGCTCTCTTAAATGAGTCAAAGTGGAAAGCATTTTCTTTGTGCATTCTTCTCTATTACCTTCGTATTACAAGATCGGCAAGATATTTAACATCCATTTTCGTTTACGATCGTAATGTAAGCTGTAGTTATTTTGTTTACCATCCATTAACTACCTAGTTAGGTTGTCAGCTGAATTAAAGTTTCTTTCTTTCTCTCTCTCTCTCTTTTGTGATCGGCTGGGGTTGAGTTCCACGCGCATTTTGCAAATTGGATTACCTGCTAAAAATCGTACAGTCAGTTTGCAGTCCATACCGGCATAGCACAGCAACATCTGTAATCTCAGTGGAGCGCGAGAAGGCAGCAGAAGTTGAACGCAACATTGCCGCAGAGCACACAACGTTGCAAGTACTGCTAAAAATGTGGTAGTTGTGGACTTGGGTAAAACTGAGCAGCTGCGTTTCGAAAATAGCTATCCGTACAGCTTAGGCACACCTGTTTCCCAGCTGTTGCCAGCTATTTACCTTGCCTACTTTGCAGTGGCTCCGTCACGAGCGATTTTAGCCCGACAGTGAAGAAACCCCACTGACCCGGAGACCATTGAGGTGGATCATTTCACGTTGCTGGATAAAGCTCGAGGGGACGGCAACGTATCACGCAGGGGTGTCGTGTGTCAACAGGCCCACCTAACACAGCAATCGAATACACCTCTGCAACCTTTGTATGAAACTAGGAGTAAAAGTGCACGTGCCGCTATTTTTAGGCGTTTCGTACAGTTCTATTAACCCTCGCAATATGAAAGAGTGGGTAGGGAAGCTGTTCTTTATGCCCACCTTTTGAAAATATTGTAATTTTGTCACTTATTTTGTATTTTACAATATTGAAAAGTATTTATTGTTTTTAACGAATTCTTCTATCAGATTCCATGCATATTTTAAATTCTACAGTTAAACTTAACTCAAAAATTTAAATCTTGGTAGTGATGTCACTCACCACATTGAATGTCACATTCAGTATTTTCAGGTTCAGGACCTCTCCTACATATCAATATCTCTTCAAAAAGTATGTTGTAAGAATCGACAACAATTAACGAAACTTTCATTTTTAAATTTTTCGTGGTGATCATAAAGTACACTCAGCTTGGTAGTAGACGTTTCAGAAAATGCCCAGATATTGCCAGGACTGTTCTAAAACGTATTTGCAGGTTCTGGGTCCTAGTTCCTACTTCAGTGCCTCTTGATAATGTATGTTGTTTACACCAGTCAAGAACAATTAACCATTGTATTAAAGTTTTTTAAGGATCAGCATAAAGGACCCCCCTCCCCATGGGTAAGACGCGTTATGTAAATTGCCTTGGTACTGGTAGGTTTATGGTTCTTTATGCCTTGCTGGTCTGAGCTACATACTTAACTGTATTGTCCAATTCTCGTATTACAAGCATAAGGTGGGAGGTTTGAATAATGACATAAGTAAATAATGGATAACTGGACGATGCGAGAAGCATAAGTCACTGCAAATCGGACTGGCAAATATTGTGTACTGTTGTACTAAAACATGATCACCAGCAGTTAATGTCCGCCCCGACAGATGAGTGGCCCGGGTTAGATTCCCGGCTGGGTCGGGGATTTTCTCCGCACATGGACTGGGTGTTGTGCTGTCTTCATCATCATTTCTCCCCATCCGACGCGCAGGTCGCCCAACGTGGCGTCGAATGTAATAAGACCTGCACCCAGGCGGCCGGACCTGCCCCGCAAGGGGCCTCCCGGCCAATGATGCCAAATGCTCGTTTCCATTTACCAGCCGTTGATAGCGTCTTCGTCCACCTTGAGAGCGCTGTGTTCCTCGTAGATTTCCAGAGAGCAGATTTCTGTGCACAGCTCACGCAGTGCCCGTAAAATACGAGCCTATGATTAGCGAGCGCGGAGCTGGAACCTGGTGCCACGTTCCATCTGCTCGTATGAAACGAATTTGGTAGTTAAGACAGAATTGTTAGTTCACTGTCACACTCCTGGAACCACAGAAGCACGGATGGTTTTCCTTAAGTCAGAGAAGACATCAAGAATGAAAGACTGCAGGTAGTTACAATAATATTCACGTAGTCCAGAGTTGTCATGTTGCCTTCTGCTACTGCCACACGTCGCAAGGAAACCCGAACTGGTTCAAATGGCTCTAAGTACTATGGGACTTAACTTCTGAGGTCATCAGTCCCCTAGAACTTAGGACTACTTAAACCTAACTAACCTAAGGACATCACAAACACCCATGCTCGAGGCAGGATGTGTGATGTCCTTAGGTTAGTTAGGCTTAAGTAGTTCTAAGTCTAGGGGACTGATGAGCCTATTAGCGGTATGAGAGCATAGTCCCCTCATGACTAGATCCAAAGGCGTCCTATCAACTATGGCACACAATCTGTAACTTGAGCGTACAATCGGTATAGCTCGCTCATCTTCGGTTATGCCAAAGTTTTTCATTTATTTATCAATATCAAGGGGTGAGACCGAAGAGGAAGTGGGAGAATACAAGGTCTACCTGTCAGGAGTCAAAGCAGGCATAGCACAATGGGGTGTAGGGCTTTACATCAGGAAAGAAATGGAACCCAGCGTAGTTGCAATAAGGTATGTAAACGAACGACTGATGTGGATAGATTTGACAGTGTCTAGCAAGAAAATTAGGATTGTGTCAGTATATTCGCATTGTGAATGGACAGATCAAGATAAGATGGATAGTTTTTATGACGCACTCAGTGATGTAGTTGTTAGAGTAAAGGACAAGGACAGTGTTCTGCTCATGGGTGATTTTAATGCCAGGATTGGAAATCGAACAGAAGGGTATGAAAAGGTTATCGGTAAATTGGGAGAGGATATGGAGGCCAACAGGAACGGGAAACAACTCTTGGATTTATGCGCCAGTATGGGCTTAGTAATCACAAACTCCTTTTCTAAACATAAGAACATTCACCGGTATACTTGGGAAGGCAGGGGAACCAGATCTGCCATTGACTGTATAATAACAGATCAGGAATTCAGGAAGGCTGTGAGGGACACACGCATGTTCATGGGATTCTTTGATGACACTGATCACTATTTAATCTGCAGTGAAATTGGTATTGTGAGGCCGAAAGTGCAGGAGGTCAGATCCATATGTAGGAGGATAAGAGTGGAGAAACTTCAGCATAAGGAAATCCGGTACAAGTACATAACAGTGTCCTCAGAAAGGTACCAGTTAGTTGAATGTAGTCAATTACAGTCATTGGAAAAGGAATGGACAAGGCACAGGGACTCAGTACTAAAAGTGCCTAAAAAATGTCTTGGAACAGTAGTGTGTAAAGGTAGGATGAAGCAAACAGCTTGGTGAAATCACACAGTCAAGGCAGCCTGTAAAAGGAAAAAGAAGGCCTATCAAAAATATCTACATACTAGAACTCAGGTAGACAGAGAAAGCTATGTTGAAGAAAGAAACAAAGCCAAACAGATAATTGCAGTATCCAAGAAGAAATCTTGGGAAGATTTTGGAAACAAGTTGAAGACTTTGGGTAAAGCTGCTGGAAAACCGTTCTGGAGTGTAATTAGCAGTCTTCGAAAGGGAGATAACAAGGAAATGACAAGTATTTTGGACAGGTCAGGAAAACTGCTGATGAATCCTGTTGATGCCTTGGGCAGATGGAGGGAATATTTTGAAGAGTTGCTCAATGTAGGTGAAAACACGATCAGTAATGTTTCAGATTTCGATGTACAATGAGATAGGAATGATGATGGAAATAGGATCACATTTGAGGAAGTGGAGAAAATGGTCAATAGATTGCAGTGTAATAAAGCGGCTGGGATGGATGAAACCAAGTCGGTACTCATCAAATACAGTGGAATGTCAGGTCTTAAATGGCTACACAGGATAATTGAAATGGCCCGGGAGTCGAGACAGGTTCCATCAGACTGGACAAAAGCAGTAATCACACCAATCTCTAAACATGGAAACAGAGAGGATTGTAACAACTACAGAGGTATCTCTTTAATCAGCGTTGTGGGTAAAATCTTCTCAGGTACTGTTGAAAGGAAAGTGCGAGTATTCGTTGAGGACTAATTGGATGAAAATCAGTGTGGGTTTAGGCCTCTTAGAGGTTGTCAGGACCAGATCTTTAGCTTACGGCAAATAATGGAGAAGTGTTACGAGTGGAATAGGGATTTGTACCTATGCTTTATAGATCTAGAAAAAGCATATGACAGGGTTCCTAGGAGGAAGTTACTGTCTGTTCTACGAGATTATGGAATAGGAGGCAAACTTTTGCAAGCAATTAAAGGTCTTTTTATAGATAGTCAGGCAGCAGTTAGAGTTGACGGTAAATTGAGTTCATGGTTCAGAGTAGTTTCAGGGGTAAGACAAGGCTGCAACCTGTCTCCACTGTTGTTCATATTATTTATGGATCATATGTTGAAAACAGTAGACTGGCTGGGTGAGATTAAGATAGGTGAACACAAAATAAGCAGTCTCGCATATGCGGATGACTTAGTTGTGATGACAGATTCGATTGGAAGTTTGCAAAGAAATATTTCAGAGCTAGATCAGAAATGTAAGGACTATGGTATGAAGATTAGCATCTCCAAAACTAAAGTAATGTCAGTGGGAAAGAGATATAAACGGATTGAGTGCCAAATAGGATGAAACAAAGAACAGTTGGACGGTTTCAAGTACTTCGGATGCATATTCTCACAGGATGGCAACATAGTGAAAGAACTGGAAGCGAGGTGCAGCAAAGCTAATGCAGTGAGCGCTCAGCTACGATCTACTCTCTCCTGCAAGAACGAAGTCAGTACCAAGACTAAGTTATCAGTGCACCGTTCAAGCTTTCGACCAATTTTGTTGTATGGGAGCGAAAGCTGGGTGGATTCAGGTTACCATATCAATAAGGTTGAGGTTACAGACATGAAAGTAACTAGTATAATTGCAGGTACTAGTTGATGGGAACAATGGCAGGAGGGTGTCCACAATGAGGAAATCAAAGAAAAATTGGGAATGAATTCTATAGATGTAGCAGTCAGGGCGGACAGGCTTAGATGGTGGGGTCGTGTTACACGCATGGGAGAAGCAAGGTTACCCAAGAAACTCACGGGTTCAGCAGTAGAGGGTAGGAAGAGTCGGGGTAGACCAAGGAGAAGGTACCTGGATTCGGTTAAGAATGATTTTGAAGTAATAGGCTTAACATCAGAAGAGGCACCAATGTTAGCACTGAATAGGGGATCATGGAGGAATTTTATAAGGGGGACTATGGTTCAGACTGAACGCCGAAAGGCATAATCAGTCATAAATGATGATGATCAATATCAACGTTTCCTGGCATTGCAAAATTGCTGAAAGGTAGATTTATGACCCATAGACTCCTCCTAATGTCAGAGTGGCAAAAGGCTACTTTTGGTAGCAAGTATATACTAATAACAATCACTTGATTCGCGTCAGAATAAATGTACGTCCCTACGTATTTGTTTGTTGACGTCACTGGCGATTTATGCACCAACACCTCAGCCCACAGATTCTTGAAAGCGCCAGATGGCCAACTGTCTCTGCTACTCAGGATGGGAACCTACTCCTTGTAACGCGTCCTCTTATATTATTATGTTTTGCTATTGTTGTTGTCAGAAAAATCTTTATTCAGTCGGTCGTCGAAATTTTGAAATGAAAGTTATTGTGGATATCGCGTAATGAATATTTCGAGTGAAGTGCTGTTGCGACACAGGCAAAGATCAATTGCGGAAACTGAGCCACTGAATATTACAAATAATGTTATTTAATGTTATTAAAGAACACGACCAACTGACTACATCAAGTAACAGGGCACCTACATTCGCGAATCAGTGGTCAAAAAGAAATAAGCGTTAATACTGAGTAGGAAATAAGTCTGTAAGTAGGCTGTTTAGTTTTTTTTTTGTTGGTAACGCCACGTAGCGCTCTGTATGAAAATCACTGGTTGTGCTGTGTGCAGTCTGTGGCTGGTTTGCATTGTTGTTTGCTATTGTAGTGGTGGGCAGCTGCATGTGAACAGCACGTAGCGTTGCGCAGTTGGAGGTGAGCCGCCAGCAGTGGTGGATGTGGGGAGAGAGATGGCAGAATTTTGAGAGCGGACGATCTGGACGTGTGTCCATCAGAATGAGTAAATTTGTAAGACTGGATGTCATAAATACATTGTTTGTTCTCTATCAAAATCTTTCATTTGTTAACTATATGCCTATCAGTAGTTAGTGCCTTCAGTAGTTAGTTTAGTCAGTTTAGTGATGACCAGAATAAGTAAAGAGAGAAATGTCTGAGTACGTTCGTTTTGCTCAGCTGTTTGAAAATGAAATAACGTAAGGGGTTTATCAGCATAGTAAATCATTAATTTTTCTGAGGGTACGTTTCAAGTCTTAAATATAGTTACGCTTGTACACACTCAAATGTATGCAAACATAAGAACATTTTGAGTGCAATCATCCCTCGTTGCCTGAATAAAAAGAATTACAGTTAAATGTATTTATTCATCTTAGAACGTAAATGCGTGGGCTTCGAAATTACATGAAAAGAAATACTGCAGTTTCTGAATGTCGCCGCGAATATATTGAAATTGCCGGTAGCGGCCACGAAAGGAAAAAGATGAACACATTCACGTACCTCTATTGTTGAGCAGCGTCGCCTTGAAGATTGTCGCCTCCATCTAAATTCTCCGCATAAAATTAAAATAATAGTAATAATTTTCCAGAATTTCAGGAGCTGGGACCTATGGTATCACAAAAGACGAAATCGCTCTGCTTCAAAATCACTTTCATTATTTAACCCAATTTTATCAGTAAGAAATGGCACAACACATCTTAACACTAGGACAGGATAACAGTGAAAGGTAACTTATTCTACACTCCTGGAAATGGAAAAAAGAACACATTGACACCGGTGTGTCAGACCCACCATGCTTGCTCCGGACACTGCGAGAGGGCTGTACAAGCAATGATCACACGCACGGCACAGCGGACACACCAGGAACCGCGGTGTTGGCCGTCGAATGGCGCTAGCTGCGCAGCATTTGTGCACCGCCGCCGTCAGTGTCAGCCAGTTTGCCGTGGCATACGGAGCTCCATCGCAGTCTTTACCACTGGTAGCATGCCGCGACAGCGTGGACGTGAACCGTATCTGCAGTTGACGGACTTTGAGCGAGGGCGTATAGTGGGCATGCGGGAGGCCGGGTGGACGTACCGCCGAATTGCTCAACACGTGGGGCGTGAGGTCTCCACAGTACATCGATGTTGTCGCCAGTGGTCGGCGGAAGGTGCACGTGCCCGTCGACCTGGGACCGGACCGCAGCGACGCACGGATGCACGCCAAGACCGTAGGATCCTACGCAGTGCCGTAGGGGACCGCACCGCCACTTCCCAGCAAATTAGGGACACTGTTGCTCCTGGGGTATCGGCGAGGACCATTCGCAACCGTCTCCATGAAGCTGGGCTAGGTCCCGCACACCGTTAGGCCGTCTTCCGCTCACGCCCAAACATCGTGCAGCCCGCCTCCAGTGGTGTCGCGACAGGCGTGAATGGAGGGACGAATGGAGACGTGTCGTCTTCAGCGATGAGAGTCGCTTCTGCCTTGGTGCCAATGATGGTCGTATGCGTGTTTGGCGCCGTGCAGGTGAGCGCCACAATCAGGACTGCATACGACCGAGGCACACAGGGCCAACACCCGGCATCATGGTGTGGGGAGCGATTTCCTACACTGGCCGTATACCACTGGTGATCGTCGAGGGGACACTGAATAGTGCACGGTACATCCAAACCGTCATCGAACCCATCGTTCTACCATTCCTAGACCGGCAAGGGAACTTGCTGTTCCAACAGGACAATGCACGTCCGCATGTATCCCGTGCCACCCAACGTGCTCTAGAAGGTGTAAGTCAACTACCCTGGCCAGCAAGATCTCCGGATCTGTCCCCCATTGAGCATGTTTGGGACTGGATGAAGCGTCGTCTCACGCGGTCTGCACGTCCAGCACGAACGCTGGTCCAACTGAGGCGCCAGGTGGAAATGGCATGGCAAGCCGTTCCACAGGACTACATCCAGCATCTCTACGATCGTCTCCATGGGAGAATAGCAGCCTGCAATGCTGCGAAAGGTGGATATACACTGTACTAGTGCCGACATTGTGAATGCTCTGTTGCCTGTGTCTATGTGCCTGTGGTTCTGTCAGTGTGATCATGTGATATATCTGACCCCAGGAATGTGTCAATAAAGTTTCCCCTTCCTGGGACAATGAATTCACGGTGTTCTTATTTCAATTTCCAGGAGTGTAAAACTAATAAACAAAGAGCATAAAGCTTCTGTTGTTCAGCAAATGCTTTACGAATTACTCTCTGGTAGTTGAAGTAGTGTCCTTTACACGCTCGCTCCTTACTCCGTGCGTACTGCAGCGCTGATACAGGGTGTTTCAAAAATGACCGGTATATTTGAAACGGCAATAAAAACTAAACGAGCAGCGATAGAAATACACCGTTTGTTGCAATATGCTTGGGACAACAGTACATTTCCAGGCGGATAAACTTTCGAAATTACAGTAGTTACAATTTTCAACAACAGATGGCGCTGCAAGTGATGTGAAAGATATAGAAGACAACGCAGTCTGTGGGTGCGCCATTCTGTACGTCGTCTTTCTGCTGTAAGCGTGTGCTGTTCACAACATGCAAGTCTGCTGTAGACAACATGGTTTATTCCTTAGAACAGAGGATTTTTCTGGTGTTGGAATTCCACCGCCTAGAACACAGTGTTGTTGCAACAAGACGAAGTTTTCAACGGAGGTTTAATGTAACCAAAGGACCGAAAAGCGATACAATAAAGGATCTGTTTGAAAAATTTCAATGGACTGGGAACGTGACGGATGAACGTGCTGGAAAGGTAGGGCGACCGCGTACGGCAACCACAGAGGGCAACGCGCAGCTAGTGCAGCAGGTGATCCAACAGCGGCCTCGGGTTTCCGTTCGTCGTGTTGCAGCTGCGGTCCAAATGACGCCAACGTCCACGTATCGTCTCATGCGCCAGAGTTTACACCTCTATCCATACAAAATTCAAACGCGGCAACCCCTCAGCGCCGCTACCATTGCTGCACGAGAGACATTCGCTAACGATATAGTGCACAGGATTGATGACGGCCATATGCATGTGGGCAGCATTTGGTTTACTGACGAGGCTTATTTTTACCTGGACGGCTTCGTCAATAAACAGAACTGGCGCATATGGGGAACCGAAAAGCCCCATGTTGAAGTTCCATCGTCCCTGCATCCTCAAAAAGTACTGGTCTGGGCCGCCATTTCTTCCAAAGGAATAATTGGCCCATTTTTCAGATCCGAAACGATTACTGCATCACGCTATCTGGACATTCTTCGTGAATTTGTGGCGGTACAAACTGCCTTAGACGACACTGCGAACACCTCGTGGTTTATGCAAGATGGTGCCCGGCCACATCGCACGGCCGACGTCTTTAATTTCCTGAATGAATATTTCGATGATCGTGTGATTGCTTTGGGCTATCCGAAACATACAGGAGGCGGCGTGGATTGGCCTCCCTATTCGCCAGACATGAACCCCTGTGACTTCTTTCTGTGGGGACACTTGAAAGACCAGGTGTACCGCCAGAATCCAGAAACAATTGAACAGCTGAAGCAGTACATCTCATCTGCATGTGAAGCCATTCCGCCAGACACGTTGTCAAAGGTTTCGGCTAATTTCATTCAGAGACTACGCCATATTATTGCTACGCATGGTCGATTGTGGAAAATATCGTACTACAGAGTTTCCCAGACCGCAGCGCCATCTGTTGTTGAAAATTGTAACTACTGTAATTTCGAAAGTTTGTCTGCCTGAAAATGTACTGTTGTCCCAAGCATATTGCAACAAACGGTGTATTTCTATCGCTGCTCGTTTAGTTTTTATTGCCGTTTCAAATATACCGATCATTTTTGAAACACCCTGTACATTCACTTCACGCAAATAAAATGGCAAAACTGGATGTAAAGCAAAATGCGCCCTTATCTGTAAATAACGGGTACCTTACATGTTCGTAACACATCTGTGCCTATACCAGCAATGTACTCTGTCGTCAGATCTAAGAACGGAGCACAGGCTGTCCTGCAAACCTCTGCCGCCAAGTTCTGCCTTGAGGCGTGGACGTGAATCCCTCGCCTACTCTTGGCCTCACCATCCTTCAGCCACCGTCTAACACATGCACAGTCGACCAGCTTCAACATTTCCGAAATGATCGTTCCGAGTCAGGCTGTAACGTCATTAGAAGCTTTCCACATTCGTCTGTTCCGCTTACATGCTTCCGATACCACACTCCATACCCACAATCTGATGACGGGCAGTGGCCACAACTGTTCGGGTCATCAGAGTGGAAGTACATCTGTCGTATTATCTTAGATTGAAACACGATTACAACAAGACTCATCCAAAGTCAAGAAAAACTACGTGAAACACAGTTTTCAGATTCCTAAGCAATGTACCAGTACGGACTATAAACCTTACTAAACAGCAGCATAGGATTTTTCGAACTGGAAAAAGCTTCTGAGATAAATAGGGATAAGCAATAAGGGAATATGAGCATTATCCAAACGTACAAGAACCAGGAGGGAATAACAGAAGAGGAAGACCACGTAAAAAGTGTTCGGATTAAAAAGGATGTAAGACAGGAATGTACTTTCACCCCTAACGTTGAATCTATTAATCGAAGAAGCAATGATGGAAATAAATAGAAGGTTCAAGAGTGGAATAAAAATTCAAAGGATATCAGTGATAAGATTGTCTGATTACATTGCTATCCTCAGTTAAAGTGAAGCAGAATTTCAGGTTGCGATGAATGGAATGAACAGTCTAAAGAGTAAAAAAAATGTGCTGAGAGTAAATCGAAGTAAGACGAAAGTAATGAGAAGTAGCAGAAATCAGAACAGCGAGAAACTTAACATCAGGATTCATGGTTACCTAAGAAATGAAATTAAGGAATTCTGCTACCTACGCAGCAAAATATTCCATGACGGACGGAGCAAGGAGGACATAAAAAGCAAACTAGCACTGCAAAAAGCTCATTCTGGCCAAGAGAAGTCTACCAGTGTCAAACATAGGTCTCAATTAGAGGGAGAAATTTCTGAAAATGTACGTTTGGAGCATAGCATTTTATGGTAGTGAAACATCGACTGTGAGAAATCCGGAAAAGAAGAGAATCGAAGCATTGGAAATGTGGTGCTACAGAAGAATGTTGAAAATCAGGCGGACTAATAAGGTAAGGAATGTGTAGATTCTTTGCAGGATCGGTGGGGAAAGGAATATGGAAAACACTGGTAAGAAAACGGGCAAAAATGGTAGGACCTCAGATAAAACGTCAGGGAACAACTGCCACCATGTTATTAGCGGGAGCTGTAGAAAGCCAACAACAGCAGTTGGCCTAAGTTCAACCCTATAAGTCGGAGTTCCAGCTACGTTATCCGTCGGTGTGTAGAATCAAGCACCAACTACCAACAACAAAAATTAATTTTTCTCAAAGTGACGTTCGACATTAGTCATCAGATCTCAACAGAAGGTCCAAAGCTTATAACACGACCATGTACGCGGAGTTCTCACTCTCTTACACTATGTGGACCTGGTCGCTCCCATGTTAATATGCAGACCATGTCAGGAGGGACAACACATGTTTCGGGACGAGGTAGTACAGACTAATCCGAATAAAGCATTTCACATAACATGTCAAATTCAGTGGTTATAGTGATGCAGCCGATAGGGTGCAACCCAACAAATACTCGCAGCAGGTGTTGAAGAAAAGCAAATAACTAAGTTCAAAGTAGATTTTTATAATTTCCACCTTCGCCTGTAATTTTCTTTCGGATTCTCTTGAGGGGATCACATTTTTTGAGGCTAGCGCTGTTGATAATCCGAAAGACCATTTCACCTCTTGTGTTTACCTTTTCTTTGAAGACCGGTTTTCAACCATCGTCACAACAAAACTCCAAAGAAGTACATTGATCTTGGCGGCTAAGAAATGCACCATTCCTGCCGATCCATATTCCGGCGAATGTTACGTTTAGATGAAGACTCACCTGACGACTTCAGCGTGCAAGGGTCGCGCCATGCTGGAGGAACAACCAGTCATTGTAGCGACTAATGCTAGGAGCTCTTTTTCAGGTTAGTCTAGATAACACGATCCTGCAAGAGGATTGGTTAGACAACAGGTCCAGTCAATTGATCATCTATCATCTCACATTTACAGAGATGCGATACTGAAAATCCGTCTCCACAAAGACTTGCGTGTTTTCCTCACACCACCTGAGTCAGCTCAGACTGAAAGATGCTTCTCCACTAAACTGTTTTAATGGCATTACTCAGCTGTCTGCAATTAGACAAAGACAGATTTGCAATTATATACTTTCAACAGCTTCTCGAATGTGTTGAATTCGCTGTAAATAATAAAGACACAAGCCGTTCTTACGTAACGTATTCTAGCATGTGGGACCCTGATACATATAAAATTTTTGCGTTGCTTGTTCTGCATTGCTGTATTCGGCCAAATGATTAATTGTCTGCTACTCCATTAACGCTCTGTTCATGTGTACGTTCAGATTACGATACACGTTCCAATCATATCAATATGGCCACCGTCTATGTTCACGTCAACGTGCAATAGCCACTGACAGACGGCAGCTGGACAGGTGTGAATAAGGCCTAGCCAAATAAGTACCCGCGGATCAACCGAGGTGAATAGAAAATGCTCAACGGCTTCAATGGCAGAGAGGGCGGAAGAACCGAATATCAAATCCACTTTGTGTCTGACTTGGATTGAGCGGCAAAGTGGTCAGCGACTGATCACCTAGTAGTTACGGCTGCACTCCTTACGTTCCAGGAACTAGCAATCACCGGTCCTAAACTCCCACTGGGGACACTGGACAAATCTTCGATTACAAGCAATTATGATTCGTGAGAGTAACAACAGAATTACCACAGATGGTAACCAATCCACCCGTCAACGGACGGCAACTAGGTCTTCGGATTCTGGGGGACTTGGGCTACCACGATCTCAGAGAAAGTCGAAGTTCTCTGGCAAACCACCATCAAAGAGACCCACTTCCATCCCGGCCCATAAATTCACCAACAAGAATGGCATGAGGCTCATTGAACTGTACCAACAGAACGATCTGAAAATAATGTCCATCTCCCTGAGGAAACATTTTCGAAAACAGAAGACCTGGAGATCTCCTATACAGTCTCTCGGAGAATATCAGATCGACCACGTGGCCATCACACACCCATCACAGGAGGAAATTCATGACGTGCAAGTCCGAAGAGGAGCCAACATTGACTGTGACCCCTATCTAATGCGGATCAAAGTGAAATTTACTTCGAAAAGAATCCACCACAAGAAAACTATTCTTCAAAAATTCGACACCAAAAAGATCAAAGAAAGCAACATAAAAGAAGAATGGGAAAAGGAAAAGGCAGGCACCTGGCAGAAATTCTGTAACAAGATAATCAAGAGAGCCAAAGAGGCAGTGCCCAGGGTTGATCGCTGTCCTCTGACTTGGAGCGGTGTGGAAGGTCTAAACCACTCAGACGGCTCTGAGACGGTATCGGATGCGAATTTCTCGACCTCTGCTATCGGATGCAGAATTGTAGGGTTCCCCTTAATAGGTCAGGCGTGCAATACACGCAGGAAGTGGCTACTAGGGTAGCGAAGTACGTGTGGGGTGCTCATGTGGCTATTTTACGTTAAAGGATCCCTCCCTTGGGAACAAACACGATTTGCCTGTTAAATCAGCCACAGCGACCTCAGAGAATCTTGGTCCTCGCAGATGAGAGATAGAAAAGATTAATATGATTTTAGTAAACTGCAGGAACATCCAAGGAAAGGTCCCAGAATTAGTGTCGCTTATTGAAGGTTATAATGCACAGATACAGGGTGTTTCAAAAATGACCGGTATATTTGAAACGGCAATAAAAACTAAACGAGCCGCGATAGAAATACACCGTTTGTTGCAATATGCTTGGGACAACAGTACATTTTCAGGCAGACAAACTTTCGAAATTACAGTAGTTACAATTTTCAACAACAGATGGCGCTGCGGTCTGGGAAACTCTATAGTACGATATTTTCCACATATCCACCATGCGTAGCAATAATATGGCGTAGTCTCTGAATGAAATTAGCCGAAACCTTTGACAACGTGTCTGGCGGAATGGCTTCACATGCAGATGAGATGTACTGCTTCAGCTGTTCAATTGTTTCTGGATTCTGGCGGTACACCTGGTCTTTCAAGTGTCCCCACAGAAAGAAGTCACAGGGGTTCATGTCTGGCGAATAGGGAGGCCAATCCACGCCGCCTCCTGTATGTTTCGAATAGCCCAAAGCAATCACACGATCATCGAAATATTCATTCAGGAAATTAATGACGTCGGCCGTGCGATGTGGCCGGGCAACCATCTTGCATAAACCACGAGGTGTTCGCAGTGTCGTCTAAGGCAGTTTGTACCGCCACAAATTCACGAAGAATGTCCAGATAGCGTGATGCAGTAATCGTGGGCCAATGATTCCTATGGAACAAATGGCGGCCCAGATCAGTACTTTTTGAGAATGCAGGGACGATGGGACTGCAACAGGGGGCTTTTCGGTTCCCCATATGCGCCAGTTCTGTTTATTGACGAAGCCGTCCAGGTAAAAATAAGCTTCGTCAGTAAACCAAATGCTGCCCACATGCATATCGCCCTCATCAATCCTGTGCACTATATCGTTAGCGAATGTCTCTCGTGCAGCAATGGTAGCGGCGCTGAGGGGTTGCCGCGTTTGAATTTTGTATGGATAGAGGTGTAGACTCTGGCGCATGAGACGATACGTGGACGTCGGCGTCATTTGGACCGCAGCTGCAACACGGCGAACGGAAACCCGAGGCCGCTGTTGGATCACCTGCTGCACTAGCTGCGCGTTGCCCTCTGTGGTTGCCGTACGCGGTCGCCCTACCATTCCAGCACGTTCATCCGTCACGTTCCCAGTCCGTTGAAATTTTTCAAACAGATCCTTTATTGTATCGCTTTTCGGTCCTTTGGTTACATTAAACCTCCGTTGAAAACTTCGTCTTGTTGCAACAACACTGTGTTCTAGGCGGTGGAATTCCAACACCAGAAAAATCCTCTGTTCTAAGGAATAAACCATGTTGTCTACAGCAGACTTGCATGTTGTGAACAGCACACGCTTACAGCAGAAAGACGACGTACAGAATGGCGCACCCACAGACTGCGTTGTCTTCTATATCTTTCACATCACTTGCAGCGCCATCTGTTGTTGAAAATTGTAACTACTGTAATTTCGAAAGTTTGTCCGCCTGGAAATGTACTGTTGTCCCAAGCATATTGCAACAAACGGTGTATTTCTATCGCTGCTCGTTTAGTTTTTATTGCCGTTTCAAATATACCGGCCATTTTTGAAACACCCTGTATTATTGGGAGCTGAAAGCTGATTGAAGCCAGACGTCAATGACGAAATCCTAAGTTCAGACTGGAATGTTTATCGTAAGGATAGGTTAGACGCCAATGGTGGCGGTGTGTTTATTGCAGCAAAAAATTCGTTAAAATCTAGCGAGGTTATCACGGATTCCGAATATGAATTAATCTGGGTGAAATTGAGTACCAAAGAACGGCCAAAAACGATGATCGGATGCTTTTATAGACCACTTGGGTGAGGATATGTAGTTGTAGAGTGCTTTAGACAGAGCTTGCAGAATGTCATTAGTAATTTTCCTGATCATGCAGTTGTAATAGAGGCTGACTTTGCCAGGTATAGATTGGGAATGTTATGTCATCAAAGCTGGTGCCGGAGACAGGGAATTGTGTGGTATTGTTCTGGACGTCTTGTCCGAAAATTACGAGTACCTTGAGCAGATAGTTAGAGAACCAATTCGTGAGGGTAACGTCTTAGACCTCCTGGCAACAAACAGAGCTGAACTTATCGAGTCAGTTAACTAGAGGAAGGTATCAGTGATTATAAGCTTACACCTACATCTACATCTACATCTACATTTATACTCCGCAAGCCACCCAACGGTGTGTGGCGGATGACACTTTACGTGCCACTGTCATTACCTCGCTTTCCTGTTCCAGTCGCGTATGGTTCGCGGGAAGAACGACTGCTCGGGAGGTATAAGTAGGGGGAAGCAATATATTCGATACCTCATCCAGAAACGCACCCTCTCGAAACCTGGCGAGCAAGCTACACCGCAATACAGAGCGCCTCTCTTGCAGAGTCCGCCACTTGAGTTTGCTAACCATCTCCGTAACGCTATCACGGTTACCAAATAACCCTGTGACGAAACGCGCCGCTCTTCTTTGGATCTTCTCTATCTCCTCCGTCAACCCGATCTGATACGGATCCCACACTGATAAGCAATATTCAAGTATAGATCCAACGAGTGTTTTGTAAGCCATGTCCTTTGTTGATGGACTACATTTTCTAAGGACTCTCCCAATGAATCTCAACCTGGTACCTGACATACCAACAATTAATTTTATATGATCATTCCACTTCAAATCGTTCCGCACGCACACTCCCAGATATTTTACAGAAGTAACTGCTACCAGTGTTTGTTCCACTATCATATAATCATACAACAAAGGATCCTTCTTTCTATGTATTCGCAATACATTACATTTGTGCTGTGACAGCATCTATGACGACGGGTCCTACAAGGAATGTTAAGAAATGTAGGAAGATATATTTGCTCAACGAGGGTGACAGGATACAAATTTCAGAATATCTCAGCAGTTAGCATCAAATGTTCGGTGATGAGGACGAAGATGTGGAGAACAAATGGAAAAAATTCAAAGTCATCGTACAATATGCTACAGACAATATGTTCTGAGTAATGTGTTGAGGCATGGGAAAGATCCACCATGGTTTAACAGCAGTGTTACAAAAGCGCTACGTAAACAAAGAGCACTTCATCTCAGATTCAAGAGAAGTAAAAACCTAGCTGACAAACAAAAGCTGAACGAAGCGAACATGAGCGTAAGGAGAGCAATGACAGAAGCGTTCAATGATTTTGAAAGTAAGACGTTGTCAACTGACCCGAGTGAAAAGCCTAAGAGATTTTATTCGTATGTAAAATCAGTAAGAGGGTCAAAATCATCTACTCATTCTCTCAGCGACCACACGGGCGCCGAAACGGAAGATAACAGAGAGAACGCCGAAATACTGAACACAGCCTTCCGAAGTCTTTTCACCGCAGAAGATCGTAACACTGTCCCTCCTTTCAATCGTCGTGCGAACGTCAAAATGGCAGTTATTGAGATAACCGATCGCGGAACTGAAAGGCAGCTACAGTCGCCTAGTAGAGGAAAGGCTTCTGGACCAGGTGAGATACCTGTAAGATTCTATAAAAATTATGCGAAAGAAGTTGCTTTCTTTCTAGCAGTAATTTATCGTAGATCGCTTGAGCAACGAAAGGTACCTAACGACTGGAACAAAGCGCACGTCATTCCCGTTTTTAAGGAAGGCCGTAAGACAGATACACACTAATATAGACCTATATCGCTGACGTCAATCTGTTGTAGAATTATGGAACATGTTCTATGCTCGAGAATTATGACGTTTCCAGAATGAGATTTTCACTCTGCAGCGGAGTGTGCGCTGATATGAAACTTCCTGGCAGATTAAAACTATGTGCCCGACCGAGACTCGAACTCGGGACCTTTGCCTTTCGCGGGCAAGTGCTCTACCATCTGAGCTATTTATGGTGCTTTACAGAAGCTCTTCTGCGAACCTTGAAGAACTAACACTCCTGAAAGAAAGGATACTGCGGAGACATGGCTTAGCCACAGCCTGGGGGATGTTTCCAGAATGAGATTTTCACTCTGGAAGGTAGGAGACGAGATACTGGCAGAAGTAAAGCTGTGAGGACCGGGCGTGAGTCGTGCTTCGGTAGCTCAGATGGTAGAGCACTTGCCCGCGAAAGGCAAAGGTCCCGAGTTCGAGTCTCGGTCGGGCACACAGTTTTAATCTGCCAGGAAGTTTCAATTATGACGTTCTTGGAAAATGAACAGCTCCTCTATAAAAATCAGCATGGATTCCGCAAACAGAGATCCTGCGAAACTCAGCTCGCTCTGTTCCTCAATGATATCCACAGCGCAGTGGACAACGGCCCTCAGGTTGATGCCGTGTTCCTTGATTTCAGTAAGGCATTTGACACCGTCCAGCATTGCCTTTCAATGAAAAAAAGTACGAGCTTACGGAGTATCGGAGCAGACTTGCGATTGAATTCAACACTTTGTTGCAGATATAACTCAACATGTCCGCTCTTAACGGAACTAAATCGACAGATGTAGAGGTAATTCCGGAGTCCCACAGGGAAGTGTGATAGGAGCGTTGCTGTTTACAATTTATATAAATGATCTAATAGAAAGCGTCGGATGCTGTTTAAGGCTGTTCCCATATGATACAGTTGTCTATACCAAACTATCAATGCCAGAAGATAGTAAGAATTTGCCGAACGATCTGCAGAGAATTGATGAATGGTGCAGATTCTTACAATTGACCCTGAACGTAAATAAATGTAACATGTGGTGTCACCACCAGACACCACACTTGCTAGGTGGTAGCCTCTAAATCGGCCGCGGTCCGGTAGTATACGTCGGACCCGCGTGTCGCCACTGTCAGTGATTGCAGACCGAGCGCCACCACACGGCAGGTCTAGAGAGACGTACTAGCACTCGCCCCAGTTGTACAGCCGACTTTGCTAGGAAAGGTTCACTGACAAATACGCTCTCATTTGCCGAGACGATAGTTAGCATAGCCTTCAGCTACGTCATTTGCTACGACCTAGCAAGGCGCCATTATCAATAGATATTTAACTGGTGATGCCTGTACCGTCAGACCGATGTATGGATTGAAGTTAAGTATTACATCAACTACGTACTTTATTTGCTACTAAAAATTCCCTTAACTGTTCCAGACCTCACGCCAGTCTGCGTGAGGTTAACGCGTGCCTTTCGGCTTCCTCTCATAGTGACTTGGCTGTCTTGCTAAGTCACAACATAACATATTGCGCATACATAGGAAAAGAAATCGACTACTGTACAACTACACTATTGATGAGAAAAAGCTGGAGACAGCGTGTGCCGTAAAATATCTAGGCGTAACTATTCAGTGCGACCTTAAGTGGAATGACCATATAAAACATAGAGAGGGAAAAGCAGACACCAGACTCAGATTCATCGGAAGAATCTTAAGGAAATGTAACTCATCCACGAAGGAAGTGGCTTATACGGCGCTTGTTCGCTCGATTCTTGAATATTGTTCATCTGTCTGGGATCCCTATCACGTAAGACTGATAGAGGAGATAGAGAAGATCCGACGAAGAACAGCGCGTTTTGTCAGGGGATCGTTCAGCTTGCGAGAGAGCGTTACGGAGATGCTAAACAAACTCCACTGGCGGACGTTACAAGAGAGACGTTGTGCATCAAGGAGGGATTTACTACTGAAATTTCGGGACAGCACTTTTCAGGAGGAGTCAGACAACATATTAGTTCCCCCCCACCCCCACATACATCTCGCGTATTGACCACTAGGAGAAAATTCCAGAAATGAGAGCCAATACAGGAGCTTACGGACAATCATTCTTCCCACGCACTATTCGCGAGTGGAACAGGGTTGCAGGGATCAGATAGTAGTACCGAAAGTACCCTCCGCCACACATCATTAGGTGGCTTCCGGAATATGATGTAGATGTAGAAGATGAATACGAAACACCCGTGGTGGGACTCCGCATGTGAAGAAGCACTGGAAGAACGAAAGAGTGTTTTCCAGAAATATAACTCTAAGAAGTCACTGGAGACGCACCTGCATTATCTTCAGACCAGAAAGGAAGCCTCAAAAATTATCAGACAAACAAAGAGGAGGCACATGAAGGACCAATTGGACTCGGTAGAAAAATGCTTCCGAGATCCCATTGCTTGAGTCTTTTATAGGACGTTCGCAGGGAGGATTCGAGGATACACCCCTCAGAACATGTTTCCGAAAACCAGACGACAAACTCGCGCTGACCAACGAGATAATTGTAAAGAACTGGCTCGATATTCCTCAGAGCTTCTCAACTGCCAGGAGCCCACATCACGATGGCTCTAAGAGACTCCCGCACAAGTAAACCCAGAATGTCCACCACCTACCAAAGAAGAAATCCATAGACACATCTTCAGACGCAAGAATAACAGGGCGTCTGGAGAAGATGGTATAGTTGCAGGACTATTGAAGAACATGGGCCCAAATACACTTGAGGAGCTCACACAAATCATCACGGACGTCTGTAAAACAGAAAAGGTACCTGAAGAATGGAAAAGTGCACTCATCGATCTGTTACACAAGAAAGGTGACAGAACAGATGTCAATAACTACAGAGTAATCTCTCTCCTTGAAGTCACCTATAAAATTCTATGCGCGGGCTTTCTTCAAAGAACAAGAACAGCTTGAAAATAAAATTGGTGATTATCAAGCTGGTTTCCGTCCGGGGTGTTCTTGTGTAGAACAAATTTTCAATTTAAAGATGCTATTGAAGCATATAGCAACTCAAAGCTCTCCGATCATCTGTATGTTCGTCGACTTCAAGAAGGCATATGCTTCAGTCGATCGACAGTCCCTCTTTAACATCTTAGAAGAACAAGGACTTGATAGAAAGATATTAAGACTCATCAAGGGAACACTCACGGGCACGAAGTCAAAAGTGAAATTCATGGGCGGATTAACAGAGCACTTTGAGATAAAGACCGGTGTGCGACAAGGTGGTGGACTGTCACCCCTGCTCTTCAGCCTTGTTCTGGGTAAAGTCATCCGAAAACTCAGGACCACTGGAAACCCACGCAATTCGGACGAAAGAATGATCACATCAAGGTCAGTTGTTCAGACAGACGACCTAGCGGTGCTAGCGGCCTGCGAAAATTCAGCGATCAAACAGATTGAAGGCCTCAAAACTGGACTACAAATTTCGTTCTAGAAGACCAAGTTCATTTGCACTGAATTCGACAGTCAGGAATTGAACACAAAATACGGGCAGATCAAAAGAGTTCCGCGCTTGAAATACCTCTGTGAGGTCATAGAACCAACAGTGTTGGAAAATGAAGCACAGAAAGTTCGTTTACAAAAGCTCAAACGAGCATATCGGAGAACACGTGAAACGTACAACAAAAAATGTATATCCAAATATTATAATACAGTGATTAAACCTGAAGTGCTGTACGCGAGCGAAACTTTGGTACTTAATAGAAAAGACGATCTGGAGAACGTCTTGCAGGAGGAGAGAAAGATCATGAGGAAAATTTTGGGAGCAGATAAAACAAATCGCGCAAAGCAACATAAGAACTGTCCAACCTTGCCGCAGATATCAGAAAACGAAGGCTGAAATTCTATGGGCACATTCATAGACTCCCATCTTCAAGGCTGCCTCACTAGATTTTGACATACACTGCAAAACTGAAGAACATATCATGGATAGAAGAAGTCAAATAGGACTTGGAAAAGTCACAGATAGGAACATCGGACATACTAGACAGGAAACTTTACCGTCAGAAGATAAATAGATGGGTAGTAAGGCCAGAGAATGAAGTCCTTAAAAGATCAGGGTGCAAGTGGTCAGAAGAAAGGCTCAAAAATGGCTCTGAGCACTATGGGACTTAACATCTGAGGTCTTCAATCCCCTAGAACTTAGAACTACTTAAACACACGTCCATGCCAGAGGCAGGATTCGAACCTGTGACCGTAGCGGTCGCGCGGTTCCGACTAAAGCGCCTAGAACCGCTCGTCTACAGCGGCCGGCCAGAAGAAAGGAAAGAAGCACATAGCGAAGGTATGGAAGCTATATGGGCTATTAGAAAGGTGAATGATAAATTTAACGCTTTATCTGACAGGGTTCATACGCACATAATGATAATAATTACAGGATAACGGTGAGGATTGCATTGAGAATGTTGTTACTGAAGATCTCGAAGTACGGCTCGCTATGCAGTTTCGTTTCCCGTCCTTGACATGGCGATGGACTTACTGGTTTTGAGTACACAGTACATTGGAGATGAGTCGGAGAGAATAGAGAATGACACTGTTCTAGGAGCGGAGACCTGAGGCTCAGGCAGATTTCGCAGGACTGGCTTCCACTATGGTGGCCTTCGTTACGGCACCCAGCAATTAAATCACAGTGAGCATTCATAGCAGCATCGGGGAGCTAGGTGACTCTTATTTCTCACTTGTGGGATTGTTATACAATGGTCTATCTCATGTTCAACGTACATGTGTTGCTTGTATGCAACTCTCAGTCATCGCCAAGCTTTGTTACTGCTTCCTGTCGGGAAATAGTGAGTTTTGAACCTGTTTCAGACCGTCGTGTTGACTTAACAGTGTGTAATTTCTCATTCAGACGAGTAACATTGGTACCCACATAATCGTTAATCAGAATTTTTGTACAGCTAACATTAGTCAGTTGTTTGACTGTCTCCTTTTTTGAGTTGTGATGGCCTACGTTTTAATGAATGAGTTAGAGTGTTTAAATGATAGATTGTTGTTAGACACCTTCCCGTCACACTTAGTTGTTGGGTAAACCCGCATTTTAAGATCTTTTCATAAATCCATTAGATCGATTAGAAGTGGTGCACATTAAATTCATAGGATGGATCTCAAAGCAGTGGCCTGCCCACAATTAGTTTTCAGGGTTAGGGAAACTTTCCAGAAGAGGGGACTTTGCAAACTAAATCTAAAAAAAGTTCTGTTAACGATATTTCAATGAGTGTCTTTCCTTACAACTGCTACACTACGCAATCATCTACCGATTGCTCAGAAAACTAATGACAAATGGTTTTTATTATTATTTTTTTCTTAAATGATTGTGATATACTGGTGTGGAAATTTATGTCAGAGCATTCACTATGACGTCCTGTAAGTAGGGGGAGGAAAAATTCGTTTTATTTTGTGGCATAATTTGGTGTTATTTCTCCCACATTCACCGTTATATTTTGCAAAAGTTCGTGTTATTTTTTGCCAGGTTCATTTTTATTTTTGCAGTTTGTTAATATTTTTGTCAAATTCGTCGCATTTTGTCCTATTTCGCGCTATTTTCTGCCAAAATTAGTGTTATATTTTTGCCAAATTTAGTATAATTTTTATCAGATTCCAAATTTGTTGACTTTGACCTTTTTTGTCAGATTCAGCGTAATTTTTACCAGAGTTGAAATTATTTTTTGACAGATTCCGTTTTATTTATTGTGAGATTTGATGTTATTTTCTCCCGCATTCTACGTTGTTTCCTTTGGCATATTTATTATTTTTGTAAAATTTGTTGCTTCTGGCAGATTTTGTTATTTTTGGCCAAATTTTGTGTGACAATTTGTCAAAGTAGACGTTTTCATTCCAAAATCAGTGTTCTATTCCTTACCTAATGATATTTTTTGGCATATTCGGTGTTTTTGTCCCATTCAGTGGTTTTTTTTTTTTTTTTTTTTTTTTTTTTTTACATTTGCTGTAACTTTCTTGCCAAACTTGGTGTAACTCTTTTGCTACATGTGGCTCAGTATTTTTTTACCGAGGTAGATGTTATTTTTTCGGCATATTTACCAGTATATCTGTGTTCTTTGTTAAAGTTGGTGTCTCTTTGTCAAATTTGTTTTTTTTGTCAGATTTGGTGTTTTCTGAGAATTTTGTGTCTCTTTGTCAAATTTGGTGTTTTTGGTCAAATTCTGTGGTTTTGTTGCCAAATTCCGTGCTTTTGCTGTTAATTTAGTTGCTGTTTTCCTCGTCAGGTCAAAGCTCGTTACGCAGGCAATTAACTGCAGTTTCAGTTTATACACGAATCTGTGCCATGAGATTAGAAGTCAAAATATTGTCCTTACATTCTATAATTATCAACTCAGTATTAGCAAACTGCCATCCTCAAACTATGTAAAATTTTTACGCAGCAAAATTATAAATTGTGCGATGTCACGTAAAAATCGACGTAAATTTTTGGTGAAAAACGCTAATTTCGCATTATTTTAACGAAACTCTCCTGTCTATAAGTATGAGGAGAATTACAGAGTGGCCAGTCGGAGAGGCGTCAGCCTGTTGGTCGGCGACAGGGGTGAGTCGGCTGCAGCGCGCAGCTACAGTGGCCAGCCAGCCAGCCGGCCAGACAGCAGACAGCAGGTGGCAGTGACCCCGTTCCCCGTCCCGCGGCCAGCTGTGCGCAGAGACTCCCTTCCCGCTCTGCCGTCGCCCGGTTTTCAGCGGACGCTGCGACGCGGCCAGGCTGCGACCAGCTGTGTGAGCTTCTGAGAGCCGCCGGCCAATCAGCGGGCGCGCAAAAACACGCCGGCCGCAGCCGCAGCGAGGACTGACTGCACGTGTGCCGCCGGGGCCGCCACAGCCCCGCTAATTACTCCCTTCCTACGTCGGCAGCGGCGGCTCGCAACCAGGTCGCCCGCTACTGTACGGCCGTAGGCCACATATTGAGGGAAATCGAACGTCACGCGGTTCAGCAGGCAGTGTGCGGACATTTGCCACGCCAGACATTTGCCACGATTTTACCTGCTCCGAAGGGTTGGGTCCCTGTCTCCCCCTGCTCCTCCTCATCGCTGTCGCGCAGTAAAGGTACTTACTCAGCCTTTCCGCTGGTTTACTTTACATAGGACCAGAATCTCTTTGGATTTTGTGCCACATTTCTGAGAGACTTTCGTTGTGAAAATTATTAAATGCACCTCGCACTGAAATCCGCGCCAAATTTCGAGCCTCAGTAAAACTTCTCCAGTCTTGGAGATTTTGCGTTCGTCTAAATTTGTAAGATGGCAAGAACTATGCCCCTTACATTAAGTCATTAAAGATCACCTAACTCACGTTGAGCGAACAGTAGGGCTGAACAAAAATGATTGACAAGGCACAATGCATCTTGTAGAGGGTATAGTATGGATGTATTGGAATAATTAATGTCGGGTGATGGTTTTAAAGTAATTCACACGACATGAAACTTTGTGGAAACACGTCGATTTACTGGAGGCTAGTTTATCACAGGGAAGTGTTCAAGAGTTGACTGAGGCCGGCTGGGAGTGGCAAAGGGAAGCGACAATAGGCAGCTTAGGGCAGCTCAAGCTCTGAGAAAACGGTAAGGTGGCGCGGCCTCCAGCTGCCTTAAGATGAGTGACAGTGAGTGAGTGGTTGACCCCATGCTGGTGTACCAGGAAGTAGACAGAGAACTTGTACGCCTGTTGATAAATGTCCGTCGTCCCGTTTTCAGTGAAACATGCGACAAAGCCATGCAAAGCTACGGTGGAGCAGTCAACAGAGGCCAAAATATGCGTGTTCGTGACTATAGCAACTTCACGCTGAATTCATGGTCCGCAGAGTCTGAAGTAAATCAGGTGAAGAGCGACAGAATGAAATACGCCGGCCTCCGATGGGATCGTAGGACCGAGGAATTTGAAGTACTCTCCTGGGAGTCAGAATTCCAGAAAAATTGATGTTTTCTGCTGACGCTAACCTTCATGGGTGGCCTGGGAGGAGCTAAATAGCAGAAGTTGAGAAGAAGGGAAATTTTGTGGGAAATTTGTTCACTCCACAGAGCAGGCATTGGTTGGCGTGGGAAGCGACGCATAATTAACGCGACTTGCGCTGCAATTGGCATAAGTGATTTTGCTGGAGAGGAAACCGAGGCGAAGAGCAGACTGGCAGAAGTCTCCGTAGAGGTCTTCTGTTCCGAGCTTGCCTAGAGTGTGGACGTGGCGTTCTTTACTCAGCTTGCCTGAGAAAGAGTTAGCATCTCTGCAGTTTAGGACTTAGCAAATGGAACGATTGAGCTTGGAGATAGAAAGTTTTGGTTCAGCTATGTACTGAGCAAGATAGCTAGGAGAGAATAGATGATCGCAGCCTTGCAGCACCACAAGGTCGACCGACGTCCACACAACGACGCCGCTCCGCCACGCTGTATTCGGTGATATTGCGCCCGCTCCGGCCACTGATTAATTTGTTGGATCCCGTCGGCAAAGTTTTCACGAGGGTTTCATGGGCCGTGTGTTGTAGAATTCTTCTCGCACTTCACATTACGCCTGGTTCAGTCGACAGGAATTATTTTTGAGTTATCGCGCTTTACACCACGCAAATGCAATTTATTACCACTGCCTGATATGAGAGTCTTGTAATGTGATGATTGAAGGTCGGGAGCAAAATAAATTTGTGCTAATCGACTGCATCTGTTTTCAATCAAGTAGATGAAATCCCAAGTCACTTTCTTAATTAATTTTATGTTCAACATTTGCATCTGGTGTTCAATAGCTGTATATAACATCAATGTGCACCCCTTATTAGTTAAAAGTGATCAATTCTGAATAAATTAATGTCAACACTGCCACCACAGTTCAATCAGGAGTCACAGGGCCATATTAGTTTTTTGGGTTATCCGATATTGCAAAGTTTTGCACTCTCTGTTGATCTATTAGTCAATTAGTTGGGGTGAGCACACACCAAACCAGTTAAGTGACGGGTGGGGTGCTACAAATTATACGTGCCTTTTTTGGTACTCCTGCAGCAGCTTTCTGTCATGTTTTGTGTACCACAGGGGATCAGTTCTATCTCTTATTAATTTATTTGGTATGAACCTCTCGAGTGCTGTTGATACTATTTCATTGAACTTAAGCCACATATGGTCTTCACTCACATAGTTTGGAAGTATTGGAAACTGTCTCTTAGATAGATGTCAACCGAATTTTTAGCTGCTTTTATAAATAGATACATCAATGGTCTTGCCCCAGTGGATACACCGGTTCCCGTGAGATCACCGAAGTTAACCACTGTCGGGCGTGGCCGGCACTTGGATGGGTGACCACCCAGGCTGCCATGCGCTGTTGACATTTTTCGGGGTGCACTCAGCCTCGTGATGCCAATTGAGGAGCTACTCGACCGAATAGTAGCGGCTTTGGTCAAGAATACCATCATGCTGACCCCACGCCCCTCCTATCCGCATCCTCCACTGACGATGACACGACGGTCGGATGGTCCTGGTAGGCCACTCGTGGCCTGCAGACGGAGTACTTTTTTTAATAAATAGATTTATTTAGTGTTTAGTTTTGGTGAATTTCTTTGTTACGGAATTGAGCCTCGCTCAACTGTGTGTTCACCAATCCCTGCATCCGTCCTGATGCTCAGGATTATTTGTGATTTAGAGGTCAAGTGTGTTTTCGTAGCTATTTACAATTTTAATGGCATCATGAACTAATTGTTCAAAATAATTTTTAAAAAAGCATTTAGAACAATTACGGAAGTTGTTTTCTATCTACAATAGGGTCTGAAAATTTATTTTTGTCAACATACGGAAGGTAGATTGCAGTCACAGCCAACTATAGTTGTATGAGTAGAGTACCTATTTGTGATGAGTCTCAAGTTTTCTTTGAACTGTTCAGCAACTGTTTCATCTGAGACCGGGGGTCGGTAAAAGGAGCCAGTTATTAATTTATTCCGGTTGTCGAATGTAACCTCTGCCCATACTAAGTCACAGGAACTGTCTGCTTCAATGTCACTTGCGAGCTGAAACACATATTACAGTATTTTTCCTTAAGTTGTGCTTCTTCATCATGTTGTTGTGCAGATAATTACAATGCTTTCTCTGTGACCCTGTAAATACCAGAGCTAACAATGTAGAACAACAAAGTATGTTACAAGCATAGCATTCTGTATTACTTCATTTCCTTATTTCTAACATTTTAAAATTTTACGTCGGCTTTAGACGACATGTCAATCATAGATTTCTTATCTCTATTTTGTGAACGTATTCTCAGTCATGTTTTGATCATTGTCCCGTACACTTTATTACCTGATGTTTCGCCGCAAGGGATATCGGAGCTTAGAGAGTAAATTAATATGGAGGATGTCGTTCTTCTTTTCAGACATTCTTATTCCCATTTCTTCTTTCCGTATTGTCTTTTGGGCATTGTGATGTTACAAAATAAAAGTGATGTTGCTATTCAATGGAAAGTTGGAAATTGAGATTTAACTAACTGTTTTATCAATCACAATTGGCGTAAGAATCATGGATTGACCATTGTCATAAAATATTGCATTATGAGATGTGAATAGTTTTTACTTGCGGTTTCGCGTGGCTTGAGGCAGTCACAACTAGCGTGCCATGGATTAAGAAATCGCATTATCGTCTTTCTAATTACTTCATGATCGTAGATACGATCATACCCGGTTGTGAAGTTATTGTTATGACAAAACAATTTCCTAAGGGACCAGAAACTTCTTATGGGCGCAAAAACAACTGTAACATCACACAAAAAGGGAAATTCAATATTAAAGCTGATGCAAGAAGACGATAAAACAGTTTTCTTTTTATCAATGTAACACGCACATTGGACTGCTGATCTCCGTGTCTGTAATCTTATCAAAATGCATAATTAAAATGAAAATAATACTGAGGAGATAATAGGAATGAGCACTGCTAAATGATTCAGTATTCCCAGAACAAATATTTATTATAAACTAAAACATTTCGTACCTTAAGCTTAGTACTACAATGACGGTAGATTTTTATGTCCGTATCATGTCCACTGAGCGCTCTTTTATATAGCCATTGTCTTCTTTGAGTCGCTCGTGCGTCGTCACGGTAAGTTATAACAGTTCTTTACACTTCACTCAAACTTAAACATAACACGTTTTTATACATTTAGTAAAAAATTAGATCAGACTGCCACAGATCTGCGTCCGTCTTACTTGAGAAAAACAGTACAAGTCTTCTTAGCGCTCCAGGCTTCATTTGTTCTCCAGCGAACAAAATAGTGAAGGATCACACATCTATCCGTATTTCTCTGTTTTTATTGCCGCCCAAAGACGACAAATTACATCACTAGAAAATTCCACCGTCGCTATGCGACGCCTTATTATATATTAATCATTCTTTATAAACAAGTATTTGCCTTCTGGCTGAATTTGCTGTTTTAATTAAGCCAAAAATAGCGAATATCATATTGCCTCCCATGAGGAGAGAGGGAATGCCGAAGGATTACCTCGATCCTCATGTCCTCATGAGATATTCGTGATTTTTGGTGTGACATTTACATAACGTTACTGGCGTACAAAGTACATAAATTGAAATCACATTTATTAACATATATCAGATATTTATCATTTTTCAAAATAAAGTTTTTCATTCTTTGTTCATCAGTCACTTCATTCCATAATACCAAGATTAACATTTATGTGCATATTTAAGTTTGGTCCCTATTTGCTTATAACAATAAGTGAACGTTCATTTCGCACTTCAGGGGATAGAATTCAGGAATTACTTTCTCTTGAGCTTAACAACTAATACATGAGTACAGTGAGTGCTTATTTTCACTAAACTAGAGTGGACAATGTTCGAGCATCTGTTGACTCCTTGTGGTTCAATTACAGTTTAATAACGTAGCACTACACTTCGTGATGCTTTCACTTTCTGTGTTAGCTGTCTACGGCGTTCATCATGCAGTACATCTGTCCTTTCCGCTGTGGTGCCAGGAATTCAAGTGGTTTCCCGGGTTTTTATTTACAATATGAAACAGAAGAAGTGGAAAATTATTAGTATAACTTATAACCTATTGGATACATTTGTTAAGGATCGGGACTGGTCTGGAGTTTAGGGTCTTCCTATAGTGCACATTCATTTTCTTTGTCCATCAAGAGACAGGATTATAATTCATTTTAGCAGTGTTCAGGAGTGCCGGTATTAATGGCTTTAAGGTCTGAGTAATCTAACAATCTACTCCTCACTCATCTTAACTTCACCTCAAGAAAATTGCTTAATTTACGTATGAAGATGTAGTCACACAAGTGTACAAATGTCTTTCCTCCAGTATGTACGATGGAAGTCATGGCGGTTAGCAGTTTAAAGTTTGGATTGTTTCGTCACCCACACGTTAGCCACTCACAGCGGCTGCACAGTGTTGCGTGAGCTCCAACACTCAGTATCCGTTCGCGCTCAGGCTGTAACAGAGCTGCTGGTCGTCGAGTGCTCCTTTTTTTTGTGAACTTCGTATCACACGAGTGCATCGATACAAACACCTAGCGCGCGTTTTCCATCGGAGGAGCCAGACACTGAAGCTGCCTCCATACTTCTCTGTCAACTGCCTCCCATGAGGCTCACAGGTAAGTGACGACGAATGTTTTAGCTGTCGCTGCACTTAGAACAACACTGAACTTTGCGTTGCACCTGTTGTCGTAGCCTTGACTTCTTTTTTTTTACACTTGCAGTACAACACTACCACTAGTATACAGTGAACAGTTATTTTTATTATGCACGTCGCACTTTAGTGTGCATCTTCACACAGCATTCGTGCTTAGTTCCTTCGCCGATAGAGTTCATTTACAAAACAACCAATTTTGCAGGTTTCCTCCATTGGTACAGAAAGACTTATATTCTACTATTTACAAAAGATCACTTACGAGCTAATATTTACAATTAATGGTCACTCCTTTTGTTAAGTCCAGTGAACAACTGCTTTATGAATGGATTCTTTATATCTCAAGGTTTACTTTCACTAGTGAACCTAAAAATATTCTTTCAAACTTTCTTTTAAGGGCTCATCTCCTCATTATGAAAACTACAGGTTTCGCAACACTCGTTGCATTTATTCTTTAGTGCACCCAAGATCATTTTCTACTGCCACGCAGCATATCTACTACTTAACGAGTACGCATTTAACGCTGAATCTTCTTTTCTTTGTGCTTTCCTTTGTGCTTGCCAATTTTTTTTTTATATTTGAGGGCAGACTGGATAACAATAGGTCTCCCTCTTCGCTTCATGTACTCAGCAATCGTTCTCTGTTAAAAAAAATAGGGTAACGCGTGTCTACTATTTTTCGCATGAATGGAATTACCGACAGTTCACTGGGTTTACGCAACCGGTCCATAACAAACATTACCAAAGCTAGCGAAGTTCATCACGCTACGTGTCTCATTTCTCATGAGCACTGCTTTGCCTCGAAGCACACGTGCCTTTTACAAGTCGACCCTTGGTCTGGGTTAATGAACCAGGATCAAAAGGAACAGGCACAAGGAAAATGGATTTCATAAGAGGAGTGTCTTAGGAGACATTTTTGCAATAAAATCTGCATGTAAATAAAATTATCTTAATAAACATAGGCACATATATAAACTTCAACCTCCTTCCTTACAGCATGCTTTGCTACTTCTACGTCTTACTCTGGTTATAGTCAGTATTAAGTTTAAATATCACTGCATTGCTTGTTCTTTAGATTAGCCTTCAATTAGGGTATTGAATGGTCGCTAGAATACACTACAAATCTTCTGAAGATCTTTACTTGGACTTATTTATGATACAGGGGGCTTGCTGTGTGGTTATTTAGTACCTCGAATCTACTGAAATCAATTCGTCAGCTAACATTCCTCATATACTCTTTACATTGGGCTCAGATCACAGGGAAATAGTTTACTTTCATAGCAATTAGTGGCCTCGTGGAGTACTTACGCTACATTATTGATGCTTCATGGTTTGCCTCCATTTGTACTGTATTTCACCTTACTTAGTTTACTACAGCTTATTGTCTCCTTGCGTGAACACATGCGGGTTACCACTTGTTTTTCCATTTAACAGCACGCTTTAACTGAACTTTAAGCTATTTCTTCTACTCCTGTCCACTGTCTGGAGTGTTTGAACATGTACCTTTTTTTTTTTTTTTTTTTTTTTTAAGCAGGTAATTTGGGCTTTTACAACAGAACTTCAAGTACTTACATTACTAAAAATAAATCTATCTTCTTGTACCTTGAGAGAAGTGCTTATTTACGCATCCTTCTCCATTTCTCACCTTTACATATTTATATAGCTCCGGGCAATCACCTCGCAAGCACTTTTTTTCTTATTACTAACTTAAAATTAAATTGAAATTCTTGGTGCAACCCCAGTTTCCTGCTTCAGCTTGTTGAAGAAATATCAGTTCAATGTCCATCACTATAAACAATTTTTCCATACTTAGCATTTAATACTTAAAGTTTACATGTAATAGCCGTTACCATGTAGTCAGTGCGCTGTTCAACACAATACTTATCATTAACAGTTCACACAAGGAAATTTCCAGTAAGCAAGAATTAAGAAACCAAAACAGATTCTATCTGCAGTTGGAGCTGCGTCTGTAAACTAACTCTTTGTTTCAATAGACCAATTGCTTCCGATATGGAGCAACCCTGAATCGGCAATGATAAAACTTTTGAAACAGAAGACACCTGTCTGAAGAGACATGATGACATCACATTGATGTTTGCTCCTGCATCAACAATGGCTGTGACAGGAATGTTGGCAATAGAAATCTTAATCGAAGCCTGGACCTGTTCATCATAAATGTCATTAATGTCTTGAGCTTCTAGGTCAGGTGCAAGGTCATCTCGTAAGTCGGTCTCATGGTCGTACCGTATCGCATTAACATACTCAGAATCAGAGTATTCGTTAGTACCCCCACTGGAACCGGCAGCGACCTCTAGGAGGCTGAAAGGTGCTGCCTCTAATTTTCCGCAGGATGTTTAACCTGTTTGTCATTCATGGCTTTAAGTGTTTGTTCCGTTTCATATTGGTGCTGGTTATGTGGTACAAATGCCGGTGTAGAGGGGTAAAATCCACTGGGTGCATTCACTTGTGAATAAAATACTTGAGACAGCTGCTGTCGCCCGATCTTTTGGTTGCCGGCAGAACCATTTCCTTGTGAAGGAAAGTTCGCATTTGGTACCGTTTGAAAATTGTTCCGCGGTCCTCTATTCTGTGAAAAGTTGTTCTGATGTGCTGGGTGGCCTCCGCCTTGCCCATGCCACTTGCTATTTTTCGACCTATAACTTTGATTGTACACTGGCCCATTTGAAAAATTACCAATCGTTTGTGGAGAATTTCCATACTGCTCAGGCGCAGAATTAAAGGGTGGGTTTCCGTACTGATGTTGTACCTGGTGGTTGTAAATTGGGTGGTATCTCTGCTGATTACTGTAATTGGTTTTCTGCTTCCGTTTAAAGTTATTGCCATTTGCGTTTTCATAACGGCTGGCAGGTTGGCAACAGCGGTCGCAGTAGCTCGCTCTCTCCTTCGGCGCATTGTTGTCCGCGTGCGATGCATTCTGCTGGCAGCCAGGGAAGAATTTGCCGCTGCCAACCTTGGAGCGCACATCCTCGCTAATTAAATCTAAGGAATCCAGCACAGAAAGGAATGCATCCGTGTCTTCTTCGGACACATTTACTAATTTCTCTCTAATAGACACAGGGAGTTTGCTTTTGAGAATCATAATTACGTCCTTGGAAGAAATCGGAGAATCCCAGAATTTAATTTTTGCTAGATACTTCTCAAAGTATCGCCGGAGACTTCCATGCTTCTCATTGAAAATTTCCGCACCATACACCTCCTTCCTTAATCTTTGCTGTACCCCATTACTCCAAAATTTTGCCAAGAACATTTTCTCAAACTCTTCATAATTCCTACACGTGTCTACCATTTCCGTTCCCCATAATGCTGCATCACCAGAAATAAAGCCAGTGACGAACTGAATACGCTGTCTGTCTGTCCAGCTCCTGGGAAATATGCCGGAAAAATTCTTTAGGAACACGATGGGGTGTATTTCTCGCTTCTGCGGATGAAAAACAGGAAAAGTGCGATGCTTAATCACACTTTCCTCTTGCATTAAACTCACGATTGTGGGCGGATCATTTATTTTCCCTACTCGGAACTCAACAGGACTGTTGTTTTGCATGTAATCAGGCGGTGAACAATAAGGAGTTGACTGACATTCGTCACCGTCTAAAGAGTTGTTCCCTATAGTTTGCGTATGCGTGTGCGGATTTTCTACACAGTTTCTCAGCATTCTGACTTCGTCCACTACTTGCTGCTTCCACTCGGGAAGATCCCGTGTAAGTGTCCTCCGAATCTGTCCCAATTCAGAAACCACTGTGTCTCCAGACTTACCAGGAGCAGCTAAGATTTCATAAGTTACATCCTTGACAGTCTCCCTAAGCTCCTCCCTGACCTTCTTTTCGATAAAAATATCTTTACCCTTTATCCATTCACCGTAGTGTTCCGACAATGCCTCCGTGTGTGCTTTCACGGTGCTCTTAACCTGTTCTTCAATATTGATTGAGTCTATCTGCCTCGACAGATCCTCCACTACACCTTCAATGTCAGATACTGCATTTCTAACTGAGTTTATTTCTTTGGTAGCTGCCTGAATTTTTGTGTTTAATGTTCCAGATACTTCAGCTATTTCACTTTTCACCTGTTTCTGCATTTTCTGAATTTGATCACTGATCTTAGTTTGCACCTCACCCAAATGGGTATTTAATTCAGCCGTAATTTCTTTATGCAGATCTGTTTTGATTGTGCCTAGCTGTGTTTTTAATGATTCGCTTACAGCATCTAATCGGGCGTTAACAGTCTCATTTTGTGTTTTTATAGTCTCATTTTGTGTTTTTACTGATTCGCTTACAGCATCTAATCGGGCGTTAACAGTCTCATTTTGTGTTTTTATAGTCTCATTTACTGCGTCAAACTGTTGTTTCAGCATTTCCATTAACGCACCGAGGTCATTTGTAGCTGCAGCGGGAAGAATTTGGACTTTAGGGTCACTTTCCCCTGTTACAGACATGGTTAGTTCAGTTTCCACACGGGAACCTACCGTTCGCGATCGTAAAGGGTATGGAATACTATTAACGTCTTCACTCCCGTCTCCTGTTGTCACCTGTCTCTGTTTACTATCTGCCATTTTCGTCAGTAAATCACGTGCTACGCAAGGCTTTCGTCGTTTGTCAGTGACGTGGTGAGTCCGCTAAGAGCACCGCTCTCGCGTGAGCAACAAATGAAATTCTATCTTGCGAGAAGACAAGATGGAACCTAAACGTTTCAGACAAATGAATGAAGATGCTCTTCACTGCAAATTGCACACACTATCCACCATGTTGAAAATGTAATACAGATATACTAACAATGGGGAGAAATAATTTCTATTATCAGACTACGAATAATTTTACTTTGAAAGATAAAATAAAGCAGATTTTCTATAGCGGGAAGGAGATAGAAAGGATGTGGATCGACTTGGAAAAGCAACGTTGCTACTGAAGCACTACACTGCGTATGCAAAATTCTGACTTACTTTTGATGGCTTGGTTACCGCTATGTTGTCTCAGCAAATTCGCGTCTCTTTTCTTTTCCTTTCTCTCGATAATTAAACCGCGTTATCGACCAGCGTATTTTCTGTCTTACTCACAGAGAGATGATGTGTACATGAAACGAGAGAACATTTATTAACACAAGCACATAGAAAATTTTCCAAGAATCTGAACTAATTTTTGGTCAAGTCCCTGTTCGGGCGCCAAGTGTGATGTTACAAAATAAAAGTGATGTTGCTATTCAATGGAAAGTTGGAAATTGAGATTTAACTAACTGTTTTATCAATCACAATTGGCGTAAGAATCATGGATTGACCATTGTCATAAAATATTGCATTATGAGATGTGAATAGTTTTTACTTGCGGTTTCGCGTGGCTTGAGGCAGTCACAACTAGCGTGCCATGGATTAAGAAATCGCATTATCGTCTTTCTAATTACTTCATGATCGTAGATACGATCATACCCGGTTGTGAAGTTATTGTTATGACAAAACAATTTCCTAAGGGACCAGAAACTTCTTATGGGCGCAAAAACAACTGTAACATCACACAAAAAGGGAAATTCAATATTAAAGCTGATGCAAGAAGACGATAAAACAGTTTTCTTTTTATCAATGTAACACGCACATTGGACTGCTGATCTCCGTGTCTGTAATCTTATCAAAATGCATAATTAAAATGAAAATAATACTGAGGAGATAATAGGAATGAGCACTGCTAAATGATTCAGTATTCCCAGAACAAATATTTATTATAAACTAAAACATTTCGTACCTTAAGCTTAGTACTACAATGACGGTAGATTTTTATGTCCGTATCATGTCCACTGAGCGCTCTTTTATATAGCCATTGTCTTCTTTGAGTCGCTCGTGCGTCGTCACGGTAAGTTATAACAGTTCTTTACACTTCACTCAAACTTAAACATAACACGTTTTTATACATTTAGTAAAAAATTAGATCAGACTGCCACAGATCTGCGTCCGTCTTACTTGAGAAAAACAGTACAAGTCTTCTTAGCGCTCCAGGCTTCATTTGTTCTCCAGCGAACAAAATAGTGAAGGATCACACATCTATCCGTATTTCTCTGTTTTTATTGCCGCCCAAAGACGACAAATTACATCACTAGAAAATTCCACCGTCGCTATGCGACGCCTTATTATATATTAATCATTCTTTATAAACAAGTATTTGCCTTCTGGCTGAATTTGCTGTTTTAATTAAGCCAAAAATAGCGAATATCATAGCATGCAGCTGTAGTAATTGAAGTAGGCAAAAATGCAGAGATCAAAAAGAAATGATTAGCGTACATTCGCATTCTCTGTACATCGTTCCTTTCTTGTTGCTCCCCTGCCGATGGAGTGTTTCTATCGGAATCAGTAAGAGTGAAAGGAAGCTACCGTACAGACAGAGGGATCTATATTTATACTTGGCAGAACTAATTACGTACTGGACTAACCGTTGGTATTGTTTTCGTTTCCCAAAACTTATAAATATTTCAATTCCGGAAAAGAAGCTCCGTATTTCGCCAACATGTTGAAGAAGAAGGTCCCTTACGTACTGGTTGTATCGAGTAAGATGTGGAGACGGCGGTTTGAAAGCGGACAGAAGAAGTACGAGGAAGGGCGTTCCGTACCTGAGGGATCGCTGCTTAAGCTACCTGGCGAAGAGGCAAGTGTGGCAAATGTCTGGCATTCCTGCAGGCGATCCAAAACCACTGGTGGCAAAACTGCGTCTGCCAGAACGTCGAACCGACGAACGTCTTCTCCGTAAATGTCCACCAAACCCTTCTGTGTTTGCTCAACGGTAAGTTACGGATAATTGTACGTTTCTATTAGAATTAGTATCAAAAATCCATTACTTCTCTGCCTTTAGTGGTTGTTAGAATTTCAAAATTTTTACCGCTGGGAAGCACTTAGTTGCTGGTGACGTCATCAGTTCATGATATTTATACACTTTCGAGCAAAACTTAACGACGAAAGTAACTGCCGAATGATATCTCACTGCAAAGTAACGTAATTAGGGTGTCAATTAGGGCGATTCTCAAACAACAAGTTACGTACACATGTTATTCCAAAAACGTTATTGTTGAAGTGGGGGCCAGGTGGTGCTGGTGAAAAACACAAACTGATAAGGTTATCTTTTATTTTAAAACGCTTTCTCAGTAATAAATTTTTAAGTCTGGCATTTCTCTTAAAAAAAATTCTAAACAATTTCCAATAGTTTGACAATTCTCATTATAAAAAGGAGATTGCCAGGTATGACATTAACAACTTGCCAATAAAGAGATTTTAACTTGACATATATACATAAGACAACAGTTAAAAATCGCTTTTAAAATAGCTCTATGTAAAGGATACTGGAAGGTTTGACGGTAACAATAAGAAGATTTTAAACCTGTTATATCAATAAGGGAACAACTCCAAAAAAACTTTAAGTAGCTAGCTTGTACTAAACAAAAATAGTTGTCTCTCGCCACTTACATAACTTATATTCGTTACAAGATAAATGTGAATAAGCCAGCACACAAACCTTCACAAGAAAGGCAGTTTCCAAACAAAAATTTTCCTTAGTTCGGTGAGGGAGTGACACGTATAAAGGGGCCCAGATCACAATAGGTGGAATAGTTACTGGTGGTCTACAGAGCCATAGCAGATCAGCCCCAAAACTTCCATTACAAGCCGCCACCTCCCTGAGTTACTCAAAACCAGAAGATGTAGCAAGGGCGGTGCCTGCACAGACTCCAAAACACAGAGACCCGCGACGCTGACCCTAAATCACCCAAAGGAGGTGTGAATGAAAACGACCCGACCAAGAAGCAGTTACCACATTCCCGCGAACTTGAAAGCCCAGAGCCAACTGCTGACAGTGGTTTCAACGGCCGATAAGAGGACATACGGTCCCACGCGCTGATCTCCTGCTCCACGGCTTCGAAGCTTAATAAGCCACGTACATGCAGGTTTGGCAGACTTAGTCCCTGGCAGCCAAGAGGTCGGCCAAAGCGCGTGGCGAGCAGTTGACGACCCCAAACAGCAGGGCCCCAGTCGCGCCACTACTTCTCTCGGTCACCGCCCACTACGTACCCAATCGATCGTTACGCGACCGTACACTTGCTCCACCTCCCGATAGAGGGCGGTAGCGATTCAAACAGCGCGCCAAACCAAACCAAAAGCGCCACCGCAAACACTAAACGCGAAGCGAAAGCACTCCGCCTGGCGCGCTTTTCGAAGAGTCAGACACAACTAAGGCTCAGGAACATGGACCATACTGACAATGACCAGCCAGAATATTATGACCATCTACCCAATAGCCGGTTTGTCCACCTTTGGCACAGATAACAGTGGCGATGCGTCATGGCATGGAAACAATGACGCATTGGTAGGTCGCTGGAGTGAGCTGGCAACACATCTACACACACGTCACCTTATTCCTTTCTTTGTTCGATCGGGTTCAGATCTAGTAAGTTGGGGAACCAGGACATCAATTGGAACTAGCCACTACATTCCTCGAACCATCCCATCACACTCCTACCCTTGTGACATGTCGCATTATCTTGCTGAAAACGTAACTGCCATAGGGAAACATGATCCTCATGCAGATGTGTACGTCATCTGCAACCAGTGTACGATACTCCTTGGCCATCGTGGTGCCTTGCACAAGCTCCACTGGACACATAGATGCCCTTGTGAATCCGCCACAGACATAATGGAGCCATCGCCAGCTTGTGTCAGTCCCGAAGTACAGGTGTCAAGGAGCTGTTCTCCTGGAAGACGGCGGATTCGCGGCCTTCCTCACATGGTGAAGATGGTATCCCATACCACAGTCTAACCTAACAGTCGCGACCTTTCGCCTCGGCTGGCCTTTGGTGGCCGAGTGGTTCTAGGCGCTACAGTCTGGAACCACGCGACTGCTACGGTCGCAGGTTCGAATCCTGCCTCGGGCATGGCTGTGTGTGATGTCCTTAGGTTACTTAGGTTTAAGTAGTTCTAAGTTGTAGGCGACTGCTGACCTCAGGTGTTAAGTCCCATAGAGCTCAGAGCCATTTGAACCATTTGATCTTCGCCTCGATTTTGTTGCCTACCGCGCCAGCAACGCCCCAAGCGGCCAGTAACTTAAACTGTGAGTTCGGCGCGATCGTGAAATGAATAGTGGTTGTTTATTTTGATTTCTACAATGGTTTTTACAAGCGGGAGCGTTTGTAGTCCAATAAATTCCAGCAACAACAGGAAGAAGACAACTCAGCTGTCTTTTTTTTTAGGTTTCCTAAGGATCCTGAGAGGTATATACCATCATGTTACTGTGGTGTCACCGCCAGACACCACACTTGCTAGGTGGTAGCCTTTAAATCGGCCGCGGTCCGGTAGTATACGTCTGACCCGCGTGTCGCCACTATCAGTGATTGCAGACCGAGCGCCGCCACACGGCAGGCCTAGAAAGACTTCCTAGCACTGGGTTGGTTGGTTTTGGGGGAAGGAGACCAGACAGCGAGGTCATCGGTCTCATCGGATTAGGGAAGGACGGGGAAGGAAGTCGGCCGTGCCCTATTAAAGGAACCATCCCGGCTTTTGCCTGGAGCGATTTAGGGAAATCACGGAAAACCTAAATCAGGATGGCCAGACGCGGGATTGAACCATCGTCCTCCCGAATGCGAGCCCAGTGTCTAACCACTGCGCCACCTCGCTCGGTTTCCTAGCACTCGCCCCAGTTGTACAGCCGACTTTGCTAGCGATGGTTCACTGACAAATTATGCTCTCAATTGGCGAGACGATAGTTAGCATAGCCTTCAGCTACGTCATTTGCTACGACCTAGCAAGGCGCCATTATCATTTGCTATTTATCTTGTGATGCATGTACCGTCAGACCGATGTTCACCAATTATGGATTAAAGTTAAGTATTCCAGAAGCTATGTACCTTTTTTGCTAGTAAATTACTTTACCTGTTCCAGATCTCACGCCAGTCTGCGTGAGCTTAAACGCGTGCCTTTCGGCTTCCTCCTAGTGGTTTGGCTGTCTTGCCAAGTCACAACTTTTGTGGCGGTGTTCGTAACGACAAGCAATTCGCTGTAGAACGGCTTACGAAGTCACCGCCACACTTTTAATAGCGGGCCGACCGGTCCGCTGGAACAGTGAACAGAAAGATGAAAACCCAAACACTCTGATTAAATAAAAGTCGGTACTTATCTTTATTGACGAAGATACAGCAACACAATAGTGAACTCCGTGTCTACAGAAATCTGTCTAGCTCGAGTCGGAGCGGCTAGGTCAGCGTCGGCGGACGACAAACAACAACTCTGCTGCGATGAACACACAACTGACTAGCAAGTACACAAATCGGTGGCGAGTATACAACTGAGCGGCGAATACAGAACTGTCCTAGCGCTCGCGACTCCAGCGCTTAAGAACCAAGAAGCCAGCGGTGGCGCGCGCAGACTTGCGGCGATTTCCTGTATCGCTGGCGCTGCTTATGCGGACGGCGTCCGGACTTTGATGCTGCCAACCTTTTGGCATCGGGCTCGGTTGGCATTACTGGCTAGGATATAACAACAACAGTTACTAAACTGTATCGTCAGGATTTACTTGCAAACCACATGTGTATTAATGATTAATGTTTCGTTTTAGGGGCAGAAAATGGCTAGTTAATATCAGACGAGAAGACCTTATGAAAAAAGACCCAGTTTACCTGTTTAATATTAGGTTTTGTTCACTACATTTCGAACAAAACCAGTTCATGAACGCAGACAACAATAAACTCGTGTGGAATGCAGTACGCACACTGTTCGACATCCCAAATAAGCCACCTCAACTGACGATGAAGAGGAAACCGCCACAAAGATTCGACAATCCATCTAAATCTGTGAAACAGTCCTATGACACAGAAGCAGCCAGTTCAGTTCTCCATGTATCCGTGCCAGATTCGTGTGAATCGTCAACACAGACTTGGTTTGACGATGAAGTGGTTAGATTAAACGCAGTTATTCGTGTCTTGCAAAAGCGTAATGTTTGGTATGTATTTCATTCACTTCTGTTGTTAGTCACTTAATTTTCCTTGCTTCCTTCGTGTGATGACATTATTTTGTTAACGCCTTGTTCACTAACAGATTGTTTGAAAATTATTCAAATATTTGGTTTTGCGTGAAATGTAATGTAATCAGCTCATTATAATGTTTTCAACATATTTCACCCACTATTTGGCAGTTGCTTGTCCGACTTAGAATAGTATAAAGATGAAGGTCGTACTTGTGGCAACAGGTGACAATGACAAACACAGTAGGGCTACAGAACGACAAATGAGCTGTCGATCGCTTTTGCATGTAGAGGTACATGTCTGTGCTTCTTACGTGTGAATCTGTGTGTTTATATTCTTTTCATATCAACGAGTTAAGCGGCCATTCTATCCAAAGTCACTAGTGTTTCTTCACCAATGTGTTGAAGCTTCCCACTCTATTCATGGCTTTTGTCCATACTTGCGCTTAATTTAGAATCATTTTTAGAAACATATATGCCTTTTGATACTACACAAACACTTGGAAGCAAGAAAATAACAAATATTTCGTAAATTACGTTGGAAATGGATGCAAAACAAACATTATGCTTACGACGCGCCTGATGTTCACCTTACTCGCCGCTTGGAACGCTAGTGTCGCTCCATCTGGCAAACGGTAACAACTTCTACAGCAGTGAGTGTCGCGACTGTTATGTTAGACTGTACCCATACTGAAACATTTATGTATTCTGCAAGGCAATGGATTCCTTAGTAGGAACTGAAGGAGAAGCCATAAATTTAACGTTCCAGAGATACGCGTGGCCGGGGCAACGCTCATTGTCGCAGAGAGCTGTTGAATACACAACCACGGCAGAATAGGGGAACCAAATTACGCGCCGCTTATGTGTTCCATTTGTAATAGATGAAGAAGTTAGCGAGCGGGCAACGTAATTGGACGTGAAATATAAGGAGGGCTATTCAGGAGGGCCGGCCTATTTCGAGCGCAATAAACAGCGCGTCGGGTGAGTTGGCAGGCCTGGCGCAGCAGGTGCGCGGGCGTGTGATTTACCGGGCCGGCAGGGCGGTCACCTGTCCGCCGCTGGATTTACCGTCTCAACGCCTCATTACCGCCATTGTGGCGGCGCCGCGGCCGCGGGCCGGGGAATTCCCGCCGGCGCCAGCAGGTACTCCAGGGGTGGCCAGCGCTCCGTCTGGAGTCCGTGGGAAGCGGCCAGCGGCCTCTACCTGCCGCCTCGGTATGACGCGGGCTGTGCAGGCACTGTCTCCTGCGAGGGTGGTCCGTGCTTAAGCCGTCGGCACATGGACCGTGCATCCGAACGTTGAGCGTTGAGCGTGCCGGGTTTTTGACTTCATAGCGAGGAATAGCACGTTGGGGAGTCTTTCCGAACGTGCAGAGCAATATCTGACATTTCAGATATATTGAGCGCGCGTCTGAGCGTTGACCAATGAGATGGCGCAACACCACCTACGTCACACGCACGCCGTCTCCCTTCAGTAGAGAGTTGTGAGGCGCCATATTGGCATTCATTTCAAGCTTATATGTATATATGCCGTTTCTGAGCACCAGCAAATTGACAATCACTGGAAAACCCGTTGTTAGTTGTGTGGTTCGTTCCAATAAAATAATGAGAAACATCATATTCGTGGCAAAACAATTATTGCGATTTCTGTATTATGAGAGTAGGCTATTTGAAGGCGAGACATACCAAAATCCACCTAAAACGCGTTGTTCTTGGTACAATTTGTTATAATTTAATTTCAATTAGCAACATAATTATCTACGATAAACGTTTATAGCAAGTTCTAATGCAATATAATTTAATGCAATATGCGTGCTGTTGGTTTCGCGTCAGGATTAGCGTCACTATCCAAACACGAGTTTTTTGTTGGGGCGGTGGTTCGCGTCATAACACTTCCAAATTTTTTTTCCTATCACTCACGTTTTTATTAGCTTCTGATACTTTATTATTAGTTTAACATAAGTATATGCTGTAATATTTGATATGTAAATATCAATTCACCTTTTTTTGAGGGGTGACTTTTCGATTGGCTTAATCTACAGGACAGCATGCGCTACTTGTATAAAGCTATTTTGCTCCTTTTTCTTTTACGCTTCGTAATTCACATGTTGCAAAAATTCTGCTACTAGGTAGGAACAGTGATCAAGTAAGCCTCACCTTGGGGTTTTACTAAAGTGTGGAAATGATGAAACAATGTTTATCATATGCGGAGAAGGATTCCAGATTTGTACCGTACTGTTTGTAATGGAACTTTTATAAGTGTGTCCTTATTGGATGGACATGCTACTTTCCTTTTCGTGAACGATGGAGGAAATGGGCGTTTTAATAGAGCTAACGTGGGAATTTTACGCGCACCCGTTGAGTAAATACTGCGATTTACGAACTAGAAACATCCCTCAACTGCCGCTGGAGTGCGTTGCGATCGCGTATACCACGTTGGTCCTACGTACCGTATGCACAAGTCACATCGTTCCTGAGCGTTCAGCAGCACGTTGGACTTGGCACACTCAACGTTAACGTTCGACAGCACGGTCCGTGTGCCGACGGTTTTAGGGTTGCTAGGTGTCCCGGTTTTCTAGGACAGTCCTGCTTTAAGATTAAAGAAAAATACTTCCAGGGCGCGGCTTTGTCCCGAATTTCGGACTTCTGATGAATATTCCCATACTACCCATTTTTCCCCGAATTCTTGCTTGAATCTATATTTCAGCTCCACATGTTAAGCTAAATAACAAAAGTTATTACCATCGCAGTTGACTGAGTCCATTGAGGAATATTATTGCGCAGAAGCGCTGCTGACTTTCCATTATTTTCCCTTATCTCAGTTCAGTTTAAGCTTTGCAGCAGCTTGGTTCTCTGTTTCTCTGTCTGAATCGTATAGGGGTTAATTTGTTATTAAAGTCTTTACTTTAAGTGAACTCAACATGAGAAGGGGTAAGCGTTCATTCCAAGGACGAGGATGGTTCTTCTTACGCTAGTGGCCATTAAAATTGCTGCCCCACGAAGATGACGTGCTACAGATGTGAAACTTACCCGACAGGTAGAAGATGCTGTGATATGCAAATGATTAGCTTTTCAGAGCATTCACACAAGGTAGGCGACGATGGCGGCACCTACAACGTGCTGACATGAGGAAAGTTTCCAACCGATTTCTCATAAAACAAACAGCAGTTGAGCGGCGTTGCCTGGTGAAACGTTGTTGTGATGCCTCGTGTAAGGAGGAGAAATGCGAACCATCACGTTTCCGACTTTGAAAAAGGTCGGATTGTAGTCTATCGCGATTGCGGTTTATCATATCGCGACATTGCGGCTCGCGTTGGTCGAGATCCAATGACTGTTAGCAGAATATGGAATCGGTGGGTTCAGGAGGGTAATACGGAACTCCGTGCCGGATCCCAACGGTCTCGTATCACTAGCAGTCGGGATGACAGGCATCTTATCTGCATGGCTGTAACGGATCGTGCAGCCAAGTCTCGATCCCTGAGTCAACAGATGGGGACGTTTGCAAGACAACAACCATCTGCACGAACAGTTCGACGACGTTTGCAGCACCATGGACTATCAGCTCGGAGACCATGGCTGCGGTTACCGTTGACGCTGCATCACAGACAGGAGCGCCTGCGATGGTGTACTCAGCGACGAACCTGGGCGCACGACTGGCAAAACGTAATTTTTTCAGATGAATCCAGGTTCTGTTTACAGCATCGTGGTGTTCGCATCCGTGTTTGGCGACATCGCGGTGAACGCACATTGGAAGCGTGTATTCGACATCGCCATACTGGCTATCACCCGACGTGATGGTATGGGGTGCCATTGGTTACACGTTCGGTCACCCATTGTCGGCACTTTGAACAGTGGACGTTACATTTCAGATGTCTTACGACCCGTGGCTCTACCCTTCATTCTATCCCCGCAAAACCCTACATTTTAGCAGGATAATGCACGACCGCATGTTGCAAGTCCTGTACGTGCCTTTCTGGATACCGAAAATATTCGACTGCGGTCCTGGCCAGCACATTTTCCAGATCTCTCACCAATTGAAAACGACTGGTCAATGGTGGCCGAGCAACTGGCTCGTCACAATACACCAGTCACTACTCTTGATAAACTGTGGTATCGTGTTGAAGCTGCATGGGCAGCTGTACCTGTACACCCCATTCAAACTCTGTTTGACTCAATGTCCAGGCGTATGAAGGCCGTTATTACGGCCAGAGGTGGTTGTTCTGGGTACTGATTTCTCAGGATCATGCACCCAAATTGCGTGAAAATGTAATCACATGTCAGATCTAGTATAATACATTTGTCCAATGAATACCCGTTCATGACCTACATTTCTTCATGGTGTAGCAATTTTAATGGCTAGTAGTGTAAAATGAGGAAGAAGTGACTATGAAACACAACATGAATATGTAAGTGTTACGTTTCCATTGCAGGTGGAGGAAGAGCATAATATTAAGTATCATTTAGCTAGCGTAAATCATAAATCAAACAAGTACCCCACTAGCACTTAAATAAAAAAAAAATGGACAGTCACTTTGCTGGATTTCTTTTAGACACGTCAAATTATAAACAGCAGCGGATTAGCAGTGTGCAGTCATACCGTGTAACCTCCCCGCAAGAAATTTGAAAATGTCAATGATTATAGAAAATGTGCCAAATGTTGTTTTCTCACAAGAGTGAATAATAAAAATGAGCCAAGTAGCCTCCTTTGCAAAATTAAAGAATAATAATGGCCCAAATGTAAACTCCCCACAAAATTAACGTTAAGGAATGAAGATTGATCACAAACCCACACAATAATATTGATTAAATAATGAACCATGAACCGTATGTAACATCTCAACAGAAATAATTAAACCTGATAAATTTTATAAGGGCAGCAGCGCTGACCTTCGGCCCTGTGAAATAATTAAACCTGATAAATCCTTACCTCAGTAAAACTGCGTCTATATCTGCTCTTATTTTTCCGCACAGCTCCGTGCAATGCTGGCCCATATTTAATTTTGATTCTTGGACGGAATTCATAGGAAATATTATTTAACTTGAAATGAATCTTTTTCTTTAAAAAGTTACTTTATAGAAAAATTATTATTGGGGCAGTTTTTGAACAAATTAACTACAATTAACGTACGTTATTAGCTGAGCGCAATGCTGCTTCATTACCTTCTACAATAACACACATCGCCCACCACAATCCTGACCAGATTCGGAAGAACAGCACGCCGTCGACGCATGCCGACGCCCGCTCAGTACAACCGTCCACTCGCTACATGCAACTGCACCAGACTGCTACTACTGCAGACAGAGTTCAACTCGCAACTACTGTTCCTGCCGACTCGCTACAGACAACAGAACTCTCGCGCGGTCAAGCGCAGACTAGCCACGATAAATAACTCTCTGGTCAGAGATTCTGTCATGCCTCGCCATCGCTGGTAATGAATACATATGAAACGTACGCGTTTCAGCCGTTAAACCTTATACTTCTTTAAAATCAGTGGACCGTACTTGTAGGCTAAGCTCCAAACACTTTAATGACTCCGAAACAGCAAAAAGTGATATACTATTTTTCAGTGTCTGTGTTTCCCCGTGCACTATGCAACGTCCTTCATCCATTCATGCAAATCTGAAGGGTACGATACTGCTACGATCTACGGCTGTATGAAATGAATAAATGTATTAGCAACTGCGAAGACGATTAGACATAAATTGCACATTGTGGCACACGGTCGGTCCGCGATGTGCGCTCGGATTGCTAAAGTTATTAAAGCGGCCGCTCGCGTAGAGTGGGAGATCCGGACTCGGTTCCCGATCCGGCACCAATTTTCATAACACCAACAAACTGTGCAACTCAGGTCTCATCGTATGCGCTATTGCCAATACGTTTCCGCCATTTCTGTAGATCGCACCAGTGTCTGTTGTTTCAGGTATGCATGCGCATGTGCACAACCACAACGGAAGCTACTTCTTCCCCCTCATCTGACTGAACAGCAGCTGTTTTTTGAGGTGGCTGGGAAGATCACCTGCTTGTGTGAGCCACTTGTCTCCTAACGTGAGCAGCTTGCTGCACCGGTTCGCAGTCTCCCGAGTAAAAGGGGTAATTTGCTCGCGTCTTTCACGGTTTTTTAAATTAAAGAGAAGTGTCCCGGTTTCTACCTCCCAGATTACGTCCATCTTTTGGTCAGTTTAAGAGAAATTTCTCGGTTTGTCAGACAGAAATTATGGCGTGACCGCTTTCTCCCTGACGGATTGTTATGAAAGGTGTCAGATGGATAGAGGGGTCTAGAGTACTGTAAGAATGTTTATTTATTGGTTAGTGTAACCCACAAGCTAAGCCTCCTGTCTTGTTACCCAATGCTCATAATTTTGTTCTATAGCAGTTTGAAGAACAGTAACCGATAAATGATTAAATACGTTTACACTGAGGAATAATAAAGTTTGACTGCAACTGATCTCATTTATTAAAAAAACAATGATTGAGTACGACACCTATTTTCCCCAAAAACAGAACGACCGACTCCTTCCTTTACTGAGCCCAATAAACACACAACGTGTGACGTCACACAATCCTACGATAGGGACTGCTTTTATTAACCTGCAATAGCTTAAAATACGTCCATCATGAAGTTTATGGTACATCAACTACTCATTATATTTAAACCGAAGTTTTGATATGAACGAAGTCAAAGTGTAATTATAAAAAAAAGTGACTATTACCCACAAGGTACGAATTATTCGTAAACATACATACAAATGTATATGTGAACTGAACGCAAAAAAGAAAAAAAAGAAAGAAAATTGAGAGGAAAGATCGAAACATAATAGTGTCATACTAATCGTCAAAGTAAAAATAGAAGTGAATCATAAAACTTTCATTTTACGATATTTGCAGTTCAAAAGTGAAAGACTGGATCTGCCCAGTCATGGTTAATTACGAGCTAATTGTTTTATTATATGGCCCTTATTAGATGCTCAGTTCAACATAGCAAACACAAGTTATCAATTTTAAACGAGATGACGCTATTCCTTTAAATACATGAGTTCTACATCACCCTCTAAGTCATGGTCTCTCAACACATCTGCATGATCTATAGCTGACATTAGTGAACAAATATACAAAGCTAAGTTTTGATAATAATTATTATAGAAATAAGCATTCTATTAAAAAATTAATAGAAAAAATATTCCAAATCAAATAATACAGAACATTCAGAAGGGCAGAGAGTCCAGTCACAAATCACTCATCGCAGAAACAAACACTCCCGTCAGTCAACTCCGTTTTCAAATTTTAAAGTCACAACGCACGTCACAATGTTCTTATCTCCCTTCGTGTGCTGTAGTAATATAGTTTAGTGTTTTGTATTGTTACACAGCACCAAGACCGAACCTCCTCAATGTCTTATTGCACTGGCTCCGAGTAGTTCTAGTTTTCTACACGTACAACTGACCGAAATTAGTATCTTACCTGCAATTCACTCACTCAATACATCCGTCCTTCAAATGCACTGTAATAGTGAAACTGAAAACGAAGCTATTACAAATTTGTTTTGTAAATGAAATCGCCATTTTTTGCAGCAACTGTAATTTATTTTTCCCAGAGGCGTTATTTTTACTCTAAGGCATTTTCAGTGGGATCTAGAACGATACAGTTCTGTTCTTCTAGATTATCAAATAGCTCACGTCAGGTTTTTTATGTAAATAAGTAATTACTTACAGTTTGTTGGCATTTGCGTTTCCTCTCATCTGGTCTAGAGGTCGCTCTAGCAGTTAATTTCCGAAACATAAGCACGTTTTTATATTCCGAATATTTTCTTTCACACTGTTCTCCATGTTTCTCCTACTTCTTTGTGGTGGACTAGCACTCTTTTGCCACTAGTTGTAGCTATTTGCTCGAAAGACGTAACTATTGTGAATTCATTATGTGTTTCCTCCTGTTTGGCTTGTTTACCTACATATTCCCAACTTCACAAACTATATGTTGAAAACTAACGTCTAAAAATGGTTCATATGGCTCTGAGCACTATGGGACTTAACATCTGAGGTCATCAGTCCCCTAAAACTTAGAACTACTTAAACCGAACTAACCTACGGACATCACACACACCCATACCCGAGGCAGGATTCGAATCTGCGACTGTAGCCGCAGCGCGGTTCCGGACTGAAGGGCCTAGAACCGCTCGGTCACAGCGGCCGGGACTAACGTCTTTCATGATGTTGATACCTGTGTGCGTGTGTGCGTGTGTGTATGTGTGTGTGTGTGTGTGTGTGAGAGAGAGAGAGAGAGAGAGAGAGAGAAGAGAGAGAGAGGGAGGGAGAGAGAGAGAGAAAGAAATTGAGTGAGCTGAAGAGTGTGTGTGTATATGTTTCTTTTTTGTTTCTTTGTGTGTGTGTGTGTGTGTGTGTGTGTGTGTGTGTGTGTGTGTGTGTGTGTGTGCGCCCGGGGGTGGGAGTGTGGAGTGGGTTGGTGGTTTGAGTTGGAAAGTGCTGAATATGAATGTAACAGCTGTTAGACAGTAATTGAATGCTTTGATGGTTAGCTGATTTGAGTGTTGGTTTAAATGTTTAAATGTTCTCAAAGAACTACTGATTACAAAATAAAAGAGGAAAACTGACAGACTGTTCTATATACTGTAATACATAATACTTGAACCTGATTTAAGTGCTTCAGCGCTCAGGATTTCATCTCCAGAATGGTGCAACTGGTGGGATAGGTAGTTATCCAGTTCTCATCCTGACCGTACAGAGAAATCTATTATAAATTATCGCAACTAACTGTAAGTAAACACGGTGTGTTCATTAATACAAAGTAACTAAGGCTATCCGCTTGATGCTACCTTCTGATCTTCATCGCAGAAAACGGATTTAAGATTCCCATGGCAAGCACAAATAGCACCCTCTTACCCTCCCCAGACACAGGCATTTCATATGTCACGACACACCAGGAAGAATGACGTTCTAATCCAACTTTCCAAAAATCAGCATACGTTTCCACAGGATACAAAAATATTCACCACCCTTAAAGTTATAAAATAAATAGATGTTACATCCCCAAAATTCTTAATAAACTTTCCAAACATACCCAAACTATATTACTTGATAAAACTGGAAATCAAGAAAAGACATACAAATAATTAAGCACGGTTAATCATTACTGATACACAGTACATTCCTATCCAAATATTTCAGCATTATAGATCTTCAGGTCATAGCCGTATACTAAACCTGCCAACTGCTTTGGAGGAGATCTAATTTGATATAGGCTCTGGGACGAGAAGTCTCCACGATTTCAAACAGTCCATGGCAAACTGCCAAAATGTTCTTTATTCCAGTCGCATATCTTTCCTTTAGACCTAGCTCGCACTAGATCTCCAGCTGAAATTGTGCGGTTCTGAAGTATCGACTGCGCTGCGTCCAGCGCAGCGTCACGAAACGGCATCAAGAAGGCGCTGGATTCCCGCCACCGGCCATCGCAACTTCACTCCTTCCTTGTTTGTGCCCAGGCTGACTCCTACAATAGCCGACACAACATCCGGCGCCGCGGATTACAGAACCAGCGCTGGCTTCACTCTTCGCCGCTCCGTCGCAGCGCATCGCTAGTATTTCTCTCTTTTCTTTCAGAGGAGCATTGCTTCTAATCATGTTCTTTCCTGCAGACTAGAGGCAATGCTTCCGCTCTTTGTGTATTTACGCTGCTGGTGTTTTTGTTGCGGCGCTCCTCTCATTAAAGTGGCCTCTAACCCGCCTCCTACACCACCTGCGCCTGCGCCTCCAGTTACTGCTGGCTTTGATCTCATGCATTGCCGTTTATTCACTTTGAGGACCACCAAATGTGACCGTTGATGATGGCAGTGCAGAAGCTCATTAACACACAAATCGCTGCTGCATCAACTCTGCTACGACAGCCAGCCACATCTACGGCATCGCCTCCGTGCATTCCATCGTTTCGAGCTTTCAATGAACAACAGGAGTGGAACGGGTAGAATGCTCAGTTCGACTCCCATAGAGCTGCATATCAAGTGCAGCCTACTGTGTAGCTTACTTATACACTGCTGGCCATTAAAACTGCTACACCAAGAAGAAATTCAGATGATAAACGGGTATTCATTGGACAAATATATTATACTAGAACTGACATGTGATTACATTTTCACGCAGTTTGGGTGCATAGATCCTGAGAAATCAGTACCCAGAACAACCACATCCGGCCGTAATAACGACCTTGATACGCCTGGGCATTGAGTCAGACAGAGCTTGGATGGCGTGTACAGGTACAGCTGCCCATGCAGCTTCAACACGATACCACAGTTCATCAAGAGTAGTGACTGGCGTATAGTGATGAGCCAGTTGCTCGGCCACCATTGACCAGACGTTTCCAGTTGGTGAGAGATCTGGAGAATGTGCTGGCCAGGGCAGCAGTCGAATACTTTCTGTATCCAGAAAGGCCCGTACAGGACCTGCAACATGCGGTCGTCCATTATCCTGCTGAAATGTAGAGTTTCGCAGGGACGAAATGAAGGGTAGAGCCACGGCTCGTAGCACATCTGAAATGTAACGTCCACTGTTCAAAGTGCCGACAATGCGAACAAGAGGTGACCGAGACGTGTAACAAATGGCACCCCATACCATGACGCTGGGTGATACGCCAGTATGGCGATGACGAATACACGCTTCCAATGTGCGTCCGCCGCGATGTAGCCAAACGCGGATGCGACCATCACGATGCTGTAAACAGAACCTGGATTCATCCGAAAACATGACGTTTTGCCATTCGTGCGCCCAGGTTCGTCGTTCACCATCGCTGGCGCTCCTGTCTGTGATGTAGCGTCAAGGGTAACCGCAGCCATGATCTCCGAGCTGATAGTCCATGCTGCTGCAAACGTCGTCGAACTGTTCGTGCAGATGGTTGTTGTCTTGCAAACGTCCCCATCTGTTGACTCAGGAATCGAGACGTGGCTGCGCGATCCGTTGCAGCCATGCGGATAAGATGCCTGTCATCGCTAGTGCTAGTGATACGAGGCCGTTGGGATCCAGCACGGTGTTCCGTATTACCCTCCTGAACCCCCACCGATTCCATATTCTGCTATCAGTTATTGGATCTCGACCAACGCGAGCAACAATGTCGCGAAACGATAAACGGCAATCGCGATAGGCTACTATCCGATCTTTATCAAAGTCGGAAAAGTGATTGTACCCATTTCTCCTCCTTACACGAGGTATCACAACAACGTTTCACTAGGCAACGCCGGTCAACTGCTGTTTGTGTATGAGAAATCGGTTGGGAACTTTCCTCATGTCAGAACGTTGTAGGTGTCACCACCGGCGCCAACCTTGTCTTCCTGTTGGTAAAATTTCGAGTCTGTAGCACGTCATCTTCGTGGTGTAGCAATTTTAATGGCCAGTAGTGTATGATGTCAATGGCCGGGACAGGAGTTTACCGCCTCGCTCAGAAGTTATTCCTGACTAGTAGGCTGGAGTTACTAGTTTTTGAAAATTTAGTTTCAGCCCTCTCTAAGTATTACGAGGATCAGGTAGAGGTTGCTGTAGCTCGTTACAAGTTCTTTCGATGGCGGAAAAAACCAGAACAGACATGCCGTCAGTGGGTCACTGAGCTTCAGTGTCGACGCGTTTGTCTGCTGAGAAATCATGCGCCTGCTCCTTTTCCACGAATAAAAGCAAAATTTCCCTTCACGGAATATAACTTGCTTTGCTTGTAGAAAGCCAGGTCATGTATAGTCTGTGTGGTTGCAAAAGAAAGACCTCTACCCACGTTCGTTCTCCTAAGCGCAGGACACCTTCTCATCGGTGAAGGCAGTTTTTTCGAAACAGGCTATCGTTACTAGTAAGAACCTAATTCAGGATGTGCCTCCAGCGCACCCACGTTTTGTGCAACGACAGTCAAACGACTGTTCGTGAACTTAGTCACTGCCGGACGTTGTGTGCAACTTCAGTTAGACACTGGCGCTTCCATTACATTGTTTAGTCGTGCCACTTACGAACAGTTGGGCTCGCCACTGTTGACAAAATCTTGCACGCACCTCACTGCTTGGAATGGTCAGGACATTCCAGTGCTTGGCACATATAGTTTGCCTGCCACATTCCGGTCTCACACAAGAACAGTGACATTTATAATTTTGCGTTCGCGGGACTTTAGAAATATTTTTGGGTTAGATTCTTCTGATTTGTTTGCTCCTCTTGTTTAGCACAATGTACTTTCTGTTTCTGCTTTTCTCCCAAAAGACAGTGTTACTCAGTTGACTACAGAGTTTTCTGATTTATTTTCAGAAAGAGATTTATTTTCTGGTAGAGCAAATAATTTTGTGGAGCACATTACAATGAAAGACACTGCACAACTTGTGTTTTCCAGGAGCGTTTATTTCCACATGGACTTCGAGACAAAGCTGAAAGTGAACTTAAAGAGTGGCAAGACAGTAATGCTATTGTTCCTCTCCAGGCTGGTCAATGGGCCTCTCCCTTAGTAATCTTACAGAAGCCTTCTGGAAGTCTTTGTCTTTGTGTTGACTTAAATCCACTGTGAATCCACAAACAATCATTGATGCTTACCCATTGCCTCGCGCTGAGGAATTAATGGACAAGCTTGGTGCAGGCCGCATTTTTCAAAAATTTACTTGTGCTATGCGTATTTGCAAATTCCGGTACATGAGGCTCTGAGATCTATGGGACTTAACATCTGAGGTCATCAGTGCCCTAGAACTTAGAACTACTTATACCTAACCTAAGGACATCACTCACATCCACGCCCAAAACAGGATTCGAACCTGCGACCGTAGCGATCTGCTGTACTCCACCGCTATTTAGAACAGCTTAATGTAAAAGTTCCGTTCTGCTCAAATTACTGGGGTAATATCGTGGCGTCAGGACTTACAGTGGAGGAACATATCAGAAACTTCCTTACGCTCTTTAATGTGCTTTCAGCTGCAGGTCTGAACTGCCGCCTGGACAAATGTGCCTTTTTTCAGACTGAAATTTAGTACTTAGGACATTTTTTTAATAGCCAGGTTGTTCATCCCCTTCACTCAGATTTGCTGGCCTTCCTGGACCTCCTTTGTCCCCCAAACGTGACGGAACTGCAGTCAGTTCTCTGGAAGCTGACACATTATATCCGGGTTATTCCCAGGGCAGCCCAAATTGCGGCTCCGTTTTATCGTTTGGGCTGGAAGAAAAAGTTTCAGGATGCATTGGAGAAACATAAAAATGCCTTGTTGAGTGACAGATGCCGGCCGCGGTGGCCGATCGGTTCTAGGTCCTTCAGTCCGGAACCGCGCGACTGCTACGGTCGTAGGTTCGAATCCTGCCTCGGGTATGGATGTGTGTGATGTCCTTAGGTTAGTTAGGTTTAAATAGTTCTAAGTTCTAGGGGACTGATGGCCTCAGATGTTAAATCCTATAGTGCTTAGAGCCATTTGCGCCATTTGCACTTAATTTATATTAGAAGTTAACAATTTCCTCTTCTTGAGAAATGCTTTTCTTACTGCAACCAGCCCGCATTATATGTCCTCTGCGCTTATCATCAGTTGTTTCTCTCCGCAAATAGCAAAACTCATCCAGTGTCTCCTTTCATAATACAATATCCTCAGCACCGGCTGATTTAATTCCATTACATTTGATTGCTTTTCGCTTTTCTCGATGTTTATCTAATGGCCTATTTTCAACACATTATCCATTTCATTCAACTTTTCTTCCAAGTCCTTTGCTCTCTCCGACACAACTGCAATGTCATCGGCCTACCTTAAAGTTTTCTTTTCCTTTTTTTTCCCCTTCTTCTCAGTGAACTTTAATTCCCTCTCTGACTTTCTCCTTAATTCCTTTACAGTTTTTTCAACATACACCACTTCAATTTCATATCCTTTGATTCGTATAAGTGTGGTCTGGTTCCTGTAAAACTTCTAAATAAGTTTCCGCTCACCATATTCAACCGTACTATCTCCATAATTTCGAAGAGTATATTCCAGTCAATATTGTCAAAAGCTTTCTTCAACAGAACGGGTTGATCTTCGTCAAAATCTGGAAGCAGCAAGCGATTAATAGCATTCACTGCGTTCTGTCACAAAAATGAACTGTTATTAATCGCTACTGCTTGCAGATGTTCGCCTAAATTCAGTAGTATAGTGGACCTGTCGAAAGTCAATCTTAGTTCCTTCGTGGAATTATGAATGGCATGTAGTTTCTCACTGTCTTGATTTCCTCAACGAGTGATTGTCGTTGTTCCCTAAAATGCTTACAGAATACCACCTGTCATTTCTCGTTGGCTGTAGCTATTCGTTGTCGTCTCTTCTTTTACAAATTCCTCTGTTAAGGTCGTTAATGCTAACATGGCAGCAAAGAGATGCCTCATGTGCCATAAGATTATTTAGAAACGAGGATAGCAAACGTAGCCAACTAGAAACTGGTTATATGGAAATAAGAATAGACATATGAGTGTGGAAATATCAATAAAAAGTGAGTGCTCTTTCAAAGCGTCAGTGGAAGAACCTATTTTGTAGCAAGTAAAAAATTACTAGAAAAACAGAAATTTGTTCATCGACTCAGTCATTAGGAACAGCTGCAGAACGAAGATGACGTTTCAGTTCTCCATTTACATTATATTTACTGCAGTAGAGATCTGAGGGTAGTTGTAGCTGTTGTCGACGTTTTTTAAAAAGTACGCCATGAAAGAAATCATTGCATTAAATTCTATGCTGGTGCAGTTCAATTAAATAAAACACTGTACTGCAATGATTTAGTAGTTCATTCCTCTCTACAAGATGAGTTATTAGAAAATGTATGCTACTTGAAATGGAAGTCGTTCATCATCTTACTGCATTTATGAATGTATTTGCATTCTAACTAGAACAAGACACGCACCGCCAGTGGCGGTGTGGCTCGAAGATTCGCCGCAGCTAAGCAGCACCAATGCTAAACTGATAATCGGCCAACACACACGTTATTCTGATGCAAAAATGAGCGACTCTGGGATAGACGTTGCCGGTGCTCGAGAAACCGGAATTACAGCTGCAAGGTGCACGCGTCTTCTAGCAGCCACTGCTCTTCTTTTATAACGTGAATATTTATTCATGTTTTAATGGTCTGTTGCATCGAGAGATGCAGGGAGAGATTCAATTCAGTTCTGCTCTTATAATTTTGTATGTTTTCTTCTGAACGACTCAGTTGTCTTCCTGTGCAACAGATCTACATCTACATTTATACTCCGCAAGCCACCCAACGGTGTGTGGCGGAGGGCACTTTACGTGCCACTGTCATTATTACCTCCCTTTCCTGTTCCAGTCGCGTATGGTTCGCGGGAAGAACGACTGCCGGAAAGCCTCCGTGCGCGCTCAAATCTCTCTAATTTTACATTCGTGATCTCTTCGGGAGGTATAAGTAGGAAGAAACGCACCCTCTCGAATCCTGGACAGCAAGCTACACAGCGATGCAGAGCGCCTCTCTTGCAGAGTTTGCTAAACATCTCCGTAACGCTAGCACGCTTACCAAATAACCCTGTGACGAAACGCGCCGCTCTTCTTTGGCTCTTCCCTATCTCCTCTGTCAACCCGACCTGGTACGGATCCCACACTGATGAGCAATACTTAAGTATAGGTCGAACGAGTGTTTTGTAAAGCACCTCCTTTGTTGATGGACTCCGCCTTACCAACAATTAATTTTATAAGATCATTCCACTTCAAATCGTTCCGCACGCATACTCCCAGATATTTTACAGAAGTAACTGCTACCAGTGTTTGTTCCGTTATCATATAATCATACAATAAAGGATCCTTCTTTCTATGAATTCGCAATACATTACATTTGTCTATGTTAAGGGTCAGTTGCCACTCCCTGCACCAAGTGCCTATCCGTTGCAGATCTTCCTGCATTTCGCTACGATTTTCTAATTCTGCAACTTCTCTGTATACTACAGCATCATCCGGGAAAAGCCGCATGGAACTTCCGACACTATCTACTAGGTCATTTATACATATTGTGAAAAGCAATGGTCCCATAACACTCCACTGTGGCACGCCAGAGGTTACTTTAACGTCTGTAGACTTCTCTCCATTGATAACAACATGCTGTGTTCTGTTTGCTAAAAACTCTTCAATCCAGCCACACAGCTGGTCTGATATTCCGTAGGCTCTTACTTTGTTTATCAGGCGACAGTGCGGAACTGTATCGAACGCCTTCCGGAAGTCAAGGAAAATGACATCCACATGGGAGCCTGTATCTAATATTTTCTGGGTCTCATGAACAAATAAAGCGATTTGGGTCTCACACGATCGCTGTTTCCGGAATCCATGTTGATTCCTACAGAGTAGATACTGGGTTTCCAGAAATGACATGGTACGCGAGCAAAAAACATGTTCTAAAATTCTACAACAGATCGATGTCAGAGATATAGGTCTATAGTTTTGCGCATCTGCTCGACGACCCTTCTTGAAAATTGGAATTGCCTGTGCTCTTTTCCAATCATTTGGAACCTTCCGTTCCTCTAGAGACTTGCGGTACACGGCTGTTAGAAGGGGAACAAGTTCTTTCGCGTTTTCTGTGTAGAATCGAATTGGTATCCCGTCAGGTCCAGTGGACTTTCCTCTGTTGAGTGATTCCAGTTGCTTTTCTATTCCTTGAACACTTATTTCGATGTCAGCCGTTTTTTCGTTCTTGGGAGGATTTAGAGAAGTAACTGCAGTTCGGACTTCCTCTGTGAAACAGCTTTGGAAAAAGGTATTTAGTATTTCAGCTTTGGCGCAGAATTTGTATCTACATACATATTCCGCAAGTTACCGTAAGTACACGACAGAGAGTACCTTGTACAAGTGCCAGTCACTCTCTTTCCCGTTCTGTTCGAAAATGGAACGAGGCGAAAACGACTGTCTATATGTACCGATACGAGATCCAACTTCTATGTCGCCTTCGTGGTTCTTATGCGAAATGTACGTTGGCGGCGGTAGAATCGTTTTGCAGTCAGCCGTAAGTACCAGGTCTACACATTTTCTTAATAGTGTTTAGCGAAATAAATGTCTTTTCACCAGGGATTCCCATTTGAGTTCACGGATCTCTTCCGTACTACTCGCGTATTGTACGAAGCTACCGGCAAAGCAGCACTCGCCTGAATCGTTCCGATATCTTCCTTAAACCCCACGTGGCGGCTATCCAATACATTCGCGCAGTACTGGAGAAGGGGTCGCGACATCGTTACATACGCAGTATCCTTTTCGGGCAAGAATTGTCCCGATATACCAAAGTCGACCATTCACCCTCCCCACAACCGACCTAACGCGCTCTTTCCATTTCATATCGCTTTGCAACATTACGCCTACATATTTAATCGACGTGAATGTGTCAAGAAACGCACCATTAGTACTGTATTCGAAAATTACAGGAATGTTTTCCCAACTCATTTACATTAACTTACAGTTTTCCACATTTAGCGGGTGCTACCATTTATCACACCAGTCATAAATTCTGTCTAAGTCTTCTTGTATCCTCCTAGTATCACTTAAAGATGACCCCCACCCTGTATAACAAACAGTCATCAACAAATAGATTGCGGCTCACAATGTCCATCACATCATTTATGTATACAGGCTGTTCCCGCAAGAGCGTGCAAAAATGTAACGGGACGTAGAGAATGCTCCACTGAACAATATGAGGCAGGGAACCTGGGGTCGGAGAAGGCAGCTTAAGGACACACGGAAGTAAAAGAAACCCAACCGAGCACGTCTGGGATGCTCTCGGTCGACGTATCGCTGCACGACAGGAACTGGTGCAAGAATGGGAGGCTATACACCAGCAGCTGCTCGACCACCTGATCGAGAGTATACCAACCCTTGTGCGGCCTGTCAGGGTACATGCGCAGGAAAGAGTGGCGTTTTGTAGCGTATGTGTTTCGGGACGGTTTTCTCAACTTATCACCAATACCGTTGACTTATAGATCCGTGTCGTGTGTTTTCCCTATATGCCTATGCTATTAGAGCCAGTTTTGTGGCACCACATCCTGCAATTATCCTTAATTTATAAGCATGAATGTAGTTGCAGCGACAAATATAGCCATCATCACTGGGTTCTTTAAATCCCATTGTTTATAACTTGCAGCATGGTTTTAAGATTGTTGTCACTGTTTGCGTTATATTTTCTGAGATTTTTCTGTTGCCGTTTTTCTCGGCATGCATCATGTCATCTGAAAGTTCGTTGGACGGCTTGAAGCTAATTTTATACACAGAGAAATAGAACTATCGCACTTCGTTCATAATCCAAAACCTTACGTTCACCTTGCTTCGCGTGTGACACAAGCCTGCCAATGGACTTAGAGATGACATAATGTATGACGAGAAAAACAGCAACAGAAAAACACAGAAAATATGCCGCAAACAGTGACAACACTCTTAAAACCATGCTGTAACGTATAATTTATAAGATTTAAAGAACCCACTCATGATGGCAATATTAGTCGCTGAAACTAGTTTGGGGAATAAATAAATAACAAAAAGTGTTTTGCATCAAGGCGGACTCACAGTTTCCATATTGTTGTTTTCATAAGCAAACAAGGACCAAATGGAAGAGTTTCAAGATAAAATTTATGTAGATTCTATTTGCGTTGCCAGCAGTTCATAATTTGCTTGTCGTCCCGCTTAACTTGTGTTGTTTCTTCTATTTTATGATCAATAAACTCCTTCCGTTTTTATAAAAGATTAAACCCGAGTCTTTACACATTAATCACCATCACTAACAGAGTACAATAACGATAGGGCCACCTTTTTATTGATTTTTCTCAGCATTAACTTTTTAGTTAAGATTCTGGTGAGAGTGATGACACGCCAGGGTAGCCGAGAGCGCTAACGCGCTGCCTCCTGGACTCGGGTAGGCGAGCCGGCCCCGGATCGAATCCGCCCGGCGGATTAACGACGAGGGCCGGTGTGCCGGCCGCGCTGGATGTGCTTTTTAGGCGGTTTTCCACATTCGACTAGGTAAATACCGGGCTGGTCCCCACGTCCCGCCTCAGTTACGCGACTCGCAGACATTTGCAACACATTCACGCTATTTCACGATTTACACTAGACGCAGACAGCTGGGGTACCCTAATTCCGTCCCAGGGAGAGGGGGTATGGGGCGGCGGCAGGAAGGGCATCCGGCCACCCCTTAACATTAACATGCCAATTCCGATTAACCATGGTGGCTCAGCAGCTCGGTACGGGCTTTTGTTAAAGTTTCGAGAACATACCTTCACCGAAGAGTCAAGCAGTATATTGCTCCGTCCTACGTATATCTCGCGAAGAGACCATGAGGATAAAATCAGAGAGATTAGAGCCCACACAGAAGCATACCGACAATCCTTCTTTCCACGAACAAAACGAGACTAGAATAGAAGAGAGAACCCATAGAGGTACTCAGGGTACCCTCCGCCACGCACCGTCAGGTGGCTTGCGGAGTATGGATGTAGATGTAGATATAGACCCTGCGTCATCGCGGGACAAGGCGCCAGCGACAAATAGATAGAATTCTGGTGAGAGTAATAACCTCCAGTGCAGGATAGCAATAGCAGCCTGGCAGAGGGCTGCTTTGATTCAGCAGACGCACGGCCAGGTACACAAGCGGAAGGCTCACAACTTAAAGCGAATGCTGTCAGGGTGTAAACTTGCAGTCGCCTGTAGTCTTTCATTTGAAACAGCAAGACCAGTGTAGTCTTGGAGCATATAGTCAAGTGAGTTGGTACCGCAGTCGGTAGGTGAGCTTCGAAAGTTTGGACCGCTTGTTAAAACCCAATCTTATGTTATTGTCTACATCTACATCTACATACATACTCCGCAATCCACCATACGGTGCGTGGCGAAGGGTACCTCGTACCACAACTAGCGTCTTCTCTCCCTGTTCCACTCCCAAACAGAACGAGGGAAAAATGACTGCTTATATGCCTCTGTACGAGCCATAATCTCTCTTATCTTATCTTTGTGGTCTTTCCGCGAAATGTAAGTTGGCGGCAGTAAAATTGTACTGCAGTCAGCCTCAAATGCTGGTTCTCTAAATTTCCTCAGTAGCGATTCACGAAAAGAACGTCTCCACTCTTATCGTTTCTTTCATGTGTGTGTGTGTGTGTGTGTGTGTGTGTGTGTGTGTGTGTGTGTGTGTGTGTGTGCGTCGCGGAAGTATGTAACACCGTGAAATACGCTGAAGACCCCGGCGTAATATCGTGTAGGGCCCTCGCGAGTGCGCAGAAGCGCTGCAACACTACGTAGCATCGACTCGACTGTCTGAAGTAGAGCTGGAGGGAATTGATACCATGAATCCTGCAGGGCTCTCCATAACTACGTAAGAGTACGAGGGGGTGGATATCTCTTCTGAACAGCACGTTACTCAATAATGTTTATGTCTGGAGAGTTTGTTGGCTAGAGGAAGAGTTTAAACTCAGAAGAGTGTTCCTGGAGCCACTCTGTAGCAATTCTGGACGTGTGGGGTGTCGCATTGTCCTGCTGGGTTTGCGCAAATCCGTCTGAATGCACAATGGACATGCATGAATTCAGGTGATCAGACAGGAGGCTTACGTAGATGTCACCTATCAGTGTCGTATCGGGACGTCCCACATCACTCCATCTGCACACGCCCCACACAATTACAGATCCTCCACCAGCTTGAACAGTCCACTGCTGACATGGCGGGCCCATGGATTCAGGAGGTTGTCTCCATACTCTACACAACCATCCGCTCGATAAAATCTGAAACGAGAGTCGTCCGATCAGCAACATTTTTCCAGTCATCGATGGGCTCAGACGAGGCATAAAGCTTTGTGTCGTGCTGTCATCGCGGGTACACGAGTGGGTCTTCCGTTACGATAGCCTATATCGTTGAATCGTTCACACGCTGACACTCGTTGATGGCCTAGCATTGAAATCTGCAGTAGTTTGCGGAAGGGTTGCAGTTCTGTCACGTTCAACGATTCTCTCCATTCATCGTTGATCCCCTTCTTGCAATGTCTTTTCCCGGCCACAGCGATGTCGGAGATTTGATGTTTTGTGGGAATACTGACATTCATGGTACACTAGTAAAATGGTTATACGAGAAAATCTCCACTTCATCGCTACCTCGGAGGTGCTGTGTCCCATCGTTCTTGCGCCGACTACACGTTCAAACTTAAATCTTGAAAGCCTGCCGATCTAACAACTGTGCCAGACACTTGTTGTTGAAATCTGGTATCGCAGGATAGAGCGGATCAGATTATGGTTGTAGGGGGGAGGGGGGGCGTAATCAGTTACTGTTAGTTGCAGAAAACACACAAATTTTTATTTTCCTAAGAACGACTTAATTACACATTGCCTTAAAAGAATCAAATTAAAACAATATGGCTGAAGGCCTAATTAAGAAAACTTGTGATACCTCCTGGGCTCAAGGCCGAAAACCACACCAAAAACAAGAAAGGCTGAAGGCTTGAACACAAGTTATTAAAAAAATTGCTTTAAAGAACACACGCGGTTGAAGGCCTTATTTAAAAAAAAATATTTCAAGTAACTACTCAGCTGAAGGCTACACACAAGACATTGAACAACTGAGGGTTTAGGGCCTGGATAACAAGAATTTCAGATGGGGCAAATTTTTTTAAAAAATTAGTTTTAAACAAATCAATTTTCAAAATTTTAATTTAAGACAGCTGAAGGCCTTATCTTAAAAACATTTCACGTAAAAGCTGGGCTGAAGGCGACACACTGGACATTGAACAACTCAGGACGTAGGGCACGAATAACAAGAATTTCAGATAGAACAAACTTTCAAAATTTTAGTTATTAAACAAATCAATCAAATTTTTAATTTGTTGGCTGAAGGCCTTATTTAAAATGAAAACAAACTAAATTAATAGACGGCTGAAAGCCTCGTACAGTACATCAGACAAAAATGAAAATCACAATCTAATATCAACAGCACAGTGGTGCTCAGAAGTGTTCCGAAGGTCGGCCTGAGGAGGCAGCTCTAATGTAAAGTGGGGTGAGACAGGCAGGCAAGAGTAAGGTTAAATAATCGCATGGCAACTCGACCCAGGGACGGCTCAAGGACCGACCAACAACCTAATAAATTTCCTTCCGCCCGATCAACGGCACAACAGCGGAATGTATCAGCCGAGGACGAAGATACCAACAGCACTACATTTTCAAAACTGGCGCTGGAAAACAGCCAAGGCACAATAAGCATTCTAAGAAAAAAAATGAACAGACAACTAAAAGGCTGTCGAACTACACGCCATGCCGGACAGCATCAACACGCTGAGGAAAAACACACTCCTGGAAATCTATGCTAATGACCTGGGCAGGTAACTGGAGCGTTAAAGGCCACAAGACAGAAAATACCGCTGGTGCACTTCACTGATAAGTAACAACCAATTTAATAGTTGAAGACCATACAGGAGGATGGCTGCAAAATTTCGCCGACTCCAACACGCCATACATTGCTGCTAGCTGGAACGGTCCAGGAAGCAAAAACCGGCAATGAACGAAGAGATATCACAGCAGTTGAGGTTTCATAACAGGTTAGCTAATCACTCAGCTTCAGTGTCCAGGTTCGGTGGGCACTGAACTTTGTAGCTCTCGCAGCTATCGCCTCACAATCCGACCACGCGTGCACCCCGTCAGCGGTCCCAGCCTGACCGTGCGCCGCGGAGAATTCCCCGCTGCTCTGTCCCAACCGACCGACCACATGCAGCACAGACAGACAGCATTAAAATAGCCGCTCAGTCAAAACCACACAAGCTACACACAGCTCTAGGAAAACACTCCCACAAATCACTCGAACAATACTAAAAGCAATGACTGTGGAACAACAAGAACGAATCACAAATCGACACACATGGAGAACCCGGAAGGGGTCGGCGACCAAATACACGTCGTCTGATGAGACGACCGACCGAAAGACCAACCAAGGTTGTCCCCATTCAAGTCACGTGTATCAGCAACGATTGGGCTAGTCACAGTTGTCCGAACCTCACTGTTGCTCCATCCCAACTCAACTAGCTCGACACATGACGACCCGGAAATACTAGTGGTAGCTCCAAAGATAATATGACAGTGCTCTTATCGATAAGCACTGTTGTCGGCACTCACGGGCAGGCAAGCCAGCAACTTAGTGACAGTATATCGAATGAGAAACTGGACAGCAGTGCTGCAAAGACAAGATCTCAAGTAATAAACGGCATGAATACGAGCCGCGCATGCTCAGTTGTCTTAGGTAGGCGTTGCATACCGCAACGCCATATTCTGCCTGTTTACACATCTCTATGTTTGAATATGCATACCTATACAATTTTTTTCGGCGCTTCAGTGCATCAAGGAATTATTGCCAAAAGAAGTAAGCAATTCAAATATTACTAAAAATGGCTTTGATTATCGCAGTTGACGCAGGTTAACCGTTTCCAGAAAACTGTGACCAACAATTTTTTTGCCACTCCGCATAAAAATCCAAATTAGTGAGTTAATCATAGTAGCAGTAGTGCCAAATATACCTTAAATTGCAAAACATACCAAATATTCGAAATGAACATTGATATGCTGACGAGGTTGCTGTTAAAGCTAACGTGAGCAGTTGTCCCGTAGTCTATACGCATTCAGTAGTCGCAGATAGGATGCTGGTGCAGAAATAGCCTAGACCGTACATCAGTCGGTTACGTTGCGGAGGAAGCCATCTTCTCTTTGTGATGTTCTTGGAGCTGTGGATTTCGATTTCGCTGACCTGTCAGCCAATGACGACGGAGGCTTCTGACAGGGAGCAGGCTGAGGCCAGATAGCAACACGAAGTACTCAGTTGTAACAGTGTTTCAAACGTTACAAACTCGCGCCCAGGCCAGTTTTCGGTCATGGTCTCTGATCCTCGTCATCTCTTCTAAGGTTTCCCACAGTACTGGGTAACGTCAATAGTCATCGTTTTTCAGCCATGGATTTTCGAGGGTGCACGTCTAAGGACTGTTAGAAGATCTAATGTGTGCTCCATACCCTCCACTTCATCACAATTACAGACAATGTTGCTGTCATATTACGTCGCCATTGAAAATGGACGTACCGTGTGGCTAGGTCCTCGTCGATAAGACAGTTCGCCTGATGCAAGTCTTTCGAGTTGACGCCACTTCGGCGACTTGCGTGTGGATGGGGATGAAATGATGATGATCATAAGGGCAACACAACACCCAGTCCCTGAGCGGAGAAAATCTCCGACAGAGCCGGGAATCGAACCCGGGCGGTTAGGCGTGACATTCCGTAGCGCTGACCACTCAGCTGCCAGGAGCGGACTATGTCGCCATTGATGACAGGTCTTTACCGGTGTAAAACCTGTTCATAGTCTGTTGATGGTTCTCGATGTTTCTGAGGCCTCCCAGCAAGGCTCGGCTCCCCACCATCGTAATTCCAAAAACGAATCATATTCCCGAAACCACGGAATATTCTCCCTCTCTACAGATTCTTCAGAACGCCGACCAACCATATTTTAGTCTTTTGTCGTCCAGCGCGGAAAGTTTGCGAGGAAAAGCCTATACAATGGTACGCTTCTGAATAAAAATCCTTGGAAATAACTCAGCCAGCGTGGTTTCCGAGGTGCCGCTTCTTCGTTCCTCTCACCTGCGTCCAAGATTTTCGTAGTTTCCGAAGTACAGGGTGATTCAAAAAGAATAGCACAACTTTAAAAATGTGTATTTAATGAAAGAAACATAATATAACCTTCTGTTATACATCATTACAAAGAGTATTTAAAAAGGTTTTTTTCCACTCAAAAAGAAGTTCAGAGATGTTCAATATGGGCCCCTCCAGACACTCGAGCAATATCAATCCGATACTCCAACTCGTTCCACACTCTCTGTAGCATATCAGGCGTAACAGTTTGGATAGCTGCTGTTATTTCTCGTTTCAAATCATCAATGGTGGCTGCGAGAGGTGGCCGAAACACCATATCCTTAACATACCCCCATAAGAAAAAATCGCAGGGATTAGATCAGGGCTTCTTGGAGGCCAGTGATGGAGTGCTCTGTCACGGGCTGCCTGGCTGCCGATCCATCGCCTCGGGTAGTTGACGTTCAGGTAGTTACGGACAGATAAGTGCCAATGTGGACTCTCCATACAGTTGATTGTGGAATTTGCAGCTCTCTGCCTGGGCTGCGAACAAATGCTTGCTGGATGCGTGCTACATTTTCATCAATCGTTCTCGGCCGTCCAGAACTTTTCCCTTTGCACAAACACCCATTCTCTGTAAACTGTTTATACCAACGTTTAATACACCACCTATCAGGAGGTTTAACACCATACTTCGTTCGAAATGCACGCTGAACAACTGTCGTCGATTCACTTCTGCCGTACTCAATAACACAAAAAGCTTTCTGTTGAGCGGTCGCCATCTTAGCATCAACTGACGCTGACGCCTAGTCAACAGCGCCTCAAGCTAACAAATGTACACCTAAATGAAACTTTATAGCTCCCTTAATTCGCCGACAGATAGTGCTTAGCTCTGCCTTTTGTCGTTGCAGAGTTTTAAATTCCTAAAGTTGTGGTATTCTTTTTGAATCACCCTGTATAATCCATCTGGTTCGGCTACAACACCGGCCGGTCACGACTCTGTTGTGCTCCAGCGCTTAGGTGCTACGACGTCCGTCTCCTACTCCCTGTGTTTAAGCAGGGCCAACACACCTGTGTGGGCCTTCCACCCAGGTCTTGGGTTCCGTCTGCCATTTCATTTGCACTGTCGTTCCAACCTCTACTAGTATGACAATAGAGACACTCCGTCACCTTTCATGCAATATATTTTCAAGGTGTATGTGATAATGTCAGTCTCCTTTAAATATTAATATATACGATGTACTACCAATCAAATAATACCTAATGTGGTTGTAGATCACGGCAAAGTATGTGGATGAGTGCTTGTAAGGTGCGAAATTGTAGCCACCTTACAACTTTGTTGCTTCCAATGGTCGATCTCGTCATATTCCTGAATCACAAGCTGCGACAGCTACCGGGCTTACAAGACAAACATTTTGTGGCTAGAGTCGCGCGTTTTTTCATGAACAATAGCGCTGTTAATGCGATCCCATCGTTACCGTGGCCTAGTATAGACCATATTTTAAATATGTGCGACGACGCTATTATGACGATGCTACTACGGTTTCGTTATATTAAATGTTTTAAAACAGGCATGCCTCATCATATTTTAAGCGCATGTTTTCCACACGTATGTCATAATAAGTTTCACTCTGATCTATTTGATTGTTTTAAGAGATACACAATCCACTAGCTGTATTTGTTTTTTCCCATGTATTGTTGCAGATCTGAAGATGGTCGTCGATCACCGAAACCTGTAGTCTAAGGCCCTAACAATTTTGTGATCATAGACGGAAATAAAAGAAATTTATTCTATATCCCTAAATACTGACCATTCCTACTAGGACACCCTCTATATTATAGTATAATCAGAGGTGGAGCCATCATTCAGGCAGTTACTGAACTGCATGCTTAACTCAGATGACGTCCTCTTTCCCCTTATGGGCAGATGTAGTCCACAGTGTGAAAGCACAGGGCCTTACCAGTTGCTCTGAGTTGAAAACAGTAGTATTTTCTCTACATTTACTGCAATTAAGTATCTTAAATATGCTGTTTCTCGCTGTTCTTTCCTTAGTCGTCTCAATGCAGTTTCTTTTTTGCAGTGAAGTAGGCACTTTTCGTAATGTAACTTCTCGAGACTGTTTTTCAGATTAACATGATTTCACGCTCGTTCAGCTTCAAATCACGCTTTGCATTAAATTCACGCTGCACATAAAAACGTGATTCTTCCGGCGTTCATACCTCGTGTTGGGGATACAAAGATAGAGGCAAGTATTTTCGATAGCCCATGCGCTAGGGGCCATTTGTACACCCAACAGAAGGATCGTCCCTTTGTCAATATCCTACAGAACAGAGTCAAAGGATGAGCATTACACACTTCGTCCTCCTTAGGGAAATGGAACAAATCAGTTGTCTCCTTTCGCATTTGTTCTGGTCTATGGTGGACCTTAAGGGACTTAAGGAGACAGCATTAGTTCAAGGGCAGTTCCTTAGAAAAGCGCAAAAAATAGTTATTTAACCATTTTTTCGTACCAAAACCGAATTTCGAATTACAGGTCCGCTATGTACAGAAAATGGCAGAAATTTTTACGATGTATATTTCTAAGATCCCGGTCTCGAACAACGGTGAAGATTTTCTTGATATCGTTATAAATATCCGAGATATTCACGTAAAATCCGATACGAGGCGAAAACGTAATTTATAAAGTGACGTAGTACGGAAAAATATGCTGTAAAGTGTATCAGTTACCATCAGAAGGGTTCAGCGGACGTCATGTTGTAGTACTGAGGTGTAAAATCAGCTTCGCGTTATTTCAATTTCATATAACTTAAGTATCAAAATTTTACTGACCCCTTTTCATACGAGTGACATGCCCTGCTGTAGCAGAGAAAAGAAGAGAAAAAACGGAAAACGTAAAGAACACAAAAGGAAAACAAGAAGGCGAATATGCTCTTGTTTAAATGACTGACTGCAGGGTTGGGGGGGCGGGGGTTGGGGAGGGGACCAACTGCCTCATCGTACCTTCCATGGGAGCTTTAAAAATTTTCTCAAAATTTTGGCATGTTAACGTATTTGAGCTTTTTTATGATGAGAAAGGAGAGAGAGACAGTAGGACAGAGAAAGAAAAACAATAATTTAATGGAAGATAGCAGACAGTGGTTGTGGTATAGAAAGACTGAAGGTGGCAAAGGCAGTATGAAAGAAAGATAGGGATTCAGTGGCACTGGAAAGTAGTTAACAGTAATAGAACAGTGCTAGGAAAAGTGACGGAGACGGTGCCAGTGGGAGAAGAATAGAGAGACGGAGAAGTAGGTGACAGACAGTGGTAATGAGAGATACAGTCTATAGCAACAAAAGAAGGAAGGGAGAAATGGTGTCAGATATAATGAGGTGAGACAGGAGCAACGAGAATGAATGACTGAAATAGTAGGAATAAAAGAGAGCAAGAGGGAGACAATAACGGTGACCGGACACTGTAGTATTAAGATATAACGAAGGAGACTGTAGGTGTGAAACAGGAGACAGTGACAGAGCGACAGAAAGAGACAACGACAATGAGTTGGGCTGAATGAGTGAATGAGAAAGTTCAAATGGGAGTGGATGTAATGAGCGATTTACAGAGAAGGACTAGTAGATGTGAGCGTACTACAGTTATGAGAGCTTACAGGTGTGAGAGGAGAGTAGCGTGTTAAAAAGAGTACGAATGTATTTGAAAGCCATCATTTTTGGGAAAAGTTTTAAAGGTGGTGAGGAAAGTAGAATGAGGCAGCTGGTACCCTATTTTACAGCCTTGTAAACAGGTGCATATTCGTTTGCCTTTTTGTGCTCCAATAGGAGTATTTTTCTTGTGGTTAATTGTGAGTAATTTCTGGAACCGAATATCTGTTAGTCATACTGTTCATGTTATTACGGCCCACTGAGACTCGGTTTGAGATCCGTACAATGAAAAACCAATCCAAAGTCGCAAATTTCACTCCATGACTAGTTTCGGGCTGGTCGTTGTGGCCGAGCAGTTCTAGGCGCTTCAGTCCGGAACCGTGATGCTGCTGCGGTCGCAGGTTCGAATCCTGCCTCGGGCATGGATGTGTGTGGCGTCGTTAGGTTTAAGTAGTTCTAAATCTAGAGGACTGATGGCCTCAGATAATAAGTCCCATAGTGCTTAGAGCCATTTGAACCATTTGAACTAGTTTCGGTCAGGAACCCATTTTCAGATAATCTTAATAGAGTAAAAAAATAGTATTTCCGAAAATGCAAAAACCATGTCAAAATTCAAATACAGAGATATATGAAAAGGCAGAACACGGCGCTGGTGTCGGCAACGCCGCATAAGACACCAAGTGTCTGGCACAGTTGTTACATCGCTTACTACTGCTGCAATGGAAGGTTATCAAGATTTAAGTGAGTTTGAACGTGGTGTTACAGTCTGCGCACGAGTGATCCGACACAGCATCTCCGAGGTAGTGAAGAAGTGAGGATTTTCCCGTACGACCATTTCACGAGTGTGCCGTGAATATCAGGATTCCCGTAAAACATCAAATTTCCGACATCGCTGCGGCCGGAAGAAGATCCTGCAAGAACGGGAGCAACGACGACTGAAGAGAATCGTTCAACGTGACAGAAGTGTAACCCTTGCGCAAACTGTTGCAGATTTCAACGCTGTGCCTTCAACAAGTGTCAGTGTGTGAACTATTCAACGAAACATCACCGATAAGGGCTTTTGGAGCCGACGGCCCACTCGTGTACCCTTGATGACTGCACGACATGAAGTTTTACGTCTCGCCTGGGTCCGTCAGCACCGACATTCGACTGTTGATGTTGCCTGGTCGGACGAGTCTTGTTTCAAATCGAGCGGATGGACGTATACTGTTATGGAGAGAACCTCATGAATCCATGGGCCCTGCACGTCAGCAGGTGACTGTTCAAACTGGTGGAGGCTCTACAAGGTGTGCGACGTGTGCAGTTGGAGTGAAATGGGACAGCTGATACGCCCAGATACGACTCTGACAGGTGACAAGTACGTCTGATCACCTGCCTTCAGTCATGCCCATTGTGCATTCCGACAGACTTTGGCAATTCCAGCAGGACTATGCGACACACCAAACATCTACATCTACATCTACATTGATACTCCGCAAGCCACCCAACGGTGTGTGGCGGAGGGCACTTTACGTGCCACTGTCATTACCTCCCTTTCCTGTTCCAGTCGCGTATGGTTCGCGGGAAGAACGACTGTCTGAAAGCCTCCGTGCGCGCTCTAATCTCTCTAATTTTACATTCGTGATCTCCTCGGGAAGTATAAGTAGGGGGAAGCAATATATTCGATACCTCATCCAGAAACGCACCCTCTCGAAACCTGGCGAGCAAGCTACACCGCGATGCAGAGCGCCTCTCTTGCAGAGTCTGCCACTTGAGTTTATTAAACATCTCCGTAACGCTATCACGGTTACCAAATAACCCAGTGACGAAACGCGCCGCTCTTCTTTGGATCTTCTCTATCTCCTCCGTCAACCCGACCTGGTACGGATCCCACACTGATGAGCAATACTCAAGTATAGGTCGAACGAGTGTTTTGTAAGCCACCTCCTTTGTTGATGGACTACATTTTCTAAGCACTCTCCCAATGAATCTCAACCTGGTACCCGCCTTACCAACAATTAGTTTTATATGATCATTCCACTTCAAATCGTTCCGTACGCATACTCCCAGATATTTTACAGAAGTAACTGCTACCAGTGTTTGTTCCGCTATCATATAATCATACAATAAAGGATCCTTCTTTCTATGTATTCGCAATACATTACATTTGTCTATGTTAAGGGTCAGTTGCCACTCCCTGCACCAAGTGCCTATCCGCTGCAGATCTTCCTGTATTTCGCTACAATTTTCTAATGCAGCAACTTCTCTGTATACTACAGCATCATCCGCGAAAAGCCGCATGGAACTTCCGACACTATCTACTAACTCATTTATATATATTGTGAAAAGCAATGGTCCCATAACACTCCCCTGTGGCACGCCAGAGGTTACTTTAACGTCTGTAGACGTCTCTCCATTGATAACAACATGCTGTGTTCTGTTTGCCAAAAACTCCTCAATCCAGCCACACAGCTGGTCTGATATTCCGTAGGCTCTTACTTTGCTTATCAGGCGACAGTGCGGAACTGTATCGAACGCCTTCCGGAAGTCAAGAAAAATAGCATCTACCTGGGAGCCTGTATCTAATATTTTCTGGGTCTCATGAACAAATAAGGCGAGTTGGGTCTCACACGATCGCTGTTTCCGGAATCCATGTTGATTCCTACATAGTAGATTCTGGGTTTCCAGAAATGACATGATACGCGAGCAAAAAACATGTTCTAAAATTCTACAAGAGATCGACGTAAGAGATAAAGGTCTATAGTTTTGCGCATCTGCTCGACGACCCTTCTTGAAGACTGGGACTATCTGTGCTCTTTTCCAATCATTTGGAACCCTCCGTTCCTCTAGAGACTTGCGGTACACGGCTGTTAGAAGCGGGGCAAGTTCTTTCGCGTACTCTGTGTAGAATCGAATTGGTATCCCGTCAGGTCCAATGGACTTTCCTCTATTGAGTGATTCCAGTTGCTTTTCTATTCCTTGGACACTTATTTCGATGTCAGCCATTTTTTCGTTTGTGCGAGGATTTAGAGAAGGAACTGCAGTGCGGTCTTCCTCTGTGAAACAGCTTTGGAAAAAGGTGTTTAGTATTTCAGCTTTACGCGTGTCATCCTCTGTTTCAATGCCATCATCATCCCGTAGTGTCTGGATATGCTGTTTCGAGCCACTTACTGATTTAACGTAAGACCAGAACTTCCTAGGATTTTCTGTCAAGTCGGTACATAGAATTTTACTTTCGAATTCAATGAACGCTTCACGCATAGCCCTCCTTACGCTAACTTTGACATCGTTTAGCTTCTGTTTGTCTGAGAGGTTTTGGCTGCGTTTAAACTTGGAGTGGAGCTCTCTTTGCTTTCGCAGTAGTTTCCTAACTTTGTTGTTGTACCACGGTGGGTTTTTCCCGTCCCTCACAGTTTTACTCGGCACGTACCTGTCTAAAACGCATTTTACGATTGCCTTGAACTTTTTCCATAAACACTCAACATTGTCAGTGTCGGAACAGAAATTTTCGTTTTGATCTGTTAGGTAGTCTGAAATCTGCCTTCTATCACTCTTGCTAAACAGATAAACCTTCCTCCCTTTTTTTATATTCCTATTAACTTCCATATTCAGGGATGCTGCAACGGCCTTATGATCACTGATTCCCTGTTCTGTACATACAGATTCGAAAAGTTCGGGTCTGTTTGTTATCAGTAGGTCCAATATGTTATCTCCACGAGTCGGTTCTCTGTTTAATTGCTCGAGGTAATTTTCGGATAGTGCACTCAGTATAATGTCACTCGATGCTCTGTCCCTACCACCCGTCCTAAACATCTGAGTGTCCCAGTCTATATCTGGTAAATTGAAATCTCCACCTAAGACTATAACATGCTGAGAAAATTTATGTGAAATGTATTCCAAATTCTCTCTCAGTTGTTCCGCCACTAATGCTGCTGAGTCGGGAGGTCGGTAAAAGGAGCCAATTATTAACCTAGTTCGGTTGTTTAGTGTAACCTCCACCCATAATAATTCACAGGAACTATCCACTTCTACTTCACTACAGGATAAACTACTACTAACAGCGATGAACACTCCACCACCGGTTGCATGCAATCTATCCTTTCTAAACACCGTCTGTACCTTTGTAAAAATTTCGGCAGAATTTATCTCTGGCTTAAGCCAGCTTTCTGTACCTATAACGATTTCAGCTTCGGTGCTTTCTATACGTCCAGAGTTGCCCCATAGTGGCTTCAGGAGCACTCTTCTGAGTTTAAACACTTCCTCTGGCCACCAAACTCCCCAGAAATGAACATTATTGAGCATATCTGGGATGCCTTGTGACATGCTGTTCAGAAGCCCTCGTAGTCTCACGGTTTTATGGACAGTTGCCTCCAGCATTACTTTAGACATTAGTCGAGTCCATGCCACGTCGAGCTGCGATACTTCTGCGTGTTCGCGGGCGCCTACAAGATATTATGCAGGCGTACCAGTTTCTTTGGCTCTTGAGTGAAATTTCCGTCAATACGGAAACTGGACAGATCGCAAGGGAGCATTGCGTGTGGGGCGCCGTTTAAGCGGATTAGGCCATGACGCCCCGACGGGCCAAGTGTTAAGCGGATTAGGCGCTTTTACGGGGAGCGCCGGTCCGCAGTCGTAAAGTAGGGTCGTTTGCGGGCGCAGACCCGCGGTATTTAAAGACTATCTGAATAATTAATCTCGTCTCCGCCAGCTTTACGGCCCGAGTGAAGCCGGTTCCAGCGCCGGCAGATGAGCTTCCGCGTGGATAAACCCGTTCCCGGTCGCGGCGTCGGCCGCTCACTAAACGGCCGACAATAAAGCAAACTTCAATTAATATTCGGCGGCGCGCTGGCGGCGGGGCCGTTTGTTTGCGGTACTACCGCGCTCTTCTGGCGCCACAGGCATTTCCCCTTTTGCAGTAAACAGCTAAACATCTGGCGGCGTCTTTACACAACTAATTGTACCAATTATACGAGCTCCATACATCATTTAGGCAAAGCGCTCATTCTGTTTGCTATTACGCTGCTGCATAAGTTCGTAGCGTTTTTGTATTGCATGTTGGAATTCCGACTGCTACTTATATATTTATAGATTTTCATTTTTTATTTGTAGTTCACTGTTGCTATCTGAGTTTACACATTGTTTGTAATGTTGATGCATTAAGTTGTTCTGAAAGCGGTGCTGATTTTCAAGACAATAAAAGCGGGTTAAAAGCTGTGAGCTACCTGGGGAAGTTAACCTTGCATTACTGAGCAACTGTTTCACCAGGTATCCAGTCTAGCTTACCAAATTCCCAACCAGACTAACATTAATTATAATCTTGTAATAGTCATCTTACGACAAACGGTGATATACACAGGGTGTTACAAAAAGGTACGGACAAACTTTCAGGAAACATTCCACACAAACAAATGAAGAAAAGATGTTATGTGGACATGTGTCCGGAAACGCTTAATTTCCATGTTAGAGCTCATTTTATTTTCGTCAGTATGTACTGTACTTCCTCGATTCACCGCCAGTTGGCCCAATTGAAGGAAGGTAATGTTGAATTCGGTGCTTGTGTTGACATGCGACTCATTGCTCTACAGTATTAGCATCAGGCACATCAGTACGTAGCATCAACAGGTTAGTGTTCATCACGAACGTGGTTTTGCAGTCAGGGCAATGTTTACAAATGCGGAGTTGGCAGATGCCCATTTGATGTATGGATTAGCACGGGGCAATAGCCGTGGCGCGGTACGTTTGTATCGAGACAGATTTCCAGAACGAAGGTGTCCCGACAGGAAGACGTTCGAAGCAATTGATCGGCGTCTTAGGGAGCACGGAACATTCCAGCCTATGACTCGCGACTGGGGAAGACCTAGAACGACGAGGACACCTGCAATGGACGAGGCAATTCTTCGTGCATTTGACGATAACCCTAATGTCAGCGTCAGAGAAGTTGCTGCTGTACAGGGTAACGTTGACCACGTCACTGTATGGAGTGTGCTACGGGAGAACCAGTTGTTTCCGTACCATGTACAGCGTGTGCAGGAACTATCAGCAGCTGATTGGCCTCCACGGGTACACTTCTGCGAATGGTTCATCCAACGATGTGTCAATCGTCATTTCAGTGCAAATGTTCTCTTTACGGATGATGCTTCATTCCAACGTGATCAAATTGTAAATTTTCACAATAAACATTTGTGGGCTGACGAGAATCCGCACGCAATTGTGCAGTCAAGTCATCAACACAGATTTTCTGTGAACGTTTGGGCAGGCATTGTTGGTGATGTCTTGATTGGGCTCAATGGAGCACGTTATCATGATTTCTGACTTTACAAGTACGACACAACATGTAGTTCATGCACGATGGAGCTCCAGCATAGTTCGTACGCTTCTCAAGAACAGATTCGGTGACCGATGGATTGGTAGAGGCGGACCAATTCCATGGCCTCCACGCTCTCCTGACCTCAACCCTCTTGACTTTCATTTATGGGGGCATTTGAAAGCTCTTGTCTACGCAACCCCGGTACCTAATGTAGAGACTCTTCGTGCTCGTATTGTGGACGGCTGTGATACAACACACCATTCTCCAGGGCTGCATCGGCGCATCAGGGATTCCATCCGACGGAGGGTGGATGCATGTATCCTCGCTAACGGAGGACATTTTGAACATGTCCTGTAACAAAGTGTTTGAAGTCACGCTGGTACGTTCTGTTGCTGTGTGTTTCCATTCCCTGATGAATGTGATTTGAAGAGAAGTAATAAAATGAGCTCTAACATGGAAAGTAAGCGTTTCCGGACACATGTCCACATAACATATTTTCTTTCTTTGTGTGTGAGGAATGTTTCCGGAAAGTTTGGCCGTACCTGTTTGTAATACCATATATATATATATATATATATATATATATATATATATATATATATATATATATATATATATATATATATAAGAGAATTTAAATAAAAAGAAATAAATCAGTTTATATTTGGACATTTATTCTAACATTGATCATTGTTCCGTTAAAATTTCAGCATATTAAACTTGATTCATAACTAAACTCGTGCCTTATTTAGGATTGTGAAAATGTGAGTTTGTAATCTTACGGAACACAACAAATATGGAGCCAAGATTGGGAGGCTGCATACAACACTGCATTCATAAAATAACACACGAAGAACGTTGAAGCATATGCAAGAGGAAATTAACCACAACCAACCGATTCAATTTTCACCCAAAGAAGTTACGTTCGTAGCTGAATCCTGTCCGTCGTGAAATTACCACACGCTGGTATACTAAATCATACTAACTCTCTGTGAAATCGTCCTGAAAAGAACCGCTGAGGGCTACTTTGATGATTACACCACATGCTTCACTTGGTCAACTTGGTTTACACAAAAAGTGTAACTCCACAATAATTCTGATAATTAAAATAAATTACATCGAAACGCAATTTACAATGAAAAACCTCAAACTGTTTACCATCGTCTTACTATTAACCTGATGGGTCAAACAATTGTATAAGCACGTGGTACTGGTCTCACAAAGCACACCCCACGTGGGTTGAACATAAAGAAAAGTTGCTATATTGAAAAATATTCTCAAGACGAGACGTTATAATCTCACGCACATTCGCATTTAAGATTGACGATCTTAGTTAGAGTTACGGATCATCAACACGTGGTTTCACTGTACTCACAAAGTAGTGACAAAGCAACTACTGGAATATATTCTGAACTTCACACTCGAATTACACTGCGTTGCAATTTAAGATAACATTAGATATTTTAGATCTAAACCTGAAATAAAGGTGATTAACTTTTCAGTTAGTCTGAACTTAAGAAATCCATTGTCCTATGGACTTAGCAGAGACGTGCTTAGCCGGAGATCTTAGCACTTCAGACGCTTGCCGCGGACGGACTGGCCTGGGCCCCTAGCGGGGTACCTCACAGATACAAACGGAAGTGACCACAGAGGCAGCTTCCTATACCAACATGACAAGGGATGGACAGGACCATATCAAGAATAGAAACCTCTTTGCTTTTAGAAAGCGTAGCTACCTGTTCCGACGTTAGTCCTACTGTTCTCTAGCAGACAGGCTTGTCTGCTACCATCAAGCATGCAACTACTCGTAGAAATACATTTGCTCATTCATTCTTTCACACAGAAGGTATGTAGGTTCCGTATGAGACTGTGTGACATGAATTACATATAAACTGTGTTTTAAAGTGTAGTAGTGTGACAGATCGTACTTGTTTATGTATAAAAGTAACACATTCCACTGCTCACTCTCCTCCCAGATAGAGTCAGAAACACCAGAGTAAATTTAGAAGAGGAATTTATGCCGTAAATGACAACAGATTTAAGAAATTAACATGAAAGGAATCCAACAGAGACCTTTCATGTTTTCTGTCATTTCGAAATGCTGAGTGGAGCCGTGGACGCTAGAAAATGGAGTGCCAAATGGAGAAATCGGAACATTCCCGACATACTCTTCTGTTTGAATTCAACACAAGGATGACATCAGTGGAGGCAGCGAGAAACATTTGCACCATGTATGGGGATAATGCCACTGGATAAAGAACCTCAAGACAACTGTTTTCTCGTTTAAAGGAGGGTCATTTTGACTTTAGCGACTCTCCAAATTCAGCAACACCTCCGGGGTTTGATGAAGAACGTTTAAAAGCATTAATCCACAATAATCAAAACTGACAAATGTGATGAAATGTGATCATACCACCTTTCGTGCGACATTTGCGTACAGTCCGCAGCTCGTGGTCCATCCGCTAGCGCTGGTACGTCTTCATCATGGGGTCCCGGGTTCGATTCCCGGCCAGGTTGGGGAATCTGTCTGCCCTGAGGCTGGGTCTTTGTGTTGTCCTCATCATTTCATCATCCTCATCATTCGTGACAGTGGCTAGAGTGGACTGTGAAAAACTAGGTCTTTGTACGGGCGCTGATGACCGAGCAGTTGGGCGTCCCACAAACCAAACATAATCATCATCGTCATTTGCATACAGTAGGGAAAGATTCAAAAATCTGATGTACGGGTACCACATGCTCTAAACCAAAATCACAAAGCAGGTGGCCGTATCTGCATCTATGCTTGCTCTGTAACACCCCACCCGTTGCTTGTCCGATTTTTGCGTGTGTTAGCCCCTGACAAACAACTTACAGAGAAACTAGGAGTGAAACTATACGCAAAAATGGATAATGCTAGATTTAAATGTGGCCCTGTCACCGCTAATTAATCTGCGGTGGTAGTGTTGACGATAAATCACACCTATTTTTACTTCCAAACATGAACGATCACGAACACTTAGGGTGTTCAATGTCATCAAATACATACACAAAAATACAATAAAGCAAAACTACTGAAACTAAAGGGTCTACTGAATCACAACAATTTTATTATAACCTTCAGGTCAATGCTGAATAAAACACAATGAACAATTTACATATTATCCTCCCAACTGGCATTGGGAGAAACTGTTAAAATCGGTCCAAAACGTGATCTCTTATAACATATATACGAAGAACCACTACACTCCAAAGTACCGTGAAACCTCTGTGGAAACAGCAACTGCAATTGCTCCAACTATTTAACGTTACTCCTAACACAGGCCGAAGTGGGAGCGATGTCACCGTAATATTCCCGTTGAAGCGGCGGTCTCTGACGGCGACGGCGCGGCCGTGCGATCGGCGTGCGGCGTCTCGGAAAGTACAATCCTACAGTATTCGAACACCAGACTGCTGCCCGTAAACTTCTCTAACTGCGACAATGTTTCCATCAGCAATGAGCTGGCGCGGCTAACGTCCTCTCAGAACGAAAGACCAATAGGGGAGACGAATTGGCTAACGTCCTCCAGAGTATTGGGACACGGCCGGCACCATTCCAAAATACCGAATGTATCCGGTACGTGTTGCCTCTCTAGTCGTTATTACCGTAGCGGGTTGCGACATAGAGAGAGTCCTTTCCTAAGCGTCGTTAGTAGACAGCAACAAGGTCGCACGCAGTGTATCCGGCAAGTGTTGACTCTCTAGTCGTTATTACCGGCGCGGGGTTGTGACATAGAGAGAGAAACCCTTTCTGGAACTCGAACCCTGCTCCTCCTGGGTGGAAAGGCCAAGTGCTCCCACCTAACACAATTAAACCACCAGACACACATGGAATTGATGGGAAATTAAAAATGCCGGAGCCCTTTCTGGGACTCGAACCCTGGTGCTCCTGGACGGAATGCTCAAGTGCACCCCCAACACATGAAACCTGTCTAGATGCGGGAGAGGAAGGTTAGGTTAGTGTACTTTATTTATTTTGGTCGAGAAACTGACGCAAAGATCGATCCTAATTGCGTAATTAATCACAAAGATAGGTCCTAATTACACAACTATATGCAAAGCACTACAGAAGGACGGCATAAAATCGCAATACGCCGCGGAAACTGACGATACCATACAACTGGTGTTATCCTGCCAAGAAAAAAATTCGCAGAACCACTCGAAACCAGCGACAGAAACATCGAAACTCTACCCTACACCTACAAGCTGCCAGAGTCGATATTAGCTAACTTTGAGACGGGTGTATTTCCTGCTTTTCATGTATGCGTGTTTCTACTGCATTACAGAGAAGTTATTATCAGAGTTTTTTTTTCTTTGTATACGTCTACGGCATTGCATGTTTCGAATTCTTTAAGTTCAATGGGCCCCATGTACAATTAATCTTAAATAGAGTGATGGTAGAACTGCTGTCTGGACGCTTCCGTATGAGGTCTACTTTTTTCGTATTTGGTCTTCGTGGTCCTTATGCGCAATTAATGTTAGCTGCAGTAGAGTCGTTTGGTAGTTACCTTGAAATGAGGGTCTCTAAATTTAGTGTTTACAGTTCCTAGGAAAGAATACCGTCCTCCAAGGACTTCTGTTTGAGTTCTGAAAGCAGCTCCATGGCACTTACAGGTAACAAATCTAGAAGCCATTCGCCGAAATTCTTCAACATGACCTGGAACGGATCAATCCCACCAGTGAAGTAAGCAGGACGATAGTAATACTTCACCTGAAAGTTACTGGTTTATTATTCCTACTCATCAGCATTAACTTGCATTTTTTCCACATTTAAGGCTAGCGACCATTCATCACACCAAATGGAAATTTTGTCTAAATCGTCTTGTGTCCTCCTACAGTCACTCAGCTTTGATGACTTATCGTAGACCGCTGCATCGTAGGCAGACTATTGACCCGCCAAATCATTTAAGTATAAAGAGAACAGCAGCTATCCAATTGCACTGGGATGCATATTGGATATAGCCACTCTCTTATCTCTGAGCCTGTTAAATATGCTCGTGCCTTCGTTAACAGGCTGCGATGGGAGATCGTGTCATATACCTTCCTGAAATCTAGAATATGTAATCCACCTGTTACCTTCCTTTATAGTTCTAGATATATCATGTGAAATAAAGGCATGCCGAGTTTTGAACGAATGATGCTTTCTAAAATCAGGCTGATTCATCAACATAAACAGCTTAGCCTCAAGAATGTTTATTATATTCGAACTGAGGATACGTACAAAGATTCGGGAGCAGTCCGAAGTTAGGGATATTGGTCTGTAATTTTGCGGTCTGTTCCTTCATCTTTCTTGTATACTGGAGTGACCCGCGCTTTCTTTCTTTCCTTTATACCATTCGTTTCGATCTTCGTGTTGGACGAGAAAGAAAGAGAGAGGGAGAGAGAGAGAGGCGGGGTGATGGACCAATTCCCTGGAGTACTCCTTCTAAAATCTAACAGGAATGCCATCCGGACCAGATGATTTGTCTATTTTTCAAATCTTGACGGTACTTCCTTATGTCAGTTACACATCTTCCATACGGGGGTCCGTCCGAAGGTCAAGAGACTGCATGTTTGTACGGTTTTCATGCTTGAACGATGTCTTAAACGTGAAATTTTAAACTTAGGTTCGGCTTTTGCTATCTTCAACTGCCGCACCAGACTGGTCAACAAGGAGCTGATTGGAATCCTTAGACTCGCTTACCGATTTTACACACGGCCTGAAAGTTCTCGGCTCCCTGCCAAATCTTTTGCTAAGTTGTGACGGTGGCAGTTACGTGCTTCACGCATTAATATTTCGGCAGCCGGCTAATGGCTTACGAGGCCTCGATTCAATCTATTAAACGTGCTTGATTCGATTATTCTATTCCCTACAGCTTACAGCCATGAAATATCGGTCAAATTATACATCATCTTCGTTTTCCATTAATGTCGATGGTACTTCATTCCTAAATATACGGCTTACAAGTAGTGTTGTTTAGTGCTCGTCGCAGTTATGAGTACCGGTAACTACAAGCGAGGTTCATTACAAAAGCGATTCCTCAGTGGGCATAACAACACGTACCGGGTCCATGCATGCACAACCTAATAGATGTGTCGCTAATAACTCTTGAGATGAAAAATAATTCAAACACCTTATACAAATATGTTGGTTATGTTCATTTTTACTTAACTGGGAGGAAATGAGTCGGGACATGTCTTTGATCCAGACGTAGTGATAATTATCACGTTCGGAGAAGAGCAGCATGTTGACATGCAACTCTCGCTCACATGCAAATTTTGAGAAATGGAGGGGGTCTACTACTGTATGCTTGTTCTGCTCATCTGACTTGCTTTTCCTCTCCAGGCCACAAACGTGGAGCGATATTGCGGTATTCTGAGCTTAAAACTTAGGTATGTCCTGGATTCTTAAAGGGAACTATATTCCATCAAAGTTGTACTGTCTCTTAATATCTTTGACTTTGTAACTGCTGGGACGCTCGGGACGCGGGGTTGTGACATAGAGAGAGAGTTAGCGCCATCTCCTCCCCCAGCGCTGTCGCAACCGTTTGGCTGCGCAGCCCGTCCGCCGTCGCCACAGTCTGGCCCTTCAAACAGGCTGTCACCCCCTCCTCCTCTAGAAACAGCAGCTCGCCGCCCACGCAAGGTATGCCTTTCGAGACGTATGCCTCTCCCCGCAAGTGATGATGATTACGATCACCCATCACCAGTCCATTCATCTATCGGGTGGACTCCTAGTTGTAGCAACAGTAATAATAGTAATTTCCTTATGGCTAACGGTAGTTCTCTCCCCCGTCCTATCGATAACGAATTCGATCAGAATAACTGCGTAATGACTCCCTTAGAATACTCAGCAGTTGCTAGAGCGTTTGAGGGGCGAATCTCTTTCACCAGAATTGAGAATCCATGCGGGAGGTATCGCGATCCTGTAAGGTTTTTGGAGGCGTGCCTCCCCGTCTTGGAGACCGAGGTCCTTAAACTCTTAGAAGATCCGGAATTTAACGCCTTTAAATGCAGTGCGGTATTATGCAGTGAACTGAGTCACCCCCCTAAACATCAAGGTGACGCGGAGACGGCTACTCTGCATGGGGTGAAAATGGTGTTATTTCTCGGAGCACATCGATTGCTGAGTTGTACCGAGAATCCACCTTGAGCGCTATTATGGCCCGATTTTCCGAGATGGAAGTACGTGGATCCGCTAAAGCGCTCAGCAGTATACCACACCTCGACATCCATATACATGTCTATGATCCAATGAATGGAGGGTCCAGTTATATTAAACTCCCTATAGATATTGAGAAAAAGCAGGCGTGCATTAATGTTCAAAATAAGTATGATAATGCGTGTTTTGCATGGTCAGTCCTGGCTTGCGAGAGAAATTACAATTACAATTACAATTACAAACATCATCCCGAGCGTCCCAGCAGTTACAAAGTCAAAGATATTAAGAGACAGTACAACTTTGATGGAATATAGTTCCCTTTAAGAATCCAGGACATACCTAAGTTTTAAGCTCAGAATACCGCAATATCGGTCCACGTTTGTGGCCTGGAGAGGAAAAGCAAGTCAGATGAGCAGAACAAGCATACAGTAGTAGACCCCCTCCATTTCTCAAAATTTGCATGTGAGCGAGAGTTGCATGTCAACATGCTGCTCTTCTCCGAACGTGATAATTATCACTACGTCTGGATCAAAGACATGTCCCGACTCATTTCCTCCCAATTAAGTAAAAATGAACATAACCAACATATTTGTATAAGGTGTTTGAATTATTTTTCATCTCAAGAGTTATTAGCGACACATCTATTAGGTTGTGCATGCATGGACCCGGTACGTGTTGTTATGCCCACTGAGGAATCGCTTTTGTAATGAACCTCGCTTGTAGTTACCGGTACTCATAACTGCGACGAGCACTAAACAACACTACTTGTAAGCCGTATATTTAGGAATGAAGTACCATCGACATTAATGGAAAACGAAGATGATGTATAATTTGACCGATATTTCATGGCTGTAAGCTGTAGGGAATAGAATAATCGAATCAAGCACGTTTAATAGATTGAATCGAGGCCTCGTAAGCCATTAGCCGGCTGCCGAAATATTAATGCGTGAAGCACGTAACTGCCACCGTCACAACTTAGCAAAAGATTTGGCAGGGAGCCGAGAACTTTCAGGCCGTGTGTAAAATCGGTAAGCGAGTCTAAGGATTCCAATCAGCTCCTTGTTGACCAGTCTGGTGCGGCAGTTGAAGATAGCAAAAGCCGAACCTAAGTTTAAAATTTCACGTTTAAGACATCGTTCAAGCATGAAAACCGTACAAACATGCAGTCTCTTGACCTTCGGACGGACCCCCGTATGGAAGATGTGTAACTGACATAAGGAAGTACCGTCAAGATTTGAAAAACAGACAAATCATCTGGTCCGGATGGCATTCCTGTTAGATTTTAGAAGGAGTACTCCAGGGAATTGGTCCATCACCCCGCCTCTCTCTCTCTCCCTCTCTCTTTCTTTCTCGTCCAACACGAAGATCGAAACGAATGGTATAAAGGAAAGAAAGAAAGCGCAGGTCACTCCAGTATACAAGAAAGATGAAGGAACAGACCGCAAAATTACAGACCAATATCCCTAACTTCGGACTGCTCCCGAATCTTTGTACGTATTCTCAGTTCGAATATAATAAACATTCTTGAGGCTAAGCTGTTTATGTTGATGAATCAGCCTGATTTTAGAAAGCATCATTCGTTCAAAACTCGGCATGCCTTTATTTCACATGATATATCTAGAACTATAAAGGAAGGTAACAGGTCTATTACATATTCTAGATTTCAGGAAGGTATATGACACGATCTCCCATCGCAGCCTGTTAACGAAGGCACGAGCATATTTAACAGGCTCAGAGTTAAGAGAGTGGCTATATCCAATATGCAGCCCAGTGCAATTGGATAGCTGCTGTTCTCTTTATACTTAAATGATTTGGCGGGTCAATAGTCTGCCTACGATGCAGCGGTCTACGATAAGTCATCAAAGCTGAGTGACTGTAGGAGGACACAAGACGATTTAGACAAAATTTCCATTTGGTGTGATGAATGGTCGCTAGCCTTAAATGTGGAAAAAATGCAAGTTAATGCTGATGAGTAGGAATAATAAACCAGTAACTTTCAGGTGAAGTATTACTATCGTCCTGCTTACTTCACTGGTGGGATTGATCCGTTCCAGGTCATGTTGAAGAATTTCGGCGAATGGCTTCTAGATTTGTTACCTGTAAGTGCCATGGAGCTGCTTTCAGAACTCAAACAGAAGTCCTTGGAGGACGGTATTCTTTCCTAGGAACTGTAAACACTAAATTTAGAGACCCTCATTTCAAGGTAACTACCAAACGACTCTACTGCAGCTAACATTAATTGCGCATAAGGACCACGAAGACCAAATACGAAAAAAGTAGACCTCATACGGAAGCGTCCAGACAGCAGTTCTACCATCACTCTATTTAAGATTAATTGTACATGGGGCCCATTGAACTTAAAGAATTCGAAACATGCAATGCCGTAGACGTATACAAAGAAAAAAAAACTCTGATAATAACTTCTCTGTAATGCAGTAGAAACACGCATACATGAAAAGCAGGAAATACACCCGTCTCAAAGTTAGCTAATATCGACTCTGGCAGCTTGTAGGTGTAGGGTAGAGTTTCGATGTTTCTGTCGCTGGTTTCGAGTGGTTCTGCGAATTTTTTTCTTGGCAGGATAACACCAGTTGTATGGTATCGTCAGTTTCCGCGGCGTATTGCGATTTTATGCCGTCCTTCTGTAGTGCTTTGCATATAGTTGTGTAATTAGGACCTATCTTTGTGATTAATTACGCAATTAGGATCGATCTTTGCGTCAGTTTCTCGACCAAAATAAATAAAGTACACTAACCTAACCTTCCTCTCCCGCATCTAGACAGGTTTCATGTGTTGGGGGTGCACTTGAGCATTCCGTCCAGGAGCACCAGGGTTCGAGTCCCAGAAAGGGCTCCGGCATTTTTAATTTCCCATCAATTCCATGTGTGTCTGGTGGTTTAATTGTGTTAGGTGGGAGCACTTGGCCTTTCCACCCAGGAGGAGCAGGGTTCGAGTTCCAGAAAGGGTTTCTCTCTCTATGTCACAACCCCGCGCCGGTAATAACGACTAGAGAGTCAACACTTGCCGGATACACTGCGTGCGACCTTGTTGCTGTCTACTAACGACGCTTAGGAAAGGACTCTCTCTATGTCGCAACCCGCTACGGTAATAACGACTAGAGAGGCAACACGTACCGGATACATTCGGTATTTTGGAATGGTGCCGGCCGTGTCCCAATACTCTCCAGTCCGAGAGGCCAGAACGGAAGACCTCTACCGAGAGACCAGCAAGATCGCTCTTCACCTTTGCTTTCTCACCTCAATTTTTACCGAGCGAATCACATCACTAGAAGCTCTCAAAATACCCGTTTGCAGTGCCGACCAATGCAAGGCCTGGGAATAGAACTCTTTTGCACAATTCTTTTATTTCTACAAAATTTCACAAGTAAACTCCTCCCTCGCCGGCTGGGAAGAACCACAGCTGTGGGCAATAACACGTTTACTGGAAGTTTTCTCCCAAGAGACCACTCGAGATTTTCCCGGCAAGATTCCCCATCGTAGCGAACACAGATTCTTGCATTGAAAGTTTGTTATTTGGAACTTCTGGGCTGCCTCAATTGAGTTACTCGAAGGCGTAAAATTAGTGGGACATAGGCGAGGGCATGCACAGGAAAGCCCGTCCAGCTATCCACTGCTCTGTTTTGGTAAACACTTTCACACCTGCGGCCGGGCGTCCCTCAGAAGTCGTCGGCCGCCGTGGCCTCTCTAAAAGGATTACAGAACTTCCCCAGTTCACCATTCATACCGTCAGGCTGTGGCCTTCGGCGGCTAGGCGGGGATGCACCCGAGCTCTGTCTCGCGAACCGCCTTTCTGCAAAATCTTATGATAAAAAATCGCGGAATTCTCGCGTGCCGATGCGTTCCCAGATAGATTTCCTACCCCGTAAGTTAGAATATTACTCCAACAAAACCTAAAGTGCCACATTAAATGGACTCATGTAAGGTGCAAGGCCGTTGCCACCTTACAGCTCGTCATAAGTTGGTTCATGAACAACACCGACCATTCCTATCGTATATCGTTACTGGTGACGACAAATGGTGTCTTAATGCCAACATAAGAAAAAAAAAAGAGGGGATTAGCTGAGTTCGAACTAAGCAACATCTCCCCGCACAAAGATCTGTGCGCATTCTCAAAAGATAATGTCACGCGTCTGGTGGAACAGCTACTGAGTGGCGAATAACGAATTGCTTCCCCGTTGTGTAGCCATCACTCCTTACGTTTATTATCAACAAATGGGCTTCAAGACTGCGTGAAGAGATGCTACTCCACAATAACGATCGCACGCATTCTGCTAGACTGACAAATAACACTATAATGGTGTTGGGCTGAGAAATCATTCCGAAGACACGTTATTCGCCTAATCTTGAGCCCCCAGACTTTCACCTTTTCCGCTCTCTAAGGGTGGCAGGGGTAAAATACAGGGAGCGAAAGGCTATTTACAATTTGTACAGAAACCAGATGGCAGTTATAAGAGTCGAGGGACATGAAAGGGAAGCAGTGGTTGGGAAGGGAGTGAGACAGGGTTGTAGCCTCTCCCCGATGTTGTTCAATCTGTATATTGAGCAAGCAGTAAAGGAAACAAAAGAAAAATTCGGAGTAGGTATTAAAATCCATGGAGAAGAAATAAAAACTTTGAGGTTTGGCGATGACATTGTAATTCTGTCAGAGACAGCAAAGGACTTGAAGAGTAGTTGAATGGAATGGACAATGTCTTGAAAGGAGGATATAAGATGAACATCAACAAAAGCAAAACGAGGATAATGGAATGTAGTCGAATTAAGTCGGGTGATGCTGAGGGAATTAGATTAGGAAATGAGACATTTAAAGTAGTAAAGGAGTTTTGCTATTTGGGGAGCAAAATAACTGATGATGGTCGAAGTAGAGAGGATATAAAATGTAGACTGGCAATGGCAAGGAAAGCTTTTCTGAAGAAGAGAAATTTGTTAACATCGAGTATGGATTTAAGTGTCAGGAAGTCATTTCTGAAAGTATTTGTATGGAGTTTAGCCATGTATGGAAGTGAAACATGGACGATAAATAGTTTGGACAAGAAGAGAATAGAAGCATTCGAAATGTGGTGCTACAGAAGAATGCTGAAGATTAGATGGGTAGATCACATAACTAATGAGGAAGTATTGAACAGGATTGGGGAGAAGAGAAGTTTGTGGCACAACTTGACCAGAAGACGGGATCGGTTGGTAGAACATGTTCTGAGGCATCAATGGATCACCAATTTAGTATTGGAGGGCAGCGTGGAGGGTAAAAATCGTAGAGGGAGACCAAGAGATGAATACACTAAGCAGATTCAGAAGGATGTAGATTGCAGTAGGTACTGGGAGATGAAGAAGCTTGCACAGGTTAGAGTAGCATGGAGAGCTGCATCAAACCAGTCTCAGGACTGAAGATCACAACAACAACAATGGAACAACCTTCAAGGAACTTCCTTTCCGGATGAAAATGCGCTCCGAATATGGCTCAATGATTTCTTCGCCTCAAAACCACATGATTTCTGCAGTCGCGGAATCGTAAAGTTATCCGAGAGTTGGCCCTCCCACCCATACAATTTTTCGTCACCGTGCAAACTTGCGTTGTTTTTATCCCTCGTTCCACATAGCTTTATCTGTGGGCACCGCATAATGCAAGTAACAAGCATGCATCAATGCTAATGGACGTGCTACTGGGTATTAGAGGTACCGGTGTGTGCAGCCCGCCCGGTTAGCCGATCGGTCTAACGCACGGCTTTCCGGAGCGGGAAGGAGCGCCCGGTCCCTGGTACGAGTCCGCCCGGCGGACTTGTGTCGAGGTCCGTTTTTAGGCGCTTTTCCATCTGCCTCGGCGAATGTGGGCTGGTTCCCCTTATTCCGCCTCGGTTCCAGTACGTCGGCGATTGCTGCGCAAACAAGTTCTCCACGTACACGTACACCACGATTACTCTACCACGCAAACATAGTCCCCGGTTAACATAGAACCTGTCATAGTATCCCGTATGTACACCGACATGAAGGTCGGCGCTACGTTCATGTACGTAACTTAATGAGAGTAATTTAAATGTGTCAACACATTACAGAACAGTTTTGTGACGATCCCCAAGAACAATAGGGAATGACATGTGTAACGTTAAAGAAGCAATGTATGGTGCATTTAACAGTTATCTACATGGTAAATTCTGCAAGTTCATCTTTGCGTGCTTAGACGTCAAGGCGAAACAACGATTTCTGCTACATAGGACTGACAGCGTGACAGCAAGGGACATAGGGGAAAATCAGCATGAAAGCAATGGAAACCATTTATAGGAAATACACACATAAAAAAAGTTTTGCATCACCTCGGTTCCGAGACTTTCAGAACCTGTACAGAAAATTGTAATAGAGATCAACATAAACATCATTTCCGCCCTTTTTACTGCTCATGAAAACCACACATTGCATGTTGTACCACCATACAGCGAAACATCCAGAGGTGGTGGTCGAGATTGCTGTACACATCGGTACCTCTAATACACAGTAACACGTCCTCTTGCATTGATGCATGCCTGTATTCGTCGTGGCATACCGTCCACAAGTTCATAAAGGCACTGTTGGTCCAAATTGTCCCACACCTCAACGGCGATTGGGCGTATATCCCTCCGAATTGGCCTGCCGTTGTGGCCGAGCGGTTCTAGGCGCTTCAGTCCCGAACCGCGCTGCTGCTACGGTCGCAGGTTCGACTCCTGCCTCGGGCATGAATGTGTGTGATGTCCTTAGGTTGGTCAGGTTTAAATAGTTCTAAGTTTAGGGGACTGATGACCTCAGATATTAAGTCCCATAGTGCTCAGAACCATTTGAACCTCAGAGTGGGTGGTGCGTCACGTCTCCCATAAACAGCCCTTTTCACTCCACCCCAGGCACGTTCGATAGGGTTCATGTCTGGAGAACATGCTGGCCACTCAAGTCGAGCGATGTCGTCATAATGAAGGAAGTCATTTACAAGATGTGCACGATGGGGGCGCGAGTTGTCGTGCTTGAAGACGAATTTCTCGCAAAATATGCTGCTGATATGGTTGCACTATCGGTCGAAGATGGCATTTACGTATCGTACAGCCGTTACGGCGCCTTCCATGACCACCTGCGGCGTACGTCGGCCTCACATAATGCCACCCCAAAACAGCAGGGGACCTTCTCCTTGTTGCACTACCTGGACAGTGTGTCTAAGGCGTTCAACCTGACCGTGTTGCCTCCAAACACGTCACCGACGATTGTATGGTTGAAGGCATATGCGAAACTAATCGGTGAAGAGTACGTTATGCCAATCCTGAGCGGTCCATTCGGCATGTTGTTGGGCCCATCTGTACCGCGCTGCATTGTGTCGTGGTGGCAAGGATGGGCCTCGCCATGGGCGCCGGGAGTGAAGTTGCGCATCATGCAGACTATTGCGCACAGTTTGAGTCGTAAAACGACATCTTGTGGTTGTATAAAATGCATTATTCAACATGGTGGGCCGTGCGTGGTAGCCGCGCGGTCTCAGGCGCCTTGTCACGGTCCGGACGGCTGCCCCGGTCGGAGGTTCGAGTCCTCCCTCGGGCATGGGTGTGTGTGTGTTGTCTTTAGCAAAAGTTAGTTTAAGTTAGATTATGTAGTGTGTAAGCTTAGGGACCGATGACCTCAGCAGTTTTGTCCCATAAGACCTTACCACAAATTTCCACGTTTCCAACATGGTGGCGTTGCTGTCAGGGTTCCTCGGAGCCATAATCCGTAGGTAGCGGTCATCCACTGCAGCAGTAGGCCTTGGGCGGCCTGAGCGAGGCTTGTCATCGACAGTTCCTCATGTCCGAACAACACTGCTTTGGTTCATTCGAGACGCCTGGACGCTTCCCTTGTTGAGAGCCCTTCCTGGCACAAAGTAACTATGCGGACGCAATCGAATCGCGGTATGGACCGTCTAGGCGTGGTTGAACTACTGACAACACGAGCCGTGTGCCTCCATCCTGGTGGAACGACTACAGCCAATCGGCTGTCATACACCCTCCTTCTAATGGGCGCTGCTCGTATATGGTTGTTTACATCTTTGGATGGTTTAGTGACATCTCTGAGCAGTCATAGGGACGGTAGATTTCAAACCCAGGACTGAACACCAATCGGTAACAATCTGATGGACTTTTTAAAACAGCCCTGATTTGTGATTGCAGGAAACTTTCATATCTCCCTTGGCTAAAGAGAACATTCTTACCAGACTGGAAACTACGAGTTATAGCTTCAGAGTGGATGGTGTGTTTGACCTTGTGAAGCAAATAGTGATGTACACTATCGGGTAGCTTACAGAACAGCTGCTATGTTACGTTTAATGATGTTGTGCACTTTGCTCAATGGCGGTGTGTGGTGTTATTTGAGAGTTGCACAACTTCCAATAATTTTGTAATTTGTGGGTTTAAGAAGCCTAACATACATTGTGGAATGTGTTCCGACCAACTACCCTTGGTCGTGCAACACCTTATTTCCTCCTAAGGGCCCAAAAACGCTGTCGTGTTGGAAGCAAGAGGTTTACACTCCTGCAGCAGTTCACTCGCGGACAGCGTGGCTCATTGTTCTTCATATAGGCTCGTAGCACAAGATAGTGTGCTCGCCAGTGACGTCACATAGCGTCGCAGTCGGGGTGGAGACTCTCTGACTAGAATCTGAGGTGTGAGATATTTGGTAATCATGCAAGAGGCATCCGACCATTTTATAGATATGGAGCTTGTTTTTATATATGCATTGCTGTTGTGGTCGCTGGAGAATAATTTAGTCACTTGATGTTGAGCATCTCATTTTTATTGACGTGTTTCGAGTAAACTTGTCTTCAAAATATCAAAGGAGGTAGGGAGCTTCATACACACGGCATGGCGTCATATTGTGCGATGCAGGTCTCAGGAGAAATACGGGCCTCGCAACGACTTGTGACGTCACACTAACTTGGCTTGTCCGTCAGGCTTCATAAACGCTCTGCTCCCTGCAGGGTCCACGGCAGATCAGTATGTAATTGAAAATGTACCCTCTGGAAGTTTTAACGCGAACTTGCACTCACGTAAACGTGCCGTCTAGACTGAAATACTCGCTCCCCACTGGAGGGGACACGACGGCTGGCAATCTTTAAGACCTGCAGTGTCACACGGTGTGGCGTATGCGCCAGGGACAGCCTTTCTCGTCTCAAAGTTGTCGAAAAAACATTTGGAACGCTCTCTCTAGAAACGGTGAGTGTGAAGAATGAAGCTGGCCCGGAAAATATTTAAAAGGCTGACGCGGAGTACGGTCCATCAGAGAAAGTACTGAAATTTGTTTTCGATGCAGTAGTTGCCTGCTGTAACATGTGTTTACATGCGCATCTATTGCGTGCTTTGTCGCGAATACTTAGTGACAAAACAACAGGAAAAACTGCTGGACTGAAGAAGGCCTGGAAGGAAGTCCGACAAGATCTCAAGGCCGTTTATCTGGGCAAGTGGCAATTAAGAGGTTGTTGTGTCAGACACATCATCTGAAAAGACCTGCACCTGTATCCTTACAAATTTACTATTGTGCACGAGTTAAAGCATTCTGACGAACTTCCACGCGTTGATCTGTGGCGGGGGGTTGCGATTAAAGCGTAATCAGGATTTTTGGATCATCAGTTTTTCATTTCTTCAGACGAGGCATTTCAGCCTGTCAGGCTAAGGGAATCACACAACACGCAATATTATGCATCAGAAAATCTGCATCAGAACTTTTAACAGTCGATGCGTAATGGCAATATTCATTTTTGGTGAACAGTGTCCGTTATCACCATCGTTACACGATTCTTCTCCAAACGGTTAATGCAAACCTATAAATCCAGAAACTGTTCAATCCAAATATGTATCGACTCGCAGAGTACGGACGACCGTATGGATATTTTGAGTAAGACGGAGCAAGTGCACACACCGCCTTGACAACCTTCGCACGAGTGCATTTGGTGTTCCGTGAGGACAGGACAATCAGCATAGGCAGTGCAGCTTCCTGACGAACTGGATCGCCCAACTCTCTCTCTTTCTCTCCCTTTCTCTCTGTGTGTTTTTTTACCTGTGGACCAAGCTGAAGAATCAGGTGTCCTGAAATAATCCTCACACGATGGAAGAGCAACAGCAGATTATTGAATACTGCTGCAATTCCCCAGTTAGAGCTGCTTTATAAATCGACGGTGGACCTTCCCAGCGTCTTCTGTGGTGTTCATTAACAAGTGTCAATCCTGTGTCACTCTTATTGTAAAAACACGTAAAAGAATCGACGCTCTACAAAAGAATTATCCGAATCGGACTGAAATCATTAGATGTGATGATGTGTACAGACGAACAAATGATTACAGTTTCAGAAAAAGTGGATCCTTTGTTCAAGAGAAGGAGTTTCATAAATTAAACAAGTCAACAGCGCGTGGGTCCACCTCTGGCTCTTGTACAGACAGTCATTCGGCTTTATATTGATTGAGAGAGTTGATGGGTGTCCCCTTCAGTGATATCGTGCCAGATTCCGTCCAAATGGCGCTGCTTGTCGGGCCTTAAGGTAGGCGAGAGTCAGATTGATATTCGACAGCTCTCCGCGGCGTCACCAGACACTTCTTCACTGGTTATTGGGGCTCAGTTCGTGGCGAGACTTATCAATGAAGACAATTCTACTTATATCAATGAGACTCTAAGTCGATGACCTGTCTGGAAACGTCCCTGACAGTGGTGGGACTGATTGTCACCCGCCATAAGGTCTGACAACCAGGAGTGACGGTCAGGAGGACCACTTCTCTTTATAGCACGACTCTTGTGTTTGTCATACGTGCCATCCTTACAGCACAGTGGTACTTAGACGATATTCTTTGCGCTCTGTTTTGTTGCCCTTCGTGACAAACTGGTCTTACATTTCAGCACACGGCGAGAGTTTCTTCTGCTTGTCTTTGGGCTTACCAAACCCAACCTTGGCCAACAGGGCCACCCAATCTCTCCCCAGTTGAGTACATTTGGAACACTATGGATTGAGCCCTCCAACCATCTCGGGATTTTGGCGATCTAACATGCCAACTGGATGTAATCTGGCTCGATATCCTTCACGAGTACACCCAACAACTCTGTAAATCAATACCCAACCCAATAACTACTTGCATAAGGGCCTCAGGTAGACCATCGCGTTTTTGGCTTGCTCTATCTGTGAAGCTCTTTTTCTCGAAAAACTCATCCAATTTTTATGAAATTGTATCTTTTTTTGTCTGTAAATGTACATCTAATTGTTTCTACCCGATTCGGATGGTTCCTTCGTGGTGGGTATTTTTTAATTTTTTTATTTTTTAGAATGTACGCTACTGGCCATTAAAATTGCTACACCACGAAGATGATGTGCTACAGACGCGAAATTTAACCGACAGGAAGAAGATGCTGTGATATGCAAATGATTGGCTTTCCAGAGCATTCACACAACGTTGGCGCCGATAGCGACACCTACAACGAAAGTTTCCAATCGGTTTCTCGTAAAACAAACAGCAGTTGACCGGCGTTGCCTGGTTAAACGTTGTTGTGATGCCTCGTGTAAGGAGGAGAAATGCGAACCATCACTTTTCCGACTTTGATAAAGGTCGGATTGTAACCTATCGCGATTGCGGTTTATCGTACGCGACATTGCTGCTCGCGATGGTCGAGATCCAATGACTGTTAGCAGAATATGGAATCGGTGGGTTCAGGAGGGTAATACGGAACGCCGTGCTGGATCCCAACGACCTCGTATCACAAGCAGTCTAGATGACAGGCATCTTATCCGCACGGCTGTCACGGATCGTGCAGCCACGTCTCGATCCCTGAATCAACAGATGGGGACGTTTGCAAGACAACAACCATCTGCACGAACAGTTCGACGACGTTTGCAGCAAAATGGATTGTCAGCTCGGAGACCATGGCTGTGGTTACCCTTGACGCTGCATGAAAGACAGAAGCGCTTGAGATGGTGTACTCAACGACGAACCTGGGTGCACGAACGGCAAAACGTCATTTTTTCGGATGAATCCAGGATCTGTTTACAGCATCATGATGGTCGCATCCGCATTTGGCGACATCGCGGTGAACGCACATTGGAAGCGTGTATTCGTCATCGCCATACTGGCGTATCACCCGGCTTGATGCCATTGGTTACACGTCTCGGTCACCTCTTGCTCGCATTGACGGCACTTTGAACCGTGGACGTTACTTTTCAGGTTTGTTACGACCAGTGGCTCTACCCTTCATTCGATTCCTGCGAAACCCTACATTTCAGCAGGATAACGCACGACCGCATGTTGCAGGTCCTGTACGAGCCTTTCTGGATACAGAAAATGTTTGACTGTGCTGGGGCCAGCACATTCTCCGGATCTCTCACCAACTGAAAACGTCTGGTCAATGGTGGCCGAGCAAGTGGACCGTCACAATACGTCAATCACTACTCTTGATGAACTGTGGTATCGTGTTGAGGATCCATGGGCAGCTTTACCTGTACACCCCATCCACGCTCTGTCTGACTCAATGCCCAGGCGTATCAAGGCCGTAATTACGGCCAGAGGTGGTTGTTCTGGGTACAGATTTCTCAGGATCTATGCACCCAATTTGCGTGAAAATGTAATCACATGTGAGTCCTAGTATAATATATTTGTCCAATGAATACCCGTTTATCATCTGCATTACTTCTTGGTGTAGCGTTTTTAATGGCCAGTAGTGTATTTTCCAAGACAGTTCCATTGCGCCCGGCCTCACTAATGCCCAGTCTCAGAATGCCCATGACTCACGAATTACGCATTGCGACAACTCTGCATTCGATCAAGACTTTAACTTGCAAAGAAACGTAGTAGCCGCCGAAGGCAGTTTTATTGGCGCTATATTTTTTCACGCCCTTACGTGGCTGAAAGCAACAGTAGTGCTTCCATTTCCGACCTCCTTACCGGGCAGTCACGATTCCAGGTTCGCAGGTTGCCCGGTAATGGAATTCACGACCAGTAATACTTCTTTTTGGTCTCGCGCTGCGCACGTGATGTGGTCCTCACGACGTGCGCCGCTGTCTGTATATTGTCCCGCAGAAATGCGACGCTACGGAGCGCGTGGGGAACGTACGCCTGCACTGTGCGCCTCGGTTCCGCAGCGTCTGTCCAGACGCTGGGTGATTAATCTGCGCCTGCCCACGACCGCTATGAATCACGCATTTATCTGCGCGGATCGGACGCCGTGCGTGAGCTGCTGCCCGCTTTACTTTATTCTATTTTCCGGCCGTTCCGTGCAGTTTCGCTCGCGCAGGCACAGTATTTATGCGGCGGCGATATTTCACGTTGCTAATTGCTGCGGCGCGCGAGTCGCGAGCCGCGAAGCACGGCGCACTGCAGCGTGTAGTGTGGATAGGGTGCAGTGCATCTTCAGCGATGGGGCTCGCATGCGCGGAGCTGCGGGTTGGCTTGGCAGAGGGCGATACGCAATTGATTAAGCTCGTTATTCAGCCACATTGGACTAATGCAAAATGCTGAGAGGCACGTGTGATAATGTTGATTATACAAAGCCTTCGGGCTGATAATGAATGTACAGTGTGTTCAAAAGAAAATATCCCAATGGCCCAGTAAACAGGGGCTCTAAAATGCATACCTCAAGACCTACGAGAGCACTTGTTCATCTACATCTACATCTACATCTACAAACGTACTCCGAAAGCCACAGTACGTACGTGGCGGAGGGTTACCTGTACCATATTCCTACTCGACTCACTCCGGGATGATGATGGCATTGAAACAGAGGATGACACGCGTAAACCTGAAATACTAAACACCTTTTTCCAAAGCTGTTTCACAGAGGAAGACCGCACTGCAGTTCCTTCTCTAAATCCTCGCACAAACGAAAAAATGGCTGACATCGAAATAAGTGTCCAAGGAATAGAAAAGCAACTGGAATCTCTCAACAGAGGAAAGTCCACTGGACCTGACGGGATACAAATTCGATTCTACACAGAGTACGCGAAACAACTTGCCCCCCCTCTAACAGCCGTGTACCGCGAGTCTCTAGAGGAACGGAAGGTTCCAAATGATTGGAAAAGAGCACAGGTAGTCCCAGTCTTCAAGAAGGGTCGTCGAGCAGATGCGCAAAACTATAGACCTATATCTCTGACGTCGATCTGTTGTAGAATTTTAGAACATGTTTTTTGCTAGAGTATCATGTCGTTTTTGGAAACCCAGAATCTACTATGTGGGAATCAGCATGGATTCCGGAAACAGCGATCGTGTGAGACGCAACTCGCTTTATTTGTTCATGAGACCCAGAAAATATTAGATACAGGCTCCCAGGTACATGCTATTTTCCTTGACTTCCGGAAGGCGTTCGATACAGTTCCGCACTGTCGCCTGATAAACAAAGTAAGAGCCTACGGAATATCAGACCAGCTGTGTGGCTGGATTGAAGAGTTTTTAGCAAACAGAACACAGCATGTTGTTATCAATGGAGAGACGTCTACAGACGTTAAAGTAACCTCTGGCGTGCCACAGGGGAGTGTTATGGGACCATTGCTTTTCACAATATATATAAATGACCTAGTAGATAGTGTCGGAAGTCCCATGCGGCTTTTCGCGGATGATGCTGTAGTATACAGAGAAGTTGCAGCATTAGAAAATTATAGCGAAATGCAGGAAGATCTGCAGCGGATAGGCACCTGGTGCAGGGAGTGGCAACTGACCCTTAACATAGACAAATGTAATGTATTGCGAATACATAGAAGAAGGATCCTTTATTGTATGATTATATGATAGCGGAACAAACACTGGTAGCAGTTACTTCTGTAAAATATCTGGGAGTATGCGTACGGAACGATTTGAAGTGGAATGATCGTATAAAATTAATTGTTGGTAAGGCGGGTACCAGGTTGAGATTCATTGGGAGAGTCCTTAGAAAATGTAGTCCATCAAAAAAGGAGGTGGCTCACAAAACACTCGTTCGACCTACACTTGAGTATTGCTCATCAGTGTGGGATCCGTACCAGATCGGGTTGACGGAGGAGATAGAGAAGATCCAAAGAAGAGCGACGCGTTTCGTCACAGGGTTATTTGGTAACCGTGATAGCGTTACGGAGATGTTTAACAAACTCAAGTGGCAGACTCTGCAAGAGAGGCGCTCTGCATCGCGGTGTAGCTTGCTCGCCAGGTTTCGAGAGGGTGCGTTTCTGGATGAGGTATCGAATATATTGCTTCCCCCTACTTATACCTCCCGAGGAGATCACGAATGTAAAATTAGAGAGATTAGAGCGCGCACGGAGGCTTTCAGACAGTCGTTCTTCCCGCGAACCATACGCGACTGGAACAGGAAAAGGAGGTAATGACAGTGGCACGTAAAGTGCCCTCCGCCACACACCGTTGGGTGGCTTGCGGAGTATAAATGTAGATGTAGATGAATAGAGGGAGGGAAAACGACTATCTACATGCCTCACTACGAGACCCAATTTCCCCTATCTTTTCTTCGTGGTCAATACGCGAAGCGTATAGTGCGACAATTACTGAACTACAGAAAAAAACGTAAATTACGAGGGACACTCCAAAAGAAATGCACACTATTTTTTTTAAGCCCATCTTTTATTCTACATGTTTGAAAGTTTTACAGTGTGTAGATACATCCTTTAGGAACAATATTTTCATTTCTCTACATAATTTCCAACCCTCTCAACTGACTTACGCCATCTTGGAACCAGCGCCTGTATGCCCGCACGGTAAAATTCTGGACCAACCTGTTAGAGCCAATGTTTGGCAGCGTGCACAAGGAGTCATCATCTTCAAACCTTGTTCCACGAAGACAGTCTTTTAGTTTCGTAAACAGATGATAGTCACACGGAGCCAGGTCAGGACTGTAGGGCGGGTGTTTCAGTGTTGTCAATCCGATTTTTGTGATAGCTTCCATGGTTTTTTGACTGACATATGGCCGTGCATTGTCGTGGAACAGCAAAACATCCTGCTTTTGTCGATGTGGACGAACACGACTCAGTCGAGCTTGAAGTTTCTTCAGTGTCGTCGCATATGCATCAGAATTTATGGTGGTTCCACTTGGCGTGATGTCCACAAGCAAGAGTCCTTCGGAATCGAAAAAAACCGTAGCCATAACTTTTCCAGCAGAAGGTGTGGTTTTGAATTTTTTTTTCTTGGGTGAATTTGCATGATGCCACTCCATTGATTGCCTCTTCCTCTCTGGTGAAAAAGATGGAGCCATGTTTCATCACCTGTCACAATTCTTCCAAGAAATTCATCTCCACCATTCTCGTACTGTTCCAAAAGTTCTCTGCATACCGTTTTTCTTGTTTCTTTGTGAGCCACTGTCAACATCCTGGGAACCCACCTGGCACAATCCTTTCTTAAGGTCAATACCTTCAGTATTCTGCAAAAACTTCCTTCCCCTTATCCCAACGTAGAGTGACAATTCGTTCACTGTTACGCGTTTATCAGCAGTTACCAATTCGCTAACTCTCTGCACATTGTCTGGAGTGTGTGCAGTACGAGGCCTGCCGCTGCGAGGACAGTCCTCAATATTGCCGTGCCCGCTTTCATCACGTAACCTGCTTGTCCACCGACTACCTGTACTTCGATCGACAGCAGCATCTGCATACACCTTTTTCAACCTCTTCTGGATGTTTTCCACTGTCTCGTTTTCACAGCACAGGAATTCTATGACAGCACGTTGCTTCTGACGAACGTCAAGTGTAGCAGCCATCTTGAAGACATGCTGTGACTGCGCCACTCACGGGAATATGTTCAACTCAGTTTGAAAACAAGCGGGAATGATTTATCTACACACTGTAAAACATTCACACATGCAGAATGAAAACTGTATTTTTACAAAAATAGTGTGCATTTCTTTTGGAGTGACCCTCGTAGTTACAAACTAAAGTGTACGCACTTCATTCAACATGTAAAGGTCACTACATATATTCGGATATAGGTTACGACACGTTCGATGTACTTGCCATCATGGGCCATGATGTAACGCAGACGAATAGCGAAATTCTGCATGACCCGTTGAAGTGTCGGAATATAGATGCTGTCGATGACCTCATGAATGGATGTTTTCAGCTCAGCAATGGTTTTTGGGTAATTGCTGTACACCTCGACTTTAATATTGCCCCACAAAAAGGAGTCGCATGTGTTCAGATCCAAGAATACGGCGGCCGTGCAAGTGCCCTCTGGGTACCCCAGAACCAGAATGCGGTCCCCATAGTGCTCCTCCAGGACACCACTCTCCTGTTTCGATGGAGTCGAGCTCCCTCTAGAATGAACCACATCTTGTCGAAATCGAGGTCACTTTGGATAAAATTCCAAAACTTTCTCGTAACGTTCGGCAGTCACCATGCCATCGAGGAATATCGCACCGATTATTCCGTGTCTGGACATTGCACACCAAACAGCCACCCGTTGAGGCTGAACAGATTTCTTGATCGCGAAATACGGATTCTCAGTTCTCCAAATGCGCCAATTTTGCTTATTGACGAACCGATCCAAATGAAAACCATGTTAATCCTCATTGTGCCCCGCGAACAACCGTGCAGTTTGAATGTCCTAACGCTAACTGCTCAGAAGTTATGACGATTTTATTTGATATAGTTCAGTAATCGTCACCCAATATGTTGTCGGCAGTAGAACCGTTCTGCAGATAGATTCTGATACCGGTTCTCTAGATCCTGTCGATAGCGCATCTCGAAAAGAAAGTCGCTTTCCTTCCAGGGATTCCGTTTTGAGTTCTCGAAATACTGCGTGTTGTTCGAAACTTCATGTACGGTAACAAATCCTATTCAAAATATTATGTACTTACTCCCCTCTACAAAGACGTAGAAGTTTGTAGCAGGAATTTCCCAACATCCTGTACGAAAATAATAACGGTCCTATTATACTTCCCTGGGGCACTCCTGAAGATACCCTTGTCTCTCTCCGTCGCGGACAACGTACTAGGTTTAGTCTTCGCACTACCCACATATCGGGAAACATATTTCACATCCTCGCACCTTCGGTAACAGTCTGCAGTGGGTCACCATGCCAACTAATTCCCACATATCTAGAAGTATGGAATATGCTTGTTGCCCATCATTCATAATTCACAGTAACTCATCTGAGAACACAACTGTGAAACAAATTTTCTGAAAGCTCTTTTTCCCTTTTTTGAGAGGTGGGAGAGATGGTAGTACGGACAGAAAAGTCCAGTAAACATGGGGTCTAAAGTGCATGCCTTGAGAGCTATGAGCACCTGTTCATCTGCGATACATTGAAACACATCTCTTCTATTGAACGAGTACTCAGAGCTCATTAGGTTCGCATTTTAGAACCAATATTCACTGGGTACTTTTGTCTTGTTTTGGTTCAGACTAACAAGTTTGAAATACGGACTACCTTTTTCAACAGCCTGTATATCTGATCTTGTTCGTGTTTTTCGACTTCTAATGCCTATACGATCCGGATACTGGTGACCATCACTTTTGTTTGTTCGAAAAAGTTCCTCACTTGCGAGTGAAGTCCATGTCCTTATGTTTCGAACCCAAGGTGTTACTGTTTTTCAAAATGGTTCTGAGCACTATGGGACTTAACTGCTGAGGTCATCAGTGCCCTAGAACTTAGAACTACTTAAACCTAACTAACCTAAGGACATCACACACATCCATGCCCGAGGCTGGATTCGAACCTGCGACCGAAGCGGTCGCGCGGTTCCAGACTGTAGCGCCTAGAACCGCTCGGCCACTCTGGCCGGCTACTGTTTTTCCTTGCCCTCTTTTATCCGACATCTTTCCTTGAAGAACGAACTGCAGTAGTTCCTGCCTGCTTCGATTTGTCATTACGTGGCCGAGATAATGTAAAATCGTTGTTGGTGATTTTATCTGTTCATGGCGCTTTTAGCACTCTACTGTACACCGGCATCTCAAACGCATCAAGTCGTTTGTCCGTCATCTGGGTCACAGACCAGGTCTCACCTCCAAGGAAAAGAGTGGGGAAAAAGTAAAAAACGAAAAATTTAAATTTCGTTTCGATTGAGACTTGGCCACTCGAAGACATACAAAACACGGCACTGGCTTCCTCCATACGAACTTTAATTTCTTGTGAGTTTTTCTATTTGTTGTTAACATTTGTTCCGAGATATGTTCATTTAGATGACAATTCCGTCTCTCGTTCTTGTTGATGACCACTATTTTTGTTGTTGCTAATGTTGATTTCTAGGTCGTAAATCTCACGAACTCCATCGATTCAAACTATTTAAGCTGCCAGCAAATATAATAATATTATCAGCTCAGCGATTGTTGTTCAACATCTCTGTATTCAATACAAAATCTTCTTCGGCATTTTCAAGCGCTTCTTTGAAGATATATTTCGAATAATGATTAATCCCCCGCCCTCGGTATATCTTCAATGTGTCAGATTTCTCATTATCTGCTGTCACAGTAACGTACTGATTCCAATGTAGATAAATTATGATTCGGAGGTATTTTTCATCTATCATATTATTATTTAGCAGCATGGAAACCTTATAACGTTGTCTGTAAGTAGGCTGTTTAGGTTTTCTTATTGGCAACGTTACGTAGCGCTCTGTATGAAAATCACTGGCTGTGCTGTGAGCAGTCGGTAGCTAGTTTGCATTGTTGTCTGCCATTGTAGTGTTGGGCAGCTGGATGTGAACAGCGCGTAGCGTTGCGCAGTTGGAGGTGAGCCGCCAGCAGTGGTGGATGTGGGGAGAGAAATGGCGGAGATTTGATATTTGTAAGACTGGATGGCATGAACTGCTATATATCTTATGATTATTAAGGTAAATACATTGTTTGTTCTCTATCAAAATCTTTCATTTGCTAACTATGCCTATCAGTAGTTAGTGCCTTCAGTAGTTTGAATCTTTTATTTAGCTGGCAGTAGTGGCGCTCGATGTATTGCAGTAGTTCGAGTAACCAAGATTTTGGTGAGGTAAGTGATTTGTGAAAGGTATAGGTTAATGTTAGTCAGGGCCATTCTTTTGTAGGGATTTTTGAAAGTCAGATTGCGTTGCGCTAAAAATATTGTGTGTCAGTTTAAGCTCAGTCCTTGTACAATTTTTCTAAGGGGACGTTTCATATGTCGACCCTTAGACGAGGATACCTGACTGGAATCTTCTGATTTTTTCTTGTAGTTTGTGTAATTAGTGTAGCTATTGTTTATTGCTAGCGCGTAATTGTAGAGAGAATCTCCTTTGTAGTTGCAGTCTTGCATTGTTGTACAGTAAAACAGTTGTGGCATGCATGTAGATTTGCACCAAGTATTTCGCAGCTGCGCTTGCAATTAACTGCATATTATTTTCAGTGCTACGTTATTGTGTTCTCTTATTTTTGCTCTTCAAGTTGTGCTTTTCTGTGTTATCGTGTGTAATATTGTGACAATAATGGCATGTGAAAACTGTAACACTAGGCTTCAAAGTAAACTGAGAAATAATAGTGACGACGAGCGTAGCTTATCAGCACCACTGTGCAGTGAATTAACAGACATTCGAAGTAGTAATTTGGTAATTGTGCATAGGGAAATGGAGCGGGCGGCAAATAATGGTCTAGACAGTGAAACAGGTAGTGAACAAGGAAGCATTATCGATCGATCGGTCGGCAACAGCTCGCCTCAGGAGTCCGAAATGACAGAACACAATATTGCAAATACTGTAGACTTAGGTTTTGGGTCCTCACCGTTTTCTCAAATGAGTCAAGACACATTTTCTGCTTGTCAAAATGTGAATGTTGCCGGTGAAAATGCACTGCCAAAAAGCGTAGAGAAACAGATTCCAGACACTAATACATTATTATTGCAATTAATGCAACAAATGGAACAAAATCAGAGACAAATGGGACAAAGGCTTCAAAAGTTAGACACAATGGAACAAAATCTTCAAAAGTTAGACACAGTGGAACAAAATCTTCAAAAGTTAGACACCAAGCTTGAACAAACACGTGAAGATTTAACTACTGAGTTACATAACATCGAATCGAAATGTCAAAAAGTCTGTAATGACGTAAAAACACAAATTTGTGAGCATTTCCAACCTATTTTTTCGCGTCATGAAAATGCATTACAGAATCACGAAGCAGCCATAAAAGAACTGCAAACTATTGTTCATAAAAATCACGACACCTTGCGAGCTGAAATTGACTCAGTTGCTTCTACCGATTCGGTTACGCAACTTGCAAAAACTCAGGAAACATTAAAGGACACAGTAGATACGATTTCAACACAAATGGACACTCTGAAACTTGGTTCAGAAAAACATACTGAGGAAATAAGTACACTACCGGAGAAAGTAGCCGAACTTTTGGAGAAAGTAGCCGAACTTTCGGAGAAAGTTCACTAACTTATCTGCAAAGGTAGATGATGATCTGAATGACACAAGACCTGTAGCCATCACTGACGCAGAAGAAAATGAACAAATTAAGAAATTCAAACAAAATCAGAATCAAATTAATACGCAATACAAAAGAGAAATCCGGGAACTACAAGATCAGTTGGCAAAAGTAATACAAAAATTTCATATTTCAGAGGACACTCACGCTCCAACACGGGAAGAGGAACTTAGAAATACGGAAAAGCCACAAAATAATAACACAGGGCATTTCGGAAATTATGAAAGAAATTGGCAAGGTGCACCGAATTTTGAAATGGAACCGCCGAAACGACGTAACAATGACCGATATGCGACTCGCCGACATGATGATTTTGACTATAAGCTGTTCATTACTACACGTAAATTTAAAACATTTAAGAATTCTAGCAACGGCATTCATCCACAAGCGTGGCTACATCAATTCTCTCATTGTTTTCCTCCCAACTGGTCATTAGAGCACAGATTAGAATTTATGTGTGGCTACTTAGAGAATGAACCAGCTGAAAGAATGCGATCGGTCATTCACGATTGCCACAGTGAAGGAGAATTTTATCATGCCTTCCTCTCAGCATATTGGTCTCAAACTACACAAGACTGAGTAAAACATAGCATCATAATGATGAAACATTTCGAACAATCTGAATTTTCCAGTCTCGTCAAATATTTTGAAGACATGTTGCACAAGAATCAGTATCTTTCAAACCCATACAGCCCCTCAGAACTCATCTGCATTTGCTTAATCAAATTACCTGAACATTTACGACATATTATTTTGGCAGGACGTTGCAAAGACGACATTGAAGCTTTTCAGGGGCTCTTACAAGAACTGGAAATTGACACTGACAATCGCGGAACGCGGAAACAGGAGCACAACAATTACAGGTCACATCTGTCACAATTCCACGATGACAGAAATAATAACTGGACACGACATGGCTATTCTTACAACGCAAATCGTGACCAAAACAGACACCACCCATATGATAACCGTTGGCAGAGTAGTAATAATTACAGGGAAAGATCACCTCTCCGCAGTAGTGACTATCACAGAGACAATCAGAGAAACAGGCAATATGGGAACCAGAACTATTATTATCACGGGAGACAGAATAACTTCGACGCAACAGTCCACCGTGCAGTGATAATTCAGGGAGAAATTCTCCACCACTTAACCGACAAGAAAGAAACTACAGGAACTACCGATATGACGACAGACGATATAATCATAACGACAGACGCAAATTTCATCAGAATTGGCGTGATTCTAACAGGGCTGGGCCCTCTCGGCAAGGCGAATTTGTAGAAGTTAGGTCTCCTAATCCCAGTAACGACGCGCGCCAACAAAGAAACAGACAATGACTCGCACCGCAGGCAGCCACGTGCGCCCGCTGGCTCAGGGAAAAATAACATAGACGCTAACCTTGAGAAAAATTCCAGTATTCTTTACCGACGTATACCACATGATAATTGCGTTAAAGTTGAAACTCTGCATACTAGGAAGAGCAAAGGGTTACGCCACATTTCACATGTAAAACCACTTATTGGGAGATAATCTGCTTTTTAAGTTAGTCTTTGCTATAAAATTTTTCACTTCACGTTACTAGTACGCTTTTTCAATCTTAGAAACTGTTACCATGCAACAATGTTTAACGTTAACTATCCAGTCAAGAACCAAGAGAACTTATTTAAACAGAAATTACGAATGCATTGGTATAGTGAACTACGACACAGTGTTATTGTGTGTGTACATTCTTGCTTGTTAGTTGCACGATTACGTAACGACTATAAGGCTCACATACTTAGAACATTTACCAGTACTGCTAATGAGGTTTTAATGCAACATTTTGGTTTACTTGAAAATACATTCTGGATTTAAAGCACTTTCTGTGAAATACCAGATGACACAGTGGTTAGTTTATGTGACAGCTACACGATTTTATCGCGATGCTACTCATGAGTGACAATTTACAATGTTGCTTTTGCGGTGTATCTGTTTTATACCTGCACAGATTTTCTGAATTCTTTTGTAAAGTAAAACATGTTTTAGTAGTAACTTTTGTGCTATAGCTACAAGGAGACAGCCTTTTCCGTAGGACAACAATACGTTACAGCACAGTACTATCCTCATCACGGCAATAAGCGTAGTAACTAAGATAACTAAGATATCTATACGCAAAGCATTTCACTTTTGTGTATGATGAGGTAAGTACATTGGCTTCTGCAGAACTTAGCTTTCAGAGGACGATAACTACGACACTTCCACAGAGATTATCTTACAGCAAGACGCACATTTAGCGCTACAGGACACGTATTTGAGTGATTCATTTTGTACTTAAATAATTTATTTTTAAAGATATTTGAAGTACAATGATACAAAGGTTTTGCGTGATACATTTCATTCCATTGCTGTAATCTGTAACACCTGAGGGTATAGTTACATTAATCCTCAGGGGGGTACACGCTTACTTTGTGTATCATGTGTTTGGCAAGCACAAGGAGCCCTAGGTAATATGGTATTTGCTTATACAACTTTACACATCAGTACCATATTTCTCTAACACATAATTACACAGCTATCTGATCATTTAACTGAGGGAGACAAACTTTTTTACTATGGCAGTGACAGATGTTTACGCAATTACACAGTTGGATAACTTCACTCTTACGAAATTGTATTTTGTCTGTACTTTGGGAACTGTTCATATTTTTTCGGACCCATTGTGATATTAAGAGAGCTTTGAATGATATATTTGGTATGGGATCACGATTTTTAAAGTACGTTTGAGGCAGATGACACTTTTGACATGAGCAGAGAATTTTTTTTAGGTTTTGACATTATTGCAGAAAGCTACGACGTTTATGAGATTTGACTGAGGTGTTATGTTGTTATTTTTACGACGACGATGTGTATTATGCTGTTGAGGTATGTTTATGATCAATAAGCCGATGTTATATGAGGAATTTGATTATGCTACATATTTATTAAGATGAAATATTGAAGAAGTGTCAACGAATATGTATATGTGTAATAAGGTAAGGAATAATGAGTAGTGGTTAGGGACTCTGACTTGTGAAAAAGGATGTTGGAAACCAAGAATCGTACTTTAAGAGTTATGAAATGTGTGTAAATGCGTGAATGTATCACAATGCAGGCAAAAATTTTTTGCACACTGTTACATTCATAGGATTTTGTTTCTACACATTTGAACGCAAATTCTCGACCTGTGTAATTTTTTATATGAGACTGTCACTGTAATGCAAACTGGTGTCATAAATATTTCAGTAAGAAAGTTAAGTGACCACCTTCACGTACTGAGTCGTGGGCACCCAGCTGTGCAACAGTCGCCTGGAAAAAAAAGCCATTAGTGTGTGCCTTTCAGAGGCACAGGTGGAGAAAAAAAAGAGGCCATTATCCTCGTTATTGACATTCCTTTGTTGAAAGCATCGCAAATACGACACGCTCAAACTTGAAAACGTATGATTACACTGTGGAGCTCTTAATTTATGATATTTACTAAAATGCCTAATGAAACTATGAGAAACATTTCACGGCTATTGTCTTGCTAGTTGAGAGAATTTTTTTGCCTTTGGAGACGCCATTTGCCTAGTGAATGATGTTTCATATGTTGCTTTATATATATATTTGCTCATTTTGTTTAATATCTATTTTCTAGCTGCACTGCAGCATAGGTTAAAATAAAATTTAATAGATGTACTCATATAGTTATTTTATGCCTACAGATCCAGTCAATTATAAATTTATGGTCTACTTCCAAGAAAACGAGGGCACATAAATAGACATTTCCCTTCTCAGGAATTGCATAAATAATTTTTTTACGATTTGGTAACTTATCTGCTAAAGTAAATTTTTGTGATGCATCACTCTAGTGTTAAGATTTGACATAGGTATTAAACATGGTCATTTTTACTGTAATATTTTTTCTGCTTGAGCTATGTCATGTTTAGATATAAGTTATTTCATTTGCTGCTGCTGTTTGCCAGGCATAGTGTTACTGAATTTGACTTTGTATTACTCTGTTAAGCCAGTTTTACTAGTGATTTATTTTTGTTGTTTGTTGCACATTGCCTTATATTAGTTGTAATATTGCAATTGCTCTGCTAATTTATTTTAGTGCTGCTTGCTTTGCCAATTTGAATTTGCTGTTTGTGTTAATTCGTTATGTGCTGCTGCACTGCCTCGTCCCTTGGCATATATATCTGAGCTCAGTAGATTTAAGTTAGCTTAAGAGGGGGTAGACTATATAAGAAACTAACTATGATGAATTTATAAGAAATGCATTGAGAAGCTATAAAAAATGGTTTGGCAAAAAAAGGTAGTGTACAGTGGAGAAAAACTATTTTTTGATAGAGGATTTGAACAGAATACAGAAAGCAGGCCTAGATAGGACTTTTTGGGAATAATGATGAACAAAGGGAGATCTCCATGGAAAATACTGCAGTAAAACAAACCCTGTCCTTTCCCTTTTGTGTCATCCCTCTATATGTTTGTGTACCCTTGTGTATTTGTGTTTTTCCTGTCTTGATGTGTTTAGCTGATGAGAGCTAAGTTGTAGAATTTTTTAGGTAATATGTTATTTACCTTGTAAAGATGCTTAGACATTATTTGTTCTGTTTTATTTTAATGCTCATGTGTGAAGTTGATGTTTTAAAAGTTATTCTGATCTTTTATCTATTTACTTATCTCATAATTCCCGTAACACTAATGTATATGTTTATTTCTATTGTTTTGTAAAGCCTGTATTACTACAAATGTTATCTGCATTGTTATGTTCTTTAATGATGTATTTTGTACCTTTGTTATTGTATTCTCATGTTATAATATTGTAATTGACACCAGTTCATCAAATTATGTAACTTGTAAGCATTCATTTAACTGCACACATTTCTGTTGGTCATAGTAATGCACAATATGTGAGAAGTTGCGACTGGTAGTGTTTGCACGTGTGTTAATAATTCAGCAAGGGACTGGATAACAGCATTGCTGGTTCTAAAGACAATTCCAAAAAGTTCGTGAGTGTACAAGTGGTGGTTTATGGACTTGCTATATTGTCTGCAAGACTTCTAAGGACAATTCCAAAAACTTTGTGTGTGCACAAGTGGTGGTTTATGGACTTGCTATATTCTCTGCAAGACTCTTCGATGGTGATTGTGCACCTCCACAGTCGCAACAGATGGCTGCTGGCCGTCTCTACAAGGACTACAGTGGGTCTACACCTTTGATGACTCACCAATACCATTATTTCTACAAGGACTTCAGTGGGTCTCCAACTTTGATGACTCACCAATACCATTATCTCTACAAGGACTGCAGTGGGTCTGCACCTCTGGTGGCCCACCAATACCATAATCTCTACTAGGACTGCAGTGGGTCTGCTCTGTGATGACCTACCTACCATTACTCTTCAAAACTTCGACTGACTCTGCTGTGGGTTTGCTCCATTGTGGCCCATTACCTGTCTGCATGTCAAGAGACAGCACTGTCTTTCCGTTGGAAGGACAACACTACTTCTTCAAGACTGAGTGGAAATCCACTACTTCTGTGTGCAATTTCTTTTACTAATGAGACTTTGTGAAAAAAACTGTAATTACTATTATGATGAATGATCAGGACTGTCTTTATGGACTGTGAGAAAAATTTAGCTTTTGACCAACATTGGATCGATAAGTGTGTGCATTTGATTTCTTTGTTATTGTAATTATGAAAATTTTTTTCAAATCTGTATTGGCCACTGCCCAAAACAATTTGTAAAATTTTTTGTGGGGAGCATGGAGGCTATTTAAGTAGACTGTTTAGGTTTTCTTATTGGCAACGTTACGTAGCGCTCTGTATGAAAATCACTGGCTGTGCTGTGTGCAGTCTGTGGCTAGTTTGCATTGTTGTCTGCCATTGTAGTGTTGGGCAGCTGGATGTGAACAGCGCGTAGCGTTGCGCAGTTGGAGGTTAGCCGCCAGCAGTGGTGGATGTGGGGAGAGAAATGGCGGAGATTTGAAATTTGTAAGACTGGATGGCATGAACTGCTATATATCTTATGATTATTAAGGTAAATACATTGTTTGTTCTCTATCAAAAACTTTCATTTGCTAACTATGCCTATCAGTAGTTAGTGCCTTCAGTAGTTTGAATCTTTTATTTAGCTGGCAGTAGTGGCGCTCGCTGTATTGCAGTAGTTCGAGTAACCAAGATTTTGGTGAGGTAAGTGATTTGTGAAAGGTATAGGTTAATGTTAGTCAGGGCCATTCTTTTGTAGGGATTTTTGAAAGTCAGATTGCGTTGCGCTAAAAATATTGTGTGTCAGTTTAAGCACAGTCTTGTATAATTTTCTAAGGGGACGTTTCATGTCCTCTACCAAACGCCTTTTGACAGTCAATAAAACAGGCAAAGACGTCACAGTTCATGTTTCTACGTCTCTGGAATAAGATCTAAATGCAGACAGCATTTCTGAAGCCAAACAGTGTAGGAACCGTTTGTTCGTCACTAATTTTGCAGACTCTCTTGTGAGTAATTTTTAGACGTGAACTTCTAAATGTAACGGAATCATCTCACTACTATGTAAACAAAAATCCACACACAGATGACGTTTATAATTGCATTAATGATAACCCTGCAGTATGCAGTATCTAACCAAGCTTTATGCGCTGTAGCAAGTCTGTGCGCTTAGCGGGCAATTGACACTTACCTGTGATCTTAGTTGGAGCGCTTTTGAACAGAAATAGAAAGCGGAAAAATGGAAATGAGCGTTTGGCGTCATTGGCCGGGAGGCCCCTTGCGGGGCAGGTCTTATTACATTCGACGCCACATAGGGCGACCTGCGCGCCGGATGGGGATGAAGACAGCACAACACCCAGTCCCTCAGTGGAGAAAATCCCCGATCCATCCGGGAATCGAACCCGGGCCCGTAGGACGGCAATCCGTCACGCTGACCACTCAGCTATCGGGGCGGAAAGAAAGCAATATTGTGCTGCGGCTCGTAATAAGCAACAGTGCAAAAGACTAACTTGCAGCTGACCAAAACTCTCGCCCGTATTCCAGTGCGAATCACCCTGTACCAACTCTCTGGTTATCATAGCTTAATGTTCAGTCAGAAGGCCTGTTTTAATAAAAAAGAATGAAGTTGCGGACATAGACGGTATGTGATAAATAATGCGAAACAAATATTTGATACGGGATAATAACACTAGAGGAAAATTACGAGAACACAGTTCGACATATTTATATTCGTATTAGTTAAATTAGAAGCAGAGTAGTTTATCACATCTCACACTTTGTTCGCCCCAGACAAAACGTTCAGGAACAATGGATATCGCTAACCAAAATTCACAAAGTCTACTTTCACTTAAATTATGTATTCAAAAAATTGATTTAACAAGACAAGGTACACAATAGATAACGTACAGATAGTACTGTAAGGCGACCCTGCAGACTTTGTCGCATTCTCGCCACAGAGACCTCTGATTCCCACAGTTAACAAAATAGAAACACGTCGAAGCTGACTCAGATAACAATACCTTCTGATACCATGTATGAGAGCGTTCTTATCTCGTAAATGTCGCAGGGATTCTGACCTCATTAAGCACGGTTAGATAAGGAAAACAACTTGGGGCTCACTGGCACTTCTCCTGGAAGTTACGAGTTCACACCGCATTTCGACTTAGCAAATTCACACATAAATACGAAGTATGAGGCCAGGAAGAAGTGGTAATAGTAACAAGGTCCCAGGACTAGACAACATCCCCTCAGAATATTACTGACAAGAGAAAATCCCCATCCCACCCTCCTCAGATTTAGTGGTGAAGTAGCCCAGTGGATAGCCTACATAAATTAAACTCAGACCAAACATGAAAACAGGAAGGTCTACTGAACTGAGAAGAAAGAATCGAAACAGTGAACGGTCCAAGATGTGCAACATTGAGCGAACTGGACAAACTCCGGCGTCGTGGTTCTGTGGGCATGGTGTTGGACTGCAGAGATGGTGTCCGTGTTCAAATCTCTCTCGTGCCTCTCGTTTTTTTTTTTCCAATATTACGAGCTGTCCGTCCGCTCATTGACGTGTCTGTTCGCTGTGTTTCTGTCATATTGTAACGTCCGTTTGCAACAGCAAAATGTACTTCCTATTTGTTTAACAAAATTACCACATGTTCCGTTTTGGAACTTTTGACTCTTGAATTCCTTTGTTGTAACGTAGTTCCCATCCGTTTATTTCTTTTTTTCATTCCTGTAATACGTCTATGTGGTACGTCGCCGGTTCTCACTATTCATCACATTTACTTGCGACGGTAATACATTCTTACCACATGACTCATATTCTATAGCGAATGTATAGTATGACAATTGCGAAGACTACAGAAGGACAACAGACACGTCAATGACAGAACGGAATTTTCACAGTTCAATACACCTTCTTCCTATTTTCATGATTGATCTGTGTCCAGTTTTTGACGGGTTTGCCACTGGGCCATTTCAGCACTAAATCTGAGGGTGTGTGTGTGTGATGGGGAGTTTCCCTTGTGAGATACTTGGAAAAGTCATCCATGACGAAACTGTTCCATCTGGTGTGCAGCATATATGAAACATGCAGAATATCCTCGGAATTCAGGAAGAATGTAATATATAATTCCAATTCCAAAGAAGGCAGTTGCCGCTAGGTTTGAATGTTATCGAATCATCAGATGAATAAGCCATGGTTACAAATTATTGACACAAATAATTTGGAACAGAACAAAATAACTGGTAGAAGAGAACAGTGTACGTTTCGTAGGAATGTAGGAGTATGAGAGGCAACAATGACCCTACTATTATCCTACAGGATAGGCTGAGGAAAGGCAAACCTACGGTTTGTAGCATTTGTTGACTGAGAGTAAGCTTTGGACACTGTTGACCGGACCACGGCCTTCGAAATTCGGAAGGTAAGAGACGTAAAATACAGGGTATTAAATATTATTTACAACTTGTACAGAAAACACACTGCAGCTATTGGAGTAAATGGACGTGAAAGGAATGGCACGTTTGAAAAGGCAGTGAGACAGGATTGTAGCCTCTCGTCCATTTAATTCAATCTGTACAATGAGCAAGCAGTAAAGGATACCAGAAAAAAATTTGGACTGGGAATTAAAGTTCATGGAGAGCAAACAAATTCTTTTAAATTTCTCGATGACAGTGTAATTCTATGAGAAACGGAGAAGGCTTTTGAACAAAAGTTTAACGGAATGGTTAGTTCAAAAATGATTCAAATGGCTCTGAGCACTATGCGACTTAACTTCTGAGGTCATCAGTCGCCTAGAACGTAGAACTAATTAAACCTAACTAGCCTAAGGACATCACACACATCCATGCCCGAGGCAGGATTCGAACCTGCGACCGTAGCGGTCGCTCGGCTCCAGACTGTAGCTCCTAGAACTACACGGCCACTCCGGCCGGCGAATGGTTAGAGTATTGAAAAAGGGCTGTAAGATGAACATCAACAAAAGTAAACAAGGTTAGTGGTGTGTAACTGATTTTGGCCAGACGATCCTGAGGGAATTACGTTAGGAAACGAAACACTGACAGTAGTAGATGAGTTAATCTGTTTGGGCAGTAGAAGAACTGGCGATGATCGAAGTAGAGAGAACATAAAGTGCAGACCGCTAATAGCATGGAAATCATTTCTCAAAAAGAAGTATTTATTAAGATCCAATATCAATTTTAGTGTTAGGAGGTCTTCTCTGGAGTTACTTGTCTGGGGTTTAGCCTCATACAGGTGTAGGCTTCAGTAGTTATGCAGAGATGAGGAGGCTTGCACACAATACACGAGCATGGATAGGTGCAGCAAACCATTTCGGATTGAAGAAAGAACGATTAGGTACTGAAATTTACGTGCAACTAGAAGCCCTGGCCAATAAAGTAGCGAGATGGAGATAACGCCAAGTGGCGATACGACGACAGTAGATCTTTCGGCTTCCCTTTTCAACAGCAAGGATGCTCTCGTGGCTGGGTGAGGGTCGCATGTTCGTGCTAACACATCTGCTTTTCCCAGCGATCTGTCGGCTGCCGTATTCTCGGTCGCCAGCTACTGCCCGGTCCCCCAGCTGCTGGCGCCGCCTGTGAGCGGGACGCGTCATCGGCCCTGGCAGGTGCGACCGGCCGTGGGAAGCTCTGACTCGGCCGGCCAATTACCCCCGGCCGACAATTACGGGTAATTACTCGTTATTAAGCGGGCGGCCGGCCGGCTCCCGTGCGCCCGCGGCGCCTGGCCCAGCCTTCAGTGTCACTGGCTTGTACCTCGTTTCCTAAGCATACGGTGCCTTGACACTTGTCGTTGAGACGACGACACGGCATGTCATTAAGTCAGTACAACGAAAACTCCGCCAAAGTTGCAAATTTCACTTTCTATTCGCTCTATGACTAGTTTCGGGCCGGGACCTGGTTTCAAATCATCCGACAGGGCAGAAAATCAAATTTACGCTCATGTACAGAACAAGTATTACCAAAATCTATAAGCACATACCAAAAAATTCAGACCATATTGTTCCAAGACTTACACTGGACTCGCATTCGGGACGACGACGGTTCAATCCCGCGTCGGGCCATCTTGATTTAGGTTTTTCGTGATTTCCCTAAATCGCTTCAGGCAAATGCCGGGATGGTTCCTTTGAAAGGGCACGGCCGACTTCCTTCCCCATCCTTCCCTAATCCGATGAGACTGATGACCTCGCAGTTTGGTCTCTTCCCCTAAATCAACCCAACCCCAGTCCAAGACTTACGTAACATAGTGAAGAATGATATTTCTGAGAATTAAAAAAAAAACATGTCAGAAATGTGATAACGAAGAGTTAAAGGGCGTAAAGATAACTGGCAATCTACATTTTCCGCTGTGGAAGGTAACTTCGGGAAGGGTGCGCTCTATCAGGATATAGGAAACGTCTTGTTTTCATTAAAGTGTTCCCACATTTAAAAAATACGACACTTTACACAATAATCGTACAATTCGACAATACAATTAATGCATTTAAAATCTTTACCAAAAACTGTAATATAATTAAAACCGCTGAACAATAAAACACAGAAACGCCACATTCGGCGTTTTTTAGAAAGTTGTATGCCACCTTGGAAAGCAAAACACGTTGAATGTGAACAACAACATTAGTGTTTAATGAAACCAAAATAATAGGAAATTAAAAAATCTTCATCATTTCCAACCCTTTGCAACCATGAAAACTTGTTACTATAAGAAACTTTACAAAACGTGTGAAGATAAAACAATTTTCTCTATCATGTCCCAGGTAATAATTGACATTAAACCGCACAGTTGTCTTTCGCAAAGCACCAAAATTTCCTTGCCGACTTGAGGAAAGACACAGTTTAAACAAACGAGACAAGTGATCGAGAATGTTGAAGTGATACATTGTATCTAATGAACAATTTTATATGACTGGCTTTTATATGACTGCTTTTGAAAATGACGTAAAGTCGAAACGCGTAAGGTGTTTGGAAAAATAGAAGTGTGGTCGAGACATAAGAAAAGTTATCCAAAGTGCTTGCAAATAGCCGCATCGCTTCACAGCATTTTCATGCAAATTGCAGGAGTTACTGCAGGTGTCGGCCAGCTTCTCTCAGTACCGGCTTATGACACCCTTCCCAACTAAATCAGTGTGTACATCCAGGACAGGGTGGTGCAACATCGTACAGATAAGTGATCTGATACTGCCAAGTTATTTGTAAGTCTGACTCTATTTTGTGATCAGTGGAATAACATCACACCATATCCTCTCAACGCGTGAATTTTCGTTTCCTACTTCCCTTATGAGTGCATCACAGCATTTGTCAGACAGTGTAATTTTGTCCCTAAAAATCTTAGGAAAAGTGCGTGGTACTTATGGAACGGTTTCTTTTAGTGTCATAGCCCTTTTTTCCTTTTTTTTTTTTCATCAGTCTTCTGACTGGTTTGATGCGGCACGCCACGAATCCCTCTCTTGTGCTAACCTTCTCACCTCAGAGTAACACTTGCAACCTACGTCTTCAATTATTTAGTGGATGTATTCCAACCTCTGTCCTCCTCTACAGTTACTACTACATGGAAGTCATGCCCTCATGTCTTAACAGTTTTTTTCCACATATTCCTTTCCCCTCTGATTCTCCACAGAACCTCCTCATTCTTCATCAGTGCACCTAATTTTCGACATTCGCCCGTGCACCACATCCCAAATGCTTAGATTCTCTTCTGCTCCGAATTTTCCTCAGTCCATGTTTCACTACCACACAATGCTGTGCTCCAAACGAGTATTCTCAGAAATTTCTTCCTCAAATTAAGGCCTATGTTTGAGACTAGTAGACATGTCTTGTCCAGGAATGCCCTTTTTGCTAGTGCTACTCCGCTTTTGATGTCCTCCTTGCTCCGTCCGTCATTGGTTATTTTGCTGCCTAGGTAATAGAATTCCTAATGTTGATCTACTTCTTGACCATCAATCCTGGTAAGTTTCTCGCTGTTCTCGTTTCGGCTACTTCTCATAATTTTCGTCTTTCTTCGATTTACTCTCAGTCCATATTCTGCACTCATTAGACTGTTTATTCCATTCAACAGGTCGTGTAATTCTTCTTCACTTTCATTTAGGACAGTAATATCAGCCAGTCGTATCACTGACATCGTCCCACGTTAAATTTTAATCCCACTCCTGAACCTTTCTCTTATTTCCATCATTGCTCCTTCGATGTACAGACTGAACAGTAGGGGCGAAAGACTACATCCCTTACACCCTCTTTAATCCGAGCAGTTCGTTCTTGGTCGTCCACCCTTATTATTCCCTCTTGGCTCTTGTACATATTGCACATTACCCGTCTCTCCATATAGCTTATCTCTCTTTTTCTCGGAATTACGAAGATTTTTCACCATTTTACACTGTCGAACGCATTTTCCAGGTCGACAAGTCCTACGAACGTGTTATGATTTTTCGTTAGTCTTGCCCATTTGTTCTGGCTTAAAGTCAAGCGTCGGCACGCCAGGCGGGAACGTTAGAGCACAGAGGGCTGTGAGGAGACGTCAGCCAATAGCACGCTAACCGACCCCATTCCACGACGACAACGCAACGGCAGCGCCCTCTAAACGATGAGGACATAAGCGCTGCACCACATGGCCGCAGCCTAGTTGAAGATTAGCCAGCTCTACGAGTTCTGTATCAGCGAGTTCAAGAATAGCAGCCGCGCGGGATTAGTCGAGCGGTCTAAGGTGCTGCAGTCATGGACTGTGCGGCTCGTCCCGGCGGAGGTTCGAGTCCTCCCTCGGGCATGTGTGTTTGTCCTTAGGATAATTTAGGTAAAGTAGTGTGTAAGCTTAGGGACCGATGACCTTAGCAGCTAAGTCCCATACGATTTCACACACACACACACACACACACACACGCTCAAGAATAGCATCAAGACTAGTTTTTCACTTCTGCTATGTAGCACTGTGTATACTGAAGAAATTTCTTGTTTTGTCTGTCGGCCTTTGCTTGCGACACGTCTGTTTAACACAAAGTTAAGTACTGTAATCATTTCCTTTTGTAATAAAATTCACTAATACGATTTGTTTGAATTGTTGTCTAGCGATCAGGGAAGGCAGGTTTCCTAGCCACCTCACATTTGCCGAGTAGGCAGGATACGACACCATTATCAACCGCAACATCAAATTGCCTCTCTGGTGCCTTTACCTTTTGTAAAGCCAAACTGATCGTCATCTAGCACATCCTCAATTTTCTTTTCCATTTTTCTGTGTGTTATTCTTGTAACTTTGATGCACGAGCTGTTAAGCTGATTGTGCGATAATTCACGCACTTGCGAGTTCTTGCAGTCTTCGGAAATGTGTGGACGTTATTTTTCCGAAAGTCAGGTGGTATGTCGCCAGATTCATCCATTCTACACACCGAAGTGAATAGTCGTTTTGTTGCCATTTCCCCAATGGTTTTAGAACTCCTGATGGGATGTTATATATCCTTCGTGCCTTATTTGATCTTTAGTGCTCCAAAGCTCTCTTATATTCTCATTCGAATACTGGATCCCCTATCTCTTCTAAATCAACTCCAGTTTCATCTTCTTTCACATCAGACACATCTTCCCCCCTCATAGAGACCTTAAATGTACTGTTTCAAAGCTGTCCATTGTAATATTCAACTCTGATCTGAATACCGTTCATTTTCTATTAGTTTTAGTTTAAATAGTTCCCAAATAGTCTTCCCTGAGTGCATTTGAAGTGTACCGAACAGTGAAGCAGGAAATCTACCGCAGTCAGCTGTTGACTGCTGGAGGTATCACCGACAGTCCTCGTTCCCTGGGTGTGCAGTCAGAAGTCAGACAAGTAGCCGCCGGAGGAGACCCCTCGTATCAAGAGGCACATGTACGTACACACATGTGTAGAGGGCAGGAGGGTCGCGTTTATTTGGAGGTGTGACGTCGTGCCTTTGTCCCACTGCGCAACCTGAAGTTAGGCCGTGGCCATAAATCGCGATGAGCGCAGGTGCCGGCTAACCCCTGCTGCCGAGACGTGTCGCGACTCTGGCTCACCGCCCAACAGGTGTGACGCTGAGCTGACGTGAGCCGAGCTGCGCAGAGCAGACTCGCTTTCGTGTCGGCCGGCGGTCCTTGTTCGGAGGGACGCGCCGTGTTAGGCTGGCCGAACACGATACTGGACTGAGAGGCTGTTCCTTGTCTGACTGTACGCCACTCACTCAGGAAGCGAGGACTTTGAGTAATGGTGCCAACACGTAACAGATGACGGCGGTAGATTTCCTGCTTCAGGTGTGACGTATGTTTATTTCACTGTTCGGTACGCTTCGAAATGGAGAAGTTTTTGCTTCTCTTGATCCTACCGTAGAATTCGTTTGAACGAGACCACGAATAAACTAAGAATTTACGGCTCATTATTTTTTTATTTTCATATTGACTAACAGGGATGGCACAACTACTTCATATCTCTCTGCCTACCTCCCCCCCCCCCCCCCAACCTTTTTTCTTTTACTGGCACTTTGTTATCGCCAGGAGCTCACAGTGCCACACCAAAGTCGGCAACGCGAATCGACACCACAGTCATTACCGAAATGCAGCGACCAATGGGAGGCACTCCAGAAGACCACACATCCCTCTCAACATGCAGTGCCCTCACACTGAGGTCAATATAGTGAAGAGCAAGCAAGATGGTTCAAATGTTTCAAATGGCTCTGAGCACTATGGGACTTAACTTCTAAGGTCATCAGTCCCCTAGAACTTAGTACTTAAACCTAACTAACCTAAGGACATCACACACATCCATGCCCGAGGCAGGATTCGAACTTGCGACCGTAGCGGCCGCGCGGTTCCAGACTGTAGCGCCTTTAACCACTTGGCCACCACGGCCGGCAGCAAGCAAGAGCACTCCCCAGTTTGTGACATCTGAAGGAGTCAGCATCATAGTGTAAAATGGTTCAATGGCTCTGAGTACTATGGGACTTAACTTCTGAGCTGATCAGTCCCCTAGAACTTCGAACTACTTAAACCTAGCTAACCTAAGGACATCACACACATCCATGCCCGAGGCAGGATTCGAACCTGCGACCGTAGCGGCCGCGCGGTTCCAGACTGTAGCGCCTAGAACCGCTCAGCCACCTGTGCCGGCATCATAGTGTAGAAGGGCGGCCATATTTATGGGCAAGACGGGAGGGGGGTGGCGAAGGCCCGCTCTCAGGGAAAGGAAAAAATGTAGCATAAACAGGAGTTTTTATCTCAAGAAAACGAAAAATCAGTATTAGACACGTTTTTAACATGGCCAGAACTGAAAATTTTTCATACTTACTTGCAAGTTACCATTCGTTTCCCAAAATATTAAAAGTACACCATAAACATACACCCCAACCCCTTATAAACTACTGAATGGGCGCCCTAGTAAACAGGACCAACGAGTTGCTAAAGTTGCTGATGAATTTGTACTTGTAGTAAATGTTGAACATTATACCTCAAGAGAACAGTTTGCTAATTAGTGCATCAAGTAATGCTTTGCTACTCAGAGACAGCTGTAAATTATACAGTACTTCTGTGGTAAGGAGGTATGTCAAAGTTATGTAAATCTTTTACTTACAAGGGAACCTCCCCATCGCACCCACCTCAGATTTAGTTATAAATTAGCACAGTGGATAGGCCTTGAAAAACTGAACACAGATCAATGGAGAAAACAGGAAGAAGTTGTGTGGAACTATGAAAAAAATAAGGAAAATATACGAACTGAGTAGTCCATGTGCAAGATAAGCAACATGAAGGATAATGTGAGCTGCGGAGTGTCGTGGTCCCGTGGTTAGCGTGACCAGCTGCGGCGCGAGAGATCCTTGGTTCAAGTCTTCCCTCGAACGAAAAGTTTAATTTTTTATTTTCAGACAGTTATTATCAGTCCGTCCGTCCGTCCGCTGCGAGGTAACTGCGCCGTAGTATGGGGACGCTACGCCTAAACAACATATTACTGTCATGTGACGCACATGCCGTCACCAGTGTCGTATAGAATATATCAGACGTGTTTTCCTGTGGAGAAATAGGTTGACCTATGACCTTGTGATCAAATGTTTTCGGTTCCCAATGGAGAGGCACGTCCTTTCATCTACTAATCGCACCGTTTTGCGGTGCGGTCGCAAAACACAGACACTAAACTTATTAGAGTGAACAGAGACGTCAATGAACGAACGGACAGATCATAACTTTGCGAAAATAAAGAAAGTAAACTTTTCACTCGAGGGAATACTTGAACCAAGGACCTCTCGTTCCGCAGCTGCTCACGCTAACCACGGGATCACATCGCTCCTGAGCTCACCCCATCCTTGATGTTGCCTATCTTGCGCATGGACGACTCAGTTTGTATATTTTGCTTGGTTTTTTCATAGTTCCACATAACTTCTTCCTGTTTTCTCGATTGATCCGTGTTCAGTTTTTCAAGGCCTATCTACTGTGCCAACTTATAACTAAATCTGAGGGGGGTGCGATGGGGAGGTTCCGTTGTTAGTTATGTAATGAAATGAACTAATATTTCATGTGTTCTAATTTGATGAGCCTCCTTCCACAGCAGTCAAAGGACCCACAGTTAAGGCTGGACGAGAGTTTGGTCGTAACAGCTTCCATCATTTGTCTCTGATTTTTGATCCCGTTATATTCTAGTTCCTTTCTTATTTATGTGATCGAGGCTATTGTACACACTAATGTTTACTTTGTTATCTTATCCCCTTTCATTCAACAGAAATAGCCCCAAAAAGAATACCTTTCACTTAGCAGTGTCTTTGATGTTTTAGGTATGTTTTCGTAAAACTCTTAGTTGCAACTGTAGAAGTTATCAGTGGGGTGGGGCGTTGCGGAAGGGTGGGAGGTTGGCAGGTGGGGGTTGGGAGGTCTGGTAATGTGCATATTCAGGAATCTTGCTTAAATAACGAAATTAGAAAACAGAATGCAAACAAAGTTGAGCAGAATGAAGTTACGAAACCGTCAAAGTTGCTCAGAAGTTCATTTCGATGTAAATGGAGACCAGTTTCAGACCTTAGTCCATTATCAAATCATCCACATAAATGCTGCCATCATGTGTTTACGCTCGCCACATTGCTTATACGAGAGGCTAAGATCAAAGTACTAACCACGTACGACAATCCAGCGGTGTGTGCAACAAAACAGTGTTACATGAGCATTGAACGTCGTTAGGAAATCTGCAACTACCATAATTCCTCAGATATCGTAGAAGTTAGGTCAAGTACGGTGCGCGGATAAGACTGTAGCAGCGAGGTTATGAACGGGTGAACTGTAAGGTTATGCCATTTGGTTGGTTGAGTTAAAAGGCTTCAAGAGTCAGTAGGTACAAATGAAACATTGGTGAGTAAGTGCTGTAACTGTAAACAGTGTAAATATTAAGATAGCCTAAAAGTGAAACAAAATTTATAGTTATATGTGCAGTTACCTGATGTAGAGTTATGTTCGCAGATTTGGGGTACGAGAACATAGCCCTTTAAAACTGCGGCATCGTGTCATACATATAGGAAAGTGGTAAGCTGTAGTTAATTAGAATAACATGTCATAACTCAAATAACATGTGGAAACGTGTGTACAATATCAGAAAAAATTAAACTCACTGAGTCTGAAAAATTGGGTAGTAAAAACAGTGACGATCAGTTAGCGCTGGTGGACGTGCTAGGAGCTCCATAGCATTTATAGCAGTGGTCTCCAACTTAGGGGTAATTACCTCCTGAGGATTGAAAACAAATTCTCTGAGGGTAAAAACGATATGGTTACTATTATTACAATTCTGTAAGGCTCTACTTTTCATTATGTAAGAGATCAATAACCAGTTTTTGTCAATTAGTAGCATTAATGCGGTGGAGGTTACTGGTCCTTCACATAGTCCACCCACTACACAAATATGCTGTGCTTTGTCACGCCATTGCTGATGATAAATGGAGACATATACGTAACGAAAGTTAAATATCTCAAGAAAATGTCTACAAGTTGTAGATAGTATCTGCAGTAGCCCAAAATTGCTTCATTATTCGATTTGAAACAGATAAATGAATTAACAGCACGGCACAGCAGTAACTGCATAAGGGTTACTATAATGCTGTATACAGTATTATTATTACTGTTACTATTAGTGGCTGTGATCAGACACAAATCATTAATGGCCTGAAGTCTTCCAGCTCATGCAACCAAGTTGATGACACGAATAGTATATATGCGAGGGTTATTCGGAAAGTAAGGAACGATCGGTCGTGAAATGTAAAATACAGTGAAAATCTGATGAAGCTTTGCAGGGATGCATTGGGCACTGTCTAGTACGTCCACCGATCGCATCATGTCGCTCTTTTCAGTTCTGAGCTCATACTGAGACCGTAAAGATGGCTAGAAATTAGCGTCTCCAGCCAAGTATGAGGACCTGGAGAAAGATTTCGCCTGAAGCTATGCAATCCACATAACATGTCTGTCATGCGGTTCGTCCTACACGACAATTCTCGGCCGCACTCTGCAGGGGAAATGATGCTCCTGCAGCGTTTTCGATGGGAAGCGTTTGATCACCCACAATACAGCTACCCCTGAGGTTCATCTCTGCTCAAATGAACCGCTGGCTATGAAGACAATATTCTGACACAGACAACAATTGTCAAAAAGCACTGTCGGCTGTATTCTATAACGAGGAAATTAAAAAGCTGGTACAATGCTACGACAGATGTCTCAGTCTGAGCAGTAGCTGGGAGGTTTAGCTAACTGTTTCAAATAAAACAGTTTCGATTTTCACCGTGGTTTCCATTTCGCAACCAATCGTTCCTTCTTTCCGAATAGCTCTCGTAAGAATGGATTAGGGAAGGTTAAGGCACCAGAGAGGCAATGCTCACGTTGCGGTTGATAATGGAAGCACGACTAAAGAAAAATCAAGATACGTTCATAGGATCTGTCGATCTGGAAAAAGCGTTCGACAATGTAAACCTACAGTGTACTGGGTCCCGTGCAAATGTCAACACGTTCCCTCTCCGTGCAAGTGTCACTCAGTGCAAGTGTCACAAAGCCGCTACTGCTGCCTGCTGCTACGGATAGGCGTCGTCTCATGACCGCTCGATGTACAATGGGCGGCGCTGTCTGCCAGGGAGTTGCCGTAGGACTGCAGACCCGCTGAGTTTGATTCGAGTCCAGCAGCGTATTTTGAGTGCCTTGTGAGGCTATAGGACTGTGGGCGACGAAAGGTACATTAGTTGATTGTAGAATATTCCACGTTACATATCAAGCACCCTAAAAAAATGGGGAGGGGACATTTGAAGTTTAAAATTATTGGGAGGCGTGCAACGCTGCAGCAATATCTACATCCACTTTTACATCAACATCTACATCGATACTCTGCAATCCACCTTACGGCGCGTGGCGGAGGGTACCCTGTATCAATACTAGGCATTTCCTTTGCTGTTCCACTCGCAAATATAAACGGAAAAATGACTGCCTATATGCCTCCGTATGACCCTAATTTCTCGTATCTGATATTCGTGGTCTTTACGCGCAGAGTATATTGGAGGCAACAGAATCGTACCGTAGTCAGCTTCAAATGCCGGTTCTCAATACTGTTTCTCGACCCGAATGTCGCCGTACCTCCAGCTATTGCCATTTGAGTTCATGAAGCGTCTTCGTAACACTTGCGTGTTGTTCGAACCAACCTGTGGCAAATCGGAAAACTAATTCTCCCTTTTGTGACTTTTTATATTATAATATAAATACAGATTCGATTAAACCTTTTAATAGATCAGATAGGTAGACAGGAACTGACTTGCTGTTTTCATTCGTATTAAATGATCTATAAGCGTATTAATAACTCAAATTTTCTTTATATTATTAAGTAAATAGTTGTTTCATTTGCAGCAGTGTTACTGAAGTGTCAATCTCACACAGTATCCAGTGGAAAAGCAAATACCTCGAAGAAGTTAGTCAAACTAACGAAACCTCCTGGCAAATTAAAACTGTGTGCCCGACCGAGACTCCAACTCGGGACCTTTGCCTTTCGCGGGCAAGTGCTCTACCATCTGAGCTACCGAAGCCCGACTCACGCCAGGCCCTCACAACTTTACTTCCGCCAGTATGTCGTCTCCTACCTTCCAAACTTTACAGAAGCTCTCCTGCGAACCTTGCAGATATAGCACTCTTGAAAGAAAGGATACTGCGGAGACATGGCTTAGCCATTTTACTGGCCGAAGTAAAGCTGTGAGGGCCGGGCGTGAGTCGTGCTTCGGTAGCTCAGATGGTAGAGCACTTGCCCGCGAAAGGCAAAGGCCCGAGTTCGAGTCTCGGTCGGGCACACAGTTTCAATCTCCCAGGAAGATTCATATCAGCGCACACTCGGCTGCAGAGTGAAAATCTCATTCGGGAAACTATCGAAAGGTTAGAACGTAAAAGTAAAGTCTTCCAGAGGATCGAACGAAAATGTCAGTTATAACGTCGGGGTTCACATTAATATGTCAGTTAATGAACAGGTTTGCCAGTCCATCCGGCCTCTCTTGTTTCATTATCGAACGCAAGTAAGTTTTCAGTCGACGCAGGCTGCTAAAACTTCGCTCACAGCTGCAGGGTGATATAAGAAGGATATACACTCCTGGAAATTGAAATAAGAACACCGTGAATTCATTGTCCCAGGAAGGGGAAACTTTATTGACACATTCCTGGGGTCAGATACATCACATGATCACACTGACAGAACCACAGGCACATAGACACAGGCAACAGAGCATGCACAATGTCGGCACTAGTACAGTGTATATCCACCTTTCGCAGCAATGCAGGCCGCTATTCTCCCATGGAGACGATCGTAGAGATGCTGGATGGAGTCCTGTGGAACGGCTTGCCATGCCATTTCCACCTGGCGCCTCAGTTGGACCAGCGTTCGTGCTGGACGTGCAGAACGCGTGAGACGACGCTTCATCCAGTCCCAAACATGCTCAATGGGGAACAGATCCGGAGATCTTGTTGGCCAGGGTAGTTGACTTACACCTTCTAGAGCACGTTGGGTGGCACGGGATACATGCGGACGTGCATTGTCCTGTTGGAACAGCAAGTTCCCTTGCCGGTCTAGGAATGGTAGAACGATGGGTTCGATGACGGTTTGGATGTACCGTGCACTATTCAGTGTCCCCTCGACGATCACCAGTGGTGTACGGCCAGTGTAGGAGATCGCTCCCCACACCATGATGCCGGGTGTTGGCCCTGTGTGCCTCGGTCGTATGCAGTCCTGATTGTGGCGCTGACCTGCACGGCGCCAAACACGCATACGACCATCATTGGCACCAAGGCAGAAGCGACTCTCATCGCTGAAGACGACACGTCTCCATTCGTCCCTCCATTCACGCCTGTCGCGACACCACTGGGGGCGGGCTGCACGATGTTGGGGCGTGAGCGGAAGACGGCCTAACGGTGTGTGGGACCGTAGCCCAGCTTCATGGAGACGGTTGCGAATGGTCCTCGCCGATACCCCAGGAGCAACAGTGTCCCTAATTTGCTGCGAAGTGGCGGTGCGGTCCCCTACGGCACTGCGTAGGATCCTACGGTCTTGGCGTGCATCCGTGCGTCGCTGCGGTCCGGTCCCAGGTCGACGGGCACGTGCACCTTCCGCCGACCACTGACGACAACATCGATGTACTGTGGAGACCTCACGCCCCACGTGTTGAGCAATTCGGCGGTACGTCCACCCGGCCTCCCGCATGCCCACTATACGCCCTCGCTCAAAGTCCGTCAACTGCACATACGGTTCACGTCCACGCTGTCGCGGCATGCTACCAGTGTTAAAGACTGCGATGGAGCTCCGTATGCCACGGCAAACTGGCTGACACTGACGGCGGCGGTGCACAAATGCTGCGCAGCTAGCGCCATTCGACGGCCAACACCGCGGTTCCTGGTGTGTCCGCTGTGCCGTGCGTGTGATCATTGCTTGTACAGCCCTCTCGCAGTGTCCGGAGCAAGTATGGTGGGTCTGACACACCGGTATCAATGTGTTCTTTTTTCCATTTCCAGGAGTGTATTTGAAGCAGTGTTCGAATGTTTGGGAAGAAATTCTCCGAGCACGTCTCTAAAGATTCGACTGAATTCTGCGGCTTATCACTCTGGTTAACATTTTCCCATTTCTTGTTCCATCTCTCGAATTCACTTCTCACAACAGTTTCTGGATCTCTCTGCAGGCTCCCGAAGAGAGGTATCTTTATACCTCCGTAAATAACTGTTTCTGGCTTAGAAATGTTTATAGTGCAGATGAAATGCTTAATGGCATTTCATTTTTGAAGAAGTGAAATAAAGAATTAAATGATTCGCTTTACATGTAATATTCCAGTGATTGGGGAGCTATGGTGATCCTGTTTCTACCTACAGTACAGTCGAAGTAAAGATGTAGAATATTGAATGCACTGGCTTACCACCTGCCTTCTTCATTGATAACACTCATACGTTGTACCGAGCAAGCTGAAAATTTACTTCCAGTAGCTAACTGGGTCGAAAGCTGTCTTATAAGTCGATCGATGAAAAATCTATAATTAATTGAATCCAAGCTCCTGCCTTTACTTTATTACGTGGTTGGAGGTGATTCCTATGATATGATTGGACAGGTTCTTGAGGAACACTCTCGTACTGTTAGGTCTGCTCCACTCCACGTAACCCTTCCAGCTAAAATCGTTCGCTGTCTTTTTTCTACGTGAAAGTATCTGTTTACTTCACACAAGTTTGCGGGAAAGATACTAACCTTGAGTCTATTCTATTCTGTTTCGAAATATCCCAGACGCGGCCATGTAGAACCTAAAGTTTTCCTTGTATATCTAAGTATGGCACTGAGACTTGAGACAAAGGAAAATAATCAATTGAAACCTGCCCGTGAATGATCTGTTTTCAGCTATACGGAAATCTTTACCCAAATACAGATTTAGTAATCTTATGAAACGGTTCACAATCTGCTCTGCTTTACAAGAGCCTAAGCCTCATACAGTGTTGTGAATCTTCCTCTGCTGTTTCTTACTTCCTTACACCAGCAACAACTTTCTCATGCCTTCCATACACAAGTAAGAATGAATAATATGAAGAAAGCATTTGGTAGTACAAAATTTCCATTGTATCTATATAATGGTTGCGGTCAGGGGTAGGGCTGTTGATTAAAGAACGATTTGCCGGGATTTCACCAAATATATGGGTATATCCATATCGAAATTGCAATATCGAGTGCCGAAACTCGTACTTTATATCCTATTTTTTGCGCAATTTTTGGTAAATATATGAAATTGTTCTTCTGAAATTCTAAGAGAACATAATTTTGCTTTCACTGTGTGATGGAGTCTTACTACTTTTTGAGCTTTCATCACATCCAGTCTTTCTCTTTGACTGTGTGAAGCAAGTATAGTTGGCACAAAAGAGGAAGTCCGACTGCAGTGGGAGGTGGCGGTGGAATAACAATATTTCCGATGTGAAGAAATAGCGTACCAGTTCCATTAAAAAGCCGGCCGTTGTGGCCGAGCGGTTGTAGGCGCTTCAGTCTGGAAACGCGCGACCGCTACGGCCGCAGGTTCGAATCCTGCCTCGGGCGTGGATGCATGTTGTGTCCTTAGGTTAGTTAGGCTTAAGTAGTTCTAAGTTCTAGGGGACTGATGACCTCAGATATTAAGTCCCACAGTGCTCAGAGTCGTCTGAACCATTTTTTTTTTCATTAAAAAACAAATTTTAACGGAAGTAGAGTGCTATTTCTTCATATCGGCATTCTTCAAAAACAGTTACTGAAAATGATGAACAAAACTCTAATTTACAAGATTGGTCTTTGCTGTGGGCGGAGACGTGTGAGGGGAAATGCTGACGCAATCGGCACTCGGCGTTACCAACAACTGCAACGTTTAACATCACCACTCAATTTTGACACTGCAACTGCTAGGTTGCTGGCGTTTGGAGAAATGAAAAAAAAAAAAAAAATTAAATTAAATTAAAAAAAGCAGGGAAGTCGACATGAAGTGTTCAGGACAAATCCCATATGATATGTACTGAAACCGAATGACGGACCCATCGAACACCTTTTATTGTGCCACTTACATGCAGCTGCCATAGTTAGCAAAGTGATTATCGCCAGGCATGAATGTGCATCGTTTTCCTTTCTATTCTTGCTCTAAGGGGCATAAGCAGGCTACTAGTTTGTTCATGTACAAAATAACTAATAACAAGTCAATACGTAAATATACAGCTGCCTAGGGTTACAAGTGAAGCCCCAAAATCAAGACACGCCTTTGTGGTAGCCACAGGTACTCTGGTCAGCGTCTGTTGGCTCTGTGAGCTCGGCTGTGATTGAATCTTCTGGAACTCAAAACTCCAGTCGAAATTACGCGAGATCCTTCGTGATTTCACCTCCAAAACCTCAACACAAACCAATAATCATGACAGAACAATGGGAAAGAATCCACTACTCTGGGCCTGAATCAGTAACACTGGGTAATGGAGCTGATCATCGGATTACAGGGGATCAGAGAAGGATCGGAGCTTCTCAAAAACCCTCAAGATAAAGAGAAAAATTTACATGGGAACACTCAACACACTACTGAAGCCTGGTAAATAGAAACAATTAACAAACACCATGGATAAATTCAACATCAAAATTATGGGAAAACACGATTTGCAGATGAGAACCACTTTGATTCGGAAAATTACAGAATATACAAGGGGAAAACAGCCATAAGAATTCCAGGAAGTAATCTGAAACTCTTCGGAACAGCATTTGTAGTACATAAATCGATATTGGAATGTGTAATAAATTACACCTAAAAATCGGAAAAAATTTCACCATCCTCGATACGATCTGGAAACAAAGCCTTTACACTAATTAGTGCACATACCCCCACAAATGTAGATTAAAACTGAAGAAACTGCAAAAAGGTGGGAATTTAAGGATGGGACCTGGATAAACTGAAAGAACCAGAGGTTGTACAGAGTTTCAGGGAGAGCATAAGGGAACAATTGAAAGGAATAGGGGAAAGAAATACAGTGGAAGAAGAATGGGTAGCTCTGAGGGATGAAGTAGTGAAGGCAGCAGACGATCAAGTAGGTAAAAAGAAGAGGGTTAGTAGAAATCCTTGGGTAACAGAAGAAATATTGAATTTAATTGATGAAAGGAGAAAATATAAAAATGCAGTAAATGAAGCAGGCAAAAAGGAATACAAACGTCTCAAAAATGAGATCGACAGGAAGTGCAAAATGGCTAACCAGGGATGGCTAGAGGACAAATGTAAGGATGTAGAGGCTTATCTCACTAGGGGTAAGATAGATACTGCCTACAGGAAAATTAAAGAGACCTTTGGAGATAAGAGAACCACATGTATGAACATCAAGAGCTCAGATGGAAACCCAGTTCTAAGCAAAGAAGGGAAAGCAGAAAAGTGGAAGGAGTATATAGAGGGTTTATACAAGGGCGATTCACTTGAGGACAATATTATGGAAATGGAAGAGGATGTAGATGAAGATGAAATGGGAGATACGATACTGCGTGAAGAGTTTGACAGAGCACTGAAGGACCTGAGTTGAAACAAGGCCCCCGGAGTAGACAACATTCCATTGGAACTACTGACGGCCTTGGGAGAGCCAGTCCTGACAAAACTCTACAATCTGGTGAACAAGATGTATGAAACAGGCGAAATACCCTCAGACTTCAAGAAGAATATAGTAATTCCAATCCCAAAGAAAGCAGGTGTAGACAGATGTGAAAATTACCGAACTATCAGTTTAATAAGCCACAGCTGCAAAGTACTAACACGAATTCTTTACAGACGAATGGAAAAACTAGTAGAAGCCGACCTCGGGGAAGATCAGTTTGCATTCCGTAGAAATACTGGAACACGCGAGGGAATACTGACCTTACGACTTATCTTAGAAGATTAAGGAAAGGCAAACCTACGTTTCTAGCACTTGTAGACTTAGAGAAAGCTTTTGACAATGTTGACTGGAATACTCTCTTTCAAATTCTAAAGGTGGCAGGGGTAAAATACAGGGAGCGAAAGGCTATTTGGCCGGCCGAAGTGGCCGTGCGGTTAAAGGCGCTGCAGTCTGGAACCGCAAGACCGCTACGGTCGCAGGTTCGAATCCTGCCTCGGGCATGGATGTTTGTGATGTCCTTAGGTTAGTTAGGTTTAACTAGTTCTAAGTTCTAGGGGACTAATGACCTCAGCAGTTGAGTCCCATAGTGCTCAGAGCCATTTGAACCATTTGAAAGGCTATTTACAACTTGTACAGAAACCAGATGGCAGTTATAAGAGTTGAGGGGCATGAAAGGAAAGCAGTGGTTGGGAAGGGAGTAAGACAGGGTTGTAGCCTCTCCCCGATGTTATTCAATCTCTATATTGAGCAAGCAGTAAAGGAAACAAAAGAAAAATTTAGAGTAGGTATTAAAATCCATGGAGAAGAAATAAAAAATTTGAGGTTCGCCGATGACATTGTAATTCTGTCAGAGACAGCAAAGGACTTGGAAGAGCAGTTGAACGGAATGGATGGTGTCTTGAAGGAAGGATATAAGATGAACACCAACAAAAGCAAAACGAGGATAATGGAATGTAGTCGAGTTAAGTCGGGTGATGCTGAAGGTATTAGATTAGGAAATGAGACACTTAAAGTAGTAAAGGAGTTTTGCTATTTGGGGAGCAAAATAACTGATGATGGACGAAGTAGAGAGGATATAAAATGTAGACTGGCAATGGCAAGGAAAGCGTTTCTGAAGAAGAGAAATTTGTTAACATCGAGTATAGATTTAAGTGCCAGGAAGTTATTTCTGAAAGTATTTGTATGGAGTGTAGCCATGTATGGAAGTGAAACATGGACGGTAAATAGTTTGGACAAGAAGAAAATAGAAGCTTTTGAAATGTGGTGCTACAGAAGAATGCTGAAGATTAGATGGGCAGATCACATAACTAATGAGGAAGTATTGAATAGGATTGGGGAGAAGAGAAGTTTGTGGCACAACTTTACCAGAAGAAGGGATCGGTTGGTAGGACATGTTCTGAGGCATCAAGGGATCACCAATTTAATATTGCAGGGCAGCGTGGAGGGTAAAAATCATAGGGGGAGACCAAGAGATGAATACACTAAGCAGATTCAGAAGGATTTAGGTTGCAGTAGGTACTGGGAGATGAAGAAGCTTGCACAGGATAGAGTAGCATGGAGAGCTGCATCAAACCAGTCTCAGGACTGAAGACCACAACAACAACAACCCCCACAAATAACTATAACAAGAAGAACGCAGAGATGATAGAGGAATTCTGGGAAGATTTGGAAGAAACTACCAGCTAAATCCCCAATAATCACGTAAAGGTGTTACCAGGGGATTTCAATGCCCAGTTAGGCAAGGAAAGAAAATTCCGAGACACGACAGGGAAACGCACGGCTTACAAGAGAACAAACAAAAATAGAGAGAACTTGATAAATTTCTGCAGGAATTTTGTGCTGAAAATCATGTCAACGCAATTCCAGAAACCACACAGAAAACTAGTAACTTGGAAATCCCCCAACAATGCTCTAGGAGAATTTCAGATAGACCATGTAGCAATATCCATGAAAAACGCGTGAGAAATAATGAACGAAAGAACTAGGAAAGGAGTTTTTGAGTCTGATCATCACCTTCTCCAAATTAAAGCAAAATGTATACCCAACAGACAAATCAACAGAACCAACAGACCTTTCAGAACAGATCCAGAGTACCTGCAACTAAACAAGAAAGAAATAATAGAAGAAATTACGAAAATCAACAGCAACAACTGGACAGAACTATCGGAAAAAATTAGGGAACTGATAAAACTGGGGCAACCACCGAGAAAAAAGAAACATCGAAGGTGGAACATGACATGCGAGAGAGCCATAGAAGACAGAATACAAGGCTGGAAAAAATTTAACAGCCATAGAACACAAGAAAAATGGGAGGAATTGAACAGGATACAGAAAAACACTTCAAAAATAATTCGCAGAGAAAAAAGAGGTTACGAAAACCGCTGGTGGAAGGAGATAGAAGAGGACTTCACCAGAAACAACACACGGAATGTTTACAGAATATTCCGAGAATATATGACAAGATATCAACCTCCAAGCTTATGCTTCAAAAGACAAGATGGAACAGTGGAGGCAAATCCGAAGAAAAACTGAAGCATTAGTTCGATACTTTGACACATTAGTCAACTGCAATGAACCAAAACAGAGATTACGGTTTACAAAACCACAACCTAACCAGGACTCCGAACCCCCAACACACGAAGAAATAGTGAAAATAATAAAATCGTTGAAAAATAACAGAGCACCATGAGAAGATGGACTAATTGCAGAAATATGGAAATTAGACCAAGAAAACATTACACCCAGAATACACAGAATAATCAGAACATCTGGGAAACAGAAAAGGTGCCAGTAGAATGGATGTCAGCCCTAGTACAACCCCCCTCCACAAGAAAGGAGACAAAACAGGCCCTAATAACTATACAGGAATTTCCTTACTGTGACGTAGAAAATTCTATCCAAAGCTGTTAAATCACCTAGAACCTCAGATAGATCCACATATCGGAGACTACCAAGCAGGGTTCAGAAAGGGAAGACCGTGCAGTGAACAGATCTGGTGCCTGAGAACAACATTAACAAAGAGAAAGTCCGGAAACAACACAATAACATTTGTTGACTTCAAGAAGACCTACGATTCAATAGACAGAGAAACACTTTTCCGTACACTGGAAGAAATGAAGGTAGACAAGATCAGAAAACTCCAGGAAACATTAACAAATACAAAATCCAAAGGCGAGATCTCGGAACCGTTCGAAATCAAGACAGGAGTGAGACAGGGAGATGGCCTGTCATCCATTTTATTTAACGCAGTTTTAGAGAAAATAATCAGAACATGGAAGAAAGGAGTCCATGGGGTAAAGATGGGGAAGCACAAAAATAGAAACACCAACATAAAGAGTCTGGCCTTTGCCGATGATATAGCCATCATAACAAATAACAGAAAAGAAGCCAAAGAAGCCCTAGAGACAGTACACAAAATCGCAACCACAACAGGGCTACAAACCTAATATGAAAAAACCCAGTACATGGACAGAAAATACACAGACAGAAACCCATTGGTAACAAAGTATGGAAACATAGCAGAAGTAGAAACTTGCAAATACCTGGGAGAGATTATACAGAAAACAGGACTAAATTCGACACCCAATGAAGAAAAAGTTGCAAAGCTACAAAACGCTTACAGACTTACATGGAACCATTACAACAAAAGAAGTATTTCCATTAATGCCAAATTAAAACATTACAAAACAGTAGTCTTACTAGAAGCCTTGTATGCCTCAGACACGACAGTAATCAGGGGACGAACGAAAATCAAGGAAATGGAAAAGCAAGAGAGGAAAATTCTGAGAGTGATCTACGGGCCAGTTCAGAGACAGGGGATCGGATAAAAAGACCGACAAAAGAACTGTACAAACACACAGAGACAATTACAGACAACATCAGGAAAAGAAGGGCTAAGTTCTATGGGCACGATTATAGGATGAATGAAAATAGGCTGGTCAAGAAGGTTTTTAACATAGTGATGAGTAATACGATGAAAACTAACCGGGCAAAGGAAACCATGGGAGACCTCAAGTAATTAAGTATATCCACAGAAGAAATAACAAACAGAGAAAATCAGGAAACAGAAATTCGTAGAAACACCAAAAGAGATGAAACCACGAAAGAAATGGACAGGAGAGAGGAAGAAAAAACAAAGCGAATATATGGGAGGTTTTTGGGAAGTGAAAATAAAGAGACAAAAAAAGTGCCATGAAAACTGATTGTGTTTTAACGCTCTCCTAAATGGGGAATTAACGACAATAATAACAATAAATATATAGCTCTAAAACCGTCAGTATATTTACAGTGTGCAGCCGCTATTTTTATAGGCCGGCATGTCGATATTTTTTCGTCGATATATCGGGGTTCGATAAAGATACTTTTTTAAATATCGATATATCACAATCACGATAATTTTCAAAGTATCAACAGTCCTAGTCATAGCCCTCACCCCCCCCCCCACCCTCCCCACCAGCGTGCGGGCCTGGCCAAGGCACGATCCCAGCCGCATGGGCTATCTGTGTGAAAGCAGCGCGGGTCACCTGAGTAGGCAGGCGCGCCGTGTCACGTGAGAAGCGCACCAGAAGGAAACAGTCAGGTGTGCCGGCGGGATGCGATGCAACGCGACGGGATGTAGACAGTGGGAGCGGGGTAGAGCATAACTAGGCACACGTGTTGCGCAGACTCGCCGCATCCGGGCCCCTGTCCTTGCCGCCTTGCAAAGCACCACACCCTCCTCACAGGCTTTGACCGTACATAGCAAGACTGTTGATATTTTTAAAAATATCCGTTATATGATATATCGATACTTTAAAAAGATACATTATCGCTCCTCGAAATGTCAAGAAAAGATATCAACATATCGACCGAAAATATCGACGTACAGCTCTATAAAAATATCGGCTGCCCATTGTAAATATACTGTTTAGAGATGTATATTTAACTACTAAACTATCAGCTTAATAAGTCACGGCTGCAAAATACTACCATGAATCCTTTACAGACGAATCGAAAAACTGGTAGAAACCGAGCTCGGGGAAGACCAGTTTGGATTCCGCAGAAATGTTGGAACACGTGTGGCAATACTGGTCCTACGACTTATCTTAGAATAAAGATTAAGGAAAGGCAAACGTACTTTTCCAGCAGTTGTAGACTTAGTGAAAGCTTTTGACAATGTTGACTGGAATACTCTCTTTCAAATTCTGAAGGTGGCAGGGGTCAAATACAGGGAGCGAAAAGCTATTTACGATTTGTACTGAAACCAGATGGCAGTTATAAGAGTAGAGAGGTATGAAAGGGAAGCAGTGGTCTGCAAGGGAGTGAGATCCCCGATGATATTCAATCAGCATATTGAGCAAGCAGTAAAGAAACAAAAGAAAAATTTGGAGTAGGAATTAAAATCCATGGAGAAAAAATAAAAACTTTGAGGATACCAATGACATTGTAATTCTGTCGCAGACAGCGAAGGACCCGGACGAGCAATTCAACGGAATGGATAGTGTCTTGGAAGGAGGATATAAGATGAACATCAACAAAAGCAAAACGAGGATATGAATGTAGTCGAATTAAATAAGGTGATAGTGAGGGAATTACACTCCTGGAAATTGAAATAAGAACACCGTGAATTCATTGTCCCAGGAAGGGGAAACTTTATTGACACAGTCCTGGGGTCAGATACATCACATGATCACACTGACAGAACCACAGGCACATAGACACAGGCAACAGAGCATGCACAATGTCGGCACTAGTACAGTGTATATCCACCTTTCGCAGCAATGCAGGCTGCTATTCTCCCATGGAGACGATCGTAGAGATGCTGGATGTAGTCCTGCGGAACGGCTTGCCATGCCATTTCCACCTGGCGCCTCAGTTGGACCAGCGTTCGTGCTGGACGTGCAGACCGCGTGAGACGACGCTTCATCCAGTCCCAAACATGCTCAATGGGGGACAGATCCGGAGATCTTGCTGGCCAGGGTAGTTGACTTACACCTTCTAGAGCACGTTGGGTGGCACGGGATACATGCGGACGTGCATTGTCCTGTTGGAACAGCAAGTTCCCTTGCCGGTCTAGGAATGGTAGAACGATGGGTTCGATGACGGTTTGGATGTACCGTGCACTATTCAGTGTCCCCTCGACGATCACCAGTGGTGCACGGCCAGTGTAGGAGATCGCTCCCCACACCATGATGCCGGGTGTTGGCCCTGTGTGCCTCGGTCGTATGCAGTCCTGATTGAGGCGCTCACTTGCACGGCGCCAAACACGCATACGACCATCATTGGCACCAAGGCAGAAGCGACTCTCATCGCTGAAGAAGACACGTCTCCATTCGTCCCTCCATTCACGCCTGTCGCGACACCACTGGAGGCGGGCTGCACGATGTTGGGGCGTGAGCGGAAGACGGCCTAACGGTGTTCGGGACCGTAGCCCAGCTTCATGGAGACGGTTGCGAATGGTCCTCGCCGATGCCCCAGGAGCAACAGTGTCCCTAATTTGCTGGGACGTGGCGGTGCGGTCCCCTACGGCACTGCGTAGGATCCTACGCTCTTGGCGTGCATCCGTGCGTCGCTGCGGTCCGGTCCCAGGTCGACGGGCACGTGCACCTTCCGCCGACCACTGGCGACAACATCGATGTACTGTGGAGACCTCACGCCCCACGTGTTGAGCAATTCGGCGGTACGTCCACCCGGCCTCCCGCATGCCCACTATACGCCCTCGCTCAAAGTCCGTCAACTGCACATACGGTTCACGTCCACGCTGTCGCGGCATGCTACCAGTGTTAAAGACTGCGATGGAGCTCCGTATGCCACGGCAAACTGGCTGACACTGACGGCGGCGGTGCACAAATGCTGCGCAGCTAGCGCCATTCGACGGCCAACACCGCGGTTCCTGGTGTGTCCGCTGTGCCGTGCGTGTGATCATTGCTTGTACAGCCCTCTCGCAGTGTCCAGAGCAAGTATGGTGGGTCTGACACACCGGTGTCAATGTGTTCTTTTTTCCATTTCCAGGAGTGTAGATTCGGAAATGTGACACTTAATGTAGTAGATGAGTTTTGCTATCTGGGGAGAAAAAAACTGATGATGGTCGAAATTGAGAGGATATAAAATATAGGCTGGCAATGGCAAGGAAAGCGTTTCTGAAGCAGAGAAGTTTGTTAACATCGAGTATAGATTTAATTGGGTTGGGTTGGATTATTTGCGGGACGAGATGAGACAGCGAAGGTCATAAGTCTAATCGGATTAGGGAAGGACGGGGAAGGAAGTCGGCCGTGCCCTTTCAAAGGAACCATCCCGGCATTTGCCTGGTGCCACTTAAGGAAATCACGGAAATCCTAAATCAGAATGGCCAGACGTGGGATTGAACCGTTGTCCTCCCGAATGCGGGTCCAGTGTGCTATAGATTTAAGTGTCAGGACGTCTTTCCAAAAGTATTTGTATGGAGTACAGCCATGTATGGAAGTGAAACATGAATAGTTTAGACAAGAAGAGTCAGTGTGCTATAGATTTAAATGTCAGGACGTCTTTTCCAAAAGTATTTGTATGGAGCGCAGCCATGTATGGAATTGAAACATGAATAGTTTAGACAAGAAGAGCATAGAAGCTTTCGATATGTGGTGGTACAGAAGAATGTTGAAGATTAGATGGGTAGATCACGTAAATAATGAGGAGGTACTGAACAGAATTGAAGAGGAATATGTGGCACAACTTCACTGGAAGAAGGGAGCGGTCGGTAGCACATGCTCTAGGGCATCAAGGGATCAGCAGTTTGTTATTGGAGGGCAACGTGGAGGGTAAAAATCGTAGAGGGAGACCAAGAGATGAATACACTAAGCAGATTCAGAAAGATGTATGTTGCAGTAGGTACTTGGAGATGAAGAAGGCTGCACAGGATAGAGTCGCATGCAGAGCTGCATCAAACCAGTCTCTGGACTGAAGAGTGAAGTACGACATATTTAAGTATTGATTTATTATTAGGTATTCTGTACGTCAACAAGGTAGCAGCATGCTTATCCCCCCTTACAGCAAAAACTGTGAGGAAAATAATGCACGTTCACGCTTGGAGTTAACCACTTTGCTAACAATGGTAATGGCATGTGAGTGGCACAATTAAAGGTGTCCGGTGGTCCGTCGCTCGGTGTCGGCACATATTGGATTTGTCCTGAACACTTCATGTCGACATCCCTGTTTTTTTCATTTCCGCAAACGCCAGCGATCTAGCAGTCGTAGTGTCAAAATTGTGGAGTGCAGTTAAACGTTGCAGTTTCTGTTGGTAGCGTCGAGTGCCGATTGCGTCAGCATTTTCCCTCACACGTCGCTGCCCACAGCAGAGACTAGTCATTCTAATTTTTGTTCATCATTTCCAGCAACTGTTTTTGAAGAACACCGATGTGAAGAAGTAGCATTCTAGTTGCGTTAAGAATTGTTTTTTAACGCAAACTGGTATGCTATTTCTTCACATCGGAAATCTTGTTATCCCTTTCACACCGTAACCCCCAGTGCAAGTGGACTTCTTGTGCCACCTATAATAGCTTCACACAGTGAAAGAGAAAGACTGGACGTGATGAAAGCTCAAAGTAGTGAGACTCTTTCACACAGTAAAAGTTAAATTATGTCTTATTACAATTTCAAAAGATCAATTTCAAATATTAACCGAAAATTGTAAAATGTCGTAATATAAATTAAAAATATCGGCGCTTGACCTTGCCATTTCGATATCGATATATCGCGGACTGAAGAGTCGAGGATGTCGATACATTGTCTAAAAATTATCTATATTTTACCAACAGCTCAAAATGCATAGACATTAACCGCGCTCACCTCCACCAGTGTCGTGTTAAGATTCGAAACAGAAGTGTACAGTGCGTTTAAAATTTGAAATCACGCGGCTTTCTCATTGTTAGCCGAGGAAAATATTTCAGACACACTACTGCTCGGAATCGATCCGAAAAGCTCTCAAGATGTGGCATAAAGGGCGTTAGTGAAACCATACCTTGAGACGTTGATTCCCACACGTTTCTCGACGAAATACGACATTTCGCAGTGCGATGAGCAAGAAGACGATTTACTACTCTACTGGCAGTTCCCGGACAATTTAACCCTACTCTGAAGACGTTGTGGGGCTGCAAGCCTGTTGAACGTGATCTAACCAGTTCGGAGTGTAGTGCGATCATAAGTTTCGCACCAGTATATTGGATGGAACTACTATGGGCCGTTCAAAACCATTCGGTGAAATCTGAGCGTGATCTGAAGCAGCAAAAGGGTGTTTATGTGTTTTCAACATGTTTCGCACCCTGCTGTGACGTGATCACAGAGGGGTGCGACTCTGATATGTGCTGTAACTGGTAGCTGGAAGCAAATGGGCGGAACGAGTGATTTTAGCGTTAGAGGACACTCCAAAAATTAATAAAATGCATCACGGAATAGTATCTGAAATCATTCATTAGCAAAAAATTCTTGAAAATGACAAGGTCGAAACATAGGCGGTTGTCGACGACTTCAGTATTCCCGTTAGTTATTTGATAAATGTATACGCCGAGGAAAACTAAGGTGTTATTTTGGATTTAGTTGTCGAATACATATTCATATGGTCACATAGTCCAATGGAAACATCCCACATCTCCCCTGCCAAAGAAATCTAAAGCTGTTCACGCAGGATCCGGACCGAGCGAGGTGGCGCATTGGTTAGCACATTGGACTCGATTACGCGTGGTTCAAATCTGTGTCCGGCCATCGTGATTTAGGTTTCCCGTGATTTCCCCAAATCGCTTCAGGCAAATGCCAGGATGATTCCTTTGAAAGGGGACAGCCGATTTCCCTCTCCGCCACGCGGTCTAGGGCGCCTTATAATGGTTACCGCGGGTCTTCCCGTCGGAAGTTCTATTCAAATTGTTCAAATGGCTCTGAGCACTATGGGACTTAACAGCTATGGTCATCAGTCCCCTAGAACTTAGAACTACTTAAACCTAAGTAACCGAAGAACGTCACACAACACCCAGTCAACACGAGGCAGAGAAAATCCCTGACCCCGCCGGGAATCGAACACGGGAACCCGGGAGCGGGAAGCGAGAACGCTACCGCACGACCACGAGTTGCGGACTCGGAGGTTCGAGTCCTCCCTTGGGCAAGGGTGTTTGTGTCGTCATTAGCGTAAGCTAGTTTACGTTAGATTAATTAGTGTGTAAGCCGAGGGACCGATGATCTCAGCAGTTTGGTCCCATAGAACCTTACCACAAATTTCCAAAAAATTCACTCTCCTTCCTTCCCTAACAGACCGATGACCTTGCTGTTTGGTCCCCTCCCCCATATCAACCAACCAACAAATCCCGGCAAGGTCATGATGATTTGCTTCTTCCAGTGCATTAGTACTTTGCTTGTCGAGTTCCTCGAGAGAGTAACCACAATAAATACGCAGCGTCATGAAGATCTTCACAGAAAATGCGATGTGCTATAGAGTCAAATCTCCCAGGCATGCTGTCGGACGAAATCATCCTGTTGCACGATAACGCCCGACCGCACTCTACCAGTCGGACGAAGGCAACTTTAAGCAGTTTGGCTGGATAACAGCGCAATGTCCTCTACACAGCCCGGATCCCTCATGTGTGATTTTCTCATCTTTGAGGACCTGAAGAAAGACGAGCGTGGACGTCGGTTTCGGTCGGACGAGGAAGTGCAAGAGTGGACGCAGTTGTGGATCCATCAGCGGCCGACCGTCTCCTGTCTCCCAACGGAATAAATATCTTAACGTGTGAAGTGATAAAGTGTATATCTACATAGACACTCCGGATTGTACTGTATGGTGCGTGGCGGAGGGTATCCTGCTCCAGTAGTAGTCATTTCCTTTCCTGTTCCACTTGGAAATATAGCGAGGGGAAAATGACTATCTATACGCCTCCGCAGGAGTCCTAATTTCTTGTACCTTGTCTTCGCGGTCCTTAAGCTCAGTGTATGTGGTTGATAGTAGAAAGAATCGTTCGGCAATCGGCTTCAAATGCCGATTCTCTAAATTTTTGCAATAGTTTCTCGAAAAGAACGTCACTTTCCCTATAGGGGCTCTCATTTTAGTTCCAAAGGATCTCTGTAATGCCTACGTGTTGTTCCACCCTAGTGGCAACCAATCTAGTAGCCTGCCTCTGAATTGCTTCGATGTCTTCTGTCAATCTCACCTGGCGCAGATTCTAAACTCTCGAGCAGTACTCAAGAACAGGTGGCTCTGTGTCCTATATGCGGACTCCTTCACAGGTGAACGACTATTTTCTAAAATTCTCCCAATAAACCGAAGTCCATCATTCTTCTTCCCTACCAAAGGTTAGTTCCATTTCGTATCGCTTTGAAAGGTTACGCCCACAAACACACATCAAAAAAAGTTTTGCAACACCCCGGTTCCCAGAAATCCTGAAGATAAATGTTGACTGTGGATATTGTATCACAGACACAGTCCCTTTGTTCAGAGATGTCACTAAACCCGCCCAATGATGTAAACAAGCATACATGAGCAGCGCCTATTAGACGGAGGGCTTCGACAACCGATCAGTTCCAATCATTCCACCAGGAAGAAGGTACAGGGCTCGTGTTGGCTGCAGGTCAACCATGCCTAGGCGGTCAATACCGCGATTCGATCGCGTCCGCATTGTTACTTTGTGCCAGGAAGGGCACTCAACAAGGGAAGCGTCCAGACGTCTCGGAGTGAACCAAAGCGATGTTGTTCGGACATGGAGGAGATACATAAAGACAGGAACTGTCGATGACATGCCTCGCTCAAGCCGCCCAAGGGCTGTTACTGCAGTGGATGACCGCTACCTGTGGATTATGGCTCGGAGGAACCCTGACAGCAACGCCACCATGTTGAATAATGCTTTTCGTGCAGTCACAGGACGTCGTGCTACGACTCAAACTGTGCAAAATAGGCTTCATGACGCGCAACTTTATTCCCGACGTCGATGGCGACGTCCATCTTTGGAACCACGACGCCATGTGATGGGTCCAACAACATGCGAATGGACCGCTGAGGACGGACATCACGTTCTCTTTACCGATGAGTGTCGCATATATCTTCAACCAGACAATCGCCGGAGACGTGTTTGGAGGCAACCCGGTTAGGCTGAACGCCATAGACACACTGTCTAGCGAGTGCAGCAAGGTGGAGGTTCCCTGCAGTTTTGGGGTGGCATTATCTGACGCCGACGTACGCCGCTGGTGGTCATGGAAAGCGCCGTAACGGCTATACGATACGTGAATACCATCCTCCGACCGATAGTGCAATCTTGTCGGCATCATATTGGCGAGTCAGTCGTCTCCATGGACGATAATTCGCGCCCCCATCGTGCACATCTTGTGAATGATTTCCTTTAGGATAACGACATCGCTCGAGTAGAGTTTCCAGCATGTTCTCCAGACATGAATCCTACCGAACATGCCTGGGATGGATTGGAAAGGACGACGTGACTCACCAACTACTATGAAGGATCTACGCCGAGTGGAACAATCTGGACCGCCAGTCCCTTGATGAACTTGTGGATAGTATGCCGTGACGAATACAGACATGCATCAATGCAAGAGGACGTGCTACTGGATATTACAGGTACTGATGTGTGCAGCGATCTGGACCACCACCTCTGAAGGTCTCGCTGTATGGCGGTATGATGTGCAATGTGTGGTTCCCACGAGCAATAAAAATGGCGGAAATGATGTTTATGTTGATCTCTATCCCAATTTTCTGTACAGGATCCGGAACTCACGGAATCGACGTGACGCAAAACTTTTTTTGATGTGTGTTGAGAGGCACCCACATGCCTTGCCCATACTGTGGCGTCAAGCAGTCATGCCTACAAGTTGAGTGGTCTGCCAAGCGAGTGGATTTATTCTTACTTATCGCAAAACATCAATGACTGATTATGAGCTCTAGTACTCACAATTAAGTTACAAATTATTCTCATGTTTGAACATTACGCAACGGAAGCGGATAACGCATACTGACTATTAGTAATTTACACAACTCTGATTGTTCACTACGCACTGGCAATATCACATTTTCTTTCTTACTCAACGGCTTTCATCAACACGCGGCCATCGCACTGCATGTGAATGGCGCACACATTATAAATTCTGGATATCATGACTAAACACTATTCGAAGAACAAGGCCACCAATCTCTTTCTTTTCACTATCTTTTTTTTTATTCCGATAAATTCTATTATTCTGTTATTACATTTTTATACAATTATTACACATGAGAAACTCCGCCCAGTGGGCATGGCTTTACATTGGTGATTCTCTATCTTATGGTCTCGTAATTATCTAACGCTACAGTGCACTTTCTGGATAGGATGGTGGATCCTTTGCTATATCTCACACTTCGACTCTCACACCCATCATCACAAAAATTTACTCCAGACCGAGCGGTACAAAAAGGAACATGCATAACCCCTGCCTTTGAACCTATCTTGCTACTCTCCCATGCAAACCACACACACTTAAATTACGTGAAATACATCACACTGGCAACATACAATACAACACAAAGAATAGTCACAACGTTAGAATCACATCACTTTCAGCTTTCCCACTTCAATCAGTATTCATCCCAGTTTCACACGACACTGCCCCACTTCGTAACTTTTCTTTGCTACTACAAACTCTGGAAGATATATGCACGTCTTCCTGTGCAATGCAAGCCAAGTGGCGTTGCTGGATAGACGGCTGACTCACCTTGCTTCTCTCTCAGAGTATTAGAGTTTGAATCCAGCGTCACACGGGAACATAACACGCAGAGTAATATTAAGAACATATTCGTCACACACGCGAGTCCTCAACTGATACCATGGACGAGTACTTCTCTTTATCCTTTGTCTCATACACAGATTGAGACTCACACAGTACTCACCACGTGGAAGTACTCGTCTCTAATTTCATGTCCTGCACACGCCATTTCTTAAATATTTCCAACTCATAGTACACACGCCAGTAATTCAGCTTAACTTATGCACTCGGAAGTATTTCAACTTATTGCTACACGTGGTTTCATTGTGACCGTTGGTCACGTCCGAAGATTACTACGATCCCCTTAATATTACCGGCCTGTCATTTAATTCTCCCCCCGATGGTTCCTGAAATAGAGAAATTATTATTCTAAACTACTCTTAAGTATTCCACATGCATACCATTCTCTCCACTCTTTTGTCTTTACGGAGCACACCTAAGACAGGTCTTACCAACACAAGATCCAGCGCCAGAGTGCTGAAACATGGCCGTTCTTCAGGTCAGCTCGCACCTCCGTCAAGGTGGGGGAGCACCTTGCTACCGTATTGGTCAGCCACATTTCAGGCGCTCAAAGCTCAGGTAAGTTTCATCTCTTTGGTTCCACCAAAGGTGACCAAAGGACCGTCTCAAAGATGATCATATATTGCACATTCACTATCTGCGGTTAGCAGACGACCATACATTCATTAATTTCGCAGATCTCACCAAATTGGATATAGGGATTTATTTTGTGGGAGTGCACATGTGATCAATTAAATAAATAAGTTGTCCTTCCTTCCTACACTGGTATCCGGCTTCGGTGTATTAAGTGCAATTGAGTTATTACTACAAAAAATATGTTGTTCTGACAAGAATAACGAAGAATGTTGTATCTATTTTCAATTTCGGGCGGTACTGTACCGTTTCACCGTATTATATATGTGACTCTGTGAAGGAGGATGCTAGTAATAAAGTATCCGAACATTACAGGTTTGATCTTCCTAGTCATCTGCATCAACTTACATTTTTCCACATCAGGGCTAGCTCCCATTCACCACAATAACTGGAAATTTTATATAAGTCGTCTTGTATTTTCCTGCAGTCAGTCAACTTCGACACCTTACCGTACACCACGACATCATCAGCAAACAACCGCAAATTGATGCCCACCCACTCCGTCAAATCATTCACGTAAACGGAGGACAACAGCAGTCCTATCACACTTCCCTGGGGCACTCGTTAACGATACTCCTGTCTCTGATGAACACTCGCCGTGGAGGACAACATATTGGCTTCTGTTATTTAACGTTCGAGCCGATCACATACCTTTTAACTTATTCTATATATTCGTACATTTGTTGACAGTGTGCAATAGGGCACCGTGTCAAATGCTTTCCGGAAATCTAGACATATGGAATCTGCCTATTACCCTTCATTTATAGTTCTGTCATCTAAGAATAGGGCAAACTTAATTATGCTGATTCGTGGACATACACTGCTTAGCCTCACGAAAGTTGATTGAATTCGAACTGAGAATATTTTCAAGGATTCTGTAGCAAACAGAAGCTAGGGATATCGGTCTGTAATTCTGCGGGTCCCTTCTTTTACGATTGTTATACACTGGCCTCCGGTTTTAAATGGAAGCATTCCATGTTCCCGTCGTGACGGGTGTTCGGTTCTCATTTCAGTATCCGTCACTGGTTGTATAGGAGTGCTTCAGACACCATTGATAACTGACTCATTTAGATACCACACCATTAAAACAAGTCACCTGTTCTCCGTGTGTCGTTTCTGATCGCAGGTTGTCCAGAAATTTCAGTGCTTGCCTCTCTGGAGCTGGAGGCAGCTAGCTGCAGGGGCGACGGAGCCCGGCGCCAGCGTGGCGCCTCGGCGGCGGTCTGCGGTCGTCGCGGCCTCCTGCGGCTGCTTCCCCCTGCGGCCTGTGGCTGCCTCACCCAGCCTCTGCTCCTGCGGTTACGCCGCGTTTCTTACGTAAGGCGGCCGCCAGCAGACGCTGCCGAGCGGCTCGCATTTCGCATTTCTGCCCGCGACCACATGACTGCCCTTTCCTCTTGGTATATTTTTACCCCTACAGGCTCTTCTGCTCAACACTTTTGTAACCGACTTTCGCGTCAGTAAACATTTATTAATTTGGTGCTGAACCAGCAGTAAGGGCTGAAACATGAGTAAACCATGATGACCTTCTACACAAAGATTCAAATTTGTTGCCGTCAATCTTCCGAGATGTCTGATGCGTTAAGTGTAGATGATGAGAAGATTCAAGGGTACATATAAGCTGATGTAGCTGAGGCGTGTATCGACTCGTGCTACACCTTGTGTTTAGATTGCATTGGTTTTCCTTTTCTTCCCCTGACATGTTTCTTTGATATGTTGTCTGTCATTAAGTGGCTGCTTGGTTGTCTTTTCCCTCTGCCATCGATATCTGCGTTTTGCTTCCGGGAAGCTGCTCTCGAGGAAGTGAGATCTTTGACCGGTTGTAACCTCGTGTGGTGGCGCGGAAGTAGGGGCGTTGCGCGAGAGAGTGTGGTGGACACGGGAGGGCAGTGTGGCTCTCCAGCGCGAAGCAGGCGTGGTCGGTTGTATCGAATCGCCACGTGATGTGTGTCGGTTCTGTATAACGAGCGGGTCGAGTTGATGGAAGAGCTCCCCGCGTGTTGGTTGTTTACAGAATCGCCCCACGAGTAGTTGCTGTTCATTTTGTCCTGATGGAACGTTAACAAGCTTCTTTAAATCCTCCGTTTCAACACGGGAGTTTAAAAGGAGACACCTAATATGGAGGAGCGGTCACTACCCGTCAACGTTGCAGAGAAGACGTGAACTCCGGTGACAGAGCGTGTTGTCGCGTGACCGTGGCGTGTTGGGTACGCTGGCGACGCGTGCGCGGTCGGATGTGTGGATCCTTGCCATTGGAGGTCGTCTACTACCTGTTCGAGCATAATTGCAAGTTCGTGGAAGGTTTAATCATTAGGTAATAATTTTGTGCAACCAGCGTCTCTTCTGCCTTGGGGCCTCCGGCGACCGGGTTTCCTGTCCCTGGCACCGGTGTAACTGAAGACAATGATCTTTCCTCCTCTTCTCGTTACTGTCCGATGAGAGGTGTAGTTTTGGCAGGTTAATTGCTTCGCTATTCTGTCGTATGTTATGAGTAAATTCATGCTTCTTGTTGGTTGATCATGTGGTCGCTCATTCAGAACTGTGTGGTGTAATGTTTCTTTGCACGAGGTTAGCTCTAATTCTGTCAGCAAGTTAAGCCATCTTATTACAAGTTTTCGCTGGCTAAAAGTCGGTGCAGTGACCAGCCTGAGGGTGGCAATTGTGTTTACTGGCGTATTTAAATTGGTCAGTGTTCTATCTAGCCTGAGCATCCCTGAGTGGGTGATTTGTGGCCGCCTTACACGGGTCCGTCATATCTGTTATGTTCTAATGATATTGCACGACACTTTTGTTTAAAATTTTTTTAAATTCCTCCAAGTTTGTAAATTACTTTTATTGCCATTAATCGTGTGTTTGCTGAGACCTGTTTAATTTTTAATGGCGGTGTTGGTAGCTTCACTACCTCATCGTACCTTATTAACAAAGTTCTGTATTTACTTTAGTACCCTGTTTACTAACGTTCTTTAAATTTTTTAAATTGTTGTAGTGCTATAAATTGCTTTGATTGGCGTTAGCGGCGTGTTTTAAAAGGTAGTTTATTGCCATACTGCTAGCTTTAGTGTTTTCTTTTTTTTTAATTTTTTTAACTGTTGTATTGCTATAAATTACTTGATTGCCGTTAGCGGCGTGTTTGAAAAGGTTAAGGTTGTTTATTGCCGTACTGCTAGTTTCTGTAAGACACGAATAAAACATTTGTGAAAATCTCAACTCGACAGTGAATTACTAGAAATTTGGCCCCGTTTCCCAACTTGAGGTGTGGCTTGTAGTAACCGTAACCACTGTGTGTGTCAGTAACTTTTACTATTGGGGAGATAATTGAACCAGGCTTTGCTGATATTGTCATTATACAGGGTGGTTCTAAAACGATACCACATGTTTGAAAACCGAGGACTCTGCAAACAAGAAAAAGAGAGCAACGCTCATTTTGTCGACGATTGAAGGAAGCTCTGAAGTTTCATTTGGTTGCTCATTTCGTCGCTAGAAGCGCTGTTGTCCACGTAACATTAATTTCTGTTGCGAATATGGCGGCTGCTCAACAAAAGGCTTTTTGTGTTATCGGGTGCGGCAGAAATAAGTCAACGACAGGTGTTCAGCGTGCATTTTGAAACAAGTATGGTGTTCAGCTTCCTGATAGGTGGTGTATCGTACGTTGGTATACACACTTCACAAAGAAATTGTGTTTGTGCTGAGGTAGAAGTTCCGGAAGGTTGCGCATGAGTGAAGAAAATTTTAGCCGCATTCGGGAAGCATTTCTTCGCAGTCCGGGAAAATAGACCCTCCGAACTAGCAGAGAGCTGCAAATTCAGTCAAACGACAATTTGGAGATCCTAAGGAAAAGATTACTAATGAAACCTTATCGTCTACAATTGGTTCAAGCCCTTTCCGAACCTGATAAGGTGTAAAGCATCGAGTTCTGAGTGTTTGTCCTTGAGCAAATGAAAACAGATGACCGATTCATTTTGAAGCTAGTGTTTAGCGATGAAGCAACATTTCACGCATCAGGGGAAGTCAATTGACACAATGTCCGTATATGGGGTGCTGAGAATCCGTGGGGAACAATTCAGCATGAACGTGATCCACCAAAGGTGAACGTCTTCTGCGCCATTTCAGCCAGTAAATTTTCTGATCCTTTCTTCTTCGAATGTGCAATAACTGAGCAAACCTATCTGGAAATGTTGCAGAATTGGCTGCTCCCTCAAGTCGAAGAAGATGCACGTCATTTCATATCGCAGCAGGATGGGGCACCACCCCATTGCCACTTACCTGTCGGTGCCCATTGGAACGAAAGTTACCCACAGCAGAGGATCGGCCGCCAGGCCAGCAACTCGTGACTTCATCACTGGTCTCCAAGAAGCCCTGACCTCAGCCCGTGTGATTTTTTCTATTGGCGTGCGTCAAAGGTACGGTGTTCCGACCACTTCTACCAGCTAACATTGAGGAGGTAAAAGAAGGAATAACAGCAGCTATCCATACTGTTACGCCGTAGATGCTACAGAGAATGTGAAACCAGTTCGAGTATTGAGTTGATGTCGACAGAGTGTCTGGAGGGGGTCCTATTGAACCCTTCTGAAAATGATTTCTACTGAAAAAAACTTTGTTAAGTACTCTTCACATTTATTAATCACCCAAGGTTCCATCATGTTTCTTTGATGAAATACAGATTTTCAAACTTGTGGTATTCTTTTTGAATCACCCTGTATTTGGCTATAATCTGAATTTTTAGCGGTTACTTATCACGTTCAAAATGTAGTAAGTTATTCTTAATACTTAGATAAAAAAATCTGCGTACCAGTTTCTTAATGTCATTCTAGGAACTCTCGCAACAGTTTTCTAAATTTAGGTGTATGATATGTAGCAATTTTTATTGCACAAAAATTTAAATAAATTTGACAGAAATGCACTTTGGAAATTTTTGTACCACAGGAAGCTGTACAGTGCAGTATGTACAAATACTGCAGCAAAATTCACCTTTTTATGGCAATGATTCACCAGAAAATGTTCCTTAAACACTGAAAAATGAAAGTTGGTGGAAATGCAGAAAAAAGATTTTCTTAGTATTTATGCCGCACGTTAATGTTGGCCATGACCATACATTTGGCACTTTTGGTCCTCATGTATCTCTTTCATTCTAGTCTATGCTTCTTGCATGCCCTTTTGACAATATCCTTCGCTGACATTTCAGAAATATCAATACGCACATCATCAGTCTTCTTCAATAAATTTACCGAGAAGCAAACTGAATGAAATCCTAGTTTCATAAGGGTCTTGACTCTTCTATTGTTTCCATCATTGAGCATCACACAAGCATAATTTGAGGAAATTTTAACAGTAATATAGGGTCAAAATATAGTGTTTGGGCATATGTTGTAAATGAGGTTACTAAAATTTGCCTTCTGGGCGCGTTTTAGTTAATAAATCGTACTTAATCGTACCGTAAATGGACTCACAGCTTTCCATATTCTGCAGATGTTTTTTTATGGCGGCAGGAAACAATAAAATATCACAAACAAGGATAGTGTTTAAAACAACATGGCTTTTACATCATTCGCAGCACGAATTAAACTCTGAAAACTTGAGATAATATTTCTCACAGGCTTCGTAGCTAACTGCTGGCAAAAAATTCAACATCCTTGAGCAGTTTTACGTACATCCCCCCTTAAGGCCCGGGTAGGCAACCCGCGGTCTGCGGGGCGGATCCGTCCCGGTACTGATTTCAAACCGGCCAACAAAAGAAATATGTGGGAGACAGAGACAGCGAGTTAAAGGCCCCCTCAGACTTTCAATATTATTGTCAGTAATTCAGCATACCGACTATCTAAGGGCTAGTATTGTCGTATTGTGAGTACAAGAAGTATTGATGAACGGTACTGAAGCGACCAAGATATTCTCAGTGTTACCAATACGTATTGAGTGTCTGAGAATGAGACTTAACGGTTTGCGAATTCGTCATAATGCTGTTCGCGTTTTTCCAGTTCCGCTTCAGTATAATACAGCCGATATGCATTATGTAAATTGCAGGTGGCTAGGAGAGAAAGGAGAGGAGATGAATAAGAAGGCACTGGTCCGAAAGAACACACATTTACATAGCAGATATGTGTTAAGTCCAAGCGTTTTAGATTTTTATACTTTTCAGAATCAATAAAGAAATGATGGCGTAACTTATTTAAAGTAACAGAAACAATCCGTGCCTATGCGAACAGTTATCAGAAGTATTTTTGGACAAATATTTAAAAAAAAACATGCTAATAGTGTTTGTGGCTAGTAACACACTCTAATACACTCATATTGGCACGTTACCCCATACACACTACCATCACCGACGCCATAGTTTACCGAGCGAGGTGGCGCTGTGGTTAGCACACTGGACTCGCATTCGGGAGGACGACGGTTCAAACCAGGTTCCGACCATCCTGATTTAGGTTTTCCACCGTTCCGTAAATCGCTTCAGGCAAACACAGTGGTGATTCCTTTGAAAGGGCACCACCGACTTTCTTTCCCGTCATTTCCTAATCCGATGGAATCGATGACCTCGCTGTTTGGTCCACTCCCCCAAATCACCCAACCAACGCCATAGTTTCGGTTTTATGCGCTAGGTCTGCTGCTTACGCGTCGCACGACCAGGCGGTCCACCAGCTTAAGTATCATCATGCCCGCGGATCACGAAAGATTGCAGATACTTGCATTAAGGAATAGTCGATTTGATAATGGAGAGAAGAGTGGGGAATAAAAGTTATAGATCAAGACTCAGGCTTGCTTAAAATATAGAGGTTAAAACAGACGTGGGCCGCAACAGTTACACACAGATGAAGAGGCTCGACAGGATAGCTTAGTGTAGTGAATAGAATCAAACCAATCTTCGGACCGAAGACCACAACAAGAACACCATACCCTGTTATGAAACAGAGCTGTTTAACTTACCCTTTCCTTACTGACAGAATAAAAGTTGGAAAAAGAATTACATGTTATGGAAACGTATGCAACGCATTTAAGACTTTTCCTCCTGAAAAGTATGTCACAATTGCGCTGGCACGATGCAGCTATCAGTGCAACACACATCAAATAAAAGTTGAATTATCGTGAATATCTTCGTCAGCTCCTTCTTTACCGTACAAATTCCATCGTATTTACCTTCTGCTTTCGGTGTATCAGGCCCTGCTGTCTATTGTACATGTTTATTGTTTGAAAGCATACTTCGACCACGAAAATGTCGTATTGACTTCAACGTAAGAAATTATTAAAGTATTAGATGAAACATCAGTCCCCTTTACGCAATATTTCGTTTCACGGATACTGCATTGCAGTGTCTATGCGCTACATTTAACATGGAATCTTTAGCTGCTAATACAGTGCATGCTTCATGAAATAGTTTTCTTCGCATAGTTCGTAACTGATTCATCTTAAGAACTTACGTGAAAAATTAACGCACTTATTACCTTGCTGGAAGAAATATCCGTACACCTGGAAGGACAACGTCGATTTTGATCTGATGACGGCATATGCCACCTGGATGATAGTAGATGTATTGATAACAGTTTCAACGTCGTCCTCCAACAAGTAGCGCTGTGGCATAGCTAACAGAGCGCCGTTTATGTCTACCCTTTGTTAGAGAATCCACACAGCCACAGGGCTCAGTGTGGTGAGTGAACCATGCCACAGAGACGCAGTCATGCTTCGTACAGCCAACTGAGCGAGTTCGAAAAGGGTCGGTTCGAAGAATTGCCACTCAAGTTGGACCTACTGTTTCAGTTTGCAGTGACGCTGGTACCAGTGGCCACGCGGACATTCTCGCACCCGTAGACGAGGTTCTGAACGTCCAGGCAGCACAGGTGCCCGCCAGACTCGTCCTATTGTAAGGAGAGCAGAGGCAAATCGCATACGTATCACAGCACAGGTAAGTAGGGTTCGTGAGGCCAGACATGTCAACACGAACTGCTGGGACCGGTTATTGGCAGTGGGACCACGGACACGAACTCTTCTAGCTTGTCTTCCACTCACGCCACATCATCGATGTGAGCAGTTCCACTGGCGCCGTCAGAGAATTACACTACTGGCCATTAAAATTGCTACACCTAGAAGGAATGCAGATGATAAACGGGTATTCATTGGACAAATATATTATACTAGAACTGATATGTGATTACATTTTCACTGCCGGTCTAAGTGGCCGAGCGGTTCTAGGCGCTACAGTCTCGAACCGCGCGACCGCTACGGTCGCAGGTTCGAATCCTGCCTCGGGCATGGATGTGTGTGATGTCCTTAGGTTAGTTAGGTTTAAGTAGTTCTAAGTTCTAGGGAACTGATGACCTCAGATGTTAAGTCCCATAGTCCTCAGAGCCTGTTGGACATTTTCACCCAGTTTGGGTGGATAGATCCTGAGAAATCAGTACCCAGAACAACCACCTCTGGCCGTAATAACGGCCTTGATACGCCTGCGCATTGAATCAGAGATTGGATGGCGTGTACAGGTAAAGCTGCCCATGCACCTTCAAAACGATACCACAGTTCAAGAAGAGTAGTGACTGGCGTATTGTGACGAGCCAGTTTCTCGGCCACCATTGACCAGACGTTTTCAGTTGGTGAGAGATCTGGAGAATGTGCTGGCCAGGGCAGCAGTCGAACATTTTCTGTGCCCAGAAAGGCCCGTACAGGACCTGAAACATGCGGTCGTGCATTATCCTGCTGAAATGTAGGGTTCGCAGGGATCGAATGAAGGGTAGAGTCACGAGTTACATCTGAAATGTCCACTGTTCAGAGTGCCGTCAATGCGAACAAGAGCTGACCGAGACGTGTAAGCAATGGCACCCCACACCATCACGCCGGGTGATACGCCAGTATGGCGATGACGAACACCCGCTTCCAATGTGCGTTCACCGCGATGTCGCCAAACACGGATGCGACCATAATGTTGCTGTAAACAGAACCTGGATTCATCCGAAAAAATGACGTTTGGTCATTCGTCCACCCATGTTCGTCGTTGAGTACACCATCGCAGGCGCTCCTGTCTGTGATGCAGCGTCAAGGGTAACCGCAGCCATGGACTCCGAGCTCATAGTCCACGCTGCTGCAAACGTCGTCGAACTGTTCGTGCAGACGGTTGTTGTCTTGCAAACGTCGCTATCTGTTGACTCAGGGATCGAGACGTTGTAGCACGATCCGCTACAGCCATGCGCATAAGATGCCTGTCATCTCGACTGCTAGTGATACGAGGCCGTTGGGATCCAGCAAGGCGTTCCGTATTACCCGCCTGAACCCACCGATTCCATATTCTGCTAACAGTCATTCGATGTCGACCAACGCGAGCATATCGCAATACGATAAACCGCAATCGCGATAGGCTACAATCCGACCTTTGTCAAAGTCGGAGACGTGATGGTACGCATTTCTCCTCCTTACACGGGCCATCACAACAACATTTCGCCAGGCAACGCCGGTGAACTGCTGTTTGTGTTTGGGAAATCGGTTGGAAACGTTCTTCATGTCAGCACGTTGTAGGTGTCGCCACCGGCGCCAACCTTGTGTGAATGCTCAGAAGAGCTAATAATTTGCATATCACAGCATCTTCTTCCAGTCGGTTAAATTTCACGTCTGTAGCACGTCATCTTCGTGGTCTAGCAATTTTAATGGCCAGTAGTGTACTTGGAACATGGAATGGCGCGCCGTGGTCTTCGGCGATGAAAGCAGTTTCCGCCTGCACACAAGTCATAGTCTTTTGCACTTTTGACATAGACGTGAAGAGCGGTGCCTCGTTGACTACATTTGTCCAAAAACTCTGGCCCCACACCAGGCATATTGGTATGCAGTGCAGCAGGCTACAACTCCCGTTCACCTTCGGTGTTTCTTGAGGGGACGCTAGCCAACCTCAGTACGTGCAGAATGTTGTTAGATCAGTTCTTTTGTCGTGTGTGCTGCTCACAAGATATGCATTCCGCACCCCCGGACCACCAGCCATTGGTCGCCAGTTGCATATTGGAATCACAACACTGATCTAAACATCTGCAGACAATTTCTACGTGAGAAAGTATCCGGTGCATGACGTAACATCCCCCACATTTTTTTAAATGTTTTGGACGAAACTCACCAGCAGAAAGCAACAGAGAAGCCATTTTAGGAGTGAGGCGGAGGAACGCGGGTGCCTCCTGGCGGCAGAGCGGCTGGTAAAGGGCGGCGTTTCGGCGGCGGCCGGCTGCGGCATCTCCAGGGACCACAGCGCAGCGCTGTTTACGGCGGCCGCTGTCAGCGCCGCACGGAGATACGGCCCGGCGCCAGGCTGCGCCCAGCTGCGGGTAAACAGCGCGCCGCGCATTTCGTACGGCAGCTGTTTACCCAGACGGGAATCCCGCCGCCATTGCTGCCTTTCGTAGGGAGACGTAACAGTGCCCTGCTGCTGCGGGGCCGCTCTTTTTCTAAACTATTCCGCTCGGAATAACAACAACACTGAGATAACGGGAATCACTGTGTCGTGGCTCACTTCAAAAAAGCCGTAACGCGTTATTTCTGTCTGCCCGTATTCACATTGACATACAGTGGGCACAACCGCTCTCGTTGTTGTTCTGTCCATTAGGCCTATCACTGTTTTGATGCAGCTTTCCAGGCTAATCTATCTTCTGTAAGTTTCTTCACCTCTGTATAATTACTCCAACTTAATATCCAACTGAACCTCAATATTCCCGCCAGACTGACTATTACATTACATCTCAGGATGTCTCTTATTAATCGGTACCTTCTTTAAACAACTCGTGGCATAAATTTCTTTTGACCCTCATTAGATCCAGTACCTCGTCATAAAATATGTGAATCACTGAGTATTTCGTTTCCTTTTTTTGCCTCCAGAAATTCATCTCTGGATCTACTAATATTGCTTTCTGTTGCTGTTTCCCACTACGTACCTCTGTACCATAAATAATTGTTCGCAATTTGCTTCATTGCAGATTCCAGTGTTTTTTCGCAGCGAACTCAGTTTCGTAAAGAAACAAGTCAGCCTTTCAACCTTCTTTGAAGAAATAATAAAAAAGTTATTCGTTGTGCCGAACTAGGAACAGTGTTTAAATTTATGTTTGAGGGGTTTTCAAAAGAAGAGGAACGGAACAACACGATGGGTATAACTGAAGTTTTTACTCAAAAGTAGTCACCAGACGCGTGAGCAGAACCATTCCACTGCTTCACAAGCCGACAGATTCCCTGTTCCCAAATTCCTGTGGCTGTGATAGGAGTCAGTAATCCGCTGTGTTCTGCAGAGCGTTGTCCGAGTTGGTGCGCTCCTCTCTGAGGTGTTTCTTTAGCGGACCAAACAACGGTGGTAACAGGGCGACATGTCCGGGATGTAGGGCGGGTGCCCACGCTGCTCGAACATGAGCTTGGCCTTTACGCTTTGTGTGGCCTCTGAGACGTGGGGCCATGCATTATACTGGAACAGAACCGCCCCCTCCATGAGCAGCCCAAGCCGTTTGCCTTTGATTGACTTCCGTAGGCCGCAGAGTGTCTCATAATACACGTCACTGTTTACGATTTTCCCGTGCTCCAGTATTTCGATGAGTATCGGACATCAGACGTCGAAAAATACGGTGAACATCACCTCGCCTGCTGATGGCACAACTCTGAATTTTTTAGGGAGAGGCGGCGATGCGGGCTTCCATTGCTCACCACATTATCCCAAATCGGCATATGCAAATTTAAACCGGTTTGTTTGTTAAGACATTTTGAATCCTTTTCGTGTGAACACGCCTTATAGCATTTATCTGCTTCTTTTGTAGCTTGCACATGAGGATCCTCAGCAAGTTTTTGATTATTAATTAGGCTAGATATTTTGTTCTTTCTTCAAAAGTTTCTTTATGTATGTTAATTTCGCTTAGATCTCCATATATTTGTTGGTCAACTTTTCAGTTTTGCATCGACGGAGTTACGTTCCAAATTTGTTTCTAGTCTAGTTTCTTTGCGTTGTTTTCCGTAATTTATGATTTCCAAAGCGGGTGTTTAGTGCGCCAGTGTCCTCTCGCTGTCAGGAGCCCGCAGAATTGGTTTTGATCCTGCCTTCCACTCTAGTCTGCTCTGTGCAAGTCTTTTCGCATCTGCTTAAAACCATCATCCTACATGGATATGCAACTGTGTACTTTATTCGAACCTTGCCATTCCTCTACAATTTTTATCTCCCAGTTTCTAAATTACGCTGTTTAAAAGAAGTAGGCACACACATTTATTTCTGTTTCGATACAGGTGGTATCTGTGGTCTTATTTCATGGTTTGGGAACTTCGCTTTCAAAGTTGGCAACAATTAAAGTCATTCACCACCTGTTAGCCTTGTTATGCATCTCAGTGTCACGTGACACCTCAGAAAGAAGTGACTACCAGTGCCACGTGTCTTCTGGGAGGTACACAAATGGAAGTTGTCATTTGTGGACGGTGTATTCAACCAGAGACACGCAACGTGACATCTTAATGCCGTGCAAGTTGCAAGGGCGGTCTGTTTGATCCACAAAGGTTGGACTGTCGATCGAGTTGCTCCAGATGCCAATGCCTCTCCATGTGTCGTCCATAGGTTGTGGACACGTTACAGGCACGCGCGTTGGACAAAGTCGGCGACGCAATAAACTATATATGACCAACTCTCCGTTGCAGCGTCGTGCAGATACCATCACATCATAGAAAGACGATCTCAGACTGGTTACTAGAGCCGGCCGCGGTGGTCTAGCGGTTCTAGGCGCGCAGTCCGGAACCGCGCGACTGCTACGGTCGCAGGTTCGAATCCTGCCTCGGGCATGGATGTGTGTGATGTTCTTAGGTTAGTTAGGTTTAAGTAGTTCTAAGTTCTAGGGGACTGATGACCACAGTAGTTAAGTCCTCCCATAGTGCTCAGAGCCATTTGAACCATTTGGTCACTAGAGCCGCTGTGTCCGATCAAACTGTAATGGACAGGTTACGGGAAAGGACCTTGTGACTCAGATGTCTTCTTTGAGGACCCATCTTGACACGACAACATCTTGCAGCTGCGCTCCAGTTCTGCCGTTCCCATATCAGCATTCGTCACTGGCGAAACGTGTTATTCATAAACGAGCCCAGATATCCTCTCACACTAGGCAATGGTCAAGTTCGTGTGCGGAAACCCGTGGTGTGCGGCACCTGCCAAATGTTGTCCAGGAAATCGACAGATTTCCAAGGTTCTGTGTTGTGGGGACGATTCAGTGTTGACGGCCATACGGATCTTGTCGTCGTCCACGGTAGGCTTATCACCAGGCAGTACATCGAACAGATCCTCTTGGACCACGTGGTGACTGCTGTATACGGTGGTGGCCCCGAATGCCTTGTAATGCCGTGTTCTACGTGGCGGGAGTCAGTAGGGATGTCTTTCGAAGCCTGGATATTGAAATAATGAAATGGCCGGCGATGAGTCCTGACATAAACCCCACACTGCATATGTGGGTCATAATTGACACAAGTATTCGTGGCCATCCTGTTCCTCCACAGACTCTCTAAGAACTCTCATGAGCTGTCATTAAAAAATGAGGACGGATACAACGGGGTGACCTCTGTAGACTTATACGGAGCTTGCCACGTAGGTGTCAGACAGTGATAAACGCACACGGAGGGTATACACGTCACTGACGTTCTCAGTCCAATGAAAAGCACCCAGAACGACGGGGTGAATTGTTCCCGACAATTGTTGGACATTTCAGGTTTTTCTTTTGTGCAAACTACAGAGAATGTAATGATGTTCTTCTGTATATTTAATTTGTGGAAGGTAAAGGTATAATTTGGTAACGTACTGAGACCAGACCGGACCAGATCAAGCAGTAAAGGAAACAAAAGAAAAATTCGGAGTAGGTATTAAAATCCATGGTACAGAAATAAGAATTTTGAGATGAAACTTCCTGGCAGATTAAAACTGTGTGCGCCGACCGAGACTCGAACTCGGGACCTTTGCCTTTCGCGGGCAAGTGCTCTACCAACTGAGCTACCGAAGCACGACTCACGTCCGGTACTCACAGCTTTACTTCTGCCAGTACCTCGTCTCCTGCCTTCCAAACTTTACAGAAGCTCTCCTGCGAACCTAGCAGAACTAGCACTCCTGAAAGAAAGGATATTGCGGAGACATGGCTTAGCCACAGCCTGGAAAAATTTTGAGGTTCGCCGATGACGTTGTAATTCTGTCAGAGACAGCAAAGGACCTGGAAGAGCAGCTGAACGGAATTGACAGTGTCTTGAAAGGAGGATATAGGATAAAAAATCAACAAAATCAAAATGAGGATGATGGAATGTAGTCGAATTAAGTCGGCTGATGCTGAGGGAAGTAGATTAGGAAATGAGACACTTGAAGTAGTAGATGAGTTTTGCTTTTTTGGGCAATAAAATAACTGATGGTCAAAGTAGAGAGGATATAAAATGTAGACTGGCAACGGCAAGGGAAGCGTTTCTGAAGAAGAGAAATTTGTTAACATCGAGTATAGATTTAAGTGTGAGGAAGTCGTTTCTGAAAGAATTTGTATGGAGTGTGGCCATGTATGGAAGTGAAACATGGACGATAAATAGTTTAGACAAGAAGAGAATATAAGCTTTCGAAATGTGGTGCTACAGAAGAATGCTGAAGATTAGATGGGTAGGTCACATAACTAATGAGGAGATATTGAATAGAACTGGGGAGAAGAAAAATTTGTGGCACAAGTTGACTAGAAGAAGGGACCGGTTGGTAGGACATGTTCTGAGGCATCAAGGGATCACCAATTTAGCATTGGAGGGCAGCGTGGAGGGTAAAAATCGTAGAGGGAGACCAAGAGATGAATAGACTAAGCAGATTCAGGAGGATGTAGGTTGCAGTAGGTACTGGGAGATGAAGAAACTTGCACAGGATAGAGTAGCATGGAGAGGTGCATCAAACAAGTCTCTGGACTGAAGACCACAACGACAAAAAACCCAGACCTCATTTATTCCTCAATGGAGTATGGGAGACGCCCAAAGTAGTGTATTTATTGCTTGATCCGTCACGACGTATCCTGTCAACCAGTGCCTAGACTTCTGTTTTCTCATATAACTCTTTCTCCCCATTTAGATTACTGTTTCATTGGTTATGCCATGTATCTATCTAATCTTGAGCACTTTTCTGTTGTACCACATTTACGTTACTTGTGTTTTCTTCATGCCTGTAGTGGTCATCGTACACGTTTCACTTACATCGACAGCTACACTCCAAGCAACTCTTGACTAGCTGTTATTATCCCTATCCCTGCTAGTAATACCAGGACTTCATTTACTACACCAATTCGCACGTAATACTCAAATTTGCTGGTGGTAAAGTTGAGCCCAGTGCCCGGTCAGAGCGTCCACTGAGACGCAGACATCGCAGTCCGGAGACTGCCCCGGACCAGATTACGGGGCTGGTGCGACTCGACGCAGAGCACACAATAAATCTCGGCGCGGCGCGGTGCGGCGCTGAAATTCTTTTCCCACAGGACGCATGCACCTGCAGACCGACACCGCGGGACCCTGTGTGGCGTACGCCTTTAATGGCCTTCTAGGATAACAGGCGCAGACCGGGGGCAAAAAAGGAAGAGCTCCTAAAAGGAGGCGAGGAGAGCGCGAATAAAGGAAGCGGGCCCCGTGTTTGTGCGTGTGTGGGGCCGCAGGTGTCCGCCCCGGAGGAAGGAGCCAGCAGCAGCAGCCACCAGCCGGCCACCTGTTCCATCCGGCCGCGCGGCCCGCGCCCACTCACGTCGCGTCCGGATGCCGGCGCTGGCTACAGGATGCCGACCCGGGCGACAGGTGGCGGGACAGGTACCGGGTGGTTGCAATTAAAGTGCAGCTACTCACAGAGCACCCGTGTGGGCTGTAATCGTATGGCCTCGAAACTGGATGGATAAATGCGTCAATGAGTACCGGATTTTCGCCTTGGAAAAAAAAAAATAAATAAATAAATTAGTTCCAAGCTTGGCCACCAGGTGCAAATCTGACGCTGTGTTAGAAGCCCGCTAATCCCGCAGGGCAGAACAGGTGATCAGGATTGTGGAAAGGGCCAAATAAGGTGTCGGTCAGGTTCACTCAAAATTGTAGTATATAAAACTTAATATCACCTTTAAGGGGGGTAGGACGTCAAACGGGCCGACTTGGAGCAGGAGAGGCACGACAGGACGTTTTAATTCCTACTGTCTATACTTTTACAAATAAATTCATAAAACTTCGTCAGCATGGCCAGAAAGGATTCGGGATTCACACTCGTACCAGTGGGAGTTGAAAAAGATAACAAAATAATTTTTTTTACATGTCAAATTTCATCATTTTTTCACTTACTATTGCCAGCATGTGTTGCTATAGGTGCACTTTTCTTCATAAGTAAGAGAGATTCTTCTATGAATTTTTGCACAGCACACAAACCATACTCACAGGTGTATGAAACTCTAGAATTTTCCAAATCTATTAAAAACTGCTGTAAAAATTCAGATAATAAACTGTAGAATTTGAGTTTTTTCTAAACATGATGTTTAAAGTATAACAGCTCATTCATTTTTTCGTAAACTGAAGAAATTCTAGTGTTTCATACCCCTGTAAGTATGGTTTGTATGCTGTGCAAAATTCGTGAGAATAATCTCTCATATTTATGAAGAAAAGTGTACCTATAGTAACAAATGCAGCCAATAGTAAGTGAAAAAATGATAAAATTTCAAACATAAAAAAAAAAAACAAAATTGTTAGATTTTTGAACTACCACTGCCAAGAGTGTGAATCCTGAATCCTTTCTGGTCATGGAAGTTAAAATGTCCTGTGGTGCCTCTCCTGCTCCATGTTGGCCCATTTGACGTCCTACCCCCCTTAAACTAAAACGCCACATGGCCGAACCCTTAAAATTACGAGTTTCAAAAGACAATTATTTCACGGCTGAGGGCCTCCAAACAAGAAACCTTAAAAGTCAACAAAATAAAAGTGCAGTTAAAATAGCAAATAAAAGAATTAAAATATATATGGTATCACAGCTAGGCTGGAAGGCCTCAAGGCAAAGGTAGACAGAACAAACATATGCAAGGCGCAAGACAAGAAGCTGAGGGCCACAATTGAATTTGAAAATTATAAATATATTACCATAATCTTTTAAGGCAGAAGGCCGCAATGTTTTTGCTTAAAGGGTCATTTCAAAAATAAGGTTCTATGTGGCTTAAGGCCCACAATTGATTTTCCGAAATTCAAAAATACATAAACTCCAGTAAAAACAAGAACCTTTAAATCATTGGCTATGATAGATCATAAACAATTAAACACCGTTGAGAATGACAATAAAGCAAACGGCAGTCAGAAGCCTCCTGGGAGGTCGGTCTGCCCTCGTTCAATTAGGTGAGACAGGTGTTGAGCCCAACTATACTTGATCCGTCGGAACCCAACCAGGGGACAGCCACGGACCGACCGACACAACGACTTGCTTGCCGCCAATCAGTAGATGAGAACTCAAACACAAAACGTTACGAACGTGATAAACCATAATGAAGTATGTATTAGCTCTCAAAACTACGCACCATGTTGGACAGCGACAACAGGTGAGCAAAGGACGCTGCCTGAAATTAAGTTAGTAGTCAGGGCAGGTGACCGGAACACTAACGGCCACCAGGTAGAAAATTCCGCAGGTCAGAAAATTCCGCTGGTCCACTTGAATTAGAAATACGGTAACGTAGTTAACTTCACCCAAAAGGAACACTCCCTGAATTTGCGTCAGTGGCCAGGGAAGGTAACCAGAACACTAACGACCACAAGGCAGAAAATTCCGCTGATGCACTCGAATTGTAGTCAAACAATATAGTTAATTGCACTGCATGGCAGCAATAGGAACACTCGGTGTTGCTCACAGGGAATTCTCCCCAACAGCGAACCACCGAAACGAACCACCACAACATGAATGGGCGTGGCTTGGGTAGCTGAAACCACTACTCAACTCTGACGTCCTGGAACGGTGACCTACGAAGCTCGTAGCGATCGGACAGCTCCACACACACTGCGACACTGCGCAGGGACCGCCAGGAGACCCAGCCGACTGTAGCGAGCGGAGATAACTTCCCTGGTCCGCAGCAACTGACTGACTCCTCTCAGAATGCCGACTACAATAGTCGTCAGTGGACATAACGTCAACTACACGCACAACCAGACAAACACTTGCACGAAGACCTGAGCGATAGCCAACACTAACTAAGCACGCACGAAGACAAATCGGGAGTCAATGCATACACACACACACACATAGCCGACTCATAAACGATCGGCAAGCCAAAATGCGTCGCCCGGTAGGACGACCGACCGACGATTCAGCCAGACCGTGGCCCGGCTCAATTGATGCGTGGCGGCAATGGTCGGGCGAGCCATGTCGACGCAGACCACACTGTTGCTCCAACCCGACTGCACTAGTGCTGTATTACAACTCCCCGACTGGCAACCCGAGCTCGCGACCCGAACTCGCTTGCGACAGACAACGACCGGGAAGGAATAGCAGTCCAGCAAAGATACTACGAGAGGGGGTATAGCGATACGCGCTGCTAACGCCACTCACGGTCAGTCAAAGCAGCAACTCAGTGATAGTTGTAATGTAAATTAACGTAGTGAGGTGGAAGTACGTCAAAAACAGTGTGTAAAATACACTCCTGGAAATTGAAATAACAACACCGTGAATTCATTGTCCCAGGAAGGGGAAACTTTATTGACACATTCCTGGGGTCAGATACATCACATTATCACACTGACAGAACCACAGGCACATAGACACAGGCAACAGAGCATGCACAATGTCGGCACTAGTACAGTGTATATCCACCTTTCGCAGCAATGCAGGCTGCTATTCTCCCATGGAGACGATCGTAGAGATGCTGGATGTAGTCCTGTGGAACGGCTTGCCATGCCATTTCCACCTGGCGCCTCAGTTGGACCAGCGTTCGTGCTGGACGTGCAGACCGCGTGAGACGACGCTTCATCCAGTCCCAAACATGCTCAGTGGGGGACAGATCCGGAGATCTTGCTGGCCAGGGTAGTTGACTTACACCTTCTAGAGCACGTTGGGTGGCACGGGATACATGCGGACGTGCATTGTCCTGTTGGAACAGCAAGTTCCCTTGCCGGTCTAGGAATGGTAGAATGATGGGTTCGATGACGGTTTGGATGTACCGTGCACTATTCAGTGTCCCTCGACGATCACCAGTGGTGTACGGCCAGTGTAGGAGATCGCTGCCCACACCATGAAGCCGGGTGTTGGCCCTGTGTGCCTCGGTCGTATGCAGTCCTGATTGTGGCGCTCACCTGCACGGCGCCAAACACGCATACGACCATCATTGGCACCAAGGTAGAAGCGACTCTCATCGCTGAAGACGACACGTCTCCATTCGTCCCTCCATTCACGCCTGTCGCGACACCACTGGAGGCGGGCTGCACGATGTTGGGGCGTGAGCGGAAGACGGCCTAACGGTGTGCGGGACCGTAGCCCAGCTTCATGGAGACGGTTGCGAATGGTCCTCGCCGATACCCCAGGAGCAACAGTGTCCCTAATTTGCTGGGAAGTGGCGGTGCGGTCCCCTACGGCACTGCGTAGGATCCTACGGTCTTGGCGTGCATCCGTGCGTCGCTGCGGTCCGGTCCCAGGTCGACGGGCACGTGCACCTTCCGCCGACCACTGGCGACAACATCGATGTACTGTGGAGACCTCACGCCCCACGTGTTGAGCAATTCAGCGGTACGTCCACCCGGCCTCCCGCATGCCCACTATACGCCCTCGCTCGAAGTCCGTCAACTGCACATACGGTTCACGTCCACGCTGTCGCGGCATGCTACCAGTGTTAAAGACAGCGATGGAGCTCCGTATGCCACGGCAAACTGGCTGACACTGACGGCGGCTGTGCACAAATGCTGCGCAGCTAGCGCCATTCGACGGCCAACACCGCGGTGCCTAGTGTGTCCGCTGTGCCGTGCGTGTGATCATTGCTTGTACAGCCCTCTCGCAGTGTCCGGAGCAAGTATGGTGGGTCTGACACACCGGTGTCAATGTGTTCTTTTTTCCATTTCCAGGAGTGTATGTAATGGCGGGAACACGAACCATGCACGGCTCACTGTGAGTGCAAGAAAGACTTGTAAAAATGTTCCTGCGTATAATGAATTAGTAACGGGATATGGGCAGGAAAGAGCACAAAGTGGGGAAGGTAAACGCAGAGGTGCCAAAGGTCCTGGAGTATTTCCTAATATCATCTCGAGGCTCCTTTTGCCCGACAGAGTGCAGAAAATCAGCGCGGCATGGGCTCAGCAAGTCATATGAAGTCCCCTGCAAGATTTTGTGCACGAACTGACCTCTTCATTACACAGGATAAATCATCGATGGATGTCGGGCGATCTGTGTGGACAAATCATTCGCTAGAACTGTCCAGAATGTTTCTCAAAAAATGGCTCTGTGCACTATGCGACTTAACTTCTGAGGTCATCAGTCGCCTAGAACTTAGAACTAATTAAACCTAACTAACCTGAGGACATCACACACATCCATGCCCGAGACAGGATTCGAACCTGCGACCGTAGCGGTCGCTCGTTTCCAGACTGTAGCGCCTAGAACCGCACGGCCACTCCGGCCGGCAATGTTTCTCAAACAAACAGTCAACTACTGTGGCCTGGTGACATGTCTGGGTTCAAATGGCTCTGAGCACTATGGGATTTAACATCTATGGTCATCAGTCCCCTAGAACTTAGAACTACTTAAACCCAACTAACCTAAGGACATCACACAACACCCAGTCATCACGAGGCAGAAAAAAATCCCTGACACCGCCGGGTATCGAACCCGGGAACCTGGGCGTGGGAAGCGAGAACGCTACCGCACGACCACGAGCTGCGGACGGACATGTCTGGGAACATGAGGTCCATGAAGGCCTGCAAACGGTCTTCAAGCACTAGCCCAAATAACCGTTTTCAGTCAATGATCGCTTCAGTTCGGCCAGAAAACCCAGTCCATTCCACGTAAACACAGCCCACACTATTGTGGAGCCACCACCAGTCTGCACAGTGGCTTGTTGACAAATTGGGTCCATGGATTAGAGGGGTCTGCTCCACACTCGAAACCTCGTCTTCGCTCCAACCGATATGGTCACAGCCGGCCGCAGTGGCCGAGCGGCTCTAGGTGCTTCAGTCTGGAACCGTGCGACCGCTACAGTCGCAGGTTCGAATCCTGCCTCGTGAATGGATGTGTGTGATGTCCTTAGGTTAGTTAGGTTTAAGTAATTCTAAGTTCTAGGGGACTGATGACTTAAGATGTTAAGTCCCATAGTGCTCAGAGCCAGCTGAACCATTTTTAATATGGTCACTAGCCCACGAGAGGTGCTGCAGCGTCGTCGGCTGCCATAGCCCAGTAAAGGTATCGACAATTTTCGCTGCACTGTCCTAACGGATACGTCCGAGATTGATTTCTGCGGTTATTTCATGCATTGTTGCTTGTCTGTTAGCACTGACGACTCTATTCAGGCACTGCTGTTGTCGGTAATTAAGTGAAGGCCGTGGTGAGAGGGAATGCCTGAAATCTGGTGTTCTCGGCACACTCGTAACACTGTGGAATTCCATAACGTTTACTGAAGTGGAATGCTCTAGGCATCTAGCTTCAACTACCACTCCACGTTCAAAGTCTGTTAATTCCCTTCGTGCGGCCATAAGTACGTCGGAAACCTTCTCACATGAACCACCTATGTACAAATCAAAGCTCTGTCTGTGCACTTGCACGATACTTGCTTTCCGCACGCACGGCAAGCCTCCTTAATTTTATAAATGGCACCTGTACTGTAGAAGACGCCGGCGGCCATTCGCAGCAACAGGCATCAATACTCAAACTAAAGTTTTATTCGGTGGTTTTGATCAAGTTAGAATTAGAATATTATTATAATGAAGTTTTAATACCACCTTACAGAGTTTATTAAATGAAACATGCCCATGAGTGGGACATAGACAGGTGATTAACTGAAATACGCATACCAAATATTCTGTGAAATGATAAGGGAATATGGTGTGGCTGGGAGAAGTCACTGTAACATATTTATATAATAACACAATCACATTTATTCAACAAACATTACCATCTCAAATATTCCCTCTCACTTATCACGGAATGCTGGCGTGATACAAATAGTATAATACCTAAGTAAACTTAGTTAAACATCCGGCTAACATGTGCTGTGAATCGACAATGGCTACCGCCTGCCCATTTCTATCATCATTTAGCCACACACACACACACACACACAGTAACATTCACTCTATTCATTTTATCTAACAGATAAAAGAGGAAGGTTCCCATACACCAAGTGGGACAACATTGGGAGAGACCACATGGTTCCAACTGTAACTTTAATTCGGGCAAGTCTCGTCTTCACGTTTAACTAACTCCGCGAGTTTTACGGGATATTATGAAGGAACAATTAAATCACAAGCGTGAATTTACGTAGAAGATCCAGCTCGATCACGGAATGTGATTACGTCGAGCTGAAGCTTCTCACCAAGAAATGCACGGGGTCTGCGGACCACGTGTTACCAATCTCTCCACAATCAGTAGTCAATAAACACATTTAAATAAAATACACTTTGCATATATACTTCACACTCACACTGAAATGCAAATTGAGCAATTCTGAATATTACTCGGCAATGAGCGCCTGTTCACTCCCAAGTGCACTGAACACAAATTCCCATGAAATTACTTGGCAAAAGAAATCATCTCCCTATCTCTCCTAACCGAGATGATTCTACGAAATTCCATAGTGGCTTTCCTCAGCAGGGAAGCTGCTTCCAAGTTCAAAGTGAACATGGAATTCTAAATCTTCGCTAACTATCGGAGCGATAGAGCAGAGCGTGCTTACTCACCCGGGTCTTCCCAGCAACAACCCCGATACGGTCTCCCTCGTCCGGGTCCACACATCGTGGCCGCAGGGACTCAGAGATACCGCACACGGTTATTTGCCAACCTAACGAGCGCTAATGACGCGCGTGTAGCTTATGCCTCTCTGGTCCAGTGTAGTCGTGCTCTACTAGATTCGAGGTTGGCTACACTTCCACTATGCCTATAGCACACCCACAGCCGACATCTCACGCATACCTCATCATACGTTCGCATTCATTCTTTGCAGACAATTACCATATCTAATATTAAAATGATCGTCTACATTGGAAGGGCACTCAGTTGCCTTTAGTTGTGGGGTCGAGCCATGTAGCGGCTTACATGGAGCCGTTACACACTGTCATTTAATATCTTGTGTACTCGATACTGCCGCCATCTGCATGTGTGCGTATTGCTATCCCATGACTTTTGTCACTACAGTGTGATGTTGATATTATTAACCGTCACTTACCAAATTTGTTCAACATGAACACTGGAGAAGTCGATTAGATGCCGTGCAGCACTAGATTTGCACCTGGTGCCCAAAAGTGGAACTATTTTTTTTCCAGCGCAAAATTGTTCCGTTTTAACGCTTTAGAATATCTACCATACGATAATTATAGCCCACACTGAACCTCTGTGAATAGTTGAACTTTAATTACAAACACCCAGTACGAAGCCGCTCGGGCCCATGCCAGGAAGAGTAAAATTTGCTGTATGTTCAGGTTGCTCGTCCACTAGTGCAACGCAACTACAGGGGAGCTGTAACACCACTTTTTGGGTATAGCTGGATGACAGTCGCTTTGCCAGTACTTCACGCAGTATGGAACTTTTTTGCAACAGGCGATCGCCTGGCTAGCCACCCTTCTCATACGTTCTCTCTGAGTGTTGCTATTTGACGAAGTTTCAAATAAACCGGAAATTTTCGATTCATGCTTTCATTCGCGATGAACACACACTGTCAGCTTTCGCATTAGCGAGAGAATTTGAAAACGACAAAGTTCAAGCGAATTTATAGGACGTCGACGAAACTGTTTCGAGAGGCTAGCTGAAAATCTTCGTCCAATCATTAAAAAAAGACAAAAATTGGAAGAAAAGCATCTCAGTTACAATGTGTGAAAGGAATACTGAGGGGAACGTAAAGCAAAGTAATTTAGTGCCCAATGACAATACAGTGTTCTACCACCACTACTGGGCACTATATCGTGTAGACTACATCGAGATTTTAGCAATGACTTCATCGTTCTGGGATTCGTTAGTGACAGAAGGAAATTCGGTTGGCGACGAATGTAATTTATAGCAATAGACGCTTCAGCTTGGAGAAGTCATGGAATCCAGCACTTTCTGTAATAAACTCACAAAGACGTCGCGACGGTGCAACTCGCAGTGATATGTCGACATTACCGTCTGGATCGACCGCGCAACCATAGACACAATTTCATGCTTATGTTGTACCTCTCTGCCGCCGGTCAATGTCTCTGGCGCCTTGTGTATCTGTGGCCGCATGCACAGTGGCGCGGTCTGCGGGTTTAAAAGGACGGAGCAAGTGCTGGAGCGTCAGTTGAAGGGGTCCTGTAGCCACCTTTCATTGCCAACTCTCGTAGTGGTCAAGTCGGCTACTTGTGAGAAATCCACCTGCGTTAGGTTGGTGGCGGAAATGGCATCCTGGGGTTTTCCGGTCCACGCGGAGCGTGGAAGAGGCTGGAGAAGCGGGAGGCAGTCTGCCCCCGGTACGGGAAGCGTACACAGCTGTGCTCCAGTCGAAGAAGGGTGAGTTGGACTGACCGCGTGGCGCGTTGTCACATAGAGAGGGGAGCTTTAGCTTTTGGTCTCGAATTTCGTCTTATAAAGATTTACTTGCTGGGTTGCAGCAGGGAGTGCAAGGCTTTTGTAGACTTTCAGTTTGATTCCCAATGCAGTCTTGACTTTGATCCGTGAGAGGAACGCAGCACAAAGGAGTTGCATATGTTGAAGTACCCTCTGTTCAGTGTGAATGTTTATGTGCCTACAACTGTGTGTGTATGCTCCTAATCTTTTCCGGATCTTGGTAATTTTTGTATATTTGTGGATTTTCTTTGTTTCACGTGATTAAAATTTGGCCACGGTCCATAGAAGTTGTCTCCGCGGACCGAGTGGGCACGCGAGTCTGTTATGAAACGTATAGTATTTCACAAGCAATTGTACATAGTTAGCATGCAACAGCAGTCTATAGATGCACTACATCATTGTTTTAAGGAATAAATAATTTTGCCTTCAATCTTATCTTGTGTACCGATGTTACGTCGCCGTTACCTTCGCCATTTACCTTATAGTTTTCCTTGTTGGCCCACCTATAGCGTTTCCATGTGCACAGGTGTAGTGATTAGTGTCCCTTTTTTTATCTGAAACAAATGCTCTGGAATTGATCGTGTTTTCACGAATCTTGCTACAGGCTGCACTTACGCATGGTGTTCACGACCTATTTACTTTACTCAATATTTGATTCACGGGAAGAATGCCTGGATCATATTAATAACTACATCCCATTCTTTATCAATGACTTTACAATGAATGTTCTTTTGTGAGTTTTTCTTATTAATAAATTAAGTAATTTTCCGACTCAGTGCTACCTCTTCTTTGTCGTGTGGCTAGAGTTGGTGGCGACCCTATCTTTTATATTGATTTCAGTGTCAAATAGCATTTTCTTATTCAAAGTGCGCGTGGGTCTTTTAGCTATCAGGATACATTCAAAGGGCGCTTCATGCTTCTTGCACATAGCGTCCTTTTATTCACGCTACTTACACAGTCACTTCGGCTCACTCTGAAAATGTCTGGACAGAATACAGCGGAATATTAGAAGAAGAAGTAAAATTTATGCGGCTGCACACTCACTGCGCCTCGAAAATAGGAAGGTGCACACTTCCTATGTTCTTTGAGTGCTACCTGCGCTGACCAATCAGGAGTTAAGCACCCAGAAGGGAGAAGGACACGAAATAAAACTTCAAAGGTTGTGTGGTATATGCAGGGCTGGGTTCATGTATTTCCGATCTTCACATATCAGTGCAAGGGTCGTTTGGTAAGTCTGTAAGGAAAGCAAGAAAAAATGTTTCTTAAACAACTTACCTTACTTCTCGACGTAGTCTTGGGATGCCCTCTTTGAGGGATATACACTTGGTCCAGCGATCCTCCATCTATTTCACACCATTGGAAAAACAGCTTCTTTCAAACTCTGCAAAATACTGTTGAAAGCACCTATCATTTCCTCAGTTGATGGATGTTTCTTTCCAGCAAGACAAAGTTTTAAGTTACGGAGCAGGAAGAAGTCACTTTGGGCTATGTCTGATGAATATAGTGGGTTATGAACCAGTTCAATGCCCAATCACGCAATTTCGCCTTTGTTATCGCAGATGTTTGGAATAGTGCATAATCCTAGTGAAAGAGCACTTCTTTGCGTGCCAACCACAGTCTTTTTTCAGCCAACGCAAGTCTCAAACGAGCCAACAGTAAATAATGATTAATCTCCGAGGAATGTTTCTTAGGAATACGAAAAAATAGTGGCCATCACCTTACCAGCTAACAAAACTGTGTTTGCCTTCTGCGGTGCACTTTCACCAGCCTTTATCCATCATTTTGACTAGTGAGTAGTGATGGATTCAGGTTTGATCAACAGTCACAAGTCGGCGCATTAAATCTTGCGGACTGCGATTAAACATCGCCAGACATTGTGTTGAAATATAGCTCAGGAAGCGGTTTTGGTCGAGCAATCACGGTACCCACATCTTCATAGCCAGTTCTCCTTGTAGGATATAATGCATTCACTCACTTGAGATATCTACAGCCTCAGCAATCTCACGAATTTTTCGGGGGTCTTGCATTGTCATATTACGGATTCTGTCAATGGTTTCGCTGCTTACCCGACCTCGTTTATATTCATCGATCCAAAGGTAAATGGTCTGCAGTAATGGCGTAGAGTGCTCGTAAACTTCATCTAGTTCTGTTCTGATTTATGGGAATTCCACCCCTTCGAATGAAAACGTTTATTAACTGCACAAAACTCGATTTTCTCCATTTCCAATCGCAGTCGACACAATGACCATTTCAGATGGCTGTTAACAATGAACTGTACGCTGTACATTGTACAAGTCTTTATACGATCCTTGGAACAATCAACCTTACCAAACATGTAGGTACAATAGAAATGTTCAATTCTTTCATAGAAATTTACCAGACCTATCACACCACCGTCTTGCTTCAGAGGCCAGAAACGGCCCCTGCTTCTCCTCATAGATAGCGTATAAATAGTCATGGTTCTGTGTACTGTGTGCCATCAAGCCTCCGGCGCGCCATCCTGGACAAATTTATTTTTAATTTTTATTTTATTTATTTTTTGGGTCATCAGGCTTCTGACTGGTTTGATGCGGCCCGCTACATAGCAATGGCTCCAAAATAAAACTTCTTCCTTAAAACAACCGATGGTTTACTTTTCGCAGTTTCTTTTTGTATTCATTGCTTACTATTTGTAATAAATATTAATTACCTCAAAAGTTTTAAAGTCATATTTTTTCTTATTGATCGGTCTCAAAGCATTATTAACATTTCCAGCTTGTTGTTGTTGTGGTCTTCAGTCCAGGGACTGGTTTGATGCAGCTCGTCATGCTACTCTGTCCTGGGCAAGGTTCTTCATCTCAAAGTAACTACCGCACCCTACATCCTTCTGAATCCGCTTAGTGTATTCATCTCTTGGTGTCCCTCTACAATTTTTACCCTCGACGCTGCCCTCCAATACTATCTTGGCGATCCCTCAATGTCTCAGAAACTGTCCTACCAACCGATCCTTTCTTAAAATCAAGTTGTGCTACATGTTCCTCTTCTCCCCAATTCTACTCAGTACCTCCTCATTAGTTGCGTGATCTACCCATCTAATTCTTCTGTAGCACCACATTTCGAAAGCTTCAATTCTCTTCTTGTCTAAACTATTTGTCGTCCATGTTTCACATCCATACATGGCCACACTCCATATAAATACTTTTAGGAAGGACGTCCTCACACTTAAATCTACACTGCCAGTCTAAATTTTATATCCTCTCTACTTAGACCATCATCAATTATTTTGCTCCCTAAATAGCAAAACTAATCTACTACTTTAAGTGTCTCATTTCCTAATCTAATTCCCTCAGCATCACCTGATTTTCTTAGACTTCATTCCATTATCCTCGCTTTGCTTTTTTTGATGTTCTTATAGAACAATTTTTTCATTACCTAACTGAAACAGGGACAACCGAAAAAAAAAATCCTTTCAGAGAAAATTTGTTGAACTTTGGGAGTGCTTTTCAACGGAACTAATTTTTTCCTAGGCTGTCATTTGAAGTTCTGAACCTGAGGCCGGTTTCTCCGTTTTCCAGCAGCTTGTAGGCAGCGTAAATTTCAGCATTTTATTCGCCCTTTCCGGTTTGCTCAAACGCTTTTCACCCAACCGAGACTGGACGCACCGTTAAAGAGAAATAGTGTCTGTACGGCGGGTCTAAAGCACCTTGTACTCATGGAGACGATAAGGTTACCGAAATGTAATATCCTAACGACAGTATTAAATCATTCCGGAGATTTATGACTTGAAAATAGAAAGGTACCATTGGTACTTACTGGCGTCAGCGACGTAGAACAGCTCGGAGGAACAATTTAGAAAAAATTGTTTGCTGAAGCAGCAGCTTGCCTCGGAAACTCACCGGCGTAACTTGAAGCGACACTAAATTTCAGGTGCCATCTCTACGTAAATTGCTTGGTACCGAGCAGCAGGTAAGGGTACACCCAGCAATCGTAGCTTCGCATTTCTCGCCCACCAGATTGCCAAGTTCGGCGAAGCTGCTTTGTAAGAGCATAACTTGAAACGGTTGCACCTGTTTTATGGGCTGCACCTGTTGCGTCCACGGTTAGCGAGCGTGCTGTCGTGACACCTCGCCGCGCGTAATTAGAAGGAATAGAGGACCAGCTTGCGACTGGTTTCATCAGCGAATATCGTCTCTCTCTCTCTCTCTTTCTCCCTCACTCCCTGTCTCCACCCACCCACGCACCGACACCCACATTCACACACACACACACACACACACACACACACACACACACAGCGTGGAGGGAGGGACAGGCTATCCTGACTGCAAATGAAAGCCAGTGGTTCCCAAAACTTGGCAACGATTACATTGTAAGCTCAAAGTCTTTTCCTGATTATAAAAATTTGTTTCTAAGGAACTGTGCTAGCTACAGCTATGCGTTATATTGCAAATGATCGCATAACTCATAAAGCTGTCACGGATACAGTACTACACGTGTTCTGGCAGCATATGACTTCTTTTATCTCCCTCGCTCTCTCCTTCGTTGACAGCGTAATACAGGAAACTTGTTACCGTTCAGAGAGAGTTCCGAATTGCCTACGGTCCAGACCCATCAGATGTGAAAAGCATCAAAGGATGGTACTTAAAGTTCATAGGGAGACTGTCAGGGCAGGTGACAAGGGAAGAAGCGTTAGGTAGACCTGGAGTGGGTGACGGCACTGCTGATATCGCCCGTACAGTATTTCAACACAGTCGATGGAAATCCACGCGTCTTGTTTCAAGGGAAACAGCCATACTTCAGAGCGCTGTGGTGAAGATTTTACACAAACGGCTGCATTCCCGCGTATACGAAATGCAACTCCTACATGCTTTGCTGTTTCTATTGTTGTTGTTTGTTGTTTATGTAAGCTGGTGTCCTATTCTCCAACTTTCTTTTGTGCCTGTGTTGTAATGTGAACATGAAGAATTCATGTGGTGTACTGGGTGACTAAAAAGTCAGCATAAATTTGAAAACTGAATAAATCACGGAATAATGTAGATAGAGAGGTACAAATTGACACACATGCTTGTAATGATATGGGGTTTTATAAGAACAAAGAAAATACAAACGTTCAAAAAATGTGCGACAGATGGCGCTTCTACTGATCAGAATAGCAATAATTAGCGTAACAAAGTAAGACAAAGCAAATATGATGTTCTTTACAGGAAATGCTCAATATGTCCACCATCATTCCTCAACAATAGCTGTAGTCGAGGCATAATGTTGTGAACAGCACTGTAAAGCATGTCCGGAGTTATGGTGAGGCATTGGCGTCGCATGTTGTCTTTCAGCATCCCTAGAGATGTCGGTCGATCACGATACACTTGCGACTTCAGGTAACCCCAAAACCAATAATCGCACGGACTGAGGTCTGGGGACCTGGGAGGCCAAGCATAACGAAAGTGGCGACTGAGCACACGATCATCACCAAACGACGCGCGCAAGAGATCTTTCGCGCGTCTAGCAAATATGGGGTGGAGCGCCATCCTGCATAAACATCGTACGTTCCAGCAGGTGTTTAACAGCCAGGCTGGGGATGATGCGATTCTGTAACATATCGACGTACCTCTCACCCGTCACGGTAGCAGTTTTGCTGTCCAGATCCATGTGTCGGACATTTTGTGAACTTTGTTTTTGTTTGGTTCTAATAAAACCCCATGTCATTCCAAGCATGTGTGTCAATTTTTACCTCTCTATCTACATTATTCCGTGGTTTATTAAGTTTTCAAATTTATACTGACTTTTTGTTCACCCTGTACTTACGTAAACGCCGTCTGAAGAAAGAATCACCGAGTCCATCAGAAACTGGGTAAGTGTATTGCAACTAACAAAAAAAAATGGTTCAAACGGCTCTGAGCACTATGGGACTTAACATCTGAGGTCATCAGTCCCCTAGAACTTAGAACTACTTAAACCTAATTAACCTAAGGACAGCACACACATCCATGCCCCAGGCAGGATTCGAAGCTGCGACCGTAGCAGTCGCGCGGTTCCGGACTGAAGCGCCTAGAACCGCTCGTCCACCGCGGCCGGCTGTCTTGCTTTCTTGGCCATATTACATTCAGACCTGTCTGCATCGGCTATCTTCATTTTATCGCAATGTTGCAACGCAGTGATCATATTTTCACCAGGATTAATTCCCAGCTTTTTCAGTAACCAAAACTTTCCAATATTACCACAACTGAATGTAATAACAGCATCATGAACTCCTAGTTTCATTGTATGCAAGCCTACAAACACAGTTATAGGAAGGCGGTTCCAAATTATACTGTTGAAACATTCATTTGGGTTCTGAGTCTGCCCATGCAGACATTTCCTTAGAAGGTCAGGATGAGCCAAGTCTCTGAAAATAGGTTTAAGTGCTGTAATAACAGCAGCAGGAAGAGAATGCTGGTGAGAATAAGATTATCCAGTTGCCTGAAGCCTATTGTATTTGCACCACGTATTTTCTCCTGAAGGACACAATCCATGACATGGCTTACCATCAGTAGAGGACTTATGGAAGAATATGGCCCAAACATCTCTCTTCATTGCCTCCAGATTGTCTTTATTTCACCTAATTGCCTGCCCATAGTATACGTGCAAGTTTTCTATAACAACTACTCGCATGGGCATTGAGTCAAACAGATCTTGCAAGGCGTGTACAGGTACAGCTGCCCATGCAGCTTCAACACGATACCACAGTTCATCAAGAGTAGTGACTGGCGTATTGTGACGAGCCAGTTGCTCGGCCACCATTATAGACCACACGTATTCAATTGGTGAGAGATCTGGAGAATGTACTAGCCAGGGCAGCAGTCAAACATTATCTGTATCCAGAAATATCCGTAAGGACCTGCAACATGCGGTCGTGCATTACGCTGCTGAAATGTAGGGTTTCGCAAGGATCAAATGAAGGGTAGAGCCACGAGTCGTAAAACATCTCAAATATAACGTCCAGTGTTCAAAGTGCCGTCAATGCGAACAAGAGGTGACCGAGACGTGTAACCAATGGCACCCCATACCGTCACGTCGGGTGATACGCCAGTATGGCGATGACGAATACACTCTTCCAATGTGCGTTCACCGCGATGTCGCCAAACACGGATGCGACCATCGTGATACTGTAAACAGAACCTGGATTCATCCGAAAAAATGACGTTTTGCCATTCGTGCACCCAAGTTCGTCGTTGAGTACACCATCGCAGGCGCTCCTGTCTGTGATGGAGCGTCAAGGGTAACCACAGCCATGGTCTCCGAGCTGATAGTCCATGCTGCTGCAAACTTCGTCGAACTGTTCGTGCAGATGGTTGTTGTCTTGCAAACGTTCCCATCTGTTGACTCAGGCATCGAGACGATTCTGCACGATCCGTTAGATGCATGCGGATAAGATGCCTGTCATCTCGACTGCTAGTGATACGAGGCCGTTGGGATCCAGCACGGCGTTCCGTATTACCTTCCTGAACCCACTGATTCCATATTCCGCTAACAGTAATTGGATCTCGACTTCTCGACTAACGCGAGCAGCAATGTCGCGATACGATAAACCGCAATCGCACAGGCTACAATCCGACCGTTATAAAAGTCGGTGATAGTACGCATTTCTGCTCCTTACACGAGGCATCACAACAACGTATCACCAGGCAACGCCGACCAACTGCTGTTTGTTTATGAGAAATCGGTTGGAAACTTTCCTCATGTCAGCACGTTGTAGGTGTCGCCACCAACCTTGTGTGAATGCTATGAAAAGCTAAGCATTTGCATATCACAGCATCTTCTTCCTGTCGGTTAAAAGCCGGCCGAAGTGGCCGTGCGGTTAAAGGCGCTGCAGTCTGGAACCGCAAGACCGCTACGGTCGCAGGTTCGAATCCTGCCTCGGGCATGGATGTTTGTGATGTCCTTAGGTTAGTTAGGTTTAACTAGTTCTAAGTTCCAGGGGACTAATGACCTCAGCAGTTGAGTCCCATAGTGCTCAGAGCCATTTGAACCATTTTTTGTCGGTTACATTTCGCTTCTGTAGCACGTCATCTTCGTGGTGTAGCAATTTTAATGGCCAGTAGTGTATATGCAGAATAGTGGGTGACAGAAAAGTGGGCGTGGTACATAAACGCACGTGGTAGGAAAATGCTCTTTAAATGCCCGAAAAAAATTTTTTTCGCCAAAATCCTTTTCAGAGTACTTAAATAAAACCTTAATCTATCGAAATATGATAAAAACCGAAAATCGATTGTTTTCGACCTGATCCACGGTGTGTTCCCCTTAATGTGACTGGACCGTGTACTCCCGAGGTGACGTGCGGCACGGTGCTGGAAGCGCCAGCCGTGGCTGGGAAGAGAGCGCAGTTGGCACAGCCGGCTGGCCCTGGTGACATTAGTGAGCCGGGACGCGGTCCCGTTCGATGGCCGCGACGAGATCAGGGCGCCAGCTGAGGCTGCGAACTTGGAACGAAGGCCGGCCTGGCATTTGCGCCGACGTCACGGCGCGGCGCGTCGCGGCCGGAAGAGCAAATGTCAGCCGCTGGCAGGGCGCCGCCGTCCGGCACCACTGTGCGGTGCTAACTCTTCCGGAATCCACCCGCTACAGAACTTGTTACAGGCAGAACAAAGTACACTCTAGGACAGAGAAAAAAAGAACGACGCACCACGAAGGAATTATCCGATTTGGATGGAAATCGGTATAGTCTGTGTGTAAATTAAAAACCCAGCAGCGCTTTTGGTGGATGAAGTGGCCTTTCCCGGAAGAACGTTGCCACCGGACTACAGGGGCACCCAAAATCTGTAGCCCGTTACCTTTCTAGCGGTGCAGATCGGCGTGCAGTGATATACGTCGTTTCTGTTCGTGGAATCCTAGTTGCCAGTGTCAGTTAACTTTGTATACTTACTGACGTACTTCGATATCCGAAAGCGATGGATAATCGTCTGGCATTGCAAGAAAATGTGCAGAATATGAAGAAGAGGCGGTATTTGCGGAGCAACGACCGTTCGTTCGTCTCTAATGTTCGTACAGCGTACGTTAAAGAGGCGACGCAAAAGGAACTGTTGGCTGATATTACCACTCCAAACCAAACGTCAGCCTCGCCCAACAGGACGCATAAAGAAGGAACGCGGAAATAAGCCGCATGGTTTACTGGAATCGCCACGAAGAAAACTAATAATTTTGTGAGGAAACCCACCGTTATAGACAGCTTCAAAATCACGTAAAACCTTTGACGCTGATGGAACACTAAATCTCTATCTCGGTCACTAAAGACATATTGCTTAAAACATGTGCGCAATACCTATTCTCTGGCCGAGCGGTTCTAGGCGTTTCAGTCGGGAACCGCGCGACTGCTACGGTCGCAGGTTCGAATCCTGTCTCGGGCATGGATGTGTGTGATGTCCTTAGGTTAGTTAGGTTTAAGTAGTTCTAAGTTCTAGAGGACTGATGACCTCAGATGTTTAAGTCCCATAGTGCTCAGAGCCATTTGAACCATTTGAATAGCTATTCTGAACACTGCTGAAATTATCTTCGTAACACGTACCCCGATTCTGGACTTCTAAGCAGACATACTAGCTGCGCTTACATATTAACTTTTATTTTTTGGTAAGAACTTTATTTGTTAGTCTACAGCAATGTTATACTACTCAAAATATTCTCTATTACATACTATACACCTATGCCAGTGCTTTTTCCAATTCGCGAAACACTCTAGGAACTGTTTCTTCGGGATAGTTTACAGGTCTTCTAACTGTGCATTTTTAATCTCATCCACAATTGTAAAACTGCTGTCCTTTAAGACCCGCTTTGAAATGTTTATGCCACTTGTATGCCCTTGGTTTACTCATAACAGGGTTACCAAAGGCAATATTCAAAATTTCATACATTTTATTCTATTGTTACAATAAAATTTCACACAGATTCTCTAATCTATTTTTACAAACAAATAATCGTTGATGCCACCAAAACACATGCAACCTTTTTGACAGCGGCCAACAGAGTAAATAACCAATAGGCATAAAATTGTACACATATTTTTGAGACATGTTTACGAAGACAGTGAGAAAAAAGTAGTGCAAAGCGGACTAACACACAAAATTATAAATTTCTGCTTACTTTTTAAACACTCTTCATGTTGCAACAATTATTAAGTTTCAATACAGTTTTTCAAAGAAAATTTCTACCTTCCAGTAGAAACACAAAGTATGATCAAGCCTTAAATTCTACAGATTGATTGCATTATGTGCGGTCCGTTTTACGAATAGCAGTAGAGGAACACATATTCACATGAACAGGCATTCGGTTCTACGTGTGTAGTAGAATCCTGACTTCCGTTCTTATGTTAATATTATTTACGCTCTTGTTGTGTTTCGAAGGAAGCTATCCTTTTTTCTATTCCTTATTGCCTTAATGCATTTGTCTAAAAATAAACGCAGCCGGAACGTATCTGTACACGGCGTCGCCACAGATTTAAATCGCGCGTCGCGGCAGGGCCGGTACTTCGTTGTGAAACGGCCTGTAGAAGCGCCTTGTGACGTAGCTGCGTTGGCAGAGTGGGGACACACTCGTTCGCTCTTCAGTTTACCGACAGACTGCAGATGTGATGTAGACGCACAGATAAACAAACTATTAAAGTTTCAGAAAAATTGGAAGATTCATTGAAGAGAAAGAGCTTCACAAATTGAGCAAGCCAACAACTCGTTCGTTTATCTCTGGCGCTCAGATAAAAATTATTCCGCTCGACACTGGTGAAGAGAGTTGTTCGATGCTCTCCTGAGGGATGTCGTGCCAAATTCCGTCCACTTGACGCGTAACATCGTGAAACATTCGTTATCTGGCCTCGCGGTGAAGCGAGCGGAATTGGGAAACTTCCTCCAGCACTTAAATAGCCTGCGCAAAAATATAAGTTTCACACATGAGACTGAAGACAATGGTACCTTGCCGTTTCTGGATGTGGAAGTACAGGGTGGCGCACGAAATGTGTTACCATTTTGTTTTTGAATATAAACTTTATTGTCAATACAATCTGAAAGGAACATATACTACAATGAAGAGCAGTCCATGGAGATTTGTTCTAACTCAGCACATGCTCAATATGTCCACCATTTCGTTTCCTAACTTCCTTCAAACGAACACTGAAGTTAATGATTACCCTACGGCACATGTCTTCCGTAATTTCAATGCAAGCTTGAAGAATAAGTCTTCTGAGCTACATTAAATCACTTGGATGTTTCGGGAAAATTTTTTTGGTACCCCCAAAGAAAAAAGTCACACGGATTGAGGTCTGGATTATTGGGGGGCCAATTTTGTCCGTCACTGAAGCGAACCTGGAACCCTGAGTGAAATGATCCGTACGTCGAAATGCTCGTGTAAAAACTCCATCACAGTGTTTGCAGTATGTGGCCTTGCTCCATCTTGCATGAACCACTGCGTGTTCAAGGGCAAGGCAGTAGCAAGAAGCTGTGGAATGAAGCTATTGCGAAGCATGCTCAAATAACGCTCGCTATTCACAGTTTCTTCAAAGAAAAAGGGTCCAATAAGTCCGTGACTGGAAATTGCTGCCCACGCTGTAATCCTCGGAGCATAATGTTGTCGTTCACGAAGCACTTGTGGATTTTCAGTGGCCCAAAAGCGTACATTTTGTTTGTTAACCACACCGTCTAAATGAAAATGCACCTCGTCTGAAAACCAAACGTTCTTGAGAGTTTCTTCCCTATCCTCCGCCCACTGAGCAAACAGTAGTCTCTGCTGCTTGTGTTCTTCAGTGAGCTTCTGTCACAAGTCATCTTGTATGGGTACATATGGAGGTCACTTTTAAGAATGTGTTGAACGGAGCGCCTGGATATTCCCAGTTGCACTGCTGCCTTTCTACACGATTTTCTGGGACTTCTCTGTACAGCAACTCGTACCGCTTCAATATTATCCGGTGAACAAACAGGCTTAGGCCGAAGTCGCTTCGCTTCCAATACTGTTCCTTTCTGTACACATTTATCGTACAACGTGTGGATGGTCTTCTTGCATGGCACGCATCGTGTGTTGAACTGTTTTCGAAAACGCCTCTGAGTCACAACAAGGCTTTTCGTTTCACGAAAAAGTAACACAATTGCCGATCGTTGCTGTGTCGTCAGTCTTCCATTGTCAGTCATTGCTGGTTACTAGCCTGCTAGCGGCAGTATCGTGAATTACACGTCATTTCCTAACTCATTTGTTTTTCCAAGCTCTACTGGTACTGCTGTAGAGATCCCAGCGGGATATCTAATGTGCGTCGTAAATTGTGAAAGAAACAATTGGTAACACATTTCGTGCGTCACCCTGTATACAGAGCTGCCGAAGGTAAACCGGGACAGAAAGTGTACCGGAAACCAACGCACGCTAATCGGTACCTTAACGCTGAGAGCCACCACCACCCAGCTCAAAAGTATTCTGTTCTGCATACTTTAACTGCCCGAGCCTACTGGATAAGCGATGAAAATAACATCAAAGAAGAATTAAAGGAGGTACAACACACGTTTCGTGCCAACGGCTATGATGACAACATCATAAGAAAGGTACCGAAAACCAAAGTGAGCAGAACACGAGAAGAAGGCAAAGAAGAGAAGCTCCCACTGGTACACTTACCATATGTAAAAGGCGTCAGTGAACGGCTAGGCAACGTCCTCAGCCGATGAGGTTTCAAACTGATTTTTCGAAGCAGTCACAGGATCCACGAAATGATAGGTTCCACCAAGGATATAGTCAACAATCTTAACACTGCAGGTGTTTACGAACTTCGGTGTGAGTGCGGAGAAACAGGGAGACATGTCAGCTTACGAGTAGCAGAACACAAACGCTATGTACGATTACAAGAACATAATAAATCGGCGATAGCTGAACACCACCCTGACTGTGGACAACCTATCAGGTTCCAGGAAGCCCGAGTACTGGCGAAAGAATCGTAGATGCGAGAACGCAAAATACGGGAGGCGATCGAAATTATGAAGCAGCAGCCTGACATCAACGGAGAAGATGGCTACAAACTCCCGGCGTCCTGGCTGCCGGCCATCCCAGTCCAACGGGCAGCGAGCAGTCGCGGGGCAGAAGCTACACGGGACACGGACGTATCTGCACAAACAGCTGTAGAGCAACTGTCAATCCACTTCCGCGCGCAACAGGAGGAAAAAATGCCGACCAGAAGCCGAACGCTGATTGGCAGACAGCTACCAATCGTTGACGACATGGACATCCACGAATAGCCTCTTTCTTTCCATCTTCCCTTACGCCATGACTAGCCAATCATATTAGAGGGCCAATTAAAAGTTTTACAACAATGACCCCAGACATCGATAGTCTGTAATAAATAGAAGCACCTATCCCCATGCAAAACCAGTCGTTCCCTGAGGAAGGCCGTAGCAATTCGGCCGAAACGTCGGTTTTAGTTTATTATTGTTGTTAGTTTTTAGCAATGACGCGGCATAATACCCAGAAGAATTTTAATCCATATGACACCGGCCACGGAAGCCTACGTTCTTATATTATTAAACTCCTCAGATGGTTAGAGCGCCTTGCCCACAATGCCGCCAACGTTCTCAGCAGCGGAGATATCCAGGGACCTTGCTGGCAAGGTAGGCTATGGCAAGCATGAAGACAAGTAGTGGAAACTATCGCCGTGGGCGGACGGCCATTGTGTTGCTGAAATGTGAGCCCAGAATGGCTTGCCATGAAGGGAAACGAAGCGCGGGGTAGAATATGTCCACGTGCTCCTAGATTGTAACGGTGCTGTGGATGATAACCATGGGGTCAATTATTCAAAATGACAGTCACAATCGCATTATTTATTTTGCCGCCAACCGGTCTCAACCCGCGATGGCGTCATCTTCAGGGCAATTTACACTGCAAAGTTATAATATTAGCAAGTAATCATGTACGTAATCTACAAGCAATTAGTCAAAGTCACATAAATAAACAGATTTTTATACCCATTTGGTCGCTCGCTGGATTCGTCACCCTGCCTGTGCACGGTTGGTAACTATGCATGGTTGGCTCTCTGCATGATCTTAAATAATGGCCGACAACACGTGGGCAGACGGTAACGCCCTCCACGGCGACCAACGGTAATTACATGCTTAAGCAAGAAATCGTAAATTTTAAAGTTAGTTCCAGTTGTAATATAAAACATAATAAATAATAAATATAACTAAACCTCGAGAAATTTAAAATTATTTAAAATTCACATCATTATAGAGTAGAGCCCACTACCTTTTGTGGTAGGGACGCCGTTCCCAGGGGCGATAGTATTTATCAAGCGTCCCCTAGCCTGTGTGGTTGGGACGCTGTCGTCACGGTACCTGCTTCGTATAAGTCGTCTGCTGTAATACCATCTTTGCGCGGCGTTCCTTGTTATGGTAACCAACCGTGAACAGGCAGGTTGACGACTCCAGCGAGCGACCAAATTGGTATAAAAATCTGTTTCTTTATGTAACTTTGACTAATTGCTTGTAGAGTACGTACATGATTGTTGTTGTTGTTGTTGTGCTCTTCAGTCCTGAGACTGGTTTGATGCAGCTCTCCATGCTACTCTATCCTGTGCAAGCTTCTTCATCTCCCAGTACCTACTGCAACCTACATCCTTCTGAATCTGCTTAGTGTATTCATCTCTTGGTCTCCCTCTACGATTTTTACCCTCCACGCTGCCCTCCAATGCTAAATTTGTGGTCCCTTAATGCCTCAAAACATGTCCTACCAACTGATCCCTTCTTCTACTCAAGTTGTGCCACAAACTTCTCTTCTCCCCAATCCTACTCAATACCTCCTCATTAGTTACGTGATCTACCCACCCTATCTTCAGCATTCTTCTGTAGCACCACATTTCAAAAGCTTCTATTCTCTTCTTGTCCACACTAGTTATCGTCCATGTTTCACTTCCATACATGGCTACACTCCATACAAATACTTTCAGAAACGACTTCCTGACACTTAAATCTATACTCGATGTTAACAAATTTCTCTTCTTAAGAAACGATTTCCTTGCCATTGCCAGTCTACATTTTATATCCTCTCTACTTCGGCCATCATCAGTTAATTTACTCCCTAAATAGCAAAACTCCTTTACTACTTTAAGTGTCTCATTTCCTAATCTAATTCCCTCAGCATTACCCGACTTAATTTGACTACATTCCATTATCCTCGTTTTGCTTTTGTTGATGTTCATCTTATATCCTCCTTTCAAGACAATGTCCATTCCGTTCAACTGCTCTTCCAAGTCTTTTGCTGTCTCTGACAGAATTACATGCTTACTTACTAATATTATAACTTTAGTGTAAATTGCCCTGAAGATGACCCCATCGCGGGTTGAAACCGGTTGGCGGCAAAATAAATAATGCAATTGTGACTGTCATTTTGAATAATTGATCATAAGTAAATTAATTGCTGTTTATCTCCGGACAACTATGTTGTTTAAAAATTTATAACCAAGGGGGTCCTACTATGATACGAAATAACACCCCCAGACCATCACTCCTGGTTACCTGGCCAACAGTCGGGTTGGTATCTCAATGGTATCGACGGCGCCTCCAGACTAGTAATCAATCCGGAACGCATTGACTGAAGTAGAACTGTCTCCAGTGACGAGTCTCGCTTCGCACTAAACGCCGATAATCAGCCTCGAAATGCCCACAACAGCAGTTGGATACCAGCCTGTCACCCGCCATGCGCCCCCACAACCAGGAGTTATGGTCTTGTGTATCATTTTTTTTCATAGTTGGACCCCTTTCGTTGTCGGCCGCAGCATCCTTACAAAAAATGGTTCAAATGGCTCTGTGCACTATGGGACTTAACAGCTGTGGTCATCAGTCCCCTAGAACTTAGAACTACTTAAACCTAACTAACCTAAGGACATCACACACATCCATGCCCGAGGCAGGATTCCAACCTGCGACCGTAACAGTCGCGCGGTTCCGGACTGCGCGTCTAGAACCGCGAGACCACCGCGGCCGGCCGCACCCTTACAGCCCAGAGATCTGCCGACTACATTCTAAGCTCCGTTTGGTTGCCCGTCGTGCCAAGCCATCCTGGACTTACATTTCAGCAAGATAGTACCAGCCCGCACACAGCCAGGGCTTCTTCAGCTTGTTTTCGTTCCTGCCAAATCCTACCTTGGCCAGCAAGGTCGCCCAATTGAGAACGTTTGGAACATTAGGGGCAGGGTCCTCCAGCCAGCTTCTAATTGTGACGACCTAAGGCCCCAATTGTGCCGAACTGGGCACAACATCCCACAGGAGTAAATGCAATGATTCTGTCAATCATTTCCCAGCCGAATAACTACTTGCATACGGGCCAGAGGTGGACCAAAGCGTTATTGAGTTGTAAAGCTCTTTCTCTGGAATAAATCATCCATTTTCTTTTAAAATTTTAGCCCATTTCCATCTCATTCGGATAATTCTGTCGTGTACGTAGTTGGTTTTATACTACTTCACATAGTATTCCTGACTATTCCTCCGTCATCAGGATTCGAAGAGACCACCTCTCTAAAGGCGCTACAGTCTGGAACCGCACGACCGCTACAGTCGCAGGTTCGAATCCTGCCTCGGGCATGGATGTGTGTGATGTCCTTAGGTTAGTTGGGTTTAAGTAGTTCTAAGTTCTAGGGGACTTATGACCCCAGCAGTTGAGTCCTATAGTGCTCAGAGCCATTTTTTAGACCACCTCTCAGTCGAATGACAACGCTGAAGCATTCGCTGATGATCGCGGATACAGATGTGTGCGCTGTACGCGAAATCACTGCCCTCGATACTTGTTGCAATTGCATTAACAACGAAAAGTCCTGAGGGACTTTCGAAACCACCTGTACTGTGGTATTAGTTAGAGACCATGGTATCACACGGTATCACACCCTGCAGCTGTTCTCCGTGGTTGGCCTTGTTTACTAGTAACTGACAAAAAATAATTGCTCGTGGTCTACAAGAGCCCCATGGATTTTAAAATGTTCAATAAACTATGTAAAAATTATAAATGAAACCTGTTACCTTCAACTTTACATCTTCATCGAGAAGACTATGCTCACTATTTTTATTCACTTGATTGGCGTAAATATAATTTCCTATTTCTAGTCTTTTGCCACAACATTTTAATAATCTTATTAACATTTTTATTTGCTCTAATTTTTGTTTACTTTCATTTTTCTTTTGTCTGAATTCTTTGTCCAAGCTATTATCGATAACACGTAAAAGAGTGATAATTACCGACTTCCTTTGGATCTTTAGCTGCTATCTTATAAACTCTGCAAGTTTTATTGGACATTCTAAAGCAACGGCCCTCGAACTTACAATCTTCAGCATACCAGCCTAATAACCGCTACACTATGATGCCGTCTTGAAATTTAGTGTAGATCACGAAAAATTATTTTATGTCCATTACTCGCAAACAAGTGTCCATTTTTTGTGCCTACTTTTCTTTATTGGCTTAAAATGTTATTTAGAGAATATACTTTTATGATTCATTCATTAAATGGAGCCATAAATGTTAAAATCTGTTAAAACCGCAATTTACTGCATGGGGTCTGTCGCTTCGGAGCGCTCGACTTCAACCGATATAATACTGTGATAGTTACCGGCGGAATAGGAGTCATGTTATTTTCGTTCAGTATCACAGAGGGCATTAGTATCAAATAAAGTACTATTCTCAACAAGATTTCTCTACGTAGCAGCATTTTTTTGTAATAAACAGTCCGTAAACAAGTGCTTGTCTCGCATGCGCTTTACTTGTAATTTCACCTGTTTTTTTTTGTTTTTTTTTTTTTTTTTATACGAAGTAAAATGTGAAAGCTCGAAAATGAGAAACAAATCTATTTATACGGATAAAAAAGTTAGAAAAGTAATACCAACCGAGCAAAAACGCTTCGATTGCTAAGTGAAAGCCAGTTAATTTCGTCAAAAAGAGAGTGTTTCGACATCAGCGAATGTTTGCATCATTTCAGTATTAAAAAATACAAATTGAAACTTTAAACGCTTGGATTTTCAAAAGAACATTTTTCAAGTTCGATACATGCAGTTGCATTATACGTTTTTGTAACTTTTGTGTCGGTTTTTTTTCTACCTGAGTACGTAGAATTCTAGCGATGTATTTTAATTTCGATTTTTGGTGAACGTTTTTGTAACGATTTTCTGTCGAAAAAATTGACTTTAATAACAGAGTGCCACCATTTTGTTAAAACTTTTTTTTTTTAAAGTATCCCTACGTTCTAGGTTCTACGTTATTTGTTTCAGAGCAGTTTTTGGAATATTGTTCTGGGTTAACAATTATGGCGTTCAGAGCTCCCACCAGTCGTCCCTCGCACTCCGCGAAGACCGTCCGTCGATGTCATATTGTGTCCCCCTTGGCTGGAAGTTTTTTGTTTAAAAATATACAGGGTGTTCCAGCTATCTTGTCCACCCAAAATATCTCTGGAACAATAACAGCTATTGGAAAACGACTTTCACCGATATCAATGTAGGGCTGCGGCCCATGAATGTACATATTTGGAAACATTCTAAAACGAAAGCATATGTGTTTTTTAACACAAACTTATGTTTTTTTTAAATGGACCTCCTATATTTTTTCTGCAGCAATCCATAGCAAAAGCACATACACAATGGCGTTGATTGCATCGCAATATTCCCATTACATCCCGAGATACTAAGACACGAAGTTGACACTTGAAACACCCGACATGCTCTGTTAGCGCACGTCCTGAGGCTCAGGCGTGAACCCCATGCTGCCCGTAATCGCGATGTGATTGACATGCGTAATCAGACTTCCATACTTATCAAGAGGTCCGAAACGAATAATACGGTCTGCTGCCATCCTGCATTAACGTCGTACATTCCAGCAGGTATTTATCCCATAGGCTAGGGGTGATGCGGTTCTGTAACATATCTGTGTACCGCAACGTTAGTCACAAAGTAACGGATTAACGATAAGCGAAGTTAACTTTGTGACTAACGCTGCGGTACACAGATATGTTACAGAACCGCATCACCCCTAGGCTATGGGATAAATACCTGCTGGAATGTACGACGTTAATGCAGGATGGCAGCAGACCGTATTATTCGTTTCGGACCTCTTGATAAGTATGGAAGTCTGATTACGCATGTCAATCACATCGCGATTACGGGCAGCATGGGGTTCACGCCTGAGCCTCAGGACGTGCGCTAACAGAGCATGTCGGGTGTTTCAAGTGTCAGCTTCGTGTCTTAGTATCTCGGGATGTAATGGGAATATTGCGATGCAATCAACGCCATTGTGTATGTGCTTTTGCTATGGATTGCTGCAGAAAAAATATAGGAGGTCCATTTAAAAAAAAAACATAAGTTTGTGTTAAAAAACACATATGCTTTCGTTTTAGAATGTTTCCAAATATATACATTCATGGGCCGCAGCCCTACATTGATATCGGTGAAAGTCGTTTTCCAATAGCTGTTATTGTTCCAGAGATATTTTGGGTGGACAAGATAATTGAGACACCCTGTATAATACAATTTTAACGGTGTAGAATAATGGTATAAAGTCGGTTTTGTAATGTGTTTGTCATTTAATTGAAAGAAAGCATGAATATCGGTTCCAAAATCGAGTATCATCCTGGCCAGCCGCCTTTAGGTGAATGGCTGGAGTGTGGTAGCTGGTTTCAAAAAGTGGGTTCCACTCGTGGGGATCTGACCGTGTAAGCGTAACTGTATTACGTTTGTAACCAATGAATTCGTGTGGCAGAAATTCCTCATGCTAACAAACATACAAGACGTACAGAACATACACTCACAGTGTATACTTTATGCATGTTGTGGCCGCGTGGGATTAGCCGAGCGGTCTCAGGCGCTGCAGTCATGGACTGTGCGGCTGGTCACGGCGGAGGTTCGAGTCCTCCCTCGGGCATGGGTGTGTGTGTTTGTCCTTAGGATAATTTAGGTTAGGTAGCGTGTAAGCTTAGGGACTGATGACCTTAGCAGTTAAGTCCCATAAGATTTCACACACATTTGAACATTTTTTTTTTTGCATGTTGTGCTTTTACCGTAATGTTCTACCCTTCATCGTCAACAGACACAACACCCGAGACCCTTTAGGGCTGAGTTTCAGGCTAATCTTCTTACAGCATTGCTAGTTAGTGATAATTTCAAATGTTATTAAAAATTTCGAAAAGAAATATCATACACATCTATTTTTAGTCTAGAATATAATGGAGCACGAAATTCTTGCCAGCTGTTACGAAAATAATAATAATATGTGAATAAATAAATGAAAAATAAAAACTGACGTTACTAGAAATTTTGTGCGAATATAAGTTTTTACTCCAACCTGTTGACAAAACTAAACCTCTGAAAAAAAATTATGAACGTTATGAAAGTTTCTAGACGCATGTGGTACATATTTTATTCCGAAAACATAGAACTATTCCGAGATAAAAAAAAAGTAACTGTAGCTACTTTCAGGCCTGTATTTCCATTAAACATTTTAGTCCCTCTCTACTCTTTCTGTATAAAAAAACCAAGTGAGTAGAAAATACAAAGAGCGTAGACCTCTGAGCTAGCAGAATTAATTTTTTTTAACAAAATCATCCAGTATTTTTCGATCCATTGTATAATCATGTCTGTCATAGTGTCAAAGAACTGGTTTTCTCACTACATTTTCCAAAATAGTCAAACAGATTTCTAGATTCACTTATATCCCTTTCTTGGAGAATTAGTAGACGTGCTCACATGTAGAGATTTTGCCTGTGTTACTGCACTGTTATTATGGAAATATAATTCCGAAAGACAACGAAGTTTTGTTGTCAGTGAACTCGTGAAAGATTTAAATTATTCCTGGCGTTCTCGCTGCTGTCCAGATCAGTTCAAATTACGGTACAGTACATTCAATGCGACTATTTTAGATTGTTTTCGAATATCTTTTCGGCCTTTATGCACACCAGCAGAAGTAATACGACGCGTAGGCCCTTGCTGACACGTTTCCATCACAAACAAACAAGCGTCACTGCGCCTTACTACGGGTGACTGAAACCAGCCGAGAACGTGCGCTGTCGCACGGAAACACTGAACATTCAGCTAGCGATGGCCTACTACACTTGTAACAGTGTATAGAGGGTGTTTCCGTAAGAGCACGCAAAAGTGTGATAGGACATAGAGAATGCTCCACTGAACAACTTGAGGTAGGGAATCTGGGGTCGGAGAAGCCAGCTTAAGCAGGTATGGAAGTAAACTTGCCTCTCGCTTTTTCTAGCACTACTGCTTTCCAGTTTACTTACAACGAACATGCGTACAAGTTTACACGTGCTGTGCTGCTTACATACAGGGCGTTTCAAAAATGACCGGTATATTTGAAACGGCAATAAAAACTAAACGGGCAGCGATAGAAATACACCGTTTGTTGCAATATGCTTGGGACAACAGTACATTTTCAGGCAGACAAACTTTCGAAATTACAGTAGTTACAATTTTCAACAACAGATGGCGCTGCAAGTGATGTGAAAGATATAGAAGACAACGCAGTCTGTGAGTGCGCCATTCTGTACGTCGTCTTTCTGCTGTAAGCGTGTGCTGTTCACAACGTGCAAGTGTGCTGTAGACAACATGGTTTATTCCTTAGAACAGAGGATTTTTCTGGTGTTGGAATTCCACCGCCTAGAACACAGTGTTTTTGCAACAAGACGAAGTTTTCAACAGAGGTTTAATGTAACCAAAGGACCGAAAAGCGATACAATAAAGGATCTGTTTAAAAAAATTCAACGGGCTGGGAACGTGACAGGTGAACGTGCTGGAAAGGTAGGGCGACCGCGTACGGCAACCACAGAGGGCAACGCACAGCTAGTACAGCAGGTGATCCGACAGCGGCCTCGGGTTTCCGTTCGCCGTGTTGCAGCTGCGGTCCAAATGACGCCAACGTCCACGAATCGTCTCATGCGCCAGAGTTTACACCTCTATCCATATAAAATTCAAACGCGGCAACCCCTCAGCGCCGCTACCATTGCTGCACGAGAGACATTCGCTAACGATATAGTGCACAGGATTGATGACGGCGATATGCATGTGGGCAGCATTTGGTTTACTGACGAAGCTTATTTTTACCTGGACGGCTTCGTCAATAAACAGAACTGGCGCATATGGGGAACCGAAAAGCCTATGTTGCAGTCCCATCGTCCCTGCATCCTCAAAAAGTACTGGTCTGGGCCGCCATTTCTTCCAAAGGAATCATTGGCCCATTTTTCAGATCCGAAACGATTACTGCATCACGCTATCTGGACATTCTTCGTGAATTTGTGGCGGTATAAACTGCCTTAGACGACACTGCGAACACCTCGTGGTTTATGCAAGATGGTGCCCGGCCACATCGCACGGCCGACGTCTTTAATTTCCTGAATGAATATTTCGATGATCGTGTGATTGCTTTGGGCTATCCGAAACATACAGGAGGCGGCGTGGATTGGCCTCCCTATTCGCCAGACATGAAACCCTGTGACTTCTTTCTGTGGGGACACTTGAAAGACCAGGTGTACCGCCAGAATCCAGAAACAATTGAACAGCTGAAGCAGTACATCTCATCTGCATGTGAAGCCATTCCGCCAGACACGTTGTCAAAGGTTTCGGGCAATTTCATTCAGAGACTACGCCATATTATTGCTACGCATGGTGGATATGTGGAAAATATCGTACTATAGAGTTTCCCAGACCGCAGCGCCATCTGTTGTTGAAAATTGTAACTACTGTAATTTCGAAAGTTTGTCTGCCTGAAAATGTACTGTTGTCCCAAGCATATTGCAACAAACGGTGTATTTCTATCGCTGCTCGTTTAGTTTTTATTGCCGTTTCAAATATACCGGTCATTTTTGAAACACCCTGTATTCTTTATTTCCTGTAAGGAAACAAGGAGGACGAACCTAATTACTAGGAAGTCACGATGCAGTAGGCCGTCTATATGTGTATGAGACCCCAGTGGACACGGAGATGGAATTAGCTGCCCGAATTGTAACTGCCTGTGATGTGATTCGAAACACACCAGGTGTATTTGCAACGGTGTCTCAGACTCTTGTTCGCCGATGTCATTCTTGCATTCAGGTTGACGGCCGTCAGATTCAGCACATTTTGTAAGATACAGTACAAATGGTACGTTTACTGTCTCAATGATGGTATTTGCAGTTAATTATAACTAATGTAAATAAAAAAAATACACGCTAATGTGTTTTTATTTCTGTTATCTCCTTAAGGGGGGACGTTGATGAAAAACACACACTATTTCAGAAGTGCACCGAATCCACAGTTTTGGAGTGCGCCACGCTCTAGATGAAAGAAAGTAACACATTTACATATGAAATCCTTTGATTATATATGTTCAACTTTTTTTTAATGAAACTTGAAATTTTATTTTCAAAAATAATGGATATCCCTTTTTTTCAGAAAGTATTCGAGAAATTTCAACAAAACTTTCTCTGTTTCATCTCTTTATATGTTGTAAGCTTGTTTCAAGAGGTTTTTGGAATAGGTGAAATAGGAGAATTTTCATAATTTTTTAATTATAATTCCACAAGCAAAATTTTAAATTCATGCAAAATTCCAACCACTTTGCCCCATATCTCAGCTTGCAATCAGAATCCCATAATTCGCTCTTGAGACAACATTTATTAGGTTTACAGAAATATGTGTACAAAGTTTCATAATTCTAAGATTCATAGAATCTGAGAAAAAGGTACATAATCTTTAAAAAACAAACTTTTCAGGAAACGCAATTTAAAGTTCAACCTAACTTTTTTCCTTATGTCACTTCTTCAGGAGGCACCACATTTTTACTCTGGGTCGTCTTTCCCTTCAAGGTTTCTCATCTGCTTTCTTGTTGTCTGTATTCATTCCTTTACCAGGTCTTCAACTGACTTTTCAGATGCAGAAACGACCTGTAAATCTATTTTTCTCAGGATGCCTTGAGTAAATTTTCCTATCTTGAAGCCCATTCTTTCTAACACCTTCATCCTCCCGACGTTCCCATCATTAAATACTATAACTGCATCATACGTTGCAATTCTGACAACTGTAGTAGTTGCAAATGTGTTTTTAGGGCATCGTTTCCATATGAGTGAATTTATAGAGTCATTTGGATTTTGGATTTTTCAGTGAACACACTTTTTGAGAAGTGCTGGATAGGCGAAAGATGATCTATAAAACCAAAGAGTATGTATCACGGCTTCTAGATGTACCCCGCACACGTCTGGTTGAAAGTAATACACAGAGTCGCTGTTCACTGAGCTGGTATTGAAGTGCTGCTTCAAAACGTGGGCGTGGCAGGGAGGCCGTCTCATACTTGTAATTAATTTTCAGGCACTTCGGATAAGATTTCAACATTGAAACTTAGGGAACGTATTGTCCATGAGTTGTACTAACAAATAAAAAATAAATCGAAAGTTCACATTTTTGGTCAATTTCATGAACGTCCCCCCTCAAGCTGGCTACTCCGACAGCAGGTTACCTACCTCAAATTGTTCAGTGGACCATCCTCCATGACCTCTAAAATTTTTGCACGCTCTTAAGGAAACACCCTGTATACGTGGCTAAAAGGCTGTGAAGCGGGCGAATCACAGCGGTTAGCGCCTGTAGACAAAAGGCTGCGGGTGTGACGTTGAAGTCTCTAACTTCGTGACACCCAATACCCACTAATCAGTGCCCTGAAGCAATCCAACAGCTTTCAAGACGCTCTCAGAGCCGACCACAGGATTGGAAAACGTGCACTGCAGACAATTACAACAACGTCTCAAGCAGACCTTTTTTTTTCTGCCGCCGATAAACTCAATCATAAACAAACTGAATAATAGTCTTAAGCCCAGAAGGAGGAGGACACACACAATTACACTATACATTTATTCCCTCTCAAAGGGAATTTAATTTATTGAATACACGAAATGCAACCGCATTTGCGAATATGGACAACCATCAGCTGTATAATGGAATAACGACCAAGGAAGTCGGTGCCCGACTGGGATTCGAACTCAGACTTGCTCCTTATCGGGAGCGGTCACCTTAGCATTAGGCTGTCGAAGCATTCTTCACGGCCAGATCTATGTGTCGTCAACCATATGTCTACAACTGGGCATTCGTACACCCTTTATGTATATTCCCGTACGGAAGAGACATTTTAATCGAAATTCGCCTGCCAGGTGTCGGTGGATGAATACGATACTTCTGTGCCAGTGTTGTTCAGAAGTACCATGAAGGTATATAATTTATTGTGTTCTAAGAGCATCCCTGCCCAGCTAGTTGGTAGGCTCGACAACCCAATTTGCGGTCCCCGACCACTGAACGCCACCGCACTCTCTAAAACGGCAACACTTACCTAGAAAATCGGAATGGATCCACCCGAAGTTCACACTACGTAGGGAGACGCACTTTCGGAATGTCTCAGTTTTCCGTACCACAGGAAATAACTTGGTGGATGTAGAACCATCACGGTCTCCCGACTTCTGAAATATGCTACGAGAACAGTTCCTTCGGCTCAGAGGGCACAACAGTTTTGTGCATCCCACAAGGATTGCAGCTCCAAACCTCTCTACAGAATTATTGTTATGTTCAGTACTCCAAAGCAAGCTACAGGATCTTCCTGCCAGCACTACACAGTACTTGCTGTAAGGTGGTGCATCTTGCCAATGATTCCCAAAATTTCTTTTCCAAATGTGTACGGAAGCATCGGCCATGCTGTCAACATCACTCGTGCTCGAAAACAGTACGGTCGACAAAGACAACCATCAATTTACCCGGATTAAGCAAAGACTGTCCCCGTTGTATCGAGGCTGACGAACAGCCCACGTCCCTCACAAATAGGAACACCGGCGCCAACGTATACAGTACAAGGGTGGCGGCTCAAACAACCGATTTTAGATTATACCGGTTCTCCAGTTGAACCTGGCTGTCAATACCGCTCAAATTAATCGGTTTCCGGAGTAGCCGATTTTCGGTTTTTGTTTCTATTATTTCCAATAATCAACGTAGTCTTGCAACAAAACTCTGTCGCGTTTGCTCCACCAAATATGGAGAAGGTGAAGAAGACAGGTGCGGTGACAAAGAGAGCGAGAAGTCACAACTTGATGACTTTCCTGCATAATCACTTTGGACGGGGATCAGTTTTTCATTCCGAAGGAACGACAAATTAAGATTTGCGTTATTATCCTAAATTTATAGCGCATCAATAAAATTACTCGCATATCAATCAAATTTACACTCTTTTCCAAGGAAAAAATGGGAATGCTTCATTCTCACATTTTGTCATAAGATTGCTGTGCCTCCTCCAGTTTGTAATCTTTTAAACCAAATAGAACATCGTAGCCTACTTCCCGAAATTCTTCCAAACTAGGGATGGGGCCATTCTGCGATACAGCTGATGGCAAAGGACGACAGCGAGAAATTACCACACAGGCCAGGTTGTCGCATGTCTTCCACTCGTCCGCCAGATTGCTAAACAAAGCAGAGAGGATTTTGATTCCCAACCAGGTCGGATATTTGCTTCACTCGGCGACTGGACATTCCGTTCTCCTTAAATGGGTATCTTCATAACTGACATTGCTATTGAGATGGATGAATTGGCAGGGCCCAAAAGCCACTGATGATGAAAAATACAAGTCTTGAATACCACTTGTACATATGTGCCTCCTAATAGGCTACAGTAGTGGAACAACAGGGTTACGGCGATTTTGTATAGCTCAGGATACGGATTGTATGTTTACTATAACGACACTGTATGTGGTGATGTATTACCGGGTCAGACGTCTGTTTCACACTCTGGTATTGAAGCTTCCGTCCTCAGTGGCAGGCAGTGTAATTGAGCAAGTGTCTTTCTGTATTTGACGATCTGTAGACCAATTTTGCAGGGTTTACCTGTCAGTGCAATATGGCGATCTGTGCAAAATAGCTTTGCCGTTGAAAGTCTTGTCTGGAGAAAAGAAAAGGTGGACAGTGCCTCCACACCAACAGCATCAGTAATTTGGCAGCTTAATTCAGTAAGAGCCAATCAGAATACTCCAATCATTCACAAGACATCCTTTGTGATGGGTCATAGGATTCTCTACATAGTGGTGAGAACGTTTGCCATTTTGAAGATGTTTGTTGAAGCAGGACTTTACGATTTCCAGGAAGGATAACAATGATGGACGGGGTGCCTTGTTAGCACCATCAGGAAGAGTGCATTCGGTGTTATTGTGAGCCATTTTTGTAAACAGGTCCTGTTTCTTGACTGATCAGAACCTGCTTTCCGAATATCTCTCATAGTTATAGAATTCAATATTCCGAGACCCACAGGGTCGGGCACTACTTCTCACCACGGACAACGCAGTGCCCGATGCCCTTCGCTTAACGATTGAGAGCAGCTTAGTTACATAGAGTTGTCAGTGCTCACAGACAAGCAACACTGTGTGAAATGACTGCAGAAACCAGTGTGGGGCGTACGATGAACGTATCTGATAGGACAATGTGGGGAAATCTGATGTCAATGGTCTATGGCAGCAGACGACCGACGCCAAATTCTTTTGCTAATAGCACGACATACAGCTGCAGCGCTTCTTTGGGCCTCGTGACCATATCGATTTGACCCTTGACGACTGGAAAACCGTGGCCTGGTCAGATGAGTCCCGATTTCAGTTGGCAAGAGCTGGTGGTAGGGTTCGAGTGTGGCGCTGAGCCTACGAAGCCATGGACCCAAGTTGTCAGCCGGCCGCGGTGGTCTCGCGCTTCTAGGCGCGCAGTCAGGAACCGTGCGACTGCTACGGTCGCAGGTTCGAATCCTGCCTCGGGCATGGATGTGTGTGATGTCCTTAGGTTAATTAGGTTTAAGTAGTTCTAAGTTCTAGGGGACTAATGACCACAGCAGTTGAGTCCCATAGTGCTCAGAGCCATTTGAACCATTTTTGAACCCAAGTTGTCAACAAGGCACGATGCAAACTGCTGCTGACTCCATAACGGTGTTTGCTGTGTCTACATGGAATGGACTGGGTCCTCTGCTCCAACTGGAAATGGTTTTGTGGGAGACCATTTGCAGCCATTCGTGGACTTCACGTTCCGAAACAACGATGGCGTGTCACCGGCCACTATCATTGCGATTGGGTGGAAGAACACTCTAGAGAAAACGACCGATGATTTGGCCATCCTGATCGCCCAACATAAATCCCATCGAGCATTTATGAGCCGCAACTGAGAGGTCGGTTCTTGCATAAATTCCTGCACCAGCAACATTTTCGCAGTTGTGGCAACTACACGGCAGCATGGCTCAGTACTTCTGCAGGGCACCTCCAACGACTTGATTCTCCACCACGTCGAGCTGCTACCTTATGCCGGGAAAAGGATGAAAGGATGTCCAACGCTATATTAGGAGATATCCTATGACTTTGGCACCTCAGTGTAGTTCAACTTCACTTCTGCACAACTTCAGGGCAATAATGCAATGGTTGTAAATAAGTCTGAGAGGTGGCATGAGCCCCCTCTCATATTTCTATCTTACGATTCTCCTCTCTAATTGCATGCAGTGGAAAGTTGCTATTCCTTCACACGCGGACTTCCCACGCAGCGTCTCTCGTCAGCCGGGTGGTCCGGTGACAGGCGGGCTCTACTGATTTTGAAAGGGTGTAAGGGAGTCGAGTGAATGCTTTCCAGGCGCCGACATTGTCAAAAGACACGCCCGGAAGGGCCTGAAGTAGCGGCTGGGCTAGAGGTTCCGTTACTTCGCAGAAACTTAGCGAAAACACTTTCTGGCGGGCTACCAGCGAGGCGTGGGAATGACTTGTGTACCCAGGCAGTTGTGGCGGGAAAATTCCCGCGCTTTCTGCAAAATAGTAACTGTGATTGGCTTGCTCAGGGCATAGCTCCGTGACGTAGCAAAATCAGCGCAGAAGTTGGCGCCAAGAATCTCCGTTGGTGGAATGGTAGTGCTCCCGCAATGGAGTGGAATTTTCCGCCGGTTTTCGAGTTGCTGATTGGAACGGTTAACCACGGCCACTGTCGTGGGGGCGGGAATGTTCTGTGTTCGGTTTTTTACAGGTGCTCTTGCTCGCTTTTCGGTTGAGGACGTCGAAGCAACCAGCCATCGTCTCCGGTACGCCAAATCGTGTTCTTGCAGTTAAGAAGACAGATTGGTAATGTATGTCCGCAGCACCGGCAGACAGGGATTTTCCTAGGTGATAATCAGAGCTCAGCAGAGCGCACCTGTTCGTCTTTTTCTAACTTTGTTCTGTCTTGGGTAGCAGCAATTAATGTTGGGTTGGCTATGTGTTTTCTCTTAAGATTTGAGTTGCAAGGAATTGGCTCCACATACCACTTTGTCATAATCCTCTTTATACTGATACTGCGACGATATGTACGCATCTACACTATGCTGCCACCTACAGGCCATTCTACACGCTGTTCGTAGCACGTTTACCAACTTACAGGATAACGGCGAGAAAGTTCGATTTGTTATTACAAATTTAAGGTTTTGTTTTGACTCATCCTCGTATATGACGAATGTCACCAAAACAGGTGCGGACGGCTGACATACGCGGTCTGAAGGATACTCTGCTACGCGTAACCGTCGCAGTTTATAAAATTTTCACTGTCGTCACTTCGACTCTCGTTATTTATGATGTGGTCCTCGTAGATTACAAAGCCCTATCCCGACGCTATATAGCTGTGAAGCGCTATAACACGTGAGACGTCCCACAAAGAGAAGGCGTGGAAGCCGACGGCGTGTCCAGTTTCTGGGCGCAGTACCTGCTCCTCTGTACCTGCCGCTAGCGGTACCTGGGCGGCGACAGCAGGCGACTGGAGGCGGCGAGGCCAGGTGCGCGAAACCAGAGCTGCGGGGGCGGAGGGGGCGGCACCTGCTTTGCGGCGCGCGATACGGCCGCCAGGGAGGCGCCGCGCCCACGCAACGCGATCCGCCTCCGACGGCGACGCCGGCACCGCGCTCTTCGTTTACAGGCCGCGCCGCCCCGGCCGTTCACCCTCGCTGTGGTCCTGAGCGACTCGCACTCCGTGTGATGGCTGTGAATGGACGCACACACTTAAGCACGCCAGACGAAAAATGACGCTTAAATGCACATACATACTCAGCAAGCCACCGCAGCGTGCGTGGCGGGTGGTACACTGTACCACTAGTGGTCGCTACCTTTCCAGTTACTCTCGTAAATAGACCGGGGGAAAAACGACTGTGCACAGGGTGAAAAGTATTTAAACCGACAAACTCTGGGAGATTGTAGGGGACATCAAAACAAATATTATTTCCTAATGTCATTTCTTTCCTACGAGGTGTGTTTAAACCGGTAGAGGAAGATTTCTCTGGTGGCAAATTAATTAAACCAACAAACACTTTTCCATTTGTTTATGACCAAGAGACAACACATTAACACAACCCAATTTCAGTTACAGTAGATTTCTAAAAATGCCTCCATTGACATGTAAACAAAGGTTACACCGTCGGATCATGTTCTGTCTGACACGGACAAAAACCTCAGGACTATCCTGAATTGTTCCTGCTGCTGCTACAGGGTGTATACAGGGACAAGGAAAAAAAATTCCGGGATTTTTCCCGGATTTCCCTGTTGAAAATACACTTTCTCCCGGGTGAACATACACTTTTCCCCTGTTAAGTGATAGTATAGTTTTCCTCGGCACTGTAATACTTATCAGTCCTTTGAATGTTTATGGTTTTATATGCCGCCGTAGAATTTTCCGGCACTTCAGGAAACGAAACTAAGGGGGAACAAAACACGTTTACGAAAGATCTTCGATGTGCAACAACATGTACGCTGCATATTTTCGTGTTATGAAGGTATAAATTCGAATTCCACCATACACCACGTGTCACTTTCCAAAGCATTGAAATCGAGATTGCGACGCTCTTTTGTAAGCCAGTCGTAGCTCATGTCACGTGATCTCGCGAGCCGAAGACAGCATAGAACACGTGATGTAGTCAGCCAATAGCAAAATCACTCTTACGTAGCGCGAAAACACAGATAGGAAAAGTCAATGGTTTAAATTAAATTAAAAACAAAGCTTTCACATATAATCGTGGTCTTGAAGATTAATAAGCTGCAAGAGACGCTAAGCTTCCACATATAACGTTGATTTTTTTTGCGCGTGTTACACTTTCAGATACATCACACAAATGTGCCAGTAAAAATTTTAATAACGACGTAAATTTCTGATCTTCTGGGTTCGACATTCTTCTAGATGGTCGTTCTCAAAGAGTCGATTTTTATTTGAGGGTCAAACGCCCTGTGATTTAAGAAATTCATCGTACATTCTCGCACATTGTTCATCTTGTGTAAAAGTAAATTTACTTTGAAAGTAACGCTTTTCAAACAACCATTCGCAATATTTTCCCGTGACCTGTTAGAAACTGATTCGTTTCAGCAGTTGCCAGAGAGCGCCAGATAACAGGTGCCACTGCTCATGCGCAGCTACGATGACGCAGGAAGCTGGTATGTTCGTACGTGTAGAACATTAAAAGATCTTTCAGTATGTAACAAAAGAAACAAGACATCAGAGGATACCTCAAGAGTATCGGAATTTCGTGAACCATACTAAAATGCATAATTCGGCTTAAAGTGCACATTCGTATGTCCACATTCCGATGTAAATTTTCTTGAGTACCAGTACTGTCTGTCACGTCACGCTCATCGGAGGCAATTTGTTGTTAGGAAGCATTGCATAGTCTTCCTAAAGCCTTTGACACACCTTGCTGTTGGCAGACGCTTGTATGAGCACTATGTTTTGCTGTTGTGTATGGCGCATTTCCTTGACGACTTAAGTTTTATTTTCGTTTTTTTTTCCCTTCTCGTTCATGTTTTGTCGCTGCAGTATTATTCCGCAGAAGCGGGATAGAGTAATATCCTTTGTTGGAGTATTGATTCTTACCAGTCAAAATCAAAAAAATTTAACTGAAAACTAAAACAATAATAGACTCCCGGATTCTAAAAAATTCCTGGGTTTTTCCCGGTTTTCTCCCGGATGAAAAAAATTTCCGTGTTTTTCCCGGATCTCCGGGTTGTCCCGGGTTGTAGACACCCTGTGCTACTATCCGGGCAACCAAATCCTCTTCTGATACAACAGCAGTTCTGCAAACAAGGCTGCGCATCTCTCCCCACACAAAAAAGTCCAGTTTGGGACATATCTCGGGATCGAGCAGGCCATAGTATAGGACCACCTCTGCCAATACACGTTTCTGGGAACCGCCGTGCCAGGAATCGACGCACACGACGATTGAAATGTGCCGGCGCCCCGTCATGTTGGAACTACAAGCGTTGTTCTGTAGGGAGCGGGACGTCTTCCAGCAATTCTGGCAATGCTCTGGCGCGAAAATTATAATAGTGCCTGCCATTTAATGGTGTAGGTAGCAGATACGGCCCAATTAAACAATCCCCAAAAACACCGACCCACAGATTAACGAAGAACCGCACTTGATGAGCGCTAGTAACTGTGCCATGTGGGTTATCCTCACTCCAAACATGCGGATTGTGCATGTTGAAGACTCCATCACGCCCGAACATTGCTTCATCGGTAAACAACACAGAGGATGGAAATGTAGGATGCATTTCACACTGTTCCAGGTACCACTGCGAAAACTGTGCTCTGGGTGGATAATCAACTGGTTCCAGGTTGTGGACACGCTGTAACTGAAATAGGCGTAACAATTGTTCTCGAAGTACTGTTCTTACATTCGTCTGATGCGTCCCCATGTTACGTACAATCGCACGAATGCTGATTGAAGGATCCCGCTCCACATGCTGCAAGACAGCTTCCTCAAATTGCACAACCCATATCTAATTGTAATGAGTCGGCATTATCGTTTAATGTTAGGTTACGTCGTTGGGCAGAACGTACGGAATATATTGACTACACCGATCCATTTCTTGTAAATAATTGGTCTCGTGTTCGTTTTATAGAGAAGTATTTTGAATCATTTCAGAGCAAGAAGTGTGTGGCACGTTGCCTAACCGAATGCCATCTGACGTATAATGGCTGGGCGGGCCGCGTGGTCCGCTGGTATAATGAGGCCTTTCGGTCCAAAATGGTACGTAAGAAACAATTGTACCTATACGGAGACACAAATATAGGCAAATCCACTCTGATTGAAAAAGTTATTTCGCGCAGGCAACATGTCTATATGCCTTTCTGTTCCGAATTCGGATTTGGCGGTTATGATTCACGAATTCATCATGTTATATTGTTTGAAGAATTTGAGTGGCTTCGTTGGCGTCCTTATGCATCAACGTTGAAACGAATTGTTGAGGGTCGCCCTTTGACTGTTAATGTAAAGAACAAGCCAGGGATGACTATTAAACATAGAGGACTTGTCATATTTGTGTCCAATGAATTTAGTATGGGAGATGAAGCTCTTATTTCACGGTTGCATGTAGTCCATGCAGATTGCCATATTATACATTGTTTAAATGTTAAGGAGGAGATGGCGTCGGACACGTCGGACGTGGAAGCCGAAGCGGAGACTATATGCGTATCGTCGGATGAGGATGACGAACCGGTTTCGCCGTGCACGTCCGAGGCGATGGATTCGCCGCCGGAACACTTTGACCAGGCCTTATTTTGGTCGAATGTGTAAATGGCGGACGGAATATACTCAGGCGGATGCTGTTAGGTTCGAATATGGAAAAATGGGAACTACTGAAAAATATGATGAAAATGCACATAACTTTAGTACTCTTAAACATTATGACATAACAGATGAATTTAAGTTCTTTTCTAACAAATATGATGGTGTTATTATTAACAAAGTTGTGACATACGTGTATAGAATTAATGTAAGGGTTGAGCGACTGACATTGGATGACAGTGCAAATAAAAAAATATTTGAGGATCAAGGAGCATTGGAGAAAGTTAGAATAGCATGTACTAATAAATTAGGTCCATTTAGTCTTAAACCCGATAAATCGTCTGGTGTTCCATGGAGAAAATACAGTAGGCGTAATGCATTTAAGTTTGTAACATACAGTAAACCTGAAATAAGTGCTGAAATTGGTAAAGTCAAATCGTGGGTAGATTTAGAAAGCCAGTGTAAATGTAAAAATAAACTCTTTCAAGGTATTAATCCTTTTTATATTGGAGTTGAAATAGCAGGGGATGAACCTGCAAAAAATGATGTTGTTCAAAGTGAGGTGAAGTATGTAACGTTTATTGTACGAAATAGAGTCTACATGACATTTTGTAAAAGAAAAGGAACGGTCACATTTTGAATAAAAATTATTGTTACAGCTCATGTCTGCGTTGGAATTTTTTTATTCCAATTGGGAGCACATCCGAAAGTATCCTGATGACCTGCGCCTCGCCTTCCTGTCCAGGTAATCTGCTAAATGACCCGGTCTCACGCAGACGTTGGTACACAGCAGCAAAGGTCGTATGATGCGGGATACGGCGATTAGGATATGGTTGTTGATAAACCCGCTGTACAGTTCGTCCGTTGTGGTGCGCTACGTAGTACGCACCAACCATATCAGTGTACTCACTCCAGGTGTATCCCTCCCTTAGTAAACAGAGACAATGCACTACTACACTGGTGGACAGCAGTTTCCTACAACTGAAGAGCGTAATACGGCCTCTAACAACTGAAGACCGTAATACGGCCTCCACCGGTTTTAATGATCCTCATAGGAAAAAATGACATTAGGGAAAAATATTTGTTTTGATGTCCCCTACAACCTCCCAGAGTTTGTCGGTTTAAATACTTTTCACCCTGTGTATGCCCCCGTATGAGGCCTTGTATCTTATCTTCGAGGTCCTTACAGGAAATGTTTGTTGGCGCCAGTAGAATCGTTCTATAGTTAGCCACAAATGTCGGTTCTCTAAATTTTCTCAATAGTGTTTCTCGAAAAGAACGACGCCATTCGTCGAGGCATTCCAATCTGAGCTTCCGAAACGTCTCTTCAATACTTATGTGTTGTTCGAACCTACCGTTAAGAAATATAATAGCCCAACCGTGATTTACTTCGATGTCCTCCGTCAGTCCGACCTGGCGCGGATGTCAAACACTCGAGCAGTACTCAAGAATAGGTCGCACTAGCGAAAATCAAATTGAGGATGTGTTTAGGAAAGGTAAAGGCACCAGAGAGGCAGTTCTGACGTTGCTGTTGATAATGGAAGCAAGACTAAGGAATAATCAACACACGTTCATGGGAGTTGCCGACCTAGAAAAAGCGTTCGTCAATGTAAAATAGTGCAAGATGTTCGAAATTCTGAGGCGTAAGCTCTAGGGAGAGACGGGTAATACACTATACGAACGAAAGCCAAGAGGGAATAATGAGAGTGGACGGCCAAGAACGAAGCTCTCGGATTAAAAAGGGTTTAAGACAGGGATGTAGCCTTTCGCCTCTACTGTTCACAATCTGTACATCGAATAAGCAATGATGGTAATAAAAGGAAGGTTGGGAGCGGAATTGAAATTCAAGGTGAAAGGATATCAATGATAAGATTCGCTGATCACATCGCTATCCTGAGTGAAAGTGAAGAAGAATTACACGATCTATCTGCTGAATGGAATGAACAGTCTCATGAGTAAAGAATAAGAAAAAAGTAATGAGATGTAGGAAAAATGAGAACTGCTAGAAACGTGACGTCAGGATGGTCACGAAGTACGTGAAGTTAAGGAACTCTGCTCCCCAGGCAGCAAAATAGCCAATGGCGGACGGAGCAAGGAGGACATCAAAAGCAGACTAGTAGTGGCAAAAAAAAGGCATTTCTGGCCAAGAGAAGTCAACTGTTGTCAATCATAGGCCCCAAATTTGAGTAAGAAATGTCTTAGAATGTACGTTTGGAGCACTGCGTTTTATGGTAATCAAACATGGACTGTGGGAAAAACGGAGCAGAAGAGAATCGAAACACTTGAGATGTGACGCTACAGACGACTGTTGAAAGTTAGGTGGACCGATAAAGTAATGAATGAGAAGGTTCTGCGCAGAATCAGAGAGGAAATGCATATGTGGAAAACTCTGATGAGGAGAAGAGACAGGATGATAGGGCATCTGTTAAGACATCAGGGAATGACGTCCGTGGTACTGGAGGAAGTCGTAGAGAGCAAAAACCGTTGAGGAAGACAGAGATTGGAATACATCCAGCAAATAGATCAGGACGTACGTTGCAAATGCTGCTCTGAGAAGAAAAGGGTGGCGCAGGAGAGCAATTCGTGGCGGACCGCACCAAACCAGTCAGAAGATCATGACCAAAAAGACAAAAAAAAAAGGGTCCTATATGCAGCTCCTTTAGAGATGAACCACATTTTCCTAGAATTCTCCCAATAAACCGAAGTCGACCATTCGCCTTCCCTAACACAATCCTTGTATGACCGTTCCAATACAGGGCTATTACAAATGATTGAAGCGATTTCATAAATTCACTGTAGCTCCATTCATTGACATATGGTCACGACACACTACAGATACGTAGAAAAACTCATAAAGTTTTGTTCGGCTGTAGCCGCACTTCACGTTTCTGCCGACAGAGCGCTCGAGAGCGCAGTGAGACAAAATGGCGACAGGAGCCGAGAAAGCGTATTCCGTGCTTGAAATGCACTCACGTCAGTCAGTCATAACAGTGCAACGACACTTCAGGAGGAAGTTCAACAAAGATCCACCAACTGCTAACTCCATTCGGCGATGGTATGCGCAGTTTAAAGCTTCTGGATGCCTCTGTAAGGGGAAATCAACGGGTCGGCCTGCAGTGAGCGAAGAAACGGTTGAACGCGTGCGGGCAAGTTTCACGCGTAGCCCACGGAAGTCGATGAATAAAGCAAGCAGGGAGCTAAACGTACCACAGCCGACGGTTTGGAAAATCTTACGGAAAAGGCTAAAGCAGAAGCCTTACCGTTTACAATTGCTACAAGCCCTGACACCCGATGACAAAGTCAAACGCTTTTAATTTTGGGCGCGGTTGCAACAGCTCATGGAAGAGGATGCGTTCAGTGCGAAACTTGTTTTCATTGATGAAGCAACATTTTTTCTTAATGGTGAAGTGAACAGACACAATGTGCGAATATGGGCGGTAGAGAATCCTCACGCATTCGTGCAGCAAATTCGCAATTCACCAAAAGTTAACGTGTTTTGTGCAATCTCACGGTTTAAAGTTTACGGCCCCTTTTTCTTCTGCGAAAAAGCGTTACAGGACACGTGTATCTGGACATGCTGGTAAATTGGCTCATGCCACAACTGGAGACCGACAGCGCCGACTTCATCTTTCAACAGGATGGTGCTCCACCGCACTTTCATCATGATGTTCGGCATTTCTTAAACAGGAGATTGGAAAACCGATGGATCGGTCGTGGTGGAGATCATGATCAGCAATTCATGTCATGGCCTCCACGCTCTCCCGACTTAACCCCATGCGATTTCTTTCTGTGGGGTTATGTGAAAGATTCAGTGCTTAAACCTCCTCTACCAAGAAACGTGCCAGAACTGCGAGCTCGCATCAACGATGCTTTCGAACTCATTGATGGGGACATGCTGCACCGAGTGTGGGAGGAACTTGATTATTGGCTTGATGTCTGCCGAATCACTAAAGGGGCACATACCGAACATTTGTGAATGCCTAAAAAAACTTTTTGAGTTTTTGTATGTGTGTGCAAAGCATTGTGAAAATATGTCAAATAATAAAGTTATTGTAGAGCTGTGAAATCGCTTCAATCATTTGTAATAACCCTGTACATATCGCTTTGCAACGCTACGCCCAGATAATTAGACAACGCGATTGTGTCAAGCAGGACGCGGCTAAAGCTGTATTCAAGTATTACACGATTATTTTTCCACACATCGCCATTAACTTACATTTTTGTACGTTTAGAATTAGTTGCCTTTCATAACACCAACTAGAAATTTTGTCAAAGTCATCTTGTATTTTCCTAGTCACGCAACGACGACACCTTGCCGTAAACCACAGCAGCATTAGGAAACAACAGCAGGTTACTGCTCACTCTGTCCTTCAGATCATTTATGTAGGTAGAGGAACTCGTGGCAGGCGGTATCGTACTAGTCATAAGACAGACGACTCAAGAAAGTATAGTAAATAATACTGCTGCTACCACACTTTCCTGCGGCACCCCTCACGATACCTACGCCTCTGATGAACTTCCGCCGTCGAGGAAAACGTACTGGATTCTACACACATCAAAAAAGGTTCTGCATCACCTCAGTTCCGAGAGATCCGGAACCTGTATAGAAAATTGGAGTAGAGATCATGATAAACATCATTTCCGCCCTTTTCATTGCTCGTGAAAACCACACATCGCTTGTTGTACCACCATAAAGCGACACCTTCAGAAGTGGTGGTCCAGATTGCTGTACATACCGGTACCTCTAATACCCAGTAGCACGTCCTCTTGCTTTGATGCATGCCTCTATTCGTTGTGGCATAGTATCCACAAGTTCATTAAGGCACCGTTGGTCCAGACTGTCGCACTGCCGCAGATCCCTCAGAGTGGTTGGTTGGTCACGTCGTCCATAAACAGCCTTTTTCAATCTATCCCACGCATGTTCGATAGGGTTCGTGTCTGGAGAACATGCTGGCCACTCTAGTCGAACGATGTCGTTATTCACAAGATGTGCATGATGGGAGCGCGAATTGTCGCCCATGGAGACGAATGTCTCGCCAATATGCTACCGATATGGTTGCACTATCGGTTGGAGGATGGCATTCACGTATGGTACAGCCGTTACGGCGACTTCCATGAACATCAGCGGCGTACGTCGACCATACATAATGCCACCCCGAAACAGCAGGGAACCTCCACCTTGCTGCACTCGCTAGACAGTGTGACTAAGGCGTTCAGCCTGGCCCGGTAGCCTCCAAAAACGTCTCTGACGATTGTCTAGTTGAAGGCATATGCGAGCGCCGGATCAGCTGAGCGGTCTGAGGCACTGCAGTCATGGACTGTGTGGCTGGTCCCGGCGGAGGTTCGAGTCCTCCCTCAGGCATGGGTGTGTGTGTCCTTAGGATAATTTAGGTTAAGTAGTGTGTAAGCTTAGGGACTGATGACCTTAGCAGTTAAGTCCCATAAGATTTCACACACATTTGAACATTCTTTTTTTGAAGGCATATGCGATACTAATCGGTGAAGAGAAGGTGATGCGAATCCTGGGTCCATTCGGCATGTTGTTGGGCCCATCTGTACCGCGCGGCATGGTGTCGTGGTTGCAAAGGTTGATGTCGGCATGGACGCTGGGAGTGAAGTAGCGCATCATGCAGCCTATTGTGCACAGTTTGTCGCCGCACGAATTCCTGTGGCTTCACGAAAAGCATTATTCAACACGGTGCCGTTGCTGTCAGGGTTCCTCCGAGCCATAATCCATAGTAGCCCTTGGAAGGCCTGAACGAGGCATTCCATCGACAGTTCCTGTCTCTATGTCTCTCCTCCATGTCCGAACAACATCGCTTTGGTTCACTCCGAGACGCCTGGACACTTCCCTTGTTGACAGCCCTTCTTGGCACAAAGTAGCAATGCGGACGGGATCGAACCGCGGTATTGTCCGTCTAGGCATGGCTGAACAACAGACAACACGAGCCGTGTGCCTCCTTCCTGGTGGAATGACTGGAACTGATCGGCTGTCGGATCCCCTCCGTCTAATAGGCGCTGCTCATGCATGGTTGTTTACATCTTTGGGAGGGTTTAGTGACATCTCTGCACAGTCAAAGCGACTGTGTCTGTGATACAATATCCACAGTCAAAGTCTATCTTCAGGAGTTCTGAGAACCGGAGTGGTGCAAAACTTTTTTTGATGTGTGTATTATCCAAAAAGTGTTTGACCCCCTCACTTTATCTGAGAAGTTATTCCGTATGTCTGTACTTTCGTTAACAATCTGCAGTGAGGAATCGTGTCAAATGCTTTTCGGTAATCTAGAAATATGGAATCTGCCTGTTGCTTTATGTATAGTTCGCAGTGTATCATGTGAGAAAAGGGCATGCTTAGTTTCGGACGAACGATGCTTTCTAAAACCTCGCTGATTCCTCGACAGAAGCTTTCCGGTCTCAAGGAAATTTATCATATTCGAACTCAAAATATGATCAAGAGTACTGCAGCAAACAGATGTTAATGATACTGGTATATAATATTGCGTATCCACCCTTTTACACTTCTTATACGAGGGTTGGAACTTAAATAGTGGCAACTATTTATTCACAACCGATACAAAAGAGTTACGTTTTCACCGGTTACTGTCCTTCAAAGTAGTCACCAGCGTTGTGTAGAATCCGTTGCCAGCGTTGTGGAAGGCGTAGTATACCGTTAGCAGAGCCTGTTGATGGTGCGAATGGAGCAGTCTATTATCTGTCGACTCTCTGGAACAGTTCTGAAGCGAATGCTGCGAAGTGGTTCCTTCATCTTCAGAGTCAAATCAAAGTCACAAGGACTTAAGTCCGGGGATTATGGTGAATTGTATAGTACTTCCTAGTCCCATCGACCGAACATAGCAACCACATCTCGCGCTGTATGCGCCCACGCATTGTCGTCAAAATGATGGGTGGGTTGCGTAGGAAGTGTCGCCGCTTCTTTCGCAAAGCTGGTCGCAGGTGATGATCCAAGGACGGACAGTAATACTGTGCATTGGCGGTCTGCCTTTGAGGAACGTAATACGTTAGGATGACACCATCGCAGTCGTACACGAGAATCACCATAACTTTAAACCGCTCCATTCGCATCACCAACGGAACAGGCTCTTCTAACAATATACTACGCCTTCCACATCGCTGGCAGCGGGTTCTACACAACGCTCTTGACTACTTTAAAGGACAGTAAAAGGTGCAAACATGTTACTCTTCCGCATAGTTGCCACTATTTAAGTTCCAACCCTCGTATATGGGAGTCGCTTGTGCTTATTTCAGCCGGGGATTCATAATAAATACAAGAAAAACAGAACTCCGATTCTGTTCCGACCTAGCGACTGATTTGTTTTCAATACTTTACATTGTTTCTCTACTCCAGGAATGCTTATTAGTAGAGACCGGATTATAGACGCCATAAAAAAAACCTCAAAATATGCATGCAAATATGCATGAAAAATGCTTAAAAATGCATGAAAAGTGTCGAAATACGCAAGATCAAATAATAAAAAGAACATGGTAGTTACTGCGTGCATTATATCTCAAAGTCGAAACTGTGCCCGGAAGTGCTCAAGCCACGTGCAAAATCGGTACGTTTGGAGCGCTGATATCATTTTTGAATACTTTCTGGTAGAGGTTAGGAAAAGGACCTTTCTGGTATTATTTTCTAAAAATTTGCAAAATAGGGACGCATGCCGTGTTTCAATGTTGTTCCTTCTTTGCTATTGTTATCGGTAACAAGAGGATGCGATGGGTGTGAGTCGCACCGAAACAATCGATATGTACAGGACCAAGTACTGTTCCAAATTTCGGTAGTAAGACTGGTTCCGCGATTACTCATTTTTGTAAGCAGAAAAGGACCGTTTTACATCAACTGAGGTAACTGGGCAGTATTTGAATTTGGGTGCTATGTTGCACTTAATGTTTCTAGTAAAAGTTCACCCGCCCCATTAATTATTAATTTGGCTCAAGACTTCAAAGCCTGGGTTATTGTTTAATAAACATTTCCTTAATTTTTCTTGGGAACACCTCCGGCAATGAGGAGTTTACTAGAATAATTTTGTTCATTAACTGAATAGATTCATTCAGTTCAAAAACGTGAGATTCAAGCTTTTTAACACTCGCAGGTATATATGGGAAAAATGAGTGCTAATCACAGCAACGTCTTTTTTAATACCGGACGCATTTAATGCTTCCTTGCATTGGCAAACTGCCAAACCATCTACACTATCGAAGTCGTTTATTACTCCTCTAATGGCCTTGAAATGTTAATTGTAAAACAACACAGCTTCGACCCACGTACCCCAACGAGTTACCACTGGATCGGGAGGTCTTGATGCGAACAAGGGCCTTTAGAGACACTTTATTTGCGGATGAAATCAGTTTATTGGAGTTCACGAACGTGGAACGTACTTCTTCACAAAGGCGATGTACTCCATGAGCGAATTGGGATAAAATACGCCTGCTTTAATCATATAGGAAGCAGCATCTGAAATAAACACAAACACCCTTCCATCTGTAGAAGATTGTGGAAATATTTTTCTAATACCCTCATTCACAAATTTGGCGATGGTAGAATGATTTACTTTTTCAAGTTCTTTCCAAGCCGCTAAATAGGAAGAAGTCTCTTCTTTTAAAGCACCAACAGTGAAATCTGCAATGTAACGGTCACATGTGTCTGTAATTTCGTCAACTGAAATCCATATAATGCTGTCCTTTAGTTCATTGTGTATTTCTTCCAGGAAATTTAAGTAAATTGTCGGTATGTTATTTTTACGCAGTGTTGATTCATCTAGTATACTTGTACTTTGATTTAAGCAATATTTGCCCAGGACGCCTTAGAGGATAGGGTTTGTAAGTTTTTGAAGAGGAATGTTGCTTGCAATGAATGCTTCATATAGATCCTTGGTTACCTTTGGTCAAATCACTGCTGCTGCAGCTTGTTGTTGTCAGAAGTTGCTGTCGTGGTCCTTTCTTCTGCATTCCTGCGATTCCAAGACTTATTTTGACATGCTGGTCTATTTGAAACTTTTTTGCGCGAAACGTTTTTCTCGCAAACTCGAAAATAGAAAACAATTCCGTCATATCTAATAATGTTCCAACATGGTCAGCTATTCATGAAACGACGTTTCTTTTTTCGGGCGGCACGGCGCACAACACGTTATGCACTACACGTCGTAGACACGTTCAAATGTCTACAAGTAAATAGAAAGCTAAACTGAAACTATGCAAGTGCGACCAAAAGCTTGCGTAGTTTAATTGTTGCCGACGCGTACGGTATGACAGCCGAGGGGATTAACCGGAGGCGCGGGCACAGGAGGATTGACTCTGTCTGGCTGATCCCGTTCCCCTTCTGTAATGATTTCGCTACGCAGCGGCCTCTCGGGTAGCGATTGCGCGTAGTTCTAGGTCGCGGTCAATCTGTGAGACATCAAAACTAGATCGAGCTAGAGACAACCCGTCTAAATTTTTAAAAGTAAACATAGAGCGAAAATATCCATCGTCACTAGTTTACACTCCTGGAAATTGAAATAAGAACACCGTGAATTCATTGTCCCAGGAAGGGGAAACTTTATTAACACATTCCTGGGGTCAGATACATCACATGATCACACTGACAGAACCACAGGCACATAGACACAGGCAACAGAGCATGCACAATGTCGGCACTAGTACAGTGTATATCCACCTTTCGCAGCAATGCAGGCTGCTATTCTCCCATGGAGACGATCGTAGAGATGCTGGATGTAGTCCTGTGGAACGGCTTGCCATGTCATTTCCACCTGGCGCATCAGTTGGACCAGCGTTCGTGCTGGACGTGCAGACCGCGTGAGACGACGCTTCATCCAGTCCCAAGCATGCTCAATGGGGGACAGATCCGGAGATCTTGCTGGCCAGGGTAGTTGACTTACACCTTCTAGAGCACGTTGGGTGGCACGGGATACATGCGGACGTGCATTGTCCTGTTGGAACAGCAAGTTCCCTTGCCGGTCTAGGAATGGTAGAACGATGGGTTCGATGACGGTTTGGATGTACCGTGCACTATTCAGTGTCCCCTCGACGATCACCAGTGGTGTACGGCCAGTGTAGGAGATCGCTCCCCACACCATGATGCCGGGTGTTGGCCCTGTGTGCCTCGGTCGTATGCAGTCCTGATTGTGGCGCTCACCTGCACGGCGCCAAACACGCATACGACCATCATTGGCACCAAGGCAGAAGCGACTCTCATCGCTGAAGACGACACGTCTCCATTCGTCCCTCCATTCACGCCTGTCGCGACACCACTGGAGGCGGGCTGCACGATGTTGGGGCGTGAGCGGAAGACGGCCTAACGGTGTGCGGGACCGTAGCCCAGCTTCATGGAGACGGTTGCGAATGGTCCTCGCCGATACCCCAGGAGCAACAGTGTCCCTAATTTGCTGGGAAGTGGCGGTGCGGTCCCCTACGGCACTGCGTAGGATCCTACGGTCTTGGCGTGCATCCGTGTGTCGCTGCGGTCCGGTCCCAGGTCGACGGGCACGTGCACCTTCCGCCGACCACTGGCGACAACATCGATGTACTGTGGAGACCTCACGCCCCCCGTGTTGAGCAATTCGGCGGTACGTCCACCCGGCCTCCCGCATGCTCACTATACGCCCTCGCTCAAAGTCCGTCAACTGCACATACGGTTCACGTCCACGCTGTCGCGGCATGCTACCAGTGTTAAAGACTGCGATGGAGCTCCGTATGCCACGGCAAACTGGCTGACACTGACGGCGGCGGTGCACAAATGCTGCGCAGCAAGCGCCATTCGACGGCCAACACCGCGGTTCCTGGTGTGTCCGCTGTGCCGTGCGTGTGATCATTGCTTGTACAGTCCTCTCGCAGTGTCCGGAGCAAGTATGGTGGGTCTGACACACCGGTGTCAATGTGTTCTTTTTTCCATTTCCAGGAGTGTATATGCAACAACTGGTGAAAAGGAGCCAAATATGATAATGCATATGCAACACGCAAATGCATATAATCCGGTCTCTACTTAGTACTATGTCGTCCACACAGGAATCTTGAAATGCCCAGTCGGTGCGCTGTTGTTTTCACCTCAATTCTACCAACATTTAGAGTTGTTTAGTTCTCGGGGTTTTGTAAAATTCCTGGATTCATGTCTCGTCGCTGTGCAGCCTATGAAAAGGATTGCGGAAGACTCCCAAATAAATTCCAAAGTACAGTGCAGTTTTAATACCAATATATTTGCACGACTCTGGTGGCCGAGCCTGGTGAACTGTACCGGTTACACAGATGTACCCAAAGTTGACATCAAACGACACAGTGTTCACAACAATCAACAAACGAGTGAGCCTACAATACATTTGCTCGCAACCCTAGCCAAAAAACGAGTGCCCCATGGCGCCTGCGTGACCTCTATTTATACTTTTGTTAACAATTACCTACAATGAAAATTACAATTTTATGCAAAATCACAATTAAAAGTTAAACCGAATATCAGCTACACGTTGCTAAAAATTTACAATCTCAGTGCTGAACAAGGTGAACCTATTTTCAACTTTGTTACGAGTTAATATAACATTTTCTGACTAATTACGTTACAGGTAACAATTACATTTCTAAATTTGTTTGTAACAAATCAACTAGTGCCTGAATTTTAGTGCTAACGTGTATCGGAGATTCAATTAACATGCTTTATTCATATGTTCTATTTAATTTGCTGTAGTAATTTTATACTGATAGGTTTACTGGTACATCCTGACCATGTGCTACATTTCTTTCGATTAGTTACAGTATTAATCTCACATTTATATTATGTTTCTCACATGAGAACAATGTTAATCAGCAAAGGATCGTTTTCGAATTATATGTATACTGAAATAGGGTTTTTTTATGTAATTTGGAAACAGGTCACTTTACAATTGAACAATTAGGACTGGTGTTTATCTTTAATGCTCTCCGAGGGGTTCTGATAGGTAGCAATGAGATACAGTAATATTTCAACCTACGTGGATACCCCGCGATTCACATTTAAGTGGCTGGCGGAGGATTCAATGAACCAACTTCACAATAATTCCCTATTATTCCACTCTGAAACAGTGCGCGGAAGAAAACGAACACCTGTATCTTTGCGTGGGACCTCTGATTTCCCTTATTTTATTATGTCGATCGTTTCTCCCTATGTAAGTAGGTGTCAACAAAATATTTTCACATTTGGAGGAGAAAGTTGGTGATTGAAATTTCGTGAAAAGTTTCCGCCAGAACTAAAAACGCCTTTCAGAATGAGATTTTCACTCTGCAGCGGAGAGTGCGCTGATATGAAACTTCCTGGCAGATTAAAACTGTGTGCCCGACCGAGACTCGAACTCGGGACCTTTGCCTTTCGCGGGCAAGTGCTCTACCAACTGAGCTACCGAAGCACGACTCACGTCCGGTACTCACAGCTTCACTTCTGCCAGTACCTCGTCTCCTACCTTCCAAACTTTACAGAAGCTCTCCTGCGAACATGCAGAACTAGCACTCCTGAAAGAAAGGATATTGCGGAGACATGGCTTAGCCACAGCCTAGGGGATGTTTCCAGAATGAGATTTTCACTCTGCAGCGGAGTGTGCGCTGATATGAAACTTCCTGGCAGATTAAAACTGTGTGCCCGACCGAGACTCGAACTCGGGACCTTTGCCTTTCGCGGGCAAGTGCTCTACCAACTGAGCTACCGAAGCACGACTCACGTCCGGTACTCACAGCTTCACTTCTGCCAGTACCTCGTCTCCTACCTTCCAAACTTTACAGAAGCTCTCCTGCAGGAGAGCTTCTGTAAAGTTTGCAAGGTAGGAGACGAGGTACTGGCAGAAGTGAAGCTGTGAGTACCGGACGTGAGTCGTGCTTCGGTAGCTCAGTTGGTAGAGCACTTGCCCGCGAAAGGCAAAGGTCCCGAGTTCGAGTCTCGGTCGGGCACACAGTTTTAATCTGCCAGGAAGTTTAAAAACGCCTTTGTTTAAATAATTTCAACCCCAAATCATACATCATGTCCGTGATACTCTCTCACCTACTTCGCGATAATACAAAAGGTGCTGCTCTTCTTTGAACTTTCTCGATATGCTCCGGTAATCATACCTTCTCGGAATCCCAGAGCGCGCAGCAGTACTCCAGAAGATGACGGAATAGAGCAGTGTGGGCAGTCATGCTCCTTAGTAGATCTGTTACATTTTTTATGTCTTCTGCCAATAAAATGGAGTCTTTGGTTTGCCTCCCCCACAACATTTTCTGTGTGTTCTTTCCAGTTTTACTTGTTCGTAATTGTAATTCCTAGGCCGGCCGCTGTGGCCGTGCGGTTCTAGGCGCTTCAGTCTGGAACCGCGTGACCGCTACAGTCGCAGGTTCGAATCCTGCCTCGGGCATGGATGTGTGTGATGTCCTTAGGTTAGTTACGGGACTGATGACCACAGATGTTAAGTCCCATAGTGCTCAGAGCCTTTTGAACCATTTTTTGTAATTCCTAGGTATTTAGCTGAATTTACGGCCTTTGGTTTTGACTAAGCAGTATGGGACTTAACATCGGAGGTCATCAGTCCCATTGACTTAGAACTACTTAAACCTAACTAACCTAAGGACATCACACATATCCTCGCCCTAGGCAGGATTCGAATCTGCGACCGTAGCAGCAGCGCGGTTCCGGACTGAAGGGCCTAGAACCGCTCGGGCACAGCGGCCGGCTGTTACCACCGTCTATGGCTCACTGTAGTCCCACGGTAGGTATTTCCCAAAGTCGGAAAACGTGTCCTATCATCCTTCTTACGGTTACTGTTTGCTCCATATTCGTTTCTTGCCGATTCTGCCAAAAAACTCCTTATTTCTCATCTTACTAGCTCAATTAATTTTTAGCATCCTTGAGTAACAACACTTCTCACACTTTTCGGTCCTCTCCATTCAAGGCTTTTTGAGAGAACATAATTTACCTTCATACAATGCTGCGTTATAAGAACTTCTGCAAAAGATTGCAACCTATGTTTGAAACTATAGTGGACTTCTTTTGATAAGCACTGCTCTGTCTGCATGAGATGGTCGGCTCGTTTTGCTCTCCTTGTTTTGTTTGTCATATATTATTTTACTTCCATGATATCAGAATCCTCTCGATTCGTCTTCTAAATGGTTACCCATGTAGGTGGCAAGTTTGTAACTGATCTCTTTTCGTTACTCCGCGACAGTTTCGTCTTTCTGGAGCTTCGTATTTTGTGTTCAGCAGACCGTTCATTTCATTCAACAGCTCCTCCAGTACTTCCTCACTTAGACAATGGGGACCAATGTTATTCGTCGATATTATCATTGTTATTGTTTCAGCCTGAACTGTAGTCCCAATTTTTCATTTAAATAATAAATTACTGCACAATGCGGTATTTCCGCTTTTAAGTGCAGTGAAATTTTTTTTAATAAAATGCAATCGTCAGCTGTACAATTGGAATATTTTATTGCACTTAAGCGGTTGCGACAGGCTAATCTATTATCTTCGGATGTTCGGTACTAGCTTATAGCACGCATAAGCAACGTTAGTACCTTCGTGAATGAAGCACAATAAAATGACGTATCGCAAAACTATATAAAGTACATTACACATAAAAATGGGAATAAATTCCTGAAATGCGACGTGCTCTGCTGTTTATTGTTTATTGACACAGTTCTTCGCCTTGGAAAAAAATCGCTGATGATGAACGAAATTAAGTACATCTACATCTACATGGATATTCAGAAAACGACTGTGAAGTACGTGGTAGAAGGTGTTTCCCATTGTACAGTTATCAGAGCTACTTGCCCTTTCATTCACGCATGGAGCGCGGGAAGAATCACTGTTTTTAATGCCTCTGTACGTACTGTAATTAATCTCGTCCTCACAATCCTTACAGAGGCGATACGAAGGGGGTTGTAGTATATTCCTAGAGTCATCATTTAAAGCCGGATCTTGAAGCGCTGTAAGCAGACGTCCTCGTATAGTCTGTGCGTATCTGTAAGTGCCTGCTGGTTCAGTTTCTTCTACGTCTCTGTCACACTGCCCCACAGCTCAAACAATACTGTGACCATTCTTACTGTCCTTCCCGGTATTCGTTCAATGTTCCCTGTTGGTCCTATGTGGTACGACTCCCACACGCTTGAGCAATATTCTAGGATGGGTCGGAAGAGTGATTTGTGAGCACTCTCCTTTGTAGACTCATTGCATTTTCCTAGTACTGTACCACTAAACTGAATTCTACCACCTGCCTCACATGCGAGTGAGCCTTTGTGATCGTTTCTTTCCGCATCCCCACAATGTTTTACACGGTGGTATTTCTATGAGCTGCAGATACCAGCTGTGACTTGTTGATACTGCCGTCGTAGAATACTAAGTTTTTTTTCCGTTTTGCGAAGTGCACAGTTTTACATATCTGAATAAAATAAGTTGGAAGTCCATACGTCAGCTTGAAATCTTATCAAGATCTGTGCAGCTTTTTTTCAGACAGTACTTCATTGTAGGTAACTATATTATCTGCGAAAGGCCCCTCACTACTTTTAGTATTGTCTGAAAGGTCATTAACACAGAGTGCATCGTAATGAAAGGCATCAAGCCGTACAGCTGAAAGAACACGATACTAGAAGCTAAAAAGTCTCAAGAAACTTAGGTTCTAAAATGCATACTTGCAGATCTACGAGCAATTCATCTCCGGAACTATGAAATAAATCTCTTCTATTGCAAGCTCTTTGCTTTCCATATAGTGGGAAGAGTTGGTTTGAACCAAGAAAAGAAAAATAAGTCCAGTGATCTTGGGCTCTAAAATGCATCGGCTGTTGCTTGGTTGGTTGATTTGGGAGAGGGGATGAAACAGCGAGGTTATCGGTCCCATCGGATTAGAGAAGTTTGGGGAAGGAAGTCGGCCGTGCCCTTTTAAAGGAACTATCCCGCTATTTGCCCGAAGCGATGTAGGGATATCACGGCGCCTGTTGCTTGTCATAGGCCCACGGGAACATATTTTAATCGGTAAAAGTGGTGGTAGTTCGTGATTTTACGACACACTGGACATCCGTCTTTGATATAGGTTTTCATCAAATGGAGAGAACTTCATCTAACTACGACAACTGTTACTCTGAGGCGTTCTGTAACAGCTGCCTATGCCATGTGACACAACATTTATATACACTAGAAGGTGCAACTTAAAAGTAGCGAAACCGGCCCGGTTGTGTGGGTCTCTAGTCGGCCCAGATAAACGCAGCTACAGCAGAGAATTGGACTTCTCGTTCAGCTTTGTCCTCCCCTAGTAGCTGAGTGGTCAGCGCGACGGAATGTCATACCTAACGGCCCAGGTTCGATGCCTGGCTGGGTCGGAGATTTCCTCCGTGTTGTGTTGTCCTTATCATCATTTCATCCCCATCGACACGCAAGTCGCCAAAGTGGCGTCAACTCGAAAGACTTGTACCGGGCGAACAGTCTACCCGACGGGAGGCCCTAGCCACAGGGCATTTCCATTTTCCATTCAGCTTTATGTTTTAATAGTTTTAACATCTCTATTTAAACACCTACTGTACTGTATGAACTGTCATTCAGTCATGCATACCTTAGTGACTATGAGTACTTGTTCAGTAGAAGAGATGAATTCCACAACAGCAAAGATGAAGAACTGTTCATAGCTCTTAGGATATGCAATTTAGAACCTATGTTTACTGCGATTTTCTTGGATGAAATGTCACTCTCCAGCGGAGTCTTCGCTGATACGAAAGTTCCTGAAAGATTAAAACTGTACGCCGGACCGAGACTCGAACTCAGAACCTCTGCGTTTCGCTCGTCCCAAGTTCGAGCCTCGGTCCGGCACACAGTATGAATCTACCAGGAAGTTTCCAGATTTTCTTGCTTCTTCTATCGTGTATTTTCAGCTGAATTCCTTTACGCCTTTAATTATGGTACACCATGTATACAACACTGCGCCAACGGCCTTGTCGCATTGGTAACAACGATTCCCGTCAGGTCACTGAAGTTAAGCGCTGTCGTGCTTGGCTAGCACCTGGATAGGTGGTCACGCGGACCTGCCGAGCGCTTTTGGCAGGCGGGGTGTACTCAGACCACTTGAGGAGCTACATGATTGAGAAGTAGTGGTTCTGGCCACGAAAACTGAAACGTCCGGGAGAGGGTGCGCTGACGACAGGCTTCTTCATTCTCGCATCCAGTGAGGCATAAGGGTTTAGGATGACACGGCGGTCGGTCGGTTTCGTTGGGCCTTCCGAGGAATGTGCGGACAGAGTTATGTATACAACACGAGATGAAGGGTCACGACACAGTGCCCCGGAGCAAGCGTGAAGTTACCTCCACATCTGTAGATGTGTGTCTGTGCCACCACTGAACATAAGTTTTACTTCGGTGATCGTCTTGCAAAAGCATCCTCAGTGCTGTTCTGTTCAGACACTGACAATGTTGAGTGTTTATCGAAAAAGTTCAAGGCAATCATAAAATGCGTTTTAGAAAGGTACGTGCCGAGTAAAACTGTGAGAGACGGGAAAAACCCACCGTGGTTCAACAACCAAGTTAGGTAACTACTGCGAAAGCAAAGAGAACTTCACTGCAAATCTAAACGCAGCCGAAACCTCACAAGACAAACAGAAGCTAAACGATGTCAAAGTTAGCGGAAGGAGGGCTATGCGTGAACAGTGAATTCGAAAGTAAAATTCTATGTACGGACTTGACAGAAAATCCTAGGAAGTTCTGGTCTTACGTTAAATCAGTAAGTTGATCGAAACAGCATATCCAGACACTCTGGGATGATAATGGCATTGAAACAGAGGATGACAAGTGTAAAGCTGAAATACTAAACACCTTTTTCCAAAGCTGTTTCACAGAGGAAGATCACACTGCAGTTCCTTCTCTAAATCCTCGCACAAACGAAAAAATGGCTGACATCGAAATAAGTGTCCAAGGAATAGAAAAGCAACTGAAATCACTCAACAGAGGAAAGTCCACTGGACCTGACGGGATACCAATTCGATTCTACACAGAGTACGCGAAACAACTTGCCCCCCTTCTAACAGCCCTGTGCCGCAAGTCTCTAGAGGAACGGAAGGTTCCAAATGATTGGAAAAGAGCACAGGTAGTCCCAGTCTTCAAGAAGGGTCGTCGAGCAGATGCGCAAAACTATAGGCCTGTATCTCTCACATCGATCTGTTGTAGAATTTTAGAACATATTTTTTGGTCGCGCATCATGTCATTTCTGGACACACAGAATCTACTCTGTAGGAATCAACATGGATTCCGGAAACAGCGATCGTGTGAGACATAAATCGCTTTATTTGTTCATGAGACCCAGAAAATATTTGATACAGGCTCCCAGGTAGACGCCATTTTCCTTGACTTCCGGAAGGCGTTCGATACAGTTCCGCACTGTCACCTGATAAAGTAAGAGCCTACGAAATATCAGGTCAGCTGTGTGGCTGGACTGAAGAGTTTTTAGCAAACAGAACACAGCATGTTGTTCTCAAGGGAGAGACATCTACAGACGTTAAAGTAACCTCTGGGTTGCCACAGGAGAGTGTCATGGGACCATTGCTTTTCACAATATATATAACTGACCTAGTAGATAGTGTCGGAAGTTCCATGCAGCTTTTCGCGAATGATGCTGTAGTATAGAGAGAAGTTGCAGCATTAGAAAATTGCAGTGAAATGCAGCGGATAGGCACTTGGTACAGGGAGTGGCAACTGACCCTTAACATAGACAAATGTAATGTATTGCGAATACATAGAAAGAAGGGTCCTCTACTGTATGATTATATGATAGCGGAACAAACACTGGTAGCAGTTACTTCTGTAAAATATCTGGGAGTATGCGTACGGAACGATTTGAAGTGGAATGATCGTATAAAATTAATTGTTGGTAAGCCGGATGCCAGGTTGAGATTCATTGGGAGAGTCCTTAGAAAATGTAGTCCATCTACAAAGGAGGTGGCTTACAAAACACTCGTTCGACCTATACTTGAGTGTTGCTCATCAGTGTGGGATCCGTACCAGATCGGGTTGACGGAAGAGATAGAGAAGATCCAAAGAAGAGCGGCGCGTTTCGTCACAGGGTTATTTGGTAAGCGTGATAGCGTTACGGAGATGTTTAGAAAACTCAAGTGGCAGACTCTGCAAGAGAGGTGCTCTGCATCGCAGTGTAGCTTGTGCCAGGTTTGGAGAGGGTGCGTTTCTGGATGAGGTATCGAATATATTGCTTCCCCCTACTTATACCTCACGAGATCACGAATGTAAAATTAGAGAGATTCGAGCGCGCACGGAGGCTTTCCGGCAGTCGTTCTTCTCGCTAGCCATACGCGACTGGAACAGGAAAGGGAGGTAATGACAGTGGCACGTAAAGTGCCCTCCGCCACACGCCGTTGAGTGGCTTGCGGAGTATAAATGTAGATGTAGATGTACACTACCAACCCAATATCAGTCATTACGAAGCGCCTGCTGTAAATTCCTCACGAGGTTCTGGGGATCAAGTGCGTCCTCCGGAGCGAGGTCTGGTTCCGGGTGTGGCAGGCCGCGCCGTCGGCTGTCAGACGCCGGAAGTGTGCGTCAGCAGGTAGGCAGAGGCAGAGGCAGAGGCAGAGGCGGCGGCCGCCACCTGAGACCTCGGCGTCCCCGGCGCCTGGCGCGGCTACGTCAGCGTCTGCGCAGCGGGCAGGAAGCGCCGCATCAGCGACGCCGTAAACAAGCACGCCGAGCAGCCAGGTGTGGCGCTGCAGGCGATACCACAGCACTTCACACGCACAGCACAAACGCACGCATACGCTTAGACAAAACGAACGGCGCATCACGAAGGAATTATGCGAATTGGATGGAAATAGGTCGATGTGATGCACATGCACAGAGAAACAAATAAAAAAATTGGACGATTTATTCAACATTTCATTTATTTATTTATATTTATTGTTTCGCAGTACAGATACAAAGATTACAAAACTACTACCCGTCAACATTTAAACACAGTTCTCCAGCATAAAATAACACAACGGATATCAAGATCTCTTATGTTTTCTATGAGGTTGAGTCTGTTGTGTTGGCAGAAGAGCCAACACTGTGTTACTAGAGGAGGCCGAAATGCACGCGTTTTAGCTCACGCAGGCGGCGTGAGGAGGGAAGGACTATACTGACGTGAGGTCTGGAAAATGACAAGGAATTAGCGGACGTAATTAGTTTGATACTTAACTTTAATCCATTAATGATGAACGTCGTTCTTGACGGTACATGATTCACAATATAAGCTATTCAGAATACATTCTTGAAGGATATGGCGCCTTGCTAGTTCGTAGCAAATGACGTAGCTGAAGGCTATGCTGAACTGTCGCCTCGGCAAATGAGAGCGTATGTAGACAATGAACCATCGCTAGCAAAGTCGGCTGTACAACTGGGGCGAATGCTAGGGAGTCTCTCTAGACTAGACTAGACCTGCCGTGTGGCGGCGCTCGGTCTGCAATCACTGATAGTGGCGACGTATACTAACGGACCGCGGCCGATTTAAAGGCTACCACCTAGCAAATGTGGTGTCTGGCGGCGACACCACAGAGTCAAATGAAAACCTTAAATTTGTAATAACAAATCGAAATTTCGCGCCGTTATCTTGTAAGTTGGTAAGCATGCTAAAAACAGCGTATAGAATTGCCTGAAGGTGGCAGCATAGTGCAGATGCAAATAGAGAGCCTGTATAGGGAGAGAGTGGCCAACCGGACGATACGGCGGCCATTTTTTTGCCAAACTGAGGGCGCGACTTTTGATTGGCCAGTAGTGGAGTACACACTCACCGAATCAAAAGCACAAGACAATATGGCGAAATCATTCGTTAAATGCCTTTCCTTACAGCTGTAACATACTCATAGTAGCCTACTACGTACAGCACAGGAAAATTTGATACAGTGGCTGTAAAAATTATTCGTTACTTGCTTTTATCTCCTTTAAAGTTCGTTTACTAGACATATTGCAATGAAAGTAACGTAAATAAAAAAAATAGTGTATAGCATTCGTTTTGTATCGGAAGTGCATAACGCTAAAGATTTAACGTACCTGTATTGTCAGATGAATGTGGCATGCAAAAAGTGTGACACGTATTAGTACTTCTTGTCACGCCTTCAGACTTTTTGCATGTCACAAGTAAACAACTGCTTACGACTTTCTTTCATATATATATATATATATATATATATATATATATATATACTACGAATAATGTTTCAGCAACCACGACAACTGCCGAAAACGCGCTTACAACTTGCCTGCCTGCGTCAACAGTCAGGCAATAATACTGAAACCAAAATAATGCCTAGTGTTCTGATTAGGAACGAAATAAAGTTTGACGCTATAAAGTCGAATGAGCATGGCACAACAATTGCAGCAAGTTTCCGTTTCCAGCAAGGACTGTCAGATATTGGCTTCAGAAAAGCTTGTGATGCTACCAGTATGCACAAACTGTTAAAGAAATAAGAGCTTAAAAATGCAGTAAACTGTAATAGGCCTACCTTTTTTGCGTGACTAAAAATATTTAAAAAAGACTATCCACTGCTTTCGTCTTTCTTCATTGCGTGGAAATGGTAACATGCGAAATCCACCTTCGCCTCTATTGGAACAACCAAATGCAGCACAACCTGGCATCGTTTACGAACGTCTGCAGAACGAATTACAGATGTCAAAAACAATACTGTACAATTACTAACGTGTTTACTTCAAACACTTCATCACAAAACGCTTCATTATTTCAACTCTTATTTAAGATCGCAAACGCTAATTTCGTACTAAAAACGATATACAACTAAATAGAACGTGCATGCACAACGCATAACAAGTCTCTCAATAATTCAAATACGTTTCAATCGTTTCCAAAGTCCTCTGAACGTCAATTCAACTCAAAAGCACGGAGAAAATAGGAAGTGCGAGAGATGTTTGGCACAAAAATGGCACCAAAGATAATCAACCAATCACGGGCAACTTCACCTATGGCCACTTTCTCTGTATTCAGGCTCTCTAGATGAAAACATACCGTCGCAGTATCAGTATAAGGATGGCCGCCCCACTTTCGACTTGCACCAGGGAAGAACTGCGTTCTGTTATTCGGTTTTTGCGTAGTGAAGGTGTGAAACCTACTGAAATTCATCGACGAATGAAGTGTAAGTAGGCTCTTTAGGTTTTCTTATTGGTAACGCCACGTAGCGCTCTGTATGAAAATCACTGGCTGTGCTGTGTGCAGTCTGTGGCTAGTTTGCATTGTTGTCTGCCATTGTAGTGTTGGGCAGCTGGATGTTAACAGCGCATAGCGTTGCGCAGTTGGAGGAGAGCCGCCAGCAGTGGTGGATGTGGGGAGAGAGATGGCGGAGTTTTGAAATTTGTAAGACCGGATGTCATGAACTGCTATATATATTATGACTATTAAGGTAAATACATCATTTGTTCTCTATCAAAATCTTTCATTTGCTAACTATGCCTATCAGTAGTTAGTGCCTTGCGTAGTTTGAATCTTTTATTTAGCTGGCAGTAGTGGCGCTCGCTGTATTGCAGTAGTTCGAGTAACCAAGATTTTTGTGAGGTAAGCGATTTGTGAAACGCATAGGTTAATGTTAGTCAGGGCCATTTTTTGTAGGGATTTTTGAAAGTCAGATTGCGTTGCGCTAAGCAACAGTCTTGTTTAATTTTTCTAAGGGGACGTTTCCTATGTCGTTTTTTTTTTTTTTTTTTTTTTTTTTTTTTTTTTTTTTTTTTTTTTTTTAAGAGAGCAAATGATGTATTTACCTTAATAGTCATAATATATATAGCAGTTCATGACATCCGGTCTTACAAATTTCAAAACTCCGTCATCTCTCCCCCCACATCCACCACTGCTGGCGGCTCGCCTCCAACTGCGCAACGCTACGCGCTGTTAACATCCAGCTGCCCAACACTACAATGGCAGACAACAATGCAAACTAGCCACAGACTGCACACAGCACAGCCAGTGATTTTCATACAGAGCGCTACGTGGCGTTACCAATAAGAAAACATAAACAGCCTACTTACAGAAGGTTCAGTACGGTGATGCACGTTTGTCACAGCAGCAAGTCTTCAAATGGAGTAGGAAGTTCGCAAATGGTGTGACTTCAGTGGAAGATGCTCCTCGGCCAGGTCACACACAACGAGTTGTGTCTGCCCAGAACATTGCAGCAGCTGAAGCCATAGTGCAGGAAAACCGCCGAGTGACACTGAATGACATCACAGCTTGTTTACAGATTAGTCATGGGTCAGCACACCACATTGTGCACGATGTGCTCCAGTTTCACAAAGTGTCTGCAAGATGGGTGCGACGGCAGCTGACTCCTGAAATGAGAGAACGACGTGTTGATGCTTGTGAAGAACTTCTTCGGTGCTTTGAACGAGAAGGTGATGGCTTCCTTGCAAGAATCGTTTCTGGGGACGAAACCTGGATTCACTTCCATTTTGAGTGTCTTCCTCATCCACTCTACTCACCTGATCTTGCCCCAAGTGATTTCCATATGTTCGGACCACTCAAAGACGCAATGGGAGGAAAGAAGTTCCGGTCTGATGAAGAGGTACGCCACTCGGTGCATGAGTGGTTGCACGGAATACCAAAAGAATTTTTTGCTAAAGGAATTTGTGAACTTTGTAAGCGCTGGAGGACTTGAATTGAGCGTGGGGGAGATTATGTTGAAATGTGATACAGCTTTGTACCACTTCTGCACAATAAATAATATTTGACTCACCCTCGTATAACATCACTCGTCACTGTGAGGAAATGTTCGAAAGGACCCCTGTAGACACATGCGGGACATGTCGATACAATACCAGCAACTGTCTGTCGTTCTGCACCACATTCACACGATGCTGATGAAGAATTGTCCCACTTGCAGAGAGCGCCTGCGCATTGTCCATGGCCCTTTCGAGGCAGTCCAAATTGCACGTGGCTGGTCGAATCTAGGGAGATTCTTCTGGATGCATTGTGCGTCAGCAGCGTTTCCATTCATTGATGGTACTGGATTTCCATGAGGGTCCTGGCTGTGTTGACAGTGAGATGTCTCGGCCATAGTCTTTTCCGCTCCGCAGGGAATACGTCTCCATTGTCGGAAGGTCGTTATTGTTAGCAATCGTCTGGTATTCACGCAGCAGGGTGCACTTCTATCTGATATCAGGAGGTGGAATGTGGTTCAAGATAGTCAGTATGTGGGAGTAGATCGTGTTATCAATAAAATTTGGAATACTGAGTATGTAAAAGATCGATTAATACAGGGTGATTCAAGAAGAATACCACAACTTTAAAAATGTGTATTTAATGAAAGAAACATAATATAACCTTCTGTTATACATCATTACAAAGAGTATTTAAAAAGTTTTTTTTTCACTCAAAAACAAGTTCAGGGATGTTCAATATGGCCCCCTCCAGACACACGAGCAATATCAACGCGATACTCCAACTCGTTCCACACTCTCTGTAACATATCAGGCGTAACAGTTTGGATAGCTGCTGTTATTTCTCGTTTCAAATCATCAATGGTGGCTGGGAGAGGTGGCCGAAACACCATATCCTTAACATACCCCCCATAAGAAAAAATCGCAGGGGGTAAGATCAGGGCTTCTTGGAGGCAGAGTGATGAAGTGCTCTGTCACGGGCTGCCTGGCGGCCGATCTATCGCCTCGGGTAGTTGACGCTCAGGTTTCATAACTAACCTTTTTCGTAGGACTCTCAATACAGTTGACTGTGGAATTAGCAGCTCTATGCTAGCTCTGCGAGTCGATTTTCCTGGGCTGCGAACAAATGCTTGCTGGATGCGTGCTACATTTTCATCACTCGTTCTCGGCCGTCCAGAACTTTTCCCTTTGCACAAACACCCATTCTCTGTAAACTGTTTATACCAACGTTTAATACACCACCTATCAGGAGGTTTAACACCATACTTCGTTCGAAATGCACGCTGAACAACTGTCGTCGATTCACTTCTGCCGTACTCAATAACACAAAAAGCTTTCTGTTGAGCGGTCGCCATCTTAGCATCAACTGACGCTGACGCCTAGTCAACAGCGCCTCAAGTGAACAAATGTACAACTAAATGAAACTTTATAGCTCCCTTAAATCGCCGACAGATAGTGCTTAGCTCTGCCTTTTGTCGTTGCAGAGTTTTAAATTCCTAAAGTTGTGGTATTCTTTTTGAATCACCCTGTATTTAATAGTACTTCTTAAGATTGGTAGAGAGTATGCGTAGCGTTATTGTACGCAGCACATTAGGCAACTACATGGCTCGCTCGGCCCAGTAGGCAGCGTCAGAACCAAAATCTGCTCTCTTCCCGGCTCCACGGCATGTTACGCTATCAACACAAGATGACAGCTCGTGATAATTTGCTACGTTACGTCTACCGACTGCCGTCTCATTCGGATAATTCCTTCGTGGTGCGGTGTTTTTTTTTTGTGTATATAGAGAATTACGTATTTTCAGTGTTGTATTAGAAATGTGGTAGTACTCTTTAGCGTAACACTGCCACATTCCTACAACACGTCTTACTGGCGTGTTGCAGGGAGTTACCAAGAGTAAAATCGCAGGCTGCTACTATTGAGGAGTTTGTGTACTGACCGTAAAGGCAGTTTTGGGCGATTTGACGGGTTGTCATAAGTTCAACACTGCTTCTATGCTGTATTAAAGTTATATTTGACAAAATGTTACAAATGAACAAAATGAATCTTTGCCCTAGGCCTGGGGTATATTTTCTATTGTTATGGGGCAGAATTCGACAGAAATATAAATTATTATAATTTTAGGAGACTTAAGGAACATTACAGTATTTGTCATGTACTGCCAGTATTACGCTGTATAATGTTTTAATATATTAGAATCATCACCATCATACAATCGTCATTATTACTGTCTCCATCACTGTGATCGCATTAAACATCGAAACATGACGCTAACATATCAGTGATTTAAACACAAAGCGCTTAAACACAACGATACACATTTTGTTATTATTATTTGGTGTTTTCTTCCCGCACTTTGCTGCAAGTTTCCCGGTATAGTCTGTATCCCCCTTTCCTCTTCATTATAGACTCGATGTGGTGGAAAATTATACTTAAATTGCAAAGTTTCCAAGTTGTTGAAAATAGTTCCATTTGTGCTTTGTTGAACCCCATTGAACTCCTGATACTGATTTTCTCCGGTTGCCTCAAACTTAAACTATGACGAGCAATGAACGAGCGAACCCAGTCTTCCGCCGCTACTTGGGTTTCGTTATTAAACGGGTGATTTACGCCATTACATTCGGGAAACTGATATGCTAAATGTCGGAAGTGTTTAAACGTAAGGATCTAAAACATAGAATCCATACTGATTCAGTGCTCCGCCAGTTTCTTCCGTCTCAGAAGATATTCTGTTGAAACGCGTCAATGATCTCACTCCTTGGTCTTATTAAGCTTATTCATTACGAGTGGTTTAGAATCCGTGATTGTTTATTCAATGTAAAATAGATAAAACTGCAACAGTCACTTTTTTGCAATACTTATTTATTCATTTCATAGAGCATTATGCTTGAAATAGTTATGTAGCTCCTGCAAAACCATCTAAGATGAGCCTAAGGCTCGAAAACCGATTGATGGAATGCATAAATAACTATTTCAAGAAAGCGATTGGCAGTAGTTTTATCTATTTATACAGGGTGTTTCAGAAGTGATGGCCAATATACAGGGATATGACAGGCGTGACCATATGAAACAAAAAAGTCAAGTAAACATGGGGTCTACACCACATACCTAAAGAGCTATTAGCAATTCTTGATCTTTGATACTGTGAAACAAATCTCTTCTACTGCAAGCTCTTTGCTTTCCATATTTTGAGAAGTGGCAGTATGGACCAAAACAAGAAAAAGTGCAGTAAACATGTGCTCTAAAATGCATACGTTAAGAACTATGAGCACTTTTTCATCTCCGCTGTTTTGAAACATAACTCTTCTAACGAACAAATGCTCATAACTTTTAGGGTACGCATTTTTTTTTTTTTTTTCAGAGGCATCAGATTCCAAATTAAAGTTCCCTTAGAGATGCTTCTACAGGGTGACAACTATTGAACTATATGAAATAAAACCGTCATAAGCTCTGTGGGGCATGATGGGCCATGATGGGAATTAGTGTGGTCTCGTTCAGCAGCGGAGCCCACTTTCGTTTGGATGGGTTCGTCAGTAAGCGAAATTGGCATGTTTGGGGGATTGAGAATCTGCATTTCGCGATCGAGAATTCTCTTCACCCTCAACGGATGACTGTGTGGTGTGCAATATCCACAAACTGGGGCTGATAATGTGGTTAATCAACAAATTTTCTCAGGGTCAATTACACCGATTGTGACAAAGCACCAATGATGACGTAGGTTAAGTTAGTAGTTAGTAGGACTTAGTTTAGAACACTAACATAGGAAACTGCAGCGAATACTAACCTTGGCCGGCCCAGTGCCAGGGGCATGCTCCTTGGGGTTAGCTCGAGGAGCCTGGCCACTCTAAGTAGGTTTGTATTTTACTGGCACACCTGTGACGCTGCAGTTAGTAGTCGTTTCTAGGTCAGAGAATTAACTAAAGAAAGTAGGTAAAACTCAACTGCCCATTGTTGTAGGAAACTAACCATACTGTAGTAACTTAGACTGTAATTCACTAACACAATTTTAATATCAAGCCGCATGACAGCTTATGTCTATGTAACAATAAATGGCCCACTAATCATGTTAGGAGGTGGGTCAAATATGTATAATTAGTATTGTTGTGTTAATAAAGATTTAAAAAAAAAACTTTCTCAGGGCGCAGCATTCGCGAGTGGAACACGAAAGTGCTACCAGAAACATCCTCCGTCACACACCGTGAGATATACTGGGGGATCAAAAAGTCAGTATAAATTTGAAAACTGAATAAATCACGGAATAATGTAGATGGAGAGGTACAAATTTACACACATGCTTGGAATGACATGGGGTTTTATTGGAACAAAAAAAAATAAAATACAAAAGTTCAAAAAATGTCCGACAGATGGCGCTTTATCTGATCAGAATAGCAATAATTAGCATAACACTTTGTTATGATGATTTTCTTTACAGGAAATGCTCAATATGTCCACCATCATTTCTCAACAATAGCTGTAGTCGAGGAATAATGTTGTGAACAGCACTGTAAAGCATGCCCGGAGTTATGGTGAGGCATTGGCGTCGTATGCTGTCTTTCAGCATCCTTAGAGATGTCGGTCGATCACGATACACTTGCGAGTTCAGGTAACCCCAAAGCCAATAATCACACGGACTGAGGTCTGGGGACCTGGGAGGCCAAGCATGACGAAAGTGGCGACTGAGCACACTATCATCACCAAACGACGCGCGCAAGAGATCTTTCACGCGTCTATCAATACTTTTTTTTTGTTCTAATAAATCCCCATGTCATTCCAAGCATGTGTGTCAATTTGTATCTCTCTATCTACATTATTCCGTGATTTATTCAGTTTTCTAATTTATACTGACTTTTTGATCACCCGGTACTTGGGAGTGGAACAGTAAAGGGAATGACTATTAGAGGTACGAATGTAGATATAGATTTAAAATCCAGATTATAGTAGTACAAGTAAGTGTTGAGTAGTGAATACAATCTCTGCATAGGAGACTGCCGTTCAGGACTGGTCTGAAGTGTAACACGCTATTAAGACGACAGGCGCAGCGGGAGAGCCTACAATTATGTCGAGGTTGATGCCAGGCCGACGTTTCACTCGGAGGGACGTTTCGAATGTAGATTAGATCCAATTAACGGGCTGATTCCACTTCTAGCGCCCGTCAGAGGCGCGGGAATCTGTTCTCTAGTAGTGTCGCTCGTAACGAACAGCGGGCCGAGCGCTAATTCCGCGCCGCCTCGGAATCAATCAGCTGAGAGCGGACAGCGGCGTGCCGGGCAGCGGAAGTCACGCGATTCTTTCCCAGAGTCCCCCCCCCCCCAGTCCCTCCTACCCCCCACAGCGCACTGTCGCGTCGACGGCTGCGCCGGTGGCGGCAGTGTAAGCGGCGAGGCGACACACAGGTGTTCGCCGCCGGCCCTGTCCGGATTACCATACAGACGGCCGGCTTTTTATAGCCCGATTCAGAATCCCGGCCCGGAACACGTGTCGCCGGCTGCGCGTAATCAGTCACGCTTGGCCGGCGGGCCGCAGCGGCCGGCACGACGCGGCCACCCGCTGGAGCGTGGAGGATGAACGCCGCTCTGCTGGAGGCGGGCGGCTCGCAGCTACTGGTGCCTGAGGTGTACTTGGGAGTGTGCAGATCGCATTATGGCCGAGGCACAGATATCTAGGATTCAATTCTGCATGGGGTGGGGAGGAGGGAGGGGATGGAATGGGGGGCGTAGTCTGATGTAGGCGGGGGCGGATTAATGAAGTTTTGTGGCTGAGGGCGGTTGCCTAGTAGAGAAAGAAAACTCAGGGAACCCTCCTTGAAAGTTAAAGAAAAAGACCGCCAAAAACAATCGTTTTAATCTGTTCTGATACTTAAACATATCAAACAATTCCAGGGCGGCGCACGAAATGTGTTACCGTTTTGTTTTTGAATATAAACTTTATTATCAATACAATCTGAAGGGAACATATAATTCAATGAAGTGTCGTCCATGGAGATTTGTTCTAACTCAGCACATGCTCAATATGTCGACCATTTCGTTTCCTAACTTCCTTCAAACGAACACTGAAGCTAGTGATTACCCCACATCTACATCTATAACCATACTCCGCAAGCCACCTCACGGTGTGTGGCGGAAGGTACCTTGAACACCTCTATCGGTTCTCCCTTCTATTCCAGTCTCGTATTGTTCTTGGAAAGAAGGATTGTCGGTATGCCTCTGTGTGGGCTCCAGTCTCTCTGATTTTATCCTCATGGTATCTTCGCAAGATATACGTAGAAGGGAGCGATATACTGCTTGACTCCTCGGTGAAGGTATGTTCTCGAAACTTCAACAAAAACCCGTACCGAGCTACTGAGTGTCTCTCCTGCGGAGTCTTCCAGTGGAGTTTATCTATCATCTCCGTAACGCTTTCGCGATTACTAAATGATCCTGTAACGAAGCGCGCTGCTCTCCGTTCGATCTTCTCTATCTCTTCCATCAACCCTATCTGGTACGGATCCCACACTGCTGAGCAGTATTCAAGCAGTGGGCGAACAAGCGTACTGTAACCTACTTCCTTTGTTTTCGGATTGCATTTCCACGGGATTCTTTCAATGAATCTCAGTCTGGCATCTGCTTTACCGACGATCAACTTTATATGATCATTCCATTTTAAATCACTCCTAATGCCTACTCCCAGATAATTTATGGAATTAACTGCTTCCAGTTGCTGACCTGCTATTTTGTAGCTAAATGATAAGGGATCTATCTTTCTATGTATTCGCAGCACATTACACTTGTCTACACTGAGATTCAATTGCTATTCCCTGCACCATGCGTCAATTCGCTGCAGATCCTCCTGCATTTCCGTACAATTTTCCATTGTTACAACCTCTCGATACACCACAGCATCATCAGCAAAAAGCCTCAGTGAATTTCCGATGTCATCCACAAGGTCATTTGTGTATATTGTGAATAGCAACGATCCTCTGACACTCCCCTGCGGCACACCTGGAATCACTCTTACTTCGGAAGACTTCTCTCCATTGAGAATGACATGATGCGTTCTATTATCTAGGAACTCTTCAATCCAATTACACAATTGGTCTGATAGTCCATATGCACTTACTTTGTTCATTGAACGACTGTGGGGAACTGTATCGAACGCCTACCTGGGAACCCGTGTCTATGGCCCTCTGAGTCTCGTGGACGAATAGCGCTAGCTGGGTTTCACACGATCGTCTTTTTCGAAACACATGCTGATTCCTACAGAGTAGATTTCTAGTCTCCAGAAAAGTCATTATACTCGAACATAATACGTGTTCCAAAATTCTACAACTGATAGACGTTAGAGATATAGGTCTATAGTTCTGCACATCTGTTCGACGTCCCTTCTTGAAAACGGGGATGACCTGTGCCCTTTTCCAATCCTTTGGAACGCTACGCTCTTCTAGGGACCTACTGTACACCGCTGCCCCCTACGGCACATGTCTTCCGTAATTTCACTGCAAGCTTGCAGAATAAGTCTTCTGAGCTCCATTAAATCACGTGGACGTTTCGGGAAAATTTTTTCCTTTAGGTAGCCCCAAAGAAAAAAGTCACATGGATTGAGGTCTGGACTATTGGGGGGCCAATTTTTTCCGTCATTGAAGCGACCTGGAAACCCGAGTGAACTGATCTGCATGTCGAAATGCTCGTGTAAAAACTTCAACACAGTGTTTGCAGTATGTGGCCTTGCTCCATCTTGCATCAACCACTGCGTGTTGAAGGGCAAGGCAGTAGCAAGAAGCTGTGGAATGAAGCTATTGCGAAGCATGCTCAAATAACGCTCGCTATTCACAGTTTCTTCAAAGAAAAAGGGTCCAATAAGTCCGTGACTGGAAATAGCTGCCCACGCTGTAATCCTCGGAGCATAATGTTGTCGTTCACGAAGCACTTGTGGATTTTCAGTGGCCCAAAAGCGTACATTTGGTTTGTTACCACACCGACTAAATGAAAATGCGCCTCGTCTGAAAACCAAACGTTGTTGAGAGTTTCTTCCCTATCCTCCGCCCACTGAGCAAACAGTAGTCTCTGCTGCTTGTGTTCTTTAGTGAGCTTCTGTGCACAGGTCATCTTGTATGGGTACATATGGAGGTCACTTTTAAGAATGCGTTGAACGGAGCGTCTGGATATTCCCAGTTGTACTGCTGCCTTTCTACACGATTCTCCGGGACTTCTCTGTACAGCAACTCTTACCGCTTCAATATTCTCCGGCGAACAAACAGGCTTAGGCCGAGATCGCTTCGCTTCCAATACTGTTCCTTCCTGTACAAATTTATCGTACAATCTGTGAATGGTCTTCTTGCAAGGGACCCATCGTGTGTTGAACTGTTGTCGAAAACGCCTCTGAGTCACAACAAGGCCTTTCGATTCATGAAAAAGTAACGCAATTGCCGATCGTTGCTGTGTCGTCAGTCTTCCATTGTCAGCCATTCCTGCTTAGTAGTCTCCTAGCGGCAGTATCGTGAATTACACGTCATTTCGTAACTCATTTGTTTTTCCAAGCTCTGCTGGTACTGCTGTAGAGATCCCAGCGGGATATCTAACGTGCGTCGTGCATTGTGAAAGAAACAATTGGTAACACATTTCGTGCGCCACCCTGTAGATAAAAAATTTTAAATTTCTTGAAATGCGTAAATTCACAATCCTTTTTCTGAGTATCTTCTTTTACAAAATAGTTAACTTTCAGAAACAACCTCGTAAGCCTTTTGTTAACACGGAGTTGATAAGCAAACTAAAAACAATTAAACTAATACTAGAACAACGTACTTTTAAAACTGTAGTTCTTAATTTGTTGACAGTCATTTTACTACCAATTTAATTTATATATTTATGCTGAAAATTATAATTTTACAGCGTGCTGTTGCGGCAGATCGGGAAGCCCTGCTAATATTTGACGCCCACAATTCGGGACAAGTCTTCGGTACAGGTAGTACGTTCTCTCGGGCACACAAAGTAAGATGGCTTGGCGAATATAGACTTAAATGTCTAAATTTACTGACGAAGACTCTAAATTCGCGTGCCTAACTTCGGCGCAGATCGCAATAATTATCATTTGATTTGGCTCTAGAATGATTTTCAAAATGTATTTCTTCTTCGGCATTTGTGTTAGCGGAAGGACGATGACAGACGAATCGGATTTTTTTTTTCGTTGTTCAGTAGGTTGACTAGTTTTACTTTAGGTTAAACAAGTCCACAGAAACTTTCGACCCCCTTCCCCCACTCTCTCCCCATCAAGATACAACGTGCCGTTACACCCATTGCTCATACGTCACAAATGGCAAGGATTCTGACAATAACAAAATGTGTAACATGTTTTAATGTAATACGCTGTCCAGTACGACTAAAGTGATCACTCCAATTTGCAATAACCACTCAAAGACGGCAGGTGGCAGCACTAGCAGTGCGTGTCGGGGGAACGCAGAAAAAAGTGTCAGTCGTCGTTATCTGGAAACAGAGTGATTTATCTGGTTTTAGGGCCAAGGGTGGAAGCATTTATGAAACGGCTCTTTCTGTAAACTCTTCGCCTCCCGCCGTTGTGAAAGCATACAGTACATGGCGAAGTCACACTATCCAGAAAGCGGCGGAGCCGCTGTGGTGCACCACGGGCCGTAGTTGACACTGGCTGCGGAACAGACGTGCAACTACTGAACAGCTGACCGTCCAGATGAAGCAAGAGGTTCTTGAACGACTGTTTTCCGAACGTTGCTGCATAAGGCCCTCCGTAGCAGGCATCTGGTTCATGCACTCGTGCTTATTACTGTTCATCGGCGACGAAGGCTGGAATTTGCAGTTCAGTACCGGAACTGAACGTTCACTGAGTGCCGACGGGCGGCATCTTCAGACGAATTGCGTTGACACGTTCGGCCCTGCAACAATCGTCGGGAGCGTCTAAGTTGGATGAGAGAGCGTTATGGTCCGGGGAATTTTTTCGTGTCATTCCTTGGGTGATAGCATCGTTCTGGAAGACACGATGGGTGAACAGGAGTATGCATTAATCCATGGAGACCATGACCACCCATACATGCAGTCTGTTTTTTCCTCTGCACTATGACGTCTACCAGCAGGACAGTGCAACGCGTCACACAGCTCGCAGTGTACGTACTTGATTCTAAGAGCACCCCTGGCCACTAAACTTTCCGGATTTAAACCCAGTCGAGAATCTATGGGGCCATGTCGAACGGGTTGTTCGTACCACGCATGTTCAGTCGAGAAACGTAACGCAACGGTCCACTGCACTGGAGTCGGCAGTGCTCCAAATCCCTGTCTGTACGTTTCAGAGCCTCAGGGTCTCTTTCCCTCCACGTTTGTACTGCAAAAAATGGTTACTCATGATTCTGACAGATGGTCACATTAATGTGACTGGACTGTGTAACACGAGTGTTGATTATAAATGTGGCCATTCTCGGTGGAAAGAAAATTGTGAACAAGCAGTAAAATCTAGACATACATAACCCAAAATATGTAGCAGTAGGTATGAAAATTCAAATGACACGTTCCTGGAAGTTAGATAAGAACTACGAAAATTGCCTATATAATGCCAATAACGACTGTATGGACGATGAGGCCTACTCTATACCTTATTATAGATCTATGTAACGATGTAGTGCTGATTATATTTACATGTTTTGATGACGCCATTATGGCATTATCACTTTAGGACATGGTGTAAAAAAGATCTGAGGATGGTCATCGTCTAAAAAATTGATATTGTGATCAAAGACTGAAATAAAAATCATTTGACAGTATTGGATCATTGTTTGTATACGCGACGATGTCGCAGTTGGTTCACCGTGTCTTACTTACGGGGAATATCTTATATTATAGGTTAGCCTATTTTTAGTTGAGCTGTGATTATAAATTTGTTTTAATCACTGAGCTGTACAGTTTTTCCTCACTTGTTCCAAGGAGCTTAAAATTGTCTCTACTGTCTAAAAGTTACTTGTGCATATTTATTGTTATTCTAACCCATACTTTCAGTGTAAGTGTAAGGAAGTTATCATTGGCTTATAAGCACGGTAGTTGAAAATAGTTTTGTTCCTATTTGCGCAAATCTGTATATATACATACGTATACACTTGCAGGCTGATTTGTAGCCAGTAAACTCTTGTAGGTTATCCCTTATGTATGTGGAGTTTGTGGTGTGTCACTTGGTTTGCGTGCATCTATGCGGTGAATCATTCTTATTATCATCCGCGTAGATGGCGATGTGTGTATGTTATAGAGTTCACCTGTAATTTGGTTTGCGGCTGTTCTGGCTCGGCGTTTGTGTGGGGTTCCCAGCTGGGCTCTCCGTTGTTCCAAAGCAGCAGGTCCGCTGTGTGGGCCTGGTCCGGTGGTTATACCGGACGGTGCGGCCCTCCTCCACGTGCCTTGGCCGTTGAATGAACGCTTGTGGAAGCACAGTTAAGCGCAGCCTTATTAAGTTACGTCATTCACTTGTAATGATTTCTTATTTTTGTCTTGAGGTTTCGCTTGGGTAGTAACTGCTGTAGCTACTGTTGTGATGTTCGGCGGGTGCCCGATTTTATGTTGAGTTTGAACGTCCTAAGTCAAACCGGTCAGAAGTTATGACGATCCTGTTTTATATACACCACCGGCCATTAAAATTGCTACACCAACAAGAAACGCAGATAATAAACGGGTATTCATTGGACAAATATATTATACTAGAACTGACAGGTGATTACATTTTCACGCAATTTGGGTGTATAGATCCTGAGAAATCAGTACCCAGAACAATCTCTGGCCGTAATAACGGCCTTGATACGCCTGGGCATTGAGTCAAACAGAGCTTGGATGGCGTGTACAGGTACAGCTGCCCATGCAGCTTCAACACGATACCACAGTTCATCAAGAGTAGTGACTGCTGTATTGTGACAAGCCAGTTGCTCGGCCTCTATTGACCAGACGTTTTCAATTGGTGAGAGATCTGGAGAATGTGCTGGCCAGGGCAGCAGTCCAACATTTTCTGTATCCAGAAAGACCCGTACAAGACCTGCAACATGCGGTCGTTCATTATCCTGCTGAAACGTAGGGTTTCGCAGGGATCGAATGAAGGGTAGGGCCACGGGTCGTAACGCATCTAAAGTGTAACGTCCACTGTTCAAAGTGCCGTCAATGCGAACTAGAGGTGACCGAGACCTGTAATCAATGACGATTACACGCTTCCGATGTGCGTTCACCGCGATGTCGCCAAACACGGATGCGACCATCATTATGCTGTAAACAGAACCTGGATTCATCCGAAAAAAATGACGTTTTGCCATTCGTGCACCCAGGTTCGTCGTTTAGTACACCATCGCAGGCGTTCCTATCTGTGATGCAGCGTCAAGGGTAACCGCAGCCATGGTCTCCGAGCTGATAGTCCATGCTAACTGCAAACGTAGTCGAACTGTTCGTGCAGATGGTTGTTGTCTTGCAAACGTCCCCATCTGTCGACTCAGGGATCGAGACGTGGCTGCACGATCCTTACAGCCATGTGGATAAGATGCCTGTCATCTCGACTGATAGTGATAGGAGACCGTTGGGAGCCAGCACGGCGTTCCGTATTACCCTCCTGAACTCACCGATTCCATATTCTGCTAACAGTCATTGGATCTCGACCAACGCGAGCAGCAATGTCGCGATACGATGAACCGCAATCGCGATAGGTTACAATCCGACCTTTATCAGTCGGAAACGTGATCGTACACATTTCTCCTCCTTACACGAGGCATCACAACAACGTTTCACCAGGCACTGCCGACCAACTGCTGTTTGTGTGTGAGAAGTCGGTTGTAAACTTTCCTCATGTCAGCACGTTGTAGGTGTCGCCACCGGCGCCAACCTTGTGTGAATGCTCTGAAAAGCTAATCATTTGCATATCACAGCATCTTCTTCCTGTCGGTTAAATTTCTACATCTACATCTACATACATACTGAGCAATCCACAATACGGTGCGTGGCGGAGGGTACCTCGTAGCACAACTAGCATGTTCACTCCCTGTTCCACTCCCAAATAGAACGAGGGAAAATGACTGCCTATATGCCTCTGCACGAGCCCTAATCTCTCTTATCTTATCTTTGTGGTCTTTCCGCGAAATGTAAGCTGGTGGCAGTAAAACTGTAATGCAGTCATCTTCAAATGCTGGTTCTCTAAATTTCTTCAGTAGCGATTCACGAAGCATTGCTGAAGCATTTCCGTTACACTGTCGTGATGATCAAACCTACCAGTAACAAACCTAGCAGCCCGCTCTGAATTGCTTCTACGTTCTCCCTCAATCCGATCTGATAGGGATCCCAAACGCTTGAGCAGTACTCAAGAATAGGTCGTATTAGTGTTTTATAAGCGGTCTCCTTTACAGATGAACCACATCTTCCCAAAATTCTACCAATGAACCGAAGACGACTATCCGCCTTCCCCACAACTGCCATTACATGCTTGTCACACTTCATATCGCTCTACAATGTTACGCCCAAATGTTTAATCGACGTGACTGTGTCAAGCGGTACACCACTAATGGAGTATTCAAACATTACAGGATTCTTTTTCCTATTCATGTGGATTAATTTACATTTATCTATATATAGAGGTAGCTGCCATTCTTTACACCAATCACAAATCCTGTCCACGTCATCCTGTATCCTCCTACAGTCACTCATCGACGACACCTTCCCGTACACCACAGCATCATCAGCAAACAGCCGCACATTGCTATCATTTATGTAGATAGAAAACAACTGCGGACCTACCACACTTCCCTGGGGCACTCCAGATGATACCCTCACCTCCGATGAACACCCTGTCGTGTTGGCTGAAGAGCCAACACCGTGTTACGAATGGAGGCCGAAATGCACGCGTTTTAGCTCACGCAGGCTGGCGTGAGGAGAGAAGGACTATACTGACGTGCGGTCTGGAACATGACAAGGAACTAGAATTGAGAAAGCGGACGTAATTGGTTTGATACTTTAATCCATTAATGATGAACGTCGCTCCTGACGGTACATAAGTCACAATATTATGTGTTCAGAAGACGTAGTAACTGAATATGGCGCCTTGCTAGGTCGTAGCAAATGACGTAGCTGAAGGCTTTGCTAAACTGTCGTCTCTGCAAATGAGAGTGTGTGTAGTCAGTGAACCATCGCTAGCAAAGCTGTACAACTGGGCGAGTCTCTCTGGACTAGACATGCCGTGTGGCGGCGCTCGGTCTGCAATCACTGATAGTGGCGACACGCGGGTCCGACGTATACTAACGGACCGCGGCCGATTTAAAGGCAACCACCTAGCAAGTGTGGTGTTTGTCGGTGACACCATACACCCACCATCGAGGAGAACGTACTTGGTTCTATTACTTGAGAAGTCGCATCTGTAGCAGGCCATCTTCGTGTTGTAGCAATTTTAATGGCCACTAGTGTAGTTCAGTAATTGTCATCCTGTTTCTGCTTGCTTTGTAGGAGATTCAGACCGTAACTTTACAGTAAACGTATATCGTCTGTTACGGTCTCTTATTCACTACATCGTTCACCGCGTAATGAGGCTTTACGACTGACGTAAGGCGTTACGAGTAATAAAGGTGGCCTTAATAGCTGCCACCGAACGGCTTCACGGAGTGCGCCGCTCCATTGGACGGGTATCTGTATCGAGAAGTGGTACACCGGTCGTCCAGGGTTGTGCGGCTCGCGTCGGGACACCGGCGATGATGTGGAGATTAGGCAGGGCGGCCGCTGTGGACCCTGGAGCGCGGCACGCACGTGGTGTGGTGATCGGGCGGGCGCCGCGCCGCGCTCTTGTCAGCCGTGTAATTGCCGTGCCGCCGAGCCGCCCGCGGCCGGCGCAGGTGTTTCGCTGAGGGCTGCCCGGCTGACACCTGCAGCACCGCCCCTCGCCACTCTTCTTGTTTGCCGGCGCTGATGATAGCGGCGATACACGGCCGGTAGCCGCCGAGCTGGAGCTGCTCGCTTCCCGACACTGGCTACGTGCCGGGCCACGCTGCGGCGCCAAGTGCCTCCCATTGGCAATGGTAGTGATGAACACATTTCAAAAAATTCAGTGTATTTTATATCGATATTTATTGTAGAGGGCGAATGTTGTTGTTGTTGTTGTGATCTTCAGTCATGAGACTGGTTTGATGCAACTCTCCATGCTACTCTATCCTGTGAAAGCTTCTTCATCTCCCAGTACCTACTACTGCCTTCTGAATCTGCTTAGTGTATTCATCTCTTGGTCTCCCTCTACGATTTTTACCCTCCGCGCTGCCCTCCAGCACTAAATTGTTGATCCCTTGATACCTCAGAACATGTCCTACCAACCGATCCCTTCTTCTTGTCAAGTTGTGCCACAGACTCCTCCCCAATTCTATTCAATACCTCCTCATTAGTTATGTGATCTACCCATCTAATCGTCAGCACTCTTCTGTAACACCACATTTCGAAAGCTTCTATTCTCTTCTTGTCTAAATTATTTATCGTCCATGTTTCACTTCCATACAAGGCTACACTCCATACAAATACTTTCAGAAACAATTTCCTGACACTTAAATCTATACCCGATGTTAACAAAATTTTCTTCTTCAGAAACGCTTTCCTTGCCATTGCCAGTCTACGTTTTATATCCTCTCTACTTTGACCACCATCAGTTGTTTTGCTCCCCAAATAGCAAAACTCATCTACTACTTTAAGTGTCTCATTTCCTAATGTAATTCCCTCAGCACCACCCTACTTTATTCCACTACATTCCATTATCCTCGTTTTGCTTTTTTTGATGTTCATCTGATACCCTCCTTTCAAGACACTGTCCATTCCGTTCAACTGCTCTTCCAAGTCCTTTGCTGTCTCTGACAGAATTACAATGTCATCGGCGAACCTCAAAGTTTTTATTTCTTCTCCATGAATTTTAATACCTACTCCGAATTTTTCTTTTGTTTCCTTTACTGCTTGCTCAATATACAGATTGAATAACATCGGGGAGAGGCTACAACCCTGTCTCACTCCCTTCCAACCACTGCTTCCCTTTCATGCCCCTCGACTCTTATAACTGCCATCTGGTTTCTGTACAAATTGTAAATAGCCTTTCGCTCCCTGTATTTTACCCCTGCCACCTTCAGAATTTGGAGGAGAGTATTCCAGTCAAACGCCGATGTAGATAAAAGTATCCACATCACTGTGTTCCAATTTCGTAGCGTAGAGTTCGCTTAGGACACGGTGGCCGATGCACGGTGATCAGTTTTCGTCAAAAGAGTCGGGTGAATTCACACCTTTGTTCGGAAGGGAGGGCCGACAAGTATTTTTAACCTTTCGCCCGGTCAGCTATGACAGAATCGATGCGCAAGCCCTGTATTCTTTCTCAAACGATTTTGCAGAAAGTATTCGGTAAAAAATGTTCATTTCTGCTTCACTAAAAGCTTTATACACTGAAGAGACAAAGCAACTGGTACACCTGCCTAACATCGTGTAGGGCCCCCGCGCAGAAGTGCCGTAACTCGACGTGACATGGACTCGACTAATGTCTGAAGAAGCGCTGGAGGGAACTGACACCATGAATGCCGGTCATAAATCCGTAAGAGCACGAGGGGCGGAGATCTCTTTTGAACAACGCGTTGCAAGGCATCCCAGGTAGGATTAATAACCGTCATGTCGGGGAAGTTTGTTGGGCAGATGAAGTGTTTAAACTCAGCTCAGTAGAGTGTTCCTGGAGCCACTCTGTAGCAATTCTGGACGTATGAGGTAAGCTGTAAGTAGGCTGTTTAGGTTTTTATGTTGGTAACGCCACGTAGCTCTCAGTATGAAAATCACCGACTGTGCTGTGTGCACTCTGTGGCTGGTTTGCATTGTTGGAATATTTGATATTGTAGTGTTGGGCAGTTGGATGTGAATAGCGCGTAGCGTTGTGCAGTTGGAGGTGAGCCGCCAGCAGTGGTGGATGTGGAAAGAGAGATGGCAGAGTTTTGAGAGCGGACGATCTGGACGTGTGTCCGTCAGAAAAAGGAAATTTGTAAGACTGGATGTCATGAACTTATATATATAATGAGTTTTGAACACAGTTAAGGTAAATACATTGTTTGTTCTCTGTCAAAATCTTTCTTATGCTAACTATGCCTATCAGTAGTTAGTGCCTTCAGTAGTTAAAATCTTTTATTTAGCTGGCAGTATTGGCGCTCGCTGTATTGCAGTAGTTCGAGTAACGAAGATTTTGTGAGGTAAGTGATTCATGAAAGGTATAGGTTAATGTTAGTCAGGGCCATTCTTTTGTAGGGATTATTGAAAGTCAGATTGCGTTGCGCTAAAAATATTGTGTGTCAGTTTAGTGTTGATCAGCATAAGTAAAGAGACAAATTTCTGAGTACGTTCAGTTTTGCTCAGCTGTTTGAAAATCAAAAAACGAAGAGGGTTTCCCGCACGGTCATTTATAAAGTTTTTCTAAGGAGATGTTTCATAGCGTTGTTGTGCCGAAGTCTGACGGAATGCACAATGGACATGAATGGATGCAGGTAATCAGAAAGGATGCTTACGTATGTGTCACCTGTCGGAGTGGTATCTAGATATCTCATGGGACCCATATCTCTCCAACACAACACGCCCTACACCATTACAGAGCCTCCACCAGCTAGAACACACTCGTGCTGCATACAGGGTTCATGGATTCATGAAATTGTCTCCATATCCGTACATGCCCATATGCACAAAAAAATTTGAAACGACCAAACAACATGTTTCCAGTCATCAACAGTCGAATGTCGGTGTTGATCGGCCAAGGTGAGGCGTAAAGCTTTGTGTCATCAAGGATACACAAGTGGGCCTTCGCTGTTTCGCTGGATGGTTGTCACACTGACACTTGTTGATGCCCCAGCATTGAAATCTGCAGCAGTTTGCGGAAGGCTTGCATTTCTGTCACGTTGAACGATTCTCTTCAGTCGTTGTTGGTTCTGTTCTTGCAGGATCTTTTTCTGCCTGCAAATATGCCGGAGATTTGATAGTTTACCGAATTGCTAATATTGACAGTACGCTCGTGAAATCGTTGTAAGGGAAAATCCCCAGTTCCTTGATACCTCAGAGAAGCTGTGAGTAGCAGAACACCAGGGGTGTTGCCCCACTCTCCACTGTTACCAGATCCAAGTTGGCAGTGATAGATAAGGCAGTGTCCCAATGACGTCATGGCAGGAAGTTCAAATTCCATCAGAACTATGCACCACATCTTGGCTACCTCGACTAACATAAGAAAATGGCGAGAAAATAGGACACTTGGGCTACCTCCACTAACCTAAGTCATCCAACTGTGACCTCTTCCTAGGAATTGGAGGGAAAAGGACTTAACCTGAACTGGATAGGATGGATGTAAGTCTTTATTTTGCAGGCAGTCTTTATTTAAACAATTTGAGGCAGCACCGCCATCCAGTGTGTTCACCACGAGGTCCGGAGCCCAACTGACTTAGTACACAGTACTCCCACCAGAGGGTGCTGTCGTCCCTTCCATGATGTAATTCAAGATAGCTGCCTGGGGGGGGGGGGGGGGGGAAGTGGCGGGGAAACGGCTCACCCTGTACTGGGGTGCTGGATAGGATTGACGTAAGTCTTTATTTTGCATACAGTGTTTATTTAAACAATCTGAGGCAGTAGCTCCATCCACTGTCTCCACCATGAGGTCCACAGTCCTAGTACACAGCGCTGCCACCAGAGTGCACTTTCATACCATGGCGACTGGGGGGAAAATGGCAGGAAAATGATTCAGCCTGCGCTGGGCTGCTGATGAGAGGAAGGAGTATACTTTATTTATTTTCGAGCAATTTATTTACAGACGGATTTGACATACTATATTGTAAGATGGCAAGAACTATGCCCCTTACATGAAGTCATTAAAGATCACCTAACTCACCTTGAGCGAACAGTAGGGCTGAACAAAAATGACTGACAAGGAACAATGCATCTTGTAGAGGGTATAGTATGGACGTATTGGAATAATTAATGTTGGGTGATGATTTTAAAGTAATTCACATGACATGAAAACTTTGTGGAAACACGTCGATTTACTGGAGGCTAGTTTATCCCAGGGAAGTGTTCAAGAGTTGACTGATGCTGGCTGGGAGTGGCAAAGGGAAGCGACAATAGGCAGCATAGGGTGGCTCAAGCTCTGAGAAAACAGTAAGGTGGCGCGGCCTCCAGCTGCCTTAAGATGAGTGACAGTGAGTGAGTGGTTGACCCCATGCTGGTGTACCAGGAAGTAGACAGAGAACTTGTACGCCTGTTGATAAATGTCCGTCGTCCTGTTTTCAGTGAAACATATGACAAAGCCGTGCAAAGCTACGGTGGAGTGGTCAACAGAGGCCAAAATATGCGTGTTTGTGACTATAGCAACTTCACGCTGAATTCACGGTCCCCAGAGTCTGAAGTAAATCAGGTGAAGAGCGACAGAATGAAATACGCCGGCCTCTGATGGGATCGTAGGACCGAGGAATTTGAAGTACTCTCCTGGGAGTCAGAATTCCGGAAAAATTGATGTTTTCTGCCGACGCTAACCTTCATGGGTGGCCTGGGAGGAGCTAAATAGCGGAAGTTGAGAGGAAGGGAAATTTTGTGGGAAATTTGTTCACTTCACAGAGCAGGCATTGGTCGGCGCTGGGAAGTGACGCATAATTAACGCGACTTGCACTGCAATTGGCGTAAGTGATTTTGCTGGAGAGGAAACCGAGGTGAAGAGCAGACTGGCAGAAGTCTCCGTAGAGGTCTTCTGTTCCGAGCTTGCCTAGAGTGCAGACGTGGCGTTCTTTACTCAGCTTGCCTGAGAAAGAGTGAGCATCTCTGCAGTTTAGGGCTTAGCAAATGCAACGATTGAGCTTGGAGATAGGAAGTTTTGGTTCAACTATGTACTGAGCAAGATAGCTAGGAGTGAATAGACGAGCGCAGCCTTGCAGCACCAAGAGGTTGGCCGACGTCCGCACAATGACACTGCTCTGCCGCGCTGTATTCAGTGATATTGCGCCCGCTCCGGCCACTGATTAATTTGTTGGATCCCGTAGGCAAAGTTTCCACGAGGGTTTCATGGGCCATGTATTGTAGAATTCTTCTCGCACTTCACATTACGCCTGGGTCAGTCGATAGGAATTACTTTTGATTTATCGCGCTTTACTCCATGCAAACACAATTTATTACCTCTGCCTGTTAGGAGAGTCATTTAATATCATGATTGAAGGTTGGGAGTTAAAATAAATCTGTGATAATCGACTGCATCTGTTTTCAATCAAGTAGTTGAAATCCCAAGTTACTTTCTTAATTAATTTTATGTTCAACATTTGCATCTGGTGTTCAATAGCTGAATATAACATCAATGTGCACCCCTTTTAATTAAAAGGGATCAATTTTGAATCAATTAATGTCAACACTGCCACCGCAGTTCAATCAGGAGTCACAGGGCCTTATTACTTTCTTTGTGTTATCCAACATTGCGCCAGTTTTGCACTCTCTGCTGATCTGTTAGTCAATTACCTAGGGTGAACACACATCAAAACCAGATAAGTGACAGGTGGGGTGTTACAATATCTATTACACTGATACAAAACACTCGCCCTGACATGCTTGGAGGTCACAATACACAGCATACAGACACGCAAACAACTCGTAAATTACCGAAATAATGCATAGCACAGCCTACAAAATGGTGCAAATGGCTCTGAGCACTATGGGACTCAACTGCTGTGGTCATAAATCCCCTAGAACTTAGAACTACTTAAACCTAACTAACCTAAGGACATCACACACATCCATGCCCGAGGCAGGATTCGAACCTGCGATCGTAGCGGTCGTGCGGTTCCAGACTGTAGCACCTTTAACCGCTCGGCCACTCCGGCCGGCAGCACAGCCTACAGACCTGCTCGCAAAATAATGCTACAGACATGCAAACAGCTCGTAAATTGTCAGAGCAACTGAAAGGCTCTGCAAACATGCTCATAACGCTTAAAAAGCCGAAAAGAATGTTGTGCATAAACACTCAGTGCACGTAAGAAACGCTTTCGAACTAGCGTCAACCATGACATATCAGTGCACTGTTCCAATGCGCGCACATGTCGACGCCGCCGACGCCACACAGGCGCTTTGCAGCCTGCACCCAGCACGTGAAAGTCATGTCTATAGTTAGAGTTCTTCGAGTGTTATACTGACGTTACATGTCTATGTAAATAAGCTGCAAGTCACCCTCTGGGCCAGACGGGCGTGTTTACCATTGCTAGTATGAAACCTCTGGCGTCACAGGTCGTGCTATAGAAATCTGTTCCAGTGCTTCCCAGAATAACATCGACTGCTTTCTCCCTCGCAATCTTAATGGGACATACAAGCTGTGTCTATCTATGCACGCATTTACCTGCCTCGTGATGTCTCAGCTTGTCCACATAGAAATTCTTGCTCTGACAGGAGCTGTTAATATAAATAGATCAGAATAACAACGAAAGCATTCTTCCTGATGGTGTTAACGAGACACCCCGTCCATCACGTGTTACCCTTCCTGCAGATCGTTAAGTCTTGCTTTCAGCAAACATCACCAAAACACGAACATTCTCACCACTATGCAGAGGCTCTTATGTCCCGGCCCCTGGTACAAAGGATGTCTTGTGTATGAATGGAGCATTATAATTTGCTGTTACTGAATTTGCCCGCCAAAATGCTGATGCCACCGGTGTATAACCACTGTCTGCCTTTATTTTCCACAGACGAGACTTCGAGCGGCAAAATCTATTTTGTACAGATCGCCATATCCCACTGACAATTAAACCCTGCAAAGCAGCATACAGATCGTCAAATGTGGAAGGACTCTTGCTTGTGTACACTGCTCTGCCACTGATGATGGGAGCTTGAATATTAGAGTGTGGAACCGACCTCCAACCCGGCAATATATCCCCACATACCTTGTCAATGTAGTAAACATACAATTCGTATCCTGCGCGATACAAAATCGCCCCTTTTACATAATTCGTATAGCTACCAACCGCCAGACACTTGTACATATACCAAAAAGATAGCATAAGTATATACATCATATACACTCCTCCCAGCACTAGATATTGTCTCGCAAGATCGGATGGTCATCCACCGCAACTGACAGTTATAAGTCATCTGTCCTCAATGCATAACCAGAGCGCCCTTAGCGGACTGAAATCACTCCCAGAACTGTTGTACAAAGTCGGAGTCAGTTCCCCTTGGCACAAATGTGGTACTGTTACTGGCCCCGACCTGCTTGTTGGCTTGCTTTCCACACCCATCTCCAGACTCAGGGATTACAAGAACATATGTAATTTCACACGGTTTGCCAGAATATCATACCATTTTCGCTATACTTCTCGATATCAAGCACATAGCAATATCGCTTGCTTAACAGTATCCCTCCACCCGTTTTTCACCTTCTTGATGCACTCAACACACACCACAATCGATGCTCTCTCAACCAAATAAAGACGGCAAATGTGAAGAAGCAGTCAACTGGACAATTTACATGGGAGGGAATAATGCTCCTGTGCAAGCACACGTCCATATTGAATCTTCTCAAATTTCCACGTGCTGATGGAAGCTGTCCAACACATACTGTTACTTCGCTATTCGGCCGTCTAGAGGGCGGCACAGTTAAGTCTGCTACATTCCTGCGTCCTTACAGGCCTCTCAATTCGGACAGCTTCTGCCGTTAGCTGGAAACGTGAGTCATTCCCACCACAGGCCAAAGCTGGTGCCCCACGCAGCGCTAGACACCCTGCTGACGGCTGTGGCTCTGGAAATAGAAATATCTGTACCATTCTTATGACTTGACACACTCTTCCCTTTGCTATCACAGTATTCCGTAACAGATCCACACCTTCTTTACGACTGGACATTTCCTTTGTACATGTCGGAACACAAACACATACTTTATAAGCCTGATGCTGAAGGCGAACCTATCACATGTCCTCTACTGTTAAGTATAATACTCAGCCAATAACCGATTACTGGCGCTACAAAATAATACTGAGAGAAAACCAGCGATGGTTGGACGTGTCTCATAAATTTTTCTTGCGTGTGGTAACACTGTGTCTTAGAAAGAGAGGCATAATCGTCTTACAAACCGACAGATGTTAAAAATACACGATCGCAACAACTACTGCATGTTACTGTTACAAGCGGCCTTGGTTCTGCAGGTGCAGACAGGTATACATGTTAAGAGCTATACTGGCTTTATAAATAGAGGTATGACATTACCCGTGAATGGTGTGGCTTTTTCCGGAAAAATTCCGTGACAATAAATATAGACGGTGATCGCTGGAGTGTATATTATCAGACCAACAGTGCGGTTACACGTATCCGACGATACAACCTCGTGATAAAATCACTGAATTTAGAAAGTGATTCAGCTCTGGAACGTGGTATGAAACCGGTATTTCCAACTTCCTCATGCCACCACTAGATATTTCTCCAGTATTTGTAACACATTCTGTCTCGATGCCATGTCAGAGGTTCTGCGATATATCCACTGAGTTATAAGTGATGGTTGATTGAGAAGAATCACAATCTGTAGATGGTGTACTGACTGAGGTCATAAGAAATGTACACTAGCTTTTCAGACCTCTAGTGTTACGCTCTAGTAAGAGTGATGTCTATGATCTGGAATCAAGTCTTTCCACTCAACCACATACCTGCGTTGGATCCCATGGAGAAGTCCTTTAATGATTACAGCCACTAGTGAATCACATTTCTGGCACTCTCGTATCCTGAAACGACCCACCTTTTTCGAACCTATCAGCTAAAGTAAAATTTTAGATAGTCCCTATGCCTCTTGCAACTGCCGCCATTTCTGCAACTTTGTGCATTCGTTCGTTCCAATTTAAGTCAGAACTGAGCAATGGTCAGAGAGAGCTGTATCTTCCACCTTATGCAACCTGTGTATAAACAGAGTTACCTGAGTTGGTGCGACAGGACGATGTTTCGGCCATTCGATGGAAATGGGAACATGTTGCCATAGCTCAGCTGACAGTGTACAATGTGTAAAGTCAGCTCCATACGAAGTCTGGTCCTGCAACACTAGGTAGAATAGAAGGCAGTACGGGAACTGGGGGTAGGAGGAGGATTTTGCTACTGCATTGTGGTGCGCCCCCAAGCTACATATCAGTACTTCTGTCTGAAGAAGGTCAGCGTCCCTCAGGGCCCAATTTAGCAGCCCAACATGCTATCTTCATTATTCTATACCATCCAGTCCGATAGAGAACTCCATAAGATTTTTACCGCATCTCTCTCCTCCCATACATTGAAAACAAATACTATCTCTGTGCCAGCATCGAGCACATGTGACAATCCTATTAATATATAGCTATTGATCCATTGCACAGACCAGTGTCAAGTTGCATCACCTGTACTGTAAAAGGATGACCATATCCCACAAACTATACTATAAGTCAAAGAGACCTTCCCTATAACTCTGTGTCACTGTTTGAAATATTGTTTTTTTCTGCCGTTACGCGCTTTGTACACTGCCATACATTTTTTTTTCTTCGCCACGACTTCGAGGTCTGTGTCAGGTTCTAAACTGACATTAACACATTCTGATCCATTGTTTCTCACAGAAAACTAGATGTCAAACCATGTAGGTCACATAGTTAGTTCTGGTACCATAACACACCACACACACTGTATGATTTTAAGTAAAACACAGTTACAACACAATGAAAGTGGAAGAGTTTGGCAGTGTTGTGGAGCGTTTCCAAACTGCTGTCCGAAGGTGACTGACGACCTCTACATTTAAACTCATCTGTCACAGTTATGAGCGTGGGGTTGATCTGAGATTCTGTTTTTCAGCACAACGGATTAATCTGAGATGTACCCTTTACCCTGTGGCTCCTGCAAGATGCAATTTCCACCCCCACACTATTACAGAAGTCAGACAGACGCTCCTAACGTTCTAAAGAGAAATGCCTGAAAAACTTTCAGCAATAAATATTTTCTGGTGTCGTCCGCTGTAAGGAAATGGCACAAAAATTAACAAAATTTCTTACGTAACTAGTGGGATACTTGGGTACTGGAGTAGTGCTAGTTAGTGTAAGAAAAGCATGAAACTAACGAAAGTTATTATTTATTTTGCAAAAATTCTGAGAAATCACAATGGCACTTTTAGTTATGAATTGAACAAGTTATATCCTACTTCTTTTCAGAATGTGAAGTTACCTCTCAAAGATAGGATTCGCTAATGAAATTTCTATACAAAGTTTAAGATTGTTGTTGACTTGGCAGAATGGCTGAGAGGAGCGCCTACTCAACTTGAAAAATTATCCTTTAGAATGTTGCTAGGTATGGTCGAGGCTGTCGCGTGTGAAATGCAGTGTAGTGTACTGTTGTGGAGGAAACATGGGGCTCACAATAGCTGTAGCGCACAATACCGTAAGCTGCGATGACTGCTGTCTACGCCAATTGCTGCTGACAAATAAGATAACTCTCGTTCTATCTGGATTGACCTTCGGCAATCAAACTCTCCCTACGCCTTGATGAAGTCAAGGATTCCTATTCGCCCCTAGTCTAACTATTGGTGTGGTACACCGGTCAGATAACCAGTCCACTGCGATGCCACTCAAAAATTCGGTCACAGGCGTTTAACTATAACTCTGTCCGTTCACACAGCACAATAAGTGTGCTGGCCAACACAGTGAACAACGCTTAATCGCAAGGACTCAATATAGAGAGTCGCACTTCAATCCGCTCTCGACAGAGGTGCTCTCCCAGTGAAGTACTGAGGAGAGACTTGTTCCTCGCTCCAAGAGCGCCTCTCCACGCCAGACGTGAAGGTGTATATCTTTCGGTCTCTTCCATTACTCCTTCAGCTCAAAGCGTCAGAAATATCGTCTGCCAATCAGCATTGCTCTTTTAAAACGGGAGAATGACGTTTCGCTTAAGGCGACCAATCTGGAAGTTTGTAGCTTTGGCGTTTGGCGTTTGCTGTCTCCCTGTGAAAATCTCTGAAACTGCTTGCTACGTGTAAAGAATGCGTAGGCTAGCTGCTCCCACACAATGTAGCGGAATTTGCTTTTAAGCCGAACATGGGGTCGTCCTTTCACTTGGGCAAACGCTGTCTGCTCTATGGGCGGTCACCGGCCGACGTAGATGGGTTGGGACCGGCCTCCTGGCGTGCGGTTGCCTCTCTCCAACTAAAAGCTCCAGTGACCATCATGTCTGGAATGTATGTGTGTACGCCAGCCTCGAGTATTTCAACCACGGTGCGCACTTGCGATTTATTAGTTATTTGCATATTGTTTACATGAATTCATACAACATTGACTTTATCTTATCGAGTTTGGGTTCGAATTAAGCGTCTTGATGTGCAGAATATGATTGTGAGGGCGGAATACGTAAGCAATGAAGGTCAGGAAACCACGACGTCTTACACAGTGACGGATTAGCTGACGGCTCTGCATTCCATTTCGACTGATTCCTCGTATTGTACTCATGTTCGTGATCACTGTTTTGGTGTTAGCCATCCCCAGAAGGTTTTTCCCCTCCACCAAAACTCTGCCTCCAACTCAAACAAACAATGTCAGTCAATCATTATATGGTAACTAACAGTGTACTAGGGGATGCATGTGCTGTAATAATAAGCATCACAGTAGATAGTGCAAACAAATTCAGCATTTTTACAGTAATTTCAACACTGACCAATGATGCGACAGCATGTTTCCCAATTTCCGTGCCATAGCTAAACTGCCTCTTCCCTACTTGGCGAGTATCATTGTGAATGTAGATAGATGAGTGTGCAGTATGTCCAATAATTGTTAATTCTCGAACACATACATCATCAAGGTATAGCAGACAGTGATCTACATATTTGTAGCATCTCGAGCATAGTGCTTAATTTAAATTCTCTCTCTATGCGGATGGGAGTCACAGATCATTCTCGCAGTCTTATGATAAAATTGGAGACTGAAAGACCACCTCACACGGCCGTTAACCAACCTGCCTTGCAGCACCATTACCGATTTAATCTGCAGCCGACCAGAAGTAGACCACTACATTCCACACCTCGTAAAAGAATGGGTCTTGCCGAGCCCTCACCCATCCAAGTGCACAAGATTTCTCCAAATGCACTCATGTCGAGGAGGTTAGCACTCCTTATCGATTTATAGTAACAGATTTGAAAGTGTTGTGATGTTAGAGCAGACGGTTAAGAAGAACAAGAAACAGGTAATTTTTATAGCAGATGGTTATGAAGAATAAGGAACACGTGATTGTTATGCATGATGGAGCTCCAGATGGATGGAGTTTGAAGCATTGTATGTAAATCAACTACGCTATCAATTTTAAAATATTGTCCTAGTGTGGGATTAGTACCAGGAGGGTGTTCGTAAGAGAGAACATAAACACACAACTATTAAGGCTACACGGTTCTACACTTAGAACAGACTATGATGTTAGATCGCTTCAGTTCTGACATATCAGTCATGTGAAATGCAGCGCTGATAACATTCCAATGTAAGAAATATATTTCCAACGCATGACATACATCCTTCCTGCAGGTTTCTCTACAATAAATTATGGTAACAAACCGTAAAATGAAAAAAAAACTACTTCCTTAAAATATCAATTCTGTGTGGTATGTGCACAATGTAGCTTTACGGAGATGTGTAGCGTCCTCTGTTCATATCTGATCGTGCTTCAGAAATTATACTATGCTCGCATCAGTCCTATATAGAATTATCGTTAGTAATGTGGAATACCTCTTACTAGGACACAGTTAAACGCATAGCACCGGCGTCCGATATGTGAAATTACAAATCATGCCACCACTGACTCTGTAAACACCATATTTGTTAAGCAAATGTCTACAAGGGGTTTGCAGTGTCTCACAAACACCTATCGCTAACTTATAATCATCTTAGTTATGAAAGTGAAGTCTCGATTTTATACCCAAGATGCGACAAGGGAATGGAGTACATCGCATAAATCTTCGTTCGTTTAGAGGAATGTGTTGAAACAGCATGGTAACGTTTCATCACTCACGAGATGCATGTCCTCTAATGACAGAGAGGTTTGCTGTTAACGATCGCAAGTAGACAGTGCTCTAAGTCAAATACAGAACATGTGGTTGTATACGAGTCGAATGCAGGCTATGTCACGCGACTGATGCATCCTGACAGAACAGCGGAAAAAACGGTCAAATGACCTGCACCAACATCTCTCTCCCTCTCTAGAATGCTTCATCATTCTGCCATTAAATGGTATCTCGTTACAGCTCCATCTCAATCGATCACCCCGTCCACTCTCTGTTATCCTTTAATGCAGATGCATGTAATGACATTATCAATATCAATAATGAAATTATCAATATACAGATGGATATAAGTTTAGAGGCAGATGGTTCTCTGTCTCCCTGAAAAGCATCAAATACAGTACTCAACTTGTGTGTACCACTGTTATCTCGATAGACATACAGTAGAATGCTGCCTCAACGGAAAAAAAATACTGTTTCTCTGGTTCCCTTCGCTTCCATGTCGACGTTTTCTCGGATTCCTCTTGCTGTCGCATATTTGTTCCCATGTACAAGAACTGTTCTGCGTCAACCAGAAGGCACACAAGTGCTTCCCCAATTTCCCAACATTTCAGTGTTTTCCCTCAATTTATACGTATTTTCCACCATTTTTCGCAATTCTATCCATTTTTTATGTCGCTTGTACCCAAGGTATAATCTCTCGTTACGTGTTCCAAAACTGCTTGTAAATGTAGTACAGCTGCCAATACCTAGCGCAAATTCACTATTTAATGATCGGGAGGTGTAGTATAGCACTATAATCGAATGCATCCACTCACCTCCACCCACATATTCCACATTTGCAGAGTGTTTGCTCTGTTTTCTATATGTCTGTGTATGTACATGTGTCATGGATGGCTCCCAGTACCCGCAGTAGATCCAAGTTAGCGTTCGAGTGTGGATCTGCCACACGTTCTATCCAGAGCGATGTTGGGATGCGGATCCACAATATGCCACTTCCACTATAGGGTGTGAAAGTGGATCCACCGCACAAAAATATACAGAGCGATGTTGGGATGCAGATCCACAATATATGACATCCAAGTTAGCGTTCGAGTGTGGATCTGCCATGCACTATGTATCCAGACCGATGTTCGGAGGCACATCCACCACACATCACATCTGGGATAGGGCTCCCAGGTGGACCAACCATGCATTACATCTGAAGACACGTTCTGTGTTCGAAGTTGGGTCCACCAGTTGGAGGACTGGGTCCTGGGAGCCGTCTGCGACACATGCACATACACAGACAGTAGTTTGCAAGTCTGTGTGCTGTGTACTGCATTATTTCGGTAATTTACGAGTTGTTTGGGTGTCTGTACATCAGTGTACTGCATTATTTCGATAATTTACGAGTTGTTTGCATGTCTGTATGCTGTGTATTGTGACCCCAAGCAGCTCAGGGCGAGTGTTTTGTATCAGTGTAATAAATATCCTATATCAAATCCATCCCTAAATAAATTGCTCGAAAATAAACAAAGTACACTATTTCCTCTCTCCAGCAGCCCAGCACAGGCTGGGTCATTTCCCCGCCATTTTTCTACCAGACCGCCATGGGATGAAAGTGCACTCTGCTGGCTGCACTGTAAACTAGGTCAGTTGAACTCCAGTCCTCATTGTGGAGGCAGTGGATGGAGCTACTGCCTCAAATTGTTTAAATAAACTCTGCATGCAAAATAAAGACTTACATCCATCCTATCCAGCACAGGCTGAGTCCTTTTCCCTCCAATTCCTAGGAAGAGGTTAGTGGAGGTTGCCTAAGTGACCTATTTTCCCATCATTTTCTTATGTTCGTGGAGGTAGCTATGGTGTGTTGCATTACCCTGATGAAATTTGGATTTCTCGCCATTTTATGGGTGAGGGGTGGGGAGGGGAGGGGTTTAGGTTAGTGGATATAGCCCAATTGATCTATTTTCCCATCAAAATCTGAACTTCCTGCCATGATATCATGGCCATACTATCGCCTCCATCTTGGATTCGCCATCTTGAATAAATTTGGATACAACGGAGACACCCCTGTTGTCCTACTACTGCTGTGGCGCATCGCTCGTGCGCCCACTGTAACACCACGTTCAGACTCACTTAAATCTTGATAACCTATCAGTTTTGCAGCAGTAAGCAATCTGATAACTGCACCAGACACTTGTCACATATAGGCGTTTCCGACTGCAGCGCCATATTCTGCCTGTTTACATATCTCTGTATTTGAATAACATGCTTATACCATTTTCTTTGGCGCTTCAGTCTATATATGCTGGGTGTTTCTGAAGGACCGTGCAAATATATAACAGGGCATAACCGTGCTCCACTGAACAATTTGACCGCAGGGAACCTACGATCTGAGAAGCCATCTTAAGGAGATAATTGGAATGAAATCACGTTGCTGTGTACTATTTTATTTACATCAGTTAACTGCAAATACCGTCACTGACATAATGAACGTATCATCTGTACTATACAGGCTGTTACAAAAAGGTACGGCCAAACTTTCAGGAAACATTCCTCACACATAAAGAAAGAAAATATGTTATGTGGACATGTGTCCGGAAACGCTTACTTTCCATGTTAGAGCTCATTTTATTACTTCAGATCACATTAATCATGGAATGGAAACACACAGCAACAGAACGTACCAGCGTGACGTCAAACACTTTGTTACAGGAAATGTTCAAAATGTCCTCCGTTAGCGAGGATACATGCATCCACCCTCCGTCGCATGGAATCCCTGATGCGCTGATGCTGCCCTGGAGAATGGCGTATTGTATCACAGCCGTCCACAATACGAGCACGAAGAGTCTCTACATTTGGTATCGGGGTTGCGCAGACAAGAGCTTTCAAATGCCCCCATAAATGAAAGTCACGAGGGTTGAGGTCAGGAGAGCGTGGAGGACATCGAATTGGTCCGCCTCTACCAATCCATCGGTCACCAAATCCGTTGTTGAGAAGCGTACGAACACTTCGACTGAAATGTGCAGGAGCTCCATCGTGCATTAACCACGTGTTGCGTCGTACTTGTAAAGGCACTTGTTCTAGCAGCACAGGTAGAGTATCCCGTATGCAATCATGATAACGTGCTCCATTGAGCGTAGGTGGAAGAACATGGGGCCCAATCAAGACATCGCCAACAATGCCTGCCCAAACGTTCACAGAAAATCTGTGTTGATGACGTGATTGCACAATTCCGTTCGGATTCTTGTCAGCCCACACATGTTGATTGTGAAAATGTACAATTTGATCACGTTGGAATGAAGCCTCATCCGTAAAGAGAACATTTGCACTGAAACGAGGATTGACACATTGTTGGATGAACCATTTTCAGAAGTGTACCCGTGGAGGCCAATCAGCTGCTGATAGTGCCTGCACACGCTGGTACACATGGTACGGAAACAACTGGTTCTCCCGTAGCACTCTCCATACGGTGACGTGGTCAACGTTACCTTGTACAGCAGCAACTTCTCTGACGCTGACATTAGGGTTATCGTCAACTGCACGAAGAATTGCCTCGTCCACTGCAGGTGTCCTCGTCGTTCTAGGTCTTCCCCAGTCGCGAGTCATAGACTGGAATGTTCCGTGCTCCCTAAGACGCCGATCCATTGCTTCGAACGTCTTCCCGTCGGACACCTTCGTTCTGGAAATCTGTCTTGATACAAACGTACCGCGCCACGGCTATTGCCCCGTGCTAATCCATAAATCAAATGGGCATCTGCCAACTCCGCATTTGTAAACATTGCACTGACTGCAAAACCACGTTCGTGATGAACACTAACCTGTTGATGCTACGTACTGATGTGCTTGATGCTAGTACTGTAGAGCAATTAGTCGCATGTCATCACAAGCACCGAAGTCAACATTACCTTCCTTCAACTGGGCCAACTGGCGGTGAATCGAGGAAGTACAGTACATACTGACGAAACTAAAATGAGCTCTAACATGGAAATTAAGCGTTTCCGGACACATGTCCACATAACATCTTTTCTTTATTTGTGTGTGAGGAATGTGTGGTGTCACCGCCAGACACCACGCTTGCTAGGTGGTAGCCATTAAATCGGCCGCGGTCCATTAGTAGACGTCGGACCCGCGTGTCGCCACTGTCAGTGATAGCAGACCGAGCGCCACCACACGGCAGGTCTAGAGAGACGTACTAGCACTCGCCCCAGTTGTACAGCCGACGTTCATAGCAATGGTTCACTGACAAATACGCTCTCATTTGCCGAGACGATAGTTAGCATAGCCTTCAGCTACATTTGCTACGACCTAGCAAGGCGCCGTATTCAATTGATATTGAGATTCTATTAATGTATCATCAAGAGCGATGTTCTACAAATGTGGATTAAAGTTGAGTATTCCAGAAGCTACGTACTTTTCTTTATAGCATTCATTACGTATCCTGTTTCAGACCTCACGCCAGCCTGCGTGAGTTTAAGCGCGTGCCTTTCGGCTTCCTCTCATTGTGTCTAGGCTGTCTTGTCTAGACACAACAGAATGTTTCCTGAAAGTTTGGCCGTACCTTTTTGTAACACCCTGTATATTTCAAATTGTGCTGAAACTGACGGCTATGAACCTCATGGCCAGAATGACATCTGCGAACAAGATTCTGACGTACTCTGACAAATGTCTCTAGTGTGTTTCGAATCACATCACAGGCATCTACAATTATGGTAATTAATTACATTTCCGTATCCACAAGAGTCTCATACACAAGTGGCTTTAGATATCCGCATAGGAAATAATTACGTCAGGTGATGATTAGGCCATGATTAGGACCTACCCTTCCAGTCCAGCACCAGGAAATACTGTACCGCCACTGCTCCATCTTCTTTTACTGTACGTCTCTGAACAGTACTCAGTAATGAAAGGGTCTGTCACGGCTTCATAACACGTTCTATCATGGTACAATGTAGATACGATATAAAAGAGCCACATTATGGTGACATGCATTTCCAGATCGACACACACACAAACACACACACACACACACACACACACACACAGTTGCCTCGTTAGAGGGCGCTGACAAACGATGCTTCCTCTGACCACATACCCTTTGTTTCTTGTTTGTTGCAAGCTGTGTGGTAGAAGCAGCGTTTAAGCAGCAGAATGGTCAGGTATCCACGGCGGGAACAAGCGGAGATGGTGTTTTTGTATGGCCAAGCAGATGGAAACAATCGAGAGGCAGCACAACTATACCAAAACAAGTACCCTCACAGACATCAACCATGTCACACAACATTTCAAGCCCTTTTGGGCTTAGGTGTAGTCATGGGACGTCTGAGACACACGAACGTGCAGGGAGGCGGCAGACTGTGTGTAAACCAGGTTTGGAGGGCCGGCTTCTACAGGATATTGAGACGAGCCCTAATACAAGCTCCAGGCAAGTGGCCCGCCAACATGGTGTAAGCCAAAGTATGATTATGCGTATCCTGCATGACAACTGCTGCTATCCCTATCACCCGCAGTCCCATGGAGAACTGCTGCGCCGTTTGGGATCCTTACCTGATAGGATTAAAGGAGTGCATCGAGAGAATTCAAAGAAGAGCAGCACGTTTTGTACTATCGCGAAATAGGGGAGAGAGTGTCACTGACGTGATACAGGATTTGGGGTGGACATCACTTTAAAAAAATCTTCTCACGAAATTTCAAACACCAATTTTCTCCGCCGTATGCGTTTGACGCTGACCTACAAATGGAGAAACGATCATCATAAAATTTTTGTTTTTGTGTTCAAAAAAGCAGCGTTCGTAATATCCCTGTCCCAGTAGGCCTACGGCACAGCGCATTAACATACTTACAGCTACACACCTTTCACCTTTTTTCGATAGCTGAGACGAAATGCGAGTTGACCTGGGAGTGAAAGCATCGACGAAAATGTGAAATAAGTGAGCCCAGTAGTTGTTTTTCAGCTCTACCAGCTGAAGTTAAACTTAAGAGAGTATGACAGAAAAACAACTACTAATCTACGAGACAATCGAAAGAACACTATTTTGTATCGTAGGAAATAACGTAGAGTATTTCAAGAATAATTTGGCGGTGATAGAACTTGCAACGCTTTATATATAATTCCCTATAAGATGGTGAAGATTAGAATAATTATTTCTCACAAAACAGCAGCGACAATTTCTAGGCTCCACTTGTGAGTGGATCGATTGGGATTATACCAGTACAGAACTACCCTTTCCTAAAGAAATCACTGACCACAGACAACAGACCTTAAAGTGCAGAAGTTTCAACACATGGCCCACCTTCGGGTGGGTGTAGTTCAAATCTCAGTCTTCTCCTTCTAATTTAGGAATTCCATTGTTTCACTTAATAATATCTTTAACAATACTATGGACAATTTTTCCCAAGACTCGCTGAGATCAACCTCAAGACAACGTTAAAAACATTCTTCCTATTGTCTTGATAAAATATCTATAGAGTCAAAGGCGATCAATTGAATGAGGAATAAAAAGCATCAGACTCTTGAAATGATGTGGTCAGTACCGCTCAAGGTTGAAAAACAAACTGTGTCTTTTCCCCGCCTAATCCAACAGGTTTTCAGCTTACTGGGCCATCATCAGGAAATAACTTACTAGTGTCCACAAGAAACACTACTGTACAAAAAATCAAACATGAGTAAGATACCCTTAACATACACAGAATCTTTGGTCGCAAAGTTGGTTGAGTGATGTCAAATCGAGTGTTCTTCAGTTGTGTTATGCACAAAATACTTTAAATTACAGTGTTAAATAATAATTTACAAGATTGATAGTGTCAAATACACTACATAATGAAGACACACAGTAAAACAAATTGTGTGAATGTAATTCGAGGGTTATCCTTTCGGCCACAGTGAGAATCGAGTGAAGCTGTTGCGCAGTGTCTCTACTATGACCAGCTGTTGCGTCACATTTTTCAGTTCTGAGCACACAGCAAGCACATAAAGATACGTGGAAAAACAGTCTCTCCCACCAAATGTGAAGGTACTGCTGAGAGGTTCCGCCTGATTCAATGCAGCCCACATAACGTAACTGTCATGTATTTCCTTCTTCATGACAGTACTCGGCCGAACACTGCATTTCTTCGCTCACGTGTAATGATAATTATGAGAGCAGTATTCTAGCACAGACAACGACCTACAAATGAGCGCAAGGAATTGATGGAAGACACAAACAGCTGCTTTCTATGACGAGAGAATTGGAAAGTTAGTACCTCGCTACAGTAAATGTCTAACTCGGAGCATCGACTATGGGGAAAGTAGCTGAAAACTGCACCTAAAAGTTGCAAATAAACCATTTTTTAATTTCATTGTGGTGTAATGACTGAATAAAGAAAGTAAACAACAAAAAATAATCCACTTATGAATATTAGCTGTAAGTCTTGTAACTTAGGCAAAGATGTACAGTGCAAATCGCTTTCGTCAGTCCAACAAGAGGTCATACGTGTTGAGAAGCTGTTGATTTCACGAGCACCGATTGCGAATTTCAAGTAAAAAGCGACGCAAACGCCACATATAAAGGCTCTCAACCTCCTGGCAAGGAAAAGTTGGGCAGCAATTGGGAGTTCCAGGGGACGGAAGAGACCAGCGACGGAGACCTCAGATGAACGAGCCTACAGCAGATGCTATGTGAGTGAGCACTCAGCTTCAATTAACTATGTGAACTGAGAAGCACATAAAAAGGTTTCATTTTATACTAGTTGATAAGAACCTGCTTTGCTGGGGTTTCAGTTTCCTTTCAGTAATTTTCCAAATGTAATAATGGTCACAAAAACTGCAGTGAAAAACTTTATCGCTTTTTTTATAATTATTATTATTCGGACAAATATATATGGTGTTTCTCCTTCAAAGTTTTTCGCCTTACAATATATACTTTGTTTATCCATTCTCCTGATTGCTGTACTTACAGGGGGAGTGCCAGGGCTGGGAAATGAAGTTGGGAGTGGGACGGCGCGTGTTTGCAGCACTACCCGATAGAGTTACAATGCCCTGGCCATACGGCCAGATGGCCAGCCATTCACGAGAAAAACGCTCCGAAACTTTCAGTCATACAGTATATAGTCTAGTACCTTCCGCCGCGGAAGTCGAACACGCGCCAGAACAAATGGACGTGGTCAGCCCATAGAGGGCTCCGCGTCCGATTCCGCGCAGTGGCTCTCGCGCAGCACCACGTGCAGACCGCGGCCAATAGCCGCTCCCTCCGGTTTCGTATATATGGCCCGCTCTGCTCTAGTCCAGGCGCCAAGAGGTGTGATTTTAATTGTGTGCTGCCTTGAGGTTCGCCGTCAGTGTTTGTTATGTGCTACGCCATCCGTCGATACTTTTTATGCTCCAGTCATACTGTGCCTTGTGTTCTTTTAATCGTCGCAGTGTGTGGCTTTTTGTGTGCGCTACTTGTAAACAGTTTTTTATCTCCATTTTACAGTCACCCCTTTTTTTGTCTATTGCCTTCCATGATGTTCCCCCTTTTTTATATCTCTGTTCACCATATTCTCTCCTTTGTTATTTTTAAATGTCTTCTATTTGTTCGTTCTCTGTCTTTCGGCTGAAGAGCAGCGCATATGCTGCTGCCAGCCCGCCCCGATGGGGAATTGAAATACAATAAAGAAAAAAAAAAAACCTAGTCCAGTCAGTCTGGTACTCACTCTAGATTGCGTCTCTAACTCGGCGGTACTGCGTTCTGGTCGTTGCTCGTTGTTGACATTTGCCTGGCTCTGGTTCCGAGTGGATTTACTGTTGGTGTTTGGTGTTGTGGTTTCTACAAGACTCCGTTGTTTATCTCTTCCTTGTTGTGTCGGTCATTGTCGGTTGTCGTTGGTCTGTCGTCCGACTCGTCCTGTGCTTACCAGGTGGTGCGTGCTCCACCGACGGCGGCTTCCCCGCCTGGCGGCTCCGATCCGCAGCCCAAGGCGTTGCCGCGGTTGGTTTTGGTCGCTACATATAATACTCAGGCGTCCGCTCACTGAACCGAATTGCGCGGTGGCCTATGCAATATTGGTAACAATGACGTTCAAATTGAAAACTTTTGTTCTTTCAACATTTTCAACTTTTCCAACCAAATTATTTCCTTCAAATATTCGTTCGTATTGTATACTGACAATATTTCACTTCTATCATGTATGTTATACACAACATCCGTCGAACAGGAGCGTACGGCTTCTATCCGACTAGTTCAGGTACACGATCGACTTCAATGTCATGAGACCGCTATTAACGAGGGTCCCCACAAAGTGGCATTTGACAAACTTGGAGAGCGAAGGGATAGCCGCGCATCCGCGCTCCCTGCACTACAAACGGGGAAGAAGAAACTAGCAGTTGCCTTTCCGTGTTTGGAACAGCACACGCGTGTGAAAGTTTTTCCTGTTGCTAACGTTTCGTGGTTACAATGCTTCGAAGTGAACATACTTGTAGAAGATATTACCGACGATTCTCTAGCGAAAAATCGAAGTTGCTGATTAAAGATGCAGTTTCCCATTTCAATGCACTGCTGGTTGAAAACGATTTACTAGCGTCAGAAGTTTCGCTGTCAATTCCACACGAAGCTATGCTGATGGCACAGAAGTTGTACAACATTGTGATAGGTTTCTTGAGTGAAAACACTATCGTGGTTGATGAAGAGTGTTACTTCACGAGAATGAAGGTGGTGAAGATGTAGAATTCGAAGAGGTTACAATAGACGATTCTTCGGACGAGTATGAACCCCCAGGGAAAAAATCCAAAGAGCTTACGATATTCCGCTAGAATACAAAACACAATGCGTAAACATTGCGAAAGCACATCCTCGGTGGAGTATGCAGGCGCTGAAAAGTAAAGAATGTCATCGTTTAAAAAAAAAAAAAAAAAAAAAGGATTGTTTATCATGATGGGAAGACGAAATTAAAAAGGTTGGATCTGTATTTGACAAATACACAGCGATAGATTCGTGGACTTACGATCGTTTTGTCGAAGGTAGGCACAACTACCAGCGAGTTACCACTCGCAATCTGCAACAATGGCCTTTAGCAGCGGCCGCACAATATGAAAACTTTGAATTTAAAGCTTCTAGTAGATGGGTGGCGAGATTTAAACAACGGCACAGAATTCGTCAATGGAAAGTAACAAAATTCGTATCACGAAAGGAAACAGTGACATTGGAAGAAACCTTGGCTGTTGCAGAAACTTTCCGGCTACAAACTCGAGATTTAATACCCACTTTTGACAATGACTATATTATCAACACGGATCAAACAGGTATGTGACACAAAATGAAATCACATTCTATAAATGGTATTCCAAACAACGAATCTCCATTTGAATAATTGTCTTATATAATCATGTAATTGTACAATCGTTTCGGTCATTAAATATCGTGCTGTTTCATTTCCTTCAGGATGTCAGTACCAGTGTACTTTCAACCGGACTCTCACCCACAAAGGAAGCAAGACCATACTTGTGAAGAGAGTGGACATGAAGAAAGTTACGCATTCATATACAGCACAATATGCTATTACTTTTTCTGGACGTGTCCTGCCGAGTGTTTCCGCAGGCCTGCAGGAGACAACAGGTGCATTTGAACCCCGAGTCCAGAAGACGATCGATGAATACGCCAAATCATACAAAACGTCATTATGACGTCATCAAAATCTGGAAAGCTGACCACAAACACGTACAACGAGTTTTTTAAAACATCTTTGAAGCCCTACGTTGGGAACAAAAGATTTCTCCTCATCGTCGACTCCTGGGGCGGGCAAACTCAACTATAACTGTATGACGAGGTTTTCCAGGACGACGCACAACGTCCCACCTGTACCCTCAAAGTTATTCCACCGAAGTGTACACCACTAGTGCAGCCCTGTGATGTATAGTTCTACAGACAAGTGAAAAATTTCATTAAATGCCTGCAGAATTGCGACACATTGATTGAACATGAACGAGAGATTAATTCACGAGAGGATTGTATTAAAATTCACTCGATCGTTCACCATCAGTTATCATCTCCTGTTTTTCACAATATGATCCAATACGCATGGTTAGCGTCGAAACTAACCGCAGAAAGACACATCTTTAGAAATGTTAACGAGGTCTGCTTTTCGACAGATATCTTTAGAACTCGCTGCTCATGTAAAAAATCTTTTGTTTCGAGTGTTTTTATGACAAATATCATTCTGGCTCTTGTGAAATTTCGGAATCCAGCGAATAAACATATCATTATTCAGTCATCACAATTTGAATATTATTCTCCCATGCACACAGTTTTCAATATACTATACGAATGGATATTTGAAGGAAATAATTTGGTTAGAAAAGTTGAAAATGTTTAATGAACAGAAGTTTTCAGTTTTAACGTCTTTGTATTTTTTTAATAAGGAAAAGCAAATAGATACTTTGAAAATACGAAGAACGATTTGTTACCAATATTGCATCGGCCACCGCGCCATTCGGTTCAGTGAGCGGACGCATGGGTATTATATACTGTAGGACTGAAAGTTTCGGAGGGTTGTTCTCGTGAATGGCTTGGCCATCTGGCCGTATGGCTGGGGCATTGTAACTGTATGGGGTAGTGCTGCAAACACGCGCCGTCCCTCTCCCAACTTCATTTCCCAACCCTGGCATTCCCCTTGTTAGACGTTCATAACATTGCATAATTGGATCGTAATGAAATGCCCCAATTTTAAGACAGTGACGCCCTTGCCTCCCTGCATATCCAGCTTTTGAAGATGCCTTCAGTGATGTGCCGCCACCTGATTTTCTACGCGAGGATTATTTATTGCTTCTGTACTCTATTCGTCAGTTTTATTGCTTTCCGATCTTTTTCCTGTTTTTCTATATGATTGCTTTTTTTCTCCGGTAGGTCTCCCTAATATTTTCACGTTCCTGTTCTGCTATATTATTTCTTCTTCGTTGAGAATTTCGCCGTAATTCTGTTAGACGTGCTTCTCTTTCTTGATCGATTTCGGTGTTCCGCGTCGTTTTCTGTCTTCTCGACACTACGCGGGGTCGCGAAATGTTGCTTTTATGTTTGGGCATTTTGCTCCAACATATTTTCACGTTCTTTCTTATTATACACAGATGTTAATTACTCCTCCTTTCAATGGTGAATTGGAACTGAATTACCCTTTTCACCAGCAGTTCTTCATTTGTTATTTTTTTCCTGCGATTATTATAAATAATACTGAGACGCGCAAGGCAGAGATTACACAACGCATTTTGTGCTGGCGGCGCCGAGTCTTAATTACGTTAGCATTACAATGTTTGTCACCCACAACACCCACCCACCTCAACCAGAACACCAGAGGGCCATAGTGCACAATGCGCGACTTAAGGCTACTCCCATGCATAAACGCCACTGGTCTGCAGCGATTAGTTTTGGCTACAAAGTGTAATATGGCGACACACGCGTTTGTTCCACATATATACACTAATTTGTCTACATGTACCTATGTGTGTATGTCACTTACATTGTGACGAGTACTTGAACCTAAAGGGCTAGAATACAGCAATAGAATCTGGCACCTCCATGGTTCGTGGTCTGTAGTATCGTACATTACTTTGTAACACGATTCTTAACTAAGTTATTGGTCAGGGTGGTAATTCGTTTTGGTAACTGACTGGAGAATCTAGTAAGCCTGCCGGCCGAAATGGCCGTGCGGTTCTAGGCGCTGCAGTCGGAACCGAGCAACCGCTACGGCGCAGGTTCGAATCCTGCCTCGGGCATGGATATGTGTGATGTCCTTGGGTTAGTTAGGTTTAATTAGTTCTAAGCTCTAGGCGACTGATGACCTCAGAAGTTAAGTCGCATAGTGCTCAGAGCCATTTGAACCATCTAGTAAGCCTCGTCCAGTGTCGGTGTTCTTCCGCGTGTTCCTTGTTAACATGTAAAGAAGCAATAAAAGCAGACCAGTAAGCCAACCAACAGTCTTATCTTCCTATCATCTCCCTCTTTAGCCTAAAGTTCGAGTTATTCTGTTCTGTCTCCCATTACAGAGACATGAAAAACTTCAGCATGAGTCCGTCGCTGTAGCACTCCTGCAACCAGCCGCTCGCGTACCAGGAAGCGGATGGCTTAAGATCCAACTTGTCCTCTGATGTGACCGTGAGCTACCGAAATAATTACGACGCGAACCACGAAGTGTTACGACAGCGGTTTCCACTTCGCAACGAAAAAAGTAGAAGCCTTCATACTAAAGGTTGTAGTAAAGGAAAAAACTACGATAATTTGATAGTGGTACAAGTTTGTTCAGATGAACTACTCTTACGATGACTGGAAATAAGACTGGCTGTGTGTGGCTGGTTCATTTGATCATGTGAAGCTTAGTACTGGGGATGTGCTCAGCTTTATCACTTAGAACCAGTTCCAGATTTTGTCCTAAATATTTATTTAGCTTAAGCACTTGCAATGCATTAATTGATTTCCCGTTTATTGGCTACATGTGTAAACTTTTCAGTCTATGATCTTCAGCAAAAGTGGGATGTACCTTGTGCAATCACCAGTTACGTTCATGCATAGCTGCTACAGCTGTGCCTGATCGATTAATACACAGTTTACTACCGTCAGTGCAATGATATTACAAGCACCATTGTCGCATAACAAATTTTTTTTAACCTTGCTTCTGAATAAGATATAAGCCACAACGCCTCTTATACAAAACTAAGCTATATAGTTGCAAGATTTGAGAGTTTTGGCTAATTTTTTGGATAGCTTTCCTAAATATAGGCTACTGCACCAGCTGATTTTAGTTATGTGTGTTACTGCAGAACAGGCGTAAATATACATAGGCAAGATGTTTCTTCTTTTTTCTTGTGCAGAATATTGTCAACTAGGTCGGGCTGCAACCAGTGTTAGATGTGATAAATGTAAGTGTTTAACTAATCAAGTACTGTTTTTGGCCTTGTTTCACAAATTTTATTATGGTTACTGCACAGTCTATGTTTCGGGCTAGAAACCTTTCAAGTGTAAGTAGGCTGTTTATGATTTCTTATTGGCAACGTTACGTAGCGCTCTGTATAAAAATCACTGGCTGTGCTGTGTGCAGTCTGTGGCTAGTTTGCATTGTTGTCTGCCATTGTAGTGTTGGGCAGCTGGATGTGAACAGCGCGTAGCGTTGCGCAGTTGGAGGTGAGCCGCCAGCACCGGTGGATGTGGGGAGAGAAATGGCGGAGTTTTGAAATTTGTAAGCCGGATGTCATGAACTGCTATGTATATTATGATTTTTCAACACTATTAAGGTAAATACATTGTTTGTTCTCTATCAAAATCTTTCATTTGCTAACTATGCCTATCAGTAGTTAGTGCATTCAGTAGTTTGAATCTTTTATTTAGCTGGCAGTAGTGGCGCTCGCTGTATTGCAGTAGTTCGAGTAACGAAGATTTTTGGTGAGGTAAGTGATTTGTGAAAGGTATAGGTTAATGTTAGTCAGGGCCATTCTTTTGTAGGGATTACTGAAAGTCAGATTGCGTTGCGCTAAAAATATTGTGTGTCAGTTTAAGGACAGTCATGTATAATTGTTCTAAGGGGACGTTTCATATGTCGACCCTTAGCCGAGGATACCTCACTAGAATCTTCTGATTTTTTCTTGTAGTTTGTGTAATTGGTGTAGCTTTTGTTTAATGCTAGCGTGTAATTGTAGAGAGAATCTCCTTTGTAATTGCAGTCTTTCACTGTTGTACAGTAAAACAGTTGTGGCATGCATGTAGATTTGCACCAAGTATTTCGCAGCTGCGCTTGCAATTAACTAGATATTATTTTCAGCGCTATGTTAATGTGTTCTCTTATTTTTGCTCTTCAAATTGTGCTTTTCTGTGTTATCGTGTGAAATATTGTGACGATAATGGCGTGTGGAAAACGTAACACTAGGCTTCAGAGTAAACTGAGAAATAATAGTGACGACGAGCGTAGCTTACCAACACCACTGTGTAATGAATTAACAGACATTCAAAGTAGTAATTTGGTACTTGTGCATAGGGAAATGGAGCGGGCGGCAAATAATGGCGTAGGCAGTGAAACAGGTAGTGAACAGGGAAGCATTATCGATCGATCGGTCGGCAACAGCTCGCCTCAGGAATGACAGAATACAATATTGCAAATACTGTAGACTCAGGTTTTGGGTTCTCACCGTTTTCTCCGCAGCCGCCGAAGTAGCCGTGCGGTTAAAGGCGCTGCAGTCTGGAACCGCAGGACCGCTACGGTCGCAGGTTCGAATGCTGCCTCGGGCATGGATGTTTGTGATGTCCTTAGGTTAGTTAGGTTTAACTAGTTCTACGTTCTAGGGGACTAATGACCTCAGCAGTTGAGTCCCATAGTGCTCAGAGCCATTTGAACCACATTTTCCGCTTGTCAAAGTGTGAATGTTGCTGGTGCAAATTCACTGCCGAAAAGCACTCAGGAACTTGTTTCAGACACCAGTGCATTGTTATTACAATTAATGCAACAAATGAGACAAAAGCTTCAAAAGTTAGACACTATGGAACAAAATCAGAGACAAACACAGCAAAAGCTTCAAAAGTTAGACACAATGGAACAAAATCTTCAAAAGTTAGACACAATGGAACAAAATCTTCGGAAGTTAGACACCACGCTTCAACAAACACGTGAAGATTTAACTACTGAGTTATATAACATTGAATCGAAATGTCAAAAAGTCTGTAATGACGTAAAAGCACAAACTTGTGAGCATTTTCAACCTATTTTTTCGCGGCATGAAAATGCATTACAGAATCACGAAGCAGCCATAAAAGAACTGCAAACTATTGTTCATGAAAATCATGAGACCTTGCAAGCTAAAATTGACTCAGTTGCATCTACCGATTCGATTACGCAACTTGCAAAAACCCATGAAAACTTAAAGGACACAGTAGATAATCTGAAAATTCGTTCAGAAAGACACATGGAGGAAATTAGTTCACTATCAGAGAAAGTAGTCGAACTTTCACATCAGCTAAATAATTTATCTACAAAGGTAGATGATGATCTGAATGACACAAGACCTGCAGCCTTTACGGACACTGAAGAGTATGAACAAATTAGAAAATTCAAACAAAATCAAAATCAAATCAATACACAGTACAAAAGAGAAATCCGGGAAGTACAAGATCAGTTGGCACAAGTAATACAAGAATTACATATTTCAGAGGACACTCGCGCTCCAGTACGGCAAGAGGGACATAGAAATACGGAACAACCACAAAATAATAACACAGGACACTTCGGAAATTATGAAAGAAATTGGCAAGGTACACCGAATTTTGAGATGGAACCGCCGAAACGACGTAACAATGACCGACATGCGACTCGCCGACATTATGATTTTGACTACAAGCTGTTCATTACTACACGTAAATTCAAAACATTTAAGAATTCTGGCAATGACATTCATCCACAAGCATGGCTCCATCAATTCTCTCATTGTTTTCCTCCCAACTGGTCATTAGAGCACAGATTAGAATTTATGTGTGGCTATTTAGAGAATGAACCAGCTGTAAGAATGCGATCGGTCATTCACGATTGTCACAGTGAAGGAGAATTTTACCATGCCTTCCTCTTAGCATATTGGTCTCAAACTACACAGGACCGAGTAAAACATGGCATCATAATGATGAAACATTTCGAACAATCTGAATTTTCCAGTCTTGTGAAATATTTTGAAGACATGTTGCACAAGAATCAGTACTTGTCAAACCCATACAGCCCCTCAGAACTCATCCGCATTTGCTTAATCAAATTACCTGAACATTTACGACATATTATTTTAGCAGGACGTTGCAAAGACGACATTGAAGCTTTTCAGGGACTCTTACAAGAATTAGAAATTGACAATCGCGGAACGCGAAAACAGGAACACAACAATTACAGGTCACATCCGCCGCAATTCCGCGATGAAAGAAATAATAACTGAACACGACAAGGCTATTCTCACAACACAAATCGTGACCAAAACAGACACCACCCGTATGACAACCGTTGGCAGAGTAGTAAGAATTACAGTGAAAGATCGCACTTCTGTAGCAATGAATATGACAGAGATTACCATAGAAACAGACAATTTGGGAACCAAAATAATTATTATCAAGGGAGACAGAAAAACTTCAGACGCAACAGTTCAGCGCGCAGTTACGATTCCTGGAGAAATTCTCCACCACATGACCGACTAGAAAGAAACTATGGAATCTACCGACATGACGACAGACAATATAATCATAACGACAGACCTGAATTCCATCAGAACCGGCGAGGTTCACACAGAGCAGGGCCCTCTCGACATGGTGAATTTGTAGAAGTTAGGTCTCCAAATCCCAATAACGACGCGCGCCAACGAAGAGACAGACAATGACTCGCACTGCAGCCAGCCACGTGCGCCCGCTGGCTCAGGGAAAAATAACATAGACGCTAACCTTGAGAAAAATTTTAGCATTCCTTACCGACGTATGACACAAGATAATTGCGTTGAAGTTGAAACTCTGTGTACTAGGAAGAGTAAAGATTTACACCACATTTCACATGTAAAACCGGTTATTGAAAGGTAATCTGCTTTTTAACTTTGTCTTTGCCATATAACTTTTCACTTTACATTACTAGTATGCTTTGTCAGACTTAGAATCTGTTAACATGCAACAATGTTTGAAGTTAAATATCCAGTCAAGAACCAAGAGAGCGCCGGATTAGCCGAGCGGTTTAAGGCGCTGCAGTCATGGACTGTGCGGATGGTCCCAGTGGAGGTTCGAGTCCTCCCTCTGGCATGGGTGTGTGTGTGTTTGTCCTTAGGATAATTTAGGTTATGTAGTGTGTAGGGTTAGGGACTGATGACCTTAGCAGTTAAGTCCCATAAGATTTCACTCACATCTGAACATCTGAAGAACCAAGAGAACGTATTTAAACAGAAATTACGAATGCATTGTTATTGTGAACAGACGACACAGTGTTATTGTGTGTGTACATTCTTGCTTGTTACTTGCACGATTACGTAACGACTATAAGGCTTACATACTTAGAACATATACCAGTACTGCTAATGAGATTTTATTGCAACATTTTGGTTTTTGAAAATACATTACGGATTTAAAGTGCTTTCTGAGAGATACCAAATGACAGAGAGGTTAGTTTATTTGACAGCTACACGACTATATCACGACGCTACTAAGGTGTGACACAATTTACATTGTTGCTTTGCGGTGTATCTGTTTTATATCTGCACAGTTTTTGTGTATTATTCTGGAAACTAAAACATGTTTTAGTAGTAACTTTTGTGGTATAGCTACAATGAGACTGGCTTTTCTGTTGCACAACAATACGTTACAGCACAGTACTTTCTTCATCATGGCAATAAGCGTAGTAACTAAGATATCTATACGCAAAGCATTTCACTTTTGTTTATCATGAGGGAAGTACATTGGCTTCTGCAGAACTTAGCTTTCGGAGGACAATAACTACGACACTTCCACAGAGATTATCTTACAGCAAGACGCACATTTAGCGCTACAGGACACGTATTTGAGTGATTAATTTTTGTACTTAAATCATTTATTTTTAAAGATTTTTGAATTACAAAGAAAGTTTTCCATGATACATTTCATTCCATTGCTGTAATCTGTAACACCTGAGGGTATAATTACATTAATCCTCAGGGGGGTACACGCTTGCTTTGTGTACCATGTGTTTGGCAAGCACAAGGAGCCCTAGCTAATATGGTTTTTGCTTATACAACTTTACACTTCGGTACCATATTTCTCTAACACATAAATTACACAGCTATCTGATCAGTTAACTGAGAGACAAACTTTTTTTTACTACATCAGTGACACATGTTTACGCAATTACACAGTTGGATAATTTCATACTTATGAAATTGTATTTTGTCTGTACTTTGTGAACTGTTCATATTTTTTCGGAACCATTGTGATACTATGAGAGCTTTGAATGATATATTTGATATGGGATCATGATTTTTATAGTATGTTTGAGGTAGATAACACTATTTAAATGAGCAGAGAATTTTCTTTAGGTTTTGAAATTATTGCAGAAAGCTACGACGTTTTCAGGATTTGACTGAGGTGTTATGATATTATTTTGACGACGATGTGTATTATCCTGCTGAGGTATGTTTATGATCAATAAGATGATGCTACCATATATGAGATTATGCTACGTATTTCTTATGATTAAATATTGAAGAAGTGTCGACGAATATGTATATGTGTAATAAAGTGGTTAGGGTCTCTGATATGTGAAAAAGGATGTTGGAAACCAAGAATCGTACTTTAAGAATTATGAAATGTGTATACATGCGTGAATGTATTACAATGCTGTCAAAAATTTTTTGGACACTGTTATATTTATAGGATTTTGTTTCTACACTTTTCTACTGTAATTTCTCCACTTGTGAAATTTTATTTGTGTATGAGACTGTCACTGTAGTGCAAACTGGTGTCGTAAATATTTCGGTAAGAAAGTTGAGTGACCACCTGCACGTAATGTGTCGTGGGCACCCAGCTGTGCGACAATCGCCTGGAAAAAAGCTATTTGTGTTTGCCTTTCAGAGGCACAGGTGAAAAGACAATAGGGGCCATTATCCTCGCTATTGACATTCCTTTGTAGAAAGCATCGCAAATACGACACGCTCAAACTTGAAAACATATGATAACACTGGGGAACTCTTAATTTATGATATTTACTGAAATGTCTAATGAAATGACGAGAAATATTTTGTGTCTATACACCTGATTATGACTACTGTCTTTCTAGTTGAGAGATTTTTTTTACTACCTTATGAAATGTCATATGGCTAATGAATGATGTTTCATGCCTTCCTTTGTACATATTTGCTCATTTTCTTTAATATCTAGTTTCTAACTGCACTGCAGCATTGGTTATTATAAAATTTAATAGATGTACTAATATCACTATTTTCTGTCTACAGACCCAGTAAAGAATACGTTTCTCATATACTTTCTTAGAGAAGAGAGCACAAATAGACATTCCCCTTCACAGGAATTGCATAAATAATTTTTTTAATGACTTGGTTACTTTCTTGCAGAGTAAGTTTTTGCGATGCATCACTCTAGTGTTAAGATGTGACATAGGTATTAGACATGGCCATTTTTAGTGTAATATTTTTTCTGCTTGAGCTATGTCATGTTTAGATATAAGTTACTGCATTTGCTGCTGCTGTTTACCAGGCATGGTGCTACTAAATTTCACTTTACATTACTCTGTTAAGCCAGTTTTACTTCGAATGTATTTTTCTTGTTTGCTGCGCATTGCCTTATATTAGCTGTAATATTGCATTTACTTTGCTAATTTATGCTGCTTGCTTTGCCATTTGTATTTTTTATCATTGCTGTTTGTGTTAATTCTTTTGTGCTGCTGCATTGCCTCGTTCCTTAGTTTAGCATCTGAGCTCAGTAGATTTAAGTTAGCATAGGATGGGGTAGGCTATATGAGAGAACGAGTTGTGATGAATTGGAAGAAATGCATTGAGAAGCTATAAGAAAATGGTTTGGCCAAAAAAAAAGTATTTTGAAAGAGGATATGAACAAAAAAGTAGGGTTTAGGGACAACAGGTTTACGTAGGATTTTCTTGGAAATAAATGATGAGGTAAGATAATGGAAAATAAATTATGAGGTAAGAAATATGTGAACATATAAATACAGAAAGCATGCTTGGATAGGATTTTTTTGGTGGAAACAAATACTGAAATAAAACGAAAGATCTATGGAATGAAGTTTTGGGTTGGACTGCAGTACCAAATGTTACACTGAAAACAAACCCTGCCCTTTCCTCTTGTGTTATTCTGCTATGTGTTTGTGTACTCTTGTATATTTGTGTTTTTCCTGTCTTTATGTGTTTAGCTGATATGAGTTATGTTGTGGAATTTTTCTAATAATATGTTATTTTCTTTGTAAAGAGGTTTAGACATTATTTATTCTGTTTTGTTTTAATGCTCATGTGTGAAGTTGATGTTTCAAAAGTTATTCTGATCTTTTATGTATGAACCTATGTCGTAATTCCTGTAACACTGATGTATATGTTATTTCGATTCTTTTGTAAAGCCTGTACTACAAATGTTATCTGTATTGTTATGTTCTTTAATGATGTATTTTGTACCTCTTTTATTGTATTCTTATGTTATAAAATTGTAATTGACACCAGTTCATCAAGTTAAGTAACTTGTAAGTTCCATTTCACTGCAGACGTTTCTGTTGGTCATAGTATATGGACAATATGTGAGAAGTAGGGACTGTTAGTGTTTGCACGTGCGTTAAAAATTCAGCAAGGGACTGGATAACAGCATTGCTGGTTCTAAGGACAATTCCACAAACTTTGTGAGTGCACAAGTGGTGGTTATGGACTTGCTATATTGTCTGCAAGACCCTTCGATGGTGATTGTGCACCTGCACAGTCGCAGCAGATGGCTGCTGGCCATCTCTACAAGGACTACAGTGGGTCTACACCTTTGTTGACTCACCAGTACCATTATTTCTACAAGGACTGCTGGGGGTCTGCACCTCTGGTGGCCCACCAATACCACAATCTCTATCGGGACTACAGTGGGTCTGCACCTCTGGTGGCCCACCAATACCGTAATCTCTACCAGTACTACAGTGGGTCTACTCTGTGATGACCTACCTACCAATATTCTTCAAAACTTCGACTGACTCTGCGGTGGGTTTGCTCTGTTGTGGCCCATTACCTGTCTGCATGTTAAGAGTCAGCACTGTCTTTTCGTTGGAAGGACAACACTACTTCTTCAAGACTGCATCGAAATCCACTACTTCCGTGTGCATTTTCTTCTACTTCTCAGACTTTGAGAAAAACACTGCTATTGTACTTGATGAACGATCAAGACTGTCTTTATGGACTGTGAGAAAATTTTAGCTTTTGACCAACATTGTATCAATAAGTGTGTGCATTTGATATCTTTGTTATTGTAACTATGAAAAATTTTATCAAATCGTTATTGGCCACTGCCCAAAACAATTTGTAAATTTTTTTGTGGGGAGCATTGGGGCTATGTAAGTAGGCTGTTTTTGTTTTCTTATTGCCAACTTTACGTAGCGCTCTGTATGAAAATCACTGGCTGTGCTAGTAGGCTGTTTATGTTTTCTTATTGGCAACGTTACGTATCGCTCTGTATAAAAATCACTGGCTGCGCTGTGTGCAGTCTGTGGGTAGTTTGCATTGTTGTCTGCCATTGTAGTGTTGGGCAGCTGGATGTGAACAGCGCGTAGCGCTGCGCAGTTGGAGGTGAGCCGCCAGCAGTGATGGATGTGGGGAGAGAAATGGCGGAATTTTGAAATCTGTAAGACTGGATGGCATGAACTGCTATATATATTATGTCTTTTGATGACTATTAAGGTAAATACAGTGTTTGTTCTCTATAAAAATCTTTCACTTGCTAACTATGCCTATCAGTAGTTAGTGCCTTCCGTAGTTTGAATCTTTTATTTAGCTGGCAGTAGTGCCGCTCGCCGTATTGCAGTAGTTCGAGTAACCAAGATTTTTGTGAGGTAAGTGATTTGTGAAAGGTATAGGTTAATGTTAGTCAGGGCCATTCTTTTGTAGGGATTACTGAAAGTCAGATTGTGTTGCGCTAAAAATATTGTGTGTCAGTTTAAGGACAGTCATGTATAATTGTTCTAAGGGGACGTTTCACAAGTACATTACTGATTCCAAAGATGATGAAAGAAAAATAAATGTGATGAAAAGTCAAAGATAAACTGGTTTAAAGTAAAATTACTTCAGTAGCCACTTTCTGACAAATTACACATGGAACTACACAATTCAGCAATTACACTAACATGGCTAAACGTACATAGGAATAAAGTTGTAATGTCACCGCCAGACACCACACTTGGTAGGTTGTAGCCCTTAAATCGGCCGCGGTCCGTTAGTATACGTCGGAACCGCGTGTCGCCACTATCAATGATTGCAGACCGAGCGCCGCCACGCGGCAGGTCTAGTCTAGAGAGACTCCCTAGCACTCGCCCAGTTGGACAGCCGACTTTGCTAGCGATGGTTCACTGTCTACATCCGTTCTCATTTGCAGAGACGACAGTTTAGCATAGCCTTCAGCTACGTCATTTACTACGTCCTAGCAAGGCGCCATATTCAGTTTCTATAATGTATTCTGATAGATAATATTGTGAATCGTGTACTGTCAAGAGCGACGTTAATCATTAATGGATTAAAGTTAAGTATCAAACTAATTTCGTGCGCTTTCTGAATTCTAATTCCTTATCGTGTTCCAGACCTCACGTCATTAGAGTCCTTCCCTCCTCACGCCATGCTGCGTGAGCTAAAACGCGTGCATTTCGGCCTCCTCTAGTAACACGGTATCGGCTCTTCCGCCAACACTAGAAAAGTTATGGATAAGCCTGCACCTTTCTATCTACTTTTGACTGAGAACCAAATTTTATTTAGTTAATCTGCGATGCTTCACCAAGAACCCACAGTCGATTCAATCAAAATATAATTGTGTCTAGCTCTGCTTACATATCTTGTTTTGCCGACCTTTGTGGCCGAGCGGTTCTAGGCGCTTCAGTCTGCTGTGGTCGCAGGTTCGAATCCTGCCTTGGGCATGGATGTGTGTGATGTCCTTAGGTTAGTTAGGTTTAAGTAGTTCTATGTCTAGGAGACTGATGACCTCAGATGTAGAGTCCTATAGTGCTTAGAGTCTTTTGAACCATTTTTAAAAACATATCTTGTTTTTACATTGGACATGATGTGTCATGGAATGAAACGGACCATCCTGCTATGGTGTAAACAGTTAGGTATTACACTGTCCGCTGGAGGTTTTCAAAATTTTTTAAACAGCGTGTATTTGTATTGATGTCTATGCTAAGATCCAAGAAGTTTACGGATTTTTCACCATGCCGCAAGACGTTCCAGGAATGTATTAAGCTGTCTGGTTGTGACACCTCACAGACACGGTATTATTTAGTGTCGAAGCGCGATACAAACCCTTCACTACAACCACTGCCTTGCCCAGATTACCCGTTCCACTAACAGAGAGAGGGAGAGTGTCTTGGCAGCGGTCAAAATTCCATTTTGCGCTTTCGAGGACAGATTTCACCTTCGTTTGCCATCTGGCGCGCGCAGAACATCTGCGAATGCTTCGCACCTGCAGTCGCATCTGGGGGTAAGTGCGCCAGATGATCTTCGAAGAAGACAAAGCAGGAAGTTAGGAAACGGTGCCGGAACGGAGCCGAGACAGCAGCTGCGGTTTCCTGCAGTAAACTTTTCCTGGCCTGCACTGCAACGACGCATGACAGTCACGTTACTCTTGAGAATAATGTACATTTAGATCTTTCGAATCAACGGCATTTCACTGCTTCCTCTGTCAGTAACAAAATGTTTGTCAAAGGCCACATTACTTTTCTGTTGACGAGACATCAGTACCTTAATTGTTGGTGACAGATATTGACTGAAACAATAGTAAACTGCCGTAACGGAAGCAACTGAGAAGCCAAGACGATTTTACTGATACCTGCCAACCACTCTGTCTCTCTGCCGGGGAACACGACTGACATTTAGTATGGCACCTACATGTCTAGTGAGAAGCCACTTCTGATGTCACTAGCCATGTATTTGGCATAATAAATGGCAGCTGGATCCAATATCGTTTATGTATTATTTTAAAGCTTTACGACAAAGAAATACTAAACGTCAGCTGGATCCAATGACACTTGTGTTTTGTTTTAAAAGATTCACAACAATATTTGTGCTTGGCATTCACATTGTACTAGACAAGAGCCTTTTGATTCCAACACCCAGTATTATAAATATGTGGTTTTATGAATTCGTTTCCCTCCTGAAGAAGACAAATTTATATTTGTCGAAACCTTTAATTCTGCAACTGATTGGCTGACATTTTCCAATCCTATCAATGATCCCAGAATTAAATTTTCACTCTACAGCGGAGTGTGCGCTGATATGAAACTTCCTGGCTGATTAAAACTGTTGGAAGGTAGGAGACGTGGTACTGGAGGAATTAAAGCTGTGAGGACGGGGTGTGAGTCGTGCTTGGGTAGCTCAGTTAGTAGAGCACTTGCGCGCGAAAGGCAAAGGTCCTGAGTTCGAGTCTCGGTCCGGCACACAGTTTTAATCTGCCAGGAAGTTTCCTATCAATGATGTTGAACAGGTAATTCAGAACATAAAGGGTAATGCAAATCGAATAATCATGGGGGATTGGGATGCTGTTGTAGGGGAAAGAGTAAAAGAAAGGGTTATGGGAGAATATGGGCTAGGTATTAGGAATGAGAGTGGAGAAAGACTAATTGAGTTCTGTAATGAATTCTCTGTTCAAGAATCACAAGAGGAGCAGGTACACATGGAAAATGGCGGGAGATACTAGAAGGTTTCAGTTTGATTACATCATTGTCAGGCAGAGATTACGAAATCAGATACTGGATTGTAAGGTGCATCCAGACTAGATACACTGTCAGATCACAATTTGGTAGTGATAAAGAGTAGGCTGAAGTTTAAGAGGAGAATCAGTGCACAAAGAAGTGGGATATAGAATGAAGAGATATGCTTGAAGTTCTCCAGGGTTACAAATATTGTGACAAGAATAGCACGGTGAACATCTCTAAAAAGAGCAATCAGAGCTGTTGGAAAGAAAACATAGGACAAAGAATGTAACTACGAAGAAACAGTGGGTAGCAGAAGATAACTTCAATTGATCGACGGAAGAAGGAAGTACAAAAATGTTCAGGGAACTACAGGAATACAGAAATACAAGTCACTTGGGAATGAAATACATAGTAAGTGCAGGGAAGCTAAGGCAGAATGGCTGCATGAAAAATGTGAAGAAGTCCAGAAAGAAGTGATTTTCTGGAGAACTGACTTAGTATATAGAAAAGTCAAAGCACCCTTCGGTGAAATTAAAAGCAATCGTGGTAACATTAACAGTGCAATGGGAATTCCGCTGTTAAGTACAGAGGAGAGAGCAGATAGGTGGAATGACTACATTGAAGGCTGTAATGAGGGGAAGACTAGATCAGTGACGTGGTAGAAGAAACATGAGTCGATGTAGAAGAGACTGGGGATCCAGTATTGGAATGACAATTTAAAAGAGAGGCCGAATAAGGCAGAAGCGATACATTCCATAGGAATTTCTAAAACAGCCGCGCCGGGTAGCCGTGCGGTCTAGAGCGTCCAGTCACGGTTCGCGCGGCTTCCCCCGTCAGAGGTTCGAGTCCCACTTCGGGCATGGATGTGTTTGTTGTCCTTCGCGTAAGTTAGTTTAATCAGTGTGTAGCCGGCCGGAGTGGCCGTACGGTTCTAGGCGCTACAGTCTGGAACCGAGCGAGCGCTACGTTCGCAGGTTCGAATCATACCTCGGGCATGGATGTGTGTGATGTCCTTAGGTTAGTTAGGTTTAATTAGTTCTAAGTTCTAGGCGACTGATGACCTCAGAAGTTAAGTCGCATAGTCCTTACCACCAATTTCCAATTTCTAAAACCATTGAGGGAAGTAGCAGCAAAACGAATGTTCTTATTAATGTGTAGAATGTATGAGACTGGCGATAGACTTCCAAAGTTGTGGTTGATAATGGAAGCAAGAATGAAGAAAAATGATGACATGTTCACAGAATTTGTCGACCTGTACAGAGCATTCGACCATGACAAATGGTCCAAGACGTTAGAAATTCTGAGAAAAATAAGGTTAAGCTATAGGGAAATATGGATAATATACAACATGTACAAGAACAAACAGGAAACAATAAGACTGGCAGACGAAGTACGAACTCTTCAAATATAAAGGGGTTCAATCTACGCATCGATGAAGCAATGACGGAAATAAATGAAGGGTTCAAAAGTAGAATTCAAGGTGAAACGATGTCAATGATAAGATTCACTGATGACAATACTCCCCTCAGTGAAACAGAGGCAGTATTACAAAAACTGCTAGATGAAATGAACATAGTGAGAACATAATTTGGGTTGAGACTAAAGCGAAGAAAGAGTAAATCGAAGAAAGTAATGAGAAATACCAGAAATGAGAGTAGCGAGAAACTTAACATCAGAATAGGTGATTACGAGTTAGTTGAAGTTAAGAAATTTTGCTACCTAGGCAACAAAACAATCTGTAACGGTCGGAGCAAGGACACAAAAAGCAGCCTAGCACTCGCTAAAAGGTTTTTGGCCAAGAGAAGTCTACTAGTCTCAAACATATGCCTTAATTTGAGGAAGAATTTTCTGAGAATGTACGTTTGGAGCACAGCCTTGAATGGTAGTGAGACATGGATTGTAGGAAAACAAGAACAGAAGAGAAGCATTTGAGATGTGGAGCTACAGAAGAATGTTAAAAATAAGGTGGACTGATAAGGTAAGGAATGAGGAGCTTCTTTGCAGAACTGGCGAGGAGAGGAATGTATGGAAAACTCTGACAAGAGAAAGGAAGAGGATGATAGGACGCCTGTTGCGGAATCACGGAATAACTTCCACGGTAATCAGAGGGAGCTGTAGAAAGCAAAAGTTGTAGGGAAAGACAGGGTTTGGAATACACGCAGCGAATAACTGATGACGTACAGAGGATAGGCAAAGCAATGTGAACAGTGGTAGTAATGGGATGGTTGTGTTTGGTGGTCAATAACGCAAGTAGACACGTGTCGCGCTGGACCGTGCGTATTCAGTACGGACTAGGCACCAGTGCAGGTTGTTTGCGAGGAGTGCACACACAGTATTTGCGTTCAGAGGCCGAGGTCGACGTGCAGTGAAAGACTTAACAAAGTTCCAAAGAGAGCGGATTGTGGGGGCCCGATTAGCTAGAGCATCAGTAACCAAGACAGCCAGCTTATTGAATGTTTCAAGAGCAACTGTTTGAACACAGTATATGGAGAGGCATCATCGTGTAAACGTAATAGTGGGCGCAGATCAAATCTAAATGACAGAGATTGTCGTACGCTAACAGAATTATGTCAAAACAACACAAAACTACGCCAGCAAGAGTGACTGCAGAGCTCAATAGCCATCTTCGAAATCCCGTATCTATTGACACCGTCCACCGAGAACTCCATAAAGCTAATATTCATGGACGAGCTGCTATACAGAAACCATTAGTGACGATAACCAACGCATAAATCCTGGACGGCTGACCAGTAAAAGCACGTCATATGGTCCGACGATTTTCGTTATTTCCAATATCGGGCCGGGTTTAAGTCTGGAGAACGCCAAAAAAAGCCTACGATCCTGATTGCTTGATTACAACGGCTAAGAATGGACGTGGAAGTGTGATGGTGTGGGCAGCCATTTCATGGTATTCTGCTGGTCCCATCATTACTCTCAAAGGCCGTGTTACGGCCAACGATTATTTGAACATTTTAGATGATCAGGTGCACCCCAAGATTCAAATGTTGTTCCCCAACAATGTTGCCATATTTCAGGACGATAATGCACCCATTCACACAGGCCGTACAGTACAATCGTGGTATGAGGAGCATGCAACTGAACTGCAGTGTCTTCCTCGGCCAGCACAATCCCCGGAGCAGGTTCCTGCGAATTAGAAGTTCCGATCGAAGAGTGGCACAACATTCCTCTGGGGACTATGCAATCATTATATGCCAGTATTCCAAGAAGAATCGTAGCTGTAATACGGACACACGGGGGTCCAACATCTTATTAATAAACCGTTCCCAAGTACGTACAGGCATTCAAATTATTTTGCCTTTCCCCTGTATGTTGCACGTACTACTCTTAGGTGCAAAGACCGGCACAGGGGAGAAATTCGTGTCTGTCCACTTCAGACTAATCAGAAGACTGACGACAAAAAAAAGGTCTTTTAAGGCTCACATGACTGATAGAAAATAGCACCGTAATAGTCATTGGGACGATAAACAATGTTTCACAAGCTGCGACATCGTCGTGAAAAAACACAGTGACCCATATATGTAATTAAGTTTCCTTTAATTTACGTCTATGGTCACAATCTTTTCTGTTTAACAGATTACCGCTTTCGGTCTTTAATGACCGTCATCAGATCTGTTTCATAAAAACAAGGTCCTAATGTACTGCAGCCATAGTGGCTTTGTTTTTATGAAACAGATCTGATGATGGCCATTAAAGACCGAAACCGGTAATCTGTTAAACGGAAAAGATTGTGACCATAGACGTAAATTAAAGGAAATAAACAATGCAATTTTCCGTGAACAGCAGGACATCTAAAGTGAGCCAAGTAATGTAGGCCTTAGTGCTTCTAAGGCCACAGTGCTTTCCTCTGCATTCGAAAAATTTAAATCAGAGGTTTAGCAGAATTACAACCACTCGTTTTCAGAAACACTTGATAATTCTGCAAGTAAGAAATCTGTACCCTAGATTCCAGGTGGGGGCAACTACCCCTCCCCCCTTTACCCTTGCGGACGCCGAAAGTACGAGGAATGAGTGGCGACGGGAAAAAGCGCCGGTGTCTTGTGAGGGATGCGGGAGCAGCGGCAGGTTGCGGCGACGGCAGCGCCGGGACGTGGCGGCGGCCGGCTGTGGAAGCAGCAGCGCCTCGCAGCTCTGTTGTCCGCTGGCGAGACCAGCCGGATATAGCGAGGCGAGCGGCTGCGGTGCAGGTGTTACCCAGACTGGCCGGCGCCAGCCCGCATTCCTCGGCGCGCCCTCCCTCACCCCGCCGGCCCCGCTGTCCCCACTCCACACACTGTGCGCTGCCCCCACCGCGCCACCCGGCGGCCACACCGCGCTGCCCGCGCCCTGCCTTCCCTTGGCCACTGTGCCCGCCGCCGCCAAACAAGGCGGCCGCTAGCAGACGCGGACCGCTCTTCTCCCCTCTCCCATTGTTAGGCATCGGCGCCATTAATCAGGCCGCGCGCCTTTGTCGACGCGAGAGGCGCGCTCCTTTCTTTCGTTTTGACGTCTCCGCCTTTAAACGAAGCGCCTGCTGTGTCCTTCACACTGTGTTTCGACAAGGACCCCTCCCCGTGTCGGAGTTGTATGGACGCATATGGGTTTCTGCAGTGCCTCCAAGACGTCTTTGAAATGTAGCGATGAACAAAACAAACCGACCAGAATAGTAGGAACTAAACAACGGCTCAGGTCGCAGCAGGTGTTTCTGCCACGTTCGTTATGCTGAAGCCCCTTTACTACGAGGTACTTGCTTGTCTCATTGTCAGTCGACTAATGCTGGCAAGTGAGTCTACTACAGCGCCCCTGGCGTTTCATTCCTGTACTGACGAGGAGACCACGTCAAGTGCCGCCACCCGATTTCCGAGGAACTTCACTCAGCAGGAGAAAAATAGGCGAACATGGGTCCTGGTTTACTCGTAGATACTCGACCGTTTCTAAAAAACGACAGTCAATATTTACAAGATATCTTCGAGATACAGTATGTGCCTTTTAACCCACAGTATTACAAGACAAAATTGTGGTTCATTGGTTAGCGCCGTGGCTCTTTCGAAGTTCGCGCCACGTGTTCGAAACCTGATTACTGTTTCAGCTTATTTTATTTTTATTGCTTTCATTTATCCACCCTTGTCCGTAGAAGGTTAGTAAATAATGTTTCTTATCAAATTAGAGGATACAAGGGCATTATATTAACTGTGAAATAACAACTCGATTTCGCAACAAGTGCCATACATTTAATTTACGACATGTGTGTACGGTATGTTGTGGGTTACAATCTTTTTAAAATCTCATATTCTGGTAGTTGTCATATCAGTTCTAATATTAATTCCTATACTTTATCCATATGTTTATTCATCAGGAAGATTTGGCGCGCTTCTTTGGATGGTGCCGATGAAACATTCAAAACACAGGTATTCCGCACGCCACAAACATCACACGAAGGCAGTTTTGCCACAGCGACATTTCTTCATACGAATTGCATTTGGGAAAGAAACATCGTTAACACTGATGCACGTTGGCAGTAATGTCATGACAGACCATGTATAATGGATCACTTTTCCGAAAACTGGCTCTTGCAGCTGATTATAAATCGAGATACAATACACTACGAGAATTCCGTGAAAAACAATTTCAAGTAATTGTTCAATCCTCTTTTAGCAAATTCATCCATCTGATATTCAGTTATTAGACGAATAAGGACAATGTTACATCAACGTACATTGGAAAACATTCGAGTAATAATGTTCTACAAACATGGGTATATAAATGAAAAACAAAAATAAATGCAATAAAGGGTTCCGAACACAGGGTGCAAAAGTAACAACCTGCGACAGAAACGGCCGAGGCACCATTTCCTTTGAGGATATCGTGCGGTAAAAGACAGCTATAGTACCTGGAAAAGACCTCGAATACTTTGACCACAGTTTTTTTCAGAAACGGTCGAGTATCTACGAATAAGCCGAGACAGGTGTTCTCTTATTTTGACCACTCTTACAATGAGCAAAATTTCTGTGAAATCGGGTGGTGGCACATGTCGTGTTCTCCTCGTTGTCTCACATATCACGAATGATCGTTTTCGTTTAAACGTCGGTGACAAAATTGTGCGTGTTGTTGCAACTGTTTGTTGTGCAGCTTGACTTCTGAACGATGAATATATGAGTTTATGAGGGAGATGGACCATCACTTTCACGGAGAACAAATCAAAACCCTTTGAACACCTGATGGATTTGAATCTAGTGCACTTGCGCGAGCCGCCTGCCGCCTGTCGCTAGCGTCAGACGCAGGCAAGGAGCACTTGGCTCGCATCCATTTTTCGTTGCAAGGGAAAGTACAGAGCGACTGGAGCAGCGCTATTGAATCAAATTCTGCCAGAAACTGGGCAACAGCCAAGTGTAATCCATTCAGAAGATTCAGGGGGCGTTTGGTGACCGTGCTATGGGCACCACACGGAGTAAGGAGTGGTAAAGTTGCACAGTGACCAATTTTCGTCCAAAGTGCTGGGCGACATCGTTCATTTGTTTGGAAAGGAGGCCGACAAGTGTCTGCCACTTTTCGGCCACTGGGCAATCACACAATCGAGGCACACGCCCTGCAATCTTTCTCAAACGATTTTACAGAAACAATTAGCTAAAAAGAATCCATTTTTGCTGTACGTACAGATTTATACGTCAGGTTCATGATTATGTGCCCATCATTTCGTTAATAGTCATAGTTATTGTGATATTTACGTCGAAGTAACACACTGCGCAAAATTTGGAAAAGTTTGCAACGGAAAATAGAGGTCGCTATGATTTTGCATTTGGTGCACATTACACAACATGTTGCTGTGTATGAAATTTAACTAACACATTGAATTCTGATTTAGACTTGGGTAGAACTGTATATCTGGCAGCAATCTCGAGAAAATTGATCTGACGTAGCACGCTCATTTGCGATCGCACCGCGGCAGCGATAAAGCCAGAGTGAAATATCCAAAGCATTCCTCAATTTCATGAACGGTTTAAAACATGGCGCTGAGCACTATGGGACTCAACTGCTATGGTCATAAGTCCCCTAGAACTTAGAACTACTTAAACCTAACTAACCTATGGACATCACACACATCCATGCCCGAGGCAGGATTCGAACCTGCGACCGTAGCGGTCGTGCGGTTCCAGACTGTAGCGCCTTTAACCGCTCGGTCACTCGGGCCGGCTGAACGGTTTTAGATATCGAAATGAGATTTTGGCAAATGATAGCACGCAAAGGGGAGAGTATTTTGCTGTATCATGATAATGCAAAACTTCGTTATCTACCGTGTTATTGCACAAACTACAGACTTTTTCGATGGAAGAATGTATTTTTTAAGGGCAATCGATAGCTGATGAAACGGGAAATGCTATGGATTTTGGAACAACGTAAGTGAAGACATTATTTTTTTTTTATACCGAGTGTGTGCTTTCTCGTAAGCTACTGACTGTGCTTTTCCTTAGTTCCTGAATTATTTTATTTAATAAATGAGTGTTTCAGAATTCCCTCGCAGTTGCGTCTGCGCAACATGTTAGTGAGGTGAGACTGTGTAAAATCCCACGTGTTTTGGCAGAAGAAGCAAATTTTAACATGGCAACCAGAAAAATGTAGGGGTTTTACTAAAAATTCGCCGTCATGACGCTTCTCTGAAAGTTATAAACGGTTAACACGAAAGGCGAAAATGAATCGCTGCATTTTCGGCAGCATTCCTTTTAGATACTAACCAAAGCAGAGCTGACAGATCTTTTTGAATAGTCACAACGCAAGTGTGGTCGTGGAGGGGTCCCACTTTACAAAAAAACGTGAGCATAGGCTTCAGTTTAGGGCGACACTACCCCTCCAGCGCTCGCAATTCCCCTACGATGCCTCTCCGTAACCCCCATCAATATCACTCTCCCCATGTATGCGCTGCGATCTGTGGATCCCAACATTTCGTACAGGAAAGCTTTTCATACGGTGGCGATTTGTTCGTCTGTGTGTTTGCCACGATCAAGGTGATTATGAAGAGAAGTAGAAAATTAACTTCAATATGGAAATAAAGCTTTTCGGCTCGATGCCCATGTACATATTTTCTTCCTCTATGTGCGAGGCATTTTTTTTCTCTAAAATTGGTCACTACCTTTCTGCTACATCGTATATTGAGTTCATCATACAGTTTGACTTTGCGAATTCATTGCCTTATAGCTTTTTTCCTTATCTTCCAATTCTACCATGTGTATTTTGACTCCGCGTTTGAATCTTTTAAGCTTGGTTTCATGGGAAACGCGTTACGTAGACTTACGTTGTATTTTGCTCGGAGGTTAACTACGTACTCCTCTTGCATTTATTTTTCGTGAGAAATTTTGGAAATCCATTTAACTTGACGGTGATGCAGTTTTTCTAGATATCTGGCGGCGGATACGACGTAATTTGAGATCTCCGCTTGTACCATACAAGTTCTGTGTTTTCGGGCTATTGGGTAGTTTACGGAACAGGCTACTAAGAAAATCGTTCTTGCGGAAGTTGGCCTTATAAGGCAAGATTTCTTACACTTTGAGACTGTGGTTTGCAGTTCTCCCTCCTCTTTCGTTGCACCTTGCGTGAGCTTTGCCAGTGAGACCGCATTACTGAAGTGCCATATTCAGTACCAGAGGAAATGTTACGGGGCATAAAACGTGCTGAGAAACATGTATGAACACGCGAGTATAGTTTTGAAAGGAATGCCAGCTTGTAAGGTCTTCGTGTGTGACTCTTTGCATCCGAGGCAGAGCATGACGCAGAATTTAAAAGTTTGCTTCGTAAATATCCTTTTTTTTATGGGCCGAGCGCCACATGCTTGAACCATATCACTGTGTGGGTCGCTGACGTATGCGCAGTTTGCAGACAAGTGCGTCCCGAGAGACGGAGAGCCTGCGGGCTTCTTGTACCTTCTTCCACTTGCCGTGCCGACAGCAGCGCAACGACACGCGTAATCCCGCAGACGGACCGCCCTGCTTGGCAAAAACCGCCCTGTCGTGGGTGGTGCGCAAGTCGGCGATGGAGACGTCGTCACGGAGTGGCAACGCGTCCCGCCTGGTCCCAGTGCGTGACGCACGGCGTTCGCAACCTGACCCGCACGTCAGCTGTGCTGCCGCCGGCGGCGCCTTTTTTCCTGTTGAGGGCCGACAGCGCCCGCTTCTTCTGCGAATCCGACTTCGGTGAGTCCTTCGTAGGCTGTGAAGGTCTGCCACTCCGTTTGAGAACTGAACCTGAATGTTCGTATAAGCAGCGGTCATATGGAAACGAGACAGACGGAAAAAGTAAGTAAGCTACACTACTGGCAATTCAAATTGCTACACCACGAAGATGACGTGCTGCAGACGCGAAATTTAACTGACAGGAAGAAGATGCTGTGATATGCAAATGATTAGCTTTTCAGAGCATTCACACAAGGTTGGCGCCGGTGGCGACACCTACAACGTGCTGACATGAGGAAAGTTTCCAACCGATTTCTCATAGACAAACGGCAGTTGACCGGCGTTGCCTGGTGAAACGTTGTCGTGATGCCTCGTGTAAGGGGGAGAAATGCGTACCATCGCGTTTCCGACTTTGATAAAGGTCGGATTGTAGCCAATCGCGATTGCGGTTTATCGTATCGCAACATTGCTGCTCGCGTTGGTCGAGATCCAATGACTGTTATCACAATATGGAATCGGTTGGTTCAGGAGGGTAATACGGAACGCCGTGCTGGATCCCAACGGCCTCGTACCACTAGCAGTCGAGATGACAGGCATCTTATCCGCATGGCTGTAACAGATCGTGCAGCCACGTCTCGATCCCTGAGTCAACAGACGGGGACGTTTGCAAGACAACAACCATCTGCACGAACAATTCGACGATGTTCGCAGCAGCACGGACTATCAGCTCAGAGCCCATGGCTGCGGTTACCCTTGATGCTGCATCACAGACAGGAACGCCTGCAATGGTCTACTCAACGGCGAACCTGGCTGCACGAATGGCAAAACGTCATTTTTTCGGATGAATCCAGGTTCTGTTTACAGAATCATGATGCCCTTCAGAGGACTGGGTCAACAACATACCTACCAGAGAGAAGACAGCTTTTGCCGGAGCAAAGGGATAACGACCCCCGTGTTCTGCTTAAAAGGAAATTCTGCTACACTGTGGGAGCGCCCGTAAGAAGCATTTTTTCACGTACTGACTGCGTAGTTGGGGAGTTCTCACAGGAGGACAGTATACGCCTAACGCAGATGCTACATATTTCCGGATTGGTCGACTTAAACGAAACGTCATTGTCCCGTTTAAAAGAGCAACGCTGATTGGCGAAATATTTCTGACGCAAAGAGTCAGAGGAGTGATGGAAGGCAGTGAATGATATACCCTTGCAACTTTTCCAGAAAAAGAGGCCGTTCCATTGTCGCCCTTTGTGCGGGAACAAGTAACGAGAGCGAGTGCGCTCGTACGTGTACGCAGAGAGCGAGGAACAAAGTCTCTCTTCAGCGAATCGGAGTGACACTCTATATTGAGTCGCTCGTGATTAAGCTTCGTTCACTGTGTTGGCCGCCACACTTATTGTGTGATGTGAACACGGACAGAGTACTAGTTAAACGAATGCGAGCGAGTACTGAGCGGCATCGCAGTGGACTGGTTATCTGACCAGTGTACCACGCCAATAGCTAGACTAGGGGCGGATAGGAGTCCTTGACTTCATCGAGGCGTAGGGGGAGTTTGATTGGCGAAGGTCAATCCAGATAGAAAGAGATAGTTGTGTTATTTGTCAGCAGCGAGCGATGCAGGCAGCAGTCGTCGCAGGTCACGGTATTGTGCGCTATAGCATATGCGAGCCACATCTGTCCTCCCTAGCAGTACACTCCACAACATTTCTCGCGTGACAGCCTTGACTGTACCTAGAAAAGTTATTCAAGTTGTGTAGGTGCGGCTCACAGCCATTCTGCCGGTTAAATAAAATTCTTAAAGAAAAGGGCCATCACAGAAGTTGGGAAGGAAAACGTAAGTATAAAGAAGGTAGCTGCGAAGAAGCCATGGGTAACAGAAGAAATACTTCAGTTGATTGATGAAAGGAGGAAGCACAAACATGTTCCGGGAAAATCAGGAATACAGAAATACAAGTCGGCGAGGAATGAAATAAATAGGAAGTGCAGGGAAGCTAAGACGAAATGGCTGCAGGAAAAATGTGAAGACGTCGAAAAAGATATGATTGTCGGAAGGGCAGACTCAGCATACAGGAAAGTCTAAACAACCTTTGGTGACATTAAAAGCAACGGTGGTAACATTAAGAGTGCAACGGGAATTCCACTGTTAAATGCAGAGGAGAGAGCAGATAGGTGGAAAGAATACATTGAAAGCCTCTATGAGCGTGAAGATTTGTCTGATGTGATAGAAGAAGAAACAGGAGTCGATTTAGAAGAGATAGGGGATCCAGTATTATAATCGGAATTTGAAAGAGCTTTGGAGGACTTATGGTCAAATAAGGCAGAAGGGATAGATAACATTCCATCAGAATTTCTAAAATCATTGGGGGAAGTGGCAACAAAACGACTATTCACGTTGGTGTGTAGAATATATGAGTCTGGGGATATACCATCTGACTTTCGGAAAAGCATCATCCACACAATTCCGTAGACGGCAAGAGTTGAGAAGTGCGAGAATTATCGCACAATCAGCTTAACAGCTCATGCATCGAAGCTGCTTACAAGAATAATATACAGAAGAATGGAAAGGAAAATTGAGAATGCGCTAGGTGACGATCAGTTTGGCTTTAGGAAAACTAAAGGGACGAGAGAGGCAATTCTGACGTTACGGCTAATAATGGAAGCAAGGCTAAAGAAAAATCAAGACACTTTCATAGGATTTGTCGACCTGGAAAAAGCGTTCGACAATATAAAATGGAGCAAGCTGTTCGAGATTCTGAAGAAAGTAGGGGTAAGCTATAGGGAGAGACGGGTCATATACAATATGTACAACAACCAAGAGGGAATAATAATAGTGGACGATCAAGAACGAAGTGCTCGTATTAAGAAGGGTGTAAGACAAGGCTGTAGCCTTTCGCCCCTACTCTTCAATCTGTACATCGAGAAAGCAATGATGGAAATAAAAGAAAGGTTCAGGAGTGGAATTAAAATACAAGGTGAAAGGATATCAATGATACGATTCGCTGATGACATTGCTATCCTGAGTGAAAGTGAAGAAGAATTGAATGATCTGCTGAACGGTATGAACAGTCTAATGAGTACACAGTATGGTTTGAGAGTAAATCGGAGAAAGACGAAGGTAATGAGAAGTAGTAGAAATGAGAACAGCGAGAAACTTAACATCAGGTTTGATGGTCACGAAGTCAATGAAGTTAAGGAATTCTGCTACCTAGGCAGTAAAATAACCAATGACGGACGGAGCAAGGAGGACATCAAAAGCAGACTCGCTATGGCAAAAAAGGCATTTCTGGCCAAGAGAAGTCTACTAATATCAAATACCGGCCTTAATTTGAGGAAGAAATTTCTGAGGATGTACGTCTGGAGTACAGCATTGTATGGTAGTGAAACATGGACTGTGGGAAAACCGAAACAGAAGAGAATCGAAGCATTTGAGATGTGGTGCTATAGACGAATGTTGAAAATTAGGTGGACTGATAAGGTAAGGAATGAGGAGGTTCTACGCAGAATCGGAGAGGAAAGGAATATGTGGAAAACACTGATAAGGAGAAGGGACGGGATGATAGGACATCTGCTAAGACATGAGGGAATGACTTCCATGGTACTAGAGGGAGCTGTAGAGGGCAAAAAACTGTAGAGGAAGACAGAGATTGGAATACGTCAAGCAAATAATTGAGGACGTAGGTTGCAAGTGCTACTCTGAGATGAAGAGGTTAGCACAGGAAAGGAATTCGTGGCGGGCCGCATCAAACCAGTCAGTAGACCGATGTCAAAAAAAAAAAAAAAAAAAAAAAAAAAAAGAGAAAAGAACCTTTCCATACTTTGTAAAATAATAGCATTCCTACCATAAAAGCAAGCTACTGTTCCGAAAAGAACCCGGAAGTTTATTATCATTTTTATAAGAAAAATTTTCACTTGATTTCTCAGAATTTTTTGTAATAAATAATATTTTTCGTTCGTTTAATGTTTTCTTACACTAACTAGCAGTACTCCCATAGCCAAGCATTCCACTAGTAACGTAAGAATATATAGAATATTTTTGTGTCTTTTCCTTACAGCGGACGACTCCAGTACATATTTGTTGTTTTCAAGCAGTTCTTGTTGGTACATTAGGAGCGACTGTCTGTCTTCTGTAGTAGCGTGAGGTGGATATTGTTTCTTGCAGGAGCCAAAGGGTAGCTGTTGGATCAAACCATTGCGCAACTTGACAGAATAAAACCCACACACTCACAAGGCAGATACGCCATGCGTTCCGTTCTAAGCAAATTCGATGCAGCGATGTAAATGAAGATGCGGAGGCACCCAGTGCAACAGCGTTCTTGCCCTATTTTGGCGCCATGTCTTCAAGAATAGCAAGAAACCCCAAAAGGCACGACATCAATGTTTTTCGGTCACCAGCAAAAATGAGGACTTCACTACGCTCGGTAAAAGGCGACCTGGGTATTAGGAAACGTGGCGTGTATAAAACCCCTTGCCAGTGTGGAAAATCTTATATTGGGCAGACATGCCGAGCCGCGCAAGAGCGTTGCGTCGAACACCATCGTAATACGCGCCTGGAGCAACCTGATAAATCTGCAGTAGCGGAGCATTGCCTGGACACGGGATATCGTATGTTTTCCGAAAAGACTGAAATTTTTATATCCAGCGTCATCTTTCTGGCACTGTGTTGTTAAAGACGCCATACATATTCCTACGATGGTCAATCTTATCAACAGCGATGCAGGTTTTCAGCTAAGTGCCGCCTGGAATCTAGCACTGTCTGCCATTAAACCGAAACAGGGTAAAGAAGAATTTTCGATTCATCACGCGACGCAACGCACTGCTGAGATTTAAGTCAACTTTTAACCACAGGAGCTTCCGGCAGCACAGTCATTGCCCGTAGGCCACGCGCGGATGGCCTCTCTGCGGCTCCCAGCAGGGGGCACCAGGAGCGCCGCTTTCCTCCAGCTACGAGCGTCTTCCCGCGCACGCGTACTGCCTGCTCCCGGCACGATAAATTTCGAAGCCGCCGGCGATTACCATCGGTCGCGCCTTGCAGCAGAGACAGCAGCAGCTACCACCACCTGATGATGTCGACCAGTCGTATCGAAGAAATATTGTACGAGTTACACAATACGATCCGGCGGCAAACCCAAGAAGCGTATTTGCAAACTGTTTGCTATATGAAAAGAATCGCCGTAGCTCTTAAGGGGAGCACACCCTGCCTGTCTAACCCATGTTAATTTAGGCAAGTATTTGACCCATTTCTGAAAAAACGATTTGATGCAGGATGTATGTTACATGATGCTAATGGAGTCAACTCTACTAAAATTTACTTTATCCATTTTATAGTTTTTAAGAAATACCTTTTTAAATTTATTAACAAAAAATATTAGGTTTTTTCTGCAGCAAATACTTTTTTGTGAACCTCCTAATGGGGAAATATTAATGAATATATTACCAGAGGTGGCTTTTTATGTTATGCAGAGTCTCTAAAAATTTCACTCATGTATCTATGATAGTTTCTGATATAAGGGGTATATGTACCGAAAATTTTAGTTTGCGGGAAATTGACTTAAAAAACTTTTGATATTTGTTACTTACAGTTAATTAAAACTGTCCTGCTGCATATGACGGCCCTTCTTTGGTCTCTAGCACGTCTTCCAGCTTCTTTTTCACCTTCCTGGATGTTTGTCTTGCTTTCTTGGCCATATTACATGCAGACCTGTCTGCATCGGCTGTCCTCATTTTATAGCAATGTTGCAGCCCAGTGATCATATTTTCACCAGGATTAATTCCCAGATTTTTCAGTACCCAACACTTTCCAATATTACCACAATTGAATCTAGTAGCAGCATCATAAACTCCTAGTTTCATTGTATGCATGCCTACAAATACAGTTTTAGGAAGGCGGTTCAAAATTATGCTGTTGAAACATTCATTTGCGTTCTGTGTCTGCACATGCAGACATTTCCTTCGAAGGTCAGAATGAGCCAAGTCTCTGAAAATAAGTTTAAGTGCTGTAATAACAGCAGTAGGAAAATAATGCTGGTGAGAATAAGATTCTCCAGTTGCCTGAGCCCTATTGTATTTGCACCACGAATTTTCTCCTGATGGACACAATCCATGAAATAGCTTATCATCAGTAGATCATATTATCATATTATCATATTACCACAATTGAATCTAGTAGCAGCATCATAAACTCCTAGTTTCATTGTATGCATGCCTACAAATACAGTTTTAGGAAGGCGGTTCAAAATTATGCTGTTGAAACATTCATTTGCGTTCTGTGTCTGCACATGCAGACATTTCCTTCGAAGGTCAGAATGAGCCAAGTCTCTGAAAATAAGTTTAAGTGCTGTAATAACAGCAGTAGGAAAATAATGCTGGTGAGAATAAGATTCTCCAGTTGCCTGAGCCCTATTGTATTTGCACCACGAATTTTCTCCTGATGGACACAATCCATGAAATAGCTTATCATCAGTAGAGGACTTATGGAAGAATATGGCCCAAACATCTCTCTTCATTGCCTCCAGATTTTCTTTTTTCTCCTAATTGCCTGCCCTTAGTATACCTGCAAGTTTTCTATTTCAGTTTTAGTTAACTGACCCTGACCGGTGAGCAATTTTCCATCTTCTAATTCTTTTCCTCTCATATCAACAGTAAGTTTCCTCAGCCTTGTTACCAAACGTTTTTGAACATGGCCTACACATTCTATTTTGGTAATAATAACATCTCCATATGGCTTTTAGTTGACAGTGGGTGAGAGAAAAGTAGGCATGGCACATAGACACACGTGCTCTTTAAATGCTCGAAAAATAATTTTTTCAGCAAAATCCTTTTCAGAGTACTTAAATAAAACCTTAAATTATCGAAATATGATGAAAACAGAAAATCGATTTTTTTGGGCCTGAACCACATTTATCCCCTGTCAGCCAAGACGGCGACCAATGCCTTCATGCAAAAATGTTTGCGGTTGCCTATGGATCCGTGATTGTATCCAGGCGTGCAATTCTTGTCCGAGGGAAATCGGCCGCCACGAATGTCCCTCTTCAGGGATCCAAAAATGAGGAAAACACATGGGGAGAGATTGAGGCTGTATGGAGGATATAAAGGACTTTCCTGTAGAACTTCTGCAGCGTCTCTGTATGTCCATATTTCTAGAGATAGCTGCGGGTCTCGGTTTTTCGGTACAGAAGGTCATATCAAACACCTTTCAGCCGTCTAATTTCCAAACCAGCGGCGAGAATGAGAACTGTTTTAAATACTTAAAATGGTGACGCTTCCCTTACTTGAACAGTGTGCAATCATTCGTTTTCTGAATTTGCGTGGTGTGAAACCAATTGAAATTCATCGACAGTTGAAGGAGGCATGCGGTGATGGAGTTATGGATGTGTCGAAAGTGCGTTCGTGGGTGGGACAGTTTAATGAAGGCAGAACATCGTGTGACAACAAACCAAAACAACCTCGGCCTCGCACAAGCCGGTCTGACGACATGATCGAGAAAGTGGAGAGAATTGTTTTGGGGGATCGCCGAATGACTGTTGAACAGATCGCCTCCAGAGTTGGCATTTCTGTGGGTTCTGTGCACACAATCCCGCATGTCGACCTGAAAATGCGAAAAGTGTCATCCAGGTGGGTGCCACGAATGCTGACGGACGACCATATGGCTGCCCGTGTGGCATGTTGCCAAGCAATGTTGACGCGCAACGACAGCATGGATGGAACTTTCTTTTCGTCAGTTGTGACAATGGATGAGATGTGGATGCCATTTTTCAATCCAGATACAAAGCGCCAGTCAGCTCAACGGAAGCACACAAATTCACCGCCACTAAAAAAATTTCGGGTAACTGCCAGTGCTGAAAAAATGATGGTGTCCATGTTCTGGGACAGCGAGGGCGTAATCCTTACCCATTGCGTTCCAAAGGGCACTACGGTAACAGGTGCATCCTACGAAAATGTTTTGAAGAACAAATTCCTTCCTGCACTGCAACAAAAACGTCTGGGAAGGGCTGCGCGTGTGCTGTTTCACCAAGACAACGCACCCACACGTCGAGGTAACGTTACGCAACAGTTTCTTCGTGATAACAACTTTGAAGTGATTCCTCATGCTCCCTACTCACCTGACCTGGCTCTTAGTGACTTTTGGCTTTTTCCAACAATGAAAGACACTCTCCGTGGCCGCACATTCACCAGCCGTGCTGCTATTGCCTCAGCGATTTTCCAGTGGTCAAAACAGACTCGTAAAGAAGCCTTCGCCGCTGCCATGGAATCATGGCGTCAGCGTTGTGAAAAATGTGTACGTCTGCAGGGCGATTACGTCGAGAAGTAACGCCAGTTTCATCGATTTCGGGTGAGTAGTTAATCAGAAAAAAAATCGGAGGCCTTAGAACTTGAATGCACCTCGTAGGTCCTCACCATCTAAGAGTTATGTGTTTCCGTGCGATACAGTGTGTTCAAAATGTTCAACTGTTCAAATGTGTGTGAAGTCCTATGAGACCAAACTGCTGAGGTCATCGGTCTCTAGCCTTACAAACTACTTAAACTAACTTATGTTAATAACAACACATACATCCATGCCCGAGGGAGGAATCGAACCCCCGGCGGGAAGAGCCGCGCAGTCCGTGACATGGCGCCTCAAACCGCTCGGCCACTCGGCGCGGCTACGGTGTGTTCACGTGAGCGTTATCTTCCGCGGAACGGTGTACTGACTTGTGTTCGGTAGGAAGCAAAATGAAGGAGCGAGGGCCAACGTGCAATTCTAGCCTCGCCGGTGTGCATAAAGTGCGAAAAAACATTCAAAAACAGTTTAAAATGGTCATATCGAACGTACTTACGATTTTTTTACTGATCCGGCAAACCGTGAACAAACCGGCAATAATATTAAATTTCCACAAATTCATAAAATGACAACAAAACCTTGTAGTAGGTATGAATCGTCTGTGTTCCGTATTAACAGTGCACTAACATTGGCAGAATGTCTAGACGTGAGCATGTGTTTTGATTTTCCAGTACTTCGATGTTACGACAGAGGGAGTATCCGACAGCTAGAAAAATACAGAGTGATCTCCGTGAAAAAATTAATTATTCTGGCTCACATATCTCTGTTTCTTGTCTTCTTCGATGACTTGGTTTCTAATTCAGAAAGTTTACTTTTGGACAAAAAATTTTAGTGGAATTCAGAACCAATACAGCAGCAAGACGAAGTTTCGTGTAAAATGCAGTTTCACCGTGCTGAGGACAATAGCCTTGTACTATACTTCGATAAAACTTGGGTTTCACAAATCTGGAAGCAAAAATATATTTTAGCCGGCCGAAGTGGCCGCGCGGTTCTGGCGCTGCAGTCTGGAACCGCGAGACCGCTACGGTCGCAGTTTCGAATCCTGCCTCGGGCATGGATGTGTGTGATGTCCTTAGGTTAGTTAGGTTTAAGTAGTTCTAAGTTCAAGGGGACTAACGACCTCAGCAGTTGAGCCCCATAGTGCTCAGAGCCAAAAATATATTTTCCTCGGCTTCCCCCGAGATATTGGCCTGAAACCACCTACAGTTACATTTGTACAGTGTATGTCGAGGATATCGATGCTGGATGCAGTGACGAACGGTCGGTAAAAGGTAAAAGAGGCAGGTAGGGAACATTCTCAGTCATGTTAACGCTAGCCGGCGGCTGTCACGGAAATAAAATGCGTTCACAGGTGACACTACGCGATAATGATGTCTGAGACGTTACCAAAATTAGTTTCATAGTTTTTCCGTTACAACTTTCTCGCTGGAAGTTTCTACAAGGTTCAACAGAACGCAGATTTCGTTAGCGACCACATTTTTCCTTACACTGGCGGAACAGTTTCACACCTCGTACTATATTTAATTTCTATACCTCGGAATACTTTCATGTATCATATGCATCTATAAACTTCGGGTACGCTCATACATTATTTTCAGCCCAGATGTGTAAGTGTTTCTGCTTTTTTCCACAGGTTGAGTAAAAAATATTTTTCTTCCACACTTTCTGTGACGTTACTTTTTACTGTTTCTCCTAGCAGCTGCCAAGAACTTTCTTTTGGTAATTACTACATCACATTCAAGACTAAAAACTGAGATGTCCAAATTTTTTCAGAATTTTTACTAACATTTGAAAGTATCACTAACCGGCAATGCTGCAAGACGGTGAGGTGGCTTTGAGGTGGCTGTTGTCATGACTGCTTGTGAGGTAACGGGCGAATTGTTGCGCCCTGAAAATATTCTAAGTTAGCGCGGCAGCACGGGACGTTTGAGCAAACAGGGCCCGGCAGCAAATACGTGGAGGCGAACGTTAGCCGGACGAGAGGGGTAGCCCCAGCGCACGGTCCAACCGCGACGCTGGGTATTCCATTGTGACGGTGTGTTGAAGGAGGCACGCCCAGAGCGCCAAAGATGGCGGACTTTGTGAAGCCTTAATGACATTTCACAGTTCGTATAGAAATTAATAGTAGCCACATGAATCATGATACCTCAAAAAGAAACACGTACATTACTATTATTTGCACGACGATTCTATTGGTGTAATCAGATTTTGAGTATCTTTATTAGTTTAAAGTTTAGTATATGATGGTAAATTATACAAGTAACACCCAGTAACGAATTTCCAAAATATAAACGCATAATCCGATTTTGTCGATCGCCGTGTCTTTAGAAAGCTGTTAGTCCACACCTAAATTGGTATGAATTACAGGCATGTAACTTGAACAGTACATGAGTTATTGCAGGTCAAAGTGGCCGATTACTATCGATCGCGTCAGGTCGTAAGTACTCCACAGTTATACGAAAAAACGGTATCAGCATGCTTATATATATATTTATTCGTCTATGTCTTTATTTGTATCCGATATATACTATTCATGAAGAAATTGGTTAAATATTTACTGTGTGTTAGGAAGCACAGAGACATTAGGCTCCTGGCCTACCTTTTGCTTCTTTTCTTTCGATATATGTTTATTTAATTGTTTATGTAATTGGGGGCTCTGAGCACTATGCAACTTAACTTCTGAGGTCTTCAGTCGCCCAAAACTTAGAACTAATTAAACCTAAGTAACCTAAGGACATCATACACATCCATGCCCGAGGCAGGATTCGAACCTGCGACCGTAGCGGTCGCTCCGCTCCAGACTGTAGCGCTTAGAACCGCACGGCCACTCCGTCCGGCGTTTATGTAATTAATAATGTGTGTTAGAGCGTGTTTATGGTCCAGCCGTAGGAATATTTATTTATTTTCAAGTATTTAAATGTAAATCCAGTAATTCGTATGTGCTTAAATATGTTTGTGAGTGTACGTTCGCTTGGATTCAAATGGTTCAAATGGTTCTGAGCACTATGGGACTTAACATCTATGGTCATCAGTCCCCTAGACATAGAACTACTTAAACCCAACAAACCTAAGGACATCACACACATCCATGCCCGAGGCAGGATTCGAACCTGCGACCGTAGCGGTCATGCGGTTCCGGACTGAAGCGCCTAGAACCGCACGGCCACACCGGCCGGCATTCGCTTGGAGACATGGAGAGAGTGCTCCAGCCAATCAAAGCGCTCGTTAACGTATAGAATTGGGGAGGAGGATCGTTTCGAGAGAGGACAGTGCTGGGGGTTCAGAGAAGTGTGGCGCAAGGGACATTAGCACAGGACTCAGAAAGTGCTGGACGCGAGAGGGACTTGGAGTGTGTGGAGCGGTTTGCGCGTGGTCGCTGCAGATAGAAAAACTTCGGAGTGCCGACTTGTGCACTTGTGAGATTTTCGTGGCTTCTGCAGTGAAGACGTAGTGGGCGTTTAGAAGTGAATATCTCGCGAGCTATGTTGTTGTGCATATGACTAATTACGTGCAGTATGAATCTATTCTTTCCCTCTTATTCAACTTATATTTTATTTAATTGCTGGACCATCGACACCAATAAGTGTTTTGCAGAAATATACCGCATTCTCAAAAGTACTTCTACTATCATACTCATTGTGGTGTCACCGCCAGACACCACACTTGCTAGGTGGTAGTCTTTAAATCGGCCGCGGTCCGTTAGTATACGTCGGACCCGCGTGTCGCCACTATCAGTGATTTCAGACCGAGCGCCGCCACACGGCAGGTCTAGAGAGACTTCCTAGCACTCGCCCCAGTTGTACAGCCGACTTTGCTAGCGATGGTTCACTGACAAAATACGCTCTCATTTGCCGAGACGACAGTTAGCATAGCCTTCAGCTACGTCATTTGCTACGACCTAGCAAGGCGCCATTACCAGTTACTATTGATGCTGTAAAACATGTACCGTCAAGAGCGATGTTCACCAATTATGGATTAGAGTTAAGTATTCCAGCAGCTATGTACGTTTTTTGTTAGTCTCATTTCCTTGACCTGTTCCAGACCTCACGCCAGCCTGCGTGAGCTAAAACGCGTGCCTTTCGGCTTCCTCTCATAGTGGGTTGGCTGTCTTGCCAATGCAAAACACTCATCATTTAAGGTCGTTAAGATATTACCTGCAGATTGTATTTAATTGCAATCTTTCATTTATAAATTTATATGTTGCATTCATAATTCGCAATTGCTGAGTGAGAGAGACCTTCGACCATTCCATTCATTTGCGTATTCTTATCGTATTCTGTAGACTCAGCAGTATTTGGCCTGTAATACGGCAACTACGTATCCCAGCCCTTGGACAACGAAACCAGCCAAAACTTTTAATACCGCAACTCTGAGTAGGAGGGTACGTAGTTGAGAGTCACCACCACTCATCACATTTCACTGTTTGAAAGCCCGAATCCTTCTGAATAACAGCGCATTCGAAAATAGAGCGTCGTTGAACTTCCGCTGCTTGAGTGGGCCCCCATGATCGTGAGACAATGAAAGTTTGCGGAAGCATTTGTAAGGACATGCAGAAGAGAAATAACGATAAAACCATTCAAAGAAACTAATTTTAATTCCCGCATGAGATGGCTACACCTGTTAACAGCGTATCGTGTTTATGTTCCAGGTTACAAACATAGCCAGTGTGACGACCACCTGCATCAACGACAGCCCGCAGCCGCACCGGGGATTTCTCTACTGCTGCGCGAAACTTCTGAGGTGGGATTTTGACTTCCTTCTCTGCTATGCTCAGGTTCAACCTCCAACGTGTGTTACTGTCCCGCTGATAAACTCTGTCCTTCTGGTAACTCCACAGCCGCAAATCACACAGGTTGCAATCTGATGACCTTTGTGGCCCCGCAGTTCGGAACGATCGGTCAGTGTTTTGGTTTTCTCCAAAGATTTTACGGAGTAACCGAGCGACTTCACTAGCTCCACCGTGCTTGAAAACAGCTGACTCGAAAGCACCTCTCTCTAGTAGAGCAGGACCACATGTTGGCGAAGCAGGTGACAGTAACGAACGCCGTTCACGATGCATTTCCGTAGCCCTTGGGGTCCGAGTTCCCCAAGGATGAATCATGAACTGTGCCGCGAAGCCACACCACACATTGATGCGTTCACTATGCAGCAGAACTTCATGAACGTTCGTTGGCGAGCCGCGCGGGATTAGCCGAGCGGTCTTTGGCGCTGCAGTCATGGACTGTGCGGCTGGTCCCGGCGGAGATTCGAGTCCTCCCTCGAGCATGGATGTGTGTGTTTGTCCTTAGGATAATTTAGGTTAAGTAGTGTGTAAGCTTAGGGACTGATGACCTCAGCAGTTAAGTCCCGTAAGATTTCAACACATTTGAACATTTTGATTTGTTCGTTGGCGATGACGATCCCCAAATGCGACAACTGTGAAAGTACACTGCTCCAGTGAGCGTAAAGAGTGCTTCGTCACTCCACAAGGCCACGTGTCGTCAACATCAAACCTTATGAAAAAAATAAAAGCAAAGTCTGCATCACGTGGCGAAAGTTGGTGATCAGTTGAAGACATTAAGTCTGAAAATGAGCCCGTGATCGTATTTTCGGTACTTTATTTTACAGGTCTATCTTGATCACATAACTACATTTCACTACGACCGGTTTCGGTTACTGTCGTCTTCAGATCCGTTACAAACCCAAAAAGTGTGTAACCAACTAAGCTAGTTTGCTTACACTAAATCTATAAAAGTCCTGGTGCTACATAAGAAAGATAAAATGTTTACATGTATACCAGCTATACATACCATCAGAATATATGCCTGGAACTGGGAAACTTAGTGGAAGGACTGCACATCATGGACACCTGGCAAAGCCAGCTGACAGCGAACGCAGGGTTGACTTATATTACTAGCCATTGCATGAGTAGGACAGACCACATCTACGCCTCTCGTCGCCTAAAAAATAGTGTCCTCAGCGTTGAAACTTCTCCAGTGAGTTTTTCTGACCATTTGGCAGTTGTGACTACGATTAACATGCCCAGGCAAAGGACATTTCGGGACAGGGGGTCTGGAAATTCAATACCTCGCACCTGATGCACACTGGACTTGAGCACGAGGTTGGGAAATGTGCATAATGAATACACGGCGCTACAGACCTAAAATGGAATAGTGGGGGAACATGCAAAATTTGGAAAAAATTGTGTAACTGGCGGACCTTACATCCAACATGCTTGGGTAGCTCAGTCGACAGAGAAAATGCTCGCGAATGGCAAGGGTCGCAAGGTCGCGTCCCATCTCCCACACAATCTTTATCTGCCAGGATTTTTCGTAGCAGAAGTTTGTAAATCGCGAAAAAGTGACTGGTCACAGTTCCAGTGCAAACCGCCCACTAAGCAACGGTCAGACGCTTCTTCCGCTACACAGTGTGTTGTGGACTGGCAAGACAGCCAATCCACTGTGACGGGTAGCCGAAAGGCACGCGTTTAAGCTCACGCAGGATGGCGTGAAGTCTGGAACAGGTAAAGTAATTATACTAGCAAAAAAGGTACATAGCTTCTGGAATACTTAACTTTAATCCATAATTGGTGAACATAGGTCTGACGTTACATGCATCACAAGATAAATAGCAATTGATAATGGCGCCTTGGTAGGTCGTAGCAAATGACGTAGCTGAAGGCTATGCTAACTATCGTCTCGGCAAATGAGAGCGTAATTTGTCAGTGAACCATCGCTAGCAAAGTCGGCTGTACAACTAAGGCGAGTGCTAGGACGTCGCTCTAGACCTGTCGTGTGGCGGCGCTCGGTCTGCAATCACTGATAGTGGCGACACGCGGGTCCGACGTATACTACCGGGCCGCGGCCGATTTAAAGGCTACCACCTAGCAAGTGTGGTGTCTGGCGGTGACACCACACAATGTTGACAGTTAGTCTAGCATCACGGCAGTCGTACGCACCTGTGCGCTGTGATTACCCTTGCGGACAGACGGTCGTACCAGGGTGGGGTTCTGCACAGCGTGGAAGGCCGTAGACCGGCGCTGCCAGAACCAAGGTGCTCCTGCGCGGCGCCCTTGCTCCCGTTGCTCGGCGGCATCGACCCGTGTTCCTTGCACCGACTGGCAATGGCGGCTAGCGAAGAACGAACGATTACGCTTCAGTCCGGTATTCCCATTAAAATTGCTACACGAAGAAGAAATGCAGATGATATACGGGTATTCATTGGACAAATATATTATACTAGAACTGACATGTGATTACATTTTCACGCAGTTTCGGTGCATAGATCCTGAGAAATCAGTACCCAGAACAACCACCTCTGGCCATAATAACGGCCTTGATATGCCTGGACATTCAGTCAAACAGAGCTTGGATGGCGTGTACAGGTACAGCTGCCCATGCAGATTCAACACGATACCACAGTTCTTCAAGAGTAGTGACTGGCGTATTGTGACGAGCCAGTTGCTCGGCCACCATTGACCAGACGTTTTCAATTGGTCAGAGATCTGGAGAATGTGCTGGCCAGAGCAGCAGTCGAACATTTTCTGTATCCAGAAAGGCCCGTACAGGATCTGCAACATGAGGTCGTGCATTATCCTACTGAAATGTTGCTTTTCTCAGGGATCGAATGCAGGGTAGAGCCACGGGTCGTAACACATCTGAAATGTAACGTCCACTGTTCAAAGTGCCGTCATTGCGAACAAGAGGTGACCGAGACGTGTAACCAATGGTAGCCCATACCATCACGCCGGGTGATACGCCAGTAAGGCGATGACGAATGCACGCTTCCAACGTGCGTTCAGCGCGATGTTGCCAAACATGGATGCGACCATCATGATGCTGTAAAAAGAACCTGGATTCACCCGAAAAAATGACGTTTTGCCATTCGTTGCACCCAGGTTCGTCGTTGAGTACATAATCGCAGACGCTCCTGTTTGTGACGCAGCGTCAAGGGTAACCGCAGCCATAGTCTCCGAGCTGATAGTCCATGCTGCAGCAAACGTCGTCGAATTGTTCGTGGAGATGGTTGCTGTCTTGCAAACGTCCCCATCTGTTGACTCAGGGATCGAGACGTGGCTGCACGATCCGTTACAACCATGTGGATAAAATGCCTGTCATCTCGACTGCTAGTGATGCGAGGCCGTTGGGATCCAGCATGGCGTTTCGTATTACCCCCCTGAACCCACCGATTCCATATTCTACTAACAGTCATTGGATCTCGACCAATGCGAGCAGCAATGACGCAATACGATAAACCACAATCGCGATAGGCTACAATCCGACCTTTATTAAAGTCGGAAACGTGATGGTACACATTTCTCCCCCTTACACGAGGCATCACGACAACGTTTCAGCAGGCAACGCCGGTCAACTGCTGTTTGTGTATGAGAAATCGGTTGGAAACTTTCCTCATGTCAGCACGTTGTAGGTGTCGTCCCGGCGCCAACCTTGTGTGAATGCTCTGGAAAGCTGATCATTTGCATATCACAGCATCTTCTTCCTGTCGGTTAAATTTCGCGTGTGTAATACGCCATGTTTGTGGTGTAGCAATTTTAATGGCCAGTAGTGTATATATATTCGGTTTATTTTCGATGGCGAAAAAATCGGCGCACTGTTGTGGCACATAAACCAAGGAGTACTCTGTCGTCCATTGGACGATCAAATGACGAAGTGTTTCAAGGAGACGGCAGACTGGTGGAGACAAAGAGAAGGCAGATTTGAATTTATAAAGTAAAGTTCACAGGATTTGTCGACCTGGAAGAAGCGTTCCGCAATGTAAAATGGTGCATGATGTTCTAACTTCCGAGAAAAATAGTGCTATGCTTTAGGGAGAGACGGGTGATATACATGTGTACAAGAGTCAAGAGGGAATAACAAGAGGGGACGACCAAGAGTCAAGGGCTCTGATTAAAAAGGGTGTAAGACAGGGATGCAGTCCTTCGCCCATCTGTTCAATCTGTACATCAAAGAAGCAATGGTGGAAATAAAGTTTCAGGACTGAAATTGCAATTCAAGGTAAAAGAATAACAATGGTACGAATCGCTGATGACATTGCTATCCTGAGTGAAAGTGAAACAGTATTACATGTTCTGCTGAATGGAGTGGACAGTCTGTGGAGTACAGAATTTAGTTCGAGAGTGAATCGAAGAAAGACGAAAGTGATGAGAAGTATCAGAAATAAGAACAGCAAGAAATTTAAAATCAGGATTGATGGTCACGAAGTAGATGTAGTTAAGGAAGTCTACTACAAAAGCACAAATCCAATGACAGACGAAGCAAGGAGGATATCAAAAGTAGACTAGCACTGGCAAAAAGGGAGAAGACTACTAATACCAAACATAAGCCTTAATTCGAGGAAAATTTTTTTGAGAATGTACGTTTGGAACTCAGCATTTTATATTAGTGGAACATGGACTGTCGGAAAACCGGAACAGAAGAGAGTCGAAACACTTCAGATGTGGTGGTACAGACGAATGTTGAAAACTAGGTGGACTGATAAGGTAAGGAAGGAGTGAGGAGGTTCTGTGGAGAATCGGAGAGGAAAGGAATATGTAGAAAACACTAACAAGGAGAAGGGACAGGATGATAGGATGAGGAGGTTCTGTGGAGAATCGGAGAGGAAAGGAATATGTTGAAAACACTAACAAGGAGAAGGGACAGGATGATAGGACATGTGTTACGACGTCGTTGGTACTAGAGAGAGCTGTAGAGGGCAAAAACTGTACAGGAAGACAGAGATTGGAATACATCCAAAAAGTAATTGAGGACGTAGGTTGCAAGTGCTACTCTGAGATGAAGAGATTGGCACAGGAGAGGAATTCGTCGCGGGCCACATCCAACATAAAAAAGTAAAATTGCCTTAGATCTGAATTGCCTTAGATATTGAAATGGAATGAAACTGAGTAAATTAAAAGTTATATTGCTTGTTTGAGTTGCGGTAGGGGACTCAACAGCGAGGTCACCCGTGGGATTAGGGAAGCATGAGGAAGGCCCGTGCCCTTTCAGAGGAACTTTCCGGTATTTGCCTGAATCGATTTAGGAAAGTCGCGGAAAACCGTAATCAGGATGCCTGGACTCAGGTTTGAAGCGTCGTCCTCCAGAGTGCGAGGCCAGTGAGTCACCTCGCTTGGTAACTAAAAAGTAAGATAGTTCAGGGGGCTGTCAAACGAAAGCCTAACACGAGCCGCAGTGGGACGGCGAAACGGTTCCATTCAGAAGTAATCACCACACTAGTTAAGACGAGCGACTGTGGATCCTCCAGTTATGTGAAGCGGTTTGGAGAATTACGGAAGACATAAATGTGTGTGTGCTCGTGTGTGGTTTTGGAACTCGCTCGTCCCCTTCCCCGAGTGCACTGCCTCGAGCACAGCGCCATTTTGTAAATGCTGAGGAAAACTGACACGCCCTTAAAACTCTTCACTTTGTTAAAGAAAGGCATTGTTCCTCGTGAAAGTAGCAGACTGTTCAAATGGCTTCTGTTAATGTCTTTTTATTTTCATGTGCAGCGTTCAAGTAATATACATGACTTTAAACATAATCAGGTTACTGAAACTCGATCGTGCAGCGTTTTCATGTGTTGAACATACGATTTTCTGTGTGTTCTTAATGGACTGCACCGCTCCGAGAGATTGTACGCTATTCAGTACATTATCGCCGCTTTATAATGAAAAACTTGTACCTCAGAAAATTTATGCGTTAGTTCCTCACTTAATATGGTTGCCTGACAATCTAGAGTACGTGGTTTCTTTCTTTTTCGGCATTATAGCGCAGTTCATGCGTCATTACCTCTTATTGGATTACTAATAGTTGTGATACGAGGTCTTTCTGCCTAAGAGGAAAATTTCGTGTAATGGTTTGTGAGCCGTGGTAAAAATTGCTGGTTCGAAGAGGACGCCGCATCTCGTAGAGTAAAGCAGTCGCCCTCCGTTTCTGGCGGTGGCGCCGCTGTGACTATCGCAGCTTTGGTGTCTCCCTCTGGTGCGAAAGGGGTAAGGTTCCCTGTTCACGTGCATTTAAGGGGCGCTATGAGCTCGCCAGTCAAGCAGTCTGGGTCAGTCTCTCGTCCCCAGCTTGCTAGTCTGTCTCTCGTCCGCATTTGTTAGGCATTTAGTGTCTGCTTGTCGTTCGGAGTGCTAGTATGTCTGTCGTTCGGATCAACCTTTAAAGCCGGCAAATGAGGGTCTTTCCACTCCGCCAGAAAGGGAACTCAGCGAATGGTCGCCCGGTCGGGGCTTAGTTTCTGCATATGAGTCTGCGCGTTAGGCCGCCAGTCTGCTCGAGCTGCTCAGGCAATGGTCATTGGCGGTTGGATCGATCGGTTGGTCGGAGGCGCACTGGGACACAAGATGACTTGTCCGTCTTGAGCGTCGGCGCGTGTGAGGTCGCCACGTCAGTCCAGTGGGCTGCGCCGTATAGCGAGGGGTAGTGGCTTCGCGGCCGACACGAAAGCAACAGGAGTGAACCCACGACATCGGTCTGGCTGGTGCGAGGTGCGACGCCGTGAGACGGGAGGTCGGCGCGCCTTCCTGCGTCCGTTGAAGCGGCTGGCAGCGGACGGTTCGGGAGAGGGTTTTGGCGCTGCTGCTCCATGTCTTCGCCAGACATCGCAGTTTATTAGAAGTTAAGTGATTCGTGATATGTTGTTCCATTTACTTGTTAAATTCTACTTGTTTTCTTGGTCAGTCTCTCGTCCCCCAGCTTGCTCGTCTGTGTCTCGTCCGCATTTGTTAGGCAGTTAGTGTCTGTCTGTCTGTCTGTCTGTGTGTCGGTCTGTCGGACGTTAATAGCTGCCTCTGTCATGTTTGTCGGATTCGGTGTTAACGAATTTATTGCTTGAAGTGTAACGGCCGAATTCCTGAAATATGTTTTTATCTTGCCTATCATCTTGAGAGGCGGTATATGTGTAATATAGAGCATGTTTGGCCAACCTCGTATATTTTATGTAAGACTGCATTTCATGGGTTTTTATTTAAATGGTCATTTTAGTATGTAAATTTGCCGCCTTTCCACCGTAAGACCTTTTTTTAAAATCAAGTTGCACCTTCGGTGGCAAGTTAACCTTTTAATGTTAGTGTTGTGTACCATTTCCATCCCTCCTGCGGGGTGCGTAGTTTATGTGCTTGTGTGAGTTGTTAAAAAGTTTAGTTTGAAGTAATCTGGTGTGTTGCAGATTTGCACCAGTGCAGTCTTTCAGAGGTTGTTGTGAGCGGTCGTGACTACGGCCGTGTCAAAGGGGAGCGGCAAGGTTCTCAGTCCGAAAGCTCGTACTGTCAAAAATTTGTTCTTTCTCTGAATAAATTGTAACTTGATATTTAGAGGGTGCTTTCTGATTATAATTTTAAATCTGTTAAAAAAAAGGCTTTTAGGAATAAAATTTCCATTTGTTGAAAGAAATTTGATTTGTTTTCATCAGTTACCCACTGGCAACTACTTCCACGCTCACACAGTGTGATTAAATGTGATCTTGTTGAATTGCTGATAAATAAAGTAAATTTTTAAGAAAAAGTTTTGAAAGTAATATCACGGTTCATTCGTGTAATGGTTTGGAGGGGAGAGGAATAGCAGAATCCGAGAGTATGATTGGCAGCTGTTTCTGTATCCTCCCACAATTGGAGATTTTCCTACGCGGCGGGGATAAGGCACTAGTTTTGGATGCGAAGGCGAAGTGAGGAGGTCAAGAGGGGTTCGTTTCTGGACGGCCGCAGAGATCGGTCGTTTCTGGCTTCTGAAGTGGCAGAGTGAACGTTCACTTCTGGTCAGACAGAGTGAAGGTGATCGCCAGAGTCAGAAGTATTATTGTCACGGTAGTTCGGGCAGAACCTGTCTGTTTCCATCTGCTGGCAGCGGTCGGCATTGTTTGCCATTTTGCACTCGCGCTACTTCAGTCGGCTCTTTATCCACGGGCACGGACCGCCGCTGAGAGCAGCTGCAGCATCATCCCTGTCCTCCGAATTGTCGGCAAGCGGCCATTGTTACAGGTGGTATTGTGTTTGCAGCACCGGCACAGTAGGGACTCCTTTAATTAGTCTGACCCTTTGCAGCTTACGCTGTCGCCTTGTCCTCATACACAGTCACGGCTTGCATGTGTGATCTGTATGAAGGGCTCTCATTTCCAATCAGTATTGTTTGTAATAGTCAGGGGTAACATTTTAAGGCACACTCTCACTCGCGAAGTTTGTTGGGCTCCATAACGTTGATCCCACTCCTGCACGAGAATTTAGCCAACATCTCATTATCCGAGTTCCATTGTTCTTACTTATATTCCATTCACTGTTTATGTCTCATAATACATTAGCAATTCTTGCAATAAAATGGTTCAAATGGCTCTGAGCACTATGGGACTTAACTTCTCAGGTCATCAGTCCCCTAGAACTTAGAACTACTCAAACCTAACTAACCTAAGGACATCACACACATCCATGCCCGAGGCAGGATTCGAACCTGCGACCGTAGCGGTCGTGCGGTTCCAGACTGTAGCGCCTAGAACCTCTCGGCCACTCCGGCCGGATTCTCGCAATAAATGACTCTGTAATACCAAAATCTTTGTATTATTTAGAAGTTTATTTTCACCTTTATTGTCAAGACCCTTTCCCAGATACGAGTGATCAACTATCCGATTACTATAAACAGAAATATGTTGAAAGCATGACTTGTTAAACGGACCATAAACATGGCCGTATCATAATTTCCTCCGCAAATTATCTGTTGCACGTTAGGAACTGTGCTACTTAAAGGGGGGGGGGGGGAGGGATTGAGTGTATTGGCCTAACTAATATGGAATTCTTTAATGTATTTGGGTATTATGTCCACATCTCAACACCATAATCTCGCACATCATTTTTAAAACAATTTAAAAAGGTAGTACACTTACTGAGCCGTGGCGGGAATGGTGTCAGGGCTATCTTTGGTTAGGCACTATCGATTCCCTCTGGCAGAAGTTTGTCTTTGGAGCCTGGGCCGGCTCAGGATATAGCGGGCAGTACGGAGTGGAAAAGGGGAACAAGGCTTGGCACGGCACGCGGAAGTGCTCGTATTAGCGAGACGTTGGAGAGACGACAGCGAGCGCGGTGCGCCTGAGTACGGGCGGCAGTCGGCGCCTGATCGTACTGGGGTCAGCAACAGCGGGCCGGCTCTGTGGCTTCTTGGCAACCTCGTGAAGCTGTGCATGTGCTCTCTTCCGTGAAGGAACACGCTGTCACTATAGGACTAAGCATCGTCTGGCGTCTTCGCCACATCGATCCAGCAGCTGGCATCTAGTTAAGTAATTCAAGTCCTGCCAACGATTAGTGAAATATAATGATGAATGCTTTTGAGGCAGCAAAGCGTTGGAAGGACTGTGATATGATATTTCATGCCTCTTATTGTGTGCTTCGCTCCTTAACAGTATTGTTCTTACTTCAGCTGGCAAGTGTCTAAAACATTGATACGTGTGCGCAGCCTTATCGAACGATCTATATTCCGTGTATAAAGATTGCCGTGTGGTACCTTGCACGCCCACATAAGGTGCGCCATGCGATGCTTGGGTTTTAATGAGCCAGTTCCGTTTGCATCATTCGTGTACGTGGTTCTGCTTAAAGGTATGAAATCAGTTTTATTATTGTCAATTGTATCGAAGTAGTTTTCTGTATAAGTTCGGGTATTAAGGTGAAGGAAGGGTTGTTTGGTTCCCTGTTGTTGCTTCTGATTTATGTTTCAGAGATCGGAAGCCGTGGGCCACCGAAGTGCAGAGCCTCCCCTTTTAAATTACTAGCGGGCGTACGGGCGGTGGACTTGGCCTGAGCTCGCGTGTGCTGTTTGATTCCGATTTCGGTGTTCTGAACGGGGTGGAAGTACAAATGGAGTCCACATCTTAATTCGAAGATAAGTACTCGGTCGCCTCCACCGTTCGTGGCCAAGTCGCGGCCTCACAATCTCGGCCCTCAGTTATTGTACAAGCTGCAGTTTTCTAAAACTTGTGGTGGCTCTGCAAGGTTGCCCGGGATAAATGTTTTAAATATTTGTCTTAAGAATTTTGAGAGAGATCGAGAAGAATGTGTCTTAATTGAAACCGTTTTCTAAAATTGCGGTGCAATTCAGCCTTAGTGGCGTACGTCAGTTCTGATTGGGAAATAACTGGGTTATTATTGATCAAACTGTCTATAACCTTGTAAAGTTGTTTGGTAATATCTCGCCCGGGAGGGGCGGTTTTCAATCTATGTGGAAATAATAATTGATTTCTTGGTTATTTGATGTAAAGTTTATTTTAAATGATTTACTTGGCCAGAGTGGCGTTTTTTAAATGTTTTTAAAGAGATTAATTCATTTGTGTTTTTATACAACAAGCAGTTTGTAATATTTTCCTGAATGGAGTTTCTTAAAGAAATTATCTGATTTATGATTGTAATACTCTTAATGATTTATCTATGATGCAAATAAATATGTTAAAATGAAATGGTCACTGTATGGGTCAAGTCCTTCCAGTCCCTTTATATTAAACGTTAAGGAAATTGCAGTTCAAGACAGAAATAACGTACCACTTACTTTCTGAAAATGTCTGTATACACATACCATTGAATGGCCCTACTAAGACCCGGCAGCTTTCGATCTGAACACTTTAGTAATTAACGAACCTCAAGTAATATAAACTTTTATTACCTCCCGGCGAAAGCCGATTTACAAGGGCTATTCCCTTCAGCAGAACACTTAGAGAGCACTAGGCGCTATCACGATTGCCCAGACAGCCTCGGAGGCAGGAACCCGTGTCTTTTACTTAGCTGTGTATTGCTAATTAATCCTATCTATTGGAATAAATCGACGGCGACAGGCAAACATATCGCGTCGGTAGCCGGCCTGACCACACAAAGTGATTATGCAGTCAACATGCGCCGCCGTGTAGATCGCGATTGCCGCTGCACCAATTACGTCCTGTGGCCCTGGCAGTCCGGTCTAGTCTATTAGGTGCAGCCAGCGAGAGGAGGCGAGAGGTCGGGACAGGAGGGAAGCGCCAGTGGAGAGAGGAGAGAGAGAGAGAGAGGGTCGCTCGCCTTTCACTGCTGGCGCCTTGGATCGAGGGCGCGACCGCCGGCCTTGGCTGCCTGCAGATCCGCCGGAATGCGGCGCTAGGAGCGGCTTCTGGCTGCTATGCGTCCCGCCACACACACCGTACCTGAGGTACCGACGGCTCCAGGCTGGAGTCGTGTCTTAAGGGCTGCCTTTCCAGTCGCTCCGTCCTCGGCGCTTCTCTTGGTCTGGGAAGGTAGCTGCGCGGCAAGTTAAGAATGGGGTCTGTTTTGTGAGTGGAGGATTCCGTGGCCGGTGGTTGCCCCAGTACAAATACTCTCAGTGTCTGACATGGCCGTCATGTAAAATGGTACACTGCTTCGGCCAGACGTAAAAGTAGTCCAAAAATTCCCAGTTATTTTTTTTTTTTTTGGTTCATCTGTCTTCTGACTGGTTTGATGCGCGCTTCCACGAATTCCTCCCCTGTGCCAACCTCTTCATCTCAGTGTAACACTTTCAACAAACGTCCTCAATTATTTGCTCCATATATTCCAATCTCTGTCTTCGTTTACAGTTTTTGACCTCTACAGCTCCATCTAGTACTGTGGAAGTCATTCTCTGGTGCCTTAATACATATCTTATCACCCTGTCCTTTTCTCCTTGTCAGTGTTGTCCACACATCCCTTTCCTCTTCGATTCTGCACAGAACCTTCTCATTCCTCACTTTATCAGACCATCTAATTTTTAACATTCTTCTGTAGCACCACATCTCAAATGCTTCGATTCTCTTCTGCTCGGGTTTTCCCTCAGTCCATGTTTCACTAACATACAATGCTGTGCCCTAAACGCACATTATCAGAAATTTTCTTCTCAAATTAAGGCCAATTTTCGATATTAGTAGACTTCTCTTGGCCAGGAATGCCCTTTTTGCCAGTGCTAGTCCGATTTTGATGTCCTCCTTGCTCCGACCTAGTTAGTTTGCTGCCTTGCTAGCAGAGCTCCTTAACTTCAACTATCTCGTGACCATTAATCCTGATGTTAAGTTTCTCCCTGTCCTCATTTCTCCCACTTTCCTTTACTTTCGTCTTTCTATGATTTAATATGTACTCAGTAGACCATTCCTTTCAGCAGATCACGTAATTCTTCTTCACTTTCAGGATTGCAATGTCATCAGCGAATCGTATCATTGATATCCTTTCACCTTGAATTTTAATTGCACCTTTTTTTATTGCCATCATTGCTTCTTCGATGTACAGACTGAACAGTGGGGGAGATGTACTACATCCCCGTCTTACACTCTTTTTAATCAGAGCACTTCGTTCTTGGTCGTCCATTCTTATAATTCCGTCTTGGCTCTTGTACATATTGTATATTATCCGTCTCTTCCTATAGCTTACCCCAATTTTTCTCAGAATACCGAACATTTTACGCTGTCGAACGCTCTTTCCAGGCCTAAAAAACCTATGAACATATCTTGATTTTTGTTTAGTCCCGCTTCCATTATCAACCGGAACGCCAGAGTTGCCTCTCTGGTGCCTTTACCTTTCCCAAAGCCAAACTGATCATCTAACACATCCTCAGTTTTCTTTTCCATTCTTCTGTGTATTATTCCTGTCAGTCACTTGGATGCTTGAGCTGTTTAGCTGACTGTGTGGTAATTCTCGCACTAGTCAGCTCTTGCAGTCTTCGGAATTGTGAGGGTGATATTTTTCCGAAAGTCATATGGTATGTCGCCAGACTCATACACTCTACACACCAAGGTGAGCAGTAGTTTCGTTGCTAGTTCTCCTAATGATTTTAGAAATTCAGGCGGAATCTGAATTCCTTCTGCCTTATTTGATCTTAAGTCCTCCAAAGCTCTTTTAATTTCTGGTTCTAATACTGGATCTCCCATCTCTTCCAAATCTCCTCCTGTTTCTTCTTCTATCACATCAGACAAATGTCCGCAGCTCGTGGTCGTGCGGTAGCGTTCTCGCTTCCCGCGCCCGTGTTCCCGGGTTCGATTCCCGGCGGGGTCAGGGATTTTCTCTGCCTCGTGATGACTGGGTGTTGTGTGATGTCCTTAGGTTAGTTAAGTTTAAGTAGTTCTAAGTTCTAGGGGACTGATGACCATAGCTGTTAAGTCCCATAGTGCTCAGAGCCATTTTTGAACATCAGACAAATATCCCCCGTCAAAGAGGCCTTCAATGTACTCTTTCCGCCTATTCGCTCTCTTCTCTGCATTCCCATTGCACACTTAATATCACCATCCTTGCTTTTAATTTCACGGAAGTTTATTTTGACTTTCCTATAGCTGAGTGAATCCTTCCGACAATCATTTCTTTTTCTATTTCTTCATATTTTTCATGCAGCCACTTCATCTTAGCTTCCCTGCGCGTCCTATATATTTCATTCCTCAGTGACTCCTACCATTACTAACATATAAACCTGATTGTGCACTGAGAATTTAATGTTTCGGGAACTTCCCTTGTGTTGTTATTTTTCCCTTGTGTTATTGGTTGACCACGTGCATAGTTCCAGAGCTGGTGCTGTGCGAGCATACTGAAATTCTCGACCACAAAATGAGACCTATGGAAATGTTTCTTTCTGAGACAATGAAGCTGTTATTGGGACGCCTGAGGCGGTCCATCAGCTTCAGTCTTCTGAATGTGTGAAATAACCACAAATACAAAATAGCTTATCAATGTTTATATAGAAATCGTTGTGCGTATGTATACACCTCCGTATCTCAGTGGTCAGCGGTGACTAACTGCTAGGTGAAAGAACTTTTAGTCTGTTAGCTGTAGCTTATTCCTTTCTCGTGAACCCTGAGTTGAGAAATCAAGCGTGGCGTGGCATCTGTCACTGTATATCCGAATACCACATGCATTTGTTGTCGCAAATGTTGAAGTTTGTTTCTGCTTTGGTAGCGAGTGTGTTGGTAGGGTTATTTCGGTATGAAGTAGGTGACGCGCTTCTCCCACCACATAACCTGTGCTCTCATTGCCACTAATATCAAGATAGCTTGGTATCCATTATAGATGAATCACTCGCTGCACCTCATTAGGTCTGTTGAGACTTCTCAGTACATCGTGTTGTAAGGGATTAATAGTTTTCTCTGGTTGCCCTCACAGAGGACTGTTGTGTACTCGTTTCTCAGAGCATAAGCTGACGAAAATATTTACTGTTATTAGATTTTATATTATATTATTATATTCATTAGGTTTTGTGTAATTGTTATTCACATAAAAGATTTTAAACGGTCAAACCAACATTCCACTGGGAACTGTCGTCCATCATTATGATCATTGTCAGATGATATCCCCATGGGCACAAATAAGCTCTTGCAGTCACTGCAACAAGGAACATTGCCTCTGAATATCATCTTTAGGAATTTCTTCCCATGCCTGAAGCACATACTGTACCAATTTATGAAGATTGCTGTGTGGAGGCTGGTGAGAAGGAATAAGTCTTCCAGTTGTTTTCCAAACACGCTTTATGGATGAAAAATCAGGATACCAGGAAGGCAAGACAGGGACCCATACATTATTCAAGGCGTTTGTAGTGAGAACTGCAGCGTTATGTCTTGCATTATTCTGAGAGAAATTGCCATTTGGTACCAGTTGTTCGTTTTTTTTTCACACAAAAACAAACAACTATGCCAAAAATGTGTATGACAACAGGGTTTACCATTCTTACCACATGCTAGGGAGCATTCACAGTCCCTTCAACAACTACCACTTTCGACCTATTGTGATATCCAATAGATCACCACACGGTAATTACAGTAGGTCTAAATAATCTCTGCTTCCTGTGACTTTTCACCAGATGATCTACTAGTGAGTTGGCGTTTAGCTGACATCTACCAACAGATGCGGGACTCATTGATGAACACCACATAGTGCCAGTCTTGTCTCAACTAACTCTAGCTCTACACCACACTAGTGTGGTGTAATGCCAGCGGTAAGCGACGCATGACAGCTCGAGACGTTCAACCCAGCCTCCAGTAATCTGCTCTCGACGCTGACACACTGTCCAGATTTCAGAGCCAGTCCAACAACCCTACGACCTTCTCATGATCACCATTCTTTCTGCAGACGTAGCACGATAGCCAACTGCTTGTTGCGATGTTGCTGTACGATGCTCTCAAGACTCTCTTGCCAATGATTCGATCTTCCGAAAGATGGCGATAAGCTACACGTTCACGTCCTTTTGGCATGCTTCGTTGCAATCGTCACCTTCAAATTTCCATTAACTTCAGACACATTCAGCTGCCTTAATGAACTCACAGACATCTTCATCTGTAGAAATGGCCTTTGTATATACTGGAAATATTAAAAGTAAGCTCGCATAATTATGAGTAGCATTCGATCAGCGTGTTCATGCTGAAACACTTTCCATATACGTCTGTGTTTTAGGATTCAATCTCGTTGTAAATAGACTGTAGAATGCACGGTTCGCACAGAAGCGATACGACATTATATGGCACTTTGCAGTGAATAACTTTTCTGCTGCCAATCTCGATTTTCTGTTATTCGTATATTAAACATCATTCACAGTCGCGCGCTTTAAAAAAAAAAATTATAGTGGACGGAATCAGCTTATCGATGCGACACTCGCGTTTCCACTGAGGCGATGCGATATCGATGCGATACGCGATGAGAGCTGCATTACGCCAAACAACAAGACAGCAGGAATTACGTTTCCGGCTCAGCTGCAATCATGAGCTCTTCTGAAGAGGACATTATTGTGGTTAATAAGTATTTAAAAGAAAAGGAAGTACCGGGTGCATCCGTAGAATACTATTCATTTCAAAGAGAAATTGGCTGCGGTGTCTCATGATCTCTCTTAACATGAACATAAATTCCACCGATTCTACTGAAGGAGTCCAGACAGTCTAAACTTTATGGAGCAACTGGTATCGGCTACTCTGACAAAGCAGGACACAAATTTTTAACTTCCTATTTCTTCAACTGAGAAACTACTCAATAAAATGAGGTAAGTTGATGCAGTGCCTGTGATACTTTACCCAGTGAAATTCATATGTACCGAGGATAATTAGTTAAAAATGATGGTATAGATTCCACGGCATATTCTTACCTTTTCTTTCATTACCGTCGCTATCTTCCTCATCTCTCGAATATGATTACGTACCGTAATCTCACAGACAGGGACGTTTCTCTTCAAGCTGGACGAGCGCTTTCATTTTCGGACAGGGCTCTTGTGTTAACGACATAGTTGACTATAAACAGCACAGAAAGAATTTCTCAGGCCAAGAAGTTTTTGCACCTTGAAAGCGCACGTGCGATTGAATGCTTCGGCTTGTATTGGCGGCAATTCGAGACAGCTTGACATAGCGCGGCACTTCGTTTCGGACAAACGCCAAAACGTATCACATGTTTACTCGAGACTGGAAAGGGGTACAGCTTTCTTTCCAGTGTTCGGAGCTATTTGTATAAGTTAGCTACATTTCTTACGAAGCAATACACACTGACGAGCCAAAAGTTTGTGACCATTTGCTTAACACCGTGTCAGTCCATCTTTGGAGTGCAACACAGCACCAGTTCTAAGTACTTCCGATTCTCCAGTTTCTTGGTAGCTTTGTGGAAGTATGTGGCATCAGATGTCTACACACAACCCATGTAATTCCTGCAAATAACGGGCCGTTGATTTGTGTACATGATGATAGCGCCCGATAGCGACCCAGAAGGGTACCATCGGATTCACATCAGGCGAATTTGGTGGCCAATACGTCAACGCCATTTCACTATAATGCTTTTCAAACCACTGTAGCACGACAACGGCTTCGAGCCACGGACAATTAAACTGCTGCAAGATGACTTTGGCGTCATGGAAGACATCAAGCATGAAGGGATGCGGGTGGTCCGCATTTGAAATGATGCCTTCGATTACTACCACGGGTCCCATGCAAGCGCCGGAGAATGTTTTCCGCAGGATAACACTGCTCCCATCAGCCTGCGTCCATGGCGGGGTACATGTCTGGAGTCGCCGTTCGCTTCGATGAAGGCGTTTGTGGAGACGACCATCGACGTGGTACAGCAAGAGCCGACACGTTCCCATTGGTCGACGGTCGAATACCGATGGTTCCTCGGCCACTGCAATCTTAACAGACGATGTCGCTGGGTCAGCATGTGAACACGTTGGAGTCGTCTGCTGCAGAGTTCTACGTTCAACATTGTACGCTGAACGGTTTGCTGTGAAGCACATGCGCGTGCACCAGCATTGTGCTCTTTCGGCAGAGATGCCACAGACCATCATCTATCCTTCTTTCCAGAGCAGAGAGGCCTCCGAGCCCCGCGTTCTGTGAAAAGTCGTGGACGTCCAACCATTTAGCGCCTAGTAGTAGTTTCACTGTCCTTCTGGCCCTTTCTGTAGATGCTCACGACAGTAGCACGTGAACATTCGACCAGCTTCACCGTTTTCGAGATACTCCTTCATAGGCTCTGCGTAATAATAATCTGGGCTTTATCAGTGTCGCGTATCTCTGTGGATTTTCCCCCTTTGCAGCCCATATCTTCGCTAGGATGGTTCCCCATCCGTCTCTGGTCCGCTTACATACTTTTGTTACCGCGTCACGTGCCACCAGGCGGCATCCAACGTCGCGATGAGCAGTGGTCACAATGTTTTGGCTGTTCAGTGTATGCTACAGAATTCAGCAAACGTAAACTGACCAGTGATTCTTCACTGCAGATTTTCCAGTTCGTAGTTGATCTGTAATGTGTAGCTTTAAGATGGGGACTTTTTTTTTTTTTCATTACTGTTTCCTCACAATCGAATGAGAATCGTTGTGTAGCAGAGAACATTCATAAATCCAAAAGCAGCAGTCTTTATTTTTTTACCAGAAAAGTAAAGGCTTTACTGAGAAACTAACTACAGACACGAATGTAGCTTTGCTTCGTGTACATAAAATAATTTTTAGGCAAATCAGATGACATGAAATTTCACTGCCTCCACGTATCGTACGGTACCACTTGCGTGGAGTGACCAGCACTCCCTGTTGCGCCTGACGATGCGACAGAGACATGTGTCGGCATTGTATCGGTTTCGTTCCAGTGTGAACCAGTAAATCCACGACATTTCTAAGCGCGATGCGGGATGCTTCTGCGTCCCGTAGCGTGTCCTTTCACACATCGTATCGCATATCATATTGCCTCCACGTGAACCGTACCTGAAGAATGGCTTGGTGAATGGTACGCACCTGACGAGTTAATACGGACGCTTCTGTGAATAATGAAAAGCAAGTTCCCCGCGATGTTTAGTAATGAAAATAAGCACCTCCTGCAGTGACATACAACTTTTTAGAACGTAAATTGAATGTGGAGTGTGTAATCTCCGCCCTCCTTCCTTCTTCCAGCTATTTTCCACATTAAACAATTCCCAGTCCAAGTAATTAATAAGCATAGTCTTTATGAAGATTTTGAGAGGAAAAAAGATTACAATAAACTTTCAGGTTTACTTAGCTCGTCGTGTTGAGATGGCTCCAGTTCTTCTTGTCTGAGGGTCTGCTTCTTGAAGCTGAAAATCTAACATCAGGTCCTCACGGTTGGTTTAAACTAAGCAAATTGGAAGGTTGTCGTCGCAGAATGTTTCATTTCTACGTAAATATGGTTCCTGACATTTTAGTATGTCATACGGTCTTTCGATTTTTCACATTAACAAAGCCGAAATTACATTGTTCGCACCTATTCCACAAAAATACGTCCGATCACATCAGAGACAAGCTTACGACGCTCACAATCTGCGGAAATAACAATATTTCATAGTGTTTACAATTTTTCTTAACAAATGAATTCCCACTAGTTTACGTTACCTTATGAATTTCAGTTATTGTTTCGTAAATGAATTCAGAAATAAACATAGTAGACAGTACAGGATTGCGTAAATAATAACAGAAATTTGAAGTGTGCAAGTATTTCTAATTTCAAGAGTTTCTAAAAACAAATAATATTTACTGTACATTCAGAACTAGTACTTATCGGTTATAGCATTGAAACTAAGATATCTTGCAAAGTAATTTCTTTTCATATATTTTAACTTGAAATATAACATATTGTGTATAAAATTAAATGAATGTTTTCAACGAAAGCAACTGAGGTATCTGACTTCTCCAAAATTCTAAAAATAATACTTGTATCGACAACTACTGTTGAGGAAAAGTAATGCCAGAGGAGGATATCCGGTTACAAGTGGGGAGAAAGGACAGAAAAGCAATTATTGATGTAAGCTGCATCGGGACACGGCGACCAGTGAAATTGTGTACCGGATCCGGATCGAACCTGGGACCTGCTCCTTACTAGACAGGTGCGCCATCCGGGATACAGTCTGGTAGGGTTCCTGCACTTAACTTAGGAGCCACTTAGCAACTAATAAATACACGAAACCCTCCGTTGCGAAATTTACCTTTATTGTAATTTTAATTAATGTGGAAGCCATAAAAACATGGAGGCAAAATGTACGCATCTATAAGATACTTAAAAAAGGAATAAAATCACTCAAATTAGTTTCAACAAGAGGAGAATACAACGTCCCAATTCGGACCTCGCTAACACTTACATTTTACTGACATTAAATATAACAAGATAAATAATCATACATGTGACGAGAACAAATGAATAACACTATCAATCTCTACAGATGAGAATACGACTATATCCATGAAGGTTCGCACCGTGGCAAAGGAGATACTTAACTTCAACATATAAGGTGATTACAGTAAGCCCTAATTCCACTCGACAAACGTAGTGACGATATAAGCAAGATAAATGTACTGAAGGAGGATAGCCGGATGTGCCGTAGGAAAAAGGGCCACTGTCAACCCCGTCAGGACGCGACCCCCGTGGACATGTCAGTTTCAGCTACCTGCAACATACACAGACTCATTTGTAGCTTCTTAAAAACAATTAACATGAAAAGGCACAACGCGTAACTCACTAATAAAATATAAATGACTACCGTATTTACTCGAATCTAAGCCGCACTTTTTTTCCGGTTTTTGTAATCCAAAAAACCGCCTGCGGCTTAGAATCGAGTGCAAAGCAAGCGGGAGTTCTGAAAAATGTTGATGGGTGCCACCACAACTAACTTCTGCCGTCGAATATATGTAGCGCCACACAGGCATGCTTTGTAGGCACAAAGATAAATACTGGCACCAAAATCTCTGCGTCAGTAAATAAATTAAAAAAAAAAGTGGAAGACGAGCCTTTTTCCTCCGCCCAGAGTTTCGACCACTGCGTTTTGGTACATTATCCAACGAAGTAAATACAAATTCTGTATTGTTGATCTTCGAATGTAGCAGCATTTCAATGCACTACGAAAATCCGACTGGCAAGACTGTTTGGGATGTTTGTCAATATGGCCAACTCTACGTTCTGAATTTTTTCCTACCTGTGAGAAGAGATGGTTGCTAATAGGAGCTTTTATGAATTGTGAATCACATGTAGTATTCTCTTCTCCATAAGATTAATACGAATATAAACATTTTGCCATGTATTGTTTCGCGTTTGCTCCTATCTCATTTAAATCCTGTCTGCCTAATAAACTACGAAACTAGAGTGAGACAACAGCAAACGCGGAAGAATATACATATCATGTCATGTTTATATTCGTATTATTCTTATGCCTGATAGTGATACAGTCAGAAATGAAGCACGGCAACTGGCTAGATTTTTAAATCTAAGATGACTCTAATTTCTGTGCAGAATGTAATGAACTAAAGAGGCGCCTGCAAAGATTTTCAAATGGAGAAAAACTTTCGCTAAAATTTCGTTCAGAACATCATCTATCATACGCAGTCTATTATTTGGTTCTTGTTGATCATTATCAAAGAAAGAAGTAGTGTAAGTAACAACAAATGTTTCGCTGATGAGACGACTCCTCTCTATTTTTAATTTGTAAGCGGCGGTAGCGCGCACAAAAGCAAGCCACGCCGCGAGCGGCGACAGACCGTAAACACGCACTATCAGAATGCGACAAACAATGCATGACACAGTACAGTAATGCATTTTCAGCTTAGAGTGACGTAAACACCTATAACAAAGAGAACGACACTTATCAGATCAAAGAAAAATAAGCAATCAATTCAAACCACACGAAGCACGTGAAAAAGGAAGGATATCCGTATAAATACGGACGGAGCGCGTGACGCGTAGCAATGGCTACCTGGTAAACCGTAACTGCTAACCTTACGACTCGAACCAAACTACTGCAGCTGTATCGTCATTCATTCGACCTAAATTGTGTCTCATATTACAACTAGGCGAACTCTGTTTCGATTTGGAGGTGCGACCTAAAACTTTTCTCTCCCCTTGAATTTCGAGTCTCAAATTTCAGGTGCGGCTTAGATTCGGGAAAAATTTTTTCCTTGATTTCGAGTCTCATTTTTCAGGTGCGGCTTAGATTCGAGTGCGGCTTAGATTCGAGTAAATACGGTACTTCACAGAACTAGCTCCTCTTTAGACAAAGCAAACGGCAGAACATTAATAACACGTAAAATACTTCTAACCTATAACGAACTAAGGTACCACGTAATAGAATATCGTTTTGAGCTCATAGAATACGCAGTCTGACTTGCCTGTTTATAGGTCTTACAACTCAACAGCGTTAGCTTAAGCAAACCCACGAATACAAAACTCGACATATGACAGGAACAATGATTGAAGCCACTGACAATGCTAGGCTGCCACACAGAGGAGACAAAAGTAATTTACAGCGGCACACAACCGACCTTACATCTCCAATTTAGTATAATCAGAATAAACAGTTTTGTGTATAATAATTACTTACAGTACCATGATAACCTCCGAGTAACACTTATTACCCAAGGTAGGTGCTAGTATGGGAAGGCACCTTTAGTAATACAGACTTCGAGTGTATTCACTTATTGGAAGGGTTTCAACTTTACATCCCTTTCCGCATAGCTCTCTGTTTACACACTTCTACAACTTCTGCAACTAAAGAAGGGCATATAAATTCACAAATAACTAACACAGATTTAAGCAGAATAAAACAGTACCTTGGTATGGCGCAAATGGCTTCATTTGCTTTACACGTGGGATATCTTCACCATTCGGTAATTCCGAAACACATTCAACAACGCGTGAGAGCAAGACGTCGCCGTGGTATCAGCTATTTACTTCACATAATTTCCTGCACAGACAGAAGGCAGACGGAGCGTTTTCACATGCAACAGCGGCGAGCATCACACATTTCCTCCGTCACGCCATAGACACATCTCAGATTAATTGGCCAGTAACAAGAACCTATACATGCCCTCGCAGCAGGAGAGCCCCAAAACAAACAGTGCACCAACGCGATACCAAACCCGAAGTCCCACCAAGTCAGTGCCGGGATCTCTAGCTGATCCTGCCCATAGCGTACAGGCGTCGAACCACAGGCCTCACGGTAAACATCAACAAGCCACCTCCGACGCTGCGAATATCCACTCCGCTGTCTCTTTTCTCTCTCCGTTAACCACCCGACCACCGGCCTGAATCGCGGAAGGCAAAGATGGTGACCCTATAATCGATGGCAGCGATGCCATTAAAAGTGCGAGAACACTGGCGATAGCCGCGCCACGACTCACAGTCTTATCAGTGTTCTCGCATCTGCGCAGACTGTCTCAGCACGCCTCACGGCCGACTCACACACCCACCGAATGCCACCTACCCGCAGTTCCTGTCCGTTTCCTACGTGTTCGCTAGTCGGGGATTCCCTTAGGAGGTCGGACGTATTTGTGCATCAGCACTGAAGAATATGGATGCATTCCCCATGTAGGCAAATCAATTACATGAGTACGTGGTGTCTGTCCTTTAGGACATCTACGAAAGGACAGACACCACGAGTTAATATAAACAACTTTTTAGTGTCAGCCGAGATCATTTTGTACCAATGTCTACCAGACTGAAGTGATATCAGGTGTTCTCCAGGGAAGCGTCCTGGGACCTCTGCGTTCCTGATCTATATAAATGACCTGGGTGACAATCTGAGCAGTTCTCTTAGTCTGTTCGTAGATGATACTGTAATTTACCGTCTAGTAAGGTCATCCGAAGACCAGTATGAGTTGCAAAGCGATTTAGAAAAGATTGCTGTATGGTGTGGCAGGTGGTAGTTGACGCTAAATAACGAAAAGTGTGAGGTGATCCACATGAGTTCCAAAAGAAATCCGTTGGAATTCGATTACTCGATAAATAGTACAATTCTCAAGGCTGCCAATTCAACTAAGTGCCTGGGTGTTAAAATTACGAACAACTTCATTTGGAAACACCTCATAGATAATATTGTGGGGAAGGCGAGCCAAAGGTTGCGTTTCATTGGCAGGACACTTAGAAGATGCAACAAGTCCACTAAGGAGACAGCTTACACTACACTCGTTTGTCCTCTGTTAGAATATAGCTGCACGGTGTGGGATCCTTACCAGGTGGGATTGACGGAGGACATCGAAAGGGTGCAAAAAAAGGGCAGCTCGTTTTGTATTATCACGTAATAGGGGAGAGAGTGTGGCAGATATGATACGCGAGTTGGGATGGAAGTCATTAAAGCAAAGACGTTTTTCGTCGCGGCGAGATCTATTTACGAAATTTCAGTCACCAACTTTCTCTTCCGAATGCGAAAATATTTTGTTGAGCCCAACCTACATAGGTAGGAATGATCATCAAAATAAAATAAGAGAAATCAGAGCTCGAACAGAAAGGTTTAGGTGTTTGTTTTTCCCGCGCGCTGTTCGGGAGTGGTATGGTAGAGAGATAGCATGATTGTGTCTAGTATGAAACTTTCACTCTACAGCGGAGCGTGCGCTGATATGAAACTTCCTGGCAGATTAAAACTGTGTGCCGGACCGAGACTCGAACTCGGGACCTTTGCGTTTCGCGGGGAAGTGCTCTACCAACTGAGCTACACAAGCACAACTCACGCACCGTCCTCACAGCTTTACTTCTGCCAGTACCTCGTCTCCTACCTTCTCAGTTGATAGAGCACTTGCCCGCGAATGGCAAAGGTCCCGAGTTCGAGTCTCGGTCCGGCACACAGTTTTAATATGCCAGAAAGTTTCATATCAGCGCACACTCCGCTGTAGAGTGCAAGTTTCATTCTAGAAACATTCCCCAGGCTGTGGCTAAGCCATGTCTCCGCAATATCGTTTCTTTCAGGAGTGCTAGTTCTGCAAGGTTCGCAGGAGAGCTTCTGTTAAGTTTGGAAGGTAGGAGACGAGGTACTGGCTGAAGTAAAACTGTGAGGACGGGGCGTGAGTCGTGCTTGGGTAGCTCAGTTGGTAGAGCAGTTGCCCGCGAAAGGCAAAGGTCCCGAGTTCGAGTCTCGGTCCGGCACACAGTTTTAATCTGCCAAGAAGTTTCAATATGATTGTGGTTCGATGAACCCTCTGCCAAGCACTTAAATGTGAATTGCAGAGTAGTCATGTAGATGTAGATGTAGACGCTTCGGCACCTCCGAGGACGTGTGGGAGAAGCGCCGTACCAGGTCTGAGGACAGCCCATCGCGGACACACCTGAGCACACAGCGTACTCCTGGGCAAACAACACGTGCGGCCGCCGCTTGCGGGACGTAACTGGGGTCAGCGGCGCGACCCAGCCGCCACGGGCTTGTAATCCTCGCTCGTTTTATTGGCCATTGTGCGGGCTTTACGATCTCCTGTCGGGTGCCACTCACGCGTGCTGCGTGCCAGGCGTCAATCTTTCCGCCGTAAAGTTGTCTCGCGACATCACGTGACAACGACGTGTGCTTTACCGGCGAAGTAATTTACTGTTTTCTTGCCGGGTTTACTGCTTGGCCCTCAAATGGCAGGTATACGCACGGCCCAGTCGCATTAAATTGACTGCCGCCTATGTTCGACGTCCACATGCAACAACCACTCACAGACGGCAGGTGGTAGCAGAAGCAATGCAGGGGATATGGAACTGTGTCAAGGGGGTGGGGGACGTGGAAAACAGTGCTGTCGTTGTCGTTATGCGGATAAGGAGCGATTTATGTGACATCAAAAAAGGCTCGAAAGCCAAGGGTGGAAGCATTTTCGAAACGACACAGTATGCAAACTGCGCACGTGCCGCCGTGGTTATAGTACTGTATACAGAGCATGGTAAAATGGCGCTATCGAGAACCAGCGCCCAGGCAGCTCTGATGCAACATGGGCCGTAGATGACACTGATGAATGATGGCTGCGGAGATGTTGTACGGCCTAGAGAGCCTGTATAGGGTGAGAGTGGCCAACCGGACGACACGGCGGCCATTTTTCTGCCAAACTGCGGGCGGGTCTTTTGAATGGCCAGTAGTGGAGTAGTGGAGTACACAAAATTGTTAAGGCTTTCGTGGCCACTTGTTGAGAAACGTCGGCCGAAGAACCCGAGACAGAAGCCAATAGGCAGTTTTTCAGTGGAGTACACACTTACCGAATCAAAAGCAGAAGACAATATGGTGAAATCATCCGTTAAATGCGTTTGTTTATAAGAATAATGTGTTATAATAATTTTCACACAGCCAATTTACAGGTCTGTTTTCAAATTTAACTATGTATATTGCAAGTTGTTTTATATGTAGTAAAAAGCAAAAACGACTTACTTCGCGTAGATAAGATTGCTTGGTTGGTTTCCACAAGGCTCCTGTTTGATTTATGTCAGCCCTGTTGACTGCGACTGCCCAGTGCTTTCGTCTTTCTTCATTGCGTGGAAATGCTAACATGCGAAATCCACCTTCGCCTCTATTGGAACAACTAAATGCAGCACAACCTGGCATCGTTTACGAACGTCTGCAGAACGAATTACAGATGTCGAAAACAATACTGTACAATTACTGACGTGTTTTGTTCAAACATGTACGCCTACCGACTTCATCACAAAACGATTCATTATTTCAACCCGTATTTGAGATCGCAAACGCTAATTACGTACTAAAAACGATATACAACTAAATCGAACATGCATACACAACGCATAACAACTCTCAATAATTCAAATACCTTTTAATCTTTTCCAAAAGTCCTCTGAAATTCAATTCAACTCAAAAGCACGACGAACATAGGAAGCGCGAGAGACGTTTGGCGCCATTCTTCTGCCAAAGCTAATCAACCAATCACGGGCAACTTCACCTATGGCCACTCTCTGCCTATACATGCTCTCTAGTTCGGCCGAATAGACGTGCAACTGTCGAGCAACTGACCGCTCCTCATGGACCTCAGTAAATGTTACTGCAAGTGGACCTTCTCAGCAGACATGATTTTTCGAATGTGTCGTTCAACGCACATGCCTCTTTCAATTTCAGTTCCGACAGACGGAGAAGCTTTGCGCAGAGATGTTAGGAGCAGTCTCCCTTTTTGGTTACGGTTTTTACAAACAGTTTAATTACTCCAACATTGATGTGTAGAGATTCTCGGATTCACGCGATTCTTATCCAGAACTTCCTTTTCTCCAGTTTTCAAAGATTTTTCTCGCAGACCAGTTTATTCTGGATCTCTTGTCCATTATCTGATACATAACTCACATTATGAGCTAAAATACTACCTGAAATATACACACAATGAAATTATCCAAAAATGAATATTTTTAAACATTTAGTGTTAATTGTAGAAAATGAAAGAGGCGAGTGCTTTTTTGCTCTTTAGAGCCAGTGCACTAAATACACAAGAGTAAAAAACTTTAATTAAAAAAGTTTCTTTCATCATTGACAAATGTAATCTTTTTTCTATTTATTTGCACATTTACTTATTTCTCCATGAAATTATTTAAATTGACATATTTTGTAACGTCCCCTTAGAAAACATTTATAAATGACAGTGCTGGTAAACCTCTTGAGTTATTTGATTTTCAAACAGCTGAGCAAAACTGAATGTACTCAGACATTTCTCTCTTTACTTATTCTGATCATCACTAAACTGACACACAATATATTTTTTTAGTTCATTACAATCTGACTTTCAATAATCCCTACAAAAGAATGGCCCTGACTGACAATAACCTATACCTTTCACGAATCACTTACCTCACAAAAATCTTCGTTACTCGAACTACTCCAATACAGCGAGCGCCAATACTGCCAGCTAAATGAAAGATTGTAACCACTGAAGCCACTAACTACTAATAGGCATAGTTAGCGAATGAAAGATTTTGGTAGAGAACAAACAATGTATTTACCTTAATAGTGTTCAAAAGTCATTATATATATATATATATATATATATATATATATATATATATATATATATATATATATATATATATATATATATATATATATCAGTTCATGACATTCAGTCTTACAAATTTTCTTTTTCTGACGGACACACGTCCAGATCGTCCGCTCTCAAAATTCTGCCATCTCTCTCCCCACATCCACCACTACTGGCGGCTCACCTCCAACTTCACAACGCTATGCGCTGTTCACATTCAACCGCCCAACACTGCAATAGCGAATATTCCAACAATGCCAACCAGCCACAGATTGCACACAGCACAGTCAGTGATTTTCATACAGAGCGCTACGTGGCGTTACCATCACAAAAACCTGAAGAGCCTACTTACAATTTTTCTTCAAGTTTCAGCAACAAATTCAATTTTGATGTTGTATCGAAATAGCCTCTTCACTACTGTATACTGTAAGCGTCATATCTAGCGCTCGCAGAAAAGTGAATGATAACGCCAAACTTTTTTCTGTTTATTGTCGTTTCAGTTCCCCAGAATGGGAGCGGGCTGGCAAAGGTTAAAATTACATTTCGACCAAATCTTTTACTTATTTAACAAAATGTTTAGTTGTATAATACGTATGACAGACATTCTGTTTCCAGATATACTTCGGTGCTTTATGACTTTGAATTTGTAGGTGTTTTTACACTACAGTTAAAACTTAATCGCTAATGGCCGTCAGATCACCGAAGTTAAGCTTTGTCGGGCTGTTCTAACACTTGGATGGGTAATCATCCGATCTGCCGAGCACTGTTGGCAAGCGGGGTGCTCTCAGCCATTGTGAGGCAAACTAAGGAGCTACTGGATTGAGAAGTAGCGGCTCCGGTCTCGTAAACTGACATACGGCCGGGAGAGCGATGTGCTGACCACATGCCCCTCCACATCCGCATCCAGTGACGCCTGGGGGCTGAGGATAACACGGCGGCCGGTCGGGACCGTTGGGCCTCCCAAAGCCTGTCCGGACAGAGTTTAGTTTTTTTAAAAAAACTTAATCAAGGATGCTGAAACTGACGATGCTCTGATGTAATGGTGACGCAGGGGTGCATGAGCAGATCGAGTTCATTATGGAGATGAAACGATGAATACTACAATGGTACATTGTGGAGCCGCAGGAAGTGGCTAGCATTTGTTGAGGGGTATGCTGGAGGGGGGAGAAAACGGAAGGATGGGGTGAGATGAGTGTTGTTAACCAGTGCGGGATGTATTGTATTGTTGGGTAGTGGGAGTTGTTTGATGGGAGAGCTTGGAAAAGTCATGGAGGAGCATAGAAGGTTGAATGTGAGTGCAGTGGCGCAAACGATGTACATGGACTGGTGAGCAACGGGTAGGATACTGAGTGCTAGATCTTGGTTTTCCGATTAAAATAGCGGTCTGAAGGTGCTCGAAAACGAGAACAACATGTGGAAAGCGAATGAGTTGATACAGAATGCGGGTTCTGGAAGGTTGCGTATATGCGTAAGGTGAGGAGGTGTGAACGTCATTCGAAGATTTCAAATATTCGAGGGCTGTTCGGAAAGTAAGGAACGATAGGTCGCGAAATGGAAATCACAGTGAAAAACCAAAACTGTTTTATTTGCGACAGTTAGCTACAACTTCCAGCTACTTATCTCCACAGTCGGCCATCCGACTTGGACGTTTGTCGTAGCGTTGTACCAACTTTCCAATACCCTCGTTATAGAAGGCAGCCGCCAGTGCTTTCCGGCAATTCTCTACGCTGGCCTACAGCTCGTTGTCTGTGCCAAAATGTTGTCTTCATAGCCAGTGGTCATGTGAGCAGAGATGAAATTCAGAGAGAGACAATTACGGGCTGTATTGTGGGTAATCAAACATTTCCAATTGAAAATTTGCAGGAGTATCTTCAGTGCCCCTGCAGAATGCGGCTGAGAATTGGCTTGAAGAAGAAAATGCACGACAGTTATGTAATGTTGGCTGCATAGCTTCAGGCGAAATTTCTCACCCTGCCCGAACCGTTCTGGCAGATGGAAGAGCTGTAGTACAGCGTCAAAAAGGCGACTACATACGACTGAAATTACAAACAGAGTGCTGTTATTGAATTCTTGTGTGCATAAAAAGAAACCGTCGTGAATACCCGTAGACGTTTGGTGTGCTGTGTATGGCGATGCTGCATCTGATAGCAGTGCAGTTGGGCGATGGACAAAGAAAGTTACAGCCTCAGGTAATGCAGAAACAGAGCTCTATTGTCAGCCACGTTCGGGACGTCCTGTCACAGCCACTGCTCCAGATTTGCTGAACCGTGCTTATGCCATTATTCGTGCTGACTGGCGCATCACAATTCGACAATTGGCTCTACAGTTCTCGGTCAGCATTGGAAGTGCGCCTGCAATGATCGAGGCTCTCGGATATTCAGAGAGGTGCTCACGATGGGTTCCACGAATGCTCACAGCAGACCACAAGAAAAGAAAGGACATTTCATCCGAATTGTTGGAGCGTTTTGAGACAGACGGAGAGGCCTTTCTGTCACAGATCATTACGGGGGACGAAAGCTGGGTGCACCAGTTTGTGCCGGAAACAAAAATGCAGTCTATGGAGTGGCATCTTCTTCATTCACCACAAAAGAAGAAATTGAGGCAACCCCCTCTGCGGGAAAAGTCATGGTGACAATCTTCTGGGATTGTGATGGCGTCATTCTCGTGGATATGGTGCCAAGAGGGTCAACTATTAATTCAGAGGCATACGTGAAGACTTTGAATAAACTCAAGAACCGTTTCTGACGTGTTTGTTCGGACAAGATGAGAGGCACCCACATGCCTTGCTCATACTGTGGCATCAAGCAGTCAGGCCCGCAAGATGAGTGGTCTGCCAAGCGAGTGGATTCATTCTTATTTATCGAGTAACATGAACTCTCGCACTCACAATTAAGTTACAAATTATCCTCCTGTATGAATAATACGCAACGGAAACGCAACCCTGACTATCAGTAATTTACAGATCTTTGACTGTTCACTACGCACTGGCAATACCACATTTTCTTTTTTTATTTAACAGCTTTTATCAACACGTGGCCATCGCACTGAATATGAATGGCGCACACATTATAAATTCTGGATATCATGACAACATACAATTCGAAGGAAAAGGCCACCAATCTTTTCCTTTTCACTATCTTATTTATTCCGATAAATTCTATAACCTAAACACACAAATTCTATAACCTACAACAATAACACATGAGAAATTCCGCCCAGTGGGCATGGCTTTACATTGGTGAATCTCTATCTTATGGTCTCGTAATTATTTAATGCTACAGTGCACTTTCTGGATAGGATGGTGGATCATTTATTATTTCTCACACTTCGACTCTCACAATCATCATCACGAAACTTTCCTCCAGACCGAGCAGTACAAAAGGAACACGCATAACCCACTACTTCTGCAACTACATAGCTACTCTCCCATGCAAACCACACATACCCAAATTACATGACGTACACCACACTGCAACATGAAATACAACACAATAAATAGTCACAACACTATCAGCTTTCCCACTTCAATTAATATTTGGCTCTGAGCACTATGGGACTCAACTGCTGAGGTCATTAGTCCCCTAGAACTTAGAACTAGTTAAACCTAACTAACCTAAGGACATCACAAACATCCATGCCCGAGGCAGGATTCTAACCTGCGACCATAGCGGTCTTGCGGTTCCAGACTGCAGCGCCTTCAACCGCACGGCCACTTCGGCCGGCTAATTAATATTTATCCCAGTTTCACACGACACTGCCCCACTTCGTAATTCTACTTTCCTACTATGAACTCTGGAGATATGTGCACGTCTTCCTGTGCAATGCAAGCCAAGTGGCGTTGCTGGATAGACGGCTGACTCACCTTGCTTCTCTCTCAGAGTATTATAGTTTGAATCAAGCGTCACACGGAAACATATCTCGCAAAATAATATTAAGAACATATTCATCACACACACGAGTCTTCAACTGATACCATGGACGAGTACTTCTCTTTATCCTTTGTCTCATACACAGATTGAGACTCACACAGTACTCAACACGTGGAAGTACTCGCCTCTAATTTCAAGTCCTGCACACGCTATTTCTTAAATATTTCAACTTATAGTACACGTGGTTTCATTGTGACCGTTGGTCACTTCCGAAGATTACTACGATCCCATTAATATTACCTACCTGACATTTAATTCTCCCTACAAAAGTTCCTGAAATAGAGAAGTTATTATTTCAAACTACTCTTAAATATTCCACATGCATACCATGTCTCCACTCTTTTGCCTTTACGGAGCACAACTAAGACAGGTCTTAACAGCACAAGATCCAGCGGCAGAGTGCTGAAACATGGCCGTTCTTCAGGTCATCTCGCACCTCTGTCGAGGTGGGGGAAGACCATGCTACCGTATTGGTCAGCCACATTTCAGGCGCTCAAAGCTCCGGTAAGTTTCATCTCTTTGGTTCCACCAAAGGTGGCCAAAGGATTGTCTCAAAGATGATCATATATTCACATTCACTATCTGCGGTTAGCAGGCGACCATACATTCATTCATTTCACAGATCTCACCAAACTGGATGTAGGGATTTATTTTGTGGGAGTGCACATGTGATCAATTAAATAAATAAATTGTCATTCTTTCCTCCACTGGTATCCGGCTTCGCTGTATTAATTGGAATTGAGTTATTTTACAAAAAAAATGTGTTGTTCTAACAAAATTAATGAAGTATGTTGTACCTATTTTCAATGTCGGGCGGTACTGTACCCTTTCAAAGAATTCAGCAGAATTCTTGTTCCAACGCGATAATGCACGCCCACACACAAGTCTGCCAAGCCAGGAACACATCGACAAATTGGGTTGGACATCATTACCTCACCCACCCCACAGCCCAGACGTGACACCCTCGGACTTCCCTTTGGGTCGCTTAAAAGATTCTCTATGGAGAACACACTTTTGAAGATGACGAGAGTGTCAGTCAGCAGTGAAAAGAAGGCTACGTCTACAGGACAAGGACTTTTACCATCAGGAAATACACGCTCTTCCACAACCTTGGCGTACGGCCATAGAAAGTGATGGGGACTATGTAGAAAAATAGGACATGGACAAGACATGTTGGTGTATGTTGTCGCCAAATGCTGACTCTAAATAGTAAATTTGTTCTGAGAAAAAAAGAAATGTTGGGCCGTTACTTATTGAACAGTCCGCCCCCGGCAACTGAGTGGTCAGTGCGACAAAATGTCAATCATAAGGGCCTGGGTTCGATTCCCGGCTGAGTCGGAGATTTTCTCCGCTCAAGGACTGGTGTTGCATTGTCCTAATCATCATAATTTTACCTCCATCGACGGGCAAGTCGCCGAAGTGGCGTCAAATCTAAAGACATGCACCCGGCGAACTGTCTACCCGACGGGAGGCCCTAGTCACACGACATTTACATTTTACTTACTGAACGACGCTCGTAGTTTCAGTCATTTTCGACTTTCACTTTGCACGCCAAGGAGGTGTCCATTCCATGTCAGTTTTCTGGCAAGAGTTAGTCAAGCACTTTACTCTGTTGGTGAGAGTAATGGTCTGGTTGGTTGGTTGGTTTGGGGAAGGGCACCAAACAGCGAGGTCATTGGCCCCATCGGATTAGGGAGGGATTGGGAACGAAGTCGACTGTGCTCTTTCAAAGGAACTATCCCGCATTTTCCTGAAGCGATTTAGAGAAATCATGGAAAACCTAAGTCAGGGTGGACGTACGCGGGTTTGAACCGTCGTCCTCCGGAATGCGAGTATAGTCTCCTAGTGACTGCTCCATCTCGCTCAGTAATGGATTGGCTGAAGATGGAGGGGTGGAAATCTGGACTACAGAATCGTCAAGCGATACTACCGAAGGTGATGGTTTAGCTTTTCTGTGGGCTCACTTGAAGCTTCCACGTATTACGCCATTAGACTTCGAGACATAGACGACATTGGAGTGAAACAAGAGAGATTTGGAGGGTGTGGGGATTAGCTAGGTAGACGATGTCGGCAACATATTGCTGGATGTGAATGTGGGGTGGTAGTTTGGGAGTGTCAACGCCAACGACAAAAAATGCACGCTGCATCTGCTGAAAGTTGTCAACGCTGGCGCCTGATGTAATGAACACATACAGTGCGACAGATGGTGAATGGTGGAAAGAAACGACTTACCATTAACGGAATTAAAACTACAATCACAACTCTTCACTGAACAAGTAATCATCGCAGTTTCTGCACGTTACAGGAAAATACTCGAAACGCTACGCTGGGAATAGAGTAGGTTCCTGAGAAAAAGACTGGTAGCGTCTGTTTCTGATCTAGTGACTTGTTGTCAGAAGGAACGCTGTAGCTATTGTTATAGGACTGCGACAGTTACTAATTTTAGACGAACATTAATGAATTTCCAAGGTTATATCCCGAAGAATATTAACAGCTGTGATGCAGAAATTACGTTACATGCGGGTTCGTAACCTTTTTCGGATGTCGCTTTAAGTTCAAATACGATGACGTCATTGCCTATCACAGCTGGGGATATTAGGTGGTTATAATTAAAGTGTAGCTATTCACAGAGGCCCATTGCGAGTTGCAACAATCGAATGGCAGCGAAACTTGGCAGATATTCTAATGCGTTTACAGAGAACCGACTTACACAGATTTGACCACGAGGTGCAAATCTGGCACTGTGAATGCAAGAAATACGTACAGAAATGTTTCCATATGTAATGGTTTAGGAATGAGACGGGGGCAGAAAAGGTCAAACAACTGAGAAAGGAATAATGTTGATTTTATTATCAACTGCCGCTTACACACCGGACACGTCGACGAGATGCCGTACAGAACCAGTTTTGTACCTGGTGCAAAACTGCAACTAATTTTTTTTCCAGCGTAAACCGGTTCCACATGAATTCCATAATCATAACCCACACTTGACCTCTGTCGGTAGTTGCACTTTAATTATGGCCATCCGGTATATTGCATGATATCAAAGCACTGATTTGAACTTTTTTAAATATTTAACAGTCCTGAGAAGTGAGCTTTCGGCTCAACATAGCTTTCTTGAAGATAGGCATACGGAACAGTCAGTCGTAGAAGAGACGAGTTTGATCGAAGCCGAAGAAAGATACAAGGCATAGCTGAAAGAATTGAGCAGAGCTGAAGATAGAACACTCGCGTAGTAACAGTAAACAGCAAGCCGCGAAGGTTGTTGTGACCTTTCAGTAGAAACCCACGGTTCGCACATTCTGGCTGTACGGAATATGAACCAAGTTCCGTTAGAGAGCTTCATTTATTTCCCTATAAAAGTTACGAGGCGAGTAGGGGCCATTATGGCTCACGTCTTGCATGATGCCATAGTGCACTGCACGGAAATTCAGTCTCCCAGAAATAAACTGAGAAACACTTACTGTGGGAAAGGAAGAATGCGATGTTATTGTGAAACGGTGGTTAACGGCATCTCAAAGTGAGTTTCGTAACTGCTGCACAGATTAAGTGCAAGCTAATGGGCTGTTTCACGGTGCTTCCCTTTTACCGAAACTGAAGGTAACTAAGAGCCGTAGAAATCGCTCTGTAACATTACTTTTGTCCTTGAGTGTTAAATTATATTTATATCTTAGGAGTGCGAAGTATACCAATTATTCAACTCGAACGTTGCTTTTATAAATAGACTAGTAATATCTGGAAAACTACTTGCTTATAGTTCGAAAAAACTAGAACTAAAAGTCCCTTTTTCATCATGTAAGTTACAAACAAGCATATGTATCAAATTTGTTCAATATGAACGAAGAAACGTGGACATTGAAGTGAGTAACTTTCCGTTGTAAATCACTTTTACTCATCAACCCCCCATCCCCCCCTCCAGATATAGTCTTCCATCATACGAGTATTTCCATAATGCCACCCATGACGGCGGCGTTCAAAATACTGTAAATCTTGACAAGTGCTCTCCTTACTCTTGTGAGTTCGACCCATCTCATCTTTGAATTTATGAAGATGAGCATCAAGGTAAATACTTTGAAGCATATCCTGTATCCCATAACGCCGAAATTCTTAACAAAAACGTTGACAAATTTCACATAGTTTTCGGTCCTACGATTGCCCAAAGACCCTGAATTACTCTTACAAAACAATTCCAAGCTTCATTGTGTCAACTTTGTGAACTATTGCATTGAATACAGGTTCAGTTAGCAAGAAAGTACATGCTTTGAGGAGTGATGGTATTATTGAAAGACGCCGTTTTCGAGTTATACAAGAAAAGGTACAAAAGTGATAATTAAATATTTTTTTCCTGAGAAACCATTCTGAATAGGGCATATGTTCGTATGAAGTTTCCTGTTTAGGATCATTAAAACTGTCACTCTTCAAAGCAGGTACCTTTCTTCCTGACCTGCTCTTTATCGCTGCTGATCCTACAGTGGGAGTTCTGTGCAGTGAGGCACTCGAGAAAGTAAGGGTGGGCGTATTCTTCCCTCTCCGACCCTTGGAATGACACTGATGATAGTTGTGTAAATTACCAATTAGCTCTCTCCAAAATCTTGGGACACAAAGCGCCATTGACCATCTTCCTCCTCTGTACCATCATCACAATGGCTAAAAGAAAAACACTTTTATAACAACAAACATAGTTAGCTATTTCACTTCTGGCCAAACAAATCCAATAACTAAGAAAACAATTGATAAATAAAGTTCTGAAAATACAATAAAACGTTGTCTGTTGTAACTTCCAGAGTTGCTTTATAGTGCTCACAACCGAAATGACATGTCCAGAGTCTATCCTGGTAGCATTCATGCCAAAATACTCGGAAGCTTGTTAGAGCTCACATATTTTACGAGACGATTGAACCGAGTACTGTTTTGCTCTAGTCTTGAATAAAGGCCCTCATACAGAAAACAGTATGTGCTGGATACTTGCAGCCTCTTGATGCCATCATTTATGAACGAAATTAAGCATGCATGCAAACTGGTGGTAAATTGCGCCAGTGTGTGTAAGGTCATGTTACATCACTCAAGTATCATAAATACAGTGAAAAACATAAAATTATTAATGTCAACGTCCTAATAACAAAAACGAAGTTTTTAGTGAATAAATGGTATTTTACACATACTGAAGAGGTAAGCTATTGGGATATAACGTTTGAAACACAAAGGCAAACTACAAGTTAAAATATATTTACAACCAAACGGCGACTTGGAGAAGTTAGACGCAGATCCTGGCGCCATCTCAATCGATGTCTCAGCACAGGAGAGTGAGTAGCTGTAGGTCGTGGCAGACTCGAATAAGAAAAGAGAAAAGTTTTATAAGAAGGTATGGACCGTGGAGCTCTAAAATGTAAACATATTAGTCCACACTCACTCACTCACTCACGCACACACACACACACACACACACACACACACACATTCATAACACACAGTCATTCACACACACACTCATGCATACGACTATGACAAGTGGTTCAACCAGCAATTCTGCATACATATCCACTACTTCAAGTACATTAACAAGTCACACAGTTAATCTCCAGTAAATAGTGTAAGCATGAGAGGGTACCGATCCCATACCCCAAGGTGAATCATTTATCACCGTGACGTGACAGACTAAATTTCAGCTGCAGTGCAGCAGGTACCACATGACCCAGTAATAGAAACGCTACTTCTCACACAGTACGTTGAGCAGCGCCAACGTCTTCTAGCAGACACCTCTTGTAATGGCCTATTGACATGGCTTTTGAGACTACACACCCTTAGCCCACCTCTGGAAGGCGTTGCATCTAGCAGTATGCGTACATGTTCGATCTGAGCCCCAAAAACTGCACGATCTTCAAACTATTTGCCTCTTCTTTCATTTGCCGATATATATCCTTCTGATTTTGACGTGTTATTCCTGCAGGATTATCGGCTGTATATCCAAATGTGTCGATTTCTTCGTGATTGTACGTAACTACTTAATATGGATCGCAGCTTTGACCCAACAGATGAAACTGTCTGTATTCACATAAAGCAGCTTGTGATCGGCGAAGTCTTTCCAGAATCGTGGTGGAATTGGTACATGTGCAGTTTCTAGAGGTCCAGAGGTCCAGAACGCACGTCCTGATATAGAAAAACTTCGTGAACTGCACTGAAACGTGAGCCATCCCCTTAGCGACTAGACCCTCATTTACGATGGTGCCCCACTTGAAATTTGTCCTGCTGATGTTATCTCTTGCTCTATAACACCCATCCCAACGGAAAACTAAATAAATATTCTCTAACGTTTTCCATTACATAAACGTACTCCTTCATCCAGCAATGCTGCGTGAAAGAGATCCTGCAGCTGATTCTAACGAGCTCCATTCATGTGAATTGCTGGAGATTTTTGTAGTGTAGAATATGTCGATGCTTATTCCTCAGCGTTGTCAACAGATTCAGGATAGAACCATTGTGCTCTGGACACAAGTCGTCTTGCTCGTTTTGCACGTGTGCTAGATACGCCAGTTCTGCCTCCAGAACGTTTTCTTCAACAGCGTCCGCAGCCACCTCATCGATCTTTTCCTTTGTCGATTTCCTCTTCAGGCAGCCATCTGAACACTAAAAATGGCAGAATTTTTTGCATTGACTGCCATTATAGGATTATAGGTTTCTTGAAGGCAAGTAATCGTCAAATGGCCTGCACTCATCCGTTGGTTATTCGCCTTGGCGTACCTGTGCACGCTCTGGCAAATTTCCTGGAGAATCATTCATACGAAGAAGAGCACATCAACATTTCTCAACAGTTTGATGATCTTCTTAACAATGTGCCCCACGAAAGTTTTAGCACGGTGTAATCGAAGGCAGGACTCAAAGTGTATCTGCCAGACATAAACCCCAGAGTTTCCCGAAACTGTTCCCGAGCAAGTGTGTAACGGTGTTCATGGATAATTTCTCATATTCTCTTATATCAGCGAGTACTAATTCCTGCGACACTCATCACATGCTCATACACTGCAGCCGTCATGGCAGTGCCCATTAGTATACTCAAGAATGGGGTTATGTTGGACAATGTGGTTTGGTGCATTCTCTCCACCGAATCGAGGTATTCGTATGGAAAGAGCACCTTCTTCATCACAAACGGAAACATTGCATCATTGGGATATGTGGCCCTGGTAGTATATGAGAATGCTTCTGATGCATTATCTCAATAAGTTTCTCAAGAGACATGTGCTTGAAGCGAGGGGAATCTAGGAATCGAAGCGATATTTCTGTTGCGACAATCTTGGAAACGGAAATGTAATTTACAGTGGTATAGGTCCAAGATGAGTGTGAGGTGGTTCAGGGCGCGTAGTGTCGACTGCTTTGGCAAACGAGCTGGTGTCATCGGCCCATACCACAGTGATTATGATGAACCGCGCTGTGGTGGTGTTTGCTGGTGTGACGAATGAAGTCGTATGTGTCCATCAGATCTGCAACAGAAGAAGAAGAATGAGAAATTAACTATCAGACTGCAGCTATAACGAGCATAAACTAATATAGAAAAAAAACGTATTGAATATAGACCTGTAACCTCACTAGAATCACCTCAGAGACTCTTATTAGCCCCTGATGAGCCATAATATCCATTATGGTGCTTCATCTCTGCTGATTCTGTCGGCACTGTTGATGTTTCTGCGAGCAAGCCTCAAACTAGAGTTACTTCTCACACTGAAACGACTAGTATTTATAACCGAAAACCACATACCTTTCCCTATTTCCACCAATAGGAAACGAGTATATCTCTAGCCACGTGGACTTTGGCAGGATAACACCGGATCACCGGTGTGATTAGATAATACTATTGCGAGGTGCCGGGGCTAGCAGTGTATTTAACACTAAATTCTTCTAGAATCTTCATGTATAAATGATGCTCTAAGCCCCCCTATTCTTACTCCGACTTTTGCTGTTGCACATGGATTAAAAAGAAACGCGAACTGACTGTAATCGACCCTGCAAGTGGAGTAGAAAAGAGTTTGGCACCTGCAATAATTTAATTTGATAAATAAGTTAAATAAAGGAACGTTTCATTAACGTAGTGATAAATGAAAGGGTTGCTCTACCGATTAACCAAATGAAATTTCTGTCCAAAATAACAACATGATTTATTATGACTAAAATCAAAATACATGAAACATTTGCAATACATCAAATTGGCTCAAATTGGAAACTCAAATAAATGCTGTGAAGGTGAAGTTGTCCCTAAACTAGATTGTGACATTTATGACGAAGTGGTATGTGGAGCCAACTCCTTGCAACTCAAATCCTTAGAGAAACACACAGCCAACCCAACATTAATTGCTGCTACAGTAGTGAGAACTCAGACAATGAACACCCAAGACAGAACAAAGTTAGAAAATGACGAACAGGCGCACTCTGCTGAGCTCTGATTATCACCTAGGAAAATCCCTATCTGCCGGTGCTGCGGACATACATTACCAAACTGTCTTCTTAACTGCCAGAACACGATCTGGCGTACCGGAGGCGATGGCTGGTTGCTTCGACGTCCCGTCGTGATGATAATGTCGCGAGTATAGCCCGAAACAAATTATCCTGGTCTGGTTGTTCCAGACTAAAGACTTCCTAGCAATACAAATGCGCCTCTGAGGGAGACGAAGAAGACTCGCCACACAATCACTGATGGTACAGTGATTGATTTTAACAAGCGAAGTCACACAGTAACTCTGATACAGTCAACTTTAGCCAAAACTGCTCAAGACAGACAACACAGGCCGCTTCTAAGCAGAACGCTCAACTGCCAACTGTACTTGGAAAGTTACACTGAAGTCGAAACTTCAGCAACTTCGTCAAGCAGTTACAGTTAAATAAAAGTATATTAGACAGCCAACAGAAGGCAGGCTCTTCAGAGCAGCGAGAGCTCAGTCTTGTAACCTACTCCCACCGAAAGGCGAGAGCCGACTACCACAAGAGCACCCATACAAACCGAACACAGAACATTCCCGCCCCCACGACAGTGGTCGTGGTTAAACGTTCCAGTCAGCAACTCCAAAACCGGCGGAAAATCCCACTCTATTGCCGAAGCACTACCATTCCACCAGTGGAGGTTCTTGGCGCCAATTTCTGCGCCGATTTTGCTACGTCACGGAGCTGTGCCCTGAGCAAGCCAATCACAGTCACGATTTTGAAGAAAACGCGGGAATTTGCCCGCCAAAACTGCATGGGAACACAAGTGATTCCCACGCTTCGCTGGTAGCCCGCCAGAAAGTGTTTTCGCTAAGTTTCTGCGAAGTAACGGAATCTCTAGCCCAGCCGCTCCTTCAGGCTCCTGCAGGCTTGTCTCCGCTGCTATGATGACAATGTCGGCGTCTGGAAAGCATTCACTCGACTCCCTCACACCTGTCGGCTTAACCCTTTCAAGATCAGCAGAGCCCACCTGTCACCGGACCACCCGAGTGACGAGTGATGCTGCGTGGGAAGACCGCGTGTTAAGGAATAGCGACTTTTCACCGCATGCAATTAGAGAGGGAAATCGAATTACTCAGAGGAAGATAGAAATATGAAAGGGGGCTTCTGCCACCTCTCACTATCTTCCAACGCTTACGACAGTGTTCTTGAACATAAGGTCATACTTCCGTGCAGGTGGTTGTGCTGGTACGCCATCTGGATGGAGCATCCACTGCTGAAAGAAGAGAATAACTTTTTGATATTCTGAGACTTGCTGTGAACCATGACCCAATCATCAGACACCGCTTTCATCCCTGTTCAAAGGATACCATACATATTTTAGAAACGAGCATTTTACAGGTGCCCACTAGCGCACAATCCATTGATGTAAACATGAGGGGTCACTCAGGGTCCGGTAGCTATCGCGGTACGCACCCTGTCCGTAATAATAATAATAATAATAATAACAATAATGGTAACAGAAGTGAGAATACGTTTTTACTCCGCCAGTGAGATAACACCTTAGAGCTGGGCAGCGTCAAGCAGCAGCGGTCTAATATTTCTCGCTTTACAGCTATCATATTCGGCTACAAGAAACTCTTCTCAGAGCAGTTGAGAAGGCACCAGTGGCAAGATGACGTAATGTGGTATGAGGAACTGATGACAGATGATTTGTTCTGTGTGGGTATCGTGAGAAAGATCTTCTAAATTGAAGTCATCAGTCCCCTAGAACTTAAAACTATTTAAACCTAACCAACCTAAGGACATCACACACATCCATGCCCAAGGCAGGATTCGAACCTGCGACCATAGCGGTCGCGAAACAGTGTATTTACTTGCATTTCAGCTAAAAGCATCTCTCAATAGCAGGCTATATTCCATTATTCAGAAGTGTTCATTACCAGCAGAATAGTAAACAGATGCTAAACGAAACAACAGACGAGGCACTCTGGAGATCTTCTGATCGCGCCTAACTTGGATGGCGGGTGAAGTGATTCGGCTGTAAGACCAGAGTTGGTTCGGTAGTCTCGGAAAACAGACATGTTGTCTGCGTTGGTCTGTATCGGTCGAGAATTTAATGAGCAATCTCTGGTTGTTTAGGTACGTAACTGAAAACAATTTGATGGTAACTACGCAAACAGACAGTTCATTTTTTTAATTTTTTTATGAACGTGTGAAGAATTGAAATTATTTGTGATTCATAAAGTGGAATATAACTCTGAAGATTCTCGTACTCAGCCAATAAAAAGCGAGTGGCATCCCGTATAAACATACTGTTTGAAAATATTATTATTCATACAACATGATTTCCTTGCTAGGAGTTTATTGCAGCCGCACGACCTACATACTGTTTTCTGCCCAGGGAACAACCACTATAGAACACTGATGATGATTATTAGAACTTCTTCATTCCACTGAGGACGCTTTTTTTTTTTTTTTTTTTTTTGTGGGGTTTAAGGGCGCTCAACTGCTGAGGTCATTAGCGCCCAGTCACTGTTGTTAGAGCACATGGAATCTAGTAAAACTCAAGGGGATGGGGGGGGGGGGACACCAGAAGGACCTGACAAAGATGCAGATAAAATAAGTAAAAAGGTTAGATGTCTTTGGACAAGCCAGTTAAAGTTATAAAACGCAGAATACGAGCAGCTGCTCGAGCGTCATCAGCTAAAACATCTGGTAAAGTAGATGGCAGGGACAGGACAACACGAAATTGACTAAAACGGGGACACAACAATAAAACATGGCGCACTGTTAATGCCTGACCACAAGGGCACTGCGGGGCTGGGTCACCGGAGAGCAGGTAGCGGTGGCTAAACCGGCAATGCCCAATCCGCAACCTGGTCAGAAGGACCTCCTCTCGCCGAGATGGTCGGGAGAAGGTTGTCCAAGCAGTTGGGAGCGGTTTTACTGCCCGGAGCTTGTTTCCTTGGAGGGATGACCAAGCATCCCACCACAACGACACAAGCCTCTTACATACATCCCCACGAACGTCAGATGACGGGACACAATGGGAGGCTGGCCGAGGCAGGAGGACTGCAGCCTTGGCTGCAGCATCTGCAGCCTCATTCCCAGGCACTCCTACATGTCCGGGAACCCACAGAAAGCTGACAGGAGAACCACTATCAGCGAAAGAATGGAGGGACTGCTGTATCCGTTGAATCAAGGGATGGACCGGATAAGGAGCTCCAAGGCTCTGAAGAGCACTGAGTGAGTCGGAGCAGAGTACATACGATGAATGGCGGTGGCGGCGGGCATACTGAACGGCCTGATGGAGAGCAAAAAGCTCGGCCGTAAAGCTGGAACATTGGTCGAGGAGCCGGTATTTAAAGGTGGCGGCCCCAACGGCAAAGGCACAGCCGACACCATCGTCAGTTTTGGAGCCATCGGTGTAAATAAAAGTGTGACCGGCAAGTCGAGCACGAAGTTCGACAAACCGTGAGCAATACACTGCAGCCGGAGTACCCTCCTTCGAAAGTGAGCTGAGGTCGAGATAAATATGAACCGGAGCCTGGAGTCAAGGTGGTGTCGGGCTCTCACCCTCTCTGAAGGTGGTAGGGAGGGCAAAATCCAATTGTCGAAGCAGGCGACGGAAGCGGACAACGGGGGGCAGCAGGGCAGACACATACAACCCGTACTGACGGTCGAGAGAATCGGCGAAGAAGGACTGGTAAGAGGGTTGGTCAGGCATAGACAACAGCCGGCAGGCATACCGACACAGCAGTACGTCGCGCCGGTAGGTCAATGGTAATTCGGCAGCTTCAGCATAAAGACTCTCGACAGGACTAGTGTAGAAGGCTCCGGTCGCAAGACGTATCCCCCAATGGTGGATGGAGTTGAGCCGGCGTAAGAGGGATGGCCGAGCGGACGAGTAGACGAAGCTCCCATAATCCAGCTTCGATCGGACAATGGACCGATACAAGGGAAGCAGGACAGTGCGATCCGCTCCCCAAGATGAACCGGTAAGATCTCTGAGGACATTAAGGGAACGTGTACAACGGGCCGCCATATAAGAGACATGTGGAGACCAACACAGTTTCCTGTCCAACGTGAGCCCTAGAAACTTAGTTGTTTCCACGAATGGGAGAACAACGGGACCGAGATGTAAGGATGGCGGAAGGAACGCTTTATATCGCCAAAAGTTGATACAAACCGTCTTCTCTTCAGAGAACCGGAAGCCATTTGCCACGCTCCATGAGTAGAGGCTGTCTAGACAACGCTAAAGGCAGCGCTCCAGGAGGCATGTTCTCTGGGCACTGCAGTAGATCGCGAAGTCATCGACAAAGACAGAGCCTGAGACATTAGGTGGAATACAATCCATAATTGGATTGATCGCGATGGCAAAAAGGGCTACGCTCAAGACGGAGCCCTGAGGCACTCCGTTCTCCTGGAGGAAGACGTCGGACAATACGGAACCCACACGTACCCTAAACTTTCGATCCGTTAAAAAGGAATCAATAAAAAGGGGCAGGCGACCGCGTAGGCCCCACCTGTGCATAGTGCGGAGGATACCTCCTCTCCAACAGGTATCATAAGCCTTCTTTAAGTCGAAGAACACGGCTACCGTTTGGCGCCTTCTCAAAAAGTTGTTCATGATGAATGTCGACAAGGTCACAAGGTGGTCAACAGCGGAGCGGCGGCGACGAAAGCGGCATTGGACATTAGTAAGTAGTCGTCGAGATTCAAGAATCCAGACTAACCGAGCATTAACCATGCGCTCCATCACCTTGCAGACACAGCTTGTAAGAGAAATGGGGCGGTAACTAGAAGGAAGGTGTCTATCCTTCCCGGGTTTGGGTATAGGAACAACGACAGCGTCACGCCAACGCATGGGCACCTGACCTTCGGTCCAGACGCGATTGTAGGTACGAAGAAGGAAGCTTTTGCCCGCCGGAGAAAGGTGTGCCAGCATCTGAACGTGAATGGCATCTGACCCCGGAGCAGAGGACCGGGACAGTGCAAGCGCACATTCGAGTTCCCACATAGTAAAGGGGGAATTATAAGTTTCCAGATTCAGTGAGTGGAAGGAAGGTCACCGAGCCTCTTCTGCCTCTTTCCCGGGAAGGAAGGCAGGGTGGTAATGGGCGGAGCTTGAAACCTCCGCGAAAAAGCGGCCAAAGGCGTTGGAGACAGCCACAGGATCAACAAGGACCTCATTACCTGAGGTCAGGCCAGGTACCGAGGAGTGGGCCTTAAATCCCGACAGCCGGCGCAGGCCACCCCATACGACGGAAGAGGGAGTAAAACTGTTAAAGGAGCTGGTGAAAGAGGCCCAACAAGCTTTTTTGCTGTCTTTGATGACTCTACGGCATTGCGCTCGGAGTCGTTTGTATTCAATACAAATCGCCAACGTAGGATGGCGGCGAAAGGTGCGTAAAGCACGTCGTCGAGCACGGATAGCGTCCTTACAAGCCTCGTTCCACCAGGGGACGGAAACGCGACGTGAAGAAGAGGTAATACGAGGAATGGAACTTTCGGCAGCATTGATGATAACAGCCGTGAGGTATTCGACCTGACTGTCACAACTGAGAAAATCGTGGTCCGGAAAGGTCGCCAGGGAGGAGTAAAGTCCCCAGTCAGCTTTCAGTATGTTCCAGCGCGAAGGACGTGGGGATGGGGTGTGGTGCAGGAGACGAACGACACAGGGGAAATGGTCGCTCGAATAGGTGTCAGAAAGGACATACCACTCGAACCGACGGGCAAGAGTGGTAGAACAGATCGACAGGTCCAAGTGGGAGTAGGTATGAGTAGAGTCCGAGAGGAAAGTCGGGGCGCCGGTATTGAGGCAGACAAGATTGAGATGGTTGAAGACATCCGCCAAGAGTGAGCCTCTTTGACAGGATGCAGGAGAGCCCCAAAGGGGATGATGGCATTGAAGTCGCAAAACTATAAAAACGGTGGGGGAAGCTGAACGATCAGGTGCATCATGTCAGCCCGACTAACAGCAGATGACGGTGGAGTGTAGATGGTACAAACTGAAAAAGTAAAAGCAGAAAGAGTAATGCGGACAGCTATTGCTTGGAGTGGAGTGGTCAATGGGATGGGATGGTAATAGACATCGTCCCGAACGAGCAACATGACCCCACCATGAGCTGGGGTACCGTCCACAGGGGTGAGGTCATACCGCTCCGAGGTATAGTGGGTAAAGGCAATACGGTCAGTCGGGCGCAACTTGGTTTCCTGGAGACCTAGGACGAGCGGACAGTGCAGGCGGAGGAGCAGTTGTAATTCCTCCCGATTAGATCGAATACCTCGTATGTTCCAATGTAACAAGGCCATCGCTTAGTCAAAAAGTTGGGGGAACGAGACGGGGGAAGAGCTGGTCACCTCGACGGCCGCGGAGGGCCAGGTTGTGAGGGAACAACGCTACAACCGGCGGGAGGCGGATCCGGTTCCATCGAGTCGTCGCCAGCTGCGGCCGCTGTCCCTGGTTGTGTAGGAGGGGCAGCATCATTTGCCGACGAGAGGCCAGCTGAGCGCCTGGCAGCAGAGCATCCCGGCGAAACTGAGGACGGCCGGGAGCAGCGACTCACGGATGGAGCGTCAGACGAAACGCGCCGGGTGGAGAGGGGGATAAAGACTTCTTCTTGGAGGCCTTCTTGGAAGGCCGAGGAGGCACAGGGATGGTGAGCTGGACTCGAAGGAGGTCCTCACGCGCGGGGTCCGTTTTGGAACGCCAGACCTCGGAAGCTGGGGTCTGGAATGTTTCCCCGATGGACGCCTGAGAAGAGGATCGCTTCTCAGGTGACGGGGGGAGAGGAGGAGGAGGAAGGGTGGCCCCTGGGGCAGAGGGGGTGGGGGCCATGGGGGAGGAGGATTTGGAAGGGAGGGATGTGGGAGGCGGAGGCAGAGCCCCCTGATGGGTGGAGGAGGCAGAGGGGGGACAGGATAGGGGTGAGGATACCGCGGAAGGAGTGGACACAACTGAGGCAAACGAAGTGGTCAACGGCACGGGATGGAGGCGGTCATACTTCTTCCTGGCCTCAGAATAAGAGAGCCGATCCAAAGTTTTGAGTTCTTGTATCTTCTTCTCCTTCTGATATGCGGGGCAGTCTAAGGATCTAGGCGAGTGGATGCCAGGACAATTAATGCACTGAGGTGGTGGGGTGCATGTATGTTCCTCACGAAGGGGACGTCCACAATCGCCACAAAGGGGCTCAGCCTCACACCGTGATGGCATGTGCCCAAAGCGCAAACACCGAAAACAGCGCATAGGAGGCGGGACATAAGGTCGCACGTCGCACCGGTAGCACATCACCATTACCTTCTCCGGGAGAACGTCCCCCTCAAAGGCGAGGATAAAGGCCCCGGTGTCGATACGACGGTCTTTGGGGCCGCGCTGGACTCGCCGGACGAAATGCACGCCTCGGCGCTCCAGGTTGGCTCTGAGCTCCTCATCAGATTGTAGCAGGAGGTCACAATGAAAAATAACCCCCTGCGTCCTATTTAGTGCCAGATGCGAGACAATGGACACTGGGGTGTCCCCTAGGCGGTCGCACGCCTGGAGCGCCGCCGACTGTGTGGCGGAGGTGGTCTTGATAAGAACGGACCCTGAACGCATCTTGCTGAGAGCCTCGATTTCCCCGAAGATGTCCTCAATGTGCTGAACAAAGAACATGGGCTTGGAGGTGGCGAACGTGCCCCCATCGGTTCGAGAACAGACCAAATAGCAGGGGAAGTACTTCGCCCCAAGCCGGCGGGCCTGTCCCTCCTCCCAGGGAGTGGCCAAGGGGGAAAGGGCAGGAGAACCAGAACTAGAAACGGTACCTTTTCTTTTGAAAGACTCGGCCACAGAGCGACCTGATACGTGTTGACGTTTCATCTGCGAAACGTCCGCCCCGATACCACCCACTCCGACCAAGGGCTCTCCCCAAGGGCGCCACCCAGCCTCAGCAAGGGCCACCTGGCAGGATGACTGTTGCCGGGAGTCCTGATGCCCCAAGGAGACGGGCATCTACTCCTTGGCCGACGTGGGGAGGGTGCAGCTCAGGTATCGACAGTACGATCCCTGTGTTGTCAGGGGGCTACAACCTAGAGGGTACATGACGACCCCACCACAATGGGCTGGCTACCGTGCTGGATTTCTGGTGCCATGGAAAGTCCATCATGATCACTGGTGCAGATGGGGACGCACTATGGGCTAACTTGGACAACCCATCAGGCGTTTAGGCACAATTTGAGGAATAGTTGGTATGGTTACAACGCCGGTACAATGCTGAGTGCCAAGGTCTTAGTGCACTTAGGACCAGTGGTACACCACGTAAGGTGTCCTTCCCCAGAAGGCTCGTACTTCTGTAGAATTTTGAAAAATGGAGGTCAAACCCCAAGGGGGACCATCACATGGAAGGCCGAAACGGTTCAAACTCCTTTTAGTCGCCTCTTACGACAGGCAGGAATACCTCGGGCCCATTCTTACCCCAGACCCACAGGGGGAACTCAGGACGCTGGACGCACATAGGCATCTCGCGTGTACTGCTGTCTTAGTACAAATGAGATCAGTGACACATCATTTGAGGTAACACAAAGCAAGCATGAAGGAGAAAAATTTTTGAGAGAAAGGGTTGATCACACGAAGGTATACATCACCGTCTCTCTCTCTCTCTCTCTCTCTCTCTCTCTTTCTCTTTCAACTTACCGTAACGGGTGCTCTCTTTCATCCAGACCCCACACACCACCCTGCGAGCTAAATCTGTAGAGAAAGCAACACGTCTGTATCATGTCATTGCTAGCCACTGGTCTGTGTAAAGAAAATACTATAAAACCGAGTGTTTTTATCAATTACACTGTGCGAGGAGCATTTATAAATCGTTCTGTGGTATTTTATACGAGTACAAGCTCAGCTCAAGTTTGCATAATCGATTCCCATATAAAATACTTAAGATTATAAATAAACAATATTTGGCATTAGACCCCACACCTCTTAAACACGGTTTAGTCGATTATCCGTCCAGGTAGAAAAAACCTGAGTAAATACTCGAAATGGTAGCACTTTCGGTCATATGCCCTAAGTGTGGGTGTAATTACACTTATCTGTGTGTGTGTGGATGCAATATTCATCGTCCACTTGCGTGTCTGTTCTCCAAATGAGATGTAGGTGTGGAATCAATAAACACTGCACAACTATTGTAATGTTCTGTTCTACAGCTGAATGATATGTGAGCACTGGTCACAGTGAACTGCCTGTTATGATAAGTCATAGTTCACCATGGTAGCTCATCGACTAGACCCCTGTTCGACATGTCAGAGGAATACAACATTGCGAATGGGTTTGCCACTGGACATTCAATGGCCATTGAGTAGCATGCCATAAATTACGATTGTGTACCTATTTCCATTCCTCTGATTATAGTGCCATCTGTGGAAAACGAAGAAAATGCTTCACACAAAACGTAGAATCCCAATTTGCAATAAAAGTTGGGGGTTCCCATTGAAGATTTCAATGTTGCCCTTCACTACCCATGCGTTGGGTGGGGAGGTATGTCGAGTGTGGTGTAGATGGATGCACCCCTCCATGACAAACAACTTGGAATTATATATTTTTATCCAATGTGTTGTTTTCGTGATATTTCAATGTCTTCAGTTAAAATTAACAATCCGTATGGAGTAGCCACACAGAGGCAGTGTACAGGTGTATACTGTGCAGTCTAAAAGTCTATCTGAGTAGGATTGTGCCCGAAGGCATTGGTATTGCACCATATATAGTGTACCAAGTATTCTTTCTGTCTATCATAAGATCAATGAGGGTGTATATAGTGCAGTATCAAAGTCTGTCTCAAGAGGATTCTGCCTGAGGGCATTGGTGTTGCATCACAGACAGTGTTCCAAGTATTCTTTCAGTCTATCATAAGATCAATGAGGTACATAGTGCACTGCAGCTGAAAATGGGACATCTGCATCATGAGGACAAATGGGTCAATTGTGAAAACGAGACTGGAAGTCTACTTTACACACACTATTCACTGCATGATTGAGTATGTGGCTAACTAATTTATTTGTAACTAGCAGATGTGTGTGTGTGGAGTATCTAGATGAACCACTTGTCATAGTTGTGTGTGAATGTGCATGCCTGATTGCACACCATGTATGCATATACAACGTGTACACACTAAATGTGAAAGTAAATATTGTATATATTTGTTGGAGTGTGTGTGTATGTGAGTGTGTGTGTGTGTGTGGTTTTTCTTCACCTGCTGTTGCTAGGCCTTATTTCCTACATATCTTCACTGTTACATAAAAAGAAGTTATTGTTTGTTACCATAATTCTCATAAAGTTCTTGATCAATTTACTTCAAATTTTTACATGATGCTTAATAAACATTCGGATGGACATGACCAATTTACTTCAGATTTTTACATAATAATCTAATAAGGTTTGCTTGATATAGGCTATATATTTTTAAATTTAAATAGTTATGGTTGATATATATATATATATATATATATATATATATATATATATATATTATTATTATTATTATTCACGTTTGGGCCCTACTGGACCACGCGAAGTACAATCACGGGGCATTCAGTTATTTTCTTTTAGACTTTCTCTCTGCCCAAATTGTTTTCATTCTCTCAGAATGAGCTCTTTTCCTTTCATCAGACCATGTGGTTCCAGTTTTCTTTGGTTTTTCAGCTTGACCAACTACCCAGTCATGAATTTTTTGCCTAAATAATTTTCTGTCTTGAATTTCATCTTGTTTTATATCTGCCTCTTTCATGTCCTCTTTTATAGCAGCAATCCATTTTATTGTCTCAAATTTAGCTTTACTTCGATTTTCGTAGAATTCCACTACTTGTTTAGTTAGTCTGGTAGCATCCATTCTTTTAATATGCCCATAAAATTTTAATCTGCGTTTTTTCATATCCGAATATATGCTGGTGTATTGTTGAATTTCACTATTTGCTCTTAGCCTGTATGTTCCTTGTTCAGTATATTTTGGACCTAGAATTTTTCTGATTACTTTTCTTTCTCTTTTTTGGATTTCTTGAATGTCCTTTTTTCTGTTTAAAATTAGCGTTTCAGCCCCATAAAGGCACTCTGGTTTTATGACCGTGTTGTAATGTCTCAATTTAGAGTACCTCGAGAGACATTTTTTGTTGTAGATGTCTTTTGTAAGTCTAAAAGCTGTCTCCATCTTTTGACAACGAATTTCATTTCCAATTTTTTCTAGACCAGTCTCTGAGATTGTTTCACCTAAATATTTGAATTGCGAAACTCTTTTGATTTTTCCATACTTAGTTTCCGAAAGTTTGGGTGCCAGTTTGTTGCTAGTCATATACTGTGTTTTTTCAAATGAGATTTGGAGACCTACTCTTTCTGCTGTTTCTTTAAGAATTTCTATTTGTTTCTGAGCAATTTGGATGTCCTGCGTTAGAATAACCAAGTCGTCTGCAAAGACCAAACAGTCTATTCGAATATTTGTTCGTCCTAATTTCACTGGTTGGTCAATTTTGAACTTCAATTTTCGTTCGCGCCACTCTTGTATTACTTTTTCTAGAACGCAGTTAAATAGCAATGGAGAGAGTCCATCACCTTGCCTCACGCCTGTTTTTATTTCAAAGGATTCTGAAATTTCTCCTCTGAACTTTACTTTTGATTTTGTACCAGTTAGCGTGTCTCTGATAATTGCCGTGGTTTTAGGATCCAGGCCTTGTTCTTTCACAATTTGGAAAAGAGATTCACGATCCACTGAGTCATAAGCCTTTCTAAAATCTACAAAGGTACAAACTAGTTTTTTATTGTAAATTTTTTGATGTCTGAGAATTAGTTTGAGGACTAAAATCTGTTCTGGGCGAGATCTATTTGGCCTGAAACCTGCTTGATATTCGCCAATTTTCCATTCAAGTTGTTGTTGTGCTCGGTTCAGAAGACATTGAGAGAGGATTTTGTATGTGACTGGAAGAAGAGAAATTCCTCTGTAATTATTAACATCAGTTTTGTCTCCCTTCTTATGAAGTGGGTGAATCAAGGCGGTTTTCCATTCATCAGGAATTTTTTCAGTTTGCCAAATGTTTTGCATGATTGAAGTAATTTCTTTAACGGTTTTTGGACCAGCTGCCTTTAAAAGTTCTGCAACAATTCCATCTTCACCAGATGCTTTGTTGTTTTTCAACCTATGAATTTCTTTAATGATTTCCTCTTCATTTGGTGCAAGTGAAACTGGATTGCATTGTTGGGGAATTTTTGGTGGAAATCTTTCTGTGGGCTCGGGCCAATTTAGAAGATTCTTAAAATATTTAGAAAGTTCTTTGCAATTTTCTTGGTTGTTAAGAGCCAACTGTCCATTTTCCTTCTTGAAGCAAAGATTCTGGGGTTGGTACCCCTTTATTTTGGTTTTAAAAGTTTTATAAAAATTTCTGGTATTGTATTTCTGAAAATCTTCTTCAATTTCTAAGAGTTGACTATTCTCATATTGTCTTTTTGTTTGTCTAATTAGTTTTGAAGTGTCTTTTCTAGTTGTCAGGAATGTATCATATGTGTCTTCTGTCTTGTTGCTATTCCATGCTTTAAATGTCTCTTGTCTGGCTTTGATTGCATGATCACAGTTTTCATTCCACCAAGCATGTTTCTTGTGTTTTCGTAAAGGAATTTGATCTTGAGCTGTTTTGATAATCTTGTGTTTGAGTTGTTCCCAATTTTGTGCACTTGTTTTGTCAAATTCGTCTGCTAATAATGATGGTTGGATTTTACTGGTGTCAAATTTGGGGATTAATGGTGTCCTTTTGTTGAAATTTTGGGGTTTTAGCTTTAGTTTCACACGGGTTAAGTAATGGTCTGAGTCAATATTGGCGCCTTTACGAACTTGAACATTTAAAATTTCTTTGTGACATGGATACGAGATTGCAATATGGTCAATTTGGAATTTACCTATGTCCTTGTTAGGTGATCGCCATGTCTTTTGTTTTGAAGGTTTTTTCTTAAAATGACTTGACATAATTTTGAGATTGAAATTTCTGCAAAATTCTACCAGCCTCTTTCCATTTTGATTGGTCCACTTATGTGCAGGGAATTCACCGACCGTTTTTCTAAATTTTCTCTCTTTCCCTAACTGTGCATTAAAATCACCCATTAAAATCTTTACATAATTTTGAGGAATTTTGGAGACTGTATTCTCTAACACTTCCCATGACTTATTTACTTTTTCTGGATTTGTTTTATTCTCCTGGTTGATAGGCATGTGTGCGTTAATTGAACAGTACATTTTATTTGCACATATCATGGAAATTGTCATTAGTCTGTTGTTTACTGGATTTACTTCGATTACGGAGCCAAGAATGTCTTGCGAAATTGCGAATGCAACACCCAGATGCGGAGTGTTTTTAAGAATTCTTTTGTCTGTTTTACTTTTAAACAATCGGTAGTTTCCAAAATCCATGGTATTCTCATCAGGCAACCTTGTTTCTTGCAGGGCTAAAATTTTGATATTTTGTTCTTTTAGTGTGTCTCCTAATTTATAGAGTTTTCCTGGTGTCAAGAGAGAGTTAATATTGATAGTTCCAAAAAATGTTTCGACCTTGGGCATGAGTCGGTCAAAAGACTTCGATTTCCTCTGGTTTGGGATATAGCGTTTCAGCCTAGTCTCCCCAGAATCCGATAGACTAGTTGCGCCACTGATGGCGGAGGATTTGTTACCACCTGGGGTAATTTTGTAATTACTAAAACGCTCCATAATAGTACTTAGAATCAAAGGGTTGAGCTCAGAAAAGCTCAGTGGTTAAGACTGGAGTGGTTAGTTCCAGAATTTGTATTACGGCCGCACCTCTGGTGAACAGACGCCGACCACAGTGCCGCTTGTTACAAGTCAGACGCAAGGTGGATTTATTGTATTATGTGCCTCTTCCGCTAGTTCCACCGTACCGAGATTCGTTCTCTCCGCCTTCACTACCGTTGAGGTCTTCGCTGTAACCCTAGCAAAGGGGCCCTGACAGAGTACTATCACCCGGGCCAGGTGAACTCTGGCTTTTTAAACGAGGTTGTTACTCCTCCCCCTCCTCCTTCCTCATCACTTGCATAATGAGGCCCCGGGCTTGGGACCGGTACAGCGGAGTTATATATATATATATATATATATATATATATATATATATATATATATATAAAGGCAAGTTACCAAAAATTTAAATATGTTCTTTACAATTTTACTTCAAATTGTCACACCATTACACCATGATCTGATAAACATGCAGACAATTGGAGGCTATATATTTTTTCATATAGGTAAAATATAAATATATTTGTAATATGTAAAGGGAAACTGTTGTTTGTAACAATATTCTTTCTAAGTTTTACACAGTTCTGTAATGAACATTCAGATAGATATACGCTGCATTTTAAAGCTAATATAACATATAAATACAGATAACACCTAAAGAGGAAAAGTTGTTAAACAAAATTAGGAAAGTTCTTGACTGTTTTACTTCAAATTTCTCCCCAATGCTCTAATGAATATATGGTTGGATATAAATGATATATTTAATATACATGACAGATATCTACATGTTGTTGTTGTTGTTGTTGTGGTCTTCAGTCCTGAGACTGGTTTGATGCAGCTCTCCGTGCCACCCTGTCCTGTGCAAGTTTCTTCATCTTCCAGTACCTATTGCAACCTACATCCTTCTGAATCTGCTTAGTGTATTTATCTCTTGGTCTCCCTCTACGATTTTTACCCTCCACGCTGCCCTCCAATGCTAAATTTGTGATCCCTTGATGCCTCAGAACATGTCCTACCAACCGGTCCTTCCTTCTTGTCAAGTTGTGCCACAAACTCCTCTTCTCCCCAATTCTATTCAATATCTCCTCATTAGATATGTGATCTACCCATCTCATCTTCAGCATTCTTCTGTAGAACCATATTTCGAAAGCTTCTCTTCCTGTCCAAACTTTTTATCGTCCATGTTTCACTTCCATACATGGCTACACTCCATACAAATACTTTCAGAAACGACTTCCTGTCACTTAAATCTATACTCGATGTTAACAAATTTCTCTTCTTCAGAAACGCTTTCCTTGCCATTGCCAGTCTACATTTTATATCTTCTCTACTTCGACCATCATCAGTTATTTTGCTCCCCAAATAGCAAAACTCCTTTACTACTTTAAGTGTCTCGTTTCCTAATCTAATTCCCTCAGCATCATCCGACTTCATTCGACTACATTCCATTATCCTCGTTTTGCTTTTGTTGATGTTCATCTTATATCCTCCTTTCACGAGAATGTCTATTCCATACAACTGCTCTTCCAAGTCCTTTGCTGTCTCTGACGGAATTACAATGTCATCGGCGAAACTCAAAGTTTTTATTTCTTCTCCATGGATTTTAATACCTACTCCGAATTTTTCTTTTGTTTCCTTTACTGCTTGCTCAATATACAGATTGAATAACATCGGGGAGAGGCTACAGCCCTGTCTCTTTTCCCAACCACTCCTTCCCTTTCATGTCCCTCGACTCTTATAACTGCCATCTGGTTTCTGTACAAATTGTAAACAGCTTTTCGCTCCCTGTATTTTACCCCTGCCACCTTCAGAATTTGGAAGAGAGTATTCCAGTTAACATTGTCAAAAGCTTTCTCTAAGTCTACAAATGCTAGAAACGTAGGTTTGACTTTCCTTAATCTTTCTTCTAAGATAAGTCGTAAGGTCGGTATTGCCTCACGTGTTCCAACATTTCTGCGGAATCCAAACTGATCTTCCCCGAGGTCGGCTTCTACCAGTTTCTCCATTCGTCTGTACAGAATTCGCGTTAGTATTTTGCAGCTGTGACTTATCAAACTGATAGTTCGATAATTTTCACATCTGTCAACGCCTGCTTTCTTTGGGATTGGAATTATTATATTCTTCTTGAATTCTGAGGGTATTTCACCTGTCTCATACATCTTGTTCACCAGATGGTAGAGTTTTGTGAGGACTGGCTCTCCCAAGGCCGTCAGTAGTTCTAATGGAATGTTGTCTTCTCCCGGGTCCTTGTTTCGGCTCAGGTCTTTCAGTGCTCTGTCAAACCCTTCACGCAGTATCGCATCTCCCATTTCATCTTCATCTTCATTCTCTTCCATTTCCATAATATTGTCCTCAAGTACATCGCCCTTGTGTAGACCCTCTATATACTCCTTCCATCTTACTGCTTTCCCTTCTTTGCTTAGAACTGGGTTTCCATCTGAGCTCTTGATATTCATACAAGTGGTTCTCTTTTCTGCAAAGGTCTCTTTAATTTTCCTGTAGGCAGTATCTATCTTACCCCTAGTGAGATAAGCCTCTCCATCCTTACATTTGTCCTCTAGCCATCCCTGCTTACCCATTTTGCACTTCCTGTCGATCTCATTTTTGAGACGTTTGTATTCCTTTTTGCCTGCTTCATTTACTGCATTTTTATATTTTCTCCTTTCATCAATTAAATTCAATATTTCTTCTGTTACCCAAGGATTTCTACTAGCCCTCGTCTTTTTACCTACTTGATCCTCTGCTGCCTTCACTACTTCATCCCTCAGAGCTACCCATTCTTCTTCTACTGTACGTCTTTCCCCCACTGCTGCCAATTGTTCCCTTATGCTCTCCCTGAAACTCTGTACAACCTCTGGTTTAGTCAGCTTATCCAGGTCCCATCTCCTTAAATTCCCTCCTTCTTGCAGTTTCTTCAATTTCAGCATGCAGTTTATAACCAATAGATTGTGGTCAGAGTCCACATCTGCCCCTGGAAACGTCTTACAATTTAAAACCTGGTTCCTAAATCTCTGTCCTACCATTATATAATCTATCTGATACCTTTTAGTATCTCTGGGATTCTTCCATGCATACAACCTTCTTTTATGATTCTTGAACCAAGTGATAGCTTTGATTAAGTTATGCTCAGTGCAAAATTCTACCAGACAGCTTCCTCTTTCATTTCTTAGCCTCAATCCATGTTCACCTATTATGTTTCCTTCTCTCCCTTTTCCTACACTCGAATTCCAGTCACCCATGACTATTAAATTTTCGTCTCCCTTAACTATCTGAATAATTTCTTTTATCTCATCATACATTTCATCAATTTCTTCATCATCTGCAGAGCTAGTTGGCATATAAATTTATACTATTGTAGTAGGCGTGGGCTTCGTGTCTATCTTGGCCACAATAATGCGTTCACTATACTGTTTGTAGTAGCTTACCCGCACGCCTATTTTTTTATTCATTATTAAACCTACTCCTGCATTACCTCTATTTGATTTTGTATTTATAACCCTGTATTCACCTGACCAAAAGTCTTGTTCCTCCTGCCACCGAACTTCACTAATTCCCGCTATATCTAACTTTAACCTATCCATTTCCCTTTTTAAATTTTCTAACCTACGTGCTCGATTAAGGGATCTTACATTCCACGCTCCGATCCGTAGAACGCCAGTTATATTTTTCCTGATAACAACGTCCTCTTGAGTAGTCCCCGCCCGGAGATGCGAATGGGGGAGTATTTTACCTCTGGAATATTTTACCCAAGAGGACGCCATCATCATTTGACCATACAGTGAAGCTGCATGCCCTCGGGAAAAATTGCGGCTGTAGTTTCCCTTGCCTTCAGCCGTTCGCAGTACCAGCACAGCAAGGCCGTTTTAGTTATTGTTACAAGGCCAGATCAGTCAATCATCCAGACTGTTGCCCCTGCAACTACCGAAAAGGCTGCTGCCCCTCTTCAGGAACCATACGTTTGTCTGGCCTCTCAACAGATACCCCTCCGTTGTGGTTGCACCTACGGTACGGCCATCTGTATCGCTGAGTCACGCAAGCCTTCCCACCAACGGCAAGGTCCATGGTGCATGGATATACAATTTATAAAGACATAATGTTATTATCAAAAGTCTTGAAAATTTCTCGGCTGATTTACTTTGTATTTTTACAGGATACTATAATGAACATAGAGATGCACATAAGATAAATTTTTTAAAACAAAAATGTGTAGTTTTTTTGTTAAAACCGATAGTGAGAAAAAAATACTATGCTGTCTTGCAAAAATGCATGGTTTTTGGTTGCCTTCTCGCACACAGTTTTTAACTACGATAGAAGGGCGTTTAAGCCATGAGACAAATTGCTTCTCCGGTATGTATTTTTTCTTGTTGTTTATAATTTTACACAAAATTTGTATACACAACAGTCTGCTATTTTGTTTTCTTTGAAGCAGTCGGCTTTAACAGAAAGCAGAAAAGCTGTATTAACGACTGACTTTCTAGTCCTACCAGTTTGCACATTAAAACTACATGAAATCCTGCCACTGAAGCTAACATTCTCAGAGGATCAGCAGCTGGAGAGACCTCTCTTGTATCCCATATACCAATGATCTCAACTGATTTAGTCACTCATTTTGAAGAGTTTTAATTCCCAGCTGAAGTTTTATTTGCAATAACGATAAGCTAGTTCAGGGTCAGAGAGAGTAATGAAGAAGTGACAGACAGAGAGAGGCAAATGGACATAGTGGGGGGGGGGGGGGGGAAGTAGATGGACAGAGAGAGGAGGTAGGAGATGGAGAGGAAGAGTGGGAAGGAGGAGATGGGGAGGGAGAGTGGGGCAAGAGGAGATGAACAGTGACAGGAGAAAGGAGGAGATTAGGGAGCATATCCAACTGCCATACATATGTGTTTTGCAGTTGCAAAGCATTGCCAGATTCACTAATATTGTATGTACAAAAAATGATCAGAAAGGTATCATTAAAATGGTAATATTATATATAGAATGATCAGCACGAAAATGTAAATATTATGTACAGAATGAGAAACAACAAATTCAAATGGAACCGTATTTAAATTTTGAATGTACCTCTTATTATTAGGAATGTACATAAATCTTCAGAAAAAATAATAACTTTCTAAATAAAACCAATGTATATACTTAACAAACACTAACTGTGTAAGCAATCCACCAAAAAATTCTAAAAAAGAATTAGATTATCTAATTATAAGGAAAAACTATCTTTGTAGAAAAACCACTGTATGTATGTCGCCATAAGGGTATAACTTTGTAAGTAAAGGAAAATTTGCTAGTAAACAATGAAAAATTATTCTAAGAAAACTATATAAGAAAGAAATTGTTAATAATAAACCATTAGTTAATTTGTTGTACAATTATTATTATTACCAAACCCTTCCAAAACAGAATTTATTGTTTATTTGTTTATAACAAATGTGAACCTGTTCTCAAGGTGCATAGATGACGAATGAAGAGTCCTGCACAAGTGAACTAGTTATAAACTATGATAAAAGGGATGGGGAGCTCGAATCTTATTGACCCAGGAGAAGGGGGAAGGATTTCCCAGCCTTTCTTGTGTTCCCATTGGTCCTGGTGCTCCCCAAGACTTTTATATTATGTGACTGGTTTTACGTTACATCATGATCTAGTGCACTTGCCTAAAAGTGTACGATTAGGACAAGCGTTCTCCTGAATGACTGGATGACCTTGGTCATTTGCCAGTGATTCTGAGAGAGGAGGGGGGGGGGGGAGGAGGGAAGGGAAACGGAGTGGGTGGTAACTTGAAAATAATCAGCACAAATGTGCAACTTGGTACGAGGAGAATTTATCAGTGACATGGAGACAAGATCGTTATCTTGGCTAGAAAAGCCCTGCCTATCTTCTGTCTCTTAAATCACGTTACCTGTCCCTTAAAAAAATTAACTAAAAAATCTACTAATGCTGTCCTACTCAGGATCAACCACAAGCCCATTTTAAAGTTGTCAGTTCTCTACAAGCCTTCCTGTATTTCGCTACAGTACAAGAAGCATTCACTATCGATCTACCACAACGAATTCATCTACAAATTTTTTACTATTTTTACTGTAGATTATTTCAGTTCTATTGTAAAAGATTTTCACCCATAATTAGAAGAAAAATTTATCATTTTATCCAATCGTTACAGAATATTATCTGCACTAGAGTCAAACATCACAGCAGGAAAATAAAGGTAACTGTGACATATTTAATTCAGTCTATTGTTTCTTAGGTTTCCTGGGTTAAAGATCTGGGACAGCACTCTAGTTTTCGCGATATTGTGGCATTATTGTCTCGTACTGCATCCTGCAGCACGAAAGTGCTCAGTGACCTTTCAAATTTTCATTTTAAAAGAAAATTATTATTTTTAGACAATTGTACTCGACGAAACAAAAACAATACAGTGATTAATGTGTATTATTGTCTCATTGCTTAAGGACTCTATGATTCCAATCACCATTATTTGCTTATTCCTGGCCATACCTATTTACCCAGGGATCGAGATTTTGGCACTATAGGAATGAAACTAAGAAAAGAGAGGTCGTATTAACAGACCTAACCAATATGAAACTGTGGAAAATGACGGAGTCAAAGATTCGTTTAAGGACATTTGAATGAAAACAGAAGATATCAGAGATTTTGAATAGTTAAACAATGAAATAGTAAAGCGTGGAACTGCAATAACTGGTGCTAGCTTTAATAGCATAAAAATAAATGCTCTGAAATTTCACTGACAATAAGACATGCTCTTCTTCATATACACGTGTTGTGAAATAGAACAGTGGCAGCAATTGGAACTCTTCAAGAAGACGATGTTAGGTCACTTAAAAACCAGAAGGGACTGATCATCCTTACATCACTAAGCTTCTTGAAGAAATCTCATTACTCTATCCATTCAGACGGCTCATATCATCTGTAAAGTCAGAAGACCTCATTGCAATAATGCCATACATTCCCCAGACTTTCATGGTTTATACCAAAAACTAAAATCTACAGAGACCTTGCACATTGAAGATACACTAGAGAAGACGTGAATCTTAAATGATTTACACTCAGTGTTTAACCCAGGACATAACTCCTTGACATGCCAGTATAAAATGTTTGGTTCTCTATACAGAAACGGTACCGTGAGTAAGTGTTCAAAATAAATGCTTTTTATTTGGCATTTATATTTTTGCGTACTTACAGCATGCAAATACGAACTTCAGTGATGTTCGCTTGGGGCCGGACTGTACATATCGGTACGATTTACTAGAGGAAATCCCTCAGGATGGGTGCAAAATAGTTTGTTCACCAAATGGTTCGTTCACTTCATTGCGAAAACGTGTCCGACTGAACAAAGGCCTGTTCTCCTCATCTTGGATGGTCATTATAGCCACGTTCGAAATCAAGATGTGACTGACTTGGCTGAAGAACACAACGTGACTATCACTTCCTTCACATTGCACCCACAAACTGCAGCCTGTAGATAAGACGTTCATAATACCTCTGAAAACGTACTACAGGGAGGCAGTGAGAGTATGGTTGCGTCACAATGGGCGTCCTCTCATACTTTTCGACGTAATGGAGGTTTTTGGCCAAGCCTCCCTTCGTACCCAATCACCCGAGATAACAGTAAACAGATTCAAAGTAACTGAGTTATACCCTATGAATCGTTACATCTTCTACGATGCTGATTTCATAGCTGCTAAGTTGTTTGCAGGAAAAACTTGCTACACAGTGGAACATAGACCTAATGTTTCTGAACCATATGCTCCTCTACTTGTTATCTCTGGACCATCGACAAGATCTGCTTCTTCTTCGACTTATCCTGATGTACAGTCACATCGAACTTTAGCTATGCCAATTGATGAAGCCAGTGAAACGTCGGGAAGTTCTCCATTCGACATATCTCCTGTCCCCAACTTTAAGAAGAGAACCACAATGCGGGGACGAGAAGCAACAACCGCCTGCCACATCACTGGAACGCCACACAAAGATCAGTTGACAAAGTCGCTTGACAAGTGCTATCGACGTCGTTGAGTTTCTCTGGGGTTAGAGGCCGCCCTGCAGACAGAGGTGCAAAATCCAAAGGCCTTCAAACAAAATAAATTTGTTCCACAAAACTATCTGATTCATCGTCAGACGCTTCAGACTCCTGAAGCCCTTACCTTGTGGCCAGCGATAATGATCTTGATGTGGATGATGGGGAAAAACCAGACTTAAGCGATGCAAGATGTATCTTTTGTGTTATGTGCCAAATGTGGGCACACTTAGATTGCGATCGAGCTGAAGGAGCTACTTACTTTTGCGATTACTGTAAATAATTTCAGATTTCATGCACAAATGTACGAAAGTTGCTTTTTGTAGACCAGTCAACCATTTTGTATTGTTTTAACCCATTTCATTAAGATACTTCAAAAGATTTATTGCTCCTTTTTGTGGATGCCCGTATTTCCACCGTCTTTTTTTAAGTTCCATTTTACAAGTTTTTTGTAAATCTTTGTTTTCGAAAAGAAATAATGGATACTAACCATTATATCGCCTCTCAACATTTCTTAAACTTGTTATAGTTGTTAATGAAGGTATATAATCTGGAATTTTTACAAAAGAAGGTATCTTTAAGGCAAAAGCAAAAGAGGGTGTCCATATTTACAGATTTTCCTCTATCATTTTGGACGTACATTTAACTTTGCGAGACTTGGTTGCCTCGAAAATGGGTATTAACACGAAACCGGTCACCTAATGAAAAAAACACCTATTTTATTCCTCACTCTGGCCATCTTTTGCATCCTTTTTTGTATTTTTTCCTCTTGAATAATTTACCTAATAATACGTTACGCAGTAAAAACTTAACCCTTTATTGCACAAGTAACACTTCAAAGCAGCGATTTACAGAATTAAATTTGTCTCCATTTCATGTCAAAGTTTCACAGCTCCTTTCATCAGCAAACGCCTCAATTGTACTTTAAAAGTGAAAGACTTGGTACTCGTGTTTTTTCTTAAAGTTATAATTTCCCGTATGATTATGCTTGAAGATAAAAGCGTGTGTGAAACACGGGGTAGAGTATTAAACGAGCTATAATGAAGTGGCAAGCGGCAGGCAACTTATTATCAATTGAAGCAATTTTAATTGCAAGTCCTACAGACAAGCAAATTAATATTGTGATGGAAAATTGATGGTATAAATAGTGATGAATACTTCAGAGTGATTTTGTGCACAACTTTAATAGGCGACGCCATATACGGGCCACATAACGGCGAAATGAATAATAAAATGTCAGTCTAGTATGCTTTCGTTTTTGTTAGAACACAGTGCGATTTAAGCTTTATTAATGCCGTATATATATATATATATATATATATATATATATATATATATATCTGCCCCAGTATGCAGCCGACATAAAATCTCCGATATTTGCCAGGGGAGAATCGTGAGCCATAAACTGAAGCCATCCTGCCTTTAGAGGCAACTGGCGGTTATTATCGGTGTAATTAAGCGAACTCACCCTACAGTGGCTACTGCTTAAAGTTAGAAAAAATGCTTCAAAAAGGGGAATTAACGTTTAACGGCTTGTCAAGTGCGGGATGCAGTTGCAACAGTGCCCACAGCCATGATAAACTTCTTGACAGAAATAACTTCCCTGCTTTGGCTGTTATTCATTTCCATTTTGCTCTTAGTAACAGTTCGAAGTGGCCACGCACGCGTCCGCAGAAAATTTCCCAAGAGAGGGTAAAATTCAGAAGTTTCGTTTTTTTACGTAAACGAGGTTTAAATGTGTTGTGCCCCAGGTACTGAATTTGACAGGAAGCGTAGGAAACTCATTGTACCTCAAGTTAGTTGATACTTATCACAGTAGTATTTTTAAGATAGAGCACATTGTTATGGAAACAATAAGCATAGTCGGCTGTATATACAAAGTACATAGTTCCCTGTTATTAATATGAATGCGGATGCCACCTTCCTGATTCGACGATCTAAAATTTTATCCTCATGTGATTACATCCATGAAATAAACTTAGAAAATATTTGCTAAAGTATTTATTTATAGTCCCATAATGTTGAATGAATCGAAAGTACAAAACCTGTAACAGAAATAAGTCACGTTTCTTGTAGTGGCCATTTTCCCAGCAGCTGCATATAAATTGCAGTTGTTTCAAAGAAAATGCCTTTTTTTGCATGCTGCACATCGAAATTTTTATTTTCATTTATGCACCCAAATGCGTTTCGCCTTTTTTACAAGGCATCTTCAGTGGGTGTCAGGTAACATCTAATTCATTGCATCCAAGCAAACTGCTTTTTCTCATCTGGCAACCAGGTGGACATCTTACAGTTCACTTTCAGTTCACTGTTTACGTTACACCCTGAATGTCAATAAATGAAACATATTGCGCATACGCAGGAAAAGAAATCCGCTACTGTACAGCTACACTATTGATAACAAATTGCTGGAAACAGTTTCTAAGATAATCTAGGAATATCAGTCCAGGGCGACCTTATGTGGAATGACCACAGAAAGCAAATAGTATGAAAGCAGATGCCAGACTGAGATTCACAGGAAGCGTCTTAAGGAAATGTAACTCATCCGCTAATGAATTGGCTTACAAGGCGCTTGTTCGTCGATTCCTGAGTATTGCAGATCAGTCTGGGTCCGTTACCAGGCAGGACTCGTACAAGAGTTACAGAAGATCCAGCGAAGGGTAGCGCGTTTCGACGCGGGATCGTTTAGGTGGCGAGAGAGAGTCACGGATGTGCTCAACAAACTCCATAGGCAGACGCTGCAAGAGAGGCGATATGCATCACGTTGAGGTTTACTACTGAAATTTTGGGAGAGTACTTTCCGGAAAGGGTCGGACAACATATTACTTCCTCCCACATACATCTCGAGAAATGACCACGGCGAGAAAATTCGAGAAATTAGAGCCAATACCGAGGTTCACCGACAATCTTTCCTCCCAAACGCTATTCGCGAGTGGAACAGGGAAGGAGGTTAGTGACGCCCGAAGTACCCTCCGGCACACAGTCAGGTGGCTTGTGGAGTACGATGCAGGCGCAGATGTAGGTCCGATTTTTTACAACCTGGGACTGAACAAAGGCAGTTCTCGTCTCTAGATTGTCACTTCATTGCGCATCTGTGGCAACTGTACTGCAGACTAGGTGACTGATTGTGGAGCTATGTTACACCCCAAAGAGCTGAGAAGATTCCAGTTCCTGGAGACGAGATCTTTCCGACATTGAAATTTTCCACGTTTTCGACTTCTAGCGCATGGAGTAGGACTTTTCTATTGAAGCATCTGGATTCATAGATTAAGTACTGAAGGCTGTGTTCTTTAGAGTCTACTTCAATAGCGCTGTTGTGTAAAATTGAAAGTAGATTTTGAAAGCTATCACGGGTCTCCTTTGTCGACAGAAAAACGGTGAACTACTGTTGAGACTATGGAGGAAGGAGACGGGACACTATTTAGGAATAAGGGGACGTCTGGCAGGCATGTGCAGTGCTGCGATGCTTATGTTGTGCTAGGAATCCACGTTTCACGGTTTTAGATAGGTCCCGTTCTGAAGCTGGAAGATGTTTCTACGAGGAAGAGGCAGAGTATAATTTTAAGCATATGTATGATAACTGCTTGGCGGCGTGGTGAATCTGTTTGAGAAACTATACAGCCCCAGGGGCGGTAGTAATACGCGGCCATGGGAAAAGGGGAGGGAGGGGGGGGGGGGCGCCTCAGCCGCTCCAGGCGAGACACGAATGGAAAAACTGGTAGAAGCCGACCTCGGGGAGGATCAGTTTGGATTCCGTAGAAATGTTGGAACACGTGAGGCAATACTAACCTTACGACTTATCTTAGAAGAAACATTAAGAAAAGGCAAACCTACGTTTCTAGCATTTGTAGACTTAGAGAAAGCTTTTGACAATGTTGACTGCAATACTCTCTTTCAAATTCTGAAGGTGGCAGGGGTAATATACAGGCAGCGAAAGGCTATTTACAATTTGTATAGAAACCAAATGGCAGTTACAAAAGTTGAGGGGCATGAAAGGGAAGCAGTGGTTGGGAAGGGAGTGAGACAGGGTTGAAGCCTCTCCCCGACGTTATTCAATCTGTATATTGAGCAAGCAGTGAAGGAAACAAAAGAAAAATTCGGAGTAGGTATTAAAATCCATGGAAAAGAAATAAAAACTTTGAGGTTCGCCGATGACATCGTAATTCTGTCAGAGACAGCAAAGGACTTGGAAGAGCAGTTGGGGTATAAGATGAACATCAACAAAAGCAAAACGAGGATAATGGAATGTAGTCGAATTAAGTCGGGTGATGCGGAGGGAATTAGATTAGGAAATGAGACATTTAAAGTAGTAAAGGAGTTTTGCTATTTGGGGAGCAAAATAACTGATGATGGTCGAAGTAGAGAGGATATAAAATGTAGACTGGCAATGGCAAGGAAAGCGTTTCTGAAGAAGAGAAATTTGTTAACATCGAGTATAAAGTGTCAGGAAGTCGTTTCTGAAAGTATTTGTATGGAGTGTAGCCATGTATGGAAGTGAAACATGGACGATAAATAGTTTAGACAAGAAGAGAATAGAAGCTTTCGAAATGTAGTGCTACAGAAGAATGCTGAAGGTTAGATGGGTAGATCACATAACTAATGAGGAGGTATTGAACAGAATTGGGGAGAAGAGGAGTTTGTGGCACAACTTGACTAGAAGAAGGGATCGGTTGGTAGGACATGTTCTGGGGCATCAAGGGATCACCAATTTAGTACTGGAGAGCAGCGTGGAGGGTAAAAATCGTAGAGAGACCAAGAGATGAATACACTAAGCAGATTTAGAAGGACGTAAGCTGCAGTATGTACTGGGAGATGAAGAAGCTTGCACAGGATAGAGTAACATGGAGAGCTGCATCAAACCAGTCTCAGGACTGAAGACTACAATAACAACACATGTGCAGGACATGTTCGAAGAAACACCGGAGTGTTGGACAATCTTAAAGGTGGTTAAGTTACAGCTTTTTGAGATTCGACAATAACTCACATCAAATACTGATGAAAATCTGAATACATTTGCTATCTCAAAAAGGTGAGACACATCCAATGAATCAACAGCGTATCAGTATCTTTAAAACAATAGAAGTTAACATGTCACAGCTAATACACATGTTCACAAAGAACCTCTGAATTAACAACTTTTAATCGCTTCAAGCGATTTCAACAATAACGCTGTCTGAGATGATAGCGTTGCACTATAGTTATCATCCCTGAAAGCTACGTATCTGTATCTATTTTATTTACTGATTTACGACGTCTTTTATATCGGTTTCATTAAACAAATGTTTGTAAGAACATCTCATTTTCCACATTTGCACACCGAATGAATACATAATCAAGACCTCTTATCTTGTCATACTTGTTTATTTATATACCGAACATTTAGTATTCTGCCAGTCACTTTGTGTAAATGTTGATCGCAAGTGCTATTAAAAAGTTGTGCTAATTTGAAACTGGCCAATAGCATATTTCAGTGGACATGGCAACTGAAAAGAGAACCAAAAGATGCTTCTTCCCAGAAGGCATAAATATTTGTTTAAATAATATTTAGCGATAATCTGTAGTCATTTAATGTGAGCGCACTAGCACATATTTATTTACGGACAAACCTTTGTTTATAGTTATTGAAATTATCTTAGTATGACAGAATATCTAAAGCATTCCTTTACTGAAATATTATTGTAACATATTAATTTAGTCTGAGAAGTGGTCATGTAAACCAAATCATGTCTGTAGAGCTTGAGAACGAATTAAGTGGAGACTGGGTCTTTCGAGTGAAGCGCTCAAAGGGGCAATTCTGGACACTTTGTGGCGAGTTCTGGAAGGAGACAGACTTGTCTAGAGTAACGTGCGCGATTCAGTTCATATAGGTGATTGCTTCTGGGCGGTGAACGGCCGCTACAATATTCTAACTTTTGGAGAGACTTAATGTACCGAGAGATCTCAATACCGCTTGATTTACGGAACTGAGAACAGGCTGAGTATGAGTTACTATTCATCTTATCGCATGTGTTGCTTTGTGAATCAACATGTTGAATCTTCAACTTTTTGAGTTCGCCAATCATTCGCTTATTGTGATCACGATATGTACTTAGTTTTCGAGAGTTTTTGATGTTTTCTTTGGGGATTATGCTAAAATTCTCGTAACGCTCTCCACTTCACTGCATTTGATAAGGGTATTTTTGTCTGTATTTTAACCGAATATCATAGGACCACTTCCTGTTAGTTGAGATGTCCGTTCTTGAATAAACATTATTCAACATAATTCTCTGCCGTCTTCATCAATTACAGACGTTAGGATAAACCACTCCTTATTAAATTATTAGTTTGTCTTTCATTTTATTTTTCTGTGTATTTCATTAAGTTTCAGTTCTAGCCAGTGCATACACTATTTGACCACGGGTTATTATTTGCAGCGAATTAGCTGCGGAGCACGAACGTAGTCGTGCGCGGCACGTAACTATGACAACATCGAGATATTCTCTTAAATAGAGCTGTGCATAGCCCCACTAACTCAAGTACAAGTAACTGCAGGTGAAGTCGCAACGGGTTTGCTCGTATGGATTGCTGTTTGGATGAGCAACTACTCTGCGCTAACTGTTAGGTACCGTCGCAAGATAAAAGATTGCCAAGTCTATTTCAGCGGTGTTCTGTAGAGGTCTGACTCTCCACTCCTTTTCGACGTATGTCAGACATCAGCAAACACACCCTATGAGTGCATTAGCGTCGCCATAATCAGTGACTGGGGTTGGTAGCGGACCTTTATTCTAAGACAGAGCACATTGGTATTTAGCTGCACACAATTTGTTGGATTTCAGTATTATTGTCAAAGAGGTACTGGAATTTACATTGATTGTGACTTGACACTTACGACAGTTACCAATATAACGCTTTACGTCCTGCTTAGTGGAAATAACCATGAAACAATAATGTTGTTGTTGTTGTTGTTGTTGTGGTCTTCAGTCCTGAGACTGGTTTGATGCAGCTCTCCATGCTACGCCATCCTGTGCAAGCTTCTTCATCTCCCAGTACTTACTGCAACCTACATCCTTCTGAATCTGCTTAGTGTATTCATCTCTTGGTCTTCCTCTACGATTTACCCTCCACGCTGCCCTCCAATGCTAAATTTGTGATCCCTTGATGCCTCAGAACATGTCCTACTAACCGGTCCCTTCTTTTTGTCAAGTTGTGCCACATACTCCTCTTCTCCCCAATTCTATTCAATACCTCCTCATTAGTTATGTGATCTACCCATCTAATCTTCAGCATTCTTCTGTAGCATCACATTTCGAAAGCTTCTATTCTCTTCTTGTCCAAACTATTTATCGTCCATGTTTCACTTCCATACATGGCTACACTCCACACAAATACATTAAGATACGACTTCCTGACACTTAAATTTATACTCGATGTTAACAAATCTCTCTTCTTCAGAAACGCTTTCCTTGACATTGCCAGTCTACATTTTATATCCTCTCTACTTCGACCATCATCAGTTATTTTGCTCCTCAAATAGCAAAACTACTTTACTACTTTAAGTGTCTCATTTCCTAATCTAATTCCCTCAGCATCACCAGACTTAATTTGACCACATTCCATTATCCTCGTTTTGCTTTTGTTGATGTTCGTCTCATATCCTCCTTTCAAGACGCTGTCCATTCCGTTCAACTGCTCTTCCAAGTCCTTTGCTGTCTCTGATGAAACAATAATATTTAATTTAAATAGAAGGTTCTCTACAAGACTATTCTCACTACTACACCATCAAGTTGGCCAATATTACAACAAATCATCCGATTCCAGTTCTAAGTTCGCTACTATTTAGGACGACAATCAAGTCTATAGAGGGCGGTTAGTTTTTGTGATAAGATGAACAGAAGATTACTCAAGGTTGCTCCAGTTCACAGTGGATGCAAGCTGATAAACCAACAAGCTTACACATCTGGCATCAGCAATTACCTTTCAGCTGCAATGTGCTGTTGGCTGCATGGTTGCTCTCGCCCTGTGAAAATCCTGTGAAGAGCTAATCAAAATCTTTGCTGGTTTTATGAGCTGAAACTGTCCTATGTTTCTCGTTAGGAGATAAAACATGCACTCATCCCTAGTCTGGAAAATATGGCGATATACACTTGCATGGATGGTGCAGTTTGTATACTTCAATGCCCTCTCAGTTCTTGCAAGAACAGTTAACTATGTGGCTGTTTCATTTCCCCGCTATTGGAGCTCAGCGACTCTTCAGTTAATTTCTAATTGAATGTCAGCCAAAGTGAACGAAGTGCTCACACAAAATTCCTCTTTTGGTGACATACAGAGCGTGATGCACCCTGATTCAGAGGAGAGTCCCCGAAGTTTTCAGTCTTGTGTCTTTGGTAGCAAACTTGTAAGGTGTCAGGCAAATCCAACACCTTCCATGAAAACCCTGACATGATAGCAAATCGGGCAGTATGTCACATAGCTCCGAATAAATCCTGACATTAAATTAACCAAAGTAATACGATCAACAAGTGAGCAAATGGAATACTACAGACTAACACAAGAATGCCTAAATGCATGTCATACCTTCCCACCGTGAAACAGACGCAGTGCCGAGGGGAGACACGAGAACAGAAGCCGAGAGCAGAGCCGTGTACGCTAGAAGGCCCTACGATAAGGGACGGACACCCACATCGCCGGCCGATCGCCAAGAGCAGCCCCCAGCCCATGTTAAAAGATAGAGCCCTCCAGAAGAACAGTATAGATCTTACGATAACACTAAAAGGGCCACACCAGCTGCAAGTTTTAGCGTGAGACTATACGCGTCTCTGTTACATAGCAAACATTAAAAACATTGCCCCACCACGAAAAGTATAACGTTTCTCATTGGATAGGCAGAATTTTTGTAGGCGGAGCTTAAGGTTAACATTGAGACCCTGATTGGTCAGTTGAAAACACAGCCAGATACCTTTTTCTTAAACCAACTTCGGGAAATTGAAATAAGGAGAGGTTAGAGGGAGTTGCTTCCGAGACGGCGAGGCGTGTGGAGCTGCGCCACCCGCCGCCCCCTGACACTGCCTAACCACCGACAAGGTAATGAATGTGCGCGATGCCACGTAAGAGCGAATAAGGCTTCACTCAGAACTGCAGAAGTCTCATCTCTTATACCCCCTTTTTGCGTAATACTAGTGTCGATCGTCAATTAAAGCTCATGGTATTCACATTTGCTACTTGAAGTTAAAATCTGTAATGCGATGATTTTTCTGTTATATAATTATTGAGAAGCCACATCAGCCACTGTAATTTACGACAAGTTAAATAAGTAATTAAAGATAATTCAGGGTCACTGTAGACCATTTTGATAGTTTTCTCTTTCATGAAACTTAATTTAAACCTAGATTATAGATGTGATATGGCATAGGTCATCCTTCAATCCATTACAGAACTTGGAAACCCATTCAGGGAATGTTGGTTCACATTTTTGTTGAACGCAGTTGGTTTTTATCATCCTGTATTAAACCATTTCCTTTTATCAATTTATAAACAATGTTTTGTGAGTAGATTAAAAATTCCAATGGTAAACTTGACTGATTTTTTGACGTTATTTTACCAGCTAACTAAAAATAGGAAGGCCTTGAACCCCTTCCACTAAATTTAGTTAGTATTAAGATTCTTTTACAGGGAGTGCAGTGGAGCTGAGGCTGAAATCATTAAGTATTTGATTATATCATCGCTAGTCTTACTGAACTCTTCGGAACTCTACATGTCATGTGTGGTCTGGCGTCTCCTTACCAGCAATAGGTCCCAGGTTCAAACTAGTGAATTCCCTAAAAAACACGCTCAGAGCGTCGTTGCGCAAAAGTGGTAGGGAAACACGACTTAGAACAAACAGACACCACGCAGAATGTTAGAAACTGTCCCCCCACCCATGTCCTTTCGTGCTTCACGTCACAGCTTTTTCAAACCAATGGGAGCGTTCCTTTCATCTTGTGAAAACTACCTCTGCCAGTTGCAAAGGGGCTACATGTAAAGTGCGTCGAAATATTGCCCCTTTCTACTCCTTCCAAGTTTATTTCAGTCAATTGGACATTTTGTGCCCGCTCCTGACGCTTTAAAGTTACACGCATACTTCACGAGCATACCACGAGCATTTCACGTGATTAGCTGCGTCGCTGATTCCCCAACACAGTTTTCTGAAGAATTTCTCTGTCGCAAGCAGCACTGGCCCGCTACCTGCACTCCTAGATGTATCGCCCAGCACTTTAGCTGTCCATCTCGCTGTGGTCACCAACCCCTTTTTGAACATGTTCTGTTGCACTCAGGCCATGACCCCACAGCTCGTGTGTGCCCCCGAACTAAAACGTTTCCTCCAGCAGCGTTTTACACCTTTTACTGATTGTCATGCAGGATTTGGGCTCAGTGTGTTAATTGCAACAGTGCAACAGTGTGTCGGAATTGAGTGTCATCCCTTTGCATTACATACTTTGCATTTTGATAGGCATATATGCTCATTATCTCCAAAGTATGTCAGGTGATATTCATCTACTTGTTATGACTTATACAATCTCTCGTGTAAGGTGCGAAATTGACATTCATTCAGTCTGCCACCTTAGAAAGGTTTGCATCAATTTTGATTGCAGAATTGCGTCGAAACTGCCACTGCATTGACGAATCTGTAAGTCATATGAATTACTTTGTATGGATTTTCAAAGTTGTAAAGAAACGATGGTCTGAAACACTAGTAAACAGCAGACTAACTCTGGTTGACGAGATGAGGTATAGCGTGAGTTTTGCACTGACAGTCTGTCTCAGAATGTTCTCGGGTGTCCAGCCAGGTGTAGTCGTCTTAGTGACACGATATTTCCGCAGTGTAACATGACATCATCTTCAGGTGATACTTACGGAATGAGCATCCTCGCTGCATTGGTCCTCCTTTACGATCTCTCCCCATTCGTTCCCAAATTACCCATTTGCATAGTGTGTCACTTTTTTTCTTTGTTCTTTTCACACCTTTCACGCATTTTGAAATATGACGACTATTTCCACCTGCCAATTTCTGCTTCCCTCAGATCAGCAATCCCAGTTAACCCACTGCAAATTCTTTGAACAATGGGCAGTGAGATACTTGATGTCCAAGTATCATTATAGATATAACCAACAGCCAAAAGAGTCCAAATATAGCGGTGCCACAACAAAGTCGGCAACGCCCACTGATACCACAGATATTAGCTACGTCTTGCTCTAGTCCATAACGGAGAATGGGAGGTGCTCCAGAAGAACACACCCTATCAGCACTTCAGCGCCATTGAAAAAATATTATAGAGCCGAGCATGAACTCACTCTGCCCCCGTTGGTGACCTCCAATGAAGCAGTCAACTGCATCTAGTTAGAACACAAGTGCTGTTCAAGTTTGTTGTAAATGATGAAATCGCACTTCAAAAGAAGAGAGTGTAATTGTGTGCGTCTAGTGATGCTTTATTGTTCAGAGATAGTCGTAAATATTCTACACACTCCTGTGGCAGTGCATTGTATAAAATTAAGTAAATCTCTTTATCATTCTCGTAATAAAGTGAATTACAGTTTAATACATTGTAGAGCTGATACCCGCCAGGTTAGCCGAGAGTGCTAATGCGCTGCTTTCTGGACTCGGGTAGGTGTGCAGGCCCTGGATCGAATCCGCCCGGAGGATTACTGACGTCAGGTGGTGTGCCGGACAGCCTGGATGTGGTTTTTAAGGAGTTTTCCCCATCCTGCTAGGTGAATACTGGGCTGGTCCCCATGTTCCGCCTGAGTAACACAACTCGCAGACATCTGAACACGTTTGCACTATTCCATGGATTACACTAGATGCAGACAGCTGGGGTACACTAATTCCTTCCCGGGGGATACGGGATGGCGGCAGGGAGGGCATCCAGCCACCCCTTAACATTAACCTTGCCAAATCCGATTCTAACTGTGCAGACCATGCGCAACCGCGCGATAAGTCGTCAGCAAAAGAAGAAGATGTTGTAGTGCCGATTAGCCATCTTACAGAGAAATCAAAGAACCCGAAGTTATGACTCGACAACTGTAGTTTAGTTAGATAATAACAATCAGCCTATGGTGTGTGACTTATAATTTGAAACAATCAAAGTTTTTAACAATGGTTTCCCTCCAGTTGTTTAAGAACATACACGGAGGTGTGTTCCGTCTATGCAGCTAAATGAAAGTAAGTTTGTTTATTGTTGTACGCGTTTCACTTATTTTATTTGTGAAGTGGCCTGTAATAAAATACATACACACACACACAACAAATGAGAAATACCTTACCACACAGACAACACAAACAAAAGACGAAGAATAGGCACACAACGGCAGTTGGCAACACTACACTCTGCAAGCACACACAACTTGATCTCAAAATGAAAAGTGCAAGTGATGTGCTGCAATAAATGTGTGTGAAGAAACGCCGGAAATCGGCCAGTTGGAGCATGGGGACCGAATTAACACCTCTCCACGACCACACAAGTGGATGAACACCACTAGTAATCGTAACACCAAACGATAATTTAACATAACGATATTTGGTGCTACATGAGTTCTTTCTGATCGGAACAACAAGAGAAAAACAGAACAAAAATGGCTCTGAGCACTATGGGGCTTAACTTCTGAGGTCATCAGTCCCCTAGAACTTGGAACTACTTAACCCTAACTAACCTAAGGACATCACACACATCCATGCCCGAGGCAGGATTCGAATCTGCGACCGTAGCGGTCGCGTGCTTCCAGACTGTAGCGCCTAGAACCGCTCGGCCACCCCGGCCGGCAGAAAAACAGAACAAAATGTGACATTGTAACATATCGTAATTACTACGCGATACATTTATTATATGTATAAAAAGAAATGCGTATTATGGAGGACTGAGAATGCTTCACAAATAAAAGAAGCGTAACGCGTATGGCAAGAAACAAAATGCCTTTTATTTAGTTCCATAGATGGATCACACCTCCATGAGTTTTGTAGCAACTAAGGAATGCCGGAAAGCGAAACAATAACGTTTGAGAATAGTTTAAGAGCGATAATCACGCAAATCCAATATATGTGACGTTTAGTTTTTCTGCTACGAGTAAAATGCTTTCCGAAAAACTACTTCAGTGACTCTGTTTCCTTTACATGCAATACGTTCTTCCAGAAACGCAGGCGATGATTCAACTTTCTATTTTCTGTTTTCTTGAATCAAACCTAGATGCAGACACGAATCTTGTGGAACGGCGAAGACGTCTGCCATAAACAGTCCACGATAAAGAACTACTGCAATAAGTGTCAACAATGCATTACAGTGCGTATCAAGTTTCCCAAGAAGAGTGCTGTAACAAAAGAAAACATGTACGTCATGTAAGTTTTTTCTTATTTTTTCCTTTACATGTGCGACCTCAGTCAGCGTCCCATACGAACTGAATCACTTACACGCATGTACACCCATGATTCTCATACAATATTTATGCTTGTGTATACGTACTACTTATATCACGTTGTATTCCCGCAAGTGTCATGAGATGTCAGTCCAGACGTCTATTCAACATCGAACACGTAAGGTTCTTGTCTCCAGACAAGTTTCCTGCACTGCTTAAATCGCATAAGTTATATGAGAATGATGATATTCAGTACTTAACGGTGTTCTGTAAACTGTATCCACAGTGGGCCGTAGACATTACGTGCGAAGACGAACTGAGTCTTTAGGGTATAATAATAATAAATATATGGAGACTGAGAGAATTCAGTTTTATTAACATCAAGCAATTCCTTGACTATGTTATCGGCGAATGTGAAGAGTGACATCTAACAGATGTGTATGATATAGTACAAAATGAACGAGTACGGATAAGAAGTTGACTGGTTCGAGGATGAGCGAGAAATGATAGGGTAAGATAAGCAGATGACACAAAGCAAAGAAAAGGCTAATAGAAGGATGAGAGGAGCATGGGTAGTGTACAGTGTGGCAGAGATGATGGTTTTTTTCTTAGACAGTGAGAAAACAGCTGGGAAATGCCGATGGGGAAGCTATACCGATGATAAGAGGTGAAGCTCTGACCCCGTCTTGAAAGCGGAGTGGCTTTGGGGAAAACAAAGTTCATAGGATAGATGTTTCACAGTTGTACGGTCGAAATTTAGAAAGAGAGAAGAAATAAATTGGAATTTGTGGTAAGTTCTTACGAGACCAAACTGCTGAGGTCATCGGTCCCCAGGCTTACACTCTACTTAATATAACTGAAACTAACACACACCCATGCCCGAGGGAGGACTCGAACCTCCGACGGGGGAAGCCGCGCGAAGCGTGACAAGGCGCCCTAAACCAGACGTCTACCTCTCGCGGCAGAGGAGAAAGATTTAGTTAGTAAATTTTCGTGTTATAAAAAGATACAGCCACGATGCTGAGCATATCCGAATCGGTATTGCAGTTTTGGTGTAATGACAGGTACCTGATATGTGAAGAGACGTCTTCAGGATGGCAGTGGCTAAGAAACCGATGAAGTGAACTGAGCATGTGGAAATCATGCCGCTTATCCGGTCGAATATAGGAACAAATGTTAGGGTCAGACAACCGAAAATTGCCCATATTTCTTATGCAAGCGCTCATAGCTAGCTCGACACGTCTGAAGTTTTCATTAGTTCTGGTTTGTCGGTTCAAATGGCTCTGAGCACTATGGGACATAACATCTGAGGTCATCAGGCGCCTCTGGTTTGTTGAACCACATCACTGCAATAAATGGTTTGCCAGTACTAAAGGCTGTCCTAGTTCCTGTTTAGTTTGAGAAGAAAATATGTTTAAACCTTTTTAAGTTGCTTGTAGGCAGGAGATTTCCTGTATGCTGCAACTATTTCTGCTTCTCAGTGTAGACGTTCATCCAAGATTACACCAAAGTCTTTTACAGTTTTTGAGACAGTGGATAATTCTGTGAAGTACTGGTCCAGCCAGTTAGAAAATTGTCGGGCGCAGCAAACCAGACACTTATACCTACAGTTAAAATGTTGACGGCGCCGTTGTGTTTGTTTACATCTCGAAGGCTAATACGCTCTAAGGAAGACCGAGCTTCAAGGTTTATTTTTCCTATTTGTTTTATTTCTTTGATACGTTACATAACATATTCTTAACCTACAAAAACGTGCGAGGTGAGTTATTGAGAAATTTCACATGTAATTGGCTTTTGTGTGGGGAAGTTTTACGTATTATTCTGATTTGCAGAGAGGTGTGTTCCAGTCAGAGAAATATCATTTTGTTTCTTTCCTGTTTCTTTTTTTTTTCAATGAAATTGTCTCGGCTTCTCTAAACAAATGATGGAAACCAATCATCAGTTTCAACAGCAGCGGTATCTGCAGCAAGAAATAGCACTACTGAAGCTTACCTGAAAATGAATCCCCGCCAGACTTTTCGCACTCAGATACTTCTCTCCGATACAGAATCAATGACTTCTTCCTCTCGAGCTTTCAAAATTTCTTCTCCATTCAGCAGACGGGACATATTTGTAGCATAATTACGTCAAAACTGCAAACTCTAAACTCACACATTGACTCACACTGTTGGGACAACAGCTCTTACGGTCGCTACTGTTTCTACGTAATTCCGAAAATTGATAACAGAAAGCAGCACCTTTCAAGGAACAGGTAGAGAGTTAACGTTCTCATAATGAAGTGATTCCAGCTTTCGAGTGATAGGCGGCCGACATGAGTGGAAAATCGCAGACCGAGGTATACTCGGGCATTGTCTGCCGCCCGAGTTACGTTCGGGCATGGCCAGCAAAGTGTTAACGAAAATGTACGCTGACTAACTGTTAGTGGAAAAAATGAGTGGTCTGCGTAGACTTGTTTAGCTCCTCTCTGTTTTGATGTAGCTCATGCAATCAAATGCTTCCAGCAACAGCTGCATCATTTCGCAGAGTGAGGTTCTGGGGGAAGTACCCGCACTCGGGCAAGTCTGTTGTGGCCGGGCGGACCACGCCCACAGGCGTCGGCGGCGGCGCTCTGCGTTGCTGTGCGATATGAGCCGCGGCGGCGCAAGGCTGCGCGCTGATTGGCCACAGCTGTTGGCCGCCCTCCGGCTGGGAGTCAAGGCCGCCAACTCTAGGTCACGCTGGCGCGACACCAGCGCCGCGCCGCGCGCGCTGCACGCACTCATTCACGACGTAATGTAATGACCTTTTATTTCTAACTGATCGACAGCACCCACGGGCAGAAACGTACGCATTTACTTTGAACAAATACACTGCCGGGAAAAAAATATCGCAGCCCCAAGAAAGAGTTGTGCGACATAAACGAAAGTTGATAGGCGTGTTTCTTCATCTGAAACATGTCTGTTCGAATTCGGCGCCAGTCTCATATGAGTGGCGCCAGTGGCGGCACTATGAGGATGCAAATGAGGTTTCCTTTAAATACAGGCTCCATACGTCGTGAGCGTTAGTTACCTTTGAGATTGAACGTGGTGAGTTGATATTAGCCAAGAATGTCTTTGAAAGAAGCCATTATAAACACCTCACTGAGGTCGTGTAATAGGGCTATCAGAAGCTGGATGTGGTTTTTTTTTTTTTTTTTTTTTTTTTTTGCAGTACCGCAAACAGATTTGGAACGAAGGTGCCCACTGCGCACCACTGCTGGCACAAATGATCACGAGAATTTAAGGTCGCAAGATGACTGGACCTGGGACGACCACATGGAACAACCGAGAGGGAAGACCATCGTGTTCGACATATGGCTCTGGTGTATCATACTGCATCTGCAACAGCAATTTGAACAATACGTGGTACCACAGTGACACAACGAACTGTTACAACTCAGTTATTTCAAGGACAGCCCCACACCATGCATTCCACTGACTCCAAACTACCACCATTTGAGCCGAGCTCACTCCGAACTATGCGTTACCTTGAACTTGGCTGTCTACCTGTGTTTGGTTTTGCACTGTTGTTGCGGTTATGTCATGGTTCTTCCTCCTTCTACGTGTGGCCGCAGCGATGTTTATCGATATTGCACCGTGTACCATCTTTGGTCTTGTGCAAATAGTTTCCAGCTAGGGGGTGTGCGACCAGTCGGTCGGTTGGTGCGGACCAGGGAGTGCAGTGCAGTCAGCTGGGTCCACTGGCGGTCCCTGTCGGAGCGTGTCTGGAGCTGTCCGATCGCTACGACCCAGGTCGTCAAAGTTGAGTGGTGTGTTAAGTACCCATGCCACATCCGTTCATGTTGTGTCGTTCGTTTCGGTGGTTTGCTGTTGGGGAGCTTTCCTGTGAGCAACACCGAGTGTTTGTAGTGGTGAAATTGAGCTGCCGTGTGGTGGAATTAAGTACGGGGCAATTACAAATGATTGAAGCGATTTCATAAATTCACTGTAGCTCCATTCATTGACATATGGTCACGACACACTACAGATACGTAGAAAAACTCATAATGTTTTGTTCGGCTGAAGCCGCACTTCAGGTTTCTGCCGCCAGAGCGCTCGAGAGCGCAGTGAGACAAAATGGCGACAGGAGCCGAGAAAGCGTATGTCGTGCTTGAAATGCACTCACATCAGTCAGTCATAACAGTGCAACGACACTTCAGGACGAAGTTCAACAAAGATCCACCAACTGCTAACTCCATTCGGCGATGGTATGCGCAGTTTAAAGCTTCTGGATGCCTCTGTAAGGGGAAATCAACGGGTCGGCCTGCAGTGAGCGAAGAAACAGTTGAACGCATGCGGGCAAGTTTCACGCGTAGCCCGCGGAAGTCGACGAATAAAGCAAGCAGGGTGCTATTTTCATCTTTCAACAGGATGGTGCTCCACCGCACTTCCATCATGATGTTCGGCATTTCTTAAACAGGAGATTGGAAAACCGATGGATCGGTCGTGGTGGAGATCATGATCAGCAAATCATGTCATGGCCTCCACGCTCTCCCCATGCGATTTCTTTCTGTGGGGTTATGTGAAAGATTCAGTGTTTAAACCTCCTCTACCAAGAAACGTGCCAGAACTGCGAGCTCGCATCAACGATGCTTTCGAACTCATTGATGGGGACATGCTGCGCCAAGTGTGGGAGGAACTTGATTATCGGCTTGATGTCTGCCGAATCACTAAAGGGGCACATATCGAACATTTGTGAATGCCTAAAAAAACTTTTTGAGTTTTTGTATGTGTGTGAAAAGCATTGTGAAAATATCTCAAATAATAAAGTTATTGTAGAGCTGTGAAATCGCTTCAATCATTTGTAATAACCCTGTATATTGGTTCACTACAATTCGAGTGCAGCAGCGGAATTTTTTGCCTTGTGGACGTTAGTGTTCTAGTTACCTGCCCTGACCACTGACGTAAATTCAGGCAGTGTTAGTTTTTGGTGAAGTTAACTCTATTACCTTATGTATAATTCAAGTGTACCAGCAGAAATTTCTGCCTTGTGGCCTTTAGTGTTCCGGTTACCTGCCCTGGCCACTAAAGTAATATCAGGCAGCGTCCTTTCCTCACCTGTTGTCCTTGTCCAACATGGTGTGTAGTTTTCACAGCTTAGTGCGTATTTCATTGCGGATAATCATGTCTGTTACAGTTTGGTCTTTGAGCTTTTATGTACCTATTGGTGGCTAACAAGTTGTTTGGTCGGTCGGTTCGTGACTGTCTCTTGGTTGGGTTACCAATGGATCAAGTGTAGTTGGGCCCACCACTTGTCTCACCTAAGAGAACATTACTCTGCTTCGAGGGCAGGCCTCCCCCCCCCCCCCAATGCTTTAATAGAAAAACTTTTTATTGTGTTTTATGTAAATCAGTTTATGTAAATGAACTGTGGGCCTTCAGCCACTTAAAATCTTATTTTTAAATTTAGTTATTGTCATTGCGTTGCTTTTTCATTTAGTGTGCGTTCCCCCATTGAAATCATAAAGGTTAAGGTATTTTTGAATTTTTGGAAAATCAACTGTGGGCCTTCAGCCGCTTAAAGCCTTATTCTCAAAATTTCTCCTTAAGCGAAAACATTGCGACCTTCTACCTTAAGGGTTATGGTAATATATTTTAAAATTTTGAATTTTAATTGTGGCCTTCAGCCATTGTATTGCACCTTATTTAGGTTTGTTCTATCCACTTTTGCCTTGAGGCTTTCCGCCTAGCTGTTTTATATATATTCTAGCTGCATGTCTTCAGTCACTTGAAATTTATCTTGTTCCTTTTAAAGATTTCTTGTTTGGAGGCCATCAGCCGTGATGGATTTTGAAACTTGTAGTTGTAATGGTTTGGCTATATGCCATTTTGGTTTAAAGGTGTTATTAAATTACAATAAATTACAATTTTGAAGTGAAACTGACCGACACCTTATTTTTCCTTTTCCACAATCCTAATCACCTGCTCTGCCCAGTGGGTATAGCTGGCGTCTCAGTGACTTCAGTAGAGTTCGCTGGCTGGCTGGATGTAGGTCTGTTGTGTTTTTTGATGCGAGCTGGTTCTGAATCGGTACCAGTAATGTTCGTGTGTTGGTTAGAACGAGGCCAACTGAGGGCTGCAACCAACCTGTCTGCACAGCAGACACGCTGGGACCTACACTTAGAGTTACAGTCAGGTGTACGATTTCGTATGACAGCAGGAGCACTCCTGTGGTTAAACCACACACCATGACTGCAAATCTGTACGTCAGTCTGGTGAATCGACCTGTTGTGCTGGCATTCATGAGCAGTATTCCAGGGGACGTTTTCCAACAGGATAACGCCCATCCACATACCTCTGCTGTAACCCGACGTGCTCTACATATTGTCGACATGTTGCCTTTGTCTGCTCTGTCAGATCTGTCTTTAATCGAGCACGTGTGGAGCATCATCGGAGGAAAACTCAGTGTCATCCACAAACAGAAATAATCGCCCCTGTATTGACGGACCAAGTGCAACAAGCAGGGAACTCTATCCCACAAACTGACATCCGTCGCCTGTAAAACACAACGCATGCATCTTTGCGTGCCTGTCATTAACATTATGGCGGTTACACTGGTTATTAAAGTACCATCATATCACCATTGCAGTGGCTTATCGCGCGTTTACGTTACTCTGCGATCTTGCAATGTTGATTAGTTACACACGTTAGGTAGACAAATGTATTCCTGAAATTTCATTATTCTACTTCTTTTTTTTTTTTTTTTTTTGGAGTTCCGATTTTTTTCCGTCAGTATAAATTAGTAGTCAGCGTACGAAGCACTATACTAGATGTTTCGATAGCAACAACAATCCGATGTATTTCCTTGTATTTCACATTTTGAGCTGCCTTTTGACTCATGTGAACTGCGACTAAAACTACTAACTGGCCGGATAAGTGGATCTCACTCTTTCGCTGTCCTCTTGTAAAACCTTCAAACGGCCTCCTCCTTTTTCTTCTTCTTCGTCGTCACTTTGGCTTTAGAGACCATATGAATAGCTTATTTCAATAGTGGTACAAGTCGATTACCTCCACTTTTCTGTCTGTAATGCTTCTGAAATTAATGAGCCAAACACACAGAAAGGTTCATCTCTAGCAAGAAGCCATATGCTTGAATATATCTGGTATCTCAACTGCAGATTTTTCAGTGCTCATTTAACTTTAGGACTCTGTATCTCAATATGAACGAAAATGGACTTATACCACTATTGAAGCAAGTCCTTCATATGTGTTCAGTGCATTACTCCAGCAGCAACTTCTGTTGTGGTTTTCGAGGTCCATTCTCCGTTTCTCAGGCTCGTCGCCTCCGTATCCCTGTCGACACCTTCCTTCCATCCTGTAGGTGGTCTTCCTCAGGCCTTCTGTTCTCCACAGATTCTGAGAATGCTGGATACGCGTCTTTCCTCATTCATCCTAATTAGGCGTCACCACCACGTCAATCTTCTTTTCTTCACCCTTCCGGCAGTGTCAGATTGTGACTAATACCTATGCCACTTCCTGCTTTTTGGTATACTGCAGTCCTGCGCTGCGGGTTCCTCTTGGGGCCAACTGTTTTCCTTGATGACTAGTAATTTTCTGTTCATCTGTTGTTGTTGTTGTGGTCTTCACTCCTGAGACTGGTTTCATACAGCTCTCCATGCTACTCTATCCTGTGCAAGCTTTTTCATCTCCCAGTACCTACTGCAGCCTACATCCTTTGAATCTGCTTAGTGTATTCATCTCTTGGTCTCCCTCTACGATTTTCACCCTTCACGCTGCCCTCCAGTACTAAAGTGGTGATCCCGTGATGCCTCATAACATGTCCTACCAAACGGTCCCTTCTTCTAGTCAAGTTGTGCCACAAACTCCTCTTCTCCCCAATTCTATTTAATACCTCCTCATTATCTATGTGATCTGCCCTTCTAATCTTCAGCATTCTTCTGCAGCACCACATTTCGAAGGCTTCTATTCTCATGTTATCAAATTTCTCTTCTTCAGAAACTCTTTCCTTGCCATTGTCAGTCTACATTTTATATCCTCTCTACTTCGACCATCATCACTTATTTTCTCCCCAAACAGCGAAACTCCTTTACTACTTTAAGTGTCTCATTTCCTAATCTAATTCCCTCAGCATCACCCGACTTAATTCGACTACATTCCATTATCCTCGTTTTGCTGTTGTTAATGTTCATCTTATATCCTCCTTTCAAGACACGGTCCATTCCGTTTAACTGCTCTTCCAAGTCCTTTGCTCTGACAGAATTACAATGTCATCGGCAAATCTCAAAGATTTTATTTCTTCTCCATGGATTTTAATATCTACTCCGAATTTTTCTTTTGTTTTCTTACCGCTTGCTCAATATACAGTTTGAATAACATAGGGGAGAGGCTACAACCCTGTCTCCCTTCCCAACCACTGCTTCCCTCTCATGTCCCCCGACTCTTATAACTGCTATCTGGGCCGGCCGGAGTGGCCGCGCGGTTAAAGGCGCTTCAGTCTGGAACCGCGCGACCGCTACGGTGGCAGGTTCGAATCCTGCCTCGGGCATGGATGTGTGTGATGTCCTTAGGTTAGTTAGGTTTAAGTAGTTCTAAGTTCTAGGGGACTTATGACCACAGCAGTTGAGTCCCATAGTGCTCAGAGCCATTTGAACTGCCATCTGGTTTCCGTGAAAATTGTAAATAGCCTTTCGCTCTCTGTATTTTACCCCTGCCACCTTCAGATTTTGAAAGAGAGTATTCCAGTCAACATTTTCAAAAGCTTTTTCTAAGTCTACAAATGCTAGAAACGTAGGTTTGCTTTTCCTTAATCTATTTTCTAAGATAACTGGTAGGGTCAGTATTGCCTCACGTGTTCCAATATTTCTACGGAATCCAAACTGATCTTCCCTGAGGTCGGCTTCTAGCAGTTTTTCCATTCGTCTGTAAAGAATTCGGGTTAGAATTTTGCAGCCGTGAATTATTAAACTGATATTCTGTAATTTTCACATCTGTCAACACCTGCTTTCTTTGGGATTGGAATTACTATATTCTTCTTGAAGTCTGAGTGTATTTCGCCTGTCTCATACATCTTGCTCACCAGATGGTAGAGTTTTGTCAGGACTGGCTCTCCCAAGGCTGTCAGTAGTTCTAATGGAATGTTGTCCACTCCCGGGGCCTTGTTTCGACTCAGGTCTTTCAGTGCTCTGTCAAACTCTTCACGCAGTATCGTATCTCTCATTTCATCTTCATCTACATCCTCTTCCATTTCCATAATATTGTCTTCAAGAACATCGCCCCTGTATAGACCCTCTATATACTCCTTCCACCTTTCTGCTTTCCCTTCTTTGCTTAGAACTGGGTTTCCATCTGAGCTCTTGATGTTCATGCAAATGGTTCTCTTATCTCCAAAGGTCTCTTTAATTTTCCTGTAGGCAGTATCTATCTTACCCCTAGTGATACTCGCTTCTAAATCCTTACATTTGTCCTCTAGCCATCCCTGCTTAGCCATTTTGCACTTCCTGTCGATCTCATTTTTGAGACGTTTGTATTCCTTTTTGCCTTCTTCATTTACTGCATTTTTATATTTTCTCCTTTCATCAATTAAATTCAATATTTCTTCTGTTACCCAAGGATTGCTACTAGCCCTCGTCTTTTTACCTGCTTGATTCTCTGCTGCCGTCACTACTTCATCCCTCAGAGCTACCCATTCTTCTTCTACCGTATTTCTTTCCCACTTATGCTCTCCCTGAAACTCAGTACAACCTCTGGTTTAGTTAGTTTATCCAGGTCCCATCTCCTTAAATTCCCACCTTTTTGCAGTTTCTTCACTTTTAATCTACAGTTCATAACCAATAGATTGTGGTCAGAGTCCACATCTGCCCCTGGAAATGTCTTACAGTTTAAAACCTGGTTCCTAAATCTGTGTCTTACCATTATATGATCTATCTGATACCTTCTAGTATCTCCAGGCTTCATCCATGTATGCAACCTTCTTTCATGATTCTTGAACCAAGTGTTTGCTATGATTAAGTTATGCTCCGTGCAAAATTCTACCAGCGGCTTCCTCTTTCATTTCTTACCCACAATCCATATTCACCTACTACGTTTCCTTCTCTCCCTTTTCGTACTATCGAATTCCAGTCACCCACGACTATTAAATTTTCGTCTCTCTTCACTGTTTGAATAATTTCTTTTATCTCATCATACATTTCATCAATTTCTTCGTCATATGCAGAGCTAGTTGGCATATAACCTTGTACTACTGTAGTAGGCATGGGCTTCGTGTCTATCTTGGCCACATCAATGCGTTTACTATGCTGTTTGTAATAGCTTACCCGCACTCCTATTTTTTATTCATTATTATACCTACTCCTGCATTACCCCTATTTGATTTTGTATTTATAACCCTGTATTCACCTGACGAAAAGTCTTGTTCCTCCTCCCACTATATCTAACTTTAACCTATCCATTTCCCTTTTCAAATTTTCTAATCTACCTGCCTGATTAAGTGATCTGACATTCCACGCTCCGATCCGCAGAACGCCAGTTTTCTTTCTCCTGATAACGACGTCCTCTTGAGTAGTCCCCGCCCGGAGATCCGAATGGGGGTCTATTTTACCACCGGAATATTTCACCCAAGAGGACGCCATCATTATTTAACCATACAGTAAAGCTGTTCATCTAACGTTTCAAATCCACTTATAGCTATAGGAAGAATTACACTTTGCTGCAGTCTGATTTTAAAACTGCGTATCATGTCCTGTAAGCCAATGTATGCTCATTTACCGCTGCGATTCTCTTCTGAATCTCAATTTCCATTGCATTTTGTTGGCTATGGATGCTTCTCAAAGTTTCAAATCGTCCACTCTTTTAAAAGTGAATTAATCGAATGCCAGTGGGGTACCATCATTGGGTGCCTTGCTCATCACCATGTACCCTGTCCTCTCCTCTTTAATTTGTAACCCTGCTTTCGTATGTCAGTCGCTTTTATTTCTTTCGCGACGCCTTCCGGGACCTCACACTTCCATTTTCAGGTGGATCAATCGATTACAGGACAATTTCATTTGCTAGATATTCTGAGGTGACTGTTTCGAACTTCATTTCGCCACAATTAAGCTATAAGCCCTCATTTGTTGTTGTAATACGACAGTGAAATTGCCGGCCGCGGTAGCCGAGCGCCTCTAGGCGCTTCATTCCGGCACCGTGCGACTGCTACGGTCGCAGGTTCGAATCCTGCCTCGGGCATGGATGTGTGTGATGTCCTTAGGTTAGTTAGGTCTAAGTAATTCTAAGATCTAGGGGACTGATGACCTCAGATGTCAAGTCCCATAGTGCTCAGAGCCATTTGAACCATTTGAACAGTGAAATTATAAATTGTAAACAATAATAAAACTGCTGCGTACAAAAACGAAACAACACACGAAGTTCCTAGATTGTAGTGATGTACAAATACGGAATATTGCAAGTCACATGTAAAGACTTACGAGGCCCTGTATCTCTGTGTCTGTACAAACTGAGACTGAGATATAAATGGTGGAATTTCAAGACGGAAAATTGTAGGTACGTTAGTCACGTCGCGAATGATTTCGAAACAGTTCTGAACACGGAGGCTGTTGTCGTTCCGAAGTGCAGTGATGAAAAAGCAACATCACAGGTTTAAATAAACTGCGTAGCGACGGGGAGGAGCGTCTTGTTATCAATCGAAATATGAAGACATTCTACTAGAGTAATCCGCGTGAACAATATATAAGATGTAGTGTCAACATGTAGGACAATTTATGAATTAATAGTACATTAGATTAATTATAGAGAATAAATGAAAAGTGCTTGTTTGCTTTTTATCTATAGTATTATTTTATTGTGTTAACACAATAGAAGTAATACTGTAGAACAAAAGCAAACTACCGCTTTTCATTTATTATAATTTTTTTTCTATCATGAACCGACGGAAGATAGATTTAACGTAATTACAGTTAGTGGGGAAATTGATGATCTAACTTGGAATGAAGTGGAAGAGGCCATAAAGAGGATGAAAGGGGGCAAGGCACCAGGTTGGGACGAAGTAACAGTGGATATGATGCGAGCAGCAGGAGAAGTAGGAACCCAGTGGCTATACAGAGTGCTGAGGGTGGTGTGGAAGGAGAACAGAATTCCTGAGGATTGGAAGAAAGGAATTATAGTCCCGATCTTCAAGAAAGGGGATAAAAGGAGATGTGAGAACTACAGAGGAATCACCCTGCTATGCCACTGTGGAAAAATCTATGAAAAGATCCTGGAGAAGAGAATAAGAAGCAGTATTGAAAGTAGACTGCAAGAGGAGCAGTACGGTTTCAGACCGGAAGATCAACAACGGACCTCATATTTGCGGTAAGGCAACTGCAGGAAAGGCACTATGAGTACGGGAAGGACTTAATCATGGCCTTTTTAGATATTGAGAAGGCGTATGACAGTATCTGTAGGGACAAGCTCTGGGATGTGCTGAACGCAAAAGGGATAGATAAAGAGATAACACGAAAAGTCAGAAAAATGTATGAGGGAAGTGAGAGTTGTGTGAAAGTGGGGAGGGAACGTACTGCATGGTTCAAGCTGGAAAATGGGCTGCGACAGGGAAGTGCACTTTCGCCTTTATTGTTTATTATTGCTATGGATGAAATCCTACAGCAAGTATCAGATGCAATTGGAGATCATAAATTGAAAGCAGTGCTTTTTGCCGATGACCTGATGTTATGGGGAAATTGCGAGAAGGAGGTGCAAGAGCAGTTAGATGTATGGGAGGCAACGGCAGCACAATATGGAATGCATTTCTCTGCAAAGAAAGGTGAAATAATTGTCACAACAAGGAAGAAGAATAGGCCAAATGTGGATATAACTTGTGGAGAGGAAAAACTACAAGTGGTAGAGAACTTCAAGTACCTGGGAAGCATGATAGAAAGTAAGGGGGAAACGCAATGGAAATAAATGAAAGGTGCAGAAAAGCAGGGCAGTTCTACAAATGCATTAGGGGGCTTATTTGGAGCAAGGAGGTGCCACAGAAATCCAAGGGAATTATATACCGAACCTACTTTGTCCCCATATTGGCATACGGAAGTGAGACATGGGTAATGCACAAAAGCGACAAAAGTAGAATACAGGCTAGTGAAATGAAGTTCCAGAGGAGCAGGTTGAGTGTAACAAGACGAGACAGATTGCGAAATGTGTATGTGAGGGAAAGACTAAAGGAGGAACCAGTACAGGACAGGATAGAAAAATCAAGACTGCAGTGGTATGGACACATGAAGAGAATGGATGAGGGAAGAATTCCAAAGAGTATGTTTGATCTGCAACTGGAGGGGAAGAGGCCCAGAGGAAGACCAAGAGATAGATGGGTGAAGGGAGTGAAGGAATGTGTGACGAGAAGAGGAGAGAACTGGACGAAGGTGGAAGAGGGGGAATGGTGGAAGGAAAGAACACGATGGAGAGGCTTGTGTTCCCGACAGACCCAGCCAGTGGCTGGAAACTGTCCAAGATGATGATGATGATGACAGTTAGGTTGGGACCACCAATGTTGACGCTGAAGATATAAAGAAGATATACCAACAGTATCAAAATTTAAGTGTCTCGGCTCTACCATAACTAGCGGTGGCCAGCTTCGAGGCCAGCGCAGGCAGCCTGGATGAATTGGCATACGACAGCAGACATCACCTGCGATCGTCGAATTAAGGATCGTCAGAAGTCAAAGATCGACCGGACTGCCGTCTCTACGACACCGAGTGCTGTCCAGTTACAACGGTTGGGGGTCGTGGAGACTAAGGTGCTTGGGTGGACAGGTGGCATTACTCGACTGGATCACATGTCGAACGACAGTGCCAAGAAACGTTTTGGGGTGGCACCGATCCAGAAGAGAATGCGAGAAAGCTGTTTGCGATGGTTTGGACATGTGCTGCGCGCAGAGGCGATCCCATTGCAAAGGTAGCATACGCGGTAGAAGCCACGGGAAAGAGACCTAAGAGACGACCACGACATCTATGGGCCGACACTCTGCACAACGACCTGACGGCTGTAAATATTCATAAACCCATGGCTCACGATCGAACAAAATGGTAACAGCGAATCCACTCGGCCGATCCTGCCACAAGGCGGGACTAATTCCTAAGAAAAGAAGAAGACATTATATTAATTGTTTCCTGTTAGTGGGAGAGTAATCCCCAGTCCGCTACACGTTTTGTGGTACAACGTTTTCTGCTATATTGTGCACCTGAAGGGTATGAACGATCGTCGGGGGCTACAGGTAGATGTTTTCGTCACTCACCGGTGAAAACAACAGTTCCATCTCCCTGTAGTGTCACGGTCTAACAGGCAAAATTAGAACCTTTACAATTTAAAGCCGCTGGAACCGCTCTAGATAGAAGAGATTGTGCAGTTTGAGTCCGGGATCAGGTCAAATCAAGGACTTGTACACGAAACACAGCCCCTTATCGCTACCCACCTACCATGGAAGGTTCTGAAACTGGATGTGTTGGCGGCCGCGGTGGTCTAGCGGTTCTAGGCGCGCAGTCCTGAACCGCGCGACTGCTACGGTCACAGGTTCGAATCCTGCCTCGGGCATGGATGTGTGTGATGTCCTTAGGTTAGTTAGGTTTAAGTAGTTCTAAGTTCTAGGGGACTGATGACCACAGATGTTACGTCCAATAGTGCTCAGAACCATTTGAACCATTTGAACCTGGATGTGTTGGCTGCATAGATGCAACATATTAATTTCCATCACACTTTCTGTACTACGTCAGACTAGAGGATGAAATATTTCCTAAAGAAAAGTTACCTCGACATGCTCGACACTGCTGAAGCAGGAACCTCTTTGAGCACAAGACACACGTAACTTACTCTGTCCTCTTAATTCGTTCACAGAATATAACATTTTTCTTTATTTCCGTCTCTCATTCTCATTCGTAGCTTTAGAGAGGGGCAAAGTATTTGTCGCGCATAAATCTAGGTATAACACATTGTATGGGCCCTGGCGACTGCGGCGCAGAGGGGATCTAGTCAGAACGCACTGTGCTGCTAGTTGTGGACAACGGAGTTTCCATTATTCTTACACGTGTTTCGTGAAAAGTATTTGGCCATACTTGTTATTTGTTTTATCAGTCAAAATTGAAGCCACGTGCTGGGCATGTTATGGTCGTAGAATTAGCTGGTTTTCACGAACCTTAACGTTCAGAACGACCCGTAGGTAATCAGACACATGGCCTGGACCGTCCATATGGACGGTTTTGCTTCCCTTATTTTTTCTTTGTATTCTCTTTGGTTTCTAAATGCCTTTTATAATCATAATTACTGTGAGAGTCCGTGAGACTTGCAATTTCGGTAACACGTGGTACGTATTCTGTGCCTTTAGTACTTGCCCTTGCGCCTGCTTACATTGTGATTGGAATCATCGTTGTTTTTACTATTTCCGACTTCGCAAAGATTTGCCGAATTTGAAGTTATTGATTTTACATACTGCCTGTAAAGTCTTCTTTACTCCAATACCCATCTTTCCCGTGGCCACAATTCACTCTTTTGATAAGAGATTTATTCGCATACCAGTAGTATAAATGTGTGTCCTCGTTGCAGTATAGGGCTACGAGATGCTTGGCAGTTGCGTAGAGATATTTCGTTGCGCAACTTACTGACAAACCGAGCTGATTCATTTCAGTGGCATGATAAATAAGATGGACTGGAAATCCACATTGGTTGTGCCCTCACCCACCAGCAGAGGTAGCGTCTATCATCACTAAGATGGATTGATAATTTCCGATAAGAAAATAAGGATAATCAGACGAAAGTATCAGTTCAAGGTAGTTGTTCGCGAACAAGAGGTGCGAAATGAGCTGCACCCATATACACTGATCAACCAAAACGTGACCACTGTCCACCATGATGTTGAATGCCTTCTGGTGGTGTTGCGGGACCTAGGCACAGTAAGGAAAGAATGTAGCCGACCGTTGTGGCTGAGCGGTTCTAGGCACTTCAGTCCGGAACCGCGCTGCTGCTACGCTCGCAGGTTCGAATCCTGCCTTGGGCATGGATGTGTGTGATGTCCTTAGGTTAGTTAGGTTTAAGTAGTTCTAAGTCTAGGGGAGTGATGTCCTCAGATGTTAAAGTCCCATAGTGCTTAGAGCTATTTGAACCATTTGAAAGAATACAAGCGGAAGAGAGACGAATGGGCAGTCATTAAAGCGAAGATAAGAGCTGCAAATGCATAAATCCACAGATATAAGTGGTTTTGACAAAGGGCACATTGTTGGGGGGCTTGTAATGGTTCTTTATTTGCGAAACCATTACTACTTGCCAACTCTATTTTTCTACGTAATGTCTCATATTTTTCACTCTATTCAAACTTGGTTTCATTTTTATATGTATGTACGTCGATATTTTGAATTCGATATAATATCTAGTGTGAATATCTTTGAACTTATTGTTATCTTTGATGCTGGTATGTGACTTTTGGAGCGGAAGCGTACAGAGAAGTCAAGTTTTCGTGTTGAATGGTTCAAATGTCTCTGAGCACTATGGGACTCAACTGCTGTGGTCATAAGTCCCCTAGAACTTAGAACTACTTAAACCTAACTAACCTAAGGACATCACACACATCCATTCCCGAGGCAGGATTCGAACCTGCGACCGTAGCGGACGTGTGGTTCCAGACTGTAGCGCCTTTAACCGCTCGGCCACTCCGGCCGGCTTTCGTGTTGAATATGAACAGTCTTGACTTTGTGTTGGGAATGAAAAGATGAGTCTGAGTTGTGGACAATGAAAAATGTTGTGAGTTTTATTGAGAGCAGTAACGGCTGCGAAATTGTATGATAAAGTAGTGTTTTGAACATACGAAAGTATAAGAAGTTAATAAATGTGAATTTTTGTGAAAAGTGAGTGTCAAGAATTATTTTCAAGTGGCCATTGTTTAAAAGAAAGTATGAAGCACATTGCAATGAAAAACATAAATCATCACATTAATCCTGAAAGATTGTCTTCGTAAGTTCTTCAAGTCGGCATAATTTACATCCGAGTGCCTTTCGCACCAACAGCGATAGTCATGCTGCCTAGACAACATTTTTAATTACGAGCCAAAGCCAGAGCGAGATTGTCGTTGGATTGCAAATACAAGATAAGCGATATTATTGTTAATTTTCTCCAGTGACTGTAATCAGTTGATGTAGCCATACCTGCCACATTAAAGACCTTGCGCAATAAAAAGATCATACTTTGAGTTCGCGACGTGATAATTTTTGAACTAATTAACTGTTAGTGGAGGCATTGTTATACGCTGCGGCTCGAAACGAGAAGCTCTGAAATGGTGAATGAGAAATAGGGTTATGGCGCTTGCCGTGTTCACCCTGCGAGTTTAGCGTGGCGTGGGCCCTGAGTTGCCTCTGCTTCTGGTTCTAGTCTCCACATACTGGAACTACAAATCAGTTGATGACATCGCTACAGGATATTGGCTTAAGCAACGCATTCTAAATGTGATCGACTGCACGCCACCAGTTTATTTTCCGATACCACGGTTAGGAGTGGTAAATCCTTTAACATCGGCGGATTCTATTGCCATCCGAGATAATTCTAGCTACTAAAACCTCACCTATTCGGTATCGTGTCACTTCGATACTTTCCTGTCACCACTTTTGTCTGTCCTGTAAAATGACTGATTTCTTTTTTACTCAGTTTGAAATTCAACTTTGGATAAGGAAGTTACATGTACACCTGTGTATTTTGCAAAAGGAGTGTTATTTTTACTAAAAAGTCTGGTGCCAGTGTGTGATATATATATATATATATATATATATATATATATATATATATATATATATATATATATATATATATATCCCGTGTGGGGTTGTTGGTACCCCCATCGGGCGCCTCCCCGGGTGGCGGACAGGGGAAAGCTTCCTAGATATAGGTGGTACTGGGGAAATGAAATATCCAGGGCGGACCAAAAACCAATAAACCCAGTGGTGTCTGTTCAGCATCTGGCGGCCAGTGGTCAGCGTCTGTTCCTCTAGTTGAGGCGGCTGCACAAAATCTTCTCGAACTCAAAAATCGAGTCGTATACCTGTGGTCTCAACAGAGATCACCACAAAAACTAAAATTCAACTTGAACGCGTGATGGAAAAGACGACCACAGAGTCACTACCCCAGGCACCAGTCGATAGACTGGATTCACCTGACCATCGGATTCTGGGGGATGAGGGACACCATGCGGAGAAGAATCGGAGCTTCTCAAAAACTCGTCACACTCTCAAAACGAAACGTAAAAATTTTATTGGTACAATTAATGTGAACACCCTCACTAAAACAGGCAATTTAAAGCAACTCACCAACGCAATGGGAAAATTTAACCTGAAAATCACTGCACTGCAAGAGACAAGATTCACAGATGAAGGACACTTTAACACAGAGAATTACAGGATCTACAAGGGCAAAGCTGCCATAAAAGTAAGAGACAAACTACCACTTTTCGGAACAGGATTCGCCGTACACACTTCCGTACTCGACTCAGTTATTGACTTCACGTCTCCCAATGAAAGAGTCTCCCTGTTATCAGTAAAATCAGCTAATAAAGCATACACTCTGATCAATGTGCACGCCCCCACAAATCACCACAATAAAATCTACCCTGAAACAGTGGACAATTTCTGGGAAACACTAGAAGAAACAACAAATAAAGTACCTAGGCACCATGTGAAAATCTTAGTAGGCGATTTTAATGCACAATTAGGGAAGGATAAAAAAATTCAGAGATACCACTGGACCCCACACCAAACACAAACGTACCAACAAGAATGGTGAAAAACTAATCGACTTCTGCAGAAACTTTGGACTTAAAATAATGAGTACCCAGTTTCAAAAACCTGCACATAAATTAACCACATGGAGATCACCGTCTTAGACAGGGTGAATACCAAATAGACCATGTCGCAATTTCCAAAGAAAACATAAAAGAAATTCAAAACATCAGAACCCGCAAAGGTGTCTTTGAATCAGATCATCATCTTCTCCAAATAAAAACAAAATTCCAACCCAACAGAATGCTAAAAAGGCCACCCAAAAGTACCAAACCAGATCCGGAATATCTGCAACTGAACAAAGAAAAAATCATCATGCAAATTAATCAGGAAAAATCAACAGACTGGAAGAAACTAAAGGAGAAAATTCAGGAAGCCCTCAAATTAGGACAACCCCCTCGCAACAGGAAACATCGCTGGTGGAATGGAACCTGTGATGAGGCAGTCGACAGCCGAATAACTGCATGGAAAAAATGTAGCAGTCACAAAACTGAAGAAAACGGGGAGAACTTTCTTAAAACTCAAAAACACACCTCAAAAATAATTAGAAAAGAAAAACGGGAATATGACAACAACAGACTCTCTGAAATCCAGCAGGATTTCATCAAAAATTATACAATAAATTTTTATAAGACTTTCAGAGAAAACTTACAGGGATACCAAGCGCCTAGCTTGTGCTTCAAGAAACCCGATGGCTCTTTGGAAACCAACACGAAAAATAACTGCAAAATCTTAGCCCAATATTTCAGTTCCCTCCTCAACTACGAACCACCCCAAGAAAAACTTGTCTTCTCTTCTCCAGTATTCACACACCCAGACTCACATGCCCCGGATCTTGAAGAAATTATGGAGATAGTCAACCAGTTGAAAAATAACAAAGCACCAGGAGAAGATGGGATCATTGCTGAGTTCTGGAAACTAAACGATCCTATACTTATGCAGAAATTACACCATATAACGTCAGACATATGGATAACGGAGCAGATACTAGAGGACTGGAAATGCGCTCTAATTCACCCGCTACACAAAAAGGGCGACAAGACAGACATAAACAATTACAGAGGAATTTCCCTGCTCCCAGTCGCTTACAAAATCCTTTCCAAAGCGCTTTTAAACGGGATAGAATCCCAAGCAGATACACTAATTGGTGAATACTAGGCTGGATTCAGAAAAGGACGCTCATGTGCGGAACAGATCTGGTGCTTAAAGACAATATTACAAATGAGGAAATGCAGAAACACAGTAGTTACATTCATCGACTTCAGGAAAGCATATGATTCAGTGGACCGTGGAACCCTGTTTAAAACCATGGAAGAATTCGGGATCGACCGAAAGACACGAAAAATCACAGGACACTTACAGGAACAACGGCCAAAGTGAAATTCATGGACGAAGTATCAGAACCCTTCGAAATGAAATATGGAGTCCGACAGGGGGACGGACTATCCCCAATCCTTTTCAATATTGTTCTAGAAAAGATGATCAGGGAATGGGAACCTCACGTAAAGGGTATCCAAATTGGTATCAAGAAAGAGAACCGAATTAAAGTCAAGTGCCTTGCTTTCGCTGACGATATTGCAATTATCACCAATAACAGAACAGAAGCGATTCACGCAGTGGTAAAACTACATGAAATTTCACAAAAAACCGGACTACAGATATCTTATGAAAAAACCCAATATATGGAAAGGCAGCCAGAAAATAAATCCCCTTTAATAACAAAATATGGTAAAATTGCACAAGTCTGCCATTTTAAATACCTCGGTGAAACTATACAGTCCTCAGGATTAAACCGAATTGCCAATGAACAAAGAATCACCAATCTCCAGAAGGCCTACAAGCTAACATGGACGCATTACAACAAGAAGTGCATTTCGACAGACGCAAAATTAAGGCACTATGCAACAGTGATTCTTCCAGAAGCAATCTATGCAGCTGAAACAATGGTGATTGATGGTCATTCAAAAATTAAGGAAATAGAAAAGCAGGAAAGAAAAATTCTCAGGAAGATTTACGGTCCAATCAACAAAAATGGCATTTGGATGAAGAGACCACAAAACGAACTCCATAGAAAGATTAACATAGTAACAGATGAAATCAGAAAGCGCCGAGCCAAATTTTATACACACATCTACAGGATGGAAGACTCCAGAACAGCAAAGAAACTATTCAATATTATAACAAGGAGTAAATGTAACACAGAATGGCTGAAAGAAGTCAAGAGGGATCTACAGCAGATCAACATAAAAAATCTCGAAGATCGCACCGAGTGCCGACATAAAATCATAAGTGTGAAGTTTGGGGAAAGAACATCGCGTCAGCCTGGTAAAAAATGGACAGAGGAACGGAAGAAGGAGCATTCTGAGAGGATGAGGAGGTTTTGGGAAGCAAAGAAGAAAAACATCCGAAGATGAAATTATGAATTCATGTTCAATCGCTCTCCTAAAGGGGAGAGAGTGAGTGAGTAATCTTTCTCTTTTCTTTTGCAACCAATTGGGTATATGCAGCCCCTGTTTCGGTATTATTACATTTTACATCATGAGTATTATTATATATCATGTGACTCACATACTTTGCAGAGTACTAAGAAGTGCAACTGGTGCTGTGGACAGCGCTGTGGGTTAGCACACAGAATGTCGGTGGTTCGATTCTGGGTCGACGATTATTTGTTTTTATTTGCTAAAATTAATGTGCGTCTTAATCGCCATACAGCGATTACAGTGGCTTTTCTACAAAAGATTAGCAATTATGTATTACGAACATAGAAATGAAAATACAATCGTTTTAAAGAAACTTTTGCACGTCGTGGACGCGAACTGTTTCGCACCACTGAATCGATTGATACCAACTATTATTTTTCCCACGTTCAGGTCCATTACAATCCGTTAGGGCCTTACGTCACTAGCAGGGCTAGCAACGTGCTTTGCAAATAATTTCGATTGCACCATTGCGCAAGGGTATACACAGAACAGGTTTTTAATCTAGTAGATACAGAGGCGGAAAGCAATTCGCTTCCAGGATGTGCAAAAGGGTTCTTTAAAATCTGATCAGTGAAAACGTTTGTACTACCATTTCTGTGTTCGTAGTACGTAATTGCAAATGTTTTGTAGAAAACTCACTGTAATCGTTGTGTGACTATTAAGACGCCAGATACCGTACCAAGCAGATAACTTTTAACAGATAAAAAGAAATATGCCTCAGGCCAGAATCGAACCCTCGACCTCCTGCATGCCAACCCAAAACACCATCCACTGCACCAACTGAAAAACACTGCTCGATATTCTGCCAGAGATAGTTACCATACATGTGATTACTGTGTCGCCAGATTGCCAATCTTTAACGTCCATTTACTGCCCGAAATACGCACAGGACGAAATTTTGTGAGACACGTTTTTGTATTGCCATTACGTGAGGAATCGTGCTGCGAAGTTCGAGTACGCGAATTTTTCTTCTCACGGTTAATCTTGTTTTATACACTTTGAGAGCTTTGTTAGTCTCTGCTCATACCAGTAAAGGTTTTAGATAACTCTTTACTTAGTTCGTCTGATGGGGGACGTCATGAATGCTTTTATCTCGCCTTTCTCTATATACACTCCTGGAAATGGAAAAAAGAACACATTGACACCGGTGTGTCAGACCCACCATACTTGCTCCGGACACTGCGAGAGGGCTGTACAAGCAATGATCACACGCACGGCACAGCGGACACACCAGGAACCGCGGTGTTGGCCGTCGAATGGCGCTAGCTGCGCAGCATTTGTGCACCGCCGCCGTCAGTGTCGGCCAGTTTGCCGTGGCATACGGAGCTCCATCGCAGTCTTTAACACTGGTAGCATGCCGCGACAGTGTGGACGTGAACCGTATGTGCAGTTGACGGACTTTAAGCGAGGGCGTATAGTGGGCATGCGGGAGGCCGGGTGGACGTACCGCCGAATTGCTCAACACGTGGGGCGTGAGGTCTCCACAGTACATCGATGTTGTCGCCAGTGGTCGGCGGAAGGTGCACGTGCCCGTCGACCTGGGACCGGACCACAGCGACGCACGGATGCACGCCAAGACCGTAGGATCCTACGCAGTGCCGTAGGGGACCGCACCGCCACTTCCCAGCAAATTATGGACACTGTTGCTCCTGGGGTATCGGCGAGGACCATTCGCAACCGTCTCCATGAAGCTGGGCTACGGTCCCGCACACCGTTAGGCCGTCTTCCGCTCACGCCCCAACATCGTGCAGCCCGCCTCCAGTGGTGTCGCGACAGGCGTGAATGGAGGGACGAATGGAGACGTGTCGTCTTCAGCGATGAGAGTCGCTTCTGCCTTGGTGCCAATGATGGTCGTATGCGTGTTTGGCGCCGTGCAGGTGAGCGCCACAATCAGGACTGCATACGACCGAGGCACACAGGGCCAACACCCGGCATCATGGTGTGGGGAGCGATCTCCTACACTGGCCGTATACCACTGATGATCGTCGAGGGGACACTGAATAGTGCACGGTACATCCAAACCGTCATCGAACCCATCGTTCTACCATTCCTAGACCGGCAAGGGAACTTGCTGTTCCAACAGGACAATGCACGTCCGCATGTATCCCGTGCCACCCAACGTGCTCTAGAAGGTGTAAGTCAACTACCCTGGCCAGCAAGATCTCCGGATCTGTCCCCCATTGAGCATGTTTGGGACTGGATGAAGCGTCGTCTCACGCGGTCTGCACGTCCAGCACGAACGCTGGTCCAACTGAGGCGCCAGGTGGAAATGGCATGGCAAGCCGTTCCACAGGACTACATCCAGCATCTCTACGATCGTCTCCATGGGAGAATAGCAGCCTGCATTGCTGCGAAAGGTGGATATACACTGTACTAGTGCCGACATTGTGCATGCTCTGTTGCCTGTGTCTATGTGCCTGTGGTTCTGTCAGTGTGATCATGTGATGTATCTGACCCCAGGAATGTGTCAATAAAGTTTCCCCTTCCTGGGACAATGAATTCACGGTGTTCTTATTTCAATTTCCAGGAGTGTAGTGGTAACGCGAGGTTAGCCTCAAACTTCTTCCTTCAGCCAGAGAGGATCTTTATCCTGTTCTACTATGCAGCATTGCCAACACGATTTTTTTTCCTTTTGATGACTCTTTGCAGTCGTTATGTTGCTTGCTCAAACAGAACCAGCGAGGCACATGCCGTCATGGGCTACTAGTTCTGGCAGAAATTCAGTTTCTGGTCCCTAAGTCTCATACGCCACCACCGATTGGTTCTCAGCGGCCTTTCCGCGCAGCCTGGGGGCGAGAACGGCCTCACGCTCAAGTGGGACAGGGAAGTGGCCATTTTAAGACCCTATTGTTCCAGGCGTCGGTGTGTCAGTATCCTGTGCTGAGAGCACCACTGATTCAGGCCTCTCGTGACGCTGTTTGAGTGAGGAATTAGTCAAAGTTGATGGTATCAGCACCTACTTTTACAGTAAATCATGATGTTAATTTTGCTTGTGATAGTTTGATCAGAATTCCAATGCTTGTTAGGCCATATTGCCTCTTCGGTGCTAATAGTAGGTATCAGTGCAAACCTCAGTGTTCAAATGTAGCTCCTTCCTCGCTTTCAATTTATCTGTTACGTTATGTTGTGTCTAGGAAGCAGGCATACTCGGTTCGCTAGACAAACAATCAAAGAAGTCGTATTAACGAGTTTTATTACAATAAGAAAAATTACAAATACTTAACTTTTGCCATTATACAGATGTGTCGCAGGCAAAAGGCGACATACGAAATAATCAGTCTTTGCAGTGACTGAAGATCTCTAACTGACAAAAGTCTTTCCTGATCTGCTATCAAAGTGCATTACGTAGACGCTGCTATCCAAGTGGGGTGCCACCAGTCGCGCGCGGCGTTTAGGTCCTCTTCACCTAGGGGCCCCTGCTGTCGCGTTGTCGTCCTGGAAGGGAGGTCGGTCAGCGTGCGATTGGCTGACCCCTTCACACAGCCTTCTCTGCTCTGTCGTTCCCGACTGGCGTGCCGGCGCTTGACTTTATGCCGTAACAACATTTAATTCATTTCTCTTCCAAACTTTTTCGATTGACTCATTACAGACATTTATTACCGTTGTGTTCGAATGTTTGTGCAGGGACATGTTTAGCAGGGACCAAACTGCTAAGGTCATCGGTCCCTAGACTTTAAACTAAGTTATGCTTAGAACAACACAAACGCCCATGCCCGAGGGAGGACTCGAACCTCCGGCGGGAGGAGCCGCACAATCCATGATATGGCGCCCCAAACCGCGCGGCAACTCCGCGCGGCTTTACCGTTGTGTAAACCGATTGTCCCATGTATGTAGTTTGAGTGTCCATCAGACGCTTAATCTCTTACTGCTTGTTGATAATTCATACCCCTTACCTTAAAGCGTGTGATGATATCTCTTAAAATGTGTGCTGAACTTGAATAAGAAGGCGTTGCTACCCCTCTCTTTCTTAGCTCTCTCTTACACAGATTGTGAGTGGTTCATTCTTGAAGATTACCTGAGCTATTCTCTTATCAGTAACGCATGTACAATGGAAAAGACACCCTCACATTTACATGTCAGCGGATTTTATTCCCGCTGTTATACCAGCCATCTTACCGAAATCGGTACGGCATGGGCACGTTTATTTCATGCAGTCGTCTGTAAAGAAGGACTCCACTTTCCTAACATTAACAGCTACTCTTCGTACATTTTCTGTTGTTCCGGTATATGAATAGCCTAGTCAATTTTATAGTGAAACTCATTTCCCTCCTTTTCATTTCAGAAGATTTATCTCCTAATCATCAAGTGGATGAATTCCACAAGTAAGGATGTCAAGCCGTTGTGAAACTCTTAGACATGACTTTCCCTTGTCTGCAAAAACTCCTGGCCGGAGCAAACTGAGACTTGTTTTCTTTGCACTAGTTTTATGAATGAAAAATTATATGTATATATTTTTTGCTGCTGCCTTGATCCCGCATTGTGCGCAGGGTCGGCAGGGTTAAGTACGGATTTGGCATGGTGAATGTTAAGGGGTGTCAGGATGCCCTTCCTGCCGCCACCCTAAACCCCCCGGGACAGAATTAGTGTTCCCGAGCTGTCTGTGTCTAGTGTAAATCGTGAAATAGTGTGAATGTGTTTCAAATTGCGAGTCGTGTAGCTGAGGCGGGACGTGGGGACCAGCTCGGTATTCACCTAGGAGGATGTGGAAAACCGCCTAAAAACCACACCCAGACTGGCCGGCACACCGGCCGTCGTCGTTAAATCGCCAGACAGATTCGATCCGGGCCGGCGCGCCTACCCGAGTCCAGGAAGCAGCGCACTACGACTGCAGTAAGCTTTCGTGGAGTCGTAGCGCCCGTTCCATTTACCGCCACCGCCTACCATCGCGGTGGTAGGTCTGATGATGGTCTAAAACAGACCGAAACCGGTAATCTCCTATTTGAAAAAAGGTTCTTGCGATTGTGATTGTGGATGTGCATTTTTAAATAACGAAGAAAAGGATGACTGTTCTCCAAGAGAAGAGAAATGTTTTGTAACGTTCCCTGGCAACACCCACACTATTAATAAACTAAAATTTAATTGTACTATATACGCCGCTATGAAGCAATTTGTATATACTGTAATTATTTAACAAAAAATATTATTTAATTTTGTGTAAAGGACATTCGTTATTATTGTAATATTTTCTGTAGTAATATTCTCGATGTATTTATGATTGTAATATTTCTATACTCACAATGTAATTGCGAAATGTGTCAATATCTGTGATAGCAAAAATGTAAAATTCAGCCACAGAGGAAAACAATGTTGTAAGATTACAAAGAGATGTTAATAGTCAGCAATAATATAAATAACACCGCATGGTGTGCGTTTTTGTCGTCTTCCTCGAGAGCTGAGAGTGAGAGGAACCTGTGACGTAGCATTTTATGAATGGGTAGACTTCTTTTGTCTGTATCTAGATTTAGCCGCCATTAGAGGAGAAATTACAAACTAATGTAAGTTTAATTATTGTTGTGGTCTAAATACATTATAATTTATCAAAAGTTTGTATTACTAATGTAAATTAGCTTACCCATGTCATCTATAATATTTCTTTAAAGAATTTTCAGCATTTTTAGCAATGATCGCTGGTGTTGCTGGGCTGTGCCGCGACCGAACGATTTGCAGCGGCGGCACATTTAAAAAATTGTTCCGCTAAGAAAAATTAACCAAACCCGTAAATCGGGAGCAGATAAAAATTAGCAGTGAATTAAGAAAATGTTTTTCTTTTACAGCGATCCTGAGACTGACGGAATTTATTACTAGTTTCACATTTGTGCATTCATAGGCGGATAGTTAACGTTGAAATTTAACAATTTGTTGGTTCTTTCAAATAACTTAAATGTATAGTGAAGTGTGTTTTATCGATGATAATTAAACGTCGGCTTGGCAATATTTAACCATTTTCTGCTAATAGAGACAGTCTTGTGTTCCATAGCTAACGCCGGGAAAGAATTCAGTAAATATTAAAAAAAAAAAAAAAAACCACTGCATTTAGAAAATGTGTGCCAAGGCCGAATTATGTAAGGTATTTAATTCTCAACTGAATATTCTTAATCAGTTAATATGAATTTATCAGCATGAGAGGGTTGACTAAGTTCACGCAATTTTAAATGTACTTAATTCTGTCTAAATGAATTTTTATTACCACACGTAAATAAGGGGTTCTACAACAAAGTTCGTACTGAAAGAAAGAAGGAAAAAATAACAAAAAAAATTATAAAAAAAGTAACTATTTAATTTTTTTAAATTTAATTCCATTAAAGTTTTCAAAAACTACTGAATAAAATTTACATTGCTTCCCCATATGTGGACTGCAGGCGTCTCCACACGTTGCACGTACCTGGTGCCATTTATCTCTGATTCTGTTGCAGCTCCATCCCGGACCAATTAGGCTGAAGACAGCGGCTACCACAGATGTGCCGTCTTGTACCTCAATTAGTTCTCAAAGACAAGTGCAGCTCTCGTAATGTACGCACTTGTACAGCAGGCTGATGACAAAAGTTGCAGCCGCATCCAGACATCCTGTAGATCAGCTCTCCTGATGCTGAGAAGGTTAACTGCTGTCGCCACATAAATTATGATCAGATGTATTTATACTAGAGTTTGCCGTATATTCGGCTGTAATAAGTTACTCATAACTCATACGAGGGCAGTTCAATAAGTAATGCAACACATTTTTTTTCTCGGCCAATTTTGGTTGAAAAAACCGGAAATTTCTTGTGGAATATTTTCAAACATTCCCGCTTCGTCTCGTATAGTTTCATTGACTTCCGACAAGTGGTAGCGCTGTACGGAGCTGTTAAAATGGCGTCTGTAACGGATGTGCGTTGCAAACAACGGGCAGTGATCGAGTTTCTTTTGGCGGAAAACCAGGGCATCTCAGATATTCATAGGCGCTTGCAGAATGTCTACGGTGATCTGGCAGTGGACAAAAGCACGGTGAGTCTTTGGGCAAAGCGTGTGTCATCATCGCCGCAAGGTCAAGCAAGACTGTCTGATCTCCCGCGTGCGGGCCGGCCGTGCACAGCTGTGACTCCTGCAATGGCGGAGCGTGCGAACACACTCGTTCGAGATGATCGACGGATCACCATCAAACAACTCAGTGCTCAACTTGACATCTCTGTTGGTAGTGCTGTCACAATTGTTCACCAGTTGGGATATTCAAAGGTTTGTTCCCGCTGGGTCCCTCGTTGTCTAACCGAACACCATAAAGAGCAAAGGAGAACCATCTGTGCGGAATTGCTTGCTCGTCATGTGGCTGAGGGTGACAATTTCTTGTCAAAGATTGTTACAGGCGATGAAACATGGGTTCATCACTTCGAACCTGAAACAAAACGGCAATCAATGGAGTGGCGCCACACCCACTCCCCTACCAAGAAAAAGTTTAAAGCCATACCCTCAGCCGGTAAAGTCATGGTTACAGTCTTCTGGGACGCTGAAGGGGTTATTCTGTTCGATGTCCTTCCCCATGGTCAAACGATCAACTCTGAAGTGTATTGTGCTACTCTTGAGAAACTGAAGAAACGACTTCAGCGTGTTCGTAGGCACAAAAATCTGAACGAACTTCTCCTTCTTCATGACAACGCAAGACCTCACACAAGTCTTCGCACCCGAGAGGAGCTCACAAAACTTCAGTGGACTGTTCTTCCTCATGCACCCTACAGCCCCGATCTCGCACCGTCGGATTTCCATATGTTTGGCCCAATGAAGGACGCAATCCGTGGGAGGCACTACGCGGATGATGAAGAAGTTATTGATGCAGTACGACGTTGGCTCCGACATCGACCAGTGGAATGGTACCGTGCAGGCATACAGGCCCTCATTTCAAGGTGGCGTAAGGCCGTAGCATTGAATGGAGATTACGTTGAAAAATAGTGTTGTGTAGCTAAAAGATTGGGGAATAACCTGGTGTATTTCAATGCTGAATTAAACAACCCCTGTTTCAGAAAAAAAATGTGTTGCATTACTTATTGAACTGCCCTCGCATTTTTTCTTCGAATAAGTAGTATAAAGCAGACAACAAATGGGTTTTATATTCAAACTAAAAGTTTCAAAACGACATTCAACTTCATATCCACTAGAATGTTATTGCTTTTGAGTACCTTAGTGACAGACAAACGTGAAACGTTCTTTCAGATTGTTTCCGCTGACAAGACGGTTTAGACAGGACTTTACAGACCTATCGAATGTAATTGGCAATACCGAAATCCGAATAAGGACAAGGCAGTCCTACTCCCCGTTAAAGAAAGCGGAACATCCACACACAGGTAGATAGCACAATCGTAGTAGTGACGAGTTAGCGCCTCGGCAGGAGCATTACTCACGGCGATTGTGAGCGAGGACCGGGAGTGACTGATGATGTGTTGGCATTAAAGGCCCGGCGCACCTGGGGCGCTACGTATAAGGAGATGGCCCGCAAGCGTGTCGTGTCGCAATACACGTGGATAGCGGGCCCCCGGCTGTGATTTCGTGCGAGCTGAATACACTACATTCACACGTCGGCGCGGAAAAAATCGCGAATTGGGTGTAGACAATTTTAAAACGAGAAGGGTCGGGGCCTCCAGCAGTTTGGGAATTTCCTTTTCATTCAGAACCGGGTCACGGTCCAAAGCAGTCTGATCAGGCGATGAGCGCGCGGTTGCCTCCCGTAAAATTTCCACGGCAACAATCGGTGCATTTCTACCAAGTCAGCAGCATCCTCGTTTTCGTTATTTTCTTGCTGTCCACACGTGGGGAGTAATCTAGAATACCGCAAGGGGTATTGGCTCCTATGGCCGAATGCCCTTACTTTCATTGTTACCGCAACGTTTGACCAAGGTGAAACAGGGAAGCGCTATCGAATGGCAGCCATATGCGGCAGAGGGAGGGATGGTGTGTGGCAGAGGGGAAGGGGGGGGGGGGAGAGGGAGATGCTGTAAGAATCCCCTCCCCCCCCCCCCCCCCCCCATACTAAACCTCCAAAAAGTCTCAGTTTAGCTGGGGAGTCCGTACATGATGGTGTAAGGCACATACAGTATAACTGGCCACGCATTCCTATCCGAGTTTAGCGATAATTAAGGCAGCCTGTCCTTGAACTGACTTAGTGAGCCGCCGCTTAGGAATTCTTCCTGCCCGTTATGCGGAGATGCTGTCGTAGTGTTATGTTGCCTTGCAGAACCGTAGCACCTGGGTCGGATTCTGAAAGTGCAATATCATGTTTTACATAATGAAGCGGGAAGAAGTTCTCTTGTGCAAATAATTGTTACATGGGACACCACTATGGTGCGTTTGTTTAAGAAACACAGTAAAATAAACATGTTCACACTGATTATAAGCTAACTATTAACGGTACGAGACCATAGTCTACCAAATGACTAGATCGAAAGGCGTCCTTTAAAAGAATGCTGGCTACGGCGCGCACACTGTAACTTGCGCATACAATCATTATAGTTCGTATCAGATTGTACATGATCGGTTATACAAAGTCATTCATAACGTTTCCTGGTATTGTAAAATTACTGAAAAATAGCAATTATGACCTGTAGACTGCTTATAATGTGTGAGTGGCAAAAGACAACTTTCATTAGCAAATATTTAATAAAAATGATGACTTGCTTCTTCCCAGAATAAATGTACTTTCTCGAAGTATCTCTTTTCTGAAGCAGTGAACGATTTATGTATCGGCATCTCATCCCACTTGCTTTGAAAGCGTGGGAACCTATCCCTCGCTCTTTACTCCGTATGTAATGCAGTGCTGATACATTCACTTCGCTTACGTGAAATAGCAAAACTGGACAAGAAGTAAAATGCGCTCTTATCAGCGAGTAAGGGATACAAGTCTGATTGTAGACCATGTGATATCTGTTCTTTTGATGTCGTATTTGAACTGAATCTTGCCGGCCGGGGTGGCCGAGCGGTTCTAGGCGCTTCAGTCTGGAACGGCGCGACCGCTACGGTCGCGGGTTCGAATCCTGCTTCGGGCGTGGATGTGTGTGATGTCCTTAGGTTAGTTAGGTTTGAGTAGTTCTAAGTTCTGACCTCAGATGTTGTCCCATAGTGCTCAGAGCCATTTGATCCATTTTTTTGAACTGAATGTACATTTTGTCTCTGAGATGGAAACAGGAAACCAATCAATTCACCACAGAGTGTGAGGGAAACCACCAAAAACTACACCCAGACTGCTGCTCGACATACGAAACGACAGGTGCTAACGTAATGCGCCGTTCCCACTCAGTTTTTGTTCACTTCTGATACTTCCTCTACCAACCCCCCCCCCCCCCCCCCCTCCCCCATCATCTTTTTCTGTCTTGCCACTCCATGTGCTTACATTTTCTATCAATTGGACTAACTGTACAAGCAGATCTAGTAAGTATTAATACTGTAGTTTGTAACAGAAGCTTCGACTGTTGTGTAGTAAGTCAACGACATTTCTGCAACATCACACTGAATACTGAATATACACTCTCTTTGGTTGACTTACGTCTAGCACGGCTTCCAAGCAACGAAAATTCCAGAAACGCCTGATTTTTCTACCCAGTGAGGTGAAATCTCTGCTGAACAGACGTGTTGGACCGTCGCATTTTCGGGTTTGAAACATGTTAAGTTTAAGTAAACTTGCTGGGTGATTGAGTGAGTGTCAAACTGCAAAGCCAATTTTCAAGCTTGGGCCCCCAGTTTGTCAACGATTTTTTTCCTTGTAACTTTTTCCAACTTTTTTCCTCTGGCAGTGTTTTATTTATGTATTAGATCACAGTGCAACTGGACAAATATGTCAGGATAGAGAATAGGAAGGTCACACCACCTCCAACGACCAAGCCAGGTAAAGCACTGCATTTATCAAACCGTCCTTCACCTTGAGAAAGTATTGATCTAAATGCTTCCTACAACGGCGAAATCGAATAACTGTGGTGAAATTCTATGAAATATTGTTCGCAGAACATGTCCATTCCATTCAATATGTCTGCCAAATAGCCCTTGCTTGGTACATGACTTAAGTAAAAAAAGCAGTACAATCTTTTCCTCAGCCCCAGTTGTTGAAACTTCTGAAATGTGAGTTTTATGAACCACACCAATAGGTCATTATGATTAGCCTTCAGATATTTCCAGTATATTTTTCATTAGGTAACTGTGTTGTTTCCGATCACTTGAGCAAATCACTGTAGTTAACGTTTTTGGTTTTCATCTACAGAGAGATTATAATATTTTCTTTCTGAATTAACCTCTGTCTGGTGTTTTATGGCCTTCGATTCTGATTTACACTGCAAAAGTTAAGGACAAAAGTAACTGTATTATGACATGCCATTTCCTAGTAAGGGCAACGACCTTGCCACAGTGGATACGCCGGTTCCCGTCAGATCACCGAAGTTAAGCGCTGTCGGGCGTGGCCGGCACTTGGATGGGTGACCACCCGGGCCGCCATGTGCTGTTGCCATTTCTCGGGGTGCACTCAGCCTCATGATGCCAATTGAGGAGCTACTCGACCGAATAGTAGCAGCACCGGTCACAGAAAACCATCATAACGACCGGGAGAGCAGTGTGCTGACCACACGCCCCTCCTATGCGCGTCCGTTTGAGGATGACACGGCGGTCGGATGGTCCCGATGGGCCACTTGTGGCCTGAAGACGGAGTACTTACTTTCTTTACTTATTTCCAAGTAACGTAGCTCAATGAATCCCGAATGAGATTTTCACTCTGCAGCGGAGTGCGCGCTGATATGAAACTTCCTGGCAGATTAAAACTGTGTGCCGCATCGAGACTCGAACTCGGGACGACACGAGGTACTGGCAGAATTGAAGCTGTGAGGGCGGGTCGTGAGTCGTCCTTGGGTAGGTCGGTTGGCAGAGCACTTGCCCGTGAACGGCAAAGCTCCTGAGTTCGAGTCTCGTCCGGTACAAAGTTTTAATCTGCCAGGAAGTTTCATAGCTCGATGAAACTTGGGCTATACATAAAAAGTACTGCCGCAGTAGAGTACGAAAAGTAACTAAAGAAATATACGAGTACAATGAGACGAACAAACTGACCATTCAAAGGCAATAACTACGCTGAAGTCACCGCAATTCATAATCGTTCTCTGGACATTACAAAAGACCGGACATGGTACTCGATAGGAGGTGTGACCATCGTGCACGGCAGTGCAACGAGCTACCATGCTTGCCACAAGGATGATGGAGTTCCTGTATTGGGCGTTCCGTTCCCGCACCACTGCGGTTGCCAGGTGTTGGATGGCCGGGGGTGCATGTGGACGCGCTCCCTCCAACGCATCCCAAAAGTGCCCAATGGCATTTAAGTTGAAGGAATGAGCAGGGCAGTCCATTCGCCGAAAGTCCTCTTGTTCGAAAAGCCCCTCCACCTGCACAGTTCAACACGGTCCCGTATTGTCATCCGTAAAAGTGATGTCACAGCCGAATGCGCTCGTGAAAAAACGTGTATTGGTAAAAGGTTACTGTATCATAATAACGCTGGCTGGTGATTGTACTGTGTCAAAAATTCGGAGGTCAGTACACTAGGGTACTGAACAGGGCCTGTGGGCGTAACTTACGTTTCGTTTACGCTTTTATTTCCTCCAAAGACCTCTTTATTTTTCCTACATCCGGTATCTCAAGGTGTTCCGCTAATCATACACGCTTCCATTGCCTCGCATATGTTGCATGGGGGCTTAATTAAAATATAATGAAAATAATTTTTAGTAGCTGTATGTCCGATTATGCTGTGTCTTAAACGGTTGGCCCTGACTAGTATTATTACGCAATCTGACTGCATAGAACAACAACAAAGAATGAAAGAAAATTTTCGTTAACACAGTTAATTAATTAAGTCCCCAGCAACTATAAAACCTACGAAACCAAAGCACAAGTATAACAGTTCTGTATGTGGAAGTATGACTCAACGCACATCTGGCACGGTTCTTCTTCAACAAGACAAGAATTTTTAAATACCAATTATACTGACGTGATAAAAAAAAAAAAAATTAGAAATACTATAATTGCGCAAGAAAACCAGAATTACACTCTACTACAAGAACACACGCCAGATGCTTTGTTGACTGAACCTGTAATAACGCATTATTCAGGACACTGAAATAATGAGAGAGAAAAAGAAAATTTTTTTTTACCTTCATTTATATTGATGGAAAGCACTCTAAACATTACAATATCTCCACACCGACTTGCTACTACCACATCTCAACAAGAACTCTTCAGTATCACATCTCAGCAAGCACTTACTACCACGAGTTTTCAACAAGCACTCTCTACTACAAGTTCTGCCCAAGCACTCTTCACTAGCACATCTCAACAAGCACTCTCTGCTACGAGTTCTTAACAAGTACTGACTACTACGAGACCTCGACAGGCACTCTTCACTAGCACATGTCAACAAGCACTGACTACTACAAGTTCTGCCCAAGCACTGTGGAGGCAGCTAAATAATACTCTTTGGCGCAATCTCTGGCGCAGTGGCTCAGTGTAGCCACCTTTCAATGTCCTCTAGCCATTCCTGCTGAGCCATTTTGTACTTTCCGTAAATCAGATTTTTAGACGGCTGTAATTCAATGGTTCAAATGGCTCTGAGCACTATGGGACTTAACATCTATGGTCATCAGTCCCCTAGAACTTAGAACTACTTAAACCTAACTAACCTAAGGACATCACACAACACCCAGTCATCACGAGGCAGAGAAAATCCCTGACCCCGCCGAGCTGTAATTCAATTTGTGTACTTCATCTACAGCATATTTACATTTTCTGTTTTCATCAATTGATGGTTATATCTTCTGTGACATCCAAATATTTCTTCTAGGCCTTGTCTTTGTACTTGTAGTAAGTACGCTGTTTAGGTTTTTATGTTGGTAACGCCACGTAGCGCTCTGTATGAAAATCATTGACTGTGCTGTGTGCAGTGTGGCTGGTTGGCATCGTTGGAATATTCGCTTGTGTAGTGTTGGGAAGTTGGATGGGAACAGCGCGTAGAGTTGTGCAGTTGGAGGTGAGCCGCCAGCAGTGGTGGATGTGGGGAGAGAGAGAGAGAGAGAGAGAGAGAGAGAGAGAGATAGAGATGCCAGAGTTTTCAGAGGTCACTATTTTTGAACATTATTATTGTTTGTTCTCTGTCAAAATCTTTCATTTGCAAACTATGCCTATTAGTAGTTAGTTCCTTCAGTAGTTAGAATCTTTTATTTAGCTGGCAGTATTGGCGCTCGCTGTATTCCAGTAGTTCGGGTGACGAAGATTTTTGTGAGGTAAGTGATTCATGAAAGGTATAGGTTATTGTTAGTCAGGGTCATTCTTTCGTAGGGATTATTGAAAGTCATATATATTGTGTGTCAGTTTAGTGATGATCAGAATAAGTAAAGGGAGAAATGTCTGAGTACGTTCAGTTTTGCTCAGCTGTCTTTGTATCGAATAACGTAGAAGTTTACCAGCACAATCGTTCATAATTTTCCTAAGGGGATGTTTCATTGTTTAATACATGGCTGCCTTCACTATTTCATCCCCGAAGGCCGCCTATTGGGCTTCTACTATTTACTTTTCTCCTGTTCCAGTGAATCGTTATTTGCTGCTTCCTCTGAAACTCACAACAGCCTCTGGTTCTATCAACTGATCCTTCTCCCATCTCCTTAATATATCACCTTCCTGCAAATTCTTCAGTTTTCATTTTCAGTTCACAACCAGTAAATTACGGCTGGAGTCCACATCTGTCACTGGAAATGTCCTACATGTTATCTGGTCCTGGAATCTCCGTCTTGCCATTATACACTGTACTGTCACATTAATGTGACCACCTGTCAGAACCAAGAATAGCCACCTCTTGCACAGCAGACCGACTCAAGACGTGAAGGAAGAGAAGCAATGAGGTTCTGGAGGGTACAGGCAGGGATGTGGAGCCGTGGCAATTCCAGAGCCGTGCGCCTATGCGTTAGATCCATGGCGCATACAGCCCGATCTAGGTGGTCTCGTAAATTCTCGGCTAGGTTTAAATCTAGGGAGCATTGTGGACAGATGCACAATGCGAGCTGTATCACACGTTGCATTGTCCTGCTGATAGAAAGAAAAACAATTGCCTGTGACTGTGGACACGATCCCTAGGCATAGATACAAAGTTGGGTTGTTCCATTGACGAGATCATCCAGAGAATGTCGCAAAAACATTCCTCAGACCATAACGCTCCCTCCTCTGGCCTGGACCCTTCCGGCGAATGTTACAGTGTGTTCGCTTTCAGACTTTGCCCGCCGTACACGTCAATGGCCATCTGTCCGATGGTGCGTTATTCATCTGTGAAGGCCACTGATACGCCCGCTAAAACAACTGGGCAGAACAGGTGACTAGCTTGTGGAAAGGACCAAATAAGGTTGGTGTCAGTTTCACCATAAAATTGTAATTTATTTTAATTTAATAACACAGTTACAACCAAAGCGGCACATAGCCGAACTTTCACAACAACTATTTTCAAAATACAATTCTTTTACGGCTGAAGGCCCCGAAACAAGAAATCTTAAAAATCGGCAAGATAAAAATGCAGTTAAAATAGCAAATAAAATAATTAAAATCTGTATTAAATACTGCTAGGCTGAAAGCCTCAAGGCAAGGGCGGATAGACAAACGTAAACAAGATGCAATACAAACGGCTGGAAGCCCACAATAAAATTTTCAAGATTTTAAAATAAATTACCATAACCTTTGAAAGGCAGAAGGCGGCAATGCTTAAGCTTGAAAGGTAATTTTAAGAATAGGGTTCCAAGCCACAATGTTTAAGCTTGAAAGGTAATTTTAAGAATAAGGTTCCAAGGCTGAAGGCCCACAATTAATTTTCCAAAATTAAAAAAATATATAACCATAAGACTTAAGTTTTAACTAGCTGAATCCGGACTAAAAGAAAAGACAACACAGTGGCAATAACCTTTCAGCAAATATCAACTTACCGGAATTCTAACTCACTTACATAAAAACAGTATAACCAAGAATTTTTTTTCATTGGCTATAGTAGATTATAGATAGACAATTAAACACCAGTGACAAAGATAGTAAAGACAACAACACTCAGAAGCCTACAGGGGAACGGTCTGCCCTCGTTCACTTAGGTGAGACAGGTGGTGAGCCCAACAACACTTGATCCGTCGCAACCCAACCAAGGGACAGCCACGGACCGACCTACAAACGACTTGCTTGCCACCAATCGGTACATGAGATTTCAGACACAAAATGTTACGGACATGATTATCCACAATCAAAAATGTATATGTAGTAAGCTGTCAAAACTTCACACCGTGTTGGACAGCGGCAACAGGTGAGGAAAGGAGACTGCCTGAAATTACGTTAGTGGCCAGGACGGGTAACTGGAACACTAACGGCCACAATGCAGAAAATTCCACTGACGCACCTGAATTTTAGTCAACCAATATAGTTAATTGCACCGCGTGGCGGCAAAATTTCAGCAATACAAACACTCGGTGTTGCTCACAAGGAAACCTCCCCAACAGTGAACCACCGAAACAAACCACACAACATGAATTAACGTGGCTTGGGTACTTCAAACCCCTACTCAACTTTGACGTCCTGAGTCGGTGCACCACGAAGCTCGTAGTGATCGGACAGCTCCACACACTCTCCGACTCTAATGCAGTGTGTAAGGTGTCAGGCAAATCACACCTTCCATGAAAACCCTGACATGATAGCAAATCCGGCAGTATGTCACATAGCTCCGAATAAATCCTGACATTAAATTAAATAAAGTAATACGATCAACGAGTGAGCAAATGGAATACCACAGACTAACACAAGAACGCCTAAATGCATGTCATACCTTCCCACCGTGAAACAGGCGCAGTTCCGAGGTGAGAAACGAGAACAGAAGCCGAGAGCAGAACCGCGTTAAGCTAGAAGGCCCTACGATAAGGGACGGACACCCACATCTCCGGCCGATCGCCAAGACCACCACCAGCCCATGTTAAAAGATAGAGCCCTTCAGAAGAACAGCATAGATCTTACGATAACACTAAAAGGGCCACACTAGCTGCAAGTTCTAGCGTGAGACTATACGCGTCTCTGTTACGTTGCAAACTTTAAATACATTGCCCCACCACGAAAAGTATAACGTTTCTCATTCGATAGACAGAATTTTTGTAGGCGGAGCTTAAGGTTAACACTGAGACCCTGATTGGTCAGTTGAAAACACAGCCAGATAGCTTTTCTTAAACCAACTTCGGTAAATTGTAGTAAGGAGAAGTTAGAGAGAGTTGCTTCCGAGACGGCGAGGTGTGTGGAGCTGCGCCGCCTGCCGCCCCCTGACGCTGAATAACCAACGACAAGGTAATGAACGCACGCGATGCCGCGCGCATAAGGCTTCACTCAGAACTGCAGAAGTTTCATGTGTTACATCCCCTTTTTGCGTAATACTAGTGTTGATCATCAATTAAAGCTCATGGTATTCACATTCGCTACTTGAAGTTAAAATCTGAAACGCAATCATTTTTCTGTTGTATAAGTTGAAAGGTCTCTGTTGGATGCCTTTCATGTTAATTTCTTAAATGTGTTGTCATTTACAGCATAAATTCCTCTTCTAAATTTATTGTGGCGTTTCTGACTATCTGGGAGGAGACTGAGTAGTGGAACGTGTTACTTTTACACATAAACAAGAACGATCTGTCACACTACTACACTTTAAAACACAGTTTATATGTAATTCATGTCACACAGTCTCATACGGAACCTCCATCTGCTTTCTTTTGTATACTGTATATGATAAGATACTGTCATCCCCCTTCCCTTCTGTGTGAGAGGATGAATGAGCAAATGTATTTCTAGTTGCATGCTTGAGGGTAGCAGACAAGCCTGTCTGCTAGAGAACAGTAGGACCTACGTCGGAACAGGTAGCTACGCTTTCTAAAGGCAAAGAGATTTCTATCCTTAGTATGGTCCTGTCTGTCCCTTGTCATGTTGGTATAGGAAGCTGCCCCTCTGGCCACTTCCGTTTGTATTTGTGAGCCTCCCTCAGGAAGGGACCAGGTCAGTCTGTCTGTGGTGAGCGTCTGAAGTGGTAAGATTGAGAGGTGGCATGAGCCCCCTCTCATATTTCTATCTTACGATTCTCCTCTCTAATTGCATGCGGTGAAAAGTTGCTATTCCTTCACACGCGGACTTCCCACGCAGCGTCTCTCGTCACCCGGGTGGTCCGGTGACAGGCGGGCTCTGCTAAGCCGACGGGTGTGAGGAAGTCGAGTGAATGCTTTGCAGACGCCGACATTGTCAAGAGACACGCCCGCCGGGGCCTGAAGTAGCGGCTGGGCTAGAGGTTCCGTTACTTCGCAGAAACTTAGCGAAAACACTTTCTGGCGGGCTACCAGCGAGGCGTGGGAATGACTTGTGTACCCAGGCAGTTGTGGCGGGAAAATTCCCGCGCTTTCTGCAAAATAGTAACTGTGATTGGCTTGCTCAGGGCATAGCTCCGTGACGTAGCAAAATCAGCGCAGAAATTGGCGCCAAGAATCTCCATTGGTGGAATGGTAGTGCTCCGGCAATGGAGTGGAATTTTCCGCCGGTTTTCGAGTTGCTGATTGGAACGGTTAACCACGGCCACCATCGTGGGGGCGGGAATGTTCTGTGTTCGGCATGTACGGGTGCTCTGGGTAGTCGGCTCTCGCCTTTCGGTCGAGGACGTCGAAGCAACCAGCCCTCGCCTCCGGTACGCCAGATCGTGTTCTGGCAGATAAGAAACCAGTTGGGTAATGTATGTCCGCAGCACCGGCAGATAGGGATTTTCCTAGGTGATAAACAGAGCTCAGCAGAGCGCGCCTGTTCGTCTTTTTTTTTTCTAACTTTGTTGTGTCTTGAGTAGCAGCAATTAATGTTGGGTTAGCTGTGTGTCTCTCTTAGGATTTGAGTGGCAAGGAATTGGCTCCACATACCACTTCGTCATAAACCTCACAATCTAGTTTAGGGACAACTTCACCTTCACAGCGTTTGTTTGAGTATTCAATTTGAGCCAATTTGATGTATTATAAATGTTGCATGTGTTGTTGTTTATTATTTTGTGCTTAGTCTTAATAAATCATATTGTTATCTTGGACAGAACTTTCATTCTGTTAATCGGTAGAGCAACCCATCATTTCTCACTACGTTAAATGAAACCTTCCTTTATTTAACTTATTTACCAAATTAAATTATTGCAGGTGCCAAACTCTTTTCTACTCCACTTGCAGGGTAGATTACAGTCAGTTCGCGTATTTTTTTTTTTTTTATCCTTGTGCAACAGCAAAAGTCGGAGTTAGAATAGGGGGGACTCAGAGCATCATTTACATATGTAGATTCTAGAATTTAGTGTTAAATACACTGCTAGGCCCGGCACCTCGCAAGATCTCCGGCTAAGCGCGTGTCTGCTAAGTCCGTAGGACAATGGATTTCTTAAGTACAGCCTAACTGAAAATTTAATCACCTTTATTTCAGGTTTAGCTCTAAAATATCTAATGTTATCTTAAATTGCAACGCAGTGTAATTCGAGTGTGAACTTCAGAATATATTCCGGTAGTTGCTTTCTCACTACTTTATGAGTAAAGTGGAACCACGTGTTGATCAGTAACTCTAACTAGAATCATACAGGGTGTTTCAAAAATGACCGGTATATTTCAAACGGCAATAAAAACGAAACGAGCAGCGATAGAAATACACCGTTTGTTGCAATATGCTTGGGACAACAGTACATTTTCAGGCGGACAAACTTTCGAAATTACAGTAGTTACAATTTTCAACAACAGATGGCGCTGCAAGTGATGTGAAAGATATAGAAGACAGCGCAGTCTGTGGGCGCGCCATTCTGTACGTGGTCTTTCTGCTGTAAGCGTGTGCTGTTCACAACGTGCAAGTGTCCTGTAGACAACATGGTTTATTCCTTAGAACAGAGGATTTTTCTGGTGTTTGAATTCCACCGCCTAGAACACAGTGTTGTTGCAACAAGACGAAGTTTTCAACGGAAGTTTAATGTAACCAAAGGACCAAAAAGCGATACAATAAAGGATCTGTTTGAAAAACTTCAACGGACTGGGAACGTGACGGATGAACGTGATGGAAAGGTAGGGCGACCGCGTACGGCAACCACAGAGGGCAACGCGCAGCTAGTGCAGCAGGTGATCCAACAGTGGCCTCGGGTTTCCATTCGCCGTGTTGCAGCTGCGGTCCAAATGACGCCAACGTCCACGTATCACCTCATGCGCCAGAGTTTACACCTCTATCCATACAAAATTCAAACGCGGCAACCCCTCAGCGCCGCTACCATTGCTGCATGAGAGACATTCGCTAACGATATAGTGCACAGGATTGATGATGGCGATATGCGTGTGGGCAGCATTTGGTTTACTGACGAAGCTTATTTTTACCTGGACGGCTTCGTCAATAAACAGAACTGGCGCATATGGGGAACCGAAAAGCCCCATGTTGCAGTTCCATCGTCCCTGCATCCTCAAAAAGTACTGGTCTGGGCCGCCATTTCTTCCAAAGGAATCATTGGCCCATTTTTCAGATCCGAAACGATTAATGCATTACGCTATCTGGACATTCTTCGTGAATTTGTGGCGGTACAAACTGCCTTAGACGACACTGCGAACACCTCGTGGTTTATGCAAGATGGTGCCCGGCCACATCGCACGGCCGACGTCTTTAATTTCCTGAATGAATATTTCGATGATCGTGTGATTGCTTTGGGCTATCCGAAACATACAGGAGGCGGCGTGAATTGGCCTCCCTATTCGCCAGACATGAACCCCTGTGACTTCTTTCTGTGGGGACACTTGAAAGACCAGGTGTACCGCCAGAATCCAGAAACAATTAAACAGCTGAAGCAGTACATCTCATCTGCATGTGAAGCCATTCCGCCAGACACGTTGTCAAAGGTTTCGGGTAATTTCATTCAGAGACTACGCCATATTATTGCTACGCATGGTTGATATGTGGAAAATATCGTACTATAGAGTTTCCCAGACCGCAGCGCCATCTGTTGTTGAAAATTGTAACTACTGTAATTTCGAAAGTTTGTCTGCCTGAAAATGTACTGTTGTCCCAAGCATATTGCAACAAACGGTGTATTTCTATCGCTGCTCGTTTAGTTTTTATTGCCGTTTCAAATATACCGGTCATTTTTGAAACACCCTGTAAATCTTCAATGCGAATGTGCGTGAGATTATAACGTCTCGTCTTGACAATATTTTTCAATATAGCAACTTTTCTTTATGTTCAACCCACGTGGGGTGTACTTTGTGAGACCAGTACCACGTGCTTATACAATTGTTTGACCCATCAGGTTAATAGTAAGACGATAGTAATCAGTTTGAGGTTTTTCTTTTGTAAATTGCTTTTCGATCTAATTTATTTTAATTATCGAAATTTACTGTGGAGTTACACTCTTTGTGTAAACCAAGTTGACCACGTGAAGCATGTGGTGTAATCATCAAAGTAGCCCTCAGCTTCTCTTTTCGGGAAGATTTCACAGGGAGTTAGTATGAATTTAGTATACCAGTGTGTGGTAATTACATGACGGACAGGATTGTGCTACGAACGTAATTTCTTTGGGTGAAAATTGAATCGGTTGGCTGTGGTTAATTTCCTCTTGCATATGTTTCAACGCTCTTCGTGTGTTATTTTATGAATGCAGTGTTGTATGCAGTCTCCCAATCTTGGCTCCATATTTGATGTGTTCCGTAAGATTACAAACTCACATTTTCACAGTCCTAAATAAGGCACCAGCTTAGTTATGACTCACGTTTAATATGCTGAATTTTCAATGATCAATGTTAAAATAAATTTCCAAATATAAACTGATTTATTTCTTTTTATTTAATTCCCCTTTTTTATATATATATATCACCGGTTGTCGTATGACTATTAAAAGATTATAGTTAATGTTAGTCTGGTTGGGAATTTGGTAAGCTAGACAGGATACCTGATGAAACAGTTGTGCAGTAATGCAAGGTTAACTTCCCCAGACAGCTCATAGCTTTTAAACCGCTTTTATTGTCAATCAGCACCGCTTTCATAGCAAATTAAACCAACAACGTTACACATGGCGACCCTGTTCTGTGATTCCGCTAGACTCTGGAATCTCTGAAACGTTAGATTGCGAGCGTTGTATAATCTTAATTTTTTTTCCCTGCAGCGCTCAAACAACTTCTGCGTTGTTTCTGAGCAGACATTCGAAAGATTCACGGCGTTGTTGAGCGGCGTTGTGTTGTTTGTCTTGTTTTGTTTTCTATATTTGTGTGTTTTATATGTATGTGTTTTTCTTCTCGCTTGTAAATTGCACTGACTTCGATCAAAGATATTAATTTGTTTTGAGTGTGAAAAAGTGCGTACTAGGTTGGGTACCTTTCGTGTGACTGTCGTAATTTTTGGGGGATACATATATTCTGATTAGTGTGTTGCGTACCGGGTATAAATTGAACTAATGCAGACACGTAACCAAGCTAAAAGTAGGCGGTCCAATAACTTAAGCATCATGGACCAAGGGGATAATTTGATTTCGAATATTAACGCGTCGGACGGTTCCGAAAATGCATTGGGGAATGCTTCAGAGGAAATGCAAACCAGGATGAACGGGCTCACATCAGAGCCAGAAATTAATTTGCCTCCAACTAACCAAATTGATTTGGCAGAACTCATGAAAGCCTTATTGCAACAAAATAAAGAAAACGCAGAGAAATCTGAGAAATCGATCCGAGAGCTAGGCGATCAAATGACGCAAAAATCTGAAAAATCGTTCCGCAAGCTAGGCGAACAAATGACAGAGAAATCTGAAAAATCGATCCGTGAGCTAGGCGAACAAATGACGCAGAAATCTGAAAAATCGATCCGCTAGCTAGGCCAACAAATAGACGAAAAACTAATCCAGCAGACAAATAAAGTCGACAAGTCGATGCAGAGAGTGTCCGATGATATCTCACAAAGAATAAACAATCTGGCAAGTGAAATAAAAAGTGATATTATGAAAGAATTAGGCCGTACATTTGAACAAATCGATGATCGTCTGCAAGCCTTAGAACAGAGCAAGCGGAGTCGCGATGTCGAATCTAAAGAAAGCGAAAAACGGCTACTTAGGAATTTCCAAGAGCTGAGGGAAGAATGCCAAAGAGAACACCAGCAGGTACTCTCGAGGGTCCAAGAGGCAGAAATGCATTGTCCCACGTCCGTTAGCAACACAGTAGCGGACAACAGTCAAGCGATTCACGCACTGGAACAGCAAGTAGAACAATTGAAGCAAACTGGGGCGGAGGACAACAGACAAATACATGATAAGATTGCGGCATTAGCGGACATCGTAGGCACGATGAAGGTGAGGGAGAGCGATAACAATACTACACAGGCAGCGGTCGCAGAGACCAAAGAAGTGAGTTTGATTCTTAGATTTCAGAAGGGACAGTTCGAAGTGAACAAGCGGCACAAAGCTGTAACAGGCGAATTACAAGAACGCGTGGCGCATCTGGAAAGCCGCATTGGGTGTGATTCCGAACTCGCCAATAGCACTAAAAATAGCCGTACGAGCAGTGCAGAGAGGGACTCCGGCCACGAGGGAGATTTTGATGACAGGGAAGAATGTATTTTGAGGGGCAGACATGAGGAAAATAGAAACATTCAAGGGCCTCGCCGGGAGGATATGCGGGGATTTGATTTCAAACATTTCCTTACGGTTAGAAAGTTTGAGATATTTCAAATTCGCAAAAAGGAATACATCCACAAGCATGGCTCGAGCAATTTGAGTTCTGTCTTCCCCCCGACTGGGCAAGTTCACACAAGATAGAATATATGTGTGGCTATTTGGAAGGCGAACCGGCGATTCGCATGAGGTCGGCAGCGCGTCACTGCAACTCCACTCGGGAGTTTCGACAAGCCTTTCTCTCCGTCTATTGGTCGGAAGCGGCACAAGATAGGGTCAAGCATGGCATAATTATGCTGCCAAATTTGAACCAGTCTGGTTTTCTGCCCAGCACGCCTATTCGACCACATGCTGCAGGTAAATCAATTTTTATACGACCCATACGGGCCTGCGGAACTAATTAGGATATGCATCACCAAATTGCCGATGCACTTGCGCCACGTCATTCTTGCGGGACGATGCAAAGAGGACGTGGAAACGTTTAAGACACTTCTCCAGGAGTTGGAATATAATACAGCAGAATGCCCGCCTAATCAGGCAGAAAGTTATTACGGGGCACAGCAGTGCGATCGCAGTCGTGGCCGTAGTACTAATCAACGGCGTGACTGGTCGTCGCGACGCGAACGGAACAATAATCGAGACCGGCCGTATAGAAACTGGGGTAACAGTCGCGAACACAGGTGGAACAACGGAAATGATCGAGGACGTGGACAAGATCGTGAACGCTACAGGTACGGCAACCAGAATCGATACTACGGTGAACACGGTGGGAATAGGACTATAGGCGGAGCACCTCATGATGTTGAAATTCGGCCGGCTAACCCTAGACATAATCCAGCAAATGGAAATGAACAAAACCGGCAATGACAAACGATCAGCGCGGAAGGCGCCCAATCGGAACAAATGAGCGACATGGCAAATGAGTAGAAAGGACAGTGAGAAGTAGAGAGGACGGTGAGGAGAAAGAATTGATTAGTTTAAATTTGTGACGTATGCATTTTGAATAATATGTTGGTAAAAATAATGATAAAGATGTTTCTATGTGATTGATTGAAGTGATGTTTTTAATTTTTTTTTTCTTTCCTTGTGCGACTAGGATTTAGGTTGGTTCGAATGTGAAGATAAAAGGTTTCTTTGTGAACGAGTGAAATGCTGTTTATGTTTTTTTTTGTGTAAACTGAAACTAGTCGCTCCTGAGAGAAGCAAGATCTGTGTTGAATTAATGAAAACTCAGGGGAATATCCGATCTGTGGGTATTATGGGACTGGCAAACCCAGGTCACCAGCTGTTAGTAGCCTTGTTTCCGATTTTCTGCTTCAGTGCTACTATCTATCTATTACTATTCTATATCTGTCAGTATAAATGAGGATCTCTTACTATAGTATGCGTGCTGTATGGATATTTTAAGATAGGAGAACTCTGAGAAACGAATGAGTAAGTTTGGAATCTTGAAAACGGGATGCGATAATACGATTGTTTAACCAATGGCTTCCCAGTATACGCTAACATGTTAATATTGATGATATATATCTCTTTTTGTTCTTTATAGCCGAGTAGGTAAAGTGCTGTCTGTGGATTTCCTCAGTATATTGATTCCCTTCAAGGTGAAAGAAGAATTGTGGTTTGTGTAATTTATGTGGCCCTGAAATATTATTGTGGTAGTCAAACACGAGCAGTTTTTCAGCAAATGGAGAATGGAACAGAAATATGGATCCTTTCTGTAGTCTTGACTGATGTTGAGCCAAAGCCTGAAAAATTATTCTGTGTTAATACTTGTCCTAGAAAAGCGACGTTTATGTGTTTTGCTGATGCTGTGAGCATTACAGCTTACTGTTTTCGCTGGTGCGGGATGCACTGCAGCCTACAAGATGTGTACTGAGGAAATTTCCGTCTTGAAGGAAGAGGAAGATTAAATAATTTTGATTATGGGACCGAAGGAAAGCTTGGTTTAATGTAATAAGGATGAAGCAAAACATTTTTCATTTAAACTACAAGAGGATTCGGATCTTTTGTGTCTGTTGTAAGTTCAATATGTTAAGATGAAACTGTTTTACAGAATAGAGGAGACCACAATTTTGCCATTCATGAGAAATGAATCCAGAATAACCACCACAGGCGAAATAACTGATTTGGAAGCGAAAGGTAACTTAAAGAAGGAACGAAATGGGTAAGAAAATGTAGTATAACCTGTATAAGGAAAATATTTTTACCCTGCTCAGAGTCATCTATGTGATTAATTCTTGTGATAACGTAATTTTAGATGAAATTTTCTTACTGTTTTATGTGTGAATATGATAAATGTATAATTGCGAGTCTCTTATCAGGTGTGTCAACTGGTATAAATGTTTTGGCGTGTAAATAACCATTGTTCTTTTTACTGTGTATGTTTAAGGAAAGTTCTCCATATTTATCATGTGACAAGACATATGCGGCGAGGGTCAGGAAGAGGACGAATTAGAACAATGTCGTAGTGGTGTAAACACTTTGTTGAAGTAGCATTGAAGTAGCTTGTTGGATTAACTAGTAGTGGATAGAAGTAGAATTCTGAGTAATACATGTTTATGGGTAGTTAGTTTGTAGTATAGACAACAGGTGTGCATGTGTGTGTGTAAATAACATGTGAACCCTATGCTGTCCTGACCTATACTTGCACAAGGCATAATCCTATTCATTTCAGTGAATTAATAAGTAGCATTTGATTTATTAAAACGTAAGTGAACCACATTAGTGATGTGGATTTAAATATTATATTGTCAGTTCATTTAAATTTTATTTTTATATTGTCAATTCATTTCACTTTTATTTTTTTATATTGTCAAGTCATTTAACTTTTATTTTTATATCGGCGATTCATCTAACTTTTTTATTTAAAAAAAAATTAAGTCTCACTTTTGTTCTTAAAAATTGTGAAAGACAATACTAAGTGGTATTATGTATGACATTTTGTAATCACATAACTATGATGAACAATTTCTGTGAATGCAGTTGAGAACGTCAAAGCGAACCTGCTAAACTCTCACGAGACAGTGGGATCAGCGAGGAGGAGGACTAGTTGTAAACAGGCGGGTTCCCCAGCAGGACACGCTGCCAACCGGGCCACTTCGGGAGCGCGGTCGACAACAAAAGAAGGGCACGCGACAAACACTTTCCCTTGCACCTGGAGCTAATGGGCGGCCGCCCCAGTGCGACCCTTCATGGAGGCGATGACCTGAGATGGCCGAGCGGTCCACCGCGCGGAAATCCATCTGCTGGCAACGCACCACACGCACGCGACCGCGACGAGACGGCCGTGGTGAAACGACAAAAGACAGGGGATAAAGGGGCGTGGAGCCTTTTGACAGGTACTGTCCAGAGAAACTGGCAGACTTCAACGACGCCTATCAACATTTCCTGTCGGATGCCCACTGTCAAGCGACAGTAAATCATGTTTCGATGTTCTCTGGTAGCTAAGGGTGGCACAAAGAAGAGCCATTAAGTGTCATCCTTGCCCAGGAATATCAACCTGATGTGTCAAACGAGGATACCGCACGAATTTGACAACACAAACATGGAACCAAATCGAGATGCACGTGACACGGGCCACCAAGAGAAACTTCATGAGAGGGCAGAGACGGCGGGATTGCACGCAACAGATGGACAAAAATCCCTACTGACAGCTGCGGCGACGAACCCCCCCCCCCCTCCCCCACCCCTTATATTGTGCCTCGGAACAGTGGAACTACTGAGTGTGTCAGTGAACAGAGATTATACGGTTCTTAGTTCAATGCATATACATGTGTTTCCGTCAGAGAAACTCTGACTCGTGTGTTTTGCAGGAGTTCAATTTATTGGTGTTTATTAGACTGACTCGTATTTTGCAGGTGTTCAATTTATTGTTTTTTTTTTAGACTTTGACTCTTGTATTTTGCAGGTGTTTTGTTTATTGTTTTTTTTTTAGATGTTGACTATTGTACTGTCAGAGCTGTTTTATTGATCAATGTTTGTTCTTGTGTGATGTATTAAATTTGTGATATTTTGTTTCGTAAATTCATTCCTATGGCATTGCTTCGTTTATCAGTCAGATAGCTATTCATTCTCATAGGACTGTGATCGATTAGCCTTTGCATGGGGCATATTTATAGTGAGGAACCCCTTAAGGGTAACAATCACATAATTAATTGTAGTTTCAGTATAATGACACAGTGGTCATTGTTTGGTAACTAACTGAAATATAGTAGACTGATTAAATTAGTGCCACAAAGTTATTTTAATTCCACAAATTATTAGTTTTATAAGATATAGAATTTTTTTGCGATAACCAATTTGTAAAACATGTTTTTTTTGTCTTATCATTTTTTTGCTTCTGCAGATTGTGCATTCTAATGTTCTGCTTTATGATACTGATGTTATTTTCATGTTCTTTTTTAATTGCTGTGCCACTTTTGCTATTTTCATAAATTTTACGTGTTAATAAACAGTCAAATTTTCCTGTGATCAGTTGGCTCTTGCAATGAGCAAATACTGGTGAACTCCATAAGAGTAACAACCAGAAATTGTTTTCATATTAATGACACAGGGACCATTGTTTTTACTTGCTGACCGAATTAGGTCTACACGATCTTTTAAATAGGTGTCACAGATTGTGTTCTTTTTCTGTTTGAAATTGGTAGATTTTAAAGATTTGTTGAAATTATTGTGTTTTAGCAAGTAGCTGGTGACCTTTTGCCTTTTCTTTGCATTTTTGGTTTAAGTAGGGAGTGAGAAGCCTGCTTGGGAATGTCCTAGCATGGCCAGAAAATTCCCTGCACAGTCTTTTCCCGGAGCGTTGGGGTTATGAAAGGTCTCTGTTGGATTCCTTTCATGTTTAATTTCTTAAATTTGTTGTCATTTACGGCATAAATTCCTCTTCTAAATTTACTGTGGCGTTTCTGACTCTCTGCGAGGAGACTGAGTAGTGGAACGTGTTACTTTTACACATAAACAAGAACGATCTGTCACACTACTACACTTTAAAACACAGTTTATATGTAATTCATCTCGCACAATCTCATACGGAACCTCCATCTGCTTTCTTTTGTATACTGTATATGATAAGATACTGTCATCCCCCTTCCCTTCTGTGTGAGAGGATGAATGAGCAAATGTATTTCTAGTTGCATGCTTGAGGGTAGCAGACAAGCCTGTCTGCTAGAGAACAGTAGGACCAACATTGGAACAGGTAGCTACGCTTTCTGAAAGCAAAGAGGTTTCTATCCTTAGTATGGTCCTGTCCGTCCCTTGTCATGTTGGTATAGGAAGCTGCCCCTCTGGCCACTTCCGTTTGTATTTGTGAGCCACCCTCAGGAAGGACCAGGTCAGTCTGTCCGTGGCGAGCGTCTGAAGTGGTAAGATCTCCGGCTAAGCGCGTCTCTGACGTAGGACAATGGATTTCTTAAGTTCAGCCTAACTGAAAATTTAATCACCTTTATTTCAGGTTTAGCTCTAAAATATCTAATGTTATCTTAAATTGCAACGCAGTGTAATTCGAGTGTGAAGTTCACAATATATTCCGGTAGTTGCTTTGTCACTACTTTATGAGTAAAGTGGAACCACATGTTGATCAGTAACTCTAACTAGCATCATAAATCTTCAATGCGAATGTGTGTGAGATTATAACGTCTCGTCTTGACAATATTTTTCAATATAGCAACTTTTCTCTATGTTCAACCCACGTGGGGTGCACTTTGTGAGACCAGTACCACGTGCTTATACAATTGTTTGACCTATCAGGTTAATAGTAAGACGATAGTAATCAGTTTGAGGTTTTTCTTTTGTAAATTGCTTTTTGATCTAATTTATTTTAATTATTGAAATTTATTGTGGAGTTACACTCTATGTGTAAACCAAGTTGACCATGTGAAGCATGTGGCGTAATCATCAAAGTAGCCCTCAGCTACTCTTTTTGGGAAGATTTCACAGGGAGTTAGTATGAATTTAGTATACCAGTGTGACGTAATTACATGACGGACAGGATTGTGCTACGAACGTAATTTCTTTGGGTGAAAATTGAATCGGTTGGTTGTGGTTAATTTCCTCTTGCATATGTTTCAACGCTCTTCGTGTGTTATTTTATGAATGCAGTGTTGTATGCAGTCTCCCAATCTTGGCTCCATATTTGATGTGTTCCGTAAGATTACAAACTCACATTTTCACAATCCTAAATAAGGCACCAGCTTAGTTATGTCTCACGTTTAATATGCTGAATTTTCAATGGTCAATGTTAAAATAAATTTCCAAATATAAACTGATTTATTTCTTTTTATTTAATTCCCCTTTTATATATATATATATATATATATATATATATATATATATATATATATATATATATCACCGGTTGTCGTATGACTATTAAAAGATTATAATTAATGTTAGTCTGGTTGGGAATTTGGTAAGCTAGACAGGATACCTGGTGAAACAGTTGTGCAGTAATGCAAGGTTAACTTCCCCTGACAGCTCACAGCTTTTAACCCGCTTTTATTGTCAATCAGCACCGCTTTCATAGCAAATTAAACCAACAACGTTACAAAGTATTGAGAAGCCACATCAGCCACTGTAATTTATGACAAGTTAAATAAGTAATTAACGATAACTGAGGGTCACTGTAGACTATTTTGATAGTTTTCTCTTTTATGAAACTTAACTTAAACCTACACTATAGATGTCATACATAGGTCATCCTTCGACCCATTGTAGAACTTGGAAACCCATTCAGGGAGTATTCCTTCACATTTTTGTTGAACGCAGTTGGTTTTTATCATCCTGTATTAAAATATTTCCTTTTAACAATAGTGCAATTTATAAACAATGTTTTGTGAGTAGAGTAAAAATTCCAATGGTAAACTTAACTACTTTCTCGACACTATTATACCAGCTAACTAAAAATAGGAAAGCCTTGAACCCCTTCCACTAAATTTAGTTAGTATTAAGATTCTCTTACAAGGAGTGCAGTGGAGCTGACGCTGAAATCATTAAGTATTTGGTTATATCATCGCTAGTGTCACTGAACTCTTCTGAACTCTACATGTCATGTGTGGTCTGGCGTCTCCTTACCAGCAACAGGTCCCAGGTTCAAACCAGTCAATTCCCTAAAAAACACGCCCAGAGCATCGTTGCGCGAATGTGGTAGGGAGACACGACTTAGAACAAACAGCCACCACGCAGAATGTTAGAAGTGGTTTCCATTGCCTGCTGCATCCTCATTCCGCTGGTCATTGTTGATTCTTCCACCTTTAGGAGCAATTTCCTGGCCAAGGACAAGAGTGCCCTGAACCTCTGTTCCTCTGCCCTCTTTGAAAGGCCGTTGACAGAATGATGGTGAGTTCTTATGCCGGAAGTCTTCGACCGCCAATGCATATTATTAATCAAAATTTAAGCGGTCTAGAGGTAGCGTCTTTGATTTTTAGTCTAAACGTCCTCGGTCCCGAGTGCGAACCAAATGTTATCGCTGATGAAATTACGCTCTTTGATAAATTCTATCTGGTGGCCTCCGTTTTCATTCGTTTCCTTCACTTCATATTCTCGTACTATTCTTCTTTCTCTTCCTTTCCTTCCCTACACCAACTACCAATAATCAAATCAAATGTTTAAGACAAAATGTACGTAGTTTTTTATGTAGAGTCTGATTCTGCAATAGGAAAAGGGGGTTCCCATTTGAAATTTTAAAGTGCGTCCCGCCCCACCCCCAGGGGGTTGGAGTGGCGGGCTAATTTTAGCACCAGCAGATGTCCCCCTCGAAAATAATTAACTTTGAATTCTACATCTTTTTCGTGTGAAGCTTATTTTTCGAGTTATTCTGGTTTGTCAAGTTAAAATTTACACCCTGTGTAAGTAGGCTGTTTAGGATTTCTTATTGGCAACGTTACGTAGCGCTCAATATGAAAATCACTGGCTGTGCTGTGTGCAGTCTGTGGCTAGTTTGCATTGTTGTCTGCCATTGTAGTGTTGGGCAGCGGCAGCTGGCTGTGAACAGCGCGTAGCGTTGCGCAGTTGGAGGTGAGCCGCCAGCAGTGGTGGATGTGGGGAGAGAGATGGCGGAGTTTTGTAATTTTTCATGAACTGATATATTTATATATGATGATATCAAGGTAAATACATTGTTTGTTCTCTATTAATATCTTTCATTTGCTAACTATCCCTACCAGTAGTTAGTGCCTTCAGTAGTTTGAATCTTTTATTTAGCTGGCAGTAGTGGCGCTCGCTGTATTGCAGTAGCTTGAGCAGCGAAGATTTTTGTGAGGTAAGTGATTTGTGAAAGGTATAGTTTAATGTTTGTCAGGGCCATTCTTTAGTAGGAAATTTTGAAAGTCAGATTGCGTTGCGCTAAAAATATTGTGTGTCAGTTTAAGCACAGTCTTGTAAGAATTGTTCAAAGGGGACGTTTCATATGTCGACCCTTAGCCTAGGATACCTCACTGGAATCTTCTGATTTTTTTGTTGTAGTTTGTGTAATTAGTGTAGATTTTGTTTATTGCTAGCGCGTAATTGTAGAGAAAATCTCCTTTGTAGTTGCAGTCTTTCATTGTTGTACAGTAAAACAGTTGTGGCATGCATGTAGATTTGCACCAAGTATTTCGCAGCTGCGCTGGTAATTAACTAGATATTATTTTCAGTGCTATTTTAATGTGTTCTCTTATTTTTTATCTTCAAATTATGTTTTTCTGTGTTGTCGTGTGAAATACTGTGACAATAATGGCGTGTGAAAAACGTAATACTAGGCTCCAAAGTAAACTGAGAAATGACAGTGAAAATGAAAGCAGTGTGTTAGCGCCACCGAGTAATGAATTAACTGATGTTCAAAGTAGTAATTTGGTAACTGTTCATAGGGAAATGGAGCAGGCGGCAAACAATGGCGTGGACAGTGAAACAATTAGTGAAGAGGGACGCATTATCGATCGATCGGTCGGCAACAGCTTGCCTCAGGAATCGGGAATGACAGGACACAATTTTGCGAATACTGTAGACTCAGGTTTTGGGTTCTCACCGTTTTCTCAAATGAGTCAAGACACATTTTCTGCTTGTCAAAATGTGAATGTTGCCGGTGCAACTTCACTGCCGAAAAGCACTGAGGAACATGTTTCAGACACCAGTGCATTGTTATTACAGTTAATGCAACAAATGGGACAAAAGCTACAAAAGTTAGACACAACACTTGAACAAAATCAGAAACAAATGGGACAAAATCTTAAAAAGTTAGACACAGTGGAACAAAATCTTAAAAAGTTAGACACAATGGAACAACATCAGAGACAAACACAGCAACAGTTAGACTCATTGGAACAAACTCTTGAACAAACGCGTGAAGATTTAACTACTGAGTTACATAACATTGAATCGAAATGTCAAAAAGTCTGTAATGACGTAAAAACACAAATTTGTGAGCATTTTCAACCTATTTTTTCGCGGCATGAAAATGCATTACAGAATCACGAAGCAGCCATAAAAGAACTGCAAATTATTGTTCATGAAAATCATGAGACCTTGCAAGCTAAATTTGACTCAGTTGCATCTACCGATTCGGTTACGCAACTTGCAAAAACTCAGGATAACTTAAAGGACACAGTAGATTCGATTTCAACACAAATGGACACTCTGAAACTTGGTTCAGAAAAACACACTGAGGAAATGTGTTCATTATCAGAGAAAGTAGTTGAACTTTCGGATCAGCTAAATAATTTATCTACGAAGGTAGATGATAATCTGAATGACGCAAAACCGGTAGCCTTTAATGACACAGAACAGAGCGAACAAATTAGGAAATTCAAACAAAATCAGAATCAGATTAATACGCAACACCAAAGAGAAATCCGGGAAGTACAAGATCAGCTGACACAGTTAATACAAGAATTACGTATTTCAGAGGATACTCGGGCCCCAATACGGGAAGAGGGACTTAGAAATACGGAACAACCACAAAATAATAACACAGGACACTTCGGAAGTTATGAAAGAAATTGGCAAGGTGCACCGGATTTTGAAATGGAACCGCCGAAACGACATAACAATGACCGATATGCGACTCGCCGACATGATGACTTTGACTATAAGCTGTTCATTACTACACGTAAATTCAAAACATTTAAGAATTCTGGCAACGACATTCATCCACAAGCATGGCTCCATCAATTCTCTCATTGTTTTCCTCCCAACTGGTCATTAGAGCACAGATTAGAATTTATGTGTGGCTACTTAGAGAATGAACCAGCTGTAAGAATGCGGTCGGTCATTCACGATTGCCACAGTGAAGGAGAATTTTACCATGCCTTCCTCTCAGCATATTGGTCTCAAGCCACACAAGACCGGGTAAAACATGGTATCATAATGATGAAACATTTCGAACAATCTGAATTCTCCAGTCTTGTGAAATATTTTGAAGACATGTTGCATAAGAATCAGTATCTTTCAAACCCATACAGCCCCTCAGAACTCATCCGCATTTGTTTACTCAAATTGCCTGAACATTTACGACATATTATTTTAGCAGGACGTTGCAAAGACGACATTGAAGCATTTCAGGGACTCTTACAAGAATTAGAAATTGACACAGACAGTCGCGGGATGCGAAAACAGGAAAACAATCACTACAGGTCACATCTGTCACAATTCCGTGACGACAGAAACGATAACTGGACGCGACAAGGCTATTCTCACCACACAAATCGTGACCAAAACAGACACCACCCGTATGACAACCGTTGGCAGAGTAGTAATAACTACAGGGAAAGATCACCTCTCCGTGGTAATGACTATCACAGAGACAATAAGAGAAACAGACAATATGGGAACCAAAATAAATACTATCAAGGGAGACAGAATAACTTTAGACGCAACGGACCAGCGCGCAGTTACGATTCAGGGAGAAATTCTCCACCATGTGACCGACAAGAAAGAAACTATGGAATCTACCGACATGACGACAGACGATATGATCGTAACGACAGACCTGAATTGCATCAGAACTGGCGGGATTCAAACAGAGCAGGGCCCTCTCGTCACGGTGAATTTGTAGAAGTTAGGTCTCCAAACCCCAATAACGACGCGCGCCAACAAAGAGACAATAGGCAATGACTCACACCGCTGGCAGCCACAAAACGTTCTTATGACACTAACGACGCAGCTGCCGTAGCTAGTAATTACGTAAAAATGGAAGATATTAGGGACATCTTACTCCAAGAACACGACGTAAAACATAACAACGTGGCATATCCTGTGATTTGCATTACAGTAAATGACGTAAAATTTACGGCAGTACTTGACTCTGGCAGTCCCATTTCAGTAATCAGTGAAACAGCCTTTAGCAAATGCAACAAATCGAACGATTGCCCCACACTTCCGCTACGTAAGATTAAATTACAAGGTGCAATCTTTGGAAAAAGTGTAGATGTACGCCAACAAACCAACTTAGAATTCTTTTGTCAAAGCCACAGCTTCTCTATGAACTTTCTTATTGTTCCATTATTGTCGACGGAAATTATACTGGGAGTAGACTTTTTGAATGAATACAAAGCAATCTTAAACTTTCACGATGCTGAAATAACTTTAGAAAAAGAAGGTAAGTCAATAGCTTTGAAATTTGAAGATTGGCTCTCAAACCATGATGAGGAAATTAATCGGCTTTACGTTCTGTTAGACAACAGTTCGGAATTTTCTACGGAACTAGACACTAACAATCACTCTGCAAGTACTGACAGGGATGATATCGACGGCGCATTTGACACTAATAAGTTAATTCAGAATAAAATTCAAGCAATTGAGAATTGTAATGACACTGATAGGCAGGACCTTTTTGAGATTTTACAAGCACATTCCACAGTTTTTACTCACAAAACAGGAACAATCAAGGGATTTCAATACCAATTTCGTGTTCGTGAGCATACTAAATTTTGTGTTAGACCATACGTAATTCCGGCGCATTATAGGGACCGTGTTAGAACAGAAATACAATCTATGCTTGACGAGGGCATTATTGAGCCTGCAGTAAGCTCATACAACAATCCGTTACATGTTGTTGAGAAGAAAAATGGATCGATCAGGCTTGTCTTAGATTCGAGACAAATCAATACTATCATTATTCCTGAAACAGACAGGCCGCAGACGATGGAAGAACTTCTTCAAAATTTTAATGGTGTAAAAGTGTTGTCTTCCATTGATCTCAGATCCAGCTTTTATCAGATCGAACTTCATCCAGAATGTAGAAAATACACAGCTTTCCTTTGTTTCGGCGTTTGTTATCAGTTTCGGAAACTTCCCTTTGGTTTGAACATTTCTTCGGCAGCATTCATTCGTGGGTTAAATTCCATATTACCTGAGTTCTTAAAACGTCACATCACCTTATATGTGGACGATATTCTAATAGCAGAAGCTTCATGGGAACTACATAATCGCATCCTCAACAGTTTGTTACGTATTTTTGTAGAATCTGGAATTACAGTTAACTTGGAAAAGTCTGAATTCGGTAGGACAAAGGTGAAGTTTTTGGGACATATTATTTCTTCTGAAGGCATTCAGCCGGATCCTGAAAAGTTAGAAGCAATCAGAGCCATTCCAGTTCCATCCACAAAAAGACAAGTCCGCAGTTTTCTAGGTCTCGTAAATTTTTACCGTCGTTTTCTGAATATGCAAATTCTTGTTACACCAAAACTTTGTTCTCTCACTGGAAAAAATACTATTTGGAACTGGGACGAACAAGCACAATTGGAATTCAATTCTTTGAAAGAAGCGTTACTTCACGCGCCAATCTTAGCTCATCCAGATCTGTCACAAGATTTCTGCCTTAGCACGGATTCTTCTAAAGTCGGTCTTGGTGCCCATTTATTTCAAGAAGCCATAGAAAATGACACTACCATTCAGAAAACCATTGCTTTTGCTAGCCGAGTGCTAACCAAATCTGAAAAAAATTATTCCGTTACTGAATTAGAAGCTTTAGCTATCGTTTGGGCATTTAACAAATTCCGTTTCTTTCTTTCTGGTAAGCACGTAAAAGTATACAGTGATCATCGTGCATTACAATTTCTTATGTCTTCAAAATTAAATCACGACAGGTTAAAACGTTGGGCATTGTTTCTGCAAGAATTCCGCTTCACAATAGTCTACATTCCCGGCAAGGAGAACATTGTTGCGGACGCACTGTCACGCGTACCGGCTGGGCTTGAGAAAAGTACCACAGAAGGCAACCTCGAGAAAAATTTCAGTATTCTTTACATTCAGAAAGTCGCCTTTGAAAACTTCATCACCACATCTTTAAAGGACATTGCTCATGAACAAGATAAAGATCCGATTTGGAAAGACATCAAGAGCAAATGGCATGAAAAGACACACACACAGATTCGGCATTATTACCTGGTTAGAAACAACATACTCTTCAAACGCTGCACTGTTGATGACAAGCTATGGGTACTTTGCATTCCTGACGATTTTGTTAATAAGCTCATTTGGTACATTCATTTCAGCTACGCACATTTTGGCCCACGAAAATGTTATCATATTCTTCGAACGACTTGTTATTTTAACAATATGGAAAAGCGAATTCGAAGAGTCTTGTCTATTTGTAAACTTTGTCAAAAGGCGAAACCATCTACTGTCTCACATCGTGCTCCGTTGTTTCCTATTATTCCTTCTAAATTAAAAGAATTTGCGGCTGTTGATCTCTTGGGACCGCTTGTCAGAACATCTAATGGATTTTCGTACGTTCTAGTCGCTGTTGAACTTACTTCAAAATTTGTTTCTTTCACACCGTTACGTAAAGCCACTGGACGGTCTGTATCCAACGCCTTTGTTAAAAATTTCTTACGTGAAGTTGGACACGTTAGCAAAGTCATTTCAGATAACGGACCGCAATTCAGATCTGCTGTTTGGTCACGCATGCTTCGCAACCATAAAATCAAACCTGTTTTTATTTCATTGTACTCACCACATTGTAACCCCTCTGAACGGATTATGAAAGAAATCAATAAGCTTTGTAGACTTTATTGTCACAGAAAGCATCAGCATTGGGACAGATATTTACACTTATTTCAAAATGTGCTGAATGAAATGCCTCATGATTCCACTGCTTTACCACCTACTCTTGTACTAAAGAATGAAGAACCACCGAACAGAATCAGAGAGCTTGTACCTTTCCCAAATACACGTAAACTTCGACACAAAGACATAATTGATTTGGCTCTTAAAAATATAAAATCTGCAGCAGACAAAAGGAGAAAACTACACGGTAAAGCAAATGCAAAGAAGTTGTATATTGGTCAGAAAGTTCTCATTAAAGCTCATTCATTGTCACATAAGAAGAAACACTTGAGTCACAAATTCTTTCTAGTTTACAATGGACCTTACAGAATCCGACGTATACCACATGATAATTGCGTTGAAGTTGAAACTCTGCGTACTAGGAAGAGTAAAGGTTTACACCACATTTCACATGTAAAACCGTTTATTGAAAGATAATCTGCTTTTTAACTTAGTCTTTGTCATAAAATTTTTCGCTTCACATTACTAATATGCTTTGTCAGACTTAGAATCTGTTAACATTCAACAATGTTTGAAGTTAAATATCCAATCCAGAACCAAGAGAACTTATTTAAACAGAAATGACGAATGCATTGTTATAGTGAACAGACGTCACAGTGTTATTGTGTGTGTACATTCTTGCTTGTTTGTTGCTCGACTATAAGGCTTACATACTTAGGACACATACTGGTACTGCTAATGAGATTTTAATGCAACATTTCGGTTTACTTGAAAATACATTCTGGGTTTAAAGTACTTTCTGTGAGATACCAGAGGACACAGTGGTTAGTTTATGTGACAGCTACACGATTTTATCACGACGCTACTAATGAGTGACAATTTACAATGTTGCTTTTGCGGTGTATCTGTTTTATATCTGCACAGTTTTTCTGAATTCTTCTGGAAAGTAAAACAGGTTTTAGTAGTAACTTTTGTGGTATAGCAACAATGAGACAGCCTTTTTTGTGGCACAACAATACGTTACTGTACAGTACTTTCTTCATCACGCCAATAACCATAATAACTATGATATCTATACGCAAAGCATTTCACTTTTGTTTATCATGAGGTAAGTACATTGACTTCTGCAGAACTTAGCTTTCGGAGGACGATAACTACGACACTTCCACAGAGATTATGTTACAAGACGCACAGTTTAGCGCTACAGTACACGTATTTGAGTGATCAATTTTATACTGAAAACATTTGTTTTTAAAGATTTTTGAATTACAAAGAAAGTTTTCCGTGATACATTTCATTCCATTGCTGTAATCTGTAACACCTGAGGGTATAATTACATTAATCCTCAGGGGGGGTACACGCCTACTTTGTGTACCATGTGTTTGGCAAGCACAAGGAACCCTAGCTAATATGGTATTTGCTTATACAACTTTACACTTCGGTACCATCTTTCTCTAACACAGAATTACACAGCTATCTGAGTATTTGACAGAGAAACAAACATTCTTTTTACTACATCAGTGACAGATGTTTACGCATTTACAGAGTTGGATTACTTCACAGTTATGAAATTGTATTTTGTCTGTACTGTGTGAACTGTTCATATTTTTTCGGAACCATTGTGATACTATGAGAGCTTTGAATGATGTATTTGGTATGGATTCATGATTTTTAAAGTACGTTTGAGGCAGATGACACTTTTGACATGAGCAGAGAATTTTCTTTAGGTTTGGAATTATTGGAGGAAGCTACGACGATTTTGAGATTTGACTGAGGTGTTATGATGTTATTTTTACGACGACGATGTGTATTATGCTGCTGAGGCATGTTTACGATTAATAGGCTGAGGCTACTATATGAGTTATTTGATTATGCTTCATATTTATAATGACGAAATACTGACGAGTGTCGATGGATACGTATATGTGTAATAAGGAGTAGGGATTAGGGACTCTGACTTATGGAAAAGGTTGTTGGAAACCAAGAATCGTACTTTAAGAGTTATGAAATGTGTGTGTATATGCATGAATGTATTACAATGCAGACGAAAATTTTTTGGACACTGTTATATCAATAGCATTTTGTTTCTACAGATTTGCAACGCTAATTCTTGACCTGTGAAATATTTTTATATGACTGCCACGGTAGCGGAAACTGCTGTCGTAAATATTTCCGTAAGATAGTTAAGTGACCACCTGCACGTAATGCGTCGCGGGCACCCAGCTGTCAGACGCCTGGAGAAAAAGCCATTATTGCGAGCCCTTTTCAGCGGCACAGGTAGAAAAAAAAAGGGGGAGGCCATTATCCTCGGAAATATTTTTACATCTGCACACCTGATTACGACAAGCGTCTTTCTACGAGAGTTGAGAGAATTTCTACTAACTTGAAATGTCACATGACTACTGAATGATATTTTTATACTTTGCTTTTCGTAGTTGCTTATTTCATTTGACATCTGTTTTCCAGCTGTGTTGCAGCATTGCTTTTATAAAATGAAATGCATTTGCTAATGTGAACACTTTCTGTCAACAGATCTATTAAATAATTATTTTATGATCCACATTCTTTAAAAAAGGAGCACTTGGAAAGGAAAGAACAATAAGAAGGAACTAGTAACTGCATTCATAATTTTCTTTTCAAGTAATTGGTAACTTTTTGGTAGAATAACTTCTTGTGGTGCACCACTTTAATTACATAGACATTAAGATGTGAATATACATTTCCCTTATCTGCATTGTTGTTTTTACTGCAATATTTTTTCTGCTTGAGCTATGTCATGTTTCGATATAAGCTGCTGTTTGCCAGGCATAGTGCTACTGAACTTTAATTTGTGTTACTCTGCTAAGCCAATTTTACTACTCATTGATTTTTCATGTTGCTGCACATTGGCTCATATTAGTTGTAATTTTGCATTTTATCTGTTAATTTAGATTTGCTGCTGCTTGCTTTGCAAATTGGCATTTTTTTTGTCATTGCTGTTTGTGATAACTTGTTTTGTGCTGCTGCATTGCCTCGTCCCTTAGTTTAATATCTGAGCTCAGTAGATTTAAGTTAGCTTAAGCGGGGGTAGACTATAGAAGAGAATGAGTTGCGATGACTTGGAAGAAATGCATTGAGAATCTATACGAAAAACGTACAGAAAGCAGGTATAGGTAGGATTTTCTCGGAAATAAATGATGAGGTAAGATAATGGAAAATAAAAATGAGGTAAGAAATGTGTGAACATATAAATACAGAAAGCATGCTTAGATCGAATTTTTTTGGTGGAAACAAAGGATGAAATAAGAGGAAAGATATATGAAGTTTTGGGTTGGACTGCAGTACCACATGTTACACTGACAACGAACCCTGTCCTTTCCTATTGGTGTTATCCCACTATGTGTTTGTGTACCCTTGAGTATTTGTTTTCTTCCTGTCTCTGTGTACTGTTTCATAGAATTTTTTTCTCTTCTAATACTAAGCTATATTCACTATGAGGAGGAATACTGTTATCCTCAAATATAAGTTGCATTAATAATATGTTATTTTCTTTGTAAAGTTGTTTACAATTCTGCTCTGTTTCAATGTTCATGTGTGAAATTAATGTTTCAAAAACTATTCTCATTATTTTATGTATGTACTTATGTCACTATTTTTGTAACGCTGATGTATATGTTTATTTCTATTCTTTTGTAAAGCCTGTACTACAAATGTTATCTGTATTATTATGTTTTTAATGATGTATTTTGTACCTTTGTAATTGTATTCTTATGTTATAAATTTGTAATTGTCACCAGTTCATGACATTATTAACTTGTTAGTTACATTTCACTGCACACGTTTCTGTTGGTCATAGTATGTGGACAATATGTGAGAAGTAGGGACTGTTAGTGTTTGCACGTGTGTTAATAATTCAGCAAGGGACTGGATAACAGCATTGCTCGTTCTAAGGACAATTCCAAAAACTTTGTGAGTGCACAAGTGGTGGTTTATGGACTTGCTATATCATCCGCAAGACTCTTCAATGGTGATTGTGCACCTGCACAGTCACAACAGATGGCTGCTGGCTATCTCTACAAGGACTACAGTGGGTCTGCACCTCTGGTGGCCCACCAATACCATTATCTCTACAAGGACTACAGTGGGTCTGCACCTCTGGTGGCCCACCAATACCATTATCTCTACAAGGACTGCAGTGGGTCTGCACCTCTGGTGGCCCACCAATACCATTATCTCTACAAGGACTACAGTGGGTCTGCACCTCTGGTGGCCCACCAATACCATTATCTCTACAAGGACTGCAGTGGGTCTGCACCTCTGGTGGCCCACCAATATCGTAATCTCTACCAGGACTACAGTGGGTCTGCTCTGTGATGACCTACCTCCCAACACTCTTCAAAATTTCGACTGACTCTGCTGTGGGTTTGCTCTGTTGTGGCCCATTACCTGTCTGCATGTCGAGAGTCAGCACTGTCTTTCCATTGGAAGGACAACACTACTTCTTCAAGACTGCATGGAAATCCACTACTTCTATGTGCATTTTCTTTTACTGCTTGGACTTTGAGAAAAATTCTGCATTTTTACTGTGATGAACAATGTGGACTGTCTTTATGGACTGTGAGACAATTTTAGCTTTTGACCAACATTGTATCAATAAGTGTGTGCATTTGATTTCTTTGTTATTGTAATTATGAAAAGAAAAATTTTTGTCAAATCTGTATTGGCCAGTGCCCAACACCATTTGTAAAAATTTTTTTGTGGGGAGCATGGGGGCTATGTAAGTAGGCTGTTTAGGATTTCTTATTGGCAACGTTACGTAGCGCTCAATATGAAAATCACTGGCTGTGCTGTGTGCAGTCTGTGGCTAGTTTGCATTGTTGTCTGCCATTGTAGTGTTGGGCAGCGGCAGCTGGCTGTGAACAGCGCGTAGCGTTGCGCAGTTGGAGGTGAGCCGCCAGCAGTGGTGGATGTGGGGAGAGAGATGGCGGAGTTTTGTAATTTTTCATGAACTGATATATTTATATATGATGATATCAAGGTAAATACATTGTTTGTTCTCTATTAATATCTTTCATTTGCTAACTATCCCTACCAGTAGTTAGTGCCTTCAGTAGTTTGAATCTTTTATTTAGCTGGCAGTAGTGGCGCTCGCTGTATTGCAGTAGCTTGAGCAGCGAAGATTTTTGTGAGGTAAGTGATTTGTGAAAGGTATAGTTTAATGTTTGTCAGGGCCATTCTTTAGTAGGAAATTTTGAAAGTCAGATTGCGTTGCGCTAAAAATATTGTGTGTCAGTTTAAGCACAGTCTTGTAAGAATTGTTCAAAGGGGACGTTTCACCTGTATACCCCCCGATGCTAGTACTGCAATCTGCCATCTGTGAGTGGTTATTGGACGCTGACGTCGAACAAAGGCGGTGATCACATTAATGTGACTGGACCGTGTATCAAACGTACTTTCAAGATCATGAATGTTTAAGGACACCATCCAACAGTTTTGCTCTCCAGATATCAAGTTACTTAAAAACCAGGTACAGTGTTGCGTCGTGTAACGTCAATTTACACTGGTGAGTCAAAAACCCACTTCGAGGCAGGCTGTCATCAGATGCACTGAGCGCACGTGACCGGTAAGGAAGGTATACATTTGGAGTAGAGATTAATTAGGAATCACTCTGTCGGCGATACAGGCCGCACATTGGCAAAATCCACTGGAATATGTGGCTTTGACAAAGTTCAGATTGCTACGAGCCACAGCGCTTGGAAACGAACACCTCGGAAATGAGAAGTTCATAGGCTGTTTGCGTGCTATATTTGTTAGCATCTATGGGAAGAGGTTGAAAGACGGTGAAAATATATGTTTCTTGGACGTCCACGCCTCGTCACAGAACGTGAGAGTCGGAGGCTTGCCACCTCTGCAATGAAGCGCAAGTGGCGTTCTCTGGCAGATCTGACTTTTACAGTGCTGGTGGAAATGTCTCGGAACACATCGTTCGGCTCTGCAGTATGTGACGCCTACGTGTTCCAGTCCTGATCCAACGATATCTTGGATTACAGTATCAATAGGCATGGCATCAACGAGACGTTACTAGTGATGAATGGAAATGTGTCACCTGGCGGGTGAAGCACGTTTGTTGTTACACTGGGTCTGTTATCGAATCTTCGCTGCTCCAACCGACCGACTGCCAGGCCCGGAAACGGTGAAATGACCAAATATACGTCGGCCGATGAGACGACCAACTGAACGACCAACCAACGGTCGTCCCACTCCAGTCTCCCTCCGCCGGACAGTTTATGTGTGTCGCCGGCTCTCGACGAGTACTGGCTGTCGGCGCCCCAGTGGCCCCCCGTCCCCCGACTTCACTGCTGCTGCGTCCCGACTGCGCTGCTGGTCCGTGTCCAAAACTTCTTGGATGACACACGACGGCGAGGAAGTAATAGCAGTCGCAGCAAATGTAATACGGCAGGGCCTATATCGAAAAGGGCCGCTGCTGCCGCTCATGGGTAGGTAAAGCAGCAGTGACACCAGTAATTGAAAATTATCATAACGAGGTGGCAGTACGGTAAAAAAACAGATGTCAAATAAGAGATGGCACGAGCACGACCCACGCACAGTTCACAGGGCTTAGCGATGGCTGCAGAGATGTGTGCGGGGGAACAGACATGCAATTATTGGGCGGCTGACACCCACAGATGAACCAAGCGGCTTATCAGCGAACATTGCTGGGTATTGGCTTCCATAGGAGGCGCCTGGCTCATGCTCTCATGCTGACTGCATCGGAGGCCAAGGCTGTAACTTGCAGCCGGCCTGGGTGACCGAGCGTTTCTAGGCGCTACAGTCTGGAACCGCGCGACCGCTACGGTCGCAGGTTCGAATCCTGCCTCGCGCATGGATGTGTGTTATGTCCTTAGGTTAGTTAGGTTTAAGTAGTTCTCAGTCCAGGGGACTGATGACCTCAGAAGCTAAGTCCCATAGTGTTCAGAGCTATTTGAACCACTTTTTGTTACTTGCACGCCAGTACCACAAGTGGACGCCCGTTGAGTGGTGACAAGTGGCCTTTCCAGATGAATCACGTTTAATACTCAATCTGGCATGTGCTAGTAGGCGTTTACAGCCCATCAGCAATCGTTGGAAGGGTAGAGGTCGGAGGAGGAAGCGTTATTGTCTGGGGTATCTATTTATGGCATTCCCTCGGTGATCTCATCCCTCTGGAAGACACAATGGATCAACAGAAGTATGTATCTATCCTGGAAGACCATATTCACCCCGAATTGCAGTTTGTTTCTTCCTTGGGTCAATGGCATATACCAGCAGGACAATTCAGTGTGTCACACGGCATGTAGTGTACATGTTTCGTTCAGGATGCACCAGACGAGTTTACCATAGTCCCACGGCCACCAGATTCGTCGGATTTATACCCAATCGAGCATTTGTGGGAGCCCCTCAATCGGAGCGTTCGTGTCATGGATCCTAAACCGAGAAACCTATTGCAGCTGGTCACAATGCTGGGATCGGCATGGCTCCACATCCCTGGCGGTACCATACAGACCTTATCGATTCTTATTCAGGCTTTTGACAGCTGGTTACATTAATGTGACTGGACCGCATCTAAAGGGCAGTGTTACATAGGCATGGATGGCACAGCACTAAACCCCATGTCACACATGGCACGGCCGTCATAATGAAAGGCAATGAAATATACCATAAGGCTGCCTCTAGACAATGGATTCTGGTGTTAGTCAAAACGTGGCTGACAGTATTAATTTCTTCCCAGAACTTGGATCATGTACTGTGTTCTTTGTACGAGGGTCACTCAAAAAGAAATGCACACTATTTCTGTAAAAATACAGTTTCCATTCTGCATGTGTGAAAGTTTTACAGCGTGTGGATACATCCTTCCCGCTTGTTTTCAAACTTATTTCAACCTGTTCTCGTAGAATGTCGTGTGACTAGGGCCACCCGTAGGTGCAACTCTTTCGATTTGACGCCACTTCGGCGACTTGCGCGTCGATGGGGATGAAATGATTATGGTTAGGACAACACAACACCCAGTCCCTGATCGTAGAAAATCTCCGACCCAGCCGGAATTCGAACCCGGTCCCTTAGGATTGACAGTCTGTCGCACTGACCACTCAGCTACCGGGGGCGGACGCCCGTTCCCTTGAGTGGCGCCGTCACAGCATGTCTTCAAGATGGCTGCTACAGTTGACGTTTGTTAGAAGCAACGTGCTGTCATAGAATTCCTGTGCTGTGAAAACGAGACAGTGGGAAACATCCACAAGAGGTTGAGAGAGGTGTAAGGAGATGCTGCTGTCGATCGCAGTACAGTTAGTCGGTGGGCAAGCAGCTTACGTGATGAAAGCGGGCACGGCAATATTGAGGATTGTCCTCGCAGCGGCAGGCCTCGTACTGCACACACTCCATAGAACGTGCAGAGACTTAACGAATTGGTGACTGCTGACAGACGCATCTCAGTGAACGAATTGTCACGCTACGTTGGGATAGGGGAAGGAAGTGTTTGCAGAATACTGGAAGTGTTGGCGTTAAAAAAGGTTTGTGCCAGGTGAGTTCCCAGGATGTCGACAGTGGTTCACAAAGAAACAAGAAAAACGGTATGCAGCGAACTTTTGGAACAGTACGAGAGTTTTGGAGATGAATTTCTTGGAAGAATTGTGACAGGTGATGAAACATGGATCCATTTTTCACCAGAGACAGAGGCAATCAATGGAGTAGTATTATGTAAATTCACCCAAGAAAAAAAAAATTCAAAACCACACCTTCTGCTGGAAAAGTTATGGCTACGGTGTTTTTCGATTCTGAACGACTCTTGCTTGTGGACATCATGCCAAGTCGAACCACCATAAATTCTGATTCATATGTGACGACACTGAAGAAACTTCAAACTCGACTGAGTCGTGTTCGACCACATCGGAAAAGCAGGATGTTTTGCTGTTGCACGACAATGCACGGCCACACGTCAGTCAAAAAACCATGGAAGCGGTCACAAAACTTTAATGGACAACACTGAAACACCCGCCTTACAGTCCTGACCTGGCTCCATGTGACTACCATCTCTTTGGGAAACTGAAAGACTCTCTTCGTGGAACAAGGTTTCAAGATGATGACTCCCTTGTGCACGCTGCCAAACAGCGGCTCCAACAGGTTGGTCCAGAATTTTACCGTGCGGGTATACAGGCGCTGTTTCCAAGATGGCGTAAGCTAGTTGAGAGGGATGGAAATTATGTGGAGAAATGAAAATATTGTTCCTAAAGGATGTATCTACACACTGTAAAACTTTCAGACATGTAGAATAAAAGACAGATTTTAAGAAAAATATTGTGCATTTCTTTTGGAGTGACCCACCTAGGGGTCTGAATTTTTAATGTGCTACCGTATCCTGTGGTCTTTGTGGGATATGTATCCCTACACGTAATATAGTTTCTCCTGGTGAAAACTAATGTTGGGATATAATATTTGCAGTGTAGCAATTTTCTTAGCAAGCATCAGGTGCTCCACATGTGCATCTACGACTCCTTCAATTCCCATCAGATGTCTCTAACATACATCTGTCATCGACATTATCAGGAAAAGATGACAGAGCTTAGGCCGTGTCCAGAGACATTTTCCTTTTTTATGTTGCCGTGTCACCAGTCTTCTGACTGGTTTCATCTGGTCAGTTACGACTTTCTCTCCTGTGCAAAACTGTATATCTCAGAAGAGCACATACAATTATTTGTTGTGGGTATTCAAATCTCTGTGTTACCGTACAATTCTTGCCTTTTACAGCTCCCTGCAGCACTATGGAAGCTATTCCTCGATGTCTCAACACTTGTTTTATCATCCTCTCCCTGATCGTAGGCAGGATTTTCTGATATTTCTCTCCTGAAGTATTCTGAGGAGATGCTCCTCGGTTCTTGTCTTGGTAGTTTACTTAATATTCAAAATCCAACTGTAGCAACCCACCTCATTTGCTTCCATTTTCTTCTTTTCTGTTTTTCCTATAGTTTACGATTCATTTCGATACAGTTTGGGGTTGGGGACATGCCTTCTCAGAAATTTCTTACTCAGCTGAAGGTCCATGTTTGTTACTAGTGTTACGGAACACTTCTCGGAACTGCCCCACAGCATATGCAAATTCACATAAACTCATAGTAGATCTAACTTTACACTGAATAATTAATTTCAATCGGAGAAATGATTTGAAAATTAAATGTACAACTGACAGTCACCTTTTTCAATAACCTAAACAGGTGTGACATATTACCTTCAAAAGTCCTACACATTACCTTTAATAATTCTATATTAACCACTTTCAGGACAATCACTATGCGCTTATGCAATTATTCTCAGCGCCCCGTCCCCAGACGATCATGTAAGATTTATCAGATGTATTTTGCCATGTGTTCTCATTATTAAATGTTCATTAAGAAGTTAGCAGAGGATGCCATTATTATGTATGAAGCATTAAGCATTTGAAGGTTTATTTTGCATTACTTGTGAATTGTCTAATATTTAATATACAAATAAATAAAAGTAATCAGGGTACACGTTTTGGTTCCGGCCGAGGTTCGAGTCCTCCCTCAGGCATGGGTGTGTGTGCGTTTGTCCTTGGGATAATTTACGTTAAGTAGTGTGTAAGCTTAGGGAGTGATGACCTTAGCAGTTAAGCTTCATAAGATTTCACACGCATTGGTACACGTTTCACTCCACTTCCCCGACCCACAATACTAACCCTAGTAGGATTATCTTTTAGAGAAATGCCCTTTTTGCCTCCTTCACTTCGGCTACTAAGATTCGTTCGGTCTTTCTGTTACATTTTTTCTCCTCTCCATTCAGACAGCTACTCGTATTTCCCTGCCAACGAGAGAGGTTGGCACACTGGACTAAAACAAGGGTCCGGCCGTCCCGATTTAGGTTTTCCGTGACTAACCTAATCGCTTCAGGCAAAGGCCAGGATGGTTCCTCTGAAACGGCATGGCCGATTTCGTTCCCCATCCTTGCCTAATCCGATGGGACCGATGACTTGTCCCTCAGATGCAGATGAAATTGTACACAAAATATGATTCTTCAGTTTTTTTTACCGTGACCATGACTGGTTTTGAATCACCTACCAATTCATCAGTAGACGGTACACATTTACTTTTAATTTAATCAATGTTTGGGGCATTGCGGGTTGTATATATACACATCAAAAATGTTTTGCATCATCGCGGTTCCGAGAGTTACGGAACCTGTACAGAAAATTGGAATCATTTCCGCCCTTTTTATTGCTCATGAAAACCACACATTGCATGTTCTACCACCATACAGTGAGATCTTCAGAGGTGGTGGTCCAGATTGCTGTACACACTGGCACCTCTAATACCCAGTAGCCCGTCCTCTTTCATTGATGCATGCCTGTATTCGTCGTGGCATACTATCCACCCACAAGTTCACCAAGGCGCTGTTGGTCCAGATTGTCCCACTCCTCAACGGGATTTGGCGTAGATCCCTCAGAGTGGTTGGTGGGTCACGTCGTCCATGAACAGCCCTTTTAAGTCTATCTCAGGTATGTTCGATAGGGTTCATGTCTGGAGAACACGCTAGTCGAGCGATGGGGCGAATTGTCGTCGATGAAGACGAATGCCTCGCCAATATGCTGCCGATATGGTTTGCACAATCGGTCGGAGGATTGCATTCACGTATCGTACAGCCATCACGGCGCCTTCCATCACCACCAGCGCCGTACGTCGGCCTCACATAATGCCACCCCAAAACAGCAGGAAACCTGCACCTTGCTGGACAGTGTGTCAAAAAGGGGTTAAGCCTGACCGGGTTGCCTCCAAACACGTCTCCGACGATCGTCTGGTTGGAGGCATATGCGACACTCATCGGTTAAGACAGCGTGATGCCAATCCTGAGCGGTCCATTCGGCATGTTGTTGGCCCCATGTGAACCGCACTGCATGGTGTCGTCGTTGCAAAGATGGACCTCGCCATGGAAATCGGGAGTGAAATTTCGCATCATGCAGCCTACTGCGCACAGTTTGAGCCGTAACACGAGGTTCTGTGACTGCACGAAAAGCATTATTCAACATGGTGGCGTTGCTGTCAGGGTTCCACCGAGCCATAATCCGTGGGTAGCGTCATCCACTGCAGTAACAGCCCTTGGGCGGCCTGAACGAGGCATGTCATCGACAGTTCCTGTCTCTCTGTATCTTCTCCATGTCCGAACTACATCGCTTTGGTTCACTCCGATACGCCTGGACCCTTCCCTCGTTGAGAGCCCTTCCTGGCACGAAGTAACAATGCGGACGCTATCGAAACGCGGTATTGACCGTCTAGGCATGTTTGAACTACAGGCAACACGAGCCGTGTACCTCCTTCGTGGTAGAATGACTGGAACTGATCGGCTGTCCGACTCCCTGCGTCTAATAGACGGCATGGTTGTTTACATTTTTGGGAGGGTTTAGTGACATCTCTGAACAGTCAAAGGGACTGTGTCTGCGATACAGTATCCATAGTCGACGTCTATCTTCAGGAGTTCTGGGAACCAGGGTGATGCAAAACTTTTTTTCATGTGTGTATATAGAATCGTCGATGTACTCGATTCTCGGAATGGATGATCTGTCTATGTAAACAATTCAGTTTGTAGGAAACCATCGGAGCGTAAGTCCTACCCGCACTTGTCCGACGGTTTCCTACAAACTGAATTGTTTACATAGACAGATCATCCATCCCGAGAATCGAGTATATCGACGAATTTTTTCCTGTGATCGATATCGATACTGGTAAGTATATGTCTGAGGAATTCCAAGGCTTAACTCTGAATGTTACGTTCGAATTTTTTGTGTGATTTCGCATTCGCTATTGTAATTCTTCATTTATATTTTAAATAATTTTGGAGTTGTATTAATACTCTTTGCCAGCTGGCAATTGTAGATGCTTTGACTGGTCTGCCCTCGTCCCTTTTGCGGTTACTGAGAAGATTTGCAGAAGTCTGCAGAGAAGAAAACAGTACACCCGGCCATAGGGCTATTGTTAGCAAATGTCGAATTGAATGAGGTTCACAGGAGAGCTTCTGTAAAGTTTGGAAGATAGGAGGCGAGGTACTGGCAGAAGTAAAGCCGTGAGGACGGGGCGTGAGTTGGTTGAGCACCTGCCGCGAAAGGCAAAAGTCCCGAGTTCGAGTCTCGGTACGGCACACAGTTTCAATCTGCTAGGAAGTTTCAAATGTCAAATTGTTCTGTGGAATACTTCGATGGATATTTTGTGATATTGAAACTTCATCCCAAACAATGGAAGAGTAACTGTGATTCAGCTGCGACTATTACTTTGCTTTGAAATGTTACTTATGATGCACGCACGTATCGTTAGCATAGCGTCAGGAAATCTTTCTAAGGAGAATGAGCCGTCGTGGAGCGAAAATCTTACGCCTGCCGTCGCTAGATGGCAAATGCATCGATTTCACAGCGGCATAGAACTTCATCGTAGTCCAGCCAGCTAGCACGAAATATTTGTATACCTTACACACAAACCTTCTTCCTGAACCACTCTACTTGTTACTGTAAACCAAATCAGAAGTAGTAGTTCTGTAGAGTTTTGATAGATTACGAATGCGAGTAAGTGTTTACTCCAAAAAATATATTTCTATGTGATATATTCACAAATTAACAATTTTTTCCATTGTTTGTACTGCGAAACCGTGATTCTTGCTAATTTCCATGATTGTAGGTCAACGGGAAGTGCCCCATAGGTGTCTATTTCGATCTAATGTAATATATACACAGCGGCTGCGAAAATGATCAGCACAAGAGAATTTGTTTGATGAGTGAGTTCGTGGGTATTAAAAAACGACTATATCTTTCTATTGCGTTGTCTTAGAAACTTAAATTTTTTACACCGTCAATAGATGGTAGACCTCAGAAAATAATAAAAATTTCAATGTAATATCTCTAACAGTTGCTGAGAAAAGGGAGTCTCAACAGTTGGGCAGACAGAACACAGACTGATAACGGGATGTTCCTACAAGGATTCCGTTTTTCCCGACTGAAGCACGGAAGCCTAAAAACAAAACAAGAAAGCACTGAATGTGGTGAGAATTATTTACACCATGAGATCAACTTTACAGTCATTAATATCCGTTGGTGTATTCGTGGTAGCCGGCCGGGTGACCGAGCGGTTGTAGGCGCTTCAGTCTGGAACCGCGCGACCGCTACGGTCGCAGGTTCGAACCCTGCTTCGGGCATGGGTGTGTGTGATGTCCTTAGGTTGGTTAGGTTTAAGTAGTTCTAAGTTCTAGGGGACTTATGACCTCAGATGTTAAGTCCTATAGTGCTCAGAGCCATTTGAACCATTTTTATATTCCTGGTGTACACGGTACTGTAGCTACTGGTTGCAGTTGTTTCTGGAAACCTTTGTCCGTCTTAGTCGCAGTGTTCCCCATCCATAATGGACAAAAGTTGTAGGAAAATGGAAATTTGTGGTAAGATCTTATGGGACCAAACTGCTGAGGTCATCGGTCCCTAAGCTTACGCATTGCTTAATCTAACTTAAACTAACTTACGCTAAGGACAACACACACACTCATGCCCGAGGGAGGACTCGAACCTCCGACGGGGGGAGCCGCACGGACCGTGTCAATGTCCCCTAGACCGCGCGGCAAAAGTTGTAGTATACAAAGTACTTGTACTGGCACGAAGATAAGTACAGTGGCTAGATGTAGAAGTAAATGTGATCCTAGTCGGCAGAGTTTTAGAAAGGGTGTAATAAAAGTTAGAGCTGTTCTGACTTTCCTAATCACCCTCATTGCTTCACCGACACGCAAGATAAACAACCGTAGCTTTAGATCGTTGTATGTGAAGGAGAAAAGCCAAGGAGCGTGCGTTCTCTAACAGCGGCCGCTACTGATTCAAGAGCGTGTGTCCTCCTCTGGTTGTACGTGTAGATGATGCTACAGTGCGGCAATAACAATTAAGGAGCGGAGACGCCGACACAACATAGACACACACCTGCGACGCCGCGGGGGCTGCTTTGGAGGACTCGCTTGCGTAACTCAAGCTCTCTCTCTCTCTCTCTCTCTCTCTCTCTTACAAAGGTGAGACCGAAAATCCATCCGCCGCACGAACTGCTCCACGACAGTGTATTCGTCGACGAACAGACGGGCAGCCTCAAAGTGCCGCGCCTTATTAATCTCCGCGGCGTAGCTACCACCGGAGAATAAATAAACATGACGAAACACAAATACGCAACGGAAGCCCGGGGCACTAAAGAACTACTACAATAACTCAGTCACAATTAATGATATCAAAGCGGCACGCCGTGTACAGTGGGCGCCGAGCGGACTATTTTCTGCGCTGACGAAGAAGGATGCGAGATGGAGGGGCGGAAAAAAAGGAAGGCAACAATCCACGGACTGTGTGTCGGAGCGTCCCTCACTGACAAGCTATCCCCGGGCCACCAGGATGCCATCACGCCACGCACGGCGGCTGCCCGGTAAGCGCGCTGCCCCAGTCACGCCACGCGCCGCCCCAGGGCATTCGTCTTCTACCCGTCTCCCACGCCCCGCACCTAAGCTGTTCAGCGGGAAGCCTGCGCAGCAGTAGAGCAATGAAAAGTTACGAGTAGCAGTTACGGCCTCCTGTTCCGTTTTCTCCTCAGCCCAGTCTGACGCTTTACTCAATAAGACTCCCATAAACTGTGGCCTCCATTTACTTTCCGAAGCCATAAAGGGCGCTTTTCTCCGGTGGGTACTGGCAAGGTGTGAGACTTCAAGTAACACTGTGCAACTTTTACGTCTACATGTTTACTCCGTAATTCACAATTAAGTGCACGGCAGACTGTCCATCGAACCTCTACTAAGCTATGTTTCACTTTCGAAAACGCGCAGGGAAAACGAGGTCTTCCCGTGCGAACTTTGATTTTTCTTATTTTATTATGATGACCAATTCTCCTATATAGCTGGGCACCAAAAAGTGTTTTCACACTGAGCTTAAAGTTGGGATCTACACTACTGGCCATTGAAATCGCTACAACACGGAGTTGACGTGCTACAGACGTGAAATTTAACCGACAGGAAGAAGATACTGTGATACGCAAATGATCAGCTTTTCAGAGCAGTCAAACAAGGCTGACGTCGGTGGCGACACCTACAACGTGCCGACATGAGGAAAGTTTCCAAACGATTTCTCTTACACACACAGCAGAAGAACGGCGTTGCCTGGTGAAACGTTGTTGTGATGCCTCGTGTAAGGAGAAGAAATGCGTACCATCAAGTTTCCGACTTTGATAAAGGTCGGATTGTAGCCTATCGCGATTGCGGTTTATCGTATCGCGACATTGCTGCTCGCGTCGGTCGAGATCCAATGACTGTTAGCAGAATATGGAATCGGTGGCTTCAGGAGGGTGATACGGAACGCCGTGCTGGATCCCAACGGCCTCGTATCACTAGCAGCCGATGTGACAGGCATCTTATCCGCATGGCTGTAAAGGATCGTGCAGCCACGTCTCGATCCCTGAGACAACAGATGGGGACGTTTGCAAGACAACCATCTCCACGAAAAGTTCGACGACGTTTGCAGCGGCATCGACTATCAGCTCGAAGACCATGGCTGCGGTTACCCTTGACGCTGCATCACAGACAGGAGCTTCCGCGATGGTGTACTCAACGACGAACCTGGGTGCACGAATGGCAAAACGTCATTTTTTTCTGATGAATCCAGGTTCTGTTTACAGCATCATGATGGTTGCATCCGTGTTTGGCGACATCGCGGTGAACGCACATTGGAAGCGCGTATTCGACATCGCCATACTGGCGTATCACCCGGCGTGATGGTATGGGGTGCCATTGGTTACATGGCCCGGTCACCTCTTGTTCGCACTGACGGCATTTTGAACAGTGGACGTTACATTTCAGATGTGTTACGACCCGTGGCTCTACCCTTCATTCGATCCCTGCGAAACCCTACATTTCAGCAGGATAATGCACGACCGCATGTTGCAGGTCCTGTACGGGTCTTCCTGGATACAGAAAATGTTCGACTACTGCCCTGGCCAGCATATTCTCCAGATCTCTCACCAATTGACAACGTCTAGTCTATGGTGGCCGAGCAACTAGCTCGTCACAATACACCAGTCACTACTCTAGATGAAGTGTGGTATCGTGTTGAAGCTGCATGGGCAGCTGTACCTGTACACGCCATCCAAGCTCTGTTTCACTCAATGCCCAGGCGTATCAAAGCCGTTATTACGGCCAGAGGTGGTTGTTCTGGGTACTGATTTCTCAGTATCTATGCAACTAAATGTCGTGAAAATGTAATCACATGTCAGTTCTAGTGTAATATATTTGTCCCAAGAATACCCGTTTACCATCTGCATTTCTTCTTGGTGTAGCAATTTTAATGGCCAGGCCGGCCGAATTGGCCGTGCGGTTAAAGGTGCTGCAGTCTGGAACCGCAAGACCGCTACGGTCGCAGGTTCGAATCCTGCCTCGGGCATGGATGTTTGTGATGTCCTTAGGTTAGTTAGGTTTAACTAGTTCTAAGTTCTAGGGGACTAATGACCTCTGCAGTTGAGTCCCATAGTGCTCAGAGCCATTTTAATGGCCAGTATCGCAAATTCCTTTGTCCTGCCGTAGAGAAAAACGCCTTTGTTTTAATGACTCCCAACCAATTCGTGTACCATATCCCTGGTACTCTCTCTCCTACACTGAAGACTCAAAGAAACTGGTACACATGCCTAATACCGTGTAGGGCCCCCGCGAGCACGCAGAAATGCCACAACATGGCGTGCTATGGACTCGACTAATGTCTGAAGTAGAGCTGGACGGAACTGATACCATGAATCATGCAGGGCTCTCCATAAACCGTAGGAGCACGAGGAGGGTGGAGATTTCTGGTGAACAGCACGTTGCAAGGCATTCCAGATATGCTCAGTAATGTCATGTCTGGGGAGTTCAGTGGCCAGTGGAAGTGTTTAAACTCAGAAGAGTGTTGCTGAAGCCACTCTGTAGCAGTTCTGGATTTGTGGGATGTCGCATTGTCCTGTTGGAATTGCCCGTCGGAACGCACAATGGACATGAATGGATGCAGCTGATCAGACAGGATGCTTACATACGTCTCACCAATCAGAGTCGTATCTAGACGTGTCAGGGGCCTCATACCACTCGCACCGCACACGTCCCACAACACTGCAGGGCCTCCACCAGTTTGAGAAGTCCCCTGCTGACCTCCATGGTCTCCATACCCGTACACGCCCATCTGCTCGATACACTTTGAAACGTGACTCGTCTGACCAGGCAACACGTTTCCAGTCATCAACAGTCCGATGCCGGTGTTGACGGGCCCACGCGAGGCGTAAAGCTTTGTGTCGTGCAGTCATCAAGGATTCACGAGTGGGCCTTCTGCTCGGAAAGCACTTATCGATGATGTTTCGTTGAGTCGTTCGCACGCTGACACTTGTTGATGGCCCAGCACTAAAATCTGCAGCAATTTGCGAAAGTGTTGCATTTCTGTTACGTTGGCCGATTCTCTTCACTCGTCGTTAGTCCCCTTCTTGCAGGATCTTTATCCGGCCGCAACGATATGGGGGTTTGATGTTTTACCGGATTGCTAATGTTCACAGTACACTCGTGAAATGGTCGTACGGGAAAATCCAAACTTCATCGCTACCTCGGAGATGCTCTGCCCCATCGTCGTGCGCCGACTATAACATCATGTTCAAACTCACTTAAATCGTGGTAACCTGCCACTGTAACAGCAGTAACCGATCTAACAACTGCGTCAGACACTTGTTGTCTAATAGAGACGTTGCCGACCCCAGCGCCATATTCTGCCTGTTTACGCATCTTTGTATTTGAATACGCATACCTATACCAGTTTCTGTGGCGGTATTTGATAATACAGGACGAAGTCCTCTTCTCTTAACTGTTTTGATGTCCTCTTCCAATCCTACCTGATGAGAATCCCACACCCCACAGCGATATTTCGCAACAAAGTTCACAAGCGAATTGTAAGCAGTTCCTTCAGTAAACCTGTTACATTTTCTGTTCTGTCAATAAATAGCAATCTTTAGCTTGCTTTCGTCCCAACATTATCTATGTAATCGTTATTTCATTAAAATTGCTTATGCACATGCCAGTCGCACCTGCTGTCAACAACAAATCTTACATGGTTCGTAATTCCGCAGATACCCTCCACTAAGAAACAGAATAACAGTTTAAGTCATTCACAATTGTAACCCTAAGTATTTAGTTGAGTTTACAGCCTTTAGATTTATGTGATTTATCGTCTAACAGATAAATAACAGATACTTTTTAATGCTCATGTATATGACTATACAGTTTTCATTATTTGGAATCAATTGATAGTTTTCGCACGATACAGATATCTTGTCTGAATGATTTTGCAATTCGCTTTGATCAACTGATGACATTACATGACGATAAATGACAGCTTCGTCTGAAAAAATCTAAGAGAACTGCTCAGACTGCCTTCTAAATCATTCATTTACATCAGGAATAACAGAAGGTCTATAACACTTCGTCGGGGAACGGCAGAGATTTCTTCTGTATTACTCCGTGACTTCCCGTCAGTTATTACGAGCTGTGACCTTTCTGAGAGGGAATCACGAATCCAGTGACACAACTGAAGTTTGTCAGGAACGGCGCCAAAAGCCTTCTGGAAATCTAAAAGTATGGAATCAATCTGACGTCCCCTGCCGTTAGCACTTGTTAGTTCGTGAGGATAAAGAACTAGATGCGTTTCACGAGAACGATATTTTCTGAATCCATGGTGACTATCTCTAGATAAATATTTATATTCTTCGAACACAGTGTATGTTCCAAAATCCTACTGTGGTGTCACCGCCAGACACCACACTTGCTAGGTGGTAGCCTTTAAATCGGCCGCGGTCCGTTAGTATACGTCGGACCCGCGTGTCGCCACTGTCAGTGATTGCAGACCGAGCGCGGCCACACGGCAGGTCTAGAGAGACTTCCTAGCACTCGCCCCAGTTGTACAGCCGACTTTGCTAGCGATGGTTCACAGACAAAATACGCTCTCATTTGCCGAGACGATAGTTAGCATAGCCTTCAGCTACGTCATTTGCTACGACCTAGCAAGGCGCCATTATCATTTGCTATTTATCTTGTGATGCATGTACCGTCAGACCGATGTTCACCAATTATGGATTAAAGTTAAGTATTCCAGAAGCTACGTACCTTTTTTGCTAGTTTCAAGACCTTGCCCTGTTCCAGACCTCACGCCAGCCTGCGTAAGCTTAAACGCGTGCCTTTCAGCTTCCTGTCATAGTGGATTGGCTGTCTTGCCAGTCCACAACACCTACTGCAAATCGACATTAGTGATATGGGTATGTAATTCAGCGGATTACTCCTATTACCTGTCTTGGGTATTGGTGCGACTTGTGCAACTTACCCGTCTCTGGGCACTGATCTTTCTACGAGCGAGCTATCGTGTATGACTACCAAGTATGGAGCTATTCTATCAGCATATTCTGGCGGCCGGAACGATTTTCGTCATCACCAATTATTGAATACTGAAAAGACGTGAAATCAAACGCGTACAACACTTACAATGTGGTGTGAATCAGTTTCAAACTCGGGCAACTGTCGTGTGAAGGCCGGCCGCGGTGGCCGAGCGGTTCTAGGCGTTTCAGTTCGGAACCGCACGACTGCTAAGGTAGCAGGTTCGAATCCCACCTCGGGCATAGATGTGTGTGATGTCCTTAGGTTAGTTAGGTTTAAGTAGATATAAGTTCTAGGGGACTGATGACCTCAGATGTTAAGTCCCATAGTGCTCAGAGCCATCTGAACCATTTTTTGCAAAGAGTAGAGAGGGGCCGCCATGAAAATAAACACAATTAGCAGCAGATTAAGCGAAAGGCCGAGGAAAGTGCAGGACATTCAGGCGATTTTGTTGTTGTTGTTGTGGTCTTCAGCCCTGAGACTGGTTTGATGCAGCTCTCCATGCTACTCTATCCTGTGCAAGCTTCTTCATCTCCCAGTACCTACTGCAACCTTCATCCTTCTGTATCTGTTTAGTGTATTCATCTCTTGGTTTCCCTCTCCGATTTTTACCCTCCACGCTGCCCTCCAATACCAAATTGGTGATACCTTGATGCCTCAGAACATGTCCTACCAACCGATCCCTTCTTCTTGTCAAGTTGTGCCACAAACTTCTCTTCTCTCCAAACCTATTCAGTACCTCCTCTTCAGCATTCTTCTGTACCACCACATTTCGAAAGCTTCTGTTCTCTTCTTGTCCAAACTAGTTATCGTACATGTTTCACTTCCATACATGGCTACACTCCATACAAATACTCTCAGAAACGGCTTCCTGAAACTTAAATCTATTCTCGATGTTAATAAATTTCTCTTCTTCAGAAACGCTTTCCTTGTCATTGCCAGTATACATTTTATATCCTCTCTACTTCGACCATCATCAGTTATTTTGCTCCCCAAATAGCAAAACTCCTTTACTACTTTAAGTGTCTCAGTTCCTAATCTAATTCCCTCAGCATTACCCGACTTAATTCGACTACATTCCATTATCCTCGTTTTGCTTTTGTTGATGTTCATCTTATATCCTCCTTTCAAGACACTATTCATTCCGTTCAACTGCTCTTCTAACTCCTTTGCTGCCTCTGACAGAATTACAATGTCATAGACGAACCTCAAAGTTTTTATTTCTTCTCCATGGATTTTAATACCTACTTCGAATTTTTCTTTTGTTTCCTTCACTGCTTGCTCAATGTACAGATTGAATAACATCGAGTATAGGCTACACCTTGTCTCACTCCCTTTCCAATGACTGCTTCCCTTTCATTCCCCTCGACTCTTATAACTGCCATCTGGTTTCTGTACAAATTGTAAATAGCCTTTCGCTCCCTGTATTTTACCCCTGCCACCTTCTTAATTTGAAGGAGAGTATTCCAGTCAACATTGTCAAAAGCTTTCTCTAAGTCTACAAATGCTAGAAACGTAGGTTTGTCTTTCCTTAATCTTTCTTCTAAGATAAGTCGTAGGGTCAGTGTTCCAATATTTCTACGGAATCCAAACTGATCTTCCCCAAGGTCGGCTTCTATCAGTTTTTCCATTCGTCTGTACAGAATTCGCGTTAGTATTTTGCATGCGTGACTTATTAAACTGATTGTTATCCGTCATGTATGACAGGTAGGGCAAAGAAGACCGGGCAGCAACACAGAGAGCTTCCCTCGCGCCTCGGCTCGCCACTACCAGCAGAGCCGTTTAGACAGCACGTGTCGCGTCCACATCCGGCGCCGTCGTGTGAGCGACAGCTGGTCGACCGCAACTGCCGGCCACGTCCGCAGCTGGCCACCAACTGTACACTGGGGCAGCTGCCCACTCCACAGCAGATAACACTGCGGCGTCATTGCAGTCTCACACCGCCCTGCAGCAAGCCACTGTGCAGAAAGAAAACGACAGTGACAAAAATTAAAATATGCACTACTGGCCATTAAAATTGCTACACCAAGAAGAAATGCAGATGATAAACGGGTATTCATTGGACAAATATATTATACTAGAAGTGACATGTAATTACTTTTTCACTCAATTTGGGTGCATAGATCCTGAGAAATCAGTACCCAGAACAACCTCCTCTGGCCGTAATAACAGCCTTATTCGGCTGGGCATTCAGTCAGAGCTTGAATGGCGTGTACAGGTACAGCTGCCCATGTAGCTTCAACACGATACCACAGTTCAAGAGGAAAAATGACGAGCCAGTTGCTCGGTCACCAATGACCAGATGTTTTTAATTGGTGAGAGATCTGGAGAATGTGCTGGCCAGGGCAGAAGTCGAAAATTTTCTGTATCCAGCAAGGCCCGTACAGGACCTGCAAAATGCGGTCGTGGATTATTCTGAGGTGACCGAGACGTGTAAGCAATGACACCCCATACCATCACGCTGGGTGATACGCCAGTATGGCGATGACGAATACACGCTTCCAATGTGCGTTCACCTCGATGTCGCCAGAGACGGATGCGACTATCGTGAAGCTGTAAACAGAACCTGCATTCATACGAAAAAATGACGTTTTGCCATTCGTGCACCCAGGTTCCTCGTTCAGTACACCATCGCAGGCCCTCCTGTCTGTGATGCAGCGTCAAGGGTAACCGCAGCCATGGTCTCCGAGGTGGATAGTCGATGCTGCTGCTAACGTCGTCGAACTGTTCGTGCAGATGGTTGTTGTCTTGCAAACATCCCCATATTTTGACTCAGGGATCGAGACGTGGCTGCACGATCCGTTACAGCCATGCGGATAAGATGCCTGTCATCTCGACTGCTAGTGATACGAGGCCGTTGGGATCCAGCACGGCGTTCCGTATTACCCTCCTGAAGCCACCGATTCCATATTCTGCTAACAGTCATTGGATCTCGACCAACGCGAGCAGCAATGTCGCGATACGATAAACCGCAATCGCGATAGGCTGCAATACGACCTTTATCAAAGTGGGAAACGTGATGGTACGCACTTCTCCTCGTTACACGAGGCAAAACAACAACGTTTCACAGGGCAACGCCGCTCAACTGCTGTTTTTGTATGAGAAATCGAGCTTTCCTCGTGTCAGCACGTTGTAGGTGTCGCCACCGACGCCAACCTTGTGTGAATGCTCTGAAAAGCTAATCATTTACATATCACAGCATATTCTTGCTGTCGGTTCACGTCAGCTTCGTGGTGTAGCAATTTTAAGTGCCAGTAGTGTAGAAGAAATCACACAGTAATTAACACACTAGATAAAGTATTGAAAATTAAGAGGCAGTAAGGCGGGAGCCAAGGCCGTGGCCGTGGTGTTCCAGCGTGTAGAACACACCTATCCAGCTCTAGGGGTATCGGGTTTTGTCCTGGATACGGGCGGGGACTTTTCCTAGTTTCAGTCTCTCCAAGGCTGTCTCAGATTCACTCAACCTGCTGTCAAATGAGCACCAAAGATGTCTCTTGGCGCTAAGTGCAGATCTGCGGTAAGACCTATAGCATGCACCACAGAATTTGTAAGGGTCCAGTTTCCTCAGTCAACCTATAATACACTCATGTTCAGAAAAAAAACAGAACACTGCAGAAATGATTAGCATTTCAGTCCCTCCGGTTTAGCTTCTGCCCTGTTGCAGAGTAGCCACAGGATCCTCTATGGGCCTTGTTAACGTGTTCCACAAGTGATAAGGCGCAAATGGCGTCCATTGGTATAGCCACTCATGCTGCATTCACCTGGTTCCAGAGTTCATCTGCGGTGGTTGGCATTCGGTCACAGCGTTGCACCCATCGTTTTACCGCATCCCACCCATTTTCGATTGGCGACGAGTCTTGTGATCCGACGGTCCAGGACAAAAGGCTGACATCCCTTCACACCAACAACGCACGTGTTCGTGCATCAACATGTGATTATGCATTGTCTTGCTGAAAAATGACGTCTGAGGTGGTGTGCAGAAAATGTATGGCTTTGAGCTCCAGGATGTCATTCACGTAGGTCACACAGGTCATCAATCCTGCCACTAGTCTCAGTGCTCTGGAAACGCACCAAACGTGACTGTACCCAACAGCACCCCACATTATAAGGCCTTCAGTTGCACTGTACGCCTTGTGCGAATGCAACGATAATTAAATCAAGCTGTCGACAGGTATACATCAACGGGGACAGTTGAAAATGTGGGCCCCGACAGGGACTCGAACCAGAAATCTCCTCCTTACATGGCAGACGTACTATGCATCTGAGCCACCGAGGGATTGTGCGACTGCAGGTATTTATCCCCTGTACACTCCCCGTGAGACCCACATTCCCACCTTAATGTCCACACACTACATTCTACATCTACATCTACACTTATACTCCGTAAGCCACCCAACGGTGTGTGGCGGAGGGCAATTTGCGTGCCACTGTCATTACCTCCCTTTCCTGTTCCAGTCGCGTATGGTTCGCGGGAAGAACGACTGTCTGAAAGCCTCCGTGCGCGCTCGAACCTCTCTAATTTTACATTCGTGATCTGCTCGGGAGGTATAAGTACGGGGAAGCAATATATTCGATACCTCACCCAGAAACGCACCCTCTCGAAACCTGGCGAGCAAGCTACACCGCAATGCAGAGCGCCTCTCTTGCAGAGTCTGCCACTTGAGTTTGTTAAACATCTCCGTAACGCTATCACGGTTACCAAATAACCCTGTGACGAAACGCGCCGCTCTTCTTTGGATCTTCTCTATCTCCTCCGTCAACCCGATCTGGTACGGATCCCACACTGATGAGCAATACTCAAGTATAGGTCGAACGAGTGTTTTGTAAGCCACCTCCTTTGTTGATGGACTACATTTTCTAAGGACTCTCCCAATGAATCTCAACCTGGTACCCGCCTTAGCAACAATTAATTTTATATGATCGTTCCACTTCAAATCGTCCCGCATGCATACTCCCAGATATTTTACAGAAGTAACTGCTACCAGTGTTTGTTCCGCTATCATATAATCATACAATAAAGGATCCTTCTTTCTATGTATTCGCAATACATTACGTTTGTCTATGTTAAGGGTCAGTTGCCACTCCCTGCACCAGGTGCCTATCCGCTGTAGGTCTTCCTGCATTTCGCTACAATTTTCTAATGCTGCAACTTCTCTGTATACTACAGCATCATCCGCGAAAAGCCGCATGGGACTTCCGACGCTATCTACTAGGTCTACATTCGTAGTGCCCCTGCCCACTACACTCATTACTCGCGGCAGACAATCTTACCGAGTCCCGTATGAGTTCGGGTAATGCGTGTGCATCCAGCACAGAAGAAGAAGGCCAGGACATACCCGAAAGAACAGATACCATCTTCATTTAGTTAAGGCCGACTGGCCATTGACCTTGTTCTTCTGTGCTGGATGAACACGCATTGCCCGAACTCTTACGGGACTCGGTAACATTATCTTCCGCGAGTAATGAGTGTAATGGGCAGGGGTACTACGAATGTTGTGTGTGGACATTAAGATGTGGGTCTCACGGGGAGCGTGCAAGGGATAAATTACCTGCTGTCGCACTATCCCTCGGTGGCTCAGATGGATAGAGCGTCTGCCATGGAAGGAGGAGATCCCGCGTTCGAGTTCCTGTCGGGGCACACGTTTTCAACTGTCCTCGTTGATGTCAACAGCTTAGGGTCTTGATTTAATTATCATTCCATTCTAAGACAGCTGCATGGTCACCGATGGTATCTGTTCTTTCGGACATGTCCGAAAGAAATACCATCTTCATATTCTGCGAATCCAGGCACTGATTCCTCCGCGCCTCTCTGCGGCGAATCAAAAAGCGGCAATCATTTTCAAAAAACAGAATCTGGATTCTTCGGAAACCACTATGTGTACGATGTGTTGCACTGTTCCAGTGTCGCGCCAGAGCCGAGGTGGACTCAGATCTGCCCTTCTGTGGCATTCGGATGAGATGCTGATCTTCTACGGGAGCGGTCTGTGTGGTGCAACCTGACCCAGCTCGTCTTTTTCTACAGCCTTCCGTGAACCACACTGTACACAGCCGTTGTACTGCCGAAACAGTTCCACAGGAGCAGCAGTTTGCCCGATGGATGCATCGCATTACCTCATTCCAGTAATGCGCCCTCATTCGATCTCACTGATTTGACGGCACTGTCCGCGCGTACGTCTGCGAGGCATACTGTACCTCTGTTCAAGTCACCTTAGGTTTATACCGACATCGAGAGACGCCGGCACATTTTACCGCTAGGTCGTGTTGCGCCCCGATATCGATGTGGACCGTGAACCGCGGGCCGACATGGTTCAAATGCTAATCATTTCTGCGGAAAATACTAATGTACATCTTCTGTGAATATGAATCTCGTATCTCTAGTCATTCAAGGTCTTCTGCTTATTCTGAACATGAGTGTATTAGCGACCTTCACGATCTTCTTTTTTTTGTAAAAACTAATGAATCAATCAATGTAAATCTTTTTGCACATTGTGGTGTCACCGCCTGACACCACACTTGCTAGGTGGTAGCCTTTAAATCGGCCGCGGTCCGGTAGTGTACGTCGGACCCGCGTGTCGCCACTGTCAGTGATAGCAGATCGAGCGCCGCCACACGGCAGGTCTAGAGAGACGTACTGGCACTCGCCCCAGTTGTACAGCCGACTTTGCTAGCGATGCTACACTGACGAAGACTCTCTCATTTGCCGAGAAGATAGTTAGCATAGCCTTCAGCTAAGTCAATTGCTACGACCTAGCAAGGCGCCATCACCAAGTTATATTGAGATGATAATACTGTATCAACAAGACCAATGTTCACCAATTGTGGATTAAAGTTAAGTATTCCAGAAGCTACGTACTTTTCTTTATAGCATTCATTACGTATCCTGTTTCAGACCTCACGCCAGCCTGCGTGAGTTTAAGCGCGTGCCTTTCGGCTTCCTCTCATTGTGTCTAGGCTGTCTTGTCTAGACACGTCACACATAATTTATTCCTTCTTCTACACCTACATCTACGCGATTACTGTGCTATTCACAATAAAGTGCCTGGCAGAGGGTTCAATGAACCACTTTCATGCTGTCTCACTGCCGTTCCACTCTCGAACGACACGCGGGAAAAACGAGCACTTAAATTTTTCCGTGCGAGCCCTTATTTCTCTTATTTTATCGTGATGATCATTCCTCCGTATGTAGGTGGATGCCAACAGAATGTTTTCGCAATCGGAGGAGAAAACTGGTGATTGAAATTTCATGAGAAGATCCCGTCGCAACGAAAAACGCCTTTGTTTTAATGATTGCCACTCCAATTCACGTATCATGTCTATGACATTATCTCCCCTACTTCGCGATAATACAAAACGAGCTGCCCTTCTTTGTACTTTTTCGATGTCATCCGTCAGTCCCACCTGATGCGGATCCCACACCGCACAGCAGTACTCCAGAATAAGGCGGACAAGCGTGTTGTAAGCAGTCTCTTTAGCAGACCTGTTGCACTTTCTAAGTGTTCTGCCAATGAATCGTGGTCTTTGGTTTGCTCTATCCGCAATATTATCTATGTGATCGTTCCAATTTAGGTTATTTGTAATTGTAATCCCTCAGATTTGTGTGACTTATCACGTAATCGAAATTTAGCTGATTTCTTTTAGTACTCATGTGATTAACTTCACAGTTTTCTTTATTCGGGGTCAATTGCCACTTTTCGCACCATACAAATATCTTATCTAACCCATTTTGCAAGGCGTTTTGATCATCTGATGACTTTACAAGACGGTGAATGACAGCACCATCTGTAAACAACCTAAGACGGCTACTCAGATTGTCTCCTACGTCGTTAATATAGATCAAGGACGATAGAGGGCCTATAACACTTCCTTGGGGAACGCCGGATATTACTTCTGTTTTACTCGATGACTTTGCGTCTATTACTACGAACTGTGACCTACCTGACTGGAAATCACGAGTCCAGTCCCACAACTGAGGCGGTACTCCGTAGGCACGCAGTTTGGTTAGAAGACGCTTGTGAGGAACGGTGTCGAAAGCCGTCTACAAATCTAAAAATATGGAATCAATTTGACATTCCATGTCGATAGCACTTATTACTTCATGAGTATAACATGGACAATCTGGATAACGTTTTCAGATTTACTTGAGAAATTCAATCATCTTTAAGTCCCCTCTTCGTGGAGTTAAAATTGCTCTGTGTCCTTGAAGAAAGTCTTGCAGTCTGCAAATCTTACCTGAAATCAAATAACAATTTTCGTAATCTATAGGATATTGCACACAGAGCATTAGCATAGATTTTTTGAAATTTGACAAAATAATAAAATGTCGGACTTTGAAACAAAGATGTAGTTCTGTCGTGCGTTTTTGGTCACGTATTATGCAGTAACTAGTGCTTAAATTAAAAATAAAACTGTAGCAGACATCTTTCGGTATCTTTATTAGTGCGCCCGCAATCCATTCCGTGAGCCTGAGAGATACACCGCGTTTTCTTGATGGGGTCCACGGTCGATGTTTTCTGGTCAGCGCCATCATCGAACCGTTCGACAGGAAGCCATACGTAGGCATACGTAGGCCAATACTTTTATCACCTATTACAACAATATCTGGAAGCGGAGCCCGATGTCCTTCCATGTGACAAGTTGAAGACCAGTTAGCTCGAATACTGTGGCTGTCAATTGCAGGTTGTGGCAGCCCGCCACATGTTTTTCAGCTGTCAAACCCCAAGGAGAGCCGTGCAGAGAATATTTACAAGCTGCGGGGCATCACCTCCTGAAAACATACCGGCTTTTTCTCAAAAACGTTCAAATGTGTGTGAATTTCTAAGCGACCAAACTGTTTAGGTCATCGGTCCCTAGACTTACACACTACTTAAACTAGCTTGTGCTAAGAACAACACACACAGCCATGCCCGAGGGAGGACTCGAACCACCGGCGGGAGGGGCCGCGCAGTCCGTGACATGACGCCTCAAACCGCACGGCCACTCCGCGCGCATCGGATTTTTCTATTTCAATGAAACCTGTGCATGCAGTTCGATTTCTTTGGAGTGACGGGTAACAATGAAAACACTTACAACTGCAAAATCAAAGTGGCAGCATTGCGACAAATCCCTGCCTACGTACAGCACAACAGAATAAAATGTGTGTACATACTTGTTAGTCTCGAAATTATTTTAACATCACTGATTTTTAAGAGAACATCGCAAACATTAAAAATACCGGAAATTGAGAACATGCAATTAGAAGCTCCGCCGAACAAATCTTGTCAATTTTTTTAAAAATATGGAAATCCTACATAATTCCTCTACATGAGAAAAACGGTTGTATATGAGGACCTGTCCTCATTCGAAGTAAAATCTCACGTTATAATCTATAATGCATTACCCGTACTGGTGAAATAATTAGTTGTCACGGTATCAAAAATGCAACCTGAGGCAAAATCCAAGGGCAGACAAACACATTAAGTTAAAAACTGTATGCAAAGACACGCGAAGAATACTCAAAAAATACCTTGAGAGCATACATTATATAACAAATCGAAGTAAAGCGATATGACAATGTCCCTTACATCACTGAACAGGTGGGCAACACGATAGTGAAACAAACAAGGACCTAAAACTCGGTTTAACTAAGAGGAGTCCTCCAAAATCTCAGCCGACAATGTCGTACTATTTACTAAAACTAAACTAAACTCCTCCCGAACAGGCCATGAAGGCCCAACGATACTGACCGGCCTCCGTGTCATCCTCAGCTCAGAGGCGTCACGGGATGCGGAGACATAGGGGCATGTGGTCAGCACACCGCTCTCCCGGCCGTACGTCAGTTTCCGAGACGGGAGCAGCTACTTCTCAATCAAGTAGCTCCTCAGTTTGCCTCACAAGGGGTGAGTGCACCCCACTTGCCAACAGCCCTCGGCAGACCGGATGGTCACCCATCCAAGTGCTGGCCCAGCCCAACAACGCTTAACTTCTGTGATCTGACAGGAACCGGTGTTACCGCTGCGGCAAGGCCGTTGACCATATTGTTTACGTGGAAGGATAAAGTATCACACTAACGACCTATCTATAAAATGGTCAGCCCATCTACATAGGAAATGACACACAGCAAGTTGTATCGCGATAGGTAAAACTAAGAAATAGATAAGAGTGCAAATACAACACAAAAGTATAGGACCACTAATTGAGTAACTTACTTGCGCACCAAACTGGTTCAACGATTGTTCGCGAAAATGAATTTATTAACTGACATCATACTGTAACTGAGTGAACAATACTACTCAAAAGATACAAAGTGATGGAGAAGCCTGTCGTGTTACACTGACGAGTCCTGAGAGGGAATGGAAGGACTGCAAGGATCCACGTCAAAGAAGTCTCATGGTCGTGGGCTGCCTTCTCTGCACCTGCTCCACTGAAAAGAGGGCTGTAGGGTGAGTTAAAATACAGAACTCGGCTGGGGTCTCACGGTACACTGGATGCAATCATAAATCAGTGCATGAGGATATATACACTGGAAGCACCCGTGGCACATCCGTTTCATAAACAGTTCTATATACAAAGTCTACTAACTGCCTTCTTGGTAGTAGTGTAGCTTCTCATAGTCCTCTGAGTTTAAGTCTCAATATAGCAGAGGCGGGCCGGACCAAGTGTTGACTACATGGAAATACGTCTAATCCTCCTCGTAGTTTCGCAGCGCTGCACTGCGATCTCACAGCATCAGAACTCCAGCTAAACCATATCTGACCGACTGAACTGCTGCTCCATCACTGCCATCTCTCCCATCACTATCTCAACAATATGGCGGCAAGCCTTTTTATAGCGGCAACGGCCTTGCCGCAGTGGATACACCGATTCCCGTGAGATCATAAGAAGTCTGTCGGGCGTGGCCGGCACTTGGATGGGTGACCATCCAGGCTGCCATGCGCTGTTGCCATTTTTCGGGTTGCACTCAGCCTCGTGATACCAATTGAGGAGCTACTAGGCCCAATAAGAGCGGCTTCGGTCAAGAATACCATCATAACGACTGGGAGAGCGGAGTGCTTCCCCCACGCCCCTCCTATCCGCATCCTCCACTGAGGATGACACGGCGGTCGGATGGTCCCGGTCGGCCTGAAGACTGAGTGAGTGCTTTTTATAGTGGTAGTGCACCCGGCACCACTTGTTCTAGAAGTTTCCAGTACTCTTGAGCATTGCGTGTGTGTCATGCGGTAGCACGTGAGGGCCGGCCGGAGTGGCCGTGCGGTTCTAGGCGCTACAGTCTGGAACCACGTGACCGCTACGGTCGCAGGTTCGAATCCTGCCTCGGGCATGGATGTGTGTGATGTCCTTAGGTTAGTAAGGTTTAAGTAGTTCTAAGTTCTAGGGGACTGATGACCACAGCAGTTAAGTCCCATAGTGCACAGAGCCATTTGAACCATTTAGCACGTGAGGCCTATGTGACGAAGAGGCCGTACGCCGCTGTCCAAGGGTTGCGTCTTGCGATGGCTCTCGAGCCTCGAGATGCGGCATAGTCTGCTCTTGTTAGCAGAGTCAACATTACACATAAGCTAGGTCCAGTCAAGTCTGCCTTGCTGGTAGCAAGAATTTCCAAGGGTACATCTTACTAGCTTTTTAATTTGATTTTCTATCATTCGCGACAAGCGCAAGGCGAAGATGGTTGGTTGGTTGTTTCGCGGAAGGAGACCAAACAGCGAGGTCATCGGTCTCATCGGATTAGGGAAGGACGGAGAAGGAAGTCGGCCGTGTCCTTTGAAAGGAACCATCCCGGCATTTGCCTGGAGCGATTTAGGGAAATCACGGAAAACCTAAATCAGGATGGCCGGACGCGGGATTGAACCGTCGTCCTCCCGAATGCGAGTCCAGTGTCTAACCACTGCGCCACCTCGCTCGGTAGGGCGAAGAAAGAAGCTGTTGGTAGAAGTCTAAATATGAGGAGGGAAGCGTCCTGGGACCTCTGCTGTTCCTGATCTATATAAATGACCTGGGTGACAATCTGAGCAGTTCTCTTAGGGTGTTCGCAGATGATGCTGTAATTTACCGTCTAGTTAGGCCATCCGAAGACCAGTATCAGTTGCAAAGCGATTTAGGAAAGATTGCTGTATAGTGTGGCAGGTGGCAGTTGACGCTAAATAACGGAAAGTGTGAGGTGATCCACATGAGTCCCAGAAGAAATCCGTTGGAATTCAATTACTCGATAAATAGTACAATTCTCAAGGCTGTCAATTCAACTAAGTACCTGGGTGTTAAAATTACGAACAACTTCAGTTGGAAAGACCACATAGATAATATTGCGGGAAGGGCGAGCCAAAGGTTGCGTTTCATTGGCAGGACACTTAGAAGATGCAACAAGTCCACTAAAGGGACAGCTTACACTACACTCGTTCGTCCTCTGTTAGAATATTGCTGCGCGGTGTGGGATCCTTACCAGGTGGGATTGACGGAGGACATCGAAAGGGTGCAAAAAAGGGCAGCTCGTTTTGTATTATCACGTAATGGGGGAGAGAGTGTGGCAGATATGATACGCGAGTTGGGATGGAAGTCATTAAAGCAAAGACGTCTTTCGTCGCGGAGAGATCTATTAACGAAATTTCAGTCACCAACTTTCTCTTCCGAATGCGAAAATATTTTGTTGAGCCCAACCTACATAGGTAGGAATGATCATCAAAATAAAATAAGAGAAATGAGAGCTCGAACAGAAAGGTTTAGGTGCTCGTTTTCCCGCGCGCTGTTCAGGAGTGGAATGGTAGAGAGATAGTATGATTGTGGTTCGATGATCCCTCTGCCAAGCACTTAAATGTGAATTGCAGAGTAATCATGTAGAAGTAAAAGTAGAAGGAGAGTCTCCAGTCGCTTATGTCCCACAACGGTAGCACATAACCTCAGAACTCATAACTGACGTCAGAAATCCGTTAACACCAAAAACACGTATCGTTTCCCTGTGGCTAATTCCATAATACCCGGATAAAACGTTCCCGAGGTAAGACGATGCACAAATAGCGCTCTCAGAGGTGTCAGTCACCCTAAAATGTTCCGAAATCCCGGCTCAGACTGTGCGTCTCTCAGTCGGCTATTTGTCGGTAAGCTACACGGGCCATCCATCCTGCCACTATCGTCACATCATCAGTTCCGTGTCCCGGCAGCGGAGGCGTTTGTTTTCGTTTGTACTCGCCTCGCTGGCCGCAGCGATCGGCGCGCTAACTGATGGCCGGCTCCTCCGTGGCGTCCATTAATCTCGAAGCGGCGTGCGTCTGTGCGGCGGCGAGAGGAACACCGACTGACAATGGGGATCGGTTGACAGAGACGATAGCGGGGCCCGCCTGCCCGCTCCCGGAGACGGTGGCGCCGTGAAGGGCGCGCCGTAAAGCGAGGGAACAGGGCCGCAGGTAGCGATAAGGCGGCGACAAACGAGCGCCGGTGGCGCGGCAGATGGCATCGGCGCGCCGGCGTGTCCGGCAACGCCCAGCGGCGCCCCAGGCTGCCGGTAGCACAGCCGCCTGCCACCGGGCACCAGAGAGCTGCTGGCGCGGCGCGCCCACTCCGCCTTCCCACCGACACTGGCAGTCCCAGGCCTGAAGTCCCAAAGTTGTACGTACCGTGCAGCGTGCACTTCTCTCGCAGGATATCCTACGAAAAAATGTCGATATTTTTCCCAAATCGTATCGATATATACAGGATGGCCGATTGATCGTGACCGGGCCAAATATCTCACGAAACAAGCGTCAAACGAAAAAACTACAAAGAACGAAACTTGTCTAGCTTGAAGGGGGAAACCAGATGGCGCTATTGTTGGCCAGCTAGATGGCGCTGCCATAGGTCAAACGGATATCAGCTGCGAATCAGGAGGTAAAGTGCGAGAAGTTTTTCTCTGCGATTTTTCTTTATCCAGTGCACTCTTCCAAGTGTTGCTAAGTGCATAGCCGTTGTCTCTACTAAAGTTATTATCGCTAACTCTAATTTCGACTGCTTCCCGGATCACAGAGTCCCAGTAATTCGATGCGTGGGCTATGACTCTGGTTTCTTCAAATAAAATCTTATGCTTGTTATGCAGGCTATGTTCAGCCACCGCTGATTCCCGTACTTCATGTGGCGTTGGTGCTCGATGCAGCGGTCGGCAACGGTTCTTACAGACTGGCCCACGTAATTTTTGCCGCATTCGCAAGGAATAGTATAAATTCCCGGCACTCTTAAGCCGAGACTATCTTTGACTGATCTCAACATTTCCTTAATTTTCCTAGGTGGTCGGAAAAGTGGTTTTATTCCTTGCCTCTTCAGGACTCTGGCTATCTTGCTCGTTGTAGCACCGCAAAAAGGAAGCCGCGCTATGTGTTGGTCCTCTTCTTGTATGTGGCCGGCATCGTGTCTTACTTTCTTGGACAATACTGATTTAATTTCACCGGCAGAATAACCATTCCTCTTGAAAACAGTCGTCAAATGGTTAATCTCGGGACCGAGGTGGTCGTTGTCGGAAATAGTCCTGGCTCTGTGTACTAAAGTATTCAGCATAGCTCTCTTCTGAGACGGATGATGGAAGCTATGGCTATGCAGATATAAGTCTGTATGGGTTGGCTTCCTGTACACAGAATGGCCCAGTCGTCCATCCGGCTTTCGCTCTACCAACACATCTAAGAAAGGTAACTTCCCTTCCTTCTCTACCTCCAATGTAAATTTTATGTTTGGATGTACACCATTCAGATGTTCGACGAACTGCTGCAGCGTGTCGCTGCCGTGTGGCCAGATCCCCGACGTATCTGCAGAAGCATGTTGGGCGGAGGTGAGCACTGCTCAGGGCTCGTTCTTCAAAGTCATCCACGAAAAAATTCGCTATTGCTGGTGACAGCGGCGAACCTCGCTAGTTCACGACAGTCAGTTTTAGCCCTGACGACGACCATGGAGGTAGCGGTCGAAAGCTTGGAGTTTTATCCTGAATTGACGCGGCATGTACACCGAGAGATTTTTACTCAAGAAATACGTCGCGAAAGACTTCGTAGCCAAGAAATATGAATGTTTTGTAGCTGCGGCATGTCGTACATCGGACAAACTTGTCACACTGTAGAAGAGAGATGTACTCAACACCGACACTACACTCGTCTGGAGCAACCAGAGAAGTCTGCAGTGGCCGAGCATTGTCTCAGTACAGGCCATTCTATGAATTATCGACATACCAAAATTCTCGCATCGACGAGTTCGTACTGGGACAGCGTTGTTAAGGAAGCAGTGGAAATACGTAGCTCGACGAATCTTGTAAACAGAGACACGGGCTGTCAGCTTAGTACAGCTTGGGATCCAGCACTGGCCATATTGAAGTCGCTTCGATCAGAGAGGTGTATTATTGGTCATAAGACGGATGACGATTCGCCAGCAACATAACTATTCTGTTGACAACGGGAGGATAATCAACGCGCCTACGTGGACGCACATTTTTGCTTGCGGCTTCCGACAGAGGTCGCTGGGGCGGCCGATGGCAGCGCAGAGCAACGGCGGCAGCCTCCGCGCGTGCGCCGAAGTCTTTGGTTCTTCACCCTGTAGGTGGCGTTGCTGTCCTTCCAGCTATCGGTTGATATCGTCGCTATTGGCCATCGAATTTGGCGCCTCCACGCATGCGCACTTCCTGCCTAAGACTGGCATAAATAGGGGGCTCTGTCCTGCCTTAGCATTATCCAGCACAAAAGTCAAGTAACAACAACACCCGCCATGTCACCCCACATTCTCACCACATCATTTAAGAAGGTGAAGCGCATAAAGCGCTAGAACTTCGTCCCCAGCTGAGGGTTCAGCCCTCCGTCATGTGCGTCGTCGTCGCCTTAGCAGTGTGTTCGTCGCACCTGAAGATGTCGGCCAGTTGCGCTGATGAAATATTGTGGAGTTTTCACTATGACATCCGACGTCTCGCCCGAGAACCATATATACATGAATATTTTAGTTGGACCACTTTTAGAAGAACAATTGGTAACAGGTAGGTTTTTTAAATTAAAATACAGAACGTAGGTACGTTTGAAGATTTTATTTCGGTTATTCCAATGTGATACATGTACCTTAGTGAACTTATCATTTCTGAGAACGCATGCTGTTACAGCGTCATTACCTCTCAGTACCACATTAATGCTATAAATGCTCAAAATGATGTCCGTAAATCTCAATGCATTTGGCAATGCGTGTAACGACGTTCCTCTCAATAGCGAGTAGTTTGCCTTCCGTAATGTTCGCACATGCGTTGACAATGCTCTGACGCATGTTGTCAGGAGTTGTCGGTGGATCACGATAGCAAATATCCTTCAACTTTCCCCACCGAAAGAAATCCGGGGACGTCAGATCCGGTGAACGTGCGGGCCATCGTATGGTGCATCGACGACCTATCCACCTGTCATCAAATATGCTATTCAATACCTCTTCAACCGCACGCGAGCTATGTGCTGGACATCCATCATGTTGGAAGTACATCGCCATTCTGTCGTGCAGTGAAACATCTTGTAGTAACATCGGTAGAATATTACGTAGCAAATCAGCTTACATTGTACCATTTACATTGCCATCGATAGAATGGGGGCCAATTACTCTTCCTCCCATAATGCCGCACTATACATTAACCCGCCAAGGTCGCTATGTTTCACTTGTCGCAGCCATCGTGGATTTTCCGTTGCCCAATAGTGCATATTATGCCGGTTTACGTTACCTCTGTTGGTGAATGACGCTTCTTCGCTAAATAGAACGCGTGCGAAAAATCTGTCATCGTCAGGTAATTTCTCTTGTGCCGAGTGTTAGAACTGTACACGACGTTCAAAGTCGTCACAATGCAATTCCTGGTGCATAGAAATATGGTACAGGTGCAATCGATGTTGATGTAGCATTCTCAGCACCGACGTTTTTGAGATTCCCGATTCTCGCGCAATTTGTCTACTACTGATGTGCGGATTAGCTGCGGTGGCCGAGCGGTTCTAGGCACTTCAGTCTGGAACCGCGCGACCGCTATGGTCCCAGGTTCGAATCCTGCCTCGGGCATGGATGTGTGTGATGTCCATAGGTAAGTTAGGTTTAAGTAGTTCTAAGTTCTAGGGGACTAATGACCTCAGATGTTGAGTCCCATAGTGCTCAGAGCCATTTGATTAGCCGCGACAGCAGCTAAAGCACCTACTTGGGCATCATCATTTGTTGCAGGTCGTGGGTGGCGTTCCACATGTGGCTGAACACTTCCTGTTTTCTTAAATAACGTAACTATCCGGCGAACGGTCCGGACACTTGGATGATGTCGTCCAGGATACCGAGCAGCATACATAGCACAAGCCCATTGGGCATTATGATGACAATAGCCATACATCAACACGATATCGACCTTTTCTGCAATTGGTAAATGGTCCATTTTAAGACTGGTAATGTATCACGAAGCAAATACCGTCCGCACTGGCGGAATGTTACGTGATATCACGTACTTATACGCTTGTGACTATTACAGCGCCATCTATCACAAAGCGAAAAAAGTGGTCCAACTAAAACATTCATATTTCTTTACGTTGTTTGTTGTGGTCTTCAGTCCTGAGACTGGTTTGATGCAGCTCTCCATGCTACTCTATCCTGTGCAAGCTTTTTCATCTCCCAGTACCTACTGCAACCTACATCCTTCTGAATCTGCTTAGTGTATTCATCTCTTGGTCTCCCTCTACGATTTTTACCCTCAACGCTGCCCTCCAATACTAAATTGGTGATCCCTTGATGCCTCAGAACATGTCCTACCAACCGATCCCTTCTTCTGGTCAAGTTGTGCCACAAACTTCTCTTCTCCCCAATCCTATTCAATACTTCCTCATTAGTTATGTGATCTACCCATCTAATCTTCAGCATTCTTCTGTAGCACCACATTTCGAAAGCTTCTATTCTCTTCTTGTCCAAACTATTTATCGTCCATGTTTCACTTCCATACATGGCTACACTCCATACGAATACTTTCAGAAATGACTTCCTGACACTTAAATCTATACTGGATGTTAACAAATTTCTCTTCTTCAGAAACGCTTTCCTTGCCATTGCCAGCCTACATTTTATATCCTCTCTACTTCGACCATCATCAGTTATTTTGCTCCCCAAATAGCAAAACTCCTTTACTACTTTAAGTGTCTCATTTCCTAATCTAATTCCCTCAGCATTACCCGACTTAATTCGACTACATTCCATTATCCTTGTTTTGCTTTTGTTGATGTTCATCTTATATCCTCCTTTCAAGACACTGTCCATTCCATTCAACTGCTCTTCCAAGTCCTTTGCTGTCTCTGACAGAATTACAATGTCATCGGCGAAGCTCAAAGTTTTTATTTCTTCTCCATGAATTTTAATACCTACTCCGAATTTTTCTTTTGTTTCCTTTACTGCTTGCTCAATATACAGATTGAACAACATCGGGGAGAGGCTACAACCCTGTCTTACTCCCTTCCCAACCACTGCTCCCCTTCCATGTCCCTCGACTCTTATAACTTTCCATCTGGTTTCTGTACAAATTGTAAATAGCCTTTCGCTCCCTGTATTTTACCTTTGACACCTTTAGAATTTGAAAGAGAGTATTCCAGTCAACATTGTCAAAAGCTTTCTCTAAGTCTACAAATGCTAGAAACGTAGGTTTGCCTTTCCTTAATCTTTCTTCTAAGATAAGTCGTAAGGTCAGTATTGCCTCACGTGTTCCAGTGTTTCTACGGAATCCAAACCGATCTTCCCCGAGGTTGGCTTCTACTAGTTTTTCCATTCGTCTGTAAAGAATTCGTGTTAGTATTTTGCAGCTGTGACTTATTAAGCTGATAGTTCGGTAATTTTCACATCTGTCAACACCTGCTTTCTTTGGGATTGGAATTATTATATTCTTCTTGAAGTCTGAGGGTATTTCGCCTGTTTCATACATCTTGCTCACCAGATGGTAGAGTTTTGTCAGGACTGGCTCTCCCACGGCCGTCAGTAGTTCCAATGGAATATCGTCTACTCCGGGGGCCTTGTTTCGACTCAGGTCTTTCAGTGCTCTGTCAAACTCTTCACGCAGTATCATATCTCCCATTTCATCTTCATCTACATCCTCTTCCATTTCCATAATATTGTCCTCAAGTACATCGCCCTTGTATAGATCCTCTATATACTCCTTCCACCTTTCTGCTTTCCCTTCTTTGCTTAGAACTGGGTTTCCATCTGAGGTCTTGATATTCATACAAGTCGTTCTCTTATCTCCAAAGGTCTCTTTAATTTTCCTGTAGGCGGTATCTATCTTACCCCTAGTGAGATAGGCCTCTACATCCTTACATTTGTCCTCTAGCCATCCCTGCTTAGCCATTTTGCACTTCCTGTCGATCTCATTTTTGAGACGTTTGTATTCCTTTTTGCCTGTTTCACTTACTGCATTTTTATATTTTCTCCTTTCATCAATTAAATTCAATATTTCTTCTGTTACCCAAGGATTTCTACTAGCCCTCGTCTTTTTACCTACTTGATCCTCTGCTGCCTTCACTACTTCATCCCTCAAAGCTACCCATTCTTCTTCTACTGTATTTATTTCCTCCATTCCTGTCAATTGCTCCTTTATGCTCTCCCTGAATCTCTGTACAACCTCTGGTTCTTTTAGTTTATCCAGGTCCCATCTCCTTAAATTCCCACCTTTTTGCAGGTTCTTCAGTTTTAATCTACAGGTCATAACCAATAGATTGTGGTCAGAGTCCACATCTGCCCCTGGAAATGTCTTACAATTTAAAACCTGGTTCCTAAATCTCTGTCTTACCATTATATAATCTATCTGATACCTTTTAGTTCAAATGGTTCAAATGGCTCTGAGCACTATGCGACTTAACTTCTGAGGTCATCAGTCGCCTGGAACTTAGAACTAATTAAACCTAACTAACCTAAGGACATCACACACATCCATGCCCGAGGCAGGATTCGAACCTGCGACCGTAGCGGTCACGCGGTTCCAGACTGAAGCGCCTTTAACCGCACGGCCACACCGGCCGGCTTATACCTTTTCGTATCGCCAGGGTTCTTCCATGTATACAACCTTCTTTCATGATTCTTAAACCAAGTGTTAGTTATGATTATGTTGTGCTCTGTGCAAAATTCGACCAGGCGGCTTCCTCTTTCATTTCTGTCCCCCAATCCACATTCACCTACTATGTTTCCTTCTCTCCCTTTTCCTACACTCGAATTCCAGTCACCCATGACTATTAAATTTTCGTCTCCCTTCACAATCTGAATAATTTCTTTTATTTCATCATACATTTCTTCAATTTCTTCGTCATCTGCAGAGCTAGTTGGCATATAAACTTGTACTACTGTAGTAGGCGTGGGCTTCGTATCTATCTTGGCCACAATAATGCGTTCACTGTGCTGTTTGTAGTAGCTTACCCGCATTCCTATTTTCCTATTCATTATTAAACCTACTCCTGCATTACCCCTATTTGATTTTGTGTTTATAGCCCTGTAGTCACCTGACCAGAAGTCTTGTTCCTCCTGCCACCGAACTTCACTAATTCCCACTATATCTAACTTCAACCTATCCATTTCCCTTTTTAAATTTTCTAACCTACCTGCCCGATTAAGGGATCTGACATTCCACGCTCCGATCCGTAGAACGCCAGTTTTCTTTCTCCTGATAACGACATCCTCTTGAGTAGTCCCCGCCCGGAGATCCGAATGGGGGACTATTTTACCTCCGGAATATTTTACCCAAGAGGACGCCATCATCATGTAATCATACAGTAAAGCTGCATGCCCTCGGGAAAAATTACGGCTGTAGTTTCCCCTTGCTTTCAGCCGTATTTCTTTACTTACTACACGAATATGTAATAAAAAATGGGGGCTCCAATTTAAAAAAACGCGGTTGATATCCTTTTGACTTATGGCAGCGCCATCCAGCGGGCCAACCATAGCGCCATCTGGTTTTGCAGTTTTTTCGTTTGACATTTCGTGAGATATTTCGCCCCATCACTGTCAATGGACCACTCTGTAGAGGCGACAATTTGCCCACCGGTATATCGATACTGAAATGACAATATCGAGTACCGACCTTATATCTTTTCGTAGGTTTCGGTAAATATTTAAATTTTTCTTTTGAAGGTGTAATGGAACATAATTTTACTTTCACTACGTGAAGGAGCGGGCCAACCATAGCGCCATCTGGTTTCTCCCATCAAGCTAGACGAGTTTCGTTCTTTGTAGTTTTTTCGTTTGACACTTTTTTCTTGAGATATTTGGCCCCGTCACTATCAATGGACCACCCCGTATAGGCGACAATTTGCCCACCGGTATATCGATACTGAAATGACAATATCGAGTACCGACCTTATATCTTTTCGCAGGTTTCGGTAAATATTTTAAATATTTCTTTTGAAGGTGTAGTGGAACATAATTTTACTGTCACTGTGTGAAGGAGTCGTACCACTTTTTGAGTTTTCATCGTGTGCAGACTTTCTCTTTGGCTGTGTGAAGCCATTGGAGGGGCACAAAAAAGAAGTCCAACTGCACTGGATTGGGGGGAAGGGGCAGTGGCGGTGTGAACGGAACAACAAGATTTACGACGTGAAGAAATAGCGTACCACCTGCGTTAAAAAACAATTTTTAGCGTAACTAGTGTGCTATCTCTTCACATCAGCATGCTTCGAAAACGATTGCTGAAAATGATGAACAAAACTCTAAATGACAAGACTGGTCTTTGCGGTGGGCGCAGACGTGTGAGGGGAGATGCTGACGTAATTGGTGCTTGTCGCTACCAACAGAAACTGCAACGTTTAACTCCACCGCGCAATTTTGACGCTACAACTGCTAGGTCGCTGGCGCTTGCAGAAATGAAAAAAACAGAAGTCGACATGATGCGTTTCGGACAAATCCGGTATGTGACGTAATGGAACGACGGATCCATCAGACACCTATTAGTGCCCCACTTACCTGCAGTTACCATTGTTAGCAAAGTGGTTATCGCCAAGCGTGAATGTGCATCGTTTTCCTTTCAATTCTTGCTTAAGAGGGGTAAGATGGGTGTTGATGTATAGAATATCTAATAATAAATCAAAAATATACAACTCTAAAATCGGAAGTGCATTTACAACGTGCAGCCGATATTTTTATATTTCTTGATGCAGTAATTTACCAACAGCCGTATGTATTGTAGAAATGTATTTTATGAACTTCTTATGTGCTACCAGTTTCGGCATTATATCGATGCCATCCTCAGGCCCTACACGTCATAGTCGTAAAATCGCTGTACACGGAAGGAGCCATATAACTGGATCCGTGAATCAAATCGTTATGCAACAGCTCTTGATCGCCCGGCCAACAAGAGCTGTTGCATAACGATAAATGATGAAAAGGAAAACAGAAGTTAAACTTTAAACTCTTGTTGTCTTAAATATAAGTTTTCCTGCAAATACTCAAAAATTTCTGTCTTCAACATCACTATGAAGTTGACATCCTCGAAGAGATGACTGGCTTACTGGCTCGAAAATACTCTATGTGTGATGAATAATTGTGGCGGCCCCGAGAATTCTTATGACCAGCTCTGCGCTGCTGTTGACTACGGAGCTCTTTTGATTCACATGCTGACGTTTTCTGGCGGCAGCTCCACAACAGGTGCTGCGATCAACAGAGGAATGCAGAAGAATTTAGTCCAATTTTAATTTAATTTTTAAGGGCTGTGGGAGAGTACAACCTTTCATCGCCGCAGCAGTAGTAGGGGGAGGGCGGTGTGCCCATCGCCACGGCTTCCATTTAGCCCCGGGAAACATCCATAGTGCTCATTTGATAGCAGGTTCTGTGGTCCTACAGGTGTCCTCGACGGGTAGAAACGAGAAAAAATTCTTGCCGTTATCCAGGGAAGAACACAGGACCTCTAAAGCTGGAGTCTACTGTTCTACCCGCTGAGGCTGCCTTCGTGAAAAAGAAAATTGAGAAGTCTTGAAGACACGTAGCGTTTTCGAGAGAATTTCAAAATGCTTTGATGTCGGATGTGGGACTCATGAAAATCTACTTTGAACTTTTTGTTCTTGTTTAACAACTTCTATATCTGTTTCGTTTAAAGTCTAACAGGTAACTCTCTGCAAGTTGTACTACGTGATCAAAAGCATCCGGACACCACGAGAAACATACGTTTTTCATATTATGTGCATTGTGATGCCACCTACTGCCAGTTAATCTATATCAACGACCTCAGTAGTAACTAGGCATCGTGAGGGAGCATAATGGGGCCCTCCCTGGAACTCACGGACTTCGAACGTTGTCAGGTGATCGGGTGTCACTGTGTCATACGTCTGTACGCGAGATTTCCACACTCCTAAACATACCTAGGTCCACTGTTTCCGATGTGATAGTGAAGTGGAAACGCGAAGGGACATGTACAGCACAAAAGCGTACAGGCCGACCTCGTCTGTTGACTGAGGCTGCCGACAGTTGAAGACCATCACACAGGAATTTCAAACTGCATCAGGATCCACTGCAAGTGCGATGACAGTTAGGTGGGAGGTGAGAAAACTTGGATTTCATGGTCGAGCGGCTGCTCGTAAGCCCCACAGCACGCGGTAATTGCCAAACGACGCCTTGCTTGGTGTAAGGAGCGTTAACATTGGACGATTGAACAGTGGAAAAACGTTGTGTGGAGTGACGAATCACGGTACACAATGTGGCGATCCGATTGCAGGGTGTGCGTATGGCGAATGTCCGGCGAACGTCATCTACAACCGTGTGTAGTGCCAACAGTAAAAATTCGGAGGCGGTGGTGTTATGGTGTGGTCTTGTTTTTCATGGAGGGGGTTTGCAGCCCTTGTTGTTTTGCGTTGCGCTATCACAGCACAGGCCTACATTGATGTCTCAAGTCCCTTCTTGCTTTCCACTGTCGAGAGCAATTCAGGGCTGGCGGTTGCACCTTTCAAGACGATCGAGCACCTGTTCATAATGCACGGCCTGTGGCGGAGTGGTTACACGAAAATAACATCCCAGTACGGGACTGGCCTGCATAGAGTCCTAACCTGAATCCTATAGAACACCTTTGGGATGTTTTGGAACGCCGACTTCGTGCCAGGCTTCAGAGACCGACATCGACGCCTCTCCTCAGTGCAGCACTCCGTGAAGGATGGGCTGCCATTCCCCAAGATACCTTCAAGCACCTGACTGAACGTATGGTTGCGTTAGTGGAAGCTGTAACCCAGGCTAAGGGTGCGTCAACACCGTACTGAATTGTAGCATTACCGATGGAGGGTGCCACTAACTTGTAAGTCATTTTCAGACCGGTGTCGGGGTACTTTTGATCACATAGTGTATAAAAACTGGACACTTACGGAATGTTTTATTCGAATTCTATTCCATCACCTCCTAAAACATTTACTTCGTACTACTCCTCCTAACCACAACTTATTTTCTGAAATTCAAGTAATTCTAATAATTACACACTCCAGCTTTGTAATGAGTGAAAAGTAATATACGAGTTTTTTACTATCCTGCTTAAAATTTCAACTTAACTCACCATTACGTGTTGAGACCTTTGTAAAACATTCAACAGTTTTGCAATAAGTAAGTGCGGTATCGCAATAAAAGACAAAGAACTTCAATTTTTAGATCCAGAATATAGGTAAGGGGCAAAATACTTGAAATTAGTGATTTTTAAACATAATTTAATACTTGCTATACATCTGGTACATATTGTTAACACCACTGTAAGGTCCCCTACAGGCAGATGGTTTTCCAGCGAGAGATTGGACTATTCCTCACTGCAATAAAGAGGTTGTAGTCATGAAATCAAGCTATTCATGTAACTATTGTCATTGCGTCTATCTTGTACGTCTTTCATTTATGTCTAATTCATATAAATTTTACTTTGTTTAATTCGCTTTATAAGAGTATTAACATCTTTCATTCGTTAGACTGGCATGAAATCAGTATAGCAGTTCAATAAAGCACTGCTATCCGCCGGTGCAACGCACTGAAGAATAAGTAAAATTAGGCTATTAGTATCAATACATATACGTAACTGACTGTAGCGTTCACGTTAGTGACGCGTATTGTGCAATATATTAGGGCTTTCTAAGATTTGTCTTGTTCGTATTGTTCTGAGGAGCATGCACTTTGATCTGAACTTGGACAGGCCACTGAGAGCTCGCAACGACGTTTTCTAATTCCATATGCCACCGTGTGTAGTGCCAACAGTAAAAATTCGGAGGCGGTGGTGTTATGGTGTGGTCTTGTTTTTCACGGATGTGGTTTGCAGCCCTTGTTGTTTTGCGTGGCACTATCACAGCACAGAACGACATTGATGTCTCAAGCCCCTTCTCGCTTTCCATTGTTGAAGAGCAATTCAGGGCTGGCGATCGAGCACCTGTCGTACTTCACAGACTTCGGGAACATAGCGGAAGTTTAAGACATTTGAAAGCAGCAAGAGATATTAATGAAAATATGTAGTCACAAGAGGGGCATTTATCACAAACAAGAACAAATAATGGGAATGTTCGTAGATAAATATCCTGCACCCAAAGTAAAAGTCTGAAGTGCCAATGAAAGAAGCTGAAGGAAACCTCGGAACAGAACGAAAAATTTTAAATGGAAAAAAGTGATGACTGTACGTCTGGGCGTCTTCTGTTTCTACCTCAGTGCTGTAGTATCAATTGACCGTATTGAGAGGGTAAACGTGATGTTCACCAGGATTTGGATGCAGTACCTTTAAGCGCACGCTGAATAATTGGAAGTTTCAGCACCAAACCGTTTCCCTGGCATGAGTAAAATAGCGCTTGTTTCTAGTGGAAGAAGCTTTGGCCTTATTTGATTTTAACCCTGAAACAGCACCTTCTTTGCGCGCTAATGGGTCTTAAGAGCCTCGTAAACAGGTCTCGCCATTTACTGCCCCTTAAATCTCACGGCAAACTGCGGCGGGCGCTACACAAACCCGCAGGGGGCAGCTGTTCGCCCACAGACACTGTAACTGAACGGAACCGTGCTTGTCAGGTATGGGAGGAGCTCTTAGCTGGTGCCGGCGCGCACATAGTGGACTGCGTCCTCCATTTAGCGGGCCCCTACCTTAGCCGACACCGGAGGGCGGTAATTCTAGTCGCGAGAGCTACAGCAGCCCACTTCGCACTCCGCGACTGCTCACCTGTTAACAGGTTTCCACATCAGCGCAGGAATGCAGCTTTCGATAAAAGCAGCGGAACTATAGATCTACAACATGAATAACGAATCAACGCCCGCTAAACCCGCTGGGCAGAACAGGTAATTAGGATTGTGGAAAGGGCCAAGTAGGTTGGGGTCAGTTTCCTCTTTTAATTGAATTTATTGTAATTCCATAACACTTTTACAACCAAAGCGGCAGATAGCCGGACCTTTAGCGAATGCAGCTCTTTCACGGCTGAAGGCCACCAAACAAGAAAACAAATCAACAAGATAAAAATCTAATTGACATAGCAATAAAATAATTAAAACAAACAGACATCACAGCAAAGTAGATACAACAAACACATGCAAGGTGCAACACACATGGCTGAAGGCCACAATTAAGTTTCCAAATTTTAGAATATACCGGGTGATCAAAAAATCAGTGTAAATTTGAAAACTTAATAAACCACGGAATAATGTAGATAGAGAGGTAAAAATTGACACACATGCTTGGAATGACATGGGGTTTTATTAGAACAAAAAAGTAAACAAAGTATTGCTAGACGCGTGAAAGATCTCTTGCGCGCGTCGTTTGGTGATGATCGTGTGCTCAGCCGCCACTTTCGTCATGCTTGGCCTCCCAGGTTCCCAGACCTCAGTCCGTGCGATTATTGGCTTTGGAGTTACCTGAAGTCCCAAGTGTATCGTGATCGGCTGACATCTCTAGGGACGCTGAAAGACAACATCCGACGGCAATGCCTCACCATAACTCCGGACATGCTTTACAATGCCGTTTACAACATTATTCCTCGACTACAGCTATTGTTGAGGAATGATGGTGGAAATATTGAGAATTTCCTGTAAAGAACATCATCTTTACTTTGTCTTACTTCGTTATGCTAATTATTGCTATTCTGATCAGATGAAGCGCCATTTGTCGGACATTTTGTGAACGTTTGTATTTTTTTGGTTCTAATAAAACCCCATGTCATTCCAAGCGTGTTTGTCAATTTGTACCTCTCTTTTATTATTATTTTTATTATTTATTTTATGGCCTTCATTGGACCACTGTAGTCAAAAATACAAAGTTCTAAACAAGTTGTTACACATGGATACAATTTGGTTCGACAATAACTTAATATATTTAGGTAATATAATTATTAGAGGCTATTCTTATATGAAAGGCGTTTTGCTCTTCTGTCTGCCCAATATTTCTTCATTCTTTCAGATATTTTCTTTCTTTCTTCATCTGAGACAACTCTTCCTGTACTCCTTTTATTGATTTTCATTTGTAGTCTGGTTTGCGGGTCTTGCAGTATTCTGGTTTTCTCTGTCTTGTTTTTTAGGTCATCTACTGTAATTTGAAGTTCTTTTATATCTTCCTTAATTTCTGTGATCCATTTAATGTCGCTCTTGCTATTCCACAATTTTTGTATTATTTTTTTACTAATTCTGTTTTCTGGAGTTTTCATCAGATGTCCAAAGAATGTGATGCGTTTCTTCCTGATTGTGCTCATGACTGGTTCTATTTTCTTATATACTGTTTCATTTGATGCTATTCTCCAATCTCCATTTATTTTATACTGTTTATTTATACATGTCCTAATTATTCTTCTTTCTATTTTTAGTATTCTGTCAATTTCTGCTGTATTAGTTGTTTTGAAGATAGTTTCAGCTGCATACGTTATTTCTGGATGTGTAACTGTTTTATAGTGTTTTAGTTTTGCATCTATAGATAGGCTTTTTTTGTTGTATGTAGTTTTGGTAATGTAATTTGCATAGTTCAGTTTCTTTATTCTATTTTGCCATGATGGCTTCTCATTTAGATTGTATGTTATTATTTCGCCTAAATATTTAAATTTATCAACAATTTTGATTTCCTGTTCTCCTATTGTAATTTTGTTTGCAAGTGGTGGATCAGTTAGCATAATCTCCGTTTTTTCAAATGATATTCTAAGGCTTACTTTCTCTGCTATTTCTTGTAGTGATTTCACTTGTTGCCTGGCTTCTTGACCGGTGTTGGCTAGGAGAGCAAGATCATCAGCGAATCCCAAGCAGTTTAAGCTAATATCATCTTTTGCACTTCCAATTCTTATCCTCTTTGGATTGTCCTTGTACCATTCTCTCATTATGTATTCCAGTGCACAGTTGAAAAGTAATGGCGATAGGCGGTCTCCTTGCCTTAAGCCTGATTTTATGAGGAATGGTTCCGAAATTTCTCCTCTAAACTTCACTTTTGATTTGGTGTTGGTTAGAGTGAGTTGTATTATTTTAATTAGTTTTGGATGGAGTCCTAGATTTCTTAAAATTTTTAATACTGAAGGTCTGTGGAGACAGTCATATGCCTTCTTAAAATCTACAAATGTTATTTCCAGAGATCTGTTCCGTTTCTTGTAGTATGCCATAATCAATTTTAAACTAATTATCTGCTCTGCACAGCTTCTCCATGGTCTGAAACCTCCCTGAAATTCCCCTAACTCCTGTTCTAATTGCTCCTTGATTCTTTCATATAGGATCTTGGATAGAATTTTATATGTGCAATCTAGGAGAGAGATTCCTCTGTAGTTGTCTGGGTTGCTCTTATCTCCCTTTTTGTGTAGTCGGTGGATGATAGCTGTGGTCCAATGTTCGGGAAATTGTTCTGTTACCCAAATTTTTGTTAGAGCCATGTGTAAGGAGGTCTTGACTGTGTCACTTGCATATTTCCACATTTCAACAAAAACCTGATCTTCTCCACATGCCTTATAATTTTTTTGTTCTTTAAGAATTTCTTCTACTTCTTGGAAAGTTGGAGGGTCTAGTTTGTTAGGTTTGGTTTTTATTGGGGTATTTATGTTGATTTGTAAGGGTTCTTTGGGTTCCTCGCAATTCAGAAGTTTGTAAAATGCTTTTGCCATGATTTCTGCATTTTCCTTGTTACTGTGTGTCATTCTTCCATCTTCATCTTTCAGTATTAGTGTAGGGGCCTCATATTGTTGTAGTTGTTTCCCAAAGATTTTGTAGTAGTTCCTGGAGTTGGTTTTATGATAATTACCTTCTATAGACTTTATAATATCTTTATGAAATCCTCTCTTGATTCTTCTAATATTTTGAGTGAATTTTTTTCTTTCATTTTTTAGGTTGATGGCTTTTTCTTCAATTTTATGTGTTTGAAACTTTAACCATGCTTGGTGTCTATCTTCATGGAATTTGTCACATTCTGATGTCCACCATGCATGTTTCCTTTGTGGGTTCAAGGGAGCTTCTCTTTTAAGATTAGGCACTAGTTGTTCTAGATCATCTGTTAATTTGATGGTTTGTGTTATTTTTTGGTACTTATTATTTTTAATTAGCTGATGTGGGTCAAACCTCCTTTTTATTTTATTAGTTTTTCCGGTCCTCTTCTTTAATGGTGTGAATTTGATTTTAATTTTAACCATATAATGGTCTGAGCCTGTGTCTACTCCTCTCAGTACTTTAACATTGTGGATCTCCTTATGAAAATTTTTGTGCATACAGACATGGTCTAGCTGCCACTCGCCCTTCCTCCAGTCTGGATGTTTCCATGTTTTAAGTTTACTTGGCTTCCTCTTAAAGTATGTTGATTTAGATATAAGGTTGTGTTCTCTGCAGTGTTCTACAAGTCTTTCACCGTTTTTGTTTGTAAATTTATGTGGACTCCATTTTCCAATTATATCTTTATATTTCCTTTCTTTTCCCAACTGAGCATTGAAATCTCCCAACAAGATTTTTACATTCTTTTTATTTACTCTGTTCACAGTTTGTTCTAGAAGGTCCCAAAATTTATCTACCTCTTCCTCTGTTTTTGTTAGACAATTTTTTTCATTTGTTGGGGCATGAGCATGTATTATTATATAGGTTTTATTCATTGTTTTAAAGCTTAGAGTCGCAATTCTTGGTGATACTGCTTGGAAATCCGTTACTGAATCTATTATTTTTATGTTTACTAAAAACCTTGTTCCAAACTGGGGACATTGTTTCATTGCCCTCGGTCCTGGTTTCCCATTATAAATTCTGTATCCTTGTGATTCGAATGGGTCCTCTGTGGTGTTTCTCATTTCTTGGATCCCTGTTATTAATTTTTTTTGTTTATTTAGTTCATCTGTGAGCTCCTTGAGTTTTCCGGTCTGAAGTAGTGAGTTTATGTTGTGTGTTGCTATATAATTTATTTGCTCATGTTTAATCTTCTTTTTGTGTTTTAGTGTGCATTTGGATGGTTGCAAACGCTCCGATTCGTTGCTGTCTTCTAGTTGACTACCCACCGAATCCGATGTAGCCTTTTCCTGCCTTTTTGAGCAGGACGGTGGAATTTTTTTCCTAAAAGACCTTTCCATTTTTGACTGTCGAGGGTTGTCAACCTTAGCTGGAGCAAGCTCCGATTTACAACTCCGGTTGTTAACCGCAGAGGGTGTCTTTGGTCCGCGAGAGCTATTTTATTTCACTCAAGTCCGCCAGTAAACCGGTGAGGACTTCCCTATCCGCCACCTGGGACGCGTCACGTAGGAGTATCACCTCTCCTCCTACTATGACAGCCTGGTAGGTTCGTGGTTTGTACCTCTCTATCTACATTATTCCGTGATTTATTCAGTTTTCAAATTTATACTGACTTTTTGTTCACCTGGTATTACCATAGACCTTTAAAAGCAGAAGGCCGCAAAGTTTAAAAACAAGAAATCTTAAAAATCAACAAGATAAAGATGCAATTAAGGAGGCAAATAAAATAAAAGCTAAAAACATATCACGGCTAACATAAATTTAAGAATTAATTTTGCAGAATTTTTAAGAAAAGGGAAAAAAGTAACCATAAGCCTTAGATTTTAAGCAGCTGAAACAGATAATTAAACACCGGTGGCACTCAAGCCTCCAGGTAGGTCGATCTGCCGTAGTTCACTTAGGCGAGAAAGGTGGTGAGCCCAGCTACACTTGATCCGTCGGATCCCAACCAGGGGACAGCCACGGACCGACCCACACAACGACTTGCTTCCCATCAATCAGTACATGAGAACTCAAACGGAAAAGGTTACAAACGTGATAATACAGAATGGAGTATGTATTAGCTGTCAAAATTACATCCCATGTAGGACAGCGACAACAAGTGAGGAAAGGACGCTGCCTGAAATTACGGTAGTGGCCCTGGTCCGCAGCAACCGACCGACTCCTCTCAGAATGCCGACAACATCTCAAATAATCATCAGTGGAAATAAGACCAACTACACACACAACCTGACAAACACTTGCACGAAGACCTGAACGATACGCAACACACACACACACACACACACACACACACACACAGCCGACTCATGAACGATCGGCGGGCCAAAACGTGTCGTCCGGTAGGACGACCGACCGACGATCCACCAAGACGGCTCTAGTGACGCGTGGCGGCAATGGTCGGGCGAGCCATGTCGACGCAGACCTCACAGCTCCAACCCGACTGCCCTAGTGCCGCATTGCAACTCCCCGACTGGCAGGTCCGGACTGCGCTCCAGACGCGTTCCAACTGGCAGACCCGAACTTGCAACCGGAAGTACGACGACAGACAACGATCGGGAAGTCATAGCAGTCGAGCAAAGATACTGCGAGAGGGGATATATCGATACGCGCTGATAACTCCGCTCACGGTCAGGCAAAGGAGCAACTCAGTGACAGTAGTAATTAAATTAACGTAGTGAGGTGGAAGTACGTTAAAAACAGAGTGCAAAATACATGATGGCGGGAGCATGAGCCACGCACGGCTCAAACACAGGAATACAGCTTTCGACAAAAGCAGTGTACTGTTGCCACTCCTGCTGGAACTATAGATCTACAACATGAATAACGAATCAAGAAGTTGATATCTGAAACTGCAAATATGCATGAATATTAAAAATCGGCAAAGATTTCGTTCAAAATGAAGGCAGGGCTGAGACATACGATTGCCTTTCGCCGCTAATAATGAACTGAGTAAAAATTTGGAACTCGGAACTGGAGAGTTGGTAAACAAAGCCAATCTCCTCGGAAGAAACTAAAGAGTAATTGAAGCCAGTTGCCTGGTGTTTCTTGATAATTTTGTGGGATCGGCAGAAAGCAAAGAAGAAGCATCCACACAAATCAGTCTCCTGAATAAGTGTCCCAGTCAAGCAAGACTCACGGTCTCAGCTGAAAAGCGGAGAACTCATTCAGACAGCCGGAAGACATACTGAAAACCTCACCAAGTAACCATGTCACGGATCATCAGCTTCGAATACCTTGACCGGTCTGTGCAGCAGATTGGATCAGATAAATAACTAACAGTTAGAGAGAGAGAGTCCTAAGGGTGGTAACAACAATAGGTTTACGAAAAATGTCTACTGTATTCTGTAATGAAGAAGCAGTTAAGCACCCCCTTACTTTCTATAGAGGAATTGCCACAGTAGCCGCTGGCTAAAGTCTGTCCAATATGATAAGGAGTAGAACAGGCACACAAAAACAGGGATGTGCAACAGATAAAGGAATGTACACTACTGGCCATTAAAATTGCTACACCACGAACAAAACGTGCTACAGACGTGAAATTTAACCGACAGGAAGAAGATGCTGTGTGTTGTGGACTGGCAAGAGCGCCAATCCACTATGAGAGGAAGCCGAAAGGCACGCGTTTAACCTCACGCAGGCTGGCGTCAGGTCTGGAATATGACAAGGAATTGAGACTAGCAAAAAAGGTACATAGCTGCTGGAATACTTAACTTTAATCCATAATTGGTGAACATCGGTATGACGGTACATGCATCACAAGATAAATAGCAAAAGATAGGTCGTAACAAATGACGTAGCTAACTATCGTCTCTGCAAATGAGAGCGTAATTTGTCAGTGAACCATCGCTAGCAAAGTCGGCTGTACAAGTGGGGCGAGTGCTAGGAAGTCTCTCTAGACCTGCCGTGTGGCGGCGCTCGGTCTGCAATCACTGACAGTGGCGACACGCGGGACCGACGTATACTAACGGACCGCGGCCGATTTAAAGGCAACCACCTAGCAAGTGTGGTGTCTGGCGGTGACACCACACTGTGATATGCAAATGATTAGCTTTACAAAGCATTCACATAAGGTTGGCACCGTTGGCGACAGCTATAGCGTGCTGACATGGAGGAAAGTTTCCAACCGATTTCTCATACACAAACAGCAGTTGACCGGCGTTGCCTGGTGAAGCGTTGTCGTGATAACTCGTGTAAGGAGGAGAAATGCGTACCATCACGTTTCCGACTTTGATAACGATCGGATTGTAGCCTATCGTGATTGCGGTTTATCGTATCGCGACACTGCTGCTCGCGTTGGTCGAGATCCAATGACTGTTAGCAGAAGATGGAATCGGTGGGTTCAGGAGGGTAATACGGAATGCGGTGCTGGATCCCAACGGCCTCGAATCACTATCAGTCGAGATGACAGGCATCTTATCCGCATGGCTGTAACGGATCGTGCAGCAACGCCTCGATTCCTGAGTCAACAGATGCGGACGTTTGCAAGACAACAACTATCTGCACGAACAGTTGGACGACGTTTGCAGCAGCGGACACCATGGCTGCGGTTACCCTTGACGCTGCATCACAGACAGGAGCGCCTGCGAGGGTGTACTCAACGAGGAACCTGGGTGCACGAATGGCAAAACGTCATTTTTTTCGGATGAATCCAGGTTCTGTTTACAGCATCATGATGGTCTCATCCGTGTTTGGCGACATCGCTGTGAACGCACATTGGAAGCGTGTATTCGCCATCGCCATACTGGCGTATCACTCTATAAAATAAATAAAATAAATTAAAAAATGTTATTTTAAATATGTTAATTATTCTATCTGTATGATGGTGACTGTGATTGCAATTGTATTTGCTTATCTGGAACGTGGACGTTTAATTATTCGGTATTAGACACTTGACAATGGCTTTTTCGTAAAGGCAATGTTACTCGTAGTTGACCGTGAAATAAAACTGAATAATCGGACTTCGTAATTAAATCGTTTCCAAAGACTGCTGCGGTAGGTGCGGACTCATAATCTAAATCTCAATATTACAATAATTTGCCAGCCATGCCAATACGTCGTACAGAGGTGATTGTCTACTAAACATAAAAAAGTTACACAGTTAGTTAAATCAGATATATTCAATGAATAAGCCTACAGTTCATAATCCTACTTACTTTTATAAATATAAATTCTTTACAGAATCGAGTGCCTAGTGTGGTTGCAACTCGCAGTATTCTTCTATAACATGAAATATGGCGGTGTGCCAGACAATAAAATAAAATACGTGCTTCTCGCACCACTTCAACCAGAGCTCTCCCTTTCTTAATCAAACATAAGAGTAACGTAATTGTGCTTTTGTTTTATCAGCGACACAGCGCTGCAGTTGTGTGCCATAGGCTTTATTTATTTGTCACTGATTATTTATTTAATTAATATTTCGCGTTTCCGAGGAAACTCACGCTCGGCATGCAAATGTGCCTTTATATTGCCCCCTGAACTGCGAGGCGAAAGGACACACCTGCAGGCGAGCAATTCACCTAAAGGCACAAGAAAATCTAAGTTATCTACAACTATTTTCATGACTTACATTACACATTATACACATTATATACAAAATTTGAATGACGCGGGTGCGCCGTAAAAGTTCTAATGTTGGCAGATAGAGTGCGCGGATGCGCAGAAGCGTCTGTGTAACTGCGGCACTGCCGTTATATCGTACAGTTAGATCACGCGGCACAGTATTGCAGATCATATTGTTCGTGTGCGCGCGTTTTTCAGTCGTTGCACAAAGAAAATATTCAACCAAGATTACATATGAAGACTACATTCTATGACAGGTAACTTAGTTTTAAATTTACAATATTTGTTATAACACAATACAACTTAGATTGTTGAATGTTCTTAGTTACATAGTATTGTTTTGAAATACTTCAAAGAAAAATGTCCGTATTTTTCAGGTGCGTTGACCTATACACATCGTGTCGTTATTACAGTTCATATTCATCCGCCGCACAATAATTTTTTACAGGTTAGTATCGTTGTGGTAAAGTTTTTTGATCACAGTAACATAATTGTATAACAACGTGATTAATACATAAGCATGTCCATTTCTCATTTCCATTATAGTCGTAGTGATGCAGTTCGTTGTGACTAAAAGCATTGCTTATTACAGATCAGACGTGACCCGTCGAGTAATTGGTCCATGTGCAGTTCGTTTTTTACATTCCGTGGAAGCTTGGTTGCAGAACCTCAGACGGCACATAGCTGGCGTCGATCCTTGGACAGTCCAGGTAAGAGTGTCCGTCACATTTCGAGAACATTTCATTCCCTGAAGTTCCAACCAAAATTCTTCCACCCGTCGTGTTGTTTTCTGGACAGGCACTTTGTGTCCATTTAATCCAGTTAACATCTTGAAGTTGGGTACTGTAGTAATATCACTAGACGATGCACGAATTATTCACTTCACATTTTCAGTTTTTTGCTGAATATAGCTCACCTAAATGTTCGTAGTTATTAATCAAGGAAATCGTTCATCGCGTTCACATAGATACGCTGCATAATGAATGGCATTAACAGTTTCTTTCACATAGGTTTCCACGTAGTTGCAGAGTTAGTAATGTTCGTTAATGTCGGTGAACAGTGGTCCACTATGCAATGTCTTTTTGGCACTCGTTTTGTTCAAATTTTTACATAGTAACAGTTACACTATACATCAGTTAAAAAAATAAGTAATTATACATACACACGTCACATATTTTCTTAGCATAAACATAATATAGTTGCACATAAACATGTTTACATCATCATTACATCGCTATAGGTTATTACATTGTGTCACATTTGATTACATGAATTGCAGATATTTACATCCTCTTTAGCGGTTTTGCTGGGATATTATCGATGTTTTTTGTGATGTCATCTGAAATTAAGATAGGTTAGACACAACATTCATTACATCAGTAGGCAAGACCAGGCGTTTTCACTACTCAATAAATATTCAAAATAGTAAGAGAGAGAAAATGTTCGATTCCTCGCGTTTTGTGCGTGTGTGTAGAGTGTCTGTGTGGCCTTGACTACTGATAGATGCTTTTCGTGTTGAGAGATGTGCGTCTAATCTATTTCTCAAAGTAAAAGATCGCTTCACAGATGACGTCTGTCAGTTCGTCAGGTGTCACACCAAGTCAGTGGTACCTTCAGTAACAAATGTTCCGTGAAAAATTAATATGTCATCCACTGCTACGTAATCATAAATTTTACTTTAATATTCCGTCTTTCAGGTGGAGGCGCGCGCTGAAAGAAGAGTTCTTCTGTCTTCAACTGCGTCACTGGAACCGCTGAAATGAAAATTTCTATACTACTTATTATCTGTGTTGTAACAACAGAGTTTTTCGAGTTGCTTAGCAATATTTTGATGGGTATGACTTTGACATTATTCAGCATGAAATGCTCTAAGATCTCGGTGTGCGTATAGCCCAATAATTTTGTTAGTTCTAGGATGTTGTAACAGATACGCACCAGGATGCGGTATGTTAACAATTATATAAGGTCCTTCATATAGCAAACGCCACTTAGCGTTGCGTCGTTTGAGTGCTACAGATTTATGATGAGTACGAAGTAGTACAAGCATTCCTACCTCGAATTTTTGTTTTCTTTTTATTATGTTTCTGTGATGTTTGTTTCGTATTTGTGCGTGATGTGTCAATGTAGTCAATACTTCTTTTATTTTCTGTTCAGGTGTGATTTCCTTGTCTGACAACTTAGGTAATGGTTCTATCCACTGATCGTTCTGTTTGCAATTGAACATGATCTCGTTAGGTGTGTAATTCGTATCGTAAATATTTAAGCCATTGTGTACGTCTTCGAAAAGACTTAGGTAGGACACCCAATTAGTATGTTTTGATGAAATATAGGTCCTCATGAATCGATTTAATTCTCGGAAAAGTCTCTCAGTCGCGCTACATTGTGGACCAAACCTCGAAATAAATATACTTTTAATGTTATTGTCCTTCAAGAAATTTCTCCATTTGTACCCAGAGTAGTACGCTGCACCATCCGATAGAACTGCTTTAGGTCTTCCCACGTGCGTCAGGCAATCACCCGAGAATCCTCGTATTATAGCATTTGCAGTGGCGGACTTTAAAGCATAAAGCTTTACATGTTTAGAATATATATCGTAAAAAGCCAAGATATACTTGACGCCTCCAGAGCCTGCTGGATGCGGTCCACTGATGTCAGTACACAGAACTTCCAAGGGTTTACTAGGTAAAATAGAATGTAAATTTGTTTTTGTGGATAAATTCTGAGGTTTTGATTTTTGACATATGACACACGTTTTTAGTTCCCTGTAAATTTTTCTTCTCATATTGCTAAAATAACAGTATGTACTGAGCTTTGCCAAACACTTCTTCGTCCCATAATGACCCCAAACTAAGTGTGTGTGCCAAATTAGATTACGTTCAGACTCTTTGGGAATGCATACACACCAGTTAGCAGCACTTGGATGTCGGCGGTAAAATAATACATCATTGTGTAACCTGTAATACTCAGTCAAAGGATGATTGCCTTTTTCCACCAGCAATGTTACTATCTTATACAAGTGAGGATCAGACTTTTGTAATTCAGCCATGCCTCCGCACATATCAATATAATATTGGTGATACTGCCTGTCCCGCATCAAGAGAATCCTGCTGTCATTTATATTTTCTAAGTCACTGTTGGCATCATTCATACCTTGTGGAAGTCTAGACAAAGTGTCTGCAATGGTGCCGTCCTCACCTCCCATGCACTTAATTTCAAAAGAGTAGTTCTGAAGTGCAACTGCCCATCGTGATAGTCTAGGATGTACAAGCTTAAAAGTTAACAAAAATGTCAGGGCCCGGCGATCGGTGCAAATTACCGTATGTTCTCCAAATAAATAACAATTGAACCTCCCGAATGCCCATACTATGGAAAGTGTTTCCAACTCAGTAGTGGAGTATGCACGCTCACATTCAATTAGAGTGCGACTTGCAAACCCAATAATTCTTATCTGTTCCTCCTCTCCATTCCCTACAACTTGAAATAAGCAACAGCCCAAGCCAGTACGCGAAGCGTCACAAGTCATACAAAAATCTAAATTGAAATCTGGATGGCTCAATATGCCAGCACTCACCAAAGCATGCTTAACTGCATCAAAGTCACTCTGGCACCGCTCCGACCAGATCCAAACCTGACTCTTTCTGAGCAGATCCAGCAGATGTTTACTGTTCAAAAGTGGTTGTGGCAAAAAACGTCTGAAAAATGAACATAGCCCAAGGAATGATTCCAACTGCTTTCCAGTTCGAGGGCTAGGAAAGTTTCTGACAGCATCCAATTTACTGGGATCCGGACGTATGCCCTGTGAATTAATGATATGTCCTAAACACTTTATCTCACTGCAACCAAACTTTGACCCTCTTAGGTTGGCTGTGACTCCAGCTTGTGCAAATCCTTCTAAAATTCTTTGAAGAGTGTCAACGTGTTCATTCCAAGATTGTGCAGCCACCAGTATATCATCTACATAGTGTGTGACTGTCTCAACCAAATCGTCGCCAAGCACGGTATCCAGGGCTGTAATGAATACCCCAGAGCTGACATTCAGTCCGGAGGGTAGAACACAAAACTGATAGGTTCGCCCCCCGAACATAAATGCAGTATATTTCCGAGAATCAGGAGTGATACCCACCTGCCAAAACGAATTAGCGAGATCTATTGTGGAAAAATATTTTGCATCTAGAAATTTCTGTAATTGCTCTTCTAAATTTTCAGGTTTTGTGTGAACCGGTAAAATTATTTCATTAATAGCTCGTGCGTCTAACACTAACCTAATGCTTCCATTTGATTTTTTGACAACAAGTAGAGGACTACAATAAGGTGAGGTGGATGGTTCAATGACCTTCCAGTCTAACATTTGTTTTAATTCTTGCCACACAGCAGGTCGTTGAGATAACGGTACGTTATATGTCTTATGGTAGAAGATCTTGTGAGGCTTAACTTCAATCTTGTACACATACTTGTTGATAACACCTAATCGTTTGGTAAAAACTTGTAAATATTTGGATAACACTTCCTGTAGTTTTATACGTTCATGTACACTGAGAGCTGTAGCTTTACTTATCTTATGATCAAGCAATGTTTTCAAGTCCATTAGCTCTGTGTCAGATGAGTGTGTTTGCATGTCTTGAATGTCATTGTCAAGTACTAACTGAACCTTGTACCCTGTACAGTGTTTGTCATGCTTTAGAGTTCTCCTGTCCAAATCAATAATAATTACACTGCCTTTATCATTTAAAATACATTTACCTTTGGAGAAGTCTATAATGCAGTCCTTCTCGCTCATAATATCTATTCCTAATATGCAATTTGTCACAAGGTTTTGTACAACCTGGAATGGCCATTATACGGTTCCATTACCTATTTTAACGTTTACAAAAACTTGCTTCGTAACCCTACATGACTTATTACCTAGTGCAGTAGTTATTTTACAGTTTTGGGCAGGAAACTCAGGCACAGGTTCCAATTCACACATCTTTTTATTGAAATTAAAAGACAAAACGCTCACAGCTGCACCTGTATCTAGGATAATAGTAGTTGGAATCCCACCTACTACACCAGTAGTAGATGCTAAAACAATTTCATTTGTGTCCAAACGACATTGTGTACTGTCTTGCAAAAGTTCATCTGATATATCGTTATTGTGGTTATATCCTATAAATAAAACAGGTAGTTTTTGTTTAGGATTACTCGGCATATCATTATTCTGTTGTTCAAGTGTGGTGTCAAATAACTGATTAACATTGAAGTCGCCCCCCAAGAATTCTTCAGCCACGACCTGGGGCAAAGTAGTGACTGTTTCTAGTTTGTTGGATTATCATTTGTACTAGGTACTGACACAGATTGAGGTTGTGCAACAGGTGTCATTTCTATTATATTCACATTCGGATATTGCCTATTATGATCTCCAAACTTTTGCGGTTGTTGTTGCTGTTGCGCATTATAACTTACCTGTCGGTCGTAAGGTATGCTCCAATTTTGTCCTGGTGGCTGCTGTGGTAAAGCAGAGTTTGAATGAAAGTACTGATCGTTACGAGTCCAACCTTGATGCTGTCTTGGCTCGTAGTTATTATTATTTCTATTCCTGTTTGTGTTTTTGTTATTACCTTTGTATCCGTTGTTACCGTTGTAGTTATTACCGCGGTGCCTTTTGTATGGATTGCCGCATTAAATGTTATTACTGTTGTAACTATTGTTTGTATTGGAATACGCGTGTTGATTTTGATTTCCGTACTGAGACGGCATGTGAGTTTGCTGTTTTTGTTGTACCGCGTATCCAACTGTGGGCGCGCCAGAATTGTGTTGGCAAGCCTGCATGTTTTGCATACCACTAGTGTAAACATTGTGGCTGCTGTTTTGCCGCGCGAAGCGCTGATCTTCAAGTAACATGTCAACCGAATCTAAAGCTGTTAAAAAATAATCTGAATCGTCATCCGGGATATGGAGAAGTTTTTCCTTAATGTTGAAAGGCAATTTGGCCTTCAACGCTCGGAGTATATCACGCGTTGCGACTGGTTCGTCTAAAAAATGTCCCATGTTCAAGTATTTTTCAAAATATCTGCGTAAGTTACCATTTTTACTGTTAAAAGTTTCAGGTTCTAAAATTTGTCTTCTGAGTCGCTCCTGGACGGATTGCGACCAGAATTTGTTCAGAAAAGCACGCTCAAACTCACTGTACGTGGTACATACGTCAGCTTGACTGTATGCCCAGACAGCTGCATCGCCTTGGATGTAACCGACAATATATGAAATCTTTTTCCGGTCACTCCAAGTGCGTGGAAATGCGTTACTAAAAGATTTAAGAAAAATCACCGGATGAATGGTTCGTTTTTCTGGGATAAAAATCTGAAATTGCCTGTGTTTCATTAAGCTTTCATCTTCCTTCGCATTGTGATATGGATTTATTCCACTGTAATTACTGGTATGTTCAGCTGGCGAGTAATTACGATAATGTTGCTGTGGTTTACCATGATAATAGCTTGTGTTTGTGTTTCCACATCGTGGTATGTGTTGTAGTCGTGGTGTGTTTTGTTCTTGTGTATTTGTCGTGTGCGGAATGTGTGTATCATACTCGAATGTATATTGGTTTCTGAACTGTACATTTTGACTGATATTTTCGTTACATTCAGACTGTAGTTGATCGGTGAATTGTCTCATGGGTGCAGTGACGGATTGTACTGCGTCACTGATCAGCTGTTTGTTATTAGTAATGTATTGCGCTACGGAGTCGTGCACAATTGTTGGTAAATTTTCACGTAAGCATCTATCAAAATGTTTGTCTTTGTTCTCAACCCAATCATGAAATTCTTTATTAATATTTTGAAAATGAGCTGTAGCATCTGATTGTAAGATGTCAGTCAGGTGTTGTTCAACATTGTCAAATTTATTCTGTACGTCAGTAATTCGTTTTTCAAGATTGTCATGTACTGAAGGATATGTTTGAATTTGTTCAGTAAGAACTTCACACGTGACATTAAGGTTTTTTACTTGTGTCTGTAAAAGTGCTACGTCAGTTGTAGTCTTTTCTTGTCTCGTATTGAGCTGGGAAAATTTAGTACTGAGTTCGGTCATCTGTTTGGTCAGTGTGGCGTCTATAAGTTCCACACGCTTACATAAAGTGTCATTACCTATCTTGATTGCTATGAGATCAGATTTGATTTCGTCATTTTGTGTCTTTAACTGTTCATTTTGTGTCTCTAATTGTGCCTTTAAGGTTGCCATGTTTTCGGCGTTTTGTTTCATTAGCATTTGTAACATGTCGGCAATGTTTACCGTTTGCAAGGTCTCTGCCCCCGCCGCGTCATTAGACGTGACGTCATGCATTAACATGGGCTCTGATTGAGATTTTGAAATTTTTGTAGTGGACGGCCTATCGTCAAAATTTTCGTCAACACTTGCGTCAATGTTTGATGAATCGTCACTACCGGTTGCTGTCGTAAAGTCATTTTCTAACACTTGTCTCACGTCCGAGTCGGATTGCGTCTGAATAGTACGTCCTTGCTGTTCCATTTTTGCGTATTGTTTTCTAGTTATTACCATGCCACACGTGATATATGTTTCAAGAAAATTTTTGACACTGATTTTAAAATAAAATGTAGTTGAGCATGAATCGCTCGTAGCAACAATGGCTGTCTGTTAATTTAAAAATATAAACTGAATTTGAGATTATTGGTAATGGCTGCTGGCCATGTTACATGATATCGTACAGAAGTCGGCCATATTGTACACTCGTGTATTGGTATTGTTGCATACGTTATTGTTTAGGGAAAAGTACTGAGAATGAAATTTATCACTGAAACTGTTATGCAGAAAAGAAACACTACAGAATTTACTGAAAAGCTAATACACTGAATTATACGTCTGGTCAAGCCTACCAATGCAAAGATGCTGCGTCTTACCTTATTTTGCTGGAAGTTTCATTGCGTCTTCCCGCAAAATTTCAGAATTGGAAAATATCTTCAGATTTTGTTATCTCTCATACATTGACGTCCAGGTCCAGAAAGTTGATTTTTTACATGAAACAAAGAGAACAATGTAACAAATGACAAAATAACAAGTCCGACACGCAGTCGCCAATATAAAATAAATAAAATAAATTAAAAAATGTTATTTTAAATATGTTAATTATTCTATTTGTATGATGGTGATTGTGATTGCAATTGTATTTGCTTATCTGGAACGTGGACGTTTAATTATTCGGTATCAGACACTTGACAATGGCTTTTTCGTAAAGGCAATGTTACTCGTAGTTGACCGTGAAATAAAACTGAATAATCGGACTTCGTAATTAAATCGTTTCCAAAGACTGCTGCGGTAGGTGCGGACTCATAATCTAAATCTCAATATTACAATAATTTGCCAGCCATGCCAATACGTCGTACAGAGGTGATTGTCTACTAAACATAAAAAAGTTACACAGTTAGTTAAATCAGATATATTCAATGAATAAGCCTACAGTTCATAATCCTACTTACTTTTATAAATATAAATTCTTTACAGAATCGAGTGCCTAGTGTGGTTGCAACTCGCAGTATTCTTCTATAACATGAAATATGGCAGTGTGCCAGACAATAAAATAAAATACGTGCTTCTCGCACCACTTCAACCAGAGCTCTCCCTTTCTTAATCAAACATAAGAGTAACGTAATTGTGCTTTTGTTTTATCAGCGACATAGCGCTGCAGTTGCGTGCCATAGGCTTTATTTATTTGTCACTGATTATTTATTTAATTAATATTTCGCGTTTCCGAGGAAACTCACGCTCGGCATGCAAATGTGCCTTTATAACTCGGTGTGATGGTATGGGGTGCCATTGGTTACACGTCTCGGTCACCTCTTGTTTGCATTGACGGTACTTTGAACAGTGGACGTTACATTTCAGATGTGTTACGAACCGAGGCACTACCCTTCAGTCGATCCCTGCGAAACCCTGCATTTCAGCAGGATGATGCACAACCGCATGTTGCAAGTCCTGTACGGGCCTTTCTGGATACAGAAAATGTTCGACTGCTGCCCTGTCCAGCACATTCTCCAGATCTCTCAGCAATTGAAAACGTCAGCTCAATGGTGGCCGAGCAACTGGCTCATCACAATACGCCTGTCACTACTCTGGATGAACTGTGGTATCGTGTTGAAACTGCATGGGCAGCTGTACCTGTACACGCCATCCAAGCTCTGTTTGACTCAATGCCCAGGCGTATCAAGGGCGTTATTACGGCCAGAGGTGGTTGTTCTGGGTACTGATTTCTCAGGATATATGCACCCACATTGCGTGAAAATGTAATCACATGTCAGTTCTAGTATAATATGTTTGTCCAATGAAGACCCGTTTATCATCTGCATTTCTTGTTGGTGTAGCAATTTTAATGGCCAGTAGTGTAGAAAATTAAGGAGTGTAGAAATAAACGGACAGATTATGCCACAAGACTGAATGAAAATAGAATTCCTAAAATAGTAATTAGTTACTGACCAACAGGGAAGAGATCAAAACAGGGAATACAGTTAAAAGACAACCCTTTGAGAACGGAAGGCGGCGGTGCGCGAGTCTGCGATTGGTTGGCTGGTAGAAGCGAAGACGGCGTGCCTGAGGCCGGGCTGCGGTTACCACGTGGTTATACTGGAGGCGGCGGGAGTTGGCCGGTGCAGTGGATTCTCCGGCAACCTCGTGAGTTGTGGATGTGCCCGCTTCCTTGCAGAGACACGCTCTTTAGGTCTTGCGCAAAATCGCCCCAGCATGAAGACACCCAGTTAAGTACTCTAATTACTAAGAGCGCTCAATTAACTGTGATTGTGATCGCTCTTGGTGCAGTAAGACGTTGCCGGACGAATGATGTTACGTGTGTTCGATTTCATTTGATGCCTCTTAAGACAAAGTTATAAAAAAAACTTAATGTGCCAGGCATTTATAGAAACCTTACGCATAGCAGTTATCAGTTACTTCACATAGCCACTTCATCAAACTCCTTAAAACCCGTTTTTACATTAAGATGGCCACACTTACAATTCTTGACTACAATACCCTTATAAACTTACTATTTCAATCCTTTAAAGAAGCACTTGTTAAAAGGTCAATTACAAACTTAACGTTGACGGGCACTAATACACCTCGCTTTATTTTCACTTATTAAGAAAATAGAATTCCGGACAAACTTCAGAAATCCGAACTCCCATATAAGATTTCCTTCAAAATACATGTAATGAAAACAGTTACCAATAAAGGTTGACTTAATGTCACTTCAACACTAGTGCCAAGCTAAGATCCAATTACATAACATAATAGAACCACTTACATAGAAAACTACAGCAAAAACACTGATTTTTATATTTTTTATTGTACTAAGTTATCCCTAATTATATTAATCGTCCCATTAATGGGTATATTTGTACACAAATTTTTAATATCTAATGAGGCGAAACTTGCACTAGTTGGAATGTCTATATTGTGGATTTGTTGTGCTAGTTCATAATTGTTTTTGATACTGAAATTGCTGTCATATATATAGAATGCTTTCAAAATTTTATTAAGTTTCATATTTAGTTTATATGAAGGACTAGTTTTGTAGTTGACAATAGGTCGTATAGATTTCTCTTTTTTATGCAGTTTAATCTGTGATCTTAATTTAGGTATTCGGGGATTCATATTTTTCATCATATTCTTTCTTCAGGGGTCAAGAGGTGAATATTTTCATCGACTAATTTCTTGATCTTTATCTGGAACTTTGGAGTGTGGTCTTTAGTTACTTCAACGATCCCATTTTCATTAAAAATGAAAGTGTTTTAAATATATAATCGTCTTCTTTAATAATAACAAGGGTATTTCCTTTATCGGCCTTTACTACAATTGCTTTCTCTGCTAGTAGTTTATTATTGATATTTTTATGTGTTTTATCTTCAGTTTTTCTATGCAGTTTATTTTTCTCTTATAGAATTAAATCTTTCGTTTTTAGGGCTATGTATGTAAAATATGCTGTACAACATATAAAAATTTTATTAAATTGACATTGATTATTAAAAAAACTATTGGATCGATGAGTTCTAAAAATTTAATCAGCGGTCTCATCAGTTATTCAGACATACATAATGCGGAACGTACTCTTGGCTGCTACCCTACTGCTATAAAGAATAGTGCTATGAAAACTACAGTTAAAGTAAGACGATTCTACAACATCCATCAAAGATGCAACTGTGATGTAGGCGACTCGGTATAATCGATATATACCACAACGCCAAGAACTTTCACATGTTTGATGTAACTGACACTGTAATAGTATTAAGGTTGCCCATAGAGAGCACAACTATTACACATCGTAGTTTACTGTTTTTATCTAAAATATAAATGAGCTGTACACATACTAACTATCTGTTAATCAGACATTTTAAATGAATCAATTTTATGTTATTAGTGTATTTCCTACTTTTATACTTTGACGATAGCGTCACATTATGAACGCTGATTGGCAATTATGAAGTAATGTGACAGGAAGTAGGCGGAGCCTCTGCATATTTAAGCTCGTGCTCAGCACTCATAACCATCAGTTGACTTCGTAGCAGCTGAGGAGAGCTCCGCCTACCATCCTAAGGGAGCCATGGATATAATTAATTTTATTTTATCTTGTTAAATTTTGTCGTCATTAGACACTTTTATTTTATTTAAAGATTGGTTTCTAGTATTTCCTAAAATTAAGCCACAGGTCTGATGATGGTTATGTAAAAATAACCGAAACCGGTTACCTATGTCATTGAAACGTAAATGGTGTGATCAACACTGAAATTTAGTCGAAATATAATAATCTATTGATCACTGTATTTCAAAAATGTTTACCAAAAAAAAAAAAACACTGATCTTTAAAAATGAATTTTCACGTGCTCAGACATGTTAATAAAAGACTACTAGAAAGAGCTGCGCAAGGAACTCAGCAGATGCTATGCAATTTAAAGTTTAGCCAGTTGCCTGTCGCTAATATTTAAGGAAACAGGTTCGTATACGAACAGGTTACATACAATACATATTTATATATCAACTAAACTTTGGAAGGTGGTATGTGAACAACTCCATAGTGGTCAGGTTCTTAAACACTGACAAGCCTAGACCTCGGAAGACATTTCACTCCCCGCCAAGGCACTGTCACAATCAAAGGTTTTTCCGCGAATGACAAAGATATTCCAATAACCTTTGACTCGATATATGGGTAAGCTTGTAAAGGAACACGTTACACTACTGACAAATTCGCAACTTTGACCTTAAGCATTTTGCACGTTTACAACTGTATTAATAGAGTCCAGGCTTCGAAACGCCAACATAAAATCATTTGATTACAAGAAACACAGAGCACTAGTAAAACTTTTGAGAAAACTTTCAAATAACGGCCACCATTTAACTAGGCCAACTGAACTCTTCCACACCACACAGTTCGACTATGAAACTCTCACTTTAATAATAAAATTTAAATGCCTCTGAGTGCATCGGTCAACAAAACACAATTACGACCACTTACTTCATATCACGTACACAATACGAAGGATCGGGTTCAACTGCTTCACCGCTTCACTTCAAATTTTGTTCCCAGAGAAGTCATAGAATTTGTATCTACAAGCTGCCCATGTCGCCAAAACGCCCACTAATCACAGAACACAACATATAACGGTCATCACGCTCGTTCGGCAGCCGTTGCCACTCGTCTCCCAGCGAATGTCACGAGATCTCGACGGTTACCCGTCGATGGCTAACAACCCAATCCCTTCGCCCACCAACTCGGAAGACAATACACGCGAAAAGCAAAGATGGCTTAGCTCAGCCACAATCGATCTGAACGATACATGAACAAAATAATACTGGCAAGAGCTCGCAACGGCTCAATAAGCTCCAGGAATTCGTGTTTATAAAGATTTTTATTTCGCACGCTAGATGTTCGGCGGCGAACTACATGCTTAAAATTGAGTTAACGCTGTGTCAAGACTGACATAAGACTAACTTTAGACTGACCGATGGCGGCGTATAAATCGCCTCTATTTATAAGATTATAAACAATTACTGATATTGTTACATATTACATTTTTAGATATATACAATTAAAATTTTTACATACGTCTTCCCAACTTGCATAGAAACTTACATGTATTGAAAGTGAATGATTTCGTACAAAGACAGGAAAGAATCTGTTTCTATTAAGACTATAAATCACGTTTTATTACTACAAAATATATTTCGTTAATTTGCATTTATCATTTTACTCATATAAAGGATAATCACCCTATCATTTTCAGGCGAACAGACATTAGTTTTACTAAGTGAAAGGCCCAGACTGAATTAATTAAATGTTGCACGAGTAGAATTTTGCATTTCTATATAGTCGTAATTACAGTTCCAATAACTAACAACAATTAAAACATGAGTGTGCTTAATTCTGACTGAAAAATTATCATGTCATGTTTCTGTTAGGGATACAATCTGTTTTTAGGTACAATACTTAAAAATAGCTTTCGATGACTAGAAATATCGGAAGTTCAATCGTTAATTACTTCATAATTACAATAGCAAAATTATTCCTATCATTTGCCTAAAGTTTGTATAATGTACAAAGTATGATGGTCCGCTGTGGCCGAGCGGTTCTAGGCGCTTTAGTCCGGAACCGCGCTGCTGCCACCGTCGCAACTTCGAATCCTGCCTCGGGCATGGATGTGTGTGATGTCCTTAGGTTAGTTGGGTTTAAGTAGTTCTAAGTCAAGGGGACTAATGACCTCAGAAGTTAAGTCCCTTAGTGCTCCGAGCCATTTTTTTAACCCAACGTAAACAATGTCAAAACAGTACCTTAAATTATTGCAAATTACTAATATGCTGGAAAGGAAAATCTTCAGTGTATTCGAATCCAGATAACCAGAAAAGACAAAATCAAAGCAGCAGTTTAAATTGGTGTAAATTACTGATATTACACATATGCCCTCTTCGGGAGAGTAGGGATGAGACTGGAAAAGGATACAGGATTCCAAAAAGGGTTGTAGTATTACACAGCTAAACTCCATTGTACGGCTACTTTTTTTTACGTTTACATTGATGTTGTATAGCAAAAGCAACGAAGCTACAGCAAGCTTCCACATGGTTTGTTTTAATTAGTTACGGTATTATGAAGTTGTCTAAATAATATTTCGAGTTCTTCCTCCACTTCCCGTTAACGGAATTCTTGTGAAATGAAATGATCTTATGGCATTGGTAGCCGGGAGTCCGCACCTGGGGAAGTTCGGGCACCGATTTACACGTCTTTTCTGTTGACACCACACTAGGCGACTCGCGTGTCGATGATGATGAAACGGTGGTGAGGACAACACGACATCTAGTCCCCTGGATCAGAAAATCTTGTACCCGACCGGAAACTGAACCCGCACCCGCCAGATGGCAGTCAGACGCTCTGACCACTCATGTAAGGGCGTAGACGTGGTGTTCCACTAAACATTCGCAGTTGTGTTCAGAAATATTCACGTAAAATGAGTTACATTTCAGACGCAAAACAAGGAAGCCGAAAGACGGGCAGGTGTTCAGCGCTAATGAGGCAGCTTTCCCCGCACAGCGGCGATACAGGTTCGATCCCCGGGTCGGCACGTCGCTTTGATCCTGCGCTAAAGGCAGCGGCGCTACGCGGCGTTCGTGAAAGTCGCGTTATTCGGATCGCTCGCTCCAAATCTCCATCTAGGACTGGCGGCCTTTCTCCCAGACGGGCCCGTCCTCGCCTCGCCATAGACTGCGAGAGTTCAGTGAGGAAGCTGTCTCGGTGAAAGGACGCCCCTGCTCTGCTAACGGTAGTCGCGGCTAACCGACTAATGTCAGTACACTATCAGACATCATTTAAATCAGCCCATACATTTAGCAAGTATCGTTCCCTTCTTACGTCGCTGTAAACTTGTTTCTTCCCCTGCATCACCACACACATTCTTCGCAAGCCACCGTATGGGGCGTGGCAGATGGTACCTTGTACCCGTCACTTGCTTTCCTGTTACAGTCGCAAATAGAACGAGGGAAAAACAACAGACTATTGGCCCCCGTACGGGCCCTATTTTCTCTTACCTTTGTTTCTCGGACTTTGCGAGGGGTGTAAGTTGCTGGCAACAGAACAGTTCTGCAGCAAACCGCAAAAATATAATTACGTAGGCTTCCGCGGCCAGAGTCAGTCGACATAAAAGTTTTCTGGGTTTGGTACCGCGTCATAATGTAAAAACTACTGCTGCTATAGAAAAGCAGCAGTAGTTTTTACATTATGACGCGGTACCAAACCCAGAAAACTTTTATGTCGCCAATCCGCAAAAACTCGGTTCTCTAAATTTTCTCAATAATTTTTCACAGAAAGGATGTTGCCTTCCCTCCAGTGATTCCCGTTATATATATATATATATATATATATATATATATATATATATATGAAGACAGTAACAGTTCTCGAAAGGAAATGGGCAAATGTCTATAAGGTACATTATATATGTAGAATTGTGGACAGTTGGGAATGTGAGTCTCACGGGAAGCGTGCAAGGGATAAGTCCCTGCAGTCGCGCTATTCATCTGTGTCCTCGGTGGCTCATATGGATAGAGCGTCTGCCATGTAAGCAGGAGATCCCGGGTTCGAGTCCCGGTCGGGGCACACATTTTCAGCTGTCCACATCGAGGTATATCGACAACACCTGTCGGCAGCTGAAGGTTTCAGTTAGTCATCATTTATTCCCGTTATAGTTCACGAAGCATATCCGTGTTGATCAAACCCGCCGGTAACAAATCCTGCAGTTCACTTCTGAATTGCTTCAATTTCTTCGTTTAATCCGACCTGGTGGCGATACCAACTAGTGGAGTTGTAGGTGTACTCAAGAATGAGTCGCACAAGTGTTCTATACGCCGTCTCTGGTATAAATGAACTACACTTTCCTAGAACTCTTATAACAAAGCCAAGTCGACAATTCGTGTTCCCAACAATTGACCTTACCTGCACATTCCATTTCATATCGTCTTTGCAACGTTAAGTCTAGATATTTAATCGAAGAGACTGCGTCGATCAGCAAACAACTAAATTGTAATCGAGCATTAAAGAGCGTTGCCGGCCGGGGTGGCCGAGCGGTTCTAGGCGCTACAGTCTGAAACCGCGTGACCACTACGGTCGCATGTTCGAATCCTGCCTCGGGCATCCATGTGTGTGATGTCCTTAGGTTAGTTAGGTTTAAGTAGTTCTAAGTTCTAGGGGACTGATGACCATAGAAGTTAAGTCCCATAGTGCTCAGAGCCATTTGAACCATTTGATTTTTTTTAAAGAGCGTTTTTTTCGGATAATCTGCGTTAACACACATTGTACCCGACACCGATGAACAGTTTGTCTCCATTCTACTTATCTTCTTAACTCCTCCGTATAATCTATCCATCTCCACGTTCTCTCCGTTATTTTCAATCCAGTAATATGTTAGTGGTTCTTTCGTCGTCCGTTCTTAGGCCACATCGCACACTTTTATTAAACTGTATTAAGCGCACCGTTCCAGGGCGATGGACAGGAAGAGGAGAACATGAACATCGTCGGTAGCTTGCCACGCCTCCAGACCTCACACCTTGTGGCTTTTATCTTTGGATTTATCCTCCCTATGCCTGACACTCTTGAAAGTTTACGACATCGCAATGTAGAAGTTGCGAATGCGATAAGGAGAGAACAACTGCCTTGTGTGTGGCAGGGAACGACACACCATTTTGGCATTTGTCGTGTAACAAATGGTGCTCACACTGAATGCATAAAAATATGAACTTCTCCTTTCCAGGAACGTTGCAGTTATGATTCTATCTCTTGTAGTTTGGAGGCAATAAATGTTTGAAATCTGTTCTTTCTTTTTGAATAGCCCTGTATATCTAGAACAAATAAATATGTAGGTTTCTTGTCGTGTTTGATTATCACTAAGTTGTAGCGGACAATGACACAAATTTTCTGACAGAAGTAAATAATTTTTAAATTTTTCAGCTGTCGGATAATATCACATACTTCGATTTTTATACATTTTTAAGTCTGTATTTTTTTGACTGGATCTATATACCTTTTTTCGGCATTGGACAGAGACTTCGAAAAGTGATAGCCCTGCAGACCACCTCCACGCCGGAAAAGGAAGAGGTCCAATGCTGTACCAGAAGGAAACTTGTCAGCAGCCTAAAATGTATAGATAATGTAAAGTGAAATTATTATATCAATTACATAATAACATCTCAGGTAGTAAAAAAGTACGTTCGAAACTAGTCACTATCAACTTAAACGTGAACTCAACTAAGACAGAAAAGTAAAGAAGTAATACGATCAAGTGAAGCTGTTTCGCCGGACACAGTGTTGGAATTCCACAATTAGTGACACCATTAACAAATGCATTGGCTGGTCGAGTAGGGGCTCGCAGTCTGAAGGGAGGTAATCCGGTGCCACCTACTGGCGTGAGAGGTCGTCAGCGCAGGAATCCTGTGACCTCATTGGCAGAGCATCCCACCCGGCTAACCTTGTCTGTTTGCTCGGCCATTTCACCAGCGAACAAATATTCTACTGCGTACAGTGTTCGGCCACGGCAGGTTCACCAGGCTGTAACAGGTGGATATAGCGTCGAGATTCCGCGTAGTGTTCCTCAGTTGTACATAATGTACGCACCGTATGCGACGAACCACACTGTCATGGAAACTTATACACACCTGCGTTCCTTAGAATAAAGTAATCCTTCACAGAGCTACTGGACATAGCCTTTGGTGCAGTAGAAAAATAACCATGACTCCATGTTTACATAGTATACGATCTGTTTAAGAAGAAAGAGTCCTTGTGAAGGTTACCGATGCCACGGGCTTGAATCTTTCACCTTCAGGTGGGACGCTCGGCTTTGGTTACAATTGCAAAGTCGTTAGGATCTTCCGTTGTCTATAGCCATTGTATCCGAAATCTTTTTGAGCTGTTCGGATTCTTCCCATAGATGTTCTTCATCAGCGAGCATACGTGCGCCGAGTGCAAGTGTACTCATAACATTATTCGTCTGGACAGGATGATGGCAACTGTCCTCTCGCATGTACACATCTACATGTGCCGGGTTGCGAGAGACTCCATGTCGCAGAATGTCGTCAGTTCTACGACGAATCAAGACATCCAAGAAAGGGAGACGTCTGTCCTTTTCTAACTTTGTTGTTAAACGGATGTTCCCACGAATGGAATGGACATGATCCAAGAACTTATGAAGTTTATTCTCGCCATGGGACCACTCTACAGTAATGTTATCCACAAACCTCGCAACTGTGACACATTTAAAACTAGCGAAGTCCAGCACCCTCTCTTCAGAGACTTCGTACAAAGTTAGCCACCAAGGGTGGCAAGGGACTCCCTTTGGCAATCCCACCAATTAGTTATTAAATAAATAATTTATTGAGGAGAGTACATGCTAACACAAGGTTATAAATCGTTTGTTAAATTAGTTTGCAGTCAGCGATAAAGCACCTGCAAGTAAAACACTGGTAGATAATGACACAACATTAAAGCTAACCAGCAATTCTGAGCTGCCAGGAGCACGAAGAATCACACAGATTCCACTGCACACATTTCTCATACCCATATGGCTTTGTGGTGCACTGGGAAAATATGGATTACTTTGTATTATCTTCCCACAAATGATGTTGCCTACTCGAACCAGCTCTTCGACAGATGGATACAGATTTCGTTCTGATATCAACTACATCGTTCCGTTGCAGATCTGCTGGTTGATACCTGTGGCTGATTTCGATGTATGAGACATTACACTGATTGTGCAATAATTTTCAAATCTGTATCGTCTTGCTATCTTTGGAAGAATGGTGATTACATTCTGTCCCAAACACGATGGAACTTCCTCTGTTTTACAGATTCCATTCACGAACTGAAATTGTTCTAATTTTGTGAACAAAGTATTCCAGATCAAGTTTTTCTTTATTTTATTTTATCTTTTTATTTGACTGTAGTAGCCCCTTCCATCCGAATTAGATTATTCTTAGTGTCGTAAAGAAGTGGGCAGTAAAAGCCGGTGTTAACAATCTTCTTCCTGTGTTTTAGTTTTAGCTCCGTAGACGGTGTAAGTCTGTCATAACAATATATTATAGTTTTAAAAAAAAGGGAATCCAGGAAATTTCGTTTATAAAGTTGTAAAACAAGATGATTATTATCACCTGCGACACAGTGTTGCCTTTTAGAATAGTTTTTGTTCTGATCTTGTGCCTGATATACGTAAGAGTTCTGCCGGTATTTCATCGACAGTTGATGTAGTAGGAACACGATGTCGACAAACTTCTCTCGACTGCAGACTGTAGCTTGGGGAACAGACTGAAGATGCGAGCTCATATCTACAAAGACTATGCAATAAAACCCAACAGAGCGCCGGAATTATAGGCGCCAATTCTTACATCTACAAACTGTGTAGCACAGGTTTCTTAGAACCATTTTCAAACTATTTCTTCGAAGTACCACCTTCGAGCAGCACGTGGGAAAAATAAACATTCGAATCCTTCCGTGTGAACACTGATTTCACTTATTTTATCACTACTGTCATTTCCCCTATGTAGATGAGATTCACCAAACATTTTGGCAATCTGAGGAGAAAGATCTCGCCACAGCTCTCGTATCGTGTCTGTGACGCTCTCTGCCCTATTTCGTGAAAGTACAAAACGAGCTGCCATTGTTTCAACTTTTTCAATGTCCATTGTGGATCCTGTTTGGTAAGGATCCCAAACGGCATAGCAACACCCCAGAATAGGACACAAGTAGTGTCGAATGTTAGTATGTTCTCAGTGTTCTCCCAATAAAAAGCTGTCTTTGGTTCGCCTTCCCCACGACATTTTGTGTGAGATGGTTCCAGTTTAACTTGTTCGTAGTTGTAATACCTAGATATTTAGCTGAAATGACACTTTTTAACTTTATTACCGGATCTCTTTAGTACTGATTTGAAGTACCTGACAGTTTTTATTTTTTAGTGTCAGTTACAACTTTTCGCATCAGTTTTGAGCATGACTACCTCTCAGCAACCGTATATAAATTTCAACATAGAAATCACACAGCCAACCGGTTATAAATAACTGTCTGGTACATTGACCTAGGTTTCGATACGTCTAAGGATGTCTTCAGTAGAATGAAATTTCAAGAAACCGTTGTTGTTCCTAGCAAGGCATACATGCTAAAGGCTGGAACGTGTTTAATTTTTAATTTTGACGTGAGCATATCTGCTCTAAACGTTGACCATTGACTTCTCGCAATGTAACGTTATGGTTTCGTAAAATTTCATTCTGCTGAGGACATCCTTAGAGGTCTCGAAACCTAGGCGAATGTACCAAACAGTTGTTTGCAACCGGCTGGCTGTGTTTCGCGTCATAAATGTGGAAATGTTTCTTACATCTGCCACTGGTGTGTGGCAGAATGGGACCCTGGCGTACAACCTAAACAAGAAACAGGCCGTCGCCTTCGCCCGTCGCCCGTCGTGGACGCACTAAGATCAGTCGAGGTCCGTGATAGAGAGGGACCGTGGACGAAGACTATTAAGTACTCTGGCGTTACGGCAGACTTTCATCTCACGTGATGCAAACACGTCTAGGACATTAGCTGCCGGGCTATGTGACGATTGCGCCAGCTGTGCCAGGTTGTCAATCCACGAGCAATATTGCCACCTGACAATGGTCTCGCCATTTGCAGGATGCTCCTACGGCCGGTGAATAATTGTACAACAGTTGTCTGTGTCAAAGCTGCGCAACAGCTCCAGTGTGTCCAAAGTCGAGCTCGTAAGCAGGCGTGACACCTACCGCCAGATTATCCTACGGAGGTAATTCACCAGATGGCCTGCCTATGGGAGCACTTCCGAGCTTTCTTCGAGAAGACAGAAGAGCCCCAGAGAAGACGCAGTTTGGCACTGGGGCACATGGTCGTCAGTATCAGCTGGTCAGGCATGCTGCGCACTTACAGTGACGGTCAGTAATACATAAACCCAAAGAAAATGAACAGAACCAAAATGACAAACACGCGTAAAGTGAGATAAAGGAGGACCCAATTATGGGAGGAACAACGGAAAGACTAATAGTACAACACACATGGGGAGAAAAATAACTCTCAAGTGGAGACCACGACGCTGGTATTACAGATTTACCTCAAAGTTTGTTCACCTTTAGTAGACCATGAAAACAACATAATGTGCAAGTAGCAAGGTTCATTACTCTGGCAATTCCTAGAACATGACAAGAGAAGTTCTACGCTTCTATTATGTAACAATTTCGGTGCATATGTTCGCCGATGACATTGTAATTCTGTCAGAGACAGCAAAGGACTTGGAAGAGCACTTGAACGGAATGGACAGTGTCTTGAAAGGAGGATATAAGATGAAAATCAACAAAAGCAAAACGAGGATAATGGAAAGTAGTCGAATTAACTCGGGTGAAGCTGAGGCAATTAGATTAGGAAATGAGACACTTAAAGTAGTAAAGGAGTTTTGCTATTTCGGGAGCAAAATAATTGATGATGGTCGAAGCAGAGAGGATATAAAATGTAGACTGACAATGGCAAGGAAAGCGTTTCTGAAGAAGAGAAATTTGTTAACATCGAGTATAGATTTAAGTGTCAGGAAGTCGTTTCTGAAAGTATTTGTGTGGAGCGTAGCAATGTATGGGAGTGAAACATGGACGATGAATAGTTTGGACAAGAAGAGAATAGAAGCTTTCGAAATGTGGTGCTACAGAAGAATGCTGAAGATTAGATGGGTAGATCACATAACTAATGAGGAGGGATTGAATAGAATTGGGGAGAAGAGGAGTTTGTGACACAACTTGACAAGAAGACGGGACCGGTTGGTACGACATGTTCTGAGGCACCAAGGGATCACCAATTTAGCATTGGAGGGCAGCGTGGAGGGTAAAAATCGTCGTAGAGGGAGACCAAGAGATGAATACACTAAGCAGATTCAGAAGGATGTAGGTTGCAGTAAGTACTGGGAGATGAAGAAGCTTGCACAGGATAGAGTAGCATGGAGAGCTGCATCAAACCAGTCTCAGGACTGAAGACCACAACAACAACAACAGGTCGCTGACGTTACAGTTCATATTGGAAAGTGGGTAGCGTTCGAGCATTGTAAAACGAACCTTTATGAACAGACGGTTAGACTTCTACCCAAAGTGAATTTTTGATTCATATTTTTTTCATCGCTAGTCATATTATTTAATTAATATGAAATTTGAGAGGTAATATAGTTAAAAAAACACCACGTGCATTTGCATGAAGTTTAGTGAAATTCGTGTTACTTGACTTCTTACTGTTTTAATTTAATTTAATTGTTAGAATAAACATAATTATAACCATTAAATTAAGAATCATATAAAGTTTTCCTGAGAATGTATGCTTGTCCTGATTCGAGCAGTCTGGTAAGACATCCGGAACTACTTTGCACCTCGACGCTTCGAGCTGCAGACACAGAGGCAGGCCCCATTTAGCAGTTAATCTGCGTATCAGAGAACGAATGGTATAGGGGCAAATTTTTGAATACCACAGGAATTTACACCTGTACTACAAAGAAATAATGTTTGTGCGGGAGTCAAACTGTTGTCTCATAGACGTTTGTCTTACGAAGCTCGAACGCTAATCACTTTACCACCATGAACTCTAACGTCAGGTATCTACTCACAGGTGCATCAATTATGTAATAGACGCGTAAAATTTCTCTTACGATTTTCTTGGAGTTGCCAGTGTAGTGCACTTTAATGGCCTACTAAAGGTGTACACAGTTTGAAGTAAATCCGTGATCCTAACGTCGTGGCCAGTAAAGTTCTTGTGGCTGAAGAGTGGGGCCGGAAGTGAGCCAGCGCAAGGCGTTAGCCCCTGCAGAGTGCGCTGCCCGCCGAGCAGGCTCTAGCTGCCGCCGGCTTCAGGGTAACTGCTGGCAGCTAGGGCAGTGATTTACGCCGCCGGCGGAACCTGTTCCTCATCGGCGCGCGACTTGACGTGTACGTCTGGGGATAAATCCCGCCCAGCACGGTTTGTAAACGGCGACAGGAAGTCCTTCACCGGCCGGCTCTGATTGCCGCCTGCCGAGGCGCCACACAGGGCCCGACAGCCGGTGGAGGCCAGTGGCAAAAAGAGAAAACAAACGCCAGCCACTCTGCGAGGAGCACATAAAAGAAAACAGCTGTGTACAAGCGCAGCAATAAATAACAGCCGGATGCAAAAGTTCGTAGCGGTTTGCGCCAAGCTCATTATTTTATTAATGTACAGAACTTAATCAGTAATACAGCAGCATGCAGAAATTAAATATAACCTGGTGAAGAGAAAAGTGAAAGACATTACGTGAGATACGAGCGAAAATTAGCTACACAGTTTCCTCTGCGACTGACATTCTTATATATCTAATAGCAAAGGAGTACACCCAGCTCTCGCGTTCATGTACAGGCAGGTGCGAATCCAAGATTCTATGTGTGGGAGGCGGGATGGGAAAGGAGGTCACACTTTGTTACTCTCCCTCTCTTCCTGTGCCCTCTCCCCCTTCTCCCTAAGTATACTTGCCATCAACTCAGATTCTAACACGTACACATAACATTAATAATAATAATAAGAAAAACCGACAGCAAAGGAGAATGTTGCCCAGAACACAAGGTTATTGAAAATTAAGAGAGCCTTGTGCAAAACACAGCGTATTTACAACAAGAAATGTCTGTCCACCTGCACCAAAATTCGTCACTGCAACACTGTTCAAATGGTTCAAATGGCTCTGAGTACTATGGAACTCAACTTCTGAGGTCATCAGTCCCCTAGAACTTAGAACTACTTAAACCTAACTAACCTAAGGACATCACACACATCCATGTCCGAGGCAGGATTCGAACCTGCGACCGTAGCGGTCACGCGGTTCCAGACTGAAGCGCCTAGAACCGCACGGCCACACCGGCCGGCTACAACACTGTAAATAAACCTGAGGTGCTATACGCTAATGAGACACTGATGTTACACACAAAGACCGACCTTGAGAACATTCTCTCACAGGAAAGAAAAATTATTTGGAAAATTATTGGACCAAACGCCACGGATGAAGGATATGGCTTCACTCCAGGGACACCACAGAGTTGTCCAACATCGCAGCGGACATTAGAAAGGGACGACTAAAGTTTATGAACACATCAGCAGGCTTCCGCAAACCAGACTCACCAACAGAATCCTCGGGTACATCCAGGGACTCAAGACCACTACACCCTTGGTGACACAAGTCAAAATTGATCTGGAGAGAGCTCAGATAGATTCAGCAGACGTCATGAACAAAGGCGTCTATAGACACAAGGTGTACAAGTGGGAAGTGGTATCAGAGAAAACAGCAACTAAAGTCCAAAAGACAAAGTGGACTTAAGAGAGGAAGAGAGCCTTTAGTGAACGAATGAAGGAGTGCTGGAAGAACAGGAGAAGCAAGAAGTCATGAATGTTTCGTGTGGTCTGATAACAGGCCTGTAACCTGTGTAATAAGAAGAAGAAGAAGAAGAAGAAAATATATGCAGTATTTCAGCAGTACAATACTAATAGTTTACGTCGTCACTTTAGCGTAATGTCTAAGAAACTGCAAGTCAGAGGGTGTCGCCAGGCGCATTTTGTCTGGTCTTTCGGCAGATATTTGCAATGTCGTTTCTGCAACGTGTATAGCCGGAACAATCCGAAACAAATACTGCTCATCGCGTGTTTCATGTGACACCCATCGTCGACGGAATGCATCGGTTTCTTTCCCGTTTCAAACAAAATAATTCTTAAATGGGGATTTTACGTGCTACCAGATTAGTAAAATTAACGGGTACTCCAGCAGCGATTGAGCAGAAGGCTTCTGGATAGCGGTAGCAATCAGCGCTGGCCATAACTGGTTATTCTTCGTATTTTCCTGCCCCTGTTAACACATACCGGCCGAACTATTATCGCACAACACCAGTTTGGGACACGTCTGTCAAATGGGGTCGTAAAATTCGACTTTAAAAATAATTTTGTTCGTAACGGGAAACAAACAGACCCTTTCCACAGACGATGGGCGTAGTAGCATGGAAGACGTGGTGAACACTGTTTGTTGGGGTGACTCGAGCTACAGGTTGCAAATATCTGTCAAAAGATGAGAGAACATACTCCTGTCGACTCTTAGGAGACACACACTGTTTTGTGGCGGCGTTCGTAGCGACAAGCAATTCGCTGTAGAAACGGCTTACGAAGTCACCGCCACACTTTTAATAGCGGGCCGACCGGTCCGCTGGAACAGTGAACAGAAAGAGGAAAACCCAAACACTCTGATTAAATAAAAGTCGGTACTTATCTTTATTAACGAAGATACAGCAACACAGTAGTGAACTCCGTGTCTACAGAAATCTGTCTAGTTCGAGTCGGAGCGGCTAGGTCCACGTCGGCTGACGACAAACAACAACTCTGCTGCGATGAACACACAACTGACTAGCAAGTACACAATTCGGTGGCGAGTATACAACTGAGCGGCGAATACAGAACTGTCCTAGCGCTCGCGACTCCAGCGCTTAAGAAGCCAGAAGCCAGCGGTGGCGCGCGCAGACTTGCGGCGATTTGCTGTCTCGCTGGCGCTGCTTATGCGCACGGCGTCCGGACTTTGATGCTGCCAACCTTTTGGCAGCGGGCTCGGGTGGCATTACGGGCTAGGATATAACACACTGTGTATCATTTGAAAGGCATATACGATTGTTACTCCAAAAGAAATGCACACTATTTTTGTAAAAATACAGTTTTCATTCTGCATGTGTGAAAGTTTTACAGTGTGTAGATACATCTTTCCGCGCTTTTTTTCAAACTAAGTTCAACCTGTTCGCGTGAGTGGCGCCGTCACGGCATGTCTTCAAGATGGCTGCTACATTTGACGTCCGTCAGAAGGAACGTGCTGTCATATAATTCCTGTGCTGTGAAATGAGACAGTGGGAAACATTCACAAGAGATTAAAAAAGGTGCATGGAGATGCTGCTGTCGATCGCAGAACAGTTAGTCGGTGGGTAAGCAGGTTACGTTGTGAAAGCGGGCACGGCAATATTGAGGATTGTCCTCGCAGCGGCAGGCCTCGTACTGCACACACTCCAATGTGCAGAGAGTTAGCGAATTGGTGAGTGCTGGCAGACGCATCACAGTGAACGAATTGTCACGCTACGTTGGGATAGGGAAAGGAAGTGTTTGCAGAATACTGAAAGTGTTGGCGTTAAAAAGGTTTGTGCCAGGTGGGTTCCCAGGATGTTGACAGTGGCTCACAAAGAAACAAGAAAAACAGTTTGAAGCGAACTTTTGGAACAGTACGAGAATGGTAGAGATGAATTTCTTGGAAGAATCGTGACAGGTGAAACATGGCTCCATCATCTTTCACCAGAGACGAAGTGGCAATCAATGGAGTGGCATAATGAAAATTCACCCAAGAAAAAAAATTCAAAACCACACCTTCTGTTGGAAAAGTTATGGCTACGGTGTTTTTCGATTCCGAAGGACTCTTGCTTGTGGACATCATGCCAAGTGGAACCACCATAAATTCTGATGCATATGTGACGACACTGAAGAAACTTCAAGCTCGACTGAGTCGTGTTCGACCACATCGGCAAAGGTAGGATGTTTTGCTGATGCGCGACAATGCACGGCCACATGTCAGTCAAAAAACCATGGAAGCGATCACAAAACTCGGATGGACAACACTGAAACACCCGCCTTACAGTCATGACCTGGCTCCACGTGACTATCATCTCTTTGGGAAACTGAAAGAGTCTCTTCATGGAACAAGGTTTGAAGATGATGACTCCCATGTGCACGCTGCCAAACAGTGGCTCCAACAAGTTGGTCCAGAATTTTACCGTGCGGGTAAAGAGGCGCTGTTGCCAAGATGGCGTAAGGCAGTTGAGAGGGGTGGAAATTTTGTGGAGAAATGAAAATATTGTTCCTAAAGGACGTATCTACACACTGTAAAACTTTCAAACACGTAGAAAAAAAGATGGATTTTTAAAAAAATAGTGTGCATTTCTTTTGGAGTGACCCTCGTATTCAAAAATTTGAGAAGTATAAGTGGCAAACTGTTGGTTTAAGAAACATAATAGCAACAAATCTTCACGATATTGACAACGTAATTTACAAAATATAAAATTAAGGTGTTCACTCATTAAGCTCAGTATTTCACTTAGTACAAAGACTGTTAACGCAGGCCTAGAGAATATCGCTACAGGAACATGAATTTGGGGGAATGCTGTTTTCTTTAGTGTTTCCACCTATCTTCGGAAAGTCTGTCTGTGTCCTTTTTTTCTATCTCTCTCTGTGGAGGCTTTTCTCCCTTTCCTTCCTCCCTTACTCGCCTTCATGTGATTTGCCAGTTTTACATGCGAAGCCACGAACCGTGTCGGATTTGTTGTTGAGAGCCGGTGTAATCAACCCAAGAATTTGTGCCTGCACCTGATTGGAATGTTAGCACTCAGGTCTCACACTGAAAGTCAATCCACGTAGGCAGGTCCTCACACAACCAACTGACAAGTAATCCGTGCTGAACGTAGATCGTAATTTCTATAGCCCCTCACCGTTTCTAGAGTGTTAATTTTCATGCTGCTCTATTTCCCAAAGTTAACTGTGAATCGTTGAAACTGATATACATTACAATAAAAGAGGCTTCCACTAAAACGCTTTTCTTACGGGGCGAGGTCATGATTCCCACAAACCCCATTGTATTCGCGCTTGTGTGTACACGAGATTCTAACATAGAGCACAGCAGTGCATTAGACATTTCTGTACCTTCTTTATGAGTAAAGTTTAATCACTTGCTGATTTTATTACTATAATCGCACAGAGAGGCCATGTGGCAATGTTTTTTAGGACAGGAATTAACAAAAAAAAAAAAAAAAGATTGCGAACTAGACATTATAAAACTGTCATTAGACCAGAATGCCTGTATGCATCGGAGTGCCTAACTCCTAACAAAAAGGGGGAAATAGAAAACATGGAAAAGAAAGAAAGGAAAATTTTGAGAAAAATATTAGGACCGAGAAAGATTGGAGAAGAGTACAAGCTAAAGAGTAATAAGGAAATATACAAAACTATTGAGAAAGTGAGTGAGGCAATGCGTAAACGCAGACTAACGTTTTATGGTCACCTGTCGAGGATGGATGGAAACAGACTAACAAGAAAAGTGTTTGAACATAGTAACAGGAACGAAAAAACCAACAATAAATGGATACAGATGGTGAAAAAGGATTTGGCCTATTTTAATGTCACCCGTGAGTCAATCAGGGACAGGGAAAAGTTTAGACAAATAGTGAACGAAATTAAGTGTTTTCCAGAAGAAACGAAACTAAAGAATAATAACAGGAAATGGTCGGAAGAGCGGAGGAGGAACCACTCGAAAATGATGAGGAAATATTGGGAAGAGAGAAAAAAAGATCAAAAAGCCGGGCAAGTGAATTGTTGAACGTGGTCCAAAGATGGCCGAAATCGAAAGAAGAAGAAGAATGTGATGGAGACATTTGGTCATCCTACTGTGGGTCGCACGGCTTCCCCCGTCGGAGGTTCGAGTCCTCCCTCGGCCATGGGTGTGTGTGTTGTTCTTAGCGTAAGTTAGTTTAACTTATATTAAGTAGTGGTTAAGCTTAGGCACCGATAATCTCAGCAGTTTGGTGCCATAAGATCTTACCACAAATTTCTTTCTGCCTGGGTAGGATTTGTAAAAAACATAGTGAAACTTCAAAATCTCGTTAACAGAAATTGGAATAAAAAGATTTTTGGCATTCTTAATTACAGAACAAGGAAACTTCAGGAGGCGTATGCAATATGGAGGTCAGAATGTGAAACAGCAGAATTTACCTGTTGATAGCCGGTCGGTGTGGCTGAGCGTTTCTAGGCGCTACAGTCCGGAACCGCGCGACCGCTACAGTCGCAGGTTCGAATCCTGCCTCGGGCATGGATGTGTGTGATGTCCTTAGGTTAGTTAGGTTTAAGTAGTTCTAAGTTCTAGGGGCCTGATGACCTCAGCAGTTAAGTCCCATAGTGCTCAGAGCCATTTGAACCATTTGAACGTGTTGATAGCCGGCCGCGGTGGCCGAGCGGTTCTAGGCGCTACAGTCTGGAACTGCGCGACCGCTACTGTCGCAGGTTCAAATCCTGTCTCGGGCATGGATGTGTCTGATGTCCTTAGGTTACTTAGGTTCTAAGTTCTAGGGGACTGATGACCTCAGCAGTTAAGTCCCATAGTGCTGAGAGCCATTTGAACCATTTGATAAATAGTGTTTACTGATTAATACGACCTTACCAATTTAAAATTTGGCGTAGTAAGACGTAAAAAAAGAAATTAAGACTATAATTTAGCGAAAAACGTATGATATTCATGTGGTAAAGGGGTAATCTGAACTTCCTAGAAAGATGAGAGGCTAAACCGAAAAAAACGAGGGAGTTAAATGCATAAAATCTTTTGGTGGAGATTTCAATGTACAAACAAACGATGCATATGACGTGACGTGTACATTGACATGGCCAGCACCTACAACTTTGAAGCTCTGTAATGCCGTTGGATGACGTTTCCGTAGTGGGTTCCTATTCAAAATATTATGTACTGACTCCCTTTTACAAGTCCTAGAAGTTTGTAACGGGAATTTTCGAACACCCTGTATACGGTACACCAGTTTGGCTGATTTTTTTTCCTGAATTTTATTTTTATTTTTATTGTTTTTATTTTATTTTATTTATTTATTTTTCTTGTTTAGTTTTATTGTGTAGTTGATCAGAGGCCTTCTGCGCCCCGCTGGTAATATGTTGAGTCACGTCTTCTCGAAATTGATGTGTTCCGTTCAATTGTTCAGAAATGTTCATTGGTTCAAACAGGAAACCTTCTTCTCTCTTGGCTTAACACATTCCAGTTGCGAGGCGGGTCGTGGAAAGCACTCCCAAGGAAGTTCGAGAAAAATTGTCTGTATTTTGGGTGACAGACAACGACGTAATGACGGTCATTGAGGTATGTCGAAAAATCGAGTGCAGAGTCTACATTTTGTCCAAACAGGTAGTGAATGGTATGTCCGCGAATCCAGTTCACAGCATTGGTCTTTGTCCGAGGAAAATAGTCACTTTCCGGAAATAATAATGAAAGGGGAGTAATCCGAGCCGGAATGTCCCGCGTTAGAAAAGCCACAATACGACGAATCAAGTGCCAAACCTCCGCCGCCGGTCCGCAAACAAACCGATGTTCATCATTGTCTGGCACTCCGCACGTGGAACATAGAGGTGATTGGGCGAGCTGGATACGATGAAGGCGAAATTGGTTGATTTGCTTACCACTGACAGTTAGGTACCAGGCAGATTGAACATTCATGTCAAGGTAACAGGCGAAAACCGCGCGCCATACATGACGCCAGTCAACCTGGGGGAACTTTTGTTCAATCGGGTTAGGTGGACGACCTAATTGGAGGACATTGTATACTGCCTTTGTCTTGAGTAAAAGCTGTCTTGGTAAGGTGAGGCCTTGGATAACTGAGTTCAAGAAAGAAGTATCGTATATAATAGAACTGGGCCGGAACATCCGAGATCATCACAGGGGCTGACAGTGAGACCAGCGTATATGCCGACAGGAGGAGACCAGTGAGGCTCGTTGGGCAACGGGTCCATACCGTCACCTGGGAGCTGACAAATAGGGCGCGAGCTCTATCCGGCACGTGAAACAGACCTATCCCACCTCGTTCACAGGGAAGAGTAAGGGTTGCATAGTTAACTTTGAACAACAGCGCAGAGCTGACGAAAGATGCCATCGCTGCCAACATGCGACGTGCCACAGTAAGCGGGAAAGGTAGAACTTGTGCTACATGGGGAACTCGGGATGCGATATATATACTGACATGTCGAGATCGTTGGAGAATATCTAGGGATCGAAGGCGATGGTCCATAAGACCTGCTCTGATCATTAAAAGGAGGCGTCGGCAGTTGATGGTGGCTGAACGCCGGAGATCAGATGAAAAATCTATTCCCAAACAGCGAATGGTATCAACGGTGGTGAGAGGTGTAACGCACGCCAGAGGAAGTCACGTGGCAATGAACATAACTTGTGACTTACGTAGTTTAAAGAGCTACCCGACGCCTCACCATAAGTCGCTACCCACGTCAAAACAGCTCGAACCTCGTCGGCATTACGTAAACAGATGACTACATCGTCAGCATAGGCCGTGCAACAGAATGGGTAGCGATCTATGGACAACCCTACCAAACGTTGTCTGAGTCCACATAGCAAGGATTCCAAGGAAAAGGCGTACAAAATCGCTGATAGAGGGCTGATAGGCGGGGAGCACAGTGCTGCCACGTGACGGAAGACGTCTGAAAGTTATAAAGTGCAAACGAATAGGCCAACAAGATGCTGTAATACGGTTAACGATCACCTGCGCCGACAGCTTTAAATTTATAAGAAGGCGGAAACGAACCGAGCCGGCAATGAAGCTTTCGTCGCGCCCGTGAGATTCGCCACGGTGGCGGCTGGTCCGCGTACGGGGAGCCACTTAGCCAAACACGCGGGCTGCGGGCCGCGCCTCTACTATAAGCCCCGGGGCCCGCCAGTTGGCACGCAGGCGGCTAGGGCGCCCATCAGCGGCAAATCGCCGGCGAATCACATAGGTGCGTCCAAACTGCCGCCTCGGAGCCCTGGAGGGGCAGGCCTCGATGGCGCGTGTAGGCAGAGTGAGCCGTCAGCGGGGAAGTCGCCGTATAAGGCTGCCCGGGCACCCTCGTTCACCCTGGCGGCGCGGGTCAGCTCGGAAATGACACTATATTCTGGTCCGGGCGCGCTAGAGCGGCTCGTCCCCTGTAATCAGATCGCGAAGGCCGTAACGAGGCGTTTACTGCCGGCACCTTAATGTGGACCTAGCAGTACGCTCAGCGGCCGACTGTCGGCAACGAACGTCGCTCTGTTGACATTTGAATTGCAAAGGCCGCGGGACACGCATCAGACGTGTCCGTATGTGTCTGTGTCTCCGGCCCTCCCGGCTGTCACGGGCGGCGGTAATTGCGGCAGGTGAGAAGAGAAACAGGGACAGGACCCGCCGACTTGGCGCTCGGCTCAACGCGGCCCACGGCGGCAATTACGGCGACAGCTCTCGAGTACGGGTGGGTGCCAGTCGCGGGCGCTAAGTGCAACGTGTTCACACCGCTGACACGAGTTGATCTTTTTATTTGTGCCGACGTGCTAACTTTCTCTTTGACTCAGCGGCGATTATGCCGTATTTCCATCTTAGTAGGTCTTTCAGGCTGGTTATGTTCAACAGTGATCCTCATAATTACATCAGTGTGAAAATTATAAAGATCGTATTGGATCCTGAAACGTGCACTTTAAGATGGTTTTCCCAACTGAGCAAAGGCTAGAAAGCTTTATTTCACATTTGATATGAGCATAGCTGACCATTGCTGTTTAGCGATGTAATTTTACGATTTATCAAAATTTTCAAACGAACCTACCGATTGGCTGTTTAATCCAATGTTGAAACTACACGTATGCTCATAAATTAAGGATGTAACGCCGGAAATGCATATCCACCTATTTCCATCTATTGTACTATAAATTTTTTCCTTATTTTGTTGCCTGAACATATGACATTTCTGTGTCTTTATGTATTGTAATTGTTTTACAATTTGTATATATATATATATATATATATATATATATATATATATATATATATTTGCATTTATGTCGACGTATAATTGGTTTGTTTTGTAAATGTTACTTGTATTTTTACGCTGGGTCTTGCCTAGGGAAAACTCTGCTATCGAACGATTACACCGATAGGTCGTGTGGAGAACCAAAGTGTTTAGGATCTTGGGGGGCAGAGTAGAGTCTGGCTGGAGTAGGGCGGTGGAGCAGGTGTGTGGTGTGAAGCTCCCGCGAGTTGCCGCGCTTTCGGGGTTTGGCAGCATGTAATTGCGCTCGACTCGCGATGATAGTTTCTGACACGGTGTCGCGGACGGGAAGCATTAGCTGGCACACATCAAGAGCCCGTTTCGCCTGGTGACCGTGTCGAGAAAAAGGCGCGCCAACATCCAGCTTCTGCAACAGCTACGGCCGACAACAAGTGATTGTTGCCGCCTCCTTGATCGACGACTTTAAACCTTCAATCAACCAACAAGCAAGACTGAAAGCATGTAAAGTTTTAGAACTGTATGGGAGACCCCAGCTTTTCAAACTGTTCCATTTGCATCACTAAAATACAGTAACTTAGCATGAACCTCTGTTGCTTACTGTCCCAATTGCATTACCAAGCAGGGTCCCTTCCTTTTCCGAAATGAACCCGAGTGTCGTTGAAATTCAGACGCCACCATTAAAGTAATATCGTTCCATTTCACTGCTTTAATTTCGAAGTTCAGTTAAAGTATTCATAGCTGGCTGCAATATTTAGATTACACAAGCACAAATTAAGAATGCGAGTTTGTTACCAAATTTTAGCTTACCTATAACTGCAGCTCAGGTTGGTACGCACTAAATTTTACTATTGTTGATTGTTCAAAATCATTTAATTCAAGTTCAAAGTTCAATCTCTTATTTCTAAATTGCGTACATTCAAGTAGCTTATGAGATGATTGTTGAGGTAGCCCAAGACTAACCTTATTTTATTTTATTTCGTAGTGCTTCAGAAGCAAAGTTCACTATTAATTTCAGTCACTAAATTAGCTTTCAATTTTCCGGTTTATTATTCTTTTGCTAAAATAAGTCAGTTTTCACACAACACGTGTAAACCTTTAGTTGCCACACTTTTAGAGCTAATTATATGTGCATTAACCTTTCTCTTTTATAATAGTTGTCCATAGGACTGGCGACCGTAATTTTCCCCAAATCTCAAATATCTTATTAACGCCAGTTAATTGTTAACGTAACGATCGCACATTTACTTTCTTCATTAACTTCACCATTTTTTAAAACTAATTTCCACCAATTTCATTTTCATTTTTCCTCTCATTTAGATGTAACCCTTTCCTCCCTCTTTACCGACAGATTAACTTTGGTGACGATTGCTTTTTCCAAATTTCCATTAGGTATACGCGGTTTAATTTTTCACTGTCATTAAGATCGATAAGTGAGGGGGAGGTTACAAGGATAATTCTAATACATGGTGAAACAACGCTCTGGTGGGCGGATTGCACCTTTAAAGCACCTCGGGGTATGACCATGCGGTGCATTTGACTTGCGGTCGTCGCACGGTGGCGCTGGCAGCAGTCCACATACGCAGAGATGTGTTGGTGCATGTCAGAAAACGGTGCAGCGAGTAAGTGGGCAGACGTTTTCAGACGTGCTAATGGTGACTGTGTGTTGAAAATTGCTCAAAGAACACATATTGATGACGTTATGAGCGGTAGAATACTAGGGCGACTGGAGGCTGATCAAACACAGCAGGTCGTAGCACAGGACCTCCGTGTGCCGCAAAGTGTGATCTCAGGATTATAGCAACGATTCCAGCAGCCAGGAGACGGGTCCAAGCGCCACACTACAGGAAGTACACAGTGTACAACACCACAAGAAGACCGATATCTCACCACAGTGCCCGCAGACGGCCACGGATTACTGCAGTTAGCCTTGCTCGGGACCTTACCGCAGCCACTGGAACAGTTGTCTCCAGACACACAGTGTACGGATGACTGAACAAACATGGTTTATTCACCCGGAGACCTGCAAGGTACATTCCGCTGACCCCTGGTCACAGGAGAGCCCGTAAAGACTGGTGCCAAGAACACAGTACATGGTCATTGGAACTGTGGTTCCAGGTTATGTTCACGGACAAGTCCAGGTATAGTCTGAACAGTGATTCTTGCCGGGTTTTCATGTGGCGTGAACCAGGAACCAGTTACCAACCCCTTAATGTCCTTGAAAGGGATATGTATGGAGGTCGTGGTTTGATGGTGTGGGGTGGGATTATGATTGGTGCACGTACACCCCTGTATGTCTTTGACAGCGGAACTGTAGTAAGTGTATCGGGACATCATTTTGCACCAGTATGCCTTTTCAGGGGTGCAGTGGGTCCCATCTTCCTCCTCATGGTGGATAACGCACGGTCGCACCGAGCTTCCACCATAGAAGAGTACGTTGAAACAGAAGATATCAGGTGAATGGAGTGACCTGCCTGTTCTCCAGACCTAAACCCCATCGAGCACGTCTGGGATACTCTCGGTCGACTTATTGCTGCACGTCTTCAAACCCCTAGGACACTTCTTGCGCTCCGACAGGCAGTCGTGCAAGAATGAAAGGCTGTACCCCAGCAGCTGCCCTACCACCCGATCAAGAGTGTGTCACCCCGTTGTTCTGCCTGTGTACGTGTGAATGGTGATCATATCCCAAATTGATGTCGGGGTACATGCGCAGGAAACAGCAGCGTTTTGTAGCACATGTTTTTCGGTACGGTTTTCTCAACTAATCACCCATTCTGTTGACTTACAGAACTGTGTTGTGTGTGTTCCCTATGTGCTTATGGTATTAGATCCGGTTCCTTAAGTCAGCTAGACGAGTTGGTAGGGGAGGCACATGTACACGTGTTCCCTTATGAACCCACAAAGATCAAAGTCAATTGGCGTCGGGTCAAGAGAACATGGGAGCCATGCGAAACAAGCTCTGTTATCCAGTCCCTCGTGGCGGTCCACTTGGTACACTGTCATCAACCCAACAGCATATTCAGCAATGCCAATGGTGCATGACCCATCTTGCTGCTAAATGAAGTTCTGTGGTTCAGCTTCTTCCAAGTGAAGAAAGAGCCATAGTTCTAGAGCATCGAGATAAAAAACAACACTCAAGGTTACTTGACCAGAAACGAATGGCCCACAAACTTTCCGCCGGGATATGGCACAGAAACATTTAATATATAGGAGTCTCGTTGCATCCATGCTGTCTCGTGTGGATCTGCTGACCCCCGATGCTCAAATTGTAACACCCCACTCGTCACTTATCTGGTTTTGGCTTGTGTTCACCCCAGATAATTGACTAACAGATCAACAGAGAGTGCAAAACTGCCGCAATATCGGATAACGCAAGGAAAGTAAAAAGGCCCTGTGACTCCTGATTGAACTGCAGTGGCAGTGCTGACATCAATTGATTCAGAATTGATCCCTTTTAATTATAAAGGGGTGCACATTGATGTTATATTCAGTTATTGAACACCAGATGCAAATGTTGAGCATAAAATTAATTAAGAAAGTGACTTGGGACTCCACTACTTGATTGAAAACAGATGCAATCGATTATTACAAATTTATTTTAACTACCGACCTTCAGTCATCACATTACATGACTCTCCTAACAGGCAGTGGGAATAAATTGCGTTTATGTGGAGTAAACTGCGATAAATCAAAATTATTCGTATTGACTGACCTAGGCGTAATGTGAAGTGTGAGAAGAATTCTACAATACACGGCTCATGAAACCCTCGTGAAAAATTTGCCAGCGTGATGCAACAAATTAATCAGTGGCCTAACTCAAGCTGGACTGGGCACAGTGTCACCGAATTCAGTGTGGTGGGGCGACGTCGTTGTGCAGATGTCGGCCGGCCTCGTGGTGCTGCAAGGTTGCGCTTGTCTATTCACTCCTAGCTAGATTGCTCAGTACATAGCCGAAACAAAACTTTCTATCTCCAAGCTCAATCATTCCGTTTGCTAAGTTCTAAACTGCAGAGATGCTCACTCTCTCTCAGGCAAGCTGAGTAATGAACGCCACGTTTGCACTCTAGGCAAAATGGAAATGGAAGACCTCTATGGAGACTTCTGCCAGTCCACTCTTCACCTTGGTTTCCTCTTCAGCAAAATCACTTACGCCGATTGCAGCGCAAGTCACGTTAATTATGCATCGCTTCCAGCACCGACCAGTGCCTGCTCTGAGAAGTGAACAAATTCCCACAAAATTTCCCTTCCTCTCAACTTCTGCTATTTAGCTCCTCCCAGGCCGCCCATCAAGGTTAGCATCTGCATAAAACACCAATTTTTCTGAAATTCTGACTCCCAGGAGAGTACTTCAAATTCCTTGGTCCTACATTCCCATCAGAGGCTGGTGTATATCATTCTGTCGCTCTTCACCTGATTTACTTCAGACTCTGTGGACCGTGAATTCAGTGTGAAGTTGCTATAGTCACGAACACGCATATTTCAGCTTCTGTTGACCGCTCCACCATAGCTTTGCGCGGCTTTCTCGTATGTTTCACTGAAAAGAGGACGACAGACATTTATCAACACGTGTACATGTTCTCCGCCTGCTTCCCGGTACACCAGCATGGCGTCAACCACCCCCTCACTGTCACTCGTCTTAAGGCAGCTGGAGGCTGCGCCCTGTTACCGTTTTCTCAGAGTTTGAGCCGCCCTAAGCTGCCTATTGTCACTTCCCATCGCCGCTCCCCAGCCGCACTCCACCACCCGGCGCAATCGTCTCTGAATACTTCCCTGGGATAAACTAGACTCCAGTAAACTAGACGCATTTCCACAAAGTTTTCATGTCACGTGAATTACTTTAAAACCATCACCCAACATTAATTATTCCAATACCTCCATACTATGCCCTCTGCAAGATGCATTGTGCCTTGTCAGTCATTTTTGTTCAGCCCTACTGTTCGCTCAACGTGAGGTCGGTTGTATTTAATGACTTCATGTAAGGGGCATAGTTCTTGCCATCTTACAACAATAAGTATTTTCACATTTCCACTTACGTGAAATGTCTATTTATCACTGAAGACGGCACGATCCAGAAAATCTTCGTCATCATGCAGCAACGTTGCCATGTAAGCCATATTCTGTATTCTTCAGAGTTTATTGCTGTGTTGCTGGGCATGGTCGCCACACGTAAGATGCAGCCACTGCCTCCTCGAACACCGTGTGCCGTCGCTCCAGTGGCAGCAGCGTGGATTACCTCAAAGTGCTCACATTGGTGGCGTCACAAGAGATGCAGCAGTCATATTGCTGGGGTCGACGGAGCCAATCAGGACGCAGTCCCACGTGATTAAGTCGCCTTGTCGCGGCCCAGAAGGGGAATCGTCTGGTGGGCCTCCTGGAGTATGGAGCAGGACTCCTCTCTTTCGCGACGCTACTAATGTGATAGCGTTTACGGGATATGAACTTTGGCTACGGACCTGGGCACGAGTGATTACACTGAGTTATGTTTCACCTTGTTTCCAGAATAAATCTTCTAGGTTGTAATTAATTCTGACTTTCCCTTTGGTAGTTTGTACCTGGGACACAACACTTATAACAACTGCAAAAGATCAGGTTGTAGTTGTAATTGACTCCTTAAAAGTATGCACACAGATGTCACTGGAAAAGGTAATTCGCGACGAACCTCCAGACCTAATTTCTTGCTATGCAAGAAATCCTCTCACACTCGTTCAGTTAAGTCTTCAGTCGCTCTTGGTCTTTCCATAACCTTCCCTTTGCGCACAGGTATACAAACAAAACTGTTTGAGTAGCTCTTTCATTTGATGTGTTATTCATAATTCTAAGTTGAATGTAACAAATGCTACTGTAGCGGCAACTTCTGACACTGAATGTAGCAGCAACACTAAATGAAGCAGTCTTCTGGACTAATGCATGTAACACATGAGATGGATTCATGGGACAAGGAAATGGACGTACACGAATATGAATTGTTATGTTTTCCATGTTTGGAGACCGCTGCCGCTCCGCAACTTTGTACTGAATTGATGAGCAGCTGTTTCAGTTAACAAAATGTAATTTATCTTGCTCAACAAGTGGTTTCAGCGTTTATATTGAAGTAATTTTCTAGTAGAATCATGGTCAAGTGTGACGTCACAAAAATTAATGCCAGCATAGTGATCATAGTTGTGACAATGTCAAATCATTCGCTATAGATATCAAGCATGGATATACAGATGCTCAGTGGGTTTGATACTATAGCTATTGAGCAACGTTGCTTGTTGTGGTGTCAACAGAAGAGTACGCCACATCCTGTATCGAAGACTCATTATATCACACCTGGACTACAGCTGCCCCTACTCTGTGTCGGCCACTGATTCAGTACCTGTACGACAGACTCTTGGCAGACGCCAGAACTGAGTGGTCTGGAGCTGCATAGCTCCACTGCAGACAACTCCTACGAATACTCTCCTCGTTGAAGAAAATGAGGCTCCACTAGAATTCAGGAAACAATACAATGGCTGCAAACATCTACTGAAACGAGCACGATTTAGGGAAGACTCCTTGTTTACGAGGACCCGGAAACTGAGAGGATTTTTTTTTTTTTTTTTTTTTTTTTTTTTTTTTTTTTTTTTTTTTTTTACGGTGATTACTACACTACTGGCCATTACAATTGATACACCAAGAAGAAATGCATATGATAAAGGGGTATTCATTGGACAAATATATTATACTAGAACTGACATGTCATTACATTTTCTCACAATTTGAGTGCATAGATCCTGAGAAATCAGTGCCCAGACCACCCACATCTGGCCGTAATTATGGCCTTGATACGCCTGGACATTGAGTCAAACAGAGCTTGGATGGCGTGTACAGGTACAGCTGCCCATGCAGCTTCAACACGATACCACAGTTTATCAACAGTAGTGACTGGCGTATTGCGACGAGCCAGTTGCTCGGCCACCGTTGACCAGACGTTTCAGTTGGTGAGAGATCTGGAGAATGTGCTGGCCAGGGGAGCAGTTGAACATTTTCTGTATCCAGAAAGGCCCGTACAGGACCTGCAACATGCGGTCGTGCTTTATCCTGATGAAATGTAGGGTTTCGCAGGGATCGAACGAAGGGTAGATCCACGGATCGTAACACATCTGAAATGTACCGTCCACTCTTCAAAGTGCCGTCAATGCTAACAAGAGGTGACCGAGATGTGTAACCAATGGCACCCCATACCATCATGCCGGGTGACACGCTAGTACGGTGATGGCGAATACACGCGTCCAATGTGCGTTCACCGCGATGTCGCCAAACACGGATGCGTCCATCATGATGCCTTAAACAGAACCAGGATTCATCCGAAAAATTGACGCTTTGCCATTCGTGCACCCAAGTTCGTCGTTGAGTACACCATCGCAGGCGCTCCGGTCTGTGATGCAGCGTCAAGGGTAACCGCAGCCATGGTCTCCGAGCTGATAGTCCATGTTGCTGCAAACGTCGTCGAACTGTTGTTGTCTTGCAAACGTGCCCATCTGTTGACTCAGTGATCGAGACGTGGCTGCACGATCCGTTACAGCCATGCGGATAAGATGCCTGTCATCTCGACTGCTGGTGATACGAGGCCGTTGGGATCCAGCACGGCGTTCCGTATAACCCTCCTGAACCCACCGATTCCATATTCTGCTAACAGTCATTGGATCTCGACCAACTCGAGCAGCAATGTCGCGATACGATAAACCGCAATCACGATAGGCTACAATCCGATAGTTATCAAAGTCGGAAACGTGATGGTACGCATTTCTCCTCCTTACACATCACGACAACGCTTCACCAGGCAACGCCGGTCAACCGCTGTTTGTGTATGAGAAATTGGTTGGAAACGTCCCTCATGTCAGCACGTTGTAGGTGTCGCCACCGGCGCTAATCTTGTGCGAATGCCCTGAAAATCAAATCATTTGCATATCACAGCATCTTCTTCCTGTCGGTTAAATTTCGCTCCTGTAGCACGTCATCTTCGTGGTGTAGCAATTTTAATGGCCAGTAGTGTACTTTATAAAGAACTAACCCCACTGCAAAATATCTTTTATGATGTCTTACCTCTGTGTCAGCAAATTTCAAGGTTTTCGCACCTTCACTATCTCATTACAGATTAGAAGAATACAGTAGGCTTAGACATCCGCATGGATCCACAGTACTCCTATATCTATACAAATAATAAATCTATAAAACCGTCGTGTTTGTACATTGCAAATATTTGCCAAAAACTGATTATGAGTGATGTAGGGAGTGTAACAGAAGACAAAAAGACTACATTTAGAAGACAAAAAGACTACATTTCGAAGCTCTGTCCGTCTGTTTGTGTGTTTGCACACGCTAATCTCCAAATCCACTAGATGAATTATGAATTGTCCTAGAGTTTTCACAAGTGACATTAGCGTAACTTGAGGCAACATACGGGCTTCATTTTGGCAAAGACGGATCACCAAAAAATGTCTCAATTTAAATTTTTAGGATAGTGCTGTTATATCCTAGCCAGTAATGCCACCCGAGCCCGCTGCCAAAAGGTTGGCAGCATCAAAGTCCGGACGCCGTCCGCATAAGCAGCGCCAGCGAGACAGGAAATCGCCGCAAGTCTGCGCGCGCCACCGCTGGCTTCTGGGTTCTTAAGCGCTGGAGTCGCGAGCGCTAGGACAGTTCTGTATTCGCCGCTCAGTTGTATACTCGCCACCGAATTGTGTACTTGCTAGTCAGTTGTGTGTTCATCGCAGCAAAGTTGTTGTTTGTCGTCAGCCGACGCTGACCTAGCCGCTCCGACTCGAACTAGACAGATTTCTGTAGACACTGAGTTCACTACTGTGTTTCTGTATCTTCGTTAATAAAGATAAGTACCGACTTTTATTTAATCAGAGTGTTTGGGTTTTCCTCTTTCTGTTCACTGTTCCAGCGGACCGGTCGGCCCGCTACTAAAAGTGTGGCGGTGACTTCGTAAGCCGTTTCTACAGCAAATTGCTCGTCGCTACGAACGCCGCCACAAAAAGTGCTCTGCTCAGTATGTCCGATGTGACATGATCATTATGCCGCATTACGCCAAAGAACCAATATATGACGCTGTTAGTTTCGTAGTACACAAAATAACTAACAAATGGCGCTGTTAGGATTGTTACCTCAGTGACACAGCTACTTTCGGAAGTTTACGTCAGTGACAGAATTAAGTGCCGGAGTCTTATCTTTAAGAATACTGACCAACATCGAATTTACTCGGCTGGGAGATATGGATACACCGATTTCGCTTTGTGTGTTAAAATCTTGACGAAACTACTTAGCTTCTTTCGGTAGGTTTTGTTTATATTTTACTTCTTGGCTAGGAAAAACGATTGTTCGTAGTTTGTTATTTGGGTAACTGCATATTATATTTCTATACGGTTTTCTTAGGAATAAAATGCCTGGAAAACTCTAGAGTGGTTAAAAGACTGAGGACTATGTGGTCTCAAGCAACCAATGAAAATCGTGACGCGAGGTATACTGGAGCCCAAAAACATGAGGCTTTGAATAGCTCTTTGAAAAGTCCTTCCGAAAACAACACGTGACGTAACTCTGTTCGACAGTGTGAAAGATCATCTCGCGCATCACTAAACATTAGGTCGATGCATAAGTTTGTAGCGTTTTTGTTTTGGATATTGCTATTTCGGCTGCTGTGGGTTTGTTTATCGACTGTCATTTTTAATTTGTTGCTATCTGAGTTCACATATTGTCACTTTGTTAGATGGAGTCAGGGAGTGGAGCTGTGGATCCTAGTCTGTGGGGTACGTCGTGGAGAAATTGGAACGCTCACGACGTTCTCTTCTGTTTGAGACCACTACTGGGATGAAAGCAGCGGAGGCAGCCAGAAATGTTTTTGCCGTATATCGGGGTACAATGCCATTAGACAGAGAAAGAGAGTTGCTTTCTCGTTTCAAGGAGGATCGTTTTGACATTAGTGACTCTCTACGCTCAGAAACACTTTTGGGGTTTGATGAAGATCGCTTAAGCGCATAAATCGACAATTATCACAATATTGTGCTCGAGAAATGGCAGATGCGATGAAACGTGACCACTCCACCATCATGTGACATTTCAATGCAACGGGAAAGATTCAGTAATCGGGTATATGCATACCGCTCTTTATTCACATGAAGCATTGAGTGCTATTGACAAAGGATTTCAGATCGATTCCGTATTTCTGGATTTCCGCAAGGCTTTTGACACTGTACCACACAAGCGGCTTGTAGTTAAATTGCGTGCATATGGAATATCGTGTCAGTTTTGTGACTGGATTTGTGATTTCATGTCAGAGAGGTGACAGTTCGTAGTAACTAACGAAAAGTCTTCGAGTAAAACAAATGTGATTTCTGGCGTTCCCCAAGGTAGTATTATAGGTCCTTTGCTGTTCCTTATCTCTATAAACGATTTGGGAGACAATCTGAGCAGCCGTCTTGGGTACTTTGCAGTTAACGCTGACGTTTATCGACTAATAAGTTATCAGAAGATCAACACAAATTGCAAAATTATTTAGGAAAGATATCTGAATAGTGGGAAAATTGGCTGTTGACCCTAAATAACGAAAATTCGTTAAACTTCGGCTACACGATAAATCAGTCTAATCTAAAAACCGTAAATTCAACTAAATACTTGGGTATTACAATTAGTATCAAGTTAATTGGAAGGAACACATAGAAAATGTTGTGGGGAAGGCTAGCCAAAGACTGAGTTTTATTGGCAGGACACTTAGAAAATGTAACAGATCTACTAAGGAGACTGCTTGTCCGTTCTGTTTTAGAATACTGCTGCGCGGTGTGGGATCTTTACCAGATAGGACCGACGGAGTACATCGAAAAAGTTCAAAGAAAGGCAGCACGTTTTGTATTATCGCGTAATATGGGAGAGAGGGTACAGGATTTGGGCTGGACATCATTAAAAGAAAGGCGTTTTTCGTTGCGAAGGAATCTTCTCACAAAATTCCAATCATCATCTTTCTCCTCCGAATGCGAAAATATTTTGTTGACACCGACCTTCATGGGGAGAAATGATCACCACGATAAAACAAGGGAAATCAGAACTCGTACAGAAAGGTATAGGTGTTCGTTCTTTCCGCGCAGTATATGAGATTGGAGTAATAGAGAATTGTGAAGGTGGTTCGATGAACCCTCTGCCACGCACTTAAATGTAATTTGCAGAGTATCCACGTAGATGTAGATTCATGCTCTAAGCCAATATCACAAAAATCGTAGGGAGCAATATGTGCATCTCTGCTTGCTCGTCATCAATTGCTTCGTCAACGACCCCGACCATTCCTTTCCTTTATCGTTCCTGTTGACGAGAGATTGTGTCTTTATGCTAACATAAGGTAAAGATAGGAATGGTTGGGTCCAAACAAAGCAGTAACTTCCCATACCAAAACATATGTGCATCCGCTAAAGGGAACGTTACGGTTCTGGTGGGAAAGCCATGCTGTGGTGTACTACGAATTGCATCCTCGACGTGTAACCATAACTGCTGACATTTATTGTCAGCAAGTGAGACCTCTTGCAGGCGCATTCCAAGAACAACAACCAGGAAGACTCCGTTAAGGGATGCTACCCACTCCCGCGATAACGTCTGCCTGTATTCTGCTTGACTGATTGTTGGCGCTGGTAATAGTCGAAATCGGTATGTAGGGTTTCCAGAAATGTTGCGATAAACTTCGATGGATAGTAGAGGGTGTCTTGAGGAACAAATTGATGATAGGTACCCGTGTCAGATCGTAGAAGTATTAGAACACCCATTCAGCAGCAAACGTGACCTTGTACAGGGACGGACTGTAGACGGAACGTCTCGCGAGGTTGATTGTTACTCAATGATCGCGACTGACTGCCTCGATCGCAAAATGGCGCTAGCTGCTGTTCAGAAAAGCCCTGTATTCTATGAATGTGATGCTCTGTTTCCTCAGTGGATAACAGTTTTAGGCACAGGTTTCCATCCGCAATTTATTTCTCCCCTGGAACCCTCTAAATCTTCAATGTTTTTCGGTATACAAAAATAATATAAACTGCAGACGGGAACCCATGTTCAGAGCCGTCATCTACTGAGTCAACAGAGCATCATAATCATAGAAGACAAGGCCAGTGTATGCAGCATCTATCTCTATTTTCTCCACTGCCAATCTCAGCAACAGTCACGATCACTGAATAACAAACAATAATGCGAGACGTTCTGCCAAGGGTCCGTCAGCGTACAAAGCCACGTTTGCTGCTTAAGGGGTGGCCAAGTGGCAAACGTTGCCACCTATAACTTCAGCGCTCTGGATGACTTTTTCTGACATTTGTTCCTATCCTCGATTTGTTCTTCAAGACAGCCTTTAGTATCCCTCGAAATCTGTCGCAACATTTCTGGGACACCTTGTAGGGGAATATGCCAAATGAATCGTTGTGATAAAATTTAAAATGAGTGACCAAACGTCACTGCAATGGTTGTCTTATCTGAATACATGACATGTTTGACACCTGAGTGATGTATATGGTACGAGTGTAGATGCGATTTCTGTTATGGTTGGGTGCCTAACATGGTGGCAGGCCGCCAGTTAACACAGATTGCACACGGGATGATTAAATAAAAAGTCAGGTTACCGAAATCAAATGAGTCGAGGGGGGGATCTTCAGTATCACAGAAGAATTCCTAAGTCACCACAGAAGTCGAGCAGGGGTGTCTGACAACAGGATGTCACGTCGACTTTGCAGAGCCATGAACGGTAGTCGTTGCTCTACAGTAAGACACATCGCCGCCTATTAGACTTTAGGGCGTCGGGAAGATACGAGTATTACTGGTGGTACTGTGCAGAGAGAAACGCACTGCATTGACTTCAGCTGCTGATGAACGGCTCGTGGCTCTTTGGTGACACCTCGATAGAGGCGCCAACGACTGCCATGACACAGCCGAAAAGAGCACATAGGAATTGGGAAAAATTTTCCAGTAGCCAAGGTGCTGGGGGGAATGTGGGTGGGGAATGTGGAGGTTAACCAGGCGCCATGAGTCTGTAAAATATTTTCAATCAATGCATTTTAGAAGTAGTAAGGCACTGAAATATGAAGGGGGGAGAGCGGTGTTGCCTATATGTACCATAGATGCTGGCAAACTGGAAACTGTAGTGTATAGATTTAGTAGATAACGTCGATCTACGAAGTATATATTAACCATATGTTTTAAAAATATTAAAGCGTTAAGGTATAATTATTTATGATGGAAATGTGTGGTTGCATGGAATGAATATAATCTGTAGTGACACTGGTGAAATAAAGAAGAAATTGCATTCTAAAAGAGAAATATAAATCTACCTTTTCCCTGACAGATCTGAAGTCACAAAAAATTGTTATAGATTGGCATAAGTAATACTCTGCTTTGGATCACTGTGCTTACATAGGTGTGAACATGTTACATATCACATAGACGACTATATAAATATGCACATCAAAGTAGCTGCCTTATAAATAGGAGTGTATGACACATACACCAAAACATAGAGTGCTTTTTATTTTTGTAATGTAGGTTGCAAAATGAGAGCAATTTGTAGTAAAAACGCACAAGTGCAATCATTTAAGACAAAGAATCTCAGCAAAGTAAAAACATACAAGTGTGATCATTTAAGACAAAAGTCTCAGAAAACATTTACACAGGGAAATATGTGGAGTAATTGTTGTAAAATAGCAAATATCACATGGTTGTAGAATAAACGAAAGGGGTGCAATATATAACATAATGACGTAGCTCTACTATATATATGTGACCAAAAATGGCTCTGAGCACTATGGGACTTAACATCTGTGGCCATCAGTCGCCTAGAACTTAGAACTACTTAAACCTAACGAACCTAAGGACATCACACACATCCATGCTCGAGGCAGGATTCGAACCTGAGACCGTACCAGTCGCGCGGTTCCAGACTGGGCGCCTAGAACCGCGAGACCACCGCGGCCGGCTATGTGACCAAAAAATTATAGCATGGCAAAGCAAAATCAGAAAGCTATGAACATGTGACACCAAGGAAAGAAACATATTTCTCTGTGGAAAGATAGGTTGAGAACTTTTTACATAAAAATACAAATTTCACTTTCAAATAAGTATGACATAAGTAGGTTACCATAAAGCAAAGCATCACAAACAGGTGTATAAAATATGTAGTAACATAGAAGACAAGGTGTGCATGCTATACGTTATGGAACAAAGTAAGCTAATGCTCTTCAAAGCAAAAGCTCACATGTGTAGATACTTGTGACAAAACCTAACATAAGCACTAGGATGGGTTATGTAGCACGGAGACGAAAAAATACTTGCCGATGTTGTACAAATCAGCGGAGTACGATAACTTGCTGCAGCTTATTGGCTCCTGCACAACAACGTAGATGTTCCAGAATAACTAATAAGTTAGATCTTCGACACTTGACGCTAGATGAATGGGAGCTGGACTGGGACAGTGGAAATACAGGACGACAGGTATACAGACTCCTTCCAAACATCAGAGAAAGACTACAAATAAGTCACATCATCCTCAGCAGAGGTGTGGTTCACCTCAATATGTAGGAAAGAGACCGTGAAAATTGCGAGAAAGTGGTGATTTAGGATCCCTGAGCATGTATTGTTCACATGCCCACTCCAAGTGGAAACTGGGACACGTGAGCTCGCTTAGGGCGAAATGATGTTCTTAATTACGAATGCAGACACATTCCAGTTACTAAAGTTATCACGAACAGTGTAGCTAGGAATCAACTAAACAAGTTCAGAGTTGCTAACAGAAACGGAGATACGCGTATAAGAAACGTCGACATAAAAGAGTAGATGAGATAGAAGCAACATGCGAATGATGACGAAGCATGAAAGGACGACGTTATTGCCGATGGTGAGGCAGAGACAAACACTGTGTGGTCAGTGAAGTGTAGTGTAGTGTGTATTAATCAGAGCATATTCCACTGTAATTTAGTTTTAAATTATTTTTATTATAAATACATTACTTACTAGTAATAATGCTTGTGATGACAAGATGTTTCTGCTGAGTCGTTAAACAACTGGGCAATATATATATATATATATATATATATATATATATAATTATTTTTAAATTTAGTATTTTGATGTACCATCCTTAGGGTTTAAGAAAAAAATTTATACTATTGTGTATGGAATTTTCAGTAGACTGATATATTGTATGACCTGCCTTAGACACACAATAGGGCAGGTTTTATGATGCCAATAAATAAATATATAATTGCTCTGATATTCATAGGAGGGTTTTCTGATTGTGTGCAAATCATTGGAATAAGCCTTGTTTAGTAAGTACTAATCTCTTCCATTGTAGTATTTATCATCGTCGTTGTCCGTTAATATTCGTTTCCGAGTTTTCATTTTTATGCTGCATTCCCGTTATTGCACCGCTGTTCAGGCATGGAGATGCTTTTGATGGCATAGTAGACCACTCTTGGTATGAAAGACATACGTCCGCATACATTACACATAACAGAAGGTGGAGGGCTAGGCTGGGTCTGATAAAGTTCGCATCTCTGGCGTTTCTCATTATGCTGAAGTAGTTGTCGCCAGCATTTGCAATTTTCTGTTGAGGCGTGCCAGTTACTCGTGTCAATAATTAGACTCTTTCGATTCCTCTTGAACTGGTACTTACAGCGCTTCAGAAGAGCATCACGAGGCTTCCTACCTGTACTCACTTTACTATTCAAAATTTATCGAGAAAGTCTGTTGTTTCTCAGCCCCTGGACGTGCCCAATCCACCTGAGATGCCGATAATAACGGTGGCATTATACTGTAGATATTTGCCTTCTCAAGAACCGTAGAGCTTGATACGAAGTCATCCCCATTGATGTTCATAATGTAACTAAGCTTCTGTTGGTTGAAGTGTTTTAGTTTATCGAGATCACGGCCATATAGCGTCTAGGTTTCGCAACCACAGAGCAGGGTAGAAACAATAACCGCTCGATACATCATCAGTTTTCTGCTAGAGTCAGATCTTTATTCAGGAGGACTCAACGTAGGAGACGTTCAAAAGCATGAATCCTGTGCTCCGCCTACTTTTCCGATGAACGGTTAGTTGATACCATACTTCCTAGATAGATGAAGTAATCTACTTCTTCCAAAAGTGATATTGGTATCTGGAACGACAGCTGGAGTAGCTGGCTGTGCTGGTACCTCTGTTTCTTGGATGTTGATGGTAAGGTCGAGCCAGTTACATGCAGTACTGAAACAATTAACAGACAGGTGCAGCTCTATATATATATATATATATATATATATATATATATATATATATATATATATATATATATATATATATATATGTGTGTGTGTGTGTGTGTGTCTGAGGATGGGGAAGCATTGCAGATCAAATCCTTATTTAAGTCCTATTCCTTCACTGATTACAGAAGATGTCTCAGGAAACATAACTGTTAGGTATAGAGCTAACAGCGTTGATGCGAGGACACATCTTTCTTTGAGCACATTAGTTATAGGGAATTTGTCAGACGTTACACTCTCGTAAAGCACTTGCCCAGACATATCATGGAAAGCGTTCAGAACAGCCAAAACGCTTTAAAACCTTCCACATAGCGTCTCTGAGCACTGTACCGAAGGCCTTTTCTGGATCATTGAACACAAATAGTAAACGCTTATGGTGCTCCCTGCACTTCACCTGTAGTTCTTGTCTACAGAAGATCATATAAATACTGCCTCTGAAGGATAGAAATCCGTACTGAGATTCAGAAAGTACAGTCTTGGAAAGAGTCAGGACGCGATTCAGCAGAATTGTAGTAAGACTTTTACCAATCAGAGAGAGCAAGATTTTTTTTTTCTTCTTGAGTTTTCAGTTTTCTGAACTTGTTTAATGCGGTCCGCCATGAATTCCTCTCGTCTTCATGTGAGAGTAGCGTTGCTCAATCATTTGCTGGGTTATTCAAATCTCTGTTTTCTCTACAGTTTGTACCCTCTAGGGCTCCATCTAGTACCAAGGAAGTTATCCCATGATGCCTTGAAAGATGTCTCTCTTCTTTTGTCAGTATTTTCCATATATTCCTTTCCTCTCCGATTCTCCGGAGAATCTCCTCATTCCTTACCTTACCAGTCCACCTAATTTTCAACATTCGTCTGTAGCATCTGAAGCGCTTCGATTTTCTTCTTTTCCGATTTTCCCACAGTTCATGTTTTACTACCATACAACGCTGTGCTCCAGACGTACATTCTCAGAAATTTCTTTCCCAAATTGAAGTCTATGTTTAATACTGGTAGACTTCTGTTGTCCAGGCATGCCGTTTTTGCCAGTGCTAGTCTGCCTTTTATGTCGTCGCTCCGTCCTTCATGAGTTATTTTGCTACCTAGGTAGCAGAATTCCTTAACTTTATCTAATTCGTAATGATGTTAAGTTTCTCTCTGTCCTGATTCCCACTACTTCTCATTACTTTCGTTTTTCTTCGATTTACTCTCAGCCCATATCCTGTACTCATTAGACTGTTCATTCCATTCGGCAGATCATGTAATTATTCCTCACTTTCACTGAGGTTAGCAATGTCACCAGCGATTCGTATCATTGCTATACCTTGAATTTTGATTGCACCCCTGAAACTTTCTTTTATTTCCATCACTGCTTCTTCGGCGTTCAGATTGAACAGTAAGGGGCGAAAGGCTACGTCTCTGTCGTACATCCTTTTTAAACCGAAAACTTCCTTCTTGGTCTTCCACTCTTATTCATTCGTCTTGGCTTTTGTACGTGTTGTGTATTACCCGTCTTTCCCTATAGATTGATGACACTAACGAAGTGATTAAGAACCTTCTAAGTGTCAAGCAGGACGCTTAGGTTTCTCTTGTTAAGATTCATCCTCCGTGGAAAAGAAAACATGGCAAGGAAATACCCCGTTAATTGTCACGTACGCTTTGGTTATCTTATTTTTATTTTTATTTTTTTAAAAGATGGTTATAATTGTGGAGTTCTTCATGTCAGCTGGTACCTTACGGGTTTTCCACATTAGAAGAAACAGGGACCAGAGTGTGGTTTTTAGAGGCAGGCCATTACTTGTAAAGACCTACAGGGGGACGCAATCAGGTCTGGGTGCTTTTCTCGGTTTTACACTAGAGCCTTGCTGAATTCATGAAATGTAGGTGGGACTGCCATACAACGTCGTGTAGGATGCTGTAGGACGTGTCTGAGAAAGTCGCCAGCAGCATTAGAACTACGGTATAAGAGTGAGCTGAAATGCTCTGTCCAGCGACCCAAGATGTTCAACAGTCAGAACGGTCGTACCATCGGCGGCTACCAGGTTTTCTTGTGAGGAACGAACCGGCCCATGTATTTCTCTTACTCCAGCGTAAGATCTCCACAAGGACCTGGCATAAGACATTGGAGTTCCTTGGCTTTTTGTTGCCACCAGTTGTTCTTGACTGTTCTTATCGCAAATTGCCATTTCTGATTGAGTCCTTCATAACGTGTTTTCCATGGAGGGTTGGCCTGTAGAAAGAGAATGGTGATGTCCCGCTTGACACTTATAAGGTTCTTAATCACTTCATTATTGGCATGAAACACGTCAGTTTTCTTCCTTACATCAAAACCAATGTCCACCTCTGGAGTCTTTTTGATGATGTTTTCTTAAGTGGTCCTTCCTGTTCATTATCGTATTGCCAAGTCGACCCAAAAGTGTGTTTTGCAAGAGACAGTTTCGTTCTGCAGACCGTTGATGTTGATGTTGAATCAGTTCGTTATCAGTCCAGCAATCATTAATGCTTCGAGTTGTTTTTGTGATAAGGATTTTTTCTTGCCACGTTGCCGAGTAATGACACAGTCAATGAGAGGTCAGTTTGAGAGATGGCATGAGCCCCCTCTCATATTTCTATCTTACGATTCTCCGGTGAAAAGTTGCTATTCCTTCACACGCGGACTTCCCACGCAGCGTCTCTCGTCACCCGGGTGGTCCGGTGACAGGCGGGCTCTGCTAAGCCGACGGGTGTGAGGAAGTCGAGTGAATGCTTTGCAGACGCCGACATTGTAAAGAGACACGCCCGCCGGGGCCTGAAGTAGCGGCTGGGCTAGAGGTTCCGTTACTTCGCAGAATCTTAGCGAAAACACTTTCTGGCGTGCTACCAGCGAGGCGTGGGAATGACTTGTGTACCCAGGCAGTTGTGGCGGGAAAATTCCCGCGCTTTCTGCAAAATAGTAACTGTGATTGGCTTGCTCAGGGCATAGCTCCGTGACGCAGCAAAAATCAGCGCAGAAATTGGCGCCAAGAATCTCCATTGGTGGAATGGTAGTGCTCCGGCAATGGAGTGGAATTTTCCGCCAGTTTTCGAGTTGCTGATTGGAACGTTTAACCACGGCCACTGTCGTGGGGGCGGGAATGTTCGGTGTTCGGCATTGTACGGGTTCTCTGGGTAGTCGGCTCTCGCCTTTCGGTCGAGGACGTCGAAGCAACCAGCCCTCGCCTCCGGTACGCCAGATCGTGTTCTGGCAGATAAGAAGACAGTTTGGTAATGTATGTCCGCAGCACCGGCAGATAGAGATTTTCCTAGGTGATAATCAGAGATCAGCAGAGCGCGCCTGTTCGTTTTTTTTTTCTAACTTTGTTGTGTCTTGAATAGCAGCAATTAATGTTGGGTTAGCTGTGTGTCTCTCTTAGGATTTGAGTGGCAAGGAATTGGCTCCACATACCACTTCGTCATAAACCTCACAATCTAGTTTAGGGACAACTTCACCTTCACAGCGTTTGTTTGAGTATTCAATTTGAGCCAATTTGATGTATTATAAATGTTGCATGTGTTGTTGTTTATTATTTTGTGCTTAGTCTTAATAAATCATATTGTTATTTTGGACAGAACTTTCATTCTGTTAATCGGTAGAGCAACCCATCATTTGTCACTACGTTAAATGAAACCTTCCTTTATTTAACTTATTTATCAAATTAAATTATTGCAGGTGCCAAACTGTTTTCTACTCCACTTGCAGGGTAGACTACAGTCAGTTCGCGTATTTTTTTTTTATCCTTGTGTAACAGCAAAAGTCGGAGTTAGAATAGGGGGGGGGGGGGGGGGCTCAGAGCATCATTTACATATGTAGATTCTAGTATTTAGTGTTAAATACACTGCTAGCCCTGGCACCTCGAAAGTTTTTCGACCCTGGATGTATCCGTGTAGGAAGCACGAATGTTTCTGCGTGGCGTAGTTGCCTACTTTCTTCACACGTTTGCACCAGACTGAGCCTTCTGGCTGTGAGCATCCCTTATTAAATGGCAGACGGACATGGCTCTCTGGTAGCTATGCCACTATGCTATTTGTTGACGTACTGTGTTGAAGCAGTTATCGATACATGGGCTATCCTCCAGGTGCCATATGCTGTTATCGCCTCAAAATCGACGTCGTCTTTCCAAGTGTCCTATTTCTTTTTCTGGCAGTGTATTTTGATGCATATATTGGAAGAATAGTAAAATCTTTCCAGATTGTGGTGAGTGGGACACGCGCCACGGACGAGTGATAAGGAATCGACTAAAAGGGTATTGCACAAAAATCGAGGGGGTCAAAGAGGAAGTGATCGATGGAGTGGATAGGGAGAACCATGGAGGAACAGCAGAAAATGCACTGCAGGGGATGGTACGCTCGAGAGTTGGACTGTGGGGGAGACCTGTTGAAAAGGCCAGGGTTCGCAATCGACTGCAGAGGCACAGAAGAAGAGTAAGAGTACCTACGGCATTACGATGTTTGTAATTGGATTGCTCTAATGAAGCCAAAGTGACCCCGGCGCCGGAGGCGGCAGCTGTGATGCGGGACGCATCCTGAGCCGGCTGGAGCCTCCGCCGCCGCCTTATACGGCCGCTCTCCACGTCCGGCACGGACGCCGCTGGCGCCGTCGGCCGCCCCCCCCCCCCCCCCCCCCCCCCTGGCAGACGCCGCTGCTCTCCCCTACTACTCGCCTAGTCGGCTACTCTACCCGGCTACTCTGGTCGCAACCTCACGCGCGCTGCCGGCGCTGCTGGGCCCGCGGGATGCCATCGAGATGCCGCCGGCGCTCCGCGGGGTTCCGCGGCTCTGTCGGGACGAGCCTCCCATTCCAAGAGGCTGCCGGCGGCAGGCAGCGACGACGTGGCAGGCGGGACTTCGGCGTTTCTTACCCTGCCACGTCTCGCAGGAAGTGCCCGATTGCGGAGACATGCGGCAGTTTCTCTGGAAAACCATCCCACTGCCCGCTTCACTCTATCTCTCTCTCCCTCTCTTCGTCGAATCGTCCTGGCAGACTACCTCGTGAATCATTTATAGATTGCGCGCTGGACTGGGTAGTACAGCTCTTTTCCTGCTTCGAATGACAGAAATCCTTTTACACGTATCCAGAAATGACTGCAACAAGTGGCCTTTCGTGACTTTACAAATTCATTTTGTCGTTACCGGTTTCAAGTCGTTTAGCGACCCATTATCAAATGGTATATAAGACAAGTGTCTGGCACAGTTGTCAGATAGGTTACTGCTCGGTTACTCGTTCTGCATTATCGCAAAATACTCTGAAGTGCCAAAGAAGCTGGTACAGGCATGCGTATCGAAATCCAAAGATGTGTGAAGAGGCAGAATATGGGGTGCGGTCGGCAACGCCTATATTAGACAACAAGTGTCTGACGCAGTTGTTGGATCGGTTACTGCTGCTACAATGGCAGGTTAGCAAGATTTAAGTGAGTTTGAACGTGGTGCTATAGTCGACGCACGAGCGATGGAACACAGCATCTGCGAGGTGGCGATGAAGTGAGGATTTTCCCGTACGACCATTTCACGAGTGTGCTGTGCATATCATTAACCTGATAAAACATCAAATCTCTGACATCGCTGCGGTCGGAAAAAGATCCTGTAAGTACTGGACCAACGACGACTGAAGAGAATCGTTCAACGTGATAGAAGTGGACCCGCCGGCCCGTGTGGCCGAGCGGTTCTAGGCGCCTCGGGCATGGATGTGCTTGATGCCCTTTGGTTAGTTGGGTTTAAGTAGTTCTAAGTTCTAGGGGACTGATGACCTCAGTCCCATAGTGCTCAGAGCCATTTGAACCATTTGAAGTGTATCCCTTCAGAAAATTGCTGAAGATTTCAGTGCTCGGCCATCAACAAGTGTCAGCTTGCGAGCCATTCAACGAAACATCATCAGTATCGCCTTTCGGAGCCAAAGGCCCACTCGTGTACCCTTGGTGATTGCACGACACAAAGCTTTACGCCTCGCGTGGGCCCGTCGACACCGACATGGACTGTTCATGACTGGAAACGTGATTCCTGGTCGGACGAGTCTCGTTTCAAATTGTATCGAGCGGATGGAGCAGTCAGCAGGGGAACTGTTCAAGCTGGGGGAGGATCTGTAATGGTGTGGGGCATGTGCAGTTGGAGTGATATGCGACCCCTGATATGTCTAGATACGAATCTGACAGGTGACACCTACGTAAGAATCCTGTCTGATCACCTGTATCATTCACGTCCGTTGTGCATTACGACAGGACAATGTGACGCCCCACACCTCCAGAATTGCTGCAGAATGGCTGAGTTTAAACTTTTCCGCTGGCCGCCAAACTCCCCAGACATGAACATTATTGAGCATATCTGGGATGCCTTGCAACGTGCTGTTCAGAAGAGGTCTTCAGCCCCTAGTACTCTTACGGTTTTATGGACAGCGCTGCAGGATTCATGGTGTCAGTTCCCTCCAGCACTCCTTCAGACATTAGGTCGTGCTGCGACACTTCTACGTGCTCACGGGGGCCCTACACGATATGAAGCGGGTATACCAGTTTCTTTGACTCTTCAGTGTAGTTCATAATGATTGTTTATATCATTTGAAGGGTCGTTCTGAAGCTGTGATGGACAAAAAAAAAAAAAAAAATCAGAAGAGGTAAGTTCTGTATGGGGCAAAGTATCTGCAATTATTTACATTATAAAGTCAATTTGATGACGTTAATTACAGATCTTTGAATTCACTGATTTAGTCGTTATGGTCAGTTTTAAAATACTTGTGCTTTGTTTTAAAACACATAGTTATCTTTTCCACTTCCGTTAATTACTGGTTTCACTGCACCACACATACTTTGCCACTGGTAGCGGTACCACGTGTTAATGACACCAAGCTAAACCACATAATCCTGAAACACCGCTGAAACTTCATTGCAGATTATACGAGAAGCTATTTGGAAGTAAGGTCCGACAGGTCACGAAATGGAAACGACAGTGAAAATCAGATGAAGCTTTGCACAGATATGTGTTGGGCAGTGTCTCTAGACGCCTATCGATCACGTCACCTCGCTCATTTCAGTTCCGAGTACAGAGTGAGGATATGAAGATGCCCAGACCAGTAGCGCCTCTCGCCAAGTATGGGCGCCCGCTCCGAGGATTCACCTGATTTGTGTTCTCGTCCACACAGTACAGGGGCAACGAGGACGCCCCTTCAGCGTGTCCGGCGGGAAGTGTTATATTACCCACCGTACACCTCGGACTTGACTCCGTCTGATGTTCATTTCTGCTCACATGAACCGCTGGCTATGTGCACAACATTTTGGCACAAACACGAACTGCAGACCAGCAGAAGTGGTGCAAAGCGCAGATCGCCTTCTGTGACGAGGATATTGGGAAGTTGGAGCGGTAAATGTGTAGAAAAGTAGCTGGAAGCTGTAGCAAACTGTTGCATATAAAACATTTTTGATTTTCACTGTTCAGATGGCTCTGAGTACTGTGGGACTTAACATCTGAGGTCACCAGTCCCCTAGAACTTAGAACTACTTAAAACTAACTAACCTAAGGACATCACACACTTCCATGCCAGAGGCAGGATTCGAAACTGCGACCGTAGCAGTCGCACGGTTCCGGACTGCAGCGCCTACAACCGCTTGGCCACCGTGGCCGGCGATTTTCACTGTTGTTTCCGTTTCGCGACCGCTCGGACCTTACTTCCCGAATAGCCTTCATAACTGCGTGGCACACCGGTCGCGAACCCAAGACCTTCGCTTTTCGAGGGCACGTCCTCTACCAACTGCGCTATGTTAACACGACCCCCGGCCTGACCTCACAGCTCTGCTTCTGTTAGCTGGGCTACCCCATCTAATCCACACACAAGGTCTGTTGTATTTCTGCGACCAGCACTATTCGAAGAAACAATATTGCAGAGACATGGCTTTTTAGGGCGGTTTGGGAGTCCTGCTTGGATAGCTCAGTCGGCTAATGGCGGCCTTTAGATACTATCTCACCCAAGCGACGCTGTCTAAGATGAAATACGAGACTTTGATTGTCTCACCTAATCTTCACGAATGTGCGGAACAAGGCTCTAGCTCTATGCCTGCGAGCGACGCTAAGGACATGAATCAAAAGCGACACGCCATCACGTCGGCGATCCTGGACGTTCTTACACTGCCCTTTGAACTGCCGGTGGCGTTCGGCACAATGTCGACTTCCTCGCGATTATTTGTTGATTTTAGTTAAATTACGAATATTTCCTACGAGGATCCACACAACACGTCAGGTATATCCAAACCTGGGGCCTCACCATGGCAGCAATGTCGTACACACTAAAAGCCAAACGATGGATTGGCGACAGATGTGGCGAGCTGTCCATACGCCTCTCCTCGCCACAGCAGCGAAATCGTCAACCCCAAGACAGTCACCTACCGACGACTGTACGCCATTCACGTGGCCGACAGTCCACTCTGCGTTATATGCGATATGCAGGACACTGACGAACATTCTCTGCAGTGGGGTGAGGCGAGGGGTGTGTGGCAGCTGACTCAACGCATCAATGCACTCCTCCAAGACACCGACGACTCCGCGATCACGACGGAGGATTTGTTTTTCCCGGACGCGGTCTTTTTTCCCTCAGAAGACGTCGGCAATCCTCTGGATTGGAGGACACGCATCACACTAAGCACTTTCGTGGACCGTGATATTGAGCATGGACTGTTGGCTCTATCTACTAAAACCACATGAGATCATCCAACTTCACTCTAAATTAAAAAAAAAAAAAAATACATTCTAGGCAGCATGTTTCATATGCCTTGGAGCGGTGGGGACTCCCAGGTTTACGTAGTTTCGTGGGCTAAGATATTCCTCCCAGTGAAGTGACGAGGATGTCACTTCAGCCCTACAAACACATTTTAAGACGTCGTGGTCTCCTGACCTTCATTGCTTACGTATTCCGCCCTCGCAGTCATATTCCACACATGAAGACGCTTCATTCGATCCCAAAATCGACAAGATAAAGTCAATGTTGTATGAATTCATGTAAACGATATGCAAATAACTAGTAAATCGCAAATGCGCTCCGAGATTGAAATACTCGAGGCTGGCGTACACACACACACATTCAAGACACGACGGTTGCAGGGGCTTTCAGTTTGGGAGACGCAAACCGCACGCCGGGGGCTGGTCCCTTCAAAGGATAACTCAATCTATCTATGTCGGCTGGTGACCGCCCATAGAGCAGATGGCGTTTGCCCGAGGGAAGGAATTCCGCTACATTGTGCGGAAGCGCCCAGCCTATGCATTCTTTACAACATAGCACACAGTTTCAGAGATTTTCACAGGGAGACAGCAAACGCCAAAAGCCGATGCTACAGACTTCCGGATTGGTCGCCTTAAACGAAACGTCATTCTCCTGTTTTAGAAGAGCATGCTGATTGGCACACGATATTACTGACGCCTTGAGCTGAAGGAGTAATGGAAGAGACCGAAAGATATACCCCTTCACGTCTGGCGTGCAGAGGGCCCGTTCCGTTGTCGCTATTGGAGCGAGAACACGTAAGGAGACCGTGCGCGCTCGTACGTGTACTCACAGAGCAAAGAACAAGTCTCTCCTCAGAACTTCACTGGGAAAGCATCTCTGTCGAGAGCGAATCGGAGTGTGACTCTATATTGAGTCCTTGCGATTAAGCGTTGTTCACTGTGTTGGCCGCCACACTTATTGTGCAGTGTGAATGGACAGAGTTATAGTTAAACGCCTGCGAGTGAATTTTTGAGTGCAATCGCGGAGGACTTGTTATCTGACCGGTGTACCACGCCAACAGTTAGACTACGGGCGAATAGGAATCCTTGACTTCATCAAGGAGTAAGGAGAGCTTGATTGGCGGAGGTCAATCCAGACAGAACGAGAGTTATCTTATTTGTCAGCAGCGAGCGGCGCAGACAGCAGTCGTCGCAGCTTACGGTATTGTGCGCTACAGCTCTTGCGAGCCCCATATTTCCTCCACAATAGTACACTTCACTGCATTTCACACGCGACAGCCTGGACCGTACCTAGCAACATTCTAACGGATAATTATTCAAGTTGAGTAGGTGCGGCACTCAGCCACTCTGCCAAGCCAATAACAATCTTAAACTTTGTATACAAAATTTAATTAGCGAATCCTATCCTTGAGAGGTAACTTCACATTCTGAAAAGAACCCGGAAATAACTTGTCCAAATGGTTCAAATGGCTCTGAGCACGATGGGACTCAACTTCTGAGGTCATTAGTCCCCTAGAACTTAGAACTAGTTAAACCTAACTAACCTAAGGACATCACACACATCCATGCCCGAGGCAGGATTCGAACCTGCGACCGTAGCGGTCTCGCGGTTCCAGACTGCAGCGTCTAGAACCGCACGAACACTTCGGCCGGCAACTTGTTCAATTCATAACTAAAAGTGCCATTGTGATTTCTCAGAATACTTGCAAAATAAATAATAATTTTCGTTAGTTTCATGTTTTTCTTACAGTAACTAGCACTACTCCAGTACCCAAGTATCCCACTAGTTACGTAAGAAATTTTGTTAATTTTTGTGTCATTTCCTTACAGCGGACGACTCCAGATGATATTTATTGCTGGAAGTTTTTCAGGCACTTCTCTTTAGAACGTTAGGAGCGTCTGTTTGACTTCTGTAGTAGTGTGGGGGTGGAAATTGCATCTTGCAGGAGCCACAGGGTAAAGGGTACATCTCAGACTAATTCGTTGCGCAGAATGACACATTAGCACCCACACACTCACAACATGTCCGTGAAACCATAAGGTCACAGTTCAGTTCCCAGTCCGGTACACAATTTTAATCTGCCAGGAAGTATCAAATAGACGAACTCTCAGTTGTATAATGAAAACTAATTCTGGAAACAATCCCCCCAGCGGTGGCTAGCCATGTCTCCGCAACATTCTTTCTTGAAGTAGTGCTAGTTTTGCAATGTGCCCTGGAGAAACTCTGGAATATGTGGAAGGTCGAAGATGAAATAGTGGCGGAAGTAGAGCTGTGAGGGCGCGTCGTGATTCAGGCTTAGATAACTTAGTCGGTAGAGCACTTGCCGGCGGATGGCAAAAGTCCCCGGTTCGAGGGGTGGTCCGTCACACAGCTTATAATCTGCCAGGAAGTTCTAAATCAGCGCACACTCCGCTGCAGGCGAAAACTCCATTCTGGATCGAATACAGCTGTTAGTAATGAAAAAACGACACTGCAAAAGGAGAACTGCTGCGACATAAATAGGAGGATTTTGTGGCTAAAAAAAAGACAAAACGTTAGATTATCACACAAATAATGAAGTAACATACCTGAAAAGTAATTGTGGATTTGATTTGAACTATTTGAACAGTTCAGAAAGAAATGTAAGTGATTTTTAAGAAATGTGAAAGTTGCTGAAGTTCATAAAAATTGAAAACTGAACTGCTCGTCTTAAGCAAACAACGAAATTATTACGAGTGAACAACTTTCGTTTGTGACACAAAGATCACGTAAGTATACTCCGTTTAATTACTTTTGAATACATTATGGGAATGACAGTGATCAATGTGTTGCAAATATTTACTATCAAACGGAGTCATGATCACAATTTATTTATTACGGTGACCGGTTTCGACCACTACTGTGGTCATCTTCAGACCATTGAGTAAGAACCTCTTTCTGCTTGAGAAGGAGGTTCTCACTCACTGGTCTGAAGATGACCACGGTAGTGGTCGAAACCGATCACCGTAATAAATAAATTGTGATCAAGACTGTTTTTGATAGTAAATATACTCCGTTTGCTTGCAGTATTAGTATCGTCATGTAATAGTGTTATATTAGGTATAACGTAGAAGACAAACGAAGACTGAGGGAATAAAAAGGCCAGTACCAGTAGCACTGAATACGCCTACCGGCTTCTGTGTCTTAACAGTTCACCTTCAGTGGCCACAATAAATTTCGTACATGTAAACTTCGTCGTTATACTCAGTCTGGAATAGCGTGACTTTCTCAAATAGGTGACGAGTATATCCGTCACATACTGACGAGCCGAAACGTTATGAGTTCAGCCCAGTGCGAGAATGAATTCCACCTGCTGGCGTTTAACCCAAGCATTCTGTGACGGCCAATGTTAAGTTCGCAAAATTTATTAACCGCAAATAAAAAAAATTAGCTAATAGGAATATCAATTTTAGAGTTCCTTCTCGTGAAACCCGATCCAAGATGGCGAACATGGCCAAAAGTATCTACAGAGTAGCAAAAAATATTTTTTCTTAAATTAGCAAAAGAATCGTAGATCCGATTGGAAAACGTTAAAGGAGGAAGTTGTAGGACTTAAAAAGATGTATAGATTCCTTTTTTTAAAAGTATTCATTGCTTGCTTACATTTCGAGATATATTGAAAATACGGTTAAAAATCGGTTTCTCTATGACTCGTTAACATTTACATTCTCATACGTGCTACTCATATTTACTACAAGTATTGCCCGCAGTAATTCGAAAAAGTAGTTGCTTGAAAAATTTTAAAAAATATTAATTTTTTGATTTATAGCGATATTTTGAAAAAAAAAAACGGCGGTCTCGATAACTGGCTATATCTTCTCAGCAAATTGCCCCACAATCACGGTTTCATGGTTATTTTCTACACACGCTTCCCTTTTTTACTTAAATATCAATACTAAAAATCAGTGAAACATATCCTAGTATTTTTTAAATATAAGTATTCAGTATTAACCCACATATAGCGTATTGCTGTTTAATGTTAACTGCATCGATTAGCTTTTTTAAAAATGTTCTCGGCTCCACAAGTTAAAAGATTTTTTAAAATTTGATCCTTACAACTAATAAAATCGTAAACGTTGTTTGACGCTATGGTCGCACAGCTCTTTGTGAAGAAAATAAGCCTAAAACCATTACTGATGGGCTGTCTGAAGAGAAGATCCAGGGAATTATCGAGAACGCCTTCTTTTCAAAAAGCCGATATATTTCGAAAAAAGTTAGTAATTCATAGTTTTTCAAACAATTACTTTTTAGACTTATAAAGGGCTGTATTTACTGTACATAGTATTGGAACGTAAATGTTAATGAATTACAGAGGACCCGATTTTTAACGGGTCGCTCGATATATGTCGAAACGTATGTAAGCAATCGATACTTGCAAAAAAGCAACCGACAGATCTTTATAAGCCTAACATATTTCTCGATCGGAACTACAATTTTTTAGTTATTTAAGAAAAATTGGTTTTTGCTATTTTGTGGAATTTTTTTTTGCCATGATCGCAAACTTGGACCTAATTCCACGAAAAAGAAACTCTATTTAAAATTTATTTTCCTCTACGCTAATATTTTTCATTTTCAAGTGATAATTTTTGCAGTCAGCTCTAGCGTAGCATCACTCCTACAAGACCCAACAATAGCAACGTGTCATCTAAGGATGATGGCCAGGTGCACCATCGAAGTATGGAATAATTATACAGGAAGCCCCAAAATTATTCGTTGACATTAATGTAAGAGGTAGAGAACAACAAAAGAAATACAGTTAGTTATGGCACATGTGGTTCCTGACAACAATTGCTGATGCTGGGGACGATTTACGCAGAATGTGTCCAGTGACAGCAGTGCCAATCACGGTACCTACTCGAATGCGCGAACATTGGCCTGTACGCACACAGTACATGGACGGGCCATTGATCGTCGTGTCTGTTCAAACACTCCTGGCATTTCCGCAGTGGTACTAGCAGCGACGGCAATTCTAGCGACGAGTTCTTCTGCTTCCACAGTACCTTCATGCACCAGCTGCTTCATATGCTCACAAAGGAACTAATACAGGCACGTGAGATCAGGTGGCCCAATGGCCAGACCACGGGGCCAACTCGTCCGATCCATCGATTCCCGACAGTGGCTCTCAGATGATTCCTCCCAGCAATGCTGAAGTGAGCCGATACTCCATAGGCTGGAAAGACATTCTTTATCCAGCATTCAGACGTACGTCCTCCAACAGTTCTGGTAAGAGATGTTCCCCTAAGATGTGATTCTTCCGTTTGTTGAGACGGACTGGAAGAACGTATGGTTAGAAAATAGATTAAGCAAAGGCAAACATACGTTTCTAGCATTTGTAGACTTAGAGAAAGCTTTTCACAATGTTAACTGGAATACTCTCTTTCAAATTCTGAAGGTGGCAGGGGTAAAATACAGGGAGCGAAAGGCTATTTACAATTTGTACTGAAACCAGATGGCAGTTATAAGAGCCGAGGGGCATGAAAGGGAAGCAGCGGTTAGGAAGGGAGTGAAACAGGGCTGTGGCCTATCCCCGATGTTATTCAATCCGTATATTGAGCAAGCAGTAAAGGAAACAAAAGAAAAATTCGGAGTAGGTATTAAAATCCATGGAGAAGAAATAAAAACTTTGAGGTTCGCCGATGACATTGTAATTCTGTCAGAGGCAGCAAAGGACCTAGAAGAGCAGTTGAACGGAATATACAGTGCCTTGAAAGGAAGATATAAGATGAACATCAATAAAAGCAAAACGAGGATAATACAATGTAGACGAATTAAGTCGGGTGATGCTGAGGGAATTAGATTAGAAAATGAGACACTTTAAGTAGTAAAGGAGTTTTGCTATTTGGGGAGCAAAATAACTGATGATGGTCGAAGTAGAGAGGATATAAAATGTAGACTGGCAATGGCAAGGAAAGCGTTTCTGAAGAAGAGAAATTTGTTAACATCGAGTACAGATTTAAGTTTCAGGAAGTCGTTTCTGAAAGTATCTGTATGGTGTGTGGCCATGTATGAAAGTGACACGTGGCCGATAAATAGTTTGGACAAGAAGAGAATAGAAGCTTTCGAAATGTGGTGCTACTGAAGAATGCTGAAGATTAGATGGGCAGATCACATAACTAATGAGAAGGTATTGAATACAATTAGGGAGAAGAGAAATTTGTGGCACACCTTGACTAGAAGAAGGGATCGGTTGGTAAGACATGTTCTGAGGCATCAAGGGATCACCAGTTTAGTATTGGAGGGCAGCGTGGAGGGTAAAAATCGTAGAGGGAGACCAAGAGGTGAATACAATTAGCAGATTCAGAAGGATGTAGGTTGCAGTAGGTACCGGGAGATGAAGAAGCTTGGACAGGATAGAGTAGCATGGAGAGCTGCATCAAACCAGTCTCTGGACTGAAGACCGCAACACCGCAGATTCATATGTGAACTGTGGATACTGAAACAGCCTTCACAAGGAAACAAATTTTCTTCGTTCTACAGGACCTCGGCCGAAAATAAGGGGTCCAGGGCAGTTTGATGCAAAAACCATTGTCCGAACTACTCACGTTGCAGAAAATCTTCAGGTGCTAGTGCTGCCACGCGCTGAAGATGTTAACGACGAAGCTGCTGGTCCCATAACACATTCCACACGAGGCTGTGTTGACGCCGAGGATGTGAGGAAAACGCCGTGTACTTGTGCATGGAGTCTCTTCTATACGTAACATAGTTCGGGAGTTCGCACTGTTCGACTCTGACCTGTATCATGCATACTTGCGCGGAAAGTGCCTGTTTTACGTAGCGGGCGATGCAGACGGGAAAATTTTTGGTGTTGCAGAACCAGTCGGTTAGGAAAATGCTGCTGATACTCTCTCGCTGCAGTTCGTCCATTTCCATTCATAGACCCGTGTACCAGATGCTCGTCAGCCACTTCGGCATGCGTGAAACCGCTCCTTACTGCCTCAAGGCGGTAATGATTGCTACTGCGTTGGTGTGTTTACAAGGAAGTCACCGTTGTTGTCACAAGGCGGTGACACTTGCGAATGAATCTGTTTCCAAGCAGGACTTCGAGCCAGCCATCTGTACACAGAGCGGTTTTGTGTCCGTGCACATTCCCAGCCAGCGACACCGACAGAACCCATTACGTCAGCACCACCAAGAAAATGTCCCCTAACATTACAAGTTGACATCAGAGACCATATGTTACCTGTCGAAATATACTTGCTTTAATGTTTCCTAATTCCTGTTTAAATTTGAACGAATAATTTCCCAACAACTTGTATATGACGACGAAACATTTAAAAAAAATCGCTACTGATAAATGGTGAACAGCAGCATAAATAAAGTTGTGAAAAATAAACTCACAAGTTTTCTTCTCTCTCTTCCTTTTTTGTGTCTACAGATGTTTTATGCGCCCACCCTTCGTCACATGGTACACACCTAATCGGTGGTCAAACTAGGCCCTAACCCGACACAGCCTACCAGAATAACGGTAAAACGCCTTCTACTTTTGTGGCAGAAGAGGAGCATCTATTCCATCCTGGATGTAATCGCATAAGGAAAACTGTCATGGATCCACGTCTGGCGACCGTGGTGGACATTCGAGTAGCGGCAGGTCAGCTGGCGAAACACGGCCTTTCCAGGGGCATGGCGGCGTCATATTCACGTAATGTCGTACGCAACTGTGGAAATGAAATCCCTGCTATCAACTTCAACACCTGGTATGAGCCTTAACTGCAGCATGTCGAGGTAGGTGACGGTTCTCTCAACAAAGAGTGGTGGTCCATAGACCCTCTTATGGGAAACAGCACAGTACACATTAACTACGAGGGTCGTTCCGAAAGTAATGCCTTCTGTTTTCTTGTAGTGACTTTGGATGCCCACTCCAGATATGAAGAGCGTCTTGATCATCTCAATCGTGCTGATCGGCGGATAACGACCAGAGAATTGTGAGCAAAGCTGAATGTCGGCTGTAATGTCTTTGAAGCAATGTTGGAACGTCTTGGTTATCGCAAAGTCTGTGCGGGATGGGTCCCTCGGATGCTTACAGAAGAACATCGAATGGAAATTTGTCGGGATCTGCTGGATCAATATGAAGCTGAAGGTGACAATTTTGGCAGTAGCATCGTCACCGGGGATGAGAGGTGGTGTTATCACTATGAGCCGGAATCCGATAGTCCATGGAATGGTGACATGTGAATTCTCCGACAAAGAAGAAACTCAAGACACAGTTGTCTGCAGGCAAAGTGATGTGCACAATCTTCTGGGAGAGCCAGGGTGCGGTTGTTTTGGATACCCTGGAGCCTGGAGAAACTGTCAATTCAGCACGTTACAAGACGACACAGACTAAGCTGAAAGCCCGAATTTCTAGGTAAGGCCAGAGAAGAAGGCCAACTTTCACCTGTAACATGATAACGCCAGGCCCCATATCGGTTTCGCGACAACGCAACTCACTGAAAAATTCGGCTGAACTGTCTTGCCATATCCACCATACAATTCCGATTTAGCGCCTTCAGACTTCTCTCTCTTTGAGCCTGTTGTTGTGTTCATAGTTCCGCGTAGTCAGCGCGTACACAACTTTCCCATTAGAGCGCGCCCCGCTAAGCACAACAGTGCAGGCGCAGCGCTCGTCCGTCTCCGCACTACGAGATGGCGCTGCCGTAGAGACGGACCAAATTCTCCTTCCACCGATCCGCGTATTAACATGTAACGCAGCCAATGAGATTGCTGCTAATTTAGAACCTTTCCTCCTCGCGGATCACACTTGCGCAGTGATACATGAATGTGCGAGGTATTATAACGAGTGTACAGACCTCCGATTAGTCAGTCTGCATTAGTCTACATTTGTCTGCACCAGTCTATAGTCAAGTTTCAGTCTGCGCCTAATAAGATTACCATATTCCTGTACATAGCCATTAAGATAAATGTATAGACACTTTTGTCAAGTATCAGAGATATATGTGAGAATAAGATTAACGTACCAATACCAAAGAAACTTCCGATTGTCAATTGTAAATAGCATCCAGAACCAAGTTAAGTAATTTTTATGCTTGTTATTATTTTAATAAATGTGTGTGAAAATTAATCAAGTTCTGTTTAAAGTTGGTCACCGTCAATCTGCTACTCTAAGCGTGCAAGTGGCATTTCTATCGTCTGACCTAACGGCAGAAGATAAACATGCCACGATAAGAAAAAATGGCTTTGAGCACTATGGGACTTAACTTTTCAGGTCATCAGTCCCCTAGAACTTAGAGCTACTTAAACCTAACTAACCTAAGGACATCACACACATCCATGCCTGAGGCAGGATTCGAACCTGCGACCGTAGCGGTCGCGCGGTTCCGGACTATAGCGCCTAGAACCTCTCGGCCACCCTGGCCGGCGCCACGATAAGACCACGAGACAAATTGCTGACACTCACCTACTTCGTTAGAGCAACAAGTCAAATAATCTGATGGTGTGCGTACGGAAAGTCTTAGAGGACGCACACCACACCTGTGAAAGATGAAATACGTGGGCAACATTCTCAAGACTCGTATGGTGTTGTCAAAGCTTCAAGGAAGTGGTTAGCCTCAGCTGGTTCCCATTTTTACAGGCTCTGGTTCATGGTTGGCAAAATTGCATAACAAATGGTGGTGACTACGTGGAACAATTTTAATCTGTAGCAGAAATATTGCTCTATTTAGCTGTGCTGTTGTGATTTATGTATCTCCTGTAATTTCCATGAATAAAAATAGGAGGCATTACTTTGAGAATGACCCTCGTATCTCGGAATCCCGAACGCGCTAGACAGTTGCACGTAGATGCTGTGTGTATTGTGCCGATTGACCTTTTCCAAGGGAGAAAAGGTTGCTTCGTCACTGACGATTAATTTACTCGTCGTCATTTTCAAGATTGTTGTATACATCAGTAGAGAATTACACACGGTCAATTTGTCGTCGCCGGCTGGTGTGGCCGAGCCGTTCTAGGCCCTTGAGTCTGAAACCGCGCGACCGCTACGGTCGCAGGTTCGAATCCTGCCTCGGGCATGGATGTGTGTGATGTCCTTAGGTTAGATAGGTTTAAGTAGTTCTAAGTTCTAGGGGACTGATGACCACAGACGTTAAGTCCCATAGTGCTCAGAGCCATTTGAGCCAATTTGTCGTCATGGCCTATGGCCCGCAGGAGCTGCAATTCGGCTTACCAAAGATTTTCCACGCTCTTGACTGAGGAATTGGCTATTCCGCACTAGTTCGATATTTAGACTTTGTGGGACTTCGCAACATAAGGTCCCTCACACGGTCCATTGTCTTTTCTGACAGGTTCGGTCGGCCTGCACAACCACCCATCCTCCTTGCATTTCTTGAACTACTTAACTGCGGTGATTTCTCAACCACTCCATAGACAGTTCTTCGCACACTTACTGCCGATTGGTAACGTGCAAATTGTAGGACACAAAATGCTGTCGCTACCTGGTTCGCCTCGATTTCCATTACCTACTGTCGGTGGTTCCCCTGTCGGCGTCTTTTAGAACTAACTTGCTGGTATCACATTTGTCTCTCACGTACCGTATCGTTTTCTGCGTAATGTTTAGCTATTAACCCATAGCGATTTTTCGGAATATATAACGGACTTAATGCACGGTTAATCTGACAACCTGTCAAATGCCTGGCAGTGCGTACGTGCAAGTGGATAGTCATTGAGGTTCTGGAAGGTATCGCAATAGGGCTGTGGAGACGTGCCGACTCCAGCGCAGTACCAACTGCGCTAGGTGTTTCGGTTGAGGATCCATGGTGCGAATAGCACCCTCGAGGTGGTACCACCAATTCTTGATCGGGTCCATTTCCGGGTGGGTTGGTGGCCAGGGGAATGTGATAAATCCATCCCACGTGCACTGCGAGCTGTTCGACACTTTTGTATACTGCTGTTATGCAGAGTAAACGGGTGGGCACGGCCTCCAAGGGTAGATGCACACTTGTGCTGATCCACTCTGACTCCAAGAATGACGGGATCACCCAACGAATGCCAAGAAAGTATTCCGCAGACTATAACGTTGCCTTCTCCTACCTGGACCTTCCTTTTCACTGTTACAGGACCGTGCGCCCTAAACGCCATCTGTCCAATGGAGAGAAAAACGCTACTCAATTAAAAAAAACATCTCTCAGCACTCAGTGGAGGCCCAGTTGCGGTATTTGCGTGCAAATACTAGCCTCCGCCTCTGATGAACAGCAGTCAGCGTTGGTGCATGAAACAGGCGTCTGGGTTCGCTGTACAGTCGTTGAGGAGACACTGTCGGCAGCCCATAGATTTATCTGTATGGTCATTTGGTCAACAGTTGCAGACATCTATTCGCCTCTACACATCTCCGCAGCCGTCGTTCATCTCTGTCATGCTTAGCCCGTAATGCATAACAGCTGCCTCGTCTCCGGTTTTGGATAGCACCATGTTGCAGCCGGGCGGAGTGACCGAGCGCTTCAGCCTGGAACCGCGCGACCACTACGGTCGCAGGTTCGAATCCTGCCACAGGCGTGAATGTGTGTAATGTCCTTAGGTTAGTTAGGTTAATGACCACAGATGTTTAAGTCCCATAGAGCTCAGAGCCATTTGAACCATTTGAACCAACCATTTTGCCATGCACGGTATAGCCGTAATGGCACGCGAACAGTTCACAAACTTAGCGTGCCGTAAATGTTTCCACACTCAGATAATTAGCCTGCATATTGTAAACCTGACTTGAAGATCTGGCTGCCAACCCGTGGAGAGCAATCACAAGTTTACTTTACGGTTTCCGCCGGTAGACGGACTCGTAATCAACGAGTCTTGATGTCGTTAAGTAATTAAAAATAGTATTGGTTAAAAACAGTCTTGGTTGCAATTTTAGTTTTTTATTTTTCAACGACGCGTTTCGCCTTATTTAGGCATCTTCAGGTTATCTTTTCTAGATGGACACGAGAGGCACCACGACCTGCATGATGCTTTTCCGTTAAGAGGAGCGAGTAACAGAGTTCTACCTGAGCCCCCATCTTACTCTGTTACTCGTTCCTGTGAACGGGAACGCGTTATGCAGGTCGTGGTGCCTCTCGCGTCCATCTAGAAAAGATAACCTGAAGACGCCTAAATAAGGCGAAACGCGTCGTTGAAAACTAAAAAACTAAAATTGCAGCCAAGACTGTTTTTAACCAATACTGTTAAGCACTGGTCCAGCTAGAAAAGATAATTGAAGATGCCTAAATAAGGCGAAACGTGTCGTTGGAAAATAAAAAACTAAAATTGCAACCAAGACTCTTTTAATCAGTACTGTTAATCACTGGTTTGCTGTATTTCACATAAGGATTGGAAGAATTTCTGTAATTAAAAATATCAGAAATGTGCTCGATTTCTTCCTTTCATTATCTTACGGGCTTTACCGTTCCCCTGTACAAGACCTGACAATGCTCGCACGCAGAGCGAGTAGGGCTGCTGCAGCACTTAAAATCACATTAAGCCCCGCCACATAACGACTGTTAGTTGTTTCGAGCCGTCGGGTGATTAAGAGATAATTGCACAGTCCCAAGCAGCCGGGGCCGCCGCACTCTGCAATAGAATATCTGCCGCTCCACAACAAGGGGCTCCCTGATTCATACTCACAGCAGGTGGCGAGCTGGGAAAGGTTATGCCGGTTCAACTACCATAACCGATCGTGACCCAGGGCAACCTCTATCGACATGCATTGATTCACAGATTGTGTAATGTACGTGCGTAGTGTTTTTCACACACAGACTCTATTTCACAGCTTAGCAAATGCCCAATCATTGTGTAAGTGGATATCGTGGAGTGACCGAAGCCGTTTCTTTCGATACCTTATCCGTTTACCCCCTGAGGCGTTGAAAGTTGCAGGAGTTCGGCTGGAGCGAGCGGATAAACTGTGCCGGAATCAAAGTTGTTCCCTTTAGCTTACGCTGGTTGTACACTGAATCTGCCTTCCATTCAATAGCCAATTACAAAATCTTGTCCTCCCTAAAAGAAGTGTTCTACTTAAGAACTGCTAGTTTTTTTAGAGGGTTGGATGGCTAGTGGGTGTACTGAGTGAGATCATGGTTAAATAAACACTGAGCACAAGCTCTCATTGCGGGGAAATAAACCAGCCTTACCTTCTCCGAGGGAAAGTACCAATTCATTCGTCATAACCGCTGTAGAGAAACCACGGAAAACCTGAATCACAGTGGTTGGATGGGATTCGAATCTCTGTATTGCCGAATTCAAAGCCCGTCCACACGTTTTATAAGCAATAAGAGACTAATGTGGGCAAACAAATGTAGCCTCGGACGTGTTTCTTGTTGTCTAAGATGCTTCTCTAGGCGGGTGTAAAATGATACTGCGCGACGGAAAATAATAAACGCTAAAATGAAGATTTCGCCCTGTCTGACTACCCCCTGAAGCAGATCTTTGGATCTCTTAATTCTATAAATTACAATCTAAACATAAATAAATGATGAAGGCAACTAATTCTACTAAATGGTAAACGTTCTTCTTGCTTATAAATTTATTATAGGTTGAAAAAAAAACATTTAGATTACAAAATTTACATTTCCTAAGTAAAATTACTAATCAATTACCCAACTCTGCCCCTTATTATGACTGCGCGGTCTAATATCAGTAACGCGAAATGGCTGACATCATCTACGTGCCAAACACTAGAAGACACTACTTTCAAAGATGATCTACGGTGGTATGGAACCTCAGTGGAAATAAACTCACGTGATCACAGCTGTTTAGCTTTTATAGCCCTAATAAGCCGAAGCAATTTGCGATATCACCGTACGTGCTGCGTCCGGTGTGTACTCGTCTGCAACGATGGAAGAACTCCAGACACAAATGAAGTCTTTCACTCACTAGGATGGCAGAAGGCGGTCCTCTTACTAATATAATCTAATACTGTTTTCTACTCCCTGTGCTCTACAGACGAGAAATGCGAACTCCCAGCCACAAGGAGGGAGTTTAGATAACGTCTCAACGTAAGTATAGGCAGAGGAAATGCTCTCAATTACTGAACGCTGTGTACTCAACGACAGCTTCCAACCTGGAGGTGAAGTCCAGAATCGTATAGGTTCGCAACAGTGCCTAACTGTTCTAACTATAAACTCTCATGCGAGCAAAGACAGCTAGTCAGTCTGTACCAAAAAAGCTGATACCGAGCGACCGTCACACATGGGCGCTCACAATGGAAGAGACCACGTCTCCCCAGCGCTGGATTCCCAGCAAGGCTCGCCCCCCCACCATCGTAATTCCGAAAACGAATTATATTCCCGGAATCACGGAATATTCTCCCTCTCTACGGGTTCTTCCAAACGCCGACCAGCCATATTTTATTCTTTTGTCGTTCAGCGCGGAAAGTTTGCCAGGAAAAACCTATACTCGCACAATGGTTCACTTCTGAGTAAATATCCTTGGAAATAACCCAGCCTGCATGGTTTCTGAGGTGCCGCTTCTCCGTTCCTCTCACCTGCGTCCAAGATTTTCAGCGTTCGGAAGTATTATCTGGTTATCCTTCCGGCCCTACTACAATAGCGGCCAGCCGTCACCCAGTTGTGCTCTAGAGGTCATGTGCCATGACGTCCGTCTAGCTACTTCCTGTGTTTAAGCGGGACCAACACCTGTGCGGGTCTTCCACCCACAGCTTGAGTTCTGCCTGCCGTTTCATCTCCACTGGCGGTCCAACCTCTACTAGTAAAGGCAATCGTTCATTACGCCGTTTTTATAATAAAGCTACTCCGTCACCTTTCATGCAATAAGTGTTAACAATTACTTACAAGACAAACGTGACAATGTCAGTCTCCTTTATTTATTCATATATACGATGTATAACATATCACATGATACCTAATTGTGTTTGTAGATCACGGCAAAGTAAGTGGATAAGTTCTTGTAAGGTGCGAAATTATAGCCACCTTACAGTTGCGTACACTGTTACTTGCACATTCGCGTTATATACTGCGCATGTACACATTTTCTGCGAAGGAAACTGTATGGTGTGCATTTAGGATCACTTTCAAACTTATCGTTTCATGTTCAGAACCAACAGAAATTTCCTCAGTCTCTCAGAAATACGCTCTTCAGGTCTACCTAACGTGATTTCACATTCGAGTTCACACATACTTGGCCTAAGAATGCTCCCTCAATGCAACGTAAGGTAAGCTCTGTAATTGTAAACAAGTGTTATCTGCATGCCATGCAAGATACGGCGCAAGGGTTCATTTACTCACTTTCAAGCTGTTAATCTGATATTTTTCAAAACACGATGATCAGTTTCGTTCCACGTTCCGCGTATATAGGACGATTCGGTGATGACGTGACAAACTTTCAGTGATGATGGAGAAGCCTAAATGTATCAATTAGCAGTCAGAGTCCCTGATTAGGAAAGAACCGGCTCGAAAGCTATAAACAAAAATTGTCCTGATACCTCTAACACTGGACCTCGCCTACTGCAAGCTCTTTGCTTTCCATATTTTGGGACGTAAAAACAAGAAAAAAGTTTCTAGTAAAGATGGGCTCGAAAACGCGTACTTTGAGAGCTACGAGCACTTGTTCAGTAGATGAGATTTGTTTCACAGTAGTACTTTAGAGCTCATCTTTACTAGATACTTCTCTTGTTTTGGTCCATACTATTAACTGTCAAAATATGGAAAGCAAAGAGCTTGCAGTAGAATAGCTCCACTGTCAGAGATATCAGAGCGATTGTCGCTTGTAACTTTTGACTCAGTCTTTCCGGACTGGGGTCTCTTACCTTAGGTTGTGAAACGTCCCCTTAGAAATATTATACATGACTGTGTTTAAACTGACACACAATATTTTTAGTGCAACGCAATCTGACTTTCAAAAATCCCTACAAAAGAATGGCCCTGAGTGACATTAACCTATACCTTTCACAAATCACTTACTTCACCAAAAATCTTCGTTACTCGAACTACTGCAATACAGCGAGCGCCACTACTGCCAGCTAAATAAAAGATTCAAACTACTGAAGGCACTAACTACTGATAGGCATAGTTAGCAAATGAAAGGTTTTGATAGAGAACAAACAATGTATTTACCTTACTAGTGTTCAAAAGTCATAATATGTCTAGCAGTTCATGACATCCAGTCTTACAAATTTCAAAACTCTGCCATTTCTCTCCCCACATCCACCACTTCTGGCTGCTCACCTCCAACTGCGCAAAGCTACATGCTGTTAACATCCAGCTGCCCAACACTACAATGGCGTTACCAATATAAAAACCTAAACAGCCTACATACAGTTGATGCATTTACCATTCACCATCAACACTGAAAATTTGTAACATTATCACGGAGTCACCCTGTATGTATGCAACCGTTATAGCCTAAGTATTTCTGCCTGGAATTTCTTTCATAGACACCAAGACATGTGGACGATGCTATTTACTGAGTAATTTAATTTATATGTGTTAGCTCTCTCTTTCCAGGCTATTTTAACACTGAAAGTGGGGCTGTTTTCACCATATGTAATGGAAAGTACATGAACTTGCTCACATAACTTAAACTTTTGTAAGCATATTCTAGTGTAGCCAGGGTGAAGGCTTAAAAAAAAAAAATAGTTGAAGTTCTCAAGTTCTTCTATGTGTGGATCTTTATGCAGCATGTTTAGTCCAAGGAATACATACGTATATACTGGAAGTATAGATATACACCAGATAAAGAAATTTTGGTTTTTTTATATATTAAGTTTGTAACTAAACAAACGTCAAGATTAAAGTAATCATTTTAAGCTATCTGATTTCTCCCATCTCATTTCCAGTTTTTTTACTAAGTAAATGACTGCCAAAGTTAAATGGCTATTTGTGAACTACATAAAAAAGGGATATATGAGTAACTGAATCAAAATAAATATAACAAGCTGTAAAACAACAGGTAAGAAGCAAATAAAATTAAAATACCGAAGTACATTGGTGCTATTCCAACACATTTCTGAGATTATTCATAGTCACGTTCTATAGCCGCGTCTATAGAGTCATATCATTTCCTTCTGCCGTATCTCTTGAAGAATGTTCTTCCTGGGGAACACTCGTGATGCTGTACCATTATTCTGAGCATTTCACGATCTTCCTCATCCCATCTGTGACCATGTCCTTTCTTTCTCCACTCACTCTTCTTACACCTATGGCACCTGCTGTCTGGGAATGGGAGATATTGCTGTACAACCCATTACAAAGTGGAGGGATGTAGTTCTACATCGCCAAAGATTTTTCCATGTCTCAGATTTTATTTCAAACTTATCTTGATGCAGAGACTGTAGAAGAGGTTTGGAGGGGTGACCCATATTGGGCCTCCTAAAATCCGCTTCTGTATAGTCAAGATCACGGTTTACGCAATACTTGAACTGCATTCTTAGAGGTCTTTCATTGCTGATTCAGATCCACATGTTATTCCTCCGGTGCATTGTGTTCTATCCAGCGTTTTTAGCAACTTTCTCCTTCGCTGTGGTAACCATGACTTCAATTGAATGAAAATTTATACGAAAAAAAACTTTGTTAGCCAGCTTCACTGCTTCCATCCTTTCTTAGGGAACAAATATATGTGAAGTGTTTCTTTTCCTTCCAGGGAGACCAAAATCGCATTCCATAGATATACAGTCCGGTTCAAGGACCATATGATCCATTTTGTCAATATGCTAATTTTACCTCAAAATGTACAAGCGGTATTGCACACCTGCCTTAAATATTGTTATAAGTACTCTTAAAATTATGCAGATTAGGCTATTTCTGTAATTTAAAAAGCTTGCATACCTGGATCTTCATTAAAGACAGCAGCATTGCTCTCGTGTCCGCAATTTTACCTGTACTAGTTGTCATCTAAATCCAGTCCAAACATAGGATTGGAGCTTAAACATTGTCATCACAGAGAGAGGCACTATGCAGAAAATCGTTTGTAGTTCTTGTACCCAGAAGATGTCCACAATTTAGCTTCCCAAATGTGCATTTAAATAATTTTCTTGTAAAATGTAACTTGAACCACTTGTGTTCTCAGACTCTCATATACCAACTCTGCCTTCCAAAACACTGTACTGGAAACCAAGTCCGTATTGAACACTGAACAGTTGATACTCTGTGCGTGCACTGTGCACGAACACAAATCAGTTAATGTGACGTGCTTGATGCAAGTAGAGCAATGAAGTGAGTCACATGTTGACATTACCTTCGTTCAATAGATACAAGAAACCACTGGAGGTGAACCTAAAATTACAACATTCTAACCAAAAGTAACTGTGAAGGTATTTTGGACATATCAAGTAACAATTGTGCTATTCTACTCTGGTCTCTTGCAGGAATTGAGGTCCCACGTGCTAAGTAAAAGGCACTCTTTGTTGCAATATTTATTGTTTAATAATGCGTTTCAAACTCTCAGCACATCCTCAGATTAACTGAAAAAGGGAGCGGAGGCCGCATTGGTCTGAATTAAAAGCCTTGGCGGCAGTCGCCTTGGTCCACATTAAAACCTTAGTCAAAAAAAGTTGAAGCGTAAAACGCAATTGTTGAACTGAATACAAAAATCAAAGCACCATTAGCAAACTTTCATGTAAAAAAAATATTTCAAGTAATGCTTGTACGTCCTACATCTGTACGAGTCCTGAGATTAATGTGATTATAAAGAGAAGTAGAAAATGAGTTCTTACGTGGAAATAAAGTGTTCCCGGACCCATATCTTTATAACATATATTATTCTTCTACCTGTGAGGTTTGTTTCCTGTAATTTTGGCCATACCTTTCGGTTACATTCCGTATTTTAACAAGTGGTAGCTTCTTAAATAGGAACCAAGTATGAATACTGGATTCGTGCTGACAAAGCTCATTGAAGTAAATACAAGTAAATATACATGGTGATTCGGGTGCCCTAATGATGTCGTTTCATGCAATTCACAGTGCTATATGTGAACTTCAAAAATCATGCACGGTATTTTCAGTTTCTCTTGCTTGGTACATACAAACTATCAGTATCACAGAAAAAAAATGAACAGAACATTCTTCAGAACATTTAATGTAGCTAAATGTCTATACTGGGATACGTTTTCTGTGGAGGCTATGGTTTTCGAATTATTCAAGAAAAACTTACAAATGTGACAGCCAAAGGCATCTCCATCCCCACACACATCCCTCATCAGTCAGAATTTCTAGTACGTTGTTCATAGCACTCCCTCCTACTACTGTATAAAGCTTTTGAGCTACACAAACTATTCAAGACATTCCACCTTCTTTTGGTCTTTATTGCGTAAGGTGGCGTCGTCTACTGACCTTCATTTCTTACATATTCCGTCCTCACAATCGTACTCTGCACATCAAGATGCTTCATTCGAACCCAAACTCGATAATGCAGAGTCAATTTTGTACGAATTCATGTAATTGATATCCAAATTTAATAAGTAAATCGCAAGTGCGCACTGAGGTTCAGAAAAGTCGAGGATGGCGTACACAACATGACAGCCACAGGAATTTTCGTTCTAAAGAGGAAACTGGGAAGACTGTTCCTTCAGAGGGCTGGGTCAACAACATACCCACTTCAGCCGAAGCGACCACCCAGGGAGAAGACAGCTTTTGCCGGAGCGAAGGGATAACGACCCCCGTGTTCGACTTAAAAGCAGATTTCGCTACATTGTGTGGGAGCGCCCAGAAGATGCATTTTTTCACAGATCGACTGCGTAGTTCTCACAGGAGGACAATATACACCTAATGGAGATGCTACAGATTTCCACATTGGTCGACTTAAACGAAACGTCATTCTCCCGTTTAAAAGAGCAACGCTGATTGGTGGACTATTTCTGATGCAAAGAGTCAGAGGAGTGAGGGAAGGCAGCGAATGATATACCCTTGCAACTTTTCCAGAAAAAGGGGCTGTTCCGTTGTCGCTTTTGGAGCAGGAACATGTAACGAGAGCGAGTGTGCTCGTACATGTACGCAAAGAGCGAGGAGCAAAGCCTCTCCTCAGTACTTGACTGGGAGAGCACCTCTGTCATTAGCGAATCAGAGTGAAACTCTACATTGAGACACTCGCAATTAAGCGTTGTTCACTGTGTTGGCCAGCACACTTATTGTACAGTGTGAACACGGACAGAATACTAGTTAAACACCTGCGAGAGAGTATTGAATAGCAACTCGGTGGACTGGTTATCTGACCTGTATACCACGCCAATAGTTAGACTATGGGCGGATAGGAGTCCTTCACTTCATCAAGGCGTAGGAAGAGTTTTACTGGCGAATGGCAGTCCAGATAGAAACAGATACTTGCGTTATTTGTCAGCAGTGAGTGACGCAGGCAGCAGTTGTCGCAGCTCATGATATTGTGGGCTACAGCGTATGCGAGCCCCATCATTCCTCCCTAACAGTACACTCCACTACATTTGTGTAGGCACGGCTCTCAGCCATTCTGCCGAGTAAATAACACTCTTAAAGAAAACGGAGAAAAGAACCTTTCCACGCCTTGTAAAATAATAGCATTCCTATCCATAAGAGGCAATCTGCTATTCCAAAAAGAACCCGGAAATTTATTATCATTTTATAAGAAAAAGTTTCACTTGATTTCCCAGAATTTTTTGTAATAAATAATATTTTTTGTTCGTTTAATGTTTTTCTTACACTAACTAGCAATACTCCCGTACCCAAGTATCCCACTAGTTACGTAAGAATATACTAAATATTTTTGTGTTTTTCTTTACAGTAGACGACTCCAGAAGATATTTATTGCTGAATGTTTTTCAAGCAGTTCTTGTTGGTACATTAGGAGCGTCTGTCTGACTTCTGTAGTAGTGTAAGGTGGAATTGTTCCTTCCAGGAGCCAAAGGGTACTTGCTGGATCAATCCATTGCGCAATTTGACAGAATAAAACCCAAACACTTACAATTGGTTAGGCTATTACGCCACCAGCACAGTCAGCTATTTCATTAACATGATTAATTTAAACGTGCACGGGAGAGCAATGAAAGCAAAACGACTTTTGTAAACGTTACGTTAAAACTAACAACGTTGACAATTTGATACTTTATTTTGAGCTGTTAAAATTCACAAAATTGTTAGGTAAGATTAACATGACCGTCGATTTTACGATTTGTAAGTGCTCGACTAAGCCAGTGGTTTAATAAGGCTAGTCAATGAAGACCAATAAAGGTCGCGTGTGGGAAGTAATTCGTGTACTAGAAAATTTTTTACAGTGCTCTGAGGGAGCACCATAAACAACATACTAGAAATCCTGACAGGTGGAGGCTGAGTGTGAGAGTGGGGTAAATTTGAAGGTAATTTTTGTACGTTTTCCTACAATAACTCAAAACTGTGGCCTGTAGCGAAAATGAATACCAGTGCAAAGTTTACCTACACTAGATTTCCTACAAAAGAGTCCTTGTCATTTTTCTCTGAAGGACCGATAGTTTGGACGTAGGGAGCGGGAGAATACGAAAATCTCGCGTATGGCTTCTAAAGGCCAGGTATAACATTGCGGCTTGCGTGAAACAACATCGGTAGGGGCACCTGAATCGTCCTGTGTAGGTACGGAATGAGACGGATAATTTCAAGTAGTTTTACACAGTGGCCGAAAATGTCCGTTATGTCACACGACAATAAAGGCTAAAATTTTAGGTTATGCTGGAGAAAGGACATTACTTCTAAAACAGTGGATTAGAAATGTATCGAGTCCTCGCAGTCGATGTCTGATTTACGAAAAGAGCGGAGAATTCGTGAGCACTGTGTCACAATCTGCTCGTCACACGCTCTCCTGGATCTGAGCGTCATAGATTAATATTTCCAGTTTCCGGAAGGCGAGCAGCTGGGAGCGCTCCTTATGTTTTATTCAGGGAGCGCGACTGGTGGTACGGCCTGTGTGGGCTCTCATCACGCATCTGTCTCAGAGGTGACCGCAGGCATACGTCACGCCTACCCCAGCCAACGCCGCCGTGCCAGAGAGCTGTCGGCAGTACTTTACAGCCGACAAACAGCGGCCAGCAACCGCGCTAGCAGTGATTTACCGCCGACCGGTGCCCCAGAACTCATCACACGACGCAGCAGCCGAGAGGAATCTCTATGCGTTCGCAAGGGGTGCACTGAATCGGTAATGCCGTCCTCAATATTTTTTTCCCCTTCTGGCGTAACCTATGGATACGAAAGTAAGAAGCAGCAGCATTTCTGCCAACGGACGGTGAGTATTACAGCGTGCACCGCACGTCCACAGGTAAGTACCTACACTACTGGCCATTAAAATTCCTACACCACGAAGATGACGTGCTACAGACGCGAAATTTAACCGACAGGAAGAACATGCTGTGATATGCAAATGATTTCAGAGCATTCACACAAGGTTGGCGCTGGTGGCGACACCTACAACGTGCTGACATGAGGAGAGTTTCCAACCGATTTCTCATACACAAACAGCAGTTGACAGGCGTTGCCTGCTGAAACGTTGTTGTGATGCCTCGTGTAAGGAGGAGAAATGCGTACCATCACGTTTCCGACTTTGATAAAGGTCGGATTTTAGCCTATCGCGACATTGCTGCTCGCGTTGGTCGAGCTACCGAGATCCAATGACTGTTATGGGATCGGTGGGTTCAGGAGGGTAATACGGAACGCCGTGCTGGATCCCAACGGACTCGTATCACTAGCAGTCGAGATGAAAGGCATCTTATCAGCATGGCTGTAACGGATCGTGCAGCCACGTCTCGATCCCTGAGTCAACAGATGGGGACGTTTGCAAGACAACAACCATCTGCACGAACAGTTCGACGACGTTTGCAGCAGCTCGGAGACCATGGCTGCCGTTACCTTTGACGCTGCATCACAGACAGGAGCGCCTGCGATTGTGTACTCATCGACGAACCTGGGTGCACGAATGGCAAAACATCATTTTTTCGGATGAATCCAGGGTCTGTTTACGGCATCATGATGGTCGCATCCGTGTTTGGCGACATCGCGGTGAACGCACATTGGAAGCGTGTATTCGTCATCGCCATACTGGCGTATCACCCGGCGTGATGGTATGGAGTGCCATTGGTTACACGTCTCGGTCACCTCTTGTTCGCACTGACGGCACTTTGAACAGTGGACGTTACATTTCAGATGTGTTACGACCCGTGGCTCTACCCTTCATTCGATCTCTATGAAACCCTACATTTCAGTAGGATAAAGCACGACCGCATGTTGCAGGTCCTGTATGGGCCTTTCTGGATACAGAAAATGTTCGACTGCTGCCCTGGCCAGCACATTCTCCAGATCTCTCTCCAATTGAAAACGTCTGGTCAATGGTGGCCGAGCAACTGGCTCGTCACAATACCCCAGTCACTACTCTTGATGAACTGTGGTATCGTGTTGAAGCTGCTTGGGCAGCTGTACCTGTACACGCCATCCAAGCTGTGTTTGGCTCAATGCCCAGGCGTATCAAGGCCGTTATTACGGCCAGAGGTGGTTGTTCTGGGTACTGATTTCTCAGGATCTATGCACCGAAATCGCGTATCAGTTCTCGTGTTTGTCCAATGAATACCCGTTTATGATCTGCATTTCTTCTTGGTGTAACAATTTTAATGGCCAGTAGCGTATTTGCACGTCGCTTCGTTGTGTTCACCAAAGCGCGCGCTAAAGCGTACGGGAGAAGTCGCCTGTGGTTAAACGTCCCACGAAGCACACGTCATTTGGGGAGACCGGGCAGACTTACGAACGGAGCACTTTTGCGCAGACTGTTTTCCACGGTAATGTTTCTTGCTAGAGCGTTACTGGTAATGGAAGATTGGTACAGCCATCTACTGAGGATTCCCACAGCACCAGTTGAGAGAACCTCTTAGGCCGGAGAACATATTTGTGTTTTTGTGCAAGGTGAGTAAATCTGCATACTCGAATGTCGAAGCTCCTAGGGAAAATACCTTTTAGAATTCAGAATAGATAAAATTATGTTTGTTTACAGGATATTATTAACGATGTACAAGGGCTATTTGCGAGGCGAGGTCCAGTTCGTCGCAAAATGGAGACCACAGTGAAAATAAGAAATGTTTTATTTGCAACAATTAGCTGCACTTTAGAGCTGCTTCTCTACATAGTCGCCGCTCTGGCTGAGACATCTGTCGTAGCATTGTACCAGCTTTGCAATACCCTCGTCAAAGATGGCAGCCGCCTGTGCTTTTTACCAATTCTGTACGCTGATCTGCAGCTTGTCGTCTGTGCCAAAACGTTGTCTTCATAGCCAGCTACCCAGGCGAACTGAGGTGAAATTGAGAGGGAGCCAATTCTGGGCTGCATGGTGGATGTTCAAAAACTTTCCATCGATAACCCTGCAGGAGCGTCCTCATTAGCACTATAGTCCGCGGGCGCAAATTGTCACGAGAAGGGAAATGCAAGATAGTTACGTTGTGTGGGCTACACGGAATCAGGCGAAATCTCTCACCAGGCCCTCGTACCTGGTGGGATACATTATTTTCTAGGCGCTTTTACGTGATCACAATGCGCTCAGGACTGAAAAGAGCGACGCGACGCTATATACGAGACCCTGTCCAACACATCTATGGAAAGTTTCATCGTATTTTCACCGCGGTTTCCATTTCGCGATCGATCAGGCCTAAATTTCAGAACACGGTGTTTGGGTACGTTTACGCAGTTCTGTTGGGGAACGTTTTCGCACTATTTTTCTTTGCCATCCTGACTGATACATCAATCAAGGAAACTTCAAGAAAACGGAACTGCGCTGTTGTTACGGTGGCAGGTTCGAATCCTGCCTCCGGCATGGATATATGTGATGTCCATAGGTTAGTTAGGTTTAAGTAGTTCTAAGTCTAGGGAACTGATGACCTCAGATGTCAAGTCCCATAGTGCTCAGAGCCATTTGACCTTTTTTTTTCTTCAAGACAACAGCAGCTGGAGACGCAGTCTAAGAAATTGAAGAAACAGAAGAATAAAAGGTAGAAGTTGCTAGAAAATCTTTTTGAACCTAATGAATTTCAAGCAGAATAATTAATCCTATGAGAGCAAGAACCGATAAGGACAAGGTATTGTTAAAATCGAGAACAAGGAAAAACGGGGATAGGCCTACTTCTGATGTTGTCATCAGTGTTCTCCCGAAAGTTAGGTTTTCAAATGGTAGCTCTCCATACTCTCGCGTCTTCTGTCACCCTCTTCAGGTCCACGTAATTTGCGCTTCCCTTTGTGTCCATTCTTTGTATCTCCTCCTTCCTCCCAATCTCATCACACAAACTAGTCCTTCGAAGGCGTCTGTTAGCAAGCAATCCCATTTCAACGAAAGTCTCATCGAGTTATTCTTCCTTTCTCGTATAACGTGTAGCAGTCTAATGAAGAGGATAAAAATGGTATTTGTACTTACTGCATGAAGTGGTACAAACAAACAGAAAGACGACAAGAATAGGTCCAGTGCCTTGGATGTAAAAGGCAGCCTCGCGACAGTTGTGCCACAGTAAACACTTCACCTTTTGTCCGCATAAATTGCAGCTCCGATAATGATGATGTACATGTCTTTAATTAACATTCAAACTTAGGGGCCATACTGTGTTAACAAGTGGAAGTTTCCCAAAAGAATTTTTTACTGGCAGTAGTTTATTTTATTTTTATTAAGTTAATTGCTGTGAGTAATCCTGTAATTTGGTTTATTGTCTACGAAGCATATGTTGAAAGTTTTAGTAGTGTGTTTTGTAAAGGCCACACTGCCGAAGCCTTCCATACACCGTTTGCCCCAATAATACGTCCAGTGGATGCTGCGAGGTCAGATGAAAGTTGCTGTGTGGTACTAAGGCGATACCTTTGTGTGCTGACAGCCATATAACGGTGCTGTCTTTCTGATGTCACACTTGGTCGGCCCTACCCTTGTCTTTGGGATACCGTTTCGGTCTCTATAAACTGGAGCCACATCCGAAAAACTTTACGACTTTCCTGCTTCAGTTATTCCTATGGCCCTTCACAGCAGGGAGTCTGGTAGACGTTTTCTCTGCGCCATACTATACCGCTTGTGACTGTGTACACAGCGGTGGTGGATGTGCCACTATCTGGCAAACACAACTGCATTTGATAGATGCCCTAATGCAATCATTGGCGTGGTTGCCCGTTGACCAGAGTGTCATAACCTATGCAGAAAATGACCGTAGGGACACCTGTTGACAGTCTGTATGATCATATTGAGAATTAGACACAGGATGGGGAAATAGCCGTTTGTGGTTTCATTTTGGACACCAGTGTATTACAGGCGGAAGTTATAACGAATGCAAAAAAAATACTATTAATAATGAATAAACAAATTATGAGCAGAATATGGTGTCTTAACTACTGACATTTGCCTGCATTAACACTATTTCATTTCAGTTTACTAACTGTTCTTGTTGACAACTTACCCAATTTCTTTGCACATCCCGCTTCTCGTCACTGTGTTTTAAATTCTGGATTCATCATCTCCTATATATAGGTTGACTATAATCAAAAGTATAGACAGAGTTCTATGTAAAGCGGAACTGAGTATTAGATGTCACGAAAGGTGGAACCGTCTGTATGTACCGGGCGGAGTTGTTTGTTGTTGGGAGAGGAGCAGGAGCAGGGGAGCTCAGGGACTTCGAATGGCGACATTTCATTATATACCACTTGAGTAACAATCCCACCAGGGACATTTCAACCTTCCTAAAGCCACCAAAATCGGTTGTTTGTTATGCGAGTGTCGCTGGAAATCGGAAGGAAGAACCACAGCAAAAACAAGACCAGGAAAAACTCATGCGCTGACAGACAGTGACTGTAAAGCATTTAGGGATTGATTGTAAAAGTCCGCATGAAATCAGCGGCCACTCCAGCTGGCGCAGTGTGCTTAAGGAGTTAAGAAGGATGGTACAGAATGGTCGACCAGTTCCTCATGAGCCACAGACTCCTGTAGTCAGTGCTGAGCTAAGCTTCTGGTTATGTGAGAGGCTACGCCACCGGACAGTGGATGACTGCAGCGGAGTCACTTCCAGAGCTGAATCATTCCGAGTCCTCTGGCAGTCCGGTGGAAGTGTTGGGGTGTAACGAGTGACTGGAGAAGTTTAGCTGTCATCGTAAGTAGTTCCAACAGTGAAGCACGGAGTACGTGGTTCTAAAGTATGGGGAAGCCCTTTATGGTTAGGGTTGTAGTCGTACATCCCATGCCTTAAATGAGAGGTATCACGTCTTTGAATACATGTGTCAGAGAAAAGACGTTCGTGACCGAGAGTGGTCGATAAGTAGTGAGCAACCCACTGTTGGGAGGTGTTTTAAATCGTAGGTGCTCATACCAGAGCTAATGATCCAGTGACTGTACGGTAGTGGATAGCAGCCAGACGGCCCTACCTGCTGAGGTGGAAATAGGAGTTCCATGGAGCGGGCGGCGCTGAAGAATGAGCTCCAGGGAAATCTAACAACAGGAAATGTCAAAGGCAATAAACGTATTGTAATTCTTAATTATCAAGTTGAATATCAGATCTGTTGTGCAGGCAGTATAGAGAAGTAGTATACGAGTTGGTAGCTGTCCTCATTTATCATGTATTCAGTCGTAATTTTGAAGATAATATAAGAAAGTGAATTGAAACTCATTTCTGTTTTATGGGATGAAGTGAACGAGAACGAGAAGTTAGACTGTCAGCAACTTTATCTGTAGCCTGTAATGAGGCGAATTCTGAGCCGAGTTGAAGGAAGAAGACTAGCTGGATCCGGATTAATAATACTTGATGGCGACCGAATATTCAGTCAGCAACATTCATTGTACATAAAAGGAGTGTTCAGGTGACAACTTATTTGTTTGGTGCATGAGGTGAAGAATAACAGACTTCCACGCAGCCCAAACCAACATGAAACACTTCAGGGTGTGGTCCCCATGTTGCACTACGGGGACTGCGAAAGGATATAGACAAGTCCTACAGCATTGTGAACCATGCATGTACAGTAGAGAAAAAGTGGAGAGCCGATGGTTGTTTCGGAATGTCAATGCACCCTGGCACACAGCAGCGCCTGTGAGGCATCGGTTTGTGGACAATAACATTTCCGAAATGAACTGGCCTGCCCAGAGTCCCGACGTCCTGTCCCCAGTGACCAAAATTACTATCTTTTCTGGTTTCCGTATTCTGAGGACGAATGACTATTCCTCCACAGGTTCTGATACCACCATGCTTCAATTAAAAATTCACCTTGCCCGGTACTGAAACGCAATTTGCAGCTTTTTACTACGCTTTGTAACTGTTGTTCACCCGAGCTCTACCTAACTTGCAGCAATTGTTTCACTAGGCAGCAGCGTAGAACGCATTACACTTGTTCAGAGCCACGCGTGTCCCTAAGCGCTGGCGCACTACGCATTGCTCTCTGTCGGAAAACGCCTTCACTCTCTTGTCTCTGTCGAAAGGACAACGCATTGCGCCAGACGCATAACGTACTACGTGGCGCAAAATACCTGTTCCAGAGGAAAACCAGGCTTAAATGCTTCGGCTCCATCGGCAGCATCTGTTTAACATCGCATTCGCCTTCCACACGTGGGAAAAGACGTGTCTTCAGTTCCGTGCAACATGCACGGCGGGGATAGCGAATTTAGGCAGTCTGCGCATCTCTCCAGACTCGTTGTTGTGTGCTAAAAGAACGAATTAATATATACTAACAGGTGCACACACACTACAGTTCACCAGGAGTGGACTGGGTCCATTGGCTGGGCTGCAGCTAAGTGTGATGTGCTGAGAAATAGCAGGTCAGAGTAAAATACATTTAAGGCATTGGAGATTTTGTTCTGTGTAGATAGAGACGGCATCCTGAGGCGGTGAGAGCCGAAAGGCACTCGTTTTCGTATTCGTAATGCCGCCCTCGCGAGGGTCCTATTTCTGAACGTGATACATGGTAAACGCAGTTTCCAGTACGTTTGTGTGCTTATTTTCCCCCGGGGCAGCAGGTCAAGTGTTGAACTGTGGAGGTGTGGATGCAAAACTGACTATACCGACAGGCGTAGTCCACGTAGTGGTGCAGCTATGATCCTGCAGAAAACACGACGTGTTCGTGGGAAACCTGTTCGACGCAGAGAAAAAGCAATCAACACTCCTGATGTGTGTAAATATTAATGTATCACATACAAAAATCTCTGCACTCATATCCGTTACGCCCTGCATGTTTCAGACAGTTCTTTAGTTTTTACCTTCTTTCCTCCCTGCTCGAAGAACTCTCGTAAAGAAAGACCGCTGCAGACGATGTAACTAAGCATGGTGATCCTGCATAGAAAAGAGCAGTGTAGAAGAATCAAACGGAAGCCTCTCTGGATGCACGGCGTTAGCTGCACGTGTTAGTTCTTTTATCCTTCATTGTTAGGTAACAGCGGGCGTTACTTTAGCAGTTGTTATTAGTGTTAAGAAGCTGCGCAAGTTCAGAGCGGCCGGTTTCACAGTGCTTTGGCATGTAGATCAATTTAAGCACGTAATTTACCGGTTCCTGGCATGTACGATTTTTCATATCTTCTCTGGTGTTGTTAAACAAAAGTAGCTCAGGTTTTCTGGGAGGTCTTAGTCTATGAGGGCGTTCTGTAGACACTACGTTGTTTCTTCTGTCCGTCCAATCAAGTGTTCTCGCTATAATTTTTGATTTGTTTCGTTCTTCTTACAAGCCATTGACAACTCTGTTTGGTGGTATTTTTCATTTGGTATTTTTCATTCTGCTGTTATTCTATCATAGATTCCTGCCAATAACTTTCTCAAAATTTCCCATTCATAGATATGAAGTTTGATCTCTTCTGGTTTTGTTAGCGCCCAACTCTCTCAAGCGTATGCTAGAACAGCTATGGCAAGTGCCTTATACGAGGGCCGTTCAGTAAGTAATGTAACACATTTTTTTGATCAATTTCGGTTGGAGAAATGCGAAATATATTGTGAAACCTCTTGGATATTCCCGCTGCAACCCGTATAGTTTCATGAAGGTCCGATAGGTGGTGGCGCTATGCGTAGCCTTCCAAATGCCGTCTGTAAGGAAGGTGCGTTCATAGCAGAGAGCTGTCACTGAGTTTCTTTTGGTGGAAAACCAGCGTACTAGAGGTATTCGTAGGCGCTTGCAGAATTTTTACAGGGACTTGGTAGGGAACAAAAGCACGGTGAGTCGTAGTGCGAGAAGTCTGTCATCATCGCAACAAGGTCGCTCCATGCAGCTGTGATTCCTGCGATGTTGGAACGTGTAGACACTCTCATTCGGATCGCAAACAAACACCCCACTGCACAACTGCAGGTCACTGTTGGTAGTGCTGTCACACTCGTCCACCATTTGGGGTACTCAAAGGGATGTGCCCACTGGTTTGTTGTGTTGGCACAAGAGCCAACACCGTGTTACTAGAGGACGCCGAAATGGACGCGTTTTAGCTCACGCAGGCTGGCGTGAGGAGGGAAGAACTATACTGACGTGAGTTCTGGAACATGACAAGGAGTTGGAATTCAGAAAGCGGTCGTAATTAGTTTGATACTTAACTTTAATCCATTAATGATGATCGTCGCTCTTGACGGTACATGATTCACAATATTATCTGTTCAGAATAGTAACTGAATATGGCGCCTTGCTAGGTCGTAGCAAATGACGTAGCTGAAGGCTATGCTAAACTGTCGTCTCGGCAAATGAGAGCGTATGTAGACAGTGAACCATCGCTAGCGAAGTCGGCTGCACAACTGGGGCGAGTGCTAAGGATTCTCTCTAGACTAGACCTGCCTTGTGGCGGCGCTCGGTCTGCAATGACTGACAGTGGCGACACGCGGGTCCGACGTATACTAACGGACCGCGGCCGATTTAAAGGCCACCACGTAGCAAGTGTGGTGTCTGGCGGTGACACCACAGGGTTCCTTGTCGCCTAACAGAAGACAGTCTTCTGTCAGCCGGCGAGGAATCCAGTGGAACCCTATGAAGGATGCTCTCAGCGGGAAGCAGTACGCGGATGATGGGGAGGTTATTGATGAATCAAGACTTTGTCTCTGACGTTGACTAGTAGAGTGATACCCTGAGGGCATATAGGCCCTCCCAGTAAGGTGACGTACGTCCGTCGTAGTCAACGCAGAGGATGTTCAAGTATAGAATTTTGTAGCCAAAAGAGTAGGGAGTAGTATGGTGTATTGTGTTCCTGAACAAAACCAATCTTCTTTGGGAAAGAAAAATGTGTTGCACTGCTTATTAAACGCGCACCGTATTTGTCTATCTTATTTGTAGATGGAAGTCCGTATATTTCTATGTCCAGCTTCATCTTTTTGTTGTCCTGCTGTTTCTTACTTCCTTGACATTGTTGTCTGTACTGAAAGCGTTTTAGGGTAGTATTTAGTGGTTGGCTCACGAAATACGAGGCCGACCGCTGTGGCCGAGCTGTTCTAGGCGCTTCAGTCCGGAACAGCGCGCCTGCTACGGTCACAGGTTCGAATCCTGCCTTGGGCATGGATGTGTGTGATGTCCTTAGGTTAGGTTTAAGTAGTTCTAAGTCTAGGGGACTGATGACCTCAGATGTTAAGTCCCACAAAGTCCCACGTTGTTGTTGGTTTGATGCAGCTCTCCATGCTACTCTATGCTGCGCAAGCTTCTTCATCTCCCAGTACCTACTGCAACCTACATCCTTCTGAACCTGCTTAGTGTATTCATCTCTTGGTCTCCCTCTACGATTTTTACCCTCCACGCTGCCCTCCAATATTAAACTGGTGATCCCTTGATGCCTCAGAACATGTCCTACCAACCGATCCCTTTTTCTAGTCAAGTTGTGCCACAAACTTCTCTTCTCCCCAATCCTATTCAATACTTCCTCATTAGTTAGGCGATCTACCCATCTAATCTTCAGCATTCTTCTGTAGCACCACATTTCAAAAGCTTCTATTCTATTCTTGTCCAAACTATTTATCGTCCATGTTTCACTTCCATACATGGTTACACTCCATACAAATACTTTCAGAAATGACTTCCTGACACATAAATCTATACTCGAGGTTAACAAATTTCTCTTCTTCAGAAACGCTTTCCTTGCCATTGCCAGTCTACATTATATATCCTCTCTACCTCGACCATCATCAGTTATTTTGCTCCCCAAATAGCAAAATTCCTTTACTACTTTAAGTGTCTCATTTCCTAATCTAATTCCCTCAGCATCACCCGACTTCATTCGACTACATTCCATTATCCTCGTTTTGCTTTTGTTGATGTTCATCTTATACCCTCCTTTCAAGACACTATCCATTCCATTCAACTGCTGTTCCAAGTCCTTTGCTGTCTCTGACAGAATTACAATGTCATCGGCGAACCTCAAGGTTTTTATTTCTTCCCCATGGATTTTAATACCTACTCCAAATTTTTCTTTTGTTTCCTTCACTGCTTGCTCAATATACAGATTGAATAACATCGGGGAAAGACTACAACCCTGTCTCACACCGTTCCTAACCACTGCTTCCCTTTCATGTCCCTCTACTCTTATAACTGCCATCTGGTTTCTGTACAAATTGTAAATAGCCTTTCGCTCCCTGCATTTTATCCCTGCCACCTTCAGAATTTGAAAGGGCATATTCCAGTCAACATTGTCAAAAGCTTTCTCCAAGTCTACAATTGCTAGAAACGGAGGTTTGCCTTTTCTTAATCTAGCTTCTAAGATAAGTAGTAGGGTCAGCATTGCCCCACGTGTTCCAACATTTCTACTGAATCCAAACTGATCTTCCCCGAGGTCGGCTTCTACTACTTTTTCCATTCGCCTGTAAAGAATCCGCGTTAGTAGTTTGCAGCTGTGACTTATTAAACTGATAGTTCGGTAGTTTTCACATTTGTCAACACCTGCTTTCTTTGGGATTGGGATTATTATACTCTTATTGAAGTCTGAGGGTATTTCGCCTGTCTCATACATCTTGCTCACCAGATGGTAGAGTTTCGTCAGGACTGGCTCTCCCAAGGCCGTCAGTAGTTCTACTGGAATGTTGTCTACTCCCGGGGCATTGTTTCGACTCAGGTCTTTCAGTGCTCTGTCAAACTCTTCACGCAGTATTATATCTCCCATTTCATCTTCATCTACATCCTCTTCCATTTCCGTAATTGCCATCTGGTTTCTGTACAAATTGTAAATAGCTTTTCGCTCCCTGTATTTTACTCCTGCCACCTGCAGAATTTGAAAGTCAGTATAAATTTGAAAACTTAATAAACCACGGAATAATATAGATAGAGAGGTAAAAATTGACACACACGCTTCGAATGACATGGTGTTTTATTAGAACCAAAAAAAATCACAAAATATCCGAAATATGGCACTAGACAGCAAAACTGCTACCGTGACTAGTGAGAGGTACGCCGATATGGTACAGAATCGCATCATCCCCAGCCTGGCTGATAAACATCTGCTGGAACGTACGATGGTTATACAGGATGGCGCTCCACCCCATATTGCTAGACACGTGAAAGATCTCTTGCGCGCGTCGTTTGGTGATGATCGTGTGCTCAGCCGCCACTTTCGTCATGCTTGGCCTCCCAGGTCCCCAGAGCTCAGTCCGTGCGATTATTAGCTTTGGGGTTACCTGAAGTCGCAAGTGTATCGTGATCGACCGACATCTCTAGGGATGCTGAAAGACAACATCCGACGCCAGTGCCTCACCATAACTCCGGACATGCTTTACAGTGCTGTTCACAACATTATTCCTCGACTACAGCTATTGTTGATCAATGATGGTGGACATATTGAGCATTTCCTGTAAAGAACATCATCTTTGCTTTGTCTTACTTTGTTATGCTAATTATTGCTATTCTGATCAGATGGAGCGCCATCTGTCGGACATTTTTTGAACTTTTGTGTTTTTTTGGTTCTAATAAAACCCCATGTCATTCGAAGCATGTGTGCCAATTTGTACCTCTCTATCTACATTATTCCGTGATTTATTCAGTTTTCAAATTTATACTGACTTTTTGATCACCCGGTACTTAGAGCTAGTTGAACGAAATACGAGAAAAAGATTTAGACATCTTGTTAATATATAACCTTAAGAAATGTTGACATGCAGTGTAGTTACTGGCACGAAAGCATAGTGCTGGACGAGTATTCGACATTTCTCGTGTAGAAAGATTTCAGATGAGTGGGGAGGGGGGGGGGGGGCAAGTGACGACGGTGATAAAATTCAGGAACAGAGACAGGAAGTGCCCCTATATCTCGGAACTGCTATTCCCGACGTTAACGAACGAGAGAAAAAGTTGGAACGGACCACGAAATGGGTTCGCTCGGATAACAACGCCGTTGTCGTCATTGTTAACGTGACAGCAGGCGATAACGCGCAGTGATTCATGGCCTGATAGGCGAGGAAGCCCTTCCTGTGGCTGCGGCCTCACCATCTGGTGAGCAGCGGCGACCGCCACACGTTTCCCGTCGGAAGAGATCGGTCGCTCAGGACGCTCGAGACACTATAACCTCACATTACTGAATCAAATGTGTGCCTATCGTGTTGCTGAAAGCGACAGGAATTGCAGTTCACCTGCCGAGCTATTAACATACGCTGATGACAAGGGGAAAGACGAATAACGAAGTCTTAACCGATTGCTATGAAAATGACATACCATCAGTCAAGTAAATACTTGTAGATGAAGGAAAATATGTAAAAGAAGCAACGCAAAATAATAGTTCGAATGGCTCTGAGCACTATGCGACTTAACGTCTGAGGTCATCAGTCGCCTAGAATTTAGAACTAATTAAACCTAACTAACTTAAGGACATCACACACATCCATGCCCGAGGCAGGATTCGAACCTGCGACCGTAGCGGTCGCTCGGTTCCTGTAGCGCCTAGAATCGCACGGCCACTCCGGCCGGCAAGCAACGCATAAATGAAAGGTAATTGGTACCTGGCGGATAGAGTGATATACTTTACTGTTAATAACCGGTGAACTTTCACTAGAATTGTCCATTCTTACAGTATTTAAGACAGTAAAATGAAGCACTGAGAATGGATGTTAACTTGTGCGACGTGATTTAACCACTCCACAGAGACTTATCGGGATGATGGTGTTTTAAAAACACTGTACGCTTTCTATAAAAAGTATTGTCTTGCATGAGAAAACTGAGTATGTTGATTTCAAACATTTTCTCCTCCAGTAACATATACTTTAAGTATCGTGTTCAGTTGCTGAGTGAAACTGCTAGTCAGCTCTGTGTTGCGCATGTGAACAATGTCGTGAAATAGAACTCTAAACTTCATGCAAAATTTGAAATAAAGAAAATGAATCAAATTAAGCGCCAAAGGAAACTAATTGTGTACTCAATGAAAACTGTGTAACCAAAACTCAGTATCGAAGATCATTATGATCGTTGCGTGACAAGAAGTGCAGTGTTTGACTTGGCATATCCACATAGAGAAATTACACCTCTCCTCCGAAGAAAATAACTGTCTGAACTTACCAACGCTATTCACTGAAAATTAATCTGCTTGCAAGCACGACATCTGACAATCGTGACTACCCACTGTTTCCTCAAGAATGCAAGCTGAGATCTGTCCTGAAATAAAGGTAACTTACCTTTCGCTCAGCATGATGTCTTTGTGCGTGGAGTAGTGATGTTCTATAAAAACCAATACAAAGCAGCTAAAGGTAAGTAATCTACTCCAAATTTTTTTGTTTGTTAGAAAGAATCTGTAACTTCGTGTGGCGTAACTCTGATTATTGCCCAAAAGACTGCACAACATAAGAAGTCTCTGGCAATTACAAAATTCTCTCATTACAAATAAACTACAAATACACCTTTAAGATCCCTCCAATATCTCCACCGGTATAAAGAACAAGATAGTATTATAGATGAGTTTTCATGCCCGTAACAAAGTATTCTAGATACCTTCTCCCGGATTCACAGACAAAAGATCTCATTATCTGAAAACTTAAACTGCTCGCTAACAAGCCTCAAATCAGAATCCCCCAGCACTGCACAACTGACATACTTAACCACAGATAAAACTAAAAATAGAGTCAAGGATTTCTCTCGTTCGTTAACGTCGGGAATAGCAGTTCCGAGATATAGGGGCACTTCCTGTCTCTGGGCCTGAATTTTATCACCGTCGCCACTTGTCCCCCCCCCCCCCCTCTCATCAGAAATCTTTCTACACGAGAAATGTCGAATACTCGTCCAGCACTATGCTTTCGTGCCAGTAACTTCACTGCATGTCAACATTTCTTAAGGTTATATATTAACAAGATGTCTAAATCTTTTTCTCGTATTTCGTTCAACTAGCTCTAAGTACCGGGTGATCAAAAAGTCAGTATAAATTTGAAAACTGAATAAATCACGGAATAATGTAGATAGAGAGGTACAAATTGACACACATGCTTCGAATGACATGGGGTTTTATTAGAACCAAAAAAATACAAAAGTTCAGAAAATGTCCGACAGAGGGCGCTCCATCTGATCAGAATAGCAATAATTAGCATAACAAAGTAAGACAAAGCAAAGATGATGTTCTTTACAGGAAATGCTCAATATGTCCACCATCATTCACTACTCATACAGCGCGGTCATTCATTTTTGTCCCGGCACAATACAGCTGAAATATTTATGATAGCAGAAAACGTATGAGGACCTTACATTACCCCTTGCCCTGCAGAAGAATTTCATACAGGTTGACTAAGCTGCTGTAAGGCATTGAGAACGAAATTTTTGAAAATGCCAAAGAAGGGGGTACCATTAGTTACAATTATAGATAGTGAGGATTTAGATTACAAAATGTACAAAAATGTTCCGATTGGAGTTCTGCATACGAAGATTGTCTTTGTACAGGGAGGAAGCACACACACTATTTGCCGAGTTCTGTAGATTGTGCGTTAATTTTGCATCACTCATAATCGTCGAAGATTTTCTTTAATGACTCATGTAGTACTCCTGAGGGTAGTATGTGAATACAATTGAAGGTAAAATGCTGCATCTCTTACAACCAACAAGATGCTATTAACGTCTCTTGTCATTAATCTTGTGGCTAAGAAAAGTAATGCAACTAGCACAACACTGATACATTTCTTGAAGCACGATCACCGATGAGGTCGCTGACCCTGTAGTACTGAACACATAGGGGAGCAACGCAGATGAGAATGAAGAATGTCACATTGAGGCTTAGGGGCAGGCAGTAAAGCAACTGCATGTGCATCACTGACAAAACTCCGCAGATTGGTAGTAAATGTAGAATGAAATGTGAGCAGACTCAAGGAAGCAGTTTTACACTGACAGCTCATATGTCAAGTTGAAGTCTCGTAAACGCGAGCAGATTCATGGAAGCAGCTTCCCGCTGTCAACTCGTATGTCCAGTTGAAGTCTCGTAGATAAACTCAGTACTGCTATTTCTATTAAGTGTGTGTAGCTCTTATTTAAATTCCTGGCTATTCCACTGAATCTCTCATTAACAGTATAACATAAAAGTGTAAAGTGCACATGCAGTACCATCTCTCTAATCAATTACCTTATTCTTAGCACATATAGGAAATAGTGCAAAATCATTGCATGAAAATGTAAGATAAGATTATGTACAAAACATGAATATTTAGAGATTACAATAACCAATTTGATCAGAAAAACATCTACATACGAAAAGAATTACGCGGTATTCTGTTCCAAATACAATGCAGAGTTAATACAAGGAACAACTGACAAAACATCGTTATTTTCTAATGGCGGCAAATGACGATCAACCTGTACGAAAAATTTACTGTGAACAAGGTAATAAATCTTATGTTACAGAATATGTTTAGCTACTCATAGCTAACAATTAACATGTAGAACATAGAAACAGTTGTAATAAAAACATACACATGTAAACCATACACACAACTTAAGGGGACGAATATATGTGGACCAGAAGTGAAGAACAAACAGAGAAATGTACCATGGTTCTTTTTTTTTTTTTTTTTTTAGTCATCTCAGAGTAGCACTTGCAACCTACGTCCTCAATTACTTGCTTCACGTATTCCAATCTCTGTCTTCCTCTACAGTTTTTGCCCTTTACAGCTCCCTCTAGTACCATGGAAGTCATTCCCTCATGTCTTCGTAGGTGTCCTATCATCCTGTCCCTTCTCCTTATCAGTGTTTTCCACATATTCCTTTCCTCTCCGATTCTGCGTAGAACCTCCTCATTCCTTACCTTATCAGTCCACCTAATTTTCAACATTCGTCTATAGCACCACATCTCAAATGCTTCGATTCTCTTCTGTTCCGGTTTTCCCACAGTCCATGTTTCACTACCATACAATGCTGTACTCCAGACGTACATCCTCAGAAATTTCTTCCTCAAAATAAGGCCGGTATTTGATATTAGTAGACTTCTCTTGGCCAGAAATGCCTTTTTTGCCGTAGCGAGTCTGCTTTTGATGTCCTCCTTGCTCCGTCCGTCATTGGTTATTTTACTGCCGAGGTAGCCGAATTCCTTAACTTCATTGACTTCGTGACCATCAATCCTGATGTTAAGTTTCTCGCTGCTCTCATTTCTACTACTTCTCATTACCTTCGTCTTTCTCCGATTTACTCTGAAACCATACTGTGTACTCATTAGACTGTTCACTTTCACCCAGGATAGGAATGTCATCAGCGAATCGTATCATTGACATCCTTTCAAAAAAAATGGCTCTGAGCACTATGGGACTCAACTGCTGAGGTCATTAGTCCCCTAGAACTTAGAACTAGTTAAACCTAACTAACCTAAGGACATCACAAACATCCATGCCCGAAGCAGGATTCGAACCTGCGACCGTAGCGGTCTTGCGGTTCCAGACTGCAGCGCCTTTAACCGCACGGCCACTTCGGCCGGCGACATCCTTTCACCTTGTATTTTAATTCCACTCCTGAACCTTTCTTTTATTTCCATCATTGCTTCCTCGATGTACAGATTGAAGAGTAGGGGCGAAAGGCTACAGCCTTGTCTTACACCCTTCTTAATACGAGCACTTCGTTCCTGATCGTCCACTCTTATTATTCCCTCTTGGTTGTTGTACGTATTGTATATGACCCGTCTCTCCCTATAGCTTACCCCTACTTTTTTCAGAATCTCTAACAGCTTGCACCATTTTATATTGTCGAACGCTTTTTCGAGGTCGACAAATCCTATGAAAGTCTCTTGATTTTTCTTTAGCCTTGCTTCCATTATTAGCCGTAACGTCAGAATTGCCTCTCTCGTCCCTTTACTTTTCCTAAAGCCAAACTGATCGTCACCTAGCGCATTCTCAATTTTCTTTTCCATTATTCTGAATATTATTCTTGTAAGCAGCTTCGATGCTTGAGCTGTTAAGCTGATTGTGCGATAATTCTCGCACTTGTCAGCTCTTGCCGTCTTCGGAATTGTGTGGATGATGCTTTTCCGAAAGTCGATGGTATATCGCCAGACTCATATATTCTACACACCAACGTGAATAGTCGTTTTCTTGCCACTTCCTCCGATGATTTTAGAAATTCTGATGGAATGTTATCTATCCCTTCTGCCTTATTTGACCGTAAGTCCTCCAAAGCTCTTTTAAATTCCGATTCTAATACTGGGTCCCCTCTCTCTTCTAAATCGACTCCTGTTTCTTCTTCTATCACATCAGACAAATCTTCACCCTCTTAGAGGCTTTCAATGTATTCTTTCCACCTATCTGCTCTCTCCTCTGCATTTAACAGTGGAATTCCCGTTACACTCTCAATGTTACCACCGTTGATTTTAATGTCACCAAAGGTTGTTTTGACTTTCCTATATGCTGAGTCTGTCCTTCCGACAATCATATCTTTTTCGATGTCTTCACGTTTTTTATGCAGCCATTTCGTCTTAGCTTCCCTGCACTTCCTATTTATTTCATCCCTCAGCGACTTGCATTCCTGTATTCCTGATTTTCCCGGAATATGTCTGTACTTCCTCCTTTCATCAATCAACTGAAGTATTTCTTCTGTTACCCATGGTTTCTTCGCAGCTACCTACTTTGTACCTATGTTTTCCTTCCCAACTTCTGTGATGGCCCTTTTTAGAGACGTCCATTCCTCTTCAACTGTACTGGCTACTGCGCTATTCCTTATTTTTGTATCTATAGCGTTAGAGAACTTCAAACGTATCTCATCATTCCTTAGTACTTCCGTATCCCACTCCTTTGCGTATTGATTCTTCCTGACTAATGTCTTGAACTTCAGCCTACTCTTCATCACTACTATATTGTGATCTGAGTCTATATCTGCTCCTGGGTACGCCTTACAATCCAGTATCTGATTTCGGAATCTCTGTCTGACCATGATGTAATATAATTGAAATCTTCCCGTATCTCCCGGCCTTTTCCAGGTATACCTCCTCCTCTTGTGATTCTTGAACAGGGTATTCGCTATTACTAGCTGAAACTTGTTACAGAACTCAATTAGTCTTTCTCCTCTTTCATTCCTTGTCCCAAGCCCATATTCTCCTGTAACCTTTTCTTCTACTCCTTCCCCTACAACTGCATTCCAGTCGCCCATGACTATTATATTTTCGTCCCCCTTTACATACTGCATTACCCTTTCAATATCGTCATACACTTTCTCTATCTGTTCATCTTCAGCTTGCGACGTCGTCATGTATACCTGAACTATCGTTGTCGGTGTTGGTCTGCTGTCGATTCTGATTAGAACAACCCGGTCACTGAACTGTTCACAGTAACACACCCTCTGCCCTACCTTCCTATTCATAACGAATCCTACACCTGTTATACCATTTTCTGCTGCTGTTGATATTACCCGATACTCATCTGACCAGAAATCCTTGTCTTCCTTCCACTTCACTTCACTGACCCCTACTATATCTAGATTGAGCCTTTGCATTTCCCTTTTCAGATTTTCTAGTTTCCCTACCACATTCAAGCTTCTGACATTCCACGCCCCGACTCGTAGAACGTTATCCTTCCGTTGATTATTCAATCTTTTTCTCATGGTAACCTCCCGCTTGGCAGTCCCCTCCCGGAGATCCGAATGGGGGACTATTCCAGAATCTTTTGCCAATGGAGAGATCATCATGACACTTCTTCAATTACAGGCCACATGTCCTGTGGATACACGTTACGTGTCTTTAATGCAGTTGTTTCCATTGCCTTCTGTATCCTCATGTCGTTGATCATTGCTGATTCTTCCGCCTTTAGGGGCAATTTCCCACCCCTAGGACAGGAGAGTGCCCTGAACCTCTATCCGCTCCTCCGCCCTCTTTGAGAAGGCCGTTGGCAGAATGAGGCTGACTTCTTATGCCGGAAGTCTTCGGCCACCAATTCTGATTATTTATCGAAATTTAGGCAGTGGCGGGGATCGAACCCGGGACCGAAGACGTTTTGATTATGAATCAAAGACGCCACCCCTAGACCACGGGTCACCATGGTTCATGTAAAGTAAAAGGAAAGGGAATTACGTAGGCTTCAGAGTCAAAGTCACAGTCAGTCTATGAGATATTTTATCCTAGTGTCATGTACCACTCTAGTGTACTGGCCAGCTTTTTAACTTCTCTGCTGTACGCAAATTATACTTTCCCAGAAACCTCATATTTTTCTCATAATATCTTTTATCTCCATTCACTTGCCAAAACCATGATATTAGCGTAATGTTGTCCATGTCAATTTATCCACCAAAAACATTGTCAGCTTGCCTGCATTTCATTATCACCTCATCATAACTACATAATATAATTATTATTCAACCTGCCAATACTCATTTATATTTAAACATAACAATCAACATGATCTTTCTTCAAGATACCATATTTGCAGTTATATTTGAGCTGCCTAATCACACATTTAACTATTTTTCTCTATTTATTTCTTTCTTATTGGCGCATCTTTTAAATTTTGCTTCTCTTTCAATAATTTTTCATGATTAATTTATGTCATGAGATTTACCTCGTTTATAGCCTTTAACAGTAAATATTTATCCTAAGTGAGCTCTCATAAAACAATAGGCACCGCAATACACATACATTCACAAAAATATTTCATCAGAAAAGCAATGCAGCCAAATTCATTATCATAACCATGGCAAATATAACCATGACAAATATTTCATCACAAAGTCAATGCAGCAAAATATTTTATTCTATAGATATGCATTATGGTAAGTAACTAGTACACATTCTTAGATTAAGAGAAATCATACACAAAAGTTTCATCATAGGGGCAGTGCAGTAACTAAAGCAAATACGTCGTCACAAAAATGCAAGATACCAGTGTCATCACAAAATGCCAATAAGAAGCCAGTGTTAGGAAGTATGTTGGTGCATCAATAGTTCGTAATAGATGATTTCACATAAGGCAATAGCTATGTTAAGCAATAGTCATATTATACAACAAAATTAAAACATTTCACAATACTAATCTATGCTGTAGCAATAAAATTAATTACAAGCTAACAAGGAAAAAGAAAGAAAACATTCTAGATTATTACCAAACTGTTCATGAAAATAATCATTTTTCCAAAAAATACCTCCATAGTCTGATTAATGGTCTTATGATTCATGTTATTCATTTCCGCCTAGTGTCATCATAAAAACTTGTCGTCATTCAACGTGCAGTTGTGTCTCATAAATACGGAATATTCGCATAGTAGCCAAATTCATTTAAATGTGTATGTGTATATGTATATGTATGTCCACCATAATGTGACCTGAAGACAGAAAGGTTTGTAGTTAGTTACAAAAGAACAAAAGTATGTAATTCAACAAGATAATGCTCTCAAATGCCACATTCAGAAAAAAAATCGCAAAACATAATGAAGGACACAAATATGTCAGAGATGTATGCCATACCAATTGTGCCTGAGGACGCAAAAAACTTCACTTAAAAAGAAATAATTGCGTTACATTTTATTACATTGGTGTTATCATTTCAGATCTCTATTGAGCTATTAACCATATAACTGCTCATTATCTTCCTTTTACTACATGCAAGCTAGTGAAATAAATCCATGCAAAGAAAAATCAACTTCAACAAAACTAGGATGCCTTACATATGATCGAACTATTACCTATTCATTCCTCACATATCGTAATTTCTAACCATTGCATCTTCCTATCATATTATCATCATAAACAAACAAACCTTCAACATACTTATCGCTACTGTATCATCACCATAATAATTTCATAATACCCCATAACATGTAAATATTCAATAGTAAATACTCCCTGCTCTGTTTCATTACTCGATTCTTATACGAGCAACACTCCACAGTCACACTTCATAAATAACACTTACGAGCAAACAAACCTTCATTACTACAGAACTGGTCATGAGCAGAAAATGTCCACAACAATTCATATTATCTCTGACGCTGATAATTTCCTTCAAGCAACACCATCTTACCTTTAACAATCCGTAATTATTCTTTTAACTGGTAAAAAAATCCTTCATATGTTCGTAATTCATTAATACCACTAGCGTTTGCAAAAGTGTATTTCCATTTGAACAACACTGAGTTCAAATGGCTCTGAGCACTATGGGACTCAACTGCTGTGGTCATCAGTCCCCTAGAACTTAGAACTACTTAAACCGAACTAACCTAAGGACATCACACACATCCATGCCCGAGGCAGGATTCGAACCTGCGACCGTAGCAGCAGCGCGGCTCCGGACTGGAGCGCCTAGAACCGCACGGCCACCGCGGCCGGCAAATTTGAACAACACAACTGTAATTCAATAATCTGTATATCTCATCAGAAATCTTTCATTTTATAACTCGTGACTGCTACTGCTAAATGTAAAAATGATGGTGTTCAAAGCTGTACGCTTCGCCAATACGTGTTTCACTTCAAAAAATTTCGTATTGAGAAAAAATTTCACCGAAACTACGACAGCTGCTTTTGCGGGAGACAGGCAGTTTAACGTCGTGCTTAGGACGATCTGTGAGATGTCCCAGATGCTTCTTTAAGTACCTATTGTAGTAGTGGTATATTCTGTGCGATGTGACTTCGTTTACTGCCGGAATTGGATGTTACGGTTTTGTAGTGCATTGCTGTCACATAGAGTTACGTACGTGCCGCGGTCGAACTTATATGAAACGCCGCTAGTTGTTCTTTACATCTTTTCCTGACATGATCAGATATTCATAAATTGCAAGTAACTTTTCATTTCGTCATTTTTTTAAAAGGGTCGAATTTTGTTACTGTCACGAAATGCTTGAGATCGAAGTTCTCTGTTTGTCAGTATCGGAATGTTCTCTGTAGCAAGTACAATGCCTTGTTAATTATAGCTCACAAGCCACAAAAATTACTTTCAACATATTTACATTAGGATAGTACACTCCTGGAAATGGAAAAAAGAACACATTGACACCGGTGTGTCAGACCCACCATACTTGCTCCGGACACTGCGAGAGGGCTGTACAAGCAATGATCACACGCACGGCACAGCGGACACACCAGGAACCGCGGTGTTGGCCGTCGAATGGCGCTAGCTGCGCAGCAGTTGTGCACCGCCGCCGTCGGTGTCAGCCAGTTTGCCGTGGCATACGGAGCTCCATCGCAGTCTTTAACACTGGTAGCATGCCACGACAGCGTGGACGTGAACCGTATGTGCAGTTGACGGACTTTGAGCGAGGGCGTATAGTGGGCATGCGGGAGGCCGGGTGGACGTACCGCCGAATTGCTCAACACGTGGGGCGTGAGGTCTCCACAGTACATCGATGTTGTCGCCAGTGGTCGGCGGAAGGTGCACGTGCCCGTCGACCTGGGACCGGACCGCAGCGACGCACGGATGCACGCCAAGACCGTAGGATCCTACGCAGTGCCGTAGGGGACCGCATCGCCACTTCCCAGCAAATTAGGGACACTGTTGCTCCTGGGGTATCGGCGAGGACCATTCGCAACCGTCTCCATGAAGCTGGGCTACGGTCCCGCACACCGTTAGGCCGTCTTCCGTTCACGCCCCAACATCGTGCACCCCGCCTCCAGTGGTGTCGCGACAGGCGTGAATGGAGGGACGAATGGAGACGTGTCGTCTTCAGCGATGAGAGTCGCTTCTGCCTTGGTGCCAATGATGGTCGTATGCGTGTTTGGCGCCGTGCAGGTGAGTGCCACAATTAGGACTGCATACGACCGAGGCACACAGGGCCAACACCCGGCATCATGGTGTGGGGAGCGATCTCCTACACTGGCCGTACACCACTGGTGATCGTCGAGGGGACATTGAATAGTGCACGGTACATCCAAACCGTCATCGAACCCATCGTTCTACCATTCCTAGACCGGCAAGGGAACTTGCTGTTCCAACAGGACAATGCACGTCCGCATGTATCCCGTGCCACCCAACGTGCTCTAGAAGGTGTAAGTCAACTACCCTGGCCAGCAAGATCTCCGGATCTGTCCCCCATTGAGCATGTTTGGGACTGGATGCAGCGTCGTCTCACGCGGTCTGCACGTCCAGCACGAACGCTGGTCCAACTGAGGCGCCAGGTGGAAATGGCATGGCAAGCCGTTCCACAGGACTACATCCAGCATATCTACGATCGTCTCCATGGGAGAATAGCAGCCTGCATTGCTGCGAAAGGTGGATATACACTGTACTAGTGCCGACATTGTGCATGCTCTGTTGCCTGTGTCTATGTGCCTGTGGTTCTGTCAGTGTGATCATGTGATGTATCTGACCCCAGGAATGTGTCAATAAAGTTTCCCCTTCCTGGGACAATGAATTCACGGTGTTCTTATTTCAATTTCCAGGAGTGTAGAAGAAACTGCCTTGTATTTATCGACTAAAAAAGGGTAGTAAGAGAAGACGAGTGTACCAAGAAAAAATAATAAGCACTCGGCCCGGGGAGGTATCGTTCACCAATCGCTGTATGCAGGAAAGTGTAATGGATTCCCTACCTAAAATAAGAGTAACCCAGCGCTGCCACAACTGACTGACTAGCAAGTTAACAACAGAGTCAAGGATCTTATTCAATAGTTATGCATTGCGCTCATTCATCTGTGCTCCAGTACAGTAAGGATGAGTTATTTACAATAGCACAAGACATATGAGAACCTTACTACACTACTGTTTGTAATAAGTGAAACTCTCAGAAGCAGTGGTCTGCAACATGCTACGATAAAACGCTATGTAGGTCAGCGGCGCGCACATAGGTCCAACCAGCGCCGTCTTTCATGTGGCTGGACAGTTCTGCATTACGCAACGCTCAGTCGGTGCGGATCCGCCATAACAAGTGGTAACGTGTAACCGTGTGCTGTGACGTCACAGCGTGGAATATCGGTATGGGGGAGCGTACGAACGGGGCAGAATGAAAGGCCTCCGGTAAGCGGGTCTGTCGTTCCGTAACACTGCGGATCGCACGGGGCACGTAGCCTCAACAGTGGGGCGCACGTGGAACCAGTGGAGAGAAGAGGGCCGCTCACAGCGCCAAAAGGGTACTGGAAGACACAGTGTGACCACAGCGAGAGATGTCCGCCATTTTGTCGACGTCGCTGTAACAGACAGAATAACTTCGACTTCGTCCTCAGTGTTGGCGCGACGTTGGAGCTCTGCAGGGGGTGTGAACATGTCTGCGTCGACGATTCGACGCCGTCTTGCCGTCGTGTGCTTGACACGTATGCCATTGACCAGAACCCACCAGCGCCGCAGACTGCAATGGGCACGTGAACGCTGACACAGGCAAAATGACGTGTTTTTTGGACGAGTCCCGGTTCAACTTGACCTACAGTGATCGCCGCATACGCGTTCGACGCCGCCGTGGTGAACGCAATATGGCATCCTGTATTGTTGAGACCATAGCGGGTACACGCCAAGTACGGAGGTTTGGGACGGCACTGCCTGTAACACACAATCTCGCCTCGTACCTCTTGGGGGTAGCCTGAAGAGCCACCGTTACATGTGAGGTTTTAAAGCCCGAGAAAGTGGCCTTCCTACAGACCATTCCACATGTCATATTTCAGCAGGATAGCGGCCAACCACAAGCGGAGAGGAATGTGCAAGCCTTCTCTGAAGAACGGCAGATACCGTTGCTTCCCTGGCTTTTCCATTGGCCTGACATGTCGCCCATCGAATATATCTGGGGCACGGTACCCCCAAGAGGTACGAGGCGAGATTGTGTGTTACAGGCAGTGCGGTCCCAAACCTCCGTACTTGGCGTGTACCCGCTATGGTGTCAACAATACAGGATGCCATATTGCGTTCACCACGGCGGCGTCGAACGCGTATGCGGCGATCACTGAACGAACAAGTTTCCTACCTACCGTGCCCCAGATATATTCGATGGGCGACATGTCAGGCCAATGGAAAAGCCAGGGAAGCGATCACTCCGTACTGATCTTCCACAGTCACAGTGACTGCATCTCACGGTAGTTCTACTCCACACTGGATGTACAGGTCCGTAATGATAATCATTGGTGTAGTGTAATGTTCCTAATCGGTGGGATAAATTTTATTGTCATCACATCTCTCGGTCTTAGTGTTCCACCGTTTCAAAGCAGTAGTGTACATGATATACCCTTAGCTTAAACATTGTGGTTAGTGTTAAGTACATTAGTATGAATCTACGTGTTATACGGCTGGCGGCAATTTTGTGTTACGACATAGTGGTTTAGAGACTGTACCGTCGATCTTCCCCCTCCACACGATACAAGAAAGTGTAAGTTTCATTAAAAAAAAAAAAAAAGGAAATGGAAATGAGCGTTTGGCGTCATTGGCTGGGAGGCCCCTTGCGAGGCAGCACAGACCGCCTTGGTGCAGATCTTAGTACATTCGACGCCACATTGGGCGACGTTCGCGCCGGATGAGAATGAAATGATGGTGAATACAGCACAACACCCAGTCCCTGAGCGGAGAAGATCCCAACCCGCTCAGGAATCGAAACCGGGTCCGTAGGATAACAATCCATCACGCTGACCACTCAGCTATCAGGGCGGTCTAAGTTTCATCACATTAATAACAACAAAAACACTTTGTCTTCTGATATGACTCTGTAAAAGAACGTATGTCGTTTCTTCTGTTTCAAGGTACAAGCGTAAGGCGTGGCAGTGGCGGAAGGAACATTCTTCCTGTCAGCCGTCATTGCTAGCCTGCACTGGCGTCGAATCGGCGACTGTTTCCCAAAGAAGACATCCTGAAGAGACTTGCCCGACTCTGTGTTACTACTGACGACAAATGAAATTTGTAGCTTTGAATTGTAACAATATTATGAAAAGGGTAGCTCACTCACCATATGGCGGAGATGCAGAATCGCCGGTAGGCACAACAAAAACACTGTCACAAAATGACTTTCGAGCAACAGCGACCTTCTCAAGAATAGACAAGAGACAAAGAGTCTGGCTTTAGCTGCCAGAGACTGTGGTCATGTGTGTGTGAGTTGCGTTTGCGTGCGTGTGCGCGCGCGCGCGCGCGTGTGTGAGTGAGTGAGTGAGTGTGTGTGTGTGTGTGTGTGTGTGTGTGTGTGTGTGTGTTTTTCCTGTTTTTGAAAAGGGCTTTGTTGGCCGAAAGCACATTTTGCGACATTCTTCTTGTTGTGCTTAACTGCGACTCAACATCTACGCTATATTATGGTGAGTAGCAACTATCCTTTTCATAATATTGTTTCACTGCATCCTGGATTTTCCATTGTCTAACTTTGAATTGTAGTACATTAAAACAATCACACCTTGGCAACTACAATCATACAACTCAAAAATGCAATACTTGACAAAAATAGGTGTAAGTAATTGTATAAAACCTGTATTGGAGTGGCATAAATGTCCTTTAAATTTCAACTAAATAGTTTTGGCAGTGAGTTTCATTAGAATCTACACGTAGTAATTCGGACACGAAATCCTGTACTCGCCGAATGTGAGGCGTTGTCAGGTAAGTATTAATTGATTCCTTGATTTATGTCATTTTCCTTCATTTTTTAAAAACTTTTTGTTTTTGTTACGACCCTTAATGTAATATTTATGCCAGTTACCCACCCCAAACAGTTTATGTATTTTTTTTTTACTTACTGTAATAAAATGATACGACGGTCAAATCTCCATCAGCCTAAAGTAGCGCTTAATTTAAAATAACAAATGAAAAAAATTTGAAATTGTTTTATTAGGAATATACAAAAAGAAAAATTGTAATTTATGAAAATTAAAAAGCTTTAATAAGAAACATCAATTAGGTACAATTTAGGAAACACAAAAATATACCCTCAGAAATAGGCTGCACTTGCAGAGAAACTTAAGAAAGTCAATTGTAAGTAATGCAGCTCAGGAAATACTGCAAAATGCCAAAAACTGCCAAGTGCAGATGTGAAATGAAACCTGTCGACACCAACCACTGTTAGGAAAGAGGGAAGAAGCAGATTACCGATAAGCACGGAAGATGCTTTATAAGTAAAAGCGAAACACATCTGGTGTCAATCTTTTTAAGTATATTGCAGTCAGCTCAAGACGGATAACCTACAGTAACAGATGTTGGGGAAGCTGGCGACGCAAACAATCGTATTAGTTTTACGCATTTTGTTTTTCGAAAATGTGCCTTAAGCCGGTCATGTGCGCCACCTGGGTACTTGTTGCCGCACTGTACGAGGCACCAGTATCTCAGTTTGTCATAGTAATGTTTGTGTGCGCGCCTGTACAGACACTGTGGCGTGTGCGGCTCGTACCTCCGCTTTGAGAACGTAGTCCTACCTTGTACTGCCTCGGCGGAGCCGGCTGGTGTGCTCAAGGTGACATATGACAACCGGGGAAAAATTTTCCGCGACATATTTGCACTTTCTCGGTGTTATTCTGGCTGTTTCTCTCGTTTCACTAGGTCCACTTCACGGTTGCATGACCGATGGATTACATATCAAATTACCTTGGTCACTATTTTTAATTATACGTTTTTTATAATCGATTGATCACGTATCCAATCGCTTTTACGCAAGTTTTTACTACTTTTAGTTCACGTTGCGTAGCACTTTTCCTCCATTTGTATATGATTGATTAGTTTCTTCAGAAGGAGATTTTCACTCTGCAGCGGAGTGTGCAGAGAGTTTGGAAGGTAGGAGACGAGGTACTGGCAGCATTGAAGCTGTGAGGACGGGTCGTGAGTCGTGCTTGTTGAGCTCAGATGGTGCCGGCACGGTAGCTCAGCGTGTTCGGTGAGAAGGTTTAGCTACCCTCTCTAATAAAAAAACTGAGTAAACGGATGAACGAACAACCTGAACAAGTGTCATCGGACGTACGCCACGTACAAATTCGACGAACAATATAGAACAAACTCAGATTTTTTTTTAAGAAAGAAAAAGATGGTAGAGCACTTGAGCACTTGTCCGCGAAAGGCAAAGGTCCCGAGTTCGAGTCTCGATCCGGTTCAAAATGGTTCAAATGGCTCTGAGCACTATGGAACTGCTGTGGTCATCAATCCCCTAGAACTTAGAACTACTTAAACCTAACTAACCTAAGGACATCACACACATCCATGCCCGAGGCAGGATTCGAACCTGCGACCGTAGCGGTAGCTCGGTTCCAGACTGTAGCACCTAGAACCGCTTGGCCACTCCGGTCGACTCTCGGTCCGGCACACGATTTTAATCTGCCAGTTTCCTGTTTTTGTGGACAATCTGATGATGTCCCAAAAGGGCGAAACGCGCCATTGACATTAGCCACCAGCAACGACCGTATTTAATTACGTTTGCAAGTGTTCTTAGTTGGGTTATCGAAGTCAATCAATGTTCATTTTTACCCGTAATTATATTGAGATCTTCCATATCCGAAATTCACAACATGCCCCATGCACCTCTGAACCAGAGCGGATCCTGCATCTCCTCCTCCTTGCACAACTATTGAATACCGGTCGTTGTTTTTCGTGAGTTATAAATTGTTTAAATTAGTTCAAGGTTAGATAGGACGGACCTCACATTTTTCAGTGGAAAGCCTTAACTACCAAACTACAGCCAGGAGTATTCAGGCCGCAGCCTCAGTCTTTAAGTGAGCAAATTCCCGCCAAGTGCGCGAGATAGAGGTAGTAGCAGCGATCACTCTGCTTTTCGTATTTGATACTGCAACCCCTTTTACGACTGAAGTAGCAAGCGTTAAGTAGAGTTATTTGGAGACGCGCGCGCACTGTGTTGTCGGCGTCGGCCCCGAGCAGAGGAGGAGGAGGATCTGGAACGGTCGCAGCCGCCACTTGTCAGCCCCGCACAGCTCGCCTCCCAGCTGCAGCCACACTTGCGGGCCAGCTGGGCGCACGTGTGCCTCTGTCTGTTTCCGTATTCCGTGTCCCGGCGTAGCAGCTGCCAGCTGCCGCCAGCCGATAGCTACACGCATAGACAGATAGCCAGCCAGCCAGCACTGTGCCTTCCGCCCGCTGCGTACCGACACACGCTGCAGTAGGCGTCCAACTGGCTGCCCTACTGCGAGAACATTATGCGCCCCCTCCACCGACGCCCAAGGAAATGCGACATACACTCTGCGGATATAGCTGAAATTTATAGCGTCATTTGTGGTAGAAACTATGACTCTATCCGCTTTTGAGTCTATTACATAGGGCGGTCGGAAACAGTCTGGAAACCTTGAAGGATCTCTCTCTCTGCCTGCGTGGCATTACCCTGACATTATTTAAGAAATTTTTTCCTCGCTTTGGAGGTTCACGTCAATACCAACGATCACTACGTTACGCTGAGACATAGTTGTTAGAAAAACAATTAGCATTGAAGCTGGCCAAGCAGGCCTTTGCGAACCAAAAATTCGAGTCATCCGCCACCGCCACTGTCGGGCCTCACAGAAAGAAATCGCATGGGGTTAAGTCGGGAGAGCGTGGAGGCCATGACATGAATTGCTGATCATGATCTCCACCACGACCGATCCATCGGTTTTCCAATCTCATGTTTAAGAAATGCCAAACATCATGATGGAAGTGCGGTGGAGCACCATCCTGTTGAAAGATGAAGTCGGCGCTGTCGGTCTCCAGTTGTGGCATGAGCCAATTTTCCAGCATGTCCAGATACACGTGTCCTGTAACGTTTTTTTCGCAGAAGAAAAAGGGGCCGTAAACTTTAAACCGTGAGATTGCACAAAACACGTTAACTTTTGGGGAATTGCGAATTTGCTGCACGAATGCGTGAGGATTCTCTACCGCCCAGATTCGCACATTGTGTCTGTTCACTTCACCATTAAGAAAAAATGTTGCTTCATCACTGAAAACAAGTTTCACACTGAACGCATCCTCTTCCATGAGCTGTTGCAACCGCGCCGAAAATTCAAAGCGTTTGACTTTGTCATCGGGTGTCAGGGCTTGTAGCAATTGTAAACGGTAAGGCTTCTCCTTTAGCCTTTTCCGTAAGATTTTCCAAACCGTCGGCTGTGGTACGTTTAGCTCCCTGCTTGCTTTATTCGTCGACTTCCGTCGGCTACGCGTGATACTTGCCCGCACGCGTTAACCGTTTCTTCGCTCACTGCAGGCCGACCCGTTGATTTCCCCTTAGAGAGGCATCCATAAGCTTTAAACTGCGCATACCGTCGCCGAATGGAGTTAGCAGTTGGTGGATCTTTGTTGAACTTCGTCCTGAAGTGTCGTTGCACTGTTATGACTGACTGATGTGAGTGCATTTCAAGCACGACATACGCTTTCTCGGTTCCTGTCGCCATTTTGTCTCACTGCACTCTCGAGCGCTCTGGCGGCAGAAACCTGAAGTGCGGCTTCAGCCGAATAAAACTTTGAGTTTTTCTACGTGTCTGTAGTGTGTCAATGAATGGAGCTACAGTGAATTTATGAAATCGCTTCAATCATTTGTAATAGCCCTGTATATGCACGTACACACATGCATACTCCATTTTTATAATATGAATGGATATCTTTTATGGTGTTCTAGAGAGGAACCATTTATTTTGAACGTCTTTTTGTGTACAACTATTACCTGTACTAACATAACGTGTTATTGCGATCGTTTGCAGACTCGCTAGCTGTTATTTTCCTGAGTAGCGGTGTGTACATAGACCGGTCTCATCACCTGCGCCATGTGGTGGGGGCTGTTGGCTAAGTGAGACAAGCATCGGCATTCGCCGTTGAAACGCCGGAGTGACATAATCGCGAGTGCAGGGAGTGTCTGTTTCGAAACGTCGTCGAGACATCGGAAGTGTCCAAAACGCAGCACCTCTTGGAGCACCAGTGTTCGATTAAACTCTGCATAACTGAACAAGACCGGTACGGAAACGTTCGAAATGATTCAAGAGGCATATAAAGAATACGCCATATCACGTGCCATGGTTTTCATGTGGCACAGAGGTTCAAAGATGGCCACAAAGACTTGGAGGACGATGAACGCTCTGGAAGACCTTCAGCGATCAGAACAGACGAAAATCTGGCCAAAGAGAGTCAAGTTTTAAACAGTTTGAAGGATCGAGTCCTCCGAGACCGTTCCTCCATGACAATGCGACAGTTCACACTTGCTTCGCCATCACTGAAGTTTTGACCTGCTTCAACGTGGCAACGGTGCCACAGCCACCCTACAGCCCCGACCTCGCCCCCAGTGACTTCCTTTTGTTCCACTACATGAAGAGAGACCTGAAAGGGAAGTGGCCTGACAGCATTACAGCAGTGCAAAAGGTTTCGTCGAGGGTTTTGAACAGCACTCTGGTTAAAGAGTTCCAGGGAGCTTACCAGCAGTGGAAAATCTCGTCAGCAGCGGTGTCTGGATTCTCAAGGCACCTAGTTTGAAGAATTTTAGTCTGATGTATGAAAGTATACAATAAATTTTGTGTTCTGAAACCAGTCTTGAAACTTTATTTACACACCCTGTATGTGAGGCATTATTTCATGCGTTCTCCATCCAGTGAACTGCACGTCCCCTTCCACACAGTGATCGTTCACAGTGCAGCCTCCACCTCAACCGCTGGCCCTTCCCATACAGGTACGGACCAAGCTATTCTGAGGGCACTGTACATCTTGGAAAGTGCGAATAGTGGGGTAAAACCTTGTCCGATATCTCACAAGGTGATTCATTCTACCTACCAAAAGCGCACTGATAAGCCAGGCGATGAAAAGATTTTCATGCAGGAGATGAAATTTGACTCGTGATACATCGTCAGTCACCTTCATCCAACAATGATACACAGCTGTACTGTCAGGATTTTTGCCTTGAACAATGGTTTTCAGTCCTGGCATCAGCATACTTTGGGGGTCGCCCTCACTTATAGAGAACGTGGTGCATCAAAGAGGGGAGGCAGGGGGGATGTGGGGGGTTGTAACTAAAAGGAGGTGCCAGGGAGTGAGAAAAGGCCTAGTTAACTTTCTGTGATAGCTTTTTTTATTGTCTTTTCAATTACTGACAGTTCTGACTACAGACTGACAGAATTGGTGTGGCAGACCAGCAAATGGGTCCACCTACACAGTGGAATCCACCGGGATTTCAGAGGCTCATAGGGAGGTACTTGCATACCGAATTAGCCAAACGCGAGACTGTGTACTTGCGTTTTTCGGCCGCGCGCCATTAAAAGCAGATTGCTGTCGTCCATGACTTCAAAAGCCGAACGCATCGTGGTGTGCCGCCCTGAGTAGCAGAAGGGTGCAGTATTCACTGCTACGGCGTAGGGCTCCAATACATGTTTCTCAGCACCCTGTTCTTTCGAACCAAATTTTTCTATTTGCAATAGTAGAATATAGATGCTTCATGGTGCCGTAGTTTTTGTGCCATACCCCGGATTCACGTGTATACAGATCAATTGAGAAAACAGGAAGAAGTTGTGTGGAACTGTGAAAAAATTAGCAAAATATACAAACTGAGTAGTCCATGGGCCACATAAGCAACATCATGGAAAAAGTGTACTAAGAAGCGCTGTGGTCCCGTGGTAGCGTGAGCAGCTGCTGCACGAGAGATCCTTGGTTCAAATCTTCTCTCGACAGAAAATTTTACTTTCTTTATTTTTGCATAGTTATTATCTGTCCGTTCGTTCATTGACATCTCTGTTCACTGTAATAAGTTTAGTGTCTGTGTTTTGCGACCGCACTGCAAAACCGTGCGATTAGTAGACGAAAGGACGTGCCTCTCCAATGCGAACAGAAAACATTTGATCGTAAGGTCATAGGTCAACCGATTCCTCCACAGGAAAACACATCTGATATATTCCATATGACACTGGTGACGGCATGTGCGTCACATGACAGGAATATGTTGTCGACCCACCTAACTTGTACACTTGGCGAATGGGTAAAAAGATTCTTCTACCTTGCCCGATTTAGGTTTTCTTGTGGATGTGATAATCACTCCCAAAAAAGTGATGAAAACATAAGAGTTTGTCACATAAACTGAAAATAAAAAATTAAAATTTACGCTCGATGAAAGATTTGAACTTAAGACCTTTCGTTCCGCAGCTGCTGACGTTACCACGAGACCAAGGCGCTCCTCCGTCGGTATTGTCCTTATTGTTGCTTATCTCCCTTGAACTACTTAGTTTGTATATTTTGCTTATTTTTTCACAGTTCTACACAACTTCTTCCTGTTTTCTCAATTGATCTGTGTTCAGTTTTTCAAGGCCTATCCACTGTGCCAACTTATAACTAAATCTGAGGGGGGGTGCAATGGGGAGGTTCCCTTGTAAGTAGAAAGTGCTTATATTTTAATGAATAAAACGTTCTCGGTTTTCCAGCCGCGTCAGTTCGAATAAAATCCTCGAGCTTTCGATGGCCATCTCCGCCATCGTCGTCAGGAGTTCACTGACTGCCGGGGCTGTTACGGTTTCTCGCTTGTGTAGGCATCATGACATTATCAGCAGCCAAACAGATCGATCCAATGTGGCGCGTGCGTGTGTCGACCCGGCCAGGTAGCGGAGCTATTGCCCGTGGCAGCACCGATGACGTCAGGTGGCGCCAGGGGCAGGCGCCACGTTTGAAACTGCTGCTCCTGCGTCGCGCATCTGTGTCTGCTTTCTTTCGATGCCCATCGCCCGTCCCCATGCCCTGCTGAATGTGTATCCCCGGTCTTTGTTGAAATTGTTGTTGTTTAAGCGAATCTCGGCCGCTTCCTTTATAACGGAGTCCCAAAATGTAGACGCATGAGCCAACACGTTTGTATTTTCGAACTATTTTTTATGTCCGTTTTCTAGGCAATGCTCCGCTATGGCCGACTTGTTAAGCTCCCTCTGTTTTATATGGCGCTTGTGCTCAGTACAACGCTCCGCAACCGTGCGAATTGTCTGTCCACATTCACAGGGTACACCATACACGCCGGACACTCGAAGAGCAATGTCGTCTTTAACTGGGCGCAACGTATCTCGTATCTTGGGGGCAGGCCGGAACACTGGCTTTTGCCCATGTTCCTGCAGCAGTCGTCCCAACTTACTGCTAGTTGCTCCACAGTATGGCAGGAATACAGTCCGTTTGGCTTCTTCTACTGATTCACCAGGTGTCTTTCGTCGGCGGCCCTTGAAAGCGTTTGCGATGTCTCTTTCGCTGTATCCATTTTCCCCGAAAACACGTTTTAAGTTCTGAAATTCAGACTGTAGGTGGTCGTCGTCAGAGGTAATCTTGGCTCTATGAACCAGCGTGTCCAGGACAGCTTTCTTGTGTACAGGGTGGTTGGAAACTATTGGCGTTCAAGTACCGGTCAGTGTGTGTTGGTTTCCGGTGCACTTAATGACCTGCCTTCCGCTCAACCAAAACATCCAAGAATGGTAGCTCGCCGTGCTTCTCCATCTCGACAGTAAATTTAATGTTGTGATGGACACTATTCATATGATCTACATCTACATCTACATCTATACTCCGCGAGCCACCTTACGGTGTGTGGCGGAGGGTACTTATTGTACCACTATCTGATCCCCCCTTCCCTGTTCCATTCACGAATTGTGCGTGGGAAGAACGACTGCTTGTAAGTCCCCGTATTTGCTCTAATTTCTCGGATCTTTTCGTTGTGATCATTACGCGAGATATATGTGGGCGGTAGTAATATGTTGCCCATCTCTTCCCGGAATGTGCTCTCTTGTAATTTCGATAATAAATCTCTCCGTATTGCGTAACGCCTTTCTTGAAGTGTCCGCCACTGGAGCTTGTTCAGCATCTCCGTAACGCTCTCGCGCTGACTAAATGTCCCCATGACGAATCGCGCTGCTTTTCGCTGGATCATGTCTATCTCTTCTATTAATCCAACCTGGTAAGGGTCCCATACTGATGAGCAATACTCAAGAATCGGACGAACAAGCGTTTTGTAAGCTACTTCTTTCGTCGATGAGTCACATTTTCTTAGAATTCTTCCTATGAATCTCAACCTGGCGCCTGCTTTTCCCACTATTTGTTTTATGTGATCATTCCACTTCAGATCGCTCCGGATAGTAACTCCTAAGTATTTTACGGTCGTTACCGCTTCCAATGATTTACCACCTATGGCATAATCGTACTGGAATGGATTTCTGCCCCTATGTATGCGCATTATATTACATTTATCTACGTTTAGGGAAAGCTGCCAGCTGTCGCACCATGCATTAATCCTCTGCAGGTCTTCCTGGAGTACGTACGAGTCTTCTGATGTTGCTACTTTCTTGTAGACAACCGTGTCATCTGCAAATAGCCTCACGGAGCTACCGATGTTGTCAACTAAGTCATTTATGTATATTGTAAACAATAAAGGTCCTATCACGCTTCCTTGCGGTACTCCCGAAATTACCTCTACATCTGCAGATTTTGAACCGTTAAGAATGACATGTTGTGTTCTTTCTTCTAGGAAATCCTGAATCCAATCACAAACCTGGTCCGATATTCCGTAAGCTCGTATTTTTTTCACTAAACGTAAGTGCGGAACCGTATCAAATGCCTTCCTGAAGTCCAGGAATACGGCATCAATCTGCTCGCCAGTGTCTACGGCACTGTGAATTTCTTGGGCAAATAGGGCGAGCTGAGTTTCACATGATCTCTGCTTGCGGAATCCATGTTGGTTATGATGAAGGAGATTTGTATTATCTAAGAACGTCATAATACGAGAACACAAAACATGTTCCATTATTCTACAACAGATTGACGTAAACGAAATAGGCCTATAATTATTCGCATCTGATTTATGGCCCTTCTTGAAAATGGGAACGACCTGCGCTTTCTTCGACGAACTGCCGTAGTTTATCCTCACCATTAGGCCATATCAGGAAGGTGTCATCAACATATCATAGAAAACAAGACGGCCGTAATGTTGCAGTTTGCAGAACCTGCTCCTTAAAGTGCTCGATGAAGAAATTTGCGACTGCTGGAGACAGTGGTGATCCCATGGCTGTGCCGTCAGTCATCTCATAATATTCATCGCAGTACAAAAAGTACGTTGTCGTTAGGACGTGACGCAGCAACTTAATGATTCCAGATGGAAAATGTTGGGCCAAAAGATCCAGCGTATCTTGTATTGGCACCGTCGTTAAAAGTGACACAATATCCAGGCTAATCATTAGGTCGTTTGGTTCTATCCCTGTATTTTGTCGCTCGGTAGGAGTACACAAAGGATGGGCTCTCTGGCTGGGACCACCTGCCAGATGTCGGCCCGTGACACGCCCACAGGAAGCTGGGCACCATCTCCGGGGCGCTTTACTGCCGCAGCTACCGACTTCGGCGCGCCCTTTCCCTGAAACCGCGTCCACGTGCGCCGCGACAGCGGACTCATATGGCCGCCGGGCCGTCGTAAAGTTGCGCCGCGGGGCGATAATGTGTGACAAATCGGCCGGCTGGTGGCGCTGCTCGGGTGACGCCCCAGATAACAATCTCCGCGGCCCAATTAAGTCGCAGCTGTGGCGACACGGGCCGGGCTTGGGGGCGGCCGAGGGAGGCGCGTTGCTTCTCGACACCGCCTCGCCTTCCCTTTCCGTGCCGTTGACTTACTGCTGCACTGCCGCTGCCGCACGTGCTGCTCGTATCTGTTGTCACTGAAATGATGGTGGTGCTGATGTAGGAGAACTGTCAGAACAAAACGCAAAGCACAGGACCGCGACATTTGGGCCGTGAAGCAACGTGAAAAAAAGGGGGGGAGGGGGGGAAAGAGCGTAAGATTTGCTCTCTAAAGGTGTCATCATCGATGAAACATGGAACTTCGGAAGGCACATTGAGTCCGTAACCCAAAAAGCACTACAAGTACTCAATAACCTTATCTCCACAGGGCACAAAAGATTTCACCTTCCACCACACCTATTCAACCTGTATCACAATAGTATACTAACATCAATAGTGGGTTGCGGATCGGGAGTCTGGGCACACAGGCTCACAAGGGTGGTCCCTGCCATGACAGTGAGAAGAGTACAAAGAAACATGCTGTTAAGATCTGTAGGGGCGTACAGAACATCCCCAGGAAGTGCCCTATTAGTAATAATGGGGCTCTGTCCTCTAGATATCAAAATACGAGAACAAGCAGCATGGTATTGGGTCAGGAAAGGGAACAACATGAAAATAGAGAATATCCTGGGAGCTCAGGTTAGGGACAAGGGAGAAATACGAAGAAGGGGTGAGGACGTATGGCAAGAATCTTGGGAAATGGATGAATCTGGCAGAAGAACCTTCGGATTCCTGCCAAATGTTAAAGAAAGGTTAGGCATGTGGTATTTCGAACCAACACGGGGTCTAATACACTTTCTCACTTGTCATGGGCCCTACCCGACATATCTATGTAAGTTCGGGAAAAAGGCTACACCTGAGTGTGACAGTGGCGCCTTGGAGGGCACTCCCGACCATGTGGTTTACGAGTGCCCCCTTTTCGATGATGTAGCAGTGACATTAAGACAACAACTTCCAAACAGCAACACATATGAGCTGTTAAGACACGAAGAGACTTTTGAAACTCTGAACAACTTGGCAAATGAGGTATCACGAAAAGTTTTGACTGCATACCTGAGGGACTTTCGCGACTAGAGACAATCACTGAACGCGTCCTAGTACCCCAGTCCTGTACCGCCTGTGCGTGGACAGGTCGACTTTTGGTTCGAATCCGCCACGTGCAGGACTAGGGGGACCGGGGTACACCTATTCTTGACTAAGATAGCACCGGTATTGACGTAGGTTAGAAAAGTAGTTAGTAGCATTAGAAGTAGATACTAAATTAGGAACCTGCAGCGACAAGCAATTTTGGCCTGCCCAGTGTCAGGGGCAAGCTCATCGGGATTAGCTCGATGAGCGGGTCCTTGAAGTAGGTTTATATCTAGGCTGACACAGCTGTAACGCTGCAGGCAGTTAGGAATTAACAAGTAGGTAGGAAAATTAATAACTAGGTAGTAGCGTATAGATTAACGATTGTAGTCTGCCTATTGACATGTACTGTGTCACACTGTCTGTACCTCATAAATAAACGTTGTAACACTGTAATAATAATAATAGCTGCTGATAACATATAATATTCTATTAACTTTATGACCCACTAACCACTAAGGTGGTGGGTTAATTTGTATAAATATTATTGATGTTATTGAATAAAGATTTTTTTTAAAAAAGAGACAAAAAGACCCTTAATTATGTACCGGGTGATCAAAAAGTTAGTATAAATTTGAAAACTGAATAAATTACGGAATAATGTAGACAGAGAGGTACAAATTGACACACATGCTTGAAATGACTTGGGGTTTTATCAAACCAAAAAAATACAAAAGTTCAAAAAATGTCCGACATATGGCACTTCATCTGATCAGAATAGCAATAATTAGCATAACAAAGTAAGACAAAGCAAAGATGATGTTCTTTACAGGAAATGCTCAATATGTCCACCATCACTGATCAACAATAGCTGTAGTCGAGGAATAATGTTGTGAACAGAACTGTAAAGCATGTCCGGAGTTATGGTGAGGCATTGGTGTCAGATGTTGTCTTTCAGCATCCCTAGAGATGTCGGTAGATCACGATACACTTGCGACTTCAGGTAACCCCAAAGCCAATAATCGCACGGACTGAGGTCTGGGGACCTGGGAGGCCAAGCATGACGAAAGTGGCGGCTGAGAACAAGATCATCACCAAACGACGCGCGCAAGAGATCTATCACTCGTCTAGCAATATGGGGTGGAGGGACATGCTGCATAAACATCGTACGTTCCAGCAGGTGTTTATCAGCGAGGCTGGGGATGATGCGATTCTGTAACATATCGGCGTACCTCTCACCCGTCAAGGTAGCAGTTACAAAACCAGAATCACGCATTTCCTCGAAGAAAAAAGTCCCGATAACGGTAGATGTGGTAAATCCAACCCATGCCGTGACTTTCTCGTCGTGCAATGGAGTTTCCACGAAAGTTCTAGGACTTTCGGTAGCCCAAATTCTGCAGTTGAGGGCGTTGACAGACCCTCGGAGCGTGATATGAGCTTCGTCGGTCCACAACACGTTACTCAACCAATCGTCATCTTCCACCATCTTTTGAAACGCCCACACTGCAAATGCCCTCCGCTTCACTAAATCGCCAGGTAACAGTTCATGATGCCGACGGATTTTGTAGGGATAGCATCGGAGGGTACGTCTAACTGCCAACCAAACAGTAGTGTATGGAATGCCGGTGCGACGTGCGGCTGCACGAGCGCTGACTTCGCCGTGCATAGACGAACCCGCTGCAGTCTCCATTTCTTCCTGAACTGTCTCAGCAGCATTACGACTTGTGCTCGGTCGGCCACTACAGGGTCTATCGTCCAAACAACCCGTTGCTTCGAACTTCGAAATCATTCTCGCCACAGCTGGATTTATCAACGGACCTTTACCCGTTCGAATCCCCTTCCTATGGCGATAGAATCGTAACGCAGAACCATCACATTCCCCTTCTGATTATACAGCTTCACTAAAAGCGCCTTTTCAGGTAACTTCAGCATGCTGCGACTGCTGGCGCATTTGATTCTCCCTCTCATTACAGCTCCTTTTATACACTATTGCCATGCACAGTCACTGACGCTTTGCTCTCCAGCGCCATCTGTCGGACATTTTGTGAACTTTTTTTGTTCTAATGAAACCCCATGTCATTCGAAGCATGTCAGTCAATTTTTACCTCTCTATGTACATTATTCCGTAGTTTATTAAGTTTTCAAATTATACCAACTTTTTGATCACCCGGTATATAGGTAATAATAATAATAATAATAATAGTAAGCCTGTCCCACTCGGATCTCCCAGGAACAACCTCTACACCCATACATCTTGTTTGTGGACGACCTGCCGATACTGACAGAGTTCAAGACCCCCACCACCACCCCACTTGTACTCAACCTCCAGAAATGTTACAGTTTAGCCGGTGAGTCGGTAGATGATGGTATAAGGGGCATAGAGTATAAATGACCACGCTTTCCAAACCGAGTTTTGCGATGATTAAGCCAGCCCGTCCTTGAATTGACTTAGTGAGTCATCACGTACCTGTTACGTGGAGATGCTATCGTACTTTTATGTCCCCTTGCAGAGCCGCAGCAGCGCCGTTGCATTCTGAAAGTGCAGTATGACTGCCTACGTTTTACGAATCAAGCAGGAAGAAGGTTTTTCTTGTGCAAATAATTTTTACATGCAATGCCATTATGGAGCCCTTATTTAAGAACCACCATAAAAGGAACTTGTTCACACAGATTATAAGCCAACTATTATCAGTACAAGAGCACGGTCTACCGAGTGAGTAGATCGAAAACCATCTGTCGGCGACTGCCGACTATGGCATACAGTCTTTAACTTGAAGAGTGCAATCGGGATAGTTTGTGTAAGAGCGTACATCTTTGGTTATGCCTAAATTATTGGTTTACTCGTTAATATCAACGTTTCCTGGCACTGTAAAATTGCTGAAAGGTGGTATTTATGACCCGTACACTTCTCCCAATGTCTGAGTGGCAAAAGGCTACTTTTGTTAGCAAATATTAACTAATAACAATTACTTGATTCGCGCTAGAATAAACATATGTTCCCTATACAATTCTTAGCTGACGTCATGAGCAATTTCTGTACCAGCACCTCATCCGACTGTTTCCGAAAGCTCCAGATGGCCAACCGCCTCTGCTAGCCAGCATGGGAACCAACCGGTCTCTCCTTACTCCGTAGGTATTTCACTTATTTGAAGCAGCAAAATTAAAAATGAAATAAAATACGCTGCAAGTAAAGGGTGCCTTACTAGAGGATGAAGAAACTGCAGTCAGATAGCTCGAGGTACTTCAAAGATTGTGCAGAGAAAGTAGGGCTACAAATCTCATTCAAGGAAGCTGAATTCTTATGCTCAAAGACAGAATTCATGGGTCTGAAAAAGAAATACTCTAAAATCAACAGGGCCCTGTGCTGTAAATACCCCAGAAAATTCATACAACTGACAGTCTTTGAAAAATATCTCACGGCAAAATCGCCTTCAAAAAATCAGAAAAGCATTAGTGTTAAACCGATACATCGACAACAAAAAATCTGCGTGAAGACACACAAAAATTCTGCACTACAACACAGACCTCTATGCAAGCGAAACACTGGAACTTAACAGAAAACATGAGGAAATGAATAAATAAGGGGGAAAGTTCATTAGGAAAATTTTAGGAGAAATACATACCCAAAACGGGTGCAGACTAAAACCTGTCAAAGCACTATGGGACTTGACATCTGAGGTCATCAGTCCCCTAGACTCAGAACTACCTAAACCTAACTAGCCTAATGAGATCACACACATCCATACCCGAGACAGGATTCGAACCTGCGACCGTAGCAGCAGCGCAGTTCCCGACTGAAGCGCCTAGAACCGCTCAGTCACAGGGGCCGGCCGTAGACCTCATTATTTGACACAAATTCCACCTTTATACCACTGCCCGTTTCTTACAAAACTGACAGTTTGTGTAACAGATTTGCTTACCCACACAACAACATTTACTACTAATCCCCAATGTCTCGAATGTCAGTCCTAGAGACAGCCTCCGATTTTCTGGCAGCTTTTGTCTTACTTGTTCCAGACTGCGTGTCATCGTCAACTTTCTTTCCCATCTTGAAACATTTGAACCAGTCGTAGACTCACAATTCATGTTCCGTATGTTTCCATCGACATCGTATATGACATCGTGTCGCCGATTTTACAAACTGTGACCTCAGCAGATAAATGCGTTTCAACTAAATTCGATCGATATTAAGTGTCTTTTTCTGATCGTGTCTCGTACTTTTACCATATGTTGCCACTTAGATACTGATCTATCGACCCAATTTACCAGACGCAGATCGGAATTAATGAGGAACTTAGTGGTATTTAATGCACCTACAGAATTACAGTCTATTAGTTTGACGTCTAAAGCGCATCCGGGACTGTGATTTCCAGGCGGAACGCGTCAGTTGAGATGTGTGTGATGATTTATAGCCCGCAGCAGTCCACAGGAACAAGATTTTTCCATTAAACAGCTGCGTCTGTGCAGGCCAGGTATGTAACTGGGTACAGCTCGTAAGCATTTGGATTTTTCCTTACAGAGGAAGGAAATTCGGAATTCCTCTACAGCGCCGTTGTATAAGGAATAGTGTGGACGGATGTAAATAACACTTATTCCCGCACCGTTAGTTTCTACATTTCTCAGTGGAGGAGACTGGCAAAGGAAGACTTACGGGTACAGCGGTAGTTCATTAAACAAACCAACACGGAATTTACTAACTGAAATCTTGTACCGAAAAGAGCTCTTTAGAGATTCGCACACTTAAATTTTTTTTCTTGCAACCAGTTTCATGTAAACATATTCCATGTACTGCAAATCCATAATGCAAAGGATACCGGCAGTTACACTGCCAGGAAGATGTGTATCTCCACTACTGACCATTAAAATTGCTACACCAAGAACAAATGCAGATGATAAACGGGTATTCATTCGACAAATATTATACTAGAACTGACATGTGATTACATTTTCACCCAATTTGGGTATATAGATACCGAGAAATCAATACCCAGAACCACCACCTCTGGCCGCAATAACGCGCCTTGATACCCCTGGGCATTGAGTCAAACAGAGCTTGGATGGCGTGTACAGGTACAGCTGTCCGTGCAGCTTCAACACGATACCACAGTTCATCAAGAATAGTGACTGACGTATTGTGACGAGCCAATTACTCGGCCACCATTGACCAGACGTTTTCAATTGGAGAGAGATCTGGAGAATGTGCTGGCCAGGGCAGCAGTCGAATATTTTCTGTATCCAGAAAGGCCCGTACAGGACCTGCAACATGCGGTAGTGCATTATCCCGCTGAAATGTAGGGCTTCGCAGGGATCGAAGAAAGGGTAGAGCCACGGGTAGTAACACATCTGAAATGTAACGCCCACTGTTCAAAGTGCCGTTAATGCGAACAAGAGGTGACCGAGACGTGTAACCAATGGCACCCCATACCATCACGCCGGGTGATACGCCAGTATGGCGATGACGAATACACGCTTCCAATGTACGTTCACCGCAGTGTCGCCAAACACGGATTCGACCATCGTGATGCTGTAAACAGAACCTGGATTCATCCGAAAAAATGACGTTTTGCCATTCGCGCACCCAGGTTCGTCGTTGAGTACACCGTCGCAGGCGCTCCTGTCTGTGATGCAGTGTCAAAGGTAACCGCAGCCATGGTCTCCGAGCTGATAGTCCATGCTGCTGCAAACTGTTCGTGCAGATGCTTGTTGTCTTGCAAACGTCCCCATCTGTTGATTTAGGGATCGAGACGTGGTTGCACGATCCGTTACAGCCATGCGGATAAGATGCCTATCATCTCGACTGCTAGTGACAAGAGGCCGTTTGGATGCAGCACGGCGTTCCGTATTACCCTCCTGAACCCACTGATTCCATATTCTGCTAACAGTGATTGGATCTCGACCAACGCGAGCAGCAATGTCGCGATACGATAAACGGCAATCGCTATAGGATACAAACCGACCTTTATCAAAGTCTGAAACGTGATGGTACGCATTTCTCCTCCTTACAGCAGGCATCACAACGACGTTTCACCAGGCAACGCCGGTCAACTGCTGTTTGTATATGAGAAATCTGTCGTAAACTTTCCTCATGTCAGCACGTTGTAGGTGTCGCCACCGGCGCCAACCTTGTGTGAATGCTCTGAAAAGCTAATCATTTGCATATCAGAGCATTTTCTTTCTGTCGGTTAAATTTCTCGTCTGTAGCACGTCATCTTCGTGGTGTAGCAATTTTAATGGCCAGTAGTGTACATCTACATAATTATATACTCCGAAAGCCACCGTGTGGTGCGTTATGGAGGGTTCTCTGTACCACCACTTATTATTTCTTTTCCTCTTCCACTCGCAAATAGAGCGAGGGAAAAACGACAGTATATAGGCATCCGTTTGAATCATAATTTTTTGCACCTTTTCTTCGCGGTTCTTGAGCGCAGTGTATGTTGGTGGCAGTAGAATAGTTCGGCAGTCAGCTTCAAACGCCGGTTCTCTAAATTTTCTCAGTAGTGTTTCTCGAAAAGAACGCCGTCATCCCTCCAGTGATTCCCATTTGAGTTCCCGAAGTATCTCCGTAACACGTACGTGTGGTTCAAACCTACCCGTAACAAATCTAGCAGCGCACCTCTGAATTGCTTCGATTGACCTGGTATGGATCCCTAACACTCTAGCAGTACTCAAGAATAGGTCGTACCAGTGTCATATATGCGGTCTCTTTTAGAGGTGAACCACACTTTCCTAAAATTCTCCCAATAAACCGAAGTCGACAGCTCGCCTTTCTCACCGCAGTTTTCACATGCTCGTTCCATTTCATATCGCTTTGCAGTGTTGCGCCCCGACGTTTAAACTACTTGACTGTGTCAAGCAGGACACTAGTAATACTGTATCCGAACATTACAGGTTCGATCTTCGCATTAACTTAAATTTTTCCACATTTAGTGCCAGCATTCATCAGACCAAATGTAAATTTTGTCTAAGTCGTATCTTCCTACAGTCACTCAACTATGACACCTTACCGTACACCTTGGCATCATCAGCAAACAACTGCAGATTGCTGCCCACCCTGTCCGCCAAATCATTTATGCATATATAGAACAACATCGGCCTTATCACATTGCCCTGGGGCACTCCTGATGATACCCTTGTCTCTGATGAACATTCACCGGAGAGGTGGGTTCTATTATTTAAGAAGTCTTCGAACCACTCACAAATCTGAACTTATTCCATGTGCTCCTCCCTTCGTTAAGTCTGCAATGCGACGCCGTGTCCAATGCTATCCGGAAATCTAGGAGTATGAAATCTACCTGTTGCCCTTCACCCATAGTTCTGAGTATAACATGTGAGAAAATGGCAAGCTGAGTTTCACACGAGAGATGCTTTCTAAAACCATGCTGATTCGTGGACATATTCGAACTAAGAATATGTTCAAGTATTTTGCAGCGAAAGGAAGTTAGGGATACTGGTCTACAATTCTGCGGGTCCGTTCTTTTACCCTTCTTACAAACTGGTATTACCGGCGCTTTTTCTAGTCACTCGGGACTCAGTGCTGGGCGAGAGATTCGCGACAAATGCAAGCTAGGTAAGGGGCCAGTGCCTTAGAGTACTCTTTGTAAAACCGAACTGGGATTCCATCCGGACCTGGTGATTTGTTTGCTTTCAAATCTTTCAGTTGTTGAGTGGCGTTGAGTTGTTTTGGGGGAAGAGACCAAACAGCGAGGTCATCGGTGTCATCGGAATAGGGAAGGATGGGGAAGGAAGTCGGCCGTGCCCTTTGAAAGGAACCATCCCAGCATTTGCCTGGAGCGAGTTAGGGAAATCACGGAAAACCTAAATCAGGATGGCCGGACGCGAGATTGAACCGTCGTCCTCCCGAATGCGAGTCCAGTGTGCTACCACTCCGCCACCTCGCTCGGTCTCTTTCAGTTGTTTCCTTACGCCAGATATGCTTATCACTATGTGATCCGGACGGGAGTCCGTCCGATGGTCAAATGACGATTGTGCGATTATTCTGTGTGAACGATTTCTTGAATGTGAAATATAAAACTTTGGTTTTCGTTTTGCTAGCTTCAACCGCCACACCAGACTAGTCAACAATAGCCTGAATGGAAGGCTCAGACCCGCTTAACGATTTTACGTAAGACCAGAATTTTGTCGCGTCCTCTGTCAGATCTTTTGCAAAGGTGTGACAGTGGTAGTTGTTGTATGGTTCACGCATAGATCTTTTCACAGACACACGAATCTCTTCGCTTGTAGTCATTTGTGCGTTCCCATTTGAACCGAGAGTGTAACAGTCCTTGCTTCCTCAATATCCGCCGACCGGGGTGGCCGAGCGGTCTAGGGACTGCAGTCTGAAACCGCGCGACCGCTACGGTCGCAGGTTCGAATCCTGCCTCGGGCATGGATGTGTGTGATGTCCTTAGGTTAGTTAGGTTTACGTAGTTCTAAGTTCTAGGGGACTGATGACCTTAGAAGTTAAGTCCCATAGTGCTCAGAACCATTTGAACCTTTTTGAACCTCAATATCCACCGCATTTCCGTATTAAATCACGGTGGATCTTTCCCATCCTTCATCCACTTACTACGCACATAATGCAAATCCATAATCCAAAGCTTTCTGGCAATTACAATGCCAGAAAGATGGTCTGACGCGAAAGAGCACACCATCAAATAGCCACGAACAAAGGTACCATTACGATTCAACGATTACAGTCCCTGAAGGCAGTTCTGCTCTACAGTGGAAATACACTCCTGGAAATGGAAAAAAGAACACATTGACACCGGTGTGTCAGACCCACCATACTTGCTCCGGACACTGCGAGAGGGCTGTACAAGCAATGATCACACGCACGGCACAGCGGACACACCAGGAACCGCGGTGTTGGCCGTCGAATGGCGCTAGCTGCGCAGCATTTGTGCACCGCCGCCGTCAGTGTCAGCCAGTTTGCCGTGGCATACGGAGCTCCATCGCAGTCTTTAACACTGGTAGCATGCCGCGACAGCGTGGACGTGAACCGTATGTGCAGTTGACGGACTTTGAGCGAGGGCGTATAGTGGGCATGCGGGAGGCCGGGTGGACGTACCGCCGAATTGCTCAACACGTGGGGCGTGAGGTCTCCACAGTACATCGATGTTGTCGCCAGTAGTCGGCGGAAGGTGCACGTGCCCGTCGACCTGGGACCGGACCGCAGCGACGCACGGATGCACGCCAAGACCGTAGGATCCTACGCAGTGCCGTAGGGGACCGCACCGCCACTTCCCAGCAAATTAGGGACACTGTTGCTCCTGGGGTATCGGCGAGGACCATTCGCAACCGTCTCCATGAAGCTGGGCTACGGTCCCGCACACCGTTAGGCCGTCTTCCGCTCACGCCCCAACATCGTGCAGCCCGCCTCCAGTGGTGTCGCGACAGGCGTGAATGGAGGGACGAATGGAGACGTGTCGTCTTCAGCGATGAGAGTCGCTTCTGCCTTGGTGCCAATGATGGTCGTATGCGTGTTTGGCGCCGTGCAGGTGAGCGCCACAATCAGGACTGCATACGACCGAGGCACACAGGGCCAACACCCGGCATCATGGTGTGGGGAGCCATCTCCTACACTGGCCGTACACCACTGGTGATCGTCGAGGGGACACTGAATAGTGCACGGTACATCCAAACCGTCATCGAACCCATCGTTCTACCATTCCTAGACCGGCAAGGGAACTTGCTGTTCCAACAGGACAATGCACGTCCGCATGTATCCCGTGCCACCCAACGTGCTCTAGAAGGTGTAAGTCAACTACCCTGGCCAGCAAGATCTCCGGATCTGTCCCCCATTGAGCATGTTTGGGACTGGATGAAGCGTCGTCTCACGCGGTCTGCACGTCCAGCACGAACGCTGGTCCAACTGAGGCGCCAGGTGGAAATGGCATGGCAAGCCGTTCCACAGGACTACATCCAGCATCTCTACGATCGTCTCCATGGGAGAATAGCAGCCTGCATTGCTGCGAAAGGTGGATATACACTGTACTAGTGCCGACATTGTGCATGCTCTGTTGCCTGTGTCTATGTGCCTGTGGTTCTGTCAGTGTGATCATGTGATGTATCTGACCCCAGGAATGTGTCAATAAAGTTTCCCCTTCCTGGGACAATGAATTCACGGTGTTCTTATTTCAATTTCCAGGAGTGTAAGATTCATTCTGTCACATTTGCTAGTGCCACTATGGCTAAAGAGCCTTATGGTGTTTTGAAAAAATGCTACAGTTAATTAAGTATGAAGAACGTAAGTGGAAAATACGTTGTGATTTGAAAATAGCTGCCATAAAATAGCTACCATGGTATTGGGTATCCAGCAAGTCTACACGACATATTGCTGTTCCCTGTATGAGTGGGACAGTACTGACAGAAAATAGCACTGTAAAAGAATGACTTGGGCAAACAGAGCTTTTGAATTCGGAGAAAAAATTTACAGAATGAGGAATTGGTTGCCAGTGAAGATGTTTTTCTGACACCTTTTCTAATCAGTCCAGGCATCTTTTAAACAGTTTGTAAAAACCATGAATCACCGAGTGAGGTGGCGCAGTGGTTAGCACACTGGACTCGCGTTCGGGAGGACGACGGTTGAAACCTGCTTCCGACCATCCTGATTTAGGTCTTCCATGATTTCCCTAAATCCCATCAGGAAAATGCCGGAATGGTTCCTTTGAAAGGGCACGGCCGACTTCCTTCCCTAATCCGATGGGACCGATGACCTCGCTGTTTCGTCCCTCCCCCATATCAACCAACCAACCTTTAAGACCGTGGATCAACCTGGAAATGAGTTTATTTACCTTTGAAAAAGGTTTCCTCGTATTTCTTCAGCAAAAATAAAGGGTGGCATGTCCGTGGCTCCCAAATTCGAGAACTTCAAAAAGTCTCACATTTTGAAGAACGTCTTGCACCGACAAAAGCAAGGCTTCGTTTCACGAATGTAGCCTAAAACTTTCTGGGAGAAAAAGAGCTAACAGCTACAAAGAACTGGTTCAAGAAATGATAAATGCATATAGGTATTTAGAATACAAAATTCCTGTAAAAGTACATTTTCTAGATTCACATCGACACCATTTCCCTGAGAACTGTAGTCATGTTCCGACGAACATGGTGAAAGGTTCCATCGAGACAGGGGACAGGAATGGCCACATGTTGCACTCAGTGCGTGTGACTGGGAGCCTCAATCAACACGTTGAAGAGTCTATGTCGGCAACCCTTGAGGCGACGAGGTGCAATCAACTGCAGATTGTGGCGTACGTTGGAACCAATGAAGCCTGTCGTCTGGGCTCTGAGGTCAGTCTTGGGTCATTCCAGTGGCTGCAGAGAAAGTTTGAGAAGATAAGCCGTGTGCTTAGAGTTTCAACGAAGCTCACAATTTGCAGCACTGTCCCCAGAACTGATAACGGCCCTTTTGTTCTGAGTCGAGTGGAGACTTCAAACGTTCTGGAACAAGCTAGGCTGTGACTTTCTGGACTTGCACCATAGGGTTGAGAACTGTAGCGGCCGCATAAATGGTTTAGGTGTGCACCAACGTCAGAGGCTCCTACTCAGGTAGTTGACTGTGAGTGGGGTGTGGACAAGGGATTTTTTGATTAGGAGACTTTCCATTCAATGCAGATCGATAGATGCAGGGAACCTGGAAACATCAGTTTAAGATCGAAAGAAACGCCTCCCACAGGTGAGAGTATTAAAATCCTAATGGTAAACTGCCGAAGCATTTGCAACAAAGTCCCTGATTTCGCAGCGCTCCTGAAAAGCAGTCGAGCTGACATAGTACAGGAAGGTGGCTGAAACCTGAAATTAATAACAGTGAGAGTTCTGGGGAAAATTTAACTGTATATCGAAAGTATAGGCAAATGGGAAACGGAGATGGTGTACTTGTCGCACTAGAAAAGTAACTCGAATCCATTGAGGTAGAAATTGAACCTGTTTGTGGGATTATTTGCGCAAGACTCAGTTTGCAGTAGTGGAATAAGACGATAATTGGATCCTTCTATCGTCCACCACTCATATCCTGATATAACCGAAAACTTAGAGAAAAGCTCACTTGACTCATAGATAAGTTACCCAGTCATACTGTAATAATTGGTGGAGACTTTGATCATCCAAAGGTTAGTTGGGAAAACTACAGTTTCCTTAGTGGTGGGTGTAGTAAGATGTTATGGGAAACATTACAAAATGTCTTCTCTGTAAACTACCTAGAACAGATAGTTAGGAAATCCACTTATGATGGAAATATATAGGATCTAATCGCAACAAATAGACTTGACCCCTTTGAAGCTATCCACATCGATGTACTACTCTGCTATAAGAGTTCTGCAGATGGCAACGAAAGGAGTCTGCTATGAAATGGAATGGCAGCCCAATCCCACTGAGAAGTTGAGAGACGACAAGTTATTCTCTCACATATTTTTCGAATATGGAAAATTATTAAAAATTTTATTACAACCCAGGTGCACCTTGAGCAAGACTCCAGAAAGTCAACGGCCTGAGCAGACATTAATTGAGCCTTGTAGGGCGCTAAAAGAGTGAGGTATTTTTATGGTTCTTACCTCATAGAAATGGCTCATTGGGAGTTGAAAGCAATTGGCAGCGAGCCCATCCCTTAGCAAATCTTGCTGGAGAGGTCCACAGCCATACAGGGCAGACAGGTAAGCCCCTCATCAGGACAGGGCTCCAACAGAACAATGCCACGATACCTGCCATGGCACCAGCAGAAGCCTGTGTAGGGGCGATGGCATAAAATCTCATGTAGGGGCAAAACTGATATTCATTCAAGCTGCACCTTACAGTCATCATCGATATATGAACAGGTGCCACCCCACTATTCAGCGACATTTATAGAATTTGGTGAACCATGGCTTAACACAGCGTCACGAAGGACCCAGATGACCTAGACAGATGGCAGAATGAGAAGACGGAGCAATCGTCAGAGAGGCATTCAGAGCCCCGATTTTACTATTATCATCAATCCGATGTGCAATTGGTGCTACAGTGATGACAAGGAGCATTAATGGGGTGGCTCAGGAGGCTCCTTGAGCTGACTAACACTAACCTCTCTGTGTACTCCAACAAGGCTGTTTGCTGTGATGTCAGGCACATTCAGCCTGGTTTCTGGTTGACTGGAGTAGTCTTCATTAATGACATCTACTTTGAACTGACACCCGATGACTAGAGAGGAAATGTCTGTAAACGCTCCAGCCAGCGGTGGGGTATCAACCTGCCAATCGCACACTCTACAGCCTGATAATCAGGAGTGATGGGATTGGGCTGCCATTCCATTTCATAGCAGACTCCTTTCGTTGCCATCTGCAGAACTCTTATAGCAGAGTAGTACATCGACGATAGTCTACCGCCCCCCCCCCCCCCCCCCTCTGTTTTGTTTCCCTTCACGGCAGGCCATCCTGGACTTACATTTCAGCAAGATAATGACTGCCTGCACATAGCGATAGTTTCTGCTGCTTGTGCTCATACTTGCCAAGCCCTATCCGGGACAGGAAGGTCGCTGGATATCTCCAGAATTCAGATCGTTTGGAGCATTATGGTCAGGGCCCTCCAACCAGCTTCGATGATGAAACACACCAGTTGGACAGATTTTGGCACGATATCCCTCACGAGGACATCCAACAACTCTCTCAAGGAATAAGGGCTAGTGGTGGACTAACGCGTTACTGACTTGCTCAATTTGTAAAGTTCTGTCTCTTGAATTAATGATCCGATTTTTCTGAAATTGTAATCATTTGTTTGTCTGTACATGTACTTCACATCTGTCGATTTCTGTGCCATTCGGTGGTGCGTTGTTTTTCTTCTTCCCCGAGTGTTACATCGCACAGTAGATGAATGCAAAAATTAAAATAGAAGAAAAGAGAAATTGCCTGTGACTTGGAAACTGTTACTGATACTGGCAAACTACTTGCAGATTTGAATTAAGAGGTATGTTTCCATGAGAAACATAAAAAGAATTCCAGAACGAGATTTTCACTCTGCAGCGGAGTGTGCGCTGATATTAAAGTTCCTGGCAGATTAAAACTGTGTGCCGGACCGAGATTCGAACTTGGGACCTTTGCCCTTCGCGGGCAAGTGCTCTACCAACTGAGCTACCCAAGCACGACTCACGGCCGGTCCTCACAGCCTTACTTCTGCCAGTATCTCGTCTCCTACCTTCCAAACTTTTCAGAGGCTATCTTGCGAACCTTGCAGAACTAGCACTCCCGAAAGAAAGGTTAATGCGGAGACATGGCTTAGCCACAGCCTGGGGGACGTTTCCAGAATGAGATTTTCACTCTGCAGCGGAGTGTGCGCTGATTTGAAAGTTCCTGGCAGGTTAAAACTGTGTGCCGGACCGAGATTCGAACTTGGGACATTTGCCTTTCGCGGGCAAGTGCTCTACCAACTGAGCTACCCAAGCACGACTCACGCTCCGTCCTCACAGCCTTACTTCTGCCAGTATCTCGTGTCCTGCCTCCCAAACTTTTCAGAAGCTCCCCTGCGAACCTTGCAGAACTAGCACTCCTGAAAAAGAAAAGGTCCCGAGTTCGAGTCTCGGTCCGGCACACAGTTTTAATCTGCCAGGAAGTTTCATAAAAAGAATTAATTTTTTTGTAGATAGTGTAGTATGTAAGAGTGGCTTGGATGGGCTGAAGTCATCGTGTGCTGTGGAAGAACACACTCTGAATTGCAACAGTTTATATGAAGGAAGCAAGCAGATGACGGCACTCTTGCGCAAGTCGTAGTTACAGAGACGCGTGAATTGTCCTCGGTCTCCTTGAATACGGAGAAGCGAGCTGCAGGGAACTGGGAGGCGCCTTGTGGTTGGGCCTCGACAAACGCTGGCAAACACGTGAAGAGCAGGGCGCAGCAGAGCAGGCGCTCGCAAACAAGAGTGAATTTCATTTGCGCGCCATATGTACAGATGGCAGGCAGGCTGTACCACAGCTGTCACCGATAAAAACCAGACGGCCGCCTTGTGTTGTGCAGCGCCACCCAGCAGACCTGATCTTGTTCTTGCACGTGGCGCCGGCGGATGTGGCCCAGGCGGACGGATGGCTGCTGGCGGATGGTCGGCGGATGCAGGGCCCGACGCAGGGCAGCCTCCCGCTTCCCGTCCACAGCCGCCACTCTCACCTTCTTACCACGACTCGACCACCTCGATCACGACAGCAAACATAAAACCAGCGAAGACTTCGAATGAACTCATTAAATAAACAATACGATTTTTTTCTCATCTTTAGGCTCAGCGTAATACACTGAAGCACCGAAGATAGTGGTACAGGCATGCGTATTCAAATACAGAGATATGTAAACAGGCAGAATACGGCGCTGAAGTCGGCAAGGCCCTTACAAGACAACAAGTGTCTGGCGCAACTGTTAGATCGGTTACTGATGCTACCATGGCAGGTCATAAAGATTTAAGTGAGTCATGAACCAACCTTGCCGTTGGTGGGGAGGCTTGCGTGCCTCAGCGATACAGATAACCGTACCGTAGGTGCAACTACAACGGAGGGGTATCTGTTGAGCGGCCAGACAAACGATGTAATGTTGATGCATTAAGTAGTTCTGAAAGCGGTGCTGATATTCAGGACAATAAAAGCGGGTTAAAAGCTGTGAACTATCTGGGGAAGTTAACCTTGCATTGCTGAGCTACTGTTTCATCAGATATCCAGTCTAGCTTACCAAATTCCCAACCAGACTAACATTAATTACAATCTTTTAATACTCATCTTACGACAAACGGTGATATATATATAAAGAGAGAATTTAAATAAAAAGAAATAAATCAGTTTATATTTGGACATTTATTTTAACATTGATCATTGTTCCGTTAAAATTTCAGCATATTAAACTTGATTCATAACTAAACTGGTGCCTTATTTCGGATTGTGAAAATGTGAGTTTGTAAGCTTACGGAACACATCAAATATGGAGCCAAGATGGGAGACTGCATACAACACTGCATTCATAAGATAACACACGTAGAACGATGAAACATATGCAAGAGGAAATTAACCACAACCAACCGATTCAATTTTCACCGTAAGAAGTTACGGACGTAGCGCAATCCTGTCCATCATCAAATTACCACACACAGGTATACTAAATCCATACTAACTCTCTGTGAAATCTTCCCGAAAAGAATAGCTGAGGGCTGCTTTGACGATTACACCACATGCTTCACGTGGTCAATTTGGTTTACACGAAGAGTGTAACTCCACAATAATTTTGATAATTAAAATAAATTACATCGAAACGCAATTTACTACAGAAAAACCTCGAACTGGTTACTATCATCTTACTATTAACCTGATGGGCAAACAATTGTATAAGCACGTGGTACTGGTCTCACAAAGTACACCCCACGTGGGTTGAACATAAAGAAAAGTTGCTATATTGAAAAAAATTGTCAAGACGAGACGTTATAATCTCACGCACATTCGCATTTAAGATTGATGATCTTAGTTACAGTTACAGATCCTCATCACGTGGTTCCACTTTACTCATAAAGTAGTGACAAAGCCACTACTGGAAGATATTCTGAACTTCACACTCAAATTACACTGCGTTGCAATTTAAGATAACATATTTTAGATCTAAACCTGAAATAAAGGTGATTAAATTTTCAGTTAGGCTGAACTTAAGAAATCCTTTGTCTTACGGACTTAGCAGACACGCGCTTAGCCGGATATCTTACCGCTTCAGACGCTCGCCGCGGACAGACTGCCGTGGGCCCCTACCGAGGGTACTCCACAGATACAAACGGAAGTGACCAGAGAGGCAGCTTCCTATACCAACATGACAAGGGATGGACAGGACCACACTAAGAATAGAAACCTCTTTGCTTTTAGAAAGTGTAGCTACCTGATCCGACGTTGGCCCTACTGTTCTCTAGCAGACAGGCTTGTCTGCTACCATCAAGCATGCAACTAGAAATACATTTGCTCATTCATTCTTTCACACAGAAGGGAAGGGGGATGACAGTATCTTATCATATACAGTATATAAAAGAAAGCGAATGTAGGTTCCATATGGGACTGTGTGACATGAATTACATATAAACTGTGTATGTGTAAAAGAAACACGTTCCACTTCTCAGTCTCCTCCCAGATGGAGTCAGAAACACCACAGTAAATTTAGAAGAGGAATTTATGCTGTAAATGACAACAGATTTAAGAAATTAATATGAAAGGAATCCAACAGAGACCTTTCAACGCGTGGTTCCTGAAGAGGGGCAGCAGCCTTTTCAGTAGTTGCAGGGGCAACAGTCTGGATGATTGACTGTCTGGCCTTGTAACACTAACCAAAACGGCCTTGTTTTGCTGGTACTGCGAACGGCTGAAAGCAAGGGGAAACTACAGCCGTAATTTTTCCCGAGGGCATGCAGCTTTACTGTACGGTTAAATGATGATGGCGTCCTCTTGGGTAAAATATTCGGAGGTAAAATAGTCCCCCATTCGGATCTCCGGGCGGGGACTACTCAAGAGGACGTCGTTATCAGGAGAAAGAAAACTGGCGTTCTACTGATCGGAGCGTGGAATGTCAGATCCCTTAACCAAGCAAGTAGGTTAGAAAATTTAAAAAGGGAAATGGATAGGTTAAAGTTAGATATAGTGTGAATTAGCGAAGTTCTGTGGCAGGAGGAACAAGACTTTTGGTCAGGTGAATACAGGGTTATAAATGCAAACTCTGATAGGGGTAATGCAGGAGTAGGTTTAATAATGAATAAAAAAAATAGGAGTGCGGGTAACCTACTACAAACAGCATACTGAACGCATTATTGTGGCCAAGATAGACACGAGGCCCACGCCTACTGCAGTAGTACAATTTTACATGCCAACTAGCTCTGCACATGACGAAGAAATTAAAAAAATGTATGATGAGATAAAAGAAATTATTCAGATAGTGAAGGGAGACGAAAATTTAGTAGTCATTGGTGACTGGAATTCGATAGTAGGGAAAGGAAGAGAAGGAAACGTAGTAGGTGAATATGGATTGGGGGAAGAAATGAAAGAGGAATCCGCCTGGTAGAATTTTGCTCAGAGCATAACTTAATCATAGCTAACACTTGGTTCAAGAATCATAAAAGAAGATTATATACATGGAAGAAGCCTGGAGATGCTGACAGGTGTCAGATAGACTATATAATGGTAAGAGAGAGATTCAGGAACCAGTTTTTAAATTGTAAGACATTTCTAGGGGCTGATGTGGACTCTGACCACAATCTAGTGCTTAAGATTAGACGGGTAGATCACATAACTAATGAGGAGGTATTGAATAGAACTGGGGAGAAGAGGAGTTTGTGGCACAACTTGACTAGAAGAAGGGATCGGTTGGTAGGACATATTCTGAGGTATCAACGGATCACCAGTTTAGTATTGGAGGGCAGCGTGGAGGGTAAAAATCGTAGAGGGAGACCAATAAATGAACACACTAAACAGATTCAGAAGGATGTAGGCTGCAGTACGTACTGGGAGATGAAGCACCTTGCACAGGATAGAGTATCTTGGAGAGCTGCATCAAACCAGTCTCAGGAGTGAAGACCACAACAACAACAAGTGATTTTGAACGTCGTGTTACAGTCGGCGCAAGAGCGACGGGACACAGCGTCTCCGAGGTACCGATGAGGTGGGGATTTTCCCGGACGACAATTTCAGTAGTGTACCGTGAATATCAGGAATCTGGTAAAACATCAAATCTCCGACATCGATGCGGCCGTGAAAGGATCCTACAAGAACGGGACCAACGACGACTGGAGAGACTCGTTCGTTGTGACGGAAGTGCAACCCTTCCTCACAGTGTTGCAGATTACAATTCTGGGCCACCAACAAGTGTCAGCGTGCAAAACATTCAACGAAACATCATAAGTATGGGCTTTCGGTGCCGAAGGCCCACTCTTATACCCTTGATGACTCCACGATACAAAGCCTTGCGCCTCGCCTGGACCCGTCAACACCGACACTGAACTGTCGATGACTGGAAAAATGTTGCCTGATCAGCCGAGTCTCGTTTCAAATTGTTTCGGGCGGATGTACGTGTAGGGGTATGGAGACAAGCTCATAAATCCATGGACCTGCATGTCACCAGGGGACTGTTCGTGCTGATGGAGGCTTTTTAATGCTATGGGGCGTGTGCAGTTGGAGTAATTTGGGACCCATGATACGTCTATATACGACTCTGACAGGTGACACGTACGTAATCATCCTGACTGATCACCTGCATCCATTCAAGTCCACTGTGCATTCCGACGGACTTGGAAAACTCCAGCAGGACAATTCGACACTCCACACGCCCAGAATTGCTACAGAGTGGCTCCAGGAACGCTATTCTGAGTTTAAACCCTTCCGCTGACCACCAAACTCCCCTGACATGAACAGTATTGAGCATATCTGGGATGCCTTGCAGCGTACTGTTCAGAAAAGATATCCACACCCTCGTACTCTTGAGGATTTATGGAGAGCCCTGCAGGATTGATGGTGTCAGTTCCCCCCAGCACTACTCCAGACATTAGTCGAGTCCATGCCACGTCGTCTTGCGGAACTCCTGCCTGCTCTCGGGGGCCCTACACGATACTAGGCAGTTGTATCAGTTTCTTTGGCTCTTTGCTGTGTATTAAAGAGATGACATTGTGCTCACGTCTGGAATGATGTGAAGTCCACATTACGTCGTTCGTGAACTTACGACGTTACATGTTTCCAGAGATTATACAGATTAACAGTGGTATTATTTTACTAACTAAATAACGTCACTAATATCTATGGTTCTTTCGTATGATATTTCCATTTATCGATTTTCGTGTTCGAAAAATTCAATAAAGTATTCGGGGTAATATTTCTGCTTAAGTTATGTATGAACATACCTTGTTATACAGTCAATACTAATGACTGAGACCCCAACATAATTACAAAGTTATATTACAAACGTAAATTACCAAAGTAGAACGAACTACATAACGAGATACACGTAACTCGAAAAAAAAGTCAACTAAAAAAAATACTTACCAACAGTGTACCTTGGTGGAATCTTCACCAAAATTGGTGAACTTTTTAAGGTCACAAATATTCAACTAGCCTTTCGAATCAATGCCAAACTTTCAATAAAATTACGTCCCACTGCCACTAGAACATCCGAACATGATCGCTCAGGCGTATATAAAATGACATGTAGCCATTGTAATAGCTTTCAGATTGATCAGACAGGAAGAAAATTTAACGTCAGATATAAAGAACACATTAGAAACAGCGAGAATAATCATTCCAGCTTCTTTGTATATTTGAAATACCAAAAACACATCGCTTATAAAATCGAAAATACACTCCAGTTCCCGCACTGAACATCAAACTATTTCGCAGTGAACAGTCGTGAGCAAGTGGAAATCTGTACAAACACAAGAAATTACCCACAAAAAATACTAAGCGAGCATACAGAATTTTTGTTATTTTGTTGAATTGTTAGAACACGAAAAAGGATAAATCAGAAATAAGATATGTAACAACCAAAGATAATCATGACAAAATTTAGTTAGTAAAATAATATAGCTGTTCATCTGCATCTTTGTAGACATATAACGTCGTAAGAGTAGAACAGTCAAACTAACTTAAAGCAATGATTAATGTATTATTTCCAATATATGTACATCATTTTCTCATCTAATAAAAACATTTACAGTTATGAGACAGTTTGCTAATGACGTAATATGGACGTCACAATACTCTAGACGTGAGTACAATATAGTCCCTTTAATATAATTGACGTTCACATATACACTTGACAATGACGATAAACGCCGAAATAATCTGTCGTTAGTGAAGATTAATTACTATAAGCAGCTAGTCTGGTGCATCTTTCTAATAACACTTTTGATAAACAACACACTGTTTTAACAACTTACTGGAACAGAGTCACAGTCTAATATAACAGTCGCGACACTCACTGCTGTAAAAGTTGTTGCCGTTTGACAGGTGGAGCGACACTAGCGCTCCAAGCGGCAGGTAAGGTGAACGTCAGATGCGTCGTAAGCATAATGTTTGTTTGCATCCATTTCCTACGTTATTTCCGAATTATTCGAGTTAGTTTCATGCCTCCAAGAGTTTGTGTAGTATCAGAAGGCATATATGTTTCTAAAAATGATTCTAAAATAAGCGTAAGTATGGACAAAAACCATGAATATAGTGGCAAGCTACAACACATTCGTGAAGAAACACTTGTGACATTGGACAGAATTGCAGCTTACCACGTCGATATCAAAAGAATATAAACACGCAGAATCACATGTAAGAAGCACAGATATGTACCTCTACATGCAAAAGCGATGGACAGCTCGTTTATCGTTCTGTAGGCCTACTGTGTTTGTCATTGTCGCCTGTTGCCAGAAGTACGACCTTCATCTTTATATTATTCTAAGTGGGACAAGCGACTAACAAATAGTGGGAGAAATATGCTGAAAACATTATAATGAGCTGATTATATTACATTTCACGCAAAACCAAATATTTGAATAATTTTCAAACAATCTGTCTGTAGGCACTTTCCTTGTCCCATAATAGTTTCGCTCGAAGTCTAGCGATCTGCACATTCTGACACAACACACGCTTTTGTAAGACACGAACAGCTGCACTTAATCTAACCACTTCATCGTCAAAGCAGGTCTGTGTTGATGATTCTCACGAATCTGGCACTAATACATGGAGAGTTGAACTGGCTGCTTCTGTGTCATAGGACTGCTTTACAGCTTTAGATGGATTGTCGAATCTTTGTGGCGGTTTCCTCTTCATCGTCAGTTGAGGTGGCCTATTTGGGATGTCGAACAGTGTGCGTACTGCATTCCACACGAGTTTGTTGTTATCTGCGTTCATGAGCTGGTTTTGTTCGAAATGTAGCGAACAAAACCTAATATTATTATACAGGTAAACCGGGTCTTTCTTCATAAGGTCTTCTCATCTGCTATTAACTAGCCATTTTTTGCTCCTAAAACGAAACATTCATCATTTATACACATACAGTTTGCAAGTGAATCCTGACGATACACTTTAGTAACATGATGGTATATACCTCTCAGGATCCTTAGGAAACCTGAAAAAGACAGCTGTGGTGTCTTCTTCCTATTGCTGCTGCAATTTATTGCGCTACAAACGCTCCCGATGGTAAAAAACCATTGTGTAAATCAAAATAAACAGTCACTATTCGATTTCACGATCGCGCCGAACTCACAGTTCAACCTACCGGCCGCTTGGGGCGCTGCTGGCGCTAAAGGCAACAAAATCTAGGCGAAGTGTCGCGACTGTTATGTTAGACTGTGACAGAGTCGTGTCGTTCTCGACAATCGCTGATACATAGCATTGCTTTTTTTTTAAATTTATTTTTCTCTGTTTCCTTTCACTCTTTTATCTAGCCACCGAAACAGACTAAATGTTGCACATACAGTTGCATATGTGACTATATCACGTAATATCTTAACATAAAGTTTAGAACAGGCGTATACTTCGCTTGTCTTCCAGCCAAGCTGGTCAAATAGGCATGACAGATACAAACCGCAACAAAAACTACGTGGTAAGTAGCTCATAGTAAGTTTTTCGTTACATAGCAAATCATTCATATCTTTTGCACTTCTATAAATAGTGTGTCACATTTACATTTCCATGATAACATCTACATTTATATAACTGCTCTGCAGTTCACACTAAGCGTCAGGCAGAGGGTTCATCGAGCCTACTTCACATTATTTCTCTACCACTCGAATAGTGCCCGGGAGTACCAACACTTAAATCTTTCGGTGCAAGCATTCGTTTCTCTTATTTAACTGCAATGAGCATTTATGCCTATCTAAGTGGGCGTCAAAAAAATATTTTCACATCAGGAAAAAAAGTTTGTGATTGAAATTTTGTGAAAATATCTCGCTGCATTGAGAAATGCCTTTGTGTTAGTGATTGCCGCTCCAATTCACGTGTTATATCCATGACACTCCCTCCCCTATTTCGCGATATTACAAAACGAGCTGCCCTTCTTTGGACTTTTTCGATGTCGACCGTAAATCCTATCGTACAAAGATACTATACAGTACAACAGACGAAGAAGCGTAGTGAAAGCAGTCTCTTCGGTGTTCTACCAATAAAACTCAGTCTTTGGTTCGCCTTCTTCACAACTTTTTCTATGTAATTTTTCAAAATGTTCGTAGTTGTTAGTCCTAGCTTTTTAGTTGAACTGACAGCATATACATTCGTGTAATTTATCATGTAACCGAAATTTAACGGAGTCCTTTCAATACTCAAGTGGATGACCTCACACTTTTCCTTATTTGGATTCAATTACCACTTCTCACACCATATAGATATCTTGTCTAAATAATTTTACAGTTGGTTTAGGTCTTCCGATGACTTTACGAGACAGTAAATAACAGCAGCATCTGCAAACAGTCTAAGGGGGCTGCTCGGATTGTCTCCTAAATCGTTTACTCACACACAGATTACGGAAGGTAGAGGGCTTGTAGAACTTTCTTGGCAATCACCATACATCATTGCCGATTTCCTCGATTACTTTTCGTCATTTACCTTCAATTTTGACATTTATGACACGAAATCACGAATCTAGTGGCACAACTGATCTGATACTTCAGAGGCACGCAATTTGATTAGAGGTCTCTTGTGAGGAGTGGTATCAAAAGCCTTGTGTAAATACAGAAATATGGAATCAATTTGAGATCTCCTGCTGATAGTACTTTACGAGGAGAAAGTGCTAGCTGTGTTGCGCAAGAACTACATTTTCTGAATCCGTCCTGACTGTGTGTCAAAAGATCGTGCCTTTCGATGTAATTCATATATCCGCGGCTAGTTTTTACATTTTCATTATCGCAATGCCTGAGTAACAAATACTATACAGTTTAATTACTGGTGGCATCATATTTTTCTATACCTAAAACATTCGTATTGTAATTTCAGTACATTGCATTATCACCATCAGTTTACATCTTTTCACATATGCCACATGTCGGTTACAATTTCAATAAATTACATTCACAACCTGTATTTTACACATAAATCAATTTTAAGTCAACTCCTCTTATCCATACAGCTTTTTTCAGAGGAAACAACTATGGCGGGAGAAGAACTCCTCCAGGCCATATCAGCCTCAAGAACAATGAAATGGTGTAATCTAATCACAAACCTAGACATGAAACAGAATAGCCGAAAGGCCTGGCAACTTCTTAAAAACATCAATAATGACCCCTCATCTAATACACAAAATTTGTATAAGGTCACACCAAATCAAATAGCAAATCAACTTCTACTTAATGGTAAAACCAACAGGAAACACCCAAGAAAGAAACTACAGAGAGGCACTCAAGAAAAAGACCACCTAGGCACCCCCTTTACTCTGAAAGAATTAGAAGATTCCATCTCCATAATGAAAATGAATAAAGCCACTGGCCTAGATGATCTACGCCCAGAACAAATAAAGATGTTCGGACCTGTTACCAGACGGTGGTTACTAGATATGATGAACAAATGTGTTCTTGAAATGAAAATCCCCAAGACTTGGCCGAAGGCAAATATAGCAGCTATACCAAAACCTGGAAAAAACCCCACAGACTCTAAAAATTTTCGGCCTATCTCCCTGTTTTGCCAGCTCTAGAAAGTCTTAGAAAGAATGATCCTTAACCGCATCTCAGAACATGTAGACAAGAATATAATTAAAGAGCAAGCAGGATTCCGCCCAGGAAGGTCATGCTGTGGACAAATCCTCAATCTTACACAGTACATAGAAGATGGATACGAGCGGAAACAAATTACAGGTGCAGCCTTTATCGACCTTACAGCAGCTTACGACACCATAAACCACAGTAAGTTAATATGAAAAATATATAACACCACAAAAGACTACCGACTGGCGCAATTCATCCAGTGCCTGTTGCAGAATAGACGGTATTTTGTCACGCTGCAGTCGAAGAAGAGCCGATGGCGGACCCAGAAAAACGGCCTACATCAAGGTAGCTTCCTCGCCCCATTGCTGTATAATATTTATACCAATGACCAAACGATCAGCATGGACGCTCGCTCCTTCATCTACGCAGACGATACAGTCGTTGCCACCCAGGGAAAAACCTTTGAAGAGGTAGAAAGTAAATTAACTTTAGCGATTGAAAAGCTGGGTGACTATTATGATAATAACCACCTCAAGCCAAACCCAGCAAAAACCCAGGTCTGTGCTTGTAAGTAGGCTGTTTAGGTTTTTTATTGGTAACGCCACCTCTGTATGAAAATCACTGGCTGTGCTGTGTGCAGTCTGTGGCTGCTTTGCATTGTTGTAATACTCGCCATTGTAGTGTTAGGCAGCTGGCTGTGAACAGCGCGTAGCGTTGCGCAGTTGGAGGTGAGCCGCCAGCAGTGGTGGATGTGGGGAGAGAGATGGCGGAGTTTTGAAATTTGTCATGAACTGCTATATTTATATATGATGATATCAAGGTAAATACATTGTTTGTTCTCTATTAATATCTTTCATTTGCTAACTATCCCTATCAGTAGTTAGTGCCTTCCATAGTTTGAATCTTTTATTTAGCTGGCAGTAGTGGCGCTCGCTGTATTACAGTAGCTTGAGCAGCGAAGATTTTTGTGAGGTAAGTGATTTGTGAAAGGTATAGTTTAATGTTAGTCAGGGCCATTCTTTTGTAGGGAATTTTGAAAGTCAGATTGCGTTGCGCTAACAAAATATTGTGTGTCAGTTTAAGCACAGTCATGTATAAATTTTTCTAAAGGGGACGTTTCATGCTTTTCACCTATGTAATAAGGAAGCAAGGAGGAAACTCAACATAAGCTGGAAGGGACAACATCTATCTCACTGCGACACACCAAAATATCTTGGGATTAAACTTGACCGTGCTCTCACCTACAAGGAAGACTGTTTGGCCACAAAAATGAAAGTGAGTGCCAGGAACATCATCCGCAAGCTAACAAATAGCAGATGGGGAGCGCAACCTACAGTTCTCCGCACGTCAGCTTTAGCTTTATGTTTCTCCACTGCGGAGTACTCGGCACCCGTTTGGCAAAATTCCACCCACGCTGAACAAGTAAATACAGCTTTGAATGAGACTGGACGCATCGTGACAGGATGCCTCCGCCCAACTCCCACAAAGCAGCTGTACCACCTCATGGGCATAGCCCCGCCAGACATCAGAAGAAGGACTGCCGCAGAAATCGAGAAACATAAACAGGAGACAGACCCCAGGCATCCAATGTTCGGATACAATCTTCAACCTCGCCGACTTAAATCAAGGAAGAGTTTCCCACGAACAACTGAAGCAACTCTTTTATCGCCTAGAGCACGACGAGAAGAGCTGTGGTACAATGTGGACCCAGGAAGACCAGGGAATAGCCCCAGGGAAGAACCCACAGCTGGCTCTGAACTCCCATATACGACCTGGAAAGCCCTGAATAGACTACGAACAGGCGTATCAAGATGCAGAGCAAACTTGGAAAAATGGGGCTACATCAGTGCAGACGAGCCCTGCGAGTGTGGAGAACAGCAAGATCCACAACACCTACTGGTCTGCAGGAAACTAAACAACCCGTGTTCGACTCAAGACCTATTTGAGGCAAATTACAAGGCTATTCAAGCTGCAGTGTATTGGGCTTCACGTGGGATATGAAAATCGCTCTGTTTCGCATCCTTAGCGCTTATCATTATATGTTACATACTTTTCTATATTGTTGTAGTTAATTTACTTTATAACCATGTATTATTGTATTATAACTGCTTCTCTTGCATTGTAATATAATTTTTTTTGTAAACCGGTGATGTTTGGATACGATAAATAAATAAAATCCATACAGCTGCTGGCTAACCCGTCCAAGAGGACCGACGCAACAATGCTCACTTTATTATCGAGTATGAATCGTTTGCTGTCTTTTGCCAATAACACCAATTTACTTTTGTTAATAGTGGAAATTGTATCTAGTTCGGGTCGCCGAATTACAGTTGATTTATAAACATAATTTACCACTCACTCTAGGTAATCGTCAGTGCTTAATTCCTTAGCTGCTGATAGTTACTCACCTTTAGCTCCACGTATTACGGAAGGCTTCCTTGTATAATGCTACCTCTGACAATCTATTCCATACCTATCAAACTAGACCTGTCAGTACGTAGTTGCCTGTAGACGTGAACAACGTTTTTTTCTTGTTATTAATCTGTAGTACCATGACAATTCCAACATGCTTTTAAAAGTAACTGATGATCACGGAAGCGACCAGCCAGTCGGAGCGAACTGTGAGTATGATGACTCCCAAGTATCATGGGATTATCTACGTTCTACAGTTCTGGATAAGTGAGTCAGCAATTTATGTGCAGAGGCCATTGGATCTCCGATCTGGCATTATTCACCAGCTACGGAAAGTATAAACCACTGGTTTTGATAATTTCAAGAGATTGGATATATCTGCAAGGGACAAAGCACGGGCTGTAGGCGTATGTAAGATGAGGATATAAGGCGAATTAAGTTTAGTGCAAGTGAACCGACCAATAAGGCTAGCAGAGAACTAGGAATGCCTCAACGAATTGTAAGCTGTAATTGCTGTACCAGCTCTACCGGTTACAACTTGTGCAGTTGTTTGTGGAAAGCGACAAAGAAAAGCGCATTGAAGCTTATTGCGCCATATCCCGTGCGTAAATCTTCGCGACGAAACGACGTTTCGTCTGAGCGGAAAGGCTCGCAGGTGGGATCTGAAAATCCCCGTTAATCGTGGGAATGCGAGAGAGACTCAGTGAAGCTAAATGTGTTTTCTATCTTACCGAAAAGAAAAACAAGGTCTACAGGCCTATGAATACCTCTGTGCCTCAGTAGTACACGTCCAGCTTTGTGGAGACGAATCAAAACGTTCGTATCACTACAATCCGTTACTATTTGAGTGTACTCCAAGACGACTCCACTGTACGTTAAACGCTACTTGGCGTCTCAAATTTAGCACGTTCTGATTTCCGTCGTCGACCCTCGGGAAAACTACGTCTTGCGGCAAGAGGTAAAAAAATAAACGGAACTGCCAGTCATACTAGTATGAGCGTTGGTTATCTGGGACTTGATTGTGATGGTTATTAATTTTAGAAAACCGATTCAACCTCTGCCAATGGCCTTTCCGCAGTGGTAACACCGGTTCCCGTCAGATCTGCGAAGTTAAGCGCAGCCGGGCTGGGCTAGCACTTGGACGGGTGACCATCTGGTCTGCCGAGCGCTGTTGGCAAGCGGGGTGCACTCAGCCCTTGTGAGGCAAACTCAGTAGCTACTTGATTGAGAAGTAGCGGCTGAGGTCTGGGAAACTGACACACGACCGGGAGAGCGGTGTCCTGACCACATGCCCCTGCATATCCGCATCCAGTGACGCATGTGGTCTGATGATGACTCGGCGGCCAGTCGGAACCACTGGGCCTTCATAGCCTGTGCGGGAGGCGAAAAGAAAAAAATTCACCCTCCACCACGACGATCTACACTCATCAGCCAGAACCTTATGAGCACCGGCCTGCTATCAATACAAACCCGTCTAGGTGATATCAGCGTAACCTGGCGAGGAATGGCGTTTATTGGATGAGGAAGGAGCGCGATCTAACTGAGTCTGACTGAGGGTAGGTTATGATAGCCTGGAGGTTCGGCAGCAGGATTTGTGAAACTGCACGACTTGTCGGGTATTCGAAGAGTGCTGTGGTGAGTATCTCCAACACGTGGCGAAACCAAAGTGAAACCACATCCACGACTTGTCGGGTATTCGAAGAGTGCTGTGGTGAGTATCTCCAACACGCGGCGAAACCAATGTGAAACCACATCCACGACTTGTCGGGTATTTGAAGAGTGCTGTGATGAGTATCTCCAACACACGGCGAAACCAAAGTGAAATCACATCCACGACTTGTCGGGTATTCGAAGAGTGCTGTGGTGAGTATCTCCAACACGTGGCGAAACCAAAGTGAAACCACATCCACGACTTGTCGGGTATTCGAAGAGTGCTGTGGTGAGTATCTCCAACACGTGGCGAAACCAAAGTGAAACCACATCCACGACTTGTCGGGTATTCGAAGAGTGCTGTGGTGAGTATCTCCAACACGTGGCGAAACCAAAGTGAAACCACATCCACGACTTGTCGGGTATTCGAAGAGTGCTGTGGTGAGTATCTCCAACACGTGGCGAAACCAGAGTGAAACCACATCCACGACTTGTCGGGTATTCGAAGAGTGCTGTGATGAGTATCTCCAACACACGGCGAAACCAAAGTGAAATCACATCCACGACTTGTCGGGTATTCGAAGAGTGCTGTGGTGAGTATCTCCAACACGTGGCGAAACCAAAGTGAAACCACATCCACGACTTGTCGGGTATTCGAAGAGTGCTGTGGTGAGTATCTCCAACACGTGGCGAAACCAAAGTGAAACCACATCCACGACTTGTCGGGTATTCGAAGAGTGCTGTGGTGAGTATCTCCAACACGCGGCGAAACCAATGTGGAACCACATCCACGATTTGTCGGGCATTCGAAGAGTGCTGTGGTGAGTATCTCCAACACGTGGCGAAACCAAAGTGAAACCACATCCACGACTTGTCGGGTATTCGAAGAGTGCTGTGGTGAGTATCTCCAACATGTGGCGAAACCAAAGTGAAACCACATCCACGACTTGTCGGGTATTCGAAGAGTGCTGTGGTGAGTATCTCCAACACGTGGCGAAACCAAAGTGAAACCACATCCACGACTTGTCGGGTATTCAGAGAGTGCTCTGATGAGTATCTCTAACACGCGGCGAAACCAAAGTGAATCCACATCCACGACTTGTCGGGTATTCGAAGAGTGCTGTGGTGAGTATCTCCAACACGTGGCGAAACCAAAGTGAAACCACATCCACGACTTGTCGGGTATTCGAAGAGCGCTGTGATGAGTATCTCCAACACACGGCGAAACCAAAGTGAAATCACATCCACTACTTGTCGGGTATTCGAAGAGTGCTGTGATGAGTATCTCCAACACGCGGCGAAACCAAAGTGAAACCACATCCACGACTTGTCGGGTATTCGAAGAGTGCTGTGGTGAGTATCTCCAACACGTGGCGAAACCAAAGTGAAACCATATCCACGACTTGTCGGGTATTCGAAGAGTGCTGTGGTGAGTATCTCCAACACGTGGCGAAACCAAAGTGAAACCACATCCACGACTTGTCGGGTATTCGAAGAGTGCTGTGGTGAGTATCTCCAACACGTGGCGAAACCAAAGTGAAATCACATCCACGACTTGTCGGGTATTCGAAGAGTGCTGTGGTGAGTATCTCCAACACGTGGCGAAACCAAAGTGAAACCACATCCACGACTTGTCGGGTATTCGAAGAGTGCTGTGGTGAGTATCTCCAACACGTGGCGAAACCAAAGTGAAACCACATCCACGACTTGTCGGGTATTCGAAGAGTGCTGTGGTGAGTATCTCCAACACACGGCGAAACCAAAGTGAAATCACATCCACGACTTGTCGGGTATTCGAAGAGTGCTGTGGTGAGTATCTCCAACACGTGGCGAAACCAAAGTGAAACCACATCCACGACTTGTCGGGTATTCGAAGAGTGCTGTGGTGAGTATCTCCAACACGTGGCGAAACCAAAGTGAAATCACATCCACGACTTGTCGGGTATTCGAAGAGTGCTGTGGTGAGTATCTCCAACACGTGGCGAAACCAAAGTGAAACCACATCCACGACTTGTCGGGTATTCGAAGAGTGCTGTGGTGAGTATCTCCAACACGTGGCGAAACCAAAGTGAAACCACATCCACAACTTGTCGGGTATTCGAAGAGTGCTGTGGTGAGTATCTCCAACACGTGGCGAAACCAAAGTGAAACCACATCCACGACTTGTCGGGTATTCGAAGAGTGCTGTGGTGAGTATCTCCAACACACGGCGAAACCAAAGTGAAATCACATCCACGACTTGTCGGGTATTCGAAGAGTGCTGTGGTGAGTATCTCCAACACGTGGCGAAACCAAAGTGAAATCACATCCACGACTTGTCGGGTATTCGAAGAGTGCTGTGGTGAGTATCTCCAACACGTGGCGAAACCAAAGTGAAACCACATCCACGACTTGTCGGGTATTCGAAGAGTGCTGTGGTGAGTATCTCCAACACATGGCGAAACCAAAGTGAAACCACATCCACGACTTGTCGGGTATTCGAAGAGTGCTGTGGTGAGTATCTCCAACACGTGGCGAAACCAAAGTGAAATCACATCCACGACTTGTCGGGTATTCGAAGAGTGCTGTGGTGAGTATCTCCAACACGTGGCGAAACCAAAGTGAAGCCACATCCACGACTTGTCGGGTATTCGAAGAGTGCTGTGGTGAGTATCTCCAACACGTGGCGAAACCAAAGTGAAACCATATCCACGACTTGTCGGGTATTCGAAGAGTGCTGTGGTGAGTATCTCCAACACGTGGCGAAACCAAAGTGAAACCACATCTACAACTTGTCGGGTATTCGAAGAGTGCTGTGGTGAGTATCTCCAACACGTGGCGAAACCAAAGTGAAACCACATCCACGACTTGTCGGGTATTCGAAGAGTGCTGTGGTGAGTATCTCCAACACGTGGCGAAACCAAAGTGAAACCACATCCACGACTTGTCGGGTATTCGAAGAGTGCTGTGGTGAGTATCTCCAACACGTGGCGAAACCAAAGTGAAACCACATCCACGACTTGTCGGGTATTCGAAGAGTGCTGTGGTGAGTATCTCCAACACGTGGCGAAACCAAAGTGAAACCACATCCACGACTTGTCGGATATTCGGAGAGTGCTGTGATGAGTATCTCCAACACGCGGCGAAACCAAAGTGAAACCACATCCACGACTTGTCGGGTATTCGAAGAGTGCTGTGGTGAGTATCTCCAACACGTGGCGAAACCAAAGTGAAACCACATCCACGACTTGTCGGGTATTCGAAGAGTGCTGTGGTGAGTATCTCCAACACGTGGCGAAACCAAAGTGAAACCACATCCACGACTTGTCGGGTATTCGAAGAGTGCTGTGGTGAGTATCTCCAACACGTGGCGAAACCAAAGTGAAACCACATCCACGACTTGTCGGGTATTCGAAGAGTGCTGTGGTGAGTATCTCCAACACGTGGCGAAACCAAAGTGAAGCCACATCCACGACTTGTCGGGTATTCGAAGAGTGCTGTGGTGAGTATCTCCAACACGTGGCGAAACCAAAGTGAAACCACGTCCAGATGTCGCTGTATGTCCATCTTTTCGAGATGGTTGCGGGACTTGGCTGTTCGAAACAGGATGTCAAATCAAACGCCTTTCAACCGTCTAGTTTACAAACTTATTTTATTTGACTACCAGTTTTGGCGATTTACTGCCCATCTTCAGGCACCTGACCGACGTGTAGGAAGATTCCACTTCGGTTCTGGTCAAATCAGGTGCCAGCAATACTGGCATTAGTAGATTTTTGCTTGCTATGTCGATCACTTCAACTGTCATCTGCCGACTGCGCAGACGTCGTGAGGTTGGGCGGCCACCTCTCATTACAGATGTCGGTCGTCGTAGGCTGGTCAGACTGGTAAAACAGGACAGGCGGCGAACTGTGGCAGAACTAACACCAGGCTTTAATGCTGGGCAAAGCACAAGCCTGTCTGAGCACACAGTGCACTGAACACTCCTAACGATGGGCCTCCACAGCCGACGACCGATCCAAGTGCCAATGTTAATGAACCATGAATTTATTTTCAAATTTTTTTCTTAAAGAATTTACTTTATTTACTAGCGATTCATCAAGAACATTAATACAAAAATGGTTCAAATGGTTCTGACCTCTATGCGACTTAACTTCTGAGGTCATCATCGCCTAGAACTTAGAACTAATTAAACCTAACTAACCTAAGGACATCACACACATCCATGCCCGAGGCAGGATTCGAACCTGCGACCGTAGCGGTCACGCGGTTGCAGACTGAAGCGCCTTTAACCGCACGGCCACACCGGCCGCCCACATTAATACATTTAATCAGACTAGGTGAGCGTGGAAGTAGTTGCCTTCAGGGAAGTAACTGATGGAAAATTACTTTTAAGAAATGTGAATTTTATTCCTAAAATCTTTTTCAAAAACAGATTTAAAATTATAAGCAGGAAAGCACCCTCGAAATATCAAGTTACAATTTTATTTAGAGGAAAAAAGAACAGTATTAACAGTATTAGCCTTCGGGCTGAGAAGTTTGCCTGCTCCCTTTCAACACGGCCGTAGTCATGACCGCTCACAACAACCTCTGAAAAAGTACACTGGTGCAAATCTGCAACACACCAGATTACTTCAAACTAAAAAGTTTTTAACAACTCACACAAACACATAAACTATGTACCCCGTAAGAGGGATGGAAATAGTAGAACACTCAATTTATTAGCCACCGAAAGCGCAATTTTTTTTTTTTTAAAGACTCTTACGGTGGAAGGGTGGCAACCTTATAACCTAAAACGACTATTTCAATAAAACCCATGAAATGCAGACTTACATTAAATGTACAACCTGCTCTACATTACACATATACCACCTCGCAAGATGATAGACAAGATAGAAAAGTATTTCAAGAATTCTGCCTTTAAAATATATATATATATATATATATATATATATATATATATATATATATATATATACAGGTTTATTACAAATGATTGAAGCGATTTCACAGCTCTACAATAACTTTATTATTTGAGATATTTTCACAATGCTTTGCACACACATACAAAAACTCAAAAAGTTGTTTTAGGCATTCACAAATGTTCGATATGTGCCCCTTTAGTGATTCGGCAGACATCAAGCCGATAATCAAGTTCCTCCCACACTCGGCGCAGCATGTCCCCATCAATGAATTCGAAAGCATTGTTGATGCGAGCTCACAGTTCTGGCACGTTTCTTGATAGAGGAGGTTTAAACACTGAATCTTTCACATCACTATGCGTGAAACTTGCCCGCACGCGTTCAACCGTTTATTCGCTCACTGCAGGCCGACCCGTTGATTTCCCCTTACAGAGGCATCCCGAAGCTTTAAATTGCGCTTACCATCGCTGAATGGAGTTAGCAGTTGGTGGATCTTTGTTGAACTTCGTCCTGAAGTGCCGTTGCACTGTTATGACTGACTGATGTGAATGCATTTCAAGCACGACATACGCTTTCTCGGCTCCTGTCGCCATTTTGTCTCACTGCGCTCTCGAGCGCTCTGGCGGTAGAAACTTTATGAAAAACAAAACTTTATGAGTTTTTCTACGTATCTGTAGTGTGTCGTGACCATATGTCAATGAATGGAGCTACAGTGAATTTATGAAATCGCTTCAATCATTTGTTCAAATGGTTCAAATGGCTCTGAGCACTATGGGACTCAACTGCTGAGGTCATTAGTCCCTTAGAACTTAGAACTAGTTAAACCTAACTATCCTAAGGACATCACAAACATCCATGCCCGAGGCAGGATTCGAACCTGCGACCGTAGCGGTCTTGCGGTTCCAGACTGCAGCGCCTTTAACCGCACGGCCGCTTCGGCCGGCAATCATTTGTAATAGCCCTGTATATATATATACATACATATATATATATATATATATATATATATATATATATATATTCACTAAATCAAAAACAGTATTTTACAGTATTTTAAGTTGCTGTTGCATAACCTTTTGTGTATTCTTTTCGGTGAGGTGTGGCTCGTTTGTATGTCTTTGTCCAGCTGAAGAATCATCGTTGAGGTGATTTTAATTATTTGGTGTACATTATATGTTGAGTATCAGGAGGGAATCATAACTCAGTGTGTGCATGATGACTGCGAGATTTTGTGGTAGGATGATCTGTGATTTGAGGTGTGTTTAAATTTTAACAGTTGTGTTAAGGAATGCCAAAGTTGACCAGATCGAGACAGATGGAAGTTTCAGGAGACTTAGAAATATGCGACAGTCTTTTAGATATGGAGGCGCCAGAAGAGAACAGTGAGGAGGTAGATACTAGCGAGCTGTGTGAAGTAGCATCGCAAAGCCAAAGTAATGTGAATAACGGGCATGGTCAGGCACAAATTAATAACCAAGTATCTGAGGTAGAGCTTATGAGAGAAGATGAGAATGAAACTTTAAGTGCAGTGTAACATTCAAAAATTACACGCCACGGAAGTGCAGCACAGAGCTGACCCCAGTCGTGAGACCACACCGCCAAAACCTACAGCATTCGACTTGCAGACTTTTCTAAGTGAGAGGTTTAAGAAAGACGAACAGGGTAGGGGAAATTTTATTGAAAAAAAGCGGAGGAAAAAAGATAGAAAATTCAAGACACCAGGTGAACAACTCGAGAAGAGGGAAAATTTACTAAGGAAATGAGAGAAGAAAAGCGAAGAAACTGGGAATGCAACATTTGAAGAAAATAAGAGGCACAAAATTTGAAGAAAATAAGAGGCAATTTAACAACTTAAGCGAAAGGCTAGACGAGCAGACTGGGGCTGTGAAACAGAAAGTAGAAGACCACATAAAGAAATACGAAGGGTAGGGCATGACTTTGGAGTAGAAGACAGATGATGAGACGGAAGAATTGGGTATGAGAATAAATATGCTAGAGCGGACAATGAAGGAGCCACAGACGAATTGAGGAAAAATGTCAACACACTGACACCACTACTAGGGATATTGAAGCAGTTCAGCCATGGAGCGAGGGGTATGTAAACTCATAGAAGAATACTATGGGAAAAATAATAGAGCAAGTTGAGGTTCTAACCACCGCCGTTGAGCAGCTGTCGAATTATAATAAAAGCAGCATCTGACGGAATGATACCAATAAACACGAGTGAATTTGCCGAGATAAGAGATTTGGTGCTATTTAAGGATGCGCAGGAAACTATTAATCGCATGAAAAGGAAGATGTTGGTGGCCCTCGTGAAAGAAAAGGAGAGCGGCAGATTTACCATGCGTAATAACAGAAAACAGAACGTAGCGATTCAAAGTGAGGAAGATTCGTGAACCTACTGAGAGATTACACCGCATCAGGAGAGTGCTGTCACCTTCAACTCCTCCAGTTAATTACACCAGTAATTACCACCATGGCTACCAAGGCTGTATCATGCGACCTAGTCGGCGGGGAAATCAGTAAGCAGTTCGTGTCGGAACAAAAATTTTCATTCTTTTCGGTGGTTCCAAACCGCCTACATTCCGTGAAACATTACCGGAACCTTGGCGACACGTTTTAAAATCTAATTCCGTATGTGCTCACTTCAGAGACGAAGGAGCGACGAAAATGCCAGCAATTATGGGACGGTCCAACCGCACGACGAATTTACGCGCGCCTTTCTTGAAGAATACTGGTCGAAAGGAATGCAAGATCAGGTGAACATGGGGATTTTTTTTTGTCATCAATCTTCTGACTGATTTATTACGGCCCGCCACAAATTCCTCTCCAGTTATTTGCTAGATGTATTCCAATCTCTGTCTTCCTCTACAGTTTTTGCCCTCTACAGCTCCCTCTAGTACCATGGAAGTCATTCCCTCATGTCTTAACAGATATCCTATCATCCTGTCCGTTCTCCTCTTCAGTGTCTTCCGTATATTCCTTTCCTCTCTGATTCTGCGTAGAATCTCCTCATTCCTTACCTTATCAGTCCAACTAATTTTCAACATTCGTCTATAGCACCACATCTCAAATGCTTCGATTCTCTTCTGTTCCGGTTTTCCCACAGTCCATGTTTCACTACCATACAATGCTGTACTCCAGACGTTCACTCTCAGAAATTTCTTCTTCAAATTAAGGCCGATATTTGATATTAGTAGACTTCTCTTGACCAGGAATGTTTTTTTTTTTTTTTGCCATTGCCCGTCAGCTTTTGATTCCTCCTTGTCTCGCCCGTCACTGATTATTTTACTGCCCAGGTAGCCGAATTCCTTAACTTCATTTACTTCGTGACCATGAATCCTGATGTTCAATTTCTCGCTGTTCTCGTTTTTTACTACTTCTCATTACGTTCGTCTTTCTTCACACTTCATACTGTGTACTCATTAGACTGTTCATTCAGTTCAGCAGTTCACATAATTCTTCTTCACTTTCACTCAGGACAACAATGTCATCAGCGAATCGTGTCATTGATATCCTTTAACCTTGTATTTTAATTCCACTCCTGAACCTTTCTTTTATTTCCATTATTCCTTCCTCAATGTACAGACTGAACAGTACGGGCGAAAGGCTACATCCTTGTCTTACTTGCTTTTTAATACGAGCACTTCGTTCTTGGATGTCCACCCTTATTATTCCCTCTTGGCTGTTGTACATATTGTATATGACACGTCTTTCCCTATGGCTTATCTCCACTTTTTGCAGAATTTCGAACATTTTGCACCATTTTATATTGTCGAACGCTTTTTCCAGGTCGACAAATCTTATGAAAGTGTCTTGATCTTTCTGTAGCCTTACTTCCATTATTAGCCGTAACGTCAGAATTGCCTCTCTCGTCCCTTTACTTTTCCTGAAGCCAAACTGATCGTCACCTAGCGCAATCTCAATTTTCTTTTCCATTCTTCTGTATATTATTCTTGTAAGCAGCTTCGATGCATGAGCTGTTAAGCTGATTGTGCGATAATTCTCGCACTTGTCAGCTCTTGCCGTCTTCGGAATTGCGTGGATGATGCTTTTCCGAAAGTCAGATGGTGTGTCGCCAGACTCATATATTCCACACACCAACGTGAATAGTCGTTTTGTTGCCACTTCCCCCAATGATTTTAGAAATTCTGATGGAATGTTATCTATCCCTTCTGCCTTATTTGACCGTAAGTCCTCCAAAGCTCTTTTAAATTCCGATTCTGATACTCCCCTATCTCTTCTAAATCGACTCCTGTTTCTTCTTCTATCACATCAGACAAATCTTCACCCTCATAGAGGCTTTCAATGTATTCTTTCCACCTATCTGCTCTCTCCTCTGCATTTAACAGTGGAATTCCCGTTGCACTCTTAATGTTACCATCGTTGCTTTTAATGTCACCGAAGGCTGTTTTCACTTTCCCATATGCTGGACAATCATTTCTTTTTCAATGTCTTCACATTTTTCCTGCAGCCATTTCGTCTTAGCTTCACTGTTTTTCCTATTTATTTCAGTCCTCAGCGACTTGTATTTCTGTATTCCTGAGTTTCCCGAAATATTTTTGTACTTCCTCCTTTCATCAATCAAGTGAAGTATTTCTTCTGTTTATTCGCAGTTACCTTCTTTGTACATATGTTTTCCTTCACAACTTCTGAGATGTTCATTCCTCTTCAACTTTAGTGTTTACTGAGATATTCCTTATTGCTGTATCTATAGCCTTACAGAACTTCAACCGTATCTCGTCATCCCTTAGAATTCCGTATGCCAATTCTTTACGCATTGATACTTCTGACTAATGTCTTAAATTCTTTCTTTTTTTTAAAAAAAGAAAAATTGTTCTAAGGTCTTATGGGACCAAATTCCTGAGGTCATCGGTTCCTAAGCCTACACACAATATAACTGAAACTAACTTGCGCTAAGGACAACACACACACCCATGCCCGAGGGAGGACTCGAACTTCAGACCAGGGAGCCGCGTGGACCGTGACAAGACGCCTGAGATCGCGCGGCTACTCCGCGCGGCAGTGTCTTTAACTTCAGCCCACTCTTCATCACTAGTATATTGTGAGCTGAGTCTATATCTGCTCCTGGGTACGTCTTACAACCCAGTATCTGATTTCGGAATCTCTCTCTGACAATGACATAATCTACTGAAATGTTTCCCTATCACTCGGCATTTTCCAAGTATACCTCCTCCTCTTGTGATTCTTGAACAGGGTATTCGCGAATATTAGCTGAAACTTGTTACAGAACTCAATTCATTCTTCTCCTCGGTCCTCCCTTGTCTCAAGCCCGTATTCTCCTGCAACCTTTTTTTCTACTCCTTCCCCTACAAGTGCATTCCAGTTCCCTATGACTGTTAGATTTTCCTCCCTCTTTACATACTGTATTACCCTTTAAATATCCTTATACTCTTTCTCTGTCTCTTCAGATTCAGGTTGCGACGTCGGCATGTATACCTGAACTATCGTTGTCGGTGTTGGTCTGCTGTCGATTCTGATAGGAACAACCCTGTCACTGAACTGTTCACAGTAACACACCCTCTGCCCTACCTTCCTATTCATAACGAATCCTACTCCTGTTACACCATTTTCTGCTGCCGTTGATATTACCCGATACTCGTGTGACCAGAAATCCTTCTTTCCACTTCACTTCACTGACCCCTACTATATCTAGATTGAGCCTTTGCATTTCCCTTTTCAGATTTTCTAGTTTCCCTACCACGCCTCTGAATACCACGCCCCGACTCGTATTCAATCTTTTTCCCATGGTAACCTCCCCCTTGGCAGTCCCCTCCCGGAGATCCAAATGGGGGACTATTCGGGAATCTTCTGGCAATGGAGAGATCATCACGACACTCCCTCAATTACAAGCCATATGTCCTGTGGATACACGTTACGTGTCTTTAAAGCAGTGGTTCTTATTACCTTTTCCATCCTCATGCCGTTGATAATTCCTGATTCTTCCACCGTTAAGGGCAGTTTCCCACCCATAGGAGAAGAAAGTGCCCTGAACCTCTGTCCGCTCTTCCGCCCTCTTTGACAAGGCCGTTGGCAGAATGAAGGTGACTTCTTATGTCGGAAGTCTTCGGCCGTCGCCAATGCTGATGGGGATATTGATGTCTAAAAATTACGTAGAGTCGAGGTGGCCGAATACCACTGAGTTTCTTGAAGACATGGTGTGGAAGAACTAATTTTTAGACACGCTGTAAGAACGTTCGGAACACACATAGATTTGAGTGACGAAGCTCCCACGTCATATACAGAAAGAAATAGGATTGCTTGCAGAAACAAGAATGATATTTGCGGATTCCAGCAACTGCTGCACGAATTATGGTACGACGAGAGTGGGTAAAACGGAATTTAGTTCAGACTAACTTTCCGCCAGTAAAACAACAAGTAAATAACCACGCCTGATGAATGACACTTTCATAAAAAAATAAGAATAGAAAAGGATGGTATAATCGATACTGTGATCTCACTAACAGCCTCTTGCCCGAACGAACAACTGGGACGTAACGACCGACCAGACTAGGTTGCAGACAATAGACTGTTGAAACTGGAGGATCTAACCACAGACAAAACCCAAGGTATGTGGAGAAAAGAAACTGACAAGGGCACCCACTCCAGAACGAACAATTTGATGTACTAGAGCATGAGCAGCACTATATATAGATTCTCAAGAACTTACGAATATATTATTACCAGAAGAAGAGAAGGATAAATGTTATGAATATCCTGCTGGCAATGTAGAATTCAACGATTGATTAGTCCAGTGTGTGTTTGATACAGTCAGCCAAATTTTCTGTTTTAGACAAGAGTGCTTATGATGTTTTTGATAAGAAAAAGAAATGGCTAATGTTCCAGATACCAAATTTAAAGATCAAAAACACCGTGGGATGCAAGAACGCCGATGTGAAGGAGCAAGAGCGAGTAGATTTTAAGAGCCAAACTCACGGTTTTCATGCAGATTTTAGTTGATAGAGGGCTTGACAGTGGAGGCAATATTGGGACTCGATTTCTTAAAAAGGTACGAGATGGTTCTGTGGTTTGAAAATTTCGTTACTGCAAAGGTAGCTGATAAAATCGTGGCGCAGCATTGCAATAACTACGAAGAGAAGGATGGAGGACAAGGATTTGTGGGATTTAAGTGACATGTAAGAGTAATAAAGAGGTAAGGTATGAAAGTAGGAAGTAAAGTAAACTACGAGAAAACTAGAAAGCAATATAGAGCAAAATTTCACATGTGTGATCTTTTTTTTAGTTAAAGAATTTTTGTTCATGATTTCTAAATATTAAATGTACAGCCATACAAACAGCTTTAATCCATTACAATCACTATAACTCTTATACATATACCTTTAGCTAAAGTAAACAGAATCTGCTCTTGATAATACTCCAGATCACGTTAACGTAACAACGGAAATAAGCCTACAGTTCATCTGAAGATTTGTTATTAATTTAAATATACAGCTCCTAGTCATACAGACAGCTGCACCTCACCGCAGATACAATAACTCTGTATTATTGATTCCTTGGGATTCACGTTAATGCCAAACATGATAATTGCTATTAAAAATATATTAAATTAAAAAAAAATAAAAAAAATACTGCCTGTAATATACAAGTACAATAAGATATCAGATCACCTGAAATTTGTTCTTGTAGTAATTTATTTATTATTGTATCTTGTGCTTTCATGTTATCGCCATTCCGATTAAAATATTTGCCCTTATACCGACTTTAACACATGTAAAGAACAACAAATTACATCTCTGTACCAAGTAGGCTTATGCCATATCTCTCTGTCAAGATCTTTGTTACAAGCAACAGTTGTAAGGCGCATGCTGGATGCTGGTAAAGTGTCACTGTCAAAGTGTAAACTAATATAGTTCGTGTGAAAGTGTTCTGGACATCAAAATGGAGGCAGACAGATACGAAAAAAGCAGCCTATACTGTCGCAGTAAGTAAAAACTAAATTTACATCCATATCGACAGATAAGCTATAGTCATGGCGATACTTTAAAGTGTGACCCATCTTTCTGCCATAGAACCAGCACCCAGCGTTACGCTACTACCAGTAATGATGTAACTTCCCGGATCCCCCCGAAATCATCTGAAGATGAACCTGAAAAGGTTCGAAAACCGGTTCATGTAATAAAGCATTATTATTGAAAAAAAGTGACTGGTTGCAGTTGTGTATAAGTTATTTACATTCAATACACGAGGTGTGGCTAGAAAAAAACCGGACTAGTACTGGTGAAACAATAAAACGAATGCAATAAGGCTGAAAGTCGCGTGGCCTGTCACGTGACTCTCGCTCCGCCTACTGCTCGAGTTTCATCTGCCTCCTGCACTCAGTCTGCCCGTGGCGTCTGTTTTAAGTAGTTGACGTATTGTCTGTGCGTCGGAAAATGTTGAGTGTACAGAAAGAACAGCGTGTTAACATCAAATTTTGTTTCAAACTAGGAAAATCTGCAAGTGAAACGTTTGTAATGTTACAACAAGTGTACGGCGCTGATTGTTTATCGCGAACACAAGTGTTTGAGTGGTTTAAACGATTTAAAGATGGCCGCGAAGACAACAGTGATGCCACTCGCACTGGCAGACCATTGTCAGCAAAAACTGATGCAAACATTGAAAAAATCGGTAAACTTGTTCGACAAGTTCGCCGTTTAACAATCAGAGCAGTGTCTGAGTTAACAGGAGTTGACAAGGAAAGTGTTAGGCAGATTCTTCATGAAAGTTTCAACATGAACAAAGTGTGTTCAAAAATGGTTCCAAAGTGTCTCACAATTGAACAGAAGGATCGCCGAAGAATGATTTGTTCTGACATCCTGGAAAACATTACAAAATGTTATTACTTGCGATGAATCGTGGTTTTTTACTTACGATCCCGAAACTAAACGCCAATCGATGCATTGGAAAACTCCTGGTTCTCCACGACAAAAAAAAGCACGAATGTCAAAATCGAAATTCAAGGCAATGATGATTTTTTTTTTTTTTGACATCAAAGGGATTGTGCACATTGATTGGGTACCAGAGGGACAAACAGTGAATCAGCATTACTACATTAGCGTCCTGGCTACCCTACGTGAGCGAGTACGGAGAAAACGGAACGATTTGTGGAGAAAAAAGTCATGGATCCTTCACCAAGACAATGCCCCAGCTCACAGTGCGTTGTCAGTGAAGACGTTTTTGGCAAAACACAACATTCCCATCTTAGATCATCCACCCTACTCACCTGATTTGGTCCCCTGTGACTTTTTTCTTTTCCCTAAAGTCAAGTCAGCTTTGAAAGGAACTAGATTTGAGACTGTTGAAGCAGTAAAAGGAAAAGCGACGGAAGTAATGTATGGACTTACCGAAAATGATCTGCAGCATTGCTATGAACAGTGGAAAATTCGTATGGAGCGGTGTAGAGACCGAGGAGGAGAGTACATTGAAGGAGATAACATGAAATTGTAAATAATTGTAAATAAATGTTTTTTCCAGCATCAGTCCGGTTTTTTTCTAGCCGCACCTCGTACAGTCACGGTTCTAAAATATCCGTAATGGATAAGCATAATCTGTTTTTTTTTTGTTTTTGTTTCTTTTGCAGATGAAATTTGAAGAGAAAACACGATACGACTAGTTAATGAGTTGAGGTGGGGGATGGATGGAAAGGGGATTGTCAGAGACAAAATTATACACAGAAGATTGAAATAACAGAAACGAGTAAGAAAAGAGCTTAGTTAGTTTTAGTGTGGCCGCAGTAGTATTGAGGTGAAGGATACTACGTACATCAATGTGTGGGTAATTAAGAGAAGGCCACTGAGTGCTGGTAGACTTCTCTGATTTAACTTGTAGAGCGTGAAATCGAGAGATAACGTCATGAATACATAATAACTAATCTAACCTCACCTGAGCTCCCAACCGAAAGAGTTTTTTACAGTATTTTAAAACCTTACTCAGAGATAATGATTTAACATAAAAAACTGAACACTGGAAACAGCTACAAACTAAGATATAAAAAGGAAGGAGTTCAGTTTTGAAAAGAAAAATCGATTAGTAAATAGATAATAAAGATTTTCAGTTTTACAAATGAACTTTAAATTTGTGATTGGGTAAATTCCTTAAAAATGATAGTTACGTAACGTGGGGTAAAATTAAAGTAATAATTTGGTAACTCTTAGAAAGCAATAGTTAAAGAAATTTTAGACCCTAGACACTTTTATCAAATCGGCCAAGCTTGCACTTTAGTATCATTATTTCTTTTCAGATAATTTGTAAGTAATAAGCCGATTTAACTGTGAATCTGGTTTCATTTAGTAATCATTGAATTCCTAATTCATTATTTTGGAGGGTGTCTGATAAATTCACGTCATATCACAGGGCCATTTAGCATACATCCAGATTGGAGACTATCAGCGCTGAATTCACACAGTGACTGGTTTCTTGATCAGAATGTTTTATACTGACACTACGCTCCTCTTTATGTGCTGCCTGATGGGAGTTACCACTGATATTGCTTACATCACTGAATACCGAAACGTGCCCGCTGACGTCAAGGAAAGCTCTCTAGTATTACCTTAGACCAAAAAATCTTACTGGCTCAGGCTTCTGAATTTTTTTCCCCTCGACTAAGTAAGAAGAAATTACTACCATTTTACTGAAGCCTCCCACTGTTCCATTGCTATATGTAAAGTACCACCCCGAGTTAAAACAAGAATCAGCTCATTCGCTAAACATAACCTCGCTTTGGCAAGGCTTGGAAACGAACAGTGCACAGTTTTAATTCTTTTGCCTTAAATATTACACGGTTGTCATGTCATCAAGTAAAGTGGCGGGGAGATGGAACTGGAAGGAAAGATTTGCAGTTTAGCAACAAGGTCATTGAGCGCAGGAGGAAGTACCGCACACAGTAGTTATTTGCTCATAGTAAAATGAAAGAATAAGAAACGGCACAGATGTTTGTGTGTGATTACTGTTCCCACCGTATATAGGCTCTTTAATGAGGCCCGTAATCCGCGTTTTTCATTAGCGCGTCCGTCAGGCAGGTGATTAATTGCGCCGCGGAAAACACACGCGAGTAATAGAGCGCCAATCACCGCTTTCGTCCTATCACTGATGCTATCTCAGAGAGCCGCCGCTACGGTTAATTTCGAGATTTAATGAAGACTCGCTGCAACAGACGTGTAATTACGTCCGAGATCTCTAATTCGAGTAATTACAGGCATCGCGGAACTAATACGAGAGAACATCGAGCGGTGAAACGGCGTAGCCAACTGGGAACGCTATGGCGCGGGCTGCAAATTGGCGTAAGTGGGTTTGAGATGAGGAGAGAGGAGCGTTAAGGAAAAGGGGGAGGGGGTGGGTAAGGATACACCAAGATGGACCACCCAGTGGTCCGCTTCGATCAGGAAGTTTGCAACTTCAATCGGCGACCGCTCGAACACAGTCCCCGCATTACGACGATTAGGGGTGGGTACACTGGAGCGGTCGGGACCGTCAGAGCTAAGCGTCTTCTTGGCTGGCGGTGGCAGCCTATCCGACTGCGGCGGCGAGTAGCGATCGCTCGCCGCGGGAGATTTATTGCTCGCCATCCATCATGCAGAGGCCCGCGACCGAGATTTATCGCCGTTTAATTTAGGGGATCCGCCGGGGGGTCTCGCAGGTGGTCCAGTTTGGAGAGAAGCAACAGGTGGCCGGGGAGCGGGGAAAACAAGTGTTCCAGGTCGCCTACCGTGGGGTGTTGTGGCAGTAGCGAGCTGTCAAAACATGACCTTTCCCTCCGTCCGATCCGACCCATTGCCACCTTAACGGCGCAGTGATAAAATGAAGCAAGCATGAATGAAGTGTCTGGAACAGAATGACCTCCGTCATGCCAACCAGTGTGGATTCCGTAGACATCGTGTGTGACACAGCTAGCACTTTCTCACACGATATCCTGAAATCTAGGAATCAAGGCAGTCAGGTAGATGCAGTATTTCTTCAGTCCAGAAAAGCATTTTACACATTACTCTGCGCCAAACCTATTCATTCCTAGAGACGAGGTACTGGCAGAAGTAAAGCTGTGAAGACGGGTCGTGAGTCGTGCTTGGGTAGCTCAATTGGTAGAGCACTTGCCCGCGAAAGGCAAAGGTCCCGAGTTCGAGTCTCGGTCCGGCACACAGTTTTAATCTGCCAGGAAGTTTCAAACCTACTCATGTTACCGAAAGCATCGATAGTCGTCTGCTGTTAGGCACATTTAATGCCGCGTATTTATGTGCGCATCCACAGGCACTTGTCTGTCTCAAACACCTTTACTCATCTAGCTGTCTGCTGGAGACGTAGGGAATCTGCGAGTTCTTGGCAAGTCGTTTGGGCTTTGATGTACGTCAGCCAAACTGAAAAGCTTGGTAGCAGAAGCAGTTTGTGAGGGCCTGTGATCTCGTGTTTAACTGGACACACTTACTGCTGCGTTCAGCATAGACGCGTTGTCTTGTGATAATCAAACAGACACAATGAAGCACCTTAGTACTGGATTATGCTATGATTGCTGCCAATGTAGTGGCTGCGTAAACGATCATAAAAAATTTCTAGTAATTTAGTTCAGTATTTAGGAGGTCAAGGCCTTCGTTCTGGATTATGCTGAGATGGTTCCTGCCAATGTAGTGTCTGCATAAATGATCACAAAAGAACTGTAGTAATGTAGTTCAGTACACAGGGGGTCAGGAACTAAAGGGCAGATATTGTGATCACTGGCAACTTAGTATATACATACGTCTGTTTGTTGGTTGTTTTCTGCATCTAACAGTTTTCCCGCAGACACATTACATAATATACTACGAGGTGCTTACTGCACTGCCGTAACTGCATCACAAAGTGGACTACGCTTGTCATTATAGATCACCTGTTTTGTGTCGACACATTAACATCTCACCTGCTGCCTAGGGGTAAATTAGCATTATTGGCTTGCTCTTGCTACATGAATTTGGAGGTACTAACCAGAATAAAAATATACTATTCTTAATAGCATTAATTACCAGTCTGCAAATAAAGTAAATGCTACAAATAACCTTATAGGTCGCGCTTTGACGTACAGTTCTGTTTGACGAGTGCCAATATATTTTCGTATGTTGACGACTCCCAAGGATTGTGTGTCTTTTAATTCTGTGTTTCCCAAGCAGATTCTGACGATGGTTTCATCCTATCATATGTGTGCTGTCCGGGCTCGTCTTTTGAACAGTGGTTTGGAAATGTGGTACTTATCATACATGGTGCGGATCGGATGCCCATCTGCTTTTTATCCAAGGATTTACCGAGGAGTGACATATTTTTAGGCGCACTTGCACCTTGAAAGTCGTGCCACGTGGGGTATTAGTTTAACATGACCTGAAGATATACCTCCCGGGTATGAAACCCGTCGTCAAACAGTGAAAACACAATAAACAGCTATTGCGGATTTGGACTTTCACTCAGTTTAATGTAGAATACTTTACCATTTCTAATTTTAAATTGTTTGATTGTCCTTCACACTACGTAGAAGTAATTGCTGGTGTAATGTTGTTCAGTACACTGTTCTCTGTCGGCAAAAAAATAATCTGCATTTACAACCCTTACTCCCCGTGTATGTTAATTAATGAAAAAGTCGTCCGTTAGCTGAAACTAATTGCTTGCATTGAGGTATTTTCACCTCATATTTTGATTGAGATATATCAGTTAGCAGAAAACAGTGGAAGGAGAGACCATTGTGGAATGAAAGAGTCCAGGAGGTAATGGGAAGGAAGAACAAGGCTTTCAGACTGTGGTTCGAAGAAAAGACCGAATTAGCAACAGGAAGTATAATAAAAAGAAGAAAGACGCAAATAAGACAATGGTTGAGGAGAGAACAAAGTGGATAGAAGAACGGACAATGATGATGGAGGGATAGTAGAGGAAATAAGAAAGTACTATATGGAATGCTCAGAAGAAGGAGGACAGGTTTGAGAGAGAATACAACAATGATGGATACTAATGAAAAAAGAGGTTAATGACAAAGAGACACCGAAGATCGTGTGAAAGGAGTACTTAGAGCAGTTGCAAAATCCGAACTAACTTGGAAATGAGGCTAACAGACTAAAAGATGTAGAAATAAACTCTTGCGGTTAGGCGAGGAAACACCTGACATGGAAATAAATGGAAATGGTACTGGACAAGATGAAAAGGAGGAAAGACACTAGGTGTGGACGAAATAAGTGTCGAAGTGGTGAAGGCAGCATGGAGGTAGGGAAAGAGAGATTGTATAGCTTTTCGAGGAATGGGTGGAATGAAAGTTTGGAAGAGAGCACTAATTGTCCCTGTATTCAAGAAAGGGAGCAGGAAGGATTGTAGAAACTACTGGCGAGACACACCGATGCCGCAATTTTCCAACGAGTACGAAAAGAGCTTGGAGAACAGAATCTGAACAAGGGTCGAGAACAAATTGTGAGAGCATCAGCATGTCTTCAAACCTGGAAGGTTAGCTGTTGTCCTTATATATGCAGTAAGGCAGCTGCAAGTGCATAACTATGAATTTGGCAAGCAATGGTGTTCACAGATGACTTGATGACCTGGGGAACGGGGAGGATGAAATTCAGGAACAACTTGAGGCTTGGGAAGAAACTGTGAGACGGTATGGAATGAAATTTTATACAAACAAATATAAGAGCCTGGTGACAACTACAAAGAAAGATAAAGCAACTAGAATAAGGACTGGAGGTGAAAAATTGAAGCAGGGTGAAAATCTAACGTACTTGGGAAGTGAGACAGACGAAAATGTAAGAAGTGAGAAAGAGATCACTGAATGTGACAAACAGGCGAAATGATAGGAGGCTGATTTGGAACAAAGAGTTAAAAAAAAAAGTTTGAGATGTGTAGAAGTTACTAAATCCCGGTACAGACCTATGTCTCTGAAACATGGGTAACGAAGGAAGAAATGAGATGTGCGAAGATTACAGACAGGTGAATTAAACTTCCTCAGAAGTTGCAGAGGTGTAACAAGTAGACCCAGTATGAGTAATGCGAGGGTAATGGAAACAGTGAAAGAGGAACCCCTGCACAGCAGCACATAAATATCAAATGTAAGATGGAATGGGCACTTAGGGAGTATGAAAAACAATAGGATTCCCAAAAAGACCCATGAATTGGTGATGCAAAGGAAACGACCAACAGGCAGACTTGACGATAAATGGCTGGATAGTGTAGAGGAGTCTGCTGAAAAAAGAAGCGAGGATTGGACCAGAGCGAACACAGAAAGATGGTGGACAAACAGGACTAGATGGCGAGATTTATGTTCCAAACATGGCTGGAAACTGTTCAAAATGACGATGATGACATCAGCTGCTTTTAAATGCTCCTTATAGAAACTCTCAAAAGGCAAGTTCAGCATGGCATTAGTTCACGGAAGCCATCACTGTATTATGTCGCTGCGAATAAGAAGTGGTTTTGACCATAAGTAATTTTAGATATAATTTTTAAAATGAAAAATGAAAACGAATGTTAGTTAGTTACATGTTCCATAAATCACTTTTATCGAAATGATGTGGAAAAAGTCAGTTTTAAGGGGTATGTATATGTAATTAGTGATAACATTAATGAACACATTATTTTCTTAGTCTTACTCAAGCAGCTACACAAGTTTCAGTACATGATGTAATAACTAATACGCAAAATTACTGGTACGAAGAGAGAGGTATAGTTTCAAGCAGTGTTACGCCATAATCAAAAGTGTTTTATGTTATATCGGAACTCTTATTAAGTGAATATGTAGGTTATAATGAACAAAAGGCATTCTCTTTAAAGCTGGCCACTTTAACTGTCAGGGATCTTCTCATAGAAGGAAACATTCCACGTGGGAAAATGTCTGCTTGTGTCTGTATGTGTGGATGGATATGTGCGTGTGTGCGAGTGTATACCTGTCCTTTTTTCCCCCTAAGGTAAGTCTTTCCGCTCCCGGGATTGGAATGACACCTTACCCTCTCCCTTAAAACCCACTTCCTTCGTCTTCCCCCTCCTTCCCTCTTTCCTGATGAGGCAACAGTTTGTTGCGAAAGCTTGAATTTTGTGTGTATGTTTGTGTTTGTTTGTGTGTCTATCGACCTGCCAGCGCTTTCGTTCGGTAAGTCACCTCATCATTATATATATATATATATATATATATATATATATATATATATATATATATATATATATATCACGATCCGATAACACTTCCTTAGGTTTCTGTTCTGAGTTATTTTTACTCCTGAAAATTTCTCTCCATTGAGAATGACATGCTGCGTCCAAGACTACAGGAAAAAAATTATATGTCATTGTTTTCCACTCTTAAGTAGCTCGGAAGAAAAATATGTACTGCCACTCCAATAATTTTTATATTTTTAACACACCAGCGAATATTTTAATCATACCCAGTGGTAATGTCTGTGTTAACAGAAGAATAGATTCTTATCATCAGTGACAGAAGAAGCACCTAGCGTGAAATGAGACACATTAATACTGTTCTGTTGCTTTGCCTCCAGAAATGAGCAATTTGGGGATGGTTGCAAGTGAAACAGTTGCTACAGTCTGAGTACTGTGGGATTTCTGCTTTTGCAAACACAAATAAATTCAGATTCTGTTTTCTCAAACGTAGTTCAGCATTTCTGTGCCAACATAAACAGCTTCTTATTTACATTACACCAGAAGACGTTAAATGAATGACAAAAAAGAGTGATGACTGAAAATTAGTCTAAACGCTTTTTGTTGTTACCATCTAAATTTTTGCTCTTCGTCTCAGTGAATCTAAGGCTTGTGAATTAACCAAATTTAAACAAGAGTGCATTTGGAAAATTTGGTGTAAGACAGGGGTCGAGTTATTGATTCATCTGTGACACAGCCACAGGCAACTTCGGCAACCGAAGCATTTGCCAGGTGCAACCCAACTGTTATCGGTCTATCCACGTTGAACAGTCATCTCAGATGCACTGGTGTATCCCTGGGACATTGTTCGTAGTTTCACATACAGCTTTTCTCTTCTAAGATATAGGCACTCTCTGCATGTCCAACCAGCCCTCAACACTGAAGAACGTCCAGATTCTATCAAAAATACAAATCCTCTGGGATCAAGTCCAGAGAATGCGGAGGTCAAGGAAATGACCTACCTCCTGCTATCAACCTGGCACAGAATCTGTTGTTTAGAAGCTGACTGCTTAACACTCAAATGAGGAGGAGCTACACTAAGTACGAACTCGTATTTTGTCCTGTTCATTAAAGCACATAATCTAGCTAAACAGGTATGGTACTCTTTAAGAAACCATTGCTAATTTCATCTTTCGGGCTCAAAATCGGACACAAAACACTGGCATCATAGCTAGGTACTGCAACATAACCAGATTTAAGGAAGAGTGAATTTTGATCAATTAGCGTATGTAAGTTCCATTTACTAGGAAAAGTTGCAGAAAATGTGTCCTGACACCAAAATAAACCGTCTGTGGACATATTTCCATGCAAAATATGTTGTTCTTTTATGTTGAGAAGTATCTCCTGAAAGATTGTACCTTTTTATCACACACTGGATACATCAATGAACACCAAGATATGTAAATGTCATTGTCAAACAATTTAACAACAGCCTACAGCAGAATCACAGGCGGATGTACCCTATCTGAAAACATTTATTTCTCTCTGTTTCATTAATCTATTATTTAGTTTCTTATAGGATATGCAGTAATTTTCTGTCACTTTCCCTGCATACTTGTTGTGTGTACCAGAAATATAATGAAGCTGGAAAATGTGGTTCCAAAAATACGAAATAAATTTCAAGACAGTATGAAGATTTTCATTGTTTAAGCTTTATTTGTTATCCCATAAAATACATTATATTGCTTTCTATATCTGTCTTAATATACAATGCTCTATCTATCATTTTACATATTTTTATAAATTTCATTATATACACAAAAATTATAAATAATAGTCTTCTTCTTGTATCTCTGCTATGATGTACTCCTAATGGTTTCCTTTTCCTAGGTTCATTAAATGCCCTAGTCACCTGAAGAGATTTGAAAATTTCACAGTAAAATAAAAGGTAGTGTTCTTTTTCATTCACATCAAGCATAAGTCTTTCGTTACCTGCCACATGTATAGTGATTCATGGAGACTATAGTTAAGTAGCGAATAGCTACCCAGTTGTACTATTGTTGATTCTTCACTTCTAATAAGTCATTCCCAGCAAATATTTTAACTCTTACATAATATACAATTATCTGTTTCCTCACTTTAACTTTTTATAATAGCATTAGTGACACTGGAGAGGGAATTATGTGAGCTGTTTTGGAAAATTACGCTGTAACTCGAATTTAAAATGTAAGAGTAACTGACAAACAGTGACAAATTAGAATATTTTTGGTTGACTGTGTTTCATAACTTTTATAAACTGTAGAAACGACATGTAATGCTGTAATCTGCTTCTCATTTTATTTTTCATTTAAAAAACCGAACAGCAGTACATGTTTACATGCTTTCATTTCTACAGTTCTATAACACAGTTCAATTAGTCATAGAATTTCTGTCAGTAACATTACCTCCCAAGGGATGTACTTTGCACATGTTACAAATTCCGCAAAATTACTCTTCATTAGCTAAGCTGAATTCATACCTTCTATTAATGTTCAAGTTAGCACTGTATCCATGTTCTCCTAATAGCAAAGAGGCACAAATTTACACAAATAACAATAGCAATGTTCAGTCAACCCAGTAATTATGTAATAGATTACAGGCAGTTTGGTCACAGAAACAAGATAATTTTTGGTCACTTCATTCCATTGTAAACTGTGTCATACTAACACTCGATCAGATGATGTTGTGGTACTTAAGCCAGAAAATGTATACCAAGAATATCTACTTGTGCAAAAAAAAAAAAAAAAAAAATCCTTAGACTTAATTCCCATGACTTTTTCAGAAGCACACTGATTCCCCAATGGGAAGAAAAGATTTCCTCAGTAACTTCAAAATATGTAACCTATAAAAAGTAGTATGCAGTTTGCTATCACGTTTGATGGAACTCATTGATAACACTGAAATTAATTTTCAAATTACACTAAAAACCAGGAATTTCGTATTTGCATGTAGATATTGGTTGCTGCAGTGACGGGATCAACAAAATATTTCAAAAGACATTTCCAACAAATATTAAAATTGGAGTGAATTACAGTGGAGGCAGTGTGCATAATAAGAGAATAAAAGAAGTTAACATAGTAACTTATAACGGAGTCAAGAATGATACCTTTTAGTTTTTTTCGTTGAAGAGGGGAAACTTAGATAGCTATCCAAATAAGATTTCAAATTGACTGTACGAGTAAAGCACGGTATTTCTAGGATGTGACGACAACCATTGCTGATGGGCGTACTCGTTCTGGAGAAGTGGCGAGGGAACTGGAGACCGGTCCTGTAGTTCCAGATTAGTCACAGCCTCTACTGTAAGCCACACGGGCAGTGCTAAGGGCGAGGACGGCGAGTGCAGCTGGCGACGTCACAGGTGACGTCAGCAGTCCTGCCGCGGCGGGGCGCAGGACGCGCTTTGCGTCACATTGTGCTAACTCTCGGGGCCCATCTCCTCCTCGGTGCGCGAACTCTGCAACACACCAAACAGCATCATGAAGCACGGAAAACTGGCATGTCGTAAAGGACTAAGAAACAAACATACACGCAGGACGATTTCTCAAGTACCATTTTTAATTGCGTAAATACTTCGGTGGCTGAGGAGGCGACACAGCACCAACCCTATGACTGGAGACTGATCCTCATTGAACTATTTCTCAGAAGAGCTAATTAACACATGACCCAAGATGCAAAATAGAACTGCCCGGGAAAATATTTCATGCTCCTTAAGATAGCCACCCAACTAACATTATCCGCTCCAGGTGTGGATGATTTGCGGTGAGATGCCTACCTTAAAGCACACGAAATATTTTTCGGGGTCAGTTCTATTGCGTCCACCCCGTGTGATTAATAATGTTACGTAATGCGAAGTTTATGCAGTACCCTACTTTCAGTTCTTAAAGTCAGCCATATGATCAGAATGCGCAGATATTGCAAACTTTCTCCTTGGATGATGGTGGGTGCAACTGTCAAGACATTAGTAACCATTCATGAATCTGCATACTTAGACAATTACCGAAATAATTTGTGAAGCAAAGTATGTTAATTTTTTTCTGCTTGTTCACACTTATAGCGACAACTTGACTGAGTCCCAATGAAATGAACACTAAATCTAAGTACATGAATATTCTTCTAACATTTCAAAGAGGTAACTTTTCATATGCTCTACAACTGTAAAGATTTCTTCACTTTTTAGCTCTTGCATGAAATACACTGAGTTGACAAAAGCCATGGAATAGCGATATGCACATATAAAGATGGCAGTAGTATCGCGTGCACAGGCGATAAAAGAACAGTCCATTGGCGTAGCTGTCAGTTGTTGTTAGGTGAGTATTTGGTGAGGTACCCCATGTGATTACGCCCACAACGACGGGAATTGACGGATAACCCAATTGACGGATAACCCGGTGGCCGCGGCCTACGCTTAATAATCCAGAGCAGCCGCGTCTCAACAGAGTTGTTAGTGCTAACAGACAAGCAACACTGCGTGAAATAATGACAGAAATCAATGTGGGGCGTACGATGAAGGTATCCGTCAGGACAGTGGGACAAAATTTCGCTGTGCCAGCAAACGACAGACGCGAGTGTCTGTGCTGACACCACGGCATAGCGTGCAGGGCCTCTCTTGGGCTCGTGATCTTGTCGGGTGGACTCTAGACGACTGGAAAACCGTAGTCTGGTCAGATGAGTCCCGATTTCAATTGGTAAGAGCTGTTGGAAGGATTCGCATCTGGCGTTTATCGTTGCGACGGGATCTTCTGATGAAATTTCAATCACCAATTTTCTCCTCCGATTGCGAAAACATTCTGTTGGCACCCACCTACATAGGGAGCAATGATGATCACGATAAAATAAGAGAAATAAGGGCTCGCACGGAAAAATTTAAGTGCTCGTTTTTCCCGCGTGCCGTTCGAGAGTGGAACGGTAGGGATACAGCATCAAGGTGGTTCATTGAACCCTCTGCCAGGCACTTTATTGTGAATAGCAGAGTAACCACGTAGATGTAGACGTAGATGTAGAGGCCTTCAAGCTATGGAACCAAACTGGCAACAAGATATAGTGCAAGCAGATGGTGTCCCCACAATGGTGTGGGCTGTCTTTAGATCGAATGGACTGGGTCCTTTGATCCAACTGAACCAATCACTGACTGGGAATGGTTATGTTCGGCTACCTGGAGTCCATTTGTAGCCATTCATGCACTTCACTTTTATCTATGACAATCCGTCATGTCCTGGGCCACAACCGTTCGAGGTTGGTCTGAAGAACATTCTGACAATTCGAGCGGATGGTTTGGCTAACCAGATCGAGCGATGTGAATCACGTCGAACATTTATGGTACATAATCGAGAGGTCAGTTGGTGCAGAAAATCCTGCGCATTTGTGGAAGGATATGTAGGGAGCATGGCTCGATATTTCTGCAGGGGACTTCGAAGGACTTGTTGACTCCGCGCCACGTCGAGTTGCTACACTACTAAAGAGGTCAGACACCACATTAGCAGCTGTCTCATGGCTTTTGTCACCTCTCCTGGGCACAGGTCAGGTGCTGAAGTGTGGCAGCATGGATGCAAAACAGTCAGTCTATACTCAAAGGCGTAGTCCATTTACTGGTGCAGTTACGACCATGCAGAAAACATCTAGTAGCAAAGTAAAGTTTGTGAGATGTTTGCAGGAGGACTGTTTGACGCAGAGAAAAAACGACGAACACAATATCGTGTACACATACTGAGGTACCTCATATAAAAGTATCTGCACTTATGCCCACTACATACTGCCTATACCGGGTCTCCGTCTAATGACCCGTCAGAGGCATTTTCTATGGTGCGTCGGCTCATATTTCCGGTCCTTTTTTTTTTTTTTTTTTTTTTTTTTTTCAGGGCGAAGCTCGAGACGGCCCAGCAAATAATGCTCATCACGTCTTTCTTGCGACGCTCTGTATCGACGGAAGGTGTCGGTTTGTTAGTCTAGTGCGTACTCGTTATTCCGGTATGCATTAACAAGGGCAGTAAAACAAGAAGAATAACCGATACCTCGGCAGTGACATTACGCCCTGGCATGTAATGACTGCTACCACCATACAGCAGCACTCCTCAGTCGATGCTGGAGAACTGGTTATTATTTGTGTTTTACTGTACTTTGTTAGTACATTCCGATAAAAATGGTTCAAATGGCTCTGAGCACTATGGGACTTAATATCTGTGGTCATCAGTCCCCTAGAACTTAGAACTACTTAAACCTAACTAACCTAAGGACATCACACACATCCATGCCCGAGGCAGGATTCGAACCTGCGACCGTAGCGGTCACGCGGTTCCAGACTGAAGCGCCTAGATCCGCACGGCCACAGTGGCCGGCTATTCCGATGAAACCAATATCGCACTAGCCTAACATGAGTCCGCTCTATCGAATGGTCACTTAAAATTCCGATTCAAAAATAATTTTGTTTGTTGCGGGAAACAAATCGAAGGTTTCCGTCGATATTGGGAGCCGCAAGAAAGACGTGGTGGGCGGTATTTGTTGAGCCGATTCCAGCTGCACACTGCAAAAATGAAACTGCAGATATGTCCAGAAAAACCGAGGAAATGCGCCCGAAGACCCTTAGGAGGGACACACAGGTGACGAAGGCATTAGTTACACTACTGGCCATTAAGATTGCTACACCACGAAGATGACGTGCTACAGACGCGAAATTTAACCGCCAGGAATAAGATCCTGCAAATGATTAGCTTTTCGGAGCATTCACACAAGGTTGGCGCCGGTGGCGACACCTACAACGTGCTGACATGAGGAAAGTTTCCAACTGATTTCTCATACACAAACAGCAGTTGTCCGCCGTTGCCTGGTGAAAAGTTGTTATGATGCCTCGTGTAAGGATGAGAAAGGCGTACCATCACGTTTCCGACTTTGATAAAGATCGGATTGTAGCCTATCGCGATTGCGGTTTATCGTATCGCGACATTGCTGCTCGCGTTGGTCGAGATCCAATGTCTGTTAGCAGAATATGGAACCCGTGGGTTCAGGAGGGTGATACGGAACGCCGTGCTGGATCCCAACGGCCTCGTATCACTAGCAGTCGAGATGACAGGCATCTTATCCGCATGGCTGTAACGGATCGTGCAGCCACGTCTCGATCCCTGAGTCAACAGATGGGGACGTTTGCAAGACAACAATCATCTGCACGAATAGTTTGACGACGTTTACAGCAGCATGGACTATCAGCTCGGAGATCATGGCTGCGCTACACTTGACGCTGCATCAGAGACAGGAGCGCCTGCGATGGTGTACTCAGCGACGAACCTGGCTGCACGAATGGCAAAATGACATTCTTTCGGATGAATCCAGGTTCTGTTTACAGCATCATGATGGTCACATCCGTGTTTGGCGACATCGCGGTGAACGCACATTGGAAGCGTGTATTCGTCATCGCCATACTGGCGTATCACTCGGCATAATGGTATGGGGTGCCATTGGTTACACGTCTCAGTCACCTCTTGTTTGCATTGACGGCACTTTTGAACAGTGGACGGTACATGTCAGATGTGTTACGACCAGTGGCTCTACCCTTCATTCGATCCCTGTGAAACCCTACATTTCAGCAGGATAATGTACGACCGCATGTTGCAGGTCCTGTACGGGCATTTCTGGATACAGAAAATGTTCGACTGCTGCCCTGGCCAGCACATTCTCCAGGTCTCTCACCAATTGAAAACGTCTGGTCAAAGGTGACCGAGCAACTGACTCGTCACAATACGCCAGTCACTACTCTTGATGAACTGTAGTATCGTGTTGAAGCTGCATGGGCAGCTGTACCTGTACACGCCATCCAAGCTCTGTTTGACTCAATGCCTAGGCGTATCAAGGCCGTTATTATGGCCAGAGGTGCTTGTTCTCGGTACTGATTTCTCAGGATCTATGCACCCAAATTGCGTGAAAATGTAATCACATGTTGTCAGTTTTAGTATAATATATGTGTCCAATGAATACCCGTTTATCATCCGCATTTCTTCTTGGTATAGCAATTTTCATGGCCAGTAGTGTAATAGTCGGAGGTAGTCCAAAATCTCATTCGACCAAAAATTACGTTCCTCTCTTCCTGATGCACGGCCATCAGAATAAATGCTCCGTCTTTAACAATTTTGACAAAGACGTGACATTAGACACACACCTGCCCTCCCCAGCTGTGTGACCAACCATACGACTGCTGAGCAAATTGCTGTGTTCGTCAGTTATTATTTCTTACCATAACTCGATAAAGGGAAGATCGAACACGTGTGAGCGATTGGACTTTTTTCCTTCTTCAAGACTGCGTGTGAACTACGTATCAACTACTCGCACTAGTTTTTGACTGCAAATTCTCTGCATGTCTGCCCAGCCTTGGTACGGTTCACGACTTCCTCCAGGAACGGTATGTATGTTCTGAGAGCGTCACACGGTATACAAATGCCCCGGGGTCGCAAGACTTCCTGCAGAGTGGTTCATGTAAAACAAATGAGCGCAGTGAGAAACCCGGTCGCTGGGGCCAGTGTTCTCTGATTGGACGAGTACGAACGCAGGAAATACGGTCTGAAGTTCGTACATTGCATGTAATGCGCGGAAATGATATGAATGTGTCGGAAGAATCGATTGTGTGGTAATGCCGGTCAAAAAATATAGAACGTAGTCCAAATGTCGCGTACTTATTGTTAGACGCAGTTTACGGTTTATGGAACCAGACGGTAATTTCATGTTACAAATTTATAAATTCTTAGAAAACCATACCAATCACAATTACAAATTTATAAATTCTTAGAAAAGCATACCAATCACAATTAATTATTTCATACGTAACTATTTTTATAATATATGTTTACAATAAATTTTGAAGATTTAACGTAAAAATCTTAAATTTAAATCTACCCAGGTTTACTAAATGTTTATCAATTAATGTCTTTAACAAAGATGTAAACGTCTTTGCTTCTAATGGTATCTTTGTACTTTCTCATCGTGAACAGTTGACACGGATTAGTGGAGCAATGGAGACAAGTCGTGTTTCGTTATGTCCTAAAAAAGCAGACAATGTAGTTGCAGTTGACAGCTCACGGAAGCGAATGAATCTTCCGTTTTATTATTTCGATGTTTGAAGACTTAAAATATAAACAATAAAAGTGTACATATATATTTGGTTTCTTAGATATTCACGACACTTCCAGAATTCTAGTATCAGTGAGTGTTCTTCGAGCAAACAAAACTTGCGGATTTCCGTACCTTTGTAAGAAGACAACGGAGCAAACTTCAAGACATTCAGTTACGTGAATATTAAATTTTAGTAAAGTAAGTATACTCATTAGTTCAGATCCATTCACAGTCGCTACAAACGACCGTTCCACGGACAAGTCGTTGAATAACCAGTACTGAATCTGTACATTAAAACACAGTTGACAGTTTTCTGAAGGTTTGCTAGCCCTTCCAGACAAAACCCCTTTCCAATCTGTAATTAATTATTATTAATTATTATTAATTAATTATTTACTCACACAAATAGTCTTCAAAAATTGGTTCGTTTACGTTTTAAAATAATCGGAAACTACCGATATCAGAGTTTTTATTTACTTTGGGTTCCACAGCCATTAGGCGTGAAACCCATTATCCGCACGGAGCTGAGAGATTTTGTTGAAATAAAATAATTATCAATATCCGCTACTGGCCTGTTCGGGCTTTTAAACCGAATTTTCACCAAAATCTGTAGTTTCTCGTTGCTCGACTGGTAACAGTTCCGAGGGCATTTCACACCAAGGGATTTGACGAGGGAAGAAAGTGAGATCGGAAGTGAGTGACGGAGGTCGTAATTAGTAGGCCTCCCATCTTCCCCTACAGCCCACCCTGTCTCTCTCCAAACATGCCTTCTATGACTAGCTTGCCCCACTATAGAGTTCAGTGCTGTTTTTCCTTGTCTTCTTTTTTTTAAATACTTAATTTTTTTAAATTAAAGTCCTTTATGCTCAAAATGGAAAAGGGGTAGAGGTCGTCCCTCTTTCGGGATTCAGATATTCATTCTGGTTCAGCAAATATCATTAGCACCCCAAGGGCATCGTCGGTTGAAATTCAACCTGTATTCCTCGTCAATACACAGAATATTAAAACCTTTTGTAACTGTTGAACGAATTTTCTGCTACACCTTTGTAGCATGACCCAATGTTGCAGTTGCAGTTAGGACTGAAAGTTCAGTACGCCTGGAATGATTGTGGTTATCGAGTAGTGAGTGAAATACGCAACGACCGATATCTGCTGCCTGGGAACACGAGCCAATCTGCCTAAAACCGAAGTTGAAATCTACGGTGATGGGGCAGGTTCTGGTAATTAAAGCTAATTTTTTCATCGTCTACGACCAAATTACATTCTGATCAGAACAAACGAACCTATGTGCGAGGGTATCCTGTAATCGACACTTTCTGCTGGGAAGTTCTGGTGGTAAACTGATGTTGCGTAGCTTTTGTAGGAGCATTCCCCTAGGTTACATCCAACCAAGTGCAATTGGCGTCTGACAGCAGAAATTTTTTGTTGAACATTACACAATCTACATTTACATCTGCGTGACTGTTCTGGAGTTCACACCCAAGTGCCTGGCAGAGTGTTCTTCGAAACAGACTATTTCTCTACCATTCCACTCTCAAGCTACGCGTGGGAAAAATGAACACTTAAATCTTCCCGTATGAGCTCTGGCTCCTTTATTTTATTGCGATAGTCATTTCTCCCAATATAGGCTGGCGACGACAAAATATTTTCGCATTCAAAGGTGAAAGTTGGTGATTGACATTTCGTGAGTAGTTCTCCCTGCAACGAAAAATGCCTTTGTTTTAATGATTGCCACCAGACAGTGGACGACGAGTTGCCATTCTTCGGCCTTTTCGATGTCCTCCATCAATACCATCTGGTAAGGATCCCATACGGCACAGCAATGCTCTATCAGAAGACGGACAACCGAAGTGTAGGCAGTCTCTTTAGTAGACCTGTTGCATTTTCTAAGTGACCCGCCAATAAAACTCATTCTTCAGTTTGCCTATAGGACAGAATTATCTACGTGATCGTTCCAACTTAAATCGTCCGTAATTGTGAAGTGAACTGGCAGCCTTTAGATTCGTGTGACTTATCATGTAACCGAAATTTAACGGAATTCTTCTAGTACTCATGTGGATGATCTCACACTTTCCCTTATTCAGAGACAACTACTAATTTTCGCACCATACACATATTGTGCCTAAGTGATTTTGGAATTCGTTTTGATCTCTTGATGACCTCACTAGAACGTAAATTGCAGCATCATCCGCAAGTAATCTAAGAAGGCTGCTCATACTGTCTGCTAACCCGTTTATATGGATTAGGAAGGTAAAACGGTCTATACCACGGCTTTTTGGAACGCCAGATATCACTTCTGTTTTACTCGATAAGTTTCCGTCTATTACCTTTCTGACAGGGAATCACGAGTCCAGTCGCACAACTGAAGCGACACTCCAGTAGCATGCAGTCTGATTATAGATCTGTTTGTGAGGAACGGTATCAAAAGCGTCATGTAAACCGAGAAATATACACACATCAAAAAAAGTTTTGCATCACCCCAGTTCCCAGAACTCCTGAAGATAGACGTTGACTGTGGATATTGTATCGCAGACATAGTCCCTTTGACTGTTCAGAGATGTCACTAAACCCGCCCAAAGACGTAAACAACCATGCATGAGCAACGACTATTAGACGGAAGGGGTCCGACAGCCGATCAGATCAAGTCATTCCACCAGGAAGGAGGTACACGGCTAGCGTTGTCTGTAGTTCAACCATGCATAGACGGTCACTAACGCAGTTCGATCGCGTCTGCATTGTTACTTCGTGCCAGGAACGGCTCTCAACAAGGGCTGTGTCCAGGCGTCTCGGAGTGAACCAAAGCGATGTTGTTCGGGCATGGAGAAGAAGATAGAGAAAGGCAGGAACTGTCGATGACATGCCTCTCTCAGGCCGCCCAAGGGCTAGTACTGCAGTGGATGACCGCTACCTACTGATTATGGCTCGGAGGAACCCTGACAGCAACGCCACCATGTTGAATAATGCTTTTCGTGCAGCCACAGGACGTCGTGTTACGACTCAAACTGTGCGCAATAGGCTGCATGATGCGCAACTTCTCTCCCGACGTCCATGGCGAGATCCATCTTTTCAAACACGACACGGTGCAGCGCGGTACAGATGGCCCAACAACATGCCGAATGGACCGCTCAGGATTGCCATCACGTTTTCTTCACCGATGAGTGTCGCATATGCCTTCATCCAGACAATCGCCGGAGACATGTTTGGAGGCAACCCGGTCAGGTTGAACGCCTTAATCACACTGTCCAGCGAGTGCAGCAAGGTGGAGGTTCCCTGCTGTTTCGGTGTGTCATTATGTGGGGCCGACGTACGCCCCTGGTGATCACAGGAAGGTGCCGTAACGGCTGTACGATACGTGAATGCTATCCTCCGACCGATAGTACAACCATATCGGCAGCATATTCGCGAGGCATTCGTCTTCATGGACGACAGTTCGCGCCCCTATCGTGCACATCTTGTGAATGACTTCGTTCGGAATAACGACATCGCTTGACTAGAGTGGCCAGCATGTTCTCCAGACATGAACCCTATCGAACATGCCTGGGATAGATTGAAAAGGGCTGTTTATGGACGACGTCACCCACTAACCAACCACTCCGAGGGATCTACGCCGAATCGCTGTTGTGGAGTGGGACAATCTGGACTAACAGTGCCTTGATGAACTTGTGGATAGTACGCCACGACGAATACAGTTACGCATAAATGCAAGAGGACGTGCTACTGGGTATTAGAGGTACCGGTGTGTACAGCAATCTGGACCACCACCTCTGGAGGTCTCGCTGTATGGTGGTAAAACATGCAATGTGTGGTTTTCATGAGCAATAAAAAGGGCGGAAATTATGTTTATTTTGAACACTATACCAATTTTCGGTACAGATTCCGTAACTCTCGGAACAGAGGTGATGCAAAACTTTTTTTGATATGTATTTATCAACTGGAGATTCCCTGTCGACAGCAGTCATTACACCTTGCGAATATTGAGCTAGTTGTGATTCACAATAACGATATTTTCTGAAACCTTGTTGGCTATTTGTCAATAGATCATTTTCCTCACGGTAATTCATAATATTCGAAGACAGTATATGTGACAAAATACTACCGCATATCGACGTAAGTGATATGGGACTGTAATTCAGCGGATTACCCTTATTTCCTTTCTTAAGTATTGGTGTAACCTGTGCATTTTTCCAAGCTTTAAGTACGGATCTTTCATTGATCGAGCTGTTGTATAGGATTGACAAGTACAGGAATATTTTATCAGTATACTCTGAAAAGAAGCTAACGGGTACAGGGGAAGGTGGGGTGGCCACTCCAAGGGAAATTTGATTTTCACCAAACCATGGTTACTGATAGAACCTTACCGCTAATCTACATATTATTAGGTATAGCAAGAAACTGGTTTATTTCAAAAAGAAAATAATATATAAGAGGTATATGCATTTGTCTAAAGGCTTATTATGGTGTCCATTTTTCCCTAGGTAGGCAACAGCATCCCATATTTATTTTTCTGATTTTAGGATATATTTTTAGACTCATGATGCCTACTGTCTGAAACAAAACCAAGCGGCTGGAGCACACTCTCTATGTGTGAATTCCTAAGGAACCAAAATGCTGAGGTGATCGGTCTCTGGACTTTACGCACTACTAAACTAACTTGTGCTAAGAACAACACACACACACCCATGCCCGAGGAAGGACTCGAACATCTGGCGGAAGGAGCAGCGCAATCCGTGACATTGCGCATCAAACCGACGACCTCTCCGCGCGGCTGGAGTAGACTCTTTTCAGACGTTTTCTATTACGCCAAATTTAGCCTAACAGATATGGTTTTCAATAACATAATGTAATTATTTCAAAAGCGTTACAAAAGTATAAAATGACGGATGATACCTTTGTGGATCAAAGAGTTTAGATGTCAATAAGAGTGATGTATGGAAGTAACTGTGGTGTCACCGCCAGACACCACACTTGCTAGGTGGTAGCCTTTAAATCGACCGCGGTCCGTTAGTATACGTCGGACCCGCGTGTCGCCACTATCAGTGATTGCAGACCGAGCGCCGCCACACGGCAGGTCTAGAGAGACTTCCTAGCACTCGCCCCAGTTGTACAACCGACTTTGCTAGCGATGGTTCACTGACAAAATACGTCCTCATTTGCCGAGACGATAGTTAGCAGACCCTTCAGCTACGTCATTTGCTACGACCTAGCAAGGCGCCATTATCAGTTGCTATTAATATTGTGAATCATGTAACGGCAAGACCGACGTTCACCATTAATGGATTAAAGTTAAGTATTCCACCAGCTACGTCCGTTTTTCTAAATTCTAATTTTCTTGACCTGTTCCAGACCTCACGCCAGCCTGCGTGAGCTAAAACGCGTGCCTTTCGGCTTCCTCTTGTAACCTGGAGTTGGCTATCCTGCCAACCCACAACAGTAACTAACTGTTATTGCTTAATTACCTTGGCTACTTTTCCCCGAAGAGTAGCGTGGCCACTTTACCCATCGGACACCATCTACATCTACATCTACATCCATACTCCGCAAGCCATCTGACGGTGTGTAGCGGAGGGTACTTTGAGTACCTCTATGGGTTCTCCCTTCTATTCCCGTCCCGTATTGTTCGCGGAAAGAAAGACTTTCGGTATGCCTCTGTGTGGGCTCTAATCTCGCTGATTTTATCCTGATGGCCTCTTCGCGAGATGTACGTAGGAGGGAGCAATATACTGCTTGAATCCTCGGTGAAGGTATGTACTCGAAACTTCAACAAAAGCCCGTACCGAGGTACTGAGTGTCTCTCTTGCAGAGTCTTCCACTGGAGTTTATCTACAATCTCCGTAACGCTTTCGCGATTACTAAATGATCCTGTAACGAAGCGCGCTGCTTTCCGTTGGATCTTCTGGTTCAAAAATGGTTCAAATGGCTCTGAGAGCTATGGGACTTAACTTCTGAGGTCATCAGTCCCCTAGAACTTAGAACTACTTAAACCTAACTAACCTAAGGACATCACACACATCCCTGCCCGAGGCAGGATGCGAACCTGCGACCGTAGCGGTCGCGCGGTTCGAGACTGTAGCGCCTAGAACGGCTGGGCCACCACGGCAGGCTGGATCTTCTGATGTGAAGTGCTGTCGGCAATAGCAGTTTCCAGAAGAAATTATCAAAACGAGAGCAATAACAAGGAGCTACTTTTAGAGGCCAAAAGACGTTGTTCCAATATTGGTACGGTAAAAAGTTATTACTCTACGTACATGTCATGTACACAACAAGAATAATGTAAGTGACTTACGTAAGACGACTGAAAATAAGAAAAGTTTGTACTAAAAAAAAATAGCGGAGCATGCTTCCTCCACCAGACTCACTGGAAATAACTAAGGTGCATATTAAAACTAGTTTGTCCACTGCTCGGCAGGCAGCAGCACTGTTCAGGACAAAAAAATTTTGCAGTGTCCACTTTTCCCGGCCTGGCTACTTTGCCTTACCTTCCCCTACTATCTGGAGGGAAAGTCATGCCTTTATTACGTAATTTAAGCTAGTTCGCTACATAGATGCTATTTACTTCTGCAGTGTTCGTGTTAGCAGCTGTCCTTGGTTCGAATTGTGGAGCATTTACTTCGTCTTCTTTGGTGAAGGAGTCTGCCGATGGGTAACCCCTGTAAAGCGAGTGTACCGGTGAATGGTGAAACGCTTGTTGGTAAAAAAAAAAGGCTGTGGAACCTGTGTTAACTTGGTTACGGAATTATCGTGAAAGACCGGCAGTACTTACATGTCTTTTATAAAATAATAAATATGCGAAAAGGGCATTAGACACAAAGATATTTAAGATAAAGAAAACTGTGGTGGCGAGCCACTAAGGGCTGCTCGTTACTTGCGTGGTTCAGGTTGCAAAACGGACTGTATTAAAAAATAGCGGAACAAGCTTCCTCCACCAGACTCACTAGAAACAACTAAGGTGCATGTTAGAACTAGTTTGTGCACTTCCCGGCAGGCAGCAGCACTGTTCAGGACAAAAAAGTATGCAGTGTCCACTTTTCCCGACCTGGCTACTTTGCCTTGCCTTCCCCTACTATCTGGAGGGAAGGACTTGCCTTTATTACGTAATTTAAGCTACTTCGCTAAACAGATGGTATTTACTCCTGCGGTGTTCTTGGTTCGAATTGTGGAGTCTGCCGATGGGCAACTCCTGCAAAGTGAGTGTACCGGTGAATGGTGAAATGCTTGTTGGTAAAAAGGCTGTGGAACCCGTGTTAACTTGGTTACGTAAGCAGACTGGAGTATGAAGTGAACGTGTGAAGACAGGGCAGTGACCAGGTGCGCAGGGCGAGACGGAAGGCGAGCGCTCTCTGCAGAGGCGGTGTGAAGTGCTGTCGGCCTATAGCGGTCGCGGAAGTGCGAGCCACCGGATGGCCGGGTCGCGGCCCCAACAGGTGTCCGCTCCCACACACACAGACGCACCACGGCCGCTCGCTTTACAGTACAACTGCACAAGGCTGTGCTCCGCCACGGCGTCAAGAACTCGTCCCGCCACACTTTACACTGCCATATGGCGACTTCGATAACGAGAGACGTCACTGGCTGTTGGAAGCCCGAAAGCAGCACAGTACTGGGCCATCCGAATCTCCGAGTGGCCTTTAAAAGTGCAGTTTGTTTTGTACCGATTTTGTACGCCGACACAACATTTGCCGACAATTTGACACAACAAACCGTACTAAAAATGGCACGTTTTGGAGAGATCTTCAATGCAGTGTGTCAATGAAATTGAATATTTTCTTAGTACGCAAGTATAAATACGAAAACCACCGAATTAGCTTTCCAAACACAGTAATCAGTATGGCGGCTGCTCCGGTTGGTTCTGTCAGCCAGTCACAGCCTTGGTCACGTGACCATGGTAGCCAGTCATAGCACAGGAAACGTGACTCATGTTGCTGTTTGTTTGAGACATAATAAAACTAAAACTCCTCCTGAACAGGACATGAAGGCCGAACGATACCGACCGGCCGCCGTGTCATCCTCAGCCCACAGGCGTGACTGGATGCGGATATGGAGGGTCATGTGTTCAGCACACCGCTCTCGCGGCCGTATGTCAGTTTCCGAGACCGGAGCCGCTACTTCTCAATCAAGTAGCTCCTCAGTTTGCCTCACGAGGGCTGAGTGCACCCCGCTTGCCAACAGCGCTCGGCAGACCGGATGGTCACCCTCCAAGTGCTAGCGCAGCCCGACACCGATTAATTTCGGTGATGGCCGGAATCGGTGTTACCAAAGAGGCAAGAGGCCGTTGGCACTTGAGACATAATAGCACGCCACAAATTAAATTAATAATCTTGGTTGTCCTTCTGAATCTAAAACTCACGAGGTGTCGTAGCTAAACAAAATTGTTAATTTTGCGCTGGCCTGCTGCAAGATGCAAATTTTTGTCGATGTTTTAACGATGTACTTACTATAGGAACAAATATGTGTTACGCCAGCTGAAGATGGGTGAAAGCCCTAAACGCATATTAGCATAAATAAAAATACATAAAAATGTGGCTGGTTGCTGTATTGCTTAAGTCGCAACCACGGAGCTCAACAACCAGTAACATGATTAAACTATAGGTTTTGCACCTATGTAGTATATTTTCACTGTGTTAGTTTTCGCTGTTAACTATGATACACTCTGTGTAGGAGATAAACCTTAAAATGGGAAAATACAACACAATATTAAAAGTGAGCAATGGAAAACTCTGTGTAGAAGATTTGGGAGTTGCAGAAAGCGTACCAAAAATAGAAATCATGGTATGCTTAATCTAAATTACTAATTTTTACAATAATAAGTTCATAAATGTAATCTTCATATAATCAGTACGAATTAAACTTAGCATATATGCTGAGATATCGCTTTTTACGAAGTAAACACAACGGTTGGATTAAAAAATATATACAGAATTAAAGAACCACTTTCTCGAAACCTCGTAATTCACACTCTTTGCGGTGCTTAAGTTTGAAATTTGGCTCAAAGGTGCGTACAGCCTTCCTCTGTAATGATGCAAAAGCATAGCGCCCTGCGATGTCATCCCCGGGCTCGACAACGCCTCAAACGGCAAGGTGTCCACACATACGGAAAAAGGCCACAGATCAGAATTTCACGTGGCGTGTAAAATGCGTTAATGCTGCCACAGTGGCGCCTACCCTCACCACAATTCTGACCAACGCTGCAGTGGACGTGTCAAACGATCGAAACGTCGTCACACTTCCTTTTGTCCACGTTTCACGTCTTCTTCTGAAGCCTGTGCGATGGAGGTCAGATCCGTAACGTTCAGTGTTGAAACCACGCGATTTTCTTGTGAGCCACCTAGGAAAACATTCCAGTCGCACCACCATTCAGATTAGGCACGAAAAGGCCGCAGTGCGCTGTATAAATGGCGTCAGTGAAATCAGCCCTTCTGCTGGGGCGTTCATTCCCACAAATTTCGCTGTCGAAAACGACAGTTTGCAGTGATACGAGCAACCTTTGATACTGCCGTAAAAAGAAGAGATGAAATGTGGGCAAGAGAGGGTGTGACAATCGGAAAGTCCACGGGGACACTGGGCACAACTGTGGTGATATTTGTTGTCAGCATGATATTTTTAAACCACCTTATACGTCACGTGAACTTTTGATCTGTGCCTTTTTTCCGCATCTGTCTACACCTTGCTGTCTGGAGTTTCGTCAATCCCAAGGCTGAAGTCACAGGCTCCACGCTTTTGAATCATAATAGAGGAATGTAGACAGTAGATGGTTGGAGAGACAACATCGCGTTTACACGTAGGTAGTTATAGATGTCAGCCACTGATGCATCGTGTTAACCCCATTAGCGTCAACTAAGGCCTGAAGATGGTTCACCGAAGCTCCTAAAGTGGCAGCCACGCAATAAATGACATCATAAGGACGGTTGTAGGTGTTTTATTTTCTTGCAGAAGTGAACGACCGAACTCCTCCAGGTCTCCAATCACAAGCATGGATATACAAAATTAGAGAGGAAAGTTGTACTCACCTCTGAGCCAAATTTAAAACTTAAGCGTCGTTGTTGTTGTTGTTGTGGTCTTCAGTCCTGAGACTGCAGCTCTCCATGCTACTCTATCCTGTGCAAGCTTCTTCATGTCCCAGTACTTACTGCAACCTACATCCTTCTGAATCTGCTTAGTTTATTAATCTCTTGGTCTTCGTCACCGATTTTATCCCTACACGCTGCCCTCCAATACTAAATTGGTGATCCCTTGATGCCTCAGAACATGTCCTACCAACCCATCCCTTCTCCTAGTCAAGTTGTACCACAAACTCCTCTTCTCCCCAATTCTATTCAATACCTCGTCATTAGTTATGTGATCTAGCCATCTAATCTTCAGCATTCTTCTGTAGCACCACATTTCGAAAGCTTCTATTCTCTTCTTGTCCGAACTATTTATCGTCCATGTTTCACTTCCATACATGGCTACACTCCATACAGATACTTTCAGAAACGACTTCCTGACACTTGAATCTATACTCGATGTTATCAAATTTCTCTTGTTCAGGAACGCTTTCCTTGCCATTGCCAGCCTACATTTTATATCTTCTCTGCTTCGACCAGCATCAGTTATTTTGCTCCCCAAAGAGCTAAACTTCTTTACTACTTAAAGTGTCTCATTTCCTAATGTAATGCCCTCAGCATCATCCGACTTAATTCGACTACATTCCATTATCCTCATTTTGCTTAGAGGGTTGGAATTACGAGGTTTCGAAGAGTCATCATTTAATACTGTTACGCAGTGTAGTGTTCCAGCACATGAATCTGTCACTTGTGCATTATTTAAAACAGGTGCAAATTATTTCATACATGCTTTGTGTTCTATGATACTATAACATTCTGACGTCAGTGATTTAGGTCTAGGGCCACAAGTGTCAGAAGTAAGCTAAATATGTGTAGGCTATCTGTCACTAAACGTCCATCACTAGTTACAATAACAGGTGTGCACAAGACTGCAACTCGGCAGTGGAAGTTAAGGTCGAAACGCAGCTCTCCAGTTCCGCACTCCAGAGAACGCAAGCGCTCTGCCCCTTTATTTCATTTTCTTACCTGCCTTCAGAACTCCTCCCTTCCACGCCCATCCGGTAAACTCGCCGTAAATTATATCCTCGCCGCCAAACCTAATTGCTATTGGAAAACACTACAATCGGCGTCCGTGCGCCAAATTAGAGCGCCGCTGCGCGGCCTTTATCGGCGTATTTAGGAGGGGGCGGTAATCGCAAAACAAACGCCGACCTGCGGTCTGACTGCTGCGTTCCGGGCCGGCCGGCCGATAGAATCTGCGCGGCCTGCTTCTTCCCGCGGCGTTTTTTTCGCCTCGGCCACAATCGGGGCGTGACCGGAACGGGTTTTTTGCCTCCAAGAAGGAGCCGGCAGGTTGGCGGCCGCCGCTGGAGCTTCCAGATACTGTGCAGACCACCTGTGTCCTTAGAGCCAGCCGCTGGATCCACGTCTTCATCTATGAGGTGTGTTCGGTCTTCAATATAATGTAATAATATACCTTTAGTCATACTCGTAATTTTGATGGTCCTCGAGATAGTCTCCTTTCGATGCGATGCACTTGTCCCAGTGTTTCTGCCAGTCTGCAAACAGATGCTGGAAACCATTGTTTGGAAGGCCCTTCAGAATCGCCTCCGCAGCCTTCACTTCTGCTTCTGATGATGGAAAATGCTTCCCACGTAGGTCTTTCTTCAGATTAGAGAACAGAAGAAACTCAAGTGGCGCTGAATGCAGACCATAGAGAAAGTGAGGGATACACTTTTCATTGATTTTTGCAATATGGGGCCGTGCATTATCGTGGTGGAGTCTTCTCCAGCCCGTTTCTTGGATACGAGCTCTTTTGGGCCTGATATGGAGCTGCAAAGTTTTCAGGACATCGTTGCAATATTGTCCAGTTATTAATGTGTGTGCAGGTGCAACATATTGATAAAATGTTCCTTTAACATAAAAAGATGAGATGACTATAACTTTCCCAGCAGAAGCAACTACGTTCGCTTTTTCGGGGGTTGGTGATAGAGAACTTCACAATGAGCTTTGCTGTTTGCTCTCAAAATCAAAATACTGTAGGCAGGTTTCGTCAGTAGTAGCAGCTATCTTCGTATCTTTGTCTAATGTCATCTTCAACTGCAGGTAGACCCGCATCTTCGAGCTGTGCTGCAGGGAAGTACAGACCCTCCATAGGGCTTCTGCCAGGTAGCGAAGGCCTCAGCTGAAGGTTCGTCGAGACGAAAGCAAAATTTCAAAGCCGCTTATTGTTCGTCGTGCGTCACATACTCCAACATGTCTCAGCTTGCCCACCTCTTACATGAGGGAGGCAGGAGTGTCAACAGTGAAACTAGGAGCGCCAACAATGAAATCAGTACGGCGTGTTTGTTACACATTAAGCTAACAGAACATTACAAGATTAAAATCCTAGTACAAGAAATTATGACCATAAAGAAATTATAATGATTCTTTATTGAACAGCCATACGTAAGCTCAATGGGCAAAATACTTATCGTCTTATGAGGGTAGCAGCCAAAATGCTCATATTGGAGGTGTGAAGATGCTGAGAAAATGGTACCGGGAGACCATGTATCCATCCAGCAATGGCGAAAGTAATGGCCGTGAAGTGGTGTCAATATGGCAGGAGGTTGTACAGAGTCACTGCAAAAGATGGTCGATGTGAGACGTGGCGGAATCGCAAGTAGGAGCTGTCGTATTCGTGGCCACACCGTGGAACAGGTCGACCATTTCGTTGTTGTATTAACGTGGATCGCCCAATGTGTTTGCAAGGAATACAGCATGAGAACAATAGTCGTACAAAAGATCCTAACCAACAGGGACGGGGAGAAGTTTGGTGCCTTCTCAAAGACGATCGGTTTCAAAGCCGACAGGAATTTCTACCGTTACTCAATGTAGGCACATGTCAGAGGCCCTCGAGTGAAAATAGTGAAGAGTACTGTGTGTAACGAACACCTCCAGCTGAGAACCTCGCAAAAGTCATCAGTGAAAGTTTATCAATACAGGAAAAGAATCGAGACGAAATAGTGAAAACTAACGCCTTATTGCCTTTCTAGCAGAAGGAACTGTTTTACACGTTACAAAAATTTTACCCAGGTGTTTGAACAAAAACCACGAATAATTAAACAGCCATTGTCAAAGAAATTAAGTGAATGCTTCAGCAGGGTGTCATCGATCCTTCAGATAATCCTTACTGTAGACTGCTGCTGGTAGTTGCCAAGTCGGGAGGGAGTGTACGACTTGTGTTAGACGACAGAGAAACTAACAAGGTCATTGCTTCAGTGTGTACTGGGTTGTGTACCAAAATTTCCACATGTGAAATACATAACCATTGTAGGTCTCCTATTATCTTACTGGCAAAATTCTGTTCAAAACAGAATCATCATCCTATCGTTTCACTGTCTTATCGTAAAACTTAACGTAAATTTATATTAGCCTGGGCTACTTTATTGAGATCGGAAATTCGGAAACTAATAACTTTGTAAATCATCTGTTAATAGTATCACAAACATGGCAGCATGACATCACTGTTTATCTAAGGTGTTAGAATGATTCACGAACCTGGAGTTACAGGACACAAGAAATCGAAATTTAGACTACCACAGACAAACTTTTGTGGTATCTAATATCTTCATCTAGCGTACTAAAGGAGAGCAACAAGACAAATGCTGTTAATAATGTACCAGCACCAAGAACCGAGAAATATTAAAAGGATTCCTTGGTTTTCTTCTTGACCAGCGGCACCTAAAGTTCCACATGTTCAGTGGGCCAAACAGCACAGAAACTGACTGTAGGTATGTAGCACAGTCAGACGAGTCGAGATTTTGACTCTTTTGAATGATCAAAGGCGTCAACTGCAACGATGACGCAGTGAACCATTTAACCTGGAGTGTGTAGAGAGTAGGGTTCTGACTAGAAGTGGTTCTGTGATGTTTTGCGACGTTTTTAAGTACCATGACGTGGATCAGGTTTGATCTTGAACCAGGATGTCTATTTCATCATTCTCAGCCCATTGTTGTAAAAATTCTTAATGAGTACCGGTACGTTATCGGCACTGCCGTCTTCCAGAATGACAACAGCTTTGTTCACAGGGCTGCATGGATGTGTTCATGGTTTGATGAACACTCAGGCGTTCAATCGAAGATTGACTGTCCCACCAAGTCCCCTGACCTTAATCCCGTAAAAAATGTCGAAGACAATTTGGAACAGTGGATGATGTATGTAGTGACTTGGCAAGACAGCCAAGCCACTATGAGAGGAAGCCGAAAGGCACGCGTTTAAGCTCACGCAGGCTGGCGTGAGGTCTGGAACAGGTAAAGCAATTGAGACTAGCAAATAAAGTACGAAGCTGCTGGAATACTTAACTTTAATCCATAGGTGGTGAACATAGCTCTTGACGGTACATGCATCACAAGATAAATAGCAAATGATAATGGCGCCTTGCTAGGTCGTAGCAAATGACGTAGCTGAAGGCTATGCTAACTATCGTCTCGGCAAATGAGAACGGATTTTGTCAGTGAACCATCGCTAGCAAAGTCGGCTGTACAACTGGGGCGAGTGCTAGGAAGTCTCTCTAGACCTGCCGTGTGGCGGCGCTCGGTCTGCAATCACTGACAGTGGCGACACGCGGGTCCGACGTATACTAACGGACCGCGGCCGATTTAAAGGCTACCACCTAGCAAGTGTGGTGTCTGGCGATGACACCACAATGTACGTACCTGTAACGAAGTAACGTACTGTCTGAAGAAGGTGCATACATATTGAGTTAGATCTTGATAAGACTTGCTTTTAATGTTCAGAAATGTAAAACTGTGCACTTCACATAATACAAAAACGTACTATCCTATGACTACTATATTTTTGAGTCAATCGTTAGAATCAATCAACTTCCACCAACACCTTCTTGTAACAGTTTGCGTGAACATGAAATGGAGTGGTAACATAGTCTCAGTCATAGGTACAGCAGGTGGCAGGAAACGGAGAGGGGGGAAACCCACCACGTACCAAGAGGCCTACCGTCCTTAACGTGCACACCCAATGGGGGACAGTTCATCATCAACAGACACTGCGGAGAAGTTCCGATACAGTTCTGGACGTCGTCTGAAGGCATGATGATCATTAACGTCACGTCATCAGTTCTCCTCCCCTTGCTGGCCAGATAGAGCCTGTCGAAATTTCCTTAACCGACAGGATTGGAACAGGACACTTCCGTGCCGAGCGCGACCGCATAAGCGTGCGTTAACGACCTTGGATACAGAGGTGTGTTTACAACAGTAGCAAACACAAACAACTAGTTTGAATAGTAATGAATGGAAACACGAATATCAGAAACATGACCAAATTTTCTTACATGCAGATATTGCATTCTAAATTGAAAATAAAGCTCGCAGTTTATATTCGAGTAGCGTGCAATCATTGGCAGTGAAAGATTGGCGACGTTGCAGTCGCGATGGAGCCGAGAGATGACAGATAATTACGAGCTTTCCTTGATGATTTACGGTTTGGGTCTTTCTCGCGTAATGTTTCGTCTTCTGCTGCGAGGACCATCATCACAGGCCATGGAGATGAGTGTTTATGAAGTGTCAGACGTTAACTGCCTCGAAGAACGTGACGATGTCTCTTGCAGCAAGAGTTGGCAGAAAATTATGCTTTTCAGAGTATCATCAAAGAGGTAAACACCAGTCATTAACACCTGTGCGTGAGAGTACAACGATTACGAGCTTTGACACCTGCTGCCGCCACTCATCTCCCTTTCTCTCCCCATCCCACACCGTCGTATCTCGTAGCTCCTGCCCCTCTTTTCGTCCTGTCTCTTACGATTCATAGCACATCACGTTTGCTATTCTTTGTGTCACACACTAAACAAAACGTGGGAACGATTAACGCACCTTTCTATAATCTGTAACTAAAGCATACTCGTCTCTGTTCCATCCGTACGCGTAAATGTGTACTGACATAAAGACTGCTAATAAGCCTTGAAAACGCCAGTAGCGTAAAATTCCCTGAGGTATCGAATATAACATTTCCACTGTCCTCCGTGTAGACACGGTGTAGCATCAAAGTGGAGAACACCAGATGGAATGACAGGTGAGTGTAACCGGTTTCTTTTACCAAAGAACGTGAAAGAAAGCTGTAGTACTGCTACTCACTTCACGACGCCTTTCACATTTCCTAAGAGCCGTTACAATAGGAAGATCGTATTTTTCTCGCTTCTATTATCTATAATAAGGGAGAGTGTGTATTTCAACCACAGCCTTTCATGTCGTCACATTGTCCTTGAGGATGAAAGTAAAAAACAGATTTAAATAATACTCACAAGTACCAGATACGATGTAACCAGTTAGCTATTAACGTAATTAATGTTCTTCAAGTTCTGAAGGAGGCAGTTCTGAAGTTCTTTCTTACATCGACGTTGAACCACCTCCTTCATTCAGTTGTTGCGGCGCAATGAACCGTTTGGCCACATTGTTATCACCGGCTTTCTGAACGAACAGAAAGACTCGAATGAGGAAAGCTTAAGGGAAAACAATTGTAACTGACAAGTAAAGCCGTTACTGGTGTTAGAGAGTGCAACAGGCTATTAATCCAAAGTTGCCTGTCAGTAGTTTAATGAGACATTTTATTTTTGAAAAATATGGTTTGGAATCAATAGACTGTAGTCTTCACAAGACTTTCTAGAGTTAATGCCCGCATTATTTAGTAACTGGCATTCCGGTGTCTATGTTAAATTTTCGTGTCAGAAGGTGTAAGTAGGCTGTTTTGGTTCTTATATCTGTAACGCCACCGCCACGTAGCGCTCTATATGAAAATCACTGGCTGTGCTGCGTGCAGTCTGTGGCTGGTTTGCATTGTTGTTGGCTATTGTAGTGTTGGGCTGTTGGCTGTTAACAGTGTGTAGCGTTGCGCAGTTGGAGGCGAGCCGCCAGCAGTGGTGGATGTGGGGAAGTGAGATGGCGGATTTTTGAGAATGGATAATCTGGAGGTGTGTCCATCAGAAACAGTACATTTGTAAGAATGGATGTCAAGAACTGCTATATATATTATGACTATTAAGGTAAATACATTGTTTGTTCTCTATTAAAATCTTTCATTTGCTAACTATCCCTATCAGTAGTTAGTGCCTTCCGTAGTTTGAATCTTTTATTTAGCTGGCAGTAGTGGCGCTCGCTGTATTGCAGTAACGAAGATTTTTGTGAGGTAAGTGATTTGTGAAACGTATAGGTTAATTTAGTCAGGGTCATTCTCTTGTAGGAATTACTGAAAGTCAGACTGCGTTGCGCTAAAAAAATATTGTGTGTCAGTTTACGCACAGTCGTGTATAATTTTTCTAAGGCGACGTTTCAAAGGTACTGGTGACTATGATGGATAAGGACGACGAATGTGACAATCACGTTAAAAGTACGGATAAATCGGCACTGCTTGCCCAGTCACATTAATGTGACCAACGCCTATCTTCGACATCAACCTGCAATAAACACTCACAGACGGCAGTTGGCAGCACTGGCAGTGGACGGTATAGAAGGCGTGTCTGGGGGGAGGGGGGAATGTGGAAAACAGTGCAGTCGTTGTCAGAATGCGGAAAAGGAGCGATTTAACTGAAGTCCAAAAAGGCATGATCACTGGATTTTGTATCACGGGTGGAAGCATTTCCGGAATGGCTACGATTATAAACCGTTCGCCTGCTGCTGTGGTTAAGGAATACCGTGCATGATAAAATGGTGCTATCCAAAACCGACTCCATGGCATCTGTGATGCACTACAAGTCATTGATGACAGGGGTAAAGACGGTTGCGGAGATGTACATGGGCGAACAGGCATGCAACTGTTGAACAACTGACTGCCCAGATGAACAAAGTGGCTACCAACAGTGTCTCAACAACGACGGAGCAGCGAGCGTTTTGCATATGGACCTCCGCAGCAAGTGCCTCGTACATGCAACCATGCTGACTGCTGCCCATCGGCGACGAAAGCTGGAATGCGTTCGCCAACAACGCAACTGATCGTTCACTGTGGTGGTCTTCTCCGATGAATCACGTTTCATGCTCCTTCGTCGGAAAGTAAACACACTGCAACAATCGATGGAAGGGTCCAGGCAAGAGGAGAGAGCGCCATGCTCTGGGGAATGTTTTAGTGACATTCCCTGTGTGATCTCAAAGACACAATGGATCAACACAAGTATGCCTCTATAACTGAGGACCATGGCAACTACCAGCCTGACAGTTGAATGGGTCACACAGCTCGCACTGTACACGCGAGGTACGAAGAGCATCAGGGTGAATTTACCGTACTCTCCTGGCCATCAAACTACCCCGATTTAAAACCAAATGAGAATCTGTGACCACCTCGATCAGGCTGTTCGTGTCATGGATCCTCAATCCAGGAAGCTGGCGCAGATGGCCGCGCAATGGAGTCAGAATAGTTTCACACCACTGTGGGTACCTTCCAGAACCTCACTGACTCTCCTCGTCACCCCTCGCAGCGGTCCGCGCTCCAGAAGTTGGTTATTCAGGTTCTTTGACAGGAGGTCACATTAATGTGGATGGACAGAATGGACAATGTAGTTTCACTGCACAGGCGGGAGTGTCTTCGGATATTCATTGCATTGACGGGTACGCGTTCAAGCTTAAAGCTCCATTCAGCACCATGGTGAACACACAGCGGAACTATTTCCGTAACTGGGATACTGAATCGCATGTACTCGTCATGGTAAGTGCAGGTATTGAGGGCTGTGCAATCAAATATTTCTCCTCGAACATGGTTCGACTATATACACAATGAAATTACGTCGTGTTTCACAAAATGATTTTAATAGTTTAAACTATTTTAGTCGACGAAAATAGTGGGAATTTTCGAATCGATGATACTGGATTAACACGTCTAAGTGCGACACAACAAGCCTGTGAGTGCATAAATTATTTCAAGATTTTATCATAATCATATATTTAAGTGTCAGTAAGTCTTTCCACGAGCTAACTGCTTAGAGTGTGGCATCATGGGCTATAGAAGAGAAATATGGATAATAAATAACACCGATAAGAAGACTATAGGAACTTTTGAAATGCAGTGCTGCGAAAACATGCTCACCATTAGCTGGGTAGATGAGTAATTAGTCAAGAAGCACTGGATTGAAAAGAACTGTAATAAATTTTGAATAAAAAAACGGCTACATTTATAGGATACATTCCGAGACATCAGGGAATAATAGTTAATTTGGTAATAGAAGGAAGTGTGGTGCTTAAAAATTACAAAGGGAGACAAAGGCTTGGCTATAGAGCGTCATTTCACACGTACGTAAGTTGCAGCACATATACAGAGATAAAAGACTTATAAAATATTTACCATCGTGCAGACGTGCACAGTAAAGCAGTCTTAGAACTGAAATTACAACTACAAAACATTGCAAAGAGACAAACTGCCTGTGGGCTTCTGTCTCGCGTTCTTCGACCGGTGTTTATTTGATGATTTTTCTGACGCTTCGCCAGCACGAGTGGCTGGCATTGTCAATGCTTCACCCTCCATTGCTGCTGGTGGAATGGAGACGAGCTTGCAACCGCAGATTATATGATGTACCTGGCGCACCAGTGACCAAGGGCTTTTCCGTGGTTATTTCCGGTGCCGTTCTCATCTTGCTACCTGCAACGATCGTTCGCTTTCTACGAACAGCTGGCAGGCATAGCCGTGGATAGTCCAATGATATCCAGTTTCTTCATAAAACATTCCGAGACACCGGCACTGGACATGGAACCCAGTAAACCTGAGGTGTGGTATAGATACGTTGATGATACCTTCGTTGTGTGGACTCATGGTGAGGAACAGATAGGTGACTTCCTAAGACATTTGAACAGCCTTCATCCCAACATAAAATTTACCTTGGAAGCAGAAAAGAACAAACAGCCACCCTTCCTATATGTGGTTATCACAAGGGATAGTGAAAACACGGGACACAACGCACATCCAAAACCGACACACACGGACCGATACCTGCAAAAACTGTCAAATCACCTTCGAGCCAGAAAACAGGCGTAATTAATACGCTCGTAACGCGAGAAAGACGAATATGTGAGACACCTCAGACGATAGCTCCAACATCCGGAAAGCGTTTTGAGGAGCAATGGGTACTCCATCAGTTTTATAAGAAGTGTCACACAGTCAAACACTCGGCGAAGTGACACATCGGAAAAAAGAAATGTCGGTCCGGTCTTTCTGACATACTTTCCCAGAGTGACGGACAGGATCGGCCGTATATTGTGCAAACACGGTGGAAAGACTATTTACAAATGGACAAAGAAGATCAAAGAGCGTCTCAGAGCGGCAAAGGAGACAATGGACCAAGTTTCAATGTCGGGAATATCAATAAACACTGGGATGCCATAATATAAGCGGCACTGCAGGTTGGGGCAGGTGGAGAAATTGGCCCTAGCAGAGCACATGCCGCGTGAGGCCGACCACATAATAAAATTCGCCGAAACGCCTGGCTGTAGAGAAGAGCTAACACACCCACTTTTTCAGCGAAGCTATAGAAATACACAAACATAGCTTCAACAGGAAAGAAGAAAGCCTCAAGGCGAACGATCGTTGCAGGTCGCAAGAGGAGAATCGCACCGGAAATGACCAGGGAAATGCCCTTGGACGTTGGCGCACCAGGTACATATTACAATCTGCGGCCGCGAGCTCGGCTCCAGTCCACTACCAGCAATGGAGCGTCAATACCAGTCACGCGTGCTGAAAAAACGTCAGAAAAATTATGGAACTAACGTCGGCCTAAGAACCCGAGACAGAAGCCCACAGGCAGTTTGTCAACAAGTGGCCACGAAAGCCTATACAATTTCGTATTGCTAATAGACTTTGTTTCGGCATGAATGACCCTCTGCATCAACAGTATGTGGTGCTGCCTGGCAGCAAGTCTTCCGTATAAACATTTTCTGAAAGTATTTTTGTAGTGTGAAACGTTGTAAGAAAATAAAATGTTCAGAACAGATAGTTAAGGTTCAAAATGGCTCTGAGCACTATGGGACTTAACTTCTGAGGTCATCAGTCCCCTAGAACTTAGAACTACTTAAACCTAACGAACCTAAGGACATCACACACTTCCATGCCCGAGGCAGGATTCGAACCTGCGACCATAGTGATTGCGCGGTTCCTGACTGTAACACCTAGAACCGCTCGGCCACCCCGGCCGGCGATGGTTAAGGGGACGTCTTTGTTCGTACTCTGTGTTATGTGAAATAAAACTGCTTTAGCGGAAATTTAGCCCTGTGAATTTTCTTCTCATATCAAGAAACGTTTCGTTCGCTTCCACCAGAAAGACAATTTTAAGGGTTCACCCAAACACTCCTAGACAGATACAAATGGCTTTCTGTTGGCACCTATTAATGCCTTTTATGGGGATGTTTCATGTTGAGCCGAGACAATTAGTATATGGTGTGATCGGAGTGACATACAAACTTATGGCATTTTCCTTAAGGGGCACTGGGATACTAAGCACGTGCATGGGCTGATCGGGGCGAGGAAAGGCTAGAAGGGAAAAAGTGCCGACTCCTCGCTGGGCTAGACAGAATCAACGGTGCCTACGACAAAGCTCTACCGTGACGCCGAGTTTCATTGTTTCCTAGCAAAAGCAGAACATTCATACGGCCTGTAGTTGTACGACTTCCGCCGATTTCTTGCCTTCCTAGAAACACGGCAAGGTATGCTGTGCGTGTAGTGCGCTGTGGTAAACATTTTGTTCTACAACAGGCAGAACAGCGACGTGGTTTTTCAATGTGACTTTACTGGATAAATTTTTTCACGCGTTCCTTGCCATGTCATATTTGAACGTAATCTCAAGCCTTCAACTGCCTCTGTCCTCGTCGACATGAGTTATCTGTGGGCCGAGTGCTACTTTATTTATCTGGCGTCACGAAGGCACGGGACTTCCGTATGAAACCAGATATTATGTCGATATCTGTGAGGGAGGTACATTGCTAACGATGTTGATTTCATTAGTTTGTGCACGACTCAGTCTATTTCTCCGTAGCTTCTAAACATCAAACGCCTGTCCTGATGCACCGCTAAGGGTATATCGACTGCGGAGGGCAAAGTTGTTGCTGCACATTCTGAACTCAACGGCTGCTTTTACAACATAACCCCCGTAGGCAGACACATGGGATAAGATTTCAGATTCAGCAAACATAATGGATTTTCGTTTATGAGACCCCGTTCGGCAACAGAAGACCCGTCGAAATCGTGATGTTTAATGTGTTCGTGAAATCTGTAAAACTCCTCATGAATGCGACGGCACTTAGAATGGTCAGTCAGTACGAATGGTTTCAGAACGTTGCACATAGCATATTAAATAACAGAGTTCCGACAAGACTGCTTTTGCCGAACATAGCCTTTAAGAAGGCATACGATTGTGTTTGTCGGAACGCTTATCTATCCCACGCATCTGAATACAGGGATTCTGTCATCAGCGAAACCATTTAGATCAACGAGTTTAACAGTGACAGCTGCTATTCTTTCACAAGTCCATGGAATAGGGAGCTTGCCGCTAAAACGCTACAGAGAAATCAACCGTCATTTGTCGTCTAACGGAATCAGAATCGCAACCAACGTTCCTCCAGAACAGGTATCGACGAAATCTCTGAAAGCATATGCAAGTCGCATGACTTCGTGACGTCTCCACGACCAGCTAAATAAAGAATCACACGGCCTACAGACAACTCTTGGTGTTAACAACACAGTAAGAAGCTGAAAAGTTGAGTTTTACACACAAATATGGCGCGGCGCTAAATCCAAGAAACTCAATTATATTTATCTGAATTATTAACTTGCAACTGCAGTTCCAGTTGGTGGTATACGTAGATATAATACGCAACCAGATGCTGTTGGAATTTGATGCTATTTATTTTCTATAACCTTACCTGCAGATTCGTCATCAGACGGAGGTGTTACAGGAACTTTAAATCGTGGACCTAATACAGCTAGGGTCGTCGTTGTTTTGGCACAAGTAACAGAAATTCAGTTCACGAAATATTTACGACGCAAGATCGTTACATTTTAGGATACTTATATTGTACTGCCTCGTGTTATCAATGAGATACTCATTTCGCTTAAGTATATTTTGCCATTTCTCTCTCTCTCTCTCTCTCTCTCTCAGACACACACACACACACACACACACACACACACACACACACACAAACTGATATTACATACTCATTGAAACAGCTGGAAAGGCCTGTAAGTTGTAATTTTCACTTGCGTCCATTACTTAAGCTTGTAAATATTTTATTCTGTGAAGCAATGCGTCTCATGTCAATAATCGCTCTGTGACAATGTGTGACTCTATGCACATACAGTTAGCGGTTGTTTACTGTGAAACCAAGCCACCTAAATATCGTTTGTTTGTGTAAACACCGTGTGTGTGTGTGTGTGTGTGTGTGTGTGTGTGTGTGTGTGTGTGTGTGTGTGTGTTCGCGTGCGTGTCAGCTTGCAAAACTTAAATTATCGGTGTCTGCCTGTCTTGAATACCATGAGACAGTGCAATATAAGTATCTTTCAACATGACGATACTTTCGGTTTTTAAACATTTCGTTAGCTAAATTTCCGTTATATCCGCCAGTGCCGATACCCTAGCGTCTAGCTGTATTTGGTCCAAGATATAACGTTCGTGTAATACGTCCATTTGATGCGGCTCGTAAACTAATGATAAAAAAAAACAATACTTGATTTGTGGCGATGTGCATCGTTATCTGGTGTCGATACCGCTGACGAAAAAAAAAAATCCAGACCCCCAGGTTTTGAGATGGCTTGTGATAAGACTTTTGCTGCGGCTGAAACTATGTAAAACTATGCCTACTTGGTTTAAAAAAATGGTTCAAATGGCTCTGAGGAATATGGGACTTAACATCTGTGGTCATCAGTCCCCTAGAACTTAGAACTACTTAAACCTAACTAACCTAAAGACAACACACACATCCATGCCCTAGGCAGGATTCGAACCTGCGACCGTAACAGTCGCGCGGTTCCGAACTGAGCGCCTAGAACCGCTAGACCACCGCGGCCGGCCTGCCTACTTGGTGGAATAGCAGACTGTAATTAATTAACTTTTTGTACCTGGGATTCACAGTCATGTAGAACTTTATAGAAGACGTAATATTTACGCCAATGACTGTAATACTTTCTTTATTTCACGGTTGCAATTTCGGCCTTAGGCCATTATCAAGTGCAGATTTTTGTGGCTTTAAGGCATGTGTCAACTCATATTAAGTTTGACGTGGCTTAAAGCCACAAGAATCTGCACTTGATAATGGCCTAAAGCCGAAATTTCGATCGTGAAACAAAAAAATATTACAATGGCGCAAATATGATATCTTTTATAAAGCAGAGTGTAATTTTTGTGGACGTACACAGTGGCTGGCAGTGGGAGATGGCTATCTATAACCAGGTGAGTCAGCTTTATGCGTGCATTTTTGACAATTGCGAGAACTTGGGTGAAGATCGTGAAAACAAAGCAAAGTATCTCACAAATTTGTTTCCGGTGGCAACTACCATCAAGACACTTCCATTGTCATGTAGCGATAGTGAAAGAGGGTTTTCGCAAATGAATCTAATTTTTACTGATGGTATAGCCTCTCTGTTAATAAGAGCTATTTATGCACATCTTTTTCTGAAGTTCGCCGGCCCACCATTCACTCCAGTTGATCCTTCAAAGAACGTGGAATCTTGCCTTCTTCGTGGACGGCACTCCTCTATAGATACCAATAGCAAGAAAGGAGTGAAAGTGGAGGGGCGTACAACGAAGATATTTCAAAGCTTTACATGGTTTTATAAACTGTAAGCTAAACATTTAAGAGTTTTTTTCTCCTTTTTAGGGTTTCGCGTTTCAGTTGGTAAAAAGTGAATTCTGATACGATCACTTTCTTGTCCGTCCGTTCGTCTGCCTGTCTGTCTGTCTTGTCTGTCCCGCTCTTAAAAACACTCATTCTCAGGAAAAGATGGAGGTAATAAGTTGAAATTTATGTAACTTACTGAGATTTACGGTTCTTTGGTAGTGCAATCACGAGATATGGCCATTTACGTAGCATATTTTGAGACTCGCCAACTCAGTCACCAAAATCTAATGGGTACTTCCCGTCTAGAATTATGTAATTTGGAAAGAAGGAAGGTCTCACACTAAAATAAAAGGACACAATCTGAAAATTGTTGATTTGTTATCACACGAGTAAAAAAGATTGTCATTTGTTATCAGACTATGTCTGCTAAAATTCCTTTTTCTCACGAGCGGGTAGATGCATCAAACTAAATTATGTCACATACTAAGTTCAGTGGTCCCTTGGCGGTACAATGAACGTTAGCTTCTAAGTCAATGCAATCACGAGATACGACTATTTATGACACACATTCTGATACTCCCAAACTCAGTCATCAAAACCTGTAACGTACTACCCGTAGGCATGGAATTCTGAAATTCGGCAAGACGCCATGTTCCACTGTACAAGTAAAGAAAAAAAATCCGAAAATTGTTAATTCGTAATTGTATTACACAAAAAAATGTTTGTTTTGTCGTTTGGCACCCGACTTCAACCTTGAAATCGAAAGTCTTGGAAAGCGTGGGACAGACATCTTGCGAGTATCAATGTCGATAAAAATCGGCGGGATTCTCGATTCCCGGAATGGGTAGTTTCCAAGAATGATTGCCTATGGAACGCGTGGGGCCTTAACGATATATATATCGAATGTGCGACTCTATTATTAATAAGCACTGATCCAACTATTTTCTCCAATGAGTTAATTAAAACTCACTGATCCACTTACCCAGGGTGTTAGCGCTGGTCGAACAGCACGAAGCTTTGAGTTGCTACGCAGTCAACCGTCTTGAGAAGACTGAGTAAGCGATCGATGTTTTTCAATTAAATCATGGAAGAAAATAGGTGGATCAATTTTCTTAAAGTCAGTACCGCCATTAGACTGTTTTTTTTTATTTGCAATGTTACATTTATCCGATCATGATTTCGGCTTAAAATGCCATTAACAAGTGTATTAATGTTATACAGCGCCTAAGATGGCATACTGTCATATTTAAAATACGATGGTCAAGATGGTACACTTAGTGATAAAAGGTGCAATAGGATTTTGCCAGAAATATTGACCCTTAGAGAATGCATCCAATAGTATATTTTAAATACGACAGTATGCCATCTTAGGCACTGTATAACATTAAAACACTAGATAATGGCATTTTAAGTCGAAATCATAATCGTGTAAATGTAACATTGCAAATAAAAAAAAAAAAAAACAGTCTAATGGCGGTACAGACTTTAAGGAAATATATTATGACTGTGGCCCCAGATTATGAAAAAAATTATTAGGTGCATCAATGTTTATTGACGACAGATTCGGACGATCGGTATATATCGTTAGGGGCACACGCGTTCCATAGGAAATCGTTCTCGGAAATTACCCATAATGGTTGAATTGTCTGTATAAATAATAAAGCATGTACGCAACCCGCAGTGTGCGATTCCTACTCACACCTGGCCAGTTCTTCATTACCTTATAGTTCGAATTTACATGTTTTCTCCTTACTGTAGTTTCTTTTTCTTTTTTCTTTTTTAACAGATCGGAAAATGAGAAATAATACTTATTAAACCACGTAACAGAACATTATTGGTGCGCGTGGGAATTTTTTTTACAAGTATAAATGTTGTATTCATGCTTTTAAGGGGGGTAGGACGTCAAACGGGCCGACTTGGAGCAGGAGAGGCACCACAGGACATTTTAATGTCCGCTGTCTATACTTTTACAAGTTAATTCATAAAGCGTTGTCAGCATGACCAGGAAGGATTCAGGATTCACACTCGTAGCAGCGGAAGTTCAAAAACATAACAAACTAATTTTTTTTTTTACATGTGAAATTTCATCATTTTTTCACTTACTATTGGCTGCATTTGTTGCTTTAGGTACACTTTTCTTTATAAGTAAGAGAGACTGTTCGATGAATTTTGCACAGCGTACAAACCATACTTACAGGTGTCTGAAAGTCTAGAATCTATTTAATTTATGAAAAAATTAATGAGCTGTTACGTTTTAAACTTTATGTTTAGAAAAAAATCAAATTTTGTAGTTAATTATCTCAATTTTTACCACAGTTTTTAATAGATTTGGAAAATTCTAGAGTTTAATACACCTGTAAGTATGGTTTGCATGCTGTGCAAAATTCATCAAAGAGTCTCTCTTACTTGAGAAGAAAAATGTACCTATAGCAACAAATGCAGCCAATGGTAAGCGAAAAAATGATGAAATTTCATATCTACAAAAGATTTGTTTTGTTATGTTTTTGCACTTCCACTGCTGTGAGTGTGAATCCTGAATCCTTCCTGGTCATGCTGACAAAGTTTTATGAATTTATTTGTAAAAGTAGACAGTAGAAAATAAAATGTCCTGTGGTGCCTCTCCTACATCTACATTTATACTCCGCAAGCCACCCAACGGTGTGTAGCGGAGGGCACTTTACGTGTCACTGTCATTACCTCCCTTTTCTGTTCCAGTCGCGTATGGTTCGCGGGAAGAACGACTGTCTGAAAGCCTCCGTGCGCGCTCGAATCTCTCTAGTTTTACCTTCGTGATCTCCTCGGGAGGTGTAAGTAGGGGGAATCAATATTTTCGATACCTCATCCAGAAACGCACCCTCTCGAAACCTGGCGAGCAAGCTACACTGCGATGCAGAGCGCCTCTATTGCAGAGTCTGCCACTTGAGTTGGCTAACCATCTCCGTAACGCTATCACGCTTACCAAATACCTCTGTGGCGAAACGCGCCGCTCTTCTTTGGATCTTCTCTATCTCCTCCGTCAACCCGATCTGGTACGGATCCCACACTGATGAGCAATACTCAAGTATAGGTCGAAAGAGTTTTTTGTAATCCACCTCCTTTGTTGATGGACTACATTTTCTAAGGACTCTTCCAATGAATCTCAACCTGGTACCTGCCTTACCAACAATTAATTTTATATGATCATTCCACTTGAAACCGTTCCGCACGCATACTCCCAGATATTTTACAGAAGCAACTGCTACCAGTGTTTGTTCCGCTATCGTATAATCATACAATAAAGGATCCTTCCTTCTATGTATTCGCAATACATTACATTTGTCTATGTGAAGGGTCAGTTGCCACTCCCTGCACCATGTGCCTATCCGCTGCAGATCTTCCTGCATTTCGCTACAATTTTCTAATGCTGCAACTTCTCTGTACACTACAGCATCATCCGCTCCTGCTCCAAGTCGGCCCGTTTGACGTCCTACCCCCCTAAAAAGGCTCAGAAAATGTTTATAATTATTTTTGTAAGATGTCTAAATTTGTAAAACACTCCCCCCGGAAGGACACAGTACCGGGAACTCTTTCTTTTCACAGATCAAGCATAGGATATAGCAAGTCGTGTGAAATTCGAGATGCAGCTGATTGCGTGTTATACCAACGTCCACGGCCAGTCCGTGAAACCTTTATACAGCGGGCAGAGTTGACATCGTCAGGATTGCGGTAGGTGCAGGACGAGGCGCGCGAATGGGGTAGGTCGCGGACGGGGGGCGCTGTCCTCCTACCTGTCGACTGCAGGTCGCGCAGAGGTCCTCGTCGTCTTCGAGCCGGTCCTCCGAGACGGGGGTGGCCGGGGGCGTGGGCGGCGCGCAGGGCACGTGGGCGGCGTGGGCGGAGGCGGCGACGGCGGGGTGGCGCAGCAGCGCGTGCTGCAGGTCGCAGATGTAGTCGATGACGTGGTGGATGACCTGGAGGCGCGAGAGGCGGCGGCGGCGCGGCGCGCGCGCGGCCGGCAGCAGGCGCCGCAGCTTGGCCAGGTACAGCTGCACCTCGCGCCGCCGCTGCGCCGCCGCCGGCAGCGCCTCTACCGCGGGTAGCGCGCACTTCATCCCGCGATCCACTGTGCTGGCGCCGCTCGTGGGCCGGCGACCGTCTGAGCCGCGCGCGGCTGCCTAGCCGCCGCCTGCCGCGTGCCCCTGCCCCCTCCAGCGCGCCCCGGCCCCCCACCAACACCGCGGCGGTGACGGCTACCGCGTATGAATGAAACTGCGATAAGTGGCCTCTGGCACCGCCGCCGCTGCCGTCTCGTCAGACCGCGGCCAGCAGGGACGCCCGGGGCGGAAGCGCAAGTGCCACACAGCCCTTCTATTTTTCCTTACATGTCCTCGAGGGCCAAACTTTTCTGACTTGCGGCCCCGCCTTTAGCTCACTAGACCACGTGACACTTTAGCACTCCACTTAGCGGTTACATGCTTTTCTTCCTTACTACTTGTTCAGCGCAACGCGTTGCTGTGGTTCAGTCTGGTTAAGAAACAAAGAGAAAGCACACGTTTCTTACACGTACGGGAACTGGATGTAAGGCCTTAACTCCTTCTCTCTCCCTCTTTATCCATGTCCTCCTCCCTCTCTATTTATTCATCTCCACCTCCTACCCTCCTCTTACCTCCACCCTCTCTTTATCTGTTCTGCCTTATCTCTCCTCCCTTCTCTCTGTTCATCACCTCGACCCAGCCCTTTATCCGCCCATATTTTCCTCTCTCTCTCTCTCTCTCTCCATCTCCTCCTACCACTCTCTCTCTCTCAATATCTCTCTGTGTGGTGTGCGTACTGTAACACCTTCGGTACACACACCATCAGATTATTTGACTTGTCGCTCTAATGAAGTAGGCGAGTGTCAGCAATATGTCTCGTGGTCTTATCGTGGCGTGTTTATCTTCTCCCGTTAGGTCAGACGATAGAAATGCCACTTGCACGCTTAGAGTAGCAGATTGATGGTGACCAACTTTAAACAGAACTTGATTAATTTTCACACACATTTATTAAAATAATAAAAAACATAGACATTACGTAACTTGATTCTGGATGCTGTTTACAACTGACAATCTGAAGTTCCTTTGGTCTTGGTACGTTAATCTTATTCGCACATATCTTTGATACTTGACAAAGTGTCTATACATTTCTCTTCATGGCTATGTACAGGAATATGATAATCTTATTAGGCGCAGACTGAAACTCGACTATAGACTGGTACAGACTAATGCAGACTGACTTATCGGAGGTCTGTACACTCGTTATAATACCTCGAGCGTTCAGGTATCACTGCGCGAGTGTGATCCGCGAGGAGAAAAGGTTCTACGTTAGCAGCAATCTCATTGGCTGCGTTACATATTAATACGTGGATACGCGGAAGCAGAATTTGGTCCGTCTCTAAGACAGCGCCATCTCGTAGTGCGGAGACGGCCTGCACTGTTATGCTTAGGAGGGCGCGCAATAGTAGGAAAGTTGTGTATGCGCTGACTACGCGGAACTATGTACACAACACTTTTATTCCTTAGGCCGGTATTACTCTATCAAATTTCTTTGTCAAAGATTTGATCAAAGATGTGATCAAATATTCCGTCAAATATATTTGACAAAGATCTTTGACGTAGCACTGGAAGGGGCATTACACTGTGATCATATTTTTCGTCAAAGTTCAAGATGGCTGACAACAAAAACTTGCTATTAACTGCAGCAGTTGCATGTACCACATTGAAAAAAAAAAATTCAAATGTGTGTGATGTGTGTGAAATCGTATGGAACTTAACTGCTAAGGTCATCAGTCCCTAAGCTTACACAGTACTTAATCTAAATTATCGTAAGGACAAACACACACACCCATGACCGAGGGAGGACTCGAACCTCCACCGGGACCATCCACATTGTCCACAATTGCACTGTGTGCACATGTGGAAGAGAAGCACCGGAAAAAAAGGAAACATACCTGGGTGAAGCCGTGGGACGAGAAAAGCATTCAACAAAACTCGTTACGTGAGTTTATAGTGGAGGATGTCAAGTCGTACATTAATTACTTAAGAATGGATGAGCATTCACTTCTGTATGTGCTCAGTGAAGCGTATCCTCATATCACAAAGCACAATATTAAGTTAAGAACTGCTACATCTGCAGAAGACAGGCTCACTGTAATACTCCGGTTCCCTCCTACAGGAGAGGGTTAGGTTAGGATATGTTACGTCAGGTTAGGTCTCCGTACCTCACGTTGTAAAGCGTCTCATCAGCTTAATACATCTCTATTAATTTTGTAGTTGTCGGCACACACCAATTGTATTTACCGGCAATGTTTATAAAAACACCACAGACGACAGAACGCTGCAGCGATGCTATAGCTCCACGTGGTAACATGTCACATTGCAGTGAGCAGAAGACAAGCGACTTCTTCGATCAAATCTACAGCGAGGCCCTAGATTTGATCAAATAGTGGACGACATTTGACAAAGTTCCCTATTACACCATCAAATATCTTTGACAAAGATTTTTGACAAAGATATTTGACAAAGAAATTTGATAGTGTAATACTGGCCTTACAACTTGTGCAGCACAACACGTTGCTGTGGCTCAGTCTGGTTAAGAAACAAAGAGAAGGTACACGTTTCTTACACATACGGGAACTGGATGGAAGGCTTTATCTCCTTCTCCCTCCCTCCACCTGTCTTTGTCCATGTCCTCCTCTCTTTCTCTTTATTCATCTCCACCTCTTACCCTTCTCTTACCTCCACCCCCTTTCCATCTTCTATTCCTCTCGTCTCTTTTCATCTATCCAGCGTCATCTCTCCTCCCCGACCCAGCCCTTTATCTGCCCATCTTCTCCTCTCCATCTCCTCCCACCACTCTCTCTCTCTCAATATCTCTCTGTCCAACCTCACCTCTCCTTCCTTCTCTCTGTCCATCACCTCGAACCAGCCCTTTATCTGCCCATCTTTTCCTCTCCCTCTATCTCCTCCTATCACTCTCTATCACCTCCTTTTTTCTGTGTCCATTTCCTCCCACACTCCTGTCAATCTCCTCCTCACCCCTATCTCTGACCTTGAGCCTTGTTTATTGTTCTTGCAAATCCATATTCTGTGGTATTCTGATCATAAGCCGATAAACCATAAATACAGCTATCCTATTTGCTAACGTTTCACTATTATACTTGTTGTGGATTGGCAAGAGAGCCAACCTACTATGAGAGGAAGCCGAAAGGCACGCGTTTAAGCTCACGCAGGCTGGCGTGAGGTCTGGAACAGGACAAGGAATTTAGACTTCAGAAAAAAGGTGGTATTTGGTGGAATACTTAACTTTAATCCATTAATGATGAATGTAGCTCTTGTCTGTACATTCTTTACAATATCAATAGCAACTGATAATGGCGCCTTCCTAGGTCGTAGCAAATGACGTAGCTGAAGGCTATGCTAACTATCGTCTCGGCAAATGAGAACGGATTTTGTCAGTGAACCATCGCTAGCAAAGTCGGTTGTACAACTGGGGCGAGTGCTAGTAAGTCTCTCTAGACCTGCCGTGTGGCGGCGCTCGGTCTGCAATCACTGATAGTGGCGACACGCGGGTCCGACGTATACTAACGGACCGCGGCCGATATAAAGGCTACCACCTAGCAAGTGTGGTGTCTGATGGTGACACCACCATATTCGTAAAAACGTTTATTAAATTAATATTTAAAAATTTGAAGTAAATCTCTCGAGTACTTTTTTAGATCTCTCATAAAAAAGTTGCCATTTATATGTTACATACAAGAGGGGTATTCGGAAAGTAAGGTCCGATTTGGCACGAAATGAAAATCAGAGTGAAAATTCGATGGAACTTTTGCACAAACGTAGTGCACTGTGTCTATAGAATGCTGATCAACCGCGTCTGTTCTGAGGGCACAGTGACCACGTAGACACGTGAAGAAAAATAATCTCTCCCGCCAAGTATGTGAATCCCGAGAGATTTCTCCTGAAGCTATGCAGCACACATAAGTGTCATGCGTTTCTTTCTTCAAGACAGTTCTTAGCCGCATTCTGCAGGGGCAGTGTTTTCAATGGGAAGTGTTTGATCAACCACAATACAGTCGTTAATTGGCTCCCTTCGATGTTCTTCTACGCTCATATGAAATGCTGGCTATGAAGACAACATTTTGGCACAAACAACGAAAGGCAGACCAGTATAGAGAATTGGCGCAGCGGCGACTATTTAGGGATAACTGGGAGGTGTGGCTAACAGTTGGGAACAAAAAATTTTTGATTTTCACTGTGGTTTCCATTTCGCGCCAGTAGGACTTTACTTTCTGAACAGCCCTCATCTTGCAGTATTACACATATTAAAAATATATAGCGCATGTCCCGCCGCATGTTCATTAGAGTATTGTCTAAAAATTTGAAGTAAACCGCTCAGGTACTTTTCATGATTTTTGGTAATAACGTTTCCCCTTTATACATTAAACATTTATTTGTATACTAGATATATTCAAAAGTTGGGTACATGAAAGCACCCACGTATTTGAATGCAATGTCGTCTCAAAATTTCGAAACAATCTGCGAAGAACTTCAGGAGCTTTAAGATTCTGAACAATCGACAATTTAGATTTTTATGTAGTTTTACAATATATTTCTAACATACATATTTGTATATTATATGTAGCACTCCAGTATTTCTGTAAAAAAACGCACTTGCTCTAATGCAACATTATGTCAATATTTCTAAGTAATCGGTGTAGAGCTTACGAAGGTTTACGATTTTGAAGAAAAGTGGGTACACATTTCTATTTACGTAGATTGGGAAATTGATATAGCGTATGCAAACAAAAATTATTCGTCCCGACTGAATATGATGTAAGAGAGTCAGTCATCAGCGAGTGAGCGAGATCGATTACCTTCCCTGTGCTATGAGAGACATCTTGAAGTATTACACATATTAAAAATATATAGCTGCCTCCATTTGTAAAGTCGTCCGTGACATCCCGAGGGCAAGTTCATCCGCCTAATTGGAAAGGTTTTCCCTGTTCTTCCCCGACAGTGGCACCTTCCCTTCGAAAAGTGCGAGATTTGCACGTTAAGTGAACTTGTAAATAAGTTAAGATAATATAATGTGGTGTATGCATACTGACGCACAAGCTTCTATACGCATGTACACTCACTACAATAACACAGAAAACAGTTAGTTTACCGTCAGCCTAGCACTAACATAATTTTAGGAACTGTGAGTGGAGGTTAGCGGCTGGAAGCAACTATTTCGAGGTATCGACTACCTGTCACACTCGGTGACACGGGACTAGTTACGCAACGTTGACGTAGCGCTCGATGGATCTCGTAACGTCACTTCCCGCTATTTCACGTTGAGGACCCGTTTCATCACACGTGAGACACAAAACAAGTTCTGCGGTATTTCGGCGACATCTCACAAGTAGAACCAATAGGAAGCAAGAACGCTCCCTATGTCACAAGCAGAAAGCTTGCGGCTGGCAGAAAGCGGGACGCCATATTATACTTCTCGCGTTAGTAGAAGCCCATATTCGGTGGCTTTTATGTTATATCTTACACCGCATGAATATATGCTGTCTCTAAGCACCAGCACATTGCATGTCTCAAGAACGAATGGCTATTGCTACAAATTGTTGTAACAGAAAGGCGGCAAACCTCATACTGGTGGTTATAGAATTTTCGTGTTTTGTTGTCATCGCGTTATAATTCGCGTGCTGTCAGAGTAAGCCGTTTTAAGGCAACGGTGCATTAAATATTCGTGAGAATTGCGTTGTTTTTGATACGATTAATGTAAATTAACAGCATTACGGCGATTAAAGCCTATGTAAGACTATAAAATACGAAGAAGGTCGTTATGACGCAATAATCTAGCATAATGAGTAAAGGCACTGTATTACAGAAAAGAAATTAAGTCGGTGCAGTGTTAGAGTCCCGTTGTATGTACTCATCTTTCTTACGTTTGTGTTTTCCTAAAAGTTGTGGGACTTTCTTACAATATTAACAGAAAAAGTTTCTGTAATTCTTGACGATGTGCGTTCTCTGTCAGGAGTGAGTTTGTTTGTTTTGATGAACTTTTATAAACTGATGTCCTTTCTGACTGGACAAATATCTCTGTATCTTATCACATGTCTACAGATATTGAAAAATGGCTCAAATGGCTCTGAGCACTATGGGACTCAACTGCTGAGGTCATTAGTTCCCTAGAACTTAGAACTAGTTAAACCTAACTAACCTAAGGACATCACAAACATCCATGCCCGAGGCAGGATTCGAACCTGCGACCGTAGCGGTCTTGTGGTTCCAGACTGCAGTGCCTTTAACCGCACGGCCACTTCGGCCGGCACAGATATTGAAGTTTCGGTTTATATAAACCAGAGAGAGAATTGTTGTGACTTGGTAAGACAGCCAAGCCACTAGGAGGTGAAGCCGAAAGGCACGCGTTTAAGCTCACGCAGGCTGGCGTGAGGTCTGGAACTGGACAAGGTAATTAATATAGCCAACAACGTACGTAGCTGCTGGAATACTTAACTTTAATCCACAATTGGTGAACATCGGTCTGACGGTACATGCATCACAAGATAAATAGCAAATGATAATGGCGCCTTGCTAGGTCGTAGCAGATGACGTAGCTTACGGCTATGCTAACTATCGTCTCGGCAAATGAGAGCGTAATTTTTCAGTGAACCATCGCAAGCAAAGTCAGCTGTACAACTGGGGCGAGTGCTAGGACGTCTCTCTAGACCTGCCGTGTGGCGGCGCTCGGTCTGCAATCACTGATAGTTGCGACACGCGGGTCCGACGTATACTACCGGACCGCGGACGATTTAAAGGCTACCACCTACCAAGTGTGGTGTCTGGCGGTGACACCACAAGAATAACATGAATAGTATATGTACGTTTTAACAGAGAAAACGTAGGAATTCTGCCCGCATCCACTTTCGAGATCAAACTGTATTGTTTGCGAGCCAAATAAAGCCGACAACTGCCGCTAGAGAGCGCGGAGAGCGCTAAATCACATTAACCAGATCGTCCCGTGGAACGACCGTGCTGTGTCTCGTGGCGTTGTATATCCTGTCTTCATGCGCCTCAACTTCAGGTGCTTCGTCCAGTGTCCAGTGTGCTGGCGCCATATCTAACCTATCTTCTGCTCCATTCTTCTTGAAAACAAACCACTTTGCTCAAATAACCAATGGGAATGCAGTGATGTCAACAACAGCTGCCGAAATTTTGACGGGTGACCGCACTGTCATGTACGAGACAGTTTTGCCACGAAAGTTACAGGGTGGTCACCTATCGAAACTTTGGCGGTTGTCGACTTCATCCCGCTGCAGTCCCGTAAGTTACTTAAACTTTATATATTACGAAACAAACTGAAGTGTTACAAACCACCGTATTTATATTTTCTTTTCATGTTTGTCTTCAGTGCTGCAGACAGAAACCAATAAAAACAAAAAGAGACAGTGGTGGGATACGGACAGCGGTGTGGTCGGATGTTATGCTGAAGGCACCTGTAGCTGGTGCCTGTCACACCGCATACACCAATAATAGCAGCTAAATGCCCAGGTGAAGTAGAAAATGAAAACGGTGTTAAGCATATCTCAGATGTCTACATCTACATCTACATCCATACTCCGCAAGCCACCTGACGGTGTGTGGCGGAGGGTACCCTGAGTACCTCTATTGGTTCTCCCTTCTATTCCAGTCCCGTAATGTTCCTGGAAAGAAGGATTGTCGGTATGCTTCTGTGTGGGCTCTAATCTCTCTGATTTTATCCTCATGGTCTCTTCGCGAGATATACGTAGGAGGGAGCAATATACCGCTTGACTCTTCGGTGAAGGTATTTTCTCGAAACTTTAACAAAAGCCCGTACCGAGCTACTGAGCGTCTCTCCTGCAGAGTCTTCCACTGGAGTTTGTCTATCATCTCCGTAACGCTTCCGCGATTACTAAATGATCCTGTAACGAAGCGCGCTGCTCTCCGTTGGATCTTCTCTCTCTCTTCTATCAACCCTATCTGGTACAGATCCCACACTGCTGAGCAGTATTCAAGCAGTGGGCGAGCAAGCGTACTGTAACGTACTTCCTTTGTTTTCGGATTGCATTTCCTTAGGATTCTTCCAGTGAATCTCAGTCTGGCATCTGCTTTACCGACGATCAACTTTATATGATCATTCCATTTTAAATCACTCCTAATGCGTACTCCCAGATAATTTATGGAATTAACTGCTTCCAGTTTCTGACCTGCTATTTTGTAGCTAAATGATAAGGGATCTATCTTTTTATGTATTCGCAGCACATTACACTTGTCTACATTGAGATTCACTTACCATTCCCTGCACCATGCGTCAATTCGCTGCAGATCCTCCTGCATTTCAGTACAATTTTCCATTGTCACAACCTCTCGATACATCACAGCATCATCCGCAAAAAGCCTCAGTGAACTTCCGATGTCATCCACAAGGTCATTTATGTATATAGTGAATAGCAACGGCCCTATGACACTCCCCTGCGGCACACCTGAAATCACTCTTACTTCGGAAGACTTCTCTCCATTGAGAATAACAAGCTGCGTTCTGCTATGTAGGAACTCTTCAATCCAATCACACAACTGGTCTGATAGTCCATATGCTGTTACTTTGTTCATTAAATGACTGTGGGGAACTGTATCGAACGCCTTGTGGAAGTCAAGAAACACGGCACCTACCTGTGAACCCGTGTCTATAGCCCTCTGAGTCTCATGGACGAATAGTGCGAGCTGGGTTTCACACGACCGTCTTTTTCGAAACCCATGCTGATTCCTACAGAGTAGATTTCTAGTCTCCAGAAAAGTCCTTATACTCGAACATAATACGTGTTCCAAAATTCTACAACTGATAGACGTTAGTGATATAGGTCTATAGCTCTGCACATCTGTTCGACGTCCCTTCCTGAAAACGGGGATGACCTGTGCCGTTTTCCAATCCCTTGGAACGCTACGCTCTTCTAGAGACCTACGGTACACCGCTGCAAGAAGGGGGACAAGTTCTTTCGTGTACTCTGAGTAAAATCGAACTGGTATCCCATCAGGTCCAGCGGCCTTTCCTCTTTTGAGCAATTTTAATTGTTTATCTATCCCTCTGTCGTCTATTTCGATATCTACCAGTTTGTCATCTGTACGACAATCTAGAGAAGGAACTACAGTGCAGTCTTCCTCTGTGAAACAGCTTTGGAAAAAGACATTTAGTATTTCGGCCTTTAGTCTGTTATCCTCTGTTTCAGTACCATTCTGGTCACAGAGTGTCTGGACATTTTGTTTTGATCCACCTAGCGCTTTGACATAAGACCAAAATTTCTTAGGATTTTCTGCCAAGTCAGTACATAGAACTTTACTTTCGAATTCATTGAACGCCTCTCGCATAGCCCTCCTCACACTACATTTCGCTTCGCGTAATTTTTGTTTGTCTGTAAGGCTTTGCCTATGTTTCTGTTTGCTGTGAAGTTCCCTTTGCTTCCGCAGCAGTTTTCTAACTCGGCTGTTGTACCACGGTGGCTCTTACCATCTCTTACGATCTTGCTTGGCACATACTCATCTAACCCATATTGTACGATGGTTTTGAACTTTGTCCACTGATTCTAAACACTATCTGTACTTGAGACAAAACTTTTGTGTTGAGCCGTCAGGTACTCTGTAATCTGCTTTTTGTCACTTTTGCTAAACAGAAAAATCTTCCTACCTTTTTTAATATTTCTATTTACGGCTGAAATCATCGATGCCGTAACCGCTTTATGATCGCTGATTCCCTGTACTGCGTTAACTGTTTCAAATAGTTCGGGTCTGTTTGTCACCAGAAGGTGTAATATGTTATCGCCACGAGTCGGTTGTCTGTTTAACTGCTTAAGGTAGTTTCCAGATAAAGCACTTAAAAAAATTTCACTGGATTCTTTGTCCCTGTCACTCGTTATGAACGTTTGAGTCTTCCAGTCTCCCAATATATATATATATGTATAGATGACTGTAATGTGTGTGTGTCTGTGTATGTGTGTGTGTGTGGGGGGGGGGGGTGTCATGTGGTATCGCGTCTGCATTGACTGACGTTGAGGTATGGAAGTGGGTGAAGCCAGGTATCGATACACAGCTCCTCTCGAATAACGCCAAGGGACAGACGAACTCGCCAGTCCCGTTGAACAGACGAATCACTGTCAACAGTGTAGCATGACCTCAATATGTGAGGGACAGTGCAGAGGTTTGGCATTGACATTGAAGCGAAATATGGTGATAGGAACTTTATGCCACCGTCCCTCCTCCTGTTTTCCATGAAGGAAAAGGGAGAATTTCCAGTCGCATTATGCAGGCAGTCACCCACCCAATCACCGGCCATACCTGGCATTGTTTAACTTCGGTATTTTGAAAGACGCCAAGCTCTCGTAGCTTGTCCACTTCCACTTTTCTTTTTTTTGCCTTGATTCGACTTTTTCTTGTTAACTTCCCGAGTAGTGACGACCAGTTAAGGTCACTGGAATAATGAAATCTGAAATGAGAGCTTTCGTTTTTTTTTAGATAGTAACTGGGTGACGGAGCTGTCACACTTGGTTAGGCGTGGAGCGAAGAGTGGTGGCATGGCTACCTGGGCAACAACAGCAGAGTCCGGCCCACTCTTTGCACCACAGCGGATGCCCTGTGTTTTCGCCTTTAGTAGCGAGGCAGGCAGACTCTCCGGGACACGGGCAGTGTCGGGACCAGCACCTCACAAATCGTTTTAGTGTGCTGGGGCCCACAGCTCATCTACCAGACGACGCCAGACAGCTTCATTGTCTGCATCGGTTTGCATCCATGGGTGGTCAACAGTACTGCGCCCATGTAGACCACTGCCTCCAGTGGCCAGAGGCAGTTTCAGGTCTATACTTTGAGAGATTGCAGGGCACTCTCACCTCTAATACGGTGTTATGATGCGTAATGTTCTTAGGAAAGTTGATCTTTATTACTTGGTTGCAATACCTGGATACCATCTGACTTCATTCATATGATGAAATGGCTGGCAGTAGTTAATGATCTTGCTTGTGTGCTCTAGGGCAGGAAGAGGGTGCCGATTTAAATGACTGCAGTAAAAGTGTACAGTGGCTGAGGGCCGAGGGCAGCGTTTTTTTCTGTGGAACCTAGGTGAAAACATTTGTGGACTGCCGAGTTCTGCGGTCTCATTGTGCAGACATGTTGGATGGCGCCGGTCGGTCGGCGGCCGCATCCAGACAGGCTGACTAGAGCCGAGGAATCGCCACTGCAGTGCGTAGAGGATTGAAGACCAGCAATAAAGCAGAGGATGGGCTCTTGTTAGGCAGGAACCAATGAGACGACTGTGTGTTTCTGCGAATTTCCGTGAGACAGGTCACTGGCGCCCAGACGTCCATGTTACAAAACATATTTCTGAAGGCACGAGGCTTTTAGCGAGTTTATGGCCGTTCTTTGGAGATATCGAAATGGGCACAACAGAAGAGATAGCGATCTTTTTATGGAGGTCTGTTGTTCCATCCAGGTCATACTTTTTGCAAAAGACACATGTGGGAAAGAGGCCACAAAGCTTAATCTTTTCTCTTTTTCTCCCAATTAACTTTAAAGGCTTTGACTGGTCAAATATGTGTACGCAGAGCAAGGGGCGCTCTCCCAGCTTCGAATGCCGCTCTCCAGCTCATGACTGGCTTGTGCTAAAGTGGGAATAGTCAAAGATGTAAATGTGCTGTGCTACCAAGCTGCTGAGGAAAGCTGAGAGAAAGAGAAGTGCTCACTCTTGTACTGTCGCTTCCCTAGTGAAGAACTGCAGGTCTTTAACAGTGAGAATTGTGTCCTTTGCTAGTGTGCCTCTTAGAGCATGTGCCAGTCACCATCTGAACCCTCGGAGGTACTGCTTCTAGCATCACGCCCACAACAAATGATGTGTGATGTACTTATTTGTTTTGAGTTGGCCGTCTAAACAGTTGACATATTCCAGCTCGCATAGTTGTGGCACAGAGTCAGATTGATTTGGCAGACCAGCAAATCGGTCCACCTGCACACTGGAATCCACTGGGGTTTCAGAGGCTCATAGGGAAGTACCTGCATTCCGAATTAGCTGAACGCGAGACCGCATACTTGCATTTTTTGGGGGCGTACGCCATTTATAACAGACGGCTCCTGTCCATGACTCCAGTCGCCGAGCACATCGTGGTGTGCCACCCTGACTAGCAGAAGGGTAAAGTATTCGCTGCTACGGCGTAGGGCTCCGATATTTGCTCCTCAGCACCCTGTTTCTTCGAAGCATATTTTTCTTAATGGAATAGTAGAGTACAGGTGCTTGATAGCTTGATAGTTTTTGGGTCGTACCACGGATTCAAACGTATCAAGTCAGGTACAGCGATTAGTTCCGGTTAGTGTCGTGTGATGATCCCCAGCTTATCACTTTGTTCACCATAGACAGCATATTAGTGAAAGCGTTTGTCAAATATAAATCTTTTTTTGTCTTGTGATGTTAAGAATGAATAAATCTAGTGTTAGTTAGACCATAACTACTCCCACCGTTCTGATTAACATTTTGTTGTTATTGTGGTCTTCAGTCCTGAGACTGGTTTGATGCAGCTCTCCATGCTACTCTATCCCGTGCAAGCTTCTTCATCTCCCAGTACCTACCGCAACCTACATCCTACTGAATCTGCTTAGTGTATTCATCTCTTGGTCTCCTTCTACGATTTCTACCCCCCACGCTGCCCTCCAATGCTAAATTCGTGATCCCTTGATGCCTCAGAACATGTCCTACCAACCGATACCTTCTTCTAGTCAAGTTGTGCCACAAACTTCTCTTCTACCCAATCCTATTTAATACTTTCTCATTAGTTATGTGATCTACCCATCGAATTTTCAGCATTCTTCTGTAGCACCACATTTCAAAAGCTTCTATTCTCTTCTTGTCCAAACTATTTATCGTCCATGTTTCACTTCCATACATGGCTACACTCCATACAAATACTTTCAAAAATGACTTCCTGACGCTTAAATCTATACTCGATGTTAACAAATTTCTCTTCTTCAGAAACGCTTTCCCTGCCATTGACAGTCTACATTTGATATCCTCTCTACTTCGACCATCATCAGTTATTTTGCTCCCCAAATAGCAAAACTCCTTTACTACTTTAAGTGTCTCATTTCCAAATCTAATTCCCTCAGCATCACCCGACTTAATTCGACTACATTCCATTATCCTCGTTTTGCTTTTGTTGATGTTCATCTTATATCCTCCCTTCAAGACACTAACCATTCCGTTCAACTGCTCTTCCCAGTCATTTGCTGTCTCTGACAGAATTACAATGTCATCGGCGAATCTCAAATTTTTTATTTCTTCTCCACGGATTTTAATACCTACTCCGAATTTATCTTTTGTTTCCTTCACTGCTTGCTCAATATACAGATTGAATAACATCGGGGAGAGACTACAACCCTGTCTCACTCCCTTCCCAACCACTGCTTCCCATTCATGTCCCTCGACTCTTATAACTGCCACCTGGTTTCTGTACAAATTGTAAATAGCCTTTCGCTCCCTGTATTTTACCCCTGCCACCTTCAGAATTTGAAAGAGAGTATGCCAGTCAACATTGTCAAAAGCCTTCTCTAAGTCCACAAATTTTAGAAACGTAGGTTTGCCCTTCCTTAATCTAGCTTCTAAGATAAGTCGTAGGGTCAGTATTGCCTCACGTGTTCCAACATTTCTACGGAATCCAAACTGATCTTCCCCGAGGTCGGCTTCTACTAGTTTTTCCAATCCTCTGTAAAGAATTCGCGTTAGTATTTTGCAGCTGTGACTTATTAAACTGATAGATCGGTAATTTTCACATCTGTCAACACCTGCTTTCTTTGGCATTGGAATTATTATATTCTTCTTGAAGTCTGAGGGTATTTCGCCTGTTTCATACATCTTGCTCACCAGATGGTAGAGTTTTGTCAGGGCTGGCTCTCCCAAGGCCGTCAGTAGTTCTAATGGAATGCTGTCCACTCTGGGGGCCTTGTTTCGACTCAGGTCTTTCAGTGCTCTGTCAAACTCTTCACGCAGTATCGTATCTCACATTTCATCTTCATCTACACCCTCTTCCATTTCCATAATATTGTCCTCAAGTACATCGCCCTTGAATAGACCCTCTATATACTCCTTCCAACTTTCTGCTTTCCCTTCTTTGCTTAGAACTGGGTTTCCATCTGAGCTCTTGATGTTCATGCAAATGGTTCTCTTATCTCCAAAGGTTTCTTTAATTTTCCTGTAGGCAGTATCTATCTTACCCCTAGTGATACTCGCTTCTAAATACTTACATTTGTCCTCTAGCCATCCCTGCTTAGCTATTTTGCACTTCCTGTCGATCCCATTTTTGAGACGTTTGTATTCCTTTTTGTCTTCTTCATTTACTGCATTTTTATATTTTCTCTTTTCATCAATTAAATTCAATATTTCTTCTGTTACCCAAGGATTTCTACTAGCCCTCGTCTTTTTACCTCCTTGATCCTCTGCTGCCTTCACTACTTCATCCCTCAAAGCTACCCATTCTTCTTCTACTGTATTTCTTTCCCCCATTCCTGTCAATTGTTCCCTTATGCTCTCCGTGAAACTCTGTACAACCTCTGGTTCAGTCATTTTATCCAGGTCCCATCTCCTTAAATTCCCACCTTTTTGCAGTTTCTTCAGTTTTAATCTACATATCATAACCAACAGATTGTGGTCAGAGTCCACATCTGCTCCTGGAAATGTCTTACAATTTAAAACCTGGTTCCTAAATCTCTGTCTTACCATTTTATAATCTATTTGATACCTTTTAGTATCTCCAGGATTCTTCCATGTATAGAACCTTCTTTTATGATTCTTGAACCAAGTGTTAGCTATGATTAACTTATGCTCTGTGCAAGATTCTACCAGGCGGCTTCCTCTTTCATTTCTTAGCCCCAATCCATATTCACCTACTACATTTCCTTCTCTCCCTTTTCCTACTCTCGAATTCCAGTCACCCATGACTATTAAATTTTCGTCTCCCTTCACAATCTGAATAATTTCTTTTATTTCATCATTCATAATGCGTTCACTATGCTGTTTGTAGTAGCTTACCCGCATTCCTATTTTCCTATTCATTATTAAACCTACTCTTGCATTACCCGTATTTGATTTTGTGTTTATAACCCTGTAGTCACCTGACCAGAAGTCTTGTTCCTCCTGCCACCGAACTTCACTAATTCCCACTATATCTAACTTTAACCTATCCATTTCCCTTTTTAAATTTTCTAACCTACCTGCCCGATTAAGGGATCTGACATTCCACGCTCCGATCCGTAGAACACCAGTTTTCTTTCTCCTGATAACGACGTCCTCTTGAGTAGTCCCCGCCCGGAGATCCGAATGGGGGACTATTTTACCTCCGGAATATTTTACCCAAGAGGACGCCATCATCATTTAACCATAAAGTAAAGCTGCATGCCCTCGGGAAAAGTTACGGCCGTAGTTTCCCCTTGCCTTCAGTCGTTCGCAGTACCAGCACAGCAAGGCCGTTTTGGTTAGTGTTACAAGGCCAGATCAGTCAATCATCCAGACTGTTGCCCTTTGCAACTACTGAAAAGGCTGCTGCCCCTCTTCAGGAACCACACGTTTGTCTGGCCTCTCAACAGATACCCCTCCGTTGTGGTTGCACCTACGGTACGCCTATCCGTATCGCTGAGGCACGCAAGCCTCCCCACCAACGGCAAGGTCCATGATTAACATTTCCTTTGCAATTTTTCATTAAAACCTTGATTACAATTGAAAGTAGGAGGCTTGCAACTTTTCTAGTGCACAGACCGAAAAACGCCATCTGATAGGTGGACCGGCATGACGTGTGCTGACACAAAAGACCGCACTCCGAATTTGGCGGGACGACCCGTGATAGGACGAAAATTTGTTGTAATGGTTTGGAGAGGAAAGGAGCGGCAGTATCTAAGAGTATGATTGGCTACTGTTTCTGAGTCCTCCCAAGACTGAAGATCTTCCTGCACAGCGGGGATAAGGCGCTAAGTTTCAATGTGAAGGCGAAGTGAGGAACTCTTTTTTTCGATTTTCGATGGCCGGAGAGATCGGTTGGGTTTCGCTTCTGGACTGCCAGACTGAAGGTGATAGCAAAATTCAGAAGTGTTATTGTCACTGTAGTCCGATCAGAATCTGTCTGCTACCACCTGGTGAAAACAGTAATTTGTCTGTCGTTTCCCGCTCGCGATATTTCTGTTGTGGCTTTATCCACGGGCACGGAACTCTACTGGTAGCAGCTGCAACATCATCTCTGCCCTCCGAGATGTCAGCGTATAGCCAGACAGTCTTGCAGGTAGTAATGTATTCGCACCACCGGCACAGTAGTCTAATTGATTTGACCCCTCCCAGCTTACGCCGTCGCCTTGTCGCCACACGCAGTCATGGCGTTCGTGTGCGATCTGTGTCAAGGGCGTTCATTCCCGATCGATACTGTTAGTAATAGTCAGGAGTAACGTGTTAGCCGGCCGCGGTGGTCACGCGGTTCTAGGCGCGCAGTCCGGATCCGTGCGACTGCTACGGTCGCAGGTTCGAATCCTGCCTCGGGCATGGATGTGTGTGATGTCCTTAGGTTAGATAGGTTTAAGTAGTTCTAAGTTCTAGGGGACTTATGACCTAAGATGTTGAGTCCCATAGTGCTCAGAGCCATTTGAACCAGTAACGTGTTAAGGCATACTCTCACTCGTAACATTTGTAGGGCTCTATAACGTGATAGTTGATTCCACTCCTGTAAGCGAATTCAGCCAATGTCTCATTGCCAAAGTCACGTTGTTCTTATTTATATTCCCTTCAGTACTTGTGTCTGGTAATACTTAAGGAATTCTCGCAATAAATCACTTTGTGATACCAAAATATTTGTATAATTTGGTAGTTAAATTGTAATTGACATTGTAATTCTGTCAGAGACAGCAAAGGACTTGGAAGAGCAGTTGAACAGAATGGACAGTGTCTTGAAAGGAGGATATAAGATGAACATAAACAAAAGCAAAGCAAGTATAATGGAATGTACTCGAATTAAATCGGGTAATGCTGAGAGAATTACATTAGGAAATGAGACGCTTAAACTAGTAAATGAGTTTTGCTATTTGGGGAGGAAAATAACTGATGATGGCCGAAGTAGAGAGAATATAAAATGTAGACTGGCAATGGCAAGGAGAGCGTTTCTAAAGAAGAGAAATTTGTTAACATCGAGTATAGATTTAAGTGTCAGGAAGTCGTTTCTGAAAGTATTTGTATGGATTGTAGCCATGTATGGAAGTGAAACGTGGACGATAAATAGTTTAGACAAAAAGAGAATAGAAGCTTTCGAAAGGTGGTGTTACAGAAGAATGCTGAAGACTAGATTGGTAGATGACAACTAATGTGGAGGTATTGAATAGAATTCGGGAGAAGAAAAATTTGTGGCACAACTCGACTAGGAAAAGTGATCGCTTGATAGGACAAATTCTGAGGCATCAAGGGATCACCAATTTAGTATTGGAGGGCAGCGTGGAGGGTAAAAATCGTAGAGGGAGACCAAGAGATGAATACACTAAACAGATTCAGAAGAATGTAAGTTGCAGTAGGTACTGGGAGATGAAGAAGCTTGCACAGGATAGAGTAGCATGGAGAGCTGCATCAAACTAGTCTCAGGACTGAAGACCACAACAACAACAACAGTAGTTAAATTTCACCTTCATTATCAGGGCTCTTTGTCAGACACAAGTGATCAGCTATTAAATTTTTATAAACGTAATTATGTCAAAGGTGCGACTCTTAAACTGACCACAAACAGAGCCATATCATAATTTCCTCCATAAATTGCCGGCTGCATGATATGTCCTGCGAACTGTGGTAATTAGAGGGGGCTTGATTGTATTAATCTAATTAATATGGATTTCTTTAACGAATTTATGTGATACAGCCACCTCTCAACCCTGGCACCTCGCAGTTTCACGGAAACTGTTGAATTTTTTTTTCTTTTTCTCCCTTTGCTCCGACCATTCTTTTCCGCTTATCGCTAGCGGTCGCTTTACCATTTTTTTTTCATCAGCATTTGAACATGAACAAGAGAACTTAGTAAAACCCCTCTTCTGTTGCACGTTACAAAATAAGATTAACAGTTTCTTTAAATATAAGTCGAACATCCTGGCTCTGAGCACTATGGGACTTAACATCTATGGTCATCAGTCCCCTAGAACTTAGAACTACGTAAACCTAACTAACCTAAGGACATCACACAACACCCAGTCATCACGAGGCAGAGAAAATCCCTGACCCCGCCGGGAATCGAACCCGGGAACCCGGGCGTGGGAAGCGAGAACGCTACCGCTATAAGCTGAACACTATAAGAATAAACCATACTGACATAAAACTAGCTTTGTAATGAAGTAGTATACTATGGAAAGTCAAACATAGTCAGGAATTGAAAAACACAATAAAATTATGTTAAAAGAAATATTTCTCTAACTATAATTTAAATTTTGATGGATGTCTATCACATATTAAAGCAAATTCCTAGTACACGTGTAACAGTTAATAAGTTAAATTACAATAACAACCACTTCATCGTCATACCACAAATAATATCTGTGTACTGCCTGAAAGCTATATAAACTGAACACTATTCTTGCATAACATAAAGAAAGAAACACACAGCACAACGGAGAACCTTATTTCCAAACACGCCGCTGCTCTTTCATCCGGGTATGTCTGCTCGTATGCATATGGTATACACCGATTCTTATCTTCTGTTCATTCTTTCATCGCATCGATAGTTTAACGTCTCCTACCCTGCAAGTTCCAGGGGGGTCTTGAAACGCACTCCTTAGGAAGTTACAAAAATACTATCGATATTTCGGACTGCTCACGATCTTCAGATGTCTTTCCTGGAAAAAGGTCCGAGAGTCCATCACATATCTGAACAAATAAAGCACCGTCTAATCTCGAAGCCACGTTACTGCTTTCGTTTTAATACGCATACAGCACGTCTTGTCTGGGAAGAATACAGTCCCCGGTCCAATGTTGCGGTGTCCCATGCGAGGAAAAAAAGCGACCATTTGTGTCGCCATACGCCACTCTTCTGCCGAGGGACAGCATATGAGGCGCTGTTTGTCGTTGTCAAGAGTTTGGCACTGAGAGCATGGTGATAAATCCATCATGCGAATCGCATAGGGTCTGGATAGGGTGACATTTGTACCATTAACAGTTAGGTATCAAACTGCACATATCTCTGTGTCTGTGGAAACATGGTCTATGGATCGACATACTACATGCCAGTTGATAAGTACTTGCTTCCTCTCAATAGCACTGGGACGTCGTTTGGTAGTTACTAGCCTGCTTTCCGGCAGAGCCATCTGACCGTAGCTGTGCTCTGTAAGAAAGTGCGTATATGGCAAAATGACTGGGAAATGTGCTGGACCGCCTCTGGTGCCATTTGTGAAACTGTTGTTCTTCTATTAAGATTCCTCACACATTTATGACGTCATTTCCACTGTTTTAACACTGTGCTGATACATAGTGCGGCCAGACGTCCGTGAACATGCGCAGTGCCCAGTCCACTCCTACTTAGAGGGGGTATAAGGGCGTTGTGTCTTACTTTAAGTAGTAGGCCTGGACTCACGAAGGAACGCAACGCCGCCAGTACGCACCGTGCTAGCATTACCGGCACCGGAAATACTTGGGCAAAGTAAGGAATTAGTGACGCTATGTAGATATTAACATACGTGACCAGTTGTATTCAACGAGGGATGGCCATTGCTATTTCCCAGTTGTACTGTACATTAAGAGTGCAACGGGAATTCCAATGTTATGCAGAAGAGAGAGCGGATAAGTGGGGGTTGGGTTAGGTTGCTTTGGGGGAGGGGACCAGACAGCGAGGTCGTCGGTATAATCGGATTAGGAAAGGATGAGGAAGTAAGTCGGCCGTGCCCTTTCGAAGGAACCATCCCGGCATTTGCCTGGAGCGATTTAGGGAAATCACGGTAAACCCAAATCAGGATGGGCGGACACGGGGTTGAACCGTCGTCCTCCCGAATGCCAGTCTAGTGTGTTAGCCACTGCGCCACCTCGCTCTGTGGGATAGGTGGAAAAAGTACGTTGAAAGCCTGTATGAGGGGGAGATTCGACTAATGTGATAGAAGAAGAAACAGGAGTCGATTTAGAAGAGATGGGGAATCCAGTATTAGAATCAGAATTTAACAGAACATAGGTAACATTCCATCAGAATTGCTAACAACGACCAGCTTGGCTTTCGGGAAGGTAAAGGCATAAGAGTGGCAATTCTTTCAACGCGGCTGGTAATCGAAGCAGGACTGAAGAAAAATCAAGACACGTTCATAAGATATGTCAACCTTGAAAAAGCGTTCGACAATGTAAAATGGCGTAAGTTGTTCGAAATTCTGAGGAAAATAGCGGTAAGCTACAGGGAGAGACGGGGTAATATACAAAATGTACAAAATCCAAGACGGAATAACAAGAGTGGGCGACCAAGAAGGAAGTACTTGGATTAAAAGGGGTGTAATACAGGGATGTTGTCTTCCGTCCTTACTGTTCAGTCTGTACATCGAAGAAGCAATGATGGAAATAAAAGGAAGGTTCAGGAGGAGAATTAAAATTCAAGGTCAAAGGATATCAATGATACGATTCGCTGATGACATTGCTTTAGTGAGTGATAGTGAAAAACAATTGCATGAACTGCTGAATGAAATGAACAATATAATGAGTGCAGAATATTGATTGAGAGTAAATAGGAGAAAAATGAAAGTAATGAGAAGGAGCAGGAATGAGAACAGCGAGAAACTTAACAGTATGATTGATTGTCACGAAGTAGATGAAGTTAAGGAATTCTGCTACGTAGGCAGCAAAATAACCAATGGAGGACGGAGCAAATATGACATTAAAAACGGACTAGTACTGGTAAAAAGAGCACATCTGACCAAGAGAAGTCTACTAGTATCAAACATAGGTCTTAATTCGAGGCAGAAATTTCTAAGAAAGTACGTTTGGAGCACAGCATTGTATGGTATTGAAACATGGACTGTGGGAAAAACTGGACAGAAGATTTAAGTAGGCTGTTTAGGTTTTTATGTTGGTAATACCACGTAGCGCTCTGAATGAAAATCACTGACTTTGCTGTGTGCAGTCTTTGGCTGCTTTGCATTAATGGAAATTTTGCTATTGTAGTGTTGGACAGTTGGATGTGAACAGTGTGTAGCGTTGTGCAGTTGGAGGTGAGCCGCCAGCAGTGGTGGATGTGGGGAGAGAGATGGCAGAATTTTAAGAGCGGACGATCTGGACGTGTGTCCGCCAGAAAGAGTAAATTTGTAATACTGGATATCATGAACTGATATATATATTATGACTTTTGAACGCTATTAAGGTAAATACATTGTTTGTTCTCTATCAAAATCTTTCATTTGCTAACTATGCCCATCAGTAGTTAGTGACTTCAGTAGTTAGAATCTTTTATTTAGCTGGCAGTATTGGCGCTCGCTGTTTTGCAGTAGTTCGAGTAACGAAGATTTTTGTGAGGTAAGTGATTCATGAAAGTTATAGGTTATTGTTAGTCAGGACCATTCTTTTGTAGGGATTTTTGATAGTCAGATTGCGTTGCGCTAAAAATATTGTGTGTCAGTTTAGTGTTGATCAGAATAAGAAAAGAGAGTAATGTCTGAGTACGTTCAGTTTTGCTCAGCTGTTTGAAAATCAAATAACGTAAAGGGTGTACCAGCACAGTCATTCATAAATTTTTCTAAGAGGACGTTTCAAAGAGAATTGAAGCATTTAAAATGTGGTGCTACAGACGAATGTTGAAAATTAGCTGGACTAAAAATGAAAAGGTTCTGCGCAGAATTGGAGAGGGAAGGAATATGTGGAAAACACTGATAAGGAAAGGGACAGGGTGATAGAACATCTCTTAAGGCATTAAGGAATGACTTCCATGGTACTAGAGAGAGTTGCAGAGGGCTAAAACTGTAGAGGAAGACAGAGATAGGAATATATCCAGCAAATAATTGAGGATGTAGGTTGCAAGTAATACTCTGAGATGAAGAGGTTGGCACAGGAGAGGGATTGGTGGCGGGTCACATCAAACCAGTCACAAGATTGATAACTAAAAATTAATACATAAACTGGAGTAACAGAACGTATCTGGGGTCTAGATGTGTCCTGTCGCGTCATAGCTAACTGCGGCCACGTGCGGTTGCATCACAGTTACAAGAGTCTGATAGCTTTTCGTTAACTACGGACGGCCCTTTTTGCAGCCTGGAAGGAACTGACCACTGTAAGACAAGGAGGTGAGCGGGGCAGCTGATGTGGCGATGCTCGTGGTTGCACTACTGTAGTAGAGCCGCGCCGGAAGCAGCGGCCGCTGCCGGAAGGGGATAACACAGTGCGGCCCAGATAGCAGCCGCGGGTTTCCTCGCTAGCCGCGCAGCTGGACGCTCTCCCAGCAGGGGTCGAGGTCGTTCAATGGTCGGGAAATCGTAACGGTGTTACGTGTCACATTGTAATGGCAACTTCACATATACATAATCACACAGTCTGGGGTTACATGCATTTTAGGGGCTGGTTGCAGGGCGGTTCGATCGTATGGGCCAGAGGGGCCCAGTCCCACCAGACTTTTGTCATATAATTTCATTGCTCGCATGTTTTTCAGTATTATGTCGAACACTTTGAGCATGACATGGTTTTGGCGCAGTTCAGGTGACAAAGACTAGAAGCACAGTTTCCAGTGCTCTTTTACACACGCACACGATCTTATTCCGAGCTGCCAGTAACAATGTTGCCACTACTTCTTCCTCACCCCTCGCCACAGCCCGTCCCTCCAGAGTGACGAACCTGTTTTCCTTTCCACACCCTATTCCCCCGAGGACCGAAGGCCTTTGTATCTTGGCTGGATAACCTACAATATACAGCACTTCGTGCAAACGTGAAGTCACTTTGACGTCACCGAGGCGCACAAGAAAGGGAGGACGTAGTGCGTACGTCACAGCATGTGATCTTCCAGGTCTTACGAGTGGCTGCAGCAATTCTTACTTCGCGTTTAAATGCATGTAACCTCTCGATAGCACACGACAAAGGTAACTCCTTTAGTGGGTATCCCTTCACTGACGCATTGATTTCCTGTAAGTCTTGCACGGAGCTGAGCGTTCGCGAAGTGTGGCGGACAAGCCGACTGGTATGACGCCGCAAGTTCGTCTCCTCGTGGGCCCCGGACACCACACGCTACATCGAAAACGACAAGAGCTGTCCAGCGCGATCGTTCGGTTCACAACACGCTAGGCGTATATGACTTTCATAACAATAACGTTTATCCCAAGTAGAGAGAACTGGACGTTACGCTGCTGCTTTACTGCAGGTTAAGTTAACCGCAAAGTACCATCGTTCATAAATATGTAGAATTCTGCCTTAATGTGGACTGGAGTGACGATACGGGAGAAATTAAAGTGTTTTCACAAATTAACCCATGAAACTTACTGTAAAAGTCGTACGGTTTTTCCTAATAAGCCTTCAGGAACCCCGAAAGTGAGACGAGTTACTGACTTACAAGGAGAAAGAGAGAGAGAGAGAGAGATAGAGCGAGTGACAGAGTGCACACTTGTATTTAGGTAATACCGAATATCACACAAAATACTTCTGTTGACTTAATAAGGCAGCAACAGGATCTTTTAAAAACGTGAGTGTGAAAAAAATTAGATACTAACCCGAACCGGCTGCAAACATACAAAACTCTCCGTAACTCAACTGTTACAACTGTTGTGACTTGGCAAGACAGCCAAGCCACTAGGATGTGAAGGCACGCGTTTAAGCTCACGCAGGCTGGCGTGAGGTCTGGAACTGGACAAGGTAATTAATATAGCCAATAACGTACGTAGCTGCTCGAATACTTAACTTTAATCCACAATTGGTGAACATCGGTCTGACGGTACATGCATCACAAGATAAATAGCAAATGATAATGGCGCCTTGCCAGGTCGTAGCAAATGACGTAGCTGAAGACTATGCTAACTATCGTCTCGGCAAGTGAAAGCGTAATTTGTCAGTGAACCATCGCTAGCAAAGTCGGCTGTACAACTGGGGCGAGTGCTAGGAAGTCTCTCTAGACCTGCCGTGTGGCGGCGCACGGTCTGCCATCACTGACAGTGGCGACACGCGGGTCCGACGTATACTACCGGACCGCGGCCGATTTAAAGGCTACCACCTAGCAAGTGTGGTGTCTGGGGGTGACACAACAATAACCACTTCACCCCGATGATCTATCGACAGCTTGCCTTTTGTTCTGTAACTTAGAACTCATGAAGGCTTTAACCGCTTTTATAACACATAGGCTACGATACGAAATTGCGGAATCGGTATGGTGTTTCCCAACTACTTCGCATCGAATGTTACCGAAAGTAGACCGCAGTTCATGCAGAAACGTCCTCCTAGACAAATTATAAATTACTGTGCTGGTAAACCTCTCACGTTATTTGATTTACAAACAGCTGAGTAAAACTGAACATACTCAGACATTTCTCTCTTTACTTATTCTGATCATCACTAAACTGACACACAATATTTTTTTTTAGCGCAACGCAATCTGACTTTCAATAATCCCTAAAAAAGAATGGCCCTGACTAACAATGACTTATACCTCACAAAAATCTTCGTTACTCGAACTACTGCAATACAGCGAGCGCCAATACTGCCAGCTACCGCTAGATTCTAACTACTGATAGGCATAGTCAGCAAATGAAAGATTTTGATATAGAACGAACAATGTATTTACCTTAATAGTGTTCAAAAGTCATCATATTTGTATCCGTTCATGACATCCAGTCTTACAAATTTCCTTTTTCTGACGGACACCCGTCCAGATCGTCCGCTCTCAAAACTCTTGTCAACTCTCTCCCAGCGTCCACCACTGCTGGCGGCTTACCTCCAACTGCGCAACGCTACGCGCTGTTCACATGCAACTGCCCAACACTACACTAGCGAATATTCCAACAATGCCAATCAGCCACAGACTGCACACGGCACAGTCAGTGATTTTCATAAAGAGCGCTACGCGCCGTTACCAACATAAAAACCTAAACAGCCTACTTACAATGCGGTCTTTGATACATGCGTAAGACTTCAAATTGATGTCATGTTTGCACAAAGTGTTGCGAGCTGTAGAGCTTTCAGTTGCATTTCCACGTCGTTTGCCATTTCTTAGATGCCTCTGCAAACTCTTTTCCGTCAATTGGAACTGTTTCGAGAACAGAAAGATTCGCTGGACACAAGATTTTTGTAGCAGCAACAAAACAGTCTCTCACAAATGCTCTCTCGCTGAAGGCTCGGGCTGTTTCGGCTAATTTAAGACCTATGTGATAGCTCACTCACTGCAAGATCACTGGGAATTGCACTGATCAGCCTAAACATGATGACCACGTGCCTAATAGCCGGTACGTCCACCTTTGGTAAGGATAACAGCTGCGATGTGTCGGGTCATGTGCAACAAACAGGCCTTGTCAGGTCGTTGTAGGGAGCTGGTACCACATCTGCAAAACACAAGTCGTCTAATTTCGACATGCTCCGGGGAGGGGGGATGACCACAGACTCCAGGATCTGTCACATCCCAGACGTGTTCGGTCGCTTTCAGATCTATCGAGTTGGGGGGCCGGCAAACTAACTGGAACTCGCGACTGTGTTCCTCGAACCACTCCAACTCACTCCTGGCCTCGTGACATGGCGCATTGTCTTACTGTAAAATGATACTGCTATCGGGAAAATGCAGTAAATGAAGCAGGCAAAAAGGAATACAAACGTCTCAAAAAAGAGATCGACAGGAAGTGCAAAATGGCTAAGCAGGGATGGCTAGAGGACAAATGTAAGGATGTAGAGGCTTGTCTCACTAGGGGTAAGATAGATACTGCCTACAGCAAAATTAAAGAGACCTTTGGAGAGAAGAGAACCACTTGTATGAATATAAAGAGCTCAGATGGCAACCCAGTTCTAAGCAAAGAAGGGAAGGCAGAAAGGTGGAAGGAGTATATAGAGGGTTTATACAAGGGCGATGTACTTAAGGACAATACTATGGAAATGGAAGAGGATGTATATGAAGATGAAATGGGAGATAAGATACTGCGTGAAGAGTTTGACAGACCACTGAAAGACCTGAGTCGAAGCAAGGCCCAGGGAGTAGACAACATTCCATTAGAACTACTGATGGCCTTGGGAGAGCCAGTCATGACAAAACTCTACCATCTGGTGAGCAAGATGTATGAGACAGGCGAAATACCCACAGACTTCAAGAAGAATATAATAATTCCAATCCCAAAGAAAGCAGGCGCTGACAAATGTGAAAATTACCGAACTATCAGTTTAATAAGTCACAGCTGCAAAATACTAACGCGAATTCTTTACAGACGAATGGAAAAACTGGTAGAAGCCGACCTCGGGGAAGATCAGTTTGGATTCCGTAGAAATGTTGGAACACGTGAGGCAATACTGATCTTACGACTTATCTTAGAGGAAAGATTAAGAAAAGGCAAACCTATGTTTCTAGCATTTGTAGACTTAGAGAAAGCTTTTGACAACGTTAAGTGGAATACTCTCTTTCAAATTCTAAAGGTGGCAGGGGTAAAATACAGGGAGCGAAAGGCTATTTACAATTTGTACAGAAACCACATGGCAGTTATAAGAGTCGAGTGGCATGAAAGGGAAGCAGTGGGGGGGAAAGGAGTGAGACAGGATTGTAGCCTCTCCCCGATGTTATTCAAAGAAAAATTCGGGGTAGGTATTAAAGTTCATGGAGAAGAAGTAAAAACTTTGAGGTTCGCCGATGACATTGTAATTCTGTCAGAGACAGCAAAGGACTTGGAAGAGCAGTTGAACGGAATGGACAGAGTCTTGAAAGGAGGATATAAGATGAACATCAACAAAAGCAAAACGAGGATAATGGAATGTAGTCAAATTAAATCGGGTGATGCTGAGGGGATTAGATTAGGAAATAAGACACTTAAAGTAGTAAAGGAGTTTTGCTATTTAGGGAGTAAAATAACTGATGATGGTCGAAGTAGAGAGGATATAAAATGTAGATTGTCAATGGGATGGAAATAGTTTCTGAAGAAGAGAAATTTGTTAACATCGAGTATAGATTTAAGTATCAGGAAGTCGTTTCTGAAAGTATTTGTATGGAGTGTAGCCATGTATGGAAGTGAAACATGGACGATAACCAGTTTGGACAAGAAGAGAATAGAAGCTTTCGAAATGTGGTGCTACAGAAGAATGCTGAAGATAAGGTGGTTAAATCACGTAACTAATGCGGAGGTATTGAATAGGATTGGGGAGAAGAGAAGTTTGTGGCACAACTTGACTAGAAGAAGGGATCGGTTGGTATGACATGTTTTGAGGCATCAAGGGATCACAATTTTAGCATTGGAGGGCAGCGTGGAGGGTAAAACTCGTAGAGGGAGACCAAGAGATGAATACACTAAGCAGATTCAGAAGGATGTAGGTTGCAGTAGGTACTGGGAGATGAAGAAGCTTGCACAGGATAGAGTAGCATGGAGAGCTGCATCAAACCAGTCTCAGGACTGAAGACCACAACAACAACAACAATCGGGAAAATGATCGTCGCAGGTGAGACCAGTATATAAAAAGGATGAATAGACAGATCCGCAAAATTACAGATCAGTATCATTAACTTCGGTTTGCTGGAGAGTCCTTTGAACATATTGTCAGGTCGAATATCTTAATCTTTTTCCAGGCTGAGAAACTTATCTCCACGAATCGGCATAGTTTTAGAAATCGTCGCTCGTGCGAAACTCAGCTTGTCCTTTTCTCACATGTTATACTGACAACTATGGATGAAGGGCAACAGGCACATTTCCGGATAGCATTTGACACGGCCCGGGTCTTTGGGATTCGTATCAGGTCGGATTGGAGGAAGATATCCAAGCAATTCAGAGGCTGCCTGCTAGATTTGTTACAGGTAGGTTCGAACAACATGCGGAACCACGCGGCTGCTACGGTCGCAGGTTCGAATCTTGCCTCGGGCGTGGATGTGTGTGATGTCCTTAGATTAGTTAGGTTTACTTAGTTCTAGGTCTAGGGGACTGATGACCTCAGATGTTGAGTCCCATAGTGCTTAGAGCCATTTGAACCATTCGAACAACACGTGTTACAGAGATGCTTCGGGAACTCAAATGGGAATCCCTGGAGGAAAGGCGACGTTCTTCGAGAAACAATATCGAGAAAATTTAGAGAAACCGACTGCCGAACGATTCTATTGCTGCCAATAGACACTGCGCGTAAGGACCACAAAGATAAGATTCTAGAAATTAGAGCTCGCACGGTAGTGTGTAGACAGTCGTATTTTCCTCGCTCTACTTGTGAGTGCAACAGGAAAGGAAATGACTGGTAGTGGTGAGAGGCACCCGCATGCCTTGCTCATACTGTGGCATCAAGCAGTCACGCCTGCAAGATGAGTGGTCTGCCAAGCGAGTGGATTCATTTTTTTGTTATCAAGTAACATGAACTCTAGAACTCACAATTAAGTTAAACGTTATTCTCCTGCTTGGATATTGCGCAACGGAAACACACATCTGACTATTAGTAATTTACACAACTCTGACTGTTCACTGCGCACTGGCAATACCACATTTTCGTTCTTATTCAGCGGCTTTGATCAACACGTGACCATCGCACTGCATATGAATGGCGCACACATTATAAATACTGGGTATCATGGCAACGCACTATTCGAAGGAAAAGGCCACCAATCTTTTTCTTTTCACTATCTTATTTATTCCGATACATTCTATAACCTAAACACACAAATTCTATAACCTACAACAATAAATCATGAGAAATTCCGCCCAGTGGGCATGGCTTTACATTGGTGATTCTCTATCTTATGGTCTCGTAATTATTTAATGCTACAGTGCACTTTCTGGATAGGATGTGGATCTTTTGCTATATCTCACAATTCGACTCTCACATCCATCATCACGAAACTTTCCTCCAGACCGAGCGGTACAAAAGGAACATGCATAACCCACTACCTCTGGAACTACCATGCTACTTTCCCATGCAAACCACACATACTTAAATTGCATGACATACACCACACTACAGCATGGAATACAACATAGGAATAGTCACTACATTATAATCCCATTACTTCCAGCTTTCCCACTTCAATAAGTATTCATCCCAGTTCCACACGACGCTGCCCCACTTCGTAACTTTTCTTTCCTACTACGAACTCTGGAGGATATATGCACGTCTTCCTGTACAATGCAAGCCAAGTGGCGTTGCTGGATAGACGGCTGACTCACCTTGCTTCTCTCTCAGAGTATTATAGTTTGAATCAAGCGTCACACGGAAACATAACACGCAAAGTAATATTAAGAACATATTCATCACACACGCGAGTCCTCAACTGATACCATGGACGAGTACTTCTCTTTATCCTTTGTCTCATACACAGATTGAGACTCACACAGTACTCACCACGTGGAAGTACTCGTCTCTAATTTCAAGTCATGCACACGCCATTTCTTAAATATTTCCAACTTATAGTACACACGCTAGTAATTCAGCTTAACTTAAGCACTCGGAAGTATTTCAACTCATTGCTACATGTGGTTTCATTGTGACCGTTGGTCACTTCCGAAGATTACTACGATCCCATTAATATTACCTGCCTGACATTTCATTCTCCCCACAAAAGTTCCTGAAATAGAGAAATTATTATTCCAAACTACTCTTATGTATTTCACATGCATACCATGTCTCCACTCTTTTGTCCTTACGGAGCACACCTTAGACAGGTCTTACCAACACTAGATCCAGCGGCAGAGTGCCGAAACATGGCCATTCTTCAGATCCTCTCGCACCTCTGCCGAAGTGGGGGAGCACCTTGGTACCGTATTGGTCAGCCACGTTTCAGGCGCTCAAAGCTCAGGTAAATTTCATCTCTTTGGTCCCACCAAAGGTGACTCAAGTACCGTCTCAAAGATGATCATATATTCACATTCACTATCTGCGGTTAGCAGACGACCATACATTCACTCATTTCACAGATCTCACCAAACTGGATGTAGGGATTTATTTTGTGGGAGTGCACATGTGATCAATTAAATAAATAAATCGTCATTCTTTCCCACACTGGTATCCGGCTTCGCTGTATTAATTGAAATTGAGTTATTATTAGAAAAAATATGTTGTTCTGACAAGAATAACGAAGAATGTTGTACCTATTTTCAATGTCGGCCGGTACTGTACCCTTTCAGTGGTACAGGGTACCCTCTACCACGCACCGCACGGTGGCTTTCGGAGTAGATGTAGACGTAGGCATTATCAGTGAGATTTCTGCGTTTCTTTTTGTTTCGAAGTATGCGGATATTATCACTACGTTTCAGGAAATTCGTAAAGTCGAATACTACAAAACGCTGGTCAGCAGCAGCTGAGGCGCCGAAAACAATAAAAGGGCCTAAAGTGCAGCGTCGTCAGTTTTGAGATAGTAGCTCGCATGCCCCCGACATCTGTTGGCCTGGCGGTGAACCATTTTTATGTGTCTACTCCTACACTGTATAAATCAATGTTTGCGAAAAGTTGTCTCTCCCATTTCTCTAAAAGTTACTTTCATGTGGACCCAAAGCACAAATTTTCATTTTTGTAGGAACGTTCATTGTCTACAATGATACCTATTTCTTCATTACAGCTGCAAGCTCTTGAAGGAATGCCTCACCGTGACCTCACGTTCAATAATTTCAGCGTTCCAGTCTGTAAAATGGTCGCTGAGGATTTCACAATCCGTAAGTGTATTACCGACCTCACTATCAACCCAAAAGTTGATATTCGTTTTAGCATTGAACATATCAGAAATTTTACGATAGTGAAATTTTCCACCGGTTGCCATAAAATATTGTTTAAACTAACATAGGCTTGATTGGAGTCTTAAGAGACCAAAATTTTCTTCAAGTTAAATCACATAGACTTAAGAAAACTTCGAGATTTCATAGCGGACGTGAACACACAGTTTTTGCTGAACCTCCAACCGGAGAATGTGATATAAAATGTTGGGATGGGTCACAACTGAGTGCTTGGTGGATTTAGTATCTGTTCTTTATGTTCTGATTCAGTTTAACATTAATTGCAAAGTACACAACAGTCAAAAATAGGCTAATGCCAATAGCCTTTACGCGAAAATTTTGTGGATTAACATTAACAATAATAATCCTACATGTTAATTACAACTTCGTAACATAAAGTGGGTGCATTATTTTTTATAGGAAATATACGATGCCGATACTTGGGCAAAAAATAAGTAGAACCTATGAGATTGGTAGTTTTCCTGCGGATTTGATTTTTACAAACATATGTTTCGCTCAACAGTTTTTATCTGTGACTTGTGCCCTTACGGTCCTCAGCGTCTCGGTTCCCTTTAAAAAACCGCAAGGAACCATAGCGACCCGCTCAACATCTATTCTGCGACCATCAGCTGCAGTCCTCATTAACCTTTCGTCATGATGACATCAATACGCAGCCTAGAGCACTGGGCAATATTGCGGAAGAAATGCATTAAATTCGGTTCAGATCCCCCGGTTCCGATCAAAGTTTTCGGGCTGTTTTACCAGGTTATAAAGTAAAATATCAGAACTCCAGTTCATCCTCGGTTAGGAACCCCTGTATTGGTTAGGAACCCCTGTATCCCACTAACAACATGTCTAGTGAAACTTCCTGGAAGATTAAAACTGTGTGCCGGACCGAGACTCGAACGCGGGACATTTGCCTTTCGCGGGCAAGTGCTCTATCATCTATAGCTCAGATAATAGAGCACTTGCCCGCGAAAGGCAAAGGTCCCGAGTTCGAGTCTCGGTCCGTCACACAGTTTTAATCTGCCAGGAAGTTTCATATCAGCGCACACTCCGCTGCAAAGTGAAAATCTCATTCAGGAAACATGTCTAGTATTTGGATGAAATAAAACAGTCTTGGCTTGTAACATTCCTGATCCGTCATTTGTCTTACAACCAAGTTAAAGGAAGTGGCAGGGCAGAGCTCCTCGTACTGTCGGACAACGCTGCTCAAAATAGAAACAAATAATCCTGACGGTGTTCTTCCCTGTGATGGTGAATATGTTGTCGTAAAATACAACAGCACCCACTTGACTGAAATCTAGAGGCTGTGAATAATAGAATGCATTGCACACGCGTATCATGGTTGTTGGTCGCAACGTGGGGTAAAATAACTTCACCATGTGGCAGACATGGCTGCGAGAAGGGACTAAAACCTGTCCAGAAAGCAAAGGCCGTTCTCCCTGCTTCGCAGAATCTGGTCTGCTCTGAGCTACATGTGAGCTTCACCAGCAGGTGTGCCGACTATCCCCACAAGGGAATGATCTTCCCTCCCCTCAGTACACTGGCCCGTTGAGGAAGTATCTACAAAGGGCACTAACAGCCATCTTGTATACGGGTCAGCATACATTGACTACGTTTAAATATTTTATGCCTCTGCTCGTAATTTTTACCGTTCGTGTTTCAAACAGAAAACGCGAGCTGTAAGAGACAAACAACATAAACTTATTCAGAACAACACTTCACTTGGAGTGAAACAAAGGGGAGAGTGGTACACTACGTTTCATACTGGATGTGACTTTGAATGAAGCAGTGTGTCCCAGCGACTTTCATGAAACGTGAAACTTGACTGGATGCTAGCCCGGAGTTACAGAGAGAACTGAGTATGTTATTTCGCGTAACCATTACGTTACCGAAGTAGCAACCGATACCAACACATGAAACGCTGAATGATGAAAGATAATAAATTAAGAATCGTGGAATATATAGCGGAGAAAAAGAGGAGAAGGATAAGAGTGCACTGGTGACAACAAAACAGTTCCCAAAACTAGGTTAAAAATTTTTTGAGCATCAACGTGGAAGTGAAAATCCCATGTTGCTTTTCTGCAGATACAGGATGTATTAGAAAGAGATAAAGTGGTTAGTAACAGTATAACCGTTATTAGCGCTTATCGCTCGTAACAGCATGTTCTTCCAGTCGGATCTACTGTTCCCCTAAAACGTGACTGGTACAGTTAAAATTAAGTGAACGTTAAGTACGTAATGAGCAGATATGGGATACAAAAGGAGAGGGAAGGAGTATACCGGAAAGCTTTACCATAAAAAGGCCTAAGTTAAATGGACATGTGATAAAATATAATATAAAAGAACAGCGGAGGAAGTATGGGATTTGTAGGGTCCATTGTAGAGAGCGACATGAAAATCTTTTTTAGTGACATTGTTATTTGAGTACAACATGTCTGAATGTTAGTGGCGATTTTTCTAAAGTGCGAGTTTCTGGAGCAACGATACAATATAAAATTTTGCGTGAAACTGTGGAGTACCTTTACAGAAACGTTTCAGGTTCTGAACGAAGCTTACAGAGATGATTCTCTGTGACATACGCAATCTCACAAACGGTTTTTACTATTTAGAGGCGGTCTTCGGTCAGTTGAAGATGATCCTCTACCGGGAACGTCACTTCAACTGATGATTCGCGCATTCAGAAAATAAAAGACCTAGTGCGCCCAAATCGCCAATTGCAGAAGAGCTTAGCATCTCAACAGGGGCATGTCACAAAATTTCGATGCAAAAACTGCAGATGTGTCGAGTTGCAGTAAAATTTTTTCTTCCTCGCAAGACAGGTCAACAGAAAGAAAACAGAGTGGACGTTTCTCGCGATCTCCTTGAACAGACTAATGACGATGAAACATTCACACAAAGCATCGTAACGGGAGACTAAAGCTCGGTTTACGTCTACTAGACTGAGGCAGAGTTCAATCAGCACGACAAACTGGCAATAGACCCCCGTGCCCGAAGAAAGCACGTCGCTGTCCGTCCGATGTCAAAGATGCTCATTGTTTCTTTGACTTTAGTGGAATTATGTATTCTGAATTCTTGACTTAAGCTGAAAAAGTGAATCGCGTCTACTATGAAAGCGTTTTGCAATGGTCACGGTAAAAATAATCCGTAGAAAGAGACTAGAGTTGTGGAGGGACGGGTCATAATGTAAGTAGGCTGTTTGGGTTTTTATGTTGGTAACGTCACGTAGCGCTCTGTACGAATATATATATATATATATATATATATATATATATATATATATATATATATATATATATTAAGAGTGCGCTGAGAATATGGAATGGCAGGCATTACCTCTCACCACGGACAACGCAGTGGCCGACGGCCTTTACTTAACGACCGACGGCAGCGTCGTTTGAATAGAGTTGTCAGTGCTAACAGACAAGCAACACTTTTTGGAACAACCACAGAAATCAATGTGGGACGTACGAGGAACGTATCCATCAGGACAGGTCGGTGAATTTAGGCATTAATGGGCTATAGCAGAAGACGACCTATGCGAATGCCTTTGAAAACCATGGCCTGGTGAGATGAGTACAAATTTCCGTTGGTATAAGCTAATGGAATGGTTCGAGTGTGGTGCAGACTCCATGAAGCCATACTGTCAACAAGGCACTGTGCAAGCTGGTGGTGGCTCCATAACGGTGTCGGCTGTGAAACTTCCTGGCAGATTAAAACTGTGTGCTGGACCGAGACTCGAACTCGGGACCTTGGCCTTTCGCGGGCAAGTGCTCTACCAAGTGAGCTACCCAAGCACGACTCACGCCCCGTTCTCACAGCTTTACTTCTGCCAGTATCTCGTCTCCTACCTTCCAAACTGGAACTGTGTTTACGTCCAATGGACTGGGTCCTCCGGATGTTCGGCTACGGAGAGACCATTTGGAACCATTTATGGGTGTCATGTGTAAGTAGGCCGTTTATGTTTTCTTATTGGCAAAGTTACGTAGCGCTCTATATGAAAATGACTGGGTGTGCTGTGTGCAGCCTGTGGCTAGTTTGCATTGTTGTCTGCCATTGTAGTGTTAGGCAGCGGCAGCTGGATGTGAACAGCGCGTAGCGTTGCGCAGTTGGAGGTGAGCCGCAGCAGTGGTGGATGTGGGGAGAGAGATGGCGGAGTTTTGAAATTTGTCATGAACTGCTATATTTATATATGATGATATCAAGGTAAATACATTGTTTGTTCTCTATTAATATCTTTCATTTGCTAACTATCCCTATCAGTAGTTAGTGCCTTCCATAGTTTGAATCTTTTATTTAGCTGGCAGTAGTGGCGCTCGCCGTATTGCAGTAGCTTGAGCAGCGAAGATTTTTGTGAGGTAAGTGATTTGTGAAAGGTATAGTTTAATGTTAGTCAGGGCCATTCTTTTGTAGGGAATTTTGAAAGTCAGATTGCGTTGCGCTAACAAAATATTGTGTGTCAGTTTAAGCACAGTCATGTATAATTGTTCAAAAAGGGGACGTTTCACATGTTCCCGCTCTCCGCCCCCCCCCCCCCCCCCAACCCACTCCCCAAGAAAAACGATGAAACTTTTATGGACTATAGTGCGCCATTGTTCACGATTAGTTTGCAGAACATTCTGGAGGACTCGAGTGAATGATTTGGCCACCCAGATCACCCGACATGAGTCTCTTCGAACGTTTATGGGAAGTTTAAAGAAAAAAGATTTACGTATTATGTCTATGGCTTCACTATTGTAGAGTCAAATAAACATTTAAGTTATATTTTGGTGACACTTCTTACTACAGTTATGTCAGAATATAGAATTTACGGCAAGTAGTCGAGACGTCAGTTTGTGCACAAAATCCTGCATAGGCAACACTTGACGCAGTTATGGATGGCTTTAGAGGCAGCGTGGCTCAGTACTTCTACTGGGGACGTCCAACGACTTGTTGAGTCCATGCCACGTCGAGTTGCTTCACTGCACCTGGCAAACTGAGGTAGTACTCCGTATTAGATGGTAGTCAACGACCTATGTCACCTCAGCATACCTCGAAGGGAACAGGGGCAAATAATCTGTAAAGTCAATAATAAGGTTTAAAAAATAAAATACGGTTCTTTTCTGAACAAACCTCGTGCTGTTGAAAAGGTTTCCATTTTAGTTTAATTTATAATTCACATAATAAACATACGAGGGTCACTCCAAAAGAAATGCACACTATTTTTCTAAAAATACAGTTTTCATTCTACATGTGTGAAAGTTTTACAGTGTGTAGATACATCCTTCCCGCTGGTTTTCAAACTTACAAGGGGAGGCCGCCAATTGTGAAATTCAGATTCGATTCATACTGCGCATTATAAAAGCTCATGGCCAGAGGTGTAATGTGGCAAAGCACCAAGATGCACTTCTCAGCCGTTGGCGAGAAAATCGACAGTTAAAAGAAACCGTTGCGGTGAAATACTCTCTACGATTAATAACTTTCCACAGCGTCGTGGTGCAGCGGTAAGCGCTCGGGTTCCTAATCCGAAGGTCGCCGGATCGAATCTCGCACCATGCAATTTTTTTTTAGTATTTGTTTTTTGTAATTCAAATGTGTATATACACACACACACACACACATATATATATATATATATATATATATATATATATATATATATATATATATATATATTAAGAGTGCGCTGGGAATATGGAATGGCAGGCATCACCTCTCACCACGGACAACGCAGTGGCCGAGGGCCTTTACTTAACGACCGACGGCAGCGTCGTTTGAATAGAGTTGTCAGTGCTGACAGACAAGCAACACTTTTTGGAACAACCACAGAAATCAATGTGGGACGTACGAGGAACGTATCCATCAGGACAGGTCGGTGAAGTTAGGCATTAATGGGCTATAGCAGAAGACGACCTATGCGAATGCCTTTGAAAACCATGGCCTGGTGAGATGAGTACAAATTTCCGTTGGTATAAGCTAATGGAATGGTTCGAGTGTGGTGCAGACTCCATGAAGCCATACTGTCAACAAGGCACTGTGCAAGCTGGTGGTGGCTCCATAACGGTGTCGGCTGTGAAACTTCCTGGCAGATTAAAACTGTGTGCTGGACCGAGACTCGAACTCGGGAGCTTGGCCTTTCGCGGGCAAGTGCTCTACCAACTGAGCTACCCAAGCACGACTCACGCCCCGTTCTCACAGCTTTACTTCTGCCAGTATCTCGTCTCCTACCTTCCAAACTGGAACTGTGTTTACATCGAATGGACTGGGTCCTCCGGATGTTCGGCTACGGAGAGACCATTTGGAACCATTTATGGGTGTCATGTTCCCGCTCTCCGCCCCCCCCCCCCAACCCACTCCCAGGAAAAACGATGCAAGTTTTATGGACTATAATGCGCCATTGTTCGCGATTAGTTTGCAGAACATTCTGGAGGACTCGAGCGAATGATTTGGCCACCCAGATCACCCGACATGAGTCTCTTCGAACGTTTATGGGAAGTTTAAAGAAAAAAGATTTACATATTATGTCTATGCCTTCACTATTGTAGAGTCAAATAAACATTTAAGTTATATTTTTGTGACACTTCTTATTACAGTTATGTCAGAATACAGAATTTACGGCAAGTAGTCGAGACGTCAGTTTGTGCACAAAATCCTGCATAGGCAACACTTGACGCAGTTATGGATGGCTTTAGAGGCAGCGTGGCTCAGTCTTTCTACTGGGGACGTCCAACGACTTGTTGAGTCCATGCCACGTCGAGCTGTTTTACTGCACCTGGCAAACTGAGGTAGTACTCCGTATTAGATGGTAGTCAACGACCTATGTCACCTCAGCATACCTCGAAGGGAACAGGGGCAAATAATCTGTAAAGTCAATAATAAGGTTTAAAAAATAAAATACGGTTCTTTTCTGAACAAACCTCGTGCTGTTGAAAAGGTTTCCATTTTAGTTTAATTTATAATTCACATAATAAACATACGAGGGTCACTCCAAAAGAAATGCACACTATTTTTGTAAAAATACAGTTTTTATTCTGCATGTGTGAAAGTTTTACAGTGTGTAGATACATCCTTCCCGCTGGTTTTCAAACTTACAAGGGGAGGCCGCCAATTGTGAAATTCAGATTCGATTCATACTGCGCATAATAAAAGCTCATGGCCAGAGGTGTAATGTGGCAAAGCATATATATATATATAATTCCCGGCAGTCAGTTGCAACAATTATGCCTATAATAAGTTGTTGAAAGTCGTTTGTCGTGGAAAACCTGGCGACTTCGAACATCATTATGTTTTCCGCAAACAAAGTTGTATTTCACAAATGTTATTAATTATCTTCATAATGTTAACCACGTATAGTTAACGGAAGACGTAGAAACGATATTCCGAAACGAATACGTATAGCGTAAGTCAAACGTTCGAATTAGAATAGAGACCCCACGAACACAAATTCGCTGTGGCAGGTATGAAATATAAACTCCGTTACTCGTTCGTTACACTTGAAGGACAGATGTTGAATGGGCCGAAACGAGCCGCCGCATAACAGCGTAGTTGCCTGCTAACTTCGAAAGAAGGTAGATGCGGTCCCTAGCGCAACTTATAACATCGTCGAAAATCAGTGCGGACGGGAGAGCTTTGGTACTGTTATATCCTAGCCAGTAATGCCACCCGAGCCTGCTGACAAAAAGGTTGGCAGCATCAAAGTCCGGACGCCGTCCGCATAAGCAGCGCCAGCGAGACAGGAAATCGCCGCAAGTCTGCGCGCGCCACCGCTGGCTTCTGGTTTCTTAAGCGCTGGAGTCGCGAGCGCTAGGACAGTTCTGTATTCGCCGCTCAGTTGTATACTCGCCACCGAATTGTGTACTTGCTAGTCAGTTGTGTGTTCATCGCAGCAGAGTTGTTGTTTGTCGTCAGCCGACGCTGACCTAGCCGCTCCGACTCGAACTAGACAGATTTCTGTAGACACGGAGTTCACTACTGTGTTTCTGTATCTTCGTTAATAAAGATAAGTACCGACTTTTATTTAATCAGAGTGTTTGGGTTTTCATCTTTCTGTTCACTGTTCCAGCGGACCGGTCGGCCCGCTATTAAAAATGTGGCGGTGACTTCGTAAGCCGTTTCTACAGCGAATTGCTTGTCGCTACGAACGCCGCCACAAAAGGTACACCCTGTTAAACAAACGGAAAAATGGAGGCGGTACAATTGGAGAGCGATCCGCCTTCACCAACATGCATAAGCATTTCATTAATAGTTTATATATATATATTACAATAAACTAATAATAAAAAAAAATGCATGGCGCGACATCCGAACCGGCGACTTTCTAATTACGAACCCGAGCGCTTACCGCTGCGCCACGGCGATGTAGAAGATAATTAATCGTAGAGAGTATTTCACCGCAACGGTTTCTTTTAACTGTCGATTTTCTCGACAACGGCTGAGAAGTGCATCTTGGTGCTTTGCCACATTGCACCTCTGGCCATGAGCTTTTATTATGCGCAGTATGAATCGAATCTGAATTTCACAATTGGCGGCCTCCCCTGGTTAGTTCAACCTGTTCCCGTGAGTGGCGCCGTCACAACATGTATTAGCTGCTACACTTGACGTTCGTCAGAAGCAACGTGCTGTGATAGAATTCCTGTGCTGTGAAAACGAGACAGTGGGAAACATCCACAAGGAAAAAGGTGTATGGAGATGCTGCTGTCGATCGCAGTACAGTTAGTCGGTGGGCAAGCAGGTCAGGTGATGAAAGCGGGCACGGCATATTGAGGATTGTCTTCGCAGCAGCAGGCCTCGTACCGCACATACTCCAGACAATGTGCAGAGAGTTAACGAATTGGTGACTGCTGACAGACGCATCAGAGTGAACGAATTGTCGCGCTACGTTGGAACAGGGGAAGGAAGTGTTTGCAGAATACTGAAAGTGTTGGCGTTAAAAAAGGTTTGTGCCAGGTGGCTTCCCAGGATGTTGACAGTGGCTCACAAAGAAACAAGAAAAACACTCCGCAGCGAGCTTCTGGAACAATACGAGACTGGTGGAGATGAATTTCTTGGAAGAATTGTGACAGGTGATGCAACATGGCTCCATAATTTTTCACCGGAGACGAAGAGGCAATCTATGGAGTGGCATCACGCAAATTCAGCCAAGAAAAAACAATTCAAAACCACACCTTCTGCTGGAAAAGTTATGGCTACGTTGTTCTTCGATTCCGAAGGAATGTTGCTTGTGGACATCATGCCAAGTGGAACCACCATAATTTCTGACGCATATGTGACGACACTGAAGAAACATCAAGCTCGACTGAGTCGTGTTCGACCAGATCGGCAAAAGCAGGATGTTTTGCTGTTGCACAACTATGTACGGCCACATATCAGTCTAAAAACCATGGAAGCGATCATAAAACTCGGATGGACAACACTGAAACACCCGTCTTACAGTCCTGACCTGGCTCCATGTGACTATCATCTCTTTGGGAAACTGAAAGAATCTCTACGTGGTACAAGGTTTGAAGACGATGGCTGTCTTGTGCACGCTGTCAAACAATGGCTCCAACAGGTTGGTCCAAAATTTTACCCTGCGGGTATACAGGCGCTGGTTCCAAGATGGGGTAAGGCAGTTGAGAGGATTATTCCTAAAGGATGTATCTACACACTGTAAAACTTTCAAACTTGTAGAATAAAAGATGGATTAAAAAAAATAGTGCGCCTTTTTTTTTTTTTTTTTTTTTTTTTTTTTTTTGCGTGGCCACCATGGTATAAGGGAGTGCCTCGGAAATATGAACGCACTGGTCTCAGACACTGACTTATCAGTTTAATTCTTTAATAGCTCTTTGTATCCAGTTTCTTCAAGGTGAGGTACGGAAAACCTGCGAGGAGAACATTCTTGGTGCTCCACATTTCTGGGTAAAAGCCTTAATTGGATCGCGTTGGTGTAGTGGTTAATACACTGAAGTGTATGAGACGAGATATTGCCACGTTAATTTTGCACACCAGGAAGTCTTCGCCCCCACTGTTCCGTACCTTCGAAGGCTCCCTCAGCACACAGCACAGCTGTTAACAAACCAGATCTCTGCCTCGGCAGTCGTCGGACGAGTTCGGAGAGCCGAGTTGCGCCAGACGCTGCAACGATCCGAACACGATGGATGGCTTTCCGCCACAATAGGTCGGCCAGAATTAACGACATCGCAGTCGCAAATGAATCGGGCTCGTAGGAACTGCGCGGCTGGTTCTACAGCCGTCATTTGGAACTAAATTTGCTCCGATAAGCGGCCATTAATTACGGCATTGTGCTCGCGCCGCGCTTTCGCCGCTGACGGACTGCGATCAGATAGGCCCGGCGCGGGATTATTGGCGGCGAACGAGGCCTGCGCCGATCCTATGCGAGATCCATGGCTAATAGCCGCTCCTTAAGGCGGCGGGCAGCCGCGCGGCTGAATGGGGCAGCGGCTCGGGGGCTGCACGGAAACCAAGAGTACTTGCTGCAAGGAGGCGCGGAGCTCTCCACAGGGGGCAGGCGGGCTCCCACTGGGCGGCAAGAAGCGCCACCACGGAGGCCTGCTGTGCCCCTGTCCAACTGGACGCGGTCCTCCACGTTTCTCTCTGTCAACATCCTTCAACACTTGCCAGCAATGTTAGCGCTGAGCAGTCTGAGGCCAGTCCAACTGGACTCGGTCCTCGACGATTCTCTCTGTCAATGTCTTTCAAAAAATGGTTCAAATGGCTCTGAGTACTATGGGACTCAACTGCTGAGGTCATTAGTCCCCTAGAACTTAGAACTAGTTAAACCTAACTAACCTAAGGACATCACAAACATCCATGCCCGAGGCAGGAGTCGAACCTGCGACCGTAGCGGTCTTGCGGTTCCAGACTGCAGCGCCTTTAACCGCACGGCCACTTCGGCCGGCCAACGTCTTTCTACACTTGCCAGCAATGATAGCGCTGAGCAGTCCGAGGCCAGTCCAACTGGACGCGCTCCTCGACGTTTCTCTCTGTCAACGTCTTTCTACACTTGCCAGCAATGTTAGCGCTGAGGTCTGAGGCCAGACGAGTGCACAGGCCGCCATGCTTTTTCTGCTATCTGCCCCATACAATTTGTAATTCCCACACTATGCGTGTTGGTTGGTTGGTTGGTTTGGGGAAGGAGACCAGACAGCGTGGTCATCGGTCTCATCGGAATAGGGAAGGATGGGGAAGGAAGTTGGCCGTGCCCTTTCAGAGGAACCATCCCGGCATTTGCCTGGAGTGATTTAGGGAAATCACGGAAAACCTAAATCAGGATGGCCGGACGCGGGATTGAACCGTCGTCCTTCCGAACGCGAGCACTATGCGTGTCTGTATGAAATTCAGCCCTAATTTGCCTCCCACTCCATAAAAAATCTGTGAATTACCAAAACGCTGTAGCCGCAAGCTGTTATAAAAATTAAACTCGTAAGCTAACCTTTGAGTAAACAGAACCTAATTTGAATTGAACTGTAACTGGTCTGTAAACAACGTGTCTTTGTATTAAATGCACAACTGAAGTAAAACAATTATCTGACCCTAATCAAAATTTCCACTTACCTCGCGTCTTAACAACATTGTTGCAGGTTTTTCGAAAGCACAACAGGAAAGAGCATGCAGGCAGCGGCTAAGCTACGTTTCTATTCTTTTTTTTAAAAAATAATATTTCCAAACAGTATTTAAACTGTTGCATACAATGTGGTGGAATGTGATATGCGTAATGATAAGACTTCTTTAAACAGTGGGATGGGGAGAATAGCCATTCCTATGAAATGATATTGCAAGACAAAAATTTTAGAATGAAGTAGAGGTAGGGCTGTAAATGTGGAAGCGTGTAGGTAATGTGGAAACGTCTAGTATCTGGCCTGCAGAGTGCTGCACTCTAGTGCGGCAGCCAGAAATAGTTGCCATAGTTCCTATTTGTCACGGTAGAGGGTTAGCAGTCAGTTGAGCAACAGACGCCATGACAGTGATGCTATTTACGTTCGCGGATTTTCTAAACCTTTTTCGAGGTAAGTCGTGGTATTATATTTATCTACATACTTTGTAGTTATCCTTCTTTACGTCTTATAGCTTATAAAGGGAGATGCATAGAAGGTTTTAGCAGTCCTTTGTCAACCTTAAATGGATAGTTGCTTAATGTAATCTACCGAAATTTAAAATGGCCATTGTGCAGGTAATGTGGAAGCATACATACGATGGCATTGTGGAAACGTTTCCACAATACCAACATCTAATACATTACTTCTAATACGTTTTGCGTCTGTTTCTAGATGCCACGAAAGCTAACTGATCAGAAACCATTAAAACATGATTAACGCCATAATAGCCTTAATGGAAAAGCAGATGAGGTTAAGAAGAGCAGTAAAAGCTTACAGTGTACCTCAGACGACACTTCAAAGGTATGTGCATATTGATATGTCTCCTGAAGAATGTTCAATCCCGTCTCCGGCCATCCTGATTTAGGTTTTCCGTGATTTCCCTAAATCGCTTCAGGCAAATGCCGGGATGGTTCCTTTGAAAGGGCACGGCCGACTTCCTTCCCCATCCTTCCCTCATCCGAGCTTGCGCTCCGTCTCTAATGACCTCGTTGTCGACGGGACGTTAAACACTAATCTCCTCCTCCTCCTCTCCTGAAGAATGTGTTTCTTTGTGACTTGGGCATAAGCCTGTACTGCCTGATGCTATTGAGGAACAGTTGGTACAGTATCTCGTTGAAATGGATAATCGCTTTTATGGCCTAACCAGATTAGATGTCAAGAGACTGGCACATCAGCTAGCGGAAAGAAATAATATGAATCATCCTTTTACTTCAAATACTGCAGGTAAAGCTTTTCTTAGACGACACAGAAATAAACTCACAATGCACAAACCTATGGGGACCTCATTCTCTAGAGCAAACGGGTTCAACAAAAGAGCTGTAGGCAAGTTTTTTGATATTTTGCAAGCTCAGTACAGTAAACACTCCTATAGTGCTGATCGTGTGTACAATGTGCACGAGACTGGGCTCTCTGTCATCCAGAGCAGAACACCACACGTAATTGGTCTGAAAGGTAAACGTCAAGTAGGTGCCCTCACGTCAGCAGAGCGAGGATCCCTGGTGACTGTCATATGCTGTATGAGTGCTGGTGGTACTTTCATATCACCAATGATGATCTTCCCCAGGAGGAACTGGACTGGTACTCTACTGAAAGGAGCACCACCTGGAACAATTGGTAAATGCCATCCTTCAGACTGGATTCAAACTAAGCTTTTCTCAGAGTGGTTTGACCACTTCATTTCTAAGGCACATCCCTCAAAAGAATCTCCTGTGTTGTTAATTCTTTATGGGCATAACAGTCATGCCAGAAACCTTCGAGTTATAGAACGTGCAATCGTCAGCATCCCGCCTCACACAAAACTTCGCCACTTGATAAGACCTTTAAGGGCACTCAAAAAACCTATTTGCTGAGTATGTTCGCCAATGGTTGCGGCACAGCAGCCGGCCCTTAGGACCATATGACTTGTCTGCGTTGTTTGGGAAAGCCTACCTAAAGTGCCAGACTGGCTCTATTGCTGCAAAGGGATTTTTGGAGACTGTTTTTGCAGAAATCGACTTTATAGCTGTCACGTCGGCTTTAGTTGAGGCCAGAAGTCTGAGAGAGTCCAGTATCTCCAGGTGGAAGTAATGTCCTCAAACAAGAAGATATTCAGAACGCATTCAGACCTGAGACAACAGACAGCCCAAGTAAAGATGGCCAAAGAGAAAGCAGAAGGTCAACATTGTTGTCAAATACCTCATCAAACACGTGTGTGTCTCCACAAGATATCATGCCAATACCTCCTCTAAAGAGGAAGGTTTCCAACAGAGGTTGTTGTCAAATACCTCATCAAACACGTGTGTTTCTCCACAAGATATCATGCCAATACCTCCTCTAAAGAGGATGGTTTCCAACAGAGGTTGTAAGTCAGGTTCATCAGCTGTTTTGACATCTTCGCCATATAAAACTCGCCTTGAAGACTCCTTACTGAAGGGTAAACAGAAGCTTCCTAAGGCACCTGCCAAAAGCAAGAAAAAACGTGAAGCTCTTCCTAGAAAACCATGCAAAAAACGGCTTAAGTCATCGGAGGGTTCAGATGAAGAGCCCAGTGCACCAACTGTCTCTTCAGGCGAGTCAAATTTGAATCTCCCAGCTGGGGAAGAAAACCCTACTGAAGAAGATGCCATTTCTATTTTTGTGGAGGCTCATTTTCCAAAGACGTTCTGGGAGAATTGTGGATTAAGTGTGTAGTGTGTGAGAAGTGGAGTCACTCATCGCGTGCTGGAAATGAAGGAGATATTTACATATGCAATTTTTACAAGTGAACTTCGCTTATGAAGCATTTTTCTATTACAGTTGCGTTTAAAAATTGTTCTGTGTAGTTTAAATTTAATATAAAATAAAACAGTGTCTAACATTTTTAATAGTTTTCGTTTGAAGTAGTCAGTTTCCCACGATTTTAAGGCGTTTCCACATTACCCGCACTTCTTGAAAAATTAACGAGTTGTTGTGCAAGCAGAAAATGTTTTTTTTTAATTTTTAATATATTTAGTTTTTGTGTTTAATAATATTACATTCACTGCTAAAACATTATGAATTAGCTTTGGCTACTTTTTGAAGCTGAAAGAGAAGTAAACATTTCTTTTATACAGCAAAAACAAACTGGGTTTCCACATTTATACCCCTACCTCTACGTATTAAAAAAAAAAAAAAGAAACTGTAGAACTGGGCTTGATCTTCTTACATAATACTGGTCTGAACAATACTATGCTGGACAAGCTGAATAATGATTTAAAAGGGGTATAACGTTAACAGAGAGTTTCTATGAAAACCAAACAGGTTAATAAGTTGATATGTTAATGCGTGACTCAGGGAACAAGGGTGATCTTTCTCTCAGCTGTGAACAAGTGAACAAAGTTAACTAGTTTACAATAACCATTCCGACAAACTAGCTGCGCAGTGCTGCAGTTTTATCTCAATTTTTTCCCTTAAAAAGATCTTCAAACTTTATATTATTTTCGGCTTTCAATATATACTTCATATTCATCCTTGCTGTCCTTTAAAATAAATCTCTCTTCATCTAACAATCATAAGTCAAGACAGCACTAGTGAATATATCCACCACCTACCACACTTCAATTAAGAATATATCAGACTGGGCAGGGACAAACACTGTGCCACAACAAGACCAGAGATTGTTTCACAGTAATATAACTAGCTCTCTCTGTCGAGCACATCGATAACTTACAAAAATCAAAATGACATGCCCACCTTAAAAACTGCCTAATTACCACTACTGGTACGAGAGGTGTTCAATAGGTAAACCAACACTTTTTTTTCTGAAAACAAGTTGGTTTTATTTAGCACTCCAATACACCATATTATTTCCTCCTTTGGCTACCGAATCTTATTTTTATACATCATCTCCGTTCAGTGAGACGGTCTTACGCCTCTTACAGTATGCCCACATGGTACCTCTCTACTAATCGACGTCTGAGCCAACGTTCTGCTGCATAAGTAACCTCCCCGTCAGTCACGCACTGCTTCCCACGGAGTGCATCCTTCATTGAGCCAAAGAGATGGAAGTGGGAAGGTGCGAGATCTGTAGGTTCGATGAGGAAGAACAGTTCAATGAAGTTTTGTCAGCTCCTTTCGGGTGCGCAGACGTGTGTGAGGCCTTTGGTTCTCATGGATAAGGAGACGATCGATCGCATCTGTCGATCATAAGAGCGTCCGCTCATTCCACCACGGCAGGAGTTACAACTGTGCGCGGCGGGCCGGCATGCTAGAGGTCAGACAGGTTTTCGCGACTTTGTTGTGTTGATGGCAGACGCCTCGTCCAACGATTCACCGTGCTTTTGTTCTGTTCCATGTCTCCGTAGTCGTTCTACAAGAGCCTCTGACTACCTGCAATGATCTGGTTTCCCCTCTAAAGAAATTCAATGACAGCTCTCTGCTTGGAATGTATCTCCGTTACAGACGCGAATTTTACGTATTGCGTCTCCACCTATTAGACCTTCATGAAACTGTAGAGGCTAAAGCGGGAATATTCCACGATGCGCCATAACTAATTTCGCATTATTTTCAACCGAAATTGACCGAGAAAAATGTGTTACTTCACTTATTGAACGCCTTTCGTATCACACTATCTACAAAACTTCCACACCTCTTCAAACAACTACATTTGTGCCTATCATGCATCTCCCGTAAACTCAAGTCTCAGCGTCCTTAGTCTCAGCTGGCTACTGCACTTATATCAACATTTTCCATTTTCCCACTTACCCTACATCTACAGCCATACTCCGATTGTCACCTTGCGGTAGTGGAGAGCTGGCTAAAATCGTGGTGTACGCTGGTCAAACCTGATACCCCCCTCCCCCCAAGATCTCTGTCACTCGTGCTGACTCTCACAACTACAAGCAGTTGCCATTTCGAGGAGTTGTAGAAAATCATCCTTAGGGGATGGTTATTCCTTTACTTTCTAAACCTTTTTCATGTTTATGGTGAAATTATCTCCGACGTTAGCAATTCTTGGACCACTGTTTTGAAGAGAAATATTACCAGAAGAAAGAGGTAAGCAGTTAATTGGATTAACCATGTTTTTCATTGTTTGTGTGAGGAAAATAATGCTAATACTAGCTTTCAGACGCTATTCTTGTTCAATGTTGTTGCTGTGTGGCGAAAGTGGGCACACTTTAAAGAAATGTAGGGAACTACAAGGCGGAGCAGCACAAGGGGATGTATCAGCTACTGACTGTGAGACATTTTAGGATGAAGTCCCTCAGACCAATGTCATCCACCATAAATCTTCTCAATCTTCTACAACAGGAACATTTTCAGAACCACAAGATGATTTGGTTGCTGTTCCTGAGACTTCGGAAATGACACCGGATGGATTGCTGCGATCGCTCGAACTTCTGGTTCGCCGTGGTCATTCTCTGTGTCATGAAAGCCTCTAATGCCTCCTCGACGCGATGACTGGGGAAAGTGCAAGGAAAATGACCAGTAGGGAAACGGGAAAAACAGTAACACTGACTTCTCTCTGCATAAAAATTATTTGGGAAGCATCCTGGCATATGACGGGAGCGTTTCAGGGGAATTACAAAAAAGAAAAATCTGGTTGTTCGGACGCGGATGTGAACCGTCGTCCTCCCGGACGTATGAGTGCAGTGTAGTGACCACTGCGTCACCTCGCACGGCGACTATAAACAAGTTGGTGAACATGGCGGGAATAATCTCTCTGTCATCACAAATAAATTGCAGCAAGTGTAAAGATTTAAGCAGAGTTACTGTATGATTACCGTAATTTCTATCCTGCAGCTTGGCCAAATAAGAGGCAATAACCATTCACCGTTCGATGTCATTCCGAGGTACACAGTTTTTGTACCGGAGTTTCAGTGTGTCGGGTTTGTATTAAGTGTTCATCTGTAACAGTCATCCAGCTTTACTGGCACCGTGCATGTAGCCGAGGGAGCTCTGAAGCACGTGCATTGCTACTGTCGGTTTGATTACTTGCAATTTCGAAAACGGCAGTCGGCCACAGCGTTACGTGCTAACAGCAAGTGTGAGTCGATTGGTTCTCGACGTCCGTGTCAACATGTAATTCAGACATCTCAGAGTGCAAATTACACTGGATTGACTCATTAACTTACAATATTGTTTTTACACTTGTGATGAAGAGCCGGCCGGTGTGGCCGAGCGGTTCTAGGCACTTCAGTCTGGAACCGCGCGACCGCTACGGTCGCAGGTTAAAATCCTGCCTCGGGCATGGATGTGTGTGATGTCCTTAGGTTAGTTAGGTTTAAGTAGTTCTAAGTTCTAGCGGACTGATGACCTCAGATGTTAAGTCCCATAGTGCTCAGAGCCATTTGAACCATTTTTGATGAAGACATGCCGGTGTGACCCGGTTTGAATGTTCCGTTAACCAGAACTCTGCGACTTGCTGAAAGAAGAGAATATCAAATCAAACACTTTTAGCCGTCTAAACTTCCAAATTGTTTTTTTATTGGGGTAACAATTTCGGCTGTATATTACGCCATCTTCAGGTACCCTGGCCGTCGTGTATTTTGACTGGACCAAAGATGGGACTATTCCTACACGTCCGTTATGGGGCCTGATAATGGCGTAATATATCGCCGAAACTGGTAGCCCAACGAAATAACAATTCGGAAATTCAGACGGCTGAAAGTTGCTTGTTTCGCCATTCTGTACCGAACAGCCGAGTTTGCGGAACCACCTGTGAAAAGATGGACATACGGAGAGTCCTGAAAGAAATTTTCAGCAATAGACAAGATGTTCTTGGTCCGGAACAAACAAAGACATCGCCAAAGCGCATGTTCAGATCTATTTCAGGTTCTCCCGACGTTCGCCGAAGTGTTGTTTGTTTACTAGACATCCTTGATATATGCGGTTACTATAAAGAAATGCTATGCACTGTAACAGAATAATGACTGCAATACGTAAATTAGTAGAAGATAGGGTGATAGACGTTATATGTATTCAGAAAGCACGGTAAGATCCACAGTGACCAGTTAACGTAAAGACATTTGTAGATTTGTAGGTAATCTAAATGCAAAAGCAGCGATAATATTTCCAGAAATTTGATCAAGTAACGGTAATATCCCGACTTTGTGACACACACGCTGTATCAGTAAATTTCAACTCCTCAAAATTAACGCAAACAAACATTTACATCCAGTATTAACACAACATTCAACCATACATAGATAGTGGGATTTTGTCATATGATGACATGGTTGGAGACCGTGTCTGTTATCTGAAGACAAATGTTGATGGTGTTGAGACAGCAACCAGCCTCAAATTTGTTTCAACTTCCTTTATTCCAAAGGTACCGTTACCTGTTTCCAATCATTACGATTCATCATCAGACAGCTTTCATGCTTTCATTACAACGTCTGCTGCGTTTTTTACTGATTAGTTATCCTAATATATAAACAATACGTAATTATAACACAGGGATAGGCTGAAAATGCGGCATATTATTCACAATATAACATTACCGCCCTTGTACGACCAAATATCCAACACAGTTTCAGATTCTGTTAATAGCCTAGCTTGAAGTTACGTAACTCAAAGATCTAAAATTATACATTTGGCTGCTACGTTACAAGGAAAGCTAGGGCCGAAACATGAAAACATTTACTTTCTTATATTTTAGAAAGGATTCAATGAAAAGGTAAGTATAATTAATGATACTGTGAATTTCTTTTATTGTATTTATGAAAGTAGCTACGGCTCACAACTGGGAGGCAATTCGTTTGGTAATGCTTTATCGATTGATAAAAGAAATAATGTTTTCTTTCCAGAAAATATTATTTAGGAACTATAATGGACTTGGTAAAATAGAAATGATTGCAGGTTCTAACGGATATGATAACTAAATTACAGTCGAGCAGAAAACGGAGCTTAAAAAATCGCGAACCAAACGAGAAGCCTCCCTATTTAGCTAATTCACTTTGATCAAAAATAAATACCCTTCTTGTATGACTTTCCGTGAAGGCAGTCGTAATAAGTTGGAGTCTATACCCAAGAAAATATTTTTAAATTTTTTAATGTAAAACGGTTAACACAGAATTCACATTATCGTTACAGCAATAATAACGGCAACAACAGTCGCAACAGTAAGGAGATAAGAGATTTTTTTTTACCGCTATGCACGGAAATATAATCTGCTTATAATAGGAACTTTGTACAGAGTTTTTGTCTTGTTACTCACTATAGATTACACACATTTCAACAATTCACAGATATATATATATATTGGCCACGACATCTTGGTAGATGATTGTTGTAGTGTCTGTGTGTTTATGGGTTGCATTTTTTCATATGACTTGTCAATCCAATGGCAGCACGGAATCTCTTGCCGCAATTGTCACAAGTGTATCTGGCTGCTGAGGCAGGAGCAGTGGTAGCATTGCGAAGCTTTTTCTGCCTTAATCTGTCTAATAGGCCTTCATCATACTTCGACATTCCAGATGATATATCATAACGCAACTCTGGTCTCATGCTAGCCCTTGCCTCCCATTTCTTTGTGTCGATTCCAAAGCTCTCCATATCTTGTTTACAGGAGTCCTTGAACCTCAAAACAGGACATCCTACAGGTCTTTTGGCTATAGAGATCTCTCCAAGCATCACCTCACGTGGTAATCTGTCAGGATCCATACGTGGACGTGTCCCAGCCAGCGGAGTCGTCTCTGCTTCAAGATAACTGAAATACTGTTGCAGTTAGTTTTAGATAGCACTGCTTCGTTGGTCACTCGGTCCTTCTACGTTACTCCGAGGATGGATCTCAGGCACCGCATTTGGAAAACAAGTAAAAGTAAATGTTATTTCATTAATTTGTGTTACATGGGGTCGTAAGGTATATTCTTCGTGGAACAAGGGGATAATCTTCTTTTCAGTCCAGTTGTGACATCTCACCAGGGTTCGCCACTTGTAACAGCGATGGACCTTAAGCAAAATCAGCACTGTGGCACGCTCGTGTGATAGATGAACATTCTATACAAAAGCAGAACGCAGTGGATGAACTTCGCCCCCATGACGTGAACCGCGGTGGCTGTCCAGCCACATATGAAAACACTGCAGGTGCCGCAACCACTCTCTGAGAGTCTTTCAGCATTCTCTAAGGGGCAGTCAAATGAAAACGAGGCAGATGGAAAAATGTAAGTAAACTGTTTCTAATTTCAAAAGTAATCGGCGTAACTGTTAATACATTTTTAATCCATTGTGAAACGGTGAATGCTTTCATGGAAAAATGTTTGCCTTTGCCTTCGGAAGCATGTGTGTACCCAGGCGTGCAGCTCTGCGTCCGAAGAAAACCAACGGCCATAACTGTCTTTCTTCAGGACTTCAAAAATATGGTAATCACATGGGGACAGATGGGGATTGTATGGAGGATGTGTAAGGACTTCCCAGCGAAACTCTTGGAGCGTAGTCGGAGCAACCTTGCAATATGTGGACGGGCCAGAGGACAGATGGCCGAGGTCATCCACTTGCTTCGGATGAAGAAGTGCACGCCTCAGTACGATGTGATTCCACATTCAAGTGAAAACATTATTCCACGAAGGTATTCACCGTCTTGTCTCACAATGGAATAAATTTATTAACAATGATAGCGACCACTTTTAAAGTAATAACCAGTTTACTTGCTTTTTTCCATCTGTCACGTTTTAATTTGGTTGCTCCTCATACCAGAAGCGACCACAATGCGATTACGATAGAGTTGCTGTATCCTGCTTTACAACAAGGGAATATGGGACGGAAACACTATCATATTAGCACAAGCACTCCGTCTTCAGGCCACAAGTGGCCCATCGGCACCATCTGACCGCCATGTCATCCTCAGTTGATGATGCGGATAGGAGGGGCGTGTGGTCAGCACACCGCTCTCCCGGTCGTTATGATGGTTTTCTTTGACCGGAGCCGGTACTATTCGGTCGAGTAGCTCCTCAATTGGCATCACGAGGCTGAGTGCACGCCCAAAAATGGCAACAGCGCATGGTGGCCTGGATGGTCACCCATCCAAGTGCCGGCCACGCCCGACAGCGCTTAACGTCGGTGGTCTCACGGGAACCGGTGTATCCACTGCGGCAAGGCCGTTGCCACAATGGTCTTAGATATAATTTTAAAAAGGCTAACTGGGGAAAACTAAGTGCAGAAAGTAACCTTGCTGACCGCAACGTAGACTACACGGCACGGACGCTTACCAACTTTCCTACAAAACGCCAAAATGTTACCGTTCCAACACAGAAAACTGTTAGACACTATGGTACACCTTGTAGCGCAGAGCTTAAAAATCTGAAACAAGGTATACAGCAATTGCTCAGATGTTATCAAAGAGCTTTAGGACACGAGGAGAGGCTGTCCAATCGTTGTAGAAAGATGTCATAGGTACCACTGGCAGCATTTGCATTGGCACTGGGAGCAATACGTTCAAAGGCAACTAATACAGAACCATTGCATAATGGAGAAAGTAAAAACATCAACTAGTCTGTCTACGTTGCGTTAACAGGATGGGCCTACTACTAAAGGTTGGAGAGACACCGCCGAATACCTTCTGACGTCGCTTCTTCCAGAAGATAACGGAGAAAGCGATGACGATCTCCAAACAGTGGCACTAGAAAGTATGTGTGCCCCCTAAGAAAGCCCAAGTATCGTTCTACCACTTGCACAAGAAGAAGGGGTAATCGCTATCGCTCAGATGAAGAACTGAAAATCTGTCAACCTTAATTGTAAGCACAACGAAACGTTAAAAGCAGTAAAGAGCGAAATTATTCCATTCTTCACACACTTGTTGAAGGAATCGCTGTGACAAGGAAGAATCCTTGTGGTCTGGAAGTCTGCGCTTGCGGTAATAAACCAGAAACGCAAGGACAGAGGTCCTATGATTCCTTAGAGCTACAGACCAATCTCTACTCCTAGCACTTTGGGTAAAGTGCAAGAGCGCTTGCTGAGCAGAAAACTACATGGAGGTGTACGGTCATAGCCGGAGCCAATTCGGCTTCAGAAACCGCAGATTATTAGACGACACAATTAATTGCGCTCGCAGTACTGTTGACAACTGTAGCAGCAAGTACGTCGTAGGCATCATGGTTCACATTTCGGGCGCCTCTGAAAGTACGCTGGCCAGCAGTGCTTGTCGGCGGAAACAATTACAGGTCCCAAAATGTTTGTACCAGAGCTTCCTAGACTAGTGTTAAGAGCAAAATATCTAGTGGGGCACAACATTCAGTAAGGTAGTGAGGTGAAATAAGTAAAGGTTGTCCGCACGTTTCTGGATGTAATCAGTTTTCAAGGACCGCACGCACGAGCCAATGCTAACAACTCTGAATGAAAACACTCAGGTACCGATGACAAACTGGTTACGGGGTCAGAGGACTAGGCTGGAAAGAAGAGCCTATGAAGTGCCTGCTCATGTGCAAAACTGGTGCTCAGATAACAAATAAGAAATCGCAGCAAACAGGACTACCTACCTGCTGCTCATAGGCAGACTCTCTTGCTCGTGGAATCTTACTCTGAGAACTGGGAGAACGTCGGCGCTATGCAGTGAGGTATTCGAGTATTTAGGCATAGCCCTGAACGAGAAGCGTTGACTCTCACACACATATTTCTCAGCTATGTCAGAAAGCTGCCATAGTTATACACATGTTGGCAAGACTGGGCTCCGTTGTTGAAGATTCATTTGCAATGGCTGAGACTGTACCACAATGCAAATCTTACTAACGGCGGAATACAAACCACAACGATTGCAACAAGGTACAATGACCATGAATGACAGGGACAGGCGCACCTGCCAAAGACACTCAACGACATGAAGCATCCCAGAGGTGAGAGGTAAGGCGACTCACCGGTATCAGGCATTCCGACGCGAAAATGGATGATGCTAAATGTGGCTTATGACCAAACACTGAACCGGCTAACCAGACTGTACTGTGAGAGGTGGCATGCCTTTACGATGCAGACAGTGACTTGCCCCCTCTCATATTTATTTCTTACAATGAGTAATTCAGTTTGGGGAAGTATAGCCGAGTGTGGTGATTACAAGGCTAGTATTGAGAACTCAGAAGATATGAATAACTGCATGCGATGAAAAGTTGTTATTCCTTCACACGCGAACTTCCCACGCAGCGTCTCTCGTCACCCCAGTGGTCCGGTGACAGGCGGGTTCTGCTGATCTTGAAAGGGTTATGCCGACGGGTGTGAGGGACCCGAGTGGATGCTGTCCAGACGTCGACATTGTCGTAAGAGCGGGGGCGACACGCCCACACCGGCCTGAAGGAGCGGCTGAGGCTAGAGATTCCGTTACTTCGCAGAAACTTAGTGGAAACGCTTTCTGACGGGCTACGAGTGGGAAGTGGGACTGACTTGTGTTCCCAGGCAGTCTTGGCGGGAAAATTCTCACGTTTTCTGCAAAATCATAACTGTGAATAGCTTCATCAGGGGATAGCTCCGAGACGTAGCAAAATCGGTGCAGAAATTGGGGCAAAGTATCTTCATTGGTGGAATAGTAGTGCTTCGGCAATAGAGTGGAATTTTCCACCGGTTTTCGAGTTGCTGATTGGAACGTTTAACCACGGCCACTGTCGTGGGGGCGGGAATGTTCTGTGTTCGGCTTGTATGGGTGATCTTGAGAGAGTCGGCTCTCGCCTTTCGGTCAGAGTAGGTTACAAGACTGAGCTCTCGCTGCTCTGGACAACTTGCCTTCCATTGGCTGTCTAATATAGTTTCATTTAATTGTACCTGTTTGACAAAGTTGCTGAAGCTTTGACTTCAACGTAACTTTCCGAGTACAGTTGGCAATTGAGCGTTCTGCGTACAAGCGGCCTATGTTGCCCGTATTGAGCAGTTTTGGCTAAAGTTGACTGTATCGGAGTTACGGAGTGACTTTGCTTTTTTAAAATCAGTCACTGTACCGTCAGTGATTGTGTGGCGAGCCTTGTTCGTCTCCCTCAGAGGCGCAGTTGAATTGCTAGGAAGTCTTTAGTCTGGAACAACCAGACCAAAATAATTTGTTTTGGGCTATACTCGCGACATTATCATCACCACAAAGGGACGTCGGAGCAACCAGCCATCGCCTCCGGTACGCCAGATCGTGTCCTTGCAGTTAAGAAGACAGCTTGATAATTTACGCCCGCAGCATCGGCAGATTAGGGAATTTGGCTATGTGTTAATCAGAGCACAGCAGAGTGCACCTGTTCCCGTCTTTCCTATCGTGGTTCTGACTTGGGTGTTCCTTGTCTGAGTTCTCACTACTGTAGCTGCAATTAATGTTGGGTTGGCTGGGTGTTTCTCTTTAGATTTGAGTTGCAAGGAATTGGCTCCACATACCACTTGGTCATAAATGTCACAAGCTAGTTTATGGACACCTTCACAGCATTTATTTGAGTATCCAATTTGACGTATTGTAAATGTGTTTTGTTTATTATTTTGAGTTTAGTCATAATAAGTCAAATTGTTGTTTTGGACAGAACTTCCCATCTGTAGATCGGTAGAGCAACCGTTATATTTCTGACTACGTTAATGAAACTTTCTTTATCAAATTAATTTCTATCAAATTAAATTTTTGCAGTTGCCAAACTTCACTTGTAGGGTCGATTACAGTCAGTTCGCGTTTCTTCTTAATCCATGTGCAACAGCAAAAGTCGGAGTTAGAAAAGGGGGGGGCTTAGAGCATCATTTCCATATGAAGAATCTAGAAGAATTTAGTGTTAAATACACTGTTAGCCCTGGCCCCTCGCATCTGCGTAATTAAATTCGAAACACAACAGTAAATTTTGAGTACAAATATCGACGATAAAGATACAAGCTGAAGAAATGAATTAAAATATGTGCTACGGCCAGGTCTAGAAGTCTGGTGTCCCGTTTATGGAGGCAGGTGCGGTGGCCGTTACACCACTGTAGCTGTACACGGAAAAGTGTTGTCCGTAACACAAACGTGAGCTGAGTCCTCCAGCCTACTTTCCCTTCCATAATCGTCAATATTGCCGAGGCTCTCCAGTACTAGAACAGCACCCCAACTTTGTAGGTAATGGGAAACTCTTGCCTGTACGTCAGGCGTAGGTGGTGTAAGTAGGCTGTTTATGTTTTCTCTATGTAAGTAGGCTGTTTATGTTTTCTCTATGTAAGTAGGCTGTTTATGTTTTCTCTATGTAAGTAGGCTGTTTATGTTTTCTCTATCTAAGTAGGCTGTTTATGTTTTCTTATTGGCAACGTTACGTAGCGCTCAATATGAAAATCACTGGCTGTGCTGTGTGCAGTCTGTGGCTGCTTTGCATTGTTGTAATACTCGCCATTGTAGTGTTAGGCAGCTGGCTGTGAACAGCGCGTAGCGTTGCGCAGTTGGAGGTGAGCCGCCAGCAGTGGTGGATGTGGGGAGAGAGATGGCGGAGGTTTGCAGTTTGTCATGAACTGATATATATATATTATGATTTGTGATGATATTAAGGTAAATACATTGTTTGCTCTCTATTAATATCTTTCATTTGCTAACTACCCCTATCAGTAGTTAGTGCCTTCAGTAGTTTGAATCTTTTATTTAGCTGGCAGTAGTGGCGCTCGCTGTATTGCAGTAGCTTGAGCAGCGAAGATTTTTGTGAGGTAAGTGATTTGTGAAAGGTATAGTTTAATGTTTGTCAGGGCCATTCTTTAGTAGGGAGTTTTGAAAGTCAGATTGCGTTGCGCTAAAAATATTGTGTGTCAGTTTAAGGACAGTCATGTATAATTGTTCAAAGGGGACGTTTCATATGTCGACCCTTAGCCTAGGATACCTCACTGGAATCTTCTGATTTTTTTCTTGTAGTTTGTGTATTTAGTGTAGATTTTGTTTATTGCTAGCGCGTAATTGTAGAGAGAATTTCCTTTGTAGTTGCAGTCTTTCATTGTTGTAAGGTAAAACAGTTGTGGCATGCATGTAGATTTGCAGCAAGTATTTCGCAGCTGCGCTTGCAATTAACTAGATATTATTTTCAGTGCTATGTTAATGTGTTCTCTTATTTTTGATCTTCAAATTGTGTTTTTCTGTGTTGTTGTGTGAAATACTGTGACAATAATGGCGTGTGAAAAACGTAATACTAGGCTCCAAAGTAAACTGAGAAATGACAGTGAAGACGAAGGCAGTGTGTTAGCGCCGCAGAGTAATTTGGTAATTGTGAATAGGGAAATAGAGCGGGCTGCAAACAATGGTGTAGACAGTGAAACAGGTAGTGAACAGGGAAGCATCATCGATCGATCGGTCGGCAACAGCTCGCCTCAGGAATCCGAAATGACAGGACACAATTTTGCAAATACTGTAGATTCAGGTTTTGCGTCCTCACCGTTTTCCCACATGAGTCAAGACACATTTTCCGCTTGTCAAAATGTGAATGTTGCCAGTGCAAATGCACTGCCGAAAAGCGTAGAGAAACAGATTCCAGACACTAATACATTATTATTGCAATTAATGCAACAAATGGAACAAAATCAGAGACAAACACAGCAAAAGCTTGAAAAGTTAGACACAATGGAACAACACCAGAGACAAACACAGCAACAGTTAGACACAATGGAACAACACCAGAGACAAACACAGCAACAGTTAGACACAGTGGAACAAAATCTCAAAACGTTAGACTCATTGGAACAAACTCTCGAACAAACACGTGAGGATTTAACTGCTGAGTTAAATAACATTGAATCGAAATGTCAAAAAGTCTGTAATGACGTAAAAACTCAAATTTGTGAGCATTTTCAACCTATTTTTTCGCGTCATGAAAATGCATTACAGAATCACGAAGCAGCCATAAAAGAACTGCAAACTATTGTTCATGAAAATCACAACACCTTGCAAGCTAAAATTGACTCAGTTGCATCTACCGATTCGGTTACGCAACTTGCAAAAACTCAGGATAACTTAAAGGACACAGTAGATTCGATTTCAACACAAATGGACACTCTGAAACTTGGTTCAGAAAAACACACTGAGGAAATGTGTTCATTATCAGAGAAAGTAGTTGAACTTTCGGATCAGCTAAATAATTTATCTGCGAAGGTAGATGATAATCTGAATGATGCAAAACCGGTAGTCTTTAATGACACAGAACAGAACGCACAAATTAGGAAACTGAAACAAAATCTGAATCAAATTGATACGCAACACCAAAGAGAAATCCGGGAAGTACAAGATCAGCTGACACAGGTAATACAAGAATTACGTATTTCAGAAGACACTCGCGCTCCAACACGGGAAGAGGGACTTAGAAACACGGAAAAGCCGCAAAATAATAACACAGGGCATTTCGGAAGTTATGAAAGAAATTGGCAATGTGCACCGAATTTTGAGATGGAACGGCCGACACGACCTAACAATGACCGATATGCGACTCGCCGACATGATGATTTTGACTATAAGCTGTTCATTACTACACGTAAATTCAAAACATTTAAGAATTCTGCCAACGACATTCATCCACAAGCGTGGCTCCATCAATTCTCTCATTGTTTCCCTCCCAACTGGTCATTGGAGCACAGGTTAGAATTTATGTGTGGCTACTTAGAGAATGAACCAGGTGTAAGAATGCGATCGGTCATTCACGATTGTCACAGTGAAGGAGATTTTTATCATGCCTTCCTCTCAGCGTATTGGTCTCAAGCCACACAAGACCGCGTAAAACATAGCATCATGATGATGAAACACTTTGAACAGTCTGAATTTTCCAGTCTTGTCAAATATTTTGAAGACATGTTGCATAAGAATCAATATCTTTCAAACCCATACAGCCCCTCAGAACTCATCCGCATTTGCTTACTCAAATTGCCTGAACATTTACGACATATTATTTTAGCAGGACGTTGCAAAGACGACATTGAAGCATTTCAGGGACTGTTACAAGAATTAGAAATTGACACAGACCGTCGCGGGATGCGAAAACAGGAAAACAATCACTACAGGTCACATCCGTCACAATTCCGGTTCGACAGAAACAATAACTGGACACGAAAAGGCTATTCTTACAAAGCAAATCGTGACCAAAACAGACACCACCCATATGACAACCGCTGGCAGAGTAATAATAGTTACAGAGAAAGATCGCATTTCCGTAGTAATGAATATGACAGAGACAATCATAGAAACAGACAATATGGTAACCAGAACTGTTATTATCAAGGGAGACAGAATAATTTCAGACGCAACAGTTCAGCGCGCAGTTACGATTCAGGGAGAAATTCTCCACCACGTGACCGACAAGAAAGAAACTATCGAATCTACCGACATGACAACAGACGATATGATCGTAACGACAGACCTGAATTGCATCAGAACTGGCGGGATTCAAACAGAGCAGGGCCTTCTCGTCACGGTGAATTTGTAGAAGTTAGGTCTCCAAACCCCAATAACGACGCGCGCCAACAAAGGGACAGACAATGACTCACACCGCATGCAGCAGGCAGCCGCGTGTGCCCGCTAGCTCAGAGAAAAATAACATAGACGCTAACCTTGAGAAAAATTCCAGTATTCGTTACCGACGTATACCGCCTGACAATTGCATTCAAGTTCAAACTCTGAGCACTATGAAGAGTAAAGGATTGCACCACACTTCACATGTAAAACCATTTATTGACAGATAATCTGCCTTTTAACTTTGTCTTTGCCATAAAACGTTTCACTTCACGTTACTAGTATGCTTTAGAAACTGTTACCATGCAACAATGTTTGAAGTTAAATATCCAGCCAAGAACCAAGAGAAATTATTTAAACAGAAATTACGAATGCATTGTTATTGCGAACAGACGACACAGTGTAATTGTGTGTGTACATTCTTGCTTGTTAGTTGCACGATTAGAACATTTACCAGTACTGCTAATGAGATTTTAATGCAACATTTTGGTTTACTTGAAAATACATTCCGGATTTAAAGTACTTTCTGTGAGATACCAGATGAGACAATAGTTAGTTTATGTGACAGCTACACGATTTTATCACAACGCTACTAATGAGTGACAATTTACAATGTTGATTTTGCGGTGTTTCTGTTTTATATCTGCACAGTTTTTCTGTATTATTCTGGAAAGTAAAACATGTTTTAGTAGTAACTTTTATGGTATAGCTACAAGGAGACAGCCTTTTCTGTAGCACAACAATACGTTACAGCACAGTACTTTCTTCATCACGGCAATAAGCGTAATAAGTATGATATCTATACGCAAAGCATTTCACTTTGTTCATCATGAGGTCAGTACATTGACTTCTGCAGAACTTAGCTTTCGGAGGACGATAACTACGACACTTCCACACAGATTATGTTGCAACAAGACGCACATTTAGCGCTACAGGACACGCATTTGAGTGATTAATCTTATACTTAAAACACTTATTTTCAAAGATTTTTTAATTACAAAGAAAGTTTTCCGTGATACATTTCATTCCATTGCTGTAATTTGTAACACCTGAGGGTATAATTACATTAATCCTCAGGGGGGTACACGCTCACTTTGTGTACCATGTGTGTGGCAACCACAAGGAACCCTAGCTAATATGGTATTTGCTTATACAACTTTACACGTCGGTACCATATTTCTCTAACACAGAATTACACAGCTATCTGATTATTTGACAGAGAAACAAACATTCTTTTTACTACGTCAGTGACAGATGTTTACGCAATTACAGTTGGATAACTTCACACTTATGAAACTGTATTTTGTCTGTACTTTGTGAAATGTTCATATTTTTTCGGATTCATTGTGATACTATGAGAGCTTTGAGATATTTGGTATGAGATCATGATTTTTAAAGTACGTTTGAGGCAGCTGACACTTTTGACATGAGCAGAGAATTATTTTAGGCTTAGAAATTATTGGAGGAAGTTACGACGATTTTGAGATTTGACTGAAGTGTTATGATGTTATTATTACGACGACGATGTGTATTATGTTGTTGAGGAATGTTTATTATGCTACGTATTTCTCACGATGAAATATTGAAGAAGTGTCGACGAATATGTATATGTATAATGAGGTAAGGAATAATGAGTAGTGTTTAGGGACTCTGATTTATGAAAAGGATGTTGGAAACCAAGAAACGTACTTTAAGAGTTATGAAATGTGTGTGTATATGCATGAATGTATCACAATGCCACTGAAAATTTTTTTGGACACTGTTATATTTATAGGGTTTTGTTTCTACAGATTTGCAACGCTAATTCTTGACCTGTGAAATATTTTTATATGAGACTACCACGGTAGCAGAATCTCCTGTCGTAAATATTTCCGTACGAAAGTTAAGTGACCACCTGCACGTAATGCGTCGCGGGCACCCAGCTGTGTCAGACGCCTGGAGAAAAAGCCATTATTGCGAGCCCTTTTCAGCGGCACAGGTAGCACAAAAAAAAAAAGGGGAGGCCATTATCCTTGGAAATATTCTTACATCTGCAAACCTGATAATGACAAGTGTCTTTCTACGAGAATTGAGAGCTACTGACTTACGAAATGCCACATAGCTATTGAATGAGGTTTTTATGCTTTGGTTTGCGTAATTGCTTATTTCATTTGACATCTGTTTTCCAGCTGTGTTGCAGCATTGGTTTCATAAAATAAAATTAAATGCATTTGCTAATGTGAACACTTTCTGTCAACAGATCTATTAAATAATTATTTTATGATCCACATTCTTTAAAAAAGGAGCACTTGGAAAGGAAAGAACAATAAGAAGGAACTAGTAACTGCATTCATAATTTTCTTTTCAAGTAATTGGTAACCTTTTGGTAGAATAACTTCTTGTGGTGCACCACTTTAATTACTTAGACATTAAGATGTGATTATACATTTGCCTTATCTGCATTGTTATCTTTAGTGTACTATTTTTTCTACTTGAGCTATGTCATGTTTCGATATAAGCTGCTGTTTGCCAGGCATAGTGCTACTGAACTTTAATTTGTGTTACTCTGCTAAGCCAGATTTATTTTTTTTTTTTTTGCTGCACAGTGTCCTATATTAGTTGTAATATTGCAATTGCTTTGGCATTTGTATTTTTGTCATTGATGTTTGTGTTAATTGTTTTGTGCTGCTGCATTGCCTCGTCCCTTAGTTTAGCATCTGAGCTCAGTAGATTTAAGTTAGATTAAGAGGGGGTAGACTATAGAAGAGAATGAGTTGCGATGAATTGGAAGAAATGCATTGAAAAGTTATACAAATAAAAAGGGTACAGAAAACAGGTTTAGGTAGGATTTTCTTGGAAATAAATGTTGAGGTAAGAAATGTGTGAACATATAAATACAGAAAGCATGCTTAGATAGAATTTTTTTGGGTGGAAACAAAGGATGAAATAAGAGGAAAGATATATGAAGTTTTGGGTTGGACTGCAGTACCACATGTTACACTGAAAACGAACCCTGTCCTTTCCCTTTTGTGTTATCCCACTATATGTTTGTGTACCCTTGTGTATTTGTTTTCTTCCTGTCTCTGTGTACAGTTTCATAGAATTTTTTTCTCTTTTAATATTAAGCTACATTCACTATGATGAGGAATACTGTTATCCTCAACTATAATTGGCATTAATAATATGTTATTTACTTTGTAAAGATATTAGACATTATTCATTCTGTTTAAATGCTCATGTGTGAAGGTGATGTTTCAAAAGTTCTTGTGATCTTTATGTATTTACTTATGTCATAATTCCTGTAACACTTATGTATATGTTATTTCGATTCTTTTGTAAAGCCCATATTACTACAAATGTTATCTGTATTATTATGTTTTTAATTATGTATTTTGTACCTTTGTAATTGTATTCTTATGTTATAAAATTGTAATTGTCACCAGTTCATGATATTATTAACTTGTAAGTTACATTTCACTGCACACGTTTCTGTTGGTCATAGTATATGGACAATGTGTGAGAAGTAGGGACTGTTAGTGTTTGCACGTGTGTTACTAATTCAGCAAGGGACTGGATAACAGCATTGCTGGTTCTAAGGACAATTCCAAAAACTTTGTGAATGCACAAGTGGTGGTTATGGACTTGCTATATTATTCGCAAGACTCTTCGATGGTGATTGTGCACCTGCACAGTCGCAACAGATCGCAACAGATGGCTGCTGGCCATCTCTACAAGGACTACAGTGGGTCTGCATCTATGATGACCCACCAATACCATTATTTCTACAAGGACTGCAGTGGGTCTGCACCTCTGGTGGCCCACCAATACCACAATCTCTACCAGGACTCCAGTGGGTCTGCTCTGTGATGACTTACCTACCAATATTCATCAAAACTTCGACTGACTCTGCAGTGGGTTTGCTCTGTTGTGGCCCATTACCTGTCAGCATGTCGAGAGTCAGCACTGACTTTCCGTTGGAAGGACAACACTACTTCTATGTGCATTTTCTTTTACTGCTCAGACTTTGAGAAAAACACCATTTTACTGTGATGAATAAGGACTGTCTTTATAGACTGTGAGAAAATTTTAGCTTTTGACCAACATAATATCAATAAGTGTGTGCATTTGATTTCTTTGTTATTGTAATTATGAAAAATTTTTTCAAATCTGTATTGGCCACTGCCCCATCCAATTTGTAAAAATTTTTGTGGGGAGCATGGGGGCTATGTAAGTAGGCTGTTTATGTTTTCTCTATGTAAGTAGGCTGTTTATGTTTTCTCTATGTAAGTAGGCTGTTTATGTTTTCTCTATGTAAGTAGGCTGTTTATGTTTTCTCTATCTAAGTAGGCTGTTTATGTTTTCTTATTGGCAACGTTACGTAGCGCTCAATATGAAAATCACTGGCTGTGCTGTGTGCAGTCTGTGGCTGCTTTGCATTGTTGTAATACTCGCCATTGTAGTGTTAGGCAGCTGGCTGTGAACAGCGCGTAGCGTTGCGCAGTTGGAGGTGAGCCGCCAGCAGTGGTGGATGTGGGGAGAGAGATGGCGGAGGTTTGCAGTTTGTCATGAACTGATATATATATATTATGATTTGTGATGATATTAAGGTAAATACATTGTTTGCTCTCTATTAATATCTTTCATTTGCTAACTACCCCTATCAGTAGTTAGTGCCTTCAGTAGTTTGAATCTTTTATTTAGCTGGCAGTAGTGGCGCTCGCTGTATTGCAGTAGCTTGAGCAGCGAAGATTTTTGTGAGGTAAGTGATTTGTGAAAGGTATAGTTTAATGTTTGTCAGGGCCATTCTTTAGTAGGGAGTTTTGAAAGTCAGATTGCGTTGCGCTAAAAATATTGTGTGTCAGTTTAAGGACAGTCATGTATAATTGTTCAAAGGGGACGTTTCAGTGGTCCGTAGATCTAACTAAATTTTCCTTCAAACATCCGCCTAGTAAGTAGGAGACCCGCGTTCAAATACCCGCTGTGGCACAATTTTAATTTATTTCTTCAACCTCTACCATTATCGTAGATAAAGTTGAAATTCATATGTGTCACGGAACATTTAATTACAAATACCAACCTCTAAACCAAAAAGAACTGAATGTACATTTTTACTGAACTGTATGAAATAAAATCGTCATAACTTCTGAACGGTTTGCGATAGGCCGTTGGAACTAGACGGTTGGCCGCGGGGCTTGAAGGGAATTAATGTGCTCATGCATCGTTTGGTTTAGCGATGAAACCCACTTTCATTTGGATGTGTTCGTCACTAAGCCAAATTGGCGCATTTGGGGGACTGAGAACCGGCATTTCGCGATCGAGAAGTCTCTTCACCCTTAACGGATGACTGTGTGGTGTGCAATGTCCAGTCACAGAATAATCGGTTGGATATTCCTTGATAGTACGGTGACTACCGAACGGTATGTGAAGGTTTTGGAAGATGATTTCATCACTATTATCCAAAGTGACCCTGATTTCGACAAGGTGTGGTTTTGTATTATCGCGAAATAGGGGAAATAGTGCCACGGACATGATACGTGAATTGGAGCGGCAATCATTGAAGGAAAGGCGTTTTTCGTTTCAATGGGACCTTCTCATGAAATTTCAATCACCTGTTTTCTCCTCCGATTGCGAAAACATCTGTCGGCACCCACCTACATGCGCAGAGACGGTCATCTCGGTAAGGTAAGAGAAATCAGGGCTCGCACAGAAAAATTTAAGAGCTCGCTTCTGCTGCACGCCGTTCGAGAGTGGAACGGTAGAGAGACATCTTGGATGTGGTTTATTGAACCCTCTGAAAGGCAGTTTATTGTGAACAGCACAGTAATCACGTAGATGTAGCTGAAGATGCAAGAGCTCGACCGCATCGAAGCAGGAGAGTGTTTGATGTCCTGGAGGAGCATTTTGGGGAGAGCATTCTGGCTCTGGGGTACCCAGAGGCCACTGGCATGGGGCTCGATTGGTCGCCATATTCTGCGGATCTGAACACATGCGGCTCCTTTCTGTGATGCTATATTAAAGAAAACGTGTACAGCAATAACCCCAAAACAATAATAGTTGGGCTGAAAACAGCCATTCAGAAGATCATTGACAGCATCGATGTTCCGACATGCAGAATTTCATTATTCGTCTGCGCCACATCATCGCCAATGTCAGGCGCATCGAACATGTCTTAACCTAAATCCTATAGTTCAATGATTGTCGCCCTGTACATCGTTCGTGAAATATAGAAACGAATGCGTCTGTTCTGAATTTTAAAGAAACAGGCACTCTTAATATTCGTCAATTACAGAGCCATCTACCACGAATCACAAATAATAGTTTTGAGGAAACCCTGTTAGGCATAGAATCCGCGTATGTAATAAAAATGGTGTGTGAGGTCAGTTGTCATTTGAAAATAAGAAGTTGATCCGTCCACGCAGAAGGGACGGTTAGAATGCGGCCAGCTGTAGTGGAGACACATGTCCCCTTTACTGAGACTAACTTTTCACCTTGAGCATTTTTTCCGTACGATGCCTCGTTTTCGAGATTAGTTGTCTCAGGTTAAAATAACACCCAGTAAATTACTTTCGATGTATCGATACATTCACAAATTTAAGGCAACATTGGAAGTGTTCTCATATTCGTCATCGCCATACTGGCCTATGACATGGTATGTGGTGCCATTGGTTACACATCTCGGTCACCTCTTGTTCGCACTGACGGCACTTTGAACAATGGACGTTACATTTCGCATGTGTTACGACCCGTGGCTCTACCTTTCATTCGATCCCTGCGAAACCCTACATTTCAGCAGGACAATGCACGACCGCATGTTGCAGGTCCGGTACGGGCCTTTCTGGATACAGAAAATGTTCGACTGCTGCCCTGGCCAGCACATTCTCCAGATCTCTCACCCATTGAAAAGTCTGGTCAATGGCGCCCGAGCAACTGGCTCGTCACAATACGCGAGTCACTACTCTTGATGAACTGTGGTATCGTGTTGAAGCTGCATGGGCAGCTGTACCTGTACACGCCATTCAAGCTCTGACTCAATGCCCAGGCGTCTCAAGGCCGTTATTACGGCCAGAAGTGGTTGCTCTGTGTACTGATTTCTGAGGATCTATGCACCCAAATTGCGTGAAACTGTAATCACATGTCAGTTCTAGTATAATACAGGGTGATTCAAAAAGAATACCACAACTTTAGGAATTTAAAACTCTGCAACGACAAAAGGCAGAGCTAAGCACTATCTGTCGGCGAATTAAGGGAGCTATAAAGTTTCATTTAGTTGTACATTTGTTCGCCATTTCAGCCAATAAAGTTTTTGGTCCCTTTTTCTTCGAAGGTGCTACTGTAACTGGACTACAGTATCTGTAGATGTTAGAGAATTGGCTGTTCCCTCAGCTCGAACAAGAAGCACAACAATTCATATTTCAGCAGGATGGAACGCCACCACATTGGCACTTATCTGTCCGTAACTACCTGAACGTCAACTACCCGAGGCGATGGATCGGCCGCCAGGCAGCCCGTGACAGAGCACTTCATCACTGGCCTCCAAGAAGCCCTGATCTTCCCCCTGCGATTTTTTCTTATGGGGATATGTAAAGGCTCAAAATGGCTCTGAGCACTATGGGACTCAACTGCTGAGGTCATTAGTCCCCTAGAACTTAGAACTAGTTAAACCTAACTAACCTAAGGAGATCACAAACATCCATGCCCGAGGCAGGATTCGAACCTGCGACCGTAGCGGTCTTGCGGTTCCAGACTGCAGCGCCTTTAACCGCACGGCCACTTCGGCCGGCGGATATGTAAAGGATATGGTGTTCCGGCCACCTCTCCCAGCCACCATTGATGATTTGAAACGAGAAATAACAGCAGCTATCCAAACTGTTACGCCTGATATGCTACAGAGAGTGTGGAACGAGTTGGAGTATCGGGTTGATATTGCTCGTGTGTCTGGAGGGGGCTATATTGAACCTCTCTGAACTTGTTTTTGAGTGAAAAAAAACCTTTTTAAATACTCTTTGTAATGATGTACGACAGAAGGTTATATTATGTTTCTTTCATTAAATACACATTTTTAAAGTTGTGGTATTCTTTTTGAATCACCCTGTATATTTGTCCAATGAATACCCGTTTATCGTCCGCATTTCTTCTTGGTGTAGCAATTTTAATGGCCAGTAGTTTATTATTACGATCTCGACTGCCGATTTGAGTCTGAGCATCGAAACATTACTATTTTATTTTCGATATACTGTCAAGATCGGCATTGTTAGGAAGACTTTAGGGAATTCCGGTAACTGTTTTTTTTTTAAATTTTGTTTTTAATTAGCGATCGGCGTGTCGCAGAGAGTCATTCTGGTCGGAGTGGTGAGTTGGGGCTGCGCCGCGCCCCTGCCGCGCGCGCGCGCGTCGCCGGGTGTCGCTGCACTGTGCAACTGGCGCGCCAGCTGCGGCCGTGGCGCCCGCAGCTGCGGCAGGCCGCCGCCACCACGCGGCTACGCCACGCGACCGGCAGCGGACGCCGGGTGCAGGCAGGCGACGCGCGGCGTCGCGTTCGCCGACGCAGACGCACGGGGCGGCCAGGCGCGCGCTGCCCGGTGTCTGCCGACTCGCAGCTGGTCGCCGCATATACACTCACACACACACACACCTGCCGTCGGCAGCCGCCTCTTCCGCCCTATACTCTCGACACGGCCCCTATGCCCCACTTCCTGAAACGAGCAGCAACCGCCTAAATGCGCTAACCCGACAAGCTGATATTGGTCGCCCCCTCAACAGAGCCCAGTGGTCGCTCTGGAGCGCTATAAGCTCTGTAGAACTGCCACCGGCCGATCGCACGGCCGTCGTGGGGCTCCTGTTCAGAACATACACTAATCACCCACAACATCACCTCTCTAATAGGTGGTATGTCTTCCACCTTTTGCACGGATAACAGCGCCGACGCACAGTGGCATGGAAGCAATGTGGCCATGGTAAGTCACTGGACCGATTTCGCACCGCATCTGCACGCACAAGTCAGCTAAACGTAAATATCCTGTGACCAGTTCCTCACGTCGGGTAGTCGTTCGCCGGGTCCAAGTCTTTCGATTTGACGCCACTTCTACATCTACATCTACATCCACACTCCGCAAACCACCTGACGGTGTGTGGCGGAGGGTACCTAGAGTACCTCTATCGGTTCTCCCGTGCGTTCCAGTCTCGTATTGCTCGTGGAAAGAAAGATTGTCGGTATGCCTCTGTGTCGGCTCTCTGATTTTGTCCTCATGGTCTCTCCGCGAGATATACGTGGGAGGGAGCAATATACTGCTTGACTCCTCGGTGAAGGTATGTTCTTGAAACTTCAACAACAGCCCGTACCGAGCTACTGAGCGTCTCTCTTGCAGAGTCTTCCACTGCAGTTTATCAAATGGTTCAAATGGCTCTGAGCACTATGGGACTTAACATCTATGGTCATCAGTCCCCCAGAACTTAGAACTACTTAAACCTAACTAACCTAAGGACATCACACAACACCCAGTCATCACGAGACAGAGAAAATCCCTGACCCTGCCGGGAATCGAACCCGGGAACCCGGGCGCGGGAAGCGAGAACGCTACCGCACGACCACGAGCTGCGGACTGCAGTTTATCTATCATCTCCGTAACGCTTTCGCGATTACTAAATGATTCTGTAACGAAGCGCGCTGCTCTCCGTTGGATCTTCGCTATCTCTTCTATTTACCCTATCTGGTACAGATCCCACACTGGTGAGCAGTATTCAAGCAGTGGGCGAACAAGTGTACTGTAACCTACTTCCTTTGTTTTCGGACTGCATTTCCTTAGGATTCTTCCAAAAATTCTCAGCCTGGCATCTGTTTTACCGACGATCAACTTTATACGATCATTGGATTTTAAATCAAATGGCTCTGAGCACTATGGGACTTAACTTCTGAGGTCCCCTAGAACTTAGAACTACTTAAACCTAACTAACCTAAGGACATCACACACATCCATGCCCGAGACAGGATTCGAACCTGCGACCGTAGCGATCGCGCGGTTGCAGACGGTAGCGCCTAGAACCGCTTGACCACACCGGCCGGCGCATTTTAAATCACTCCTAATCCCTACTCTCAGATAATTCACTGACTTAACTACTTCCAGTTGCTGAGCTGCTATATTGTAGCTAAATGATAGAGGATCTCAAAAATGTTTCAAATGGCTCTGAGCACTATGGGAATTAACTGCTGTGGTCATAAGTCCCCCAGAACTTAGAACTACTTAAACCTAACTAACCTAAGGACATCACACACATCCATGCCCGAGGCAGGATTCGAACCTGCGACCGTAGCGGTCGTGCGGTTCCAGACTGCAGCGCCTAGAACCGCTCGGCCACTCCGGCCGGCGATAGAGGATCTTTCTTTCTGTGTATTCGCAGCACATTACACTTGTCTACATTGATCTTCAATTCCCATTCCCTGCACCATGCGTCAATTCGCTGCAGATCCTCCTGCATTTCAGTACAATTTTCCATTGTTACAACCTCTCGACATACCACAGCATCATCCCCAAAAAACCTCAGTAAACTTCCGATGTTATCGACAAGGTCATTTTTTGTATATTGTGAATAGCAACGGTTCTACGACACTCTCCTGCGGCACACCTGAAATCACGCTTACTTCGGAGGACTTGTCTCCATTGAGAATGACATGCTGCGTTCTGTTATCTAGGAACTCTTCAATCCAATCACGCAATTGGTCAGATAGTCCATATGCTCTTACTTTGTTCATTAAACGACTGTGGGGAACTGTTTCGAAAGCCTTGTGGAAGTCAAGAAACACGGCACCTACCTGGGAACCCGTGCCTATGGCCCCCTGAGTCTCGTGGACAAATAGCGCGAGCTGGGTTTCACACGATCGTCTTTTTCGAAACCCATGTGATTCCTACAGAGTAGATTTCTAGTCTCCTGAAAAGTCATTATACTCGAACTTAATACGTGTTCCAAAATACTGCAACTGATCGACGTTAGAGATATAGGTCTATAGTTCTGCACATCTGTTCGACGTGCCTTCTTGAAAACGGGGATGTCCTGTGCCCTTTTCCAATCCTTTGGAACGCTACGCTCTTCTAGAGACCTCCATTAATCAGCCACAACATTATGATCGCCTCTCTTATAGTTGGTATGTCCTCCACCTTTGGCACGGATAACAGCGCCGACACGCAGTGGCAGGGAGGCAATGTGGCCTTGGTAAGTCACTGGAGCGATTTCGCACCCCATCTGCACGCATCAGCTAAATATAATGTCGTGTGACTAGGTCCTCACGTCAGGTAGACCGTTCGCCGGGTGCAAGTCTTTCGATTTGGTGCCGCTTCGGCGACTTACTTGTCGATGGGGATGAGTCCCTGAGCGGAGAAGCCTCAACACGGTTGTACCACTTTCACCAAAGGATCTCTTAGTTGGAAGACGCACGTCAGTGCTCTGCGTTGCAACATCAGTTTTATCTTGCACACCTTGTACTTGGTCTTCCATGTTCGATGCAAGCGCTTTGTCCAGCGTTGCAGCGGAATAAATAATGTTTCAACGGAGGCTGTGGGCAGTACATATTCTTCATCCTACTGCTCAAAAATTGTGGTATGTAATGTTTCGCTTTTAACTAAGAAGGAACTAAAGAAATTAGCGTCGGCTGAGCAAAGAAGTCCGAAAAAGTCGTTGCGCCATTTAGCACTTCAGACAAGTGTCGGTAGCATCGGTTCCCATGGTTACGCATTACCGTAGCTGGCCATTAGCGATACTTCACCTTTCATGGTGATTAGGACAACACAACACCCAGTAAACGAGCGGAGAAAATCTCCAACGCAGCCGGGAAACAAGTCAGCTAATTCTTACATATTTCGGGTTAAGGGCCAATGAGCTCTGACGGCACGTTCAGTCACATCCCAGCTCTGTTTGATTTGGTTCCGATCTGCCGAACTGGGCAGCCAGCACATCAACTGGAATTCCCCCCCCCCCTTTTTTTTCTTTTTAAAGCGTGTGACGTGGGCCTCCGGTCGAATAGGCCGCTCGCCTGGTGCAAGTCTTTCGATTTGACGCCACTTCGGTGACTTGCGCGTCTATGGGGATGAAATGATGATGATTATGACAACACAGCACCCAGTCCCTGTGCGGAGAAAATCTCTGACCAGGCCGGGAGTCGAACGCGGGCCCTTAGGATTGACAGTCTGTCGCGCTGACCACTCACCTACCGGGGGCGGACAATTCCCCACTGTGTTCCTCGAACCATCCCATCACACTGCTGGCGTTGTGACATGGCGCACTACCTTGTTGAAAAATACTACTGCCGAGGGAAACCTGATCTTCACGGAGGGGTGTACGCGGACTACAACCGGTGTAAGATACTCCTTGGCCGTCATGGTACCTTGCCGGAGCTTTACTGGACCCATGGAGGTCCACGTAAATGTTCTTCAAAAGTATAATGGAGCGGCCGCCACCTTGTGTCTGTCGCACAGTACAGGTGTCAAGGAGCTGTTCCCCTGGAAGACCACGGATTCAAAAAATGGTTCAAATGGCTCTGAGCACTATGCGACTTAACTTCTGACGTCATCAGTCCCCTAGAACTTAGAACTACTGAAACCCAACTAGCCTAAGGACATCACACACATCCATGCACGAGGCAGGATTCGAACCTGCGACCGTAGCGGTCGCGCGGTTCCGGACTGAAGCGCCTAGAACCGCTCGGCCACCAGGCCGGTTAGACGACAAATAACATCGGAAGATTATTGACCCTTTTGCAGATGATGTTGTAGTATATCGAGAGGTTGTAACAATGGAAAACTGTACTGAAATGCAGGAGGATCGGCAACGGATTGACACATGGTGCAGGGAATGGCAACTGAATCTCAATGTAGACGAGTGTAATGTGCTGCGAATACATAGAAAGAAAGATCCTTTATCATTTAGCTACAATATAGCAGGTCAGCAACTGGAAGCAGTTAATTCCACAAATTATCTGGGAGTAGGCATTAGGAGTGATTTAAAATACAATGACTATATAAAATTAATCGTCGATATCTACATCTACATCTACATTTATACTCCGCAAGCCACCCAACGGTGTGTGGCGGAGGGCACTTTACGTGCCACTGTCATTACCTCACTTTCCTGTTCCAGTCGCGTATGTTTCGCGGGAAGAACGACTGTCGGAAAGCCTCCGTGCGCGCTCGAAACTCTCTAATTTTACATTCGTGATCTCCTCGGGAGGTATAAGTAGGGGGAAGCAATATATTCGATGCCTCATCCAGAAACGCACCCTCTCGAAACCTGGCGAGCAAGCTGTACCGCGATGCAGAGCGCCTCTCTTGCAGAGTCTGCCACTTGAGTTTGTTAAACATCTCCGTAACGCTATCACGGTTACCAAATAACCCTGTGACGAAACGCGCCGCTCTTCTTTGGATCTTCTCTATCTCCTCCGTCAACCCGATCTGGTACGGATCCCACAAATGGTTCAAATGGCTCTGAGCACTATGGGACTCAACTGCTGAGGTCATTAGTCCCCTAGAACTTAGTACTAGTTAAACCTAACTAACCTAAGGACATCAGAAACATCCATGCCCGAGGCAGGATTCGAACCTGCGACCGTAGCGGTCTTGCGGTTCTAGACTGCAGCTCCTTTAACCGCACGGCCACTTCGGGCTGCTGGATCCCACACTGATGAGCAATGCTCAAGTATAGGTCGAACGAGTGTTTTGTAAGCCACCTTCTTTGTTGATGGACTACATTTTCTAAGGACTCTCCCAATGAATCTCAACCTGGTACCCGCCATACCAACAATTAATTTTATATGATCATTCCACATCAAATCGTTCCGCACGCATACTCCCAGATATTTTACAGAAGTAACTGCTACCAGTGTTTGTTCCGCTATCATATAATCATACAATAAAGGATCCTTCTTTCTATGTATTCGCAATACATTACATTTGTCTATGTTAAGGGTCAGTTGCCACTCCCTGCACCAAGTGTCTATCCGCTGCAGATCTTCCTGCATTTCGCTACAATTTTCTAATGCTGCAACTTCTCTGTATACTACAGCATCATCCGCGAAAAGCCGCATGGGACTTCCGACACTATCTACTAGGTCATTTATATATATTGTGAAAAGAAATGGTCCCATAACACTCCCCTGTGGTACGCCAGAGGTTACTTTAACGTCTGTAGACGTCTCTCCATTGGTAACAACATGCTGTGTTCTGTTTGCTAACAACTCTTCAATCCAGCCACACAGCTGGTCTGATATTCCGTAGGCTCTTACTTTGTTTATCAGGCGACAGTGCGGAACTGTATCGAACACCTTCCGGAAGTCAAGAAAAATAGCATCTACCTGGGAGCCTGTATCTAATATTTTCTGGGTCTCATGAACAAATAAAGCGAGTTGGGTCTCACACGATCGCTGTTTCCGGAATCCATGTTGATTCCTACCTAGTAGATTCTGGGTTTCCAAAAACGACATGATACTCGAGCAAAAAACATGTTCTAAAATTCTACAACAGATCAACGTCCGAGATATAGGTCTACAGTTTTGCGCATCTGCTCGACGACCCTTCTTGAAGACTGGGACTACCTGTGCTCTCTTCCAATCAGTTGGAACCTTCTGTTTCTCTAGAGACTTGCGGTACACGGCTGTTAGAAGGGGAGCAAGTTCTTTCGCGTACTCTGTGTATAATCGAATTGGTATCCCGTCAAGTCCAGTGGACTTTCCTCTGTTGAGTAATTCCAGTTGCTTTTCTATTCCTTGGACACTTATTTCGATGTCAGTCATTTTTTCGTTTGTGCGAGGATTTAGAGAAGGAACTGCAGTGCGGTCTTCCTCTGTGAAACAGCTTTGGAAAAAGGTGTTTAGTATTTCAGCTTTACGCGTGTCATCCTCTGTTTCAATGCCATCATCATCCCGGAGTGTCTGGTTATGCTGTTTCGAGCCAATTACTGATTTAACGTAAGACCAGAACTTCCTACGATTTTCTGTCAAGTCGGTACATAGAATTTTACTTTCGAATTCACTGAATGCTTCACGCATAGCCCTCCTTACGCTAACTTTGACATCGTTTAGCTTCTGTTTGTCTGAGAGGTTTTGGCTGCGTTTAAACTTAGAGTGAAGCTCTCTTTGCTTTCGCGGTAGTTTCCTAACTTTGTTGTTGTACCACGGTGGGTTTTTCCCGTCCCTCACAGTTTTACTCGGCACGTACCTGTCTAAAATGCATTTTACGATTGCCTTGAACTTTTTCCATAAACACTCAACATTGTCAGTGTCGGAACAGAAATTTTCGTTTTGATCTGTTAGGTAGTCTGAAATCTGCCTTCTATTACTCTTGCTAAACAGATAAAGCAGATTCCAGACTGAGATCCATTGGAAGAATCCTTAGGAAATGCAGTCCGAAAACAAAGGAAGTAGGTTACAGTACAGTTGTTCGCCCACTGCTTGAATACTGCTCACCGGTGTGGGATCCGTACCAGATAGGGTTGATAGAAGAGATAGAGAAGATCCAACGGAGAGCAGCGCGCTTCGTTACAGGATCATTTAGTAATCGAGAAAACGTTACGGACATGATGGATAAACTCCAGTGGAAGATTCTGCAAGAGAGACGCTCAGTAGCTCGGTACGGGGTTTTGTTGAAGTTTCGAGAACATACCTTCACCGAGGAGTCAGGCAGTATATTGCTCCCTCCAATTTATATCTCGCGAAGAGACCATGAGGATAAAATCAGAGAGATTAGAGCCCACACAGAGGCATACCGACAATCTTTCTATCCGTGAACAATACGAGACTGGAATAGAAGGGAGAATCGATAGAGGTACTCAAGGTACCATCCGCCACACACCGTCAGGTGGCTTGCGGAGTATGGACGCAGGTTTAGATGTAGATTCACTCCCTACCATCGGCATTTATGAAGATGTATCGGGATTCACCAGTCCTTGCAACGCTCTGACAATGCGCCGACGTGTAGCGCCGCTGGTTACGTGCCCATCCATATCAGTCGTACCTGCCGATGTAGTGGCACACGTCTGGGTCATCGGCTATGGAAGCCCATCGTTACAAATATTCGGTGCACTGTGTGCTCAGACACACGTGTACTCTGCCCAGCATTAAAGTGTGATGTTCGTTCCGCCACAGTTCGCCTCGTGTCCTGTTTTACCAGTCTGCCCAGTCCACGACGTCTGACGTGTCCAATGAAATGCGGCTGCCCAACCGAACGACGTCTGAACGTGGTTTCATCTTGGTTTCGCCACGTGTTGAAGACACTCACCCCGACACTCCTCGAACACCCGACCAGTCGTGCATTTTCCGAAATGATTGTGCCGAGCCCCCGGCCATCACAGTCCGCCCTCGGCCAAACTCAGATGGATCGCGCGCCTTCCCCATTATATTTCACACGGACAGCACGCTCACTGACACCACATGCGCCGTGTGTGTGCCTGACCAGCAGTCATTTCTCGCCAGGTGACGCTGCTATCGCCTGGACGGGTTTATATCGATAGCATAATGCTCTGGCTGATCAGTGTACGCGAGCATTGTATCAAAATATAAGCGAAATCTATTACAAGATTTTAAACATAGCTGCAGCAGCAACTGTTGAAATTCTTCACGATAATGGATGACAGCCAAAAACAGTTGCAGGTAGACCCATTAAGGTTAGGTATAAAGAACACATGTTAGGTAAAAATGGGGAAAACGTACATAATTCCACGTTTGCTGAACATCTATGGCTCTTACAGCATACGCCACGTGAACTGGGCGACGTAGAGTTGCTTCATGAAGCTAATAAAGGTTACAAACTGGACTTGCTCGAAGAATTAGAGATTATCAAGCATCTGTCTCTAAAAGATGGTTTTGTTCTTAATGAACAGGTGCAGCTTAGAAACAAAAATTTTTTAGATAGTTTCAAACCCCTCCTTGCCTTAATATAATATAGTCTGGCTGACTAGAAGTTAGTTTTCTTGCTTGTTGATGCTGGTGAAATGCGCTTTTCTTGTCGTGTTGGGATTTTACGTATCTATTTTTGATGTTTGTTGTTTGTGATTTTAGATGTGTATGTGTGGTTAATCGACTAGTATGTTTTTATTCACAACGACAGATGGTTTCGTTTTATTATAACATTTTGGTTGTTTTCGCTAGTATGTATTTCAACGCCTACTTTACGCGAGATTCTCGCGCATTAGACTAGTGCCCTCTCTCGTTAGATGTTCCATAGCGCAAGCTTTATCTGTTTGACACTAGGACACAGGTAAATCGTTTCTATATTTTATATTTTACATAAATGTTTTTAAATGGTCTGATATGTTTTATTTATTAAGACAGAAAGTTTGAATTAACACAACTTTTAATAATTTTTGATGCGCTTATGTATGTATTCATGGATTTTAATATGCGTGAGTGTCTGGCACATACAAGTGCCCTCTCTCGGCGAAACCATCTGCCCTAGTGCTTCCACACTCTTGTCTCGATAGTTCATAGGCGAAGTAATGGTGCTAAGCTATTCGCTTTGACCCTGTGCCTATAGTCATGTTGTACAAATGGAGAAGAGGTCTTAATTATTGACGACGCCTTTGGCACAATTGTTTTATTAATCTCCATTGCATGATGTAATTTTAGTATGTAACTAAAGATTTTATGCCTGTATTACTCTGGTAATTTCACTATTACTTAAGCTTTTGTGTTTCTCACTTCCGACGCATTCGAGGGTTGGATTCCCTCACTTCTTCGTCGAAGAGTTTCACTGCCTGGGCTACTCTCAGGGTGCACCCTCGACGTGGAAGATCCCCACCCTTGCCTTGCCGTCTGCTCGTCGTCAGTACTGCTCGCCGCCGCCGCCGCCGCCTGGTCGCCGCCTGCCGGTGCTCGCCGCCGCCGCCTGCCGGTGCTCGCCGCCGCCGCCGCCGTCGTCGTTTGGTTGCCGCCTGCCGGTCCTCACCGCCGCCGCCGTTCGGTCGCCGCCGCCGCCTGGTCGCCGCCTGCCGGTGCTCGCCGCCTGCCGCCGCCGCCGCCGCCGCCGTCTGGTCGCCGCCGCCGCCGCCGTCTGGTCGCCGCCGCCGCCCTTCTCGCGCGCCGCCACCATGTCCCAACCCACCACCACTACCACTATCATTTTCACCTCTCCCTCCGCTGCTCCAACCACCATCACATGGAGCTCATCCTCCACCCCACTTCCCGTCCTTCCTTCTCTCCCTGTCCACCCCACCCCTGCGCCACTTTCGGCTGTATCCACCCTCAACTCCTCTTCCCCTATCACTGTCGCCCCATCGACAGCTACTGACTTTCCGCCGCTCCCCGCACCGCCTCCGACAGGCTCCAAGCCAGCACGGATCTCTGCTCGACGTTCCACAGTCTCAGTGACACCCACGCCCCCACCGTCTGCTTCTTCCGCTGCTCAGGGTGGTCCTGCCCCCCGCCATCTCCCCCTGCAACCCGTCCCCCTGCCCCCTCCCCACCCAGTGGTGTCCACGAAACCTTCCAAGCGCCCGAATGCTGACCCTTCCCCCGAAGTCTCCTCCAAAAAAACCCCCAATCCCCGTGACCCACCCACTCCCATGGACGCGGCCCCGACCCCCACCCCCGCCACGCCTGCCACCCACACCTTTGTCCTCTCCAATCCTGACCCTCAATTCCTTGATGCCCGCTCCCTCACTCTCGCCATCCGGAAATACTGCCCCAATGCTCCCATCTCCCAACTGATTCCTCGCAAGGACTCGGTCCTCATAAAATCCCCCAATGCTTCCTTCCACACCGACCTCCTCTCCCGCATCCCTCGTATCCAATTTGGCCAACGTGCAACCCTCACCCCCTACCACACCCCGTCCTCTCCCCGTCAGCCTCAACCTCCCCGACGTCCGCCGACCTTCACCGCTGTGATCACGAAGCTTAGCCCCGTGATCACGGAGGCTGAGGTGTTGGCGGAACTCAACTCCCGGCCCGACATCGAAATCCGCTCGGCCCGTCGCATCTTCAATGATGCCGGGCCGACTTTTCTCATGCGGATATTCACTGAATCCTCCTCCTCCATTGACCGCCTCCTCACCGAGGGAGCCCTCATCTACAATCAGCGCCATAAGGTGGACCCCTCCCGTTCCCCTGTCCAATCCTACCGCTGCCAACGCTGTCTCACCTACAATGACCACGTTACCTCTGCCTGCAAGAACCCCCCTACTTGTCCCCACTGCAAGGCCTCCCACTTCCTCAAGCATTGCCCCAACCTCACCTCTCCCCCCTCCTGCAACACTTGTAATGAACCACATCCTACCTACTCCTCGAAGTGTAAAGCGAAACCTCCACCAGTAACCCCTGAGCTCACCGTCCCTGTCCGTCCTGTTGATGACCCCATCCACCCCAACAACTCGCTCCGCCCTCCCCCTACTGCTGAGGACATCATCCGTTTCACCACCATTGTGCTCCAAAACATCCACCCCTTCCAGCGCTCCCACACTCTTTGCCAAATCGCCCTCGCTGCCCGTTCCATCTTCCATCTTACCACCTATGCCACTTACTCCCACAACCAGGCCCACTTCACCTTCACCCCCCTCACCACCCTCGTCTAACTCTCCACTCCCATGGTACAACAACCGTACCGTATCCTGTACCACAACATTCGCTCCCTGCCCACCCACAAACTCCTCTTCCTCCACACCCTACGTCAGCACCGCGTGGATGCCTTCGTCCTCAATGAAACCTTCCTTCAGCCCCGTATCTCCGTCTCCACTGCCCCTTACACCCTACATCGTACCGATAACCCGTACCCTCTGGCACGTGGCGGAGTTGCTATAGGCCACCTCAAGCACCTCCCTGTCCGGCCCCAACCTCTCCTTAACAATCCTGCCGAGCATCTCACCCTCAGCCTCTTCTTCCCCGCCCTTACCATCACCTGTGCCACCATTTATGTCCGCCCTCGCACCCCCATCCCGTATGATTTCCTGGCCCACATTGACCGCACCTTCTCCACCTACGTGATTGCCGCCGACCTCAATATCCACAGCCGCGATCCTGCCGACCTCCGGCGGTGGCATCAGTTTCTCACCACTCTCCAGGGAGACCTGGTTCCCCTGCCCCAGCACACCCGGCCCGAATCCAACACCACTCCTGATGTAGTCCTTGCCTCTCCCAACCTCCTTGGGCGCATCACCGCGGATGTCCTTGACCTCATTGGCAGTGACCATGCTCCTGTCCTCCTCACTATCTCTAACGGTCGCCATCCCCGCCACGCTCCTCGCCCTGACGTCCCTCCTAAACTTGTCCATGATTACTCCCGTGCCAACTGGGATGCCTACCGGGATTCCATTCACACCCAGGTTGACAGCCACGTCCTTACCCTCCAGTCTCCTGATGACATCTCTCGCACTGCTGCCTTCCTGCACCAGACCTTGTCTGACGCCGTCGCCACCCATATCCCCACCAAAGCCGTCCACCCTCACCGCCCCGCCCTGCCTCCACAGGCCGTCCTTCTCCTTCGGGAGTCCCGCCGCCTCTACCGCTCTTTTCTCCGCACTCGTGACCGGGATACACTTACCCGCCACCGGCAATTACAGCGACACATCCGCAACCTGCTTGTTGCGAAGAAACGCCGAGCCTGGCGCCAGACATGTACCCACCTCAACACCACGCTCCCCATCAACTCTTCCAAGTATTGGTCTGCTTTCCACCGCCTTACTGGGAACCGCCCCACCCCCCAGTACCCTCTCCTCCTTAATGACCGTCCCTTTCCTGACAACCCCAGTAAGGCCAACCACTTTGCCTCCCACCTCTCTGATGTTTTTTCCATCCCAGATGATCCCCACTTTGATTATTCCCTCTTCCCTGATGTCATGGACCGTACAAATACCTCTGTTCCTCCCCTTGCTCCTAGCTTCCAGTACTTGGGCCACACCCCACCATCTGCACTTAACACTCCCATCACTACACAGGACATCAGCCTCACACTCCGCGCTAAACGCAACACTGCTCCCGGCCACGACTGCGTTACCTACCGCCACCTCAAACACTGCCCTCCCTCCTTCCTTTCCCTCCTTGCCGCCCTCTACAATGTCATCCTTGCCACTGGCTTCTATCCCGACCTGTGGAAAACCTCCCGTATCCTGATGTTCTCCAAACCCAATAAGCCTCCATCTGATGCCTCTTCCTATCGTCCTATCTGTCTCACGTCGGTGTTCAGCAAGCTCTTGGAATCCATCCTTTCCCGGTGCATCCATCTCCACCTCCACCAAAACCACCTCCTCCCAAACACCCAATGTGGCTTTCGACCTTCCTTCTCTGCTGATGACCAACTCCTCCGCCTCACTCATCTCCTCTCCCTCCAGCTTAACTCCCATCGCTCCGCCATTTTTGTCTCACTTGACCTTGAAAAGGCCTACGACCGTGTCTGGCATCCCGGTCTCCTGTTTAAACTCCAAACCTACGCCCTTCCTATCAACTACATCCGTCTGGTGGCCTCCTTCCTCTCCCGCCGCCCCTCCTACGTTACCATCCATCATGCCAATTCCCGCACCTTCTACCCCTCTGCCGGTGTGCCCCAGGGCTCTGTCCTCTCCCCTCTCCTCTACCTCCTGTACACAGCAGATATGCCCCAACCCCCCCCTCCAGTGCACCTCTTGCAATATGCTGATGACACCGCATTCCTCGCCCTCGCTCCTACCCTCCAACGGTCCCAACGCCTTCTCCAGAATCACCTTGACCTTTTTGCTGCATGGTGTAACCAATGGCTCCTGAAACTCAATCCTTCCAAGACCCAGGCAATCATCGTAGGTCGTACCACTCGCTCCTTCCGGCTCCTGGATTTCTCCCTTACTGTCTGCGCACGTCCTGTCCGTCTCACCCCCACCCTCGCCTACCTTGGCCTCACCATTGACCGTCACCTCACCTGGATCCCTCATCTCCGATCCATCCAATCCAAAGCCCACAACCGCCTCCGCCTCCTCAAACTCCTCTCTGGCCGGACATGGGGGTTGCACCCCTGTACCATCCTCCACACCTACAAATCCTTAATCCGTCCCATCCTCTGTTATGCCAGTCCTGCCTGGATATCTGCCCCCCCCAAATTCTATCAGTCCCTCCAGATCCTTGAGCGTCATGCACTCCGCCTCGCCTTCCGTATCCGCCTCCCGTCCCCCACGCGGCTCCTCTATGATCTCATTCCTTTCCCCCATCTGCTCCTCTTCCTCGAACATATCCGCATCCTCTACACCTCCCGCCGTCTTGAACCCCCTCACCCCCTGGTTGCTCCTCTCCTCTCCCATCCTCGCCCCCTGCCCCGTCTTCACCGTTGTGTCCCCCCTACCCTCCATCTCTACACCCTCCATCTCCTTTCCCAAGGTGGCTTCCGTCAACTCCCCCTCCCGGATGATGCCCTCTCTCCCTCCATTTATCCTTCCTATCAACTCTGATCCTCCCTCCCCCTCCTTTCCTCTGTCCTTTCCCTGGGCTCCCTCTTCCCCCCCCTTCCGTCCTGTTTCCTCCCCACTACACCTCTCCCTACCTCCCTTCTCCCCCCCAGTCCTTTTGTATTCCCCTCCTCTGCCTACCCACCTCCCTGTCGCGTCTGCCCCCACCCCTCTTATGGGTCCTCATCCTCCATCAGCTCCTTTCCCGGTTCCCCCCCCCCTTCGCTTTTACTCTCCTTTCCCCCCTTTTTGTTTTCCCATCTCCTGCTCAGTTTCCCCCCACCTGCTCTCGACTGTGGTGTCACCTTTGCCGACTTTTTCGTGCTGTGTTCTAGTGACTATTCAGTGTTGTGTTGCGAACAGAAACCATGCTGTCGCTGGGTGTGCGTTTTATATACTTTGCGAACAGAATCCAGACTGTCGCTGTGTTTTTTTAATTGTCTATTGTTTCCCCTGTCTGCTCCGTATGTATTTTTTTTTATTCGCTTCATCATCCCTCTGTTGTTTGTTTTCATTTCCCCATTTTCTTTTCACCTTGTTACTCAATGAGTCCCCGATTTTATCGCCTGTTTTTTTATTATTTATTCTCCTGCTCTTTGTCAGAAAACCTGTAGGCTGCAGAGCGGCGTCCTAAGCTGCTGCCAGCCCGCCCCCTTCGGGGGGAATTGAAATTCAATAAAGGAAAAAAAAAAAAAAAAAAAATCACTTCCGATGCTAAGGCTTTTCTAATGAAAGTGTCTTCTTGTTTAGGATTTTTTACTTCTGATGAAGGTATATTTATATGTACCGAAACCTTTGTCAAGAATTTTAATAAAATTTTTTATCCTGCAACTGTTTTTGGCTGTCATCCATTATTGTGACGAAAGCTATTAATGATTTGCCGTTTCATCATCTCAGTGCCGTGATTCTAGCAAAGCGAAAAATTGAGTTTCGGAGCAGGAAAACATAGATACTTTGCCACTTATCTGGTTGAGTCCATCGTGTCGAATAGAGATACATACATTCAGCTGTTCATTACGTTCACTGCAGAAATCCTGGACTATGGCTATGTTGGCTGCCGGCTGAAAGTCAAAGTAAACAAATAAGAAAGTCCTGGACTGTTTCATATCCTTATCTGTTTGCAAGAATATTGCTTAGTGGAAAGACTCGAAACAAGAGTATCTGTTTTTTAAAGATCTTCATGTATACACACAACCCAAACTCAAATCAACAACAACACCCCTACTCACTCACTCACGAGCTTACTTAGTCACAATACTACTGCCAGTACTACTCCCCCACAGTCGTAGCTGCCATCACTTACATCATACTACGACAATGTAATTAATCTTAGGTATTTACAGGTTCAGTACACAGTATTAATGTTCCACAATACCATTTATTTAACAGTTCTTAAGAAAAAATGCTCAAATGTGTATGAAATCTTATGGGATTTAACTGCTAAGGTCATCAGTCCCTAAGTTTACACACTTCTTAACCTAAATTATCCCAAGGACAAACACACACATCCATGCCCGAGGGAGGACTCGAACCTCCGCCGGGACCAGCCGCACAGTCCGTGACTACTGCGCCTCAGACCGCACGGCTAATCCCGCGCGGCGGTTCGTAAGAACCGGCTTTCGTTTGCTTAGTTCATCGTCAGATATCTTAACACTAAACGGATAGTCCACAAAACTTTAGCTGCAGTTCATAGCTGTACAAAAGTTGTACGCAGATACGTGACATTTTATGACTATACCGACACAAAACACAACGTAATTTTTGTATTAGCAGAAGAGCCAACACCGTTCTACGAGTTGAGGCCGAAATGCATGCGTTTTAGCTCACGCAGGCTGGCTTGAGGAGGGAAGAATTATACTGACGTGAGGTCTGGAACATGACAAGGAATGAGAATTCAGAAAGCGGACGTAATTAGTTTGATACTTAACTTTAATCCATTAACGATGAACGTCGCTCTTGACGTTACATGATTCACAATATTATCTGTTCAGAATACATTCCTGAAGTAATTATAGTAACTGAATATGGCGCCTTGCTAGGTCGTAGCAAGTGACGTAGCTGAAGGCTATGCTAAACTGTCGTCTCTGCAAATGAAAGAGTATGTAGACAGTGAACTATCGCTAGCAAAGTCGGTTGTACAACTGGGGCGAGTGCTGGAAGTCTCTCTAGATTAGACCTGCCGTGTGGCGGCGCTCGGTCTGCAATCACTGATAGTGGCAACACGCGGGTCCGACGTATACTAGCGGCCGATTTAAAGGCTACCACCTAGCAAGTGTGGTGTCTGGTGGTGACACCACAGTAATGTAATACCAAAACAAAACTACGTGAATGTATTAAGCTCAATATGTTGTACAAGTGAGTAGCGTATCTCGCAGCCGCGTTATGCTCGAATTACGACTACTTAAAACTAAAAACAACAGCGAAATACGTGATTCACTTGTACAACGTATTGAGCTCATGGATTCGTATAGTATCCTTTGGATATTACATAATGTTTGTGTTTTATATCGATATGGTAATTAAATGTCACGTATTTCTCTACAACAACTTTTGTACAGCGGTGAACTCTCGCTGAAGTTGTGTGGATTATCTGTTTAGACGGCCTAAGAAGCCGAAATCTGCTTAATAATGAACTATTAAATAAATGTTATTGTGGAACGTTATAACTGTGTGTTCAAGCTCTTAATATGTTCCTCCAAGAACCGACGGAATATTCCACAAATCTTAGGTATTATTAGAAACAGTATTCTTAGCAATTTACAAAAAGGTAAAACCAGCATAAAATAATTTAAGGCTGACAAGATGCAAAGGAGGAAACAAAAACATATTTTTCATAGTTGGTTTCGTATCACAGGGACTCTTTCCACAGCAAATGTTACATTATTTTACAGTAAATGTATTTCCATTATAATTATATCAATGTTTCATTTGCTTACTAGCATAGTAGCTCCATTTATCAATCCTAATCAACATGCACATAGTATACTATCTCACCTTGTATTTAAAACCAGTAATTAAATAAAAAAAATGTTCAAATTTATGAAATCGTATGGGACTTAACTGCTAAGGTCATCAGTCCCGCCGGCCGGAGTGGCCGAGAGGTTCTGGGCGCTTCAGTCTGGAACCGCGCGACCACTACGGTCGGAGGTTCGAATCCTGCCTCGGGCATGGATGTGTGATGTCCTTAGGTTAGTTAGGTTTAAGTAGTTCTAAGTTCTAGGCAGGGGAATGATAACCTCAGCTGTTAAGTCCCATAGTGCTCAGAGCCATTTGAACCTTTTTTTTTCATCAGTCCCTAAGCTTACACACTACTTAACCTAAATTATTCTAAGGACAGACACACACACCCATGTCCGAGGGAGCACTCGAACCTCCGCCGGGACTAGCCACACAGTCCATGACTGCAGCGCCGCAGACCGCTCGCCTAATCCCGCGCGGCTAAGTAAATCAAATTTACATGATGAACAATAAGGCTTGAAGAAATTTCTGTCTAAGTATTTTCTATATAGGTTCAAATATCGTTAAGCAATAATTAGTGTAAACTGAAAGTCAATGTGTGACCGAATAAATATCACAGTGCAATAAAATTGCAGTGCATCGGGTTGTTCATAAATCAGATGTATCATACACTACAATAGGAGAAACTCCGTCTCTTATATCACACCAGCCAACGCTGACGTAATTCGTTGTAGTATAATAGTAACAATCTCGTGTGGGTCAATGTGGTGGTGTAAATCACCCAACAGGTCTCCTCTTGACCGACTTGCCTGTTCCTAGGCTACCCCAATTGTTCAACTGGGCCTAACAGATCTACAGTTTAGTAAGGAATCCGTACTATGTGTCTTTTCTGGCGACTCCTCCCTTCGTTGATAGGTGAGGGAGACTGAAGAATCCGTGGTCTGACTGGGATTCGACCCCGGTTTCCAGTCACTCACTTTATCTCTGGACAATCAGGCCCCACAGTGAGAGTAGTAAAGCGGTGCATACTTGCCACTCGTTTACATGGATCATCGCGGTAGCATGGGTCGAGGTGTCGACGTGATACCATGGCAGGAAGCAGCTCATACTTTTGGACGTGACCACGACCACACCATGATTGAATTCGCCCCATGTGTTGGTGTACCACGCAGATTATCCAGTGCGTCTGTAAGGGATACATTGATGAGCCAAAACACTATGACCACTGCCCACCTTGACTTTGGATGCCGTCTGATGGCGTTGCGGGCACATGATGCGGTAGAAAAAGTACGTAATCGGAGCAGACACGGACGGGGGATCATTCTAGCGAAGATATGGGCTGCAAATGGGGAAATCCACGAAGATAAACGACTCTGACAAAGGGTAGATTATTCTTAAGCACAGCCTGTGAACTAATATCTCGAAAACGGCGAATTTGGTAGAATGTTCACGTGCTACTGTCGTCTTGCAGAAGATATAGAAGGACAGTGAAACTACCATAGGCTCTAAATGGCTTTACGTCCACGACTCTTCATGTAACGTGGTGTTCGCAGGCTTGTCTGCTCTGTAAAGTAGGATAGATGGTGATCTGTTGCATCACTACCGAAAGAGCACAATGCTGGCGGACAGGCAAGTGTTTCGGAGCTCCCGTTCATCGTACATAGTCGACCATGGAGCTCTGCAGCAGACTACCGCGCTACGTGTTCACATGTTGACCCAACTGCATCGTCAGTTACGATTGCTGTGGGCCCGGGACCATAGGGATTCGACAGTCGATCAATGGAAACGTGTCGGCTTTCCAAATGGATCACATTTTTGCTACACTAGGTTGATGGTCATGTCCACAAACGCTGTCATCGGGGTGTACGGCGGCTCGAAAAGTGCAGCCCGCCACTGATGCACTCTGGTGGGAGCAATGTTATGCAATAACAGACATTCTCCTGCGCATGCATGGCACCTGTGGTAGTAATTGAAGGTGCGCTAACAACTGCGAACCAGCTGCATCGCTTCGTGCTTGATATCTTCCCCGATGGCGATGTCATCTTTCAGCAGTATAATTGTCAGTACATCGGGGCCAGAACCGTGCTACAGTGGTTTGAGAAGCGTTATAGTGAGCTCATGTTGATGTATCGGCAACCAAATACGCCTGGTGTAAATCCTATGGAACCCATCTGGATCGGTACTGGGCGCCATCATCTAGTACACAAGTCAGCGGCCCGTTATGTATGCAAATTTACAGGACCTGTGTGTAGACATCTAATACCACATCCCTCCACATACATAACAACAAACTGTCGGATCCCTGACACGCAAAATCAGTGATGTATTTCGTTCCAAAGACGGACCAGCGAGCTCTTAAGCAGGTGGTCAAGCTTCTTTTTTTTTCTTTCAAAGAGAGGAGGTGGGGAACGGACCAAATTGCGAGGTCATTAGTCCCCAAGATGTTTTGGCTCATCAGTTTAGTGTACCATGCGCAGCCGGCATCATGGCGTAAGATCCGGGGTCCTAACCGACAGAGACCGAAGACGACTGTCATGGCTTGTCGGTGACAATCGGTTTCAGATCCGACAGGTATTGCTGCCTTCAGTGAGTGGAGGTCCATCTTAACCTGTCTCCGAACGAACATTGCGAAGCAGAGTGCAAGCAGTTGATTTTTGCAGTAGGGTGCCACACAAAAGGGCTTTGGATCTTATGGGCGCTCAACGGTAAGGTCATCAGCACCGAAAAAAAGCTATAGCTTCCACCCACACATTAAGCAGCAAGTCTTCAATCCGCCAAACAACACAGAAACCGAAACTTCCTGGAAGATTAAAACTGTGTGCCGGGCCGAGACTCGAACTCGGGAACTTTGCCTTTCGCGAGCAAGTGCTCTAGCAACTAAGCTACCCAAGCACGACTTACGCCCCGTCCTCACAGCTTTAATTCCGCCAGTACCTCGTCTCCTACCTTCCAAAATCCGCAGAAGCTCTCCTGCATACCTTGCAGAACTAGCACTCCTGGAAGAAAGGATACTACAGAGAAATTGAACACAGAAACCGGCCAGTGGCTGACTGGAGGCACGTAGCGCGATCTGACGAGTGCTACTTTTGCCTCTTTTCAAACAAGGTGAGGCATCCATTTTATGGGCAGCACGGTGAGGCCTTTTGATCCGTAGAGTGTGGAAGATGTAGTTCACAGGTGATTCTGTGATGTTTTGGTAGAGTTTGGGGTATCATGACGTCAGCGTGCGCATTCTGGTTATCGTGAACATCGACCAAGGCCTTTCCTTCAAGATATTTGGTGACCAGCTGTTGCCCCATCTTCTGCTTCTTAAGGGGAGCCGGAGGTGCCTATGCTGCCCATGTTAAAATCACTAAGTTTGAGGAACATTTATGAATAAACTACCAAATAGAAAATTTTGATTTTTTTTTGCATATAGAGTGGTTTAGTATTGCAGTTATGACAGAGGGATTTTGGAGTATCTTTTCTAGTTTCCTTCCAATTATTTTTTTATTAATGACCCAAAATTTTTTACAAATAATTGCTTTATAATTAAACTGAAATGAAACTACTGAACATATTGCCAAATGGCTGTGTTACAGTGTAAGTTTGACTACTAGGAGTGCTGCATAAAAATTTCATCTCTCTAGCTTGAGTGGATTTTGAAAAAATGTTCCTTATATTCGAAAAATTCTAATTTACTGGAAGTGGCTATCAAAGTTTCTCAATACATTCCTGCACTATAGGATGGATTATCAGGGTCTTCTTCTTCATCCTCCAAAAGCTTCCTCTTCTGTCTTCTTTTCTGGCCTGTTGTTCCTTAATACTTCATATGCCTTTCTCTTCTTTCTGCTCCTCTTATCCTTTCTCTGTCAATATTCTTAGTGCTCATACAGTGTTCACCCCAGCTGTAAATCCTAATACCTTCAGAACTTCACACTTCACACTGTTCCCTTGGTTGTAGGTTGCTATTGCATCATAAATGCCAAAGTACAGTGTTTTTATGCTTACAAACACCCATTTAGGAATCACTTTCCAAATCAAATCGTTTACACTCTCATTAGGATTCTGCCTCTTTCCGTGTAGACATTTGTGTAACAATTCTGGCTGTGCTAAGTCATGAAAAATTGGTTTTATTGCATTTATCACAGCTGCTGTCAAACCATGTTTGTGATCATAGTCCTTTTTTGCATTATATTTGCACCAGGAATCTTTTGGGCACAGGCTGTGTTGAGGGTATTCATTGGAAGAGGCAGTATGAAGGAACAATGCCCACACTGCTTTTCGCATGTCACTAACATTACTAGTATTTTGCCTTATAGCATACCCATAGAATCTCTGTAGACGTTCAATCACCTCATCAGTAAGCCTGCCTCTCCCTCCTATTGTCTTTCCATCACTGAGCTTACTTGAACCCAAAGTTTGTTTGAGCCTTCGAAGCCGTGCACCCATACGCTTTTGCACATGCCCAATGCATTCCAACTTTTACACTACAAATTCATTTCCATATGGTTTCAGTTCCTCTATAGTCTTGAAACCTTTGGATTCACCATCCCCAAGGTAGTATTTGTACCTAACGTTGTATCTGGGAACTGAACGTTCAAAAATTTGTTTCACTCCATCCACTTCCATTGCTCCACTTGATCCACTAAAATTTGCCTCACAGGTTCCACTGTGCTCTCCTTTGATTTTATTTTTGCACCTACAATGTTTTGATAATATTGCAACACCTATCACTTTTGCACTACCACCACAAGTAGCAGTTACAACCCCATTCAGGGATTTATGACCCCTCTTTTGCCAGGAACCATCTAACGCCAATACCAAACCCCTAGAACCACCGTTCATTTCTACAGATTCCTCCACTGCTTCCTTCATGGTTTTCATAGCCACATCTTCAACAGAGGATCCTACCAGTTCACAGTAGTACCCAAATTTGCTTGGAGGCGATGGCAAGTTCATAATACCACAAAACAGTTTACCAGCAGCAGACCCTTTTCCAATGGATCGAAGACCATACACAAGTCGAACATTCACATCAAACACTCTAGATCGCCCATTTTCACCAAAGAGACTGGAATGTGAATTCTAGAAAGTCACTTGATACTTGCAACATGCACAGATTATCTTCATCTCACAAGCTAAACCATAGTGCTTTGTTATCTCTAGTCCCACTCCTACACTTGAACACATTTTGCACAGAACACTTTCTTTCAGCACAGATGATAATAATCCAATATTCAGTACTTCGTTAATATCGTCACTGTCACTAACATATTCACGAAATCTGTTACTTCCACCAGTCAGCTTCTTGCTAGAAGATGTCACAGGGCTATGGCTGGCCATGTGTTGCTTAGCAGAAGAACGCACTGTTTCAGTAATTGTAGTATCGCAACTTGGTATTAGTGTTAATTTTCTTTTCCCTACATTCTTCCTCTTATTATATACACGGTTACTAAAACTGGGCATCGTAACCAGAACAACGCTTTACACAAGAAGTATAATACTACCAACAACAGGCGCAACACTGAACTAATTCGAAATGGTAAACAGCAAAGAGACGATGTTCCGCGCTCTTGGCGCTTCATTTGTCACAGAAAACATTGTAGCCAACCCTTGCACACTCGCTGTATGCGTAACATAAGGCGCTGTATGCGTAACAAGCCGAGAAAATCCCAACCAGTTCGCCAGGAAGTCACGAGAGGGTGTTAGATGCATTCAGCGGCCGCCCATTTCCTCTGCAGGCGTGGGGGAAAATGGTAATAACTCCACTTCTAGGGCGAGTAGAACAATAATTCAAAGTTTACATTAAAGAGGAATGTTCCAATTAATTTTCGGTAGCAAAAAAAAATCGTAATTTTTTGGATTTGACCCCCTCCGGCTCCCCTTAATGACGAATGTGCTGTGGACAGTCCCGCCTTCCTGAATTAGAAGCCCCGAGGTCACAGGGCTGCACTGAAACGATCCTGGTTTGATGAACCATTAGCCAAGCTATTCACCTCGTCTGGCCGGGTGAAATGGCATTTGTTAATGCCATAGAAAATATCTCGGTTTATGTGGTTTATGTGGAGCAGCGCATGAAATGTAGCAACATTTCCACAGTTTGGTAGGTCTGTACGATTTAAACCCCTGAAGGGAGATGTGGATTATCTTCCTCGCCATACTGAGGATATTACCAACTCTACATCCGGTACTACACGGTATCAGCGTGATACCTCCTGGATGTACTGGTTGGTTCAAATGGCTCTGAGTACCATGCGACTTAACTTCTGAGGTTATCAGTCGCCTAGAACTTAGAACTAATTAAACTTAACCAACCTAAGCTACAGTTGAGCCGGCCGGAGTGGCCGAGCGGTTCTAGGCGCTACAGTCTGGAACCGCGTGACCGCTAAGGTCGCAGGTTCGAATCCTGCCTCGGGCATGGATGTGTGTGATGTCCTTAGGTTAGTTAGGTTTACATAGTTCTAAGTTCTAGGGGACTGATGACCTCAGAAGTTAAGTCCCATAGTGCTCAGAGCCATTTTTTGAACCAACCTAAGGACATCACACACATCCATACCAGAGGCAGGATTCGAACCTGCGACCGTAGCGGTCGCTCGGCTCCAGACTGCAGCGCCTAGAACCGCACGGCCACTCCGGCCGGCTCCTGGATGTACTAAAAACATGATGTATTCACAGGATTTGTCGATCCATAAATGCATTGGATAACGTAAATAGTGAAGTTTGAAATTATCAGAAAAGTAGGTACAAGCTACAGCAAAACGCCGTAACATAACTCACAATATGTGCAGGTACCAAGTGGTAACTACAGCAATTGGAGACCTAGATCAATGCTCTAATTAAAATGGACGTATGGCGAGGAAGCAGACTTTTTCCTCGACTCTTCAACCTGTACATCGAAGAAGCAATGACGGAAACAAAAGAAAGATTCGGGAATGCGATAAAAATTAAAAGCGAAAGGATTACAATGTAATATTTACTGATTCAATCGATATACTCAGGGAAAGTAAGGGAGAAACACAGGGCCTGTTGAATGGGATGAACAGCCGAATGAATTCAGAAAATGGATTGAGAGCAAATGATAATGCAAAAAAATAAAAAATGTGAAAGTAGTGAGGGATAGCAGAATCGACGCTACGGTCGCAAGTTCGAATCCTACCTAGGGTGTGGATGCGTTTGGCGTCCTTAGGTTAGTTAGGTTTAAGTAGTTCTAAGTTCTGATGACCTCAGATGTTAAGTCCCATAGTGCTCAGAGCCATTTGAACCAGTTTTTGAGCAGAATCGAGATTACTGACAGACTTGACATCAAACTTGCCGAGCACGTAGTAGACAAAGTGAAAAAAATCTGACATAATGGAAACAAAACACAGTCGGAACAACGAGGTTAGAAGCAGCAGGCTAGCAATGGTTCAAATGGCTCTGAGCACTATGGGACTCAACTGCTGTGGTCATCAGTCCCCTAGAACTTAGAACTACTTAAACCTAACTAACCTAGGGACATCACACACATCCATGCCCGAGGCAGGATTCGAACCCGCGACCGTAGCAGTCGCACGGTTCCGGACTGCGTGCCTAGAACCACGAGACCACCGCGGCCGGCAGCAGGCTAGCACAGGCAACGAAAAACCTTCTCGCTGCTACCAGTAACTAGTCTCACAGCATCAGACATAGACTTTAATTTGAGAAAGAATTTTCCGAGTCTGTACGTCTGGAGCACAGTATTGTATGTTAGTGAATCATAAACTGTGGGAAAGTTAGTAAAGAAGAGACTCGAAGTGTTGTTACAAACAGATTACGAAACTTAAGTCGACTGGCATAATGAGTATTGAGGATGTTCCAGAAGGAACTTTCACCGTCCAGCGGAGTGAGCGCAGACATTAAAGTGCCTGGCAGATTAAAACTGGGTGCCGGAGGAGGACTCGAACCAAGGACCTTTGACTTTTGTGGGTAATTGCTCTGCTCACGGAGCTACCCGAACACAATTCACGGCCGTTTCTCATAGCTTTATTTCTGCGAGTACAAAGGGTACATGACCTACTTTCCCAATTTCACAGAAGCCTTCCTGTGATCCTTGGTTTCGTTTCCGGTCCAGCATACAATTTTAATCCGCAAAGAAGTTTTAGTGAGAACGCTGTCTGCAGAATAGGCCATGAAAGCAACATTTAGATAAGGCTAACTAAATAGGAAACGACTATAGGACATGTGTTAAGACATAACTTAATTACTTCAGTGGTACCAGAGGAAGCCGCAGAGGGCAAAAAATGTAGGAGCAGACCGAGGTTGAAATACATCCAACTATTATATTCTGGTTTGAAGAGGTTAATAGAAGTGAAGTAGTTGTGGTGGGTCGCATCAAACTGTAAGAAAACAATTAAAAAACCTGAAAGAAATGAAGTCGTCACCATGAAATTTTCTGCAACCTTGGGATAAAAAAGTATTTCATACATTAATTTGAACTTACCGTGGTTTTATCGATCAAATATGCGGAGAAAATAAAAAAACATCTGCCGCCACTGTAATGCCCATCTCATGTTTTCCCAGAAATTTCTTTTCAGACAAGTTCAGTTCATAATTTCCACAACTTACCTAGTTGTCGGAGTGACATCATGTAGAATTGTCTAAATGTTTACACTTTCGCCATCTTGCTATACATTAATATCTTTTTGGACACTACAGCAATTTCTGCTGTATAACAGTTTTCAAGTGATTCAGTTTTAGCCTACGGTAATGTGATTAATTACCGTAAGATAATAATAAATTAGTTGCAGATGTCACAGAGCCTAAACTGCAATATTGTCCCAAAGGTAAAAAAGAACTGTCAAATGGTGGAAATGTTATCTAATAGAGTTTTCATTCTCTGCTCTGACCATGTAATCTTCAAATGGTTCAAATAGCGCTAAGTACTATGGGACTTAACATTTGAGGTCATCAGTCTCCTATACGTAGAACTACGTAAACCGAACTAACCTTAGGACATCACACACATCTATGCCCTAGGCAGGATTCGAACCTGCGACCGTAGCAGCAGCTCGGTGCCGGACTGAAAGCCCCTAGAACCGCTCAGCGGCTATGTAATCTTCCACAGTGTTTTGTAGAGCCACATTTAAAAATCATTAATTCCATTTTTGTGTTTACTGTTTATTATCCACCCTTCACTTCCATAAAAGGCTACGTTATTACAAATTCATTCAGAAAATACTTCCTGATGCTAAAATGTGCGTTAGATGTTAACGTATTTCTCTTTTTTACGAGAGCTTATCTTCCCCTTTTTAAGTCTATATTCTTTACTTCAATGCCTCATTTCCTAATATAATTCTGTTCAACTCAACTGTCTACTTACTCCACTACCAGTTTTTCACTTTTTCATGTTAGTCTATGAAATTATTTTCAAGACAGTATCCGTGCTCCACAACTAATCTTTTGAATCCTTGGCCGTCTCTAGCAAAATTTCATTGTTACCACATTCAAGTTTTCATTTGTTCACCCTGAACTTCAATTCATTTTCTAAATTCCTCCACAGTTTCCTTTACTGGTTTCTCGATTATAGCCTCTCTTCATGTTATACTCTTAAAATTGTAGTCTGTCTTTTCGTACGCACTGTACATAACCTTTCGCTTACTGTGTTTTATCACTGACGACTGGCATTGACGTTGAAGTTATCCGTTAGACGCAGCGTACATCAGACAGAGTGTTCTTTCTACTGTGTTACGCCTGGAGCATCGAAAGTGCCCGTGCACGCGAGCACCTGTCCAGCTCGTCCCGTAACTCCAACTCTCCGTCCACAGTGCTTCGTATTTGCAGGTTTCAGGGCGCCCTACTTGTCTGCATCAGGTTGGCAGCAGAAAGTCGGGGAGGGACCACATAGACAGCGTGAGAAGCGCAGCGACGCAGCGGCCGCCAGCGACACGACGATTTGTTTTTCAGTCGCGAGTGCAACGCCTGTAGCAAAACAGGGAGGAGGGACAGTTAAAAATGTAAGCGGTTGGCCTTTTTTGGGCAAGTGCTACGTGGGGCGCACGTGTGCGAGCGCCGGCGACACGTGTGTGTCCCGTGGGAACGGCGGCTGGCGGGGGCCACGTGCGACCCCCTATTATCACGCTGCCCTGCGCCCTCCCTGCCACGAGTGAGATGTGAACTGAAATAATAATGCCTTTCACGGCCGCAGCTGTTCCTTTTCACAACAGTCCTTAACGCTGTTTTCGAGTCGCCTTTCTCAAACTCAGTTTTTTATATTGCCGAGTCTATTTTGCAATTAGGGGTAGGCTGGGTAGTATCGGATAGCTGATTGTATCGGTAAAAAGCTGCTTCCAAATTCTGGAGCTAGTGACAGCACGTGTTGTGCCACTGCAGGGTTAAGTATGGAGAAAAAGAGCACGTCACGCGATTTTGGATCAAGGCGGCAGTGCCTTTCGGAGTGGCAACAAGTTTCTTGTGAGCTTTCTCGGTGCACGAATTTAACTGTGGAGACAAGTGTTTCTTTGCAAGTACATAATATTACATTTTTATTGTATATTTAGACACAACTGATATTATTCTATGTACTGTAGGTCGCGACATTGTGTAGCCCAAGTAACAACAATGTGAATGTTAAACTACGTTCGGGCTGCATCGGACAAAACAGTTTCAGTTTGTATCGGACAAAACAGACAGCATAAAACTTATTTTTTTAACTGTTATTTTTTTGACACTCTAAGATGGAGACGTTAGGGTATAAACTGGAAGAAAATAACGTGAAGGCAGTCGAAGAATAAGTCTGAGTCTTTGAAATGACAATCGGAGAATCGAGAGACAGATATTCAGTTCCAAGAAGTTGGGGGGGGGGGGGGGAGTTGAAATGGTTCAAATGGCTCTGAGCACTATGAGACTTAACATCTGAGGTCATCAATTCATCAATCCCCTAGAACTTAGAACTACTTAAACCTAACTAACCTAAGGACATCACACACATCCATGCCAGAGGCAGGATTCGAACCTGCGACAGCAGCGGCCGCGCGGTTCCAAACTGAAGCGCCTAGAGCCGCTCGGCCACCCAGGCCGGCGGAGGAGGGGGGAGTCTTGTACTTTGGAACTCTTATAGACTTTTGTCTCTAATAGATGTTTAATATATTTTATTATTCCATGATTAAATGACAGCATTCATGTTTTGAGTGCTGCAGTCTTTCTTTGATATTACTCTGGAAGAGTAAACTTTTCCAAATGTGAAAAAATGTTGTAACGTAGGTCACGGCCATGTACTTTCGTACTCATATGTAGCCGAACGACGTTAATTGCTTCCCGCCTGAGTAGGATGAAGCGCACATAACGTAACTGTCTTGCAGGTCTTCTAATCTGTTTTCGGTACAGTCGTTTGACTATACGAAATAGATACCATAGGTGACCACCAGAGAACACTGTTCCGTATGGCAGTAACCCCAGATGAAAATTAATACTACGACACTGCAAATATCTGGAAACACGTTATCAGAGATGTAAATTCAAATTTATTACAATAAATGACATTCTTAATATGTTACCACTCTTATTATCATCTGAGGCAACCAAGTCCCATAGCTTGACTACTTACATCATTTCGTAATCCTTACTCAAAACAAATTTTTTTCCAATAACAGATACGATAAAAATTTCTGGACTCCAAAATTTGTATGTTAATTCGGGGCGTTCTTTCTCTCTACAAGATTTTTCAACCTTTAACCGTCGTTAGCTTAGGGAGTGGTTGCGCGTTAACTGGTCGATGAAGTCACAGATTAGAAAAATTTATATGGACAGCATCAAGCAATCTTTGGGAAACTCACCGTCAACGACCTATCACTAGTATTTTCACTGTACTCACGTTCGCGCATGAATCTATGTTAGTAATTTTACTGTAATCACGTTGGCACATGGATCTACGTGTCGTTCTAAACTTAGCTGCCATCCTTGTTGTCTACAAAGTGACGTTAGAAGTCAAAGTTACTGATAAGCCACCAGTTGTGCACATGCTTGAAAAGTAAATTATATGACGTACTGCTTTATTCTGGATATGAATCCAAACCCAACACCTATAGGTAAAGCTTTTGTGCCTCACCGAGACTCGAACACAGCACTCATCGTCATTGCTGACAAGGAAAATAAACAGACATGAAATACGTTATTTCTAACCAATGACAGTTAGTAAATCTGAAACTGAAGTAATATGACGGAACTAATGTTCTGTTACCTAAACGCGAAAGATGTTAAACGTGGTTCCATTGATGAACAACAAACTTGAAATGATGTGACGTCAGATTTCGTGTTGGACGGCGATTCGAACACATCTAATCGGGTTGTTCACCAAACACAAGGAAAATATTATAGAATTTTTTCAGCAATAGCGAGATGTTTGGACCTGAAACGACGAGGCGAATGAATATATTGGACGGCGATTCGAACACAATACCTAATCGGATTGTTCACCAAACACAAGGAAAATATAATAGACTTTTTTCAGCAATAGCGAGTGTTTGAAGTTCAAACGACGAGACGAATGAATTTTTTTTCCTTCTCAGTATTCGAACCTGGCTCATGTCCCTTTTGTTTTCCAGCTACGAATAGACGTTAAACATTGACTTTTTTATCGTCACTAGCGAGATGTTCAGAAGTCTGAACTAGAAATAACTGGACGAAGAGTTCCTGTTCAGACTGGAAGTCGATCTCCGCGCTTATCGCCGCTGACTGAGCATGAAGAAGCATCAGCTATTGAGCTAGGAGCGGTATGTTCGAAATTGAACTACGAGGTGAAACTTTGAACCTTGTGACTTAAATCGAGGAAGCTTCGAGCAACTGAACAGTCCGAATGCTTGCTCAAAATTACTATACAGGCGATCAGCCATGCCTGCACGGTATTCATTCGCAAGGATACATCTTAAGCGTGCAACAACATTTGTGACTGCATTAGCAGCGATACTCAGCAAGAGTAAAGGGCGACGTTATTGTCATGCAAAGCACATCAGGAATCCTTCAGAAATGGTACACGGAATAGACCGCGCAATAAAAGCGCTGTTTGTAAAGTATGCCTCACCTAGGGATGAGAACAATAGAGACCGCTGCCTTTGTGGAAGTACACAGATAGCTATTCTCCTATCAGTGAATTGAATGTGACAGGGAGCGACTAATACCATCCTCAAGTATGCTCCACCGTGCACTGAACAGTGGCTTGTAGAATATTTTGTAGATTAAGATTTATATACGTGCGCAGGTAGATAAGAACTCTCGCCTCAGTAGCTGTAAGGATACATACTGCAACTGTTCTCGGGCTCGTTCACTACCTATTTTTCACGTGGATCATCTGCAAAGGGGGTTGGTAGTGAACGGTTGCGTTTGCGCCCGTAATATTGAGTCATATATTGGCTTGCCTTTGAACAACAGTGAATTGAATACACATTGTCTATACCTCAGCCTTGCTAAAATGAGGTAAACTAAACAAGTTCAGATTGAAACTCATTTATTCAAAAAGAAACACTTCTAACTGTGTGCACATGCATTTTTAAGTTCACAAATAAATCCGATCTGTATAAATAATAATCGGCGCAGTTCGTAGACTTGGTTTACTGTCCCGCACCCACACACTCTCACGTTGTTCCTTCACATACACCGGCGACCATGCTTCACACACTCGCGGCACTTTGCCGCTCCGAACTTACCACCACTATGGACAACGGCCAAAGACCTCATTTTCCCGCTCATATCCGCAATCCAGAGTCGGTTCACGTGACACTACACTAATTACAATAATTCTTAGACATGGCCACAATTCGTTTACAATTTTTATAAGATTTAAATACTTAAACCTAAATACATTATATGTAATTTTACACGCATTTATCACCAGATAATTTTATAATTTGTTGCAATTAAAAAAAACAAAACACTATGCAACGGAACTACGACGCTCATCAAAACACAACATAAGTATTTTCATGTCACTTTTGCATTACACTATTTTCGCTCTGCATTTAATACATTATTTTATTCTTAAACACAGAAAATTAAAATCAGAAGTAATTTATGACATGCTATCAGATTACATAATTAGGATTGACTCCATGTTTTAGCACAGCTTCACCCCTCTTCCTTCATTTAATGACATCTTTGCACGTATTATGAAACATACAAATATTTGTCTGGCACTACAAAGATCGAAACTGAATGGCATCTTCATAATAAAATAATGACTTATTTTGCAGTTGTTCTAAACATCTTTATAACTTAATTCTACTATGAAACGTTTTGATTGAAGTACAGCAGCCCGACAAATTTCTGCTGCTGTGCTTTAAATTTAAATTACAAACTACTTGGAAGAGCTCCGTACTATCCCCTGTTACCTTACAATACTTCATACTGTACCACTGAAGACTTAACCGCCAACACGATATATCGTAAAGTATGGTGCATTATATATTAATGTTAACCACTTATCATTCTAATAATTATTTAATGTAAAAGTACAAAGTGTTTGTTTTCTCTCCTGTTACGTTTAGATTATGGTGGTCTGGGCAGTGCTGAAGGCACGGAAGTGTCAGGTCACCAGATTCATTACTGATCTGGTCGACGGCTGTCCATCCCAACAGGAAGCGCGAAGCTGTGCAACACGTCATGCGGCGATTATGGCTGAAGAACGATCATAAACGAAAATGGACGAATAGCTGAACGTCGATGATATTGTAATCAGTTCTCACTATTGCCACCATCAAGTCAACTGTATGTTGTTACACTACTTAAAGTTTCTTAGTATGTGGCATGCTATTTTATTCTATGCCCAACACCTATAGGCAAAGCTAATTAAACAAAGCTTTCGTGCCTGACCGAGACTCGAACATAGCAGTCATCGTCATTGCAGTCTAGGCGCTTCAGTCCGGAACCACGCTGCTGCTACAGTCGCAGGATCGAATCCTGCCTCGGGCATGGATGTGTGTGATGTCCTTGGGTTAGTTAGGTTTAAGTAGTTCTAAGCTCTAGGGGACTGATGACCTCAGATGTTAAGTCCCATAGTGCTCACAGCCATTTGAACCATTTTTTTGTTTTATCTTCAGTAGTTAGCCACACCTTCCAGCAACGTTTCCACATAGTCGCCACACCGTCTGAGACATCTGTGGCAGCGTTGTATCAACTTTCGAATACACTCGCCATACAAGGCAGCTGCCTGCACTTTTCGGCGATTCTCTACGCCCATCTGCAGTTCGTTGTCTGTGCCAAAACGTTGACTCCACAGCCAACGGTCAATGTCAGCAGAGATGAAAATCCGGGCTGTATGGTGGGCGATCAAATACTTCTCATCGAAAAAGCTGCAGGGACGTCCTCATTGCCCCTGCAGAGTGTGGCCGAGAACTGTCATGGAGGAGGAAATGCATGACAGTTACGTTGTGTGGGCTGCATAAAATCAGGCGAAATCTCTCAGAGGCACTCACACTTGGCGGGACAAAGTGATTTCTAGGCATCTTTACATGCTCACTCTGGGCTCAGAACTGAAAAGACAGACGTGTCACCGCCCATGGGCACGCCGGAGACGCTGTCCAACACACCTATGCAGGGCTTTATCGTATTTTCACTGTGGTTTCCATCTAACGACCGATCGGACCTTACTTTCGGAATACGCCTCGTAGAAGCTAAGTGACTTCCAAGATGGGCAAATAGTTGGTCCTCGTACAATGCGTGCTTCCACAATGAAGGAAGCTGAAGTTTTCGGCGTTTCAAGAGGCATAGTATCAAAGATCTACACTGGTGTCCAGAATTAAAGCAACGAACAAAAATTTTGCAAGGTTGCATTTATTTTGCCACAAAACATTATAGAAAGGTCATAGTAAAGTAGAAACAATGTAAAGAATATAGACTGTAAGCAAATGCAACATCCATAACGGTTGACAAAAATCTTCTTCGTTTTTTCCAACTTAACGAATTTGCACACACATTCTGACAACTGGTTAATGTGCTCAGTACGGGGTGTGACCACCTCTGGCAACATTACAGGCCTGACAACGACGGGGAACGCGGCGAACGTCGTCAACAATCTCATGTTGGGGTAATAACGCCCATTCTTCAAATTCGTTCAAATGGCTCTAAGCACTATGGGACTTAACATCTGAGGTCATCAGTCCCATAGACTTATAACTACTTAAACCTAAATAACCTAAAGACATCATACACATCCAGGCCCGAGGCAGGATTCGAACCTGCGACCGTAGCAGCCGCGTAGTTCCGGACTGAAGTGCCGAGAACCGCTCGGTCACAGCGGCCGGCCGATAGCAGCTCAGGAAAGACTTTTGTCAGTAATAGATCAGCAGTCACTGCAAAGACTGATTATTTCGCACGTCGCCCTTTGCTTCCGACACATCTGTGGAATTGCCAAAGTTAGGTATTGTAATTTTCTTATTCTAATAAAACTCATTAATACGTGTTGTTTGATTGATTGGCTAGCGAACCGAATAAGCAGGGTTCCTCAACACAACAAGATTGACGACGAGGCTGGACGAAAGAGTAAGGACACAGAAATCTGTAAAGAATTGCTACAAGCACTCGAGAGGTTTTATTTAATACTGTAAATTATGTATCTAGACGTTCACCTAAAGCTGCCGATATTGTATGAGAGTTTAACTGATCATGACCACTGTTGTGTGATTACTACAATAACAGAAATTGAGAAAACGGATATCCTTGTTCATGTAGTCATAGTAATTATCTTGTAACGTGGGTCTGGCGTTGATTATCAATTACAAACCTTTTGCTTTCCAAGTGTTAATTATTGTTCTTTTCAGAATGTGTAAAGAAATGCCTGACTTATGAGGTGTTGAATGGGCACTGGCGGCCAGGTAAATGTTACGGCATTGAAATGATCCTATGCAGTTGGCACCGACTTGGGGGCCATGAGTGTTAGCAGTACTGTGGCCGCTCCATTGTGTTGATCGAGGTCGAGTCATGGGAAACTCCCTCACTAGGGCGGAGGTTTGTGTTTTGAAATAGTTTACACTGCTGTCACTGCATTTGAGTGTGTCATAAATTTGAATATTTACTTGCCTTCAAGGCGTGTAAATGGGCTCTTAAGAAATTATTGCATAATACTTATGGACTACTGATGGAGTTGTTTAAATGATTAGCCTGTGACTCAACAGTGAAAGGGTACCTTTGCCAGAGTGTCGTAAGAATTTAGAAATTTTGCAAGCAGTTATTGTCGTGTAAATTTGTCCTTCGGAATCATTTGTAATTTTATGTTTTTAAATCCAAGTTATTGAAAGTAATAGATCCTGTGAAAGATTTTAATTTCATGTTTTAATAGTATGAGAAATTGCTACTCACCATATAGAGGAGATGCTGAGTCGCAGATAGGCACAACAAAAAGACTCTCACAAATATAGCATTCGGCCGTTAAGGCCATCATCAACAATAGACAGACATAAGCGCACACACACACACACACACACACACACAGAAACACACACAAACGCAACTCATACACACGACTGCAGGCTCAGGCAACCGAAACATAATATTGTTGCATTACATCCTGAATTTTCCATTGTTTGATTTCATGTTTTCTTTTACTGCCCCTTTGGGTATACAAATTAAGAAAAGTATGATTAATGTTTAGTTTCAACGAATGTTTCAAAGTGTCACTCTGCCTTTCGACAACCAGTCTTCGCTCCTCTGCCAAATTAGTACAGATGCCACAGAAGAACAGACCCTGTGAATCCTGAGTTGTGCCTTAGCGCGCCAGGGCCTAATTATCCAAATGAATGAGGAAATCTAGTTTTGTTCTTATTCCAAGTATAGTAGTGTAATGTACAGTAGTGCAGTGTATTGTAGTGCTATGTAGTGTAGTTCTGTCTTGAAAATGATAAATTAAAAAATAATGCTGCATCAAAGGAGACTAGTAGCATGTGCCTTCTGGATTCCAGATGAACATATATCTGCCGCCAAATGGCCTTAGCGTAGTACGTTGATTTTTAGGAATATTTATATATATTTTTTTAAGTGGATGGATGTCTTACGGAGTTTTTTCTTAATGACCGTAGTGCTTAGTTATTCTAACTAATTTGGAATTATGTCGAAATAATATGTTATGTTCCTCATAGTGACTCATGTGTAAAATATACTCTCTTCTTGTATCTAGATAACAAGCTAAAGGAAAATAGCAAATAAATAAATGAATGAAAAATAACTACATGCTTTCAGGGTGATAACTTATACTTTGAGGCTAATCTCCGTACAAATGTAACATTATAATGCACAGGCACTTACTACAATCATTCGCTCTATAGTTACATAAGTGAAACGTCTTCCAGAGGCCGCTGCAAGTAAGCTTTACTACATGTAGCCAAAGAGCAATCGGTGATGTTCAACTACTGGCACTGTATTGAAAACTGCGAAAAAAGTTTTTGTGTGCTTCTCTTTAAAGGCACATTTGCACACTGAGCGGTTATTTAGGAAAAAGTCGTAGTTATAAGTTGAAAAATAAAGATACATTAAAAAAACCACGGATGAAATCCACGGCTGTGCAAGCATTGCCTGCAGCCGCTGGAAAACAGAGGAAGAATTACGATCGTCAGATGACGAAAGTATAGATTACTTTTTGTTTGATAGGTCCTGTACAGATCGGAAGTGTGTGGCACACCGCCATTAACATTGTATTATTTCAATATTTTATTCACGAATTGCAATCAACGGCACTCGTAATCACATGATGTAAGTGTGTTTTTAGTTTCTATCTCAGAATATGTATGTTTTATTTTGTGTCATTAGTTATTTGATAGATTGTCGAGTGTCTTGGCTTGGCAAAGAAAGGATCCATAAATTGAAAAGATACTCGTCCAGCACGAACCATCGACGTCTTCGGGTGCTGATCTCAAATACGAAGTCCGATATAAAAGATAAAAGGTGAATCTGCAAGAGCGCGGTCGTAATTAACATAACGGACGGAGATGCCTTGCCCAAGCACATAAAAAAGCAAAGTTTGTAAAATATTAAACATAATTAATATTGCGTACTGTTATCTCTCTTCTGTGTGTGCGGAGTTCAGATACGAAAAAGGCCAAAAAATATATATAAATATAACAAAAAAATTATATTTATAGCTCCAAATACGCAGAACGCGTGTATTCGATTCTTCTTGATGACAGCGCTATATTAACAACGGGATGTATGTGAAGGGACAAACGTTTTTCGGGTGCCGTCACGGATTTTGATTCGCTTCAGCATATTACCTTTGCGGGTGGAAAGTATTAAACACGTGATGAATGAATGGTATGTATGTATACTCTGTAGCTGAAGTCTCCATGTGTGCAAACGTTGTAGAAAAGCGACCTTTCGACCGCGCTTGACAGAACGAACAAGTTGTGGCAAAGAGTCTTCTCGCGCGGCAGCAGTAGACGTCAGCTGTCCGAGCAAGGGACAGGATGACAATTACTGACCTATATGAAATAATGAAGATTAGATGGGTAGATCACATAACTAATGAGGAGGTATCGAATAGAATTTGGGAGAAGAGGAGTTTGTGGCACAACTTGACTAGAAGAAGGGATCGGTTGGTAGGACATGTTCTGGGGCATCAAGGGATCACCAATTTAGTATTGGAGGGCAGCGTGGAGGGTAAAAATCGTAGAGGGAGACCAAGAGACGAATACACTAAGCATATTCAGAAGGATGTAGGCTACAGTAGTTATTGGGAGATGAAGAAGCTTGCACAGGATACAGTAGCATGGAGAGCTGCACCAAACCACTCAGGACTGAAGACCACAACAACAACAACAATGAAATAAAATTGTTATAACTTCTGAACGGTTTGCGTTATTACTTTCAAACTGCAAGGTTAGCGACGGGGAATGATGGGAATTAGAATGCGCATGCATGTTTTCATTTAACGACGAAGCCCACTTTCATTTGGATGGGTACGTCAAGAAGCAAAATTGGCGCATTTGGTAGACTGAGAACCCGCATTTCGAGATCGAGAAGTCTCTTCACCCTCAACGAGTGACTGAGTAGCCGAAAAACTTACACTTAATTGTTAAAAACAATGGAATAGTGAAGTGAATGTCTAAATTTGTTCCCTTTGGTTTCTGGGATTTAGAAGTTCAGTTCTGATTTGAGTCTTGCTAGGGAAGCCTACACTAGAGCTGGTAGGTGACACTTCTAATTAATTATCATGTCTAACAGTCGCCGGGAAAGACAATAGATCGCGGGTCTAGATGGGATCGCCACTAACAAATTGTGTGAGAATACCGTCTAGAGGATTTATGGAATTACTTAGTATTCGGTCGGTGTTGTCGATCAGAACTTAATGTGATCGAGCTGTTAGCTGTGTTCGGCAGTGTATCTGCTTCGATTTATATTTTTCCGCTAGAGAAAGTATGGTATGTTAATCTAATTAATTTGAGTTTATTTTGGGTAGTAGCAATGGAGAGATTTTTGCTACGATCGAACATGTGGAGGAGTTGGGTAACTGACACTGCAATAACGTGAATAAACTTCATTCGTGTTCACGTGGTGTAATAAGAAACGGGCTAGCATGCTGTTGAAAAGTACGCTCTAATTTCCGTGAAACTATGGTCCATACTTGTAGAAGGTGATGTTTGAAGGTGTTAGTCAGTCATTTGACTGGACTTAGAGTGCCTTTCAGCATATTCTTGGTGCGCACAAGACTCTAGAAGTCGTTGTGGTTAAAGTTGGTGGATCTTGTATTCACGCACGCTATTTTGAGACGCCCACTCTAAGGTAGATGAGTGTCTAGCGGTTTATACTGGTGAATATATAGGAGTACGCACAACCGGGCTAGTGGCATAATAATTGTGATTTTGTGTACCACTGAGTTTAAGTCTCAGTTGGTGTTATATAAAGCCAGGAACCAGGATAGGCACTACTTATGCAAAAGAGGATTATTGTTGCCCGTAAAATTTGTGACTATTCTTTGAAAACAGACTTCGTACCCTAGTGGAACCAATTGACATTATTCGACGATATTCAATTCCATTGCCCGGTGTGGTGACGAGTGGCAAATCTTAACTTAGGCACTTGATTGTTGTATTAGAGTTAGTACAAAAGTGGTGGTGGCACATAGGATTTTTGTTTGTGTTTTTGTTTTTCTATACCGATTTGTGTGGGGTTTAGATGTTTTGAATGTCACTCGTTCGCATGGAAGTTGCATGTGAGATAATAATTTGATCCTAATAAAGGAAATTAAACTGAATTGTGAATTCGGAGTCTAATTCTACAATGGAAAGGATTAAATCCCCACTGAAAGACACGCAAGTGGCGTAAATAATAAAGAGCTACATTGATGCAAGGTAATTAAAAGTTGCAGAGAAGAGACAGTTATTACAGGTCAAAGAACTAGACTCAAAGTATCAATGCCATATTGAGATTTTATTGCGATTTAAAAAGCAATAATTAGAGGAAAAGGTACTTACTGAGACGTTATTAAAGAAAATGCAAACGTGTTAACTTCTTTATTCACTTAATGGTTATTTCAAAGATCAAAAATAAATAAATAAGGAACAGGGACAACAAGAAATAACGTTAACGCATCATAAGAGAATTAATAGTATCGCCTGTTTGCAATGAAATTATAACTTTGGTCGCTACGTTAGGATTTGTCATAATATGAAACAGTTTATTGAATTTAGCTGAACATGGGTGTACGAAATTGAGATTTACCGCAAGGAAGTGAAACATTGGTCACGGCAAATGTTTATTACTCGGTTTTAGGTGATTCTGTTTTATAGCAGTGACTGAAAGATCTTTGCGTAGTAATCTATACCGATAGTTAGCGTGAATAACATAAACAACCAGCGATAGCTATACTTATTTCATGTTATAAAGTTGTCTGATGTCAGTAAGAGATCTTAATCATTTAAATAATTACTAATAACTCCATAATCCGTGTAAGTTATGAATTATCAAGTACGCAGTTTTTTTGAAAATTGTTGAACTATTGTTGTCAGTGGCAACCTACGTTACGGCTCATTGAACGAGCGTATTTAGGTTTCAGATAATGTGCAGTGTGCACAAGATTTCATTAAATCCTAATTAGTATAACGTAAATACTGATACTGATGTATGGTGACCCTTCACCACTTTGACGCCCTGCAACACTGTTGACGAGTGAGTATTGACAGAGTGTGTACAGTGTAGTAGTAGCATGTAACCTGTGTACTTGTGTTTTAGTCGTATGCGTAGTTTGTGTGGAGTTCCTATTATATTCACTCAGTTAAACATCTTGGACAAAATTTAATGATTTATATTTCTACTGGGATGAGGCGTGTCTAGTCTTGAAGGCAGGACTATTGTCAGTATATAGACTAGATTCACGCCTCGACACGCCACTCTGCATAGATCAAAGTGGCACAGCACAGTACAAGAATGTCCCGTGTCTCTGATCTCCATACAGGACGGAGAAGAACGGCCATTTCGCAGAATGAAGATAAAATGCTGTTCTTACACTGCGTATGTGACTGGAGGCGAAGCAACCATTGTATGCAAAACACGAGTCGTCTCGCCGCTTAACGAGCTCGAAACAGATTCATCCGAGTATAACGCAATGTTCCATTACGTCCTATACCGCTTACTTTTGCCAACAGGTAACAGACTTGTAATACCGCTCGTTATTCTGATAGGAGTGATTTTGGGTCGCACTAAACGACCAGAACCTCTCGCAATAGGCGTCATATTGATGCTCAATAACGCTGGAACATACACTGCCAACGGATCTTATTAGTAGTGACTGCGTAACTGTTTAAGGTATTGGGTAATATCGACCTCAGTTCATGTGATTTTCATGACAGAAGTCAACGGATGGCGTAGGCACATTTACAGATGTCGGTAGTATCGCTTACACAAGGTATAAAAGGGCAGTGGATTGGTGGAGCTGTCTTTTGTTCTCAGGTGATTCATATGAAAGGATGTCCGACATTAACATGACCCCATGACGAAAATTAATAGACTCTGAACGCGGAATGGTAGCTGGAGCTAGACACGTGGGAGATTCCATTTCGGAAATCGTTATTGACTTCAATATTCCGAAATCCACAGTGTCAAGAGTGTGCCGAGAATGCAAGGTTTCGCGCCTTACCTCACACCACGGACAAACAGTGGCCGACGGCCTTCACTTAACGACTGGGGACATCGGTGATTCCGTAGAGTTGTCAGTGTTCACAGACAACCAAGACTGCGTGAAACAACCGCAGAAATCAATGTAGGACGTGCGCCGAACGCATCCATACGGACAGTGCGGTAAAATATGGTGTCAATGGGCTATGGCAGCAGACGACCGGGACGAGTGCCTTTGCTAACAGCCCAGTACCGTCTACAGGGCCTCGCCTGGGTTCGTGACCACATCGGCTGTACCCTAGACGATTGGAAAACCGTGGCCTGTTCAGATGAGTCTCGACTTCAGTTGGTAAGGGCTTACTAAAGTGAACCGTGATTTATTTTCAAAGAAAATTCTTAAGAATTTATTTTATTTACAAGCGATTCATCAAGAACATTAACAATTACATTATGTAAGCATGGAAGTAGTTGCCAGGGAGTAACTGATGAAATCATAACCAAATTCCTTTTAACAAACGGGAATTTTATTCACTTTAATAGTGCCTAAAAGCATTTTTTAAAAGAAACGGATTTAAAATTGTAATCAGAAAGCACCCTCTAAACATCAAAGTTACAGTTTATTCAGAGGCAGAAAGAAACAAGTTTTGACTGTATGAGCTTTCGGGCAGAGAACCTCGCCGCTCCCTTTTGACACGGCCGTAGTTACGACCGCTCACAACAGCCTCTGAATGACTACACTGGTGCAAATCTGCAACAGATAACTTTAAACTAAGAGTTTTAACAATTTACACAAGCACAAAAACTATGCACCCCCCGCAGAAGGGATGGAAATCGTACAAAACACTAACAATTGAGATATTAACCTTGCCGCCGAAGGTGCAACTTGATTTTAACTTCTACGAAAAGTCTTACGGTGAAAGGGTGGCAACTTAATATACTAAAATGACCATTTAAATAAAAGCCCATGAAATGCAATCTTATATAAAATTCTACAAGCTTGGCCAAACAATAGTTAAGATGCTCTACAGTACACAGATACCGCCTCTCAAGATCATAGGCAATAATATCAAAGTTTCCAAAGATCAAAACATATTTCAGGTATTAGGCCGTTACACTCCAAGCAATAAATTCGTTAACACACCAAATCCGACAAACATGACAGAGGAAGCTACTAACGTACGGTAGATTGATACGGAGATAACCGAACAACGCGAACCGCAGGTTGCTCTAACCGGCCCCTACTCCACAAGGGAAAAACGGACCAGCCAATTTATAAACAACCACCTTCCCGCGGGTGGACAAACGGAAAAGAATGATGGGACGACCCCAAAGCAAAATGGCTGGTGACCTCACCAAGAAAACAAGTAGAACTTAACAAGAATAAATCAAACAACATACCGCCAATCACTTAACTTCTAATAAACTGCGATTTCTCGAGAAGACCTGGCGCAGTTCCCTCAAATCGCTCTCCCGAACCGTCCGCTGCCAGCCACTTCAACGGACGCAGGAAGGCGCGCCGATCTCCCGTCTCAAGGCGTCGCAGCTCGCGCCGGCCAGACTGATGCCGTGGGTTGACTCCTGTTGCTCTCGTGTCGACCGCGAAGTCACTACCCCTCGCTATACGCCGCGGCCCACCAGACTCACGTGGCGACCTCACATGCGCCGACGCTCAAGACGGACCAGTCATCTTGTGTCTCAGTGCGCGACCAACCAACCGATCTATCCAACCGCCAATGATCATTGACTTAGCAAATTCGAGCAGACTGCCGGCCTAACGCGCAGGAACTAAGCCCCGACAGGGTGAACACTCGCTGAGTTCTCTTACTGGCTGAGTGGAAAGACTCTCATTTTGCCGGCTTTAAAGTTGATCCGAAAGATGAACATACTAGCACTCCGAATGACAGACAGACACTAACTGCCTAACAAATACGGAAGAGAGACAGACGAGCAAGCTGGGGACGAGAGACTGACCCAGACTGACCGACTGGCGAGCTCATAGCGCCCCTTAAATGCACGTGAACAGGCAACCTTTCCCCTTTCCCACCAGAGGGAGACACCAAAGCTGCGATTGCCACAGCGGCGCCACCGCCAGAAACGGAGGGCGGCTGCTTCACACTACGCGCTGCGGCGCGCTCTTCAAAACAGCAATTTTTACCACGGCTCAGGAAGCATTCGTGTACTGGGCAGACCACTCGGAGCCGTAAACCCAAGTTGTCAACAAAGCCCTGTCTGTGCAAGCAGGTAGTGGTTTCATAATAGTGTGGGTTGTGTTTAAATGGAATGGACTGGGCGCTCTGGTCCAGCTGAACCAATCACCGACTGGAAATGGTTATGTTCGGGTACTTGGAAACAATTTGCAGCCATTCACGGACTTCTTGTACCGAAACAACAATAGACTTTTCATGGACGCCAATGCGCCATGTCACTGCACCGAAATTGTTCGCGATTGGTTTGAAAAATATTCTGGAAAGTTCGAGCGAATGATTTGACTACCCAGATAGCCCGACATGAACCCCATCGAACATTTATGGAACACAATGGGGAGGTCAGTTCCTGCACAAAATCCTGTATCGGCAACACTTTCGCAATTAGAAATAAGTAAGTTTGGCAACTGCGCAAAGTGATAGCACCGTCATAGTAAGAACAATCAAATTAAAAATCACACAAAAACGGTCTCCATCGCGATCTCAGGTTTTTATTGGTTAGCAACCGGCTTCGGTCCTTTTCTCAGACCATCTTCAGGCTGCTCCCCGCCATTATGGCCGCTGGTGGCGGCAGACGGAGCGAGATCCGTAGAAGCAAGGGTGTCACATATTTACTTCTACGGATCTCGCTGCGTCTGCCGCTACCAGGAGCCATAATGGCGGGGAAAAGCCTGAAGATGGTCTGAGAAAAGGGCCGAAACCGGATGTTAACGAACACAAATCTGAAAACGCGACCGTTTTTATTTGATTTTTAGCTTTCTAAAATTTTAACAACGAACTTAGGTGTACAAAAAGTAATATCTGTTATAATTGGGTCGCGTAACCATGGAGAAGTTGGAGAACAATTAAAGCATCCTGAAATTTAACAGAAATCTGCTACTAAGGGATTTTTATTTATTATAATTGATGGACACTTTTCACAAGAAGTTTGCAGTCAGCAAAGTTCTATAAAATCTTTACGGAATTTGCAGAAAATGATGCAATGACTGTAGGGAAGTATCAAATTGTACGGAAGACTACATGGAGGAAACGCAACGAAATAGCCATATTTGGGCAGTTCACAGTCAATGAGACAAAATCACGAACTAAAACGCTAATCAGCAACTTATGCTGCTTACCAGAAGAAGCACAGAGCTGATGAGAACATGGACTGCGCTACCGCAGATTTCGACACTCACATTTTCCCTAAATTAGCCTAGTGTGCACCTATCTGCACCAGAGAGCGACCGAGACACGAATAACCACGAATCATAATCCTACCTTCTCAGCTCACTACGTTCCAACATCTCTCCATGGTGAGGACCACTCAACGCTGTTGCCAATGTGACAGTCGAGAATATTGCTCCTTTCACGAAAAAAATGAAAAACACGGAAGCACAGCTTAAGTCTTCCAGCCTTAATGTACCAAATGCCCACAAACAAACACGTGGTTGGTACCAGTATGCAGTGTCTGCTCGATTGGTCGGCATCTTCGTTCCAAGTGCATTGACGGGAGCGACGCATTCGACTGGAAAAAACTAAATTTTTGGAAAGAGAGCAACTGACCTTCTCATGCTGGCTGCGTAATACCATGGGTTCACATTATTTGATGCTCGTGCAGAGGAAACAAAATGTCATACTCTATTATACCTTGGGGACGGCAGTTGTTGCGCGGTATGCTTTACCCTCAGTGGGGAGAGGTTCCAGCACTGCCCACAACAGCATGGAGCAGCCCTCAGCTCCACTCTGTTACCGACCCATATCCCTCTCCTAATGAGATTCGCTGATTGTCTTCCGCAAACATACAGGGACCAAAATAAGAAAGCAAGGCTTCCCTCCCTAGCAAATGTGCACAGTTCTCACAATAACCATGAAATATGGGTAGAAAAATGAAACAATATCGCTTAACCATAAGGACAGTAATGTCACAAAATAAAGATTAAGAATGTACAACAGCAGTGAGTCCATTACTAAAACATGAGTGGGCCCACTGAAAATTGGTTATAAATTCCGATATTAGCAACAAGCGCTAGCATACAAAGCGCAATCTGCTATTTACATACTGTGAGCCGTAGTTGTGTCCGGCTCTTCGCGTCCAGTGTTTGTGGTGGCGCTTCCGGTTTGGCGCGCTGTCTGGATCGCTACCGCCCTCTGGCGGGGGTGGAGCAAGTGTACGGTTCACATGACAATCTAGGCAGTACGTAGTGGGCGGTGACGGAGAGAGGTGGTGGCGCGAGCGGGACGCTATTGTTGGGGGTCGTCAACTGCTCGCCACGTGCTTTGTCCGACCTCTTGGCTGTCAGGGGCTAAGTCTGCCTTACCCGCATGTACGTGGCTTAGGAAGCTTAGAAACCGTGGTGCAGGAGATCAGAGCGTCGGGCTCTATGTCTTGTTATCGGCCGTTGAAACCACTGGCAGCGGTTGACTCTGACGAGCATAAGGCAGTGCAACGTGTTCCCGGCGCTGTGGTGGAGTGTGAGAAGTTGGGTACTGTTTTTATGTAACAGCATGAGTTTCTCCAACAGTGGTTTTGTTGGGGTCTCTCCACCACAGTTTTAGTTTGCCTGTCCGCGGGAATGTGGTAATTGCTTCTTGGTCGGGCCGTTTCATTCACACCTCGATTGGGTGATTTAGGGTCGGTGTCGCGTGTCTTTGTGGTTCGGAGTCTGTGCAGGCACCGCCCTTGCTACATCTTCTGGTTTTGGGTAACTCGGGGAGATGGTGGCTTGTAATGGAAGTTTTGGGGCTGATCTGCTGTGATCCTGTAGACCACCAGTAACTATTCCACCTATTGTGATTTGGGCCCCTTCACACGTGTCACTCCCTCACCGAGCTAAGAAAATTTTTTTTGGGAACTGCCTTTAATGTGAAGGTTTGTGTGCTGGCTTATTTACATTTATCCTGTAACAACTGAAAAGTGTAATATAAGTAATTTAACTGGCGAGGGATAACTATTTTAGTTTTAGTACAAACTAGCTACTTAAAGCTATTCTTTTAAAGGAATTGTTCTTTTATAAATATAACAAGTTTAGAATCTTACTATTGGGAAGTTTCAAATAACTTCCGGGAATTCAGCCAGGTAACACTTTCAGCGACCGGAAGTTCTTTGAAAGTTGTATATGCCAGGAGAAACTCAGGTCTCATATTGGAAAGTTGTCAACGTCATACCTGGCAATCTCCTTTTCATAAAGAAAATTTGACAGCTGTTCGAAATTGTTTTTTCTTTAAATGCCAGACTTAAAAATTTATTATTGAGAAAGCCTTTTAAAATAAAAAGATAACCTTAGCAGTGTGTGTTATTTCACCAGCACCTCCTGGCCACTACTTCCACGATAACGTTTTTGGAATAACGTGTGTACCTGAGTTGTTGTTTGTGAACCGCCCTGATTGACGGTTCAGTACTCTTAATTTTAATGGAAGTATCACCTGAAGATCTAGCTCCATAAACCTTGTAAACTGCACCTATTAATTTGTAGCTCAATGTTTACTAATTTAAGTTAATTTGGCACCTGTATTTCCTTTAAGATTTAAGTTAATTTAGCATATGTATTCCCTTTAAGATAGATATAACCTTCATCAATGTTAGTGCTAACCAAAAATGTCTTTGGTTTAACACGAAATCTTTGAGCCTGTGACAAAGTCTGTTAATTGTAGTCTGTGAAAGCAACTCGAAAACGTGAATAATGTTTTCCAAAGTGCTACGCATAACAATACACGGTATATCCGCAGAATATGTTAACTGTAACACATTTAAGCAGAGCTTATATTATATAAACATTTCGTGAAACTTTACAAAATTTAACGGTTATTTGATGCATTTTTCTACACACATCAAAAATGTTTTTCATCACCCCGGCTCCGAAAACTCCTGAAGATAGACGTTGACTGTGGATATTGTATCAAAGACACAGTCCCTTTGACTGTTCAGAGATGTCACTAAACCCGCGCAAAGATGCAAACAACCATGCGTGAGCAGCGCCTATTAGACGGAGGGGGGTCGACAGCCGATCAGTTCCAGTCATTCCACCAGGAAGAAGGTAGGCGGCTTGTGTTGTCTGTAGTTCAACCATGTCTAGACAGTCAATACCGCGGTTCGATCGTGTCCTCATTGTTACTTTGTACTAGGAAGGGCTCTCAACAAGGGAAGTGTCCAGGCGTCTCTGAGTGAACCAAAATGATGTTGTACGGACATGGAGGAGATACAGAGAGAGATAAGAATTGTCGATGACACGCCTCGCTCAGGCCGCCCAAGGGTTACCATTGCAGTGGGTGACCGCTACCTACGGATTATGGATCAGCTGAACCCTAGCAGCAACACCACGGACGTCGTGTTACGACTCAAACTGTGCGAAATAGGCTGCGTGATGCGCAACTCCCGACGTCCATGGCAAGGCTGATCTTTGTGACCACGACACTATGCGGCGCGGTACAGATGGAGCCAGCAATATGCCGAATCAACCGCTCAGGATTGGCATCACGTTCTCTTCACCGATGACGCCCTAGACACACTGTCCATCGAGTGCAGCTAGGTGGTGGTACCCTGCTGTTTTGGGGTGGCATTATGTGCGACCGACGTACGCCGCTGGTGGTCATGGAAGGCGCCGTAACGGTACGTGAATGCCATCCTCTGACCGATAGTGTAATCATATCGGCAGCATATTGGCGAGGCATTTGTCTTCATGGATGACAATTCTCGCCCCCATCGTGCACATCTTGTGAATGACTTCCTTCAGTATAAGGACATCGCTCGACTAGAGTGGCCAGCATGTTCTCCAAACATGGACTCTGTCGAACATCCCTGTGATAGATCGAAAAGGGCTGTGTATGGACGACATGAGGAGTGGACAATCTGGACCACAAGTGCCTTGATGAACTTTTGGATAGTATGCCACGACGAATAAAGGCATGCATCAATGCAAGAGGACGTGCTACTGGATATTAGAGGTACCGGTGTGTACAGCAATCTGGACCACCACCTCTGAAGGTCTCGCTGCACTGTGGTACTGTTGTGACTTGGCAAGACAGCCAAGCCACTAGGAGAGGAAGCCGCCAGCCACGCGTTTAAGCTCACGCAGGCTGGCGTGAGGTCTGGAACAGGTAAGGGAATTTATAGTAGCAAAGAACGTAACTACTGGAATACTTAACTTTAATTCATAATTGGTGAACATCGGTCTGACGGTACATGCATCACAAGATAAATAGCAACTGATAATGGCACCTTGCTAGGTCGTAGCAAATGACGTAGCTGAAGGCTATGCTATCGTCTCGGCAAATGAGAGCGTAATTTGTCAGTGAACCATCGCTAGCAAAGTCGGCTGTACAACTGGGGCGAGTGGTAGGACGTCTCTCTAGACCTGCCGTGTGGCGGCGCTCGGTCTGCAATCACTGACAGTGGCGACACGCGGGTCCGACGTATACTAACGGACCGCGGCCGCTTTAAAGGCTACCACCTAGCAAGTGTGGTGTCTGGCGGTGACACCACAGATACAACATGCAATATGTTGTTTTCATGGGCAATAAAAAGGATGGAAATGATGCTTATGTTGATCTCTATTCCAATTTTCTGTACAGGTTCCGGAACTCTCGGAATCGAGGCGACGCAAAACTTTTTTTGATGTTTGTATTTTCTCACAGATGCTCAACAACGCACACAAAGCTGCAACAAAAAAGCGCTGAATGTACATATGTACTATCTGATGATGAGCTGCTAGGCAGCTCGAAACCGTTCATGGTTGACTGAAATACATCTATTTAAAAAGGCAACTCGTTGTGGTAATTTCTGAAAACCGATACTGTTTTAGACACGGCACCATCGAAGCCAAACGCACTTCATTACAAATACTGGTGCATCCTGCAGGAATGAGATCAGACGCCTTTAACCTGCCTCATAAGCTGTGCCAAATACGGTTTATCTTCAGGAACAATGGCTACAACAATCACCAATTAAATGAAATGATCTCAAGCAAGAATCACAGTAAGGTCACAGTCGAGGAGGAGGAAAATAATCTTTCTTCTTTGCCGTTCTGTGGCTTCGTGTCGGTCAAGAGGCGCCGACTGCTGAAAAGATACAAGATCGGATCTATCTTCAGCCCTCCGACAAACCGCTCAAGTACTGTGACTAGTCAAAGATGCAGCGGTCTACAGGATACCTTGCAAGTGTGGCCAGTCTTACGTCGGACAAACAGTGTACATACTTTGGAACAACGCAAGCTTGAGTATGCTACCTCGAAAAATCTGCTTTAGCTAAGCATGCTCTAGAAAACGGTCACCGAATCAAATGTGACGGCTTGCACAAACGGCTTTTGGAACTGTGTAAGTGAAGAAACCGAGACGGCGGCCTGCAGCTCAGAGCGACCTGGGATCCAGCTGTCATGCGGTTGAAATAGGCGCATCGAATACCTGATCAACATATGGCGTTATACGAAGGGTCAGGGGAAAAACTAGGTAAGTCACATTTTTGGGCAAAGGAGTAACGGGACCCACATGCAATGTCGGGTATATACCGCATACCATGCACATGCGGAAAGGTTTATGCTGGAACGACTGGACGATCGGTCAACAGCTGGACCACAGAATATAAGCGGCATTAAAGGTTGGGGCAGGTGGAGAAATCGGCCGTCGGTCTGTGTGAGACCGACGACGTAATAAAATTCGCCGACACCTAAGTTCTGGCTGTAGAGAAGCACCAACACACCCGCTTGCGAAGAGAAGCTATAGAAATATACAAACACGAGAAAAGCTTCAACAAGAAAGAAGAAACCCTCAAAGTAAACGGATCCTGGTTGCCCGTGCTGCAGCGGACGACAGTTCCAGATAGCAAGACGAGAACCGCATCGGATATCACCGAGGAGAAATCAGGTATTCTGCGGCCGCGAGATCGGCTCCAATAAACCACCAGCAGTGGAGGATGAAACTTTGACAATGCCAGCCACTCGTGCTGACGTAACGTCAGAAAAATCATCAGATTAATGTCTGCCTAAGAACCAGAGAGAGAAGCCAACAGGCTGCGATAAAAATATCGGGTTATGGAAAGAAAAGACGGTGATAGATACACACGAATATTTCGAGGAAACGATCGAAGCTTGCATATATAAGCCATCTGCTTTGACTTTGGTCAGTGTTAATCAAGAAACGGAAAGCCGCGCGGTTTAGTCGCGGGGTCTGAGGCGCCTTGACACGGTTCGCGCGGCTGCCCCCACCCCGTCGGAGGTTCGAGTCATCCCTCGGGCATGGGTGTGTGTGTTGTCATTAGCGCAAGTTATTTTAAGTGGCCTCGTGCTGCGGCTAAGTCCAGTTCAAGGTCAGCCGCCAATATGGCGGCGCACACAGCCATGCATTAAGACCCACCACCCACCTCCCCAGGGGTCGGAACCCCTACAACCCACACATTGATTATAATTAAAAAATAATTAGTTTATAGATCTAAGAGATAAGAGTTTAAACATAAAATTGAGGTAGACTTTTTAAAAAAAAAAAATTTCACGGGATAGATAAGGATGCTTCGCAACTTTATAATGAGCATTAAAATAAAAAAATAATGAATAAAGGATGAAAAAATTAAGAATACGTAATCTGAGTGTAAATAGAGATCAACAAAAACAGGCCCAGAGAGCATCCCAGAGTGACCCAGACAGCATCGCAGAGTGCCCCAGAGAGCATCCCAGAGTGCCCCAGAGACCTAAACACTAAAAAGAATCGCTTCTCGGCTTTTGGCAAGATCAATGCGTAGTAGTATTTAATAGATAAGAAGTAGTGCGTAAGCTAAGTTAGATTAAGTAGTGCGTAAGCTTAGGGACCGATGACCTCAGCAGTTTGGTCCCATAAGACCTGACCACAAAAAAAAAAAAAAAAAAAAAAAAAAAAAAAAAAAAAAAAAAAAAACAGGAGAGAGAGAAGAAGAAACGGATAACTGCAGAATTCCCTTTCAAAACTCAGGGTATTTATACAACATCATCTGAATGCAAGGTCTGCCTTATGCTGAAATATCAGGTGACATACCACGCAAGAATGCAAAGTGGTGTCATGAGGAAGCGATCACAGTTTCATCCAATGGACGGTTGGTTTGAACTGCCCATACCTGCGTATACGCAGGTATGTTTATTCGGAATTCCTTACTTGTCTGCAGAAATTATTAGCTTTTGAAGCTTGTCGGCCCGCGTGTTTAAGGTGAACATCGATATCGCGGTGGAACACCACCTGCCTGTAAAATGTGCCTGCGCTTTCGTTGTCGATATAAACCGAAGGTAATGGATCGGTGTGACCTGAGCAGACGTGCAGGATGCCTCGCAGACGTATGCCCGAACCGTACCGCCAAACCATTGAGTTTGATACAGGGCGCGTTATTGGCGTGAGAGAATGTGACGCACCCATCCGGGAAATTGCTGCTCGTGTGGGACGAAGCGTTTCGGCAGTGCAGCAGGTGTGTGCAGAATGCCGTTTAACGCGACCAAACAGGTCAGGTCGCATTACCTAGACCACTCCCCGGGAAGATCGACATCTCATCCAAATGACAATGGAGGACAGATCTGTGTCCTCTTCGGCTCTGGCGCAGCAAGGGAACAGTGTACGCTACCAGGGATGATAGTCCGTCGCCGTTTGTTACGGCGTGGGTTACATGCGCGTCGTCCACTGCCCCGCCTACCTCTGACGAATATGGAGAAACATGCTAGACGGCAGTGGTGTACAGAACGACGTCACTGGGGGCAGGAATGTTTTCGGACGAACCCAGGTTCTGTTTGTATCAAAATGGTGGCTGCATTTATGTTCGTCGCAGATAGGGGGAGCGGCATCACAGTGACTGCATTAGCACGAGACGTACACCTCCAACTCAAGGCCTTATGGTGTGGTGTGCTATCGGCTACTTCCACAGATAACAATTGATGCGTCTCCACGGTACTGTAACCACTGTGACCTACGTGAATGGCATCTTCAACACGTGGTCATACCCTTTCTGCGCAACACCCCAGACGCCATTTTCTGGCAAAACAGTGCACGACCACATGTTGCTGCACGAACATGTGTCTTCTTGGTGTCACGGGACGTTGGACTTTTGTCCTGGCCCGCCATATCACCACACGTGTCGCCAGTCGAGAAAATATGTGGGATGTGGTGAAACGCTGTGACCCAAAACAACCACCACAGATGAACTTTGGAAAGAAGTAAATGCATTATGGATGGCTGTTCCACAGGACGCCATTCTGCGCAACACCCCAGACGCCATTTTCTGGCAAAACAGTGCACGACCACATGTTGCTGCACGAACATGTGTCTTCTTGGTGTCACGGGACGTTGGACTTTTGTCCTGGCCCGCCATATCACCACACGTGTCGCCAGTCGAGAAAATATGTGGGATGTGGTGAAACGCTGTGACCCAAAACAACCACCACAGATGAACTTTGGAAAGAAGTAAATGCATTATGGATGGCTGTTCCACAGGACGCCATTCGCGCTTGATACCCGTCGATACCTTCACATATGGAACAAGTTACCAGGGCCCATGGCGGACCCTGTATCTAGTGGGTACCGGCAGCGGTGGTCTAGCGGTTCTAGGCGCTTCAGTCCGGAACTGCGCGACTGCTACGGTCGCAGGTTCGAATCCTGCTCGGGCTTGGATGTGTGTGATGTCCTTAGGTTAGTTAGGTTTACGTAGTTCTAAGTTCTAGAGGACTGATGACCTCAGATGTTAAGTCCCATAGTGCTAAGAGCCATTTGAACCATTTCTCTAGTGGGTAACAGGACACATGCTGAACAAAGGTGACTGAAATGCTAATCCTTTCTGTAGACCATGCTAATGTATATGTCCTGTGAATATGAACGTCCTGTCTCTAGTCTTTCAAGGTGTATAAAGATCTGCAAATCCAGACGAAGTTTTTCCCGTCCTGGTGGTGTGAACTCTTCAAACAGCTGCACTACGCCTAAATATCCGTGATATGAGTGTGTATTGCATATGTGTGTCTGTGTGTGTGTGTGTGTGTGTGTGTGTGTGTGTGTGTGTGTATTGAACCGGAGACCTAGAAACGACGCAGAGGCTTCGTCCCCGACGTAGCCCTCAGTAGTTCACAACTCCACAACAGGCTACAGCTGTCCACTCACCCCACCGCCGCCCCACACCGAACCCAAGGTTATTCTTGATGTGACTACTAGCATAAACAAATTTCTAAGTCGTAACTATTATGGAATTATTGCGTCTGTTTCACATAACTTACCAATTTCTTTCCCCTTACTGAGTGACCTTAGACTGTATTTTGGGAAATTACTCGATAATGGGAAAACTCTGGATGGCAACAAAGCTATCCCCGCAGTCGATACAAACCACATATTTAATTTAAAAAAAAATATTAATGTAATCGTCGTTAAAACATTATAATCAGTTTTTTTCGAGTTTCATAAAAATCGACTTTTCAGATTCTTTTCCCCGACCCTTCATATGGTGTCTAGTGAGCACCAGTGACGTCACTATCGGCAGCTAGTGGTTCTAAGGGCAGACCATCAGTCATACAACCTGGCGATGGCCGAGGAGCGATCGGTCGAAAACTCGTGGAAGCTTAACCACTTCACGCGGGTGGAAGCCAGGGTACTTTTTATTCTATGTAAATCGTTATTTTCGCAGTATCCCTTGATAATGCACAGTCACGTGAAGTAGATTTGTACGGCTTTTGACTCGAGTAAATAAATTGTTTTGTACTAGTTTCTTTTGTTTGTACCTACAACAGTCGAAAGTGTGTATAGGAACGTCTGTGAAAGGAAATCGATCTTCGTAGCTACTGTTACCCTTTTTTTTAAATTCTTTATTTCAATAATAATAATAATTATACAAGCATAACCCTCTTCCTTATCAGATTAGTGGGTCGTAATTTGTTCAAACATCAATTGCAGCTAGTTTTAGGTTTAATTAACTTGTGAGCTACAGTTATAACTGATAACAACGGGCAGCTAAATTTCTACTATTATTATTAATAATATTTAATGTATATTATCTTAACTAAAACTGTACTGCCTGCAGCATCACAGTTGTGTCAAAAATGTATAAACCGACTTTAGTGCCTTGTCCATCGAGCTAATCCCGATAAGCGTGCCCCTGACACTGGGCAGGCCAAAGATGTTATTCGCTGCAGGTTCCTAATACTAATTTCCTAATCTAAGTTCTACTAACTAGTTCTAACCTAAGTCAAGTCCGGTGCTTTTGTCTAGCATCGGTGATGTTGTTCCCCACACCCCCTAGTTCTGTACGTGGAAAGTCGGCCTATCCACGCGCAGGCAGTATAGGAGTAGGGCGCGCATTCAGTATTTGTTATGTCTCAATTTTTAAGTTAATTTATGTCCCTCAGGTATTCCTTTAACACTTTTCGTGATACCTCATCTGCTAGTTTGTTGAGAGATTAAAGTGTCTTCTTCTTAGTAACTGGTATGTGTCGCGGTCAGGTAATTGGTCACGTAATGTGGACGCAACATCATTGAAAAGGGGGGCACTGCTAGACCACATGATTGTGGGTACCCTTTGATTCACCACATTCACACGCGGGTGTGTCCCTTTTCCCGAACCGACATAAATATGTCGGGTATGGCCCACGTCCAGTGAGAAAATGGATCAGTCCTCGAGTGGGTTCAAAGTATCTCATTTTCAGTCGTTCCCTAACGCTCACAAGGAATTCAAAAGTTCTACGCCCTGTTTCATCCGCCTCCCATAGTTCTTGCCACAATTACTCGACTCTTTGCCGTATCTCACCCTTCTCCTCAACCCCGGTGCCTAATATCTCTTCTGTCTTCGTGATATTCCCTTTATTGACCCAGAACCACGCAACCTGCTCTCTAGTTTTGATGTCCAGGGGGCAGAGCCCCATTATGACTAATAGGGCTCCCCCTGAAGATGTTCTATAGGCCCCCACAGATCTATCATATTTCTCTGAACCCTTCCCACTGTCATGGCGGGCACAACCCTGGTGAGCCTGTATGTCCAGACTCCCGAGCCGTAACCCACTATTGATGTCAAAATTTGTGGTATAATTTTATGAGATGAGGGGAAGATGAAATCTTTTGTGTCCGATGGAGACGAGATTGTTTAATGTTTGAAAGGCTTTCTGAGTTACGGTGTCAATGTGTTTCCCGAAGTTCCACTTTTCAACAGTGATCATTCCCAGGTATCGTGTGTCATGTCGCCGAAGAACTGGTGAGCGCTCGATTCGTACAGTCGGGTTTCTGATTAATTGTCCTTTTAATAATAGGTAAGTAGACTTACTTGGTGATACTTTCATTTTAGTGTTTTGGCACCATAGTTGTAGTTTGTCTATTGCTCTCTCTATCTTAGGTACTATGTCTTCGCGGCTACGGCCGCCGACCAACAGGAGGAGGTCATCTGCATAGGCTATCACCTCTAGCACCTCTTCACTTTGTTGTAAGGGGTCTAATAGTGGCTCCATGTGGATGTCCCAAAACAGGGGCCCTAACACGGAACCCTGGGGGGCAACCCTTAGTTATTGATTTTCCAATTCTCCCGCTAGGGGATGGTAGCCAGACCTCCCGCTCCTCGCAATAGCTCCTCAGACAGCCATATAGCGGCCCTGGACACTCCTTCTCTCGCAAGCAGAAGAAGAGCGAAGGCGACCACACGTTGTCGAAGGCGCCACTGATGTCCACCATGATGCCCACCACGTACTTGTGTGGGGTAGAGCCAGAGACCTCGGGAGCCAGGGTTATTGCATCAGATGCCAATCGCCCGGGCCTGAAGCCGAACTGCCTGTCGCTCATCCCACACAGCACTCGGCGTGCGGTCAGTCTGTCAGCTAGCAGTTTTGCAACGTACGGGGTTTTATTGTAAAATTATCGATATTTTGAAAAATATCTATTATCAGGAAAAAGAAAACTGGCGTTCTACGGATCGGAGCGTGGAATGACAGATCCTTTAACCGGGGAGATAGATTAGAAAATTTAAAAAGGGAAATGGATAGGTTAAAGTTAGATATAGTGGGAATTAGTGAAGTTTGGTGGCAGGAGGAACAAGACTTTTGGTCAGGTGAATACAAAATCAAATAGGGGTAATGCAGGAGTAGGTTTAATAACGAATAAAAAAATAGGAGTGCGGGTAAGCTACTACAAACAGCATAGTGAAAGCATTATTGTGGCCAAGATAGACACGAAGCCCACGCCTACTACAGTAGTACAAGTTTATATGCCAACTACCTCTGCAGATGATGAAGAAATTGAAGAAATGTGTGATGAGATAAAACAAAATATTCAGGTAGTGAAGGGAGACAAAAATTTAATAGTCATGGGTGACTGAAATTCGAGAGTAGGAAACGGGAGAGAAGGAAACATAGTAGGTGGATATGGATTGGGGCTAAGAAATGAAAAAGGAAGCCGCCTAGTAGAATTTTGCACAGAGCATAACTTAATCATAGCTAACACTTGGTTCAAGAATCATGAACGAAGGTTGTATACATGGAAGAATCCTGGAGATACTAGAAGGTATCAGATAGATTATATAATGGTAAGACAGAGATTTAGGAACCAGGTTTTAAATTGTAAGACATCTCCAGGGGCAGATGTGGACTCTGACCACAATCTATTGGTTATTTAAGTGTCAGGAAGTCTTTTCTGAAAGTATTTGTATGGAGTGTAGCCATGTACGGAAGTGAAACATGGACGATTAATAGTTTAGACAAGAAGGGAATAGAAGCTTTCGAAATGTGGTGCTACAGAAGAATGCTGAAGATTACATGGGTAGATCACATAACTAATGTGGAGGTATTGAATAGAATTCGGGAGAAGAGGAGTTCGTGGCACAACTTGACAAGAAGAAGGAACTGGTTGGTAGGACATGTACTGAGGCATCAAGGGATCACAAATTTAGCATTGGAGGGCAGCGTGGAGGGTAAAAAATCATAGAGGGAGACCGAGGGATGAATAAACTAAGCAGATTCAGAAGGATGTAGGTTGCAGTAAGTACTGGGAGATGAAGAAGCTTGCACAGGATAGAGTAGCATGGAGAGCTGCATCAAACCAGTCTCCGGACTGAAGACCACAACAACAACAACACCTATTGGTAATCTTAGTCGACCATGAGTTGCTATCTGACTTAAATTGGTTCTGTTTAAACGTGCGATTATGCCCCCAGTATCATTTGCATCGAAATTACCATTACACTCTAATTATTAAACAAAAATATGGTGATTGCTAGCTACGAAATCAATAATGCGGTGATTAGCATATGATACCAAATTAGGATTTATTCAGAAAACAGGATGAGCAATATTTCTTGCCTAACATGACAATACAATACACTGGCTAACCTAACTAGCCTATCATTGGCACAATGCATTCTCTTTTCCTAACTACTTAAGTCAACACTGAACCCGCAAGTGACTCTATTGCAGTTCTGTCTGAACGGACACAGACTCAGAAAGCGCCAGTCAAAGAGCTAGCGGAATATGAACTCATTAATAATTACAGTGCCCGACTTTGGCTGATGATTGCTAATATCACCGTAATTCTCCGTGATGATTAGGACGGTCGGCCCAACCAACGTCGTGATGTCGTCTTTCCCATAAGCGAGCTTGGCTTTAGTCTCCAACATGGACGTGGTTTGCGCCCGTAAACTCCTGTACGTAAGTGTTCAAAAAATGGTTCAAATGGCTCTGAGCACTATGGGACTTAACATCTATGGTCATCAGTCCCCTAGAACTTAGAACTACTTAAACCTAACTAACCTAAGGACAGCACACAACACCCAGCCATCACGAGGCAGAGAAAATCCCTGACCTCGCCGGGAATCGAACCCGGGAACCCGGGCGTGGGAAGCGAGAACGCTACCGCACGACCACGAGATGCGGGCGTAAGTGTTCAATTGCGGAGTCCGTCACAAGTCAATACTCAAGCCACCTGCACATATGCCAAGAGTAGTTGATCGACTCAAGTGCGCGGCAGCGAATGTACACTACAGATTGCATATGAGCACCACAAGTTAGCACAAATCTGTTTCTCTCCTCAGAGGAACAGATAATACTACGTGTGTGGAGTCGTATGCTCTAAACTATTCGGGCTTGGAGAGTAACCACTGGACTCAATGCCGGTAACTTCTCCAACCTATTTCTCTCGACGCTCTCCAAGCAGGGCAGCTAGACACTGCGACTGCTCTCTTCCACAGCCGACCGCAGAGTCCACCTTCAGAGTTTTTGCAAACCTGGCCGTTCTTCGGCGCATGGATCCGTGCGCGTTGGTAGCCAATCACGACACAGACTTCCATGTGTCCGTGCGCGTTTGTACCCAACCACGACACAGAATTCTCCCGCGGTTACTGTTGCCGCCAAACTTTTAACACGTATCTCTACGCGCTCTGCGCCAATCCCGTCACAGTCTTTCGCAAATTTTCCACTGTGGCGCGAAATCGTCTTTCTCTCTTTCGCATATGGCTCCTTCTCGGTTCTTGCTGTTATGGCCCAGCCTCTCGCAACGTCTTTGGTGGTCTGAAGTGACAGCCGACAAAGGGGTCCGGCCGCGGCCATCCCGATAGTTTGACATGACATAAACACCCTCCTTAGGGGTTCCGGCCGTGTTCCAGCCTCTGAGCCCATCTCGTTAGTCTGACATTATGAAACGTCCCCTTAGAAACATTATACATGACTGTGCTTATCTGACACACAATATTTTTAGCGCAACGCAATCTGACTTAGAAAAATCCCTACAAAAGAATGGCCCTGACTAACAATAACCTATACTTTTCATAAATCTCTTACCTCACAAAAATCTTCGTTACTCGAACTACTGCAATACAGTGAGCGCCACTACTGCCAGGTAAATAAAAGATTCTAACTACTGAAGTCACTAACTACTGATAGGCATAGTTAGCAAATGAAAGATTTTGATAGAGAACAAACAATGTATTTAGCTTAATAGTGTTCAAAGGTCATAATATACATATGAGTTCATGACATCCAGTCTTACAAATTTACTGTCTCTGATGGACACACGTCCATATCATCCGCTCTCAAAAATCCGCCATCTCTCTGCCCCACATCCACCACTGCTGGCGGCTCACCTCCATCTGCGCAACGCTACGCGCTGTTAACAGCCAACTGCCCAACGCTACAATAGCCAACAACAATGCCAACCAGCCACAGACTGCACACAGCACAGCCAGTGATTTTCATACAGAGCGCTACGTGGCGCTACCAATAAAAAAACGTATACAGCCTACTTACAACATGACACACACAACTTCCTCTTCTGTGTCCATTCTCTCCTACCGGTGGGCCAATTATCAATTATCATTCAGTGTGTTAGTACTGATTTAGCATCATGTAAGGTGCAAAATCTGCTACCTTACAGTTTTTCTAGCACTGTCCCGAGTATATTCAGCAAGCATATTGGTCTATATGATTTCGTGTTTGTTGGATATTTGTCTAGTCCTTTTCGGATAATAACTACGTTCGCCGTCTTCCATACCTTTTAAAGACGCTACAGTCTGGAACCGCGCGACCGCTACGGTCGCAGGTTCGAATCCTGCCTCGGGCATGGATGTGTGTGATGTCCTTCGGTTGGTTAGGTTTAAGTAGTTCTAAGTTCTAGGGCACTGATGACCTTAGATGTTAAGTCCCGTAGTGCTCAGAGCCATTTGAACAATTTTTTTTTTCCATACCTTGGGAAATTTTTGTTGTCTGAGACACTCATTGTACAGGTGAGTGAGTGGTGCAGTTAGCTGGGGAGCTAGGAACTGCACCACCTCAGCTACAATGACGTCGCGGCTGTCTTTGCAAGACAGGAACGGTGCAATGAGACGTTGTGGACTTTCACCACAAATAAAGCGCCCCCCTCGGCACGTGGAGCTATTTCTGGGGCGGGCAGCACGCGCCGCGCCCGCACCCCGGCGCCGCAGCTGCGGGCGACGCCGGCCTCTCATCTGCTTCCTGGCTGCCGCAGTTGGCCGCCGCACCGCCCCATTTGCGCAGCTGTCAGCTGTGCGCGAGCAGGCGCTAGGCGGGTTGAGCGCGCCCGCTACTCGTTGCCCGCTACGCAACTGCACCCCGCTACGCGACACGCGGGCCGCCGCCTCAGCTGCCGCCGCGCCGGCGAGGACATCTGCCGCCGGTTGCCCGCTAATAATCGGGTGCGCGCCGCACGAAATCTGTGGGCACCCGCCCGGAGCCTTGCGCGGTCCCTGGGGCATAACGGGAGGCGCGTGTTACAACCGCGCGCCCGTACTGAGCTGAGCTCGCCCGCCGCGTGGGTGTAATCGCGCCACCTGGCAGGTGACCGGGCCAGCTTTCTAGTCCATCACAAGCAGTCAGCAGCCGCGGCACTGCGGGGACAAAGGAGAGGGAACGAAAGCCAGGGTCCGGTCTGCGTCAGAGTCGTCCGGCACGTGGAATTTACTCGCGTACCCACCATCCTAGTCGAGCTTTCCATTTTCCACCAGCCGAGTGATATTCGTGTCGTGTCACCGCCAGAAACCACACACTTGCTAGGTGGTAGCCTTTAAATCGGCCGTGGTCCGTGGTCCGTTAGTATACGTCAGATCCGCGTGTCGCCACTATCAGTGATTGCAGACCGAGCGCCGCCACACGGCAGGTCTTGTCTAGAGAGACTCCCTAGCACTCGCCCCAGTTGTACAGCCGACTTTGCTAGCGATGGTTCACTGCCTACGTACGCTCTCATTTGCAGAGACAACAGTTTAGAATAGCCTTCAGCTACGTCATTTGCTACTACCTAGCAAGGCGTCATATTCAATTACTCGGGGAAGATCATTTTGGATTCCGTAGAAATGTTGGAACACGTGAGGCAATACTAACCTTACGACTTATCTTAGAAGACAGATTAAGGAAAGGCAAACCTACGTTGCTAGCATTTGTAGACTTAGAGAAAGCTTTTGACAATGTTAACTGGAATACTCTCTTTCAAATTCTGAAGGTGGCAGGGGTAAAATACAGGGAGCGAAAGGCTATTTACAATTTGTACAGAAACCAGATGGCAGTTATAAGAGTCGAGGGGCATGAAAGGGAAGCAGTGGTTGCGAAAGGATTGAGACAGGGTTGTAGCCTCTCCCCGATGTTATTCAATCTGTATATTGAGCAAGCAGTAAAGGAAACAAAAGAAAAATTCGGAGTAGCTATTAAAATTCATGGAGAAGAAGTAAAAACTTCAAGGTTCGTCGATGACATTGTAATTCTGTCAGAGACAGCAAAGGACTTGGAAGAGCAGTTGAATGGAATGGACAGTGTCTTGAAAGGAGGATATAAGATGAACATCAACAAAAGCAAAACAAGGATAATGGAATGTAGTCAAATTAAATCGGGTGATGCTGAGGGAATTAGTTTAGGAAATGAGACACTTAAAGTAGCAAAGGAATTTTGCTATTTAGGGAGTAAAATAACTGATGATGGTCAAAGTAGAGAGGATATAAAATGTATTCTGGCAATGGCAAGGAAATCGTTTCTGAAGAAGAGAAATTTGTTAATATCGAGTATAGATTTAAGAGTCAGGAAGTCATTTCTGAAAATATTTGTATGTAGCCATGTATGGAAGTGAAACATGGACGATAACTAGTTTGGACAAGAAGAGAATAGAAGCTTTCGAAATGTGGTGCTACAGAAGAATGCTGAAGATAAGGTGGGTAGATCACGTAACTAATGAGGAGGTATTGAATAGGATTGGGGAAAGAGAAGTTTGTGGCACAACTTGACTAGAAGAAGGGATCGGTTGGTAGGACATGTTTTGAGGCATCAAGGGATCACAAATTTAGCATTGGAGGGCAGCGTGGAGGGTAAAAATCGTAGAGGGAGACCAAGAGATGAATACACTAAGCAGATTCAGAAGGATGTAGGTTGCAGTAGGTACTGTGAGATGAAGAAGCTTGCGCAGGATAGAGTAGCATGGAGAGCTGCATCAAACCAGTCTCAGGACTGAAGACCACAACAACATGTATCCTGAACAGATAATATTGTGAATCATGTACCGTCAAGAGCGACGTTCATCATTAATGGATTTAAGTTATGTATCAAACTAATTACGTCCGCTTTCTGAATTCTCATTCCTTGTCTTGTTCCAGACCTCACGTCAGTATAGTTCTTCCCTCTTCACGCCACCCTGCGTGAGCTAAGCGTGTGCATTTCGGCCTCCTCTAGTAACACGGAGTTGGCTCATTCAGTCAACACAACAATTCGTATGCACCCTTGATGGGCCATTTTATTTTCTACCAGTGACTTTAGAAGGACTGCCTCCATAGCTCAGTATTGGAGGTCCCCCCCGTCCTTAACACGTAACCTCATGACCATCGTCCGACCAGATTCTCTCCAACTGTAAGTAGGCTGTTTATGTTTTCTCTATGTAAGTAGGCTGTTTATGTTTTCTTATTGGCAACGTTACGTAGCGCTCAATATGAAAATCACTGGCTGTGCTGTGTGCAGTCTGTGACTGCTTTGCATTGTTGTAATACTCGCCATTGTAGTGTTAGGCAGCTGGCTGTGAACAGCGCGTAGCGTTGCGCAGTTGGAGGTGAGCCGCCAGCAGTGGTGGATGTGGGGAGAGAGATGGCGGAGTTTTGAAATTTGACATGAACTGCTATATTTATATATGATGATATTAAGGTAAATATATTGTTTGTTCTTTTTCAAAATCTTTCATTTGCTAACTATGCCTATCAGTAGTTAGTGCCTTCAGTAGTTTGAATCTTTTATTTAGCTGGCAGTAGTGGCACTCGCTGTATTGCAGTAGCTTGAGCAGCGAAGATTTTTGTGAGGTAAGTGATTTGTGAAAGGTATAGTTTAATGTTAGTCAGGGCCATTCTTTTGTAGGGAATTTTGGAAGTCAGATTGCGTTGCGTTAAAAACATTGTGTGTCAGTATAAGCACAGACTTGTATAAATTGTTCAAAGGGGACGTTTCATATGTCGACCCTTAGCTGAGGATACCTCACTGGAATCTTCTGATTTTTTGTTGTAGTTTGTGTAATTAGTGTAGATTTTGTTTATTGCTAGCGCGTAATTGTAGAGAAAATCTCCTTTGTAGTTGCAGACTTTCATTGTTGTACAGTAAAACAGTTGTGGTATGCATGTAGATTTGCACCAAGTATTTCGCAGCTGCAATTAACTAGATATTATGTTCAGTGCTATGTTAATGTGTTCTCTTATTTTTGATCTTCAAATTGTATTTTTCTGTGTTGTCGTGTGAATTACTGTGACAATAATGGCGTGTGAAAAACATAATACTAGGCTCCAAAGTAAACTGAGAAATGACAGTGAAAATGAAAGCAGTGTGTTAGCGCCACCGAGTAATGAATTAACTGATGTTCAAAGTAGTAATTTGGTAATTGTGCATAGGGAAATGGAGCGGGCGGCAAACAATGGTGTAGGCAGTGAAACAATTAGTGAAGAGGGAAGCATTATCGATCGATCGGTCGGCAATAGCTCGGCTCAGGAATCCGAAATGACAGGACACAATTTTGCAAATACTGTAGATTCAGGTTTTGCGTCCTCACCGTTTTCCCAAATGAGTCAAGACACGTTTTCCGCTTGTCAAAATGTGAATGTTGCCGGTGCAAATTCACTGCCGAAAAGCACTGAGGAACATGTTTCAGACACCAGTGCATTGTTATTACAGTTAATGCAACAAATGGGACAAAAGCTACAAAAGTTAGACACAACACTTGAACAAAATCAGAAACAAATGGGACAAAATCTTCAAAAGTTAGACACACTGGAACAAAATCAGAGACAAACACAGCAACAGCTTCAAAAGTTAGACTCATTGGAACAAACTCTTGAACAAACGCGTGAAGATTTAACTACTGAGTTACATAACATTGAATCGAAATGTCAAAAAGTCTGTAATGACGTAAAAACTCAAATTTGTGAGCATTTTCAACCTATTTTTTCGCGGCATGAAAAGGCATTACAGAATCACGAAGCAGCCATAAAAGAACTGCAAATTATTGTTCATGAAAATCATGAGACCTTGCAAGCTAAATTTGACTCAGTTGCATCTACCGATTCGGTTACGCAACTTGCAAAAACTCAGGAAAACTTAAAGAACACAGTAGATTCGATTTCAACACAAATGTGATCATAAGGCCGTTGCAGCATCCCTGAATATGGAAGTTAATAGGAATATAAAAAAAGGGAGGAAGGTTTATCTGTTTAGCAAGAGTAATAGAAGGCAGATTTCAGACTACCTAACAGATCAAAACGAAAATTTCTGTTCCGACACTGACAATGTTGAGTGTTTATGGAAAAAGTTCAAGGCAATCGTAAAATGCGTTTTAGACAGGTACGTGCCGAGTAAAACTGTGAGGGACGGGAAAAACCCACCGTGGTACAACAACAAAGTTAGGGAACTACTGCGAAAGCAAAGAGAGCTCCACTCCAAGTTTAAACGCAGCCAAAACCTCTCAGACAAACTGAAGCTAAACGATGTCAAAGTTAGCGTAAGGAGGGCTATGCGTGAAGCGTTCATTGAATTCGAAAGTAAAATTCTATGTACCGACTTGACAGAAAATCCTAGGAAGTTCTGGTCTTACGTTAAATCATTAAGTGGCTCGAAACAGCATATCCAGACACTACGGGATGATGATGGCATTGAAACAGAGGATGACACGCGTAAAGCTGAAATACTAAACACCTTTTTCCAAAGCTGTTTCACAGAGGAAGACCGCACTGCAGTTCCTTCTCTAAATCCTCGCACAAACGAAAAAATGGCTGACATCGAAATAAGTGTCCAAGGAATAGAAAAGCAACTGGAATCACTCAATAGAGGAAAGTCCACTGGACCTGACGGGATACCAATTCGATTCTACACAGAGTACGCGAAAGAACTTGCCCCCCTTCTAACAGCCGTGTACCGCAAGTCTCTAGAGGAACGGAGGGTTCCAAATGATTGGAAAAGAGCACAGATAGTCCCAGTCTTCAAGAAGGGTCGTCGAGCAGATGCGCAAAACTATAGACCTATATCTCTTACGTCGATCTCTTGTAGAATTTTAGAACATGTTTTTTGCTCGCGTATCATGTCATTTCTGGAAACCCAGAATCTACTATGTAGGAATCAACATGGATTCCGGAAACAGCGATCGTGTGAGACCCAACTCGCCTTATTTGTTCATGAGACCCAGAAAATATTAGATACAGGCTCCCAGGTAGATGCTATTTTTCTTGACTTCCGGAAGGCGTTCGATACAGTTCCGCACTGTCGCCTGATAAACAAAGTAAGAGCCTACGGAATATCAGACCAGCTGTGTGGCTGGATTGAAGAGTTTTTAGCAAACAGAACACAGCATGTTGTTATCAATGGAGAGACGTCTACAGACGTTAAAGTAACCTCTGGCGTGCCACAGGGGAGTGTTATGGGACCATTGCTTTTCACAATATATATAAATGACTTAGTAGATAGTGTCGGAAGTTCCATGCGGCTTTTCGCGGAAGATGCTGTAGTATACAGAGAAGTTGCTGCATTAGAAAATTGTAGCGAAATACAGGAAGATCTGCAGCGGATAGGCACTTGGTGCAGGGAGTGGCAACTGACCCTTAACATAGACAAATGTAATATATTGCGAATACATAGAAAGAAGGATCCTTTATTGTATGATTATATGATAGCGGAACAAACACTGGTAGCAGTTACTTCTGTAAAATATCTGGGAGTATGCGTACGGAACGATTTGAAGTGGAATGATCATATAAAACTAATTGTTGGTAAGGCGGGTACCAGGTTGAGATTCATTGGGAGAGTGCTTAGAAAATGTAGTCCATCAACAAAGGAGGTGGCTTACAAAACACTCGTTCGACCTATACTTGAGTGTTGCTCATCAGTGTGGGATCCGTACCAGGTCGGGTTGACGGAGGAGATAGAGAAGATCCAAAGAAGAGCGGCGCGTTTCGTCACTGGGTTATTTGGTAACCGTGATAGCGTTACGGAGATGTTTAATAAACTCAAGTGGCAGACTCTGCAAGAGAGGCGCTCTGCATCGCGGTGTAGCTTGCTCGCCAGGTTTCGAGAGGGTGCGTTTCTGGATGAGGTATCGAATATATTGCTTCCCCCTACTTATACTTCCCGAGGAGATCACGAATGTAAAATTAGAGAGATTAGAGCGCGCACGGAGGCTTTCAGACAGTCGTTCTTCCCGCGAACCATACGCGACTGGAACAGGAAAGGGAGGTAATGACAGTGGCACGTAAAGTGCCCTCCGCCACACACCGTTGGGTGGCTTGCGGAGTATCAATGTAGATGTAGATGTAGAAATGGACACTCTGAAACTTGGTTCAGAAAAACACATTGAGGAAATGTGTTCACTATCGGAGAAAGTAGCCGAACTTTCGGATCAGTTCACAAACTTATCTACGAAGGTAGATGATAATCTGAACGACACAAAACCGGTAGTCTTTAATGACACAGAAGAGTGCGAACAAATTAGGAAATTCAAACAAAATCAGAATCAAATTAATACGCAACACCAAAGAGAAATCCTGGAAGTACAAGACCAGCTGACACAGGTAATACAAGAATTACGTATTTCAGAGGCCACTCGCGCTCCAATACAGGAAGAGGGACATAGAAATCGGAACAGCCACAAATTAATAACACAGGGCACTTCGGAAGTTATGAAAGAAATTGGCAAGGTGCACCGAATTTTGAAATGGAACCGCCGAAACGACGTAACAATGACCGATATGCGACTCGCCGACATGATGACTTTGACTATAAGCTGTTCATTACTACACGTAAATTCAAAACATTTAAGAATTCTGGCAACGACATTCATCCACAAGCATGGCTCCATCAATTCTCTCATTGTTTTCCTCCCAACTGGTCATTAGAGCACAGATTAGAATTTATGTGTGGCTACTTGGAGAATGAACCAGCTGTAAGAATGCGGTCGGTCATTCACGATTGCCACAGTGAAGGAGAGTTTTACCATGCCTTCCTCTCAGCATATTGGTCTCAGGCCACACAAGACCGAGTAAAACAAAGCATCATAATGATGAAACGTTTCGAACAATCTGAATTTTCCAGTCTTATGAAATATTTTGAAGACATGTTGCACAAGAATCAGTACCTGTCAAACCCATACAGCCCCTCAGAACTTATCCACATTTGCTTAATCAAATTGCCTGAACATTTACGACACATTATTTTGGCAGGACGTTGCAAAGACGACATTGAAGCTTTTCAGGGACTCCTACAAGAATTAGAAATTGACACAGACAGTCGCCGGATGCGAAAACAGGAATACAACAATTACAGGTCACATCCGTCGCAATTCCGCGATGAAAGAAATAATAACTGGGCGCGACAAGGCTATTCCCACAACGTAAATCGTGACCAAAACAGACACCACCCGTATGACAACCACTGGCAGAGTAATAGTTACAGAGAAAGATCGCACTTCCGTAATTATGCATATGACAGAGATAACCATAGAAACAGACAGTATGGAAACCAAAACAATTATTATCAAGGGAGACAGAATAACTTCAGACGCAACAGTTCAGCGCGCAGTTACGATTCAGGGAGAAATTCTCCACCACATGACCGACAAACAAGAAACTATGTAAACTACCGACAAAACGACAGACGTGAATTTCATCAGAACTGGCGGGATTCTAACAGAGCTGGGCCCTCTCGGCAAGGCGAATTCGTAGAAGTTAGGTCTCCTAATCCCATTAACAACGCGCGCCAACAAAGAGACAGACAATGACTCGCGCCGCAGGCACCCACGTGCGCCGGCTGGCTCAGAGAAAAATAACATAGACGCTAACCTTGTGAAAAATTCCAGTATTCTTCACTGACGTATACTTCATGATAATTGCGTTCAAGCTGAAATTCTGAGTACTTTGAAGAGTAAAAGATTGTACCACATTTCACTTGTAAAACCGTTTATTGAAAGATAATCTGCCTTTTAACTTTGTCTTTCCCACAAAATTTTTCACTTCACATTTCTAGTATGCTTTGCCAGTCTTAGAATCTGTTAACATGCAACAATGTTTGAAGTTAAATATCCAGTCTAGAACCTAGGGAACATTTTTAAACAGAAATTACGAATGCATTGTTATAGTGAACAGACTACACAGTGTTGCATTTGTACATTCTTGCTTGTTAGTTGCACGACAACGTAATGACTATCAGGCTTACATACTTAGGACACATACTGGTACTGCTAATAAGATTTTAATGCAACATTTTGGTTTACTTGAAAATACATTCTGGGTTTAAAGTACTTTCTGTGAGATACCAAAGGACACAGTGGTTAGTTTATGTGACAGCTACACGATGTTATCACGACGCTACTAATGAGTGACAATTTACAATGTTGCTTTTGCAGGGTATCTGTTTTATATCTGCACAGTTTTCTGAATTCTTCTGGAAAGAAAAACATGTTTTAGTAGTAACTTTTGTGGTATAGCAACAATGAGACAGCCTTTTTCGTGGCACGACAATACGTTACTGTACAGTACTTTCTTCATCACGCCAATAAGCATAATAACTACGATATCTATACGCAAAGCATTTCACTTTTGTTTATCATGAGGTAAGTACATTGACTTCTGCAGAACTTAGCTTTCGGAGGACGATAAGTACGACACTTCCACAGAGATTATGTTGCAACAAGACGCACATTTAGCGCTACAGTACACGTATCTGAGCGATTAATTTTGTACTTACAACATTTATTTTTAAAGATTTTTGAATTACAAAGAAAGTTTTCCGTGATACATTTCATTCCATTGCTGTAATCTGTAACACCTGAGGGTATAATTACATTAATCCTCAGGGGGGTACACGCTTACTTTATGTACCATGTGTGTGGCAACCACAAGGAACCCTAGCTAATATGGTATTTGCTTATACAACTTTACACATCGGTACCATATTTCTCTAACACACAAATTACACAGCTATCTGATCATGTAACTGAGAGATAAACTTTTTTATTACATCAGTGACATATGTTTACGCAATTACAGAGTTGGATTACTTCACACTTACGAAATTGTATTTTGTCTGTACTGTGTGAACCGTTCATATTTTTTTTGGAACCATTGTGATACTATGAGAGCTTTGAATGATGTATTTGGTATGGATTCATGATTTTTAAAGTACGTTTGAGGCAGATAACACTTTTGACATGAGCAGAGAATTTTTTTAATTATTGGAGGAAGCTACGACGATTTTGAGATTTGACTGAGGTGTTATGATGTTATTTTTACGACGACGATGTGTATTATGCTGCTGAGGTATGTTTACGATTAATAGGCTGAGGCTATATGAGTTATTTGATTATGCTTCATATTTATAATGACGAAATATTGACGAGTGTCGATGGATACGTATATGTGTAATAAGGTAAGGAGTAATGAATAGTGGGTAGGGACTCGACTTGTGAAAAAGGATGTTGGAAACCAAGAATCGTACTTTAAGAGTTATGAAATGTGTGTAAATGCGTGAATGTATCACAATGCCAGCGAAAATTTTTTGGACACTGTTATATTGATAAGATTTTGTTTCTACACATTTGCAACGCAAATTCTCGACCCGTGAAATTTTGTGTATGAGACTGTCACTGTAGCGGAAACTGCTTTCGTAAATATTTCCGTATGAAAGTTAAGTGACCACCTGCACGTAATGCGTCGTGGGCACCCAGCTGTGTCAGACGCCGGGAGAACAAGTCATTAGGGTGTGCCTTTCCGGAAGCACAGGTAGAAAAAAAAAAGGGAAAAAAGGCAGGCCTTTATCCTCGCCATTGACATTCCTTTAGAGAAAATATTGCAAATGCGACACCCTCATTACTTCCATTAACTTTGCTATTGACATTCCTTTGTAGAAAGCATCGCAAATATTACACGCTCATTACCTGAAAACATATGATTACTCGTACTTTGTGCTAATTACTGCAATGCTTATGAATTGATGGGAAATATTCGTACATCTGCACACCTGATTATGACAAGTGTCTTTCTATGAGAGTTGAGAGCTACTGACTTACGAAATGCCACATGACTATTGAATGATGTTTTTATGCTTTGGTTTGCGTAATTGCTTATTTCATTTGACATCTGTTTTCCAGCTGTGTTGCAGCATTGGTTTCATAAAATAAAATTAAATGCATTTGCTAATGTGAACACTTTCTGTCAACAGATCTATTAAATAATAATTTTGTGATCCACATTCTTCAAAAAAGGAGCACTTGGAAAGGAAAGAACAATAAGAAGGGACTAGTAACAGTAACACGTAATTTTCTTTTCAAGTACATGGTAATATTTCTTTTACAATAAGTTGTTGTGGTGCACCACTTTAATTACTTAGACATTAAGATGTGATTATAGATTTCCCTTATCTGCATTGTTATCTTTAGTGTACTATTTTTTCTGCTTGAGCTATGTCATGTTTAGATATAAGCTGCTGGTTGCCAGGCATAGTGTTACTGAACTTTAATTTGTGTTACTCTGCTAAGCCAGATTTATTTTTTGTTTGCTGCGCATTGCCTCATATTAGTTCTAATGTTGAATTGCTTGGTAATTTAGATTTACTGTAGCTTGCTTTGCGATTTTCCATTTTTTTTATTGCTGTTTATATTAATTGTTTTATGTGCTGCTGCATTGCCTCATTCCTTAGTTTAGCCTCTGAGCTCAGTAGATTTAAGTTAGCTTAAGAGGAGGTAGACTATATAAGAAACTGACTATGGACAATATGAAAAAGATTTGGGCCAAAATGAGTATTGTACACTGAGAAATAATTATATTGAAAGAAATATGAATAGAAAACAGAAAGCAGGTATAGATAGGACTTTTTGGGAATAATGATGAATGAAGGGAGATCTCCAAGAAGTAAAGAAAGTTTTGTTTGCAAAATACTGCAGTACAACAAACCCTGTCCTTTCCTTTTGTGTTATCCCACTATATGTTTGTGTACCCTTGTGTATTTGTTTTCTTCCTGTCTCTGTGTAGTTTCATAGAATTTTTTCTTCTTTTAATATTAAGCTACATTCACTATGATGAGGAATACTGTTATCCTCAAATATAATTTGCATTAATAATATGTTATTTACCTTGTAAATATGCTTAGACATTATTTATTCTGGTTTGTTGCTCACATGTGAAGGTGATGTTTCAAAAGTTCTTGTGATCTTTATGTATTTACTTATGTCATAATTCCTGTAACACTGATGTATATGTCTATTTCTATTCTTTTGTAAAGCCTGTACTACAAATGTTATCTGTATTATTATGTTCTTTAATGATGAATTTTGTACCTTTGTAATTGTATTTTCATGTTGTAAATATATAAAATTGTAATTGACACCAGTTCATCTTATTATTAACTTGTAAGTTACATTTCACTGCACACGTTTCTGTTGGTCATAGTATATGGACAATATGTGAGAAGTTGGGACTATTAGTGTTTGCACGTGTGTTAATAATTCAGCAAGGGACTGGATAACAGCATTGCTGGTTCTAAGGACAATTCCAAAAACTTTGTGAGTGCACAAGTGGTGGTTTATGGACTTGCTATATTCTCCGCAAGACTCTTTGATGGTGAATGTGCACCTGCACAATCGCAACAGATGGCTGCTGGCCATCTCTACAAGGACTACAGTGGGTCTGCATCTTTGATGGCCCACCAATTGCTACAAGGACTGCAGTGGGTCTGCACCTCTGGTGGCCCACCAATACCACAATCTCTACCAGGACTCCAGTGGGTCTGCTCTGTGATGACCTACCTACCAATATTCTTCAAAACGTCGAATGACTCTGCTGTGGGTTTGCTATGTTGTGGCCCATTACCTGTCTGCATGTCAAGAGTCAGCACTGTCTTTCCGTTGGAAGGACAACACTACTTCTTCAAGACTGCATGGAAATCCACTACTTCCATGTGCATTGTCTTTTACTGCTCAGACTTTGAGAAAAGAAACGGCAGTTTCACTGTGATGAATGATCAGGACTGTCTTTATAGACTGTAAGAAAATTTTAGCTTTTGACCAACATTGTATCAATAAGTGTGTGCATTTGATTTCTTTGTTATTGTAATTATGAAAAATTTTATCAAATCATTATAGGCCACTGCCCAAAAAAAAATTTGTAAAATTTTTTATGGGGAGCATGGGGGCTATGTAAGTAGGCTGTTTATGTTTTCTCTATGTAAGTAGGCTGTTTATGTTTTCTTATTGGCAACGTTACGTAGCGCTCAATATGAAAATCACTGGCTGTGCTGTGTGCAGTCTGTGACTGCTTTGCATTGTTGTAATACTCGCCATTGTAGTGTTAGGCAGCTAGCTGTGAACAGCGCGTAGCGTTGCGCAGTTGGAGGTGAGCCGCCAGCAGTGGTGGATGTGGGGAGAGAGATGGCGGAGTTTTGAAATTTGACATGAACTGCTATATTTATATATGATGATATTAAGGTAAATATATTGTTTGTTCTTTTTCAAAATCTTTCATTTGCTAACTATGCCTATCAGTAGTTAGTGCCTTCAGTAGTTTGAATCTTTTATTTAGCTGGCAGTAGTGGCACTCGCTGTATTGCAGTAGCTTGAGCAGCGAAGATTTTTGTGAGGTAAGTGATTTGTGAAAGGTATAGTTTAATGTTAGTCAGGGCCATTCTTTTGTAGGGAATTTTGAAAGTGAGATTGCGTTGCGTTAAAAACATTGTGTGTCAGTATAAGCACAGACTTGTATAAATTGTTCAAAGGGGACGTTTCACAACCACCTATGGATACGGCATATATCTCCTCGTCATTGTACTATATCGTAACTTCTTTCGTCGAACCAAGCTAAGTTCGAAACGATCTCCCGGTCACCCTTCCTCCCCTTGCGAAGAACCTTCATCGTTTGTATCTTCCATCCCGCGGTATCCTATGAAGATAGAGCAGCCAGATGTTAACTGGCGGGCGCTGTGGCGATAAGCTCACGCACCCGCCTCACCATCCAACGTGTATGCGTTCTGGTGTGTCGTTGTCAACGGTAAATTCCCGCCCAATCGTCGAGTTTATCCTATAGGACCGTCTACCTCGCCACTTCGCTCTGACTGCCAAGTCGACGACACTGACGAGCATCGTCTTACGTACCACCTGAAACGGGATGTTTGGCTCCTCAACCACCGTGGGCTGTTACCTCTGCGCACTACTGACGACGATTATCCCAGAGTTCCTGCTGTTGCCCCAAAACTCACACTACCTTCTTGCGAAACACGACGCACTCGCCCGGTTTCGAGGACAAGCTTTGGACTGCCCCTTTGACAATGGTTCACGTACGGTCCTCAACTTCAGGAATCAGGCTGTGATCGCGTGCAGTACACTCACCCAGTCGCCCATTACTGAAGACCCTTTGCAAGATATCTGTACAGCGCCTTTCTTAACCCTCCTTACTCTCCTCCCCCCCCCCTCCTCCCTCATTTCCCAGTCTGTGGTATGCTCTTCTTCCCATTAGATGACGCAACCATGATCACCTTCCACGGTGCCGTGCACCGACGCATGAGGGCCAAAGAAAGAATATAACACGGAAAAAGAAAAGTGGTCAGCTTATCTGCCTGCTATAGGGAAGACCCGGTTTTGATTCCACGTGTCACCAGGGATTTTTTTATGGAAGGGTGCTTAATACGGGGTGCACTCAGCCTCATAAAGCTAATTGAGGAACACGACACCCTGGTTTATCTGGCCCTGATTAATCCGCTTTGTCCACATTCTTTGTCCCTGTCTCTCTGTCTCGGTAACGCACGGTATAGTCTACGTACAGTTGTTACGTTAGCACTGCAACTAGCATCGGATCACCGATCCAACGGTTTCCACTACAGTTATTACGGTCGGTGTGATTTGTTCTTTACAGAACTAAGAAACTATGCCGGTATTGATGTTTTTGTTCCCATGTTCTGAGGGTACCTACGTGCAATGGCTTCGAAGGCGAAGAAAGTAGTTGCTTCGATGGGCAATAAGTGGAAAGCGCTGGGCAGAGCAGAAAAATTAGTGCTGAAAATAACATAGCCGCAGATTATGATGTAGGGACATCAACTGTGCCATACTGGAAGACCGATCGAAAAGAAATCAAAGACTTCTGCTTCACAGTGATGACTAAAGACAGTTGGCAGAACATCAGCAGAACAGAGAAAGGAAGAAATGAAACGCTAATCAAGCATTATTCGTTTCGTTCTGTGGAAAAAAAAGAGCACAATGTTCCGATACGCGGTCCAAGCCGATAGGGAAAGGCGCTGAATTTAAACTGCAAACAAACCAGTGGAAGGTAGGAGACGAGGTACTGGCAGAAGTAAAGCTGTGAGTACCGGGCGTGAGTCGTGCTTCGGTAGCTCAGTTGGTAGAGCACTTGCCCGCGAAAGGCAAAGGTCCCGAGTTCGAGTCTCGGTCGTGCACACAGTTTTAATCTGCCAGGAAGTTTCAAACCAGTGGTGGTCCTAACTTCACAGCCAGCCAAGGTTCCTTGCAAAGATGGAAAGGTCGTCATGGCTTACATCAGCTTCCAGTGACGTATTACAGTTTCTCGGGGAGAGCATTGGCTGCAAGAAGCCTCAAAAAAGAATTAAATGGAACAACAAATTTACTGTTACCAGTCACTGTTTATTTATCTCCACGACGCGTTTCAAAGGTTTAAACCTCCATCACAAGGTGGACATAGAAGTATCTGATGGGACCAGACTTGCCTCATTTGACATACAAAACCTTTCTTCCTCTGTGCCAATAGATCCCACACTACAGATAAGAGACATCAGTTTGAAATTTATCGGAAGCCTACCATAACACATACTACAATCTACAACTCCTCTTATCACCCCACACCCACAAAATGGCAGCATTCCGGTACATGATCAATAGAGCTATCCAACTACCACTCTCTGAAGACAAATGTGATCAAGAAATTGGAATAATAAGACAAACAGCTATTGCAAATGGTTATAACAGCTCCATAGTAGACAGCCTAAAATACACTATAATGGCAATCACAACACACACACACACACACAAAAAAAAAGAAAATAACATCTTCCATACAATCCCCTTTCTAGGTGACATTTCATATCAGATTGCCAGTATCTTCAAACGGAAAGGCATACACATATCCTTTACCACATACAACAAGACTGGACAGTACTTACCCACAACACCAGCACACGAAAGCCACTTCATTACACAGGTGTGTAAAAAATTGAATGTTTGGACTGTTACTCCTTCTGCATAGGCCAGACAGGCAGATCATTTGAGATTAGATTCAAAGAACACGTGGCAGCACCAAAAAACAGCAAATGCCACGTATCAGCAATAGTCACCCATCTGCACGAAACAAAACATCATGTTATCAACACAAGCATCATCATCCTACCCATCCAGCCAAAAGGCAGAAAACTAGACATTCTTGAAACACTCCAAATATACAAACACCAAACAAAACAACCTGAATCCATCTAAAATGACAATATTTACAATAGTATGATCTCTGTTTTCAGCAACTGCCTACGTTATTAAAATTGCAAAGCACGCACACACGCACACGCACACACACTCACACACACACACACACACACACACACATACACCATAATATTTACCACAAATATTTAGTTATGTTACCATGACAGCTACCAGGTGTACAAGAGATTGACCTCATATATAGATACATCATCACACCAACAGTATGTACCCCTTGTCAGGCTGAAACTATATGTACATCAACATCTGGCACAAATTTGCACATCCATCTGCATATTTTTAAGTATAACCAAGGTATTACCCCAAGCTTTAGACAGTTTTTGCATGTAACAGGTATCTTAAGAGCCCTTACCTTATACAGTTTGCTCTCATACAATCACTCTTTCCACCCTCTCTCTCCCTCTAACTTTCTCTTTCTCTACCTCCCCTCTGCCTCCAGCCTTTCATATCCATCTATGAATCCCAACCAAATTCGTTATTTGTGTATAATTTTACCACTGTAGCCAACATGGTTATTGTACTTAAAGTTTTTAGCAATTTACCTGATTTTATAAACGAGTATGAAGTTTAAGCTATTTTAACTTGTCAAAATCGGGATTATATACCACCTGAAGTATTTATTCCAACAAATGTATTCGACACCTCAAAACACATCTCCAAATCCTTTAAAATTTATTCTGTAATAATGTTGTTAGGCCGTATATTCTTTGCACTCTGTGATAATGTTTTCTCTTCTGCTATACGATCCATGCACCCAATGGTTTCCGACGCCATATTTGTTTACAAGATATTACAGTATCCATTGACGTGTTAGGACAGTGAAAGGAACCTGCGACCACTGCAGGTACTTTATTTTACTTACTTTATGTTTACCGTTAGATACGCGTTTAATTTTTTGTCAGAAGAAACCCATAACCATGCTCTGAAATAGTTTATCCACCAGACAGGGCCAAGAGTTCCTCCAAAAAATCGTAACACAACACACACACAAATGTCATACTAACAAATATAAATCCGCCTGATGATGGAGGTTTAAACCTTTGAAACGCCACGTGGAGATAAATAAACAGTGACTGGTAGCAGTAAACTTGTTGTTTCATTTAATGTCAATTACAGTCGCGGTAAAGCCTAGCCTAAAATGTTCACATTAAAAAAAAAAAAAAAAAAAAAAATCAGACGAAATTATTTCCTCGACAAACGTAGCCCCACGCAGATCTGAAATGCAGACGAAACTGGGCATTTTTTATCGGACTCTATCCACTAAGATACTGGCTTCCAAATTAAATGGCTTGCCAAGGGCTTACAAGAGGTATAAATATGAAGTTGAAGTTATGGCTTGTAGCAATGTATCCGGAAGGAACAAATTCCATCTCCTGTCGATTTTTTTTTTTTAAAAAAGAAGCACTCTGTCTTCAGGTCACGAGTGGCCTACCGTGACCATCCGACCGCCGTGTCATCCTCAGAGGAGGATGCCGATAGGAGGGGCGTGGGGTCAGCACGCCGCTCTCCTGGTCGTTATGATGGTATTCTTGACTGAAGCCGCTACTATTCGGTCGAGTAGCTCCTCAAGTAACATCACGAGGCTGAGTTCACCCCGAAAAATGGCAACAGCGCATGGCGGTTTGGATGATCACCCATCCAAGTGCCGACCACGCACGACAGCGCTTAACTTTGGTAATCTCACGGGAACCGGTGCAACCATTGCGGTAAGGCCGTTGCCCATCTCCTGTCGATGTTGTTGTTGTTGTTGTTGTTGTTGTTGTCTTCAGTCCTGAGACTGGTTTGATGCAGCTCTCCATACTACTCTAACCTGTCCAAGCTTCTTCATCTCCCAGTACTTACTGCAACCTACATCCTTCTGAATCTGCTTAGTGTATTCATCTCTTGGTCTCCCTCTACGATTTTTACCCTCCAAGCTGCCCTCCAATGCTAAATTTGTGATCCCTTGATGCCTCAGAACATGTCCTAACAACCGTTCCCTTCTTCTTGTCAAGTTGTCTCTGACAGAATTACATTGTCATCGGCGAACCTCAACGTTTTTATTTCTTCTCCGTGGATTTTAATACCTACTCCGAATTTTTCTTTTGTTTCCTTTACTGCTTGCTCAACATACAGATTGAATAACATCGGGGACAGGCTACAAACCTGTCTCACTCCCTTTCCAACCGCTGCTTCCCTTTCATGCCCCTCGACTCTTATAACTGCCATCTGGTTTCTGTACAAATTGTAAATAGCCTTTCGCTCCCTGTATTTTACCCCTGCCATCTTTAGAATTTGAAAGGGAGTATTGCAGTCAACATTGTCAAAAGCTTTCTCTAAGTCTACAGATGCTAGAAACGTAGGTTTGCCTTTCCTTAATCTAAGATCAGTCGTAGGGTGAGTATTGCCTCACGTGTTCGAACAATTCTGCGGAATCCCAACTGATCTTCCCCGAGGTCGGCTTCTACCAGTTTTTCCATTCGTCTGTAAAGAATTCGCGTTAGTATTTTGCAGCTGTGACTTATTAAACTGGTAGTTCGGTAATTTTCACATCTGTCAACACCTGCTTTCTTTGGGACTGGAATTATTATATTCTTATTGAAGTCTGAGCTCCTGTCGATAGGACGCGGATATTTTGATTCTCCTGTCGATAGGAAATTCAAAATATGCGTGTGCATTGAAACATGTTAATCGGCCCAATTTGCCAGTTGTCTACAGATCACAAAATAATGCATGGGAAGTGATGGCATTTTTAACACCTGATGTCGTGATGATTTTGTGACAAGTTTGAAACGATATTTGAAGGAAGGGGTTGTACCACCAAAGGCCGTTTTAGTTACTGTCAATGCGCTGTCAAGTCCGGGACTGGAGCGGCTCGACATTTGCAACATCAAAAAATGTTCAAATGTGTGTGAAATATTACGGGACTTAACTGCTAAGGTCATCACTCCCTAAGCTTACACACTACTTAACCTAAATTATCCTAAGGACAAACACACACACCCATGCCCGAGGGAGGACTCGAACATTCGCCGGGACCAGCCGCACAGTCCATGACTGCAGCGCCTGAGACCACTCGGTTAATGCAGCGCGGCCTTTGCGACATCGGAGAAAAGTTGTCAACACGTCTCTGGAATGATAAGAACTATTTCTGGTTGTTCAGATGTAGAAGAGTGCGACGCAGATATTTGGCTGCAGAATGACGGTGATGCTGATCACGACACGACGACCGATGGCCACACCCCAGGCAGAAATCTTTAGAAAATACTTTAAACAGTTACATCTATGTTGGAAGTTAACAAATTTCTCTCGTTCGCAAACGCATTTCTTGCTACTGCCATCGTGCATCTTCTCTCTGCAACAGTTTAATCACCAGTTAGCAACTTTCAGGATACTCCCGAAATTACCCGTCTCGTTATGTTAAGACGGAAGTTTTGAATTATGACTTGAAAATATTCAAATCCAAGATGATATCTATTTGTTTATTTGCTGCAGTTAGCCTACTATCTATATGACGGTTTGTGGGTAGTATCATTACCAATACAATTCTGCTAATACAATTGCTACTGTGTCTGTGTGTGTGTTACCAATTAGAATTTCTTTTTTATTCTTTATTAATATAACTAAAGGTTATAAAATTGAATACAAAGAACGGAAAACATAAATAAATAATGATTTAAGAGAATAAAAACGGCAGAGAAAGGCGTGACGGAAGTTAGGAGGGAGAAAATTTGTCCCTGAAATCGCAGCTGCTTCATTGACGAAAGCTCCGGAAAACTTTACTGCCTGTCGTCATTGAAACGGCTTTACAAGTATTTGGTTTTACAGCTGATAGGTTTTACTTTACATAATAGTTTTACTTTACTAACTATGTTAGGAACTGATCCTAATCTAATGTTAATTACATAGTTGTTTATACTATTTCATTTTTTCTATTGTTGAGTTCTGTTATGGGTCTTTTGACCTTATATGGATAATTACATTATTATTTTCATGTCACGTTCACTCTCTGTATCTATTGCTTCATCCGATTCAGTGTCACTATCTGTATCTGTGCCATTATTTTTGCTGAAGTGTTGCATTTTGTAGTGTTCTTAAGTGTGGTCTACGTAGTCTGTCAACATCATGAACGGTTTCAGATACATCACCTGATAGTCTGTTGAGGATGTGCCATTTTTTCTGATCTTTCATTGTGTTTCCTATGTCTCTACATTCGGTCTTCGGTGTGTTGCAGTGGAGAACTACATATTCAGAGGTGCCATGTCCACCACATTCCCAAGTGTCAACTCCCTATAGACTTACACGATGGATGTGGGTAGCGTATGGATCACGTCCCGTCAGGATATGGGTCAGTCCTCTTGTGAGGTCAACGCGTTCTCGTATGTTATGGGAAAACGAATAGACACGTCGCCCCTTGTCGGTCTGGTCCCATTCCTCCTGTCTCAGTCTGCCATATGTTAAGTTGTCTTCGGTGTGTCATGTTGCGTCCAGTTATGTCCTGTATTTTGTCTGGTCCACCTTCATTCACCCCCACCCTTCACCTCCCACCCTAGGGTGTCTGTTGAGAGGCCAGACAAACGTGTGGTTCATGAAGACGTTAGTAGAAGTAGTTGCAGGGGCAACAGTCTGGATGATTGACTGATCCGGCCTTGTAACACTAACCAAAACGGCCTTGCTGTGCTGGAACTGAGAATGGCTGAAAGCATGGGGAAACTACAGCCGTAATTTTTCCCGAGGGCATGCAGCTTTACTGTATGGTTAAACGACGATGGCGTCCTCTTTTGTAAAATATTCCGGAGGTAAAATAGTTCCCCATTTCGTCTCCGGGCGGGGACTACCCAGTAGGACGTCGCTAATAAGGGGAAACAAAACTGGCGTTCTACGGATCGGAGCGTGGAATGTCAGATCTCTTAACTGGGCAGATAGATCATAAAATTTAAAAAGGAAACTGGATAGGTTAAAAGATATAGTGAGAATTAGTGAAGTTCGGTGGCAGGAAGAACAAGACTTGGTAAGGTGAATACAGGGTTATAAATACAAAATCAAATAAGGGTAATGAAGGAGTGGGCTTAATAATGAATAAAAAATAGGAGCGCGGGTAAGCTACTACGAACAGCACAGTGAACGCATTATTGTAGCCAAGACAGGCACGAAGCCCACGACTACCACAGTAGTACAAGTTCATACGCCATCTAGCTCCGCAGATGATGAAGAGATTGCAGAAATGTATGACAAGATAAAAGTGAGAGGAGACGAAATTTTAATAGTCATGGAGGACTGGAATTCAATAGTAGGGAAAGGAAGAGAAGGAAAAGTAGTAGCTGAATATGGAATGGGGGCAAGGAATGAGACAGGATGCCGCCTGGGAGAATTTTGCACAGAACATAGCTTAATCATAGCCAACACTTGGTTAAAGAATCATGAAAGAAGGCTGCATACGTGGAAGAGGCCTGGAGACACTGGAAGGTTTCAGATAAATTGTACAATGGTAAGACAGAGATTTAGGAACCAAGTTTTAAATTGAAAGACATTTCAAGGGGCAGATGTGGACACCGACCACAATTTATAGGTCATGAACGGAGGACTAAAACTGAAGAAACTGCAAAAGGGTAATAATTAAAGGAAATGGGGCCTGGAGAAACTGAAAGAGCCAGAGATTGAAGAGAGTTTCAGAGAAAGCATTAGGGAACGATTGACAAGAACAGAGAAAAGAAATACAGTAGAAGAATGGGTAGCTTTGAGAGATGAAATAGTCAGGGTGTAAGTAGGCTGTTTAGGTTTTTATGTTGGTAACGCCACGTAGCGTTCTGTATGAAAATCACTGACTGTGCTATGTGGAATATGTGGCTGGTTGGACTCATTGTTGGAATATTCTCTTGTGTTGTGTTGGGCAGTTGGATGTGAACAGCACGTAGCGTTGTGCAGTTGGAGGTGAGCAGTGGTGGATGTGGGGAGAGAGATGGCGGAGTTTTGAGAGCAGACGATCTGTATGCGTGTCCGTCAGAAAAAGGAAATTTGTAAAACTGGATGTCATGAACTGATATATATATATATATATATATATATATATATATATATATATATATATATATATATATATATATATATATATAATGACTTTTGAACACTATTAAGTTAAATACATTGTTTGTTCCCTACAAAAATCTTTCATTTGCTAACTATGCCTATCAGTAGTTAGTGCCTTCAGTAGTTAGAATCTTTCATTTGCTGACAGTATTGGCGCTCGCTGTATTGCAGTAGTTCGAGTAACGAAGATTTCTGTGAGGTAAGTGATTCATGAAAGGTATAGGTTATCGTTAGTCATGGCCATTCTTTTGTAGGGATTATTGAAAATCAGGTTGCGTTGCGCTAAAAGAAATAAAATGTTGTGTGTGAGTTTAGTGATGATCAGAATAAGTAAAGCGAGTAATGTCTGAGTACATTCAGGTTTGCTCAGCTGTTTGAAAATCAAATAACGTAATAGGTTTATCAGCACAGTCATTTATAATTTTTCTAAGGGGGCGTTACAAAGGCAGCAGAGGATCAAGTGGGTAAAAAGACGAGGGCTATCAGAAATCCTTGTGTAACAGAAGAGATACTGAATTTAATTGATGAACGGAGAAAATATAAAGATGCAGTAAATAAAGCAGGCAAAAAGGAATACAAATGTCTCAAAAATGAGATCGAGAGGAAATGCAAAATGGCTAAGCAGGAATGGCTACAGGACAAATGTAAGCATGTAGAGGCATGTATCGCTAGGGGTAAGATAGATACTGCCCACAGGAAAATTAAAGAGACGTTTGGAGAAGAGAGAACCACTTGTACCAATATCAAAGAAAGAACCACTTGTATGAATATCAAGAGCTCAGATGGTAAACCATTCTAAGCAAAGAAGGAAAAGCAGAATGGTGGAAGGAATACATAGAGTGTCTATAGATGGGTGATGTACTGGAGGGCAGTATTATGGAAATGAAAGAGGATGTAGAAGAAAATGAAATGGGAGATATGATACTGCGTGACGAGTCTAACAGAGCACTGAAAGATCTAAGTCGAAACAAGGACACGGGAGTAGACAACATTCCATTAGAAGTACTGACAGCCTTGCAAGAGCCAGCCCTGACAAAACTGTACCATCTGGTGAGCAAGATGTATGAGACAGGCGAAATACCCTCAGACTTCAAGAAGAATATAATAATTCCAATCCCAAAGAAAGCAGACAAGTGTTAAAATTACCGAACTATCAGTTTAATAAGTCACGGCTGCAAAATACTAACACGAATTCTTTACAGACGAATTGAAAGGCTGGTAGAAGCCGACCTCAGGGAAAATCAATTTGTATTCCCTAGAAATGTTGGAAAACGTGAGGCAATACTGACCATACGACTTATCTAAGAAGATAGATTAAGGAAAGTCAAACCTACTTTTCTAGCACTCGTAGACTTAGAGAAAGCTTTTGACAATGTTGAGTGGAATATTATCTTTCAAATTCTAAAGGTGGCAGGGGTAAAATACAGGGAATGAAAGGCTATTTACAGTTCGTACAGAAACCAGGTGGCAGTTATAAGAGTCGAGGGGCATGAAAGGGAAGCAGTGGTTGGGAAGGGATTGAGGCAGAGTTATAGCCTGTACCCGATGTCATTCAATCTGTATATTGAGCAAGCAGTAAAGGAAACAAAAGAAAACTTTGGAGTAGGAAGTAAAATCCATGGAGAAGAAACTAAAACTTTGAGGTTTGCCGATGACATAGTAATTCTCTCAGAGCATTCTCAGGACCTGGAAGAGCAACTGAAGTGAATAGACAGTGTCTTGAAAGGAGGATATGAACATCAACAAAAACAAAACGAGGCTAATGGAATTTAGTCGAATGCTGAGGGAATTAGTTTAGGAAATGAGACACTTCAAGTAGTAAAGGAGTTTAGCTATTTGGGGATCAAAATAACTGAAGATGGTCGAGTTAGAGAAGGTATAAAATGTAGATTTGCAATGGCAAGGAACGCATTTCTGAAGAAGAGAAATTTGTTAACATCGAGTATAGATTTATATTTCAGGAAGTCTTTTCTGAAAGTATTTGTATGGAGTGTAGCCATGTAAGGAAGTGAAACATGGACGTTAAATAGTTTGGACAAGAAGAGGTGCCACAGAAGAATGCTGAAGATATGATGGATAGATCATGGAACTAAAGAGGAAGTACTGAGTAGAATTGGGGAGAAGAGAAATTTGTGACACAACTTGACTAGAAGAAGAGATCGGTTAGTAGGACATGTTTTGAGGCATCAAGGGACCCCCAGTTTAGTACTGGAGGGCAGCGTGGAGGATAAAAATCGTAGAGGGAGACCAAGAGATGAATACACAAAGCGTATTCAGAAGGATGTACGTTGCAGTAGGTACTGGGAGATGAAGAAGCTTGCACAGGATAGAGTAACATGGAGAGCTGCATCAAACCAGTCCAAGCACTGAAGACCACAACAAAAACACCTTCATTCAATCAATATGTCGCTGCTCGGTGACGAATAGTGATATCAATGGGACACCCACCTGTGACCACAAACAGTGCTCCTATGGATGTTTCTCTAGAAGCTCCTGATATTCTGATAAACATGCTTCTTTGTCCACGTCTTACAATTTTTTTTATATATGTTGTCATTCTGAGACCGCGTGCCCAGGTGCTCGCAGCAATATAAACTGTTGACTCAAAGAGTGTCTAATGATAGATTCTCTTAGTGTGTAGTGGAAGTCTAAATTGAGTGGTGTCAAGTCTGGCTAATTTATGCAGTACTGTCATCGCTTTGTCAGTAATTAGTCTTGCGTATCCACTGAAGTTTTATTTATTGTATTCCAAGATGTTTGGTTACTTCCCTGTTCGTAAATGAGATACTGTTTATTTTATTATAGGCTTCCTTTTAAGGGGAAACGATAACAGTCTCGCACTGATATCTTTGTAAATCCATATCTGTGTCATTTTTTGTTGAATCTCACGGAAATTTTGCACACTTATGTATAGGGATCCAATACGCTTTAAATTACTTTTGGAGAATTCTTAAGAAAATTTTTATGCTGTGAGAGAGTCTTGAATTTTTTGTTAAAATATTATATTTTTAAAGTACACTTTTTCATTATTTTCCGACAAATTTTGCAAAATTTTTATATGGTAAAGTAATCGACACAAGTAAATGTACAATTACGAGCAGTAACTATTCGGTAAATCATCTCTATTGTTTTCTGTGATATTTTCGATTTGAACATTTTCCATATATTATCAACGATAAAACTGTTAATGTCTAGATTAAAATTTTGTTGCACTTAGATATTGCTTCCATGTAAAAGAGTAGGTGTGTTAAATTCAAATTCATATATATATATATATATATATATATATATATATATATATATATATATATATATAGGGTGTTCAAAATGGCTCTGAGCACTATGGGACTCAACATCTTAGGTCGTAAGTCCCCTAGAACTTAGAACTACTTAAACCTAACTAACCTAAGGACATCACACACACCCATGCCCGAGGCAGGATTCGAACCTGCGACCGTAGCATATACAGGGTGTGCCAGCTATCTTGCCCACTCGAAATATCTATGGAACAATAACAGCTATTGGAAAACGACTTTCACCGGTATCAATGTAGGGCTGGGGCCTATGAATGTACATATTTGGAAACATTCTAAAACGAGAGCATATGTGTTTTTTAACACAAACTTATGTTTTTGTAAATGGACCTAACATATTTTTTCTTCACCAATCCATAGCATGACAAAGCACATACACAATGGCGTTGATTGCATTGCAATATTCCCTTTACATCCCGAGATATTGAGACGCGAAGTTGACGCTTGAAACACCCGACATGCGCTGCTAGCGCACGTCCTGAGGCTCAGGCGTGAACCCCATGCTGCCCATAATCGCGATATGATTGTCATGTGTAATCACACCTCCATACTTATCAAGAGGTCCGAAACGAATAATACGGTCTGCTGCCATCAACTCTCATAAGCACATAATAGTTTCCCTCTTGCACGTTTTACGTATCTACGTACACAATATGAACCAGTAACGATCGGTGTACACCCGTCAGGTTGTCTTATTTATCCTGCACACCCAAAATAAGGTTTATCTAATGCGTTATATGACCCATTGTGCCTGTCATGTTACAGAACCGCGTCACCCCTAGCCTATGGGATAAATACCTGCTGGAATGTACGACGTTAATGCAGGATGGCAGCAGACCGTATTATTCGTTTCGGACCTCTTGATAAGTATGGAAGTGTGATTACGCGCCGGCAGAAGTGGCCGTGCGGTTAAAGGCGCTGCAGTCTGGAACCGCAAGACCGCTACGGTTGCAGGTTCGAATCCTGCCTCGGGCATGGATATTTGTGATGTCCTTAGGTTAGTTAGGTTTAACTAGTTCTAAGTTCTAGGGGACTAATGACCTCAGCAGTTGAGTCCCATAGTGCTCAGAGCCATTTGAACCATTTTTGTGATTACGCATGTCAATCACATCGCGATTACGGGCAGGATGGGGTTCACGCCTGAGCCTCAGGACGTGCGCTAGCAGCGCATGTCGGGTGTTTCAAGCGTCAACTTCGCGTCTTAATATCTCGGGATGTAATGGGAATATTGCGATGCAATCGACGCCATTGTGTATGTGCTTTGTCATGCTATGGATTGCTGAAGAAAAAATATAGTAGGCCCATTTAAAAAAACTTAAGTTTGTGTTAAAAGACACATATGCTTTCGTTTTAGAATGTTTCCAAATATGTACATTCATGGGCCCCAGCCCTACATTGATACCGGTGAAAGTCGTTTTCCAATTGCTGTTATTGTTCCATAGATATTTTGGGTGGAGAAGATAGAAAAATCGCTTTAGAGCTAAAAAAATTTTAATCATACGTTAGTTTTCACTGCCCATATCCATATTCCAGTTCTTCCTCATGATCCTCTGCAGATCTTTTAGCTCCTGTTCTCTCTCTTCTATATTCTATACTGAAGTCTTCGCATTTGCGATTCGATGGTCGTCGGTGATCCACAGTGTCTGTTCAGTGAAGACTCCAGGTGCAAAGCCCAACTTGCTGAGGATGTGAAGTCTTGCCACATCCCTGCCTCTGTGGCCGTGCGGTTCTAGGCGCTTCAGATTGGAACCGCGTGACCGCTACGGTCGCAGTTTCGAATCCTGCCTCGAGCATGGATGTGTCTGATCTCCTTGTGTTAGTTAGATTTAAGTAGTTCTAAGTTCTAGGGAACTGATGACCACAGATGTTACGTCCCATAGTGCTGAGAGCCATTTGAACCATTTTGGAGTTGTGTGGTTTTTGTTTCTAATGCTATCCAAAATGGTGAGCGATTCACGAGCATTCGATGTGCTGGCGACAACCACTTTGTCAAAGTACAAATCTAAGGGCGTCGCCTAGGAAAGGCAGCGGTGGCGGGTGCCGCAGCAGGGGTTGCGGCGGTGTAGGAAGGCAGCCGTTAATATTTCCGCCGTCGAACAACAGTGCACGGCATTAACGGAAATATGCAGCCGGGACAGATGGACGGCTCGGCGGCCGGCTGCCGCGGCGCGCACACACACGTGCGACTGCGCGCCCGGTGCCGCCGGCCGCATTCAAACTGCAGCTGGTGGTGCTGTGTGCGCCAGGGCGCCGTATGTCGCTGCCGCATTGTGCCCGGGCGCCACACATCTGGGCCGGCGAAGCGCCCGTATCCGCCGCGGCACGCGTGCCTGCAGCCGGTAGCCTGCCAGTCAACTATTTAGCCAACGATCACTGGGGTCCGATAGCCGGCCGACGATCTCGTGCAGCCGATAGGTAGGCCACGATCGCCGGGGCGCCGGCGCTCCGGTGCGCCCGTTGTGTTCCTGTCACTTCGAGCCATCGAACGGCATTCTCACCGCTATAAGCCCGACTGGTCGTTTCGGGCGCTGTAGATGATGCAGCAGATCAGGACTGCGATATTTTTAATAATATCGGTTAATCTCATTTAGTGATATTTAAAAAGTATCAGTACCGGCTCTCGATATATCGCTGTATAGGCAGAAAAAATATCGACATACTGGCCAATAAAGATATCGGCTGCACATTGTAAATATACTTCCAACTTTAGATTGATTTTAATTAGATATTCTGTACATCAAGAAGGTAGCAACGTGCCCGTCTCTCTTAGAGCTAGAAGTGAAAGGGAAACGATGCGCCGGCTGCGGTGGGCGAGCGGTTCTAGGCCCTTCAGTCCGGAACCGCGCAAATGCTACGGTCGCAGGTTTGAATCCTGCCTCGGGCATGGATGTGTGTGATGTCCTTAGGTTAGTTAGGTTCAAGTAGTTGTAAGTCCAGGGGACTGATGACCTCAGATGTTAAGTCCCATAGTGCTCACAGCCATTTGGAAACGATGCACGATCACGCTTGGCGATAACCAGTTTGCTAACGGTGGTAACTGCGTACAGGATGTTTACGTAAGAACATGAAAAAATTTAAAAGGACATAGAGGATGTTCAATTGAACAATTTTTGACGTAGTGAACCTGGGATCGAAGAAGTCAGCTTAAGGAGATAACAGGAATAAAATTACATAACTGTCAATTTTTAAAATTTACATTACCTCAAATTCGGAAGGTGTCAGGGGTAAAATACAGGGAGCGGAAGCCTATTTACAATTTCTACAGAAACCAGATGTCAGTTATAAGAGTCGAAGGACATCAAAGGGAAGCTGCGGTTGAGAAGGGAGTGAGACAGGGTTGTAGCTTCTCCCCGATGTTATTCAGTCTGTATATTGAGCAAGCAGTAAAGGAAACAAAAGAAAAATTCGGAGTAGCTATTAAAATCCATGGCGAAGAAATAAAAACTTTAAGGTTCGCCGATGACATTATGGTTCTGTCAGAGACAGCAAAGGACTTGGAATAGCAGTTGAACGGAACGGACAGTGTCTTGAAAGGAGGATATAAGATGAACATCAACAAAAGCAAGACGAGGATAATGGAATGTAGTCGAATTCAAATGGTTCAAATGGCTCTGAGCACTATGGGACTTAACATCTGTGGTCATCAGTCCACTAGAACATGGAACTACTTAAACCTAACTAACCTAAGGACATCACACACATCCATGCCCTAGGCTGGATTCGAACCTGCGACCGTAGCAGTTGCGCGGTTCCGGACTGCGCGCCTAGAACCGCTAGACCACCGCGGCCGGCTGTAGTCGAAATAAGTCGGGTGATGTTGAGGGCATTAGATTAGGAAATGAGACACTTAAAATAGTAAATGAGTTTTGCTATTTGGCGAGCAGAATAACTGATGATGGTCGAAGTAGAGAAGATATAAAATGTAGACTGGCAATGGCAAGGAAAACGTTTCTGAAGAAGAGAAATTTGTAAGCATCGAGTATAAATTTAAGTGTCAGAAAGTCTTTTCTGAAAGTATTTGTATGGAGTGGAGCGATATATGGAAGTGAAACGTGGGTGATAAATAGTTTGGACAAGAAGAGAATAGAATCTTTCGAAATGTGGTGCTACAGAAGAATTCTGTAGATGGCTAGATCACATAAATAATGAGGAGGTGCTGAATAGAATTGGAGAGAAGAGAAATTTGTGGAAATACTTCACTAAAAGAAGGGATCGGTTGGTAGGACGTGTTTTGAGGCATCAAGGACACACACACCAGTTTAGTATTGGAAGACAGCGCGGAGGGTAAAAATCGTAGAGGGAGACCAAGAGATGAATACACTTAACAGATTCAGAAGGATATAGGTTGCAGTAGGTACTAGGAGATAAAGAACCTTGCACAGGATAGAGTAGGATGGAGAGCTGCATCAAACCAGTATCTAGACTGAAGACCACAACAACAACAATCGATATATCGAATTCCAGATATTTTTAAAAAACTCAACAGTCCTATTAGATGTAATAGGCCCATTCGCCTCACTTTAATCGCATAGAGCGTGTATGGGAAGCGCTGGCAGACATATTTCAGCAGGTCCACGTGCATCATCGACCATCCAGCAGGTGACAACCGTGCTGCCCTACCACAAGCGTTATCTGTAAAGCTCCAAAATAAATCACGACATTGCACTGTACCAAAACAAAAAAGCGACGAATAAATGAAACGACAATGTTGCACAGAATGAGGTAAGACAGAGAGAAGGAAGGAGTGAGTCTGAGATTATCAAGTTGCTATTTCCCTAAAAACAGTCGTTAGAAATAATGAAAATTGTCATTTGTGGTAAGAAAAACATAAATAAGGTAAGCTCTTAATGACCATCATGTTGTTGTTGCTTTACCTGTTCTTGATGGACGACCGACAGTAGTCCGATGCGTTGCAGCATTCCCTGCTCTCGGCGTCAGACTGGAAAGACATGGCCTCCTCCATTCTAGCAGGTGTCCTGCGCGCCGGTCTTCCTGCTTTCCGCACCTGGGCCGTCATACAGAGGATGTACTGAGCTCTTCATCTTTGTCCGGCTCTGCAGACGGTGTTACCGTGATGTGTTGGCTGCCTCTCCTCTGCTGGAGTTCGGACGAGGTCGGAACCATTGGTTCTCGTCGGGAACTTAGGAAGCGAGACTCCTAGTGCACCCAGGAACGTAGTAAGCTCAGTACCATGTGTTGACGTCAGTCCTTTTTTCCAGTGCTTAATTCTACAGTGAAGCAATGCTGGTAGGCATTATCAAGCTCCATGTTGTCTTCCTGTCTGAAGATGAAAGTAGTTCTACAGTTACGTTCCGGTGTCTGATAAGTGTGTTCAGAACACGAAATTCACTTACAATATCACATAAACTATGACCTCTTCTACATCTACATAGATACTCCGCAAACCATCATACGGTGCTAAGCGGAGGGTACCCTGCACCACCGCTTGTCATTTGCTTTCCTTTTCCACTCGCAAATAAAGCGACGGGAAAACGACTATCTATATGCCTCCGTATGAGCCCGTATTTTGTCTTCGTGGTCCTTACACGCATTGTGTGTTGGCGGCATTAGAATCGTTTGGCAGTCCGTTTCAAATGCCGGTTGTCTAAATTATCTCAGTAGTGTTTCTCGAAAAGTTCGACGTCTTCCCTCCAGGGATTCCCATATGAGTTCCCGAAGCATCTTTGTAACGCTTACGTGTTCTTCGACCCTATCGGTAACAAATCTAGTGTGGTGTCACCGCCAGACACCACACTTGCTAGATGGTAGCCTTTAAATCGGCCGCGGTCCATTAGTATACGTCGGACCCGCGTGTCGCCACTGTCAGTAATTGCAGACCGAGCGCCACCACACGGCAGGTCTAGAGACAGGTCCTGGCACTCGCCCCAGTTGTACAGCCGACTTTGCCAGAGATGGATTACTGACAATTATGCTCTCATTTGCCGAGACGATAGTTAGCATAGCCTTCAGCTACGTCCTTGGCTACGACGTAGCAAGTCGCAATAGCATTTTATATTACTTTATGAAGCATGTTCAATCAAGAGCGATGTACACCGATTATGGATTAAAGTTAAGTATTACAAGATTTTCGTACTTTATTGCAATTCTCAAGACATTGTCCTGTTCCAGACCTCGCGCCAGCCTGCGTGAGCTTAAGCACGTGCCTTTCGGCTTCCTCTCATTGTGACTTGGCTGTCTTGCCAAGTCACAACATCTAGCAGCCCGCCTCTCAATTGCTTCAATTTCTTCCTTCAATCCGACGTGGTACGGATCCCAAACATTCGAGCAGTACTCAAGAACAGTGCGCACCGGCGTCCTGCATGCGGTCTCCTTTACCGGTGAACCACTCTTTCCTAAAATTCTCCCAATAAACCGTAGTCGACTATTTGCCTTACCTACCGCAGTTCTCACATATTCGTTCCACCTCATATCGCTTTGCAACGTTACGCCCAGATATTTAAACGACTTGACTCTTTGAAGCAGGCCACATTACAGGTTCGATTTTCCTGCTCAACCCCATTAACTTACATTTTTCCACATTTACAACTAGCTGCCATTCATCAGACCATCCGGAAATTTTGTGTAAGTCCTATCTTCCTACAGCCACTTAGACCTCTTCAACCGTCTGTCTCAGCTTCGTCTCGTGAAGATTATTGTCCAGACACGAAATGTCAAGTTATGACGCGATATTAAATTCCTTATAAAAAAGAATGTTTATGAAATTGGCGAATCTGGATAATAATGTCTTGAAAAATGTAACAAAAAAAAAAAGTGGTGAAATAATTCTGCATACCGTGAAACACGTATGTTGTGTGGCGGCGATGGCGAGGCATTACAGAACCTTTGACCAGAGAGCTATTTATCGTGGCTAGTCTGCGCTTGACCGCGCGAGAGTTGCGAGCAGTAGTCTGTCGGTAGCAGTAGGCCAGTGCAGTCTGTTGTAGTCTGTCGGCAGTAGTGGTCTAGTACAGTCGCGAGACAGTCGCGAGCGGGATGCAGTCGCAGGCGTCGACATGGCTCTCTCTGGTCAAGATGCTGAATGAGGTATATTGTTAATTAAGGTAACCAAGCTGCATTGCGCACATCAGATAATGTAAAGTTTATTCATTGTAATTAATTTTCAACAACTGCCCCAATAATAATTTTGATTTCAAAGCAATTTTTTTAACAAAAGAACTATTTAATTGAACGAACGATTTCCTTCCATTTCCTTTAAAGAAAAGTTTCAGTTAAATTTAAAAAAAAAAATATTTCTTGCCATGCATTTCCTCCAAGCCGTGGCCAACAATAAGAGCAGAAATTTGACATGCAGTTTCAATGAGGTAAGAAATTAATTCTGATTTTTTGCACAGGGCCAAAGACCGACATTTTGGTCTAATTTAGTTTTCATTGTCACTGAAGTTTCATTAGCATTGAATTTTTTTATTATTTTTGTGGGAGCTTACATCTTGAGTCAGATTGCGATTTTTCACATTTAATTGTCTTTGTCCGTAGATTTCATTGCAGGGAGGTTACGCTAGGCTCCCATTCATTTATTATTGTGCTTTCCTAAATTTCTGTGGGGAGGTTACAACCGTCCATAACCTAGTCCTTGGATAGTAAAAACATGGGAAACCACTTTTAGGGAAATATGGGAAATATTGTTGACCACGAGAGAAACGAGATTCCAAAGTGAAGGCATCATGTGCGGCAACTATGTCCCAACGGCGTCAATATGTGGTCTGCTGTCAGTTTGCAGAGCAGAGTAAGGCGTGAGTGACTTTGGCGATCGCGATAGTTGCGACTGGTTTCTTACCGTTATGGCTCTACGCACTACCGACTCGAAAGTAATGGAGGCTCGGACATTTTAAGCAAAGACAGCGGGAAACTTCCGCGTTGAGCTCAGGAACGAGCTGCAAGCCAAATTGTACTGACGGAGAAGCTGTTTCAGAGCTGGGCCTGAAGAGAGTGTCACGGTAGAGACACAGTAGAGTGCCTCTACCGGTCGAAAATAGTTCCTCTAGTCAACTCTCGCTGGTAGGCTGCGCTGACTTGAGGGTCATCCTACATGACAGCACGATTGCAAAGCGAGTTTCAACGAAACGACTCTTTTCCTCGATGATTTACTTACGAGTTTCTTAAACAATACGTTTGCCTATAAAATAACGGGACTGATGCTGTAAAACATTTTATTTCACAGACTTGCATATTTAGTTGTTTCGATATGCTCCCCTCCTCTACACAACGTTCCATCCAAATATTCCATTGATGGAAACAATTCTGGAAGTCTTCCTCTATGAGCCTTTTGATGACGCGCGCCGCCTTTCCTTCACTGCTTCGACTGACTGAAATCTTGTTCCTTTCAATGCAGATTTGATCTTGGGGAATGGATAAAAGTCACATGGTGCTAGGTCAGACGAATAAGGTGGATCTTCTAGCACTGGGATGCTGCACTTCGCTAGAAACCTCTTAACAGACATTGTGGTATGAGTCTGTGCCTTGTCTTGATGCAGAACCCATGACTTGTTTTTCCACAGCTCAGGTCGTTTTCTCTTATTTTATCACGGAGTTGAGCAACAACCTCCAGGCAGTAACGTTGATAAATTTTCTGAACTTCAGGAATGTAGCGAAGAAACAAAATTCCATGAATATCGAAAAAACGACCGTTATCGCTTTGAATCTTGGTTTGCGCATTCTAGTTTTTTTCGCTGCGGGTAAAGTTGGCCCTTGCAGTGCATGGCCTGCTGCTTAATTTCTGGATCATAAGTGAAAAAGCAAGATTTGTCGCACGTTATCACTCTATCCAAGAAATCAGGAACATTTTCAGTGGTATTCAAAATGTTAGTATGAACATTTTCACGATCTTATTTTTGTTCGATCTTGAGAATTTACAGCACCAGTTTCGCATACACTTCTCTCATGTTAAACTGCTTACGTAAAAGTTGCCTTACAAATTATCTGTCAATTCCTACTGTTTCAGCAATCTATCGAATACTCAGTCGGCGGTCAGATCGAGTCATAGTACATACTTTTTCGATATTTTCATCCAATTTTCATGCTGAAGGGCGTCCCAGGCGTGTGTCACTTTCAACGCCTTCTCGGCCCTCTTGGAAACCCTTGAACCACACCAAAACGCTCGTATGTGGTTAACACTCTTCGGCACACTCTTCTTTTAGTAAAAGACAGCTTTTAGCAGCAGCTTTTCCAAGTTTCATGTGAAAATTCACGACAGTTTCTTGCTGTATTATTACACTCATCAATTTTCCGGCAAAACAAAGTAACAGGCGTTGCACAAACGAAGGCGACGACCACACTGATTTATCTACAGACACCAGACATGTCTCATTCGACTAAGAAGACTTCACGTTTCAGAGGTATTTGTTGTGACTTGGCAAGACAGCCAAGCCACTAGGAGAGGAAGCCGAAAGGCACGCGTTTAAGCTCACGCAGGCTGGCGTGAGGTCTGGAACAGTTAAAGGAGTTGAGTCTAGTAAAAAAAGTACGTAGCTTCTGGAATACTTAACTTTAATCCAAAATTGGTGAACATCGGTCTGACGGTACATGCATCACAAGATAAATAGCAGATGATAATGGCGCCTTGCTAGGTCGTAGCAAATGACGTAGCTGAAGGCTATGCTAACTATCGTCTCGGCAAATGAGAGCGTAATTTGTCAGTGAACCATCGCTAGCAAAGTCGGCTGTACAACTGGGCGAGTGTTAGGAAGTCTCTCTAGACCTGCCGTGTGGCGGCGCTCGGTCTGCAATCACTGATAGTGGCGACACGCGGGTCCGACGTATACTAACGGACCGCGGCCGATTTAAAGGCTACCACCTAGCAAGTGTGGTGTCTGGCGGTGACGCCACAGTATTGATCGTTCATGTTTCACGCGTGGGTACTTACTGTGCGGACCTAAAGCACTGGCTGCACAATGACCAGCGCAGGGCCACGAATCGGCATCAAGCTGACCCGCGCTCATTTGGAAAGAGCGGGCAGCGCCACACCTCCAGGAAAAAGAGTTCAGTGCCCCCTGTCAGTGCTGATTTAACCAGCCGTCTATCACTGTTCGGCCTTAGTTCGGTCGCAGATTACGAGAGCTACAGTACTGAGTAATAGGAAGCCGTTACTTAGCCTATGTCCTGCGAGTAGTAATAAAGAGTAAAGTACTTGTACGCAGGAGGCGCAGGGAGCACAGGAAGTTAAGTCTTGTTTCTTCCCTTGATAGAAATAAAGTTTTCTATTCATTAGAAAGTCGTTTGTACAGATGATTTTTGATTCCTGCCACCCCAACTTCTCTTCTACCTTGCTTGTGTAGGTGCTGACTCCCACAGTAGCCGACACAACACTTACTCTGCAACAGCATCAGTCCCGTTATTGTATAGCCACATCTCGTATGATTGGCGGGTATTGAAAGTACCTTGACGTCACCATCCGAAGGTCCTGTACTTAGGAAGCGTATTGGCGGGGCTAAAATATTGAGGAAAATTGATATTATAGTGGAAATTTGCATATTAATTTTTTTCTCAGGTTTGTAATTTCTCTGCCTGCATGAATCTGTGAACAGATTTATAATTTACTGAATAACTAAGTACACTTCATTTGTAAGGGCTCCTCAACAAAGTTGCTGGGTGCTGTCCACACGTGTGGGAAACATGAAGAAAAAGTCTCAGGTTTACAACCTGACGGCCTTTTATCGACGCACTTCACGTACAAGTGTTCCTTACCAATCACAGCGATCATGTGGAAAAGTGAAATGAAATGGTCGTGTAGCATTATTGGCCGGGAGGCACCGCCCGGGTGCAAGCCTTATTTCGGTCAAAACCACACTGGGCAACTTGCAAGTCGGTAATGATAAGGAAAGGATGTTGAGGACAAGACAGCACCCAGTCCACGAGCAGAGAAAATCCACAAGAGAACAGAAAACTGGCTCGCTCCATGGTAGGAAAGAAGTCACCATTCAGCTAAGGAGGCGGACGATCATGCAAAAGACAATCTGCATAAGATCCGCTTTCAGTAAGCAAGTGTATCAGCACTTTCGAAGGGATCAGGTGACTCACTTTTGCGCGTTCCCTAACGCCTGTTAGTATGCCATTTGTACTTCTTGCTGTACGAGAGAGTGCTGATAAACCCTTGGACATGAGAAAGCTCTCAGCCAGATGGATTCCCAAATATCTCAATGCAGACCAAAAGCGTGAACGAGTGACGGCTTCGCAGTCCGTTTTGGTTAAATTTCGCTGGGATTCCGTGGGAGTTTTGCGTCATTTCATCAGCATGAATGAGATGTGGCTATACACGTATCATCCAGAGACCAACGAACGGTATAATGAATGAAGACGCATATGCTATTTTTTCCTAGTGATAGCACTATTCCTAATCCTTCCCCACGGGCATCTGTGGTTACAATAAAAAGTTTTTTGAACACTGCTTGTTGCAGAGCCCCCCATTCCCATAGTACTTTGGCCTTCAACAACTAGTGTAAAAGGCTGGCAATTTTACTAAACTTCAGAATAAAATGGCGGTAATATCTGGTAAGTGCTAGGTGCCCCATTAAATCTCTTGTGGACATGTGAACCGGAAAATCTTTCACTTTTTTCACGTTTCTTTCATATGGTTCTGCCCTGTTATTTATTACCTTGTGTCCTAAAAATATCATTCCCTAAATACATCACTTTGGTCCGTAGAAATTCGCACTTTTTGGGCCATATTTTAAGCTGATATTCCCTCATTCTGTCAAAGACCTTCTGTAACTTTTTGTAGTGGTCCTTTAATGAGCTTCTGTAAGAAATAAAATATCATCTGGACACACCCCACATCTTGTTCCAAAGAAGTTATAAACACAAAGATCAACTGACAAGTAAGTCACCTCTGCCATTTGAGATAAAAATAGAATCCTACTTATTGACTATTTAAAAATGATAGAACCATCATTGCAAAATGGTATGTTGTTGAACTTCTTCACAAATTGAAGCAACACTTAGTCTCCAGACGTCGAGGAAAGTTGAGAAAAGGAATCTTGTTTCTGTAAGAGAATGCCCCTCTTCACAAGATTGAGAGAGGACGAGTCACTCTCTCACTGATTCCCATATTCAAGGCTATTCTTCAATGTCGATTTTACACCCAATACATCGTTTTTGTGAGACGACAGGAAATTAACAGCGTAAACAAGCACTGATGAGAGCTTGTGCATTGTTAAATCACGTGGGATGTTTACGGTGGTTCTCCTTCGTGTAGTATTATCTAAAGTTGAGAACAAGCAGGCAGTTTGGTCATTTTGCAGTAGATCTTGCAGTTGATGTTTGGGGCTTGGGAGACAGGTACAGCTACAATATTAGAGAAAGGAACCCCTCTAAACAGCAGGGACAGAATGCTGGTCCCAAGAATTTCTCGCACAATGCGTTAGGCTGAATAGGTGGAAAAAACTGCCTACTTGGACCTACATGTTAGGCACCTCTAGCCACAGCAGGGACAGAGGTGCTAGAGAAATCTAGCTCACCCAGCCAACGCATTTCCACAATGTCGTAAACCCCTTATGTGAACAGGGATGGCAGCCATAAATATTCGTGAGTTTCCGTGTTCACTCTGGACCAGATGCTATTTAGGGAGCTGTCAGTTAATGTCGTCCCTGTACCTGAAGAGTGTTTTGGGAAGCCTCAGGCCTTCGAATAATTTTTAGAAGGTCACAACAATTACAGCGGCTCTGAAATGATCTATTGCCTTGTCTTAGTTTAGGCGAGGTCCCTGGTCAGACACGTTGTAATGTTCAGCCCATCCAGATAATGATCTCTGTGATAAATGTGTTGTTCACTTTAGAGCTATGTGGAAACTCGAAACACACTTCCTAAAGTGGCCAGCATGCACAAGTCAGGTGCATGTCTTCTTCTCCTCTCTGGACAGGAATCTGCGAGTCAGGGATTGGTTGCTTCTCCTGAAAAGATAACAATACAGTTAACTTTGGCGAGGACTGGCTGATGGGTAGAGCAGATAAGTTAAAGGAGAGACATGAAGCTTGTAGAGTCTTGTGATTGGCACGAAGCCTTTGTCGGGGAGGATGCAGGAGTGCTTTTGCGGAGTGTACTGAGGTTGGATGGAAAGCGAGGAGAGGAGAAACTTTGTCATCCAATTCAGACTCTGTTCTAGAATGGGTCTTCTGATTGAGACTCTGCCCTGGAGAGGATTCTGGTCTTGACTTCTCTTATAAGTGGGTTGCGCTTGTGACACTTGTCCGGGCGTGATTTTGCACTAGCACTGGTCTTAATTTTCTTGTCTGGGGAGCCTGTGGTGAAGTCTTTTCTGTACTGACTGTTTGGACCTCAGTGATCTCAGGCAACAGTCTTAATCGCAACTGGTCTGCTGACCTGATGTTTGATCTCCTTGTGCGTAGTGCCGTATAAGTGTCATATTGGTCCATGGTATGACCGGCGGACGTGAGTGTCACACTCTGGAATCTGCTGATATTCCAGTGCTCCGTTAGAGACTAATTGTGGTCCATCTAACAGATCGCCAGCCTCGACGCTGCTTATTTTGTGCCAGATATAGCTAATCACAGGCGCCGCATACCGCTGCTCTGCAAATGCTTTAACCACGACCGTCATCTGAGATGGCTCTACACATCGAGAAAGGGACGTATTATTGCTGCTGTCGATCGTTAGGACTAACGGAGTCACCGTCTCGCCACTTGTTCTCAGCTGCACCAACGTAGTATATCTTCTATCTAGAATAAATCCATCAATAAATTTAAATTCAGATAATTTCAATCGCGTTATCGACGTTTTGAGCTATAGTTAACAGTTCAATCAGATGAATCTTAGTCTTTGCCAACCAGTCACCACCCTCTTGTATCCCGCCTGGATAGGCGGTGCGTGGGTCTGCTCCTGTGAACTGCTTCTGTAATATAGGCCGAGAGTGAAGGAAGCGAGTTGGAACAGGAGAGGTGAAGCACTTCGGTACTGCATGTAACTTTAACACTTTTAATAGAGTCAAAACTATAAGTAAATATCAACTCATACATAACTTCGCCTAGGATGAGCACGTAGGTGTGAAGCCGTAGTCAATGTCTAATCCTGTGAAGTTAGGATGACTGTTCTGTGTAATCTCAAAACTAGCAAATACTCGTTGCTGTTCAGACTCTCACTGAACGTAACTAATACCAAGTCTCAATAGGAAGCTAGCCCACTCGGTAGTAGAAGCGATATTTCTAGGCCGTCTGCTCTTGATGGAATGGGCCGAAAAAAAAACGGCACTCCCTGAGCTCTACAGCGTCGGCCAGAGAGCGCTGTGGTCGGCGTAGTTAGTCTTCTCTCGTAGTGCCAACTTACGAGAGCGTTCTCCTAGGCTGTGGCATCGTAACTATCGACGCCACACACCCAGTGCAATGTTAACTATTTTTCGTGTCCATTTGTGCTGCCAATAGTCATGTTTTACATCTCATCACGCTAACATGTATTGTTTGCCCTGTTGTTTTAATCAATAAACTTATGCCATAACTTTTATAGAGAATCAGTCTCTCGTTGATATGCTAATCAACCATCAACAGTTGACTAAAATAATGACAGGGCCACCATTCCATTAATGTTATTTGAGCACTCAAGCTCATATAGATTCTGATAAATGTGATAACCTCAAATGCAGACTGCCAACAACAAACACAGTCAAAGGGAAAAATCAGTTTAGCGGATACATGGGCCAAGTAGTCAAGCTTACTAGTTAAAGTGACTGCTGTCGGGGTGTAAGCTCAAAGTCGCTTGTAGCCTTTCAAGACATATCGCAAGTCCAGTATAGTTTCGTAAACTGGGCATCATGCAGTAAAAATTGGCAGATCACAACTCTGAAATCCTCAATCATCCGCTCTTTTCACTTGACTGGGCCCCCCTCAGAGCACCGTCTGTTTCCAAACGTCAAGAAACTTCTCAAGGGAAGACGATTTCTGAAAACTGCAGAAACCGGAAAGGCTGCGGTTGAGTGATTTGCAGCAAAATCGAAATCTCGTTTTTTTAATGTGGATTAGAGAAGCAGGGACAAAGATGCTACAAATGTACTGAGCGGAAGGGAGAATATATTCAGTGAATAAATTTTATCAAACTCGTAACAGCAGTTCTTTTCTTTATAAAGCCAAGACCACATCAGCAACCCCACGTACTGGTAGCGTCCCACATTCCCCGCCATTAATCAGTCATCCACCACTTCACTTCTTTCTTCTCAGTTACTAGTTTGCCGGTTATTTCCCCCACTTTTAGCCTTTTCTGAGCTAACATACAAACCACGATAAGGCGGCGTGTGACGTTGGTAGCAGGCGGCGCGGCTTGAGGAAGCGGCCAGTTAGCTCGGCGGCACTTAGCGAGGTCCACTCCCACTTAGCGGCGCCAGAGCAGGCCATGCGGAAGACACGGCCGCTGCTCCTCTTCCTCTATTAGCCGCACGGGACGTGGACGAAGAGCTGGTTACGTCACAGAGTGAAATTCCTCACCCTACAACACGACGGAGCGAGAAATAAAGAATCTGGTGGAGAGGAGCGAGGGCGTTGAAATGGTACGTTGCTGTAAGTTGCAGACAGAGCACAAGAAACGCCGTATCGTATGGTGCCTGACATCGTTGTTGTTGTGGTCTTCAGTCCTGAGACTGGTTTGATGCAGCTCTCCATGCTGCTCTATCCTGTTCAAGCTGCTTCATCTCCCAGTACGTACTGCAGCCAGCTTGAGGAAGCTTCCGAATCTGCTTAGTGTATTCATCTCTTGGTCTCCCTCTACGATCTTTACCCTCCACGCTACCCTCCACTGCTAAATTGGTGATCCCTTGATGCCTCAAAACACGTCCTATCAACCAATCCCTTCTTCTAGTCAAGTTGTGCCACAAACTCCTCTTCTCCCCAATTCTATTCAATACCCCCTCATTAGTTATGTGATCTACCCATCTAATCTTCAGCATCCTTCTGTAGCACCACATTTCGAAAGCTTCTATTCTCTTCTTTTCCAAACTATTTATCGTCCGTGTTTCACTTCCATACAAGGCTACACTCTATACAAATACTATCAGAAACGACTTCCTGACACTTAAATCTATACTCGATGTTAACAAATTTCTCTTCTTCAGAAACGCTTCCTTTGCCATTGCCAGTCTACATTTTATATCCTCTCTACTTCGACCATCATCAGTTATTTTGCTCCCCAAATAGCAAAACTCCTTTACTGCTTTAAGTGTCTCATTTCCTAATCTAATTCCCTCAGCATCACCCGACTTAATTCGACTACATTCCATTATCCTCGTTTTGCTTTTGTTGATGTTCATCTTATATCCCCCTTTCAAGACACTGTTCATTCCGTTCAGTGGATCTTCCAGGTCCTTTGCTGTCTCTGAGAGAATTACAATGTCATCGGCGAACCTCAAAGGTTTTATTTCTTCTCCATGGATTTTAGTACCTACTCCAAATTTTTCTTTTGTTTCCTTTACTGCTTGCTCAATATACAGATTGAATAACATCGGGGAGAGGCTACAACCCTGTCTCACTCCCTTCCCAACCACTGCTTCCCTTTTCATGTCCCTCGACTCTTACAACTGCCATCTGGTTTCTGTACAAATTATAAATAGCCTTTCGCCCCCTGTATTTTACCCCTGCCACCTTCAGAATTTGAAAGAGAGTATTCCAGCCAACATTGTCAAAAGCTTTCTCTAAGTCCATAAATGCTAGAAACGTAGGTTTGCCTTTCCTTAATCTATTTTCTAAGATAAGTCGTAGGGTCAGTATTGCTTCACGTGTTCCAACATTTCTACGGAATCCAAACTTATCTTCCCCGAGGTCGGTTTCTACCAGTTTTTCCATTCGTCTGTAAAGAATTCGCGTTAGTATTTTGCAGTCGTGACTTATTAAACTGATAGTTCGGTAACTTTCACATCTGTCAACACCTGCTTTCTTTGGGATTGGAATTATTATATTCTTCTTTGAAGGTATTTCGCCTGTCTCATACATCTTGCTCACCAGGTGGTAGAGTTTTGACAGGACTGGCTCACCCAAGGCCGTCAGTAGTTCCAATTCAATGTTGTCTACTCCCGGGGCCTTGTTTCGACTCAGGTCTTTCAGTGCTCTGTCAAACTCTTCACGCAGTATCGTATCTCCAATTTCATCTTCATCTACATCCTTCTCCATTTCCATAATATTGTCCTCAAGTACATCGACCTTGTGTAGACCCTCTATATACTCCTTCCACCTTTCTGCTTTCCGTTCTTTGTTTAGAACTGGGTTTCCATCTGACGTCTTGACATTCACACAAGTGGTTCTCTTTTCTCCAAAGGTCTCTTTAATTTTCCTGTAGGCAGTATCTGTCTTACCCCTTGTGAGATAAGCCTCTACATCCTTACATTTGTCCTCTAGCCATCCCTGCTTAGCCATTTTGCACTTTCTGTCGGTCTCATTTTTGAGACGTTTGTATTCCTTTTTACCTGCTTCATTTACTGCATTTTTATATTTTCTCTTTTCATCAATTAATTTCAATATTTCTTCTGTTACCCAAGGACTTCTACCATCCCTCGTGTTTTTTCCTACTTGATCCTCTGCTGCCTTCACTACTTCATCCCTCAAAGCTACCCAGTCTTCATAACCAATAGATCGTGGTCAGAGTCCACATCTGCCCCTGGAAATGTCTTACAATTTAAAACCTGGTCCCTAAATCTCTGTCTTACCATTATATTATCTATCTGATACCTTCTAGTATCTCCAGGCTTCTTCCATGTATACAACCATATTTCATGATTCTTGAACCAACCGTATTTGTTAGATCTTCTTTCTCATACAGTACATGGTATAAATAAGTTGTTTCAAAGCATCACCTAATTGCGGCTCTCTCGAAAACACATCGTTTTAGCTACGATCTGCTACAATCTATTTATCGATAGGCAAATACCTTTTTATTGTTATAATGTGTGTGTTACGATAGTTTATCGTTTCAGTGCTACAGCAAAATGATGATGTAACAAAAGTGCGTCTTTCTGATACATTTAAATATCAACTAATTATCTTCTACTTGTCGGTAAGCAAATATTTCCATTGGTTGATGTTTTTAGTGTTATAATTTGTGTGCTACGAAAATACACCTTTTCAGTGTTACAGCAAAATGATCTATCAGCGCGCTTCAAAAAAAATGGTTCAAATGGCTCTGAGCACTATGGGACTTAACATCTATGGTCATTAGTCCCCTAGAACTTAGAACTACTTAAACCTAACTATTCTAAGGACATCACACAACACCCAGCCATCACGAGGCAGAGAAAGTCCCTGACCCCGCCGGGAATCGAACCCGGGAACCCGGGCGTGGGAAGCGAGAACGCTACCGCACGACCACGAGATGCGGGCAGCGCGCTTCTTTCTGATGCCACTCGCATATTAAATATCAAACAATGACATTTGTAGATACAGTCTTGTGATATTACAAGCGATATACGTAGATGCAGTTGGTATGTCGAAGTAGCGCAACCGATACAAGATTGAGCCCAAGGTTGTGTAGAATAAGGTGGCAGGTTTGCTTCCGCCTCCTTCCGAACTTGTTTTTTCTTTTTTCCCACCTTTTCTTTTCTGAGAGATTCTGGATCTTTCTTATTCATTTACGAGACGTATTATCTTAAAAGTCGGTGTTATTTATTATGAATAACATACTTGATGCAATTCTTGTTGCAAAGTCCAACGACTGGAATGTTTCCCCAGTGGCCACAAATCTTATCATGAATGCCAGTCTAAGTCTGAAAGTATACACAAACTACACACTGAAAGTTTTTGCTACTATGTAATTTTCTGTAAAATGTATGCACCTATCTGTGGGATTACAGACTGGCTCATGTTTGTATCTTGCAAGCAGCTTTTCTCGATTTTAATGTTTGCAGGCATCTTATTCAGATGTGAAAAGCCCTTCTAAGAGCATTTGAGAAGGCAGCAGTGGGCAGATGACGTAATGTGGTGTGTGAGGTACCAATGACAGATGGTTTGTTCGGTACGGGTATCGTGAGAAAGACCGCCTAAATTGTGATCTCTTCCACTGGAAGTAGCCTATTTGTATGTTGGCAGCGCTGTAGACTGTGTTGATATCGCTGACAGCGCTCTGCGTCCTCGGCAAGAGATTCTGTGGTTGGACGGACTAGAAGTTAGCGAGTGGATAGAGAAGTGTATGGACATGTTGTTTTCTTAGTGGAGACTATGTTGGTAGGACATGCATTGTAAAGTGAGACTCAAGGAAATGTATGATGACGAATGTTTGATTGGTAATGTTTGGGCAGTGGAATTACTGACAATTAAATAATTTTTGGAAGTGGATGTGACATGACGTCTATGGGGAATAAAATGCAATATATTTTTAGAACCGTTTATACAATATGTGGACAGCTAAGCCATACATTGTAGGTCGTGCACCAACTTATACCTTGAAACAGAAGAAGGTCTTTTAGCACGCAACATACGATACTTTCACATGAACTGTGTTACGTTAATCTGTTAACATTTTCACCTGTCTTCAAAATGGAAGCTTTTCTTAGTTTCCAATAGCTTGTATCTCAAAATATATTTCACTTGAAACTGATTTTTGATGATACTACTGCTATTTCACTTAGTGATTATCGGCGTATGGGAGATGACCAGGTTTCAACACTTCTAAGAGTGCCTTCATCAGAGTTAAAACAATTAAAATGGCCTATCAGATAGTTACAAATTTATAGGAAAAGACATTTTTATATGAAAGGTGTAAATACTGACTGACAATAAAAGAGGCAGTACTTACATGTCACACATAAAATAATTAACGGGCCAGAAGGTCTTCAATCACAAAATATGTAAAAAGGAATGCATGAAAGCGAGCCACTGTGGGATGCTCGTGCCTGTACAGCCACGATAATACAGTATGACAAGATTTTCTCTATTGGAAAGGTTTTAAATTTCAATAGAATATTTGTTCCTAGGTAAGGAGCATGTTGTACCTTTGAACATGTTTCCACACTTGGAGGAACCTTCATTTCCTGGAGTAATATCTACAATTAAAAGAAGACCGCAGTATATAAAAACTGAATGCCATCATTTAAGAACAGAATAAAAAAAAAATAAACTTCTATTGTAAAACTGGCTAGAGGCAGAAGTCTGAGAAGTGTAGCAAGGTGCGTCGCTCTTTCGTACTGCTACACGTTGTAAAATCCTGACCAGATAGGTTTGACTGAGAACGTCGAAAAAGTTCTTAGCAAGGCAGCTCGTTTTGTATTATCACGAAATAGAGGAAGGAATGTCGCGGATGTGATAATCGACTTGGGTGGGCTAGACCCCCCTCACGAAAATGAAATTACCACATTTCTCCACAAATGCCAAAATATTTCGACAGATCCCACCTACGTACAGAGAGGAATGACCATCGCGACAAAATAAAAGCAATCATTGTTCGCATGGAAAAATTTAGGTGTTCATTGGTCCCACAAGCTATTCGTTGGTAGATCGACGGAGTGGTCCTCTAATGTGGTTCTACGGAACCTCTGACAAAACGCTTAAGTGGAAACTACACGGTAATCGTGTAGATATTGGTGGATTTCCCCAAGCAAAAGAGCAGCAAGCTTTTCCAGAAGTTTATGGGATAATCTAAACCAAGGTTACTAAACCAAGGTTACTGGAATCATTTCCGAAATCTATCGCGCAAACAGTAGAAACGAGATGTTATCTGGAGGTAGCACTAAGTAGAGTAGTATAATACATTCTAACACAAAAAAAACCGACGCACCACGAAGAAAATATTCGATGAAACGGGAATCAATAGACGTGTTAAACATTACAGACAAACATATAATTACAATTTCATAAAATGTGGCTGGCCGCAGTGGCCGAGCGGTTCTAGGCTCTTCAGTCCGGAACCGCGCTGCTGCTACGGTTGCAGGTTCGAATCCTGCCTCGGGCAAGGATGTGGGTTTACTTACTTCTAGGTCTAGGGGAATGATGACCTCAGATGTTGAGTCCCATAGTGCTCAGAGTCATTTGAACCGTTTTGAATCATAAAAAGTGAATGATTTCTTCAAGAACAAGAGCTTCACAAGTTGAGTAAGTCAATAACGAGTTCGTCCACCTATCGCCCTTATGCAAGCAATTACACTACTGGCCATTTATCATCTACATTTCTTCTTGGTGTAGCAACACCAAGAAGAAATGCAGATGATAAACGGCTATTCATTGGACAAATGAATTACGACATGTGATTACATTTTCATGCCATTTGGGTGCACAGATCCTGAGAAATCAGTACCGAAAACAACCACCTCTGCCCGTAATAACGACCTTGATATGCGTGGGCATTGAGTCAAACAGAGCTTGCATGGCGTGTACAGGTACAGCTGCCCATGCAGCTTCAACACGATACCACAGTTCATTAAGAGTAGTGACTGGCGTATTGTGATAAGCCAGTTGCTCGGCCACCATTGACCAGACGTTTTCAGTTGGTGAGAGATCTGGAGAATGTGCTGGCCAGGGCAGCAGTAGAACATTTTCTGTATCCTGAAAGGCCCGTACAGGACCTGCAACATGCGGTCGTGCATTATCCTGCTGAAATGTAGGGTTTCGCAGGGATCGAATGAAGGGTAGAGCCACGAGTAGTAACACATCTGAAATGTAACGTCCACAGTTCAAAGTGCCGTCAATGCGAACAAGAGGTGACCGATACGTGTAACCAGTGGCACCCCATACCATCACGCCTGGTGATACGCCAGTATGGCGATGACGACTACACGCTTCCAATGTGCGTTCACCGCGATGTCGCCAAACACGGATGCGACCATCATGATGCTGTAAACAGAACGTGGATTCATCCGAAAAAATGACGAATTGCTATTCGTGCACCCAGGTTCGTCGTTGAGTACACCATCGCAGACGCTCCTGTCTGTGATGCAGCGTCAAGTGTAGCCGCAGCCATGATCTCCGAGCTGATAGTCCATGCTGCTGTAAACGTCGTCAAACTATTCGTGCAGATGATTGTTGTCTTGCCAACGTCCCCATCTGTTGACTCAGGGATCGAGACGTGGCTGCACGATCCGTTACAGCTATGCGGATAAGATGCCTGTCATCTCGACTGCTAGTGATACGAGGCCGTTTGGATCCAGCACGGCGTTCCGTACTACCCTCCTGAACCCACCGATTCCATATTCTGCTAACAGTCATTGCATCTCGACCAACGCGAGCAGCAATGTCGCGATACGATAAACCGCAGCCGCGATAGGCTACAATCCTACCTTTATGAAATTAGGAAATTTGATGGTACGCATTTCTCCTCCTTACACGAGGCATCACAACAACGTTTCACCAGGCAACGCCGGGCAACTGCCTTTTGTATATAAGAAATCGGTTGGAAACTTTCCTCATGTCAGCACGTTGTAGGTGCCGCCACCGGCGCCAACCATGTGTGAATGCTCTGAAAAGCTAATCATTTGCATATCACAGCATCTTCTTTCTGTCGGTTAAATTTCGCATCTGAAGCACGTCATCTTCGTGGTGTAGCAATTTTAATGGCCAGTAGTGTATTTGGCTTGGTAGTGATTGGTGGAGTTGTTCGATGTCGTCCTGTGGTATATCGTACCAAATTCTGTCCAACTGACTCGTTAGATCGTCAAAATTCCGAGCTGGTTGGAGGGCTCTGCCCATAATGCTCCGAACGGACATAACTAGGGATAAACTTGGGACCCAGCTGGATAAGATAAGGTCTGACAATCACGAAGACAATCGTTAGAAGCTCACGCCTTGAGCAGGGGGCATTATCCCGCTGAAAGGTAAGCCTACGATGGCTTGCCATGAAGGACAACGAAACGGGCTTAGAATATTGTCGACGTACCACTGTATTGTAAGGATGCCGCTGATGAAAACCACAGGGCTCCTGCTATGATTAGAAACAGCACCACAGACGATTATTCTTGGCTATCGGGCCGTATGCCGGGCGACAGACAGTTTAGTATCCAACCGCTGTCCGGGCATCTCCGGACACATCTTCGGCCAGGAATGTCATTGACTGGAGTAGAATTGGCTTCAGTGATGAGTGCCGCTTCAAAGTGAGTAAATTTCCGTATGATTCTCCCGACGAATATCAACCGGCCATCTGATTCTCCTACTATTTGCTTTCTGTGATCTTTCGACTTCAGGTGGCATCGGATGATTACTCCAAGGTATTTTACGATACTTGACGTTGCCAGCGGTTTGTCGCCTACAGTGTAATCTATGAGTAGTGGATCAGTTCACTTAGTGAGGCGCAATATGTTACATTTGTTTTCGTTCGGGGTCAATTAACAGTGCATTTCGCTTCAATCAACAGGCGTTACCACCTTCCTATTGATAACATCATCGCCCATGAATTGCGTCAGGGTGACTGATTTTATCCATTAGATAATTAATATAAGTTGTAAATAGTAGCGGTCTAAATTCAACTCCCCTGGCTTACCATCAAAATTACTCTTACGTTAGGTTAATTTCGACCCATTAAGAATGACTGGTTGAATTGCGTCAACAAGAACACCAGAAGTAGTCCATTCTTCTGCATGTCCTGCCGTTGTGGCGGAGCGGTTCTAGACGCTTCAGTCCGGAACCACGCTGCTGCTGCGGTCGCAGGTTCTAATCCTGCCTCAGGCATGGATGTGTGTGATGTCCTTAGGTTAGTTGGGTTTAAGTAAATCTACGTCTAGGGGACTGATGACCTCAGATGTTAAGTCCCATAGTGCTTAGAGCCATTTGAACCATCTTCTGCATGACCGTTAGTCATCTTTCAAACACCATGCATGTTTTCGTATGCTGGGATCTGGCACACCAATTTTATATTCTTGTTGGCTGTGGTTGTGCTACGAGTTCCTCAGTGGTGTTAATGGGTAACGAAAGAGTGACGGTTGAAAAACTCGAAATTTTCATTACGGAATTCGAATGTAGATACATTGAAGAATTATTCCGCAAAATGTTATGCGCGTACTCCAAAAAGTAGCGATTCTGTAACCGTTTGAAGCTAAAGCAAACGGTGAACTTGAAAGTCAGAAACACAAAATGTCATCGCCACAAATCGCTATCGATGCCATCACCCCCATTTATACCGATATGAGTTAGCTGGAGCGTTTGTCTGGACGGTTTTACCCAAAATGTGAACGAAACTTTGAATTGCCTGATTTTGCAGGTAAGCTGCAAAAATAACAAACAGCTAAAGCGATGTTGTCAAATGGTTCAAATGGCTCTAAGCATCACGGGACGATATCTGAGGTCATCAGCCCCTACACTTAGAACTTCTTAGGCCTAACTAACCTATGGACATCACACACACCCATGCCCGAGGCAGGATTCGAACCTGCGACCGTAACGGTCTTGCGGTTCCAGACTGCAGCGCCTTTAACCGCACGGCCACTTCGGCCGGCTTCATGTCAGCACGTTATAGGTGCTGCCAGCGACGAAAAGGGCTTTGAGGACGAAAATGGCTGCTTATCAGCTCAAAGTAGCAGAAAGCGGCGCATGCACTAGCCGGGTCGATAGTTATTATGAACCAGGCATCGATGGAAATGCCGTGTGACTAGGGCCTCCCGTCGTGTAGAGCGTTACCTTGGTGCAAGACTTTCGAGCTGACGCCACTTCGGCGACTTGGGTGTCGATGGGGATGAAAGGATGATAATAAGAACAACACAACACACATCCCCTGAGCCCAGCCGGGAATCGAACCCGGGCCGTTAGTTATGACATTCCGTCGCGCTGACCACTCAGTTACCAGAGGTGGACGCCAGGCATCGAAGATACCCCGTAAGTTTCAAGTTTTGTCACATTTTTATATAGCAGATACTTGTCAAACGTTAAACGCATTTTTCTCAGAACCATGTTTTTCGGTATGGTTGTCGTCTCCCACGCCACACTTTTCATCCGATTTTAATGATTTTGATATCCCTTGAACCAAACTGAATTATCAACAGTTCATCGTAGCAGATTTTTTAAAGTTGACATTTAGTATTTTTTTCGGCCAAAAGAGAGGGGTCCAAAAATGGCAATTTTTATAAATTTCTATAATTTCAGCAATTGTTTTCTTTTCTTTTTTGTTGCAAATCCTGATGATAAACTAAAATTACACTACTAGCCATTATAATTGCTACACCACGAAGATGACGTGCTACAGACGCGAAATTTAACCGGTAGGAGGAAGATGCTGTGATATGCAAATGATGGGCTTTTCAGAGCATTCACACAAGACTGGCGCCGGTGGCGACACCTACAACGAGCTGACATGACGAAACTTTCCAACCGATTTCTCATACACAAAAGGCAGTTGACCGGCGTTGCCTGGTGAAACGTTGTTGTGATGCCTCGTGTAAGCAGGAGAAATGCGTACCATCACGTTTCCTTCTTTGATAAAGGTCGGATTATAGCCTACCGCGATTGCGGTTTATCGTATCGCGACATTGCTGCTCGCGTTGGTCGAGATCCAATGAGTGTTTGCAGAATATGGAATCGGTGGGTTCAGGAGGGTAATACGGAACGCCGTGCTGGATCCCAACGGCCTCGTATCACTAGCAGTCGAGATCTTATCCGCATGGCTGTAACGGATCGTGCAGGCACGTCTCGATCCCTGAGTCAACAGATGGGTACATTTGCAAGACAACAACCATTTGCACGAACAGTTCGACGACGTTTGTAGCAGCATGGACTATCAACTCGGAGACCGTGGCTGCGGTTCCCATGACGCTGCATCACAGACAGGAGCGCCTGCTATGGTGTACTCGACGACGAACCTGGGTGCACGAACGGCAAAACGTCATTTTTTCGGATGAATCCAGGTTCTGTTCACAGCATCACGACGGTCGCATCCGTGTTTGGCGACATAGCGGTGAACCCACAGCGGAAGCGTGTATCTGTCATCGCCATACTGGCGAATCACGCGGCGTGATGGTATGGGGTGCCATTGGTTACACGTGTCGGTCACCTCTTGTTCGCATTGACGGCACTTTGAACAGTGGATCTCACATTTCAGATGTGTTACGATCTGTGGCTCTACCATTAATTCGATCTGTGCGAAACCCTACATTTCAGCAGGATAATGCACGACCGTATGTTGCAGGTCCCGTACGGGCCTTTCTGGATACAGAAAATGTTTGAGTGCTGCCCTGACCAGCACATTGTCCAGATCTCTCACCAACTGAAAACGTATGGTCAATGGTGGCCGAGCAACTAGCTCGTCACAATACGCCAGTCACTACTCTTGATGAACTGTGGTATCGTGTTGAAGCTTCATGGGCAGCTGTACCTGTACACGCCATACAAGCTCTGTTTGACTCAATGCCCAGGCGTATCAAGGCCGTTATTACGGCCAGAGGTCGTTGTTCTGCGTACTGATTACTCAGGATCTATGCACCCAAGTTGCGTGAAAATGTGATCACATGTCATTTCTAGTACAATATATTTGTCCAATGAATACCCGTTTATCATCTGCATTTCTTCTTGGCGTAGCAATTTTAATGGCCAGTCGTATACATCTGTAAGGCTCAGGGTGAGTGTTAATTTCATATTTCAGATAACCGCAAGCCACAACCGGAGTTACAGCGACAACCGTCGATCTACCTCCTCTCGGAGCTGCCTCGGGAAAATGCCAGTTATATACCAAAGATAATAACTGTCAATAAAAAATTACCAATAGAAACTTCAATGAATGCTTTACTCATCGCAGCAAACCCCATTTGTCCATTACATTCCAGTACGGAGAAAAAAAATCCTAATTTTGAGCATTATTTTCGTCCGTCATCCAGTGGTTTCACCCAGTGGTTCCCGCTTACGGAAACTTCTTGAGTCGTAGACGGTCTTATTTGTAACTAGCCTGTGGTGATCTTTTTATAGAATTGGAAGGAAATCAGCATTGGCCATATTTTCTTGTTTTATTGTCATAAGAATCGATTTTCGGTCACTTAGTGACCATCCCCATTGCTGTAATATACAATTATAATTGGTAGGCACTGGTATCAAGCTATAACCACAAGCTTAGAGCGATCACATAAACTGAGCTCAGTTTGGTCGTGGTACACACAACACGCCATGGAGTCGCCAATCAATGATCTTTTCATGTTTTCGATTTGGACTATGCTTTTCGTGTTGCTACTATGGCGAGGGGAGCGATCCCAGCGAGACAATGTCACTTCCGCAGGCAGAGAGCAGTGGGCTGCCGACAGCCACGGAGCTGGTTTGGCTCTGAGTGATGGCCGTCCGCTCGCGCCATTAGTCATGGACGGCCCGGAGCGTCTGCTGGGCGTGCCGTCCACCTCTGGCCGCCACATTAGCCCGGCACTGTGTCCGCCTGTGTCGTGTGGCAGCCCTGAATGGCCGCCTTGTGCGCGCACAGTGGACGCCTTGAGCGCCGGGCCGCGGGGAAAAACCGCCCTGCCTGCTTGCCTGCCCCACGTCTGCGAAGCGTCAACAAGTCGCGCTCTGCGCATGCGCGGGGGTGTCAGTCTCGAGTGCCCGGAGCCATCTGGCTGTACTGTAACGCGCCGCCGAGGGGGACGGACGCAAGAACGTGTATCCTGAAAGGGTGGTAGCCTGTCCAGTTACTGGAAAAAGCTACCACAGAAACGGGTGGTAGCCTGTCCAGTTGCTGGAAAAAGCTACCACAGAATCAAATCTTATCCATTGAATAAAATGTTCTCGGGTTTCCAACCGTGTCAATTGCTTAAAACTACACGAGCTTTCGGTCAAACACTCCTGGGCCATTGTCAAGTGATATGACTGCCAGTGGGCTGTTGGTGCACTCTTATAGACGCTAGCTGCCGGCTGTGACGTCACTGGTGGCCGTGACATTGCCACATATGGGAATGTTCTGAGTCGGCGTTCCATATGCCCTCTTCAACCACGCGATCGCTGGATCCCACGCAGCGCTGAGCTGCAAGCCATCGTCTCTATTCAGGGTGTGAGCGGTAATTTTTATTTCAGTAGCTACCATTATTAAACTGTCCCAGAAGCCGTTAGTGCGAGCCACGACAGAGGTTGCATGGGGGCTTAATTATTGAATGAAAATATAATTTTAGTAGCTGTGTGTCCGGTTACGAAGTCTCGTAACCGGTTGGCCCAGACTAGTATTAGTACGCAATCTGACTGCATAAAATAACAATAAAGAATGAAGGGAAATTTCCGTTAACACAATTGATTAATTAAGTTCCCAGCAACTATAAAAGCTACGAAACAACAAAGTACAAGTGTAACTGTTCTGTGTGTGGAAGTGTGCTTCAACGTTCATGTGTCTGGCACGGTTCTTCCTCAATACGACGAGATATTTTAAACACCATTTACAATGAACTAATTGAAAAACAAGAAATACTATAATTGCACATAGAAACCAGAATTACAAGTCTAATACATGAACACGAGCCAGATGCTTTGTTGGCTGAACCTGTGACCAAGATGCATTATTATTAAGGAGATTCGAAATAAAAAAAAATTTTGTTACCTCCATATATATTGACGAAAAACTGCACACGACATGCTCTCAACTAGTACTGCTCTCGACATCCTCTCAACAAGCACTGCCCACGACAACCTCTGAACTACAACTGCGCCATTCGAGGCGGCGGAATAATACTCTTTGACGCAATCTCTGGCGCTGTGATTCAGTGTAGCCACCTTTCAAGGTATCGTCAAATTTCATGTGGTGACCGTTCTCTAATGCATGCTCAGCTAACGCAGATTTCTCTTGATAGCATAGGCGGTAATACCTCTCATGTTCTTTCCTGCGTTGTTCCACAGTCCGCAGTGTTTGTCCAATGTACTTATGGCCACACTCACAAGGTATTTCGTAGACTCCAGGTGTTCCGAGACCTACTGCGTCTTTAACTGGTCTCAGTAATTGACGGATTTTCGTCGGAGGCCTTGTAAGTAGGCTGTTTATGTTTTCTCTATGTAAGTAGGCTGTTTATGTTTTCTTATTGGCAACGTTACGTAGCGCTCAATATGAAAATCACTGGCTGTGCTGTGTGCAGTCTGTGGCTGCTTTGCATTGTTGTAATACTCGCCATTGTAGTGTTAGGCAGCTGGCTGTGAACAGCGTGTAGCGTTGCGCAGTTGGAGGTGAGCCGCCAGCAGTGGTGGATGTGGGGAGAGAGATGGCGGAGTTTTGAAATTTGTCATGAACTGCTATATTTATATATGATGATATCAAGGTAAATACATTGTTTGTTCTCTATTAATATCTTTCATTTGCTAATTATCCCTATCAGTAGTTAGTGCCTTCCGTAGTGTGAATCTTTTATTTAGCTGGCAGTAGTGGCACTCGCTGTATTGCAGTAGCTTGAGCAGCGAAGATTTTTGTGAGGTAAGTGATTTGTGAAAGGTATAGTTTAATGTTAGTCAGGGCCATTCTTTTGTAGGGAATTTTGAAAGTCAGATTGCGTTGCGCTAAAAAATATTGTGTGTCAGGTTAAGCACAGTCATGTATAAATGATCAAAAGGGGACGTTTCCGCCTGAAGATTGATTTGATCTTGTATCTTTTCAACAGGCGGCTTATCTTGCCCGACACAGGGCCACAGAATGGCGGCAAAGCAAATTTCTTTTCCTGCCCTTCGTCGGTGGTCTTAGTGTGATATTTCACAGAAATCACTTCTTTCACTTGATAGGCGCTGTAGCCGTTATTCCTGAAAACCTTGCGTAGGTGGCTCAGTTCGTGGGGCAGGTTATCGTCGTCTGATATTACTCTTGCACGATGTACCAATGTTTGTAATACTGTGCGCTTCTGTGCTGTGTAATGATGGCTGGTGGAGTGCGGGTACAGGGCTGTGTGGGTGGGTTTTCTCTAGACGCTGTGGCCAAGGCATCCATTTCCTTTACGGTGGACGAAGACGTCGAGAATGTGCAATGCATTATCTTTTTCCACAACCATGTTGAACTGGATATTACTGTTGATGCCATTGAGCCGGCCGTAGTGGCCGTGCGGTTCCAGGCGCTACAGTCTGGAACCGAGCGACCGCTACGGTCGCAGGTTCGAATCCTGCCTCGGCCATGGATGTGTGTGCTGTCCTTAGGTTAGTTAGGTTTAATTAGTTCTAAGTTATAGGCGACTGACGACCTAAGACGTTAAGTCGCACAGTGCTCAGAGCCATTTGAACTATTTGATGCCATTGAGGTGTTCCAATAACTCGTCTAGTTTCTCGCGTCCGTATGGCCAAATGACGAACGTGTCGTCAACGTATATTAAGAAACACTTCGGCTTCAATGGCGCAGTATCTATGGCAATATCCTCAAAATACTCCTTGAAGAGGTTTGCAACAGCTGGAGCCAACGGACTACCCATTGCTACGCCGTCTGTCTGATTGTAATACTTGCCGTTGTACACGAAATAGTAGGACGTAAGAGTGTGCCTAAATAGCTCGATCACGTCACTTACAAATTACTGGGAAATTAGGTCCAAAGCGTCTTTGATAGGCACATTCGTAAACAGCGCCATCACATCAAAACTGACCATAATATAATCCTCATTAAGGCGTAGACGGTTGATTCTGCTGATAAATTCCGCATTCACACAAATCTTAACCAGCTCATTAAGGAGGAAATAAACTTCCTGAACGATTCCGCGGTCATTGTGGATACTTTGTACTGTACATACGGCCGTCTGGAACATGTAACATATTTCTTTATTTTAAACAGTCTTTCGGTAACTGCCATTATTAGATCAAAGCTTAACACTTGTAAAACATCGTTTAGTGCCAGTTTTTAAAAAAAGAAAATTAAACCTAATCGAGCATAGCTTTTATAAACTTTACAAGCTCTACGTTTTCAGATGGTTGTGACACTACCCGAGGCTACGTTGTGAATGAGGACATATATTAAGCGACCTAGACGACTTTGTTCACAAAATTAGCCTGCTCTTCCTTCTTTACCCATACGAGATTTAATCATCATCATCTCGTGGTAGGAACGTTACGATATGATTAATATGAATAAGTATGGATACTTTCGGACACATTTCAAATCGATATCATGTATTCTATAAGTTCATAGTGTCGAAAGGAACATCAGAGTACGGTAATGTTTGTTCTGGGTAATTCTACTTTTCACCTCCAATGCTGGAGTCTTGTTCCAGGGGTAATTCAACTGCACCGCTTTCCAATGTCAAACTACGTTCCCAATGCAAGGTAATAAATCTTCGTTCATCTTCTACACGGGTTTTCTGCCTAACATCACGAAGTTTGACAGTGGACAGCCAGCAATCGAACCTACACTGGAAGAATCGAGCGTCTCGGTCTAAAAGCCGAAATAAAACCTAACAGCTACTTCGAAGATCGCAACTGCCACTAAAATATCGAATTTTCCATTTTCCCAGTGAAAATTAACTTCATTCCTACAGATAATGAAGGTTCTGGTGAAGGCAGCCGTAGTTTCTAGCTAAGCGAAACAACAGTTCCCTATTCTTTCTAAAACAGCTTCTGTCCTGAAAAGCCACATAAAATTAAAATTATAAATCACCTGTCTTAGCACAATCACTCGTTCACTCACAAGTACACTACTGGCCATTAAAATTACTACACCACGAAGATGACGTGCTACAGACGTGAAATTTAACTGACAGGAAGAAGATGCTGTGATATGCAAATGATTAGCTTTTCAGAGCATTCACACATGGTTGGCGCCGGTGGCGACACCTATAACGTGCTGACATGAGGAAAGTTTCCAACCGATTTCTTATACACAAAAGGTAGTTGCCCAGCGTTGCCTGGTGAAACGTTGTTGTGATGCCTCGTGTAAGGAGGAGAAATGCGTACCATCACATTTCCTAATTTCATAAAGGTAGGATTGTAGCCTATCGCGATTGCGGTTTATCGTATCGCGACATTGCTGCTCGTGTTGGTCGAGATCCAATGACCGTTAGCAGAATATGGAATCGGTGGGTTCAGAAGGTTAATACGGAACGCCGTGCTGGATCCAAACGGCCTCGTACCACTAGCAGTCGAGATGACAGGCATCTTATCCGCATGGCTGTAACGTATCGTGCAGCCACGTCTCGATCCCTGAGTCAACAGATGGGGACGTTTGCAAGACAACAACCATCTGGACGAACGGTTCGACGACGTATGCAGCAGCATGGACTATCAGCTCAGAGACCATGGCTGCGGTTACCCTTGACGCTGCATCACAGACAGGAGCGCCTGCGGTGGTGTACTCATCGACGAACCTGGGTGCACGAATGGCAAAACGTCATCTTTTCGGATGGATCCAGGTTCTGTTTACAGCATCATGATGGTTGCATCCGTGTTTGGCGACGTCGCGGTGAATGCACTTTGGAAGCGTGTATTCGTCATCACCATACTGGCGTAACACCAGGCGTGATGGTATGGGGTGCCATTGGTTACACGTCTCGGTCACCTCTTGTTCGCATTGGCGGCACTTTGAATAGTGGACGTTACATTTCAGATGTGTTACGACCCGTGGATCTACCCTTCATTCGATTCCTGTGAAACCCTAAATTTCAGCAGGATAATGCACGACCGCATGCTGCAAGTCCTGTATGGGCCTTTCTGGATACAGAAAATGTTCGACTGTTGCCCTGACCACCACATTCTCCAGATCTCTCACCAACTGAAAACGTCTGGTCAATGGTGGCCGAGCAACTGACTCGTCACAATACGCCAGTCACTACTCTTGATGAACTGTGGTATCGTGTTGATGCTGCATGAGCAGCTGTACATGTACACGCCATGCAAGCTCTGTTTGACTCAATGCCCTGGCGTATCAAGGCCGTTATTACGGCCAGAGGTGGTTGTTCTGGGTACTGATTTCTCAGGATCTATGCACCCAAATTGTCTGAAAATGTAATCACATGTCAGTTCTAGTTTGTTCCATATTTTGTTTCTATATTTGTCCAATGAATACCTGTTTATCAACTGGATTTCTTCTTGGTGTAGCAATTTTAATGGCCAGTAGTGTATATTAAGATAACGGCATTGCCAATATGCTTGCTTCGTGTTATGGTCTGAAGATGGCCGATAAACCTACCAATAACAGCCCGACTCTGAACTGCTTCGATATCTTCCTTTAATCGGACCTTGTGGGGATCCCAAACACTCGAGCAGTACTCAAGAACTTGCCACATTAGAGGTGAACCACTCTTTCGTAAAATTACCCCAGCAAACCGAAGTCAACCATTCGCCTACCCTACCACAGTTCTCACGTGGCCGTTCCATTTCGTATCGCTTTGCAACGTTACGCCCAAATATTTAAACGATTTGACAGTGTCAATCAGGACAATAGCAATACTGGACCCGAATTTTCATATTCTCTGCATCTACACTCAAGTGCCAAAGAAACTACACTCAAATGCCAAAGAAACTGGTGTAGGCATGCATATTCAAATACAGTGATATGCAAATAAGCAGAATACGGCGCAGCGGTCTGCAACGCCTATATAATACAAGAAGTGTCTGGCGCAGTTGTTAGATCGGTTACTGCTGCTACCATGGAAGGTTATCAAGATTTCAGTGCGTCTGAACGTGGTGTTGTAGTCGGAGCACGTGCGATGGGACACCGCTTCTCCGAGGTAATGATGAAGTGGGTATTTTCCCGTACGACCATTTCACGAGTATGTATCACGAATATCAGAAATCCGGTAAAACATGAAATGTCCGACTCTGCTGCGGTGGAAAAAGTTCCTGCAAGGACGGGACCAACGACGACTGAAGAGAAGCGTTCAACGTGACAGCAATACAACCCTTCCGCAAACTGTTGTAGTTTTCAATGCTGGGCTTTCGGGGCCGAAGGCCCACTCGTGTAGCCTTGACGACTGGACGACACAAAGCTTTATGCCTCGCCTGGGCCCATCAACACCGATGACAGGAACATCGACACCTGATGACAGGAAACATGTTGCCTTGTCGGTCGAGTCTCGTTTCAAATTGTATCGAACGGATGGACGTGTACGGGCGTGGAGAAAACCTCATGAATCCTTGGACCCCGCATGGACTGTTCCAGCTGGTGGAGGCTCTGTAATGGTGTGGAGCGCGTGCTTTTGAAGTGAAACGGGTCCCCCGATACGTCTAGATACGACCTGACAGGTCACACGTACCTAAGGACCCCATCTGATCCCCTGAATCCATTCATGTCCACTGTGCATTCCGACGGACTTGGGCAATTCCAGCAGGACAGTGCAACACCCCACACGTCAAGAATTGCTACAGACTGGGTCCAGGATTACTTTTATGAGTTTAAACACTTCCGCTGGCCACAAAACTCCCCAGGCATGAACATTATTGGGCATATCTGGGATGTCTTGCAACGTGCTGTTCAGAATAGATCTCTACCCCTCGTAGTCTTACGGATTTTTTATTTTTGTTATTTTTTTAGACAACAGAGTTGTATGGAGATAAACAGCGATTAATTTACTTATAATCAATTATTCAAAATGACAGGCACAATCGCATTATTATAGGGTTGGTAACTATGCCAACCATGCACAGGCAGGGTGACGACTCCAGCGAGCGACCAAAGGACGTAAATTGCCCTGAAGATGCCCCCATCGAGGGTTGAAACCGGTTGGCGGCAAAATAAGTAATGCGATTGTCTTTTTGAATAGTTGATTACGGATTTATGCCCTGCAGGACTCATGGTGTCAGGTCCCTCCAGCAGTACTTCGGGCACGAGTCGAGTCCATGACACTTCAAGCTGCGGCACTTCTGCATGCTCGCGGGGGCACTACACGATAGTATTCAGGTGTACCAGTTTCTTTTGTTCTTCAGTGTATCTTAGTTACGCATGTTTCTGTATGTAAACATGACGAGTTTCTCGGTCGCACATTCCACCACACCGGCCCCTCCTACGAGTGTGCGTCCGTAGTAAGAGGCCCCCTGTGGCGACAGTCCCACGTCGCATGTGACCGCTATCGCCACGGCAGATGGGGGCCGCCCCGCCCGCTCCTACGCCGGTGGCGGCGCGCAGTGGAGTGTTTGGCAGCAGCTGGGGCGGGGTCCCGGTCGCGTCCCGGCGCACCCCGCGGCGCGGACAGCTGCCGGTCGCGTGCCGGCCGCCGCTCCCACGGGAAGCCGCCGCCCATATGCTCGCCCGGACGCCTAATGGACAGCTGGCCGCGCGCGCGCGCACGCGACCTGCGCTGACGTCAGCACGCGACGTCGGCCTGCGACGGCGACGGCTGTGGCGCCGGCAGCAGGCGCCGGGCGCCCGCCTAATGGAGAAGAGGCGACCGCCGCCCGCTGACGAAAAGCGCCGCCGCCGCCGCCTCGGCATATGCGGCCCGCATGCGCGCACTCGCTATTGTGCGTCAACAGCGCTGCGGCCTCGGGAGGCGCTCGAGAGGTTTTCCGTACGTGTTCCCCATCACGACTGCCGGGTTTTTACAAGGCGAGCTACTAGCAGCATCACACTTAACTCTTCCGTACGGCCTGCAGACAACGCGGCGGCTCTTGAGCGCTCGTGACCCCAGGCTCACGTCACGCCAGCTTTCGAGACTTTTTTACCGTTCTTAAAACGAATGCCTTACGACGTTAGAAATGACTTGTGCTCGCACGAGTGTCTGTATGTGGCTGGGTGGGATGGGGAAGGGGTGTGTGGCGTGGGGGAGGGAGTGGGGTTGGAGAGATGGCGTAACTTCCGGAAAAGCGTTCGATACAGTTCCCCACAGTCGTTTAATGAACACAGTAAGAGCATATGGACTATCAGACCAATTGTGTGATTGGATTGAAGAGTTCCTAGATAACAGAACGCAGCATGTCATTCTCAATGGAGAGAAGTCTTCCGAAGTAACAGTGATTTCAGGTGTGCCGCAGGAGAGTGTCGTAGGACCGTTGCTATTCACAACATTCATAAATGACCTTGTGGATGACATCGGAAGTTCACTGAGGCTTTTTGCGGATGATGCTGCAGTATATCGAGAGGTTGTAACAATGGAAAATTGTACTGAAATGCAGGAGGATCTCCGACGAGGTGACTTATGGTGCAAGGAATGACAATTGAATCTCAATGTAGACACGTACAACGTACTGCGAATACAAAGAATCAAAGATCCTTTATCATTTAGCTACCATATAGCAGGTCAGCAACTGGAAGCAGTTAATTCCATAAATTATCTGGGAGTAGGCATTAGGAGCGATTCAAAATGGAATGATCATATAAAGTTGATCGTCGGTAAAGCAGATACCAGACTGAGATTCATTGGAAGAATCCTAAGGAAATGCAATCCGAAAACAAAGGGAGTAAGTTACAGTACGCTTGTTCGTCCGCTGCTTGAATACTGCTAAGCAGTGTGGGATCCGTACCAGATAGGGTTGATAGAAGAGATAGAGAAGATCCAACGGAGAGCAGCGCGCTTCGTTACAGGATCATTTAGTAATCGCGAAAGCGATACGGAGATGATAGATAAACTCTAGTGGGAGACTTTGCAGGAGAGACGCTCAGTAGCTCGGTAGGGGCTTTTGTTAAAGTTTCGAGAACATACCTTCACCGAAGAGTCAAGCAGTATATTGCTCCCTCCTACGTATATATCGCGAAGAGACCATGAGGATAAAATCAGAGAGATTATAGCCCACGCAAAAGCATACCGACAATCCTTCTTTTCACGAACAATACAAGACTGGAATAGAAGGGAGAACCGATAGAGGTACTCAAGGTACCCTCCGCCATACACCGTCAGGTGGCTTGCGGAGTATGGATGTAGATGTAGATGAAGATCAAACGGACGAGTGTCTGCGCAAAAAGAAATGGCCCGAATTCCATTACACTCTCTACATACAGGCAACAAAACGATATAATACTCCCTTACAAGGAGAAAAATTCGGAGTAGGAATTACTATCCATGGAGAATAAATAAAAACTTTGAGGTTTGCCGAAGGCATTGTAATTCTGTCAGAGGCAGCAAAGGACCTGGAGGAGCAGCTGAACGGAGTGGACAGTGTCTTGAAAGGAGGATATAACATGAAGATCAACAGAAGCAAAACGAGGATAATGGAATGTAGTCGCGATAAATCTGGTGATGCTGAGGGAATTACATTAGTAAATGAGAGGCTTAAGTACTAAATGTGTTTTGCTATTTGGGGAGAAAAATAACTGATGATGGTCCAAGTAGAGATGATATAAAATGTAGACTGGCAATGGCAAGGAAAGCGTTCCTGAAGAAGAGAAATTTGTTAACATCGAGTACAGATTTAAGTGTTAGGAAGTCGTTTCTGAAAGTATTTGTATGGAGTGTAGCCATGTATGGAAGTGAAACGTAGACGGTAAATAGTTTAGACAAGAAGAGAATAGAAGCTTTCGAAGTGTGTTGCTACAGAAGAATGCTGAAGATTAGATAGGTAGATCACATAACTAATGCGGAGGCACTGAACTGAACTGCAGACAAGAGAAATTTGTGGCACAACTTGACTAGGAGAAGGGATCGCTTGCTGAGGCATATTCTGAGGCATCAAGGGATCACCAATTTAGTATTGGAGGGCAGCGTGGATGGTAAAAATCGTAGAGGGAGACCAAGAGATGAATACACTAAACAGATTCAGAAGGATGTAGGTTGCAGTAGGTACTGGGAGATGGAGCAGCTTGCACAGGATAGAGTAGCATGGAGAGCTGCATCAAACCAGTCTCAGTTCTGAAGACCACAGCAACAACAACAACAACAATTAGGGGACGCCCACAAAAAAAGAACCATAATTATTTCTTAACATTTACATATTTTCAAATTGTTTACAAAAGAACCTTATCTCGTTCAAAATACTCTCCATTTTCCCTAAATGATTTGTTCCACCGTTCCTTCCACTGTTTTGTAGTCATCTTTAGAAATGGTTGAGAGCTTCTCCCTCGTTTCATTCTTGACTTCTTCAGTGTTGTCAAATCGACCTGCTTTCATGGCCCTTTTCATGTGTGGAAACGAGGAAAAGTCGCACGAAGCGAGGTCAGGCGAGTAAGGTGCGTGGGGTAGCGGAACCATACCATTTCTAGCCAAATCTGTCTAACAGAGATGGCTGTGTCTGCAGGAGCGTTGTTGTGTTGGAAGAAACAGTCTTCTGCTTGGTACAAATCGGGTCTTTCTTGACGATCACTGTTGCCCACTAATCTCTGACAGTTGTCTGTCAACCGTCTGTAGCCAGTAACTCTAGAATTTTTTCAATGGGGCTTAACATCTGAGGTTATCAGTCGTCTAGAACCTAGAACTACTTGAACTTAACTAACCTAAGGACATCAAACACATCCACGCCCGAGGCAGGATTCGAACCTGCGACCGTAGCAGTCGCGCGATTCCGGACTGAAGCGCCTAGAACCGCTCGGACACCACGACCGGCTAGTTGATGGACTTCTAGAGGTTTATCACCAATCACTCCAGTTCAGGCTGCAAATCAAGTTTTAAATGTTTCGGCTTTCCTGATGATCTAGCAATCATTTACATAATCATTGCAATTCCGGCTACAAATTCAGTTTCAAATTCTGGGTCCTTAATGATGATTTAGCAGACACGCTAAGTCTAAAGAGTACACTGAGTGTGCCACAGAAAATGTGCACAGTATAGCTGCAAAGACAGGATTCTAGGTATCTTACGACAAAGCCCCTTTAAATGGAAATTCAGCTTGAAAACAGCTGGAAACTTCCACTAAATACTAGTACAGGGAGAAGATTTAACCTGACATAAGTAAATATCTTGAAAGTTGTGCATCATTCGGTAAAAAATGTTCTAGGTAAAAAATTGATATTAGTACAGCGAACATCTGCCTGACCTACAACTGGCCATCTCCTAATCACCCTTCCTGCGTGGGCGGAATGAATACTGCATTTTCAAATAGGAACCCTCATTTTTATGCGTATTCATATTCTACACCAAAAAATTCGACCAGTTTTCTCAACCATTGTTTTCCATTCGTGGTACATAACACTGGACTCGCCAAATATCAAGTACGCCTATGTGTGCAATTAAAAACCGACTCATTTGATTCTACGTCTAATTTATTATGCAAATATAAACCTTTGTGTACCAACTGTTGATACTGATGTTCGAAATTTACTTTAGTGTCGCAAAATTCTTTGTACAGCACAAGATGCTTAGCTGTTTCGTTGTCTGGTTAGAAACTTCGTTTAGCGTGAACCAACGACGTGGATGTAATAGTTTTCTGTTTCCATCCGGATGCTTGATTATTAGTGAGTCTCCTGGCCTTTCATCATTGAAGTGCTTGATTTCGGTAAGTTCCCTTGCCTCTCAAAATTCGGGTGCTTGATTTCGGTGGGTATCAATGGCAGGTCCACCTGTCACTACCACGTCATGGACATTTTGCCTCATTACAGTGGTTGTGGTTTGTATTCTGCCAGTAGCCGTGAACCGGCCAGCGCGACGGTTACAGCGCTTGGATGGAAACACACACCGAAATCAGTTACCCTGAGGACGGGGTTTGAGGGCAGCCACTGAAATCTAGCTGTCCGACTGATTTCAGGTAAGGCTGTTAATTAAATATCAATATATCCATATTTACTCTCGAAAATATACGGGCGATATTCTTTCCATGGTACGTCGACGTATCGATATCAAAATAGCAATATTAGGTGCCGATATTTGTACTTTACATCATATTTTTCTGCAATTTTCGGCGAACACTTGTTCTTTTGTAATTGTAGTAGATGGCTCTGAGCACTATGGGACTCAACATCTTAGGTCATAAGTCCCCTAGAACTTAGAACTACTTAAACCTAACCAACCTAAGGACAGCACACACACCCATGCCCGAGGCAGGATTCGAACCTGCGACCGTAGCAGTGCCGCGGTGCCGGACTGCAGCGCCAGAACCGCTAGACCACCGCAGCCAAATTGTAGTAGATCATAATTTTACCTTCTCTGTGTGAATGAGTCTTACTACGTTAGAGCTTTCATGACGTCCAGTTTTTCACTTTGACTGTGTGAAGCAAGTATAGGTGGAACAAAGGAGAAATCCGACTGCATTGGAAGGTGGCTCTTTCTTCACATCAGCATACTCCAAAAACAGTTGCTGAAAATGGCGAACAAAAATCTAAACTACAGGACGGTCTTTGCGGTGGACGGAGACGTATTGAGGGGAAATCCTGACGTAATCGTCACTCGGCACTACGAACAGAAACTGCAACGCTTTGTCTGAGGCGTCTACTCGCGGTCCGCGCGGCTCCCCCCGTCGGAGGTTCGAGTCCTCCCTCGGCCATTGGTGTGTGTGTGTTGTCCTTAGCGTAAGTTAGCTGTAAGTAGGCTGCTTAGGTTTTTATGTTGGTAACGCCACGTAGCGCTCTGTATGAAAATCACTGGCTGTGCTGTGTGCAGTCTAAGGGTGGTTGGCATTGTTGGAACATTCGCTAATGTAGTGTTGGTCAGTTGGATGTGAACAGCGCGTAGCATTGCGCAGTTGGAGGTGAGCCGCCAGCAGTGGTGGATGTGGGGAGAGAGATGGTAGAGTCTTGACGGATGATCTGTGTTGTGGACTGACAAGACAGCCAGTCCACAGTGACGGGTAACCGAAAGGCAAGCGCTTAAACTCACGCAGGCTGGCGTGAGGTCTGAAACAGGATACGTAAAGAATGCTGTAAAGAATAGTACGTAGCTGCTGGAATACTTAACTTTAATCCACAATTGGTGAACATTGTTCTTGTTACTGTACATGCTTCATTAGATACATAGCAAAGGATAAATGGCGCCTTGCTAGGTCGTACCAATTGACTAAGCTGAAGGCTATGCTAACTATCGTCTCGGCTAATGAGAGCGTAATTCTCAGTGAACCATGGCTAGCAACGTCGGCTGTACAACTGGGGCGAGTGCTAGTACGTCTCTCTAGACCTGCCGTGTGGCGGCGCTCGGTCTGCAATTACTGACAGTGGCGACACGCGGGTCCGTCGTATACTAATGGACCGCGGCCGATTTAAAAGCTACCACCTAGCAAGTGTGGTGTCTGGCGGTGACACCACATTCTGGACGTGTGTTCATCAGAGACAGTAAATTTATAAGACTGGATGTCATGAACTGATATATATATATATATATATATATATATATATATATATATATATATATATATATAATGACTTTTGAACACTGTTAAGGTGAATACATTGTTTGTTCTCTATAAAAATCTTTCATTTGCTAAGTATGCCTATGAGTAGTTAGTGCCTTCAGTAGTTAGAATCTTTTATTTAGCTGACAGCATTGGCGCTCTCTGTATTGCAGTAGTTCAAGTAACGAAGATTTTTGTGAGGTAAGTGATTCATGAAAGGTATAGGGTATTGTTAGTCAGGGCCATTCTTTTGTAGGGACTGTTGAAAGTCAGATCGCGTTGCGCTAAAAATATTGTTTGTCAGTTAATACATCATCAGGATAAGTAAAGAGCGAAATGTCTTAGTACGTTCAGTTCTGCTCAGCTGTTTGAAAATCAAATAACGTTAGGGGTCTACGAACACTGTAATTCATAAGTTTTTCTAAGGGGAGGTTTCATAGTTTAAGTTGGATTAAGTAGTTGGTAAGCTTAGGGACCGATGACCTAAGCAGTTTGGTCCCATAAGACATTACCACAAATTTCGAAAAAAAAAAGGATTGCAATTCACCACTCAATTTTTGCACTACTGCTGTTACGTATCTGGCGTTGGCAGAAATAAAAATAACCTGAAAGTCAACATGAAGTGTTCTGGATAAATCCATATGTGACGAAACTAAACGACGGAACCCTCGGATACCTTTTATTGTGCGCAGTTACCATTGTTAGCAAAGTGGTTATTGCCAAACGTGAACGTGCATTGTTTTCCGTTCAGTTCTTGCTCTAAGAGGGATAAGCAGGCTGCTGCTTGTTGATGTACAGAATATCCAATAATAAATCGATACTTAAATATACAACTTTAAAACCGGCAGTACATTTACAATGTGCAGCCGATATTTTTGTAAGCCAGTACGTCGATGTTTATTACGTCGACACAACGATGTATCCTTACGTTGTTTCGATATGTCGGTACTTGATAATATTTTTTATATGTCGATACGTCGGATTCCTGATATTTTTAAAAATATTAATGGCCGTAATTTGAGGACTCACCACACTCAACTCCTTAGGGAACAGAAAACTACATTACCATACAAGTTGCCTATTTGGCAGAAATGTGAATGTCTAGCCATGTTATTTGTACTGTGCAATCACATTTGCAACACTCAAGTAGCGTTCGAACATCAGGGTCAACCGCTAGAACAAAAAAAGCCTTACATTTACATCGTAAATGAAGTGTAGAACGAAATGTGTCGATTCTTAAATGCATTTGTAGAGCGGAAATCAATAAGGGGCTAAGCGTAAAAAAAAATTTTTTTTTGACTGAGACCCGAAAACCGAAAATGAGTGCCGTTGCCAACAACATGAACAAGCGGGCTAAGTGTTACGATCATTTGAAGGGCTTATTTCAATAGTGGTAAAAGTCCATTTTTGTTCATTCTGAGATACAGAGTCCTAAAGTTAAATGAGCGCTGAAAAATCTGCAGTTGAGATACCAGAAATATTCAAGCATATGGCTTCATGCTAGAGATGAACCTTTCTTTCTGTTTATTTGGACCATTAATGTCAGAGGCATTATAGACAGATAAGTGGAGGTAATGGACTTGTACTACTATTGAAATAAGCCCTTCATTTCTAGTAGTGCATATAAGAACTGAAAGATAGCATGAGCGGTATGCGCAAGCCCACTGGTGACGCTAAAGCTGGCTGAGTACCGCAAAGCTTTGTAAGTGTTCGTAGCGTGTGACAGAGATTTTGCCCAAATTGGAAAAAAAAATAAGAGGCTGAAAGAATGTCAAGTACCCAAGGATCTAGTAAAGCTTATGGAGACGGTGACACCCAACAACCCACTTGTGGATACTGTGTTCCAACCTGAGGACATTTTTTTTTTTTTTAAAAAAAGAAAAGCAGTCGATACATGTATTAACACAACGAAAAGAAGTGCTTCCAAACGTAGCTGGATCGAAGTGAAAAAAATTGCATTTGGTGTCGTCAAGATGAGAACCACGTTTCTCGAACTTGAAGACTGAAGCACCTACAAGATTTTAAAAAGATATTGCCACTGACACAATAAAGAACTTTTTTTTTACCGTCACAACAAAGTGAAAACATCTCATCAGCTGCAAAAATAAAGGTTCTGCAACAGGTGCAGCCGTGTTTGAAAACAGCTGAAGGAACATTTTTCGTACAGTTAATTAAAATTCCTTTGTGCTCTATAAAATTAAAAGAATGATTAAAAATAATTTAGTCACAGGATCGTGTATCTGTAAACTGTATGTTATTAACAAAAGTGATAAATATACATCTATATCTACATCTTCGTGATTGCTATTCACAATAATGTGCGTGGCAGAGGGTTCAGTGAATCACCTTCAAGCTGTCTCTCTACCTTTCCACTCTCGAACGGCACGCGGGAAAAACGAGCACTTAAATGTTTCTGTGCAAGCTCCCTGTGCAGGTGGGTGGCAACTGAATGTTTTCGCAATCGGAGGAGAAAACTGGTGATTGAAATTTCATGAGAAGATCCCGTCGCAACGAAAAACGCCTTTGTTTTAATGATTGCCACTCCAATTGACGTATCTTGTCTGTGACACTATATCCCGTATTTCACGATAATACAAAACGAGCTGCCCTTCTTTGTACTTTTTCGATTTCGTCCGTCAGTCCCACCTGATGTGGCTCCCACACCGCACAGCAATACTCCAGAATAGGGCGGACAAGCGTGGTGCAAGCAGTCTCTTTAGTAGCTCTGTTGCACCTAAGTGTTCTGCCAATGAATCGCAGTCTTTGGTTTGCTCTACCCACAGTGTTATCTATGTGATCGTTCCAGTTTAGTTATTTGTAATTGTAATCCCTAAGTATTTAGCTGAATTTACAGCCTTCAGAATTGTGTACCTTATCGCGTAATCGAAATTTAGCTGATTTCTTTTAGTACTCATGTGAATAACTTCACACTTTTCTTTATTCAGGGTCAATTGCCACTTTTCGCACCGTACAGATATCTTATCTAAATCATTTTGCAAGTCGTTTTGATCATCTGATGACTTTACAAGACGGTAAATGACAGCATCATGTGCAAACAATCTAAGACGGCTACTCAGATTGTCTCCTATATCGTTAATATAGATAAGGAACAATAGAGGGCCTATAACACTTCCTTGTGGAACGCCGGATATTACTTCTGTTTTACTCGATGACTTTCCGTTTATTACTACGCACTGTGACCTTTCTGACAGGAAATCACGAATTCAGTCGCACAACTGAGGCGATACTCCGTAGGCACGCAGTTTGGTTACAAGACGCTTGTGAGGAACGGTGTCGAAAGCCTTCTGCAAATCTAAAAATATGGAATCAATTTGACATCCCCTGTCGACAGCACTTATTACTTCACGAGTATAAACAGCTAGTTGTGTTTCACGAGAACGACATTTTCTGAATTCGTGCTGATTATGTTTCTGAATTTTCTTGGGATTGGGTGGACGGTGCCTCTTGGTCGCAGTCTGACTGGGAATTTCGATCTGTAACTGCTCGTCATTCGGCGAAGTTTGAACGTTTCCTTGGCTCAGTGTCTAATTCTAATTCTCGACGTTCTGCGATCAATCTCACGGAGAAAACGTGTGACGACGCAGCTTTGTCTGTGCAGGGGAAAGGTTTGAACTTCGCAGCGACGCCTAAGAGTTTGCCAGTCGTTGACTTTATTAGTTCTATCGAACAGGCTGTTTATAAACTACCTTCCGAGGCTGCGGAAGAGGTTAGGAGGGAAGCTTGTCGTGTGTTGGCTGGGGGCCGTCCACCCAAGTCTAACATTACAGCAGCTGAGGCGGCTGCTTTACGTTCACTTAGAATGGAGCCTGATATTGTTATTTTACATGCGGACAAGGTTTACGCCACCGTTTTGTTGAACAAGCACGATTACATTCAAAAGATGCGGTGTTTGCTTTCTGATTCGGCGTATCGCAAAATCGGTGCTGACCCTACTAAGAGCGTTGAGAGAAAGACTAATAAACTCATGAAGAAAAGTTTTTTGTCACAGGAGACTATCAAGAGTCTTAATTCTTACTGTGCTGTACCACTTAGATTATATGACCTCCCTAAGATCCATAAAGAGGCTGTCCCGTTGAGGCCTATTGTTTCTAATATTGGTGCTCCGACATATCGTGTAGCTAAACATCTTGCTAGTTTATTGAGCCCACTAGCAGGTAGGTGTGAACACCACATTAAGAACTCCGCAGATTTGTTACGTCGATTGCAGGGATTGCGTTTGAATGACTCTGATATTTTAGTCAGTTTTGATGTGGTTTCTCTTTTCACTTGCGTTCTTTGCTCTGACTCGTTGCAGCTAATTGAGGTTAAGTTTGGTGTCAAGTTAACAAATTTGTTTCGACATATGCTGACTTCCCCTTACTTTTTATTCAATGGTCAGTACTACGAACAGACTGATGGAGTTGCAATGGGAAGCTCGTTGTCACCTATTGTGGCCAATTTGTTTATGGAGGACTTTGAGGAACGTGCATTGGAGTCAGCGACCTTGAAACCTGCGCGTTTTTTCAGATACGTAGACGATATTTTTGTTGTTTGGCCTCATGGTAGTGAGAATTTAAACCGGTTTTTGGAACATCTGAATTCAATCCACCCGAATATTCAGTTCACTATGGAGGTGGAAAATAATGGATGCTTTCCCTTCCTTAATGTGTTGGTCAAAAGGAAGGCTGATGGTAAGTTGGGACATTCTGTTTATAGGAAGCCCACCCACACTCACTTGTATCTGCGAGCTGATAGTTGTCACTATCCAGCTCAGCGTGAAGGAGTACTTCGCACCTTGGTTCACAGGGCCCACGTTATCTCAGACCCTGAAAGTTTGGCAGCTGAGCCAGCACATGTCGAAGTCACCTTTCGTCAGAATGGTTATAGTGAGAGACAGATCAAACGTGCGTTGCGGCATCAGCCTTCGGTGCAACGGGGGAGTGACGATAGCAACGAAGTGGCACCTAAGTCTACGGCCTTTTTGCCTTACGCAGGATACATTTCCGACAGGATTGGACGTATTTTGCGGAAATATGATGTGAAATGTGTTTTTCGACCACCTTCTGAGATTAAGGCCCTGTTGGCGTCCGTAAAAGATGATCTTGGTTTGCGTAACGCCGGGGTCTATCGTATTCCTTGCAGTTGTGGCATGTTATATATAGGTCAGACAATCAGGACTCTGGAAGACCGGTGTATTGAACATAAGCGTCACACAACAGCCGAGCAAATCCGCTATTGCAGAACATTGCGTTGACACCGGTCATCCTATGGAATACAACAACACGGAGATTCTGGCTTGCACGTCCAGCTATTGGGATAGTGTTATTAAGGAAGCTGTTGAAATCACACTATCAAGCAACTTTATTAACAGAGGTGGTGGATTTTGTTTAAATGCTGCTTGGAATCCGGCTCTGTCACCCATCAAAAAACAGAGGGACAAAATTAGTGCTACCTCACCTGTTGATTAATAGTAACTATCGATATATCTGATGTTGGTTATCTTTGGTTGTATTGACACTTGTTCTGTGCGTGGTGTCTCCCTTGTTTCTCCGCTGTGAACCGAGGTATTAATTTGGCTTGCACGTTTTTTGTTACTTGCATTTGTGCCTTGAGAATGGCAGGGTGTGCTCCTGTCGAAATATCGGCGGTGTTCGACGACGTCACGCGGCAGCAAACCCGTAAGTTATTTGAACTATCAATAAATCGTTTTCTTCTAGGTACTTCATAATGTTCAAACACAGTATATGTTCCTAAACCCTACTGCAAATCTACGTTAGTGATATAGGCCTGTAATTCAGCGGATTACTCCTACTTCCCTTTTTGGGTATTGGTGTGACTTGGGCAATTTTCCAGATCTTTCTGTGAGCGAGTGGTTGTCTATAACTGCTAAATATGGAGCTATTTTATCAGCATACTCTGAGAGGAACCTGACTGGTATACAATCTGGACCGGAGGATTTCTTTCATTGGCACTTACCTCCTTTTTGCCGATACCTGAACCGGATTCAGCACGTTCTGAATTTCTCAAAATAACATTGGTGCAAAGAAGGGAACTAAAAAAATTTTTTGCAACAGTTGTGTGACTCTTGCTAGTGACAATATTGTTGTTGTTGTGGTCTTCAGTCCTGAGACTGGTTTGATGCAGCACTCCATGCTACTCTATCCTGTGCAAGCTTCTTCATCTCCTAGTACCTACACCTGAATCTGCTTAGTGTATTCGTCTCTTGGTCTCCCTCTACGATTTTTACCCTCAACACTGTCCTCCAATACTAAACTGGTGATCCCTTGATGCCTCAGAACATGTCCTACCAACCGATCCCTTCTTCTAGTCAAGTTGTGCCACAAACTTCTCTTCTCCCCAATCCTATTCAACACTTCCTCATTAGTTATGTGATCTACCCATCTAATCTTCAGCATTCTTCTGTAGCACCACATTTCGAAAGATTCTATTCTCTTCTTGTCCAAAATATTTATCGTCCATGTTTCACTTCCATACATGGCTAAACTCCATACAAATACTTTCAGAAACGACTTCCTGACACTTAAATCTATACTCGATGTTAACAAATTTCTCTTCTTCAGAAATGCTTTCCTTGCCATTGCCAGTCAACATTTTATATCCTCTCTACTTCGACCATCATCAGTTATTTTGCTCCCCAAATAGCAAAACTCATTTACTACTTTAAGTGTCTCATTTCCTAATCTAATTCCCTCAGCATCACCTGACTTAATTCCGACTACATTCCATTATCCTCGTTTTGCTTTTGTTGATGTTCATCTTAAAACCTCCTTTCAAGACACCATCAATTCCGTTCAACTGCTCTTCCAAGTCCTTTGCTGTATCTAACAGAATTACAATGTCATCGGCGAACCTCAAAGTTTTTATTTCTGCTCCATGGATTTTAATACCTACTCCGAATTTTACTTTTGTTTCCTTCACTGCTTGCTCAATATACAGATTGAATAACATCGGGGGGAGGCTACAACCCTGTCTCACTCCCTTCCCAACCACTGCTTCCCTTTCATGTCCCTCGACTCTTATAACTGCCATCTGGTTTCTGTACAAATTGTAAATACCTTTTCGCTCCCTGTATTTTACCCCTGACACCTTCAGAATTTGTAAGAGAGTATTCCAGTCAACATTGTCAAAAGCTTTCTCTAAGTCTACAAATGCTAGAAACGTAGGTTTTCCTTTCCTTAATCTAGCTTCTAAGATAAGTCGTAGGGTCAGTATTGCCTCACGTGTTCCAATATTTCTACGGTATCCAAACTGATCTTCCCCGAGGTCGGCTCCTACTAGTTTATCCATTCGTCTGTAAAGAATTCCCGTTAGTATTTTGCAGCCGTGACTTATTAAACTGATAGTTCGGTAATTTTCACATCTGTCAACACCTGCTTTCTTTGGGATTGGAATTATTATATTCCTCTTGAAGTCTGAGGGAATTTCGCCTGTCTCATACATCTTGGTCACCAGATGGTAGAGTTTTGTCAGGACTGGCTCTCCCAAGGCCGTCAGTAGTTCTAATGGAATGTTGTCTACTCCCGGGGCCTTGTTTCGACTCAGGTCTTTCAGTGCTCTGTCAAACTCTTCACGCAGTATCGCATCTCTCATTTCATCTTCATCTACATCCTCTTCCATTTCCATAATATTGTACTCAAGTACATCGCCCTCGTATAGACCCTCTATATACTCCTTCCACCTTTCTTCTTTCCCTTCTTTGCTTAGAACTGGGTTTCCATCTGAGCTCTTGCTATTCATACAAGTGGTTCTGTTTTCTCCAAAGGTCTCTTTAATTTTCCTGTAGGCAGTATCTATCTGACCCCTAGTGAGCCTCTACATCCTTACATTTGTCCTCTAGCCATCCCTGCTTAGCTATTTTGCACTTCCTGTCGATCTCATTTTTGAGACGTTTGTATTCCTTTTCGCCTGCTTCATTTTCTGCATTTTTATGTTTTCTCTTTTCATCAATTAAATTCAATATTTCTTCTGTTACCCAAGGATTTCTACTAGCCCTCGTTGTTTTTCCTACTTTAGGTCCTCTGCTGCCTTCACTACTTCATCCCTCAAAGCTACCCATTCTTCTTCTAGTGTATTTCTTTCCCCCCTTATTGTCAATTGTTCCCTTATGCTCGCCCTGAAACTCTCTACAACCTCGGGTTCTTTCGGTTTATCCAGGTCCCATCTCCTTAAATTCCCACCTTTTTGCAGTTTCTTCAGTTCTAATCTACAGTTCACAACCAATAGATTGTGGTCAGAGTCCACATCTGTCCCTGGAAATGTCTTACAATTTAAAACCTGGTTCCTAAATCTCTGTCTTACCAATATATAATCTATCTGAAAAACTGTCAGTATCCCCAGGCATCTTCCATGTATACAGTCTTCTTTTATGATTCTTGCACCAAGTGTTAGCTACGATTAAGTTGTGCTCTGCGAAAAATTCTGCCAGGCGGATACCTCTTTCGTTTCTTACCCCCAATCCATATTCACCTCCTACGTTTCCTTCTCTCCCTTTTCCTACTGACGATTTCCAGCCACCCATGACTATTAAATTTTCGTCTCCATTCACTATCTGATAATTTCTTTTATTTCATCATACATTTCTTCAATTTCTTCGTCATCTGCAGAGCTAGTTGGCATATAAACTTGTACTACTGTGTTAGGCGTGGGCTTCGTATCTATCTTGGCCACAATAATGCGTACACTATGCTGTTTCTAGTAACTTACCCACATTCCTATTTTCCTATTCATTATTAAACCTACTCCTGCGTTACCCCTATTTGATTTTGTTTTTATAACCCTGTAGTCACCTGACCAGAAGTCTTGTTCCTCCTGCCACCGAACTTCACTAATTTCCACTACATCTAACTTTAACCTATCCATTTCCCTTTTTAAATTTTCTAACCAACCTGCCCGATTAAGGGATCTGATATTCCACGCTCCGATCCGTAGAACGCCAGTTTTCTTTCTCCTGATAACGACATCCTCTTGAGTAGTCCCCGCCCGGAGATCCGAATGTGGGACTACTTTATCTCCGGAATATTTTACCATGAGGACGCCATCATCATTTGACCATACAGTAAAGCTGCATGCCCACGGGAAAAATTACGGCTGTAGTTTCCCCTTGCTTTCAGCCGTTCGCAGTACCAGCACAGCAAGGCCGTTTTGGTTAATGTTACAAGGCCAGATCAGTCAATCATCCAGACTGTTGCCCCTACAACTACTGAAAAGGCTGCTGCCCCTCTTCAGGAACCACACGTTTGTCTGGCCTCTCAACAGATACCCCTCCGTTGCGGTTGCACCTACGGTATGGCCATCTGTATCGCTGAGGCACGCAAGCTTCCCCACCAACGGCAAGGTCCATGGTTCATTGGGGGGGAGTGACAATAAATAAATAAGAAATGTATTAAGTTTTTTTCATTAAAATATTTTTCTCAGTAGACAGAAAAAAATACTGAATAGCTCGGAATTAGTGTTTTGACACTTAGCCTTTTATTTATTTCCCCTTAATAGTTGACCATTACAGGGCCATCTACCACGAATGGGAAACAATGACTGAGTAAACTGTACGAATTTTTTGGCGCAGAACACAGTAAGAAAAGGGATGCTCAGTTGAAAACACAAAGTATACTCCGCCCAATCAAGAGAGATGGTTAAGAGGTGACCCGTTGCAACACAGACAATGTAGGAAGCGTCGTTTTCGAGATGTTTAGATGTGTCAAGGTAAAACAAAAACCTTGTACCTGCCTTGCAGGTATCATGCTGACAACTTAGGAAGAATCATCTAACCTCTAGAGGCACTGAGATTAACGTGCAATAACTAAACCCGGTAGAAATGTCGTCCAATGAGAAATGTGACATCACAAGACAGTTCTCTTACCCGAAGCACTATGTGTGTCAGAGACTATAGGCGTTGGAGGGCACTGTAAAGCTGGAGAAATTGAAAAAGAACAGAAACAAACAAGTGTGAATAGAATTCGCTCTCTGGGAGTTCCGTACATACTTAATTGTGTAAACAGGTAGTTCAGCAATAGCTTTTGATGACTGAGTTGGGGAGTATCAAATATGTATCACATATGACCGTATCTTTTGACTGCATTAACTTAGTAGCTTAAATTTTTTACACCGCCAAGAAACAGTACACGTTAATATTTAATATAAATTGTAGTATGGTAAGTCTACCAGTTCCTAAGGAAAAGAAGTTTTAAAGGATGACCAGACAAACAGACAAACAGACGTACAGCAAAATAATCCTCTAACGATTCCGTTTTTACCGATTGATGCACGGAAACCTAGAAAAAGGAGGTCCCCCGATTTCTTCATGCTGACAGGTAAGTTTCATAACGCTGTGTGCAAAAGACTCTTGTAATTCATTACCAATATTTGTAGGATGGACACTAATAAATTCTGCTCACCACTGTTAATTCAAAAAAGGTCAAATCAACTGGTTAGAAAGAACTGGGATAGATTTACAAAAAATGACTATCATAGCTGAGATCAGAATAAATAGTCTAGTGTTTGGAACACTAGCAACGAAACAGAAATTCAGGAGATACTTAAGAAAGTACCTTGCAAGAAATGGTTAGAAAAATGGAAGAAAAATTGTAGCGAATGCATAAAGAGATTTTGGAAACATAAGGATGAAAAAACCAACCTGCATTTGTTGCTATGGATACACTTTTCTTCATAAGTAAGAGAGATTCTTCGATGAATCTTGCACCATACAAATCATACTTACAGGTGTATGAAACTCTAGAATTTATTTAATTTGTCAAAAAATGAATGAACTGTTACATTTCAAACTTCATGTTTAGAAAAAACTCAAATTTTATAGTCAATTACCTCAAGTGTAAGAGCGCTCTTAAGAGAGTAAAACGAGGAAAACGCAAGAATGGAACTTGCTCTCATTTATTTGCCTTTTTCAATACAGGAGCCAATATGGAGTATTAGTGACGCGGTAGAAGGACTTCCCATCGTCTACCTCAATCGAACTTAAGGGGGGTCGGACGTCAAACGGACCGACCTGGAACAGGAAAGGCACCACAGGACATTTTAATTTCCACTGCCTATACTTTTACTAATAAATAAATAAAACTTGATCAGCATGACCAGGAAGTATTCAGGATTCACACTCACAGCAGTGAAAGTTCAAGAATATAACAAAACAACTTTTTTTACACGCGAAATTTCATAATTTATTCACTCACTATTAGCTGCATTTGTTGCTATGGATACACTTTTCTTCATAAGTAAGAGAGATTCTTCGATGAATCTTGCACAGCATACAAATCATACTTACAGGTGTATGAAACTCTAGAATTTATTTAATTTGTCAAAAAATGAATGAACTGTTACATTTCAAACTTCATGTTTAGAAAAAACTCAAATTTTATAGTCAATTACCTCAATTTTTATCACAGTTTTCAACAGATTTGGAAATTTCTAAAGTTTTACACACCACCTGTAAGTACGGTAAGTATGCTGTGTAAAATTCATCGAGGAATCCCTCTTACTTATGAAGAAAAGTGTACCTATAGCAATAAATTGTAAGTAGGCTGTTTAGGTTTTTTTTTGGTAACGCCACCTCTGTATGAAAATCACTGGCTGTGCTGTGTGCAGTCTGTGGCTGCTTTGCATTGTTGTAATACTCGCCATTGTAGTGTTGGGCAGCGGCAGCTGGATGTGAACAGCGCGTAGCGTTGCGCAGTTGCAGGTGAGCCGCCAGCAGTGGTGGATGTGGGGAGAGAGATGGCGGAGTTTTGAAATTTGTCATGAACTGCTATATTTATATATGATAAATATCAAGGTAAATACATTGTTTGTTCTCTATTAATATCTTTCATTTGCTAACTATCCCTATCAGTAGTTAGTGCCTTCCATAGTTTGAATCTTTTATTTAGCTGGCAGTAGTGGCGCTCGCTGTATTGCAGTAGCTTGAGCAGCAAAGATTTTTGTGAGGTAAGTGATTTGTGAAAGGTATAGTTTACTGTTAGTCAGGGCCCATTCTTTTGTAGGGAATTTTGAAAGTCAGATTGCGTTGCGCTAACAAAATATTGTGTGTCAGGTTAAGCACAGTCTTGATTAAATTTTTCTAAGGGGACGTTTCATATGGCGACCCTGCCAGGATACCTCACTGGAATCTTCTGATTTTTTCCTGTAGTTTGTGTAATTAGTGTAGCTTTTGTTTATTGCTAGTGCGTAATTGTAGAGAGAATCTCCTTTGTAGTTGCAGTCTTTCATTGTGGTACAGTAAAACAGTTGTAGCATGCATGCAGTTTTACACCAAGTATTTCTCAGCAGCGCGTGCAATTAACTAGATATTTTTTCAGTGCTATGTTAATGTGTTCTCTTATTTTTGCTCTTCAAATTGTGCTTTTCTGTGTTATCGTGTGAAATATTGTGGCAATAATGGCGTGTGAAAAACGTAACACTAGGCTCCAAAGTAAACTGAGAAATAATAGTGACGACGAGCGTAGCTTATCAGCGCCGCCGAGTAATGAATTTACTAATGTTCAAAGTAGTAATTTGGTAACTGTGCATAGGGAAATGGAGCGGGCGTCAAATAATGGTGTAGACAGTGAAACAGGTAGTGAACAGGGAAGCATTATCGATCGATTGGTCGGCAACAGCTCGCCTCGGGAATCGGGAATGACAGAACACAATATTGCAAATTCTGTAGACTCAGGTTTTGGGTTCTCACCGTTTACTCAAATGAGTCAAGACACATTTTCCGCTTGTCAAAATGTGAATGTTGCCGGTGCAAATTCACTGCCGAAAAGCACTGAGGAACATGTTTCAGACACCAATGCATTGTTATTACAATTAATACAACAAATGGGACAAACACAGCAAAAGCTTCAGAAGTTAGACACAATGGAACAAAATCAGAGACAAACACAGCAAAAGCTTCAAAAGTTAGACACAATGGAACAACACCAGAGACAAACACAGCAACAGTTAGACGCAATGGAACAAAATCTTCACACCACGCTTGAACAAACACGTGAAGATTTAACTACTGAGTTACATAACATCGAATCGAAATGTCAAAAAGTCTGTAATGATGTAAAAACACAAATTTGTGAGCATTTCCAACCTATTTTTTCGCATCATGAAAATGCATTACAGAATCATGAAGGAGCCATAAAAGAACTGCAAACTATTGTTCATGAAAATCACAACACCTTGCAAGCTAAAATTGACTCAGTTGCATCTATTGATTCGGTTACGCAACTTGCAAAAACTCAAGAAAACTTAAAGGACACAGTAGATACGATTTCAACACAAATGGACACTCTGAAACTTGGTTCAGAAAAACACACTGAGGAAATGTGTTCACTATCGGAGAAAGTAGCCGAACTTTCGGATCAGGTCACTAACTTATCTACAAAGGTAGATGATGATCTGAATGACACAAGCGCTGTAGCATTCACTGACACAGAAGAGTATGAACAAATTAGAAAATTCAAACAGAATCAAAATCAAATCAATACACAGTACAAAAGAGAAATCCGGGAAGTACAAGATCAGCTGACACAGGTAATACAAGAATTACGTATTTCAGAGGATACTCGCGCCCCAATACGGGAAGAGGGACACAGAAATACGGAACAGCCACAAAATAATAACACAGGGCATTTCGGAAGTTATTAAAGAAATTGGCAATGTGCACCGAATTTTGAGATGGAACGGCCGACACGACCTAACAATGACCGACATGCGACTCGCCGACATGATGATTTTGACTATAAGCTGTTCATTACTACACGTAAATTCAAAACATTTAAGAATTCTGCCAACGACATTCATCCACAAGTGTGGCTCCATCAATTCTCGCATTGTTTTCCTCCCAACTGGTCGTTAGAACACAGATTAGAATTTATGTGTGGCTATTTAGAGAATGAACCAGCTGTAAGAATGCGGTCGGTCATTCACGATTGTCATGGTGAAGGAGAATTTTACCATGCCTTCCTCTCAGCATATTGGTCTCATGCCACACAAGACCGAGTAAAACATGGCATCATAATGATGAAACATTTCGAACAATCTGAATTTTCCAGTCTTATGAAATATTTTGAAGACATGTTGCATAAGAATCAGTATCTTTCAAACCCATACAGCCCCTCAGAACTCATCCGCATTTGCTTAATCAAACTGCCTGAACATTCACGACATATTATTTTGGCAGGACGTTGCAAAGACGACATTGAAGCATTTCAGGGACTCTTACAAGAATTAGAAATTGACACTGATAATCGCGGAACGCGAAACCAGGAACACAACAATTACAGGTCACATCCGTCACAATTCCGTGACGACAGAAACAATAACTGGACACAACAAGGCTATTCTTACAACGCAAATCGTGACCAAAACAGACACCACCCATATGACAACCGTTGGCAGAGTAGTAATAACTACAGAGAAAGATCACCTCTCTGTGGTAATGACTATCACAGAGACAATAAGAGAAACAGACAATATGGGAACCAAAATAAATACTATCAAGGGAGACAGAATAACTTTAGACGCAACGGACCAGCACGCAGTTACGATTCAGGGAGAAATTCTCCACCATGTGACAGACAAGAAAGAAACTATGGAATCTACCAACATGACGACAGACGAGATAATCATAACGACAGACCTGAATTTCACCAGAACTGGCGGGATTCAAACAGAGCAGGGCACATTCGACAACGTGAATTTGTAGAAGCTAGGTCTCCTAATCCCAATAACGACGCGCGCCAACGAAGAGACAGACAATGACTCGCACAGCAGGCAGCCGCGTGCGCCAGGTGGCTCAGAGAAAAATAACATAGACGCTAACCTTGAGAAAAATTCCAGTATTCTTTACCGACGTATACCGCCTGACAATTGCATTCAAGTTCAAACTCTGAGTACTACGAAGAGTAAAGGATTGCACCACACTTCACATGTAAAACCGCTTATTGAGAGATAATCTGCTTTTTAACTTAGTCTTTGTCATAAAATTTTTCGCTTCACATTACTAATATGCTTTGTCAGACTTAGAATCTGTTAACATACAACAATGTTTGAAGTTAAATATCCAATCAAGAACCAAGAGAACTTATTTAAACAGAAATTACTAATGCATTGTTATAGTGAACAGATGTCACAGTGTTATTGTGTGTGTACATTCTTGCTTGTTAGTTGCACAATTATGTAATGACTATATGGCTTACATACTTAGAATATTTACCAGTACTGCTAATGAGATTTTAATGCAACATTTTGGTTTACTTGAAAATATATTCTGGATTTAAAGTACTTTCAGTGAGATACCAGATGGCACAGTGGTTAGTTTATGTGACAGCTACACGATTTTATCATGACGCTACTAATGAGTGACAATTTACAATGTTGCTTTTGCGGTGTATCTGTTTTATATCTGCACATTTTTCTGAATTCTTCTGGAAATAAAAACATGTTTTAGTAGTAACATTTGTAGTACAGCTACAATGAGACAAGGTTTCCCGTAGCACAACAATACGTTACAGTACAGTACTTTCTTCATCACAACAATAAGCGTAATAACTACGATATCTATACACAAAGCATTTCACTTTTGTTTATCATGAGGTAAGTACATTTACTTCTGCAGAACTTAGCTTTCGGATGACGATAACTACGACACTTCCACACAGATTATGTTGCAACAAGACGCACATTTAGCGCTACAGTACACGTATTTGAGTGATTAATTTTGTACTTAAAACATTTATTTTTAAAGATTTTTGAATTACAAAGAAAGTTTTCCGTGATACATTTCATTCCATTGCTGTAATCTGTAACACCTGAGGGTATAATTACATTAATCCTCAGGGGGGTACACGCTTACTTTGTGTACCATGTGTGTGGCAACCACAAGGAACCCTAGCTAATATGGTATTTGCTTATACAACTTTACACATCGGTACCATATTTCTCTAGCACACAAATTACACAACTATCTGATCATTTAACTGAGAGATAAACATTTTTTTTACTACATCAGTGTCACATGTTTACGCAATACACGGTTGGGTAACTTCACACTTATGAAACTGTATTTTGTCTTTACTTTGTAAACTGTTCATATTTTTTCGGAACCATTGTGATACTCTGAGAGCTTTGAATGATAGATTTGGTATGAGATCATGATTTTTAAAATATGTTTGAGGCAGATGACACTATTGAAATGAGCAGAGAATATTTTTTAGGTTTTGAAATTATTACAGAAAGCTACATCGTTTTTGAGATTTGACTGAGGTGTTATGATGTTATTATTACGACGACGATGTGTACTATGCTGTTGAGATATGTTTATGATCAATAGGATGATGCTACCGTATATGAGGAATAAGAAGTATGTTGGAAACCAAGAATCGTACTTTAAGAGTTATGAAATGTGCGTAAATGCGTGACTGTATCACAATGCTGACGAATATTTTATTTGGACACTGTTATATTCATAGGATTTTGTTTCTACACATTTGGAACGTAAATTCTCGACCTGTGAAATTTTTATATGAGACTGTCACTGTAGCGGAAACTGCTGTCGTAAATATTTCCGTAAGAAAGTTAAGTGACCACCTGCACGTGCATCGTCGGCACACCACTGTGTCAGACACCTGGAGAACAAGCCGTTAAGGTGTTCCTTTCCGGAAGCACAGGTAGAAAAAAAAAAGAAGGGGGAGGCCATTATTCTCGCTATTGACATTTCCTTGTTGAAAGCATGCTGTGGAGCTCGTAATTTATGATATTTACTGAAAAGCCTAATGAAATGACGAGAAATATTTTTACATCTGTACACCTGATTACGACAAGCATGTTTCTACGAGAGTTGAGAGAATTTCTACTAACTTATGAAATGTCACATGACTATTGAATGATATTTTTATGCTTTGGTTTGCGTAATTGCTTATTTCATTTGATACCTGTTTTCCAGCTGTGTTACAGCATTAGTTTTATAAGATAAACTTAGATGCATTTGCTAATGTGAACACTTTCTGTCAACAGATCTATTAAATGATAATTTTGTAATCCACATTCTTTAAAAAAAAAAGGAGCACTTGGAAAGGAAAGAACAATAAGAAGGGACTAGTAACAGTAACTGGACACATAATTTTCTTTTCAAGTACATGGTAATATTTTTTTTACAATAAGTTGTTGTGGTGCACCACTTTAATTACTTAGACATTAAGATGTGATTATACATTTCCCTTATCTGCATTGTTATCTTTAGTGTACTATTTTTTCTGCTTGAGCTATGTCATGTTTAGATATAAGCTGCTGTTTGCCAGGCATAGTGCTACTGAACTTTAATTTGTGTTACTCTGCTAAGCCAGATTTATTTTTTTGTTTGCTGCGCATTGCCTCATATTAGTTGTAATGTTGAATTGCTTGGTAATTTAGATTTACTGTAGCTTGCTTTGCGATTTTCCATTTTTTTTCATTGCTGTTTATATTAATTGTTTTATGTGCTGCTGCATTGCCTCGCCCATTAGTTTAGCATCTGAGCTCAGTAGATTTAAGTTAGCTTAAGAGGGGGTAGACTATATAAGAAACTGACTATGGAGAATAGGTAAAGAATGCAGTGCGAAGTTATATGAAAAAGATTTGGGCCCAAATGAGTATTGTACAATCAGAAATAATTATTTTGAAAGAAATATGAACAGAATACAGAAAGCAGGCTTAGATAGGACTTTTTGGGAATAATGATGAATGAAGGGAGATCTCCAAGAAGTAAAGAAAGTTTTGTTTGCAAAATACTGCAGTACGACAAACCCTGTCCTTTCCTTTTGGATTATCCCACTATATGTTTATGTACCTTTGTGTATTTGTCTTTTTCCTGTCTTTATGTGTTTAGCTAATAAGATTTATGTTGTAGAATTTTTCAAATACTATGTTATTTTCCTTGTAAAGATGTTAGACATTATTAATTCTGTTCTGTTTAATGCTCATGTGTAAAGTTGATGTTTCGAAAGTTATTCTGATTTTTTATGTATTTACTTATGTCATAATTCCTGTAACACTGATGTATATGTTAGTTCGATTCTTTTGTAAAGCCTGTACCACGAATGTTATCTGTATTGTTATGTTCTTTAATGATGTATTTTGTACCTTTGTAATTGCATTCTTATGTTATAAAATTGTAATTGACACCAGTTCATCAAATTAAGTAACTTGTAAGTTCCATTTCATTGCACACGTTTCTGTTGGTCATAGTATATGGACAAGATGTGAGAAGTAGGGACTGTTAGTGTTTGCACATGTGTTAATAATTCAGCAAGGGACTGGATAACAGCATTGCTGGTTCTAAGGACAATTTCAAAAACTTTGTGAGTGCACAAGTGGTGGTTTATAGACTTGCTATATTATCCGCAAGACTCTTCAATGGTGATTGTGCACCTGCACAGTCACAACAGATGGCTGCTGGCTATCTCTACAAGGACTACAGTGGGTCTGCATCTTTGATGACCCACCAGTGCCATTATCTCTACGAGGACTACAGTGGGTCTACATCTTTGATGATCCATCAATATCATTATTTCTACAAGGACTGAAGTGGGTCTACACCTTTGATGACACACCAATACCATAATCTCTACCAGGACTACAGTGGGTCTACTCTGTGATGACCTACCTACCAATACTCTTCAAAATTTCGACTGACTCTGCTGTGGGTTTGCTCTGTTGTGGCCCATTACCTGTATGCATGTCAAGAGTCAGCATTGTCTTTCCGTTGGAAGGACAACACTACTTCTTCAAGACTGCATGGAAATCCAATACTTCTGTGTGCATTTTCTTTTACTGCTCAGACTTTGAGAAAAACTCTGCATTTTTACTGTGATGAACAATCTGGACTGTCTTTATGGACTGTGAGAAATTTTTAGCTTTTGACCAACATTGTATCAATAAGTGTGTGCATTTGATTTCTTTGTTATTGTAATTATGAAAAAATTTTTTCAAATCTGTATTGGCCACTGCCCAATCCAATTTGTAAAATTTTTTGTGGGGAGCATGGGGGCTAAGTAAGTAGGCTGTTTAGGTTTTTTTTTTTGGTAACGCCACCTCTGTATGAAAATCACTGGCTGTGCTGTGTGCAGTCTGTGGCTGCTTTGCATTGTTGTAATACTCGCCATTGTAGTGTTGGGCAGCGGCAGCTGGATGTGAACAGCGGTAGCGTTGTGCAGTTGGAGGTGAGCCACCAGCAGTGGTGGATGTGGGGAGAGAGATGGCGGAGTTTTGAAATTTGTCATGAACTGCTATATTTATATATGATAAATATCAAGGTAAATACATTGTTTGTTCTTTATTAATATCTTTCATTTCCTGACTATCCCTATCAGTAGTTAGTGCCTTCCATAGTTTGAATCTTTTATTTAGCTGGCAGTAGTGGCGCTCGCTGTATTGCAGTAGCTTGAGCAGCAAAGATTTTTGTGAGGTAAGTGATTTGTGAAAGGTATAGTTTACTGTTAGTCAGGGCCCATTCTTTTGTAGGGAATTTTGAAAGTCAGATTGCGTTGCGCTAACAAAATATTGTGTGTCAGGTTAAGCACAGTCTTGATTAAATTTTTCTAAGGGGACGTTTCAAAATGCAGCCAGTAGTAAGTGAAAAAATGATGAAATTTCATATGTAAAAAAATTTATTTTGCTATGTTTTTGAACTTCCATTACCATGAGTGTGGATCGTGAATCCTTTTTTTTTTAATTTATCTGTAAGAGTATAGACAGTAGAAATCAAAATGTCCTGTGGTGCCTCTCCTACTCCAAGTCGGCTCATTTGACTTCCTGCCCCCTTAAAGAAGTAACGGACTTTCAACTCCTGTTTCGTCTCTCGAGTACCCAGCGAAGAAAAGGCCGGCAGCGATATACACGCACGTAGAGGACGTTCTGATCGGAAAAACTTCGTAATTTGGGGAAATAATTTACACGAATCTCAACGATAAGATTCGGCATCGTCACTGGCTGAGTACACGTCATGGAGTGAAGTAAATCATATGGTTGCATTGGTGTGAGAGCAATTCCTATCTCCTAGACAGCTATCTCCAAGATATAACCTATGTTACAGGTGGTAGAGCGTGACTTCTGCTTACAACAGAGCAGGAAGGACCAGAGGTGACAAGTAACGGGATGTCCGCAGTAACGCGCAACGGCTCCTCGTCCGCAGAGGTTTTTCAGCCGACGTTTCAGGCCATCCACCGGTCGCCGTCCGCATGACGCAGCACAGAAGAGGCAGAGCCTGCTGCGTCACTTACCTCGCCTCCTGGGCGTCGTTAGCGTTCCGAGTTGAAACACGCTTTAGTTCGGTGTTTAAATTGTCTTCCACAACCACGATTCGTATTGATTATGGACGGATTGAGCCGAATGACTGCAACGCTGCAGTCACAGGGTCACCGACAGATGTGGCCTTCATCAGAGTTCGCTAAAGTTTCTGTCGAGATCTGTTCTAGCCTCCTTTGCGAGATGGATACCGTGACGTCCCTTGGAGACAAGTGTCGCATTGTTGCCTTTACTGTTAATACGACGCCGAATGCTTGTTGGTGAGCTACATCTGTCTTCAGAAGAACGTGGTGGGTGCTTTACACTCTTTCCTCAGTTACCGGAGTAACGAGAGAAGTTTTGCGAATATATGACGTGAAGAGAGGAACGTTCTATTACGTACTCGAGATGATTCCTGGCGACTGAAAAGCAAGTTTGCAAACACTCTGTACTACTTCAAATAAATCCGGCAAAGGGACATGTCATTTAACCGTTAGTGTACAGGCCAAGATACCTATAACTTCTACGCACACTCCTACATCCACACGATGTTCGTCGGTATAGTTTCGAAACATCGTGTATGTTTCATCCTCATTCGCACAGTTACAATAGTTGCGTGGCACTGTGTTGCTGCTGGCGAGAGCAAGCGCAATTGTCGCAACACGGACGAATCTAGTGCCCGTGACACGATAATGAAGCAGATGCTCCCCCACTTGCGAAATATTATCATTTCGCGTATATATATATATATATATATATATATATATATATATATATATATATATATATTGGGTGCACGTTGTAAATATACCTTTAGTTTTCGAGCTGTATATTTAAGTATTGACTTATTATTAGATTGGTAACTGCATGTACGAGTAAATGACACAATAACAGGTGTCCGATGGGTCCGTTGTTCGGTTTCGTAGCACAGCAGATTTGTCTGGAACACTTCACGTCGAGTCCCCTGTTTTTTTCATTTCTGCAAACATGAGCGGAATAGCAGTCGTAGTGTAAAAATTGCGTGGTGAAGATAAACGTTGCAGTTTCTATTGGTAGCTCCGAGCGCCGATTACGTCAGCATTTTCCTCATACGTCACTGCCAACCGCAAAGACCAATGGCGTCATTTAGATTATTGTTCATCAGTTTGACCAACTGTTTTTGAAGAATGCCGACGTGAAGAACTAGATCATTAGTTGTTTTAAAAATTTCTTCACATCGGGATATCTTGGTTTTCCATTCACACAGGCACCCCCCTCCCCAAGAGTGCTGTCGGACTTCTTCTTTGTGCCATCTATTCTTGCTTCACACAGTCATAGAGAAAAACTGGACCTGATGAAACCTCAAAAACCAGTAGAGCTCCTTCACACAATGAAAGTAAAATTATGTTCTACTACAATTTCAAAAGAACAATTTGAAATGTCCCCTTAGAAAAATTATGAATTACTGTGCTGGTAAACTGCTACGTTATTTGATACAGAGACAGCTGAGTAAAACTGAACGTACTCAGACATTTCTCTCTTTACATATTCTGATCATCACTAAACTGACACACAACGTTTTTAGCAAACGCAATCTGACTTTCAATAATCCCTACAAAAGAATGGCGCTGACGACCAAAAACCCACACCTTTCATGAATCACTCACCTCACAAAAATCTTCGTTACTCGAACTACTGCAATACAGCGAGTGCCAATACTGCGAGCTAAATAAAAGATTCTAACTACTGAAGGCACTAACTACTGATAGGCATAGTTATCGAATGAAAGATTTTGATAGAGAACAAACAATGTATTTTCCTTAATAATGTTCAAAAGTCATCATATATGTATCAGTTCATGATATCCAGTCTTACAAATTTCCTCTTTCTGACGGACACACGTCCATATCGTCCGCTCTCAAAACACTGGCTTCTGTGTCTCCACATCCACCACCGCTCGCGGATCACCTCCAACTGCACAACGCTACGCGCTGTTCACATACAGCTGCCCAACACTACAATAGCGAATATTCCAACAATGCCAAACAGCCACAGTCTGCTCACAGCACAGTAAGTGATTTTCATACAGAGCACTACGTGGCGTTACCAACATAAAAACCTAAACAGCCTACTTTCAACTTTCAAATAGTCACCGAAAATTGCGAAAAAAATGTAATATGAAATAAAAATATCGGCACTAGTATTTGGCATTCCGATATCAACATATGTTTATATCGATGAGTGGAACGTCGCTGATTTATATCGATATTGTTTGGTAAAATTTCGATATATTGATTTTTTATCGACAGCCCTAACGCTCACAACTCTTTAGCCGTAACGCCAACATGCAACAATTTCATCCATGCTCCCAGAAGGCGGACAATTTTGGTATGGGCAGCAGGAAGCGGTGTGACTATACATTCACGAGCTGACTGCTCTCGGATTTGGTCAAGCGCGTGGGATACAAGCTCCCATAACATATGCACGCTGTCGGACGGTGTGAAATATAGCAATGGCTACATATGTCCCTGCTGTGAGTGATGTCAGGTATTAAGTTCAGCTGCACGGGCAGGCCATTATACGCGACCTTCTCCACCAATCCATCGCTCAGCAAAATACTGTCATTCCAGGAGTAGAAAATGGTGTTTGTGGCCCGTCGCACTGCATCTGTTTTCATTCTGCAAGGCAACATCCTCAAATAGGACGCAAACCGGTGACAAACAATACTGTCAGTCCGTCACCCAGAATTCCCGCCGGTGAGTTGATAGAAAAACGTATCTGGTCCCTAGCTTTCATGGTTCAAAAATGGCTCAAATGGAGCTGAGCACTATGGGACTTAACATCTCAGGTCATCAGTCCCCTAGAACTTAGACCTACTTAAACCTAAGAAACCTAAGGACATCACACACATCCATGCCCGAGGCAGGATTCGAACCTGCTGTCGTAGCGGTCGCGCGGTTGCACACTGAAGCGCTTAGAAACGCTCGGCCACACCGGCGGCAGCTTCCATGTTCATTTTATTGTTATTCTGGTGATATACTAGCCGATTCGGAGTGAAATTGCTTAATACGTAATTAGAAGGTTAGTTGTGAACTACGAATCTGTAATATGGTATGGAGAGATAACACTAGCTGTAAATAATTATGGATAAAGTAACTGCTCGGACATGAATGTGGTTTATACCTGAAGAAGCGCCATTTCTTCGCACGCTTGATTCGGAATTTTCTGATAACTGCTACAACATCCGTACGAACTGTGCAAGGTTTTCCACAATCTGTTGCGCTTGTTGCGAATGATCCCGCCTCTGCAGTCAGTTGAACGACAAACGGAAAATATTTCTTTTCTTTTATTTATTTATTAGTTTTTTGAGATGGTATGCAGTTTTTGAGGACCTTGGTCGTCATACACGACACCTGAATGTTGATTAACGTCGTTCACAGTGGGTTAATAGGAGTCATTGCATTATTTACGTTGCCCCGTCTCTGTGCAATACGAATCTTGTTCTGATGAGTACGCATGGCGAGAACAATATCTGCAGAATGGCAGACGTAGAAACACTTAACAATGCTATGTCTCATGACAGCGTCAGTATAAGAGCACTAAGTACAGAAAGAAACACATACAATATGAAATGAACAATGAACGGCAGCCGACATCAAAGATTGCTGACCTTTTTGACAACTGCCCACGTCCGGACTAGCACTTATTTGAAGTACTTTCTTTCTTAGTACTTTCAACATAGCAATCCAGTCAGTAATCGTGATAATCGAATATATAAGAAACTACCAACCTCGATTGCGGCAATGAAACCAACCTTTACCTGGGTATCAGCCCAAATAATTGAGCCTTCTTCAGAAGATATATCTGAATCTATAATTTGTCTAAGAGGGTATGGTCTAGAAATAAAACTAAAACAGCCTGAATAGGCGTAGTCAAATTATAAAAATGCGGTACGTAAGTACTAAGTCAACACCAAGACTTACTTAAGATTTGGCGTGCGACTCGTCTCCATGGACGCCGTGCGGGAGGACTAGATAACGCACTGCAAGTCAACATGGCGGGGAACATTGCGCATGTCTGAGACCATGACTGTCAAAGATAAAAGACCAACACAGTTATACCTTAAAACAAATAACTTATAGAAAGGTTGAAAATCTTAAACGTAAAGCCTCTGCACCAGATTATGACTAAAATGTAACAAACTATGCATGGATTTATACTATTAGAATATACCGGCCCTTTCACAACGAATGCAGCATAACGCACCATCGTTATTAATGAAAGATGACATAGGACATACAACAGCGAAACTCTAGTATGTAAACGCCATAATGCAATAATCTCGTTTAACCTGTACACAGATAGTCGAATAGGCGTTTTTATCAGTTGATGTAGATATACTTCTTATAGCTGACACGCACTGAATGAAAAATGTTATCAAGATTAATTTTTTATCTTATTACTAAAAATATCGCATGAGCGAACGAACAACGCCACTTCATCTCCATGTAATAGCAAATGACCAGCATAGGTCAAATTATTTTTTACGCCTAAAAAATATGGTAATTGCCTGAAAGGACGTGCAACGCCCTTTCATCGCCCTTGTCCTCTATCGATCGACAGAGGTCAAATTCACTACGGGCTACTAAGGAGAATTACCGCCTCTTATAGTAAGGACTATTGTTAAATCGATATGATATGATAAAACGTGCTTGACCCGAAAAGACACATAGGAAAATTTTATGGATACTTGACATGGGAAAACGGCATGTTCTTCACAGGGAAGAATTAAAAAGAAATAAAATATAGCTATTAATTTGCCCATGTGCATGCCATAAATGGACAAGGTTGAAGTTGTCTCTGGCTTGCAACAACAAATAAATGTAAAGGGAATTAAATCCCAAAAGGTCGAGACGGACCAGCTAAACTTCATCTTGTCACCTAAGGCTCCATTTCACCGCTCGTGGGCTACTAACCACTTATTATTTAAAAACCATGTGTGCCACATTATGTGAGCACTATATGTGAAAAGACCACCTGATGGGAATCATATACCAAAATGTCACGTGCTCAAATGCACGCATGCTAGCCACTACCTTAAGGGATGTCTAAAACAAAGTACATCAAACACGGACCATCTGTGTCACACCGCCACCGAAATACTGCTCAGTTCTTGCCAACCAACCATTATCTGCCCATTATTAGCCCACGATAGCAGTTGTGATAATCAGAAATGTCGATCGTAACTCAGTGATATCAGACAAGCAAAATTTCTCTTGTGATTTTCTCGAAATTGGCAGAATAGTGCAACTTACTACTTGTACAATGTGTCGTTTTAATGGCCAACTAAAGGTGTACAAAATTAGAAGTAAATCTGTGAATCCAATGTCGTAGCCTCCCCTTGTGGTTCTTTTCTCGATTGGGTCACGGGTGCTTTTCTTCTAGTAGTCATATCTGGACGCTGGTTCACACTAGGCAAGTAATATAGTCAACCGGCGAGTGATTTAGTGACTGAACGTGTCTGAGCGACACAGTTTATTAAAGTTGGTAAGTAAAACGGTTTAGTCTGCCCGATACAGTAAGCTGAATATTTCGCGGTCAAGTAGCTTTCCCCACCCCACATTATTTCTACACTACTGGCCAGTAAAATTGCTACGTGCTACAGATGCGAAATTTAACCGACAGGAAGAAGATGCTGTGATATGCAAATGATTAGCTTTTCAGAGCATTCACACAAGGTTGGCGCCGGTGGCGACACCTACAACGTGCTGACATGAGGAAACTTTCCAACCGATTTCTCATACACAAACAGTAGTTGGCCGGCGAAGCCTAGTGAAACGTTGTTGTGATGCCTCGTGTAAGGAGGAGAAATGCGTACCATCACGTTTCCTTCTTTGATAAAGGTCGGATTCTAGCCTATCGCGATTATGGTTTATCGTATCGCGACATTGCTGCTCGCGTTGGTCGAGATCCAATGACCGTTAGGAGAATATGGAATTGGTGGGTTCAGGAGGGTAATACGGAACGCCGTGCTGGATCCCAACGGCCTCGTCTCACTAGCAGTCGAGATGACAGGCATCTTATCCGCATGGTTGTAACGGATCGTGCAGCAACGTCTCGATCCCTGAGTCAACAGATGGGGACGTTTGCAAGACAACAACCATCTGCACGAACAGTTCGACGACGTTTGCAGCAGCACGGGCTATCAGCTCGGAGACCATGGCTGCGGTTACCTCTGCCGCTGCATTGCAGACAGGAGTGCCTGCGATGGTTTACTCAGCGACGAACCTGGGTGCACGAACGGCAAAACGTCATTTTTTCGGATGAATCCAAGTTCTGTTGACAGCATCATGATGGTCACATCCGTGTTTGGCGACATCGCGGTGTACGCACATTGGAAGCGTGTAGTTGTCATCGCCATACTGGCGTATCACCAGGCGTGATGGTATGGGGTGCCATTGGTTACACGTCTCAGTCACCTCTTGTTCGCATTGACGGCACTTTGAACAGTGGACGTTACATTTCAAATGTGTTACGACCCGCGGTTCTACCCTTCATTCGATCCCTGCGAAACCCTACATTTCAGCAGGATAATGCACGACCGCATGTTGCAAGTCCTGTACAGGTGTAAGTAGGCTGTTTATGTTTTCTTATTGGCAACATTACGTAGCGCTCTGTATGAAAATCACTGGCTGTGCTGTGTGCAGTCTGTGGCTAGTTTGCATTGTTGTCTGCCATTGTAGTGTTGGGCAGCTGGATGTGAAGAGCGCGTAGCGTTGCGCAGTTGGAGGTGAGCAGCCAGCAGTGGTGGATGTGGGGAGAGAAATGGCGGAGTTTTGAAATTTGTAAGACTGGATGGCATGAACTGCTATATATATTATGACTACTAAGGTAAATACATTGTTTGTTCTCTATTAAAATCTTTCATTTGCTAACTATGCCTATCAGTAGTTAGTGCTTTCCGTAGTTTGAATCTTTTATTTAGCTGGCAGTAGTGGCGCTCGCTGTATTGCAGTAGTTCCAGTAACGAACATTTTTGTGAGGTAAGTGAATTGTGAAACGTATAGGTTAATTTAGTCAGGGACATTCTCTTGTAGGGATTACTGAAAGTCAGATTGCGTTGCGCTAAAAAAATTATTGTGTGTCAGTTTAAGCACAGTCATGTATAATTTTTCTAAGGGGACGTTTCATATGTCGACCCTTAGCCGAGGATACCTCACTGGAGTCTTCTGATTTTTTTCTTGTAGTTTGTGCAATTAGTGCAGCCTTTGTTTATTGCTAGCGCGTAATTGTAGAGAGAATTTCCTTTGTAGTTGTAGTTTTTCATTGTTGTACAGTAAAACAGTTGTGGCATGCATGTAGATTTGCACCAAGTATTTCGCAGCTGCGCTTGCAATTAACGAGATATTATTTTCAATGCTATGTTAATGTGTTTTCTTATTTTGCTCTTCAAATTGTGCTTTTCTGTGGTGTCGTGTGAAATATTGTGACAATAATGGCGAGTGAAAAACGTAATACTAGGCTCCAAAGTAAACTGAGACATGACAGTGAAGACGAAAGCAATGTGTTAGCGCTACCGTGTACTGAATTAATTAATGTTCAAAGTAGTAATTTGGTAATTGTGCATAGGGAAATGGAGTGCGCTGCAAATAATGGTGTAGGCAGTGAAACAATTAATGAACAGGGAAGCATTATCGATCGATCGGTCGGCAACAGCTCGCCTCAGGAATCCGAAATGACAGAACACAATATTGCAAATACTGTAGATTAAGGTTTTGCGTCCTCACCGTTTTCTCAAATAAGTCAAGACACGTTTCCTGCTTTTCAAAATGCTAATATTACCGGTTCAAATGCATTGCCGAATAGCACTGAGGAACATGTTTCAGACACCAGTGTATTGTTATTACAATTAATGCAACAAATGGGAGAAAAGCTTCAAAAGTTAGACACAATGGAACAACACCAGAGAAAAACACAGCAATAGTTAGAGACAATGGAACAAAATCTTCAAAAGTTAGACACAATGGAACAACACCAGAGACAAACACAGCAACAGTTAGACACAATGGAACAAAATCTTCAAAAGTTAGACACAATGGAACAAAATCAGAGACAAACACAACAAAAGCTTCAAAAGTTAGACACCACACTTGAACAAACACGTGAAGATTTAACTACTGAGTTACATAACATTGAATCGAAATGTCAAAAAGTCTGTAATGACGTAAAAACACAAATTTGTGAGTATTTTCAACCTATTTTTTCGCAGCATGAAAATGCATTACAGAATCACGAAGCAGCCATAAAAGAACTGCAAACCATTGTTCATGAAAATCATGAGACCTTGTGGGCTAAAATTGACTCAGTTGCATCTACCGATTCGGTTATGCTACTTGCAAAAACTCAGGAAAACTTTAAGGACACAGTAGATACGATTTCAACACAAATGGACACTCTGAAATTTGGTTCAGAAAAACACACTGAGGAAATAAGTACACAATCAGAGAAAGTAGCCGAACTTTCGGATCAGTTCTACAAAGGTAGATGATGATCTGAATGACACAAGACCTGTAGCCATCACTGACACAGAAGAGTATGAACAAATTAAGAAATTCAAACAAAATCAGAATCAAATTAATACGCAACACAAAAGAGAAATCCGGGAAGTACAAGATCAGTTGGCACAAGTAATACAAAAATTACAAATTTCAGAGGACACTCGCGCTCCAATACGGGAAGAGGGACTTAGAAATACGGAAAAGCCGCAAAATAATAACACAGGGCATTTCGGAAGTTATGAAAGAAATTGGCAATGTGCACCGAATTTTGAGATGGAACCGCCGACACGACGTAACAATGACCGACATGCGACTCGCCGACACGATGATTTTGACTATGAGCTGTTCATTACTACACGTAAATTCAAAACATTTAAGAATTCCGGCAACGACATTCATCCACAAGCATGGCTTCAACAGTTCTCTCATTGTTCCCCCCCCCCCCCCCAACTGGTCATTAGAGCACAGATTAGAATTTATGTGTGGCTACTTAGAGAATGAACCAGCTGTAAGAATGCGATCGATCATTCACGATTGCCACAGTGAAGGAGAATTTTATCATGCCTTCCTCTCAGCATATTGGTCCCAAGCTATACAAGACCGAGTAAAACATAGCATCATAATGATGAAATATTTCGAACAATCTGAATTTTCCAGTCTGGTGAAATATTTTGAAGACATGTTGCACAAGAATCAGTACCTGTCAAACCCATACAGCCCCTCAGAACTCATCCGAATTTGCTTAATCAAATTGCCTGAACATTTACGACACATTATTTTAGCAGGACGTTGCAAAGACGACATTGAAGCTTTTCAGGGACTCATACAAGAATTCGAAATCGACACTGACAATCGCAGGACGCGAAAACAGGAGCACAAGAATTACAGATCACATCCGTCACAATTCCGCGGTGAAAGAAATAATAACTGGACACGACAAGGCTATTCTTACAACGCAAATCGTGACCAAAACAGACACCACCCGTATGACAACCGTTGGCAGAATAATAGTTACAGAGAAAGATCGCACTTCAGTAATAGTGAATATGGCAGAGATAACCATACAAACAGACAGTATGGGAACCAAAACAATTATTATCAGGGGAGACAGAATCACTTCAGACACAACGGTCCTCCGTGCAGTTACGACTCAGGGAGAAGTTCTCCACCACGTGACCGACAAGAAATTAATTACAGAAACTACCGACATGACGACAGACGATATAATCGTGACGACAGACCTGAATTTTATCAGAACTGGGCACTCTCGACAAGGTGAATTTGTAGAAGTTAGGTCCCCAAATCGCAATAACGACGCGCGCCAACAAGGAGACAGACAATGACTTGCACAGCAGAGAGCCACGTACATCGGCTGGCTCAGATAAAAGTAACATAGAGCTAACTTTGAGAAAAATTTTAGCATTTCTTACCGACGTATACTGCATGATAATTGCGTTCAAGTTGAACCTCTGCGTACTAGAAAGAGTAAAGGATTGCACCACATTTCACATGTAAAACCGTTTATTGAGAGATAATCTACTTTTTAACTTTGTCTTTGCTATAAAACTTTTCACTTCACATATCTATTATGCTTTGTCAGACTTAGAAACTGTTAACATGCCTCAATTTTTGAAGTTAAATATCCAGTCAAGAACCAAGAGAACTTATTTAGACAGTATTTACGAGTGCATTGTTATAGTGAACAGACGACACAGTGTTATTGTGCGTGTACATTCTTGCTTGTTAGTTGCACGATTACGTAACGACTATAAGGCTTACATACTTAGAATATATACAAGTACTGCTAATGAGATTTTAATGTAACACTTGAAAATACATTCTGGATTTAAAGTACTTTCTGTGTGGTACCAGATGGCACAGTGATTAGTTTATGTGACAGCTACACGATTTTATCATGACACTACTAATGAGTGACAATTTGCAATGTTGCTTTTTCGGTGTTTCTGTTTTATATCTGCACAGTTTTTCTGAATTATTCTGGAAAGTAAAATATGTTTTAGTAGTAACTTTTGTGGTACAGCTACAATGAGACAACCTTTTCCATAGCACAACAATACGTTACATTATAGTACTTTCTTGATCACGGTAAGGTATGTAATAACTACGATATCTATACGCAAAGCATTTCACTTTCGTTTATGATGAGGTGAGTACATTGACTTCAGCAGAACTTTGCTTACAGAGGACGATAACTACGACACTTCCACAGAATTATCTTACAGCAAGACGCACATTTAACGCTACAGGAGACGCATTTGAGTGATTAATTTTGTACTTAAACCATTTATTTTTCAAGATTTTTGAATTACAAAGAAAGTTTTCCATGATACATTTCATTCCATTGCTGTAATCTGTAACACCTGAGGGTATAATTACATTAATCCTCAGTGGGGTACATGCTTACTTTGTGTACCATGTGTTTGGCAAGCACAAGGAGCCCTAGCTAATATGGTATTTGCTTATACAACTTTACACATCGGTACCATATTTCTCTATCACAGAATTAGACTGCTATCTGATTATTTAACAGAGAAACAAATTTTTTTTTTATTACGTCAGTGACAGATATTTACGCAATTACACAGTTGGATAGCTTCACACTTATGAAATTGTATTTCGTCTGTACTTTGTGAACTGTTCATATTTTTTCGGAACCATTGTGATACTATGAGAGCTTATAATGATATATTTGGTATGGGATCATGATTTTTAAAGTATGTTTGAGGTAGATGAAACTTTTGACATGAGCAGAGAATTTTTTTTAGGTTTTGAAATTATTGCAGAAAGCGACGACATTTTGAGATTTGGCTGAGGTTTTATGATGTTATGATGACGATGCGTATTACGCTGTTGCGGTATGTTTATGATCAATAAGCTGATGCTATATGAGGAATTTGATTATGCTACGTATTTATTATGAGGAAATACAGAAGAAGTGTCTGCGAATATGTATATGTGTAATAAAGTAAGGAATAACGAGTAGTGGTTAGGGACTCTGGTCTGTGAAAAATGATGTTGGAAACCAAGAATCGTACTTTAAGAGTTATGAAATGTGTGTAAATGTGTGATGTATCACAACGCTGGCGAAAATTTTTTATACACTGTTATGTTCATAGGATTTTGTTTCTACACGTTTGCAACGCAAATTCTCGACCTGTGAAATTTTTAATATGAGACTGTCACTGTAATGCAAACTGGTGTCGTAAATATTTCAGTATGAAAGTTAAGTGACCACCTTCACGTAATGAGTCGTGGGCACCTAGCTGCACGACAGTCACCTGGAAAAAAGCCATTAGTGTGTGCCTTTCAGAGGCACTGGTGGAAAAAAAGGGGCCATTATCCTTGCTATTGACATTCCTTTGTAGAAAGCATCGCAAATACGACATCCTCAAACTTAAAAAAATATGATTACACTGTGGAGCTCTTAATTTATGATATTTACTACAATGCCTAATGAAATGATGAGAAACACTTTACATATATTGTCTTTCTTGTTGGGAGAATTTTTTTTTGCCCTTGGAGACGCCATTTGCCTAGTGAATGACGTTTCGTATGTTGCTTTATATATATGCTCATTTTGTTTAATATGAAGTTTCTAGCTGCACTGCAGCATTGGTGAAAATAAAATTTAATAGATGTACTAATATCACTATTTTCTGTCTACAGATCCAGTAAAAAATACGTTTATGATGTACTTTCTTAGAAAAAAGAGCACAAATAATCATTTCCCTTCACAGGATTTGCATACATAATTTTCTTTTGAACTACTTGGTAATATTTCTCGTAGAGTAAGTTGTGGTGCACCACTTTAATAACATAGAGATTAAGATGCGAATATACATTTCCCTTGTCTGCACTGTTGTCTGTAGTGTATTATTTTTTCTGCTTGAGCTATGTCATGTTTAGATATAAGTTATTGCATTTGCTCTGCTAATTTAGATTTGCTACTGCTTGGTTTGACAATTTCCATTTTTTTTCATTGCTGTTTGCATTAATTGTTTTGTGCAGCTGCATTGCCTCGTCCCTTAGTTTAGCATCTGAGCTCAGTAGATTTAAGTTAGCTTAAGAGGGGGTAGACTATGTAGAAGAATGAGTTGCGATGAATTGGAATAAATGCACTGAGAATTTATATGAAAAAAGTACAGAAAGCAGGTATAGGTAGGATTTTCTTGGAAATAAATGATGAGGTAAGATAATGGAAAACAAATAATGAGGTAAGAAATATGTGAACATATAAATACAGAAAGCTTGCTTGGATAGGATGTTTTTTTTTGCTGGAAACAGATGTTGAAATAAGACGAAAGATCTATGGAATGATGTTTTGGGTTGGACTGCAGTACGAAATGTTACACTGAAAACAAACACTGTCCTTTCCTCCTGTGTTATTCTGCTATATGTTTGTGTACTCTAGTGTATTTGTTTTCTTCCTGTCTTTATGTGTTTAGTTAATAAGATTTATGTTGTAGAATTTTTCTAGTACTAAGCTACATTCACTATGATGAGGAATACTGTTATCCTCAAATATAATTTGCATTAATAATATGTTATTTTCTTTGTAAAGATGTCTACACATTATTAATTCTGTTCTGTTTCAGTTCTCATGTGTGAAATTAATGTTTCGAAAACTATTCTCAGTATTTCATATATTTACTTATGTCATAATTCCTGTAACACTGATGTATATGTTTATTTCAATTCTTTTGTAAAGCCTGTATTACTACAAATGTTATCTGTATTATTATGTTTTAATGATGTTTTCTGTATCTCTGTAATTGTATTCTCATGTTATAAAACTGTAATTGACACCAGTTTATCAAATTAAGTAACTTGTAAGCTTTCATTTCACTGCACACATTTCTGTTGGTCATAGTATATGCACAATATGTTAAAAAAAAGAGGACTGTTAGTGTTCGCACATGTGTTGATAATTCAGCAAGGGACTGGTTAACAGCATTGCTGGTTCTAAGGACAATTCCAAAAACTTTATAAGTGCACAAGTGGTGGTTTATGGACTTGCTATATTCTCCGCAAGACTCTTCGATGGTGATTGTGCACCTGCAGACCCACCAATACCATTATTTCTACAAGGACTATAGTGGGTCTCCATCTTTGCTGACTGACCAGTACCATAATTTCTACAAGGACTGCAGTGGGTCTGCACCTCTGGTGGCCCACCAATACCGTAATCTCTACCAGGACTACAGTGGGTCTACTCTGTGATGACCTACCTACCAATATTCTTCAAAACTTCGAATGACTCTGCTGTGGGTTTTCTCTGTTGTGGCCTGTGGTGTCACCGCCAGACACCACACTTGCTAGGTGGTAGCCTTTAAATCGGCCGCGGTCCGTTAGTATACGTCGGACCCGCGTGTCGCCACTATCAGTGATTGCAGACCGAGCGCCGCCACACGGCAGGTCTAGAGAGACTTCCTAGCACTCGCCCCAGTTGTACAGCCGACTTTGCTAGCGATGGTTCACTGACAAAATTCGCTCTCGTTTGCCGAGACAATAGTTAGCATAGCCTTCAGCTACGTCATTTGCTACGACCTAGCAAGGCGCCATTACCAGTTACTATTGATACTGTAAAACATGTACCGTCAAGAGCGATGTTCACCATTTACGGATTAAAGTTAAGTATTCCAACAGCTACGTCCGTTTTTCTAAATTCTAATTTCCCTGTCCTGTTCCAGACCTCACGCCAGACTGCGTGAGCTACAACGCGTGCCTTTCGGCTTCCTCTCTTAGTGGGTTGGCTCTCTTGCCAATCCACACCATGGCCCATTACTTGTCTGCATGTCGAGAGTCAGCACTGTCTTTCCATTGGAAGGACAACACTGCTTCTTCAAGACTGCATGGAAATCCACACCTTCCGTGTGCATTTTCTTTTACTGCTCAGACTTTGAGAGAAACACAGCAATTTTACTGTGATGAATGATCAGGACTATCTTTATGGACTGTGAGAAAATTTTAGCTTTTGACCAACATTGTATCAATAAGTGTACGCATTTGATGTCTTTGTTATTGTAATTATGAAAAATTTTATCAAATCATTATTGGCCACTGCCCAAAACAATTTGTAAAATTTTTTGTGGGGAGCATGGGGGCTAAGTAAGTAGACTGTTTATGTCTTCTTATTGCCAACTTTACGTAGCGCTCTGTATGAAAATCACTGGCTGTGCTGTGTGCAGTCTGTGGCTAGTTTGCATTGTTGTCTGCCATTGTAGTATTGGGCAGCTGGATGTGAACAGCACGTAGCGTTGCGCAGTTGCAGGTGAGCCGCCAGCAGTGGTGGATATGGTGAGAGAAATGGCGGAGTTTTGAAATTTGTAAGACTGGATGGCATGAACTGCTTTATATATTATGACTACTAAGGTAAATACATTGTTTGTTCGCTATTAAAATATTTCATTTGCTAACTATGCCTATCAGTAGTTAGTGCCTTCCGTAGTTTGAATCTTTTATTTAGCTGGCAGTAGTGGTGCTCGCTGTATTGAACATTTTTGTGAGGTAAGTGATTTGTGAAACGTATAGGTTAATTTAGTCAGGGCCATTCTCTTGTAGGGATTACTGAAAGTCAGATTGCGTTGCGCTAAAAAAATTATTGTGTGTCAGTTTAAGCACAGTCATGTATAATTTTTCTAAGGAGACGTTTCACAGGATACAGAGAATGTCCGATTGTTGCTCTGGCCAGCACATTCTCCAGATCTCTCACCAATTGAAAACGCCTGGTCAATGGTGGCCGAGCAACTGGCTCGTCACAATATGCCAGTCACTACTCGTGATGAACTGTGGTATAGAGTTGAAGCTACATGGGCAGCTGTACCTGTACACGGCATCCAAGCTCTGTTTGACTCAATTCCCAGGCATATCAAGGCCGTTATTACGGCCAGAGGTGGTTGTTCTGGGTACTGATTTCTCAGGATCTAGGCACTCAAATTGCGTGAATATGTAATCACATGTCAGTTCTAGTTTAATATATTTGTCCAATGTATACTCGTTTATCATCTGCATTTCTGCTTGGTGTAGAAATTTTAATGGCCAGTAGGGTATCACTCGTGCGTCACTGGACACGTGTGAACACAATCTGTTCAGTAGCGCGCATTATTGTCTGTCCTTGTTCTGCTCTGTCTTTTCAGTCATCACTCGCTTGTTAATAAGCAATGCGAGTTGTTGGAATGACAATACAGCGGTTAAATTTGTTTGTCTTTACTTCGAACGGGAATGCTTCTGGAACGTGATATGTCCACTGTACAAGAGTGAAGCAAACAAGGCAATTACTAAGGTGGAAAAGACGATGGGAATACAAGATTTCCAGGAGAACGAGATTAAACAGAAAATAAAAAACCTAAAAACTTGTCGTTTGAAGTAACCTAGTCTGATGGGTCCGGAAAACCTGTTGCTCTCCAGGTAAAATCATTCCCATTGCTACTGTCTCTGGAGGCACAAGATCACATGAAACTGTGTGTAAACACGTCGACACCATCTATTACTTCATTGGGCAAAACAGACTAGATAGAGATCATCACCCACTCTTCGATCGGTTCACCTACACCTTATGCTGCAAGACACTAAAGCAACAACTTCCCCGAGAGTGCGCAGAACTTGGGAAAGACACTCCTCTCATCCGACATTCTCACTGTCGAAAAACAATCTTTTGGGTCTTCAGTTGCGAGTTCTTTCAGAAGCACTTTGGATGCTCCTTGCAGATCTCTTTGTTCAATTCATTCTTCCTTACAGATCCAATTACTTCAACCACCTCTTCCATCACATGTTAAAGGAATACAGTAAACGTTATCGAATGAAACACAACCACGGGATTCCTACTGGTCACTGAACTCAGTACGTTCTCTAACAGATGTTATGACTTCAGGAACGACAGCTGATGAACTCCTTCAGCTCTTCATAAATAGCATCATGAACTTCCCGTAGGAATAAAGAAATAGTTGACTTCCATGGTGGAAGGAAGTGTGCCAGGGTTCTTGAACTACACCCAGTAGCAAGAAGTTAAAACACTGCCTGCAGCTTACTCTCTGCTAGTGTGGCTGCACATATGAGTATGGGTACACTGCATTCCACTACGCACTTTTTCTGATAGAGATCTGAAGCAACTTTCTGACGTTCTCAGGGCTGAAACGTATTCTCTCGGATCTTCAGTTGTGTGTTCTTACGGAAGCACAGTTGTTACTCCATACAAATCTTTTTGGTCAGTCCACTTTCGCTTCCTTAGGCAGGTATTACACTATCAAATTTCTTTGTCAAATATCTTTGCCAAAGATATTTGATGGTGTAATAGGGAACTTTGTCAAATGTCGTCCAATATTTCATCAAATCTAGGGCCTCGCTGTAGATTTGATCAAAGAAGTCGCTTGTCTTCTGTTCACTGCAATGTGACATGATATCACGTGGAACGATAGCATCGCTGCAGCGTTCTGTAGTCTGTAGTGTTTTTAGAAACATTGCCGGTAAATACAATTGGTGTGTACTGACAACAACAAAATTAATAGAGATGTATGAAGCTGATGAGGCACTTTACGTGAGGCACCCTGAATACAAAAATAGATTAAGAAGATTGGAGGCCTGACCTGACCTAACCTAACCTAATCCTCTCCTGTAGCAAGGAATCAGAGTTTTACAGTGAGCTTGTCTTCTTCACATGTAGCAGTTCTTAAGTGAATATTGTGCTTTGTGATATGAGGGTACACTTCATTGAGCACATACAGGAATGTATGCTCATCCATTCTTAAGTAACTGATGTACGACTTGGCGTCCTCCACTATAATCTCACGTAACAAGTTTCGTTGAATGCTTTTATCGTGTCGTCGTAAAACCCACGGCTTCACCCAGGTATGTTTCCTTTTTTTCCCCCGCTTCTCTTCCGCACGTGCACACAGTGCAATTGTGGTACATGCAACTGCTGCGGTTAATAACAAGCTTTTGTTGTCAGGCATCTTGAACTTTGACGAAAAATATGATGACAGCGTAATACCCCTTCTTGCGCTACGTCAAATATCTTTGTCAAATACATTTGACGGAATAGTTAATCACATCTTTGATCAAATCTTTGACAAAGAAATCTGATAGTGTACGCCGCGCCTAGATAATAATAAAAACAATCAATAGAGTTTTACTCCCGAAGGGGAGGCGAAGGCAAAATCATAGCGTTTCACGTGCGTGGGAAACGTTCGTCGCGTTTCGGCGTCATCTGATAGACGGCCGGCCGCTTTGTCTGCGGCGATTACGCGTGCGTGGCGTGGCAGTGCGTGGCGCTGGCAGCTTTGTGATGGTAATGCGGCCGCCCCGCAGGTGTTTCTCACGGCGGTCCGGCAGGTGTCCGCGCCCGCCTTTCCCACGGGCGCCGTCCGCAATCTTTGGCCCCGGCTGGCTGCCCGCATATCCGCTGCCGACTGCTTCCGCCGCGCACTGATTGCCCGTCCTAGGGCGTAGGGCGCCGCCCTTCACCCCGCGCGACCCGGGGGCAGGTTCCGTACAGCAGCTGGTTACTTCGTCCGACTACCGGTCCAGGGGCTGTTCACACAGCACTTCTGTGTAAGCGGGGCTACTCTTTCTGGAGACTGGCCGTGATGTAAACCAGTTAACGACTCAATAAACAAGTTTGTTGATATAAAAAGACGGATCGTGCCAGGGTGGTTTACTAATAGGAAGCTCACCAAGAGAGCGACGACAAACGGAACGAAGGTCCAACCTGTTGAAACACTCGCCTTCTTTTTTTGGTTGCGAAACAAGCACCCCGCAGTGAGGTTGCCAGATGTCTGGCCTTCTCCAGACATGTCAGAATTTTTACTGTCTTGCCTGGCCAAATGCGGGGTGGTCAAAACAGTCTGAAAAGTCTGTATGGCTGTTGCAGGGTAGGTTCTGCTGAAAAATAATTTTTAGGAAAAAAAATTCCAAACGTTGCACCATTTCCTAATAGATTGTCATTAACAATCAGGCCGTTGCGCGCGAAATCTTAGCGCCCCGCCAGAGGCGGTTTCTCCAAACGTGTTCTTCGGTAGATTTCCTAAAAACAAACGAGACAGCGATACAAAAAGTGAAAGTCGGCGGTAGTAGGGATGGAACCCCTGCCAAAGGATGAGCATATTTGTGTGCTATCATGTACACTATGAGAACAACTAATTTTACTGTACGCAATTCTCGCCTCTCCAGCTCCTGTTAGGCTCTTTAGCGATGAAGTAGAGAACGCACAACTAAGGCCTTGTCCAAGCTAATTACGTAAGTGCTAGCAATAATTTATGGAGGAGAAGGAGATGTACCACCATCAAATGCAATTCTAAACAAACAAAAAAAAAGTGAAGCTGGATGACAGTATATTGTTGGGTCAGTCGCAAAAATTTTACAAAATTTATGGAGAGAGGAAAAAACAAACTGTACCGTTTTTAAATTGGCTCGCGAACAGTGGTAGACAGCTTATTTCAAACTACATCAAAATGAATTTTATTCGGAATTGTTGAAGTTAGCAGAACTTTACTTTGCAGTTCCAGGTCATAAAGCTAACTTCGAAATGATGCTGTCTTTCATAAGCGTCTAATGGATGAAGAAATGCGATGAAGTGCAAACTGACACAGTCTCATAGATCATGATGATGTTATATAACTTAAAATTATCCTGTCAAGAATTCCACGAAATGATTTCCAAGAAAAGTAGCGTTGTAGATAAAGAGGTTTCAAATGCGAAATTTTAATTTTTAACTGCGAGGGTGAATCAAATGAAAACCTTAAATTTGTAATAACAAATCGAAATTTCACGCCGTTATCCTGTAAGTTGGTAAGCGTGCAGAATGGCCGGTAGGTGGCAGCACAGTGCAGATGCACACATACCGTCGCAGAATCGGTATCAAGATGGCCGCCCCACTTGCACCAGGGAAGGACATCGTTCTGTTTTTCGGTTTTTGCGTAGTGTAGGTGTGAAACCTATTGAAATTCATCGACCAATGAAGCTTCACTACGGTGACGCATGTTTGTCACAACAGCAAGTTTACGATTGGAGTAGGAAGTTAACAAATGGTGTGACTTCAGTGGAACTCCGCAGAACATTGCAGCAGTTGAAGCCATAGTGAAGGAAAACTCCCGAGTGACACTGAATGACATTGTAGCATGTTTACAGATTAGTCGTGGGTCAGCACACCACATTGTGCATGATGTGCTCCAGTTTCACAAAGTGTCTGCAAGATGGCTGCCACGGCAGCTGACTCCTAAAATGAGAGAACGACGTGTTGATGCGTGTGAAGAGCTTCTTCAGCGCAGGTGATGGCTTCCTTGCAAGAATCATTACTGGGGACGAAACCTGGGTTCACTTCCACCAACCGGAAACGAAAAGAGCGAGCAAGGAATGGCGCCATTCCTCATCACCAAAACCAAACAAGTTTCGAGCGGAACCATCAGCAGCGAAGGTTAAGCTGAGTCTCTTTTGGGACGAAGAAGGCGTCATTATAGAGCATTACATGCCTAGAGGGACCACTGTCACCAGTGCATCATACACAGATCTCCTAAAAAATCATCTGCGGCCTGCAATGAAATAAAAACGACGTGGATTGCTGTCAGCAGGTGTCCTTTTGCAACATGACAATGCAAGGCCACACACTGACCTACAACAGTTTAACAATGACAGACCTGCATTTTGAGTGTCTTCCTCCTCCACCATACTCACTAGACCTTGCCCCAAGAGATTTCCATATGTTTGGACCACTGGAAGACGCAATGGGAGGAAAGAAGTTCCGTTCTGATGAAGAGGTACGCCACACGGTGCATGAGTGGTTGCGCAGACTACCAAAAGAATTTTTTTCTAAAGGAATTTATGCACTTTGTAAGCGCTGGAGGACTTGCATTGAGCGTGGGGGAGATTATGTTGAAAAGTGATGCAGCTTCGTACCACTTATGCACAATAAATAATATTTAAACAAATATTTAAGCTTTTCATTTGACTCATCCTGGTATATATAATTTTTATTTTTTGTCGAAGCAACTGAAATAGCTGAAATTACTGAATACCTTTTTGTTTTCCGTCTCAGAAAAATGGAACACTTAGTTTCTACCATAACTAATAGGTTATAAGGCTGTTAACTATATTATTTTTCTAGCTGAAGCGCGTTTAAGCTTCATCTTGAACAAAAAGTCGTTTAACTGACTATATTTCTATTTAAAGTACGTAGTCCGAATTTAGGGCAAAGCGTCGGCCTAAGTATAGTGCCGAGTCGGGATTTTCTATTTTGAAACCTGACAACATAGCTCGTAAGTTGGTGAATGACGCAACCACCCACTAGTAAATGGCTCTGAGCACTATGGGACTTAACAGCTGTGGTCATCAGTCCCCTAGAACTTAGAACTACTTAAGCCTAACTAACCTAAGGACATCACACACATCCATGCCCGAGGCAGGATTCGAACCTGCGACTGTAGCCCACTAATAAATCTTGAACGTTTTACTTTACGGTCGTAACCGGTTTCTGGCTACCATGCCCATCTTCGGATGGCTAATGTTTTTCGTTGAGTAGTTTTTTTTTTTTTTTTTTTTTTTCTACCGCATGTCATCTGCTCCACACTGTGCAAGAATTTTTGAGTATGTAGTGCCGCTTTATCAGTTGTTTCATTAATAAAAAAGTTCCCGCATTTTAAAATGCCACTAAATACTCAAATATTCTTGTGCAGTGTGGAGTAGATGACATGCTCTTGACCTAAACAGCTATTTAAAGAAAAATACTGGCCATCTGAAGATAGATATGGTAGACCAAAACCGGTTATGGCAGTAAAATAAAACATTAAAAAAGTATTTGCGGCTCTTGGCATCATTCAAGTACTACCATTAACGGCTGCGGAGTTCACAAGACCCAACGACTACTCGTAAGACCAGGAACAAAGAACATACTGATGCCTTTGAGATTCAGTGCTGTCTCTGGACGATGCGCTTGAAATGGGACGAAAAAAGTAAAAATATGTCCACTATTTAGCAAGTCGGTGTATCCAAGTGCCTTTGTTCTCGTGTCAAGAAAAACATTCTCCAGTTCTTGGGCTGTGTTGTGCGGAGAGACGGGGAAAATATAGAGAAAATACTCACAGAACGCGAGATCGAGAGCAAGGGACCGAGGCGGAGGGCAGCGAGCTGAGCAGGTGGCTAGATCAAATCAAGAAAATATCCTGTTTAACCATTCAGCAGGCTCTAAGAGAAGCTGGTACTGTAAGGGATGGAGTCGCTTGGCTCATGTGGTCACGACATTCCGCACCGAGCACAACGAGTTGTGCTCTGACGATGAAGCAAGTGGTAGTCACCAAAGGGAACATACTACCGCTGCAAAGTGACACTGAGCAAACAATCTGCACTGTATGTCTTTATTGGCTAGAGAACGTCTTTGCGAAATGGCAGCAAAGACAAGTTCGTGAGTTATCGGATGAAAAACGATTGAGGAATTGACAGTGCCGTTTTTACACGCAACATTCAACTGTTAGGGAGGCAAGTGACGTGTCCATTCATGGAGATCGTCAACGAATTTTATTTACGGAATGGAGCCTCAGCTGTCAGCTCACATTTTATTATTGCACAGACGATGGAAATTCTCTTGTTTCTAAATGAATATGTAAATTCGCTCGGAACTCAGTGCCCTTTTCACGTTATCATGAAAGAACCGCAAATAAAATAAAGTTTCTTGAAGAGTGTTGCACTTTTATGACCGTCAGGTGAAAAAAAGTCATGTTTAACGTGTTTGCGAGCCCATCCTCCGCGACAAGCACAGAAATATTTGTTTTGTAAATAAAAACCGCCTTTTCTTGCTACACTGCATTTTATTTCTCCCAGACGCGTTTCTCCTTTTTCACTTTAAGGCATCGTCAGTGGGATAGTTCTTCGAGTTTTTGGTTGGCAACTGCGTTTCCTCTCATCTGGTCACATACTGGAGGTCGCACTATAGCTGTGTTTACGAAAAGCAAGAATGTTTTTACTTTCCGACCTGTTTTCTTCCCGATTTTCATCCTTTTTGCCCTTATTGTTGTGCTTCATTATGAGTTTCCTGTCACTAATTATAGATATTTAGTCGAAAACTGTGATTTCAAGAACTACCGTGAGTTCACTTGCTGAACTCATTTGTTGTGGGACATTGAGGAATATTCCCGCTTCAGCACCTACAGTTTCAAGAAGTTCTGATAGGTGGAGGTGCTATATGTAGCCTACAAAATGTCTCCTACAAAGGAGTACAGACCCGTCGTTGAGTTGGTACAGAGCTGTCATTGAGTTGCTTTTGTTGGAAAATCAATCACAGATTGTGGTGTCACAGCCAGACACCACACTTGCTAGGTGGTAGCCTTTAAATCGGCCGCGGTCCGTTAGTATACGCCGGACCCGCGTGTCGCCACTATCAGTGATTGCAGACCGAGCGCCGCCACACGGCAGGTCTAGAGAGACTTCCTAGCACTTACCCCAGTTGTACAACCGATTTTGCTAGCGATGGTTCACTGTCGAAATACGCTCTCAGTTGCCGAGACGATAGTTAGCATAGCCTTCAGCTACGTCAATTGCTACGACCTAACAAGGCGCCAGTACCAGTTACTATTGATACTGTAATCATGTACCGTCAAGAGCGACTCTCATCATTAATGGATTGAAGTTAAGTATTCCACCAGCTACGTCCGATTTTCTAAAGTCTAAATTCCTTGTCACGTTCCAGACCTCACGCCAGCCTGCGTGAGCTAAAACGCGTGCCTTTCGGCTTCCTCTAGTAAACCTGTGTTGGCTCTCCTGCCAACCCACAACACAGATATCTACAGGGGAATGCAGAATGTCTACAGAGATCTGGGAGTGAACAAAAGCACGATGAGTCGTTGGGCGAGGCGTCTACCATTATCACAACAAAGTCGCGCAAACTTGTCCGATGCTCCACGTGCTGCCTGGCCGCACTCAGCTGTGACTCTTGCAGCATTGGAACGTGCGGACACTCTCATTCGAAGTGATCTACTAATCACCTCGCTGCTGAACTGGACGTCTCCGTAGGCAGTGCTGACACACTCGTCCACTAGTTGGGGCACTCAAGGGTGTGTGCTCGCTGTCTTCCTCGCCACATAACAGAATTTCATAAAGAGCAACAAAGTACCATTTGAGCTGCATTACTCGCACGTTACGAGACTGATCATGCCAAATTTTTCTCTAATATCGCAGCATGCGATGACACATCGATTAATCACTTCGAACCGGAAACACAGTGGTAATCCGTGGTATGGTGCAACATCACGTAACCCAGGATTCGAACCCGCGCCCGTAGCGGTCGCGCGGTTGCAGACTGAAGCGCCTAGAACCGCTCGGCCACTCAGGCCGGCGTACTGATCTTCCTTAGCTACCCTAAAGCCCGTATCTTCCACATTCTGACTTCTGTCTGTTTGGCGCAATGTAAGGTGCACTCCATGGGAAGCAGTATGCGGATGATGGAGAGGCTATTGATGCAGCAAGGTGGTGGCCCCGACAAATCCAGGGTATCGTGCAGGCATACGCGCCCTGCCGCTAGAGTGGCGTAAGGTCGTTCCACTGAACGGCGATTAAATAGGGTTTTGTAGCCACAAGAGTGGGGAATAATATGGTGTATAAGTAAAGGCAAACCTACGTTTCTAGCATTTGTAGACTTAGAGAAAGCTTTTGACAATGTTGACTGGAATACTCTCTTTCACATTCTGAAGGTGGCAGGGGTAAAATACAGGGAGCAAAAGGCTATTTACAATTTGTACAGAAACCAGATGGCAGTTGTAAGAGTCGAGGGACATGAAAGGGAAGCAGTGGCTGGGAAGGGAGTGAGACAGGGTTGTAGCCTCTCCCCGATGTTATTCAATCTGTATATTGAGCAAGCAGGAAAGGAAACAAAAGAAAAGTTTGGAGTAGGTATTGAAAGCCATGGAGAAGAAATAAAAACTTTGAGGTTTGCCGATGACATTGTAATTCTGTCAGAGACAGCAAAGAACTTGGAAGAGCAGTTGAACGGAATGGACAGTGTCTTGAAAGGAGGGTATAAGATGAACATCAACAAAAGCAAAACGAGGATAATGGAGTGTAATCGAATTAAGTCGGGTGATGCTGAGGGAATTAGATTAGGAAATGGGACACTTAAAGTAGTAAAGGAGTTTTGCTATTTGGGGAGCAAAATAACTGATGATGGTGGAAATAGAGAGGATATAAAATGTAAACTGGCAATGGCAAGGAAAGAGTTTCTGAAGAAGAGAAATTTGTTAACATCGCGTATTGATTTAAGTGTCAGGAAGTCGTTTCTGAAAGCATTTGTATGGAGTGTAGCCATGTATGGAAGTGAAACATGGACGATAAATAGTTTAGACAAGAAGAGAATAGAAGCTTTCGAAATGTGGTGCTACAGAAGAATGATGAGGATTAGATGGATAGATATAACTAATGAGGAGGCATTGAAAAGAATTGGGGAGGAGTTTGTGGCACAAGTTGACAAGAAGAAGGGATCGGTTGGTAGGACATGTTCTGAAGCATCAAGGGATCACAAATTTAGCGTTGGAGGGCAGCGTGGAGGGTAAAAATCGTAGAGGGAGACCAAGAGATGAATACACTAAGCAGATTCAGAAGGATGTAGGCTCCAGTAGGTTCTGGGAGATGAAGAAGCTTGCACAGGATAGAGTAGCATGGAGAGCTGCATCAAACCAGTCTCAGGACTGAAGACCACAACAACAACAACATTGGAATCCTGAATAAAACCAACCCGCTGTCACAAAAAAAAAAAAGCGTTGCAGCACTTACTGAAAGCCACTCGTATTTACTGCTCCGGCAAATAGTCTCAGTTCACCTAGGGTGATAAAACTTATTGTTATGTGTGCAAGGGTGTCATTGAGGTGCTGGAGCGACAAGACTATACAGCAGGCGAGAAGTGCACAAGAGCCGCCATCAGACTTGCTGGGGCATTATTGCCCCATCCACGGGCGCTGAGTAAGCGTGCGGCCCGGCGGAACGGACGCCAGCTAGACAGGCTCGGCTTACGCCCACTGCAGCGCCTCGCTTTGAGGCGAAGTGCGGCAGAAACGGGCGCGGGTCGGATTTCCAAGCGTGCGCAATCCAGCCCCACCCACGCCGCGCTCCCGCCGTCCCGGTGGGCGCCGCGCCGCACCCGAGGCTGCTCCACATGTCTGACCAACCACACACACACACACACACACACACACACACACACGTGCTCCACACCTTCACCGATCACCGCTACGCTTCCGCAGGACTCCCATTACCTGCAGCATCGTGTGTGCTTATCTGTCGCAACGTCAGCCTGTCCATTCGGAAGCGTTACAGCAACTCTGTGGAGAGTTAGGCGAATGCTTGGGGACACTGATTCTGTCGTCCTGCCTTACACTTGACTTCAAGTGCACGGTCATATTATCATAATATTAATATGTGAACACGAAAACTGTAGTACCATTTTTAATATTAATTATACATGGAGACCAATACCCTCCAGGGTACCCGAGAGTGCTAAGGCGCTGCTTCCTGGATTCCAGTAGGCGCGCTGGCCCCGGACCGAATTCGCCCGGCGGATTAACGACGAGGGCCGGTGTGCCGTCCAGCCTGGATGTCGTTTTTAGGCGGTTTTCCACATACCGCTTGGTGAATACCAGGCAGGTCCACACGTTCCGCCTCAGTTACACGGCTTGCAGACATCTGGAGACATTCGCACTCTTCCTTGGCTCACACTAGACGCGGCAAATGGGGTACACTAATTCCGTCCTGGGGGGGGGGGGGTACGGGGTGGCGGCAGGAAGGGCATCTGGTCACCCCTTAAATTAACATGCCACAACCGATTAACCATGGCCGACCCTGCATAAACGCGGAACAAGGCTCAAGAAAGAGAGATCAACAGAGGCCAATGAAACTTAAATAATTCGAAAGGTTTTTTGCCATAAATGTGTACAAAGAAGAAATTATGTGTATATGTAGCCTTTAAGTGTGGTAAAAAGAAGTAGATGCTATCATATTGGTAGCTCTGATGATACCTTCTGTATTATACTTTAAAATAAAATTATAAACAGCCGACCAGTTGCAATGGATAAAGAAATTCTTTACCTAGGTTTCGACAGATATGAATTTGTCTTCTTCAGAAGGTAACAATTTACATTTACATTGGTAGCTCCGCAAGATCCATCAGCTATTTTATATTAACGTGACAAACCCTAATTCTAGGGCTATTCTTTATTTTTGACACATGGATCTATTCCGACAATTGTAAAAAAGGCGGTGGTACATTAGTCCTTACTAATGTAAATTGTTACCTTCTGAATAAGACAAATTTATATTTGTCGAAACCTAGGTAAAGAATTTCTTTATCCATTGCAACTGGCGGGCTGTTTATACGAGTAATTTTATTACGTGAAACCGTTGCTGTTGTGCAGCTATATTTAAAATATTATACTTTAAAATCTCCAATATGTGAGCATCGAAAATTGAAGTTCTGCAAACTTCTGTCCTACGTATCGATCAGGTGCTATGATAGAAACTATGCGCGAAGGTAACGACTTATCGTGAAGTCGCATTCTGGAGACGTTCATGTTTACGTGGTCCATTTGTAGTAACACACGTATAGCAGGTAGCTACAATGCTACAACTGTTACGTCGATGATTTTGCCACCAGTCGAAATCAAAATATCGTAGTAACGAAGTCTCTAATTAACGTTGTATAGCGACGTTGTGATTTCACTTACTTTCCTGTAGACTAACTTTGTAGTCATTTGTCACTGTTGTCAGAAAATTGGAAGTAGTTCCTGATTTTTAGTTTCTTCATTTTGAATAATTACGACTTCCGACTTGGATTATTATTTGGAAACTATATTTGTTTTAGGCTATGCCTAGAAGGAGAACGTTAAGGGGTCGGAGAGAAAGATGCAGAGCTGGACAGACACAATTTTCGCCTAGAGAATGTAATAGCAGTGTGAACATTCTGAATGATAATGCAACTGTTTTACTGAACGACACATTTAAATGTGCACTGAAGCTAATTTCACATAATTTTGACAGTTACAATCGCGGTTTGATGCATTCACGATGTTGATTCCGTAATGAAAAACATTTCGACTGAAATGTTACTGTACGCGATGCAACGGAATTCACATTGTGTTGTCATAAGGGAAAAGTTAATTTGCGTGCGTTAACACAAAATTTATTTTTCAACACGCTTTATTAAGGACGCAAGAATTCAAGAGAAATCAAAGAATTATTTCAATAATGTACAAAATATTTCAATTACATAGAAATGATACATAAAAGCAACAATATTTCGTGAAATCGCGTCCTAGAGGGGTTCATGTTTACGTGGTTCACTTGCAGTAAACAGCTACAGTGCCACAATGCTAGGTCGCTGATATTGTCAGCAGTGGAAACAAAACATTATAACGAACCTATCGGGGGCAACACAGACTGTACATAACGCTCTATTTTCGACTTTGTTATTGCACTTACTTTTGTGTAAGAATCAATAGAACTAACTTTCTACTCATTTGCCGCCAGCACCATAATAACTGACCTAAGCTCCCAATCTTCAGTTTCTTTATTTTAAACGGCTACGGCTTCCCTTATTATATTTTAGACTGTGCCTCGAAGAAGATCACTAACGGTTGGTTGGTTGGTTTGGGGAAGGAGACCAGACAGCGTGGTCATCGGTCTCATCGGATTAGGGAAGGATGGGGAAGGAAGTCGGCCGTGCCCTTTCAGAGGAACCATCCCGGCATTTGCCTGGAGTGATTTAGGGAAATCACGGAAAACCTAAATCAGGATGGCCGGACGCGGAAGATCACTAACGGCTCGGACTAAAAGACGAAGAGCGAGAGATATACAATTTTTGAGTTGACGAAGTAACAGGAATAATGTGGGCATTGATGATGATAACTCTGTTGTAGTTCTGTAAGGTAGTGCTCAGCTAGGAACTAAGAACTACATAAGAATAAACTCTAGTTAACTTTACAAGCCAATAGACTTTCGTCACTTTATTAACAAAATTAGTCGAATTTCGACTGCAGGTGATACTAGTTTATATAAATGGGCTAAACCTAGGTCCGTAGAAAGTTAAGTTTGGCCAGTAAGCGTTATGTGCTGCTATTGGCTGACGCTGCGACGTCAGTAGGGAACAGCGTTTGTCTCGGGAACAGCGCTATAACATGTGCGCCGCTCATTTAAGTAAAGTGACAAAGCCATGAGGTACCGTTATGAACACATACAGATGGCGGTAGCTCCGCGTACACAGGGCGTAAAAGGGCAATGCATTGGCGTAGCTGTCATTTCTACGCAAGTGCTTCATGTGAAAAAGTTTTCAACGTGATTATGGCCCCACGGCAGGAATTAAAAGACTTTGAACGCGGAATGGTAGTTGCAGCTAGACGCATGGGACATTCAGTTTCGGAAATCGGTAGGGATTTCAGTATTCTGAGATCCACAGTGTCAAGAGTGTACGGAGAACAATACATGTATATATCAAAAATGACCGGTATATTTGAAACGGCAATAAAAACTAAACGAGCAGCGATAGAATTACACCGTTTGTTGCAATATGCTTGGGACAACAGTACATTTTCAGGTGGACAAACTTTCGAAATTGCAGTAGTTACAATTTTCAACAACAGATGGCGCTGCAAGTGATGTGAAAGATATAGAAGACAACGCAGTCTGTGGGTGCGCCATTCTGTACGTCGTCTTTCTGCTGTAAGGGTGTGCTGTTCACAACGTGCAAGTGTGCTGTAGACAACATGGTTTATTCCTTAGAACAGAGGATTTTTCTGGTGTTGGAATTCCACCGCCTAGAACACAGTGTTGTTGCAACAAGACGACGTTTTCAACGGAGGTTTAATGTAACCGAAGGACCGAAAAGCGATACAATAAAGGATCTGTTTGAAAAATTTCAACGGACTGGGAACGTGACGGATGAACATGCTGGAAAGGTAGGGCGACCGCGTACGGCAACCACAGAGGGCAATGCGGAGCTAGTGCAGCAGGTGATCCAACAGCGGCCTCGGGTTTCCGTTCGCCGTGTTGCAGCTGCGGTCCAAATGACGCCAACGTCCACGTATCGTCTCATGCGCCAGAGTTTACATCTCGATCCATACAAAATTAAAACGCGGCAACCCCTCAGCGCCGCTACCATTGCTGCACGAGAGACATTCGCTAACGATATAGTGCACAGGATTGATGACGGCGATATGCATGTGGGCAGCATTTGGTTTACTGACGAAGCTTATTTTTAGCTGGACGGCTTCGTCAATAAACAGAACTGGCGCATATGGGGAACCGAAAAGCCCCATGCTGCAGTCCCATCGTCCCTGCATCCTCAAAAAGTACTGATCTGGGCCGCCATTTCTTCCAAAGGAATCATTGGCCCATTTTTCAGATTCGAAACGATTACTGCATCACGCTATCTGGACATTCTTCGTGAATTTGTGGCGGTAAAAACTGCCTTAGACGACACTGCGAACACCTTGTGGTTTATGCAAGATGGTGCCCGGCCACATCGCACGGCCGACGTCTTTAATTTCCTGAATGAATATTTCGATGATCGTGTGATTGCTTTGGGCTATCCGAAACATACAGGAGGCGGCGTGGATTGGCCTCCCTATTCCCCAGACATGAACCCCTGTGACTTCGTTCTGTGGGGACACTTGAAAGACCAGGTGTACCGCCAGAATCCAGAAACAATTGAACAGCTGAAGCAGTACATCTCATCTGCATGTGAAGCCATTCCGCCAGACACGTTGTCAAAGGTTTCGGGTAATTTCATTCAGAGACTACGCCATATTATTGCTACGCATGGTGGATATGTGGAAAATATCGTACTATAGAGTTTCCCAGACCGCAGCGCCATCTGTTGTTGAAAATTGTAACTACTGTAATTTCGAAAGTTTGTCTGCCTGAAAATGTACTGTTGTCCCAAGCATATTGCAACAAACGGTGTATTTCTATCGCTGCTCGTTTACTTTTTATTGCCGTTTCAAATATACCGGTCATTTTTGAAACACCCTGTAGATTCCGCAACACTGTCCTGCCGGATGCGTTTGTCGTACGTCCGAAATATAATTCTGCGGTTATATGACGCAATATATATCCATTGATAGTCACCGGGCCAAATATCTCACGAAATAAGTGTCAAACGAAAAAACTACAAAGAACGAAACTCGTATAGCTTGAAGGCGCTATGATTGGCCCTCTAGATGGCGCTGCCATGGGCCAAACGGATTTCAACTGCGTCTTTTTAAGTAGGAACCCCCATTTTTAGTACATATTCGTGTAGTACTTAAGGAAATATGAATGTTTTAGTTGGACCACTTTCTTCGCTTTGTGATAGATGGCGCTGTAACAGTCACAAACGAATAAGTGCGCGGTATCACGTAACATTCTACCAGTGCGGACGGTATTTGCCTCGTGATACATTACCCGTATTAAAATGGACCGTTTACCAATTGCGGAAAAAGTCGATATCGTGTTGAAGTATGGCTATTGTGATCAAAATGCTCAACGGGCGTGTGCTATGCATGCAGCTCGGTATCCTGGACGACATCATCCAAGTGTCCGGACCGTTCGCCGGATAGTTACGTAGCCCAAGGAAACAGGAAGTGTTCAGCCGTATGACAAAGGTCAGCCACGGCCTGCAACAAATGATGATGCCCAAGTAGGTCTTTTAGCTGCTGTCGCGGCTAATCCGTACATCAGTAGCAGACGAGCGAGAATCGGGAATCTCAAAAACGTCGGTGCTGAGAATGCTACATCAACATTGATTGCACCCGTATCATATTTCTATGCACCAGGAATTGCATGGCGACGACTTTGAACGTCGTGTGCAGTTCTGCCACTGGGCACAAGAGAAATTAGGGGACGATGACAGATTTCTTGCAGGCGTTCTATTTAGCGACGAAGCGTCATTCACCAACAGCGGTAACGTAAACCGGCATAATATGCACTATTGGGCAACGGAAAATCCACGATGGCTGCGACAAGTGGAACATCAGCGAGCTTGGCGGGTTAATGTATAGTGCAGCATGATAATTACTTGCAGACGTAACTATGTTAGAATGGTCTTTAAATAACTGTTTTGTTAATGAACCAGTGTCGCCATCTCGCCGCCCGCCAACCGCCGCATCGATACAAGCAGGTTGAAACTTTTAGTACTGTATTCGTATGGACCATAGAGTGAACTGTTCAATAATAACCTAAATTTTACCAGAACTTTCCCATCATTTAATTATCCTCACAAGTAACCTAGAGAGGGTCCTTTCCAAATGTTGTGCAGTCCGAGTATCCCGAAATGACAAATTAAATTTTGTGTTAATAATAATTACTTGCAGACCTAACTATGTTAGAATTGTCTTTAAATAACTGTTTTGTTAATGAACCAGTAAATGAATAACGAAGGTCTAACTAAGTTGAAAGAGAACTTTAATAATGATATAATAATGAAGTTTAATTATTTCGAGACAAATATAAAGGTATTTAAACGAGAAGTAAATAAGATAAAAAGAGTAGTAACTCATATACTGGAAATCTTGAATTCATGATAATTTCAGTAATCAATTTTTTTAATATAGTGATCATAACAGTTTCAGGGTCCCCCCCCCCCCCCCTCTTTTTATTCATTTGAATTCTGAAGTGTTCTAAATCGGTTTGACCAGCAAAAGTTAAAGTCAATATAAAAGCCAAAATTTATCAGTATTTTATCTTTATTAAAATTGACATCTTGTGTGTGACTCGAAAGTGCTATTTCTAGGGTAACCTATGCCCGATTTAATCAGATCAATAGACAGTACGAAGTTTTGTAGTATACATTATAGTGTAGTGTTATGTATTTATGATTTTTCCATATAAGTACAGAACGTGAAACTATCAGTTCAATAGATTTTCTGGTTGTAAAAATTTTACTACACTCCTGGAAATTGAAATAAGAACACCGTGAATTCATTGTCCCAGGAAGGGGAAACTTTATTGACACATTCCTGGGGTCAGATACATCACATGATCACACTGACAGAACCACAGGCACATAGACACAGGCAACAGAGCATGCACAATGTCGGGACTAGTACAGTGTATATCCACCTTTCGCAGCAATGCAGGTTGCTATTCTCCCATGGAGACGATCGTAGAGATGCTGGATGTAGTCCTGTGGAACGGCATGCCATGCCATTTCCACCTGGCGCCTCAGTTGGACCAGCGTTCGTGCTGGACGTGCAGACCGCGTGAGACGACGCTTCATCCAGTCCCAAACATGCTCAATGGGGGACAGATCCGGAGATCTTGCTGGCCAGGGTAGTTGACTTACACCTTCTAGAGCACGTTGGGTGGCACGGGATACATGCGGACGTGCATTGTCCTGTTGGAACAGCAAGTTCCCTTGCCGGTCTAGGAATGGTAGAACGATGGGTTCGATGACGGTTTGAATGTACCGTGCACTAGTCAGTGTCCCCTCGACGATCACCAGTGGTGTACGGCCAGTGTAGGAGATCGCTCCCCACACCATGATGCCGGGTGTTGGCCCTGTGTGCCTCGGTCGTATGCAGTCCTGATTGTGGCGCTCACCTGCACGGCGCCAAACACGCATACGACCATCATTGGCACCAAGGCAGAAGCGACTCTCATCGCTGAAGCCGACACGTCTCCATTCGTCCCTCCATTCACGCCTGTCGCGACACCACTGGAGGCGGGCTGCACGATGTTGGGGCGTGAGCGGAAGACGGCCTAACGGTGTGCGGGACCGTAGCCCAGCTTCATGGAGACGGTTGCGAATGGTCCTCGCCGATACCCCAGGAGCAACAGTGTCCCTAATTTGCTGGGAAGTGGCGGTGCGGTCCCCTACGGCACTGCGTAGGATCCTATGGTCTTGGCGTGCATCCGTGCGTCGCTGCGGTCCGGTCCGAGGTCGACGGGCACGTGCACCTTCCGCCGACCACTGGCGACAACATCGATGTACTGTGGAGACCTCACGCCCCACGTGTTGAGCAATTCGGCGGTACGTCCACCCGGCCTCCCGCATGCCCACTATACGCCCTCGCTCAAAGTCCGTCAACTGCACATACGGTTCACGTCCACGCTGTCGCGGCATGCTACCAGTGTTAAAGACTGCGATGGAGCTCCGTATGCCACGGCAAACTGGCTGACACTGACGGCGGCGGTGCACAAATTCTGCGCAGCTAGCGCCATTCGACAGCCAACACCGCGGTTCCTGGTGTGTCCCCTGTGCCGTGCGTGTGATCATTGCTTGTCCAGCCCTCTCGCAGTGTCCGGAGCAAGTATGGTGGGTCTGACACACCGGTGTCAATGTGTTCTTTTTTCCATTTCCAGGAGTGTATATTATGCAGTGTTACTACTTGTTGTTTTCCATGAATATACACCAACTTGTACAGGGAAGAAACTCAGTTAATGCCTAATTAGGCTGGCGACCGTATTATTATCAAACTGCTAGCATCGTCAGTGTTACTTTTGGTCCATCTTGACGTGTAATTGCATTTTGAACTTACTTGACGGATCATTGTTATTACAGAGTGGGTGTAAGTCTGATTTGCCACCATTCAGGTACACGCGGTAGATATCGATATAAAAATCCTCTCTCATAAGCTGAACCCCGCTCACTTACCATAGTACAGGCTTTAACGAGTATTGTGTGCCCCACGCGCACGTTACAAGATGAAGTTTGGGACCAGGTGAATGCAGTATGAGTGGCTTTACCACAGGACACCATTCGCGCCTTATACGCGTGGATGCCATCACGCAAGGAACAAGTTATCATCTCCCAAGGCTGACCCTGTGCATACTAGGCAGCAGGACACACACGCTGACGCGAGGTGCTAATTATTCCTGCATAACATACTAATGTACATGTCCTGTGTTTATGAACGTCCTATCTCTAGTCGTTGAAGGTGTTCTGCTTTTACTGAACGTGACGACAGCAGGAGAGGGAGTTGTTCCTAGAGAATAGTGTGCCTAGTGAACACAGGATGGCTTTTGGCCACAGTGATTTTAGTATCACGTGAAGGAATGTATACTACAGACAGCCATAAGCAGTCTCCGCCGTTTTCTAGTTATTGTTGTTGCTAGACATTAGGTAGTAACATTTTGTTTTGTAGGGCGGGCAAACACAGCCAAACTTCGACACTTTTCCAAAGAAAATTCCACACTGGCTGTATTAATGATTTTTATTAAATTGGCGACTGGTTTCCTCAGGTAATCTGTACAAAATTGATATAATAAGAACTCATATAAACTATTCGATCCCCCAATTCTGAGGTATAAATTAAACTTTTAAACAGCCAGTTTTTTTTAAATGAAACAAGAAAGTACTCACATGCGCTATTTATAACATAGTAACGTTGAACATTGCCCTGTAGCCACTCCCAACTATTCACGTCCAATATACCGTCATCTGGTGAAAGCGGTAGTTAAAATTTAGAAATCCTTTTAAAAAAAATTTTAAATGATGGGATTGGCAGTGACACAGAAAATAAAAATGTAAAACGATGCCGGTAAAACTCCCCTAACCACGAACGACGAAGAGCGGAATGTTGTCATGTACAAACAACGGAATTAGGGCCACGTAAACATATCAGAACCTACCGTGCAAGCTGAGAGGAGCGCCGCGGCAGCAGATACGACGTGACTGACTGGCCGAAACCCGGAAAGCGCTCATGCAGTGGCGCGAGAATCGCCAGAGGCCGGATGACGTGTACAAAGTGTGAAGAGTTAGTGTTTGTGCAGAATTTGTAAGTATTTCGAGTTCGACTCATTTAAGTGCTATATTATATTTTAAACCTATTTGTAAAATAATGTTAATTCTCGAGGTGCAGAATGTTACTGTGAGTAAAACGCTATATATTTTCAGAACTGTATACGTAACACGTGGACGGTTAAGCCGTAATTCGTCGATCGGTCGCCGTCTTGTACCTCGAAACAGAAGAACATCTTTTACCATAAAAAATGTGATACTTGAAAAGTAACTTCACGTCTTAACAATTTTTACCTGTCTTGAAAATAGAAATTTGTGTTAGTTTCCAGTAGCTTTTATTTCAAAATAGTATTTAATTTGTAACTGGCTTCTTTACAATATATCTGCTTAATTTGATTTCATTTCCTGGTTATTGGTGTATAGTAGAGTAATTATGTAACAGATAGACTATTGGATACAGCATATACAAGATCCTCTGGATATAATCACTTTTGAACTTCAATCGAATATTTGTTTCTACCTACATGATCATTTTGTACCTTGACACGTTTTTTTCGCATCTGGAAAACCTTAATTTTCGGGAGTAACTTTTGTAATTTCAGAAAAAGACATCAGCACACAAAAATTGAATGCCACCATTTAAAAGTGTGATAAAGTAACACATTAAACTTCTATTACACAGCTGACTAGAGTCTGAAAAGTGTACCATGATACAACATGTAACACCATAGCTCTAATGCTCTACTGATTTATTTTGCTTTTGTTTTATTTAATGTTACATTGTTGATCTTCTGTAAATGTGTTTGAATCAATAACACAAAACTGTATACTCCTTTCTTTGTAAGAACTTGATGTCATGATTTGATTCTATGCAATGTAGTGTATCTGTCACTTAAATTCTTTGTCTCAATTGGAGGGAACAAATCCTACTGTATATAATTGTAATTTTGTGTGAATAATTTTTGGTAGAAATGTCAATATGTGCAAATGTTCTGTTTTATTTAATGTATTTGTTTACTGTTATGTAAAGTGCTGACCTTCACTTAGGGTTCTTAGTTATTCTGTATGTAAAAGGTGTTGTGGTTCCCCTTGGGAACGGAACTGTGTAGCGCGCGCAAATTGTGGTTGGCCTAGGTAGAAAAGGTGGAACAAGAGTCAGTCGGGGACGAGCTACGTGTCGGGGACAAGCAACGAGTCGGGGACGAGCTACCAAACTGTGCACTGCCATGTAAAAGATGCATATTGTGCTGGTTCCGAGAGAGGCTCTTTCTGCTACTTTCCAATGCCTCGGATGGATGGATAAATAGCTGGAACTATTCTGGAATTTGTATCTATTATCGCCACCAAGAACTGACAGAGTCCAGCAATTCTACCTGCAATTCCACCTACCAACATGCAGTTGCCACCACATTGCGCAATCATTGCATCGGAAAGCTACAATGATGTACAGTGAAGGATCAGCTTAATGGCTGTGTTAGTGTGCTCAAATATAAGGTAATTTATATCTGAATTTATGTACTTACCTTGATTTTTCTCCTCATCATAACACCTCTCAGGTTCCTCTCCGTTTGAACTAAAGTGATATCCGAGTGTCCTTACTGAAGGAACATTAAAGGCCAGTGTTTTGCTAATTGATGCCTCTTGAACATAGTTAAAAGAAAGTTAAAGTTAATGTGGCAAGAGAGTGAGTTAAAGTTAATGATGCTTGATAAAAATAATTTTCCTAGTAAAACTGCTTATTAATGTGTTGTTGCCAATATCAAATTAAAAGTTCTTAAGACTGAGGCTTATAAAGTTTTGCTTAATAAATGATCACATTACGGCCTGTTGTAAATCGCAGAAGGTGAGTCAGTTTCTTAAATATATGTTAATTTTGTGTCTCACGGTAGTAAAAGTGGAAAACTGCAGTTGTGAAACGTTATATACTCATGTTTGCTAAGTGTTTGTCACTCTTGTGTATTAGAAGTGAATATTACAATTATAACAGGATCCACAGTTTGTCTATTGTGTTAACGCTCGGTAACAAGTAACGGAAAGACCACTAATTAGGAAAACCATAATATCTTTATTCAAATGATAGTGAGAAGCAACCTGTTAGTGGATTCCAATTAACTTTCATTTTAAATAGTAATGTATTTAACTGAGAGAGACTTAAACTATATCCAATTAATGAATCTGCATTGAATAGTAATAATAACGTTATAAAGACCATTCAGTTTGTGTAAGCCCTGAAAGTAATAGTGTGTTTCGGTGTCTGTTATAATTTTGAAAATAGTTTGTGCTGCTCTAACTGTTAGTTTCAATCTTACCGTAAACATATGAGTGTGTCAGAGTTCATTGCACTCGCGTGTGACAAAGTATAGGTTGTGTTTATCCGTTAAAATTACTAATAACTATTTTCTTGAACGAGAATGTTAATCATTCTCTTGCCTAGTTAGGCTGGCGACCGTTTTCTTTATACGTTAAACAGTGCAGATAGGCAAAATTTTGTTTGTTACTGATCAAATACATACGTAATTCTGACTTTCATTTCCGATAAGCCACCTCCGTTAGGTACAACACGGTCAACATAACAAAATTCCTCTCAGAGGGTAACACTGCTCTGTTGCTTCATACCATAATTGCTTTAGTAAGACAGTTTTATTTCACAACCTGCCTCCAGCTTCGAGGTTAAGGTATAGCAGTAGCGGACAGGAGTGTTATAAACTCTCTCCGATTAATTAAGTATGAAGTTACAGAATCACTTGATGAGTATATCTACTACTATTTAGGGGATATGTAAAAAGGATTTCAGTGCCTTTAGCAATGAAGCACGGTTTTCAAAGCTAAAGTTCCAACGTTTCTGAAAAGCGATTATTTATATGCATGGTGTATTGCCAGTTTTGACTTACGGCCACAAGTCCAGCTTGCACTTCTCACAGACTAAGTGTCGTGGGATAAATTTCAGTGTCCGCATTCACATTCCAGGTTATGCTGCCAGAGTTCACTTGTGCAATCAGATTTTTCTAACTATACTGCCAGAAAAAAAAAAAAAATTGTACACTTGGAAAGACGACATCGATTTTGACCCGGCGTCATATGCTACCCGCGTGACAGCAGATGTACTAACAGCAGTTTCAGCGTCGTCCACCGACAAATACGTACTGGCCTGCTTACCAGAATGGCAACTGTATCTATCCTTTAATAGGAAATGCTCACAGCCAGAAGGCTTAGTGTGGTCCACACGTGTGGAAGCTAACAGGCAACCATGCAAGGCAGGAGCACACGTGCTTCCTACACCCAAACGAGTGAGTCTGAAACAAGTCAAATTGTGGCCTTCCGAGTGGCGGGGTGGCCCTTCTGGAGAATTGCTACACAAGTTGGACGTGCTGCGTCAGTGATGCGACGCTCCCGGTGTAAGTGATTACGTAAACATTCTCACACTCGCAGACGAGGTTCTGGACATCCACGCGGCACAGACCAAATCCTTCTAGATACAAGGCCTATGCACAGCGGCCAGAGACGGCTGAGACGGTTCTGCGACCATGTGGGCTGCAGATTCCTCGACTTGCGCCATAGGGTGGTGGGGTTTCGGGTTCCGCTGGATAGGTCAGGAGTCCACTACACGCAACAAGCGGCTACACGGGTAGCAGGGGTTGTGTGGCGTGGGCTGGGCGGTTTTTTAGGTTAGATGGCCTTGGGCAAGTACAGAAAGGGCAACAGCCTCAACGGATGCGGGGCAAAGTCAGGACATGCGGGGACCAAGCAGCAATCGGTATTGCAATTGTCCCGACTCAGCAGCATTAGTGGCAGAACAACTGAGAGAAAATTTGGAATACATTTTACATAAATTTTCTCAGCATGTTATAGTCTTAGGTGGAGATTTCAATTTACCAGATATAGACTGGGACACTCAGATGTTTAGGACGGGTGGTAGGGACAGAGCATCGAGTGACATTATACTGAGTGCACTATCCGAAAATTACCTCGAGCAATTAAACAGAGAACCGACTCGTGGAGATAACATCTTGGACCTACTGATAACAAACAGACCCGAACTTTTCGACTCTGTATGTACAGAACAGGGAATCAGTGATCATAAGGCCGTTGCAGCATCCCTGAATACGGAAGTTAACAGGAATATAAAAAAAGGGAGGAAGGTTTATCTGTTTAGCAAGAGTAATAGAAGGCAGATTTCAGACTACCTAACAGATCAAAACGAAAATTTCTGTTCCGACACTGACAATGTTGAGTGTTTATGGAAAAAGTTCAAGGCAATCGTAAAATGCATTTTAGACAGGTATGTGCCGAGTAAAACTGTGAGGGACGGGAAAAACCCACCGTGGTACAACAACAAAGTTAGGAAACTACTGCGCAAGCAAAGAGAGCTTCACTCCAAGTTTAAACGCAGCCGAACCTCTCAGACAAACAGAAGCTAAACGATGTCAAAGTTAGCGTAAGGAGGGCTATGCGTGAAGCGTTCATTGAATTCGAAAGTAAAATTCTATGTACCGACTTGACAGAAAATCCTAGGAAGTTCTGGTCTTACGTTAAATCAGTAAGTGGCTCGAAACAGCATATGCAGACACTACGGGATGATGATGGCATTGAAACAGAGGATGACACGCGTAAAGCTGAAATACTAAACACCTTTTTCCAAAGCTGTTTCACAGAGGAAGACCGCACTGCAGTTCCTTCTCTAAATCCTCGCACAAACGAAAAAATGGCTGACATCGAAATAAGTGTCCAAGGAATAGAAAAGCAACTGGAATCACTCAATAGACGAAAGTCCACTGGACCTGACGGGATACCAATTCGATTCTACACAGAGTACGCGAAAGAACTTGCCCCCCTTCTAACAGCCGTGTACCGCAAGTCTCTAGAGGAACGGAGGGTTCCAAATGATTGGAAAAGGGCACAGATAGTCCCAGTCTTCAAGAAGGGTCGTCGAGCAGATGCGCAAAACTATAGACCTATATCTCTTACGTCGATCTGTTATAGAATTTTAGAACATGTTTTTTGCTCGCGTATCATGTCATTTCTGGAAACCCAGAATCCACTATGTAGGAATCAACATGGATTCCGGAAACAGCGATCGTGTGAGACCCAACTCGCCTTATTTGTTCATGAGACCCAGAAAATATTAGATACAGGCTCCCAGGTAGATGCTATTTTTCTTGACTTCCGGAAGGCGTTCGATACAGTTCGGCACTGTCGCCTGATAAACAAAGTAAGAGCCTACGGAATATCAGACCAGCTGTGTGGCTGGATTGAAGAGTTTTTAGCAAACAGAACACAGCATGTTGTTATCAATGGAGAGACGTCTACAGACGTTAAAGTAACCTCTGGCGTGCCACAGGGGAGTGTTATGGGGCCATTGCTTTTCACAATATATATAAATGACTTAGTAGATAGTGTCGGAAGTTCCATGCGGCTTTTCGCGGATGATGCTGTAGTATACAGAGAAGTTGCAGCATTAGAAAATTGTAGCGAAATGCAGGAAGATCTGCAGCGGATAGGCACTTGGTGCAGGGAGTGGCAACTGACCCTTAACATAGACAAATGTAATGTATTGCGAATACATAGAAAGAAGGATCCTTTATTGTATGATTATATGATAGCGGAACAAACACTGGTAGCAGTTACTTCTGTAAAATATCTGGGAATATGCGTGCGGAACGATTTGAAGTGGAATGATCATATAAAATTAATTGTTGCTAAGGCGGGTACCAGGTTGAGATTCGTTGGGAGAGTGCTTAGAAAATGTAGTCCATCAACAAACGAGGTGGCTTACAAAACACTCGTTCGACCTATACTTGAGTATTGCTCATCAGTGTGGGATCCGTACCAGGTCGGGTTGACGGAAGAGATTGAGAAGATCCAAAGAAGAGCGGCGCGTTTCGTTACCGGGTTATTTGGTAACCGTGATAGCGTTACGGAGATGTTTAATAAACTCAAGTGGCAGACTCTGCAAGAGAGGCGCTCTGCATCGCGGTGTAACTTGCTCGCCAGGTTTCGAGAGGGTGCGTTTCTGGATGAGGTATCGAATATATTGCTTCCCCCTACTTATACCTCCCGAGGAGATCACGAATGTAAAATTAGAGAGATTAGAGCGCGCACGGAGGCTTTCAGACAGTCGTTCTTCCCGCGAACCATACGCGACTGGAACAGGAAAGGGAGGTAATGACAGTGGCACGTAAAGTGCCCTCCGCCACACACCGTTGGGTGGCTTGCGGAGTATCAATGTAGATGTAGATGTAGATGTAGACGTCACAAACTGTTGGCCATCTTATCTTCAGTCGGTAGTTCTGTTGGCGTGTATGTTGTGTTGAAAGTGTGTGACACGTGAAAGTGATATATATTTCATAAGCATTCGCCTACAGTTCTTCGAAGTATGGGATACACGTGCTGCGTTTCCGTTTGCCGGGGAAATTATAAATCCCGAAAAGGCATGAAAGTGCACATGTTTCGATTTCCCAAATGTGTGAAGTTGAGAAGTCGCTGGATCGCAGCTATTCCCAGACAGGAATTTGTGTCTACACATCATTCAAGGGTAAGTAAATAATAAAAAATTTGTAGCCTGTTATTTGTTTCCGTTGCACCACAATTGCAAATTGTTTTTAAAAGCAGTTATGTATCATGTACCAGTATAATTTGTTTCTTAATTCTGGACCATTGCTGCGAGGTTAATACGAAGCTGGCTGTGAAATGTCTCATATTTGCAACTATTGTCTCACAGAATAGTTATATTAATTAGTGTGGCTCGAAAATGTTTAGTATTCCTTATCAATCCTACCAGATTATTGAGTTTACAGTACTTTTATTTGGAAGAGCTACAGAGTGATTATGTTCAGTTTTACATGTACAGCTATTCGGGAATAATTTCAATTTCAGTAAACTACCTTAGAAAATTGCTTTAATGAATTTACTGTTCAACAGATTAAGCAGTATAGAAAGCAGAACTTCGAGGTACGTGCATTATGATTAAATTAACTGCACTCTGTGACAGGAATTTCAATCAAGGATATAGAAGAATCAATCTTTTCATGTTTAAGGTTCTAAAGATCTGGAGAAACAGGGAAATAAAATATTTTTTCGGGTTTTTTGATTTATTAAACAATATGTCAGGAGGTGCTCCATTTCTTCGAATGATTTGAGTTTTGTTTGAGGTCAGCAAATTTTGAAGTGGAGAGGAAAATTTACGAAAATAACCAGGGAAACAAATTCTTAAATTCTGTAGGAGCTCCAGCTGCTTTATTTAAAACCGAAAACTTCTGCTTGTTGTTGCATATTGCCGATTTTTTACTGCACGAAAGCGTAGCTCCTGAGGTAAAAGACAGAATTTAAAATTACAGTTTGTATTCAAGCCTAGAAACGCGTATTTAAGGCAAATCATCAAAATAATTCTACTTCTTGAAATAACATAGGGCAGTTTGTTCGGTTACTTTACGCAGTGATATAAATTTCCGTATTTTCATTACAAGGACACGTAGAAGAGGAAAGAAAGAGAATTCCTATGTGGTCTCAGCTCTAAAACTCGTAAAGTTGGTATAGATGCAGAGTGCTTAACAGAAACGTTCCGATACCGACCCAGCCATCAGTATGTGACAAGTGTGCGCGTAGGCCTGCAGTCTAGGTGGTGTTGCACAGACACCCTTCAGGATCGTCGTAATGTAAGGGCAGCAGTGGTAGATCGTACAGCTGCCTCAGCTCAAATACGAAAGCTTGTGAGTCTAGACATGTCAACAAGAACTGCTGCATGCCGATTATTAGGAGTGGGACTACGGGCACGCACATCTCTACCCCCTCTTCTGCTTACGCCACAGCATCGACGTGCACACCTCGTCTCGTCGCGTCAGAGGATCAAGTCTTATGGTCTGGGGTGCAGTAAGCTACAAGTCTCGTTCACCTTCTGTGTTTCTGGAGGGAAAGCTTTTTTTTTTTTTTTTTTTGGTCATCAGTCTACTGACTGGTTTGATGCAGCCCGCCACGAATTCCTTTCCTGTGCTAACCTCTTCATCTCAGAGTAGCATTTGCAACCTACGTCCTCAATTATTTGCTTCACGTATTCCAATCTCTGTCTTCCACTACAGTTTTTGCCCTCTACAGCTCCCTCTAGTACCATGGAAGTCATTCCCTCATGTCTTAGCAGATGTCCTATCATCCTGTCCCTTCTCGTTATCAGTGTTTTCCACATATTCCCTTCCTCTCCGATTCTACGTAGAACCTCCTCATTCCTTACCTTATCAGTCCACCTAATTTTCAACATTCGTCTATAGCACCACATCTCAAATGCTTCGATTCTCTTCTGTTCCGGTTTTCCCACAGTCCATGTTTCACTACCATACAATGCTGTACTCCAGACGTACATCTTCAGAAATTTCTTTCTCAAATTAAGGCCGGTATTTGATATTAGTAGACTTCTGTTGGCCAGAAATGCCTTTTTTGCCATAGCGAGTCTGATTTTGATGTCCTCCTTGCTCCGTCCGTCATTGGTTATTTTACTGCCTAGGTAGCAGAATTCCTTAACTTCATTGACTTCGTGACCATCAATCCTGAAGTTAAGTTTCTCGCTGTTCTCATTTCTACTACTTCTCATTACCTTCGTCTTTCTCCGATTTACTCTCAAACCATACTGTGTACTCATTAGACTGTTCATTCCGTTCAGCAGATCATTTAATTCTTCTTCACTTTCACTCCGGATAGCAATGTCATCAGCGAATCGTATCATTGATATCCTTTTACCTTGTATTTTAATTCCACACCTGAACTTTTCTTTTATTTCCATCATTGCTTCCTCGATGTACAGATTGAAGAGCAGGGGAGAAAGGCTACAGCCTTGTCTTACACCCTTCTTAATACGAGCAGTTCGTTCTTGATCGTCCACTCTTATTATTCCCTCTTGGTTGTTATACAAATTGTATATGACCCGTCTCTCCCTATAGCTTACCCCTACTTTTTTCAGAATCTCGAACAGCTTGCACCATTTTATATTGTCGAACGCTTTTTCCAGGTCGACAAATCCTCTGAAAGTGTCTTGATTTTTCTTTAGCCTTGCTTCCATTATTAGCCGTAACGTCAGAATTGCCTCTCTCGTCCCTTTACTTTTCCTAAAGCCAAACTGATCGTCACCTAGCGCATTCTCAATTTTCTTTTCCATTCTTCTGTATATTATTCTTGTAAGCAGCTTCGACGCTTGAGCAGTTAAGCTGATTGTGCGATAATTCTCGCACTTGTCAGCTCTTGCCGTCTTCGGAATTGTGTCGATGATGCTTTTCCGGAAGTCAGATGGTATATCGCCAGACTCATATATTCTACACACCAACGTGAATAGTCGTTTTGTTGCCACTTCCCCCAATGATTTTAGAAATTCTAATGGAATGTTATCCATCCCTTCTGCCTTATTTGACTGTAAGTCCTCCAAAGCTCTTTCAAATTCCGATTATAATACTGGATCCCCTATCTCTTCTAAATCGAGTCCTGTTTCTTCTTCTATCACATCAGACAAATCTTCACCCTCATAGAGGCTTTCAATGTATTCTTTCCACCTGCTCTCTCCTCTGCATTTAACAGCGGAATTTCCGTCGCACTCTTAATGTTACCACCGTTGCTTTTAATGTCACCAAAGGTTGTTTTGACTTTCCTGTATGCTGAGTCTGTCCTTCCGACAATCATATCTTTTTCGATGTCTTCACATTTTTCCTGCAGCCATTTCGTCTTAGCTTCCCTGCACTTCCTATTTATTTCATTCCTCAGCGACTTGTATTTCTGTATTCCTGATTTTCCCGGAACATGTTTGTACTTCCTCCTTTCATCAATCAACTGAAGTATTTCTTCTATTACCCATGGTTTCTTCGCAGCTACCTTCTTTGGACCTATGTTTTCCTTCCCAACTTCTGTGATGGCCCTTTTTAGAGATGTCCATTCCTCTTCAACTGTACTGCCTACTGCGCTATTCCTTATTGCTGTATCTATACCGTTAGAGAACTTCAGACGTATCTCGTCATTCCTTAGTACTTCCGTATCCCACTTCTTTGCGTATTGGTTCTTCCTGACTAATATCTTGAACTTTAGCCTACTCTTCATCACTACTATATTGTGATCTGAGTCTATATCTGCTCCTGGGTACGCCTTACAATCCAGTATCTGATTTCGGAATCTCTGTCTGACCATGATGTAATCTAATTGAAATCTTCCCGTATCTCCCGGCCTTTTCCAGGTATACCTCCTCCTCTTGTGATTCTTGAACAGGGTATTCGCTATTACTAGCTGAAACTTGTTACAGAACTCAATTAGTCTTTCTCCTCTTTCATTCCTTGTCCCAAGCCCATATTCTCCTGTAACCTTTTCTTCTACTCCTTCCCCTACAACTGCATTCCAGTCGCCCATGACTATTAGATTTTCGTCCCCCTTTACATACTGCATTACACTTTCAATATCCTCATACACTTTCTCTATCTGTTCATTTTCAGCTTGTGACGTCGGGATGTATACCTGAACTATCGTTGTCGGTGTTGGTCTGCTGAGGGAAAGCTAACCAGCGAAAAATGTTGTTAGACACATTCTTTTGCCGTTCTTGCAATAGGAAGGTGAAGTGTTGTTCCAACAGAATGACATTCGCCCACACACTGCCCACGAAACACAACGTGCTCTGCAAGACGTGAAGCAACTTGCCTGGCCAGCACGATCTCCAAACGAGCACGTGTGGGATATGATGGGACGAGAAGTGAATCGTGCGTCTCATCAACCAAGAACTGTTGCAGGGCTACGCGAACAGGTCGAGCAGACGTGGCATAAAGTGCACCAGGACAGTTTTCGCCATCTGTACGATCGACTGGATATCAGAGTCACTGCCTGGACTGCTGCTAGTAGAGGCTGTACCATGTACTAATATGGGTGTTTCAGCATGGATCAACACCTGGTACCTCGAAACCGCTTGCGCTATTGGTCTGTAAATTTTATAATTCCATGTACTCCAGTGCACTGTTGCAACAATAAATCTGAAGTGAATTGGAAACCTCTGATACCATGTACTAATTTTTCCCAGCAGTCATGTAAATACTGATTGGTAAAAACATGTCTTCCTGGGACAAATTATTTTATGTAGAACAACTGCCAAAAGAATTTAACTGTAACAATAGACATCAGAAATTTTTCCCCACTTTTCCAACCTACATTTGTACGGAATTCACGGTAATCAAAAGTATTGTCGGTGTATACAAGGGTCGGAACTTAAATAGTGGCAACTGTTTATTCACAACCGATACAAAAGAGTTACATGTTTGCACCTGTTACTGTCCGTCAAAGTAGTCACCAGCGTTGTATAGAACGCGTTGCCAGCGATGTGGGAGGCGTAGTATACCGTTAGCAGAGCCTGTTCTGTTGATGGTGCGAATGGGGCGGTGTACTACCTGTCGAATCTCTGGAACAGTTCTGAAGCGAATGCCACGAAAATTCATCTTCGGAATTAAATCAAAGTCACAAGGACTTAAGTCCGGGGAGTATGGCGGATGGTACAGTAACTCCCAGTCCCATCGACCGAACAGAGCAGCCACAGCTTGCGCTGTATGCGCCGGCGCATTGTCGTGCAAAATGATGGGTGGGTTGCGCAGAAAGTGTCGCCGCTTCTTTTGCAAAGCTAGTCGCAGGCGATGCTCCGGAAACGAATAGTGAATTGACGGTCTGCCGTGGATAATGCGTTAGGATAACACCATCACAGTGGTACACGAGAGTCACCATATTAGGGCTCTGGAGCATCACTTGCGACCAGCTTCGCGAAAGAAGCGGCGACACTTTCTGCGCAACCCACCCATCATTTTGCACGACAATGCGCGGGCGCATACAGCGCAAGCTGTGGCTGCTCTGTTCCGTCGATGGGACTGGGAGTTACTGTACCATCCGCCATACTCCCCGGACTTAAGTCCTTGTGACTTTGATTTAATTCCAAAGATAAAGGAACCACTTAGTGGCATTCCCTTCAGAACCGTTCCAGAGATTCGACAGGCATTAGACCGCTCCATTCGCACCATCAATAGAAAAGGCTCTGCTAACGGTATACTACGCCTTCCACATCCCTGGCAACGGGTTCTATACAACGCTGGTGACTACTTTGAAGGACAGTAATAGGTGCAAACATGTAACTTGTATCGGTTGTGAATAAATAGTTGCCACTATGTAAGTTCCAACCCTTGTACTACTCATCATAACATCAGTTGACTCTGAACAGTCCTTTCCATCTGTTTAAAAGCTAAGCATTTCCCTTTCTCCATCAGTTTAGTAGATGTGATGTCAAAAAAGTAATAAAAACGTACCTTAAGGTGACGTTATGCGAAAGCAATATGCTCATATGAGGAATGTGATACTATCGCATACAGAAGATATAAAAGGACAGTGGATTGACAGAGCGGTCATTTGTACTCAGGTGATTGACGTGAAAAATTTTCAGGCGTGATTATAGCAACGTGATAGGAATTAACAGCCTTTGAATGCGGAATGGTGATGATTTCGGAAATCCTTAGGTAAACCAATATTACGACATCCACAGCATCAAGAGAGTGCTAAGAACACCAAATTTCAGGCAATACCTTTACCACAGAGAAGACAGTGGCCAACGACCTTTACTTAACGCCCGAGGTCAGCGGCGTTTACGTAAAATTGCCAGTGCTAACAGACAAGTAACACTGCATGAAATAATCACAGAAATCAATGTGGGTCATGAGACGAACGGTTCAATTAGGACATGCGCCGATATTCAGTCTTAATGGGCTATGGCAGCAGACGATCGACATGAGTGCTGTTGCTAACAGCACGAGAGTAGTGAGACAAATTTCGTAATTTTGTATTTTGTTTGTGTGCGTTGCATACATTTAGAGGCGATCACACATTCAGGGGTAAATTATTTCACTCCGCCACCCCTTAACCTGTTGTTATGCTAATTGATTTATGACACCCTGAAGGTTGATTTTGGATCTCATGGAGATAATGCATCCTCCTAAGAAACACCCTACCCTTTCCCTTCCTGCTGGTCCTGGAACACTTTATTTGCCACCCCTTCCACAGATCAGTTCTGAACCACATTTCTCCCTGTAGGAAATCCCCTCACCCTTCCCTCCCCATCTCTCCTCCCCTCTCTCCATCTCTTCTCCGTATCTCCCCCCTCACTTCCCTCATCTGGAAACTGACATGGAATGTTCAGTCTGTGCTGAGCTGTTGGTGCAGAAGGATCTCACAACATGGAATTCAAATCAATTTCAACTACATTGCAGAGGATTTATTGTTTATTTATAAATTTCAATTTTCATGTTCTTTATTTAAACAGTATGCAGGAAATATGACTCCTCACCTACCCTCCACAACTTGTGAATCTGCAGGAAAAAGATTCAGTTTGTGTTGAGCAGCTGGAGAGGAAGGACATAAGGTACTGTCCTTCAAACTGTGTTGAGTTATTTATATGTGTATTATTCTAAATTCTGGTGGAGAAACCGACCATTTCCACACAATCTAGCTGCTTGCAATTCAAATAAACACAACTGCTTCAAAATGGTGGGACAATAGACGAATGATCTTGCAAAAATTGAATGTCATTACATGAAATTGGTGGTAAATTTCAACAATATATTGTTCATTTATTTAATATTAATTAATTTATGAATTAAATTGTGAGTACATGTGTTCAATTGATGTGATGTTGATGTGGGACAGAGAGGAGTTTAATAATAGCATTACCTGTAAGCGTACAGCTGAGGGCTGCATCCATAGCCACCCGCATGAGGAATGGGAAGAGGTGCCATTGGATATTCATAATTCGAATAATTTTCAACAAATATGGTGATGCAGCAGGATGGACTGAGGATACGTTTTGTAGCTCACAGAGACTACTGCCTGTCCTGGAGCTGTTTGTGGCTTTTGAAATGGCCATTCAATCCACAGTGTATGAGACAACTTTGTCCTTTTACGATACCCCAGACTGAATAAACCAGAGGTGCTCACCTTGGCGTATGGCGCTTGACTGAGGAAGTCTGAAACAGGTTTTATTCCACTTTCTGGTTGCATGTGTGTATATGTGCACTTTGCTGTAAGTCTTAGTCCACAATACCTCTCTAAAATGGAAGGGAACTGAACTACAGCCTCTGCCAGAAGAATTGCCTCCTATTGATCTGCAAGTGTATACCTGCTGAGGAACTTGTATACAGATACATGGTAAGAAGCGATAGAACAGCAAACTATCACTGAAGTGCAGGAAGTGTAGCATGCTATTGATTTACATGTGAAGAGGTACACATACATACAAGGTAAAAAGGGATAGGACAGTACTGAAGGGTAGAAAAGAGTTTCCTCCAACCGATATGCATGTGTATTGCTGCTGAGGAATTCGTACACACACACACACACACACACACACATACACACACACACACACACACATACACACACATACATACATAGCAAGAAGGGGTAGAGGAGCAAATGGTCACTGAAGTGTAGGTAGGCAAATACACAATACCACAACTTACAGAAAATGCTTGCAAGGGGGCTAAATTAAAAATAAAAGGCTAATATTAATGAATAAATGCAATAATTTTACTAGATGTGTGACCGATTACGAAGTCTCATGACCGGTTGGTCCTGACTAGTATTAGCACGCAATCTGACTGCATAAAATAAAAATAAAGAATGACGAGGAATTTCCATTAACACAATTGATTAATTAAGTCCCCTGCAACTATAAAAGCTACGAACCAACAAAGCACAAGTGTAACTGTTCTGTGTGTGGTAGTGTGACTCAACGTGCATTTATCTGGCTCGGTTCTCTCTCAGTGCGACAAAATATTTTAAACACCATTTACAATGAACTAATAGAAAAACCAGAAATACTATAATTGCATATACAAACAAGAATTGCAAGTCTAATAAATTACCAAGAACCAGATGTTTTGGCCGGCCGGGGTGGCCAAGCGGTTAAAGGCGCTACAGTCGCAGGTTCGAATCCTGCCTCGGGCATGGATGTGTGTGATGTCCTTAGGTTAGTTAGGTTTAAGTAGTTCTAAGTTCTAGGGGACTGATGAGCTTAGAAGGTAAGTCCCATAGTGCTCAGAGCCATTTGAACCAGATGTTTTGTTGACTGTACCTGTGAGATATTAAAGACAACTGTAATATCTTTTTACCTCATTATATATTGACGAAAATATTCCATTACACCAGCATCATAAATCAAAAGCCCAATTCCTTTCTCAAATATATTCTGACAATTGCATCTTCTTCCGACTATACATTACACCAACCGAACAGTACAACATTCCAGTCAACACTCAGATCGTCTAATCTCTCGCCCGACGGAACGACGACTGCTCTCACATCCTCTGACCTGCTACTGCGCCCAATGGAGGCGGAGGAATAATAATCTTTGGCGCAATCTCTGGCGCTGTGACTCAGTGTAGCCACCTTTCATGCTTCAGTGCTCTAATTACACACTGAAATTGTTATGAAAATTCCACCACTCATAAACAACAGATCCCAATGCAACACAAGCACTGAGAACGGAGATCAAATGGTTCAAATGGCTCTGAGCACTATGCGAATTAACTTCTGAGGTCATCAGTCGCCTAGAACTTAGAACTAATTAAACCTAACTAACCTAAGGACATCACACACATCCATGCCCGAGGCAGGATTCGAACCTGCGACCGTAGCGGTCCCTCGGTTCCAGACTGTAGCGCCTAGAACCGCAAAGGCCACTCCGGCCGGCGAGAACGGAGATCAATCATTGTATTAACACAACTACCTCAAAACCGACCCCAAAAGATCACGCCAGGAGACAGTGGCTTCAGCTGCAGGTGTATTTGCCTCGATATGTGGATATAGATTACGCAGCTTAGAGCCAGTTTTACCTCCTCTCCTACCTCCCACTCACTTCCTCTCCTGCCTCCATAGGTAGAGAGGCCTGTTCCAACTTGTTGCCGATGGTACACAAAGAGAATTATCTGCTTGTAGTAATATACTGTTCCCGGTCTGCAGAAATCAGTCACAGATGGACAAAAGTCTCAAAAACAGGATGCTTCCCACAAGACGTTAAATGTTTCTCTTGGAAAGAATGACTCCCCACGAAGCAACAGCGAAGTATGTGACTATTCATCACAGATGAAGAACTGAACAGTCAACAACAGTGTGGTTATGGAAGTTCTGAATGTGACGGCACTATCTGAAAGCGGTATATGCATCCCACATAGATGAAAAACTGACAGACCTTTGTACTAGTTGTCTTACTGTGCAATGATTTGTATTCTCTGACCCAACAGGTGGAGAACAGTGACCGACACTAATTAGCCTTCGCTGCTACATGAGGTTATAAGCCTTCCTAACTCATTTTTATATTACTTCTTCAGGTAAACTTTCCAAAGGCCATCTGGTACAGTTCCACTTCACTGAATAAAAAAATTGTGTGTGTATGTTTGTGCATATGTGAGTGTATGTGTCCTCATATACTGCAGAAGGAGGAGATTCCTTCTGTACAGACTCTGGAGGATTATATGGGGAGGTATTTGACAAAGTTCATTTGCTCCTCGTGGAATAATACGCTGTGTGTCTGTCTGAAGTGTTCCATTCTTCGCAGCTCAACTGGTGTATGTCAGCTTACTTCTTCAAAAAATTGGGCGAATGAATCCAAACACTCATATTATTCTCAAGGTGTGTTTCTTATGCTTGCTACAATAATTACTGTACTGACAGATCTCCGCTCACATCGTGTAAGGGGTTTAGTCTTACGCTTTCAAAATGAATAGTGTTGAAGCAACAGTGCAGTTAGCGGATACAGTACTAAAATCAATACACGCCCCCACTGCCTCAGGCCACTCCCAGCAACCTCCAAACAATGTCCTAACCTTCGAGCACTAAATTAGTATCTGTGGAAATCTGTCAAGCACGTGAGTTTTACATACATTTCAGAATTATTACAAATACCAGAACGGAAACGCGGGATTCACGCTGTCTGTTCACATATCGTAAAAAAAAAACACAATCATTTCTAGATCAGACAGCAAGCTGCAATTCACGTCCTTTCCCTCCTTATTTCGTATCACCCAACTGAGTAAAACTGGAAACTCAGTCTATGATACTGCTGTTGGAGATGCACGAGCAAACCGCCGAAGGTGGAGCTCTATAACAACCATTTTTGTTGTATTTTTATCGGTTTTACGTATTTTCCACCAATTTCCGCAGTTTTACCAGATTGTCCGTAATTTCAATGCATTTTATCCCATTGCTCGAGACCCAAGCAACTGCTCTCGATGACTTATCACCTCAAAAAGACACCTCATTACATTGATCTCGTGATACTGCCAACCAGTGGTATTGCAGCATGGTTCTCAATTTCTACATCATTGCGAAATCGCCCCCTCCATTACTTTGCGAGTGCTATATACATGTGGATATATTGTAAACTCTGTTACTCTGTCTACATCACATGATACAAATACAGCTTCGTAATATGGGAACTAGGCAGCAGCAGAGAGGAGGTGCAAAAACTATGTTCCTTAGCCAAAACACGTTCTAAATTCGGCAACATTTTATTGCGAGTGGCTATCTCTTTCCATGTGATTGCGAGTCACGAAGTGTTCTCACATTCATAGGATGAAGTCAGAGGCTGAAGGATCTTACCAACACTTTTGGTGATTACCACCCCAACTAATGAGCCTTATCTATAGCAGCAGTCTGACCTCTATTTCGAAGTGGGCTGCCTCTTCATTAAACATACCAGCTGAGAACCCTGTGCATAGACCTAGACGGTTTCTCTATGCACCTTATCACTATTGCTCTGTTTGTGACCAACACTCCCTGCAACACTATCTCTGATTTAATTTAGAACTGACCAGAAGAACGAGCACACTGTACCCACTAGATTCAACCCCTTTTGAAGGAACAGAACGTGCTCAGTTCCACGTAATCAATACATTTGTATATTTTGCTTTCGGTAAGAACATAACATGTTTTCCAGACTTGCACAACCGACCGATACTATGATATTCTCATTAAATAGGCTAACGACCCTTCTGTGAAGACTGTTGTGTACCAATCTTACACACAATCACTCTGGATGCATGCATGCTGAGAAGGTTAGCACTCCTTATTGGTGTATAATAGATACCAGCCTGATACATTTGAGGGCGTTGTGGTGATATAACAGTCGATTAAGAAGAAGAAGAAGAAAAGTATGGTTTGTGCATGATGCAACTATGCAAGGAGTTCGAAACATATTGCATAAATCACGTGTGTTATCAACACTGGAGTTCTGTTGTAATATTTGGAGTCCATACCAAAAAGATAATGGAAAGAGTAACAGCTGCACAATTCTCCACTTCAATATGCTATAACGTTAGAGCAACGTGATTTCTGCTATATTTGTTATGAAATGCAATTCTGTCAATACACCAATGCAGGAAATTATTTGCAACACCTGACATTCATTGACCCTGCAAGTTTTCTATCGGAATCACTATAGTGACAAAATTTAAGGTGATAAAACTACTTCTTTCTACACCAAAGAAACAAAGCTCAGAATCTTTGTGAAACATGTGCTGTATAGGCATCTGGAGATGTATAGTGCACACTGCTCACATCCAGTTAGAATTCGGAAATTAGGCCATGCTTGCATCAATCCTACAACATGATCGTCAGTAACAGAAAACGGATGTAACAATGGCATCTTGTAAGCTAAAAGACAAATGCATAGCAGTGGCGTCTGACATACGAAATGACACACTGTGCTGCACTAACTCCTCGTTATCTTCCTCACACAACAAATATCAGTCCATCAGTTTGGTGGACATGATTCACACGCACTGGAAGTTCTCTGTTGGCAGTGATATTGGGAGGTCTGCTATTCATGATTGCAGTCACATGCAAAACATGCCATTATATATGATTCGAACACAGTTTATACGATGTAACTGAGACAGCCTGAGAGAACACTGGAACAAAAACTATTAAATGTGTGATAAATGACTTGCCACCACATCTCCTCCTCTCCAGAATGCATCATCCGTCTACCTCATTACAACCTCTCTCAACTGATTAATTCATTTGATTTCTGTCAGCCTTTAACGCAGGTCCATGTCAATTTAGAGACAGATGGTTATCATTTCAAGGAAAGCATCCAAGACTACAGTCAGCTTACATGTATTCCCATTACCTCATTAGACATACTGCAGAATATTGTTAAAAACCTAGCAGCAACTATTTTGTATGGCATTTTTTAGCTGACAGCACATGGTTGTGGCTGGTGCAGAGTAGGATGAAGTAAATTTAAATACTGGTGTTTAGAGTTCAAAGCGCCGGCCGGGATGGCCGAGCGGTTCTAGGCGCTACAGTCTGGAACCGCGCGATCGCTACAGTCGCAGGTTCGAATCCTGCCTCGGGCATGGATGTGTGTGATGTCCATAGGTTAGTTAGGTTTAAGTAGTTCTAAGTTCTAGGGGACTGATGACCTCAGAAGTTAAGTCCCATAGTGCTCAGAGCCATTTGAACCATTAGAGTTTAAAACACTTAAACAGTCTTTCACAGGGACTTATACCTAATCCTTTTTGTGGTTGTATAGGGCATTCCAAAAGCTGACAATACAAAGATTTTTGGGTTAGGAGGACGTACAGTTTATCGCAGTCAGTTGTCTGGACACTTTATAAAAAATTTGGAAGGTGGTTGCCGATAACTTTGTGGTCACATCTGGGTTTGTTATCTGACACATAGTACTGTACATTTGTTGGTCATTCACTTTAGACAATGTAGTCCAACCATCTTACCGGCGTCCCCGATCAGTTACTTCTTGCCTGGTCCCTGCTGCATCCATATCGACTTTTCCCACATTCCTCTTGCTGTCACACACTCTTTTCCGTATACAATAATTTTCCTGCACCATGCAGACATGTAAATACTCGCTCATTCTCCCTCAATTTTCGCACATTTTGTAGTATTTTTACACATTTTCCGTCAATTTTCGTAATTTTACCGTTATAATGTCTTTTTTCCCACATTATTTCGATATGTATATGATCGTATTGCTAACACTACCAGTTATGGCTTCATTTTATATAGGCAATATTCATGAACCTACTAAAACATCCTGAGAATTTCTTTCTTTGTGGTGGTCTACATGCATGCATGGAACAGGCATGAAAGTACTCAAACTAGATAGCTGCAAATATAGTAATCTTTGTTTTGTAGCTGTATGAGAGTCGACGAGTGCAGTATGCAAAGAATATAGTGGAAATTGGAAGCCTTAAAACAATTTCATGTCACACTCTGATGCATCAGAGTGCGTATCTGCAGACTCATGCAGTGGTGCAGTTGCTGGAAACAAAGTTTGGAAGCAGTTCTGCATACTGATTCGGTTCCCACTCTAACATTAGTGAGCTGCAGAATGGAGTCGCCCTGTGTGTGGAGCTGATTTCTCCTGCTACTGCTGTTTCGATTTTCCCTAAGTATATACTCTTATTCGTTGCCAGGTGTCATCTGCTATTTTTGTTTATACCGTCCAACTATGATACATGCCCGCAACGCAGAAAGGGTATTCACTAGTGCAATCCGTCGATGAAACATATGCACATGAGTCGCTCTTTGGGGTTAGAGGGTTGATGTTATACTGTCGTAAACATAACGCAATTACCCTGTTTCATGCGCTGAGCTCCCAGGCAGAGGTCCCATACCCTCTGTCCCACACTCTCCCGACAACAGCAATGAAACCCTAATTGATCATGGTCAGCAGTAAGGTGGCTGAAATAGACTATTTGACTTGAGTGATCACCAAACGTAGAATAACAAATTTATGTATATATCAAATCACAAGGGCAGGTGTGACCCTCTCCCCTCCCCCCCCCCCCCCCTCTCACCAAAGTTATTGACAACCACCTTATACATTTTATAAAATGTTCAGACATGTATCTATGAAAAACTTTATGTCCTCCTTACCCTCCTTACCTAAAGATCATTGTATTATCAGCTTGGGTACTGCAATATACAACTACAGTATAGATCACATGTTTGACATTGTGCAACAACTGTTCAAGCGTTTTAAACTCTAACAAACAATACTTACAATTTGCTTCTCTGTACTCTCTACCAATCACAACCATAAGGAGTGAGCTAACAAATACCTTACAGCACAGTTGCTGCATGGCTTTTAACAACATTCCGCTGCATATCTACTGAGCTAACAGGAATACATGCAATTTGGACACTGTCTTAGATCTCTCCTAGAAACGAGAACCATCTGTCTCCAAACTGATATGGATCTGCGTTAAAGGGTGGCAGAAAGTAGATGGAGTAATAGGTTGAGAGATATTGTAATGAGGTATGATTTAATGGTAGACTGATGACGCAATCTAGAGAGACGGAGATGTGGTGGCAGGTCGTTTATCGGCTATTTAACATTTTTTCCGGTGTTCTCTCGGGCTATACTAATTGTGTGGTATCACCGGCGTTCTCCCCATATACAACTGCGTGTTCTGGGTGTGACTTAGAGCGCTACCTACCCGCAATCGTTAACAGCAAACGTCCCTGTACCACAGTCAGCAGAAGATTTCCAACGGAAGTGTGATGAAACACGTCGACCAAGCCGATGGGAAACCTATTTTGGTACCCTTCTCGAGACGAACGTATATCCACGCAAATACTTCATTTTCCTGCCAGATCTTGCACATAAATCGAATCTTCAGTCCATATCTGCATGTATTCTAAGTGAGTGACAAGGGTTTGTGATGTACTACAATTCCTGTTTATACATATGTTTGACAGTTCTTGTGTGTGGAAAAGGCTGTGTTCTGTTCATGCAGGTAGTACACCTCGGCGTGTAGTTTCAGTTGAAACGTCCCCTTATGAACAATTGTACAAGACTGTGCTTAACCTGACACACAATATTTTTAGCGCAACGCAATCTGACTTTCAGAATCCCTACAAAAAAATGGCCCTGACTAACATTAACCTATGCATTTCACAAATCGCTTACCTCACAAAAATCTTGGTTACTCGAACTACTGCAATAAAGCACGCACCACTACTGCCAGCTAAATAAAAGATTCAAACTACAGAAGGCACTAACTACTGATAGGAATAGTTAGCAAATGAAAGATATTAATAGAGAACAAACAATGTATTTACCTTAATAGTCATAATATATATAGCAGTTCATGACAAATTACAAAACTCCGCCATCTCTCTCCCAACATCCACCACTGCTGGCGGCTCACCTCCAACTGCGCAACGCTACGCGCTGTTCACATCCGGCTGCCGCTGCCCAACACTACAAAGGCAGACAACAATGCAAGCTAGCCACAGACTGCACACAGCACAGCCTGTGATTTTCATACAGAGCGCTACATAACGTTGCCAACAAGAAAACATAAACAGCCTACTTACACAGTTGTCAAATACTGCTGCGACGCATTTGTCTATTTCCTCATAAGATGCCATTGTCTCATGCATCCTCTGTTGCTGGCGATCATTTTTATAGAATTGATGCGAGCACAGCGTAATTTCCGAATTTTAATTGGATGTGAAAAGTGGCTACTATACAGTTCTCGAAACCTATATAGCACATGTATCATAAAGATTCAATGCTTTTCTTCTTTGCTGTGGTAAGTAGTATTTTTATCATCTTAAAGTTTGCCACCATAGTGAGTTCGACAGAAAACTTGCAGCATGAACGTATGTCAAGCGTTGGAAATATTTTCTTGCATTGGCTTATAGTACATTGCACACCATGACTAACATATCAGAAACCAATTTCCTTTAATATTACAGCATGTTAAATGGAGAACCATGCAGCCTTAGGAGAGTGCATGTATGTTCTATGATCATTTCGCTCTTTCCAATATCTTCTTGGCATGGACTCCAAACAATACATCAGAACTCCAGAGTTAACAATACAAGTGATTTACATAAAATGTTTCAAATCAGTTCCATCTGGAGTTCCATCATTCATGAACCATACTTTTCTTCTTCTTTTTAACCATCTGTTATATCACCACAAAACTCTCAAATGTATCAGGCTCGTATTTACTATGCACCTATGAGTGCTAACATCCTCAGCATATATGCACGTAGAGAGATAGTGTGCATTGGGATGCGTGACATGAGTAAGAGTGGCGTGGAACAGTCTTCGCAGAAAGGTGGTTATCGTATTCTAATGAGAAAATCACTAGTGTCGATTGCTTGTGCAAGTCAGGAAAACATGTTATACTTTCTCTGAAAGCAAAATATCGAAGTGTATTGATTACGTGAACTAAGCTCGTTCTGTTCCTTCAAAAGATGTCAAATGTAGCAGGATCAGTGCTCTCCTACTTCTGGTTAGCTCTATATTAAATTGGAGACAATGTTGCAGGGACGGTTGGTTAAAGGCACAGGAATATTTACACGATGCATAGAGAGTTGTGTCCAGGATCATTACCCGATACGTTCAACGAAGAGGCAGCTCGTTTAGAAATAGAAGGCAGAGTGCTGCTATGGATATGATTTGTTTGCTGGGGTGGTAATCATCAAAGGTACTGGTGAGATGTTTCAATCTCCGACGTCATCTTATGAATACGACAATACTTTGTGACTCCCGTCTACAAAGGGGTTGGCTTATACCAATAAAATGTGACCGAATTTAGAAAGTGTTTCAGCTAAGGAAAGCAGTTCTAACACCGCCTCTCTGTTCCTGGTTGTTTCCCACATTATGAAGCAGTATTTGTGTCATGTGGTGTAGGCAGTGTAACAGACTTCACGATATGTCCACATGGATAAATTACTCGCGAAATAATGGATGGAGTGGTTGTGCAATGATATGGAAATTGAGAATCATGCTGCAATGTAATTGGCTGATAGAATCAAGAGATCAATGGGATGAGACATTTTATTGACATGATAAGTCGTCAAGAACAGTTTTTAGAAACTCGTGTAACTGGGTAAATTACCGACAACCTGGTAAAATTGAGAAAATTGACGGAAACTGCGTAAAATTGATGAAAATACGACGAGAATAACAACTAGAGAGCTCCTACCTCGGCAGTTAGCTCATGCATCATCGACAACACTATTCTGAAGTGAGTAACAAGGCTGGAGGGGATACAAATTTTAGCTCGCTGTCGAGCGTAATACTGACTGTATTTCTTTTATGACATGTGAAAGGATAACATGGAATCAGCTGTACTGAAATGATATTGGTGTGTCAGGAATGTATGTAATACATGCTTCACAATTTATTTATACTATCCCCACAGATTTTAATTTGCGTTCTTGGGGGCTAGGACAGAGCGAGGGCTACAGGAACTTGATGGAAGCGGCCGGCGGAGCAAGGATGGTTGGCACTGTCATATTGAATAGCGACTGCCCACATCAACCTCAGTGGACGTCGGTCACATCGCCCATCCCTCTAGAGAGTACAGTCTCTGGAGCTGACTCTTCCCACCGCGAGATGTAGTCGAGGGTCAGGGCATTCTGATGGCGGTTCTACCGCGAGATGTGGTCGAGGGTCAGAGCATTCTGCTGGCGGCTCTACCGCGAGATATAGTCACGGGTCAGAGCATTCTGATGACGGCACTACTGCGAGATGTAGTCGAGGGTCAGAGCATTCTGATGGCGGCACTACTGCGAGATGTAGTCGAGGGTCAGAGCATTCTGATGACGGCACTACTGCGAGATGTAGTCGAGGGTCAGAGCATTCTGATGACGGCACTACTGCGAGATGTAGTCGAGGGTCAGAGCAACTGATGACGGCACTACTGCGAGATGTAGTCGAGGGTCAGAGCATTCTGATGGCGGCACTACTGCGAGATGTAGTCGAGGGTCAGAGCATTCTGATGGCGGCACTACTGCGAGATGTAGTCGAGGGTCAGAGCATTCTGATGGCGGCACTATTGCGAGATGTAGTCGAGGGTTAGAGCATTCTGATGGCGGCACTACTGCGAGATGTAGTCGAGGGTCAGAGCATTCTGATGACGGCACTACTGCGAGATGTAGTCGAGGGTCAGAGCATTCTGATGGCGGCACTATTGCGAAATGTAGTCGAGGGTCAGAGCATTCTGATGGCGGCAATACTGCGAGATGTAGTCGAGGGTCAGAGCATTCTGATGACGGCACTACTGCGAGATGTAGTCGAGGGTCAGAGCATTCTGATGACGGCACTACTGCGAGATGTAGTCGAGGGTCAGAGCATTCTGATGGCGGCTCTACTGCGAGATGTAGTCGAGGGTCAGAGCATTCTGATGACGGCACTACTGCGAGATGTAGTCGAGGGTCAGAGCATTCTGATGACCGCACTACTGCGAGATGTAGTCGAGGGTTAGAGCATTCTGATGGCGCCACTACTGCGAGATGTAGTCGAGAATTAGAGCATTCTGATGGCGGCACTACTGCGAGATGTATTCGAGGGTCAGAGCATTCTGATGGCGGCACTACTGCGAGATGTAATCGAGGGTCAGAGCATTCTGATGGCTTCACTACTGCGAGATGTAGTCGAGGGTCAGAGCATTCTGATGACGGCACTACTGCGAGATGCAGTCGAGGGTCAGAGCATTCCGATGATGGCACTACTGTGTGATGTAGTCGAGGGTCAGAGCATTCTGGTGGCGGCTCTACCGCGAGATGTAGACGAGGGTCGGAGCATTCTGATGGCGGCACTACTGCGAGATGTAGTCGAGGGACAGAGCATTCTGATGACGGCACTACTGCGAGATGTAGTCGAGGGTAAGGGCATTCTGATGACGGCACTACTGCGAGATGTAGTCGAGGGTCAGAGCATTCTGATGGCGGCACTATTGCGAGATGTAGTCGAGGGTCAGAGCATTCTGATGGCGGCAATACTGTGAGATGTAGTCGAGGGTCAGAGCATTCTGATGACGGCACTACTGCGAGATGTAGTCGAGGGTCAGAGCATTCTGATGACGGCACTACTGCGAGATGTAGTCGAGGGTCAGAGCATTCTGATGACGGCACTACTGCGAGATGTAGTCGAGGGTCAGAGCAACTGATGACGGCACTACTGCGAGATGTAGTCGAGGGTCAGAGCATTCTGATGGCGGCACTACTGCGAGATGTAGTCGAGGGTCAGAGCATTCTGATGGCGGCACTACTGCGAGATGTAGTCGAGGGTTAGAGCATTCTGATGGCGGCACTACTGCGAGATGTAGTCGAGGGTCAGAGCATTCTGATGGCGGCTCTACCGCGAGATGTAGACGAGGGTCGGAGCATTCTGATGGCGGCACTACTGCGAGATGTAGTCGAGGGACAGAGCATTCTGATGACGGCACTACTGCGAGATGTAGTCGAGGGTCAGAGCATTCTGATGACGGCACTACTGCGAGATGTAGTCGAGGGTCAGAGCATTCTGATGGCGGCACTATTGCGAGATGTAGTCGACGGTCAGAGCATTCTGATGACGGCACTACTGCGAGATGTAGTCGAGGGTCAGAGCATTCTGATGACGGCACTACTGCGAGATGTAGTCGAGGGTCAGAGCAACTGATGACGGCACTACTGCGAGATATAGTCGAGGGTCAGAGCATTCTGATGGCGGCACTACTGCGAGATGTAGTCGAGGGTCAGAGCATTGTGATGTCGGCACTACTGCGAGATGTAGTCGAGGGTTAGAGCATTCTGATGACGGCACTACTGCGAGATGTAGTCGAGGGTTAGAGCATTCTGATGGCGGCACTACTGCGAGATGTAGTCGAGGGTCAGAGCAACTGATGACGGCACTACTGCGAGATGTAGACGAGGGTCAGAGAATTCTGATGACGGTACTACTGCGAGATGTAGTCGAGGGTCAGAGCATTCTGATGACGGCACTACTGCGAGATGTAGTCGAGGGTCAGAGCATTCTGATGACGGCACTACTGCGAGATGTAGTCGAAAGTCAGAGCATTCTGATGACGGCACGACTGCGAGATGTAGTCGAGGGTCAGAGCATTCTGATGGCGGCACTATTGCGAGATGTAGTCGAGGGTCAGAGCATTCTGATGGCGGCAATACTGCGAGATGTAGTTGAGGGTCAGAGCATTCTGATGACGGCACTACTGCGAGATGTAGTCGAGGGTCAGAGCATTCTGATGACGGCACTACTGCGAGATGTATTCGAGGGTCAGAGCATTCTGATGACGGCACTACTGCGAGATGTAGTCGAGGGTCAGAGCATTCTGATGACGGCACTACTGCAAGATGTAGTCGAGGGTCAGAGCAACTGATGACGGCACTACTGCGGGATGTAGTCGAGGGTCAGAGCATTCTGATGGCGGCACTACTGCGAGATGTAGTCGAGGGTCAGAGCATTCTGATGGCGGCACTACTGCGAGATGTAGTCGAGGGTTAGAGCATTCTGATGGCGGCACTACTGCGAGATGTAGTCGAGGGTCAGAGCATTCCGATGACGGCACTACAGCTAGATGTAGTCGAGGGTCAGTGCATTCTGATGGCGGCACTACTGCGAGATGTAGTCGAGGGTCAGAGCATTCTGATGACGGCACTACTGCGAGATGTAGTCGAGGGTCAGAGCATTCTGATGACGGCACTACTGCGAGATGTAGTCGAGGGTCAGAGCATTCTGATGGCGGCACTACTGCGAGATGTAGTCGAGGGTCAGAGCATTCTGATGGCGGCACTACTACGAGATGTTGTCGAGGGTCAGAGCATTCTGATGACGGCACTACTGCGAGATGTAGTCGAGGGTCAGAACATTCTGATGATGGCACTACTGCGAGATGTAGTCGAGGGTCAGAGCATTCTCATGGCGGCACTATTGCGAGATGTAGTCGAGGGTCAGAGCATTCTGTTGACGGCACTACTGCGAGATGTAGTCGAGGGTCAGAGTGTTCTGATGACAGCACTACTGCAAGATGTAGTCGAGGGTCAGAGCATTCTGATGACGGCACTACTGCGAGATGTAGTCGAGGGTCAGAGCATTCTGATGACGGCACTACTGCGAGATGTAGTCGAGGGTCAGAGCATTCTGATGACGGCACTACTGCGAGATGTAGTCGAGGATTAGAGCATTCTGATGGCGGCACTACTGCGAGATGTAGTCGAGGGTCAGAGCATTCTGTTGACGGCACTACTGCGAGATGTAGTCGAGGGTCAGAGCATTCTGATGACGGCACTACTGCGAGATGTAGTCGAGGGTCAGAGCATTCTGATGGCGGCACTACCGCGAGATGTAGTCGAGGGTCAGACCATTCTGATGGCGGCACTACTGCGAGATGTAGTCGAGGGTCAGAGCATTCTGATGCCGGCACTACTGCGACATGTAATCGAGGGTCAGAGCATTCTGATGACGGCACTACTGTGAGGTGTAGTTGAGGGTCAGAGCATTCTGATGGCGACACTACTGCGAGATGTAGTCGAGGGTCAGAGCATTATGATGGCGGCACTACTGCGAGATGTAGTCGAGGGTCAGAGCATTTTGATGACGGGACTACTGCGAGATGTAGTCGAGGGTCAGAGCATTCTGATGACGGCACTACTGCGAGATGTAGTCGAGGGTCAGAGCATTCTGATGACGGCACTACTGCGAGATGTAGTCGAGGGTCAGAGCATTCAGATCACGGCACTACTGCGAGATGTAGTCGAGGGTCAGAGCATTCTGATGGCGGCACTACTGCGAGATGTAGTCGAGGGTCAGAGCATTCTGATGACGGCACTACAGCGAGATGTAGTGAAGGGTCAGAGCATTCTGATGACGGCACTACTGCGAGAGGTAGTCGAGGGTCAGAGCATTCTGATGGCGGCACTACTGCGAGATGTAGTCGAGGGTCAGAGCATTCTGATGACGGCACTACTGCGAGATGTAGTCGAGTGGGTGAGCATTCTGATGACGGCACTACTGCGAGATGTAGTCGAGGGTCAGAGCATTCTGATGGCGGCACTACTGCGAGATGTAGTCGAGGGTCAGAGCATTCTAATGACGGCACTACTGCGAGATGTAGTCGAGGGTCAGAGCATTCTGATGACGGCACTACTGCGAGATGTAGTCGAGGGTCAGAGCATTGTGATGTCGGCACTACTGCGAGATGTAGTCGAGGGTCAGAGCATTCTGATGGCGGCACTACTGCGAGATTTAGTCGAGGGTCAGAGCATTCTGATGGCGGCACTACTGCGAGATGTAGTCGAGGGTCAGAGCATTCTGATGACGGCACTACTGCGAGATGTAGTCGAGGGTCAGAGCATTCTGATGCCGGCACTACTGCGAGATGTAGTCGAGGGTCAGAGCATTCTGATGGCGGTACTACTGCGAGATGTAGTCGAGGGTCAGAGCATTCTGATGGCGGCACTACTGCGAGATGTAGTCGAGGGTCAGAGCATTCTGATGACGGCACTACTGCGAGATGTAGTCGAGGGTCAGAGCATTCTGATGACGGCACTACTGCGAGATGTAGTGGAGGGTCGGAGCATTCTGATGACGGCACTACTGCGAGATGTAGTCGAGGGTCAGAGCATGCAGATGACGGCACTACTGCGAGATGTAGACGAGGGTCAGAGCATTCTGATGGCGGCACTACTGCGATATGTAGTCGAGGGTCAGAGCATTCTGATGACGGCACTACTGCCAGATGTAGTTGAGGGTCAGAGCATTCTGATGGCGGCACTACTGCGAGATGTATTCGAGGGTCAGAGCATTCTGATGACGGCACTACTGCGAGATGTAGTCGAGGGTCAGAGCATTCTGATGGCGGCACTACTGCGAGATGTAGTCGAGGGTCAGAGGATTCTGATGACGGCACTACTGCGAGAAGTAGTCGAGGGTCAGAGCATTCTGATGGCGGCACTATTGCGAGATGTATTCGAGGGTCAGAGCATTCTGATGGCGGCACTACTGCGAGATGTAGTCGAGGGTCAGAGCATTCTGATGACGGCACTACTGCGGGATGTAGTCGAGGGTCAGAGCATTCTGATGACAGCACTACTGCGAGATGTAGTCGAGGGTCAGAGCATTCTCATGACAGCACTACTGCGAGATGTAGTCGAGGGTCAGACCATTCTGCTGACGGCACTACTGCAAGATGTACTCGAGGGTTAGAGCATTCTGATGACGGCACTAATGCGAAATGCAGTCGAGGGTCAGAGCATTCTGATATCGGCACTACTGCGAGATGTAGTCAAGGGTCAGATCATTCTGATGACGGCATTACTGCGAGATGTAGTCGAGGGTCAGAGCATTCTGATGGCGGCACTACTGCGAGATGTAGTCGAGGGTCAGAGCATTCTGATGATAGCACTACTGCGAGATGTAGTCGAGGGTCAGAGCATTCTGATGGCGGCACTACTGCGAGATGTAGTCGAGGGTCAGAGCATTCTGATGGCAGCACTACTGCGAGATGTAGTCGAGGGTCAGAGCATTCTGATGACGGCACTACTGCGAGATGTAGTCGAGGGTCAGAGCATTCTGATGACGGCTCTACCGCGAGATTTAGTCGAGGGTCAGAGCATTCTGATGACGGCACTACTGCGAGATGTAGTCGAGGGTCAGAGCATTCTGATGACAGCACTACTGCGAGATGTAGTCGAGGGTCAGAGCATTATGATGGCGGCACTACTGCGAGATGTAGTCGAGGGTCAGACCATTCTGATGACGGCACTACTGCAAGATGTACTCGAGGGTTAGAGTATTCTGATGGCGGCACTACTGCGAGATGCAGTCGAGGGTCAGAGCATTCTGATGATGGCACTACTGCGAGAAGCAGTCGAGGTTCAGAGCATTCTGATGACGGCACTACTGCGAGATGTAGTCGAGGGTCAGAGCATTCTGATGACGGCACCACTGCGAGATGTAGTCGAGGGTCAGAGCATTCTGATGGCGGCACTACTGCGAGATGTAGTCGAGCGTCAGAGCATTCTCATGACGGCACTACTGCGAGATGTAGTCGAGGGTCAGAGCATTCTGATGACGGCACTACTGCGAGATGTAGCCGAGGGTCAGAGCATTCTGATGGCGGCAGTACTGCGAGATGTAGTCGATGGTCAGAGCATTCTGATGGCGGCACTACTGCGAGATGTAGTCGAGGGTCAGGGCATTCTGATGATGGCACTACTGCGAGATGTAGTCGAGGGTCAGAGCATTCTGATGGCGACACTACTGCGAGATGTAGTCGAGGGTCAGAGCATTCTGATGATAGCACTACTGCAAGATGTAGTCGAGGGTCACAGCATTCTGATGACGGCACTACTGCGAGATGTAGTCGAGGGTCAGAGCATTCTGATGACGGCACTACTGCGAGATGTAGTCGAGGGTCAGAGCGTTCTGATGGCGGCACTACTGCGAGATGTAGTCGAGGGTCAGAGCATTCTGATGACGGCACTACTGCGAGATGTAGTCGAGGGTCAGAGCATTCTGATGGCGGCACTACTGCGGGATGTAGTCGAGGGTCAAAGCATTCTGATGGTGGCACTACTGCGTGATGTAGACGAAGGTCAGAGCAGTTTGATGGCGGCACTGCTGCGAGATGTAGTCGAGGGTCAGAGCTTTCTGATGGCGGCACTACTGCGAGATGTAATCGAGGGTCAGAGCATTCTGATGGCGGCACTACTGCGAGATGTAGTCGAGGGTCAGAGTATTCTGATGGCGGCACAACTGCGAGATGTAGTCGAGGGTCAGAGCATTCTGATGACGGCACTACTGCGAGATGTAGTCGAGGGTCAGAGCATTCTGATGACGGCACTACTGCCAGATGTAGTCGAGGGTCAGAGCATTCTGATGGCGGCACTACTGCGAGATGTATTCGAGGTTCAGAGCATTCTGATGACGGCACTACTGCGAGATGTAGTCGGGGGTCAGAGCATTCTGATGACAGCACTACTGCGAGATGTAGTCGAGGGTCAGAGCATTCTGATGACGGCACTACTGCGAAATGTAGTCGAGGGTCAGAGCTTTCTGATGGCGGCACTACTGCGAGATGTTGTCGAGGGTCAGAGCATTCTGATGACGGCACTACAGGGAGATGTAGTCGAGGGTCAGAGCATTCTGATGGCGGCACTACTGCGAGATGTAGTCGAGGGTCAGAGCATTCTGATGGCGGCACTACTGCGAGATGTAGTCGAAGGTCAGAGCATTCTGAACACGGCACTACTGCGAGATGTAGTCGAGGGTCAGAGCATTCTGATGGCGGCACTACTGCGAGATGTAGTCGAGGGTCTGAGCATTCTGATGACGGCACTACTGCGAGATGTAGTCGAGGGTCAGAGCATTGAGATGGCGGCACTACTGCGAGATGTAGTCGAAGGTCAGAGCATTCTGATGGCGGCTCTACCTCGAGATGTAGTCTAGGGTCAGAGCATTTTGATGACGGCACTGCTGCGAGATGTAGTCGAGGGTCGGAGCATTCTGATGACGGCACTACTGCTAGATGTAGTCGAGGGTCAGAGCATTCTGGTGGCGGCTCTACCGCGAGATGTAGACGAGGGTCAGAGCATTCTGGTGGCAGTTCTACCGCGTGATGCAGTCGAGGGTCAGAGTAATCTGGTGGCGGTTCTACCGCGAGATGTAGTGGAGGGTCAAAGCATTCTGATGGCCGTTCTACCGCGAAATGTAGTCGAGGGACAGAGCATTCCGATGGCGGCTCTACCGCGAGATGTAGTCGAGGGTCAGAGCATTCTGGTGGCAGTTCTACCGCGAGAGGTAGTCAGGGGTCAGAGCATTCTGATGACGGCACTACTGCGAGATGTAGTCGAGGGTCAGAGCATTCTGTTGGCGGCACTACTGCGAGATGTAGTCGAGGGTCAGAGCATTCTGATGGCGGCTCTACCGCGAGATGTAGTCGAGGGACAGAGCATTCCGATGGCGGCTCTACCGCGAGATGTAGTCGAGGGTCAGAGCATTCTGGTGGCAGTTCTACCGCGAGAGGTAGTCAGGGGTCAGAGCATTCTGATGGCGGCACTACTGCGAGATGTAGTCGAGTGTCAGAGCATTTTGATAGCGGCACTACTGCGAGATGTTGTCGAGGGTCATAGCATTCTGATGACGGCACTACTGCGAGATGTAGTCGAGGGTCAGAGCATTCTGATGGCGGCATTACTGCGAAATGTAGTCGAAGGTCAGAGCATTCTGATGACGGCACTACTGCGAGATGTAGTCGAGGGTCAGAGCATCTGATGACGGTACTACTGCGAGATGTAGTCGAGGGTCAGAGCATTCTGATGGCGGCACTACTGCGAGATGTAATCGAGGGCCAGAGCATTCTGATGACGGCACTACTGCGAGATGTAGTCGAGGGTCAGAGCATTCTGATGGCAGCACTACTGCGAGATGTAGTCGTGGGTCGGAGCATTCTGATGACGGCACTACTGCGAGATGTAGTCGAGGGTCAGAGCATTCTGTTGGCGGCACTACTGCGAGATGTAGTCATGGGTCAGAGCATTCTGATGACGGCACTACTGCGAGATGTAGTCGAGGGTCAGAGCATTCTAATGGCGGCACTACTGCGAGATGTAGTCGAGGGGCGGAGCATTCTGATGGCGGCACTACTGCGAGATGTAGTCGAGGGTCAAAGCATTCTGATGGCGGCACTACTGCGAGATGTAGTCGAGGGTCAGAGCATTTTGATGACGGCACTACTGCGAGATGTAGTCGAGGGTCAGAGCATTCTGATGGCGGCACTACTGCGAGATGTAGTCGAGGGTCAGAGCATTCTAATGACGGCACTACTGCGAGATGTAGTCGAGGGTCAGAGCATTCTGATGACGGCACTACTGCGAGATGTAGACGAAGGTCAGAGCATTCTGATGGCGGCACTACTGCGAGATGTAGTCGAGGATCAGAGCATTCTGATGGCGGCACTACTGCGAGATGTAGTCGAGGATCAGAGCATTCTGATGGCGGCACTACTGCGAGATGTAGTCATGGGTCAGAGCATTCTGATGACGGCACTACTGCGAGATGTAGTCGAGGGTCAGAGCATTCTAATGGCGGCACTACTGCGAGATGTAGTCGAGGGGCGGAGCATTCTGATGGCGGCACTACTGCGAGATGTAGTCGAGGGTCAAAGCATTCTGATGGCGGCACTACTGCGAGATGTAGTCGAGGGTCAGAGCATTCTAATGGCGGCACTACTGCGAGATGTAGTCGAGGGTCAGAGCATTCTGATGGCGGCACTACTGCGAGATGTAGTCGAGGGTCAGAGCATTCAGATGGCGGCACTACTGCGAGATGTAGTCGAAGGTCAGAGCATTCTGATGGCGGCTCTACCGCGAGATGTAGTCTAGGGTCAGAGCATTTTGATGACGGCACTGCTGCGAGATGTAGTCGAGGGTCGGAGCATTCTGATGACGGCACTACTGCTAGATGTAGTCGAGGGTCAGAGCATTCTGGTGGCGGCTCTACCGCGAGATGTAGACGAGGGTCAGAGCATTCTGGTGGCAGTTCTACCGCGTGATGCAGTCGAGGGTCAGAGCAATCTGGTGGCGGTTCTACCGCGAGATGTAGTGGAGGGTCAAAGCATTCTGATGGCCGTTCTACCGCGAAATGTAGTCGAGGGACAGAGCATTCCGATGGCGGCTCTACCGCGAGATGTAGTCGAGGGTCAGAGCATTCTGGTGGCAGTTCTACCGCGAGAGGTAGTCAGGGGTCAGAGCATTCTGATGACGGCACTACTGCGAGATGTAGTCGAGGGTCAGAGCATTCTGTTGGCGGCACTACTGCGAGATGTAGTCGAGGGTCAGAGCATTCTGATGGCGGCTCTACCGCGAGATGTAGTCGAGGGTCAGAGCATTCTGATGACGGCACTACTGCGAGATGTAGTCGAGGGTCAGAGCATTCTGGTGGCAGCTCTACCGCGAGATGTAGACGAATGTCAGAGCATTCTGGTGGCAGTTCTACCGCGTGATGTAGTCGAGGGTCAGAGCATTCTGATGACGGAACTACTGCGAGATGTAGTCGAGGGTCAGAGCATTCTGATGGCGGCACTACCGCGAGATGTAGTCGAGGGTCAGAGCATTCTGATGGCGGCACTACTGCGAGATGTAGTCGAGTGTCAGAGCATTCTGATAGCGGCACTACTGCGAGATGTAGTCGAGGGTCAGAGGATTCTGATGACGGCACTACTGCGAGATGTAGTCGAGGGTCAGAGCATTCTGATGGCGGCACTACTGCGAAATGTAGTCGAAGGTCAGAGCATTCTGATGACGGCACTACTGCGAGATGTAGTCGAGGGTCAGAGCATTCTGATGACGGTACTACTGCGAGATGTAGTCGAGGGTCAGAGCATTCTGATGGCGGCACTACTGCGAGATGTAGTCGAGGGTCAGAGCATTCTGATGACGGCACTACTGCGAGATGTAGTCGAGGGTCAGAGCATTCTGATGGCAGCACTACTGCGAGATGTAGACGTGGGTCGGAGCATTCTGATGGCGGCACTACTGCGAGATGTAGTCGAGGGTCAGAGCATTCTGTTGGCGGCACTACTGCGAGATGTAGTCGAGGGTCAGAGCATTCTGATGACGGCACTACTGCGAGATGTAGTCGAGGGTCAGAGCACTCTGATGACGGCACTACTGCGAGATGTAGTCGAGGGTCAGAGCATTCTGATGGCGGCACTACTGCGAGATATAGTCGAGGGTCAGAGCATTCTAACGACGGCACTACTGCGAGATGTAGTCGAGGGTCAGAGCATTCTAATGGCGGCACTACTGCGAGATGTAGTCGAGGGGCGGAGCATTCTGATGGCGGCACTACTGCGAGATGTAGTCGAGGGTCAAAGCATTCTGATGGCGGCACTACTGCGAGATGTAGTCGAGGGTCAGAGCATTTTAATGACGGCACTACTGCGAGATGTAGTCGAGGGTCAGAGCATTCTGATGGCGGCACTACTGCGAGATGTAGTCGAGGGTCAGAGCATTCTAATGACGGCACTACTGCGAGATGTAGTCGAGGGTCAGAGCATTCTGATGGCGGCACTACTGCGAGATGTAGTCGAGGGTCGGAGCATTCTGATGGCGGCACTACTGCGAGATGTAGTCGAGGGTCAGAGCATTCTGATGGCGGCACTACTGCGAGATGTAGTCGAGGGTCAGAGCATTTTGATGACGCACTACTGCGAGATGTAGTCGAGGGTCAGAGCATTCTGATGGCGGCACTACTGCGAGATGTAGTCGAGGGTCAGAGCATTCTGATGGCGGCACTACTGCGAGATGTAGTCGAGGGTCAGAGCATTCTGATGACGGCACTACTGCGAGATGTAGACGAAAGTCAGAGCATTCTGATGGCGGCACTACTGCGAGATGTAGTCGATGGTCAGAGCATTCTGATGACGGCACTACTGCGAGATGTAGTCGAGGGTCAGAGCATTCTGATGACGGCTCTACCGCGAGATGTAGTCGAGGGTCAGAGCATTCTGATGACGGCACTACTGCGAGATGTAGTCGAGGGTCAGATCATTCTGATGACGGCACTACTGCGAGATGTAGTCGAGGGTCAGAGCATTCTGATGACAGCACTACTGCGAGATGTAGTCGAGGGTCAGAGCATTCTGATGGCGGCACTACTGCCAGATGTAGTCGAGGGTCAGACCATTCTGATGACTGCACTACTGCAAGATGTACTCGAGGGTTAGAGCATTGTGATGGCGGCACTACTGCGAGATGCAGTCGAGGGTCAGAGCATTCTGATGACGGCACTACTGCGAGAAGCAGTCGAGGTTCAGAGCATTCTGATGACGGCACTACTGCGAGATGTAGTCGAGGGTCAGAGCATTCTGATGACGGCACTACTGCGAGATGTAGTCGAGGGTCAGAGCATTCTGATGGCGGCACTACTGCGAGATGTAGTCAAGGGTCAGAGCATTCTGATGGCGGCACTACTGCGATATGTAGGCGACGGTCAGAGCATTCTGATGGCGGCACTACTGCGAGATGTAGTCGAGGGTCAGAGCATTCTGATGGCGGCACTACTGCGAGATGTAGTCGAGGGTCAGAGCATTCTGATGACAGCACTACTGCGAGATGTAGTCGAGGGTCAGAGCATTCTGATGACAGCACTACTGCGAGATGTAGTCGAGGGTCAAACCATTCTGCTGACGGCACTACTGCAAGATGTACTCGAGGGTTAGAGCATACTGATGGCGGCACTACTGCGAGATGCAGTCGAGGGTCAGAGCATTCTGATGGCGGCACTACTGCGAGATGTAGTCGAGGGTCAGAGCATTCTGATGACGGCACTACTGCGAGATGTAGTCGAGGGTCAGAGCATTCTGATGGCGGCACTACTGCGAGATGTAGTCGAGGGTCAGAGCATTTTGATGATAGCACTACTGCGAGATGTAGTCGAGGGCCAGAGCATTCTGATGGCGGCACTACTGCGAGATGTAGTCGAGGGTCAGAGCATTCTGATGGCGGCACTACTGCGAGATGTAGTCGAGGGTCAGAGCATTCTGATGACGGCACTACTGCGAAATGTAGTCGAGGGTCAGAGCATTCTGATGACGGCTCTACCGCGAGATGTAGTCGAGGGTCAGAGCATTCTGATGACGGCACTACTGCGAGATTTAGTTGAGGGTCAGAGCATTCTGATGACGGCACTACTGCGAGATGTAGTCGAGGGTCAGAGCATTCTGATGACAGCACTACTGCGAGATGTAGTCGAGGGTCAGAGCATTCTGATGGCGGCACTATTGCGAGATGTAGTCGAGGGTCAGACCATTCTGATGACGGCACTACTGCGAGATGTAGTCGAGGGTCAGAGCATTCTCATGACGGCACTACTGCGAGATGTAGTCGAGGGTCAGAGCATTCTGATGACGGCACTACTGCGAGATGTAGTCGAGGGTCAGAGCATTCTGATGGCGGCACTACTGCGAGATGTAGTCGACGGTCAGAGCATTCTGATGGCGGCACTACTGCGAGATGTAGACGAAGGTCAGAGCATTTTGATGGCAGCACTACTGCGAGATGTAGTCGAGGGTCAGAGCTTTCTGATGGCGGCACTACTGCGAGATGTAAAAGAGGGTCAGAGCATTCTGATGGCGGCACTACTGCGAGATGTAGTCGAGGGTCAGAGTATTCTGATGGCGGCACTACTGCGAGATGTAGTCGAGGGTCAGAGCATTCTGATGATGGCACTACTGCGAGATGTAGTCGAGGGTCAGAGCATTCTGATGACGGCACTACTGCCAGATGTAGTCGAGGGTCAGAGCATTCTGATGGCGGCACTACTGCGAGATGTATTCGAGGTTCAGAGCATTCTGATGACGGCACTACTGCGAGATGTAGTCGGAGGTCAGAGCATTCTGATGACGGCACTACTGCGAGATGTAGTCGAGGGTCAGAGCATTCTGATGACGGCACTACTGCGAAATGTAGTCGAGGGTCAGAGCTTTCTGATGGCGGCACTACTGCGAGATGTAGTCGAGGGTCAGAGCATTCTGATGACGGCACTACAGGGAGATGTAGTCGAGGGTCAGAGCATTCTGATGGCGGCACTACTGCGAGATGTAGTCGAGGGTCAGAGCATTCTGATGACGGCACTACTGCGAGATGTAGTCGAGGGTCAGAGCACTCTGATGACGGCACTACTGCGAGATGTAGTCGAGGGTCAGAGCATTCTGATGGCGGCACAACTGCGAGATGTATTCGAGGTTCAGAGCATTCTGATGACGGCACTACTGCGAGATGTAGTCGGGTGTCAGAGCATTCTGATGACGGCACTACTGCGAGATGTAGTCGAGGGTCAGAGCATTCTAACGACGGCAATACTGCGAGATGTAGTCGAGGGTCAGAGCATTCTGATGGCGGCACTACTGCGAGATGTAGTCGAGGGTCGGAGCATTCTGATGGCGGCACTACTGCGAGATGTAGTCGAGGGTCAAAGCATTCTGATGGCGGCACTACTGCGAGATGTAGTCGAGGGTCAGAGCATTTTGATGACGGCACTACTGCGAGATGTAGTCGAGGGTCAGAGCATTCTGATGGCGGCACTAATGCGAGATGTAGTCGAGGGTCAGAGCATTCTAATGACGGCACTACTGCGAGATGTAGTCGAGGGTCAGAGCATTCTGATGGGGGCACTACTGCGAGATGTAGTCGAGGGTCGGAGCATTCTGATGGCGGCACTACTGCGAGATGTAGTCGAGGGTCAGAGCATTCTGATGGCGGCACTACTGCGAGATGTAGTCGAGGGTCAGAGCATTTTGATGACGGCACTACTGCGAGATGTAGTCGAGGGTCAGAGCATTCTGATGGCGGCACTACTGCGAGATGTAGTCAGTGGTCAGAGCATTCTGATGGCGGCACTACTGCTAGATTTAATCGAGGGTCAGAGCATTCTGATGACGGCACTACTGCGAGATGTAGACGAAGGTCAGAGCATTCTGATGGCGGCACTACTGCGAGATGTAGTCGAGGGTCAGAGCATTCTGATGGCGGCACTACTGCGAGATGTAGTCGAAGGTCAGAGCATTCTGAACACGGCACTACTGCGAGATGTAGTCGAGGGTCAGAGCATTCTGATGGCGGCACTACTGCGAGATGTAGTCGAGGGTCTGAGCATTCTGATGACGGCACTACTGCGAGATGTAGTCGAGGGTCAGAGCATTCAGATGGCGGCACTACTGCGAGATGTAGTCACAGGTCAGAGCATTCTGATAGCGGCTCTACCGCGAGATGTAGTCTAGGGTCAGAGCATTTTGATGACGGCACTGCTGCGAGATGTAGTCGAGGGTCGGAGCATTCTGATGACGGCACTACTGCTAGATGTAGTCGAGGGTCAGAGCATTCTGGTGGCGGCTCTACCGCGAGATGTAGACGAGGGTCAGAGCATTCTGGTGGCAGTTCTACCGCGTGATGCAGTCGAGGGTCAGAGCAATCTGGTGGCGGTTCTACCGCGAGACGTAGTGGAGGGTCAAAGCATTCTGATGGCCGTTCTACCGCGAAATGTAGTCGAGGGACAGAGCATTCCGATGGCGGCTCTACCGCGAGATGTAGTCGAGGGTCAGAGCATTCTGGTGGCAGTTCTACCGCGAGAGGTAGTCAGGGGTCAGAGCATTCTGATGACGGCACTACTGCGAGATGTAGTCGAGGGTCAGAGCATTCTGTTGGCGGCACTACTGCGAGATGTAGTCGAGGGTCAGAGCATTCTGATGGCGGCTCTACCGCGAGATGTAGTCGAGGGTCAGAGCATTCTGATGACGGCACTACTGCGAGATGTAGTCGAGGGTCAGAGCATTCTGGTGGCTGCTCTACCGCGAGATGTAGACGAATGTCAGAGCATTCTGGTGGCAGTTCTACCGCGTGATGTAGTCGAGGGTCAGAGCATTCTGATGATGGAACTACTGCGAGATGTAGTCGAGGGTCAGAGCATTCTGATGGCGGCACTACCGCGAGATGTAGTCGAGGGTCAGAGCATTCTGATGGCGGCACTACTGCGAGATGTAGTCGAGTGTCAGAGCATTCTGATAGCGGTACTACTGCGAGTTGTAGTCGAGGGTCAGAGCATTCTGATGACGGCACTACTGCGAGATGTAGTCGAGGGTCAGAGCATTCTGATGGCGGCACTACTGCGAAATGTAGTCGAAGGTCAGAGCATTCTGATGACGGCACTACTGCGAGATGTAGTCGAGGGTCAGAGCATTCTGATGACGGTACTACTGCGAGATGTAGTCGAGGGTCAGAGCATTCTGATGGCGGCACTACTGCGAGATGTAGTCGAGGGTCAGAGCATTCTGATGACGGCACTACTGCGAGATGTAGTCGAGGGTCAGAGCATTCTGATGGCAGCACTACTGCGAGATGTAGTCGTGGGTCGGAGCATTCTGATGGCGGCACTACTGCGAGATGTAGTCGAGGGTCAGAGCATTCTGTTGGCGGCACTACTGCGAGATGTAGTCGAGGGTCAGAGCATTGTGATGGCGGCTCTACCGCGAGATTTAGTCGAGGGTCAGAGCATTCTGATGACGGCACTACAGCGAGATGTAGTCGAGTGTCAGAGCATTCTGGTGGCAGCTCTACCGCGAGATGTAGACGAATGTCAGAGCATTCTGGTGGCAGTTCTACCGCGTGATGTAGTCGAGGGTCAGAGCATTCTGATGACGGCACTACTGCGAGATGTAGTCGAGGGTCAGAGCATTCTGATGGCGGCACTATTGCGAGATGTAGTCGAGGGTCAGAGCATTCTGATGGCGGCACTACTGCGAAATGTAGTCGAGGGTCAGAGCATTCTGATGACGGCACTACTGCGAGATGTAGTCGAGGGTCAGAGCATTCTGATGACGGCACTACTGCGAGATGTAGTCGAGGGTCAGAGCATTCTGATGGCGGCACTACTGCGAGATGTAGTCGAGGGTCAGAGCATTCTGATGACGGCACTACTGCGAGATGTAGTCGAGGGTCAGAGCATTCTGATGACGTCACTACTGCGAGATGTAGTCGATGGTCAGAGCATTCTGATGGCGGCACTACTGCGAGATGTAGTCGAGGGTCAGAGCATTCTGAAGACGGCACTACTGCGAGATGTAGTCGAGGGTCAGAGCATTCTGATGGCGGCACTACTGCGAGATGTAGTCGAAGGTCAGAGCATTCTGATGGCGGCTCTACCGCGAGATGTAGTCGAGGGTCAGAGCATTTTGATGACGGCACTGCTGCGAGATGTAGTCGAGGGTCGGAGCTTTCTGATGACAGCACTACTGCTAGATGTAGTCGAGGGTCAGGGCATTCTGGTGGCGGCTCTACCGCGAGATGTAGACGAGGGTCGGAGCATTCTGGTGGCAGTTCTACCGCGTGATGCAGTCGAGGGTCAGAGCATTCTGGTGGCGGTTCTACCGCGAGATGTAGTCGAGGGTCAAAGCATTCTGATGGCCGTTCTACCGCGAAATGTAGTCGAGGAACAGAGCATTCCGATGGCGGCTCTACCGCGAGATGTAGTCGAGGGTCAGAGCATTCTGGTGGCGGTTCTACCGCGAGATGTAGTCTGGGGTCAGAGCATTCTGATGACGGCACTACTGCGAGATGTAGTCGAGGGTCAGAGCATTCTGTTGGCGGCACTACTGCGAGATGTAGTCGAGGGTCAGAGCATTCTGATGGCGGCTCTACCGCGAGATGTAGTCGAGGGTCAGAGCATTCTGATGACGGCACTACTGCGAGATGTGGTCGAGGGTCAGAGCATTCTGATGGCGGCTCTACCGCGAGATGTAGTCGAGGGTCAGAGCATTCTGATGACGGCTCTACCGCGAGATGTAGACGAGGTTCAGAGCATTCTGGTGGCAGTTCTACCGCGTGATGTAGTCGAGGGTCATTGCATTCTGGTGGCGGTTCTAAAGCGAGATGTAGTCGAGGGTCAAAGCATTCTGATGGCCGTTCTACCGCGAAATGTAGTCGAGGGACAGAGCATTCCGATGGCGGCTCTACCGCGAGATGTAGTCGAGGGTCAGAGCATCCTGTTGGTGGTTCTACCGCGAGATGTAGTCGAATGTCAGAGCATTCTGATGGCGGCTCTACCTCGAGATATAGTCGAGGGTCAGAGCATTCTGGTGGCGGTTCTACCGCGAGATGAAATCGAGGGTCAGAGCATTCCGATGGCGGCTCTACCGCGAGATGTAGTCGAGGGTCAGAGCATTCTGGTGGCGGTTCTACCGCGAGATGTAGTCGAGGGTCAGAGCATTCTGATGACGGCACTACTGCGAGATGTAGTCGAGGGTCAGAACATTCTAGTGGCGGCTCTACTGCGAGATGTAGACGAGGGTCAGAGCATTCTGGTGGCAGTTCTACCACGTGATGTAGTCGAGGGTCAGAGCAATCTGGTGGCGGTTCTACCGTGAGATGTAGTCGAGGGTCAAAGCATTCTGAAGGCCGTTCTATCGCGAAATGTTGTCGAGGGACAGAGCATTCCGATGGCGGCTCTACCGCGAGATGTAGTCGAGGGTCAGAGCATTCTGGTGGCGGTTCTACCGCGAGATGTAGTCGAGGGTCAGAGCATTCTGATGGCGGCTCTTCAGCGAGATATAGACGAGGGTCAGAGCATTCTGATGGCCGTTCTACCGCGAGATGTAGTCGAGGGTCAGAGCATTCTGATGACGGCACTACTGCGAGATGTAGTCGAGGGTCAGAGCATTCTGATGGCAGTTCTTCCGCGAGATGTAATCGTGGGTCAGAGCATTCAGATGGCGGCACTACTGCGAGATGTAGTCGAGGGTCAGAGCATTCTGATGGCGGCACAACTGCGAGATGTAGTCGAGGGTCAGAGCATCTGGTGGCGGTTCTACCGCGAGATGTAGTCGAGGGTCAGAGCATTGTGATGACGGCACTACTGCGAGATGTAGTCGAGGGTCAGAGCATTCTGGTGACGGCTCTACCGCGAGATGTAGACGAGGGTCAGAGCATTCTGGTGGCTGTTCTACCGCGAGATGTAGTCGAGCGTCAGAGTATTCTGGTGGCGGTTCTACTGCGAGATGTAGTGGAGGGTCAGAGCATTCTGATGACGGCACTACTGCGAGATGTAGTCGATGGTCAGAGCATTCTGGTGGCGGCTCTACCGCGAGAAGTAGTCGAGGGTCAGAGCATTCCGATGGCGGATCTACCGTGAGATGTAGTTGTGGGTCAGAGCATTCTGGTGACGGTTCTACCACGAGATGTAGTCGAGGGTCAGAGCATTCTGATGACGGCACTGCTACGAGATGTAGTCGAGGGTCAGAGCATTCTGACGGCGGCACTACTGCGAGATGTAGTCGAGGGTCAGAGCATTCTGATGACGGCACTACTGCGAGATGTATTTGAGGGTCAGAGCATTCTGATGACGGCACTACTGCGAGATGTAGTCGAGGGTCAGAGCATTCTGATGACGGCACTATTGCGAGATGTAGTCGAGGGTCAGAGCATTCTGATGGCGGCTCTACCGCGAGATGTAGTAGAGGGTCAGAGCATTCTGATGACGGCACTACTGAGAGATATAGTCGAGGGTCAGAGCATTCTGATGACGGCACTACTGCGAGATGTAGTCGAGGGTCAGAGCATTCTGATGGCGGCTCTACCGCGAGATTTAGTCGAGGGTCAGAGCATTCTGATAGCGGGACTACCGTGAGATGTAGTCGAGGGTCAGAGCATTCTGGTGGCGGCTCTACCGCGAGATGTAGACGAGGGTCAGAGCATTCAGGTGGCGGTTCTACCGCGAGATGTAGTCGAGGGTCAGAGCATTCTGATGACGGCACTACTGCGAGATGTAGTCGAGGGTCAGAGCATTCTGATGACGGCACTATTGCGAGATGTAGTCGAGGGTCAGAGCATTCTGATGACGGCACTACTGCGCGATGTAGTCGAGGGTCAAAGCATTCTGATGGCGGCTCTTCCACGAGATGTAGTCGAGGGTCAGAGAATTCTGATGACGGCACTACTGCGAGATGTAGTCGAGGGTCAGAGCATTTTGGTGGCGGCTCTACCGCGAGATGTAGATGAGGGTCAGAGCATTCTGGTGGCAGTTCTACCGCGTGATGTAGTCGATGGTCAGGGCATTCTGGTGGCGGCTCTAAAGCGAGATGTAGTCGAGGGTCAAAGCATTCTGATTGCCGTTATACCGCGAAATGTAGTCGAGGGACAGAGCATTCCAATGGCGGCTCTACCGCGAGATGTAGTCGAGGGTCAGAGCATTCTGGTGGCGGTTCTACCGCGAGATGTAGTCGAGGGTCAGAGCATTCTGATGACGGCACTACTGTGAGATGTAGTCGAGGGTCAGAGCATTCTGGTGGCGGTTCTACCGCGAGATGTAGATGAGGGTCAGAGCATTCTGGTGGCAGTTCTACCATGTGATGTAGTCGAGGGTCAGAGCATTCTGGTGGCGGTTCTACCGCGAGATGTAGTCGAGGGTCAAAGCATTCTGAAGGCCGTTCTATCGCGAAATGTTGTCGAGGGACAGAGCATTCTGATGGCGGCACTACTGCGAAATGTAGTCAAGGGTCAGAGCATTATGGCGGCGGCTCTACCGCGAGATGTAGACGAGGGTCAGAGCATTCTGCTGGCAGTTCCACCACGTGATGTAGTCGAGGGTCAGAGCATTCTGATGACGGCACTACCGCGAGATGTAGTCGAGGGTCAGAGCATTCTGGCGGCGGCTCTACCGCGAGATGTAGACGAGGGTCAGAGCATTCTGGTGGCAGTTCTACCGCGAGATGTAGTCGAGGGTCAAAGCGTTCTGATGACGGCACTACCGCGAGATGTAGTCGAGGGTCAGAGCATTCTGATGACGGCACTACTGCGAGATGTAGTCGAGGGTCAGAGCATTATGGCGGCGGCTCTACCGCGAGATGTAGACGAGGGTCAGAGCATTCTGGTGGCAGTTCTACCGCGAGATGTAATCGAGGGTCAGAGCATTCTGATGGCGGCTCTACCGCGAGATATAGTCGAGGGTCAGAGCATTCTGTGGCGGTTCTACCGCGAGATGTAGGCGAGGGTCAGAGCATTCTGATGACGGCACTACTGCGAGATGTAGTCGAGGGTCAGAGCATTATGGCGGCGGCTCTACCGCGAGATGTAGACGAGGGTCAGAGCATTCTGGTGGCAGTTCTACCGCGAGATGTTGTCGAGGGTCAGAGCATTCTGATGGCGGCTCTACCGCGAGATATAGTCGAGGGTCAGAGCATTCTGTGGCGGTTCTACCGCGAGATGTAGGCGAGGGTCAGAGCATTATGATGACGGCACTACTGCGAGATGTAGTCGAGGGTCAGAGCATTATGGCGGCGGCTCTACCGCGAGATGTAGACGAGGGTCAGGGCACTCTGGTGGCAGTTCTACCGCGAGATGTAGTCGAGGGTCAGAGCATTCTGATGGCGGATCTACCGCGAGCTAAAGTCGAGGGTCAGAGCATTCTCATGGCGGCTCTACCGCGAGGTATAGTCGAGGGTCAGAGCATTCTGGTGGCGGCTCTACCGCGAGATGTAGTCGAGGGTCAGAGCATTCTGATGGCGGATCTACCGCGAGATATAGTCGAGGGTCAGAGCATTCTGGTGGCGGTTCTACCGCGAGATGTAGTCAAGGGTCAGAGCATTCTGATGACGGCACTACCGCGAGATGTAGTCGAAGTTCAGAGCATTCTGGTGGCGGCTCTACCGCGAGATGTAGACGAGGGTCAGAGCATTCTCGTGGCAGGTCTACCGCGTGTTGTAGTCGGCGGTCAGAGCATTCTGGTGGCGGTTCTACCGCGAGATGTAGTCGAGGGTCAAAGCATTCTGATGGCAGTTCTACCGCAAAATGTAGTCGAGGGTCAGAGCATTCCGATGGCGGCTCTACCGCGGGATGTAGTCAAGAGTCAGAGCATTCATATTGCGGCCCTTACCGCGAGATGTAGTCGAGGGTCGGTGCATTCTGATGGCGGCTCTAACGCGAGATTTATTCTAGGGACAGAGCATTCTGATGGCGGCTCTACCGCGATATGTAGTCGAGGGTCAGAGCATTCTGGTGCCGGTTCTACCGCGAGATGTAGTCTAGGGTCAAAGCATTCTGATGGCAGTTCTACCGCGAAATGTAGTCGAGGGACAGAGCATTCCGATGGCGGCTCTACCGCGAGATATAGTCAAGGGTCAGGGCATTCTGATGGCGGAACTACCGCGAGATGTAGTCGAGGGTCAGAGCATTCTGATGACGGCACTATTGCGAGATGTAGTCGAGGGTCAGAGCATTCTGGTGGCGACTCTACCGCGAGATGTAGACGAGGGTCAGAGCATTCTGATGACGGCACTATTGCGAGATGTAGTCGAGGGTCAGAGCATTCTGGTGGCGACTCTACCGCGAGATGTAGACGGGGGTCAGAGCATTCTGATGACGGCACTACCGCGAGATGTAGTCGAAGTTCAGAGCATTCTGGTGGCGGCTCTACCGCGAGATGTAGACGAGGGTCAGAGCATTCTGGTGGCAGGTCTACCGCGTGTTGTAGTCGGCGGTCAGAGCATTCTGGTGGCGGTTCTACCGCGAGATGTAGTCGAGGGTCAAAGCATTCTGATGGCTGTTCTACCGCAAAATGTAGTCGAGGGTCAGAGCATTCCGATGGCGGCTCTACCGCGAGATGTAGTCAAGAGTCAGAGCATTCATATTGCGGCCCTTACCGCGAGATGTAGTCGAGGGTCGGTGGATTCTGGTGGCGGCTCTACCGCGAGATTTATTCTAGGGACAGAGCATTCTGATGGCGGCTCTACCGCGATATGTAGTCGAGGGTCAGAGCATTCTGGTGCCGGTTCTACCGCGAGATGTAGTCTATGGTCAAAGCATTCTGATGGCAGTTCTACCGCGAAATGTAGTCGAGGGACAGAGCATTCCGATGGCGGCTCTACCGCGAGATATAGTCAAGGGTCAGGGCATTCTGATGGCGGATCTACCGCGAGATGTAGTCGAGGGTCAGAGCATTCTGATGACGGCACTACCGCGAGATGTAGTCGAACTTCAGAGCATTCTGGTGGCGGATCTACCGCGAGATGTAGACGAGGGTCAGAGCATTCTGATGACGGCACTATTGCGAGATGTAGTCGAGGGTCAGAGCATTCTGGTGGCGACTCTACCGCGAGATGTAGATGGGGGTCAGAGCATTCTGATGACGGCACTACCGCGAGATGTAGTCGAAGTTCAGAGCATTCTGGTGGCGACTCTACCGCGAGATGTAGACGAGGGTCAGAGCATTCTGGTGGCAGGTCTACCGCGTGTTGTAGTCGGCGGTCAGAGCATTCTGGTGGCGGTTCTACCGCGAGATGTAGTCGAGGGTCAAAGCATTCTGATGGCAGTTCTACCGCAAAATGTAGTCGAGGGTCAGAGCAATCCGATGGCGGCTCTACCGGGAGATGTAGTCGAGGGTCAGAGCATCCCGATGGCGGCTCTACCGCGAGATGTAGTCAAGAGTCAGAGCATTCATATTGCGGCCCTTACCGCGAGATGTAGTCGAGGGTCGGTGCATTCTGATGGCGGCTCTACCGCGAGATTTATTCTAGGGACAGAGCATTCTGATGGCGGCTCTACCGCGAGATGTAGTCGAGGGTCAGAGCATTCTGGTAATGGTTCTACCGCGAGATGTAGTCTAGGGTCAAAGCATTCTGATGGCAGTTCTACCGCGAAATGTAGTCGAGGGACAGAGCATTCCGCTTACGGCTCTACCGCGAGATATAGTCAAGGGTCAGGGCATTCTGATGGCGGATCTACCGCGAGATGTAGTCGAGGGTCAGAGCATTCTGATGACGGCACTATTGAGAGATGTAGTCGAGGGTCAGAGCATTCTGGTGGCGGCTCTACCGCGTAATGTAGTCGAGGGTCAGAGCATTCTGATATCGGCTCTACCGCGAGATATAGTCGAGGGGCAGAGCATTCTGGTGGCGGTTCTACCGCGAGATGTAGTCGAGTGTCGGAGCATTCTGATGACGGCACTACTGCGAGATGTAGTCGAGGGTCGGAGCATTCTGTTGGCGGCTCTACCGCGAGATGTAGACGAGGGTCAGAGCATTCTGCTGGCAGTTCTACCACGTGATGTAATCGATGGTCAGAGCTTTCTGGTGGCGGTTCTACCGCGAGATGTAGTCGAGGGTCAAAGCATTCTGATGGACGTTCTACCGCGAAAAGTAGTCGAGGGACAGAGCATTCCGATGACGGCTCTACCGCGAGATGTAGTTGGGGGTCAGAGCATTCTGGTGGCGGTTCTATCGCGAGACGTAGTCGAGGGTTAGAGCATTCTGATGACGGCACTACTGCGAGATGTAGTCGAGGGTCAGAGCATTCTGGTGGCGGCTCTACCGCGAGATGTTGACGAGCGTCAGAGCATTCTGGTGGCAGTTCTACCGCGTGATGTAGTCGATGGTCAGAGCATTCTGGTGCCAATTCTACCGCGAGATGTAGTCGAGGGTCAGGGCATTCTGATGGCCGTTCTACCGCGAAATGTAGTCGAGGGAATGAGGATTCCGATGGCGGCTCTACCGCGAGATGTAGTCGAGGGTCAGAGCATTCTGGTGGCGGCTCTACCGCGAGATGTAGTCGAGGGTCAGAGCATTCTTATGGCGGATCTACCGCGAGATATAGTCGAGGGTCAGAGCATTCTGGTGGCGGTTCTACCGCGAGATGTAGTCGAGGGTCAGAGCATTCTGATGACGGCACTACCGCGAGATGTAGTCGAAGTTCAGAGCATTCTGGTGGCGGCTCTACCGCGAGATGTAGACGAGGGTCAGAGGATTCTGGTGGCAGGTCTACCGCGCTTTGTAGTCGGAGGTCAGAGCATTCTGGTGGCGGTTCTACCGCGAGATGTAGTCGAGGGTCAAAGCATTCTGATGGCAGTTCTACCGCGAAATGTAGTCGAGGGTCAGAGCATTCCGATGGCGGCTCTACCGCGAGATGTTGTCGAGGGTCAGAGCATTCCGATGGCGGCTCTACCGCGAGATGTAGTCGAGGGTCAGAGCATTCTTATGGCGGATCTACCGCGAGATATAGTCGAGGGTCAGAGCATTCTGGTGGCGGTTCTACCGCGAGATGTAGTCGAGGGTCAGAGCATTCTGATGACGGCACTACCGCGAGATGTAGTCGAAGTTCAGAGCATTCTGGTGGTGGCTCTACCGCGAGATGTAGACGAGGGTCAGAGCATTCTGGTGGCAGGTCTACCGCGTTTTCTAGTCGGAGGTCAGAGCATTCTGGTGGCGGTTCTACCGCGAGATGTAGTCGAGGGTCAAAGCATTCTGATGGCAGTTCTACCGCGAAATGTAGTCGAGGGTCAGAGCATTCCGATGGCGGCTCTACCGCGAGATGTTGTCGAGGGTCAGAGCATTCCGATGGCGGCTCTACCGCGAGATGTAGTCGAGGGTCAGAGCATTCTGATGACGGCACTACTGCGAGATGTAGTCGAGAGTCAGAGCATTCTGATGGCGGCTCTACCGCGAGATGTAGTCGAGGGTCAGAGCATTCTGATGGCGGTTCTACCGCGAGGTGTAGTCTAGGGTCAGAGCTTTCTGATAGCTTCTTTACCGCGAGATGTAGTCGAGGGTCAGAGCATTCTGAAGGCGGGTCTACCGCGAGATGTAGTCGAAGATCAGAGCATTCTGATGAGGGCTCTACAGCAAGATGTAGTCGAGGGTCAGAGCATTCTGATGGTGGCTCTACCGCGAGGTGTAGTCGAGGGTCAGAGCATTCTGATGACGGCTCTACCGCGAGATGTAGTCGAGGGTCAGAGCATTCTGATGGCGGCTCTACCGCGAGATGTAGTCGAGGGTCAGAGCATTCTGATGGTGGCTCTTCCGCGAGGTGTAGTCGAGGGTCAGAGCATTCTGATGACAGCTCTACCGCGAGATGTAGTCGAGGGTCAGAGCATTGTCATGGTGGCTCTACCGTTAGATGTAGTCAAGGGTCAGAGCATTCTGGTGGCAGTTCTACCGCGTGATGTAGTCGAGGGTCAGAGCATTCTGATGGCACTCTACCGCGAGATGTAGTCGAGGGTCAGAGGATTCTGGTGGCGGGTCTGCCGCGAGATGTAGTCGAGGATCAGAGTATTCTGGTGCCGGCTCTATCGCGAGATGTATTCTAGGGTCAGAGCATTCTGATGGCGGCTCTACTGCGAGATGTAGTCGAGGGTCAGAGCATTCTGGTGGCGGCTCTACTGCGAGACGTAGTCGAGGGTCAGAGCATTCTGGTGGCGCCTCTACCGCGAGATGTAGTCGAGGGTCAGAACATTCTGGTGGCGGCTCTACCGTGAGATGTAGGCAAGGGTTAGAGCATTCTGGTGGCGGTTCTACTGCGTGATGTAGTCGAGGGTCAGAGCAATCTGGTGGCGGCTCTACTGCGAGATGTAGTCGAGGGTCAGAGCATTCTCGTGGCGGATCTACCGCAAGATGTAGTCGAGGGTCAGAGCATTCTGATGGCGGCTTTACCGCGAGATGTAGTCGAGGGTCAGAGCATTCTGATGGTTGCTCTACTGCAAGATGTAGTCGAGGGTCACAACTTTCTGCTGCCGGCTGTACCGGGAGATGTAGTCGAGGGTCAGAGCATTCTGATGGCGGCTCTACCACGAGATGTTGGCGAGGGTCAGTGCTTTCTGATGGCAGCTCTACCGCGAGATGTAGTTGAGGGTCAGAGCAATCTGGTGGCGGCTCTGCCTCGAGATGTAGTCGAGGGTCAGAGCATTCTGGTGGTGGCTCTACTGCGAGATGTATTCTAGGGTCAGAGCATTCTCATGGCAGTGCTACCGCGAGATGTAGTCAAGGGTCAGAGCATTCTGATGGTTGCTCTACCGCGAGATGTAGTCGAGAGTCAGAGCATTCTGATGGCGACTCTACCGCGAGATGTAGTCGAGGGTCAGAGCATTCTGATGGCGGTTCTACCGCGAGATGTAGTCGAGGGTCAGAGCATTCTGATGGCGGCTCTACCGCGAGATGTAGTCGAGGGTCAGAGCATTCTGATGGCGGCTCCACCGCGAGATGTTGTCGATGGTCAGAGCATTCTGATGGCGGCTCTACCGCGAGATGTAGTCGAGGGTCAGAGCATTCTGGTGGCGGCTCTACCATGAGATGTAGTCGAGGGTCAGAGGATTCTGGTGGCGGCTCTACCGCGAGATGTAGTCGAGGGTCAGTGCATTCTGAAGTTGCTCTACCACGAGATGTAGTCGAGGGTCAGAGCTTTCAGATGGCGGCTCTACTACGAGACGTAGTCGAGGGTCAGAGCATTCTGGTGGCGCCTCTACCGCGAGATGTAGTCGAGGGTCAGAACATTCTTTTGGCGGCTCTACCGTGAGATGTAGGCAAGGGTTAGAGCATTCTGGTGGCGCTTCTACTGCGTGATGTAGTCGAGGGTCAGAGCAATCTGGTGGCGGCTCTACTGTGAGATGTAGTCGATGGTCAGAGCATTCTCGTGGCGGATCTACCGCAAGATGTAGTCGAGGGTCAGAGCATTCTGATGGCGGCTTTACCGCGAGATGTAGTCGTGGGTCAGAGCATTCTGATGGTTGCTCTACTGCAAGATGTAGTCGAGGGTCACAACTTTCTGCTGCCGGCTGTACCGGGAGATGTAGTCGAGGGTCAGAGCATTCTGATGGCGGCTCTACCACGAGATGTTGGCGAGGGTCAGAGCTTTCTGATGGCAGCTCTACCGCGAGATGTAGTTGAGGGTCAGAGCAATCTGGTGGCGGCTCTGCCTCGAGATGTAGTCGAGGGTCAGAGCATTCTGGTGGTGGCTCTACTGCGAGATGTATTCTAGGGTCAGAGCATTCTCATGGCAGTGCTACCGCGAGATGTAGTCAAGAGTCAGAGCATTCTGATGGTTGCTCTACCGCGAGATGTAGTCGAGAGTCAGAGCATTCTGATTGCGACTCTACCGCGAGATGTAGTCGAGGGTCAGAGCATTCTGATGGCGGTTCTACCGCGAGATGTAGTCGAGGGTCAGAGCATTCTGATAGCGGCTCCACCGCGAGATGTTGTCGATGGTCAGAGCATTCTGATGGCGGCTCTACCGCGAGATGTAGTTGAGGGTCAGAGCATTCTGGTGGCGGCTCTACTGTGAGATGTAGTCGAGGGTCAGAGGATTCTGGTGGCGGCTCTACCGCGAGATGTAGTCGAGGGTCAGTGCATTCTGATGGTTGCTCTACCACGAGATGTAGTCGAGGGTCAGAGTTTTCAGATGGCAGCTCTACTGCGAGATGTAGTCGAGGGTCAGAGCATTCTGATGGCGGCTCTGCTGCTAGACGTAGTCGAGGGTCAGTGCATTCTGGTGGCGCCTCTACCGCGAGATGTAGTCGAGGGTCAGAACATTCTGGTGGCGGCTCTACCGTGAGATGTAGGCAAGGGTTAGAGCATTCTGGTGGCGGTTCTACTGTGTGATGTAGTCGAGGGTCAGAGCAATCTGGTGGCGGCTCTACTGCGAGATGTAGTCGAGGGTCAGAGCATTCTGGTGGCGGCTCTACTGCGAGACGTAGTCGAGGGTCAGAGCATTCTGGTGGCGCCTCTACCGCGAGATGTAGTCGAGGGTCAGAACATTCTGGTGGCGGCTCTACCGTGAGATGTAGGCAAGGGTTAGAGCATTCTGGTGGCGGTTCTACTGCGTGATGTAGTCGAGGGTCAGAGCAATCTGGTGGCGGCTCTACTGCGAGATGTAGTCGAGGGTCAGAGCATTCTCGTGGCGGATCTACCGCAAGATGTAGTCGAGGGTCAGAGCATTCTGATGGCGGCTTTACCGCGAGATGTAGTCGAGGGTCAGAGCATTCTGATGGTTGCTCTACTGCAAGATGTAGTCGAGGGTCACAACTTTCTGCTGCCGGCTGTACCGGGAGATGTAGTCGAGGGTCAGAGCATTCTGATGGCGGCTCTACCACGAGATGTTGGCGAGGGTCAGGGCTTTCTGATGGCAGCTCTACCGCGAGATGTAGTTGAGGGTCAGAGCAATCTGGTGGCGGCTCTGCCTCGAGATGTAGTCGAGGGTCAGAGCATTCTGGTGGTGGCTCTACTGCGAGATGTATTCTAGGGTCAGAGCATTCTCATGGCAGTGCTACCGCGAGATGTAGTCAAGGGTCAGAGCATTCTGATGGTTGCTCTACCGCGAGATGTAGTCGAGAGTCAGAGCATTCTGATGGCGACTCTACCGCGAGATGTAGTCGAGGGTCAGAGCATTCTGATGGCGGTTCTACCGCGAGATGTAGTCGAGGGTCAGAGCATTCTGATGGCGGCTCTACCGCGAGATGTAGTCGAGGGTCAGAGCATTCTGATGGCGGCTCCACCGCGAGATGTTGTCGATGGTCAGAGCATTCTGATGGCGGCTCTACCGCGAGATGTAGTCGAGGGTCAGAGCATTCTGGTGGCGGCTCTACCATGAGATGTAGTCGAGGGTCAGAGGATTCTGGTGGCGGCTCTACCGCGAGATGTAGTCGAGGGTCAGTGCATTCTGAAGTTGCTCTACCACGAGATGTAGTCGAGGGTCAGAGCTTTCAGATGGCGGCTCTACTACGAGACGTAGTCGAGGGTCAGAGCATTCTGGTGGCGCCTCTACCGCGAGATGTAGTCGAGGGTCAGAACATTCTTTTGGCGGCTCTACCGTGAGATGTAGGCAAGGGTTAGAGCATTCTGGTGGCGCTTCTACTGCGTGATGTAGTCGAGGGTCAGAGCAATCTGGTGGCGGCTCTACTGTGAGATGTAGTCGATGGTCAGAGCATTCTCGTGGCGGATCTACCGCAAGATGTAGTCGAGGGTCAGAGCATTCTGATGGCGGCTTTACCGCGAGATGTAGTCGTGGGTCAGAGCATTCTGATGGTTGCTCTACTGCAAGATGTAGTCGAGGGTCACAACTTTCTGCTGCCGGCTGTACCGGGAGATGTAGTCGAGGGTCAGAGCATTCTGATGGCGGCTCTACCACGAGATGTTGGCGAGGGTCAGAGCTTTCTGATGGCAGCTCTACCGCGAGATGTAGTTGAGGGTCAGAGCAATCTGGTGGCGGCTCTGCCTCGAGATGTAGTCGAGGGTCAGAGCATTCTGGTGGTGGCTCTACTGTGAGATGTATTCTAGGGTCAGAGCATTCTCATGGCAGTGCTACCGCGAGATGTAGTCAAGAGTCAGAGCATTCTGATGGTTGCTCTACCGCGAGATGTAGTCGAGAGTCAGAGCATTCTGATTGCGACTCTACCGCGAGATGTAGTCGAGGGTCAGAGCATTCTGATGGCGGTTCTACCGCGAGATGTAGTCGAGGGTCAGAGCATTCTGATAGCGGCTCCACCGCGAGATGTTGTCGATGGTCAGAGCATTCTGATGGCGGCTCTACCGCGAGATGTAGTTGAGGGTCAGAGCATTCTGGTGGCGGCTCTACTGTGAGATGTAGTCGAGGGTCAGAGGATTCTGGTGGCGGCTCTACCGCGAGATGTAGTCGAGGGTCAGTGCATTCTGATGGTTGCTCTACCACGAGATGTAGTCGAGGGTCAGAGTTTTCAGATGGCAGCTCTACTGCGAGATGTAGTCGAGGGTCAGAGCATTCTGATGGCGGCTCTACTGCTAGACGTAGTCGAGGGTCAGTGCATTCTGGTGGCGCCTCTACCGCGAGATGTAGTCGAGGGTCAGAACATTCTGGTGGCGGCTCTACCGTGAGATGTAGGCAAGGGTTAGAGCATTCTGGTGGCGGTTCTACTGTGTGATGTAGTCGAGGGTCAGAGCAATCTGGTGGCGGCTCTACTGCGAGATGTAGTCGAGGGTCAGAGCATTCTGGTGGTGGCTCTACTGCGAGATGTAGTCGAGGGTCAGAGAATTCTGGTGGCGCCTCTACCGCGATATTTAGTCGAGGGTCAGAGCATTCTGGTGGCGGCTCTACCGCGAGATGTATTCGAGGGTCGGAACATTCTGTTGGATGCGCTACCGCGAGATGTAGTCGAGGGTTCAAATGGTTCAAATGGCTCTGAGCACTATGGGACTCAACTGCTGAGGTCATTAGTCCCCTAGAACTTGGAACTAGTTAAACCTAACTAATCTGAGGACATCACAAACATCCATGCCCGATGCAGGATTCGAACCTGCGACCATAGCGGTCTTGCGGTTCCAGACTTCAGCGCCTTTAACCGCACGGCCACTTCGGCCGGCTGATGTAGTTGAGGCTCAGAGCATTCTGATGGCAGTTCTTCTCCCAGAGACTTGTGTTTGCTCCATCAATGACGAATAATCAAGTATTTCGATTTCCATTGGTCGGCATTTCCCAGATATACCTTTGATTTCTTCATGCCTGAAACAGTAAATCATTGTCAGCCCAATGTCATTATAGTGTTTCATCTTCCTGTAGAACCAAGGCCAGGATGCACTTAGCATGTAGCATAGCCGTTCCTATTGTATTTTCTTTAATTTTTTTTTTTTGAGTTTGTTGCTTATTAGAGAGTTTTGTCTCTCTGCTCCCAAGGCAGACAGGCACCGCTCACAAAAAAAACACGTCTACCTATCTCGGAATGTTTGCTCAGTATCAGTTCCGTGTTGTTGTTTGGTCTTACTAGTATTACGTTATTGGTGACGTCTTCTACTCATTATACTCCCCATTATAGGCGGTACTTGCTAGCTGAATGTACGTTTAAGATCTGCTTAATAGTGTTAAGAGCTTATTGCGTAGTATATTGAACGCAAGGTACAATGCTCTCAGTTCAGTATTCGTTGTAGTAAGCATGAGTACATACCACGAAAGTGAGTTTACGCTTATCTAGCTCGAAATTTTTGTGCTTTATCCGCTACTTGCAATGTTGCCGTGACAGTAGGGGACCTTTACACGGTGTGAGGTGAGGTCTGTCAGCAAAAAACAATAAATAAATAAATAAATAGATAAGCTCACATTACAGCAAACGAGCTGCTAAGAACAGCAATACTTTAGAGAGACACACAGTAGGTGACCTTTGGAAAATTCCTCACCAGTTTATCCCTACGCCTCTGTACACCAGGAATCTCGTCCTTCCGCAGTACACGAGAACACACGCACACACACACACACACACACACACACACACACACACACACACACAATGCTGTTATTTGGTACACTGGAGTGTCAGAAACCCCAACCTGGCAGCCTTCAGACAGTTTACCTTAACGACTAGAATAAATGCGCGCAATGATGTGTTATAATGTCAAGCAGTGGCGAGTGATAGCGAGTGCGGACGTTGCTCTCCACCTCTCAGGGCCAGAGTGGGCGGATCGTCTAACACTGTGACGATTACTATAAAGGTCTCTATGTTTTTCGACTATATGGGACGTATTAATTGGCGCTTTTCAGACTTGAGACTAATTTTACTCAGTCGAGGACCACTTGCAGAGAGTGCCACAACATTTAGTATGTTTGTAAGCAGACTGCTCTTGATCGTTCAGCTCTTCACCTGTGATGAATAACCATCAGCGACAGGTTAGAAGACGTCTGGAAGACCGGAGAGACTACCTAAAGGGGGAGGAGAGGGAGGGAGTATGGGTGGTAGGAGGGGAGGTAACACTGATTCTAAGCTGCTTACTCCGTATCCAAACACTGAGGTGAACACAAGTACACTGCCACCTTTCTCTCTTGGCGACATATTTTGTGGCTGGTTTTCCAGTAATTGTGTTATTACAATGATTTTCCTCGATTCCTAGTACATTTGTTGCATTTTGATCAGTTGTTTATGAGTTGTGGTTTTTCATGACAATATCGACTTGTAATTAGAGCAGTGAAGCAGTGTCTATTGGCCTTCCTACACTTCAGTGATAGTTTTCTACCCTATCACTTCTTACCTTGTATCTATGTGGGTGTGTACAAGATACTCAGCAGTTATTTCATTTGTATATGGGTGGGGGGCCACTCTTGCTACACTTCAGTGATAGTTTGATGTCCTTCCCTTCATACTATCTATGTATGTGTGCATACAACTTCCTCAGCAGCTATTTTACTTGTAGACTGGTGCATCCTCAGGCCGTCTTGCTGCATCAGCATTTTTTGGTGAAAAGTATTCCCCCTACACTCATCTGTTAACACCTCCTTCTATTCTTTATGTAGTGGGCTATGGATGAAGTCTTCAGCTGTATACTTACAGGTAATACACTTATTAAACTCCTCTCTGTCCAACACCAACGTCTCATCAGTTGAATAAATTTTTAAACAATTTAGTAATTAATTTAATAAATAAACAATATATTGCTCGAATTTGCCACCCACTTCATGTCATGAGATTCATTTTTTTTCATGAGACTCCTTTTCTATTATCTCACCAATTTTAAGCACTTGTGTTTATTTGAGTTTTCAATGGTAAAACTACAGAGTGATTGTTAGTCCAATTTCTCTGGAAAAATTCAAGAAGTTATACCAGTAGGATAATACACTCCTGGAAATGGAAAAAAGGACACATTGACACCGGTGTGTCAGACCCACCATACTTGCTCCGGACACTGCGAGAGGGCTGTACAAGCAATGGTCACACGCACGGCACAGCGGACACACCAGGAACCGCGGTGTTGGCCGTCGAATGGCGCTAGCTCCGCAGCATTTGTGCACCGCCGCCGTCAGTGTCAGCCAGTTTGCCGTGGCATACGGAGCTCCATCGCAGTCTTTAACACCGGTAGCATGCCGCGACAGCGTGGACGTGAACCGTACGTGCAGTTGACGGACTTTGAGCGAGGGCGTATAGTGGGCATGCGGGAGGCCGGGTTGACGTACCGCCGAATTGCTCAACACGTGGGGCGTGAGGTCTCCACAGTACATCGATGTTGTCGCCAGTGGTCGGCGGAAGGTGCACGTGCCCGTCGACCTGGGACCGGACCTCAGCGACGCACGGATGCACGCCAAGACCGTAGGATCCTACGCCACTTCCCAGCAAATTAGGGACACTGTTGCTCCTGGGGTATCAGCGAGGACCATTCGCAACCGTCTCCATGAAGCTGGGCTACGGTCCCGCACACCGTTAGGACGTCTTCCGCTCACGCCCCAACATCGTGCAGCCCGCCTCCAGTGGTGTCGCGACAGGCGTGAATGGAGGGACGAATGGAGCCGTGTCGTCTTCAGCGATGAGAGTCGCTTCTGCCTTGGTGCCAATGATAGTCGTATGCGTGTTTGGCGCCGTGCAGGTGAGCGCCACAATCAGGACTGCATACGACCAAGGCACACAGGCCCAACACCCGGCATTATGGTGTGGGGAGCGATCTCCTACACTGGCCGTACACCACTGGTGATCGTCGAGGGGACACTGAATAGTGCACGGTACATCCAAACCGTCATCGAACCCATCGTTCTACCATTCCTAGACCGGCAAGGGAACTTGCTGTTCCAACAGGACAATGCACGTCCGCATGTATCCCGTGCCACCCAACGTGCTCTAGAAGGTGTAAGTCAACTACCCTGGCCAGCAAGATCTCCGGATCTGTCCCTCATTGAGCATGTTTGGGACTGGATGAAGCGTCGTCTCACGCGGTCTGCACGTCCAGCACGAACGCTGGTCCAACTGAGGCGCCAGGTGGAAATGGCATGGCAAGCCGTTCCACAGGACTACATCCAGCATCTCTACGATCGTCTCCATGGGAGAATAGCAGCCTGCATTGCTGCGAAAGGTGGATATACGCTGTACTAGTGCCGACATTGTGCATGCTCTGTTGCCTGTGTCTATGTGCCTGTGGTTCTGTCAGTGTGATCATGTGATGTATCTGACCCCAGGAATGTGTCAATAAAGTTTCCCCTTCCTGGGACAATGAATTCACGGTGTTCTTATTTCAATTTCCAGGAGTGTACATATATAAATAAGTAAACACAACTCCCAAGCAAACCTTATATCGCTCCTCTCCAGCAGCTCAGCACAGACAGTCATTTTCCTGCCAGTTCACAAGTGGGTGAGGGGAGGAGAGGAGCCCTATCTCCTGCAAACTAATGAAATGACAATAAATGCCTCGCATTGCACTGACATTGATTTGAATTTTATGTCATATGTCATGAGATACTGCCACAGCAACAGCTCAGCACAGACTGAGCATTTCCCCCAGTTTCCAGATGGGAAGAAGAGGGGGGAGGCAATGGAAGGTAGGGGATATGGGAAGAAGGAAGAGTAGAGAGGGATGAAATTTGGGGGCTCACAGCCGAACTGGGGATGGGGTGACAAAAAAAAGTGTCCCCAGGTTGGCACCCATATTCCCAGTGGTGTCGGGGTGGAGGAGGTGGAGAGGTGGGAGAGGGTTCCTCATAGGAATGGATTATCCCCAAGTAGTCATAAATCAACTTTCAGGGTGTCAAACATAAATTAGCATAACGATAGGTTAAGAGGTGGTGGAGAGGAATAATTTTCTCCTGGATGTATGCTTCTCTCTGAATGTATGCAACCCACACAAACAAAATGAGCCATAGTTAACTTTTTCTCATGACTCATAACATGACCTACAGCCTCTCTCTTGGGCATGTGACCATATCAGGTGACCCCAGATGCCGGGTGACCGGTACCCTGGTCAGATAAAACCTGATTTCATTTGGTAATGGTTAATGGCAAGGATCGTGTGTTGATGCACACCTCACGAAGTTATCTACTCAAGTTGTCAGAAAGGCACTGTGCTAACTGGAGGTGGCTCCTTAATGGTGTAGGCTGTGTTTGCTTTACATGGAACCGAACATTGACTGGTAAAGGTTATGATCGGCTACTTGGAGATGTTTAGCAGCCCTTCTTGGGCTTCATATTCCAAAACAACCTTGGATTTTTTATGGATGACAATGGTCCACGCCACCAGGTCACAGATGTTTGCGATAGGCTTGAAGGACATTCCGAACTATTCGAGCGACTGAATTTTCCACTTAGAGCACCAGACATGTATCCCATCAAACATGTATGGGACATAATCGAAAGGTCAGTATGTGCACAGAATCGTGCGCCAGCTACACTTTCGCAATCATGGACGGCTATAGAAGCAGTATGGTTCAATATTTCTGCAGAGGTCCTCCAATGACTTGTTGAGTCCATGCCACACCGAGTTGCTGCACTACACTGGCAAAAGAAAGTCCGACATGATCGTACGAAGTATCCCATGACTTTTGACACCTGAGTGTACATTCAGTAATAGAATTAGGCTACAGGAAGGCTACAGCTATTTTCATTTATTTTTAGTATTAACTTAGCATGCTTTAGCTTCGCATATAACAATCGCTTGATTGTATTTTATCAACCATACCTTAGTCCACTACTACTTCCACAAAACCCGTTGCTATGTTACCAAAATAAGGTAAAGTAATTTTTAAGAAATTTAAAACCACTGATAATTCTTGGATGAAGTGGCTTATCTCAACGAAATTTTTGTTCTGATTGCAAAATGGGCCCTAGATTTTGCGAGTCTGTACTATTTCTAAATTTATGAATTTAGTATTATGATCAATATTTTAGCAACATTAATTCAGCTGATCTGTTTGGGTTACAGTTTGTCAGCCATTCGTTAAAAATCTCCTTTCAAATTATTTATTTTTACCCGAGTTGTGAATTGCGGTATTATTGCGAAGACAATACGTACCCAAATTCTCCACTGCTTACAGTCTTTGGCTGTCGAATTCTGTAGTTGATTGTGTAAATATAACTGGCTGACCAATGTGATGGCCGGCCGAAGTGGCCGTGCGGTTAAAGGCGCTGCAGTCTGGAACCGCAAGACCGCTACGGTCGCAGGTTCGAATCCTGCCTCGGGCATGGATGTTTGTGATGTCCTTAGGTTAGTTAGGTTTAACTAGTTCTAAGTTCTAGTGGACTAATGACCTCAGCAGTTGAGTCCCATAGTGCTCAGAGCCATTTTGAACCAATGTGATGTCCATACAGCAGAGTTGGGTCGAAATGTGTCCCACTGAACGGGAGAAAAAGGTATTCCGCACTCTGTTTCCGGTACTCAGCTGAAAACGTTCTGCTTCCTGATTTTGGTGTCTCCTGTTATGGATCCTCAGACTCGCTAGAGTGAGCTTGTGGACCGTGTGTAGACAGCTGAGGTCACATTACGATGCCCTTTCCCGTGCTGTACACTAAAGGGGGCCGGCCGAAGTGGCCGTGCGGTTAAACGCGCTGCAGTCTGGAACCGCAAGACCGCTACAGTCGCAGGTTCGAATCCTGCCTCGGGCATGGATGTTTGTGTTGTCCTTAGGTTAGTTAGGTTTAACTAGTTCTAAGTTCTAGGGGACTAATGACCTCAGCAGTTGAGTCCCACAGTGCTCAGAGCCATTTGAACCATTTGAGCCACTACAGGGGTTATGGTGAGGTCGAAGCCGTTGGCGTAACATTTTGTCTGAAACGCTTTCAGAACTATGACTGTACGTTCAGTCGTGCCGAGGGCACTTCAGTTGTACATCTGTGAGATTAGCGTGCGGCATTCACTACATTCCCTCTGTTTTGCTATTGCTCGTAGTGGGTCCGTCGTGGGACAAAAGTAAATTAGTTATTTGTCTGTCGTTATTAAGTTACTTGTTAAGAATAAGGAATTTCACTAAAGCATTTTCGGTTTATTTTCATCCCATCGTCATTTATGAAGTTTGCACAATAGCTGAAATGTTCACACGTACTCCTGTGTTCATTCTTGAGACCAAGCGAGATGGCGCAGTAGTCAGCAAACTGGACTTGCGTTCGAGAGGACTACAGTTCAAATTCCGTTCCGGACATCCACATTTAGATTATTCGTAATACCCATAATTCGCTTCCAGCAAATGGCGAATGATTACTTTGAAAAGGGTAGGGACTATTTCCTTCCACGTCTTTTCGCAATCTGAGCTTGTGTTCCGTCTCTAACGACATCACTGTGGACTGACGTTAAAATCTAATCTCCCTCTCTTCTTCTTTATATTCATACTTAGTATTTGGTTTCATAACAAGACTACATGCGTTCTACCTTCAGCGGAATTACTGGTTTTAAGAAAGAAATAACTGCCTTCAGTAGCAGTATTTTGATTTCTTCGCATGCTTTTACAACCAGCAAGATAAAACAACGTTGATGAGACTTAGAGACATCATGGTGCTCCATATAATGTTGGATGGGACTCTTATATTTCATGTTCTTTTGCAGATAGGCTTAAGGCTTCCTAATTGTTCTTGTACATCTTCGTTGTACGTGGTCTGTCAACAAGGGAGGTCACACTATCATTAATGAATCATCCTGGGAAGTTACAAGCTGTAATGGCAATCTTGGATTCTTTCAAACATTCTTTCAAGCTCCCCTTTTCTTTTCCGTTGCGCAAAGACGGCGTGTCCTGCCCCCGAATTTCTCAACTAAACAGCAGTGTAATAGCATTAGTGAGCATTCTTGGGTCAGAATTTCGTTCAAAAAGGAGATATTTTCAGTGCATTGTACTGGAGTTACATATGGTATGTACGTAGCTTAGTTCAAGAAGAAAGACTTTCGAGCTGTACATCTAAAAACGATCTTTTGTCTTCCAGGATCAGCTGAGTAAATGTTACTTTTCAAATCAGTCGTTTAGTTGAATTTTATTGTTGCACAACAGCTTACATTGTAAATACGTGGTACAGTTCTCGATTTAGCCGAAAGATTAGGTCATCCATGAAACCTGTTAGTTTAATAGGGTGTTTAGTTGTCATAGATTTTTATTTTATGGTACTAAAATATGGGTTGATACACTTAACTGGTTGCAACATTCGAAATTCACATTTCTCACAGGAACACTAAATTTAATTTCAGAAGCATTATGCGGTGTCTATGGGATCAGCAGCGTTGTGCTGTTGTCATAAATGTCCTGTGTATCAGAAGAAAAGGATTACACGTTGTATGAATTTAAGTTAGAGTCAAAGAGTTTCTTTCTATGTGTTGCGAGCTATTCTGATTCGTTAACCAATAATAGGTTACGAAATCACATCGCAAGGTATCTCAAACTGTCGATGATGATGGTATTGTTGATCATGAGGTCAAATGGAAGAAACGTTTATTTCTGGGGTCCGTTTATTGTTGCAAAAATAAATGGCAGAACCACAGCTGCGTAATTTCGGAAGAGAGGAAACATTCTTTTTCGTAATGTTGTGTAAAATCAGTAGCTTATCGGACGACCCAGAACGTGACCCCGAGGGCAGTGGATAAGCCTAAGAGCCGTCAGCAGAGTCCAGAAAGGCGTAGTCAGTTCGCCATTAGAAGGCCGTCAAAGATAACGAAAAAATTAAACGCGTTCTAGGTGGCCTGCTGAGGGTTCTGTGTCAATGGAGCAAAATTAACTTTGGACAATTTGTACCCAAGAAAGCGCGACTAAATGAGTAATTATTTCGTCATCATCCATTAGTAGAACCGGGCGAGTCTGACTTTCACACACAGTTCATTAATTATTTTCAGACTTCTTTCATCTAAAGAGGCCGATGCACAACATCTTATCATAATGACTGATCTACGTACTCCAGTTACAAAATTTTCTTCTAAATACAGCAGAACACTCACGTCAGAGATGGATTCTGTAACTCGCTTATACGTAGAGATCCTAACAAGGGAATCTCCCCATCGCACCCCCCTCAGATTTAGTTATAAATTGACACAGTGGATAGGTCTTGAAAAACTGAACACAGATCAATCGAGAAAACAGGAAGAAGTTATGTGGAACTATGAAAAAATAAGCAAAATATACAAACTGAGTAGTCCATGTGCAAGATATGCAACATCAAGGACACTGTAAGCTGAGGAGCGCCGTGGCCCCGTGGTTAGAGTGAGAAACTGCGGAACGAGAGGTTCATGGTTTGAGTCCTCCCTCGAGTGAAATTTTATATTCTTTATTTTCGCAAAGTTACGATCTGACCGTTCATTCATTGACGTCTCTGTTCACTGTAATAAGTTTAGTGTCTGTGCTTTGCGACCGCACCGCAAAACCGTGCGATTAGTAGACGAAAGGACGTGCCTCTCCAATAGGAACCGAAAACATTTGATCGCAAGTTCATATGTCAACCGATTCCTCCACAAGAAAACACGTCTGATATATTCTATACGACACGGTGACGGCATGTGCGTCACATGACAGGAAAATGTTGTCGACCCACCTAACTTGCACACTTGGCGAATGGGTAAAAAGATTCTTCTACCTTGTCCAATTTAGGTTTTCTTGTGGATGTGATAATCACTCCCAAAAAAGTGATGAAAACATAAGAGTTTGTCACATAAACTGCAACAAATGAATGCAACAGTTTCACAGTCGCACAGTTTTCCCTGTGCTCTGTCAAAACATATGTTTTTTTTCGTTTTTAAATGCTTCCGTGTGTAGACCGTCAAATCCTGCATATGACCAAGCAAGTCTGAACATGTCCTGGAACTATGGGACTCAACTGCTGAGGTCATTAGTCCCCTAGAACTTAGAACTACTTAAACCCCTACTAACCTAAGGACATCACAAACATCCATGCCCGAGGCAGGATTCGAACCTGTGACTGTAGCGGTCTTGCGGTTCCAGACTGCAGCGCCTTTAACCGCACGGCCACTTCGGCCGGCAGAAAAATAGGGGTAACCTATAGGGAGAGACGGGTAATATACAATATGAACAAGAACCATGAGCGAATAATATGAGTGGAGGACCAAGAAAGAAGTGCTCGGATTAAAAAGGGTGTAAGACAGGGACGTTGTCTTTTACCACTACTGTTCAGTGTGTACATCAAAGAAGCAATGCTGCAAATAAAAGAGGTTTAGGAGTGAAATTATAATTCAAGGCGAAAAGACATCAATCATACGATTCACTGATGACATTGTTATTGTTAAAACCAGGAATAACACAATAACCTCGTCAGTCTTGTTTATTAAATCACAAATCACTTTTTAACAATTATGTTAGCCAAGCGTCTACCCAGGCTCACACTCAGAAGTAATGCAGAATTAAAGTTTGGTTATACTAATGTGCAAATGTGCATAGTGGGGTGCACGCCCCGTAATTATTCCCAAGTCCAGTGAAGTTCAGTATCTCCAAATGAAGTCGCAAGATTTCCGCCGAGCAGCCAGGTAACCTCGCGTGGTGCAGCGAGTCATCCACAAGCAGCTGGAACACGGCGTACTGCACTTCCCGACGAGAACTGTCGTTTGCGGCGGCGGCCGGGTTTATATAAGGCTTGGTAGTTAATGGAGCCGTAGGCTGGGGTCGCTGTTTTCCAGGGAAAACCAATCGCAATGTTTCCTGGCGTAGCCAATTGCTGTGTGCTGACAAACGCGCGCGCGCGCGAAGGCGGCCAGCGATGGTAGCCGCGAGCCGCCCGGAGAAGTGCGGCCAGGGATGTATTTCTCGGCCACGTAAGGGGGCGTGCGTGTGAAGACGGCCAGCGATGGAAGCAGCGGGCCGCCTAGAGAAATGCGGCCAGCGATGTATTTGGCGGCCGCGTACTGGAGCGCGTTGTTCGGTGTTTGTTGGAAGTGGTGTGTACCACAGTTATCCTGAGTGAAAGTGAAGAAGAATTACGTGATCTGCTGAATGGAATGAACAATCTAATTAGTACAGAATATGGATTGAGAGTAAATCGAAGAAAGAAGAAAGGAATGGGAAGTGGCAGAAATGAGAACAGCGAGAAACTTAACATCAGGACTGATTGTCATGAAGTGGCTGAAATTAAGGAATTCTGCTACGTAGGCAGTAAAATAACCAATGACATTCGGAGCAAGGAGGACACCAAAAGCAGACTAGCAATGGCCAAAAGGGCATTCCTGGCCAAGAGAAGTCTACTAGTATCAAACATAGGCCTTAGTTTGATGAAGAATTTTCTGAGAATGTACGTCTGGAGTAAATCGCAAAATCGGAGAGGAAAGAGGAGGCGCGTTAATGTGGGGCTGGGGAGGGTACTGATGGCGGAGGGCATGGATCACATCTCAGTGGTGCCAGTTGGGTCTATCAGTAGATGGGTTTTCACTAGGCATGGCCTGCACCTCAATAGGTATGGGAAGGGGAGGCTGGCTAAGCTTATAGGTGACAGTGTAGCGGGTGGTGGCGGTGGTGGTAGTGGTGTCATTCATGCAAAAATTCCTGTAGTAGTTGGTGTTAGAGCTGCACCTTTTTTAGACTGAAGTCAGCCGATAGGTGCCTCTAACTAAGGGCTCACCTCCGGAGGATGTACTGTTTCCAAGTAGAGAAGGAATTAGCATATTTCATCAAAATATAAGAGGTATTAGAGATAAAGTTAGTGAACTTCTAATAGATGTTAACTCTGAAATTATTGGTATATCAGAGCACCACTTAAATAATTTGATAATTCAGAGGCTTCCCTTACCAGGCTACAGATTAGCTGGCTGTTTCTCAAGGAGTTCCTTGCGGGGTGGGGGAGTGGCTTTGTACGCAAAAAACAGTATTTCATTTGAGTCCATAGACGTATCACGACACTGCACTGAACAGATATTTGAAAGCTGTGCAGCATTAGTTGAATTTAGTGAAACTAAACTTCTAATTGCTGTATTTTATAGGTCCCCAAACTCCGACCTCAGAGCGTTTTTGTTTAAGCTAGAGAGGGTTCTTGATTCACTTTGTAGGAAGTACCAGAAAGTGGTTATATGTGGTGACTTCAATATTAATTTTGTATATAATTGTGCAAGAAAGAGGATGTTGGTAGATCTCCTAAATTCATATGATCTGATGCAAACTGCGTTTTTTCCAACTTGGGTGCAGGGGAACAGTAGCACAGTCATAGACAATATTTTTATTCATTCTTCATTACTAAATGGGCATTCTGTTAATAAAAGGTTGAATGGCCTTTCAGACCATGATGCACAAATTTTAACACTAAAAGGTTTTTGTACTCAAACCAATTTAATTACATACTACTTAGGAAAGTTAATCCAACAGCAATAGAGAGTTTTTTAAAACTTGTCAAGGAACAAGAGTGGCAAGATGTTTATAGTGCCGATAATGTAGATAAACACGTTGCTTTCCATAACACATTTCTCATGCTCTATGAGAGTTTTAACACTAAAAGGTTTTTGTACTCAAACCAATTTAATTACAAACTACTTAGGAAAGTTAATCCAACAGCAATAGAGAGTTTTTTAAAACTTGTCAAGGAACAAGAGTGGCAAGATGTTTATAGTGCCGATAATGTAAATAAACACGTTGCTTTCCATAACACATTTCTCATGCTCTATGAGAGTTGCTTTCCATTAGAACATTCTAAACGGGGTACTAGCAGTAATGGACAGCCCGGCTGGCTGACTAGTGGAATAAGGATATCATGTAGAACAAAGCGGGAATTATATCAAAATGTTAGAAGCAGTCACAAAAAAATGGCTCTGAGCACTATGGGACTCAACTGCTGAGGTCATTAGTCCCCTAGAACTTAGAACTAGTTAAACCTAACCAACCTAAGGACATCACAAACATCCATGCCCGAGGCAGGATTCGAACCTGAGACCATAGCGGTCCTGCGGTTCCAGACTGCAGCGCCTTTAACCGCACGGCCACTTCGGCCGGCTAGAAGCAGTCACAATCAAGCTACAGTAGCCCATTACAAACAGTATTGTAAGGTGCTTAAAAATGTTATTAGCAATGCAAAAAGTATGTGGTATGCAAATAGAACAGCTAATTCACAGGATAAAATTAAAGCCATATGGTCAGTTGTGAAGGAAGTGTCTGGTCAGCAGCACAAGGTCGATGATATAAAGTCAGTTCGCAGTAATAATATTTCTGTTACTGATAAATCAGATATATGTACAGTATTTAACAATCATTTTCTGAGCATTGCTGGTGAATTAAATAATTTAGTTTCTACAGGAAGTGATATAAATTTCTTAGCAAATGCCTTTCCGAGATTGACGTCCGAAATACTCCTCTGTGATACAGAAAAGAGGGAAATTGAGTCAATAATTAAATCACTGAAGACTAAGGACTCTCATGGCTATGATGGAGTGTCTAGCAGAATATTAAAGTACTGTGCTGCACATGTTAGCCCTGTATTTAGCCATATTTGTAATTTTTCCTTTAGGAATGGTCTGTTTCCTGAGCGATTAAAGTACTCAGTAGTAAAGCCGCTTTATTTAAAGGGAGAAAGGGATAATGTAGATAATTTTAGACCTATCTCTATGCCATCAGTGTTTGCAAAAGTTATCGAAAAGGCTGTGTGTGTAAGGTTAACTGATCATTTTATATCACACAATCTGCTATCAAATGTACAGTTCGGCTTTAGAAGTCGTTTGACAACTGAAAATTCTATATTCTCTTTTCTCTGTGAGGTACTGGATAGGCTAAACAAAAAGTTTCAAACGACTGGCGTGTTTTTTGATTTAACAATATTGCTCCAGAAGTTGGACCATTACGGAATAAGGTGAGTAGCTCACAATTGGTTCACCTCTTACTCCAGCAACAGGCAGAAAAAGGTCATTATTCACAATGTTGATAACGGCTGTGATGTGGGATCTGAGTGGGGTACTGTCAAGTGGGGGGTGCCCCAGGGATCAGTGTTGGGGCCGCTCCTGTTTCTTATTTATATAAATAATATGCCCTCTAGTATTATGGGTATCTCTAAAATATTTCTGTTTGCTGATGACACTAGCTTGGTAGTAAAGGATGTTGTGTGCAACAGTGACTCGGTTTCAAGTGGTGCAGTACATGACCTCAGTTCATGGCTTGTAGAAAGTAAACTAACGTTAAATCACAGTAAGACTCAGTTTTTACAGTTTCTAACACACAATTAAATAAAACCTGACGTTTTAATCTCACAGAACGGGCATATAATTAGTGAAACTGAACAGTTCAAATTTCTAGGTGTTCAGATAGATAGTAAGCTGTCGTGGAAAGCCCACGTTCATGATCGTGTTCAAAGACTTAATACTGCCATTTTCACTATTCGAACGGTATCAAAAGTGAGTGATACTTCGACACGTAAATTAGTCTACTTTGCTTATTTTCATTCACTTATGTCGTATGGTATTATGTTTTGGGGTAACTCTTCCCATTCTAGAAGGATATTTTGGGCTCAGAAACGGGCGGTTCGGGAAATAAGTGGTGTGAGTTCGCGAACCTCTTGTCGACCTCTGTTCACGAGTCTGGGTATTTTGACGTTGGCCTCTCAATATGTATATTCCTTATTGTCGTTTCTTGTTACCAATATTAGTTTATTTCCAAGAATAAGCAGCTTTCACTCGGTTAATACTAGGCAGAAATCAAACCTCCATTTGGATCGGACTTCCTTAACTCTTGTGCAAAAGGGTGTGCAGTATACTGCTGCATCCATTTTCAATAAGCTGTCACTCGAATTCAAAAATCTTAGCAATAATCCACGCGCTTTCAAATCGAAACTGAAGAGTTTCCTCATGGGTCACTCCTTCTATTCTGTCGAGGAGTTCCTTGAAAAATTGAGGTGATTCTTATTGTTTTGCTGATAGCGTTTACTTAAACTTATGTACTGACTTTTTTTCAGGTGCATGAACATTTATATTTATCTGTTATTACTTTTATGTTGTGAGTTCATGTACTAACACGTTCCATGACCTTGGAGATTTGCTGCTCAATTTGGTCCTACGGAACTTGACGTGTAAATAAATAAATAAATAAATGTGGAAAACGCTGATAAGGAAAATGGACAGGATGATAGGACATATGTTAAGACATGAGGGAATGATTTCTATGTACCAGAGGGCGCTGTAGAGGTCAAAACTGTAGAGGAAGACAGAGATTGGAATATATCCAGCAAATAATTGAGGACGTAGCTTGCAAGTACTGCTCTGAGATGAAGAGGTTGGCACAGATGAGGAATTCGTGGCGGGCGCATCAAACCAGTCAGTAGACTTAAGACCTCAGAAAAAGGGCATAGTAGGTCATTGGAAACGTGTCGCCTATTCAGATGGGACGTGTTTCTTGCTACACTAGTTTGACCGTAGTGTCTTGAATCGTCATGATCCAGGATAATAGTGCTCGAAACTTGCACCGATCCATTTGGTGAAACGTTCACCTGCCCTTTCGTGGGACCTGTGACAGCAACCAAAGGCACCATGGCTTCTGTGGACAACGTGGATGTTATTGCAGACTACTTGCGTCCACCGATGTACTCCCCGACGGCGATGACGTCTTTCAGCAGGTAATTATCCGTGTATATGACCATAATCGAGGTGCAGTGGTTTGGATAGCATGACAACGAACTCACCATATGTACCAAATCTAAATACAATGAAACACATCTGAGGCAGTATCGGACGGCAGCTCTGCCCCTGCGAACCACGGGCCACCAGTTCGCGGGACTTGACTGTCTTGTGCGTAGACATTTTCTGCCCAATACCTATGAAAACTTGTCAAGGACTCGTCGAATCCGTGACACACAGAATCGCTACTATGTTGCATTCTACAGGTGAACTAACACGCCGTTAAGCAGATCGTCGTAATCTTTCGACCATTCAGTGTACATTTTGTATCTGCTACTATCACTATTGTAACGATTATAATCATTCTTTTGTTTCACCCGACTTTGGGGTACACTAAATCAATCAATTTTTAATGTTCTGTGTCTGTTTGTTAGCCTAGTATAGTTTCATTCATTATGATCCTGGTTTCCATTCTTCTTCAGAGGTCTGAATAGTTCATTTTCTTTTGATTTTGACTTGAAACTTCTTTTTCTTGTCTTTGGCAATTTTTTTGCAGTTTTATCTATGAGGATGTCTTCTGTGATTTGGAGTTCTTTTAAGTCCTTCTCAGTTTCCTTAAACCAGTTCGGTTCGTTTTTACTTTGTTGAGGAAATAGCCAAACATTCTGAGGATGTCTCAAAAAAAAAAAAAAAAAAAAAGAATCAGTTCCCCTTTTCATCATTGTATCTGAGAGTTTTTGGGTAGTTTGGTAAAGGGTTTCAATTCTGATGTGAATTAGTTCGTTGTTGTGGAATCTGGGCCCAAGAATTTTCTTTAATCCCTTCCTTTGTTTGATCTGCAGCCTTTCAGATGGGACATGGTTGGTGATGGGTTGTTATTTGGTTGCATAAAGGGAAAAGTACTTTTTGTTATATATGTTTTGCTGAGCTGGAAGGCCAGTTCAACTCTACTTCTTGTGGATTCCATCGCATTTTATTCTCGAGTGCAGTCCAGCTAATACATTCTTCAAGATATCTGAATTCATTGACGGTTTCTACTTTCTATTCTCGCACTTTAAAATGTTTTGGTGGATTTTTTTTATGTTTGTTATTATCTTGGTCTCTTCAAAGGAGATTTTGAACCTATTTTGCCGCTTGATTTTGTAGTTCGACGATGTGTTCTTTGATATTTTCCCGGGTCTCAGTTGGTAGGGCTATATCATCTGCAAAAGTTAGAGAGTTGACTTTGAGCCTGCTGGAGTGGCCGAGCGGTTCTAGGCGCTACAGTTTGGAACCGCGCGACCGCTACGGTCGCAAGTTCGAATCCTTCCTCGGGCATGGATGTGTGTGATGTCCTTAGGTTAGTTACGTTTAAGTAGTTCTATGTTCTAGGGGGCTGATGACCTCAGAAGTTAAGTCCCATAGTGCTCAGAGTTATTTGAACCTTTTCTTTTTTTTTTTTTTACTTTGATAACGTCCTCGTAATATTACAATATGGATCCTTGTGTTCCACTCTTTGACTACTTTTTATAGGGTGCAGTTAAATAGCGCTGGAGAGTTTTTATTTGAGAAGGATTGATGAGATTTCCCATGAATTTGTATTTGCTGTCTTTGTTGGTAAGGGTTTCTCTGGTTAGTTTTGTGGTTTTGTTGTCTATGTTTCATTCTTTGAGTATAGAGATGAGGGATTCCATCCAAAAGTCAATGAAAGTGGTAATATATCATTTTGCTCTTGAGTTTTGCTAGGCCATGAGATTTTTGATGTTTATGATTTGTTCTGTTTGCGAATTTCCTTTCCCGATTATTTTATTTTAATGTTTATTATTTCCTTATTATTATTATTATTGTTATTTTATTGTTACTAGCAGTAATAATGATACCGATGGAATTAATGCTATCTGTTGCGTCAGCACTATTATTCACATTGTGACTGTATACGTTAAAATCATTTTTATTTTATTAATGCTGGTTACCTGTTAAAATTATTGTAATTCGTTAAGTAACTAAAATGTAAGAAGTATTGTGTGTGTAATCACTGGGCCATGATAAGAAGGTGTCTGAAGATCCTGATCTGATCAGACTAAATAAATAAAATGTAAACACAGATTTTAATGAAGTAAGTTACATCACGAAACTCGAAATTTCTCCCGTTCGGTACTTTGCTGCAGTGTTTCGCCAGTACCTTACGATTCTCGAACTGTGAGACCCCGACCAGTTCGACCTGCTTCTCAGCTTTCGAGAAAGCGGGAAACGGCTTGTGCAGAGAGGGCTGTTTCGCGCCGGTGGTGTCGGATAAGGAGCACGTTTATGATCGTGTCGTGGTGACCTAGAGCGAGGTGTTGACCGTGACATTTAGAGCGGGGAAGATAACTGCTAGAGTTTGCAGCCATGACCACATATCCGTTTCACATCTGCTGGCTGCGTTCCGAAGTTTTCTGTGACATTTCGAATAACTTTCAGCTTTATCGCTGTATTCAGCTGGACTCCACATGATAACGTGTGGGCTGGTGTTTGGCAGTTATAGCTGGTATTTGGCAGATTCGTTCCACAGACGACATTTCTGGAAGTACCGGCCCAAGTCCTACGTGGATCTGAGATTCATGTAATGTTACAAATGTTACGCAGCATAGGTGAATCACTTACAACGTCAGAACATTACGACAAGAACAGATGTGTCTTGAAAGTTCAGGGAATGAATCGGTATCTAAATGACAACAAATGTTCAAAATACATGATCATTCACACGGAGAAGATACCCGAGAAGCGTCATTTGGTACAGAATACGCCAGGGTAAAGCCTGTGCAATTTAGCCTACTGAGTCAAGACGTTGCTCAGCATAACTTTTTATTTTAGTTATTTCCTTAGTTGGCTTCATGTTCCACAGCTAATTTTGCACGATAAATCGTAATGATATGAAACGAGTCACTTTACATTCACTCTGGATGTTAATTTGTAAATATGGCTGCATTCTGAATATTTATAAGCGTTTTTATTTTTTTAATATACAGATGCCCGTGTGGGATTGCTAGCCCCCCATCGGGCGCCTCCCCAGGTGGCGGATAGGGGAACACTCACCAGATATTGTGGGTACCGGGGAAATAAAATACCAGAGGTGGGCCAAAACTAGCGTGGCTACACAGTCATTGAGCCATAGAGAAGGCAATATTCCGAGGGCTAGACCCGCAAATACAAGGTCTCTGGTCCTCTAGATTGGGGGTTGTGCAGAGGACTACCTCCCCTCTCATGCAAAACAGAATCTGGTCAGGATACTTTACACATGCCTCGGAAACAGGACTGTCTTAATTTGAACAGAACTCGGAACAGAAAACCGGACTTAAGATTTGGAACATGGAATGTAAGAAGGTTGTTCAGGCTGGGAAGCATGCAAACTCTAGTTAGTCAACTAGAAAAATACACAATACAAATTGTAGCACTACAGCAAATGGCCAGGAACAGGGTCTGTAAGAACAAGTACAGGAAGTATTCTACATGGAGATTGTGGTAACCACCGAGAATATGTTAGTAGCACAGTGCTAAACTTGGTAAAAGAATTCAAATCCATAAATAACAGAATTTCTTACTTAACAATTGGTGGACAAAGCATAGATGTGACCTTTATTAATGCACATGCGCCTTGTGAAGACAAAGATGAACTCATGAAAGAAGAATTCTACAGTCAACTGAATCTCACATATGACTCACTGCCAAACCATAGTATCAAAATAATACTTGGGGACTTCAATGCTAAGGTAGGAAGAGAGACAACTTACAAGCCTGTCATTGGAAATGCCAGTGTACATAAAAAAAGTAATGACAATGGTAGCCGTTTGATTACATTCGCTACAGATCACAACTTATGCATATCTAGTACCATGTTCCCCCATAAAAATATTCGTAAGGGGACATGGATATCACCTGATGGCCAAACTGTGAACCAGATAGATCATGTATGTATCCAAAAACAATTTGCAAATTGCATCAGGGACACCAGATCATACAGAGGAGCAGACTGTAACACTGATCATTTCCTAGTAATAGCTAAAATGACAGTAAAATTTAAGAAAGTCACAAAGACAATGACCAAAATGGTAATCTATAATGTAAATATGTTAAAGGAGCCAGAAAGAAAGGAACAGCTTGTGACAGAACTAGCTGGGAAGATAACAAATGTGGGGCAAATGGAGTCTGGTCGCAATAACACAAATGAAGACTAGACAAAAATAAAAACTACCCTGAATGAGGCAGCCGCAAAGGTTTTGGGAAAACGGAAGAAACCTAACCGGGTATGGTTCAATCAGATATGCGAAAGAAAAATTGAGGAAAGAAGAAGAGCTAGAAAGGAGTGGTTAGAAAATATGAACAATATACAACTAAAAGAGAACTTCTCTCGAATAAGGAAAGAAACATCAGCACTTCTTAGGCAGGAAAAAAGGAAATATTTCAGTGACATACTTAACGAGGGGGAGCAGGATCTCACTCAGCACAGGACTAGACAAATCTATCAAATGGGGAAGAAATGTACTAAAAAGTATGTAAAGAAAGAACAGTTGATTAAAGATGAAAAGGGAAGGATACTAGCGAATGGAAAAGAGATAGGGCAAAGATGGGAAAAATATATCTCCCAGGTCTTAAATTGCGAAGACCCCACAGAACTTCTTCCTTTTGAGCCCCCACAAACTGTGGACACAGAAGTGACTACTTCCACTGAATATGAAACTACACAAACACTCAAAAAATTAGGAAACAACAAAGCGGCCGGGGAAGACCAAATTGTTGCAGAGCTCATAAAAGATGAAGGACTTGACCTCGTAAGAACCATGACAAGCCTCATGCGGAAGGTCTGGGAGCAAGAAAGTCTCACAGAAGATTGGAAAATGGCCATCATCTGTCCATTACTGAAAAAGAATGACCCCTGGTATGTGACAATTATAAGGGAATATCTCTGCTAGATTTCAGCTGTAAAGTACTGTCTCTATGCGGGTTTAGGCGCAACAGATCAACAATGGACCACCTATTTATCCTACGTCAAACAACGGAGAAATGCAGGGAATAGAATATAGACATGCACATGCTCTTCATTGACTTCAGAAAAGCCTATGACAGCGTACACAGGGGTACTATAATCAGGTACTGAAGTAATTTCAGTTTCCATCTAAAATAATTCGCTTGGTGGCAGTTTGTCTAGAAAAACACTGTGTAAAGTGCAGACAAGTGCCGGTCAATCAGAACATTTCGAAGTTCTAACCGGCTTCAGACAGGGAGACGCCCTCTCCCCTATACTACTCAGCCTTGTGGTAGAAAAAATAGACCGGGAATTTATGAAAACTGACCCCATTGGAATACCCTAGACAACATGTCAATGACTCGACTGGCATACGCGGATGATATAATCCTAATCAGCGGTAGTAGAGAAGAGCTCAGAACAATGGCAGGCTCGTACTGCAAGATTGCCAGTAGGGCAGGCTTGCAAGTCAGTGAAGATAAGACAGAATACATGGTCTTGAGCAAGTCAGCGAGAGACAGGGACCGGCTCACTGTGGACAGTCTCCGATTCAAAAGGTCAAATACTTTTAAATACGTAGGCAGTCTCTACAGTGATCAGAGCCATTGTGAAACTGAAATAAATGCAAGAATTTTCGGAGGCAACAGAGCATACTTTAGCCTGCAGGATGTGCTGAGTAGAAGATCCCTGTGAAGAAGTTTTAAGATCAGGCTGTACCAAAGTATGATTATGTCAGTGGTTATGTACGGTTGTGAAAGCCTCACGTTTAGGAGAACAGATGAAGAGAAACTACTTGCTGTCGAACGAAAAATCCTCCGAAAAATATATCGTTCTGTGTTAGATTCTCAAACAGGGGAATGGAGAATTAAAAAAAAACAGTAATTAAAAGAGCTTTACGCACAGCCTGACATTATAAAAAGAATAAGAAGAAGGAGGTTGACCTGGGCTGGACATGTAGCAATAATGAATGAAGGGAGGCTACCCCATGATGTGTTTCTGGGAGCTGTACCTGGAAGGAGGTACCGTGGACGACCGCGGACAAGATGGAAGGACAATATTGGCAAGGACACCGAGGATATGGGACTTGGAGCCGGCGAGTGGTGGCAACGACGGAGAAGGAGTGTGGAGCAGGCATATGGTCACTAAGGCCCAAGCCACGGAGAAGTAAGTAGGTAAGTAAGTTAATATACAGATGTGAATGTAGAGTAATGAATGTCATTTGTCTGTCTGGTATTTTCATTACGTAAAACATTGTCCTCTTTGAAGTGTAGTGGATTACTTACCACAAACTTCATGAGGGGATAAATGTGTTATGAAGCTGTTGTGTCTAGCCAAGACAGCCTAGACACAATGGGAGGAAGCCGAAATCACGCGCTTAAACTCACGCAGGCTGGCGTGAGGTCTGAAACAGGATACGTAATGAATGCTATAAAGAAAAGTACGTAGCTTCTGGAATACTTAACTTTAATCCACAATTGTAGAACATCGCTCTTGATGATACATTAATAGAATCTCAATATCAATTGAATACGGCGCCTTGCTAGGTCGTAGCAAATGTAGCTGAAGGCTATGCTAACTATCGTCTCGGCAAATGAGAGCGTAGTTGTCAGTGAACCGTTTCTTGCAAAGTCGGCTGTACAACTGGGGACGAGTGCTAGTAAGTCTCTCTAGACCTGCCGTGTGGTGGCGCTCGGTCTGCTATCACTGACAGTGGCGACACGCGGGTCCGGCGTATACTAATGGACCGCGGCCGATTTAAAGGCTACCACCTAGCAAGTGTGGTGTCTGGCGGTGACACCACAGAAGCAATACTCAGAACGCTTACTATTTAAACAGATGTCTAAAAGATGATCGCAAGATGATCGTGGGTCAGAAACGCACATATAGTGATTTTGTGAACAACGAAGACTTCCTTTCTTAAGGATGAGTTGACCCAGAACGTTACTGGGTATTACGTTAATGGATAAAAATACGATATTTGTCACTTCCCAAAGTTTGTAATAATTATAAGTGCAAATGTGTCTGAACTAAGTTGTTTCAGGAGTTCCAAAACGTGCATTTTCCGCTTTGAATCAACATGGACACCTAAGAATTTTGAAGTTTCCATGTGTTATAATTACCACTGGTGTAGTAACCCTACGTGTACAGAACTGAATATGTTATGTCTTTTTAAAGTTGAGGTTGACACTATTCGAAGAAAATAAGTTAATGATACTTTTAAGAACATTCCTTGCCATTCCTTCTGTTTCTGTATTTATGCGTTGAGTGATTACAAAACTAGTATCGTCTGAAAGGAGAACTAATTCCGCTTGTTGTATATTAGACGGAAGATCTTTTACTTATACGAGAAACAATAGTGAATCTAAAACTGAGCCTTGAAGAACCCCGTATGTTATTTCTCTCTAGTGAGAATAATGCTCCTGTGCTACGCTGATGAATTACAAAGTGCAGCTTCCTGTATTTATTTGACTGCTTAGCAGAAGAAGACACCAGAGCTGAAAAAGAGGCTTGGTCAATTTCTGGCACTCTCAATACCAGGTTCGGTGTAGATAGATAGCATTTTTGTTTCCTACTGCTATCAGGTTACCTACTCGCTGGAGACAACTATTATTCTAAGAAGTATTTACCAGTGAAGTGTCTCTGTTGGCAACGCTCAGGTCGGAGAACCTCCCACCTCCCCCTCCATTCACAGCACGTAACCCCATTCCAGTCTTTTTCGAATCTCGTCGTCGTGTTACTAATCTCATGAACTGAATCATACTGCAACGGAACTCAGTTGATTCCCAAAAGTTCCTCTTGTTCTTAGCTCCAATCCTCAGTAAAACTTGCTTGGAGTGTCCTGCAGGACAGCGGTTTTACATCTACGTCTAAAGTCTACAGTCTACGTCTACTCAGCAAGCCACCTTCTGGTGAACAGTGGAGTGTACTTCACGTACCAGAATCACGTCCATTCTCGAATGTTCGAGGCAATATCATTCTCGTAAATCTCTGTATCAACTCAAATTTATCTCACCTTCACGTCAGTGTTATTTAGCGAAATGTATAACGGGAGAAAGTAATGTGTTACCTAGCGCGTCTAGCAGCGATCTCTGAATTATAACACGAAAAACGCTTCTTTTTTTACCGCCTGCTACTGCAACTTATCGACTATTTCCGTAAAGCCTTTGCACCTAACGAGTGAACCTTCGAAGGAACGCGCTGCTCTTCTTTGGATACGGAGGCTCTAACAGGCAAGGACTGTGCGTCACGGAGAAGTTTACTGTCGAAAATCTGAGAACTTAAGGCCTCAGATATGTCTGACAAGTTATTACTTCCATAGACGTCTCGCCAAATGACCACGACGATAAAGTCAGAGCTCTTTCGAAGTTTACCGACTGTCATTCTACACAAATACCTTTCGAGAAAGGAACGTGGAAGTAGGGAAATTATAGTGAAGATACGTAAGGTACTACAAACCCCTCTTTATAACTACTAAAAACACATATTTATTTTATTGTGAGTATTTCGATTTATTCATTTATAATATCACCGGTGTATGTATTTCCCTCTAATCTGTTTACAAGTGTAAGTGTCGTCTGCACACCGATTTTTCAGATATTCCTGGGTTTCGCATTGGTTTTTTCTGGGCTAGTTCCACTTCAAACTGCGATATTAGGTATTTTATGACCTAAAATAATATTGCAACTCAAACGGTTCTTTCTGTTCTTCTAATTAAACACACGTCTGTGTTGAAAGAAGAATAAAAAAAACGAATGCACAGATAGCAAAAGTAGGCAAAGTTCGTGCCCAGCTCGCCACCAGCTACAGGGATGGTGTCTTGGAGTGAATAGGAATGGGATAAGGCTATTTTCCCAGTTTATTTCGTCTCGTATTTCGTGTTAGAGTGGATTAGACGGCGACCATTATAAAGCATGTGACATGTCATTGGTCCGTTAATTCTGTTGACCAATGAAGACAGTGCATGCGGCCACCTTTCATAAAAGACTGCTACTTGTAAGTCAACCTGCTGTATAGGCACTGTTCTGATTTCACTGAGTATTATTTTGTTTACAATGACCGTTGTAAAAAATTAGAACGAGCTCAGAAAACAACACTCGAGTGAAGACCAGCTCTACTTTATATAATATGTATATAATCCTGGATTATTGAAGGCGCTGAACTCAGTACAAAAATCTTACATGATAATCAAGATAACTTCATCCAAAGTATCTTAATAAATATGTGATTGTCTGAAAAACGTTTGAGTAATACGATACAACATATTATACAAAACGGCGTTTGTTCAGCAGAGGAAAACTTTACATCGGACATTCCACAAAGAAGACAGATGTTATATTTAACGTCCTAAATTTGCTCGGACGATTTTTCATGTAGGGTCAGTAGCTCAGTCATTGTTCGCCGACTTTGCTCTTGCCTACATGGAAGTATCACCACATGATGATTATATGGAAATGTACGCCGCGAGGTAGACGGCATTCACAGTTGCAATACGGAATGATAAATCCTCTTAAATGTGGATGTGGTGTCATCGCCAGACACCACACTTGCTAGGTGGTAGCTTTAAATCGGCCGCGGTCCATTAGTACATGTCGGACCCGCGTTTCGCCACTTTCAGTGATAGCAGACCGAGTGCCACCACACGGCAGGTCTAGAGAGACGTACTAGCACTCGCCCCAGTTGTACGGACGACGTAGCTAGCGATGCACACTGACGAAGCCTCGCTCATTTGCAGAGCAGATAGTTAGAATAGCCTTCAGCTAAGTCAATGGCTACGACCTAGCAAGGCGCCATTAGCAGTATATTGTCTGAAACTATAGAGTCTCACTTGTATCGTCAACAGCGATGTACCAAGGATGGATTAAAGTTAAGTATTCCAGAAGCTACGTACTTTTCTTTATAGCATTCATTACGTATCCTGTTTCAGACCTCACGCCATCCTGCGTGAGCTTATAGCGTGTATTTCGGTCTCCTCAAACCACACTGTGTCGGCACTTCTGTCGACACATCAGTGAACATATATGTGGAGTTTCGGAGGCTGTTAAGTAGGCGCGACAGAAGACCTCGAATGTATTTCGAGATACCCCTCTTGGATCTTAACAGATATGGCCCACAGGAATGCGTAACTGAGGTGCTCCGGAAAAGGTCAGGACGATATTTGGAAGAGAGGTAACGTTGTTAAAGCGAAGAACCCTTGGGAAAATTTGGAGATACTCTGTTCGAAAGAGAAAGTGCTACAGATCTGTAACCTCAGTCTGAAATCTCCTGTAAGCATAATGAGAAAAGGGGAAAAAAGCAGGTGTAACGACATTAATAGAGACCGATCAGAAGTTTGAGATGAAGGCGGATTGCGAAGGAACAGCCCCAACGTTCGCCGTAAGCGATTTAGAAAGATCTCGGGAGACTTAAATGTGAATAACCGAATAAGGATTCGAACCGAAAAAAAAAAAAATGGTTCAAATGGCTCTGAGCACTATGGGACTCAACTGCTGTGGTCATCAGTCCCCAAGAACTTAGAACTACTTAAACCTAACTAACCTAAGGACATCACACACACCCATGCCCGGAGCAGGATTCGAACCTGCGACCGTAGCAGCAGCGCGGCTCCGGACTGGAGCGTCTAGAACCGCACAGCCACCGCGGCCGGTTGATTCGAACCAACGTCCTTCAGAATACGAGTCCAGTGTCGTACCAGTGCACCAATTTTCTCCGTCTGAACAGAAGTCTTAGGCTTCTTGGATAAATGGAAAATGATTGCTGAGGCCAATTCTACAGTTCTGTTCCGGAGTACCATAAGTATGGGTAACAAATGTTTAAAAAACTTTAACTGGAAAAGAGGAAAATTTGTTATGGTAAAAATATGTTGGGTTAATTCATAGATCCCGTATTAGAGGCCCACCATCATCTACATCGAGGAGTCGAGACATTATAACGGTTGCCCACCGAGACATTAATTACCACGTGGTGTAATGTCCGGCAGTTGACGCAGTAGCTTTTTGAAGGTCTGATGGGTCGCGTAATGGAAAACAGAGTGAAAATTAAAAATGTTTTGTTTGCAATATCTAGTTACACCTTCTAGCTCCTGCCGCCTCCCCCCCTCCCCCCTCCCCCCCCCCCCCCCCGCCCCCTCGACATATGTCGTAGCGTGGTACGAACTTTCCAGTACTATCGTCATAGCAGGCAGTCACCTGTGCTTTCCGCCGATTCTCTTCCCTGATTTGCAACTCGTCGCTATACCAATATGTTGTCCTCATAACCAGCGTTTCATACGAGCAAAGATATGAAAGTCAGAGAGAGAGGGAGAGATAAGTCAAGGCCGTAAGGTATGTGATCGAGCACTTCCCATGGGAAATCGTACAGGAGCGTCTTTGCTGCAGCTGCCGTGTGCAGCCGAGCATTGTCACGAGGAAGTACAGTGCCTGGTGACAACGTTCCTCTTCTCTTGTTCTGAATTGCCCTTCGTAGACGATTTTCTCAAATTCCCCGATCCACTCGCTGAACATCTTTGGTTAACACTCGCTTCTACATCTGCAACTACATCCATACTCCGCAAGCAACCTGACGATGTGTGGCGGAGGGTACCTTGAGTACCTCTATCGGTTCTCCCTTCTATACCATTCTCGTATTGTTCGTGGAAAGAAAGATTGTCGGTATGCCTCTGTGTGGGCTCTAATCTCTCTGATTTTATCCTCATGGTCTCTTCGCGAAATATACGTAGGAGGGTGCAATATACTGCTTGACACCTCGGTGAAGGTATGTTCTCAAAACTCCAACAAAAGCCCGTACCGAGCTACTGAGCGTCTCTCCTGCAGAGTCTTCCACTGCAGTTTATCTATCATCTCCGTAACGCTTTTGCGATTACTAGATGATCCTGTAACGAAGCGCGCTGCTGTCCGTTGGATCTTCTCTATCTCTTCTTTTAACCGTATCCGATACGGATCCCACACTGGTGAGCAGTATTCAAGCAGTGGGCGAACAAGTGTACTGTAACCTACTTCCTTTGTTTTCGGACTGCATTTCCTTAGGATTCTTCCAATGAATCTCAGTCTGTCATCTGATTTACCGACGATTAATTTTATATGGTCATCCCATTTTAAATCACTCATAATGCCTACTCCCAGATAATTTATGGAATCAACTGCTTTCAGTTGCTGAACTGCAATATGGTAGCTATATGATAAAGGATTTTTGATTCTTTGTATTCGCAGCACATTACACGTGTCTACATTGAGATTCAATTGCCATTCCTTGCACCATACGTCACTTCGTCGCAGATCCTCCTGCATTTCAGTACAATTTTCTATTGTTACAATCTCTCGATATACTGCAGCATCATCCGCAAAAAGCCTCAGTGAACTTCTGATGTTATCCACAAGGTCATTTCTATATATCGTAAATAGCAACGGTCCTACGACACTCCCCTGCGGCACACCTGAAATTACTCTTACTTCGGAAGACTTCTCTCCATTGAGAATGACATGCTGCGTTCTGTTATCTAGGAACTCTTCAACCCAATCACACAATTGGTCTGATAGTCTATATGCTCTTACTTTGTTCATTAAACGACTGTGGGGAACTGTATCTAACGCCTTGCGGAAGTCAGGAAACACAACATTTACCTGGGAACCCGTGTCTATGGCCCTCTGAGTCTGGTGGACGAATAGCACGAGCTGGGTTTCACACGATCGTCCTTTTCGAAACTCATGCTGATTCCTACAGAGTAGATTTCTAGTCTCCAGAAAAGTCATTATACTCGAATATAATACGAGTTCCAAAATTCTACAACTGATCGACGCTATAGATGTGGGTCTATAGTTCTGCAGATCTGTTCGACGTCCCTTCTTGTACCCTTTTCCAATCCTTTGGAACGCTACGCACTTCTAGAGACGTACGGTACACCGCTGCAAGAAGGGGGGAGGGGGAGGGAGGCAAGTTCCTTCGCGTACTCTGTGTAAAATCCAAATAGTATCATGAAAGTCTGTACGTCCTGCTTCGAAGTTTCTTCACCATTGCCACAATTTGCTGTCACGCATGACATTTCCGTTACTTGGGCTGCATGTAATCAAGCGGAACCCCTCAGCATTAAGAAATCGAGCACGCACTAGCAACTTGGCAGGAGCTTGTATTGGTCTAGGCGTATTTATGTGCTCACTGTGCACTCAGGACTAAAACGGCCGACGTGACACCATCGAAAGGCGTACTGGAGGCAGTGTGCGACACATCTACGCAAAGCGTCATAGGGTTTTCACAGTGGTCTTAATTTCACCACCGATCGGGCGTTGGAAGAAAAAACTGCCCTCGTATATAAGTGGAGAGATGAATGGAGAAATCGATCTAGCGAGTATGTGGACCGTAAATGGGAAACTCCAACGACATAAGCGATTTTGATAAAAGGTTGTGTGTTACGTCCCAGCGATGATTATAATTCTGATGCAGACATATCTTTCCACTGCACATGTTTGTACGATGGACTCTATGATGTGTGTTCCCATGTTGATCCAAAGATAACGGAAATTACAACTGCAGTGGGAACGGTATCATTGAGTTTGGACTACAGATCAATGGAGACGTATCGCTTGATAAAATGAGCCAGGTCGATAGTCGTTCCCGGATATGTCGACGAAGATACCGCAGCAGCTGTGGACTGCGTGAACGTTATTGTTGACCACTTGCATCCCGCAACATCTGATATCTTTTCAGACATGGCACAATCGTGCTATAGTGATTTCAAGAGCATAATAGTGAGCTGACGTTGATGCCTTACCCACCAAATTCGCCTGGCCTGAATCCGATGACCACATACCTCAGGAAACCTAATAAATCCATGCCATGCAGAACAGCCACTGTACAACGCTTCGTAGGAGCATGTACACGATAAAATCACGTGGTCTTAACTTTTTGGCTCATCAGTGTATTTGAATTGCTTTAGATATGATATAATAACAATAAAATGAAGTTCATGACACCAGCTAATTCCAGCATATCCGTAATATAAGAAGTTTTCGTTTGAGGGTGTTGTTGCAGCACATATGCAACTTAGCACGACTACGCTGCTGGTATATGAGCACCGACATGTACGCAATGGATTAGTATGACATCCGTGTCTTTTCGACTTGCGTACGCTAAATGTAGAAACGTAAACTGTGTCGACATTTTTTTATCAAATTCGTCCAAACAGGATCAACGTGCTCGTATTCTTTCCTTTGATGCGGAACGAAAAACTTCGGTAGGCACCCATCGGAGGTTGAGTAGTATGTGTGTGGCAGCATGTCTGTCGAAAACCATTGTTGCGGAATGGCGCACCGAAGGGAGCTGTGCTGCTTCATGACAGCGCACGTCCCCATATCGTAAAGCAGAAGCTAGGACCACAAGTGGAGACACTTGAGCACACGCCCTACAATCCTGATCTTTCCCTATACAATTATTACTCCTTCCGTTCCTTGAAGAAGGCATTGAACGTCGACATATCTTCGCGGACGAGGATGTGCAGCAGGCAGTTGAGGACTTCTTCTTGCAGGAGGACAGTGTTCTACCAAGAGGGCATCGGTGGGGGGATTGCCTCAGTGCTGACGGCGATCTTCACGAGTGGTGTAACGATTTTGGGCTGTGTGGCTTTCTATGGGAAACTTTTTGTTGCCCCTCATATAATACCTTTAGGTACAATATTTCACTAAGTGCAAGTTAGATACCGCCTACAGGAAAATTAAAGAGGTCTTTGGGGCAAGACAAGCAGCTGTATTTAATATGAAGAGCTCAGGTGAGCAGTTCTAAGCAAACAAGGGACAGATGAAAGATGGGAAAGGTGTATCGAGGGTCTATGCAAAGGAGATGAACTTGAAATCAATATTATAGAAAGGGAAGTGGCCGTTGATGAAGATGAGATGAGAGATATGATACTAAGGGAAGAATTTGAGAAAGTACTCAAATGTCCAAGTTGAAACAAGGCTCATGGAATTGACAATATTCAGTCAGAACTACTGGTAGCCTTGGGAGAGCAAGCGATGTCGTTGACCAGACCCAGAGCGCTCTAGGCGCTTCAGTCTGGAACCGCGCGACCGCTACGGTCACAGGTTCGAATCCAGCCTCGGGCATGGATGTGTGTGATGTACTTAGGTTAGTTAGGTTTAAGTAGTTCTAAGTTCTAGGGGACTGATGACCTCAGCAGTTAAGTCCCATAGTGCTCAGAGCCATTTGAACCATTTGAATTTTTGACCAGACCCACTTGCGGCATAATGCCTCTCTTCCTGCTTCCGCCTCTGTCTGTGGCCTGTCTGGTGAATTTGTGTTGACAGTGTGAGTGAGCTTTAATAACTTTGTTTCTAATTTCTATACCTTACTATTCTGTGCCGCAACGTGTGTATGATGACTGCAATATACATCCACTCGAATCTGCTTCCAGCAGTGAAAATGTTGGTCTACCTCTACAGTCTCCACCCCCCTCCCTCCCGCGCCACCCCCCCCCCCCCCACACACACATACACACACACACATCTCATCTCATTACATCACCCATTTAATTACTCCTTGATGTCTCAGGATGTTTGTTTATCGATCTATCCCTTCTTACGTTCAAGCTGTGCCTTTAACATTGTTTCCCTCCGACTGGATTTTCTATCTCTTCGCTGTTTGTTCAATTTACTCATCTACGGTAATTTTCAACATTCTTCTTTAACCTCACACATAAAGACCTTCAACACTCTTTCTGTCTGGACTGTTTGCCTTTCACGTTTCACTTACATATAAACTTACTCTCCACATAAATACTTCTAGAAAAGATTTTCTGACATTTACATTTATATTAAACGTTAACGTGTTTCACTTTTATAGAAAAATTACGTCTGTGTTTTATATCCTCTTTCATTCCGCAATCGTCAGTTATTTTGTCATTAAACAGCAACACTCGTACGCTATTTCTAATACCTCATTTTCTGTTCCCATTCAGCCATATTCCATTACCCATCTTTCAAATTTGTTGACACTCATCTTGTAACTCTTTTCAACATACTACTCATTCCGTTCAATTGCTGTTTCACGTCCTTTCCTGTGCCTAACGGATTTAGGCAATACCATCGGCAAACCTTAAATTTTCATTTATTCTCAAATGTTTGTTTCCTTTGCTTTGCTGTCCACTCAGTGCACAGACTGAATAACGTGACAAGAAGGCCACAACTCTGTCTCACTATCTTGTGAGTAACTGATTCTTATATCTGCAGTGCGATAGCGTTTCGATTCCTGCGACTTTAGAAGTTCATATACCAGTCAATATAATCCGAAGATTTCTCTTAGCCTCCAAATTCTGTACATATGTGTTTTCTGGTATAATGTTGTACGGTCAGTTTTGCCTCATGTGTGTCTACATTTTTGATAGGGTGCCAATAAAGAAATAGACTCTAAAAAAAGAGAAACAAAAACAGAAAAAAGATGTCTCACCAAGGAATTATCCGATTGGGATGGTAAGTGTTACGTTCATGTGCAGACAAAATAATGATAATTGGAAAAACTGGGTGATTTATTCAAGAGAAAGAGCATCACAAGTCGAGCAAGCCCGTCACGCGATGGTCGACCTCTGGCCCTAATGGAAGCAGTTGTTCGGTTGATATTGATGGAGTTGGCGTTTGTCCTTCTGACGGATACAGTGCCAAACGCTGTCCATTTGGAGCGTTAGATCGTCAAAACGTCGAGGTGACCGGTGTGTCCTGCCCATAATGGTCCAAACTTTCTCAGTTCTGGGGAGATTCGGCTACTTTGCTGGCCACGTTAGGGTGTAACAAGTACGAAGGCAAGTAGTACAGACACTTGTTGTGTGCGGGCTGGCGTCATCTTACCGAAAGGTAAGCCCAGGATGGCTTGCCATCTAGGGCAACAAAACGGGGAATAGAATATCGTTGATGCGGCGCTGTGCTGTAGGGGTGCTGCGGATAACAATCAAAGGGGTCTTGCTGTGGAATGAAAAGGCATACCAGACCACCACACATGGTTGCCGGGCCTCATGGCGGGTGACAGTTGGTATCCAACCGCTCTCTTGGGTGTCAACAGAGACGTAATAGGGGCTCAGTTAGAAGCAGGATTCATCACTGAAGTCATATCTATTCCTGTAAATGATATTCCAGGCTGCAGAATATCTGGAACGCCCAGGTCAGCGGTGGGGTATGATCCTGAATATCGCTCGCTATACGTCCCGGCAACTAGGAGTGACAGTGAGGGATGTTGTTCCTCTTTACAGGACAATCCGTTTGGTTGTCATCCGTGGCTTCCTTACAGCACAGCGGTACGTCGACGACCTTCTTGGCCCCTTTTTGTTGTTCTTCATGGCAAATCATCCTGGGCTTACTGAGCCGTGGCGCTCGTTACTGGCGCGCCAGTCTCTTGGAAGTCCATTATCGATCCTTCGTGTTTCGTATCTTTGCTTGCCTTGTTTTTTTTCCGCATTCGCGGGGCGAGTGGCAGTTGAAGTTTGCTCGCGCTACCTGCTGAGACGCTGCGAGTTACGAGGTGGAAGCAACCACGTATATGTGGAGTTGGTTGTACGCGATCTGCCGGCTCAGGGTGGAGGATATGTGTTGGCTGCCTGCCTGTCTGCTCTCCTGATTTTGCTCGCCGTGCCTTGCGACCGCCTAGCTTGGGTTGCTGCCTGGTGTATCCTACACCAGCCATACCGGACGTCCAGCAAATGGTTCAAATGGCTCTGAGCACTATGGGACTTAACTTCTAAGGTCATCAGTCCCCTAGAACTTAGAACTACTTAAACCTAACTAACCTAAGGACATCACACACATCCATGCCCGAGGCAGGATTCGAACCTGCGACCGTAGCGGTCGTGCGGTTCCAGACTGTAGCGCCTAGAACCGCTCGGCCAATCTGGCCGGCAGGATGTCCAACAGAAGCCAACAGAAGTTAAGCAGCCTTGTGTTTCTTTAAAGAAAAGGAGCAAATGTATAAGACCTTTTCTAACCAATTTTGGTGGGCTCTTAAGTGTGGCGTTCACGTTTACACTGCCTTTGGGGAGAGCTAACACTTTTAAATTTAAATAGTTGGGGTTCCCTGTCCTTTATAATCTTTGGGGGGCTTTATTTGAATGTTCTCTTTGGGGTTCCTTCCTTGTGCTTGGTTAAATGTTTTCTTGTATAGCGGGAATTGACTCCTGGTTAAAACTCGGAGAAGGTGTTTGATGTTACTGCCGCTTCCGGCATTCGTCTTTTCAATTAAGTGTTGTCATCCCTTCGAGCGACCTGGTGTCACTCATCGTTAATTAATGCTGGTTTATGTGCACTTAATTTTGAATTGGCCATTTGAATTAATATTTTGGAGCGCAGTATAGCACTAAGGCAACCTCATTGTATACCACCTTCTGCCCCGGTCTTGTACCTTAATTTTCAGTGGCACGAGTTAGCTCCACCACCGGTTTTACTGATGTGCTCCCTTCAAAATCTTGTCTTATATAAGTTTACCCGATGTGTGTCTGGGAACACAGAGATGGGCTTTAGTGTGACTTCAGTGCTAGTCAGTTAATGGAATCTTCATTTTGGCTTGGCTTCCACTGAAGAATTTGAGTGGAGCGTAGTGTGTTTCATTTGTTATTCATTTAATTACTGTACGTTTGGTTATTTAATGGGAAGCAAGATATTTAAAGACTGTTGGTATTAACTCCCCTAGTTGCGGGGTGTTTGTAATTCGTTCCAAGTGGCCTACTACATATTCAATGGCAAGGCTGTTGATTAGTTGATTACTGTGACTACAAATTCAGACTATTTATTTGTTACCGAATTTGTTGAAGTTTCTGTGTCGTGATTCAATCACTAGCCACGTGTTTGAGCTAAATTGATATGAACCTTACATTGCCTCCTTAAAATTTGTTGCCAGCAGAAACCCTTAAGACAACTAAGTTTTATCACTGCTTATGTTAACCTTTACTGGGAGCAATATTTCATGTAGTAAAATTTTGTCTTAAAATGTGCATTTCTCTGAGGTAATAAACGAGTGATATTTAAAGACTGTTGGTATTAACTCCCCTAGTTGCGGGGTGTTTGTAATTCGTTCCAAGTGGCCTACTACATATTCAATGACAAGGCTGTTGATTAGTTGATTACTGTGACTACAAATTCAGACTATTTATTTGTTACCGAAATTGTTGAAGTTTCTGTGTCGTGATTCAATCACTAGCCACGTGTTTGAGCTAAATTGATATAAACCTTACATTGCCTCCTTAAAATTTGTTGACAGCAGAAACCCTTAAGACAACTAAGTTTTATCACTGCTTATGTTAACCTTTACTGGGAGCAATATTTCATGTAGTTAAATTTTGTCTTAAAATGTGTATTTCTCTGAGGTAATAAACGAGTGATAAAAGAAAAAAGCAAAGGGGCCTGGTCCTTCCATTGTGTCCGGTTTTTAACACGTATCACTTACATTTCAGCAAGATAATGAATGCCCGCACACGACGAGAGTTTCCACTGCCTGTCTCTGCGCTCGCCAGGCCAGACCTTGACCAGCAAGGTCGCCGGATCTCTCCCCAATTGAGAACATTTGGAGTATTATGGGCGGCGCCTTCCAACGGTCTCGGTTTTTAGACGATCTAACGAGCCAACTGGACATAATGTGGCACGATGTCCCTCAGGAGGACAACCAACACCTCTACGAAGTAGTGGCAAATCGAATAACTGCTTGCATAAGGGACAAGAGTGGGCCTTCGCGTTATTGACTTCTCAGTTCGTAAAGCTCTTCCTTTTGAATAAATCATCCAATTTTTCTGAAACTCTAATCATTTATTTGAATGCACATGCACGTCACATCTACCGATTTCCACCCCATTCGGATAATTCCTTCGTGGTGTGTCGTTTTTTTCGTTGAGTAGTAAATGACTTGTTAAATGTAACTTAAAATCGTTTCTTCTGGACAGTTCCTTCCATTCCACAGGCGACTTTTTACTTAAAAATTGTTGGAGTTTCATGAGCAAGACTGGTGAATAATATTTAGAATGAAATTTTCACTCTACAGCGGACTGTGCGCTGATATGAAACTTCCTGGCAGATTAAAACTGTGTGCCGTACCTAGACTCGAACTCGGGACTTTTGCCTTTCGCGGACAAGTGCTCTGAATGGCTCTAAGTGGTAAATAATATGTTGATCAACTTTAAATTTAGGACAGAACGCTAGTTAGGAACTTGTAAAAATCCAGCATGTAGGCATCCACTGAAACTAATCATGTTAACGTAACCATAGAAAACATCTATCGAACATGTAACTAATTAATTGGTCCTGCTGTACCTCGGATTCTGGCTGTGTTCCCATGCTTCCGTTGATAGTTACTGTTAGTAATTTACAACTATGAATTGTTATAGTTGGTATTATCTTATTGTGATTATTATAGTGTTCTTCAGGTCTAAGAGTATTTCGCATATCCGAAATGCCCTGTACACCATATGAAACTGGTATGTCATGCAAATGCTGTATTAATTCTTACTTAACATATTTTTTTCTCTTCTAAGAATAGAGAATACCACATTACAGTTCAGACAGTAAAGACTCTCCATCGGATTTCTATGTCGTCTGCTGCGTACCAGTATTCTTCATCCACTGATAATACAAACATAAAAAAAAAGATTTTCATCACCACGGTTGCGAGAGTTCCGGAACCTGATAAGAAAATTGCAACAGAGATCAACATAAACATCATTTCCACTCTTTTTATTGCTCATGAAAACCACACATTGCATGTTGTACCACCATACAGCGAGACCTTGAGAGGTGGTGGTCCAGATTGCTGTACACACCGGTACCCTAACACAAGGTAGCACGTCCTCTTGCAGTGATACATGCTTATAATCGTTGTGGCATACTATCCACAAATTCATCAAGGCACTGTTGGTACAGATTGTCCAACTCCTCAACGGCGATTCGGCGTAGGTCCCTCAGAATTGTTGATGGGTCACGCCGTCCATAAACAGCCCTTTTCAGTCTGTCCCAGGCATGTTCGATAGGGTTAATGTCTGGAGAACATGCTGGCCACTCTAGTCGAGCGATGGTGTTATCCTGAAGGAAGTCATTCACAAGATGTGAACAATGGGAGTGCGAATTGTCGTCCATGAAGACGAATGCCTCGCCAGTATGCTGTCGATGTGGTTTCACTATCGGCCGGAGGATGGCATTCACGTATCGTACAGCCGTTACGGTGCCATGACCACCAGCGGCGTACGTCGGCCCACATAATGCCACCCCAAAACAACAGGGAACCACCACCTTTCTGCACTCGCTGGACAGTGTGTCTAAGGCATTCACCCTGACCCGACGATTGTCTGGTGGAAGGTATATGTGACACTCATCAGTGAAGAGAACGTGATGTCAATCCTGAGCGGTCCATTCGGCATGTTGTAGAGCCCATCTGTACCGCACTGCATGCTGTCATGGCTGCAAAGATGGACATCGACATCGACGTCGGGAGTGTAGTTGCGCATCATGCAGCCTATTGTGCACAGTAACACGACGTCCTGTGGCAGCACGAATGGCATTATTCAACATGGTGGCGTTGCTGTCGGGGTCCCTCGGAGCCATAATCCGTAGGTAGCAGTCATCCACTGCAGAAGTAGCCCTTGGGCGGCTTGAGCGAGGCATGTTATCGACAGTTCCTGTCACTCTGTGTTTCCTCCATGTCCGAACAACATCTCTTTGGTTCACTCCGAGACGCCTGGACACTTGTTGAGAGCCCATTCTGGCACAAGTTACAATACGGACATGATCAAACCGCGGTATTGACTGTCTAGGCATGGTTGAACTACAGACAGCTCGAGCCGTGTACCTCCTTCCTGGTGGAATGACTGGAACTGATCGGCTGTCGGACCCCCTAATAGGCGCTGTTCATGCATGGTTGTTTACATCTTTGGGTGGGTTTAGTGACATCTCTGAACAGTCAAAGGGACTATGTCTGTGATACAGTATCCACAGTCAACGTCTATCTTCAGCAGCTCTGGGAACCGGGATGATGCAAAACTTTTTTTGATGTGTGTATTGTTTTCCATTTTCGTTTTACGGGCTCTGTTGTACAGTGTGAGATGGGAAAGGCAATAGGATATACAAAGCAGGGACGACGACTTTGATTAACTTGTGACAGAGCTGTCGTCGATAGCATTTATTGAGTCGCCACTGAGGGTGCACGATTTTTATACACCGTTCAAAAATATTAGATCGCATTTTTCTCTCGTGAATCTATCTTCACGTGTCCAACATCCCAAAACGCTTGTCCGGTTCCAGCGCATAGTAAACGATACAATATATCCTTCCCATTAAGGGGGGGGGGGGGGGGTAGGACGTCAAACGGGCCGACTTGGAGCAGGACAGGCACCACAGGACATTTTAATTTCCACTGTCTATACTTTTACAAGTAAATTCATAAAACTTTGTCAGCATGACCAGGAAGGATTCAGGATTTACACTCGTAGCAGCGGAAGTTCAAAAACATAACAAAATAATTTTTTTTACATGTGAAATTTCATCGTTTTTTCACTTACTATTGGCTGCATTTGTTGCTATAGGTACACTTTTCTTCATAAGTAATCTTGCACAGCATACAAACCATACTTACACGTGCCTGAAACTCTAGAATCTATTTAATTTATGAGAAAATGAATGAGCTGTTACGTTTTAAACATTATGTTTAGAAAAAAATTAAATTTTGTAGTTAATATTCTCAATTTTTAGCACTGTTTTTAATAGATTTGGAAAATCCTAGAGTTTCATACACCTGTAAGTATGGTTTGTATGCTGTGCAAAATTCATCATAGAATCTCTCTTACTTGTGAAGGAAATTGTACCTATAACAACAAATGAAGCCAACAGTAAGCGAAAAACTGATAAAATTTCATATGTAAAAAAAATTATTTTGTTATGTTTTTGAACTTCCACTGCTATGAGTGTGAATTCCGAATCCTTCCTGGTCATGCTGACAAAGTTTTATGAATTTATTTGTAAATGTATAGACAGTAGAAAATAAAATGTCCTGTGGTGCCTCTCCTGCTCCAAGTCGGCCCGTTTGACGTCCTACCCCCTATTAAAGTGATTTACATCTCCATAAAATCCAGGACATTGAGTTCATTAGCTTTTAATCTTCAATAACTGTTTGCTGATGTTACGAACATTTTGCTTTAAAATGAACAACCATATCCGATACACTGTTCTCAACTCCATAATTTCCTAATATACAGTTACGAATTTCGCTGGTAGATCCACGAGAGAAGGGAAAAAAGCAGTGACAATATGTGGCAGTCGCTCTGAGAGACGATGGTCTTCGGCCCGTTCCACCTTGTGATCGTGTTCTCGACAGCGTTGACCGTCCTTAAAAACGTGACACATTTTCTCCGTGACCAGCCCTTACATGAGACGAGATATATGCAGTTTCTGCAAACACATAAGATACATTTAGAGGATATTCCAAGAAGAATATACGCATTACAACTTATTTTGTTGTCAAAACTATCGATATCTGCGCCAAGATTAGGTTCTTAGATGAACGAAAACATTGTCTCGTTCACATTCATTGTCGGTAGATGTTCGTTGTCTTCTCTTTGCTTCGTTACCGTCAAATGTTGCAAAATAACTATCCCGCAGCAGAAATCACTCTGTGTTCTCGAGTCTGCGAAGTGCAGTTCCCTGATTTAAGTGCAAAGACTTTTCAGATTGAGGTACGAAACTGATCCTCCAAATGGATGAATCATTTGAATGGAATCGACAGTTTGTAGACAGAGAGTGTGTATGTAAAGGCAAGAGCCTGGCCGCCCTCGTGCTTTCGAAAAAATGTCGCACGAATTCACGCACCTTCCAACGCAGTCTTACAAACTCGTCATGCCAGTCGGGAGTAACAACGGCCTACAACAGCAATTTGGTGTGTTTTGAGACGTCGGTTGGTTCGCACAAAATACAGATGTTACCGGCTCTACGTCATGACGAGAAAGGCACACGTGTGGCGTCTTCTGAGGAGCTCCAGGATGCTACTGAGAATGTTAACACTTTGCACAGCGCGTCGTGTTCGGTGACGAAGGGACTTTACACCTTAGTGGGGAATGAGACTAACACACTGTTCTAATCTGAGGCACATATGCACCTACTGAACACATAAGAGATTTGCCAAAGTCAATTCGTTTTATGTTATATTGCACTCATTTGTTTATGGCCCATTCTTCTTCGTGGAAACTCGGTCAAGGGAGAGCAGTATCTTGCTGTGTTACAAAACTGCTTGTTTCCGAGGCTGAACGAGAACAACATGATTTTTCAACAAGACGTGGGCATCTACTGACTGGAGTCGCCAAGGACGAGAATATTCGAACGAAAGCCCACCGAGCTGTTGGACTGCTCGTCGTACAGCCGGCGTTGTAGAACTTCTCAGCTGGCATCCGCGGTCAGTGAACCCCTGTGACTTCTTCCTGTGGGGTTTCATTAGGAAGAACATTTACGCACGAACAGTAGCACGGAATCTAAAAGAACTGAATGACTGCTTCTGCACTACCACAATATCACTGACGATGAACATGTTCGCACGAATGTGGGAGGAATTCAAGTATCGATTTGATATCACTCGCGTCGTTGGTGGAGGACATATTGTATGTCTACAATCTGAACTTGAGGGGTTCGTGAATATGTGTCCCAAGTTCCATAGTGGTATGTCTTACTGTTTAATAAATAGACTCATAGTCATTCTTCCAACACTTTTTCTCGGTTCACCACTGAGTCCGACGCATCTAGGATGAGATAATAAACACCTCATCTTTTGAACATAATCCTACTTCTCCAGCACAACTGCAGCTTTTCCGTTGTCAGCAGCTAAGATAACAACATCAGGGTCCACCAGCAGTGAATTCGAAGCAGTACTGTCACCTTCTGTAGTAGTGCTATTGTGCGAACGTGCCCTACTCAACACAAACGGGCTTCTCTTCTCACCTCGTCGACTGGGTCTGGAGGTGATTAAAAGCAGTATCTTTGACAGAAATAATAGAATCAACGACTGTCGAACGCTTGGGCGTCGGCGTAAAATTGCAACTTTTCCCTAACACGGATAAAAGAGCGTCGCCCGAAAATTTCTCCGGGCGGCTGATTACAGAATGTGTGATGCAATATCATACTCCGTGCCATGCAACTTAGCTGAATGCTGGACAGAGGCAGAACGAAATTCCTAGTTAGATTGCGACCAAGAAGCATCCTCTAGCCAATCCCAAGAAAATGCAGAAACACACGCGAAATACGTATATTCTTTTTGCAACACCCTGTGTATATATTTTTTTTGGGGGGGAGGGGGATTTGAGGTACGCCAGTTACGCAAAACACCGTTTTTCTCAGTACCCAGACATGTTTCGGCACCACTTTGCCATCATCAGTGGGTTTTAGTTTTTATTTATTCTTTATATTCGGTGAGCATGAATTTTCTGGACCACTTTTGTGTTAATTATTACAGGTAGCTTGTCATGTTTTCGTGTGGAAAGCACTTCCATTCTCCGCATCATGCTGAGATGTTGTGATGCATACGTAGCTATAACAAGTATCTTCCACAAATAAGGAAGGAAAGGGCACACAGTGTTCTGGTGTAGTGAAAAGCGATTTGCTACGTTATTTGTGAAAAATAGTTGTTATAGCTAAGTATGCATCACATCATCTCAGCATGATGCGGAGAATGGAAGTGCTTGCCACACGAAAACATGACAAGCTACCTGTAATAATTAACACAAAAGTGAAACTTCATGGCAGATTACAACCTTTGCCTTTCGCGGGGAAGTGCTCTACCAACTGAGCTACCCAAGCACGACTCACGACACGTCCTCACAGCTTCACTTCTGCCAGTACCTCGTCTCCTACCTTCCAAACTTTACAGAAGCTCTCCTGCGAACCTTGCAGAAGTAGCACTCCTGAAAGAAAGGATATTGCGGAGACATGGCTTAGCCACAACCTGGGGGATGTTTCTAGAATGAAATTTCCACTCTACAGCGGAGTGTGCGCTGATATGAAACTTACTATCAGATTAAAACTGTGTGCCGGACCGAGATTCGAACTCCGGACCTTTGCCTTTCGCGGGCAAGTGCTCTACCAACTGAGCTAGTAACACAAAAGTGGTACAGAAATAATTCATGCTCAGCAAATGTAAAGAATAAATAAAAACGAAAACCCACTGATGATGGCACAGTGGTGCCGAAACATGTTTGGGTACTGACAAGGGAACCTCCCCATCGCACGCCCCTCAGATTTAGTTATAAGTTGGCACAGTGGATAGGCCTTGAAAAACTGAACACAGATCAATTGACAAAACAGGAAGAAGTTGTGTGGAACTGTGAAAAATAAGCAAAATATACAAACTAAGTAGTTCATGGAAAGATATGCAATATCAAGGACACTGGGAACGTAGGATCGTCGTGGTCTCATGGTAACGTGAGCACCTCCGGAACGAAAGATCCCTGGTTCAAATCTTCCATCGTCTAAAAAGTTTAATTTTTTATTTTCAGTTTATGTGACAAACTCTTATGTTTTCATTACTTTTTTGGAGTGATTATCACATCCACAAGAAAACCTAAATCGGGCAAGGTAGAAGAATCTTTTTACCCATTCGCCAAGTGTACAAGTTAGGTGGGTCGACAACATATTCCTGCCATGTGACGCACATGCTGTCACCAGTGTCGTATAGAGTACATCAGATGTGTTTTTCTGTGGAGGAATCGGTTGACCTATGAACTTGCGATCAAATGTTTTCGGTTCCCATTAGAGAGGCACGTCCTTTCGTCTACTAATTGCACGGTTTTGCGATGCGGTCGCAAAACACAGACACTAAACTTATTACAGTGAACAGAGACGTCAATGAACGAACGGACAGATAATAACTATGCAAAAATAAAGAAAGTAAAAATTTCACTCGAGGGAAGACTTGAACCAAGGACCTCTCGTTCTGCAGCTGCTCATGCTACCACGGGACCAGGGCGCTCGTGAGCTCCCGTTCTCCATGATGTTGCCTATCTTGGACATGGACTACTCAGTTTGTATATTTTGCTTATTTTTTCACAGTTCCACACAACTTCTTCCTGTTTTGTCAATTGATCTGTGTTCAGTTTATCAAGGCCTATCCACTGTAACAACTTATAACTAAATCTGAGGGGGGTGCGATGGGGAGGTTCCCTTGTGAGAAAAACGGTGTTTTGCGTAACTGGCGGAACTCAAATCCCAAAAAATTTTGACTGCAAACACGGCCAATACAAGTAGCTGCAAATCAAAAGATGGATCCTGTGTATAATTCAGTACGAATTAAAAACTGCAATAAAATGTGTCGAACGTGCATTACGTAGGTTGCTGCAAAAAGTGAGTGTCGTAAATAAGTTTCTGACACTACATGCGGTCCCTTCTCCAGAGGATCTATTCCACTATTAGCGGGTAGATGTTTCAGATCAGTTGGGAATGCACAGTGGATCTCTCGATACCTGGCCCTGGCGCCAGCTGGCGGCGCTGCCCGCGCCAGTGCAACTGGAGCAGCCCGCTACCTGTCGCGCTCTGTCCCTGCGCTCGTCTGTGTGTGTGTGTGTGTGTGTTTGTGTGTATGTGTGTGTGCGTGGTCCAAGGCGGCCCCAGTGCGTGCCGGTCATTACCAAATTTGGTCTCGCGGCCGCGCTCCGGTGCACGGAAGCCGAGATGATCTCAGCAAATAAAAAGCGGCGCCTGTAATGCGGCAGGGCCGAGGCTGGGCCAGCAGAGCCCAGCGCGTCCTCTGCGGCCGGCGATGGCCCGCCGCTCGTTTACGGCTTATTAATCGCTGCCAGGCAACAGGTTTGTGTGGCCGCACCCAGCCAGCAGCCGGCAGCAGAGGCCTCTGCAAATGGGGCGACGGACACCGGCCGCGGCGGGCTGCTCGCCCTACTGGGACGACAGGCAGGCAGGCAGTCGCGAGTCACCTCAAGTTCGCCATGGAGCCGACCATCTGTGCTCCTTACAACGGGAGGCTGAAACACGACAACACAGTGTCTAATAATTTTTTCGCATGGTTAATTCTGTAGCCGCAGCGTAGTTGTGATTTCTGTCATATGTAATAACACGAATTCTTTACAGACGAATGGAAAAACTGGTAGAAGCCAACCTCGGGGAAGATCAGTTTGGATTCCCTAGAAATATTGGAACACGTGAGGCAATACTGACCCTACGACTTATCTTAGAAAATAGATTAAGCAACGGCAAACCTACGTTACTAGCATTTGTAGAATTAGAGAAAGCTTCTGACAAAGTTGACTGGAATACTCTCTTTCAAATTCTGATGGTGGCAGGGGTAAAATACAGGGAGTGAAAGGTTATTTACAATTTGTACAGAAACCAGATGGCAATTGTAAGAGTCGAGAGGTATGAAAGGGAAGCAGCGGTTGGGAAGGGAGTGAGACAGGGTTGTAGCCTCTCCCCGATGTTATTCAATCTGTATATTGAGCAAGCAGTAAAGGAAACAAAAGAAAAATTCGATGTAGGAGAAGAAATAAAAACTTTGAGGCTCGCTGATGACATTGTAATTCTGTCAGAGACAGTAAAGGACCTGGAAGAGCAGCTGAACGGAATAGACAGCGTCTTGAAAGGAGGATGTAAGATGAACGTAAACAAAAGCAAAACGAGGATAATGGAATGTAGTCGAATTGGTTCAAATGGCTCTGAGCACTATGGGACTTAAACCTAACTAACCTAAGGACATCACACACTTCTATGCCCGAGGCAGGATTCGAACCTGCGACCGTAGCGTGTAGTCGAATTAAATCGGGTGATGCTGAGGGTATTAGATTAGGAAATGAGACTGATGATGGTCGAAGTAGAGAGGATATAAAATGTAGACTGGCAATGGCAAGCAAAACGTTTCTGAAGAAGAGAAATTTGTTAACAGCGAGTATAGATTTAAGTGTCAGGAAGTCTTTTCTGAAAGTATTTGTATGGAGTGTAGTCATGTATGGAAGTGAAACGTGGGCGATAAATAGTTTAGACAAGAAGAGAAAAGAAGCTTTCGAAATGCTACAGGAGAATGCTGAAGATGAGATGGGTAGATCATATAACTAATGAGGAGGTATTGCATAGAATTGGGGAGAAGAGAAATTTGTGGTACAACTTGACTAGAGGAAGGAATCGGTTGGTAGGACATATTCTGAGGCATCAAGGGATCACCAATTTAGTATTTACGCGGAGAGTAAAAACCGTAGAGGGAGCCCAAGAGATGAATACACCAAACAGATTCAGAAGGATGTAGGTTGCAGTGGGTATTGGGAGATGAAGAAGCTTGCACAGGATAGAGTAGCATGGAGAGCGGCATCAAACCAGTTTCTGGACTGAAGACAAATACAACAACAACATGTACCTTTTACGAGGGGTATCCAAAAAAGACTGGAATTACATTGCCGTGGGCGGAGCTTGCCTACTACGCATCTCTGCCACTAGCCGTGTGTTGCGCAAATCATTGTCAGTTGAGTGCCGGTTGTCTTGTGGACCTGGCGTGTTATGTTCATCTGCAGAGGTTGCTTTTTCTAGCGCTGTTTTGTTCTTGTTTCGTTTCTTATCACGCCAAGTTTAACTGAACAACGTGCAGCTGTGAAATTTTGTCTTCTGTTCGCCAAAAATGCTGCTGAAACTGTTGAAATGTTGAAAACATCTTACCAAGATGACTCTATGGGAAAAACTCAGGTGTATGAGTGGTATACTCGACTGTGGCTGTGGGGCTACCCGGGAAGCACTATCCCGTTTGATAGATGCCCTGACGTCATCGTTGGCGTGGTTGTCCGTTGACCGGAATGCGACCTTCCGTGCAGAACACTACCGCACGGACATCTGTTGACAACTTAAATCGTGAATTAGACACAGAACGGGCAAATAGCGGTTTGTTGCTCTAATTTTGGACACCAGTGTATCTGTAAATAACAGATTTCAGCTATCAGTCGTCGTTTTGAAATTTTTATTGGCAGATCTAGGTTTCAGCTAGAAACTAGCCATTCTTAATGCACTATAATTTTTGATCAATGCATCTAATGCCTGTTCGTCCGGCTTCATTCACAGTTCAATGAAATGTGGATGAAGCCCGACCAACAGGCCTTACATGCATTGATAAAAAATGATAGTGCATTGAGAATGGCTAGTTTCTAACTGAAATCTAGATCTAGATCTGACAATAAAAAAAATTCAAAAGGACGACTAATAGCTGAAATCTGTTATTTACAATATAACAATCGCTGCGTGCAACAGCCTCTGAATGGAGGGTAACGTGACCAGTGTATTTAACTATACTATGATTGCCCATTAACTATGCACCTCGCTACGGTCGCAGGTTCGAATCCTGCCTCGGGCATGGATGTGTGTGATGTTGTTAGGTTAGTTAGGTTTAAGTAGTTCTAAGTTCTAGGGGACTGATGACCTCAGAAGTTGAGTCCCATAGTGCTCAGAGCCATTTGAACCATTTGAACTATGCAGCAGATACATGCTCTAATTGTATACATGTCTCACCGTGCCAACTAACTAGACAGCAGTGGTACTGGAGTTACCGCGTTGGTATGATGAACATTCTACATCTACATCTACATCTACATTGATACTCCGCAAGCCACCCAACGGTGTGTGGCGGAGGGCACTTTACGTGCCACTGTCATTACCTCCCTTTCCTGTTCCAGTCGCGTATGGTTCGCGGGAAGAACGACTGTCTGAAAGCCTCCGTGCGCGCTCTAATCTCTCTAATTTTACATTCGTGATCTCCTCGGGAGGTATAAGTAGGGGGAAGCAATATATTCGATACCTCATCCAGAAACGCACCCTCTCGAAACCTGGCGAGCAATCTACACCGCGATGCAGAGCGCCTCTCTTGCAGAGTCTGCCACTTGAGTTTATTAAACTCCGTAACGCTTTCACGGTTACCAAATAACCCTGTGACGAAACGCGCCGCTCTTCTTTGGATCTTCTCTATCTCCTCCGTCAGACCGATCTGGTACGGATCCCACACTGATGAGCAATACTCAAGTATAGGTCGAACGAGTGTTTTGTAAGCCACCTCCTTTGTTGATGGACTACATTTTCTAAGGACTCTCCCAATGAATCTCAACCTGGTACCCGCCTTACCAACAATTAATTTTATATGATCATTCCACTTCAAATCGTTCCGCACGCATACTCCCAGATATTTTACAGAAGTAAGTGCTACCAGTGTTTGTTCCGCTATCATATAATCATACGATAAAGGATCCTTCTTTCTATGTATTCGCAATACATTACATTTGTCTATGTTAAGGGTCAGTTGCCACTCCCTGCACCAAGTGCCTATCCGCTGCAGATCTTCCTGCATTTCGCTACAATTTTCTAATGCTGCAACTTCTCTGTATACTACAGCATCATCCGCGAAAAGCCGCATGGAACTTCCGACACTATATACTAAGTCATTTATATATATTGTGAAAAGCAATGGTCCCATAACACTCCCCTGTGGCACGCCAGAGGTTACTTTAACGTCTGTAGACGTCTCTCCATTGATAACAACATGCTGTGTTCTGTTTGCTAAAAACTCTTCAATCCAGCCACACAGCTGGTCTGATATTCCGTAGGCTCTTACTTTGTTTATCAGGCGACAGTGCGGAACTGTATCGAACGCCTTCCGGAAGTCAAGAAAAATAGCATCTACCTGGGAGCCTGTATCTAATATTTTCTGGGTCTCATGAACAAATAAAGCGAGTTGGGTCTCACATGATCGCTGTTTCCGGAATCCATGTTGATTCCTACATAGTAGATTCTGGGTTTCCAGAAATGACATGATACGCGAGCAAAAAACATGTTCTAAAATTCTACAAGAGATCGACGTAAGAGATATAGGTCTATAGTTTTGCGCATCTGCTCGACGACCCTTCTTGAAGACTGGGACTATCTGTGCTCTTTTCCAATCATTTGGAACTCTCCGTTCCTCTAGAGACTTGCGGTACACGGCTGTTAGAAGGGGGGCAAGTTCTTTCGCGTACTCTGTGTAGAATCGAATTGGTATCCCGTCAGGTCCAGTGGACTTTCCTCTGTTGAGTGATTCCAGTTGCTTTTCTATTCCTTGGACACTTATTTCGATGTCAGCCATTTTTTCGTTTGTGCGAGGATTTAGAGAAGGAACTGCAGTGCGGTCTTCCTCTGTGAAACAGCTTTGGAAAAAGGTGTTTAGTATTTCAGCTTTACGCGTGTCATCCTCTGTTTCAATGCCATCATCATCCCGTAGTGTCTGGATATGCTGTTTCGAGCCACTTACTGATTTAACGTAAGACCAGAACTTCCTAGGATTTTCTGTCAAGTCGGTACATAGAATTTTACTTTCGAATTCAATGAACGCTTCACGCATAGCCCTCCTTACGCTAACTTTGACATCGTTTAGCTTCTGTTTGTCTGAGAGGTTTTGGCTGCGTTTAAACTTGGAGTGGAGCTCTCTTTGCTTTCGCAGTAGTTTCCTAACATTGTTGTTGTACCACGGTGGGTTTTTCCCGTCCCTCACAGTTTTACTCGGCACGTACCTGTCTAAAACGCATTTTACGATTGCCTTGAACTTTTTCCATAAACACTCAACATTGTCAGTGTCGGAACAGAAATTTTCGTTTTGATCTGTTAGGTAGTCTGAAATCTGCCTTCTATTACTCTTGCTAAACAGATAAACCTTCCTCCCTTTTTTTATATTCATATTAACTTCCATATTCAGGGATGCTGCAACGGCCTTATGATCACTGATTCCCTGTTCTGTACATACAGAGTCGAAAAGTTCGGGTCTGTTTGTTATCAGTAGGTCCAATATGTTATCTCCACGAGTCGGTTCTCTGTTTAATTGCTCGAGGTAATTTTCGGATAGTGCACTCAGTATAATGTCACTCGATGCTCTGTCCCTACCACCCGTCCTAAACATTGCCTAAAACAGCTGTGCAAGTCAGAGTCCGTACTGTGCCACGGGACGTAAACCGAGTGGACAGTCACTAACGGCTCGTGTCTTAACTGCAATCACGTCACAGCTTTTTCCATTTCACCAGATGTCCAAAAAAGGCACGGTTCGAAGATGCAGTCGCGCCAGCTGGCGTTAACTGTGTCTGAAACGAGGCGCGTCTAATCTGAAATGTCTCCCCGAATTTCCTCGCCCGGATACGTTTCGAATGGCAGCCGCGTAAAAGGCATCGCCCGGAGAGACGGGCGGCGCGGAACTCCAAACGCTAATGATCGCTTCTGCAGCGGACGTGTCGGCCTCTGGCCGGCTGCGGCACTATTACCCGCTTCTCGGCAGGAAATTAGTGCCGAGGGAACCTCGGCTGTAATTACACTCGCGGCCGACGCCGGGCGACGAACCGGCGGCGCCTCGCTGTCGTTACTACGCCGAAAAGGAGAGAGGGGGGGAAAAAAGACAAAGAGGAGACGCGCCGGTGACACGTCATGGCCTTACATGGCGGCGGAACGCATCGCCAGAGGCGACGAAGCGACGAGGAGATGTGAAGGCTGACAGGTGCGCCTTTAACCCCGGCCGTAGTTCTGACTGGGGCCACGGGTCGCGTCGCAAACAGCCATTGTCTCAATCCCGGGCCGTTTCGTTCTCTCTACGCCCGGTCATTAAGCGAAGCGGAGAACCGGCAAAACTGAGAAGCCTTGTCACCGCGACCGCCCCTGAACACCTGCTGTTCATCTACAGCGTGGCCGAAATACGAGGTGCATTCAAATTCTAAGGCCTCCGATTTTTTTTCTCTGGACTGGAAAGAGATAGAAACATGCGCATTGTTTTAAAATGAGGCCGTGTTCATTGTCAATACGTCCCAGAGATGGCAGCACCGTACGGCAGATGGAATTTTACCGCCAGCGGCGAGAATGAGAACTGTTTTAAATACGTAAAATGGCGACTTTTTCCTTACTTGAACAGGGTGCAATCATTCGTTTTCTGAATTTGCGTGGTGTGAAACCAATTGAAATTCATCGACAGTTGAAGGAGACATGTGGTGACGGAGTTATGGATGTGTCTAAAGTGCGTTCGTGGGTGCGACAGTTTAATGAAGGCAGAACATCATGTGACAACAAACCAAAACAACCTCGGGCTCGCACAAGCCGGTCTGATGACATGATCGAGAAAGTGGAGAGAATTGTTTTGGGGGATCGCCGAATGACTGTTGAACAAATCACCTCCAGAGTTGGCATTTCTGTGGGTTCTGTGCACGCAATCCTGCATGACGACCTGAAAATGCGAAAAGTGTCATCCAGATGGGTGCCACGAACATGCCCGTGTGGCATTTTGACAAGCAATGTTGACGCCCAACGACAGCACGAATGGGACTTTCTTCTCGTTGGTTGTGAGAATGGATGAGATGTGGATGCCATTTTTCAATCCAGAAACAAAGCGCCAGTCAGCTCAATGGAAGCACACAGATTCACCGCCACCAAAAAAATTTCGGGTAACCGCCAGTGCTGAAAAAATGATGGTGTCCATGTTCTGGGACAGCGACGGCGTAATCCCTACCCATTGCGTTCCAAAGGGCACTAAGGTAACAGGTGCATCCTACGAAAATGTTTTGAAGAACAAATTCCTTCCTGCACTGCAACAAAAACCTCCGGGAAGGGCTGCGCGTGTGCTGTTTCACCAAGACAACGCACCCGCACATCGAGCTAACGTTACGCAACAGTTTCTTCGTGATAACAACTTTGAAGTGATTCCTCATGCTCCCTACTCACCTGACCTGGCTCCTAGTGACTTTTAGCTTTTTACAGCAATGAAAAACACTCTCCGTGGCCTCACATTCACCAGCCATGCTGCTATTGCCTCAGCGATTTTCCAGTGGTTAAAACAGACTCCTAAAGAAGCCTTCGCCGCTGCCATGGAATCATGGCGTCAGCGTTGTCAAAAATTACATCTGCAGGGTGATTACGTCGAGAAGTAACGCCACTTTCATCGATTTCGGGTGAGTAGTTAATTAGAAAAAAATCGGAGGCCTTAGAACTTGAATGCATCTCATAAACCCAGCCTGGAAAATGTTTCATGAGCTTTACGTGCTGGCATAAGCTCTCGCCAGCACAGCGGTCGGCAGATATGTATCGCGAAGATCGATAGTGGGCGCTGCACCGAGGGCGCCTATCCGGAGAGAGGCCAAAGACACACCAACAAGCAACATGCAGCCAACGCCCTATCGGCAGCAAGTATTTAGAGCGCCGATGCTGGGTGTAGGGCCTCAGTCACCAGCTCAGGTGCTAACTTGCACTCCACTTTGGCGTCTATCATTCATTTGCAGTGGTTTTAGGCTATGACAATACATATAGTGTTGTGTACATACACTCCTGGAAATTGAAATAAGAACACCGTGAATTCATTGTCCCAGGAAGGGGAAACTTTATTGACACATTCCTGGGGTCAGATACATCACATGATCACACTGACAGAACCACAGGCACATAGACACAGGCAACAGAGCATGCACAATGTCGGCACTAGTACAGTGTATATCCGCCTTTCGCAGCAATGCAGGCTGCTATTCTCCCATGGAGACGATCGTAGAGATGCTGGATGTAGTCCTGTGGAACGGCTTGCCATGCCATTTCCACCTGGCGCCTCAGTTGGACCAGCGTTCGTGCTGGACGTGCAGACCACGTGAGACGACACTTCATCCAGTCCCAAACATGCTCAATGGGGGACAGGTCCGGAGATCTTGCTGGCCAGGGTAGTTGACTTACACCTTCTAGAGCACGTTGGGTGGCACGGGATACATGCGGACGTGCATTGTCCTGTTGGAACAGCAAGTTCCCTTGCCGGTCTAGGAATGGTAGAACGATGGGTTCGATGACGGTTTGGATGTACCGTGCACTATTCAGTGTCCCCTCGACGATCACCAGTGGTGTACGGCCAGTGTAGGAGATCGCTCCCCACACCATGATGCCGGGTGTTGGCCCTGTGTGCCTCGGTCGTATGCAGTCCTGATTGTGGCGCTCACCTGCACGGCGCCAAACACGCATACGACCATCATTGGCACCAAGGCAGAAGCGACTCTCATCGCTGAAGACGACACGTCTCCATTCGTCCCTCCATTCACGCCTGTCGCGACACCACTGGAGGCGGGCTGCACGATGTTGGGGCGTGAGCGGAAGATGGCCTAACGGTGTGCGGGACCGTAGCCCAGCTTCATGGAGACGGTTGCGAATGGTCCTCGCCGATACCCCAGGAGCAACAGTGTCCCTAATTTGCTGGGAAGTGTCGGTGCGGTCCCCTACGGCACTGCGTAGGATCCTACGGTCTTGGCGTGCATCCGTGCGTCGCTGCGGTCCGGTCCCAGGTCGACGGGCACGTGCACCTTCCGCCGACAACATCGATGTACTGTGGAGACCTCACGCCCCACGTGTTGAGCAATTCGGCGGTACGTCCAACCGGCCTCCCGCATGCCCACTATACGCCCTCGCTTAAAGTCCGTCAACTGCACATACGGTTCACGTCCACGCTGTCGCGGCATGCTACCAGTGTTAAAGACTGCGATGGAGCTCCGTATGCCACGGCAAACTGGCTGACACTGACGGCGGCGGTGCACAAATGCTGCGCAGCTAGCGCCATTCGACGGCCAACACCGCGGTTCCTGGTGTGTCCGCTGTGCCGTGCGTGTGATCATTGCTTGTACAGCCCTCTCGCAGTGTCCGGAGCAAGTATGGTGGGTCTGACACACCCGTGTCAATGTGTTCTTTTTTCCATTTCCAGGAGTGTAGTTCCGCGTAGTCAGCGCGTACACAACTTTCCCACTAGAGCGCGCCCCGCTAAGCACAACAGCGCAGGTGCAGTGCTCGCCCGTCTCCGCACTACGAGATGGCGCTGTCTTAGAGACGGACCAAATTCTGCTTTCGCCGATCCACGTATTAATATGTAACGCAGCCAATGAGATTGCTGCTAATGTAGAACCTTTTCTCCTCGCGGATCACACTCGCGCAGTAATACCTGGACGTGCGAGGTATTATAACTAGTGTACAGACCTCCAATTAGTCAGTCTGCATTTGTCTGCAGCAGTATTTACCAGTCTACATTGGTCTGTACCAGTCTATATTCAAGTTTCAGTCTGCGCCTAATAAGATTACCATATTCCTGTACATAGCCATGAAGATAAATGAATAGACACTTTGTCAAGTATCAGAGATATGTGAGGATAAGATTAACGTACCAAGACCAAAGAAACTTCAGATTGTCAATTGTAAATAGCATCCAGAATCAAGTTAAATAATGTATGCTTTTTATGATTTTAATAAATGTGTGTGAAAATTAATCAAGTTCTGTTTAAAGCTGGTTACCGGCAATCTGCTACTCTAAGCGTGCAAGTGGCATTTCTATCATCTGACCTAACGGCAGAAGATAGACACGCCACAATAAGACCACGAGACACATTGCTGACACTCGCCTACTTCATTAGAGCGACAAGTCAAATAATCTGATGGTGTGTGTTCCGAAGGTCTTACAGTACGCACACCACATATGGTCAGATTATAGCAAGATACCGATATTGATGGCTATTACATATGAGCTTGTACCACACCAGATGGACTCTATTAATGTTAAGTATTAGCTATTTGTTCATATAAATAAAGAACTGTGGTAATCCATGCGTGCATTTGTGTTGCGGAAAGAGGATACCGGCCACCCATGTCAACATCCTCCCCCTTGCTTTTCTACATCTACATCTACATCTACATCCATACTCCGCAAGCCACCTGACGGTATGTGGCGGAGAGTACCTTGAGTACCTCTATTGGTTTTCCATTCTATTCCAGTCTCGTATTGTTCATGGTAAGAAAGATTGTCGGTGTCCCTCTGTGTGCGCTCTAATCTCTCTGATTTTATCCTCATGGTATCTTCGTGAGATATATGTAGGAAGGAGCAATGTACTGCTTGATTCTTCGGTGAAGGTATGTTCTCATATCTTCAACAAAAGCCCATACCGAGCTACTGAGCGTCTCTCTCGCAGAGTGTTCCACTGGAGTTTATCTATCATCTCCGTAATGCTTTTGCGATTACTAAATGATCCTGTAACGAAGTGCGCTGCCCTCTGTTGGATCTTCTCTACTCTTTTATCAACCTTGTCTGGTACGGATCCCCCACTGGTGAGCAATATTCAAGCAGTGGGCGGACAAGTGTACTGTATCCTATTTCCTTAGGATTCTTCCAATGAACCTGTCTGGCATATGCTTTACTGAAGATTAATTTTATATGGTCATTCCATTTTAAATCACTCCTAATGCCTACTCCCAGATAATTTATGGAATTAACTGCTTCCAGTTGCTGACCTGCTACATTGTAGCTAAATGATAAAGGATCTTTCTGTGTATACGCAGCACATTACACTTGACTACATTGAGATTCAATTGCCATTCCCTACACCATGCGTCAATTCGTTCCAGATCCTCCTGCAGTACAATTTACCGTTGTTACAACCTCTCGATATACTACAGCATCATCCACAAAAAGCCTCAGTGAACTTCCGATGTTATCCACAAGGTCATTTATATACATTGTGAATAGCAACGGTCCTACGACACTCCCGTGCGGCACGCCCCAAATCACTCTTACTTCGGAAGACTTCTCTCCATTGAGAATGACATGCTGTGTTCCGTTATCCAGGAACTCTTCAATCCAATCACACAACTGGTCTGATAGTCCATATGCTCTTACTTTGTTCACTAAACGACTGTGGGGAACTGTATCAAATGCCTTGCGGAAGTCAAGAAACGCGGCATCTACCTGGGAACCCGTGTCTATGGTCCTCTGAATCTCGTAGACGAATAGCGCGGGCTGGGTTTCAAGAGATCGTCGTTTTCGAAACCCTTGCTGATTCCTGCAGAGTAGATTTCTAGTCTCCAGAAAAGTCATTATACTCGAACATAATACGTGTTCCAAAATTCTACAAGTGATCGACGTTGGCACAAGACTCTACAGTTGCAACTTGGATACTACATTGGCGACGAGGATGCGATACAGTGGGGTCTAGGGCTCCAGTGGCGGTGAGGACACTACGTATTAAGATAGGCGACTGAACATCAATATCCCTGGATGCAGGTAATCTGCTTGCTTGTCTTAAGGTGTGTGTACGAGCATTCCCTGTTGTAAGTGCCATGGACAGAATTAAATTGTAACGTAATCTGTGTGAGAGGCAAAGCAACCTTTCTAGAAGAGTATGCTCGAGCTATTGTGTGGTGTCACCGCCAGACACCACACTTGCTAGGTGGTAGCTTTAAATCGGCCGCGGTCCATTAGTACATGTCGGACCCGCGTGTCGCCACTTTCAGTGATAGCAAACCGAGCGCCACCACACGGCAGGTCTAAAGAGACGTACTAGCACTCGCCCCAGTTGTACGGGCGACGTAGCTAGCGATGCACACTGACGAAGCCTCGCTCATTTGCAGAGCAGATAGTTAGAATAGCCTTCAGCTAAGTCCATCGCTACGACCTAGCAAGGCGCCATTAGCCTTACATAGCTTGTATCTAAAGAGTCTCACTTGTATCGCCACAATCTCCAGATGTACCACAAGGATGGATTAAAGTTAAGTATTCCAGAAGCTACGTACTTTTCTTTATAGCATTCATTACGTATCCTGTTACAGACCTATCTCTTGCCTGCGTGAACTAAATGCGTGCCTTTCGGCTACTTCCGTGGCGTGGCTGTCTTGCTACGCCACAACATATTGCATCAGCAGGGGCAGATATTTTCTTTTTTGAACAACAGTGATTTTAAGGAGTGTTGAACGTGTAAGTTGTATCGATAGTCGCTTGTGCGAATGGTTCAGATTTTCTGCTCCTTAGGCGTTCTTGCTTCAAATGGCTCTGAGCGCTATGGGAACATCTGAGGTCGTAAGTCCCCTAGACTTAGAACTACTTAAACCTAAGCTAAGGACAGCACACACGTACAGGCTCGAGGCAGGATTCGAACCTGCGACTGTAGCAACAGCGCGGTTCCCGACTGGAGCGCCTAGAACCGCTCGGTCACAGTGTCCGGCTTAGGCGTTCCTGTGTGTAACCGTATTGGCTAAGATTACTGCTCCTTCCTGGTGTGTGTTGGTGGGGTGACTTTGGTGGCAGATGACGCGCTCCTGTTTCCTGGGCCTGGAGCAGACGCGTGTTGCCTTCTGCTGCACCGGCGTTTCCAGCGCCACACGGCTTCTAGTGTTCGCCAGCAATCTGGTGCCACTACGGGCCTCGTCGTGCTGGTTCAACTAAAGTTGATTGTTTGATGCGTGCCACGGCGGAGTGTCGCCCATAAAGCGGGAACCAGTAGTCTGTTCTATTTGGTGAATTTAATAAGCTTACGAAGTTTAAGGAGTGTCTCGCAAGCCCGAGATTCCTCGTCTCGATACCTCTTTATACCTTGCACCCTTACTAGGGGTCTCAGGGCGTTAAGTTTAAGGCCTGTTACTTATCAGTATAAACTGTCGAACCTTACGTCATTAGGTAACTCCACTCACTGAGAAACTTTTCTGCTCGCTCCGTCTTGGCAGTGATAGTCGTCTGCTTTTCTTCTTGGCTGTGATAGCTGCCTGCTGTAGCTCTCAGCTTACCTTCAATTTTAGGCAATTGCATATTCATTAAAGATCATTGTCAAAGTTTCTGCTGTTCTGTTCCAGCTGGGAAATACATTTAAATTGCATGTCCTCCCAACTTATCTTGAATTTTGGGCAATTGCGTTTTTATTTAAGAGACATTTTCAATGTTTTTTGGAGTGTAAAGGTCGGGATTTATATTTAAATTATATACCTTCCCAGTTTGTCTGTTTGAGGGATTGTCTATTTTAATGCTTAAGGGGTTTTTAACTAAGGTTTGTACATTGTTAAGTGGTCTTCCAACAGCTATAATCAGTGCCATGACTTGTGATCCTTTCTGTGTTTGGATAGGTGTTATCCAACTGTGTAACGGTTACCTAAGCTTGGAAATTCTTAGTACATGTAATGGCTCTCACTGTAATTCATTTGTTGATAAAATGGTTTGTTGAACCTGCTTGCAGCCACGCCCAGTTGGTGTGACCTTTTACTGTTTTTTGGGAACTGTATACTTCTGGTTTCAAACCCTGCTCTTAAGGGTATAAATTGTTAAAATTTGTTTTTAATAAAGTGCGGAAGTTCAAGTTTCTAATATCGTGGGAGTTTTGATCCTTTTAACATGTCCTTTTTAAATTGTAATGTGTTATTAAGTAATATAGTTTATTCCATGAAACAACAGATGATGAAAGATGTGGGATCACCTTCATGTGTTTGCTTAAAGCTATCCCAATCCCAGTTGTGAGGCGCCAGAAATTAAAAAATGGCAACAAACGAAATTTTGGGCTGGACCGGGACTCGAACCCAGATCTTCCGCTTAACATGACTCGTCATCCTAATCAGCTCGGGCTTCCGACACGTTTCCCATCTGACCCATATTCCCAGAATGTTGCACACTACCAGTGTAACGTCACCTACCCATAAACCCTCCGCTCGCAATTTCGGATTCCCGTAAGTCACCGGGCTTGGGGCGTATCTTTACTGAGAGAATGGTCGTTGCACCTTACTGGTATACACTGAAGCGACATAAGTCATGAGATACCTCTTAATATCGAGTCGGACCTCTTTTTGCCTGGCATAGTGGCATGGTATCAGCAAGTCGTTGGAAGTCCCCTACAGACATATGGATACGAGACTGGAATAGAAGGGAGATCCGATCGAGGTACTCAAGGTACCCTCCACAACACACCGTCAGGTGGCTTGCGGATTATGGATGTAGATGTAGATGGAGTCATTCTGGCTCATTAGCTTCCGTAATTACGAAAGTATTGGCGGTACTGAATTTTGTGCACGAACTGGTGGTGGTGGTTAGTGTTTAACGTCCCGTCGACAACGAGGTCATTAGAGACGGAGCGCAAGCTCGGGTTAGGGAAGGATTGGGAAGGAAATCGGCCGTGCCATTTCAAAGGAACCGTCTCGGCATTCGCCTGAAACGATTTAGGGAAATCACGGAAAACCTAAATCAGGATGGCCGGAGACGGGATTGAACCGTCGTCCTCCCGGATGCGAGTCCAGTGTGCTAACCACTGTGCCACCTCGCTCGGTTGTGCACGAACTCACCTCTCAGTTATAGCCCATAGAAGTTCGATGAGATACATGTCTCTCGATGTGGATGGCGAAACCGTATCCTCGAATTGTCCAGAATGATCTACAATCCAATATGCAACAACTGTAGCCCAGTGATACAGCGCATTCTCATCCAAAAAATTTCTTGTTTGCTAACATGAGGTCCATGAATGGCTGCATATGGTGTCCAAGTAGCCGAACATAATCATTATAGCCAATGATCGGTTCATTTGGACCAGAACACTTGAGTCCATTCCAAGTGCTCATAGCCCTCACCATTATGGAGCCACCACCGCTTGCACAGCGCCTGGTTGACAACCTGGAAACACGGCTTCGCGTGGTCTACGCCACACTCTAACCCTACCATCAACTCTTGCCGAATGAGATCGGGCTCTTCCGACCAGGCAGTGGCTTTCCAGTCTTCTGGGGTGTGACCGATATGGTCAGCAGCCCAGAGGAGGCACTACATCGTTAGTCGTGCTATTAGCAAAGGCACACGTGTCGGTTGTGTGCTGCCGTCGTCCATTAACAACAAATTTCGCCGCTCTGTCCTAACGTATACGTTTGTTGTACGTCCGACATTGATTTCTGCGGTTACTTCAAGCAGCGTTGCTTGTCTGTTATCAGTGACAAGTTTAGGTAGACGCCGCCGCTCTCGGTCGTTAAGTAAAGGCAGTTGGTTCAAATGGCTCTGAGCACTATAGGACTTAACATCTTAGGTCATCAGTCCCCTAGAACTTAGAACTACTTAAACCTAACTAACCTAAAGACATCACACACATCAATGCCCGAGGCAGGATTCGAACCTGCGACCGTAGCAGTCCCGCCGTTCCGGACTGCAGCGCCTAGAACCGCAAGACCACCGCGGCCGGCTAAGGCAGTTGACTACTGTGTTGTGTGTGGTGAGAGGTAACAGCTGAAACTTGATATTCTCGGCACACATTCTCAGAATATTGAATTGCTTTACGATTTCCCAAATGGAATGTCCTATGCGTCTAGCTCCAAGTAAAATTCCATGTTCGAAGTTTGTTAATTCCCGTCACGCGGCCACAAACACGTCGGAAACCGTTTCACATGAATCAAATGAGTACAAATCACATCTCGGCCAACGCAATGCCATTTGCACCATGTGTACGCGATACTACCGCCGTTTGTATATGTGCGTGTCTCTGTCCCACGACTTTTGTCGCCTCAGTGTATACACACCCTATGGGATGTGCAGAAGGGTGCTTTGTCACTTGCCCTCTTCCTATTGCAGTCACGAATGGTTGCGCGAGTGCGATCGTTGCTAGACCGTCGTGTGAGCTCGAATATCTCTAAGTTTACCTTAGCGATCTATCCACAAGATGTTCATAGGAAAAAGCAATTTATTGTTTGACTCTTCAGGGAAAGTACGCTCTCGGAATTTTATTACTAAACGACGCTGCAGAGGTTGGTGGTTTGGTTGATTCGGATGAGGGGAGCCGGCCTAGCGGTTCTAGGCGCTTCAGTCTGGAACCGCGCGACCACTACGGTCGCAGGTTCGAATCCTGCCTCGGGCATGGATGTGTGTGCTGTCTTTAGGTTAGTTAGGTTTAAGTAGTTCTACGTTCTAGGGCACTCATGACCTCAGATGTTAAGTCCCATGGTGCTCAGAGCCGTTTGAACCATTTTTTGGTGAGGGGACCAAACAGCGAGGTCAGGTCCCATCAGATTAGGGAAGAACGGGGGAAGGAATTCGGCCTTGTCCTTTCAATGAGACCATCCCGGCATTTGCATAAAGCTATTTAGGAAATCACAGAAAACGTAAACCAGGATGGCCGGACGGGGGTTTTGCTGAATACGATTCCAGTGTGCTAGCCACTGCACCACCTCGCTTGGTCCATGTAGATAAACAATCGTTTAAGAGCTACAAGACAGAACACAAACATATACACTTAACAGGACTAAGTATACGGTCCCAGACATAAATTACATTATGTGCAGTTCCACTAGCTCCAAGTAAAGTCTTAGGAAGGTTTACGTTGGTTGTAAGCCTAATAATGGAATTGGTAAATCTCGTCAACAAATTTCCCACTGTCCTAGAACCAGTCCGTACTTCTCGGTTGAATCTGTTCCGGATTTACAGTGCATCCATGATTTCCCATTCCAGTATAGACTTGCTACGAGAAACGTATTTTTTTACTCCCAGATCGCTAGAATCCATAAAGAAACGACGGATCTTTAACATTGCACCGATGCTACTTTGGGTACAGAACTGTGTGACTGCGCCCAAATTCAACCTCAATGATTTGATGTATGTTCTTTGGAAAATGTGTCTGGTGGTATTTAAGTGTTTTGAAGCCACACTTCATTCTTAATTCCGAAGAGAAAAGTAAGTCAGTGAAGAACTTTTCGCGATTTTTGGTAACAGCGTTAAACTATCACTGTCGATACACACTGATCAGCCAGAACATTACGACCACAGACCGGCTGTCGATATAAACCCCTTCCAGGCCACAGCACTACCAACTGGCGAGGGAAGACTGCTAGTCGGACACAAACACTGTCATGTAGTACCAGTGAGCGTTCTGTCCGTGTGTAGAATGGAAAAGACATGCGATCTATCTGAGCTTGGGCGAGGCCAGATAGTGATGGAAGCATTTAGGAAACTGCGTGACTCGCTGGGTATTCGAGGAAAGCTGTGGGGAGTGTGTTCAAAACGTGGCGTCTCCTTGATTTCTGCCTTACCATCTGCGCCCGTCCTGTCCATCTCTCCCCCACCATCACCTACCTTGGCCTCACCATTGACCGTCACCTCACCTGGATCCCTCATCTCCGCTCCATCCAATCCAAAGCCCACAATCGCCTCCGACTCCTCAAACACCTCTCTGGCCGGACATGGGGGTTGAACCCTTCCACCATCCTCCACACCTACAAATCGTTAATCCGTCCCATCCTGTGATATGCCAGTCCCTTCTGGATATCCCCCCCCCCCAAATTCTGTAAGTCCCTCCAAATCCTCGAGTGCCATGCACTGCTCTTCGCCTTCCGTATACACTTTCCGTCCCCCACGCGTATCCTCTACGACCTGATTCCTTTCCCCCATCTGCTCCTATTCCTCGAACATATCCACATACTTTACACCTCCAGCTACCTTGATCCCCCTCATCCCCTGGTTGCTCCTCTCCCCTCCCATCCCCGCCCTCTGCCACGTCTTCACTGTTGTGTTCCCCCTTACCCTCCATCTCTACATCCTTCATCTACTTTCCCAAGGTGGCTTCTGTTAACTCCCTCTCCCAGATGATGCCCTCTCTCCCTCCATTTATCCCTCCTATCAACTCTGATCCTCACTTCCCCCTCCTTTCCTCTGTCCTTTTCCTGGGCTCCATCTCCCCCCCTTCCATCCTGTTTTCTCCCTGCCTACCCTCTCTCTGCCTCCCTTCTCTAACCTGAGTCGTTTTGCGTTTCCTTCTTCTGCCTTTCTCCATTCCCTCTTGTGTTTGTCCTGCTCCACCCATTCTTAGTCCTTCCCTCTGCCGGTTCACCCCTTTCGGTTTTCCTCTTCTCCCCCTTTTCTTTTCCCCCTCATCTGTCCAGGTCGCCCCCCCCCCCCAACTGCCCTTGCCTGTGGTGTGTCATCTTCGTGCCGACTTTTCAGTGCAGTGTTTCCAGTGATTGTTAAGTGTTGTGCGTCTTTTCCGAAGAGTTGCGAACGGACATCATACCATCGCTGCGTGTGATTTTTATATCTCTTGTGAACAGAAACCAGACTGTCGCTGCGTTTTTTTTTAATTGTCTGTCTACTATTTTCCCTGTCTGTTTCCTGTGTATTTTATTATTATCGCGCATCACTTGTTTTATGTTTCAACTTTCCGCAATTTTCCGCCGTTTAACAATTTACGTCACCGTTTTATCGCGTGCTTTTATTGTTTCTTATCTTCTTATGTACTAAGCTGCTGCAGCCCGCCCCCTTCGAGGGTAATCGAAATCCAATAAAGAAAAAAATTAAAAAAAACGCTAAGCTAAGCAGTCTGATATTCGTGTTAGTCTATCGACATCTCGGCTACAGACAGTGTTTACCGTACTTTGTTTCCGTTTATGAGCCGACGTTTTGGATTTGTTTGGTTGTCGCTTGTAACCCCATTGCTTCTTGCGTGTTGTCGTCGTAAGGTCTTGTTAGGTAGTCCATCGTTGTTTGTGTCCGTCCTTTCCCGTTCTTTGTTTGTTCGTGGGGCGCTCCCGTTTGGACCCGCCATGCTTTGTTCTCGGCAAACCCACGACCGTTGCGGTAGTGGTTACAACAGCTGCATTACGCTCTGGGGAACTTTCAAGAAGGCATCCATGGGTCCAGCGGACCTCGTGCAAGGCACCATGGTGGCCAAGGAGTACACTGGTCGCAAATCACGTAGACCCTTCCATGAGGACCATATTTCCAGACGGCAGCGACGTTTTTCAGCTGTATAATGCACTTAATCATAGCTAACACTTGGTTCAAGAATCATAAAAGAACGTTGTATACATGGAAGAATCCTGGAGATACTAGAGGATATCAGATAGATTATATAATGGTAAGACAGAGAAAACTGCAAAAAGGTGGGAATTGAAGGAGATTTGACCTGTATAAACTGACTAAACCAGAGGTTGTACAGAGTTTCAGGGAGAGCATAAGGGAACAATTGACAGGAATGGGGGAAAGAAATACAGTAGAAGAAGAATGGGTAGCTCTGAGGGATGAATTAGTGGAGGCAGCTGAGGATCAAGTAGGTAAAAAGACGAGGGCTAGTAGAAATCCTTGGGTAACAGAAGAAATATTGAATTTAACTGACGAAAGGAGAAAATATAAAAATGCAGTAAATGAAGCAGGCAAAAAGGAATACAAACGCCTCAAAAATTAGATAGACAGCAAGTGCAAAATGGCTAAGCAGGGGTAGCTAGAAGATAAATGCAAGGATGTAGAGGCTTATCTCACTAGGGGTAAGATAGACACTGCTTACAGGAAAATTAAAGAGACCTTTGGAGAAAAGAGAACCACCTGTATGAATATCAAGAGCCCAGTTCTAAGCAAAGAAGGGAAAGCAGAAACGTATAAGGAGAGTATAGAGGGTCTATACAAGGACGATGTACTTGAGGACAATATTATGGAAACCGAAGAGAATATGGATGAAGATGAAATGGGAGATATGATACTGCGTGAAGAGTTTGACAGAGCACTGAAAGACCTGAGTCGAAACAAGGCCCCGGGAGTAGACAACATTCCATTAGAACTACTGACGGCCTTGGGAGAGCCAGTCCTGACAACACTCTACCATATGGTGAGCACGATATATGAGACAGGCGAAATACCCTCAGAGTACAAGAAGAATATAATAATTCCAATCCCAAAGAAAGCAGGTGTTGACAGATGTGAAAATTACCGAACTGTCAGTGTAATAAACCACGGCTGCAAAATACTAACGCGAATTCTTTACAGACGAAAGGAAAAACTGGTCGAAGCCGACCTTGGGGAAGATCAGTTTGGATTCCGTATGGAACACGCGAGGCAGTACTGACCCTACGACGTATCTTGGAAGCTAGATTAAGGAAAGGCAAACCTACGTTTCTAGAATTGGTAGACTCAGAAAACTTTTGACAGTGTTGACTGGAATACTCTCTTTTAAATTCTGAAGGTGTCAGGGGTGAAATACAGGGAGCGAAGGCTATTTGCAATTTGTACAGAAACCAGATGGCAGTTATAAGAGTCGAGGGGCATGAAAGGGAAGCAGTGGTTGGGAAGGGAGTAAGACAGGGTTGTAGCCTCTCCCCGATGTTATTCAATCTATATATTGAGCAAGCAGTAAAGGAAACAAAAGAAAAATTCGGAGTAGGTATTAAAATCCATGGAGATGAAATAAAAACTTCGATGATCGTCGATGACATTGTAATTCTGTCAGAGACAGCAAAGGACGCGGAAGAGTAGTTGAACGGGATGGACAGTGTCTTGAAAGGAGGATATAAGATGAACATCAACAAAAGAAAAACGAGGATAATGGAATGTGGTCGAATTAAGTCGGGTGATGCTGAGGAAATTAGATTAGGAAATGAGACACTTAAAGTAGTAAAGGTGTTTTGCTATTTGGGGAGAAAAATAACTGATGATGGTCGAAGTAGAGAAAATAAAAATGTAGACTGGCAATGGCAAGGAAAGCGTATCTGAAGAAGAGAAATTTGTTAACATCGAGTGTAGATTTAAGTGTGAGGAAGTCATTTCTGAAAGTATTTGTATGGAGTGTAGCCATGTATGGAAGTGAAACATGGACGATAAATAGCTTAGACAAGAAGAGAATAGAAGCTTTCTAAATGTGGTGTTACAGAAGAATGCTGAAGATTAGATGGGTAGATCACATAACTAATGAGGAAGTATTGAATAGAATGGGGGAGAAGAGGAGTTTGTGGCTCAACTTGACAAGAAGAAGGGACTGGTTCGTGGGATATGTTCTGAGGCATGAAGGGATCACAAATTTAACATTGGAGGGCAGCGTGGAGGGTAAAAACCGTAGAGGGCGACCAAGAGATGAATAAACTAAGCAGATTCAGAAGGATGTAGGTTGCAGTAGGTACTGGGAGATGAAGAAGCTTGCAGAGGATAGGGTAGCACGGAGAGCTGCATCAAACCAGTCTCAGGACTGAAGACAACAACAACAACAACAATGTGGCCTGTAACAAGGCCAAGAGTGTGATGGAGTGATTTGAGGAACACAGTGGTGAGTTTCAGTTTATGTGCCGGCTCCCCAGACCTGAACCTGATCCAACACATCTGGAATGCGATAAAACTTGGCCTCAGAGCTCATCACGCCCCTACACTGAATTTACGGGAATTAAGCAGCTTGTGTGTGCAGACGTGGTGCCAACTCCCTCCAGCAAGTTCCGAGGCCTCAGTGCTTCCATGCCACGAGGCATCGCCGCTGCTATCCTTGCCAAAGGTGGCCATACCGGCTGTTAGGAAGACGGTCATAATGTTCTGGCTGGTTAGCAGTACGGATTGCAGAACACCATCTAGTGGCCAGTCATCCTATGGAAGTAACACCACGGAGATTCTGGCGTGCACTGTCTGTATAAAGCGTCTTCTGTGATATGCGTTAACAAGAGCCTGTAACACGTCATTCTTAATGGAAATATTTTCTATTGGCTTCATTAAGGTCTTCGCAGCAGGAAGGACACCCGAACGACTGTGTACGCTCTGCATGTCTTGGCGACTGACCAGATGGAAATGCCGTGTGTCTGGGGCCTCCCGTCGGGTAGACCGTTCGTCTGGTGCAGGTCTTTCGATCTGACGCCACTTGGGCGTCTTGCGTGTCGATGGGGATGAAATGATGATGATTAGGACAACACAACACCCAGTCCCTGAGCGGAGAAGCCGCAACGCGGTTGCACCACTTTCGCCAAAGGATATCTTAGTCGGTAGGCGCACATCAATGCTCTGGGTCCCAATGTTAGTTATGTACAAGATGGGCAACTTGTTCAGTTTTATCTTTCCCACCTTGTACTTGGTCCCACGTACGATGTAAGCGGTTTGTCCGGCGTTGCAACGGAATAAATAATGTTCCGAGGGAGGCTGTCGTCAGTGCATATTCTTCATGCTACTGCTCAAAAATTGTGGCAGGTAATATTTCGCTTTTAGGTGACAAGGGACTAAGGAAATTAGGGTCGGCTGAGCAAAGAAGTCCGAAAAAGTCATTGCGCCATTTAGCACTTCAGACAAGTGTCAGTAGCACCGGTTCCCATGGTTACGCACTACCGTAGCTGGCCATAACCGATACTTCTCCTCTCCTGGTCTCTTGTTAATATGGGCAGAATTAAATAAATATCGAACTTCTAAGTCGTTATTGTTTTTTCCAATAGCATGTTCCTTCTGAAACTTCATAGCCTCGTGTATTGTAATTCCACTTCATTTTCTTTCAGTATGTTCTGTTTATGTTCCAATGTATCCTACAACACTATATTACTAACAGATACACAATTCAATAAAAATTAAGCTACGCAGAGATAAGTAAATTAGAAGAATGTTACCCACCTCCGACGCGGTAGGAAGCTGGATGAGGGAGAGTGATGGGACCACAAAACAAAGTATTTTTGAACGGATATTTATTAACAGAAAAAAATTAAATCTTTACCACGAGAAAATACACTGTTAGATGTAATTCTTGAGTTTCTCCTGGCGTACTTGATAATCGAAATATCCACGGGTGTACTGCCGGTCTACAGCGTCCAACGGGCGCAAGATTTCGGCGATCATACATGTCGCCATCATCAGGTGAACTGACGGACTGAGCTCCTGTGAACGTGCCGGCACGGAGATCCGTACGCTATGGCTGCTCAGGGGAAAATCGCCCGCATTTTGAAGAAACACCGGGTCGGAACTGTGTTTTGTCCTCCGAATAAAACTCGTGCACTGGTGGGGAGCGCCAAAGATGACCTCGGTTTGAGGAAGGCCGGCGTGTAACAGATTCCGTGTCAATGTGGCAAGTCGTATATTGGTCAGACGATCCGTACCGTCGAGGATCGATGCCGTGAACACCAGAGGCACACTCGACTGATGTATCCGAGCAAGTCGGCGGTCGCTGAACATTGTTTGTCGGAAAATCACGCCATGGAGTATGACCGCACGAGGAGTCTGGTACAGACGTCGAGATACTGGGACAGCGTTGTTAGAGAGGCCATCGAAATTCGCGCCAATGACGACCTCATAAACCGTGACTGTGGCTATAATCTTAGCAAGGCTTGGGAACCAGCGACTGGGTTAATCAAGAGTAAATCGAGCAAACGTATAGTTGTGACGACCACGGCGGACAGAGCCATCACACCGACGTCATCTCAGACGCCGTCGCTATCTGTTCCACCGCTCGACCGTGGCGTGGGGCGCGGACGGCGGAGTGAGCGCGCCGCGAGCGGAGAGTATTTAAATTGGCCGCCGCCGCGACCGAACCCAGTTCCCCCTGAGCAGCCATAGCGTACGGATCTCCGTGCCGGCACGTTCACAGGAGCTCAGTCCGTCAGTTCACCTGATGATGGCGACATGTATGATCGCCGAAATATTGTGCCCGTTGGACGCTGTAGACCGGCAGTTCACCCGTGGATATTTTGAACACTGTTAGATGTTCAATCCCTCAAACGCGTAGGAGTAAGATGATTAAAAATCAACAAAAATCGTCTAATCTGGCGCTCCAAAATCAAATTATCGCGGTAATTCAAGTAGTAAACAGTCCCAACCAAATTATAGGTAGTACCACAGCATTACCACTTAACAAAAAATCAAGGAACATCACCTGATCAAGCATATGACTATGACAACGGCACAAACGGCTGAAGACTCGATGATAAACGTCTTCGATTTAAAGTGTTAACCAGCTGCAGTAAAAATGGTTAACAGAAAAATATAGGTCATGCTAAGCAAATAATTATTTTAAACGATTTCGCATACAACATTATATGGAAAAACAACATAGTGCAGGACCAAAGGTCTCCTCAGTTCATTTTGTGCAAGTTATTTAATTAAGTAGGTTGACTCAAGAAAATGATTTTCGAGAGAAATATGTGACAATACATGTTCATGATGTTGATATTATTGTCTCAACAGTAAATACTGTTCCCGCGTTTTCACTGAAGGTTTTGGGACGTGTCTTAAAATCGCAAGAAAAATAATTCCTATTTGGAAACATTCCTTGCCTGACTCAATTGGATAAGAGTGACAGAAACCTAAAGTTGCTAAGGAATCAATGTAAACTGCAGAGTAGCGAATACAACGTTCGAAATTCAATGAATCAATAATAATAACAGAATTCAGACGAATTGAAAGTAATCGTCTCGATGGCAATTGAGAGATCTGTACCAAATAAATTAATAAGAGATGGAACTGATCCACCGTGGTACACAAAACAGGCTGGAACACTCTTACGAAAGCAATGGAAAAAGGATGCCACATTTAAACGAACGCAAAATCCCCAACTTAATGAAATTTTACAGACGTTAGAAATTTAGTGCGGATTTCGATGAAATATGCTTTTAATATAGAATGAGGTTTTAACTCTGCAGCGAACTGTGTGCTGCTATGAAACTTCCTGGCAGATTGAAACGGTTTGGCGGACCGAGACTCGAACTCGGGACCTTTGCCCTTCGCGGGCAAGTGTTCTACCATCTGAGCTACCCAAGTACGACTCACGCCCCGTCCTCTCAGCTTCAATTCTGCCAGTATCTCGTTTCACAGAAGCTCCTCTGCGAACCTTGCAGAACTAGCAAAAAATGGCTCCGAGCACTATGGGACTTAACATCTGTGGTCATCAGTCCCCTAGAACTTAGAACTACTTAAACCTAACTAACCTAAGGACATCACACACATCCATGCCCGAGGCAGGATTCGAACCTGCGACGTAGCAGTCGTGCGGTTCCGGACTGAGCGCCTAGAACCGCTAGACCACCGCGGCCGGCGCAGAATTAGCACTCCTGGAAGAAGTGCTTCTTTCTTCCAAGAGTGCTAGTTCTGCAAGGTTCGCAGAAGAGCTTCTGTGAAGTTTGGAAAGTAGGAGGCGAAGTACTGGCAGAATTGAAGTTGTGAGGACGGGACGAGAATCGTGCTTGGGTAGCTCAGATGGTAGAGCACTTGCTGCGGAAGGCAAAGGTCCCGAGTTCGAGTCTCGGTCCGGCACACAGTTTTAATCTGCCGGGAAGTTTCATGCTTTTAATAGTTTCCACAACTAAACTGTGCGTCGAAATCTGTCAGAAAACCCTAAAAGATTCTGGCCGTATCTAAAGTACACCAACAACACGATACAGTCAAGAATACCTGCAACATGTTTTCGCGATGGTAATGTGGCTGATGACAGTGCGACTAAAGCAGAGTTATTAAGTGCGCTTCACTGAAACCCTTCACCAAAGAAGACGAAGGAAATATTCCATGACTCAAATCAAGAACTGCTGCTAACGTAACTTAGAAGTAGATACGATCGGTGTAACAAAGCAACTCAAATCACTTACTGAAGGCAACTCATCCGGTTCAGACTGTGTACCAATTACATTTCTTTCGGTGTGTGAGGAAATAATAGCTCCATGTACAGTCTCTTCTCCGGCGAAACATCCTTTCCTAAACGCTGGAAAGCTGCACAGGCCACACCAATGTTGAAGAAAGGAAATAGAAGTACTCTGATGAATTACAGACCCCTATTAATGGCGTCAGTCTGCAGTAGGATTCTGGAACGTATACTGTGTTCAAACGCTACGAATTACCGCGAAGGAAACAATTTATTGACAAGTAGTCAGTACGGCAATAGGAAATATGGTCTCAAATTGATACTATGTTTCTGTATTTCCAGATTCTGTTCCCCACAAGCAGCTTCTAATGAAATTGCGTGTCGCATGGAGTACCATGAATTTGTAAATTCCTTTGAGAAAGGTGAAAGTTGGTAGTAACTGTCGAGTAAAACAAAAGTGGTATCTGCCGTTTTCCAAAGACGTGTTATACACTCCTGGAAATGGAAAAAAGAACACATTGACACCGGTGTGTCAGACCCACCATACTTGCTCCGGACGCTGCGAGAGGGCTGTACAAGCAATGATCACACGCACGGCACAGCGGACACACCAGGAACCGCGGTGTTGGCCGTCGAATGGCGCTAGCTGCGCAGCATTTCTGCACCGCCGCCATCAGTGTCAGCCAGTTTGCCGTGGCATACGGAGCTCCATCGCAGTCTTTAACACTGGTAGCATGCCGCGACAGCGTGGACGTGAACCGTATGTGCAGTTGACGGACTTTGAGCGAGGGCGTATAGTGGGCATGCGGGAGGCCGGGTGGACGTACCGCCGAATTGCTCAACACGTGGGGCGTGAGGTCTCCACAGTACATCGATGTTGTCGCCAGTGGTCGGCGGAAGGTGCACGTGCCCGTCGACCTGGGACCGGACCGCAGCGACGCACGGATGCACGCCAAGACCGTAGGATCCTACGCAGTGCCGTAGGGGACCGCACCGACACTTCCCAGCAAATTAGGGACACTGTTGCTCCTGGGGTATCGGCGAGGACCATTCGCAACCGTCTCCATGAAGCTGGGCTACGGTCCCGCACACCGTTAGGCCGTCTTCCGCTCACGCCCCAACATCGTGCAGCCCGCCTCCAGTGGTGTCGCGACAGGCGTGAATGGAGGGACGAATGGAGACGTGTCGTCTTCAGCGATGAGAGTCGCTTCTGCCTTGGTGCCAGTGATGGTCGTATGCGTGTTTGGCACCGTGTAGGTGAGCGCCACAATCAGGACTGCATACGATCGAGGCACACAGGGCCAACACCCGGCATCATGGTGTGGGGAGCGATCTCCTACACTGGCCGTACACCACTGGTGATCGTCGAGGGGACACTGAATGGTGCACGGTACATCCAAACCGTCATCGAACCCATCGTTCTACCATTCCTAGACCGGCAAGGGAACTTGCTGTTCCAACAGGACAATGCACGTCCGCATGTATCCCGTGCCACCCAACGTGCTCTAGAAGGTGTAAGTCAACTACCCTGGCCAGCAAGATCTCCGGATCTGTCCCCCATTGAGCATGTTTGGGACTGGATGAAGCGTCGTCTCACGCGGTCTGCACGTCCAGCACGAACGCTGGTCCAACTGAGGCGCCAGGTGGAAATGGCATGGCAAGCCGTTCCACAGGACTACATCCAGCATCTCTACGATCGTCTCCATGGAAGAATAGCAGCCTGCATTGCTGCGAAAGGTGGATATACACTGTACTAGTGCCGACATTGTGCATGCTCTGTTGCCTGTGTCTATGTGCCTGTGGTTCTGTCAGTGTGATCATGTGATGTATCTGACCCCAGGAATGTGTCAATAAAGTTTCCCCTTCCTGGGACAATGAATTCACGGTGTTCTTATTTCAATTTCCAGGAGTGTAGACCCTCCGCTGCACCTCATCTATGTAAATGATTTGGGAGAACAATATGAGAAGTCATCTAATTCTGTTTGCAGATGATACTGTGACTTACCGCCTCGTCAAGTCATCAGAAGATCAAAATCATTTACAAAATGATTGTGACAAGAAATCTATATGGTGTAAAAGTGGCAATCATCTCCGAATAATGGAATGTGTTATTCTGTCTACATGAGTGCTAAAGGAATTCGTTAAATGTCGGTTACATAATAAATCAAAAAATTCTAAAGACTATCAGTTCAACTAAATACCTAGGGATAGCAATTTAAATTGGAAGGGTAGCATTGGCAGTTTGGGGAAGGCGAGCAACAGACAGCCTTTTATTGTAGTATTGCTTTGCGGTATGGGATCCGTACCATAAACAAGTGGCGGAGAACATCAAGAGAGTTTAAAGAGGGACAGCTCGTTTTCTTACCACCTCGAAATGAGACGGTGAGTGTCATGGGTGTGATACCCGAATTGGGGAGAAAATCATTAAAGCAACGTCGTTTTTCGTTGGGGATAAATATTTTGTCGGAATTTCGTTCTTCGGTTCTCTTCTCCGAGTGAGAAAATATTTTGTTGAAGCTCTCCTAAATAGGAAGAAATGATAGTCGTAATGAAATAAGAGAAATCAGACCTCGCACAGAAAGATTTAAGTGTTGGTTTCCTCGCGCCCTGTTCCAGAGTGGAACGGTAAAGAAATAGTGTGAATGTGGTTCGATGAAACCTACGCCAGGCGCTCAAGTGTGAATTGCAAAATACTCATATAGATGTCACGTAGATGAACAATCGTCTAACAGCTAAAAGGCAAAATACAGTCATATACACTTAATAAGTCTAAGTATACGGCCCCAGGTATAAATTACAGTACATGTAGTTCCACTAACTCCAAGGAAAGTCTTAAGAAAGTTTACGTTAGTTGTAGGCTTAATCGGTAAATCTCCTCAAGAAATTTCCCTTTGTCCTAGAACCAGTTCGTACCGCTTGGTTCAATATATACAAAATGTATAATGAAGCCCCGGGTTTCCATTCCAATACAAAATTAATGCGATAAACGTATCTCATTTGCCTTGCTCCTTAGAACCCACAAAGGAACGAGAGAGTTGAACATTGCACCATTGATGCTTTGGGTACGGAACTAAATGACTAGACCCGGTTTCACCCTCAGCGATGCTTTGACGTATGTTCATTGGAACGATCACGGTACTTAAGCGTTTTGATGATTCTGTTGTAATAGCAGACCAGCTCATGATGGAGACTGAACGCAGTCTTCATTTCAAATCGAAAAGGGTGTACCTATAATAAAAACGTAGTTTCGTTTGCCGTCCAATGTTCATGACCGTGGGAGAAATAAAACAGTATGAACTAACCATGATCAAGGGATTACCATTCGCAGTGCAAGAAGAACTTTGGAACATATTAAACAATCTACTGTGAGAACTGTAAGCTTTGCATGCTTGTGGAGATGAAGGAGCTGGTTACTTGTGAAGGGGAAGTGAAAGAGCGAATTGGACAAACTGAAGGTTTGTTGACATATAGAATAATCTTACATTCAGATGACAGTGTCCGTGCTTCGGTAAGATTTGCAGAGCGTCTAACCAACAAAAAGAATAGACCACTGGTGGCCTGGTATCGTTGGGATGCAGAGGCGCGCGGTCGTCTATTGAGGCGACCAAATGTGCCGTGTAATTCGATGCAGGCAGCAGCCGACCAACTACTTGTGACTGACTGGCGTGAGCGATTGCTTGCACGTGTTCTTGAGATACTTACCTTTTTCCTTGTCTTGTTCTATCCGACAACTGACAAAACGTTCCTACGATTTTTTCTTGTTCCACTTATTGAGCTTCTCAATGGGTACTCTGCTCTTTACTCTATCAATGTCTTCAACATCTTTTTCTCTCTTTCATTTTGCACCAATTGCTCGTTATTTACGCCCTCTATGCTTTCCAAAGAATGTGCAATCACTATCAGGGGTATTTACGTCACTGACTGCTTTTGTGACATGGTTGCAAGCCATGAGGCGAGAAGGTTTGCATCAATGGTAATAAATTACATCGTTATAAGGTATCATATACGATTCTACTTATCAGTAGTATCAAAAGAGGATAACTAGCTGAATGCTGCTACAGCGTTCCGTATATATTTATTACTGGTCACATGTAAACATTCTGCTACAAGGCTAAAACGTTAGCTGTTACATCGAAAATTCCTAAACAATTTCATTACTCGAACATTAAAACGATCTATGTTGCTTTACAAAAAATCGACGCAATAGAAATTAGTGTTAGAAATCTGTAAATTTTTTCGCTCATATACAAGAGATCTACCTTCAGGAACTATTGAAGTGATGTAAGAATGCTGGAAGAGATGGAGCAAGCAAATATTGACTGCCAATTTCTGATGTTTCTTTAGCATCTTTTTCTTTATGTTTCGATCACCTGAGGACCACGTTAATTCGGATCAGCTTCTTTTGTTCTGGGCGTTACCCTCGTCAAGTATTTTTTCATTCTCATATTTAGCAAACTTTCTCATTTTCCTGTCCCTACATTTCCACTGAGCGTCCAATTCAGTCCTAGAAACTTGTGAAAGCATGAATACTTTATGTAAATGGTTGCGACTGGTAGCGGTAATTTTTTTAAAAAAACTTCACATATTTCTTGAGACAGTCATGGTCGAAAAATAGTCAGAATGGCTTCAAATTCATGAATACTTTATTTGAAAGTAATCTTGTTTAAATCCATGTTCTCTCTATTCCTCTTATTCCCATGTTCCCTTGGGCCCTTTGCGTACAGCCTGCTTTGGTTCCCTTGTCGACAACAACCTTTAATACATGATAAAACAATCTTACGTGTATTCGAACTGCTTTAAAACAAATCCTAAATCTTGTGACGTTCATTTTGGGCTCTCCACTGCCTTCGTTTAATTATGTATTATTTTTATGTTGCTGTGAACATTACCGAATCGATGACTGATTATTTATGTGTGTCGTCGCTCGTGATCTATCGAGGTTTTGTACATATTATGTGAACTCAGTTCCTGAAGTTCCTACTGAACCTAAACACTTCGTCGCTGCTGGAACGTTTAACCGTGATCTTTCTGCTTTCCTGATTTCACCCATACGTTGAATGGGGTAGCCAATTCAAGCACTTTGGTAGATTCCTAATTTTGAGTAGATGTTGGAGCTAGTTTGAAATTCCTCTCAACTGTCTCACTTTCACCAAGCAAATTAATCTCTTTTAACTCATGACTACTATTGATCTGAACTTCCCTTCTCTTCAAAATAACTGGTCACTGGTGATCCAAGTTAAGGTGACACGTAGCAGCTGCGTCTTACAACGTTTTAAACAGTAGTTGCTTTTTTTTCTAGAGCTCCCTTTTTTATTGTTCGCACTGGGATTTTGCTATATCTACTGATTTTCTTTGTTACTCTGTTTCACTGTACGTTCTCATACTCCTAAGGATGCCGATCATATTATTTCGTTACTGTGTTCTGCATTGCACAGTGCACTAGGGGGCCTCGACTGCCAAATTAAATCGTGAAAGAAGTAGTTATAGCCTCAGTTATAAGATTAGCACATCCACAAAGCACATTGACCGATTGCGTGTTTTGGTCAAGTGTCTGTTGTTCTTCGTGGTAAGTCATTTTTACCAGCAAGAAGGAAAACTACGAACAGTTTATGTCGAATACTAATACGAGTATTGACATGTCTGATGAAAAGTAATAAACAAAATTCTTTTTCAGAATGTTTATTTCCGTAAAAACGTACCACAGTGTGAGTGATAGATCGTGAATATATGAACTTCTGAGCAATGAAGGAGACATGATATGTTAAAACCATAAAATGATGACGGCGGGAGAAGAGAAGCAGAAGAATACACAAATGCAGACATCTCATGTAACACTAATGTATAGCAGGAGGCCCGTGGGAAGCTTTCGTACTTTTATAGTTTTAGATATTGACAGCATCTGTTACAAATGTAGCCGTGGGTAACTGTGAGAATGAGGAGAAAACAAATGAAGCAAACCGCGTGAAATAATGATCAATCAGTTTCTGCTACATCCTTGTACGAACATTTCCATGTGTCCAAATATGTGTTTTCCATCCGGAGTGTTTTGCCCGGCTTGTATGACGGGCAGACATTAGTAGTGACACGTAACCTGTAACTTTGACTCGACAAACATTTTCAGTTTCAGTAAGCACTTTGGGCCGTGGTAGGAATAGGTAAAGACAGTTTAGCGCGACAATGAGAAATATGATGTCTGTTTCGGAAAGAATATTCGTATAGAAAGGTCAACTTGTACGACGGACAGAGATAATGAGCTATCTCAGTAATCAAGGTTATTATCTATGACGACGCTGAATAAAAGTTATCCAGTTAATAAGTACTTTAAAATAAATGAAGTGGCATTTGTAATAAGATAATATGAAAAGGGAGTCTCCTATTAGCGATTAACAAGTTAGCTTCGTAAATATATGTATGAAGCTGCTCTTTTCCTATGATAGTTAAAATGCTCTTTTATGTTAAACTTTTCCACAAATAACAAGTTTTATCACGAAATCGGTATGCAGTGTCAGAAGCCGATTAAAAAACGTCCATATCGACCTCTCATTAATCCCCATATGATTATTATGTGTTGAGAAAAAGGGATGTTTACCTGAGAAATAAGATGTATGGTAGAAGCACTTGAAAATGGGAATAAATTCCTGAAAGGCGTCGTGATGTGCGTGGAAAGGCGTAACTGGTGCATTACCTCAATGCTTAAACCATGAATCACACAGCTGCATCCTGTCGACAAACATCGATAATGATGAATGAAATTAAATTGTTACTTTCGTTATTGTTGTTTCGGACCTAAGTCACTGCATTTTCCCACAGATCGCAATAAATTATCTGCAGTTAACTGCTAGTCACAAGAACCAAAAAGCGTTAGGTTTTGAGACGGCGGATAGCTCACAGCAGTAATGGTGATTAGTGAGTATATGCGTTATAATAAGTGCATTTGAACTACTTGTTTCTAAAATAAGAATCCCCTTTTCTTGGTTTTTTATTTTTATTTATATATTTATTTATTTATTTATTTTACAAAACAGTTAATTCTGTGCTTGCTGCGGAGGATGGCCACGCAACAAACTCGTTAGTCTGAACTACGTTTGCAGTTCACAAGACTCCTCCTGCATGTGATTTCGCGATGGAGAATACAGTTTATTCTGTATACTTAAATTCATGAGTGAGTTACAGAATGATTTTTGCTGTTACTCAGCTTAAATACAGAACATTTTCAGAATAGGGAAGCGTGTTGTAAGAACTATAACGAAACTGTCTGAGAAGAAAAGTGAAGCACTATTAAGTGTGTGTGATTTTATTTCAGTGATTACAAAACCGTGTAAAATTTACAAGGAATTTAGTGGTATGAGCTCGCTCACCAGTACGGCGTTGCACCCTCTCTGGGTGCCGTGCAAGGTGATGCAGTGGTTAGCAGACTGAACTCGCATTCTGGAGAACGACGTTTCAAACCCGCGTCGGGCCATCCTGATTTAGGTTTTCCGTAATTTCCCGAAATCGCTTCAGGCAAACGCCGCGATGGTTCCTCTGGAAAGTACACGGCCGGCGTCCTTCCCCATCCATCCCTAACCCGATAGGACCGATGACCTCGATGTTTGGTCCCCTCCCCCAAATCAACCAACCAACCAACCTCTCTAGTCTGGATGTGTGCATTGATTCGATTGGGAAGTGTACCAGAAGGCTGTCCTATCCTCTCCTGAGGCAGCTGGCCCACAACTGTTGTAACTAACTCTCGGTATCCTGGAACTGTCCTTTTGAGGAATGACACCACGATACTATCGCATGACGGCGCATGTTGTCTATGACTTAATGTTGTGCCGTCAGAGTTCCCTCAATCATAACCAGCCTTGAACTGAAGCCATACTTGACGACCACTATGCCTCTCCAACACGATGGAAGAATGGGACCCCTCGTCTGTTCCCCACCATACTCGCTGACAATGATCATTCTTAGTAGTACAGAACCGCTATTGAGCCATAAACACAATGCGACGCCATTCATCACCATGACACCACTCCAAATGCAACTGTCTGTGTTATGGTGTTAACGGAAGTGTGCATGGGACGATAACTGTCTAGTCCAGATGCTATTAACCTCCATCCACTGATGTGGAACGAGACATATTGTTAAAGGGCATCCGTTAGCTTGTTCTTGGATTGCAAGAGCAAATGTGATGGGCAGAGAGAGAGGGGGGGGGGGGAGGAGCAAATGGACAGAGAGGGCAGGAGGTGATGGACGTAGAGGGATTGAGGAGGAGAGGGAGTGCTGGCGAAGAGACTGACCTAGACGGAAAAGGTGAACAGAAGGGGAAGGAACAGATGGACGGAGGGGGGAGACGGAGATGGACAGAGAAAGGAAAGTGGAGTAGATGGATGGAGACATAGGGGAGGAAGGGACAGAGAGATAGAGGGGAGGAGGAGATAAACAGAGAGATGGATGAGAAAGAGATGGACAGAGATAGGAGGAAGGAGGAGATGAACAGAGAGAGGGGAGGGAGTAGAAGATGGGCAGTGAGAGGAGGAGGAGTAGATGGCAGGAGGAGGAGGAGATGGGCAAAGAGAGGTGGAGGAGATGGACGAAGGTGAGGTGAGGGAAATGGAGGGGGGAGATGGAGGAGGAGGAGATCGATAATATTGGAAGAGATGGACAGAGTGTGATGGAGCAGACGAGTAGGGGAGGAGGACCAGGTAGAGAGAGAGAGAGAGAGAGAATAGGAGGAGCAAATGGATAGAGCGAGGGAGTGGATCACATGGGCAGGGACAGCAGTAGAAATAGGTGGACAGAGAGTGGGTGGTAGAAGAGGTTGACAGCGAGAGGGGGAGGAGGAGATGTAAAGAAATGAGAAGGGGAGGAGGCAGCATGAAATGGACTAAAAGGAGATTGGATAGATAGATATCTGGCCAAAGCCCGGTACTCTGCATGTATAGAAAACAAGCTCCTCGTCTGGGCTCTGAACGTGCGAGGAATGTCGACTACCCACTGTGTCATCCTCTGCCTTGCGACCCCATACGGGTGTGGTATGATGGAGGGGCATGTGGTCAGCGCACGGCTCTTCCGGCCGTTTCGCCGACTTTTCAGAGCGTGGAGCCGCGACGTGTCATCCACCTAGCTTCTCAGCTGACATCACAAGGCCAAGTGCATCCCATACCAGTTCCCCTACCTTGGAAAAATCATTGGCTGTTCCGGGAATCGAACCCAAGTCCTCTGCATGGCAGCCATCTGTCTGGTTATAGTGCTGCTGTTCTTTGCGAGTATTGTCGCATTAAAGGAATATGTTGACATCGTTTCTTCGCGAAGGGGTTGAAATACATGATGCGAAAATCGAATTAATTGGCAATTTGGGAACTGCACCTGGGAAAGGCAGTTGCAGACAATTGCGTCAAGAACTGTTACATACTTCACTGCTGCCATGGCTGAGAATGCTGGACGCTGTGTGCTATTTTCAAGCACTGCTTGAACTGTGTCACAACAGCTGAACATTCTGTGGTCAACCATTCGACAAGTGCTGTGAACAGTCTAATGCTGTTCCAGACTGTCATGGGATCTTGATGGTTATCACACTGACCAACGTTTCTAACCTGGAACATAAACACGGTAAGCAGTTCAAAATGTTCTAATGTGTGTGAAATCTTATGGGACTTAACTGCTAAGGTCATCAGTCCCTAAGCTTACACACTACTTAACCTAAATTATCCTAAGGACAAACACACACACCCATGCCCGAGGGAGGACTCGAAGCTCTGCCGACACCAGCCGCACAGTCCATGACTGCAGCGCCTAGACCGCTCGGCTAATCCCGCGCGGCGGTAAGCAGTCAACAAACATTATCCTCTTATGTGGAAATTAAAATGTTTGTCTTTCACTGGGTTTTTCGTTATTTATTGTCTACTTTTCCACAGAGTTTCATTGTCTTACGATTATTCATTTTTCGTGGGGGTTCTCTCAAGTACCGGAAGTTTAATTGTAAGCACCCTGTACATTTATCCTGCTGGAAATACCATTGTCGTTAGAGCAGGCATGAAGTATGAACGGATACACGTTGTTGTGTACGTCGTACACAATGGTAAGGAGAGGTAGGTTACAGAGTGGTGTGGAAACTGTCGTCGTAGGAAATTTGGACAGGAGCAGAAATGATTAGCAAACAAGTTAACAGACCAAAGGGACGATTTACTGAACTTGTATTTCTCCAACTGCACGATGACTCATGACAAATAACGCAGGAAGAAACAGAGTCCAGCTATCACAATGTCAACTAGGTTGAGGCTCGCTGAACTAAACACGAACGATGGTGTGGTGGCGATGAGGCTCCAAATGCAAGTGGGTTGTGTATCTGCTGCCAATGCTCTTGGTGCACTGATGCTGGAGCTATGGCTCAGTGGGCGAGCACCATTGGTTCTGTCAGAAGGGTATGTCTGCTATCGGCGTCAGGTGGAAACTTGCAGTTCAGCTGACAAATATAACGCCCTCGGGGTGTTGCTGATACGCGATATCACACAGATGGTCTGCAATAATATTCACGTAGTTTATACTTGTCATTGTGTCTTGAATTTCTACTACAGAACTCATGGAATCTCAAATGAATGTCCTCGACAGCATCATAGTCCCCACACCGGCCGTCGTCTGCTTCGCAGAGCGTATTTTGAACATTCGTTCGCCTGAATGTCGGTGTATCTGCACACTAGCATCGACCTGACACAGGATTCATCCGAGCACGTGAAAAGTGCCCACTGGTCGATGGTCCAATACCGATGATCTCTCGTCCACAGCTATCGTATTTGACGACGTCGTTGGCTCATCGTGGGAACACGCAGGAGACGTCAGTTGTACTTCCCAATGTGCAACAGTGTATGACTACCCTATTCTGCTTTATAGAGCTGGTAATTCACTGACCTTCACGTTCAGTACTGAGGCGTGAATATGTAACACCATGCTGCCTACTCATAGTCACACCATCAAGCAACCACTGTATATGTTCACTAATGACCTTTGTCATTATCAGTTCAAAAATGGTTCAAATGCCTCTGAACACTATGGGACTTAACATCTATGGTCATCAGTCCCCTAGAATTTAGAACTACTTAAACCTAACTAACCTAAGGACATCACACAACACCCAGCCATCACGAGGCAGAGAAAATCCCTGACCCCGCCGGGAATCGAACCCGGGAAACCGGGCGTGGGAAGCGAGAACGCTACCGTACGACCACGAGATGCGGGCTGTCATTATCAGTATTTCTCATTGCTCAACACATAGTAAAAAGAGTAAATATAACACTTTTCCAAGAAAAACCTCTGCAAAGACTTGAACTGACTAAAATTTGTACAGAAAGGAGTCAGAGTCATTGGTACATGTATTGAAAAACCTAGGAAAAATTCAAGACTGAAAAAAAACTGTTTTTGGGCAACTGTCTCTACTGTAACTGTTGAAAAGCCAAGAACGCAAAAATATTTTTTATTCAGGCAAATGGCATAGCTGTCGTCTTCAAAAAAGGAAAGTTTAAGGCCTGAAAACGACAGCCAAGACAATTGAAACCGGTTGCCTTGAATAAAAAGTATTTTGTGCGATCTTGGCGTTTGAATGGTTTTTAACAAATACTTCGTAGACTAGTTGCATAATTGTGTTGCGCCATCCTCGACTGTTGTTGCCACAGGAAGTTAAACGTTAAGTAAAGCACAAGAAAAAGTAAGGATACCATCGCGTCCGTTATCGTGAAAATGTTTGCAGAATTGCTCCTGATACAGTGGCTTACGTTGCTACATTTCGCAGTTTCCTTACGTAGTTCTTAACAGAGGTCGATATTTTCTCAGCTTCTTCCTTTTGTGGACGGCGCAACTAGAAGCAGCTCGGGCAGCGTCGCCGTGGGTGGTCACCCTGATTTACGGCCGTGGCGAACACTCCGGCGTCTGTGGCGGCGTTTCTGATCTGCGGTGGCGAATCGGGAACATCTTCCCCGGGTATCTCGGCCATTTATTTGGATTGGCTGCTTGAAGCGACAGTTGAAGAGCGGAATGTACGGTCGTCAATGCATGGACTGTACTTTCATAGACATGAAACGCCAGTGCCTCGTTTCTTGTCATTACAGCGATATGCGGTGGTATAAAATCGCAATATGGTGTAAAAACAGAATGCTGCGCTTCACGTCGAATGACGCGATGTTATCCGGGATGGGCACAGTACTAAACACCGTTATACTACCATGTTTGGCCAAAGGCATTCGTGCGGCCCACGGTTCCCAGACGTATTATATAGCAACATTCGTGAATTCGGCCGTGAACTAAGTAAGGCTGGCAGCTTGCCTCAGGGGCGGAGGCGTAGGTAAGTAGGACTGTTGATATTTTTGAAAATATCGGGAATCTGATATATAGATATTTAAAAAATACCACTATCGGCCATCGATATATCTAAAAACGTATCGATATACACATGAAAAAATATTACCGTACTGAGCTATAGAAACATCTGCTGCACGTTCTAAATATACTGCTTGTTTTAGATCTGTGTATTTAAGTCTTGATTTGTTATTAGATATTCTGTAGATAAACAAACTAGCTGCCTGCTTATCCCCCTTAGAGCAAGAAGTGAAAGGACAACGATGCACGTTCACGTTTGACGATAACCAGGTTGATTAACCGATTTGCCTGGAACACTTCATGTCGACTTCTCTGTTTCTTCATTTCTGGAAACTGCAGTGCCAAAATTGTGTTGTGACGTTAAACGTTGAAACTTATGTTGGTAGCGCCGAGTGCCTATTACGTCAGCATTTCCCCTCTCACGTTCCCGTACACCGCAAAGACCAGTCTTGTCGTTTAGATTATGGTCATCTTTTTCCGTAACTGTTTTTGAAGAATGCTTGTTTTTTGATCATCAGTCTACTGACTGGTTTGATGCGGCCCGCCACGAATTCCTTTCCTGTGCTAACCTCTTCATCTCAGAGTAGCACTTGCAAACTACGTCCTCAATTATTTGCTTGACGTATTTCAATCTCTGTCTTCCTCTACAGTTTTTGCCCTCTACAGCTCCCTCTAGTACCATGGAAGTCACTCCCTCATGTCTTAGCAGATGTCCTATCATCCTGTCCCTTCTCCTTATCAGTGTTTTCCACATATTCCTTTCCTCTCCGATTCTGCGTAGAACCTCCTCATTCCTTACCTTATCAGTCCACCTAATTTTCAACATTCGTCTATAGCACCACATCTCAAATGCTTCGATTCTCTTCTGTTCCGGTTTTCCCACAGTCCATGTTTCACTACCAAACAATGCTGTACTCCAGACGTACATCCTCAGAAATTTGTTCATCACGTTAAGGCCAGTATTTGATATTAGTAGACTTCTATTGGCCAGAAATGCCTTTTTTGCCATAGCGAGTCTGCTTTTGATGTCCTCCTTGCTCCGTCCGTCATTGGTTATTTTACTGCCCAGGTAGCAGAATTCCTTAACTTCATTGACTTCGTGACAATCAGTCCTGATGTTAAGTTTCTCGCTGTTCTCATTTCTACTACTTCTCATTACCTTCGTCTTTCTCCGATTTACTCTCAAACCATACAGTGTACTAATTAGACTGTTCATTCCGTTCAGCAGATCATTTAATTCTTCTTCACTTTCACTCAGGATAGCAATGTCATCAGCGAATCGTATCATTGATATCCTTTCACCTTGTATTTTAATTCCACTCCTGAACCTTTCTTTTATTTCCCTCATTGCTTCCTCGATGTACAGATTGAAGAGTAGGGGTGAAAGGCTACAGCCTTGTCTTACACCCTTCTTAATACGAGCACTTCGTTCTTGATCGTCCACTCTTATTTTTCCCTCTTGGTTGTTGTACATATTGTATATGACCCGTCTCTCCCTATAGCTTACCCCTACTTTTTTCAGAATCTCGAACAGCTTGCACCATTATATATTCCAGGTTGACAAATCTTATGAAAGTGTCTTGATTTTTCTTTAGCCTTGCTTCCATTATTAGCCGTAACGTCAGAATTGCCTCTCTCGTCCCTTTACTTTTCCTAAAGCCAAACTAATGCTAATGCTAATGTGAAGAAATAGCACACTAATTGTGTTAAAAACTGTTTTTTTTAATGTAACTGGTGTGCTATTTCTCCACATCACAAATCTTGTTATTTCATTCACACTGCCATCCCCCGTTGCAAACGGATTTCGTCTTAGTGCCACCTACACTGGTACATCTACATCTACACCCATTCTCCTCAAGACTCATGACGGTATGTGGCGGAGGGTACTTTAAGTACCTCTATCGGTTCTCCCTTCTACTCCAGTCTCGTATCGTCAACAAAAGCCCGTACCGAGCTACTGAGCGTCTCTCTTGCAGAGTCTTCCACTGGAGTTTATCTATTATCTCCGTAACACTTTCGCGATTACTAAATGATCCTGTAACGAAGCGCGCTGCTCTGCGTTGGATCTTCTCTACCTTTTCTATGAAACCTATCTGGTACGGATCACACACCAGTGAGCAGTATTCAAGCAATGGCGGAACAAGTGTACTGTAACCTACTTCCTTTGTTTGAGGATTGCATTTCCTTAGGATTCTTCCAATGAATCTCAGTCTGGCATCTGCTTTACCGACGATTAATTTTATATGATCATTCCATTTTAAATCACTGCTAATGCCTACTCCCAGATTATTTGTGGAATTAACTGCTTCCAGTTTCTGACCTGCTATATTGTAGCTAAATGATAAAGGATCTTTCTTTCTGTGTATTCACTGCACATTAGACTTGTCTATATTGAAGTTCAGTTGCCATTCCCTGCATCATGCGTCATTCGTTGCAGATCCTCCTGCATTTCAGTACAGTTTTCCATTGTTACAACCTCTCGATATACTACAGCATCATCCGCAGAAAGGCTCAGTGAACTTCTGATGTTATCCACAAGCTCATATATGTATATTGTGAATTGCAACGGTCCTACGACACTCCCCTGAAATCACTCTTACTTCGGAAGGTTTCTCTCCATTGAGTCAAAGAGAAAGACTGGACGTGATGGGAGCTCAAAAACTAGTAATGTTCCTTCACACAGTGAAAGTAGAATTATGTTCTACTACAATTTCATAAGAACAGTTTCATATTATTACCTCTGTGGCGTAACATATCGACAGCTGAAAACCTATGTTCAAAGAATATCCGGTATACAGGTACGAAGCATGACATACTGAATGAAAAAAAAGGCTTACATCACTTTTCTTCGAACGAAGAATATTTTAACGATATAAAACACCTCACCTTTCGGACCGGATACTACACTCACATGACATATCGAATGAAAAAAAGGCTCACATCACTTTTCTTCGGACGAAGAATCATTTTAACAATATAAAACACCTCACGTTTCGGACCAGATACTACACTTAAGAGGGCATATACATTTCCTTGTTTCTATATGTGCTTTGGACATTTATTTCCATCATCCTTTGAAAACCGAAGACTGGTCGTCACGACTGCAGAATTCAAAACACGTATGACACTGCAAGAAAGGTTGGTTGTATCTGAGTTGGAAAAAGAAGCTTTGTAAAACATAGACTGATGCTACGATCGGAAAATGTCACTACTTATGAGGGTGAGTGGTAAATCCAGCTGAAAAAAAAAGGATAAAGAGATGAAAAGCACGGCAAAGAAAATAATTCTCGAAAGAAAACTTTATTCCACAAACATTTCTATCCTCCGAATTGGTTTTGAGTTAAGGAAACACTAAGGTCGGCTGACTCGCACCGAGACGCCTTCGTCGGAGTTAATTCGTCGCTAAGTAAATTGTCTTCTGAAGTAGACAGTTCTTTTGTAAATGTGAACTACTTCCTGCGAATCGAATGATTATAAAAGAAGACACACCAGAAACGACAGGTTTTTCTTTTTAATTCGATTTGAAATAACAATGCTCGAAGAGGACAAAGTACATGTAATATGGCGTAATTCAGGTGGATAAACTTAATACGAATTCTTTTTTTCTGTAGTTTATCAGAACATTCTTCTTGCATCCATCTCCGTAGCGGGGTGGTTAGCCTAGATGGCTGCCATGTGGAGGATCCCGGTTCGATTCCCGGTAGTTTCGACAATTTTTACTTAGTGGGAGGTCTGGCACAGGGTGTATTCAATCCCGTGATGCCAGCTGAGGAACTGCTTGAATGAGAAGCAGCGTCTTCGCGGTCTGGAAAGTCGGCAGAACGGTGTGCTGACGACAGGCCCTTCCATATCGTATTCTCAAGACGCTGCAAGGCAAAGGATGACACGACGGCCGGTCGACATCACTTGGGTGTTTAACGCCTGCACGAGGCATTACGATATGGGTGTTACCTTAATGTGTAAACAGGATTATATGAAAAAAAAACTGGAAGTTTATGGTCATCTGTCTTTTAAAGCCCATTTCAGCATTACAATGCAGATTTAATACGTACGTTACGAAGTCATCTATATTACTTTACTAATGGCTGATTATGTGTTGTGTGAATCGTGGTTCTTATCCTTCGAACTCTGACATATTTTACATTACTGTTACTACATTTAACATATAAATTTGTTTCCGTATGTATTCAAATCACGCTCTTTTAACGTAGCAACTGGTTTCTGTATGCATTCCAAAGTCGCACTGTTTCTTCTTACATAATTCGTCCAAAATGTGTATTAGAAACTCTCAAATGTAAGAACTTCACTTTTAATAATGCTTTCTGACATTTGATTATTCTTACTAAATATTGGCGCATTAAAAGTCTGTAACCGCTTCTTCCACCAGCCCCACTAACGCCAGCAATTGCGACTTGTACGCGTTATTTAAGCATTACAGTCGTGTGAAACCCTGCTCGCTCGTTTGTCACCTGACGTCTAGAAAACCTACAATCAAGAAAAATAGGTAGCTGCAGTATTTATTGAAATCGGCGAAGCGTTTGACTTGTTCCTACACTAACGTTTAATAACAAAAATGAGATCACATGCAGTACGGAAGAAATTTTGTGACTCGACTGAGGCTTTCTGCAACATGTTATTCTGGGTTGAGAGTCATCGACAGATCTATGAGTAACTTCTGGTGTGTCCCAGAGAAGTGTATAGGACACTGGTAAACTGAGACTTTCCGCTGATCAGGCAGTTATCTATAATATAATTCTGCCCAAAAATTTTGGTATAATTTCAACATGATTCAAGGACTGCCTGCTCGCTTGAAATGTACAGAAACCAAAAACTACACACTTCACAAAACGCAGAAGTGTAGTGTCCTATGACTACTGTATCGGTGATTCACGATCAGAATCGGTCAACCCCTACAAATATGTGGAGATAAGGAATGGTAAGGTAAGGCAGGTGGTAGACCTCAGTGGCTTGGCAGGATACGGGGAAAATAAAGTCGGTCCACAATTATTGTCTCCTACAAACAAAAATTTCAAGAACCAGTGTTTAGATCCTAGGAAGGTACTTCCACTCCGAATTATCGTTGCCGTAGGGACCGTCAAGATCAAGATAGACTAATTACAGCTCGCACAGAGGTATTTGAGCAGTCATTCTTTCCGTACTCGATACCTCATTGGAACAGGAAGAAACAGACTATTGAAGTACACTGTCCAGTCACATTAATGTCAACACCTCTCAAAATCCTGTATAAACAAATGTCCAGGATGGTACCAAAAGAGGTTTTGGCAGGTACCGACAGTGATATGGAGCCAGTTGCGGTAGGTTTCTCGGATGTGGATCCATGGTGCGAACAGCCCGATCGAAGTGGTCCCACATATTCTCGACTGAGTTTAAATCCGGGGAGTTTTGTGGCCGGGGGAGTACAGTAAACTCGTCCTCGTGCTCTTCGAACCACGGATGTGCACTGCGACCTTTGTGACTCGTTACATTGTCCTGCTGATAGATTACCATCGTGATGAGGAAAAAAATTACATGTAGTGGTGTACATGGTCCCCAAAGCTACACTCATGCTCATAAATTAAGGATAATACTGATACATGGTGAGACAACGCTTTTGTCACCTCGGGTTATTACCATCCGGTGCATTTGACCTGCGGTCGTCGCTTGGTGGTGCTCGCAGCAGTCCACAAACGCAGAGGTGTGTTGGTGCATGTCAGAGTAAAGTGCAGCGAGTAAGTGTGCAATTGTTTTCAGACGTGCTGATGGTGACTGTGTGTTGAAAGTGGCTCAAAGAACACATATTGATGACGTTATGAGTGGTAAAATACTAGGGCGACTGGAGGCTGGTCGAACACAGCAGATCGCAGCACGAGCCCTCCGTGTGCCACAAAGTGTGATCTCAAGATTATGGCAACGATTCCAGGAAACAGGAAACGTGGCCAGGGCTACAGTACGGGACGTCCACAGTGTACAACACCACAAGAGACCAATATCTCACCATGAATGCCCGCAGACGTCCACGGAGTACTGCAGGTAGCCTTGCTCGGGACTTTACCGCAGCCACTGGAACAGTTGTCTCCAGACACCCAGTCAACAGACGACTGAACAGACATGGTTTATTCGCCCAGAGACCAGCATGGTGCATTCCAATGACCCCTGGTCACAGGAGAGCCCGTAAACCCTGGTGTCAAGGACACAGTACATGGCCATTGGAACTGTGGTCCCAGGTTATGTTCACGGACGGGTCAAGGTATATTCTGAACAGTGAATCTCGCCGGGTTTTCACCTGGCGTGAACCAGGAACCAGATACCAACCCCTTGATGTCCTTAAAAGGGACCTGTATGGAGGTCGTGGTTTGATGGTGTGGGGTGGGATTTTGATTGGTGCACTTACACCTTTGCATGTCTTCGACAAAAGAACTGTAACAGGTTAGGTGTATCGGGACGTCATTTTGCACCAGTATGTCCGGTTTTTCAGGGGTGCAGTGGGACCCACCTTCCTTCTGATGGATGATAACGCACGGCCCCACCGAGCTGCCATCGTGGAGGCGTACCTTGAAACAGAAGATATTAGGCGAATGGAGGGGCCTGCCTGTTCTGCAGACCTAAACTCCATCGAGCACATCTGGGATGCTCTCGGTCGACCTATCACTGCACTTCTTCAAACCCCCAGGACACTTCAGGAGCTCCAACAGGCACTGGTGCAAGAATTGGAGGCTATTCCGCAGCAGCTGCTCGATCACCTGATCCAGATTATGCCAACCCGTTGCGTGGCCTGTGTACCCGTGCATGGTGGTCATCTCCTATACTGATGTCGGGGTACCTGCGCAGGAAACAGTGAAGTTTTGTAGCACGTTTTTTGGGACGGTTTTCTCAACTTATCACCAGTACCATGGACTTACAGATCTGTGTCATGTGTGTTCCCTATGTGCCTGTGCTATTAGCGCCAGTTTTGCGTAGGGCCACTTTGTGTGCCACCACATTCTGCAATTTAATTTACGAGCATGAGTGTAGATACATACTTGTGTTGACCCATTGCGCCTGCCAGAATGACGAAATCACCCAAAGAATGCCACGAAAACATTACCCAGACACTAACTCATGTAGGTTGTTTGCTTTTAGCCGTTTTACGCCGAACACTCCAACGGATAGTCAGATAGTGCCTGAAACGTGATTCATCTGAAACGGCAATCTGTCACCGCTAATTCAATGTCCAGTTGCAGCACTGGCGTGCAGATTCCAGCCTTCCACCCCGATGAACAGCAGTCAGCATGGGGACAAGAGACAGGCGCCTGCTGGGGAGGCCCACACACAGCAACGTTACAGAAGACACTGTTGGTAGCCACAGGGTTCAGCTGGGCGGTCAGATACTCGCCAGTTGCGCGTCTCTGCAGCCCCAGTTTACGCCTGTTATCTTCACCCCGTAGTGCACCACAGACGATTCGGTCTGCATTTTAGATAGCACCTATTGCCATCCACGGTATGCTTTAACCATGGCGTCTCCCAAACAGCCTACAAACTTAGCCGTTTCGGAAACGCTTCCACCCTTGGCCCAAAAGCCAATGATCATGCCCCTTTGGAAGTCAGGTAAATCGCTCCATTTCTGCATCACGGGAAAGACCGCACTGTTGTCTACGTCTCCTACCCCACCTCCTCTTGATACCCTTCACATACCCTCTACTACTAGTGCTGCCACCTGCCTTCTGTGAGCTGGTACTGCATCTTGGCGTTAACGACCACCCGTCCTCTGGGTCACTACCTTTGTAAGGTAATTAGTTTATATCTTCCCCGTTTGTATATGATTGTGTATCGTGTATTGAACTGGGGAACTAGAAACGACAGAGAGGCTTTGTCCCACCGTAGCCCTCAGTGGTTCACAACCCCACAACAGGTCACATCAGTCCCCCCACCCCACCGCCGCCCCACACCGAACCCAGGGTTATTGTGCGGTTTGGCCCCTACGGAGCTCTCCAACCCCCCCCCCCCCCTTCCCCAACCCCCCGGGAACGTCTCACATCAGACGAGTGTACCCCAAATGTTTATGTGGTGGAGTAATACAGTAATTATGGTGCACACATACGTGGAGACAGCGTTTGCACAGCAATCGCTGACATAGTGTAGCTGAGGTGGGATAAGGGGATCCAGCCTGCATTCGCTGATGCAGATGGAAAACCGCCTAAAAACCATCCACAAGCTGGCTGGCACACCGTACCTCGACACTAATAGTGCCGGGAACCGACACGCCTTCCCGCTCGGGAAGCAACGCGTTAGACGGCGCGGCTAGCCGGGCGGGCTTGTATATGATAGTTTCATCATCTCGTGTCTGTATATTTTTATTTTACCTTTATATCTCTGATGGTGGCAGTAAATCGGAAACCGGTTATTTATTGAAATAAAATGAAATCTTACCAAGACTGGGTTTTTCATTTCATTTGTGTACCGAAGTCACAAGTCTCCACCGGGCGAAGCGACTTCATTTCAAGGAAAGTGAAGCTACATCTAAATTCACCATCTGGGTTCTTAATTACTGAAAACGAATGAACTAAAACCTCTACAATCTTGCACAATTTCAAAATGAATTTCTGTAGTCCATAAACTGCCGAAACAAAAGAATTTTACGACGCAATCAATTTCTAGTTTATACATCTCGACGAAACTCACACAATACCGTTACTTTAAATAGACGTACATACAAAATTACACAACCGTTATAAGTGGTACTTGATTAACGTTATTGCACAGCATCTGTCAGTAATTGAAATGGTGGCCCAGAATACACTACTCGTCAATAAAATTGCTACACCAAGAATAAATGCAGATGATAAACGGGTATTCATTGGACAAATATATTACACTAGAACTGACATGTGATCAGATTTTCACGCAATTTGGGTGCATAGATCCAGAGAAATCAGTACCCAGAACAACCACCTCTGGCCGTAATAACGGCCTTGATACGCCTGGGCATTGAGTCAGAGCTTGGATGGCGTGTACAGGTACAGCTGCCCATGCAGCTTCAACACGATACCACAGTTTATCAAGAGTAGTGACTGGCGTATTGTGACGAGCCAGTTGCTAGGCCATCATTGACCAGACGTTTTCAATTGGTGAGAGAACTGGAGAATGTGCTGGCCAGGGCAGCAGTCGAACATTTTCTGTATCCAGAAAGGCCCGTACAGGACCTGCAACATGCGGTCGTGCATTATGCTGCTGAAATGTAGGGTATCGCAAGGATCGAATGAAGGGTAGAGCCACGGGTCGTAACACATCTGAAATGTAAGTCCACTGTTAAAAGTGCCATCAATGCGAACAAGAGGTGACCGAGATGTGTAACCACGCCGGGTGATACGCCAGTATGGCGATGACGAATACACGCTTCCAATGTGCGCTCACCGCGATGTGGCCAAACATGGATGCGACCATCATGATGCTGTAAACAGAACATGGATTCATCCGAAAAAATGACGTTTTGCCATTCGTGCACCCAGGTTCGTCGTTGAGTATACCATCGCAGGCGCTCCTGTCTGTGATGCAGCGTCAAGGGTAACCGCAGCCATGCTCTCCGAGCTGATAGTCCATGTTACTGCAAACGTGGTCGAACTGTTCGTGCAGATGGTTGTTGTCTTGCAAACATCCCCGTCTGTTGACTCAGGAATCGAGACGTGGCTGCACGATCCGTTATAACCATACGGATAAGATGCATGTTATGCCTGTCATCTCTACTGCTAGTGATACGAGGTCGTTGGGATCCAGCACGGCGTTCCGTATTACCGCCCTGATCCCATCGATTTCATATTCTGCTAACAGTCATTGGATCTCGACCAACGCGAGCAGCAATGTCGAGATACGTTAAACCGCAATCGCGATAGGCTACAATCCGACCTTTATTAAAGTCGGAAACGTGATGTTACGCATTTCTCCTCCTTACACGAGGCATCACAACAACGTTCTACCAGGCAACGCCAGTCATCTGCTGTTTGTACATGAGAAATCCGTTTGAAACTTTGTTCATGTCAGCACGTTGTAGGTGTCGCCTTAACTTCTGAGGTTGTCAGTCCCCTAGAACTTAGAACTAGTTAAACTTAACTAACCTAAGGACACCACACACATCCATGCCCGAGGCAGGATTCGAGCCTGCGACCGTAGCGCTTCCAGACTGTAGCGCCTAGACCCTCTCGGCCACCCCGGCCTGCAATGCTCTGAAAAGCATATCACAGCATCTTCTTCCTGTCGGTTAAATTTCGCGTCTGTAGCACGTCATCTTCGTGGTGTAGCAACTTTACTTACCAGTAGAGTAAATTACTTGATATCAATATCGGTTAGTTTTATGTCATTCATACGACTGTTGACAAACTGTACATTGTGGCAACATTCACCTACTAGATAGATCGAAACCGATAATCATTAACAAAGTAAATAGTGATCCAGACGTGTTTTGTTCATTCATTTTAACAACTGAGCTTTCGGCTCATGAGACATGGTGTCAAATAGGATCAACATCTGCGAAATTTACTAGCTCTGACAAATCCGCTATCTGTAATAGTAGAACAACGAGAAATAATGAAGAAAATGAAATGATTTAGACAATTCTTGTATCCGTAAGGACGTAATACCGTAGCAATTGATAACACTTAGGTCTATAACCAACATACAGTGCTACTACTGCCAAATGTGTGATTAATGTGAACTGAGATTCCCGAGTTGTATGTAGCTTCGTGTCTCACCTCTTACCTACCAGACTTTGCTGCCTACAGCAGTTGACTGCTGGTAAAAGTGTTCTGTAATTGGAAAAGGCCTATCATGGAATCTTTCCAGGAACAAGTTTCATCCAATCATATACCAGAACAGTGTCATGGAAATGTGCCAAACATTTGAGTCGTTATTGCTAACGACATCGAAGCCAGGTAAATAGAAGTTGTACCCGTTCCAACTCAATCTCCGCCAAACGCGACCTGTTCGCGTTCACCGGAGAAAGTGTTGCCGAAGAGCTTCCTGGAATTCGTTAGCAGGCTCGCCAACTTGACGGGGCCCGTCCAGCGTGACGCGGCTTAATGGCGCACTGCACTGACGGCGCTGACATTTAGCACGTTTTCAAAAGACGGTGCAAAGGAGACGGCTGTCCTTTCTTTTCTTTTTTTCTTTTACAACGAGCTACCGCGTCATATTTCCGAGCATCAGGTAAATAATCATAAGCCAGCTGGCCCTCTTTGTGCATGATATACAACAGGCTCTAGATACCGGCTCCCAGGTTGATGCCATATTTCTCGACTTTTGAAAGGCATTCGACTCAGTTCCGCACTGTCGCTTGCTACAAAGAGTGCGCGCTTACGGTCTGTCCAATGACATATGCGGTTGGATAGAAAGTTTTCTAACAGACAGGGAGCAGTATGTGGTCCTGAACGGGGTAACTTCAACAGAAATAAGAGTAACTTCAGGTGTTCCCCAGGGCAGCGTAATAGGTCCTCTGCTTTTTACACTTTACGTAAACGATCTGGCTGATGGTATTGACAGCGGCCTTAGGCTGTTTGCCGATGATACTGCAGTCTACAGGAAAGTAGTATCACACGAAAGTTGTGAACAAATCATTGAGGATTTGCAGAAAATAAAAGCGTGTTGTAATGGCTGGCAGTTATCTCTCTATATCAGTAAGTGTAACCTACCGCGTATAACAAGGCGAAAATCCCCATTAATGATCAGTCTTTGGAAGTGGTAACATCAGTCAAGTATCTGGGTGTGACTATTCGAAATGATCTCAAATAAAATGATCAGATGACGCAAGTAACGGGTAAGGCGAACTCTAGATTTCGGTTTATTGGTAGACTTCTGAAGCGAAGCAGTCATCAACAAAGGAAATAGCTTACAATACGTTAGTTAGTCCAGTCTTAGAATATTGTTCATCTGTATGGGACCCTTACCAGTTGGGTCTGATTCATGAGATTGAGAAGGTCCAAAGAAGAGCGGCAAGATTCGTGACTGGTACGTTTAGCCATCGCGAGAGCGTTACAAATCTCATAGAAAGTTTGAAGTGGGACACACTTGCAGATAGACAACGCGCTAAACAGAAGGGGCTGCTCACTAAATTCCGAAATCCAATCTTCACCGAGGATGTAGAGCGTATATTATTACCACCAACCTTCAAATCGCGTAACGATCATCATTCAAAGATAAGGGAAGTAAGAGCTGGTATTGAGGCATTCAGACAGTCGTTTTTCCCTCGCGCGATCCGCGAGTGGAACAGAGGGGGAAAATCTGACTTTGGCGCGAATTGTGCCCTCCGCCACACACCGCTTGGTGGCTAGCGGAGTATATATGTAGATGTAGCTATGTAAACAGCTATTACTGGGATCCAAATAGATGAAACCTGTAACTCTTGATGAGTCATACACTTACGACACATCTTCGTGAATAGTAATGAGTTAAGGATGGGTCCGCCTTTTAACAAGTACGTAAATTATTGTTTTGCTTTAACATCCAAACATGTTCCGCCACAGTTGTGGCATTACCAGCAGATTATTTTTGGGTTATAAAATATGCTACATCGGATTTTGTTGTTGTTTACTCTATATATTTCATTGTTGTTTAATTCATGTATTTAATTTATATACACACTTCACCTTTTATTTTACATTACCTTTTATTTTATTTCATTACATTATTTTATTACATTACCTATTATTTTACATTATGCACACAATCTACTTGACAAAATTTATTTAACAACCGATTAGCGCCGACGAAGGTGCCTCGGTGCGTGTACGATGCGCTCACTGTTTCATTAACTCAAATCAGTTTGTATGGGAGACATATTTGTCATATAAAGTCTTATTTCGAGAATTATTTTATTTGCTATGCTTCTTCTCACTCCCTCTCTCTCTTTTTTGTTTTCTTTTTCTTTTAACTAGATTTATCAACCAACCCTCATAAGTAGAGACATTATGCAATGGTGGCACTGAAACATTGTTTTACAGAGCATCTTTTTCCAACTCAAGCACAACTAACCTTTTCTGCTGTTTCGTATGTGTTTTGAATTCTGTAACTGTGACGACCAGTCTTCAATGAAACATGAGGAATGTTAGGATATCATCTGCATTAAAATTTAGTTTACAGTTCAGTCCCTAAAACGTATGTGCAGGTAAAAGTCATGGCATATGATGTTTCAGTATTTGGCTAGTCCTGAGCTTTTACAGGTTTGTTTTTGTGTACCAAACGTGTTTCTCCTGTTTTTCTGTTGTTCGACCGACCTGTGGACATCGGTAACAATTTTGTGAAGGCCAGTGAGGATGCAATAACTGTGGTGAAACGTACTTTGGTGTTACAGCAAATGAATAATTTATGTACTTGCAAAAAGGCCCACCAATCCTTGATTCATTGTTATTTCTTACAAGCACGGGAACTGAACTCAAATGTCCAGTATGACTGTCTACATCACTGCTCGGCATTTTCGCTGCTAAGTGTCTGGCAGAGCGTTCATCGATTCACCTCCAAGCTATTTCCCTATCGTTCCACTCTCCAATACCGCACGTGAAAAACAACCCTTAAATATTTCCGTTTGAATTCAGATTTTTCTTATGCTATTACATTGGCCGTTTGGTTTTTCCTTTGGTTTTTCATTTGGAGGAGAACGTTACTGTTTGAAATTTCATTAGAAGATGTTTTAATGATTGCCACCCCAACTCGCTTATCATATCTATGGAACTCTCCCCTGTTTCGTGATAATATGAAAAGAGCTGTCCTTGAAATTTCTCGCTTTGTTCCATCAGTCCTATCTGATGCGGATCCCACGCCGTGCTGCAAAACTCCAGAACAGGACGGACAAACGTGGTGGACGTAGTTTCTTTAGCAGACCTGTTGCATCTTCCGAGTATTCTGCCAACAAATTGCAGTCTTTAGTTAGCCTTCCACACAATACTATCTATGACATCGTTCCAGATTAAGTAATTCGTAATTGTAGTCCCCAACAATTTAGGTGATTTCTCAGTGTAAGCCGTTAATAATCACATACAGAAGCATGGTGCGAATGTTCATACAGGTTTCATCATCTGCACAGGATTTCCATTCGAGGAGAAGCTCGTGATACATGTTGCTGATTATTATGACCTGTAAGGTAAGTGCTGGGAAACTGTTTTTGTTTTTTTTTTATTTCTCTTGAGTCACTTGTCTTTTGACTGGTCTTCGTCGTGTCTCTTTCTATCAGCATGATAAATTATTAGTACGAGTACTTCTTGGGGTTACTTAGTGGGCTACCCACCCTCCTAGGATAAGCAGTGTTCGAATCACCTGGAAATCCCTTTAGATGTATTTTTGGAACCTGCTTCTTGCAGTTAAGTGTAATTCCCGGTTAAACATTGTCCCTCACTGCAATAGTTGTGTAAAATACTCACAGCCACTTTAGTAGTTACTCAGCATATTCAATTACAGCCTACATGTACTTCTATGGTATCGTAATTACAGTTGTTTATCATAGTAGTAAAGTTGTAAAACGCATTGATAGTGAAATACAGCAATGTTTTCCATTACTAATGGAAAACGTTTCAAAGATTTCCGTTTGTTTAGCACGTAGATTGCTATATGTACCTGTATTAAAATAATCATCCACATATCATTCAGCAATTGTTATTTACTGGGAATATAGCTATTAAACTATGCACTGCTCATTAAATAAATAAACCTACGTTAATTTTTAGAGTTTCGTAATTCAGTCGCTAAAAATGGGACCTTCATAGAACCACTTTATTGTACATCTGTTAACAGCTCTTTATCTCTGGCAATGCTACCATTTCAAGCTTCAAGCGGAAATTTATGTCAAATACCAAAGTCTACGGCGCCTTGGCGCTGTGAATAAATTAAAGCTTCTAAATCAATGTAATCAAAAGGTACGGCTTTTATGAGACATATTTTGATACCCGCAAACTCGATCATCAAAAACTGTAGAGTACATTCAGTTGATCTAGAATCATGAAATTTGGCAAGAAGCAAGATGTCACAGCACTAGCAAAGTAAAAATCTGAAATTATTAGTTTATAATTATATCACACAACGTTTTCTACCATTTGTTGTTCATCTTATTGTCTGTCCGCATGTTAAGATCCTTTTTCTCAGGAACGGGTAGAGATCAAATACCTTTCTCTATGCTCCACTGCTTCTAAGGCAATACAGTCAAAAGATTCGGCCATTTGTGTTATAATTTTGTTACAAATTTACTCATCAGAACCTATAAAAGAACTACGTACCTCGTATATAGCCTACATAATTAAATTTTACGTAATCCTCGGACCGCGCGTTCTATTCGCACTTCTCCGTCCTTTTATTATTTTCTTTGTAGTCTTCCAAAATGAATTATCTCTTAATCCCCTGCTGGTAACTTTTGTAACCGTCGCCTGCACTCTTGTTTCAGACAATCCTTCAAAGAGCGCGCCTCGTTCGTCTGGTAGAAGTGCCTCACGATAATCGATGCTGACGCTGTTACTGATTAAAACACAAAAAAGACTTTAGAATATTATTTATACATGGTGGACAAAGTAAAACTGACCTAGAAAGTTTTTCGTGCACTTTAATATAGGCAAACCATCTGGGGGAGGTTGTGAAAGTTGCATTGTATCTTGAGACGCATGAAATATCTTTCTAGGTCTGGTGATGTAATTTTGGTTGCTTATCTAAAGGCGTATGAAACAATTTCCAGGTCGGTTTTATGTTGCTCACCCTGCAGTATCATCACGTATATTCACTCTTATTCTCACTGCGTTAGTAATAAGTTAGAAAAGAATAAAACGCAAGGAAAAAAAACACGTAACAGCTATGTAACTTACATATGCGGTCTTCATGTTTGTTCCTTTCACTATCTAAGGCTAATCTTTTGAAATTTACCTAAATACTACGCCAAATGTCATCTCTGATACGTTTTTCATGTTCTGGTCTTAGTCCCTCACCCCCTTATTTTCCCTATCTACTCCTCCTTCCAGCGCCAGGTCAACTAGTCGTGGATCTCATAACAGAAAATTTCCGCGCACCTTGCTGTGATCTGTTTATATCAGCTTTTTTTCCCCCTAAACTGCTACGTTCTAACGGGAAAGATTGTAGCAAAAATGAATCCCTTTTTGAGCGATAGAACAAGTGGAACAAGCGGAGAAATTTATTTTAAGAGCCAGTGTGTTTCAGAACCATTCATAATGGATCAAATCAAAAAAGGTTCCGTATTACTGGCTACCGAAGACCCCGCTGGCCCGTCATCCAGCATCAAATACCGGACAACTGGGCACCCGGAAAATTGATGTGAGTGCTACGCAGGTAGCCATGAATGGCAACAAAGTACACAGCGGCAACCTCTACAACAAGAGGATTTTTTAAACATTGTACTGTAACTGAAGCATTCACTAGTTTATATTCAAACTAGACTAAAGACATTTTGTTGCGCAAAACTAGGGCAGAATTTCAGTTACCTTTTTCGTATGCTGAAGTTTAGATAAAAGAAACAGGTACAGTGTTGTATTTAAATGATAATATACAAAATGTTTACGTCCTTCGTTTCTTTTTTTTTCCTTTATTTTATGAAATGTGTGTGAACAGATTTGAGATGAGTGTTTTTCGAACAGTTTTATTTTATAAAAAGCGAGATGAAGTTTTAAATGAAAATCATGATTAGTGTTTTCAGGCTGGAGCAAATATCTATTCTATGGAATTTCAATTTTTAATCCACTTGTTGGGGGAATGACTGATATTGGTAATACTCAGTCGTATTAACAGTTATGATTCCAATAAAGTATTTTGTGCTGATAAGAATAGAAGAATTGGTGATTATGTCGAAAAATAGCCAAATGTTCAAGCCGTAAACTGTTGTAAACCATTGTAGAAATAAACATGTCTATGTACTTATACAAAAAATACTTTTGGAATTACCCTCGTATGTTGTGAGTGAAAGTCAACAACAATTAACAAAACTGCTATTAAAACACTTTTTTGTGGCGGTCGTGAAGTACCCTTCCCCCTGGTTGTTCACTTGAATGAAAATACCGGGTGATCAAAAAGTCAGTGTAAATTTGAAAACTGAATAAATCACGGAATAATGTAGATAGATAGGTAAAAATCGACACACATGCTTGGAATGACATGGGGTTTTATTAGAACAAAAAAAAAAACAAAGTTCACAAAATGTCCGACACATGGTGCTGGACAGCAAAATGTCAGTGACTGCACGTGACAATCGTGTATAAAAGGAGCTGTAATGGGAGAGAGAATCAGATGCGCCAGCAGTCGCAGCATGTTGACGTTACCTGAAAAGGCGCTTTTAATGAAGCTGTATTATCAGAATGGGGAATGTGCTAGTTCAGTGTTATGATCCTATCGCCTTAGGAAGTGGATTCGAATGGGTAAAGGTCCGTTAACAAATGCAGCTGTGGCGAGACTGATTTCGAAGTTCGAAACCACGGGTTGTTTAGACGATAGACCCCATAGTGGCCGACCGAGCACAAGGCGTAATGCTGCTGAGACAGTTCAGGAAGAAATGGAGACTGTAGCGGGTTCGTCTATGCACGGGGAAGTCAGCGCTCGTGCAGTCGCACGTCGCACCGGCATTCCATACACTACTGTTTGATTGGCACTGAGGCGTACCCTCCGATGCTATCCGTAGAAAATCCATCGGCATCATGAACTGTTACCTGGCGATTTAGTGAAGCGGAGGGCATTTGCGGTGTGGACGTTTCAAAAGATGGCCGAAGATGACAATTAGTTGAGTAACGTGTTGTGGGATTGGTTGAGTAACGTGTTGTGGACCGACGAAGCTCATTTCACGCTCAGAGGGTCTATCAACGCCCACAACTGCAGAATTTGGGCTACCGAAATTCCTAGAACTGTCGTGGAAACTCCATCGCACGACGAGAAAGTCGCGGCATGGGTTGGATTTACCACATCTACCGTTATCGGGCCTTTTTTCTGCGAGGAAATGCGTGATTCTGGTTTTGTAACTGCTACCGTGACGGGTGAGAGGTACGCCGATATGTTACAGAATCGCACCATCCCCAGCCTGGCTGATAAACACCCGTTGGAATGTACGATGTTCATGCAGGATGGCGCTCCACCCCATATTGCTAGACGCGTGAAAGATGTCTTGCGCGCGTCGTTTGGTGATGATCGTGTGCTCAGCCGCCACTTTCGGCATGCTTGGCCTCCCAGGTCCCCAGACCTCAGTCCGTGCGATTATCGGCTTTGGGGTTACCTGAAGTCGCAAGTGTATCGAGATCGACCGACATCTCTAGGGATGCTGAAAGACAACATCCGACGCCAATGCCTCACCATAACTCCGGACATGCTTTACAGTGCTGTTCACAACATTATTCCTCGACTACAGCTATTGTTGAGGAATGATGGTGGACATATTGAGCATTTCCTGTAAAGAACATCACCTTTGCGTTGTCTTACTTTGTTATGCTAATTATTGCTATTCTGATCAAATGAAGCGCCCTCTGTCGGACATTTTTTGAACTTTTGTATTTTTTTTGGTTCTAATAAAACCCCATGTCATTCCAAGTATGTGTGTCAATTTGTACCTCTCCATCTACATTACTCCGTGATTTTTTTCAGTTTTCAATCAGCCTAGGATATACTGAATAAGTACCCCTCCCTCCCCCCCCCCACCCCCTCCCACATTGGTAATATAAGTTTTGAAAATGCATTAGATTTGCTACGATAAATGTAGATTTGTCTCCTTTTTTTTACATCCTTAAAAAGAAAACTAAAAAGAGTTACTGCACTCGGCACCTCTGTCATGGAATCCAGACTAAAGAAGAAGCTTTTTCTATTACTTTCTTGGGGCCCATCTCCTATCAGCTCCAATGCTTTCTTCGTAATAAATACAACTGTAATGTCGCCTTTTCAACCAATAATAGAAAAAACTTTTATTCATAATTTAAAATCGACCCGTTCCCCTTTGAAAAACCCTGGTTTCTATAAGATTCTTTGCGACACGTGTTCTTCTTACTACATAGAACCAACAGAACGTGCTTTTACAGTCAGATACAAAGAACATCTTTTAAGAAAAAATGGTACTAACACATTTTCTGACCACCTTCTGATTACAGGTCACGGGCTTAAAGCTATTCACGATATCAACATTTTGCAAACTGAGAAGGAAAGGCGTAGATTAGACATTCTCGGAGAACTGGAAACTTTTAAACATCTTCCTCGAAATGATGTTCTTGACGACCAGCTACAATTACGTAATAGAAGCTTCTTCAACGGAATAAAGTCGTTACTTGATATTTGATATTCGTGTTCCCTTGTGCAGTTACCGAAATATTTCTTCTATCTAAGTCGATTCATAGCTGTTTGTTCATTAAATGGTTTATATTAACTACATTTCATGTTATACCGTTTTTCTGTTCGCTGAGTTATTCAGCTCCCTTTGTAATACTGTAATGGCGTTTTTCAGCCTTTATGCTGTACTTCTAAGCTGTTATGTAGACAAATTGTTACAATGTCTGTTGCTGTCAGATAGAATATGGCCTCTTACTGTATTACACGTTCCACCTGTCTATATTCGGAATGCTAAGTAGCCGGTTTGTATTGGCACTTTTGGTATAACGTTGACCTGCCCGCAAATGCTAACGCGGGCGCCTGTCTGATGCTACCACAGCTCGACGTGTGGTGTAGCCCTTAGTGACCCGCCTCTATGATTTCTATTTTAATATTTTGTTACTAAGGCGTTATTGCTTCGTATTTATTTTATACGTGACATGCCAGTTTTAAATGTTCTATTTAGAAGTGGCCGAAACCTAGGTCAAAAAGACTTCATTTTTTCGACCGAGGGCTGCAATTGCTTTAATTTGCCAATTACATTACTCTTTGCTATAAGTGGTATGATTGTCTGCCGCAGTCGATGCAGTTTTTGTCAAATTAGGTCACGTTTTTGATAGATTCAGTGTCTTTTTTCTGCCAGATTCCTTATTATTTTTTTGCCAAATTTAGTGTCATGTTTTGCCAAATTTTTGTGCTATTTTCTGTCAAATGTTGCACTACTTTCCCAGCAAATTTGGTGTTTTGTGCTAATTTCGGCTTTATTTTCTGCCAAATTTGATGTTTTTTCTGCCAAATTAGGTGTTTTTGTCATTTTGTTATTGCTTCCAAATTTTCTGGAAATTTTTTTTGTCTAAGTCGGTATTATATTACGCCATATTAGACTTTTTTCCGAGTTTGGATGTTTGTTTCGCAATTTCCGATTTTATGTCAAATTTGATGTTTTTCGTGAAAATTCGGTGTTTTTTGGGTCATCTCCGAATTTTTTTTGTGAATTCCGCTCTGTTTTTGCTGAATTTGATTCTATTTTCATCATCACATCAAAGTTCGTTACATGGGAAATGAACTGTCAGTTTCATAGTATACACGAACGTCAGCATTGACTAGATTAAAAGTGCACATGCAGTTTTACCATTCAGTAGCTTTCATTTACGAATACTAATACAGTCTCGTCCTCGGATTTGTAACATTTTTATACAGAAAAATTACAAATTTTGCCATATCTCTTAAAAATCGCCGATTTCGCGTTACGTTCGCCAGAAACAGCTAATTTCGCGTTACATTTTTGCGAAATTTTCCTGTCCCTAGTTATTGCTTGCCGCCTTATCGAACACGTGGGTGCGGTCAGCGCGAAGAGACGTGCACGCGCGTCGAACCTTGGTGAGCCAGAGTGCCCTCGACCGGGATTCAGCTCGTGAGCAGAACGCAGCGGTCGCCAGCCAGGCGTCCCTGCGGTTTCCTGTCCTCAATTAAAATTCGTGTCGCGAGATGTCAGACTCCGCTGAGATCCACTGGTCTGATTCGCCTCTGATTGTTCCGGATTCTCAGAGATATCTCGAAAAGGAGTACAACGAAGACCGGTCATTTTATAAGTTAAGTTAATCTGCCAGGAAGTTTCATTTTATGAGATGCTGGAAATAAACAGAATGGGTTATCAATTACAATTCGCTTAAAGCGCGAACGATAACGTGACTACAATATTGCGTCGCAGTTGCCGATTAGATGCTGCTATATTATTTTATCTATACGTCAACTTTATCAACCGCCACATTCAGTGTTATATGACCCACTGCTTGTTTTGTACGGAGACGAACAAGGAGGGTCAAAACATGTACGTAATCTCAGAGAAACGATAACAAGTAGAGGCAACCGGCATGCCTTTACGAATAGTAGATACCTCCTTTGCTGCTGAAAGAATATTTAAACGTGTCGTGGGGCTGGGACCTTGTCACATGGAAAGGTTTATCAGAGACTATTACAAGTTGGAAAATTTGTTGAGTTGCTCAAATTATTTAATGCAGTAACATGTTTCGAGGCATAAGCCTCATCTGCAGGCTACAGTGCTAACATAAAACTATTTAACTCATGTACACAATAGATATCAAAGTTGTACTGTACTGTCTTGTCGTGTGGTGTAGGCAACCTGAGAAGAAAGAAAAGGGTTGTAGTATTAGTAGTAGTATCTTTATTCATCTGTAGATCTCTTTTTACAAGGATATAGGGCATGTCAAAGTATCTACAAGTTTAGATCAGTTTAAATTAAGCTAATTCGTATACACATATATCACATATATTTACAGACTTCTAGCTAGAGACAATCATTAGATTTACTGTACATTTTTGTACAAACAACTTATTAAATAATGTAATGCCACACTGTTCACTCAAATCTCACTACCAGTCACTGCAAAGACTATAACACATCGTTTCATAACACTTCACTCACTACACACATAAGCACACACACACATACACACACACTCACACACACACACACACACACACACACACACACACACACACACACACATTGGTCATCTCTGGGCCATTTTCTGTACCGCAGCTTCCTATTTGCTGTCCTGAAAAATTGAGTCAGCATTCCTCCATAATCATGAGTGAGATGTTGAGCTCAGAAAGAGGAAGAGGTGTTAGTATTGTGCTATGCATAGCTTGGGGATAAGTATTTCTACAAAGGAAAAAAGATGAAAAAAAACATAAAGTGAAGAATGTTGGATGTTTTATAATCATTATTATTATTATTATTATTATTATGAGGGAACATTCACTTCGTTTGTCGGTGTGCTATTCACATGAAGAAATTCAAATATTCACATACATTGTTCGAATGAAATGACTGTCTTCTTGAGGGGTGTTCATCTGCCTACATTACTATGGCTTCTTGTCTTTTATTAACCACTAATCAAAAACTTACGATGGACACTCAAAACACCACATCTCAGTCAACTCTACTGTGCAGCAGAAAGAAGATGGCGGTCAAATCTGCTTTCAGTTCGGTTACCGATGTGTCTGTCCCAGTGTTACCAGTCCCTTGCTATGTCTTCTGTACACATTGCTGTCCCATCTCTGTTGTAGACCAACGAAGTATGTTACTGTAAGGGAGACTGTGAAAAAAGACAGGGCAATGTTAAAAACCGTATCGTGGTCAGGGAGGTCGCCAGATTTTTCTCTGACTGAGAGCGTTTGGAGCACTTTGGGCAAGGCCCTTTTATCAGCTAGGGATTTTGACGATCTATCCCACCGATTAGACAGAATTTGGCATGGAGGACAGCTAAAACTATGTCAATCAATGACAATCCGAAGCATTGCTTGTAAAATGACCGAAAGTGGACCAACATATTATTTGGCTTGTCCATTTGTGAATTTCTTTTCTTGAATAAATCATCCAATTTTTCTGAAACGGTAATGATTCGTTTCTCTGTGCCTGTAACATAACATCTACCGATTTCCTTCCCATTCGGATAATTTCTTCGTCGTGTGTCGTATTCTATACACACTGGTCAACCAGAACTTTATGACCACCGACCTACTATCGATATAAACCCGTCGATGCGATAGCAGCGTTAGCTGGCGAGGAATGACTGCTAATCAGACACACGCACACGCACGATGCTTGTAGCTTCAGTGAGCGTGCAGTCCGTTTGTAGAATGGGAAAAGCGTGAGCTCTATGTGAGTTTCACCGAGGACAGATTGTGAAGGCCGGGAGGTTCGGGACGAGCGTTTCGGAAACTGCACGGCTTGTCGGGTGTTTGAGCACTGCTGTGGTGAACGATTCAACACACGGCGAAACCGATGTGAAACCACTTCCAAACGTCATGGAGTTGGGTGACCATTCCTCACTGCAAATGTCAGACGTCGTAGGCAGACCGGTAAAACAGGACAGGCGGCGAACTGTGGTGGAACTATCATCAGACATTAATGCTGGGGAGAGTACAAGTGTGTCTGAACACACAGTGCACCGAACACTCCTAACGACGGACCTCCACAACAGATGACCCCTACATGTGCCAATGTTAGCACTACGACATCGTCAACTACGACTGAAATGGGCACGTTTCCATCGTCTCTGGAAGTTGGCGCAGTGGCAGAACGTTGCACGGTCTGATGAATCCCGACACCTTCTTCATCGTGGCAATAGGATGACGCGAATCCGTAGTCTTCCAGGGGAACAGGCCCCAACACCTGCACTGCAGGAAGGAGACAAGCAGGTGGCGGCTCCATTATGATCTGGGGAATATTCACATGGGAATCAGTGGGTCCAGTGGTGCTCGTGCAAGGTACCATGGCGACCAAAGAGTATCGTACGCTGGTTGTAGACCACGTATACCCCTATATGACGATCATGTTTCTCGACGGCAGTGGCATTTTTCTACTGCATAATGCGCTACGTCACTAGGTCAGAAGTGTGATGGATTGGTTCGAGGAACACAGTGACGAGTTCCAATTGATGTGCCGCCCCCCTCCCACTTGCTCATCAGATCCGAACCAAATCGAACACATCTGGTTTGTGATTGAACATGCCGTCAGAGTTCATCGTTCCCCTCCTCGGAATTTGCGGGAATTTCATAACTTGGTGTGCAGATGTGGTGTCAACTTCCTCCATCGACCTACGAAGGCCTCATTGCTTCCATGCCACGATAAATCGCCATTATTATCTGTGCCAGATGTGAACAGACCAGCTATTTGGTAGGTGGTCATAATATTATGGCTGATTTGTACATATTGATTGATATATTGTGCTTTCATCCTGTATGAACGATGGGCCAGCGTGGTTATTAAATGATTTGGTACAGATATTTTTAACAGGGACTGCGGACGCCCTCTTCCTATCACCCCCCCCCCCCCCCCCCCCGCACCTGCTCCCACCTGGAATGGTTAATGGTTGCATGTACTCCAACTGTTTGTGTGAAGTGTTAGTCATGTATGAACCTTCCCAGTATTCACTTTGTGGGACGTGGAAAACCGCCTAAAAGCCGTATCCGCAGTGGGCAGCATACTGACGGTCGTTGTTAATCCACCGAAAGGATTTTATGTGGTGTCGGCGCACCTTCCCATCCTGCTCTTTAACACCCATGCCATCCGGGTGGGTTCGTATGACTTGCAAATATGCTCGGAATCATAGAAAACGCAAGTTAGAGGAAAGTTAGAGAGAATGTGAAAGCTACGGCAGTGTTGAAAATGAAATGAAAATGCGGAAAAAAGTGATTATGTAGCTGTCCCATTGGGGATACAGCAGCCAGCGAGAGTCAGAAAGTCTGTGGACCATGTGCAGTCGCCGTTGCGAAGACGTACAGAAAACAGCGATAATACTGACGTAAATGGCAAGGAGAGATAACAAGACGACTACGTTTCACGACCACCGAATATCGTCGAACTGTCAACCGACAATAGTTGCGATAATCTTGCGATTTATCTGTACTGTAACCGTTACATAAAAGAGACTGATAGTTAAATTACATCGATAATTCAATTACTCTTGTTATGACTATATTCCGTCGTTTTCACGAAAAGTCTACTGCGTGGACTGTGCACAAAGGATTAATTTGTTTATTTTATCTCCGGTGGCCGGTAGCACAGCCGCATGACGGAAGATCGCCACGTCACCACCAGCACCACAGACCTGATAGAGTTCTATAGCTGCTACGAATAAAAACAGAACTAAATGCAGTGTGTTACTGGTAACTCAGCAAATAAGCTCCGTGATGAGGTGTTCGCACAAGTGGCCTCTTATTGTATTGTGCGTCGTCTGCAGCAGTGTCTGCTACAATGATACGGGCTGTACCGTAGTTGACACGAAAGACGTATAAGCTGAGCGTACATTCACCGCTATTCAGTTGAACAATCTCCCCACACGTCCAAACGTTAACAGCCACTCCCACTTAATGAAAGCAATCATATTCTGCGAAGCCTCTTTCGGGACCTGTTTGCAAGGAGGCATCACGAATGAATACGTACGGTAATTCATCTAATTTCGCCGCACTTTCCAGTGTCCGTCTTCCTTTCGTTATTGTACGTCTCATTAAACCACGCGCCAGTGGACACTGCCGACTTGAATGACGATGGAGCACCATTGTGAACGTAATGGAGTCTTCCCGCGGAGACCAACCTGTGACGAGCGTAATCTTTCTCCTGTCGCGACGGGCTTACAACTGTTCTCTGCGCCTCTGTTGAGCGCTGAGAAGGCCTAGGGACCGAGAGAAAACCGGCTAAATTATCCGTACAGTCAGGATAGCCATTAGTATCGGTTTAGTTACAGCATACATCTTGTAGAACGGGAAAATTTGGGGCAATAGATGTTTCTAAAAACAGTCGGCCAGTTGGTTAAACGCTTACCATGTGTACGATAACGGTGTGTGAAGTAATGAAGCTGCCAAATGACTACATCCAAAGCTATGAATCTTCGTGACATCGGCTCAATAACGCTGTTCTCCAAATCTTTCAAGAAGTGTTTGACAGTTTCGCTCACTTTAGTGAATTTCCGTTAATACGTACGGTGTCATTATCAGTAATGGCTTGTTCACTGTACTCTGGTACATGTTTTTTTTTTTTTTTACCGTCATAACCCACATAATTAAAAAAATGTCTTTCAGTTACAGGGAGAGAAAAATAAATATTTTGATCGATTTTCCATCTTGAGATTCTGTAGAAAATGATAATGTACTGTACAGGACGATTCAGCTGCCCCCACCGATGTCGTTTTATGCAACCCGCAATGTTATACATGGCCTTCAAAACACTCGTGCAGGATTTTCATACTCTGTCGCTTGCTACCCGCAAACTATTAGTCCTATAGAAAAAGTGAACAGATCCTTTGCGTGGGAAATTTAAAGTAGTTTAATTTTGTACCGGAGTACTTCCGCTGGAGCTCTTAGTTTCCGAGTTATTCTCGAAAAACGTCAAAAGCGACCTTCCAACGCACCCCCATTCCTACATTCACCCCCCCCCCCCCTTTCCAGTGGACAGAATTTTTAATATTTTGCTATTGGCATTCCCTCTTACCATTGTACTAAAATTTGCGGTTGCACTAATTATTTCCCAATTTCGACCTTTCTTGATCTTCATTGAGTGGCCGTATTACCCCACGACTTAGTCGAGCACTTACAAATTGTACATTTGACGTTTGTGTACATTTTTCCTAACAGTTTCGGGAATTTTAACAGCATAAAATCAACAATTACATCCTTGTATTCGTCTGGCCTTCTGAGCACAAAACTAATGTACAAGTCAGGCGTAAGTATGGATCTAATTGCAAACGTAATTAGTTTTAGGTCAATGTTAACAAAAGTCGTTTTCCTTTAATTACCCTCACGCGCACGTTCACACTGATAATATTAATGACATAAAGATAGAGGAAGGTCAAATATCGGGAGCAGTTCGCGTTGTCGGAAATTTTTGTACAGTGTTGGGAGGCAGTGCCACGAACATCAAACCAAAAATCCTAACTGGAGAGGCATGAACGTCGAGGTGAAGCTGCGATTGAAGGCCAGTTTTGTACGTTTCTCATGAATAACAGTAAAACTGTCGCCTCCAGCGAAAACATATCCCCACACAATGTTTAATAACATCAAATTTCTTACACAAAGGCACTGTTCATTTTTCTGTAGGACTAATAGTTTGCGCATAGTGAGCGAGAGAATATGATAACCTCACGCGTGATTTTTGAAGGCCCGATACAACAATGCGGGTTGCATGAAACAACATCGGTAGGAGCAGCCGACTCACCTGTATTTCGCGAGGAAAGGCTCATACAACACAAGAAAGGAACATATAGTCTGCACAGACCAACACATCTCGTCAAAGTTAGCAGACACACGGTTTCTCTTCTCTTGATAACAACTAAAATGTTTTGCAATAAGTGCATCTCGAATCAAGGTCCACAGAGACTTCACTGAGACCTCTATGCACACCACCATATACATCCTGACCACTGACATTGCCACAGTTTTCCTCCTCACGTTTATCTACAATATATCTAGTTCTCCAATCTTTCGGTGTCTCAGAAACTATACGATGCGGGCCTGATATGTACACTGTTCAGCGAGAACATTATGACCACCTATCTAACAGCCGGCATGTCCACCTCTGACAAGGGTAACAGCGGCGACGTGACATGAAATGGAAGCAAAGAATCCTCGGTAGGTCACTGGAGGGAGTTGGCACCACAAATGCACACACTAGTCGCCTAATTCCCTTAAGTTCCCGGGGTGGCGATGAGCTCTGAGACCACGTTCAATTACATATTAGATGTGTTCGATCGGGTTTAGATCTGGCGAGTTGGGGGCCAGCACGTCAATTGGAACTCGCCGCTGTGTTCCTCGAACCACTCCATCAGGCTGCTGACCTTGTCACATGGCGCATTGTTTTATTGAAAAATGCCATTGCCATCGGCAAACGCGACCATTATGACGGGGCGTACGTTGTCTGCAACCAGTGTACGATACTACTTGGCCTCCATGGTGCCTCGCACGAGCTCCACTGGACCCATGGATGCCCAGGTGAATGTTCTCCAGAGCATAATGGAACCGCCGCCAGCTTGTCTCCGTGCTTCAGGAGAGGGGTCAAGTACCTGTTACCCGAAAAACGACGGTTTCGCCCCGTCCCATCGGTATGATGAAGAAGGCGTCGGGATTCATCAGACCATGCAATGCTCTGGCACAGCGCCAACTTCCAGTGCTCATGGTCGTGTGCCCATTTTAGTCGTAGTTGCTCGTGTCGTGGTGCTATCACTGGCTGATGTGTGGGTCCTCGGATCCGTAACCCCACCATTAGGAGTATTCGGTGCACTGTTTGTTCAGAGACACTTGTACTCTGCCCAGCACTAAAGTCAGATGTTAGTTCCGCCACAGTTCGCCACCTGTACTGTTTTTTACCAGACTGCCCACCATACGACGTCCAACATGTGTAATTAGTCGAAGCTGCCCGACGTCTGGACGTGGTTTCACATTCGTTCCACCACGTGTTGAAGACACTCACCACAGCACTCCTCGGTATGCGCGTGCAGGGCTTCTGGGCCATCACAGTCTTCCTCTGTGAAACTCAGATCGAGTTCCTTCACCATTTTACACACGGACTGCGTGCTCACTGATACTACAAGCACCCTACGTGTATCTGACAAATGGTCATATCCCGCCAGGTAACGCTGCTATCGTCTCGACGGATTTATATCGATAGGAGATCTATCCTCCTTCGCTAATCGCTCCTCGTTCACAATGTCCTCAGGTTAATTTGTTGCAGGTACATAATCATCATCTTCAGCAGTGAAGTCAATTTCCGATTGAACTTAGGAATTATCTACAAGAAAGTCGAAACTTGCTTCGCAGACAAAGATTATTACCTGAGTAACACGACATAAACTGTGGTAGGCTGTAATTTTAAACGTGCAAGTTGTCAGAATGAGCAGCAATTACTCTTCATAGCTGCTGACTGTTGCTGCTTCATTGTTGGATAATTTACATATAATCAGAAAAGAAATAATAGTGGGTCAAACTGCCCCTTCCGCCGTTGGAGGTATATCGAATGAAATCTCGAGGAGAGTCCAAATATTTGTAAATCCTAATACGTCATCGGAAAGGAGAGAAAAAGTTACGAAAAGTCATTTGATTTCATCAAGCAAGTCAATAATTTGGATATGATAATGAAGGAAAAAAGTATGACAGGGGTCTAGTGGTTAATGAGATTGGGCCTCCCTTCAGACCTTCCAGTTTCCTGCCGTTTATATAAAAACAATTTCACTAATAGCACACGGTCTCTCTTCTCGATAGCCATGCTGTTCACGTACGTCGTGATTTGTCAGATGACAGCGTGAATTTCATACCATCATACAGGCTGCGTACTGCGACAGAATTGCTCCTGGAAATCGAAACAGGAACTAATTTCCTCCAGCGTACATCAGTCCTGCAATAACATATTAGCGTACCTGCCCAGTTCCACTGTCGTACGATAGTTACAGCCCACACTGTAACTCCGCAAGTAGCTGCACTTTAATAATAATCACACATTTACTATTTTATTTTTCACTCGTTGAGTGTAATTTATTTTTGAAACTTCCTGACACATTAAAACTGTGTGCCGGACCTAGACTCGAACTCGGGACCTTGTCTTTCGTGGGCAAGTGCTCTACCATTTTAGCTACCCAAGCACGTCTCACGACCCGTTCTCGCAGCTTTATTTCTGCCTGTACCTCGTCTTCTACCTTCCAAACTTTACAGAAGCTCTCCTGTGAACCTTGCAGAACTAGCACTCCTGAAAGAAAGGATATTACGGAGACATGGCTTAGCCACAGCCTGAGGGATGTTTCCAGAATGAGAGAGCACCTTCCCGCGAAAGGCAAAGGTCCCGAGTTCGAGTCTCGGTCCGGCACACGGTTTTAATGTGCCTGGAAGTTTTATATCGGCGCACACTCCGCTGCAGAGTGAAAATCTCATTCTGGAAACATCCCCCAGGCTGTGGTTGAGCCATGTCTCCGCAATATCCTTTCTTTCAGGAGTGCTAGTTCTGCAAGGATCACAGGAGAGCTTCTGTAACGTTTGGAAGATAGGAGACGAGGTACAGGCAGAAGTAAAACTATGAGAGCAGGTCGTGAGTCGTGCTTGGGTAGCTCAGATGGTAGAGCACTTGCCCCCGAGAGGCAAAGGTCCCGAGTTCGAGTCTCGGTCCGACATACAGTTTTAATCTGCCAGGCAGTTTCATATCAGCACACACTCCGCTTCAGAGTGAAAATATCATTTTAGATAACTCATTTTTGTCTCATTATAATTGATACTGATAAACCAAAACGTTACGACTGCTGCTCACATTGACACTGAATGCCGCCTGGGGGCGTTACGTTGTAAGAAATATGTGTAAGCGGAACAGAATCCACTGGCATAAACGATTTTAGAAGAGGTCAGGTACTCATTGTCCAGCACGTACGAACCTCCTTTCAGAAACGACCGAAGTAATTGGCGGTTCCCGTGTTGATGTCGACAGCATCTGTGGAGAGTAGTTGAAGGGCGACGGAACCACAAGTGGGCGACAAGATACTGGCCGTCCAGGCCGCATCACAGAACCTGCAGGTCGGAGCCTTGCCGCTCTAGTGAGCGGGACAGGTGGCGTCCTGTGACAGGTCTTACGACACAGTACAGAGCTAGTGTCGGCACAAGTGTTTGGGAGTACACATTGTTGAAGACGGGACTCCACGTCAGACACCTAATAAGGAGAGGTTTCCAGCGGTGCGATCGACTTTTTGGAACTGTCTAGGTTAAGATCCCAGGTATCACACACTGTAGCCAATTACCCTGGTGGGACCTTCGTTTGCGAGTAACTGACGAAGCCCGCCCGGTTGGCCGTGCGGTCTAACGAAGGAGCGCCTGGTCCCCTGCACGAATCCGCCAAGCGGATTTGTGTCGAGGTCCGGTGAACTGGCCAGTCTGTGGATGGTTTTTAGGCAGTTTTCCATCTGCCTCACTGAACGCGGGATGGTTCCCCGTATTCCGCCTCAGTTACACTATGTCGGCGATTGCTGCGCAAACAAGTTCTCCACGTACGCGTACACCACCATTACTTAACCATGCAAACATAGGGTTACACTCCTCTGGTGTGAGACGTTCCCTGGGGGGATCCACCGGAGCCGAACCGCACAATAACCCTGGGTTCGGTGTGGGGCGGCGGAGGGGTGAAGTGGACTGCGGTAGTCGTCGTGGGGTCGTGGGCCACTGCGGCTGCGGCGGGGACGGAGCCTCTCCGTCGTTTCTAGGTCGCTGGTTAACATACAGTACAATACAATACAACTGACGAAAGAAAAATTCGGAATTATATGTGGTACTCAATAGCATTAAAAAAGCCCTGCTGTATACTGTATGCGTGGTGAAATGAATAAGATAACAGTTTCACATGCAGGAGGTTTTCGACTACAATCTCGTCAGGTGCATAACTGTCTTTCATTTTTAAATCGTTATCGAAATTCCGTCGATCGTTATTTTTATTAAATCAACTTCTTCATTTGCTCTAATTTTTTTCCTATCATTCTTTCTCCGATTGAAACCTTTGTTCATCTCTTTTTAATTAATTTTATGCATTAATTTAGATTTAATTTCTTTTATGTTATGACTCTGTTTTTCCGTTCACATTCTCTCATTCATGATATCTATTTCTCATTTTTCTTGAATTTAGATTTGTTTATAAACCCCAATCTCATTAAAATTATCGTCAGCTCTATGTTGTCCATAGTGCAGTAGGTATTTTGATTATGTTTTAAATGTTTGTATGACGATTAACATGCAAAAAATATTGCACATCTGGTAACAAAAATACATTTTTCACATCATTTCAGAAATATAAATAGGTTATTTCGTCTTTTGTTTTCCAACTAACAGGTCGAAACATTAAAATAATTAAATATTATAACAGACAAATATAATTAAATTCATATTCGCAAAAATTCAGATTGGAAAAAGAATGATATAAAGAAAAAAAACAAATGAAAAAGTTTATACGGTGATTAATATGATGTGAAAAAGGAATAGAAATAAAAAAAATACGTTGAAACCAATTAGTTGATTGAAAATAATGATCGAAGCATTTTCGATAACGATTTAAAAATACATAAACATTTGTATGTCTGACGAGTTTCGTACCGACAACCTTTTGTACGTGAAGCTGTTATCATATCCACTACACTTTTTTTGTTGATCTCGTATTGTTCTTTAATATTCATTGCATTTGTTCGAGGTGGACGTCCCGCGATACTCGTTTTAAGTTCATCGCTGATCCATTCACTCACTGACTTTTATTACAGAGGACAGCCAGCCCTCTGACCGAACACGCTGAGCCACAGTGCCATGCAGTCGAACCACTTTGTAGAACTTTTATGCTGGAATTGAGTGTCACAGAAAAATCCGAATTTTGCTTTTGTCAGTTACTCGCACACGAGGCTCAACCAGGGTGAATGGCTGCAGTGTGTGACACTGGTGATCTCAACCTACATCATCGTATAGATAGTTTCAAAAAGTAGATCGCGTCGCTGGGGACTTCTCCTTGTAAATGTTCCCATACTGACCCAAGGACATCGTAAATTATGCCTGAAGTGGACGCGAGACCATGCATCGCGGATGAATGGAAACCTGTCAGTGCGTCAGATGAATCACGTTTCTTGCGACACCACTTCGATGCTCGTGCTCCGATACTCCGTCAACCAGGCAAATGGCCACTCGAAAGAAGCGCCCTCCCACGGAAAAGTACATACTAAGACAAAAAAAACGACCCACCACGAAGTAATTATCCATATCGGACAGTAATCGCGGTAGATGTCATAGACACATACAAACATACAAATGATTACAATTTCAGAAAAATTGGATGTTTTCTTCAAGAGAAAGAGCTCCACAAATGGTGCGAATAAAGCGCTGGTCCAGCTCTCGCTCTTATGCAAGCAGTTATTCAGTTTGGCACTGATTTACAGAGTTATTGCATATACTTTTGAGGTACTCGTATACCGTGCCAAATTCGGTCCAATTGGAGGGTTAGATTGTCAAAATCCAGTGATGGTTAGAGAACTGTGTCCATAATGCTCCACAAGATCTGCATTTGGGAGGGATGTGGCGGCCATGTTGGGCAAGGACGAGTTTCGCAAGTACGAAGTCAAACAGCAGAACTCTAGCTGTGGTCATTATCAAGCTGCAATATTAGCCCAGGATGGCTTGGCATGAAGGGTAACAAAACGGGGCTGGAATATCCTCGACACACCGCTGTGCTGAAAGGGCTGGAAGGGTGCCGCGGACGTCAACCAAAGGTGTCCTGCTATGAAATGACCAGACAAACACTACTGACTGTCGGTCGGTATGACGAGCAACAGCCCTGTTGATATCCCACCACTATCCAGGGCGTCTCCAGACACGTCTTCACTGGTCAGCGGGGCTCAGTTCTAACCGGGACAGTTCTACTCCAGTCAGTGATATTCCAGGCCGGGGAAATATCCGGCTATTCCCCGTACGCAGGTGGGATTCCAGCCTGACTGAATTTGGCAAGATATTCCCAAGAGAATATACAGCACCTCTATCATTCAATGCCAAGTACCTGACTGCATAAGGGCCAGAGGTGTACCAACACGTTATTGACTTGCTTAATCTGTGAAGCTCTTTCATGTGAATAAATTATCCAATTTTTGTGAAATTGTAATCATTTGTTCGTTTGTATAGGTAGATCACATCTAGAGATTTCCGTTCGATGCGAATAATTCCTTCGTGGTGAGTCTTTTTTTTAATCTTAGACAGTATTACGCAATGTGACTTCCCCATATGGGTTCCATGGGACCTGTGGTAGCAATCAGAAGCACGTTGACAGCTGTGGACTATGTGAACGTTATTGCAGGCATCATATATCATATTTCCCTTCATGCTTGATGTCTTTCCTGACATCGACTGCATCTTCCTGAAAGATAACTGTCCGCATCAAAAATGGTTCAAATTGCTCTGAGCACTATGGGACTTAACATCGGAGGTCATCAGTCCCCTATAACTTAGAACTACTTAACCTAACTAACCTAAGGACAGGATTCGAACCTGCGACCCTAGGGATCGCGCGGTTCCAGACTGAAGCACCTAGAACCGCTCGGCTACACCGGCCGGCCCTGTCCGCATCGGTAGGCCAAAATCGTAGTGCAATGGTTTGGCGAGTATGGTAGTGAACTCACGTTGATGTCTTGGCCACCGAATTTTCCTACTCTGAACCCGACGGTGCACATCTGGGACGATATCTGTCGCCAGATTCGCTCCTTCAAACCACCGGCCCGTAATTTACGTACTTTGCACAATCGCTTTTGTATTCATTTCAAAAGGTGGAGCAGCACTCTAGCCAACTCGTAGTCAAACTTTTCGCTCATTGGTGTATGCTCAGGCCTAGTTTCAAAGTGCTAACATTAGTTGTGAGCGTTTCCGAAAGGAACAATTTTATAGCTATTAATTAACGCTGCAAGTGAATAAAGACGGAAATGATCAGACGCACAGAAAACAGCAGAAACAGCAGAATACGAAAAACGCTACTGGAGTACGAGAATCAATCAAATGAACATCGAACTCCCGCCACAAATGGACTATTGTATGGTTCTGTAATTACCACACGTGTTAAGACATTTATCTCACTGGGAGACGAGACAATCTGTTCATGCTTCGTACAACAACATTCCTGGGCGCTCTGACTTTACGGTGCGTCTCAGTGTCTGCAATATGTCTTCACAGCGCTGCGTATTGTCTGTGGACCCACGCTCAAGGAGCTCGACAAGCTGAGGGCCCCTGCAGTCGTTGAAGGTCATCATTACCTTGCAGGAACTTGTTTCATTAGCCGTGGATTTCTTTGGCAGAGGAGATGTGGGATGCTTCCACTGCTGCCTTTGCCGTTTTACCTAGCGCTCAGCACCAATCCGACGAAAGTGGTTGCGTTGGGAACACTCCACCATCCTCCGTTCAGACCATATCTTCCACCCTGCGATTTTCACATTGTTGGCGACCTGAAGAGAGACATGCGTGGTCGTCGGTTTCAGTCGGACGAGGGAGTGCAAGACTGCAGACAGTTGAGGATTAGGAATGTTGATATTTTTAAAAATATCGGGAAACCGGGAAATCAAGTTTTAAAAGAATAACTCTATCGGCTCTCGGTATATCGAAAAAGGTGAAATACCGATATATCGACGGAAAGAATATCGACGTACCGGCCAATAACAATATCGGGTGCACATTGTAAATATACTGCCGGTTTTAGAGCTGTATATTTAAGAACGATTTATTATTATATGTTCTGTAAATCAGCAAGCTAGCAGTCTGCTTATCCTTCTTGGAGCAAGAATTTAAACGAACACGGTGCACCTTTACGTTTGGCGTTAACCACTTTGCTAACAATGGTAATGCATGTAAGTGGCACAATAAAAGGTGTCCAATGGGTCAGTCGTTCGGTTTCGGCTCATATCCGATTTTTCCGGAACACGTAACGTCGACTTCCCCCCCCCCCCCTTTCTTTTTCTTTTTTTCCCCCAATGCCAGCGGCCTAGCGGTTGTAGTGTCAAAGTTGCGTGGTGAAGCTAAACGTTGCAGTTTCTATCGGTAGCGCCGATTAAGTCAGTATTTCCCCTCACACATTTCTGTCCACCGCGAATACCAATCTTGTCATTTAGACATTCATTTTCAGGAACGGGTTTTGCAGAATGCCGATGTGAAGAAACAGTACACCAGTTGCGTTTGCTTATGAATGCAACTGGTGTGCTATTTCTTCGCATCTGAAATCTTGTTATTCCATTCAGCCCGACACAGCCAGTATCATCGAACTACATCTTTTGCGCTACTTATACATTCTTAATACATTCACAGAGAAAGGTAGGACCTGATGAAAGCTGAGCAAGTAGTAAGATTCCTTCACACAGTAATAAAATTATGTTTTACTACAATTTAAAAAGAACAACTTCAAATATTTAGCGAACAATGTGCGAAAACATAATATAAAATAAAGGTATCGGCGTTCAGTATTGCAATTTGGATATCAATACATCGGGGGAATCTATGCTTTATGGAAAAAATATCGATGTGTCGCTATTTTATCAACATATATCTTTCCTCTCCGTTTGTGCGCAGAACTTACTCATTCCTTACCTTATCAGTCCACCTAAGTGTCAACATTAGTTTGTAGCACCATATCTCAAATACTTCGATTCTCCTCTGTTCCTGTTTTACCGCATCCCATGTTTCACTACCGTCAGCGTCCGACCGCGTTCTACGAAAAACGAATTGATTGTCTCGTTTCCCAGTGGGATAAATGTCTTGACATGTGTGGTGGTTACCTTTGAATGGAACGATTCCATAGTCTTGTTGTGGCGGGTGTTCCGCTTTTTTGGCTGCCCCTTATACCAACCAAACGGCAGAAGAGATGTAGCTTTTCAGAACTTAATGAGAGAAAAACAAGTAGTCTTGCCTGATACGTGATTGGAAGACGGCGATGATAATGAAATTTCAAGATATTGAACGAAAAAATTAGTAGCACTAAGAAAATTATCTGAAAAGTTTTATTTTCCGTTCGTACTCCTCCACAGCATTTGCATACCTTTAACCGTCATAAAAGATAAAGAAGGTCCTACCCAATTACTGCAGTTATTTCGTTATTAAAGTGAGAGCCACTCCTGGTTCTTGTTTGCATATCTTTCGGGCGTACGTTAATTTCAAAGCGGCCCAGCACTGGAACGCCGACTCGCTAGCTTGAAACCTCTGTCGATGGAGGAGCATTTAGTTTGGAGACAGGGCAAATGGTCGCTCTTAAAGCCTCAGCTAATTGAGTTATAAAGCGAAATTTGCATCTCTAGTGTGTGTTGACATCTGCGTAACACTATCTTCTGCGCCGCTTGTTATAAAGGACCGTAAACGGCGGCCTGAAAGTGATGTAATCTCGCTGGCAGGAGATTGGATTACGGCACAAGCCGCCAGGCGGGCTCACCAACACACACCGCAGGGGAGAAACGAATGCCTACACCCACCCTCCCCCCCCCCCCTCCCCGCCCAAAGTGTCGCTTCTTCTCCTAGACGCCCTTCCCAGTGGGTTTCAGCCACCTCTGAACTCTTCACCGACTCATCTCTTCACTGCTCCACTTTGCATGGGGAATAAGAACTGCTTTCTATTGTTGGCGTTTCGTGAATGAAGGTTTCCTCCTTTGAAGTGTAGCCATCTCGTTAACAACTTGGACGTTACCTTTTTTATTTTTATTTTATTTTATTTTTTTATTTTTTTGAGTCGTCGGTCTTCTGGCTGATTTGATGCGGCCCGCCACAAATTCCTCTCCTGTGCCAACCTCTTCTTCTCAGAGTAGCACTTGCAACCTACGTCCTCAATTATTTGCTGGTTGCATTGTAGTCTCTGTCTTCCTCTACAGTTTTTGCCCTTTACAGCTCCCTGTAGTACCATGGAAATCATTTCCTGATGTCTTAACAGATGTCCCATCATCCTGTCCCTTCCCCTTGTTAGTGTTTTCCTCATATACCTTTCCTCTCCGATTGTACACAGAACTTCCTCGTTCCTTAATTTATCAGTCCACCTAAGTTTCAACATTAGTCTGCAGCACCATATCTCAAATACTTTGATTCTCTTATGTCCCGGTTTTCCCGCAGCTCATGTTTCACTACCATACAATCCTGTGCACCAAACGTACATTCTCAGAAATTCTTCCTCATATCAAGGCCTATGTTTCATACCAGTAAAGTTCTCTTAGCCAGGAATGCCGTTTTTGACAGTGCTAGTCTGGTTTTGATATCCTTGTTTCGTCCGTCATTCCTTATTTTGCTGGCTAGTAGCGAAATTTCTTAAATTCATGTACTTCATGACCGTCAATCCTGATGTTAAGTTTCTCGCTCTTCTCATTTCTGTTACGTTTCGTTATTTTCGTCTTTTTTCGATTTACCCTCAGTCCGTATTCTGTACTCATTAGACTGTTCATTCCATTCAGCTGATCACGTAATTCTTCTTCAAATGGCTCTGAGCACCATGGGACTCAACTGCTGAGGTCATTAGTCAATTCTTCTTCACTTTCGCTCAGCATAGCAATGTCATCAGAGAATCGTATCATTGACATTCTTTCACCTTGACTTTTAATTCCAATCCTAAACCTTTCATTTCCATTGCTGCTTCTTCGATGTACAGATCTAACAGTAGGGGCGAAAGTCTACATCCCTGTCTCACACCATTTTTAATCCGAACACTTCGTTTTTGGTCGTCCACATGTGAGTTATTGTTGAATTAATGAGGAGAAAGTGGTTTCCCGCTGTTCTACTGAATTCTCTGGGTTTTCCGGCCCCGTTGGTTATAAATGAAAACTTGAGCATTCAGTGGTTTATTTATTCCTCATCGTCAGAAGCTAATGCTCCACAATTAACGAAGATCTGCATTTTACATCAGCAGTTTTTACCAGCTGTAACGCAACTACAGGATTTTATTATGCAACATAGTACTTGTATTATGTGTGAATTTTTAAAATGACAATCAAGGCTGCATGAGATGTGGTCAATGATTTATAATAAAAGTTATCAACACATCATTTACGAAACAAATAACTTGACAAAACCACAGGGAATTATTCGAACACACACAAAGTCACGTACACTACATTATCATAAAGCATGCACAACAGTAACACTAAAAATTTCGGGAAATACGTAACATGTAAAATGCTGTACAGCTATAATGCAACACGGTAAATGACTGTGATGCCTTTTAAACATGGAATTCTTTCTTGATGCGAAAATATCGTCCTTTAAAAACTAATTTCAGTGCCAAACAGCGTCAACGAACAGACGCTACAAAAAACGTACCGCCCGCCGACGTGACCGAGCGGTTCTAGGCGCTTCAGTCTGGAACAGCACAACCACTAGATACGCAGGTTCGAATACTGCCTCGGGCATGGATGTGTGTGATGCCCTTAGGTTAGTTATGTTTAAATAGTTCTAAGTTATAGTGGACTGATGACCACAGATGTTAAGTCCCGTAGTGCCCAGAACCATTTCATAAAAACGTATCATTTTATTTCATTGTAGCAGTTACGTCTCTCAGTATCAATTCACATATTTCACCACGAATCTAATTTTCTTATGACAGGTAAGAACTCTGAACTGTAATTAGGTTTTTGCCACTCAAGACAGATTATTTTCAAAATTAAAATCGTCCAAGAAATGGCTATAGATGCTCCTTAAAAGTTCTGTATTACTCGACGTATGGATTGCTGAAGTAAGTATTATAATTTTCAGTGACAGATTGACATTTACTTCTCCCTCACAGGGTTTCTTGTGTAATTTTATGGCTAACACTTCCTGGCATTTAGGGGTTACCTCCATCTTCTAAAAACGTAGTGGCACCCTGTTTACGGCATCCTATACTGGTTTCGCTAAACACCATGGCATAACCACACAAAATACTTCGCTGTGAGCACTGCTAATCATTCCTACTGCTGATTAGTGACTTATTACACTTCTCCTTGCTCAACAAAAAATAACGTTTTTGCCCCCTACGTTGTGCAACCCTTTCTGCAGAGTTAACAACGCGTTAGCAGATAAATATTGTCTTCGCTCTTCTACATTCTGCTATTTGCATATCATTTTATCTTTAACAAAACAGTTATAAATGTAGGACTGAAAATTCACAAAAGAAATCTTCATATATAAGAGGCAATGTACTGAATGACTGACTCGTTATAGCCCAGCCCAAATCGCTAAGGATAGAAATTTGAAATCAGAAAAATGTACAAGGGAAGTGAGAGTTGTGTGAAAGTGGGGAGGGAACGTACTGCATGGTTCAAGCTGGAAAATGGGCTGCGACAGGGAAGTGCACTTTCGCCTCTATTGTTTATTATTGTTATGGATGAAATCCTACAGCAAGTATCAGATGCAATTGGAGATCATAAAATGAAAGCAGTGCTTTTTGCCGATGACCTGATGTTATGGGGAAATTGCGAGAAGGAGGTGCAAGAGCAGTTAGATGTATGGGAGGCAACGGCAGCACAATATGGAATGCATTTCTCTGCAAAGAAAAGTGAAATAATTGTCAAAACAAGGAAGAAGAATAGGCCAAATGTGGATATAACTTGTGGAGGGGAAAAACTACAAGTGGTAGAGAACTTCAAGTACCTGGGAAGCATGATTGAAAGTAAGGGGGGAAACGCAATGGAAATAAATGAAAGGTGCAGAAAAGCAGGGCAGTTCTACAAATGCATTAGGGGGCTTATTTGGAGCAAGGAGGTGCCACAGAAATCCAAGGGAATTATATACCGAACCTACTTTGTCCCCATATTGGCATACGGAAGTGAGACATGGGTAATGCACAAAAGCGACAAAAGTAGAATACAGGCTAGTGAAATGAAGTTCCAGAGGAGCAGGTTGAGTGTAACAAGACGAGACAGATTGCGAAATGTGTATGTGACGGAAAGACTAAAGGAGGAGCCAGTACAGGACAGGATAGAAAAATCAAGACTGCAGTGGTATGGACACATGAAGAGAATGGATGAGGGAAGAATTCCAAAGAGGATGTTTGATCTGCAACTGGAGGGGAAGAGGCCCGGTGGAAGACCAAGAGATAGATGGGTGAAGGGAATGAAGGAATGTGTGACGAGAAGAGGAGAGAACTGGACGAAGGTGGAAGAGGGGGAATGGTGGAAAGACAGAACACGATGAAGAGGCTTGTGTTCCCGACAGACCCAGCCAGTGGCTGGAAACTGTCCAAGATGATGATGATGAAGATGGTGCGAATTTTACACTGTCGGCGTCGTTTAAGAAGGGACTGTCCAAAATTCTACTCACAAGAGGGTGAGACAGGGGATGAACGTATTTTTGGAAGTATCTTGGTATTAAGGGAATTCTGAAGCTAGAACTACCAAAAATGGTATTTGGGGTCTCAGTCAGAAAATAAAAAATACATGTTTCAGCATTTTTGGAAATTCAACCACTAAGGGGGAAATTAGAGGCTTAAACTTTTTTTAAAAAGAAGTAGCCACTAAAGAATTGCTAAAGGATTTTTAAGTGTACATCTGTGGCAGTTAGTATTGTACATGTTGATTAAAAATAAAAGAACACGTGTTTCAATGTTTCTGGAAATTCAACCCCCTAAGGGAGTGCAACAGGGGAAGAAAATTTTTAAGAAAGCATCTCGTTACATTAAAAAAATTTTAAGTTAAATGTACGAAAATGGGTACCGGTATTTCACTTCTCGGTTAGATATAAAGAAATATTTGTTAGGGGGTGAAAGTTGCCATGGGAATATCTCGAAAAGAACGCAGAAGGCATGATTAACAAAACTTTGGACTGCAGCTACCAGACTTGCCTTATGGTCTGAATTACATTCGGAAAAGACCATATATATATGGCCTTAATTAGCGTGAAAATATTAGGAGGAGTTGCAAATTGTGAACAACATGAAAATTCAATTCAATAAAAAAAAATCTCTGCACTCCTTACAGTCCACGCGAGCGAAACAGCGGGCCCTAAGCTAGTTAATTTATTTTACACAGACAATACCGAAATGCAGCAAGCCATTTTGCATGTCCTTTTCACTTAACATGAGAGTGAAACGAAACTTACAGGAAACGAAGAGGTGGAATATGATAATTATGTTTCATAAAAGCTAATTCGACTGCAATGACTGTACGTACTGACTTCTGAATAACGTTATACCTTAACTACATTTAACTTGTTGCGGGTCTTCTTTTCTTGTTACTTTTTAAGAGCTTTTGGGAACAGGGCAGAACGCTGGATCTGTGACAGCCGAAACAGTGTCCGACATAACAAAAACAGTGGTCTGTTGTATCTCCACGGGCAGGTAGCCTCTGTTATTTCCATGGCTGTCGCTTCGACGGCGACCCCCAGGGATGTTATGAGTTGTCCCAAGACCTGCGGCCGAGGGAAGGACTTCATTAGAAGAAGACTAGCGCTTTCCTATGCTCTGAAGATCGTCTTCAGCACAAAACAGTCTTATGCTTTCCTAACGAAACACGGCTCACAGAAAAAGAAGAACCTAGCCTCGTGTGCAGTTTTACTTCCAGAGGATCTATGATGCGAGGCTAATTCCTGGGTTCGTATACGAGGGTTCGGTAGAAGTATTTGTGACGTCACGAAAACGGAGCAGAGGCAGTAAAGAAGGGTGAATCGGAAATCAATGTCATTTTAACACTAAGCATTTTCTTGGTGTGATTTTCGTCCAAGAGGGCCGGCTCAATGTTTTTATTCTGCGACTGGCGGGTATATTCTATTTGGAAGGATGTAGGATTCAGCTAGAAAAACAGAGTTCATCCGGAAAAGGGGAGACGTCTGCATCTACGATATATATACCTTAGCAGCCGACTAGGTTCTGATATCGAGAAGGCTGTCTACACCTACAGTGAAAATGTACTTAATTCATTAAATAAAAAAATTACAAGCAGCAGGTTTTTTTCTGTGGTTTGTCAAAGGCATTTGATTGTGTGAACCACAACAGCCATTTAAATAAATTAGAATTCTATGGTGTCACGGGCAGTGCTGCAAAATGGTTCAAGTCGTACCTCACTAACAGGAAACAAAGGGTGTCAGTGCAAGGGACTAGTGAATTAAGTCATCAGTGATCATCAGAATGGGAAGAAATTACATGTGGTGTCCCACAAGGATCCATTTTAGGGCCATTGCTTTTTCTTGTGTACATTAATGATCTCTCATCAGTTACACTGCCAGAAGCAGAGTTCGTTTTGTTTGCAGATGACACAAGTATTGCAATAAATAGTATGTCGAGTGTAGTTCTAGAAAGACCTGCTAATGATATTTTCATGGATATTAATAAATGGTTTAAATCCAACTCACTGACATTAAACTTCGTAAAAGACTCACTATATGCAATTCAGAACCTGTAAAAGGTTTCCACCCAGCATATGCATAAAGTATGAAGAAGAGCAGATAGAAGAAGTTGACAGTCTTAAATTCCTGGAATTACAACTTGATAATAAATTCAGTTGGGAGGAGCACACCACAGAACTGTAGAAACGCCTTAACAAATCTGTATTTGCAATTCGACTGTTATCAGACATAGGCGACATAAAAATGGAAAAGCTTGCGTACTTCGCCTACTTTCATTCCATAATGTCATATGGTATAATATTTTGGGGTAACTCTTCAAGTCAAACAAAAGTTTTCAGAGTCCAAAAGCGTGTAATACGTATTATTTGTGGAGTAAATTCACGGACGTCCCGTAGAAACCTCTTCAAAGAACTGGGTATACTAACTACTGCCTCTCAGTATATTTCCTCCTTAATGAAATTTGACCTAAATAATATATCTCTTTTTCCAACAAACAGCTCAGTTCATACATACAATACCAGGAACAAAAATGATCTGCACAAGGACTTGAAAGCACTTACTTTAGTTCAAAAAGGGGTCCACTACTCAAGAATACTCATCTTCAATAATTTGCCAGCAAACATAAAAAATTTAGTTACAAATAAAGAAGAGTTTAAAAGGATCTTGAAAGAGTTACTAGTGGCCAACTCCTTTTACTCCATTGACGAATTTTTTAATAGAAATGTATTGTATATATTCATACTATTGGTATTGTTATTTCAGGATCTTGAAAGAGTTACTAGTGGCCAACTCCTTTTACTCCATTGACGAATTTTTTAATAGAAATGTATTGTATATATTCATACTATTGGTATAGTTATTTCAGCTCAAAAAAATGACATGTTCCACGTCCACGAGGATCTCCTCAACATGGATCTATGGAACGAGAAACTAATCTAATCTAATCTAATCTAGGGTCCAGAGTTCATGTTGGCGGAAGCTCGACACTAGCACTGTACTGCAAAGACGCATCCGTGAAGGCACCGTCCTGTACGTCTCATGACGTTTATTTACGGTGAGCATTGTTAGCAAACCACCATCGCAGGACAACCCTTCGTCTGCATCTGCTCAGATTATAGTGGTTATATGTATCAAGTTCAGCATTGCTATAGAATATGCATGCGTTCATCACTCTGTGAGGCCAACTGTCATGGTATCCCTTTAGATAAAAGCTCGTGAGTAATTTTTACACTGTCGGATCCCTCTAAAAGGCACATCCTCTTTTACCTTCAAGCAACGCTGAAAACCAGAGCTTTCACTTGATATAATTCATCTAGGGCATAGCTCGTAATATCAGCTTAAGTTCTTTCATAGTCAGATGAGTTTAGTGTACGTTTTCAATTGAATAAATTAATACGTTCATTTAAGACTTGTTTCTGTTGACGCCTTCCAAAATACAAAATTTAATGCTGTCTAATTCCCCACTCGAGGATTCATATCTAAGACAGTAAGTTCTTCGCGTTAGTTATTCCGTTGGGCATAGTAATTTCATCTTGCGTCTTAAAGGCGTGTCCGGATCTTAATTGACTTTTGCAGGTAGGGGTAAACATCATAAACATGCAAGAGGTTATGCAATACAAAAACTGAGATACTTTCACAGCCCACTTATAGGTGGCAATGGTTGTTACTTTTACATCACGTTGAAGAGAAATTATCTAATATATTGAGGAAGAAGGGGACGATCTTGAATTAACACACAGTCGAGCAAATTACAACGTCGTGACGCTACGACTGTCCAGAAAAAGAAAACACGCAAATGTTCAACTGTCTCAAGATGAAGCTTAAACTGACAGTGGCACAGTATATGATGTAAAAATGCTGAATGTAAGGAATATTTCAGCCCACTAAAGACGCCTCAATAAATTAAAGCGAAACGCATCTTGCGAAGCTAAATTTGCCATTAATACACTTACTCCTTGACAGACGTAACCTAAAAATCGTTAATATGACATAACAAGATAAAAAAAATCCAACGACAGTAACCTATTTTCCAACCAACTAAGAAAAAAAAGATATGCTACCTCCAGCAAAACAAATCTTGGTGCTAGGGTTATTGCGATTTGTTATACTACTAGTGACTGCTCATTTGTTATTCTCGTGCGTTCATAGTGTCGAAAAACTGCGCCAACCTCCAGATTAAAACATCGAAATTTGAGAAATTCATAGGTTGCTGACACACAGTCTTACAAGCAAACATAGAATTATGGTCTTGTAACATGCATCGGTCCAATGCGATTCTGCCACGAAGGAAGCCATTAATGTCGGACTGTGCTACAACTTTAACCGGACGGCGGCCGTTCATATAGTTGTGGGTGGAAGCGGATGATACATACAGAGAGGTTACAGACGAATACCCCAAACTGTTTACTTTCCAACGAGTTGCATACCGCTACTAGTATACCTCTGTGGCAGAACTCTGGTGGAGTGTGTGTATTTCTTGGTCTCTGCAATGAGTCGGGTCATTATTAGGCAAAGTATTGCTGCTTCTGTGGTCTTACGTCAGGAGACCCCATTGATGCAAATCTCTGTGGTTGTCTACCTTACGTAAGTCTCGTCATCTCTGCATAATTACTGACAATTTAATTATTCAAAAATGGCTCTAACCACTATTGGACTTAACATTTGAGGTCATCAGTCCCCTAGATGTAGAACTACTTAAACCCAACAACATCACACACATCCATGACCGAGGCAGGATTCGAACCTGCGATCGTAGCAGCAGCGCGGTTCTGAGCTGAAGCGCCTAGAACCGCTCGGTCACAGTGGCCGGCCTTAAATTATTTCTTGATGCCACTTTCAACCTGTTCTCTCTGTTGGTCTTGATGTGCAGTAAGGCTTTTTTAGTCCCACTCATTACTCACTCGATGTTCCCTTCAGCATTGTCTGTAACATCTTATTTTAGAAACTGTTATTCTCTTTTTGTCTCTGTTATTTATATTACATGTTTCGCTTCCAAATAAGCCTACACACCAGAGAAATAGTTTCTGATTAGATTTTCAGACAGTTACATTTCTATTTCGTGACAAAAAATATGTCTTTCACAGAAAAGCAATCCTTGCTATTTCCAATATATTCCATATATTCCATATATTCATACTATTGGTATTGTTATTTCAGCTCAAAAAAATGACATGTTCCACATCCACGAGGATCTCCTCAACATGGATCTATGGAACGAGAAACTAATCTAATCTAATCTAATCTAGGGTCCAGAGTTCATGTTGGCGGAAGCTCGACACTAGCACTGTACTGCAAAGACGCATCCGTGAAGGCACCGTCCTGTACGTCTCATGACGTTTATTTACGGTGAGCATTGTTAGCAAACCACCATCGCAGGACAACCCTTCGTCTGCATCTGCTCAGATTATAGTGGTTATATGTATCAAGTTCAGCATTGCTATAGAATATGCATGCGTTCACCACTCTGTGAGGCCAACTGTCATGGTATCCCTTTAGATAAAAGCTCGTGAGTAATTTTTACACTGTCGGATCCCTCTAAAAGGCACATCCTCTTTTACCTTCAAGCAACGCTGAAAACCAGAGCTTTCACTTGATATAATTCATCTAGGGCATAGCTCGTAATATCAGCTTAAGTTCTTTCATAGTCAGATGAGTTTAGTGTACGTTTTCAATTGAATAAATTAATACGTTCATTTAAGACTTGTTTCTGTTGACGCCTTCCAAAATACAAAATTTAATGCTGTCTAATTCCCCACTCGAGGATTCATATCTAAGACAGTAAGTTCTTCGCGTTAGTTATTCCGTTGGGCATAGTAATTTCATCTTGCGTCTTAAAGGCGTGTCCGGATCTTAATTGACTTTTGCAGGTAGGGGTAAACATCATAAACATGCAAGAGGTTATGCAATACAAAAACTGAGATACTTTCACAGCCCACTTATAGGTGGCAATGGTTGTTACTTTTACATCACGTTGAAGAGAAATTATCTAATATATTGAGGAAGAAGGGGACGATCTTGAATTAACACACAGTCGAGCAAATTACAACGTCGTGACGCTACGACTGTCCAGAAAAAGAAAACACGCAAATGTTCAACTGTCTCAAGATGAAGCTTAAACTGACAGTGGCACAGTATATGATGTAAAAATGCTGAATGTAAGGAATATTTCAGCCCACTAAAGACGCCTCAATAAATTAAAGCGAAACGCATCTTGCGAAGCTAAATTTGCCATTAATACACTTACTCCTTGACAGACGTAACCTAAAAATCGTTAATATGACATAACAAGATAAAAAAAATCCAACGACAGTAACCTATTTTCCAACCAACTAAGAAAAAAAAGATATGCTACCTCCAGCAAAACAAATCTTGGTGCTAGGGTTATTGCGATTTGTTATACTACTAGTGACTGCTCATTTGTTATTCTCGTGCGTTCATAGTGTCGAAAAACTGCGCCAACCTCCAGATTAAAACATCGAAATTTGAGAAATTCATAGGTTGCTGACACACAGTCTTACAAGCAAACATAGAATTATGGTCTTGTAACATGCATCGGTCCAATGCGATTCTGCCACGAAGGAAGCCATTAATGTCGGACTGTGCTACAACTTTAACCGGACGGCGGCCGTTCACATAGTTGTGGGTGGAAGCGGATGATACATACAGAGAGGTTACAGACGAATACCCCAAACTGTTTACTTTCCAACGAGTTGCATACCGCTACTAGTATACCTCTGTGGCAGAACTCTGGTGGAGTGTGTGTATTTCTTGGTCTCTGCAATGAGTCGGGTCATTATTAGGCAAAGTATTGCTGCTTCTGTGGTCTTACGTCAGGAGACCCCATTGATGCAAATCTCTGTGGTTGTCTACCTTACGTAAGTCTCGTCATCTCTGCATAATTACTGACAATTTAATTATTCAAAAATGGCTCTAACCACTATTGGACTTAACATTTGAGGTCATCAGTCCCCTAGATGTAGAACTACTTAAACCCAACAACATCACACACATCCATGACCGAGGCAGGATTCGAACCTGCGATCGTAGCAGCAGCGCGGTTCTGAGCTGAAGCGCCTAGAACCGCTCGGTCACAGTGGCCGGCCTTAAATTATTTCTTGATGCCACTTTCAACCTGTTCTCTCTGTTGGTCTTGATGTGCAGTAAGGCTTTTTTAGTCCCACTCATTACTCACTCGATGTTCCCTTCAGCATTGTCTGTAACATCTTATTTTAGAAACTGTTATTCTCTTTTTGTCTCTGTTATTTATATTACATGTTTCGCTTCCAAATAAGCCTACACACCAGAGAAATAGTTTCTGATTAGATTTTCAGACAGTTACATTTCTATTTCGTGACAAAAAATATGTCTTTCACAGAAAAGCAATCCTTGCTATTTCCAACCTGCATTTTACATCGTCTGTACGTTGGTCATAGTTAGTTTGCTGCCCAAAAAGCAGAGCTCATCTACTGCTTTCAATGACTCATTCGCTAATCCATTTCCCTCATAATCGCCTGATTTAATTTGATTGATCCCAACGACCATCGCTACACTTCTGTTGATTTTAACCCCACAACTACTTTTCAGTACACTATCCATGTCGTTGAACTGATACTCCAAATCCTTTTGGCTTCAGTGACAAAATTACAGTGTCATCAGAAATAATTAAAGTTTTTCTTTGTTCACCGTGATTTTTTATTCCTTTCCCAAATTTCTCCTCGGTTTTCTTCATTGCTTGCACTATGGACAGGTTGAATTACAAGACGGACTGACTGCAACTCTGTCTCACTTCCTTCTCAACCACTGATTAGCTTCCATGTCCTACATGTTTCTGTACATGTTGAACATAGTCTGCCCCTATCCCAAATCATTTCATTCTACGTATGCCACTCATCATTGTGAAACGCTTAAATTCTACCACTGCATGAGCTCCTGAAGTTGGCGGCAGCGGAAATCGTAGAAAGAGTTTTTCGTTACAAAACTGCTCGAACGTGACTAAGTAGTTTGATGATGTGTCAGAGATTCCATTTATAACAAGTCGATTTCGTTTCACTAATAGCCACACTAGCTCAACTGTCTGCACCTGTCAGTTAAACGGTGTATATCAGTGAGGTTCACAAAAGTTGAAGTCGACTGGTAGACGTAATCGCCAGACCATCAGTGGAACACACACGCCGTTCCATTAGAGTGATTACCAATAGTTTAACGCACAGTCATAAAGATTTCAAAGTTTGTTATGAAATACATTTACGGCAATCAAGTCAGGTGCTTTGTGAGAGAACGCAACACATAACAGTTTAATGACATGTAATGGAAAGAAAGTGGAAAACAGTGAATGCCCACTGCCATATTTGAGAAGAACAAACGAAGTGTTTACATCAAGGAGGACACAGAATATCCTTGTTGCCCTGCAACTCATATGTTTATTGGTCTGGAAAGCAACATTCACTCGTCCTTTCAGTACTCTTCAGCCGTACCCCGTCCAACTGTGAGAACAAATTGTATTTTACTTCGTTTCATCAAAGTGAGATTACGTACTAAAACTGTCAGTGAATGCAAAATTCTAAGCATATCAAATACCGAGCGTAACATATAAAAGTTTACATGTATAAACCTCACATTGTCAAATAATTAATATTACCATGGTGGTATTTCAGCGTCAGGAGCCGAAATAAAAAATAAAGATATATGTTTGTGTAAACAGTTTATTTCTGTCCAAAGATACATCGCATATACAGCAGAAGGAGTCAAGGAATAAATAAACACTAAGAACACTAATAATAAGTTGGAAATGCATTAAAGTCTGAAAATATTGTCGAAAGCGTAGTGCAGCAAGAACTAGCCTCTTCATTCTAGTCAGTTTGTGTCTGTGAATAAGATAGTACGGAAGGTTTGTCGTCATGGAAGGTGACACGCCAAACGTTATCGACTTATGTGCAGAGTTGTAAGTAGAAAATGTTTCCCACATTTGTAGCGTAAATTTCATGAGATTACACTTAGATGTTACCATTCCAACGAAACATTCACAGTTAAGTTTCGGCCTTGAATCTAGGCATCGTGGAGATTACGGTTGTGGTTCCATATTTTCATGTTTGGCTCAAAAAATGGCTCTGAGCACTATGGGACTCAACTGCTGAGGTCATTAGTCCCCTAGAACTTAGAACTAGTTAAACCTAACTAACCTAAGGACATCACAAACATCCATGCCCGAGGCAGGATTCGAACCTGCGACCGTAGCGGTCTTGCGGTTCCAGACTGCAGCGCCTTTAACCGCACGGCCACTTCGGCCGGCATTTTTTTCAGGTTTGTGTGTAACCAGAGGATGTTGTTTTCTGCCACTGTATGTCGGTCACATGAAATCATTTTAGTTACGTTCAGAAACTTCCATTATTTATGTTAAGGCTTATCTTCAGTTCATCTTATGTTTTTAGATTCGTATTTGCGAAACAAGAGTAGTGTCTCAGAAGTTGACGTTCTTGCTCTAAAAATGTATCCCAACTGATTCCGGTAATAAATGAGGGCGTAGAAACTTCATATAATACTCACAATGTTCGGTATAGTAATATTTTGGGCACTTATGCAGTTTAGCAGGTACGGAAAAAATTTTTCATTTTTTTTCAAACGCTGATTACGAATACGATATTTATTTTCGCCCCAGTCAATTATTTACATCAAAAAAATTGTTTTAAATTTTTTTAAATTTTTTTATTTTTTTTTTATTTTTCAATATTTTGTCGATTACAGTATACGTTCATTTTAACGGAACGGTAGGTACGTATTTTTACTAATTAACCACAATCAATACTCTTGCTCATCAAACGCCAGTGCAAAATTAACAAACTTTTAACTAAATTTAGCAAAATAAAAATAAAACGTAATCACTGTGCTGCTTCGGGATACACTAAACGAACGTGCTCAGCCAAGTTATCCCTCTGCCCGATAAGCGCGGCGCTGCCGATGACACAACATTGCATAATACACTAACTAATCAGTATTTTCAAATCATAGGCGGCCGCTGCCGCGGCCGCATTCCAAAAAAAAAACTCCCAACCTAACCTCAAGTGCGCTACGCTACAGATCAATTTATGCAGTTTAGCAGGTACGGAAAAAATTTTTCATTCCAAATGTATCTGGCTTGGAGAGCTTTGTGGGTGAATATGTAAAGTTTGTTGGTGATTGTACTTTGTATTTTCATAAATAAAGTGATCTGTAGCGTAGCCCACTTGAGGTTAGGTTGGGAGTTTTTTTTTAGGAATGCGGCCGCGGCAGCGGCCGCCTATGATTTGAAAATACTGATTAGTTAGTGTATTACGCAATGTTGCGTCATCGGCAGCGCCGCGCTTATCGGGCAGAGGGAAAATGAAAATGGATGTTATATTCGAAATCAGCGCATCAGAATTCACTATATCGACAAAATATTGAAAAATAAAAAAATTTAAAAAAAATTTAAAACAATTTTTTTGATGTAAATAATTGACTGGGGCGAAAATAAATATCGTATTCGTAATCAGCGTATCAAATTTGACTATAATCGATCAAATTTTGAAGAAAATTGATAAATTTTTTCCGTACCTGCTAAACTGCATAAGTGCCATATTTTGCACTAGGGCTCTTGCACACTATGAATTTACGAAACCTGTAGTAAACATCAAGATGAGAAGGATATGCGCGATTATCTGCGTTTTAAGTATGATACTGAGACTTCGGCATTCATCTGAAGAGACAGTACTCATTTTGGCATTCTCATTTATCACTAAATCCACTAAGAGCAAGAACTGGGCAATCCTCTTATTATTTACACACGCATTTCTGTTTGTTTACTCTTTTTTGTGAGCGAGATCACTTGTGTCATATAAATACACTTCGAAATACTAAATTCTATTTTTTAATAGAGTTCTTCCAAACTTGTGGATAAGATGATAAATTCTGCATTTTAGAACGTTTACTAGATGGACGCTAGTTCTATACAACTATCTGTTATTAGTATACGTCAATTCTATACATTTTCTGTTGAAGCATGCTCGTTTACACAATCGTTCCACCTAGTTTTCTTGTACATATGCATAATTAAAGTTTTCTTGCACATTTTCAGGAAAATGTTTTTCGTGGCAAATTGGTGGTTGTAACCTGCGTTTTATCAGTATTATCTTGCTTGAAGAAGCGTTTACCCTTAAACTTAGAGATATGATTCGTGAAATACTGCAACCTATTTCCGCTCGTTGGCCAGTTTGTTCTAAGGAAGAGTTCGAAAATTTGTTGTAGCGACATAAACATAGGTTTGCTACTAATTCGATCGCGGTCGCGTAATTGCATATTCTGCTCATATTATAAGTGTCATATCGTGTTAAATTTAATTTCCCAACGTAAAACGTCTGCGTTCGTTGTGAATTACCACTAGTTTCGAGTTTGTGACGCGAGTGTGTCAGTGGGCACTACCCATGCAAACAAAACTTTTAGACCTAAATTCCGAGTAGCGTCAAGGAACAGGTAAATTCTATCCCGGAGAGTTATCTTCTTATAACAGAAAGCATTTTCTCGGCTTCTGTAACTTCAGATCTGAAAGGAAATTTGTAATCCTTGTACCGTAACAGTACTAAAACTAAAAGAAAACCAGTAAAATTAATTTAAAGTTCCTTACTCATGTCCAAAAAATATTGCAATAATTTTGTAGTGAGCTCTAGGGATCTACTGACCAGTTTTCAGGAACAAACCTCTCCAGTCTACATCACCTACTGTAATAGCCTTTATAAGCTTTCTATGTAATTTACTATTATATAAAGTACTGAATATTCGTGTTCAAAAACTTTCTCCTCTTGTAACGTGTCAATTGCTAAGCAATACTGACTGTTGGTTGGACCTGTGGCGCGCTTGTGAACAGTGTTGTGAAACAAAACTCTAATGCAAGTGAAATGCTCAATTTGAAATAATGAAAATGAATCTAATTAGATTCCAAAACAAACTAAGTGTGTAGTTAGTGAAAACTATTTAACAGAAACTCAGTACTTAAGTTCGTTACGAAAATTACGTAATATGAAGTGCAATGGCTCACTTGAATTATTCTCAAAATAAAATACTGCGCAGCTCGGAAGAAAATAATTGTTTAAGGTGACCTTCACTGTAAATGAACCTGCTTACCTACCGTAACACCTGTAAATTCTGACTACGTGCTGTTTGCTCACATTAATGCGAAGTGACACCTGCCACGAAAGAAAAGTAACTTGTCTCTTGCTCTGAATGATATTCAGTGTCTCGTGTGCTGACGTTCTCGAAATCAAATTGACATCAGCAAATGCAGCTTTTAAAGAAAAAAAATCTTCTCATTACTTAGTTTTTCTTTGCTTGGCAGAAACAATCTGTGGCTAAGTGTTACGTAAGGTGCAATGCATACACGATAAAACCCTTGTCCACAGTACGAGCAGCCCTTAGCGGCTCGCCATCTGACAAATGTTCATGACGTCGCCTTTCTGGCTGATATCTTTTTTAATATGTGACTTGTAAATACTGCATCTTTTCGAGTCAGTACAAACTTTAATTTTATTAATGTACTATATACCTAATGTTTTAGTTCAGTTAGTCCAATTCTGAAGACGACGCTCATAGTAGCGTCGAAACCAGGCCAGTTTTTGACTTAATATTTGTGACCGAGAGCTTATTTGTTCCAATATAATTCTGACACAGTCACTGAACCTTAGCAGCTATGTTCAAAGTTTTTGTTTTAAACTATACTAAGAATGACAGAGGAGGGTTTTACTTTAAAGAAATGCATTCTTTAAATATTGAAGTTTGATTATTGTCAGAAAAGATCGCCCAGCGTAGGAAGAGTCTAACAACTAAGAAATTCACACATAACAAAAATTACAGACATTTAAACCAATTGTTTATTTGTGACATAATCAAAACAAAAGATCAAGTTATCATTAATCGTGAGTATTATTGGTTCATCTAGATCCACATCTACATGGATTCTCTAAAAATCACTTTAAAGTGCCTGGCAGATGGTTCATCGAACCTTCACAATTCTCTACTATTCTAATCTCGTATAGAGCGCGGAAAGAATGACCACCTATATCTTTCCGTTCGAGCCCTGATTTCCCTTTTTAATGGTGATCGTTTCTCCCTACGTAGGTTCTAACATTTTGCGTGGTGTTTGTTTCTTCTAAGTCGTGTCTCCCTACCACTTTAGCGCAACGACGCTCTGAGAGTGTTTTTTAGGGAATTGACTAGTTTGAACCTGGGACCTGTTGCTGGTAAGGAGACGCCAGACCACACATGACATGTAGAGTTCAGAAAAATTCAGTGAGACTAGCGATGATATAATCAAACACTTAATGATTTCAGCATCAGCTCCACTGCACTCCCTGTAAAAGAATCTTAATACTAACTAAATTTAGTGGAAGGGGTTCATGGCTTTCCTATTTTAAGTTAGCTGGTAAAATAACGTCGAAAAAGCAGTTTACCATTGGAAATTTTATTCTACTCACAAAAAATTGTTTATAAAATGCACTATTGATAAACAGATGGGACTTCTGCAGCTCTGAGTGAAGCCTTATGCACTCAAAAATGGGGCATCGCGTGCGTTCATTACCTTGTCGGTGTTCGTCAGGGGGCGGCGGGCGGCACAGCTCCACGCACCTCGCCGTCTCGGAAGCAACTCTCCTCTAACTTCTCCTTACTACAATTTACCGAAGTTGGTTTAAAAAATACTATCTGGCTGTGTTTTCATCTGACCAGTCAGGGTCTCAATGTTAACCTTAAGCTCTGCCTACAAAAATTCTGTCCATCCAATGACAAACGTTATACTTTTCGTGGTGGGGCAATGTTTCTAACGTTTGCAACGTAACAGAGACGTGAAAAAGTCTCACGCAAAAACTTGCAGCTGGTGTGGACCTTTTAGTGTTATTGTAAGATCTATACTGTTCTTCTGGAGGGCTCTATCTTTTAACATGGGCTGGGGGGTGGTTCTGGCGGTTGGCTGGCACGTGGGTGTCCGTCCCTTATCGTAGGGCCTTCTAGCTTAACACGGTTCTGCTCTCGGCTTCTGTTCTCGTTTCTTCCCTCGGTACTGCGTCTGTTTCACGGTGGGAAGGTATGACATGCGTTTAGGCGTTCTTGTGTTAGTCTGTGGTATTCCATTTGCTCACTCGTTGATCGTATTAATTTGGTTAATTTAATGTCAGGATTTATTCGGAGCTATGTGACATACTACCGGATTTGCTTATCATGTCAGGGTTTTCATGGAAGGTGTTGGATTTGCCTGACACCTTACACTGTGTCATACAAATTTCTTTGATAATTTTTCCTCGCTTTGCGTACTTGTTTTCTGAGGCCTGTAAATTCTGTGCACCCAGGTGTGACACACGTACTGTAGATATGTTTTAATTAATCAGTTTATTTATCTATTATGTTATCCATCCTTGAGAACAGGCCATCCGATGGTTGCTGAATTGATCATGGTACGACTCAGTACATAATTTTCAGAGTTAATGAAAAAAAAAATAATTTAAGAATTAATAAAACTATCTTTCTTTGTGAAAATCTGTATGAATACATAACACATTCATCAGAGGCAAAAATTCTAAACTATTGAGAGGAATCACTGTACGGAATAGGAGGTGTGTGGCGCCAGGAAATATTTCAATCTAGATTCTAAAGGCTTTGAGTATATAACTCACGGTTTATTTCAGTTATGCTGGATGCCTATTGGAATGATTCTCGCTGAATAGTACAGTCGAAGTGTAAATCGAATTACCGCTCAGTATTCGATGAGTGAATGTCGCAATATCACCAACAAATAATTCCGTAATGGTGTTTATATACAGGGATGCCAGAGTTACTGTTGAGAGAAAATTGAATAACGGCTTACACGAAGTTCGCCAACTCACGCCTCAGATCAGTTTGACCCTCTTTTCTCTACTAACTGTATTATTACTGAGGGTTCAGAGTTGCCCGAAAACCACCATAGAAGGTAATACAGTGAGATTGTGCAAAATAAATGAGCCTATGCATTTGTCAGAGTTAGAGACAGTGGAGATTATTTTTGTATCGCCGGTAGTTGTGTTCTGTTATTGCACAAGATCTGGAACATATTATTTTTCAGGAAAGTTTTTCACATAGCCTCCGTCATAAGAACTTAAAATGGTCGACTTCAATGACTGTTTGACCACCTTCCGACAATCACATACCAGAAACTGGACGAGGTTTGTGAATTAAATAGCGGTATTTTTACATTCGGAAGTAACTTTATTTCCTCGTTTACATCAACGTTATCCCCTTAAAATTAATCACAACTAGATGCTATAGGCTTATACCGTCGATTTTCAAATGTACGACACAATTTTGGAATTGTCTTTGGGACTGCTTTTAGTTCTCTCAGCGATGCGTTTATAATCCCATCTGTGCTTGTGAAACTATGGTCCTTTAAGGTCTTCGAGCGGTTCTGGCGCTACAGTCTGGAACCGCGCGACCGCTACGGTCGCAGGTTCGAATCCTGCCTCGGGCATGGATGTGTGTGTTGTCCTTAGGTTAGTTAGGTTTAAGTAGTTCTAAGTTCTAGGGGGAGTTATGACCTCAGCAGTTGAGTCCCATAGTGCTCAGAGCCATTTTGAGCCTTTAAGGTCTTCTTTACTTTTGGTAACCGGGAAAAATCTCATGGACTCAGGTCTGGCGAATATGGAGGCTAGGGCGTCATTACTGTACTGCTTATGGCCCAAAATTCACGAACAAGCAACGAGGTGTGAGCAAGTGCATCACTGCCGTGTGGTGCACGTGATTCGTTTCACCACGAATCAGGACATCTTTTCGGATTGCTTTTCACGAATGGTATTGGACTGATCCATGGCACTATGCTCTGATCGTTCGACTTTGTGGCGAGAACTCATCCAGTACTGTGCCGCTGAAATCGAAGACGACAGTCAGGCCACGCTTCATATTCGACAGCAGTTGTCGAGTTTTTGAAGTCTCGGTGCTACAGAATGCTTACAGTGGCGCGATCGAGACTCAGTTTCGACGTCATATCCCTAAACTAAAGTTTCATCACCTGTTATGGACACGTTTCCGTATTTTTGATCCATGCTCGCTTCATGTAGTGACTTCTGAACAACTAGCATTCGTCGCTGTTATTGTTTGAAATTTAACGATTTTCGAAAATATATTACCGTCACACTTTTCAAACTTAAACAACTTAGAAAATATTCGTAACATGATCCAGCTAATGTACCAACAGTATCAGCGGATTCTCCGATTGTGACTCTGCGATCGTTTATAATCATTTCCTTCATTTCTTCCACGATCTGATCGGTTGATGTTGTGCTGGGGTGTCCAGTGTGCCAGTCATCTTCGACGTCTTCACAGCCTTTTTTGGATCACTTATAACACTCAAAAACATCGGAAACACACGAAAACAACGCTTGACATTCCCAAAACTTAACTGCAGTTCATTCCGTCGTTATAACAAAATTTAAATACAAGCTGTCTCATCCATTTTTATTAGAAATATACTGCCTGACAAGGATGTTAAACACCCAGAAGACGTGGTCGTATGTCAATGTAACTTTGTACAGGTGCTCACTACAAACTGGAGTGCAAATTATTGGACTCACAGTTCCCTGTGATAGGTTGAACGGCACCAGAGTGCATAAGCGTTGTTCGTGTTTACTGTTGTTACATGGGCTAGTAGAGCACGGGGTGTTTCCATAACAGCGTGCAAAAATTTATCAAGACATACAGGATGCTCCACTGTACAATTTAAGGCAGAGAACATGGGGTGGGAGAAGCCAGTTTAAGGACATAATAGGAATAAAATCACATTACATTGTACTTTTTTATTTACATTAGTTACCGTTAACTGCAAATACCATCATTGACACAATGAACGTACCATCTGTACTGTATCTTAGAAAATGTACTAAAACTGACGGCCATCAACCTGAATGCAAGCATCACGTCGGCGAATAAGACTCTGACGTATCCTGACAAATATCCCTGGTTTCGAATCACATCACGGGCAGCTACAATTCTGGCAACTAATTCCATCTCGCTATCCACTGGCGCCTCATACGCATCTCCAAAGGAAATAATCAGGGCGTTTGAATTCAGGTGAACTCGCGGGCCATGGAATAGAACCTCCTCTTACAATCTAGCGAGCATAAAATACAGCACTGAGATGGCTACGGACATCCGTACTGAAGTGAGGCGATGCATCGTCATGTTGTATCCACATCCTCTCACTGACAGCCAAGGGTACGTTCTCCAACAACATGGAACTCTTTGCACGAATCTCAAGTACAGATATCCATTCAGACCGCTAGGTAGAAGACATGGCCCAGTGAGATTGTCGACCACATTGCCAGTTATGACATTCACAGCAAAACGTACATGGTGGTGTGACTCTACTACAGCGTGAGCTTTCTCCTCATCCCAGACATGGTTATTCTTGCTGTTCGAATTGCCATCAAGACCAAATGGGGCCTCGTCAGTAAGCAGAACGATCTGGAGGAAACCTGGTCGATCAGTCCATTGCTGGAACAACCACTGACACAATGCGGCCCATGGTGCAAAGTCAGTCACAAGCGTTGCATGGACTCGTTGCGGGTGATACGGGAGTAACTGTTGTTCGCTGAGTACTCTCCACACGCTAGTATGTGCAGCTACCATTTCACGTGCAATACGACGAGTACTTGTACGGGGGTTCGCTGCAACGCGTTCCAGCACCTCCTCTCCAAAATCGGGTGTGCAAATGGTCCTCGTGTTGCCAGGTCTCTCGTTTCTTCTTTCCAATGAACCTGTCTCCCGCCTTCGTCGGTCGACAGGAATAAACACTCGTCATGACGGATGATCTCTGTTAGGAAGTCGTTCCTGTGCAGCCTTTCAGCAGAGAGAGCAATGCAAGGTACTTCTCCATGAGAAAGTGGATGTCAGTGAGTTCCTGGAAACTGTATCGTTACTGTTCCTTCGTATTGTACTGTACGTTTCTGAATAGCACTGAGTAACGAATGGGTCTGTCGTTGATTTATACGATGGTTGGAACTTAAATAGTGACAGCTATTTATTCACAACCGATACAAAAGAGTTATATGTTTGTACCTGTTACTGTCCTTCAAAGTAGTCACCAACGTAGTGTATAACCCGTTAACAGCGATGTGGAAGGCGTCGTATACCGTCAGCAGAGCCTTTTCTGTTGATGGTGCGAATGGAGCGGTCTACTGCCTGTCGAATCTCTGGTAAAGTTCTGAAGCGAATGGCACGACATGGTTCCTTCATCTTCGGAACCGAATCATAGTCAGAATTACTAAAGTCGTATTACTGTTCGTTTCTGGAGCATCACCGGCGACCAGCTTTGCAAAAGAAGCGGCGACACTTTCTGCGCAACCCACTTATCATTTTGCACGACGATGCGGGGGCACAAACAACGCAGACTGTGGCTACTCTGTTCGGCCGCTGGTACTTGGAAGTGCTGTACCGTGCACCATACTCCCCGGACTTAAGTCCTTGTGACTTTGATTTGATTGCGAAGATGAAGGAACCATGTCGTGGCATTCGCTTTAGAACTGTTCCAGAGATTCGACAGGCAGTAGACCGCTCCATTCGCACCATCAACAGAGCAGGCTCTGCTAACGGTACACCACGCCTTCCACATCGCTGGCAACGGGTTCTACACAACGCTGGTGACTACTTTGAAGGACAGTAACAGGTGCAAACATGGAGCTCTTTTGTATCGGTTTTGAATAAATAGTAGCCACTATTTACGTTCCAACCCTCCTGGGACGCCGTGTCATAGGACAAGTAAATTATGGACAAGCAAACTTTAAAAAAAATATGCATCGTGACTTCCTGGTAATCAGGCTCTTCCTCCTTGTTTCCTTGCAGCGAATAAATAAACAGCACAGTACGTGTAAGCTTGTACACATTTTACTTTTAAATAAGGTGGAAAACAGTAATGCAATACAACGCGGTAGACAAGTTTACTTTCATATCTCCTTAAGATGACTTCTCCGACCTCAGGTTGCCTACCTCAAATTATTCAGTGGAGGATTCTCGATGTCCGGTTATATTTTTGTCCGCTCTTACGGAAACACCCGTTATAAAGGGAGCGAACAGCGTGAGACGTTGAGTGATCACCGTGAAGGTCACTGATATGTACGGGTGTGAGACAGACTTATCAGGATCTTACTAGAGTCTGAAAGGGGGTTTCACTGTGGGCCTCTATTTCGCCGGCTGGTCGAATCGTGCAGTAACCAGGTTCGTGAGGCATTCCGATGTGACAGTTGCCCGATGTTGGACTGCATGGCAACGTGACGGTGGACATATTCCTCATCAAGGTTCTGATCGAGCACGTCTGAGAAATATAAGGGAGAATGGCCGTAAGAAAGGGACTCCCCACAACATTTAAAATGGAATGATCATATAAAGTTGATCGTCGGTAAAGCAGATGCCCGACTGAGATTCATTGGAAGAATCCTAAGGAAATGCAATCCGAAAACAAAAGCAGTAAGTTACAGTACGCTTGTTCGCCCACTGCTTGAATACTGCCCAGCAGTGTGGGATCCGTACCAGATAGGGTTGATAGAAGAGATAGAGAAGATCCAACGGAGAGCAGCGCGCTTCGTTACAGGATCATTTAGTAATGGCGAAAGCGTTACGGAGATGATAGATAAACTCCAGTGGAAGACTCTGCAGGAGAGACGCTCAGTAGCTCGGTACGGGCTTTTGTTAAAAGTTTCGAGAACATACCTTCACCGAGGAGTCAAGCAGTATATTGATCCCTCCTACGTATATGTCGCGAAGAGACCATGAGGATAAAATCACAGAGATTAGAGCCCACACAGAAGCATACCGACAATCCTTCTTTCCACGAACAATACGAGACTGGAATAGAAGGGAGAGCCGATAGAGATACTCAGGGTACCGTCCGCCACACACCGTCAGGTGGCTTACGGAGTATGGATGTAGATGTAGATGTGAACGTTCTCTGTAATCCCGCATAGTTGGCCCCAGACTAATAGCAGCCGGTCTAGGGGCTACCATCCCTTATGTAGGCTGCCATTGACACCACAACACAAAGGGCTGCGTTCGGAGTAGTTTCGCGACCCGGAAGCATGGACTGCTGAGCAGTTGCATCGCATTGTGTTCAGCGGTGAGTTGCGGTTCTGCACTAGCGCGGATGACTATCTTCGGCGATTATGGCGGCAATATAGGGAGAGATGACATCTTTCCAGAGTGCTGGAGGTGAGGGGCTATCAGGTATGACCTCAGCTGACAGCTGGGGAACTGTGACAGCACAACGGCGTGTCACGGATATCCTGCATCGCCAGCTGTTACCACTCACGCTACAGTACCGTAGTGCAAGTTTTCAGCAGCGCAAACTTTGTGCCACACATGGCACGTGCCTGTATGAACGGCCCGACCAGTGTCGAGATACTCCTGTGGCTAAGAGGATCCCTAGATCTGTCGCTGACAGAACATGTCTGGGACGAAATCGGTTGCCTGTTCCGACCCAGTGCCAGTATTCTGGACGTCAGGGACCCGTTACAGCAGTTGTGGGTCAGCTTGGCTCCGAAGAGGATGCAAGGGTTTGGTGACAGTCTCCTCAGCCGAATCAGTGCATACATAGAGTCCATAGGGGGTGGGACGTCATACTGGCAAGTTCCTTGTAAACTGGACTCGATTCTCTGATACCTGAAATAACATCACTTACCCTCTAATCCCGTGAAGTCTGGTATGCTGTTCCCCTTCCTGGGTGTTTCAGGCAGTACAAACAACCGCCAAGGCTGTCTAATACATGCAAAATTCTCGACAGCTGGCAGCATACTACATACTTTGAAACATCCCCATTGAAAAATTGATGAATTACTGTGCTGATAAACCTCTACGTTATTCGATTTTCGAACAGCTGAGCAAAACTGAACGTACTCAGACATTTCTCTCTTTACTTATTCTAATCAACACTAAACTGTCACACAAAGTTTTAGCGCTACGCATTCTGACTTTCAAAAATCCCTACAAAAGAATGGTCGTGACTGACAGTAACCTATACCTTTGATGAATCACTTACCTCACAAAAATCTTCGTTACTCGAACTACTGCAATACAGCGAGCGCCAATACTGCCAGATAAATAAAAAAAATGGTTCAAATGGCTCTGAGCACTATGGGACTCAACTGCTGAGGTCATTAGTCCCCTAGAACTTAGAACTAGTTAAACCTAACTAACCTAAGGACATCACAAACATCCATGCCCGAGGCAGGATTCGAACCTGCGACCGTAGCGGTCTTGCGGTTCCAGACTGCAGCGCCTTTAACCGCACGGCCACTTCGGCCGGCGATAAATAAAAGATTCTAACTACTGAAGTCACTAACTACTAATAGGCACAGTCAGCAAATGAAAGATTTTAATAGAGAACAAACAATGTATTTAAGTTAATAGTGTTCAAAAGTCATTATATATATATATATATATATATATCAGTTCATGACATCCAGTCTTACAAATTTACTGTTTGTGGCGGACACACGTCCAGATCACCCGCTCTCAAAATTCCGCCATCTCTCTCCCCACATCCACCACTGTTGGCGGCTCACCTCCAACTGCGCAACGCTACGCGCTGTTAACAGCCAACTGCCCAACACCACAATAGCGAATATTCTAACAATGCAAACCAGCCACAGACTGCACACAGCACAGTCATTGATTTTCATACAGAGCGCTACGTGACGTTACCAACATAAAAATCTAAACAGCCTACTTACATAGCCCCCTTGCTCCCCACAAAAAATTTTACAAATTGTTTTGGGCAGTGGCCAATAATGATTTGATAAAATTTTTCATAATTACAATAACAAAGATATTAAATGCACACACTTATTGATGCAATGTTGGTCATTGTTACGTCGTTTCGGCGTTTCCATCTCAAAATTCGGTGTACCTTGCCAATTTCTGTCATAATTTCCGAAGTGCCCTGTGTTATTATTTTGTCGCTGTTTCGTATTTCTATGTCGCTCTTCCCGTATTGGAGCGCGAGTGTCCTCTGAAATATGTAATTCTTGTATTACCTCTGTCAACTGATCTTGTGCTTCCCGGATTTCTCTTTTGTACTGTGCATTGATTTGATTCTCATTTTGTTTGAATTTTCTAATTTGTTCATACTCTTCTGTGTCAGTGAAGGCTACCGGTCTTGTGTCTTTCAGATCGTCATCTACCTTTGTAGATAAGTTAGTGAACTGATCAGAAAGTTCAGCTACTTTCTCCGATAGTGAACTGATTTCCTCAGTGTGTTTTTCTGAACCAAGTTTCAGAGTGTCCATTTGTGTTGAAAACGTATCTACTCTGTCATTTCTGTTTTCCTGAGTTTTTGCAAGTTGCGTAACTGAATCGGTAGATGCAATTGAGTCAATTTTAGCTTGCAAGGTGTCGTGATTTTCATGAATAATAGTTTGCAGTTCTTTTATGGATGCTTCGTGATTCTGTAATGCATTTTCATAACGCGAAAAAATAGGTTGAAAAAGTTCACAAATTTGTGTTTTTACGTCATTACAAACTTTTTGACATTTCGATTCGATTTTAAGTAACTCAGCAGTTAAACCTTCACATGTTTGTTCAAGCGTGGTGTCTAACTATTGAAGATTTTGTTCCTTTGTGTCTAACTTCTGAAGATTTTGTTCCATTGTGTCTAACTGTTGCTGTGTTTGTCTCTGATTTTGTTTCATTTGTTGCATTAATTGCAATAATAATGTATTAGTGTCTGGAATCTGTTCCTCTATGCTTTTTGGCAGTGCATTTGCACCGGCAACATTCAGATTTTGACAAGTAGAAAATGTCTTGACTTATTTGAGAAAACAGTGAGGACCCAAAACCTGAATCTACAGTATTTGCAAGATTGAGGCGAACTGTTGCCGACCGATCGATCGATAATTCTTCCCTGTTCAGTAATTGTTTCACTTTCTACACCATTATTTGCCGCCCGCTCTATTTCCCTATGCACAATTACCAAATTACTACGTGGAATGTCTGTTAATTCATTACACGGTGGTGCTGATAAGCTACAATCGTCGTCACTATCATTTCTCAATTTACTTTGGAGCCTAGTGTTACGTTTTTCACACACAATAATTATGACGTATTTCACACGATAACAAGAAAAGCACAATTTGAAGAGCAAAAACAAGAAAACACATTAGCATAGCACTGAAAATAATACCTCGTTAATTGCATGCGCAGCTGCGAAATACTTGGTGATGTGTTGGTAAATGTGCCAACACCTTGTAGATAGAGGAGGCCTAAATGCACGCTATCTAACGCAGACGGGCGTGAATTCTGGAACAGGATAAGTAGTGAATTCTCATAAGAAAAGTATGCAGCTTCTCGAATACTTATCTTTTATTCTATCCTTGTTGTATACATCGTCCTTCTTATTGAGACATTTCCTACGATAACTATCCAACTATGTAAGGCTAATGGCGCCTTGCTAGGTCGTAGCCATGGACTTAGCTGAAGGCTATTCTAACTGTCTCTCGGCAAATGAGAGGAAGGCTTCGTCAGTGTAGTCGCTAGCAAAGTCGTCGTACAACTGGGGCGAGTGCTATATCGTATCTCGAGACCTGCCTTGTGGTGGCGCTCGGTCTGCGATCACACAGTGGCGACACGCGGGTCCGACATGTACTAAATGGACCGCGGCCGATTTAAGCTACCACCTAGCAAGTGTGGTGTCTGGGGGTGACACCACACTTGGTACAAATCTACATCCATTACACAACTGTTTTGCTGTACAACAATGAAAAACTACAACTAGAAAGGAAATTCTCTCTATAATTACGCGCTAGCAGTAAACAATAGCTACACTAATTACACAAACTACAAGAAAAATCAGAGGATTCCAGTGAGGTATCCTCGACTAAGGGTCGACATATGAAACGTCCCCTTAGAAGATTTTATGAATGATTGCGCTGGTAAACCCCCTTACGTTATTTGATTTTCAAACAGCTGTGCAAAACTGAACGTACTCAGAGATTTCTCTCTTTACTTATTCTGATCAACACTAAACTGACACACAAATTTTTAGCGCTACGCAATCTGACTTTCAAAAATCCCTACAAAAGAATGGCCGTGACTGACAATAACCTATACCTTTCATGAATCACTTACCTCACAAAAATCTTCGTTACTCGAACTACTGCAATACAACGAGCACCAATACTGCCAGGTAAATAATAGATTCTAACTACGGAAGGCACTAACTATTGATAGGCATAGCAAATGAAAGATTTTGATAGGGAACAAACAATGTATTTACCTTAATAATGTTCAAAAGTCATTATACAGGGTGAGTCACCTAACATTACCGCTGGATATATTTTGTAAACCACATCAAATACTGACGAATCGATTCCACAGACCGAACGTGAGGAGAGGGGCTAGTGTAATTGGTTAATACAAACCATTACAACATGCACGGAAGTATGTTTTTTAACACAAACCTACGTTTTTTTTAAATGGAACCACGTTAGTTTTGGTAGCACATCTGAACATATAAACAAATACGTAATCAGTGCCGTTTGTTGCATTGTAAAATGTTAATTACATCCGGAGATATTGTAACCTAAAGTTGACGCTTGAGTACCACTCCTCCGCTGTTCGATCGTGTGTATCGGAGAGCACCGAATTACGTAGGGATCCAAAGGGAACGGTGATGGACCTTAGGTACAGAATAGACTGGAACAGCGCATTACGTCCGCATGCTAACGCCTTTTTATTGGTCTTTTTCACTGACGCATGTACATTACCATGAGGGGTGAGGTACACGTACACACGTGGTTTCCGTTTTCAATTACGGAGTGGAATAGAGTGTGTCCCGACATGTCCGGCCAATAGATGTTCAATGTGGTGACCATCATTTGCTGCACACAACTGCAATCTCTGGCGTAATGAATGTCGTACACGCCGCAGTACATCTGGTGTAATATCGCCGAAGGCTGCCACAATACATTGTTTCATATCCTCTGGGGTTGTAGGCACATCACGGTACACATTCTCCTTTAACGTACGCCGCAGAAAGAAGTCCAGAGGTGTAAGATCAGGAGAACGGGCTGGCCAATTTATGCGTCCTCCACGTCCTATGAAACGCCCGTCGAACATCCTGTAAAGGGTCAGCCTAGTGTTAATTGCGGAATGTGCAGGTGCACCATCATGCTGATACCACATACGTCGACGCGTTTCCAGTGGGACATTTTCGAGCAACGCTGGAAGATCATTCTGTAGAAACGCGATGTATGTTCCAGCTGTTTGAGCCCCTGCAATGAAGTGAGGACCAATGAGGTGGTCGCCAATGATTCCGCACCATACATTTACAGTCCACGGTCGCTGTCGCTCTACCTGTCTGAGCCAGCGAGGATTGTTCACGGACCGGTAATGCATGTTCCGTAGATTCACTGCCCCGTGGTTTGTGAAACCCGCTTCATCGGTAAACAGGTAGAACTGCAACGCATTCTCTGTTAATGCCCATTGACAGAATTGCACTCGATGATCAAAGTCATCACCATGTAATTGCTGATGTAGCGACACATGAAACGGGTGAAAGCGGTGACGATGCAGTATGCGCATGACACTACTTTGACTCAGTCCAGCGGCTCTCGCAGTGTCCCGTGTACTCATGTGTGGGTTCATGGCAACAGCAGCTAACACACCAACTGCACCCGCTTCTCCTGTCACGGACCTGTTACGAACCTGTTTGCGTGCTACGACCATACCTGTTGCATACAGTTGGCGGTAGATGTTTTGCAATGTGCGGCACGTTGGATGCTCTCTGACCGGGTACCGTTCTGCATACACCCTGCAGGCTTCAGCTGCATTTCGTCGACACTCGCCGTAGATGAGTATCATCTCCGCCTTTTCAGAGTTCGAATACACCATGGTCACAGATACTACAACACTACACTATCACAGACGTCTGGTAACACGGTGTACTACAGTTGGTCTGCGTGCGGAGACGAATGCAGAATAACAATAGCAGCAAGCGCTACATGCGGACACTGCGACAGCTAGACCAAACCACAACAGTGCACTACAGCCACTCTCGTAAACACGGTCGTCATCGTAAACATGTCCCTGCAGATGCTGCTCGCCGACCGTGGCCCGCGTTTGTTACAACACGCAAGTGAACGTCGGAGGTTTAAAGCGTCAACTTTAGGTTACAATATCTGCGGATCTAATTAACATTTTACAATGCAACAAACGGCACTGATTACGTATTTGTTTATATGTTCAGATGTGCTACCAAAACTAACGTGGTTCCATTTAAAAAAACGTAGGTTTGTGTTAAAAAACATACTTCTGTGCATTTTTGTATGGTTTGTATTAAACAGTTACACTATCCCCTCTCCTCACGTTCGGTCTGTGGAATCGGTTCGTCAGTATTTGATGCGGTAACGTTAGGTGACTCACCCTATATATATATATATATATATATATATATATATATATATATGTATATAACAAATTTACTCTTTCTGATAGACACACGTCCAGATCGTCCGCTCTCAAAAATTCTGCCATCTCTCTCCCGACATCCACCACTGCTGGCGGCTCACCTACAACTGCGCAACGCTACGCGCTGTTCACATCCAACTGCCCGACACTACAATAGTGAATAGTCTAACAATGCAAACCAGCCACAGACTGCACACATTACAGTCAGTGATTTTCATACAGAGCGCTACGTGACGACACCAACATAAAAACCTAAACAGCCTACTTACAACTTCATGTGGCTAATATTACGAAATTTCCTTTAACCTCTTCTGAACATCTCGAACCTAGTGGTGCAGTCTTACCGATTACTTTTTGAAGTCCGCTTCGTCAACACTGACTTCCGGAACTTTTCCGGCTTGGGAGTAACAGATAAAAGGGGCAGCATGAGACAGTGCTGTGCTTTCTTAGGGTGTCCGTTCTGTTGGCAGCCAGCACCGTCTCGACGTGCTGGACCCGAAGATGAGCGTCTGGCAGGATCCCCGGCGGTCTGTCGGTATGCGGCCCGAGGAGTACTGGCTTCGGAACGAGATCCGCCTGGCCAGGCACTTCCACCTCAAGGTAAGCACCAGCCCGGCACACTCCTCGCCGTGTGATCAGTGGTACATACTTCATAGAGTTTCGAGAAAAAAACGCCAGTGATCGTAGTTATGTGATTTTTCGTATAGTTTGTTCACGTAGTGTAATTGTGATCGCGTGTGTTGAAACGTCTTTGTCGCAGTCCTTTCATCTTGTCTTTCTGGGACTTACCGTTACTTCCACTTAATACTGAGACCTCGAATTATCGGTGCGATTCTTCACCCGATCAGCGAGAAAACTGAGCAGTCGAAGATGTGATTTTATGATAAATCAGCTGAAAGATGCAGACAAACTGTGTTTTACATGTCTCCAATATATTTATATATGCATGTTTAGCTTCCATGCAAGCCCTGAATACTATATTATTTATAATTTTGTGCTTCCACATTTCTCTTCCCACTCTCAATCTGGTGAATATTGCTTTCTTCCATCAGTGTGGATGGCGTGAGGTTCACATCGCCTGGGTGGGCAATGTCACTGCCCGCAGATTGTTGTTTACCGTCTACGACCATTTGTCTACCAAATGTCGCTGATCCTTCTCTCCGACAATAAGATGCTAAATTAAAACTGTGTGCCCGACCGAGACTCGAACTCGGGACCTTTGCCTTTCGGGGCAAGTGCTCTACCATCTGAGCTACCGAAGCACGACTCACGCCCTGTAAGGTTCGCAGGAGAGCTTCTGTAAAGTTTGGAAGGTAGGAGACGAGGTACTGGCAGAAGTAAAGCTGTAAGTACCGGGCGTGAGTCGTGCTTGGGTAGCTCAGATGGTAGAGCACTTCCCCGCGTAAGGCAAAGGTCCCGAGTTCGAGTCTCGGTCGGGCACACAGTTTTAATCTGCCAGGAAGTTTCATATCAGCGCACATTCCGCTGCAGAGTGAAAATCTCATTCTGGTCAATAAGATGCTAGCTTGCAGGAGAACGGCACACACAATCACTACGGTGTCTCCACGTGCTTCGTTAGTTTTGCTGTGGGCTGCGTCTTTCCCTCATACCCCAACATGTCCTGGACTCAGCAGCATATACACTGATGACCCAAAACATTATGACCACTGCCCACCGGGAGATTGAATGACGCCTGGAGGTGTTGCGGGCACACTAAGGAAAGTATATGAATGGAGCAGAAACGGATAGGGAATCATTTCTAGCGACCATACGAGCCGAAAATGCGTAAATTCAATGGCATAAGCGACAGTGACAAGGAGCAGATCGTTACGGCCCGGCGCTCGGGTACGGGCATCTCGGAATCAGTGAAGCTGGTCGGCTGTTGGTGTACTACTGTCATGAGCATCTATGGAACGTGGTTGAAACACGACAAAATCACGAAGAGGCTACAAGGTGTTGGACGTTCACACTTCATCAGGGCACCTGGACGTCGGAGGCCGAAATCTGTGACACATCCAGCAGCAGAGTACAATGCTGGTGCAGTTACAAGGGCTCTGGAGCACACCATTTAATACATATCTTTGACGACGAGTCTCCACAGTAGATGATTACTACTTGTTCCCATGCAGACCCAACGACATCTTTAATCACGATTTCAGTGCACAACGGTAAACTGGGATTGGACTATGGAGCAATGGAAACGTGGTGTCTGGACAGAAGATTAACGTTTCTTGTTACACCGGGTCAGTATCCTTGAACAGGAGAACGGTTGGTCGAAACATCAACTGCTCCGTGGACGCAGGCTGCTGGGGCAACGTTATGCTATAGGGGACATCCCCCGAGCTTCCGTGGGGACTGTGTCAGTAATCGAAGACAGCAAGACAGCTGTAGACGATGTCAGTACCATTGCGGATCACCTGAATCCCTTCATCTTGTCGTCTTCTCCAACTGTGATGGCATCGTCCACCTTGGTAACTGTCCATGTCACAAGGCCACAAGTATGCTACAGTCGCTTGAGGAGTAAGATAGTGGGATGATACAGTACTGGCCATTAAAATTGCTACACCAAGAAGAAATGCATATGATAAACGGGTATTCATTGGTCAAATATAATATACTAGAACTGACATGTGATTACATTTTCACGCAGTTTAGGTGCATACATCCTGAGAAATCATTACCCAGAACAACCACCTCTGGCCGTAATAACGGCCTTGATACGCCTGGGCATTGAGTCAAACAGAGCTTAGATGGTGTGTACAGGCACAGCTGCCCATGCAGCTTCAGCACGATACCACAGTTCATCAAGAGTAGTGACTGGCGTATTGTGACGAGCCAGTTGCTCGGCCACCATTGACCAGCGTTTTCAATTGCTGAGAGATCTGGAGAATAAGCTAACCAGGGCATCAGTCGAACATTTTCTGTACCAGAAATGCCCGTACACGAACTGCAACATGCGGTCGTGCATTATCCTGCTGAAATGTAGGGTTTCGCAGGGATCGAATGAAGGGTAGAGCCACGGGTCGTAACACATCTGAAATGTAACGTCCACTGTTCAAAGTGCCATCAATGCGAACAAGAGGTGACCGAGACGTGTAACCAATGGCACCCCATACCATCACGCCGGGTGATACGCCAGTATGGCGATGACGAATACACGCTTCCAATGTGCGTTCACCGCGATGTCGCCAAACACGGATGCGACCATCATGATGCTGTAAACAGAACTTGGATTCACCCGAAAAAATGACGTTCTGCCATTCGTGTAGCCAAGTTCGTCGTTGAGTACACCACAGCATTCGCTCCTGTCTGTGATGCAGCGTCAAGGGTAACCGCAGCCATGGTCTCCGAGCTGATAGTCCATGCTGCTGCAAACGTCGAACTGTTCGTGCAGATGGTTGTTGTCTTGCAAATGTCCCCATCTGTTGACACAGGGATCGAGACGTGGCTGCACTATCAGTTACAGCCATCTGGGTAAAATGCCTGTCATATACACTGCTAGAGATTCGAGGCCGTTGGGATCCATCATGGCGTTCCGAATTAACCTCCTGAACCCACCGATTCCATATTCTGCTAACAGACATTGGATCTCGACCAACGCGAGCAGCAATGTCGCGATACGATAAACCGCAATCTCGATAGGCTACAATCCGACCTTTATCAAAGTCGGAAACGTGATGGTACGCATTTCTCCTCCTTACACGAGGCATCACAACAACGTTTCACCAGGCAACGCTGGTCAACTGCTGTTTGTGTATGATAAATCGGTTGGAAACTTTGCTCATGTCAGCACGTTGTAGCTGTCGCCACCTGCGCCAACCTTGCGTGAATGCTTCGAAAAGCTAATCATTTTCATATCACAGCATCTTCTTCCTGTCGCTTAAATTTCGCGTCTGTAGCACGTCATCTTCGTGGTGTAGCAATTTTGATGGACAGTAGTGTATTAATGTCTTCACCATCACAGACACCTGATCTGAACCCGATGGAACATATCTAGGATGTTATCGGGCATCAGCTCCCCTCCCACAAACCACCGGCATATAATTTATGACAGTTATGTGGCCTTTGTATAAACATCTGGTGCCACATATCTCTGGAAACCAACCACGGACGTGTCGGATTCATGCCTGGCGAATCGCTGCTGTACTGTGTTCGTAAGGTGGACCAACAGGTTATCAGCTAGGTGGGCATAAAATTTTGGCTGATCACTGTATTCTCTTTGCCTTGATATGGGATGTGTTGTAACGCCTCTTACATCTTGGAGAGTATGAATGATCTTTCTGCAGGGTACTTTTCTAATACGGACTTGGGCACCGAGCGACTCAGAGTAGACGAGAAAACTTTCAATGAACTTTCACCAGTCCATTACCTTCAAGTCCCCATACGAGATACAACTCCCACTGCCTTCGGCATTATTCACTTTGAACTGACCGGGTCAGAGGAGATAAATTTCCCAATTCACAACTATCAATGTTGCAAATGTTACTGGGAAACCGTTGCCCATACTCCATACAGTCCCGATCTCTCACCATGCAGTTTCCGTATTTCTGGAGCCCCGAAGAAAGACATTCGTGACCGTCGATTTGCTTCGGACGAAGAGGTGCACACTTGTGTACAATCGCGGTTCCGTAGGCATACCACGAACACTTTTCCTTTAATGCACTGACCGCCTTGTCTAACAGTGGTATAACTGTATTAACAGTAATGGCGATCGCTGTTGAAACAAAAACAATTTACCTAATATTTTTCCGTCTGTCTTGTTTTCATTTGACTACCAGTTATACTTTTAGTTTGGCTCTAAGGCTACTAAATATTGAAGATAGCGTTTTTATCCTCACGCATTGCGTATGAGAAGATGGACGAGGATGAGGATCAGTTAGAGACGTGGTGATTGTGGTGTCACCGCCAGACACCACACTTGCTAGGTGGTAGTTTTAAATCGGCCGCGGTCCATTAGTACAAGTCGGACCCGCGTGTCGCCACTGTGTGATCGCAGACCGAGCGCCACCGCAAGGCAGGTCTCGAGATACGGAATAGCACTCGCCCCAGTTGTACGGATGACGTAGCTAGCGATGCACACTGACAAAGCCTCGCTCATTTGCAGAGCAGATAGTTAGAATAGCCTTCAGCTAAGTCAATGGCTACGACCTAGCAAGGCGCCATTAGTAGTTTATTGCCTGAATCTACAGAGTCTCACTTGTATCGTCAATAGCGATGTACAACAAGGATGGATTAAAGTTAAGTATTCCAAAAGCTACGTACTTTTCTTGATAGCATTCATTACGTATCCTGTTTCAGACCTCACGCCATCCTTCGTGTGTTTATAGCGTGCATTGCGGTCCCCTCAAATCACACTGTGTCGGCACTTCTGTCGACACATCAGTGATTATGTTTCACAGATGTGAAGGTTTATTTTATGGTATGACTAGTTTTGATCGAAGCTGATGATCTTCAGATCTAAGATGTTACGTAAGCAACTTGACGTGCTCATACACGATATACACAGCAAAATATTCAGCCGTGCAGTGGCTGTACGGACACGACGGATTGCTCAGGAAATTTCATAGATCTGAAGGCAATCAATCTTGTAGGAACTACTGTAATATAAAATTGTAACAGAGACGTCACAATAGACGTAAAAATAAATAAAAAAATAATTTTAATATGAAACGATTTTAAATCGGACGAAATAGTATAAAGTACTTTCTCACAGCACACTATACAGATAGTCCTTACAACTTGTGCTTGTGAGTTTATAAACGCTGAGACGATACTTGTAATACTTATAACGAGAACCGCAGGGCGGATTCAGTACATAATTTATGCGCAAATAGTTCACTCCTAACTATTATCTGTTGCATTCGCCCTACGTATTTCGTAATAACTCTTCCATGTATTTTCGTAGCTATTCAAAGCTCACAAGCAAAAGTATATGGTTAGGAGGCTGTGTGGGGCTTAGTCCAATTTAAAATGATGTTCTATTAAGAATTTATTTTTATTTCAATAGCTATTTTCGGTTTCTTAATCTTGTGTACATGGAAATTCTCAATGGATTTTAAAATTTTTGATGAGATTATATATTTTATTTATATATTTATTTATATGTATACTAGCAGTTAACTCACGGCTTCACCCGAGTGTGCTTATGTAATATACTGCACACAACTCCGCCTCCCCCTCTCTGTTCAACTCATCTTCCCCCTATCTCTCTATTCAGCCAAGCCCGTACGCTCGCATACTACCTGGAATGCATTTTGATACTACATGCACGACACGCCGGTCTTGCAGGGCAACCAAGGTCTCAGGTGTCAACAAATTTTTTCACCCCCACTCCCAATGAACACACTGTCAAGAATGCGAGTTAATGTTGCATTGTCATCAAGTGCTGAACTTCGTTTAAAATTTCACATTATCGGGAGCTAGTTTAAATTCAAGTGCAAAATGTGTACTGAACACAAAGACAGACAAGAAGGTGACTTAATAAAAGTGTGTTAAAATTAAAAAGTTAATAATAGGGCTGTTTCGATATCGATAGACTGTGGACTTCATTCAGTTTTAATAGTGATTCCAGGGTGCTAACCAAGGAGCATGATTCCGACGAATGAAAAGGATGAGTAAGTTACAAATATGAGTTGTGTCTGTTCTGTAAGATGCATGCGACAGAAAAGAGACGACTCGTATCTATAATTCTATGGGCGCAACGGCCGTTTGATGAAAATGTTTCAGTGCATACACACAGCCAGTTCCAAACTCCTATGGGAATCAGAAACTTCGAGTAAGGACCAGGTGTCGCTGCGGTGCGGCGTGCGACAAGTTGGGAATTTTGGTCCGGCGGGAAGAGTATCTGAATACATGACGATCTTAAGGCAGCTGTCCTAGAGAAGCGGAGCATACGAGTTCTAGTCCCAGCCCGGCACAAACTTTCAACTCTCGCCGTAGCATTGGCGCAATGCGCTGTGTGACTGGAAGCTATTGTTTTCTTTCAATCTCTTTCCCATCCCGTTTTCTTTCCTTTTCTTTTATCACAATTATCGATCAGGATGTGTAAGGTCGGGGCTGTTGACTTCCTTCTTCCGCAGGAGAGGCGCCTGGCGCTGGCGGAGCTGCTGCACACGGAGGCGGTGGAGCTGCTCAAGGAGAAGGGCCTCGCCTTCATGCCCACCCAGCCCTGAGGGCCAGCTCCGAGGGCCGACGACCGCCAGCTCTGCTCCGGAGGGCGCGCACCGCCTCAGACACCGGCGTGTGTCCACCCTGCAGCACCTCTAAATCGTCGTGACTTTTTAAATAAATAAACATACGACAGATAGTCTGTTGTTGTTGTTGTGGTCTTCAGTCCTGGGACTGGTTTGATGCAGCTCTCCATGTTACTCTATCCTGTGCAAGCTTCTTCATCTCCCAGTACCTACTGCAACCTACATCCTTCTGAATCTGTTTGGTGTATTCATCTCTTGGTCTCCCTCTACGATTTTTACCCTCCACGCTGCCCTCTAATACTAATTTGGTGATCACTTGATGCCTCAGAACATGTCCTATCAATCGATCCCTTCTTCTAGTCAAGTTGTGCCACAAACTCCTCTTCTCCCCAATTCTATTCAATACCTCCTCATTAGTTATGTGATCTACCCATCTAATATTCAGCATTCTTCTGTAGCACCACATTTCGAAAGCTTCTATTCTCTTCTTGTCTAACCTATTTATTGTCCATGTTTCACTTCCATACGTGGCTACACTCCATACAAATACTTTCAGAAACGACTTCCTGATACTTAAATCTATACTCGATGTTAACAAATTTCTCTTCTTCAGAAACGCTTTCCTTACCATTGCCAGTCTACATTTTATATCCTCTTTACTTTGACCATCATCAGTTATTTTGCTCCCCAAATAGCAAAACTGCTTTACTACTTTAAGTGTCTCATTTCCTAATCTAATACCCTCAGTATCACCCAATTTAATTCTACTACATTCCATTATCCTCGTTTTGCTGTTGTTGATGTTCATCTTATGTCCTCCTTTCAAGACACTATCCATTCCGTTCAACTGCTCTTCCAAGTCCTTTGCTGTCTCTGACAGAATTACAATGTCATCGGCGAACCTCAGAGTTTTAATTTTTTCTCCATGGATTTTAATACCCACTCAGAATTTTTCTTTTGTTTCCTTCACTGCTTGCTCAATATACAGATTGAATAACATCGGGGAGAGGCTACAACCCTGTCTCACTCCCTTCCAAACCACTGCTCCCCTTTCATGCCCCTCAACTCTTATCACTGCCATTTGGTTTCTATACAAATTGTAAATAGCTTTTCGCTTTTCGCTCCCTGTATTTTACCCCTGCCACCTTCAGAATTTGAAAGAGAGCATTCCAGTCAACATTGTCAAAAACTTTCTCAAAGTCTACAAATGCTAGATACGTAGGTTTCCCTTTCCTTAATCTAGCTTCTAAGATATGTCTTACGGTCAGTATTGCCTCAAGTGTTCCCATATTTCTACAGAATCCAAACTGTACTTCCCCGAGGTCAGCTTCCACTAGTTTTTCCATTCGTCTGTCAGACCTATTTCTTCTAATTATCTGTGCTATGTGAGTTATGTTTCCAGCAATAGGAGGTGTGAATACAAAAGAGGAGCTTCGCTGCACTACTAAGAAGCTATCATTCATAGTCTATTAGTACACTCTACATCAATGTTTCCAATTTTTTTTATCCCCTCAGAGAAGATTTGTTTCTTTGACAACGTTATGCACACTATCACTTTGTACTCGATGAAATTATACAAATAACAGGTGAGTAAACGTTGTTGCCAGGGTATATATTTATTCTAATCATCTATTTATTAGTCCAGCTCTTTGTTCCCCCTTCTCTATCCATCTCCTCCATCCCCTCCCTCTGTCCGTCTCCTCCACTCCCACACACTGTTCATTCTTTTAATATCCTCCTACCCATCTCTCCATCTCCTCCTACCCCTCTCTCCGTCTATATACTCCTCCCCTCTCTCTGTCCGTCTGCCTCTAGGACCTCTGTCCCTCTGCTCCTCCCCACTCTGTCATCTCCAGCACCCCCTACCTAATTCCATCTCCTCCTGCCCAATCTCTTTGTCCATCTGCTCCTCCTCCTCTCTCTGCTCGTCTGCCCCTCTACCCTTTCTCTATTTCCTCATCCACCTCTCTTTGTCCATCCTCTCCTGACCCTCTCTCCGCACATCTTTTCGTCTCCCCTATCTCTGTCCATCTTCTCCTTTCCTGTCCACCCCTTCCTCTCTTGTCTCTCTATTCTTTACCCCTCCCTCTCACCCTGTGCACATTCTCCTCCCCCAGTATCTGTGTCCATCTCCTTCTTCACCCTCGTGGTCTGTCCGTCTACTCCTCCTCCCTTCTCTTTGGGTTATCACCCCTATCTCACGAGAAAGCTGGCTGTTCTAAACGCCACAATATTTCTTTCGATGTTGTAATTAATATGCGTACGAAATTAGGTTGCAATCGTTTCAGGGGCTTAGGATTAGCTCTTTACCCGTGACTTTGAACACGTATGCACATGCCAAATATGTTTCACATATATCTGACATATTTCACACATATTTATATACTTCTCTAGAGGATTTCACCCTCTACTTTTATTTTCTCGTAACTCGATGTTTGTGACGTTGTATCTCCAGAACTTTGTTTTGTACAATGATGTATCTTTGCAGGTATATTTAGCAGCAAATGTGGTACTATCTGCGAAATGTGTTGCAAACAGATTTAGCAGTAAAGAAATAATACATTAAAACGTCATCCATAATGCCGCAGTTTTTCAAGAATATCAGTATTTGATGTTATATCTCTTGAACTATTTTGCAGTTACATGTAACAGTATAAGCGGCTACTGGCTGTAAATTCTGTTGTGAATAGAGTCAGGAGCAAAGAATCGTAAATTAAAACGTAATGCTTCATGCGGCCGTTTTACTGTATGAACAGCGAAAATGCAATAACCGATAAACTTTTTCTTCCTTCCGGCATTTTTTTGGTTGTCAGCGCGAAAAAGTTTCTTACGGGCTTAAAATTATGCGTAATATTTGTTTCAAGTAACTAAGAGCCCTCATTCTTAAATACTGTCTGGAGAAAATATGGACATTCGGTGGTCGTGGGCTACACTGGTTCTTTAGCCCCTCAGCTTTGCTAAATAAGCGGTTCTAAACCACACAGTGATTCTTGACAGACAGTAAATGATATGTGTACGAAGTCTGGTTGATACCAGTCCAGTAGTTTAGGATGAGATTTGAAAATACATACATGCATACCTGTAAATCAATTTTTGTAATATATGTGAATGTGGATTTAGGCTATATCAAAATTAGTAGTGAAAACTGACACGCGTGACTATATTGATATTGGAAGCAAATACATGGTAGAAGACATAATAATGGATCTCTGGTTACGGACTGCCACCGATTTCAGTATGTAATATTGTCCTACTTACAAGGGGAAGGCCTTGGATACAGCCAAACTATTAGGCTTATGTTTGGCAGGTTACCTGTGTACCTGTGCGCCATCTGTCACAAAGCGAAAAAAGTGGTTCAACTAAAACATTCATATTTCTTTACGTACTACACGAATATGTAACAAAAAATGGAGGTTCCTATTTTTAAAAAACGCAGTTGATATCCGTTTGACCTATGGCAGCGCCATCTAGCGGGCCAACCATAGCGCCATCTGGTTTCCCCCTTCAAGCTAGACAAGTGTCGTTCTTTGTAGTTTTTTCGTTTGACGCTTATTTCGTGAGATATTTGGCATAGTCACGATCAATGGGCCACCCTGTATATTCGTCACGGTTGAGTACAGCCGATAAAATTAACGTACCATCCTGGGTTATATGTCGTAAAACAACAGAGATTCAGATAAATATATGCGCAACATGTGTCACATATGGGTACACGGGCGAGGTAAAAAGCTGATAATAATAATAATAATAATAATAATAATAATAATAATGATAATAATAAGAATCATATAATACAGTATTTCAGAACGGCGTGACACGTGTGAAACGTTTCAATGAAGCGAAATTAAACGAAGAAAGAGGGGTGTGGTTAGATGAAATAATCGTATGGCATTACTGGCCGGGAGGCCCCATCCGGGGAAGTTCGGCCGCCAAGTGTGGGTCTTATTTCAGCCGACGCCACATTAGCAACTCGCGTACTCGTGATGACGATGAAATGATCAACACAACACCCAGTCCCCGGCCGGAGAAAGTCTCCAACCCGGTCGGGAATCGAACCCATGCCCGCTGCATGGGAACCAAGCACGTAACCACTCGGCTAAGCAGGCGGACAGTGGTTAGATTACGTGGAATGATGCTGCGCCCCCTTCGCCAGCAGCAGCACGGCCTGCCGTTGACAGACCAGTGTGTCGCGGCGTGTCAGACGGAAATGGTGTTTGTTTAAGACGTGTCTTCATCAGCGGGTCGTTCGCACACGGGCACCGTTGCCCCGAGCGCTCATAAAATTGCAGGAAGTGACATAAATTCTGCGAGGCCCGCCGAGTGGTTCTTAAAGACCCAGAACCGGCCCCACTCATCTCTCCAGAAAGGAAGTGGAATGGGCTGCACAAATAAGACGACGGGACGTATGCAAAGGAGCGCGGTGGACATTTGCTTTGCAAATGGCTGTGGTGCGGCGTAATGGCCGTGATTCCGCAGGGCGCCCCGGGCTGCGCAGTCCGTCTGCCGGCAGCCGCTGCCCACTTGTGTACTTTGGCCGATTTAAATGACTATAATGTCCGCAGCCCTAAGCGGCCGCTGTAAGTCACCGTTATGCAGAGCTGCGCTGCCGGCTTCCCTCCGCCACGGCCCACGGTCTGATGGGGGCCCAGTAACACCGGTAGCTGAATTGACGACTCCGGGCTGAGCGATGTTTTACGATACTGTGCCCACGTCTGCACTGTCTATAGCAGAAGGGCGACTCCTGAGAGATTCATAAACCCAGGCTGGTTAGTAGAGCTGCCTATTGAATCGAGGAAATATTTCAGTCCAAGAAGTGGTAATACCGGTACGCTGCCCATTCCATTCGCACAGTACAGACTCGGGTGTGGAATCGGCAGATCCACTATTTGTCGGAATAGTAAAGTCAAAGATTTTGCGAAACATAATGACAATTTTGAATCGATTCAGAGTCATCATTATCATCGTCTTCATTACTCATTTGGCATCCATTTCAGCAGAAACGGTAAATATTTCATGAGGTGGCAGTGTAGACTAATTTGTACAAAACAATTTATAACAAAATGGTTCAAATGGCTCTGAGCACTATGGGACTTAACATCTGTGGTCATCAGTCCCCTAAAACTTAGAACTACTTAAACCTAACTAACCTAAGGACATCACACACATCCATGCCCGAGGCAGGATTCGAACCTGCGACCCTAGCGGTCACGCGGTTCCAGACTGAAGCGCCTAGAACCGCACGGCCAAACAATTTATATTCTACTGTGCCCCATGAGTAGTATATTTCTTTTAAGCACATTGCATAATTCTAAGTCCAAGGACATTGTCAAGTTTGATTCCTTTCTACAATAGACCTGTTGTTGTTGTTGTGGTCTTCAGTCCTGAGACTGGTTTGATGCAGCTCTCCATGCTACTCTATCCTGTGCAAGCTTCTTCATCTCCCAGTACCTACTGCAACCCACATCCTTCTGAATCTGTTTGGAGTATTCATCTCTTGGTCTCCCTCTACGATTTTTACCCTCCGCGCTGCCCTCCAATATTAAATTGCTGATCCCTTGATGCCTCAGAATATGTCCTACTAATCGTTCCCTTCTTCTAGTCAAGTTGTGCCACAAATTTCTCTTTTCCCCAATTCTATTCAGTACTTTCTCATTAGTTATGTGATCTACCTACCTTATCTCCAGCATCCTTCTGTAGGACCACATTTCGAAAGCTTCTATCCTCTTTTTGTCTAACTATTTATCGTCCACGTTTCACTTCCATACACGGCTACAGTCCATACAAATACTTTCAGAAACGACTTCTTGACACTTAAATCTATACTCGATGTTAACAAATTTCTCTTCTTCAGAAACGCTTTTCTTGCCATTGCCATCTTATATCTTATATCCTCTCTACTTCGACCATCGTTAGTTATTTTGCTCCCCAAATAGCAAAACTCATTTACTATTTTGAAGCGTCTCAGTTCCTAATCTAATACCCTCAGCATCACCCTATTTAATTTGACTACATTGCATTATCCTCGTTGATATTCATCTTATCTCCTCCTTTCAAGACACTGTCCATTCCGTTCAGCTGTTCTTCCAGGTCCTTCGCTCTCTCTGACAGAATTACAATGTCATCGGCGAACCTCAAAATTTTTATTTCTTCTCTGTGGATTTTAATTCCTACTCCGAATTTTTCTTTTGTTTCCTTTACTGCTTGCTCAATATACATATTGTGTTATTTCTGCTAAATTGCCATCATCAGGTTTTCTGTAAGTAAATGGTATATAATTTAGGTACACTGTTTCTAATTTTATAGGCAATTATTAAATGGATCTCGTTATTATACATTTTTACGTACGTCTCATGTTTCTGACGACCATGCGATATCGGTGTTGCTGTCACCGTCTATTTGCTTGTTAATTGCGTACCTTTGGCGCTATTGCAGAAACTATGGTTGGTTATCACCCTATCTGACTTATTATTTTATGCAATTGACGGCTTATATTCTTCGTATCAATATTTTCGTGACAGCTTATTTCACAGATAACCCATCGATATTGTATGGTTACAGGCAGTTCAGTTTATCGTTGCTATTATGTAGGTACTGATCTTTGCTAATGTTGCATTTTTCCGTGTGTTATATCTGTATCTATCTACACTGCTTGGCAGTTGCTAACAAGGGAACCTCCCCATCGCACCCCCCTCAGATTTAGTTATAAGGGCAATGTAAGATTAGGAGCGCCGTGGTCCCGTGGTTAGCGTGAGCAACTGCGGAATGAGAGGTCCTTTGTTCAAATCTTCCCTCGCGTAACAATTTTACTTTTTTTATTTTCGCAAAGTTATTATCTGTCCGTTCGTTCATTAACGTCTCTGTTCACTGTAATAAGTTTAGTGTCTGTGTTTTGCGACCGCACCGCAAAACCGTGCGATTAGTAGACGAAAGGACATGCCTCTCCAATGGTAACCGAATACATTTGATCGCAAGGTCATAGGTCAACCGATTCCTCCACAGCAAAACACGTCCGATGTATTCTATTCGACACTGGTGACGGCATGTGCGTCACATGACATGAATATGTTGTCGACCCACCTACCTTGTACACTTGGCGAATGGGTAAAAAGATTCTTCTACCTTGCCCGATTTAGGTTTTCTTGTGGATGTGCTAACCACTCCCAAAAAAAAGTGATCACATCGGACGGACAGATAATAGTTGTCTGAAAATAAAAAATTAAACTTTTCACTTGAGGGAAAACTTGAACCAAGGACCTCTGGCTTGGCAGCTGCTCACCCTAACCACGGGACCACGGCGCTCCTGTGCTGACATTAGCCTTGATGTTGCCTGTCGTGTGCATGGACTACTCAGTTTGTATATTTTGCTTTTTTTTTTTCATAGTTCCACACAACTTCTTCCTGTTTTCTCGATTGGTCTCTGTTTAGTTTTTCAAGGCATGTCCACTGTGCCAACTTATAACTAAATCTGAGGGGGGTGCGATGGGGATGTTCCCTTGTAAGAACTGGCCCGATGTGGCCGAGCGGTTCTAGGCGCTTCAGTCTGGAGCCGCGCGATCGCTACGGTCGAAGGTTCGAATCCTGCCTCAGACATGGATGTGTGTGCTGTCCTTTGGTTAGTTAGGTTTAAGTAGTTCGAAGTTCTGGGGTACTGATGACCTCAGATGTTAAGTCCCATATTGCTCAGAACCATTTGAACCGTTTTAGTTGCTAAGAAACAACTGGCACTTGCTAAGGAACAACCGGCCGCTGCTGCGGAGCACCCGCCTAATGATACTAAAAGGAAATCCGGACGGCGGGTCGTGTTAACTGCGGCGAAACCTGTGCCAGAACGCTCATGCATTCAAGAGTGCATGCAGTGCGGTGCCTGACGAAAGTTGTTATGGAAACGATTAGTGCGACATTCCGTGTGGTACGGAAACGTGTCTGAAGACATCGTTTGGGTGTTTGCGATCATGTACGAGCAGATGGGGGGCGCGAAGCCGGTCGATGTGTCACTACTTTGGCTACAACAATGGATGTGCGCAAATGTGTTATCTCTCGATTGAAAAAGATTGCTGAAGGCGGAAATGCTATGAGAAAGCACGCCGGTGGTCTGAGACGGACCACCGCATCGCAAAAGGATCGATATGTAGCTCTTGTGGCGAAAAGGAACATACATATCACTCCTAGGCAAATTGCTGCAGCCCTCACAACGCCTAACGGTACACGTGTCTCTGCCAGAACCACTTCGTGGTCATTAAATCAGGCTGATTCGTATGCTTGGATGCCTGATATACGTATCGCACGGCAACCACACTTTCGTTGAAAAAGAATTATTCGGTGCCCGTGGCATGTTGGTTGGGGTCACCAACAGAGGTCCAGAGTGATGTTCTCCGACGAATCCTGTACCACTGTGACGAGTGCTTCTGACCACCACGAGTATGGAGAGAGAGGAAAACGCGTTACACACCACGGAATGTTCTTGTACGTCACTGGGATGGCCTGGGTCTTATGGCATTTTTGTGTGGGCAGGCGGTATGCTCAATGACCGAACACCGCCGCGTAGTTTTGTACGAGGCACTGTTAGAACACCGCGATATTGCAGAGTCTTCCACTGGAGTCTATCATCTCCGTAACGCTTTCGAGATTACTAAATGATCCTGTAACGAAGCGCGCTGCTCTCCGTTGGATCTCCTCTATCTCTTCTACCAACCCTATCTGGTACGGATCCCACACTGCGCTATTCGTCCACGAGACTCAGAGGGCCATAGACACGGGTACCCAGGTAGATGAAGTGTTTCTTGACTTCCACAAGACGTTCGATACAGATCCCCACAGTCGTTTAATGGACAAAGTAAGAGCATACGGACTATCAGACCAATTGTGTGATTGGATTAAAGAGTTCCTAGATAACAGAACGCAGCATGTCATTCTCAATGGAGAGAAGTCCTCCGAAGTAAGAGTGATTTCAGGTTTGCCGCAGGAGAGTGTCGTAGGACCGTTGCTATTCACAATATACATAAATGACCTTGTGGATGACATAAGTAGTTCACTGAGGCTTTTTGCGGATGATGCTGTGGTATATCGAGAGGTTGTAACAATGGAAAATTGTACTGTAATGCAGGAAGATCTGCAATGAATTGACGCATGGTACAGGGAATGGCAATTGAATCTCAATGTAGACAAGTGTAATGTGCTGCGAATACATAGAAAGATAGATCCCTTATCATTTAGCTACAATGTAGCAGGTCAGCAACTGGAAGCAGTTAAATCCATAAATTATCTGGGAGTACACATTAGGAGTGATTTAAAATGGAATTACCAAATAAAATTAATCATCGGTAAAGCAGATGCCAGACTGAGGTTCATTGGAAGAATCCTAAGGAAATACAATCCGAAAACAAAGGAAGTAGGTAACAGTACGCTTCTTCGCCCACTGCTTGAATATTGCTCAGCAGTGTGGGATCCGTACCAGAGAGGGTTGATAGAAGAGATAGAGAAGATCCAACGGACAGCTGCGCCCTTCGTTACAGGATCATTTAGCAGTCGCGAAAGCGTTACGGAGATGATAGATAAACTCCAGAGGAAGACTCTGCAGGAAAGACGCTCAGTAGCTCGGTACGGGCTTTTGTTGAAGTTTCGAGAACATACCTTCACCGAGGAGTCAAGCAGTATATTGCTCCCTCCTACGTATATTTCGCGAAGAGACCATGAGGATAAAATCAGAGAGATTAGAGCCCACACAGAGGCATACCGTCAGTCCTTCTTTCCACGAACAATACGAGACTGGAATAGAAGGGAGAACCGATAGAGGTACTCAAGGTACTGTCCGCCACACACCGTCAGGTGGCTTGCGGAGTATGGATGTAGATGTAGATGTAGATGTAGAGATTAATCTTGATTATGTCTGTCTGTTTAGTGGTTTAGTAAGTCTCGACTTCATGTTTATGAGCGACAATAGCCAGCCCCACAGCACCGCTGAGATGTCGAACACACTCTGAAGTGGAGATATTGAGCGTACGGAATGGCCTGCGTAGTCCCCGGACCTAAACTTCATTGAGAATTTCTGGGATGCTCTTGGCAGAAATATTTCTCAACTAACACCCGTTCCCCTAACTCTGCAAGAACTGAAAAACGCCTTGAGCGGTGAGTGACCATATCCCACAAGCTTGATAGCCAACATGAGCAGCAGCTGCAATATGTATATTATTGCCCATGGAAGGAACATTCCTTACTAGGAGTCCGATATCGCCCTTTATGCTGGGAGTCTGACGCGAGTCAAATGTATGTCTGGCATCCTACCTTCCCAAGTGGTGAAATCTGTACCTTGTTCGTTATAAGCGTGACACCTCACCTCTGTTACGTATGTACTGTGTTTCATGTCATCTATCATTGGCTTCCATTATTCCCGTCCTACAATGTGTCTGTTCCATCTCAGCTGTCAAGGAGTGTAAAAACAGTAGAGCAGTTTAACCACTTTCAGGGGAGATTTCGAGATCCGCCCCTGTACTCGAATTCCGCTGGCAGTTCCTTAGCTGCCTCCACGTGGCCACTAACAACTTCCGCCAATGATAATTACAACAAAGCGGCAGTACAGCTCAAAGTCGGCCAGGGGGTACTTGCACAAAATCATTGATTTCAAGTTCACGAGGAAACAAATCAAGATTATTGCCTTCAAATCACCGTAGCCTAGTATGTCACTTTTGATCAGCACTACCTGCAGCCAGCTAAAGAGTCCGCCCTGTACTCTGAGATCTCTTTTTACAGAACAAGTCCGCCCTCACCGGTGTGCAACACCCGCCGACAGAAACAGGGAAGTCCTTTGCAGATTTAGACGCCTGCGCATCGGGAACACAGTTTCGAATGCTTCGTAGTGTTTCCGCGCAAGAAAAGCAAGCTAGCTGGTCACGACGCATCACTGACTCTCGGCTTCCGAAATGACGACCAGCTGAAAACAGAAATTACACCCCACAGTGCAGATGACATGGCAAGCTCCAGATCGCTCAACGAAATTACTTAAGGGGCTCCGGAAAGGCTCAAAACCATGAAAAGTTCAATTTTTACTTTTTTGCGTTTTCTGAATCTGCAGACTATTATAATTTATTCAATTCCGAAGACTACAACTATTTATAAATTTTTTTTGAAATGTGTTCTACATGGGCGTTAAACTGCTGTCAAATGGTGTTATTATTAACGTCCGTGTTCATCAGGTACATTTTAGTGATGTGAGATAAAGTATGTGTTGTGGCTAACTTGTGATGGTTCAATATATATCGCTGGTGTGATTGTTGATTGTTTCATGTTTATTTACTCTGTCGTTATCTCGAAAATATTCGTATTTAATTCTGTTTCTTGAGTCACTGTTTTGTTGAAGTATAATAATGAGTAAAAGTAAAGTTATTAGAAATTCTCTGAAGGCTTTTAAGAAAAGGAGAAATGTTGGAAAGCCAAAGTATGTGTTATTACTGTAAACAATAAAGATGATAACCAAGTGAGTGAACCTAACCTCTCAAGTACACCTGCCCATAGCAGTCAAAGTGGGAAAGAAAATACTTCACAGAAGAAGCTTGGTTCAATGAGTGAAAACTATGGATGTTTTATGGGCGAATCGGATGTGAATGAAATATTTGATATGTCGGTTCTCAAAGGAATTTTTTCAAACTGTGTAAGATGTATTCATTGTAGTGAAGTTGGTCTGGAACTCTCCATAATAAAGCACGTAGGACTTGCTAGTGAAATACAACTGAAATGTGATAAGTGTTCATACATGACCACCTTTTGGAACAGTGTTTCAGTAACTGCAACTGAAGAAAATGGTAGCAAAATCTACGAACACAACAACGAGCGATGCTTGCTTTAGACAAGGAACGCCTTCGGGCTGCAGACAGGGCTGTAAAGAGTCTAGAAATACAAGCAAGAGTAAACAGGAGGAGGAACAAGAGGAAGTTGGAGGAGGAGTTTGCAGAGGATGAAGATAATCCATCCTATGGACCTGGAATGCACTAAAGAGTTAATCCAATCTTTGTCGCTCGATTCCCAAAACTTTTATTTTCTCATACTAATTACATGTTTTCTAAGGATCTTCCAAACATATTTGTTTCAAACTTTCAGTAAATGTTACACAGTACCTTCTGCATAATTTAACACAGCCTTTTTCCAAAAAACTGTATATTTCTGAATATATAAATAAAAAATTGCAAAAAAATGTTGTGAATTTTCATTACAATTGAAAAAAAAAATCATCTTTAATAACTGAACTAAAATAGTGTAAAATCCCTGTGTTAAGTTGTAGCCCATATTCCAATAAATAATCTGTAAAAAGTTCAACTTCCTACCTCAAATACTTTGTGAGGAAAGATGTAATTTATAAGCGTTATTTTAACATTGCAAGTATAGGGCGTTCCGGAGCCCCTTAACCTTTCGGCGCTGCAGCCAACCAGTATCAGGAGGAGAATGTAGCCCTCTAATTGCTCATTTGCTGCTCCCACGAACAGAGCATCGCTATGGTGCTGCCTTCTGGCAGGACTTTAAGAAATTTTTCTGCAACGTATGCAGGAAACACTGGCCGAAGAGGAGAAATCTCTCGTCCTGTAGGCCAGCCATGCAGGCTACGGCCACAACCAATTTAGGAGGATTAGGAAGATACCAGCCCCCTCCGAGCTCCAGGTTGAAGAACGCCACCTTTCCCTAAGACCCTGTCGCAGACAATGGCAGAAAGAAAGAGCGCACAAACACTTTCAGGAATTGAGATGTTATAAACAGGGCAGTTGCTCGAAAGCGACTTAAAGGTATGTTCACAGAAGATGTTAAACAAAGACAAATAATTAAATTCAAAGTGATTTCATGTACTATCGACTTCTCTTGACAACAGCACGTCACGTGTAACTGCTGAAATTCGCTAAGCGTTCTTTTTATTTTTTTAAGAGCCACGCTATTCATAGTCCGAACCAATAGTTCGATTCCTGTGTTTACTTTTTCTTTGTAGACTCCATCTTTCAAATGCCAGACAGCAGAAATCGAAAGGGAGAAGGTCTGGAGGGGCACCTGGTGGCCAAGAAATATGACCATTTGTGACAAATGTAAGAATTTGTTTTTAATATTGTGAAGCTACTCACGAAAGTGTAAGAGTTTGGGCTGAGCCGATTGGAACAAAGTGTTAAAATGAGAATGGCAACCCTCATGTGCACTTGTTATTCGCCAAAGAGCAGGAGTCTCGTCTCCTCAAATACAAGATGTCCCAGGAAGAATGGTCAGTATTCAGGAATAAGACAGGAACGCTCATTTGACGCAAAGACCATCAAACGTACATATGCCCTATTCTCAGTGGTTCCTGAGATAGAATGCATTTTACCAGACATGTGAAGAACATCTCAGCCGCCACTACACTAATCGCAGCATTGGTCGCGGTAGTTCAAATAACTGGCCACCAATATCGCCAGACCTTACACAATTAGTTTTTGTGTATGAGATTAGCTGAAGTCTGAAGTGTACACACGAAAGTTGAATACGGGATATAAACTTCTTTGTGGCGTCATGGACGCTGCTACCCTCATCAGGGAACGTGCATGGCACTCGAACAGGTAGCACAACTGTTCTCACAAGAGTGCAAAATGCACTGAAGTTGACGATGCGATGTTCGGACGTTTATTGGGAACTGCAGAACAGATGTGACGTGCACGATATTGCTTGTTAAAAATACGTTTTTTTCTGTTCATAATTTGCAAAATGCATGTTGTAATGTTTACTAAGTGTCGTACGTGTGTACTTTTGTACACCTGATAATGTATCGAATAATGAAGAAAATAAATTACAGTGTACATCAAATTTGTTCTCTCTAGGAAACCATTCGGAATAGGGCATATGTCCATATGACGTTTTTTGCTTCAAATTATCATTTCTGCCATACCCCTGAATACTGAAAATTCCTTCTTGGACAGCCTGTTTATTATGCGACCTTCTGCGCGAAGGACAATACGGGTACGGTGGTTGGTGGAGCCAAACACGACCGTTTCGGAATTACGGATTTCGTGTCCACCGATCTGGACTGGGTAGCCTCAAAATACAAAAAGTACTACCGCACATACCTTCAAGAGAGCAATCACAGCAATTAACATTAAAATTTGTTACTTCCTTGCCTGTTATTACACTGTTAATGTCTTCTCCTGTTTGATAAGTGTCTGCAGAAAAGCAATATGGGGTTTGTGGGTTCACCTTGAACAGACAATGCAATAAAGAAATTAAGTACAAACTGCGGAATATTTAGCAGCGCCGAAATACAATAAACTGTCGCTAATCCGGCCTCTCAGTATGCGGACCACAATCATCCTCTAGTCGATCAAGGAGAAATGACGCATACAAAAACGAATTCTCGTGTGCAACCAAGTTCTTAGTTACTTACAATATTAAACAATGCTACACATGTTTGAAATTGTGGTTTTCTATATGGCTCGGTATCACGGCTTCCAAAAGGATCTCGAAATGAGAAATAAGTTCCTCGCAGAAAGCCATTGCTGCTGAGCACAATTTTAGACGAGCAACTATTGATGACCAAAAAATTAACAGACGAAGAGGTAATCAAAGTCGTATAGGAAAGATATGATGAACCTGACGAAGAAAAGGACATAGGTTGAGCGAACATGAAGATATCTCACACTCCTAGTGCTGCAGCTACAGACATCTTCCTAGAGTACATTATGCAACAACCAGAAACATGCAATACCGACGTATAGCTTGTAAAGCCGTTGTGCTTACATACAGTACTGTCATCGGATATCATTTTGCAACAGTTAAAATTTGGGAAATGTTTCATACTGAGTGATACTACTGTGTACGTACACACTCAATACTAATTCTCCTTCGAAAAAGAGTATCTTTGGATTTAATAAAACAACGCCTACGTGTGTACACTAAATTTGCGACCCACTCATCAGTCTGGCACTTCCGCTAATCCTACAACCGTATGAGCAACGAATGGACGGATTAGCAAGAGTCTACTGTATAATAATGTGAAATATACATCTGAATCTACAAGGATGCTCTACAAATCACATTTAAGTGCCTGGCAGAGGAGCCGGCCGCGGTGGCCGTGCGGTTCTAAGCGCTCCAGTCCGGAGTCGCGTTGTTGCTACGGTCGCAGGTTCGAGTCCTGCCTCGGGCATGGATGTATGTGATGTCCTTAGGTTAGTTAGGTTTAAGTAGTTCTAAGTTCTAGGGGACTGATGACCACAGCAGTTGAGTCCCATAGTGCTCAGTGCCATTTGAACCATTTTTTGTCTGGCAGAGGATTCATCGAACCACTTCACAATTCTCCATTATTCCCATCTCGTACAGCACGCTGGAAGAATGAACACCTATATCTTTCCGTACGAGCTCTGATTTCCCTTATTTTATCACGGTGATCGTTTCTCCCTGTGTAGGTCGGCGTCAACAAAATGTTTTCGCATTCGGAGGACAAAGTTGGTGATTGGAATTTCGGGAGAATATTGCTCCGTAACGAAAAACGCCCTTGTTTTAATGACGTCCACCCCAAATCATGTATCATTTCAGTGACACTCTCTCCCCTATTTCGTCATAATACAAAACGTGCTGCCCTTCTTTGAACTTTTTCGATGTACTCCATCAGTCCCACCTGATTAGGATCCCACACCGCGCAACGGCATTCTAATAGAGAACGGACAAGTGTAGTGTAAGCACTCTCCTTAGTCGATCTGTTACATTTTCTAAGTGTCCTGCTAATACAACTCAAACTTTGGTTAGCCTTGCCCACAACATTTTCTACGTGTTCCTTCCAATTTAAGTTGTTCGTAATTGTCATTCCTAGGTATTTAATTGAATTTACGGCCTTTAGATTTGACTGATTTATCGTGTAACCGAAGTTTAACTGTTTCCTTTTAGTACTCATGTGGATTACCTCTCACTTTACGTTGTTCAGTATCAGTTGCCAATTTTCTCACCATTCAGATATCTATTTCTAAATCGTTTGCACTTTCTTTTGATCTTCTAATGACTTCATTAGTCGATAAACGACAGTGCCATCTGCAAACGACCTAAGACTGGTACTCAGATTGCCTCCCAAATCGTTTCTATAGATAAGGAACAGCAAAGAGCCTTTAACACTACCTTGGGGAACGCCAGAAATCACTTCTGTTTTACTCGATGACTTTCCATCAATTACTACGAACTGTGATCTCTGTGACAGGAAATCACGAATCCAGTCACATAACTGCATAAACATGCAATTTCATTACAACACACTTGTGTGGTACAGTTTTAAAAGCCTTCCGGAAATCCAGAAACACGATATCAATTTGAAATCCCTTGTCAATAGCACTCAACACTTCATGCGAGTAAAGAGCTAGTTGTGTTTCACAAGAACGACGTTTTCTAAATCCGTGTTGACTGTTTGTCAATAGATCGTTTCCTTCGAGGTAATTCATAATGTTCGAACACAATATATGTTCCCAAATCTTCCTGCATATCGACGTCAATGACACGGACCTGTAATTTAATTGATTAGCTGTTACTACCTTTCTTGTTTGTTGGAGTGACCTGTGCAGCTTTCCTGTCTTTGGGTACGGATCTTTCGTCGAGCGAACGGTTGTATATGACTGTTAAGTATGGAGCTATTGCATCAGCATACTCTGAAAGGAGTCTAATTGGTATACAGTCTGGACCGGAAGATTTGCTTTTGTTAAGTGATTTAAGTTGCTTCACTAGTCTGATGATTTTTACTTTTACGTTACAGATTTTGGTAGCTATTCTTTGTTCGAATTATAGAATATTTACTTCGTCCTCTTTTGTGAAGGTATTTCGTAAGGCTGAGTGTAGTAACTCTGCTTTGGCAGCACTGTCTTCCATAGTATCTCCATTGCTATCGTGCAGAAAAGGCGTTGATTGTGTCTTGCCGCTAACATGCTTCACATAAGACCAGAATCTCTTTGGATTTTCTGCCAGGTTTCGAGACAATGTTTCGTTGTTGGAAACTACTATAAACGTCTCATGTTGAAGTCCGCACTAAATTTCGAGCTTCTGAAAAAAAATCGCCAATCTTGGGGATTTTGCGTGTGTTTAAATTTGGCATGTTTATTTCGTTGTTTGTGCAACAGTGTTCTGATGCGTTTTGTGTACCAAGCAGGATCAGCTCCGTCGTGTGTTAATTTATTCGGTATAAATCTCTCAACTGCTGCCGATACTATTTCTTTGAATTCAAGCCACATGTGGTATACAATTTCATTGTTAGTTTTGAAGGAGTGGAGATCGTCTCTCAGGAAGGCGTCAAGTGAATTTTAACTGCTTTTTTGAATAGGTATGTTTTCCATTTATTTTTGGAGGATTTAGTGTTACAATATTCAGTCTCGCTAGGACAACCCTGTGTTCACTAATCCCTTATCCGTTTTGATGCTCGTTATGAACTCAGGATTATTTGTTGCTAAGAGGTCAAGTGTGTTTCCACAGCCGTTTACCATTCGCGTTGGCTCATGAACTAACTGCTCGAAATAATTTTCAGAAAATGCGTTAAGCACAATTTAGGATGATGTTTTATGTGTACCTCCGGAATGAAACATGTATTTTCGCCAACATATCAAGGATAAATTAAAGTCACCACCAACTATAGTCGTATGAGTCGGGTACGTGTTTGAAATCAATCTCAAGTTTTCTTTGAACCTTTCAGCAGTAGTATCATCTGAATACTTTCCAGTATTACTATATAGAACAAACACGCAGGCTTTTTAGAATAAAGTACTCATAACACATAAGAACTGTGAAGACAGACAGTTCACATTTCACTATTGTAGCTCATTTAGTGAATAATGACCAGCACCCGACAAAGACAGGAACAGGCCTACACAGCAGTTCGCTGCATCGAAGATAACATTTTAAGAACGCTGATACATGCAAATAGCATTATCTGAAGGTAAAAACTAATAAAAGACCAAGGTACACTCTGTAACAAGACACTCCTCACTTCCACAACGCAACTGACAAATGACACAGAACATTATTTAGATACACACACACGTGCGCGCGCGCGCGCTGATTCAGATTTCAGATTCATACTCTGCTCCCATATCACCTGTCGACGTCTGGTAAACACAATTCTCCACAGTCATTCCCGCCATCCAAATTCCCACGGCATACATGACAAAAACGAGATGGAGTAACAGATGAACTATTGTCGACGACTTTTGTCGCTTCTAGTGAAACAGTGTTCACCAACGCCGTTTCCGGGAACAGAAAAATGACCTGTAGATGTGAGTGCACTAAATAAATACATTTTAATCCTGTTTTCTCGTTTAGTAGCACCGCACATTACAAACTGGTCTAATATATAAATAGATGGCCAGACGAGTACTTAATATGACATGGAAGTGCAGAGCAATCTCTAGCCCATCTCATACACAGAAACGTATTTTTAAAGCAGTCGGAAAGTAAATAGAGAACAGCAAATAAATTAACACAGCTTCTTCTCTCTTAGGATTCGTCGAATCATCAAATTACAGCCGTAAAGTCACATTTTTGGTGTGTAACGCTATATTTTTGGTGTGTAACGCTACATTTTTGGTGTGTAACGCTACTACAAACAACATAGAGAACGCATTATTGTGGCCAAGATAGACACGAAACCCACGCCTACAACAATTGTACAAGTTCATATGCCAACTAGCTCTGCAGATGACGAAGAAATTGATGAAATGTATGATGAGATAAAAGAAATTATTCAGGTAGTGAAGGGAGACGAAAATTTAATAGTCATGGGTGATTGGAATTCGAGAGTAGGAAAAGGGAGAGAGGGAAACATAGTAGGTGAATATGGATTGGGGCTAAGAAATGAAAGAGGAAACCGCCTGGAAGCATTTTGAGCAGAACATAACTTAATCATAGCTAACACTTGGTTCAAGAATCATGAAAGAAGGTTGTATACATGGAAGAACCCTGGAGATACTAGAAGATATCAGATAGATTATATAATGGTAAGACAGAGATTTAGGAACCGGGTTTTAAATTGTAAGACATTTCCACGGGCAGATGTGGACTCTGACCACAATCTCTTGGTTATGAACTGTACATTAAAACTGAAGAAACTGCAAAAAGGTGGGAATTTGAGGAGATGGGACCTCGATAAACTGAAAGAACCAGAGGTTGTAGAGAGTTTCAGGAAGAGCATAAAGGAACAATTGACAAGAATGGGGGAAAGAAATACAGTAGAAGAAGAATGGATAGCTTTGAGGGATGAAGTGGTGAAGGCAGCAGAGGATCAAGTAGGTAAAAAGACGAGGGCTAATAGAAATCCTTGGGTGACAGAAGAAATACTGAATTTAATTGATGAAAGGAGAAAATATAAAAATGCAGTAAATGAAGCAGGCAAAAAGTAATACAAACGTCTCAAAAATGAGATTGACAGGAAGTGCAAAGTGGCTGAGCAGGCATGGCTAGAGGGTAAATGTAAGGATGTAGAGGCTTACCTCACTAGGGGTAAGATAGATACTGCCTACAGGAAAATTAAAGAGACCTTTGGAGAAAAGAGAACCACTTGTATGAATATCAAGAGCTCAGATGGAAACCCAGTTCTAAGCAAAGAAGGGAAAGCAGAAAGGTGGAAGGAGTATATAGAGGGACTATACAAGGCCGATGTTCTTGAGGACAATATTATGGAAATGGAAGAGGATGTAGATGAAGATGAAATGGGAGATGTGACACTGCGTGAAGAATTTGATAAAGCACTGAAAGACCTAAGTCGAAACAAGGCCCTGGGAGTAGACAACATTCCATTAGAACTACTGACAGCCTTGGGAGAGCCAGTCCTGACAAAACTCTACCATCAGGTGAGCAAGATGTATGAGACAGGCGAAATACCCTCAGACTTCAAGAAGAATATAATAATTCCAATCCCAAAGAAAGCAGGCGTTGACAGATGTGAAAGTTACCAAACTGTCAGTTTAATAAGTCGCGGTTGCAAAATACTAACGCGAATTCTGTACAGAAGAATGGAAAAACTGGTAGAAGCCGACCTCGGGGAAGATCAGTTTGGATTCCGTAGAAATATGGGAAAACGTGAGGCAATACTGACCCTACGACTTATCTTAGAAGCTAGATTAAGAAAAGGGAAACCTACGTTTCTAGCATTTGTAGACTTGGAGAAAGCTTTTGACAATGTTGACTGGAATAATCTCTTTCAAATTCTGAAGGTGGCAGGGTTAAAATATAGGGAGCGAAAGGCTATTTACAATTTGTACAGAAACCAGTTGGCAGTTATAAGAGTCGAGGGACATGAAAGGGATGCAGTGGTTGGGGAGGGAGTGAGACAGGGTTGTAGCCTCTCCCCGATGTTATTCAATCCGTATATTGAGCAAGCAGTAAAGGAAACAAAAGAAAAATTCGTAGTAGGCATTAAAATCCATAGAGAAGAAATAAAAACCTTGAGGTTCGCCGATGACATTGTAATTCTGTCAGAGACAGCAAAGGACTTGGAAGAGCAGTTGAACGGAATGGATAGTGTCTTGAAGGGAGGATATAAGATGAACATCAATAAAAGCAAAAAAAGGATAATGGAATGTAGTCGAATTAAGTCGGGTGATGCTGAGGGAATTAGATTAGAAAATGAAACACTTAAAGCAGTAAAGGAGTTTTGCTATTTGGGGAGCAAAATAACTGATGATGGTCGAAGTAGAGAGGATCTAAAATGTAGACTGGCAATGGCAAGGAAAGCGTTTCTGAAGAAGAGAAACTTGTTAACATCGAGTATAGATTTAAATGTCACGAAGTCGTTTCTGAAAGTATTTGTATGGAGTGTAGCCATGTATGGAAGTGAAACGTGGACGATAAATAGTTTGGACAAGAAGAGTATAGAGGCCTTTGAAATATGGTGCTACAGAAGAATGCTGAAGATTAGATGGACAGATCACATAACTAATGAGGAAGTATTGAATAGGATTGGGGAGAAGAGGAGTTTGCGGCAGAGCTTGACAAGGAGAAGGGATCGGTTGGTAGGACATGTTCTGAGGCATCAAGGGATCACCAATTTAGTATTGGAGGGCAGTGTGGAGGGTAAAAATCATAGAGGAAGACCAAGAGATGAATGCACTAAACAGATTCAGAAGGATGTAGGCTGCAGTACATATTGGGAGATGAAGAAGCTTGCACAGGATAGAGTATCATGGAGAGCTGCATCAAACCAGTCTCAGGACTGAAGACCACAACAACAACTACAACGTTATTTAAGGTCAAAAATAAATTTAATGAATAAGAGGCACTCTTGATGGAAATGACATGCCATATGAGAAACACACAACATGTAATGAAACAATGACATTGGGGAAGATAAATGAAAGGTACCGTGCTGTACTGAACGTAAGCTAAAACTAATCAAATCAGTAATTAAAAATTAACGTGTTCCACTGTGTAACAATCTACACTGCATATGTTCTAGCATATATTAAAAGTCCCCACTGGTGGTTTCTTATCGCTGAAATAATTTTGGAGGAATAAACGAAGTGTTTTGCACGAATTATGGTATATTGATAATTTTTACTTGTGGATCGTCTGCCAGCAACTGAATAAAACACAATTTTAGTGCCAAACGCGTTTCGCCTTTATTTTCTGCAAGGCATCATCAGTGGCCTGGAATATGTACATATGTTTGCTATTTAATTTACATTTTGGTCACTGTACCTATAGCTTATAAGCAGTTCTGGTGGTTGGTATTTCCTATTGAGTAGAAATGGTTTGAACTGTACTTACAAGTTACGTGGACGACTTCCTGCATATTATGCTCCTCTTGCATTTTTGGTGTTGTTCTACTTCTTATAAACGGCAATTTGTGGTTTTTTCCCCAATTTCACAGCACTGTAAACTGAACACTTGTTTCGATGTAATGTTTTGGTTTCTGTTGCCGACTGTCAGATGTTTTTGCGAAAGATCGAATGTTATTGCCAAACTTTCGAGTGTCATTATTGAAGTATCTATGATCTGTTCGTGTATGCATTTGTGTGTGTGTGTGTGTGTGTGCGTGCGTGCGTGTGTGATATAATTTTATTTTTTTATTTTATTTTAACCTTTTTTGTAGGCAGTGTTTGTGTTTGTGTGTTTGTGTGTGTGTGTGTGTGTGTGTGTGTGTGTGTGTGTGTGGGTTTGTCCAGAAGGGGAAGTGCAAGAGTTTTCTTCCCTCTGTATGTGTGAGAGGAACGATTGGTTTCTTTATTTTTTTATTTTTTTTATTTTTATCTTATTATTTCTTTTATTAAGTGCAGTAGGGAACCTGTGCTGATGTGTGTTTGTTCATTTATCACATGTTTGTTTTCAGCGATGGCTTTCTGAATGTGGAAGTTTTCTTGCACTTGTATAAGATGTGTGTCGTGGTTACTTATTCTCATTATTTTCATTTCTTGTTCCATGTTTGTAGGATGGTGGTTATGGTGTTTTAAATGTTCTGCAAATGTCATGGCTATGTATACTCCATCACAACTTTGACATTCAAATTTATATATTCCTAATTGTTGGAACTTGCTGCTCTTGGTAGCTGGTTGGCTTAGGTGTAATTGAAGGGTTTGCCCAGACTTATATGCTATTTGGAATCCCTGTTCTTCAGGATGTTTGCAACTCTGTGTATTAGTATACGTGTGTAGGTCATGCTGTACGAACTGGTTCTTTTCTGTGTGGTGTTGTCATTGTGTGTGTTTGTAAGTTCTCTTGTATTCTGGGAATGTTGTGTTTGCCCATAAATAAATATTATCAATATACCGTAATATTACACGCAACTGAATCAGACAGGACTACAAAAGTTGAAGATGTTTTGCATGAAGTTTCTTTTTCTCTCCTTGTTTATTTCTCTCTCCACTAGCTGATACAAGAACAAATTTCAGTAAAAGCAGCTGCAATTAGACTGTTTCTTCTGTCAGAACGCACAGTTCCGCTTGCTCAGCAGTACAAAAGCCATTGTAGGTTCCCTGAAAGGGGCCACAGACTGCAGGCGGTCCAGCAGTGGTGAGAGCTCATTCAGACGGGGCAACACGCCCCCCCCCCCCCCCCAGCCCTCCCTCTGTCACCACCTGTGGAGAGGTCAAACACCTCTTTGGCCATACCTCTTCGTACGAGTACAGTGACCTCTTCTCTCACAATGACCGCCGTGGTTATTGTGTCAATCACCTCTGGAAGCTGCGATTCAAAAATTACGAACTGGCTCTCAACCATGATAATAATATTATTTGGTCATTTATATTCTCAACTTGTTTGAGATCCTTTGAATCAAAGCTACCTAATCATAGATCAGATGATTACAGTGGGTGAATTTTCAATACAAGGTGGCATTTTCATTGTTTCTGGGGTGCGCAAAACAATCAAAGGATGCACACGTAATCCTGAACGAAATTGAAATGTTATGTATTATTTTTCAAGCAACCTAATATTCATGCAACTATAGCTGCATAGTTTTACGTCACAAATGATACGTCGGAAGAGCGTAAAACTAATTTGTACATAAAATGTTAAAATCATAAAGATTTCGAGAGCTGCTTTACCTAGACGAAACACGTTGGTAACTAGCTTCTTGGAAACTTTCAACAAGAAAGCGTTGGGAAACATTACATTCCAACTGGGCTCGACTGATTGCGGTACTTGACGATTGTACTGGGACGAATGCGGCATATTTTTCCTCGTTTGTGTCCTCCGCATACTACCAATACGAACCAGGGAATCTGCTGCCTGTCCCATCTGCGCAGGATTGACCGTTCGGCAGTAGGTGGTATCTAATGTAGTTCTTATAAACATTCTTGAATTATTGGTCAAATAATACATCGGAAGAGAAAGTTTCGTATGGAAAGTATCTGTACATTGTGCTGGCGATCGTTCTGTAAGCATAGAAAATTTCGTACAGAGTCAAAGTAAATTACTTGCAGTAATGTAAACATGTGAGTGGTACAGTGCAACAGAAAGAGGATTGAAGCTACCACTCCCAACTACCGCTTGATATTTATTGGACATTTCTGTTATTAATCTTGGTTAGCAACTTGTAAATGGAACCTCCACAGTCCTACGTATCTCTGTTTACAAACGTTGTTCGAACGAGCGGGGTGGCGCATTGGCTAGCACACTGGACTCGCATTTGGGAGGACGACGGTTCAAACCCGTGTTCAGCCATCTAGATTTAGGTTTTCCGTGATTTCCCTAAATCGCTTCAGGCAAAGGACACCACCGACTTTCTTCTCCAACCTTCCCTTATCCGGTCGAAACGATGACCTCGCAGTTTGGTTCCCTCACCCGAATCAACTGACCAAAATGTTGTTGGAATGTAAATCATTTCCCTGTCTAATGTTCAACGGACGAATATTGTGGCTTCCTTTCAAATACGCCCATGATACCAACGACAAATCCCACGAAAAAATAAATGTCAGTTACATGAAAGACATCACAGATGTATTTTAACAAAGTAGCAGATCTGCGTCAAGATGAATAATTTCTGTACTCTTCAGTGCTGTAGAAAATGCTGAGAAATCGAGGAAGATTGAAGAACAATTCTGTTGCTACTGCTGTATGTCTCGTATCACGATAGTGAGAATAAAATGAAGAGATGAGGGCGCTTACAGAGTCATGTACACGTTTTAGCCTCGCTCAGAGCACTACGGGAGTAAGACAGCAAATCCCAAATACTGGTAGGATGCACCCTCCGCCATATAGTTTACACCAGCGGAGGATATAAGTAGATGTAATATCACAAATTTCTCAACTCTTTCTCAAAGTGTTGAATGAAATGGGATTTCACAGCTTAATACAAGAACAAACATTGGCGCTCATGATCTGTCCTGTCAACTGATCCCGCATTTAATCAAGTTGTTCAAAAAATTTTCTTTCCCCGAATTCCTGTAAGTACCTGCTCGATAGCTACCCGATCGGTGCATCTAATATTCAGTATTCTTCTGTAGCATCCAAGTTTTAAAAAATTACACACATGTGTTTAACGAACAGACGACAGGTGTTCGGACGTGGCCTTGTTAAAGGATTCATCACGACGTTCGCCACACCTGATCTAGGAAAACAACAGAAAACCTAAATAAAAATGGCCAGGCGGAGACTGAACCTCTATCCTCCCGAACCTGCGGGCAACGTACTAGTAAATGACCTAACTCATTTGGTTTATATGCTGTGTACAACTTTTTCATGTCCATACATACTTGGAATAATTTATTTTTCTTAGATGTGCAATATTTATTCACTATTTACTGGTTACTATCTGAGCTCCTGGTGGTCCACTTTCTTCTTCCCATCTGTCCATCTCCTCCTCACCACACTCTCGCCCCCTCCTTCTGCCCCCCCCCCCCCATCCCATCTTACCGTCCTTTTCATTCTCTTTCCTTTCTCTGCCAATTTCCGCCTCCCCCTCTCCAAGTGTAAGGAATATGTGTACCAAGTTTGGTTGAAATCAGTCCAATGGTTAAGGAGGAGATGTGGAACATACACACATACATACATGCATTTTTAGAATATGTTTGGAGCCCACAATGAAGTAATTGCGTGCACCACTCATAGTTGCAGATGACATGCGGACCACAGTCATGCTGGTATCCCTCTCTTACATATCCGTACCGTCTTTCCTGCCTGACTGAGGAATTGAGTCCTGCAACTACTCGTAATGGCTGAGATATTGTGCTCACGGCGGTCATGAGACAGGTAAAACAAATTACAGGTCTTGAGTGACTAGGCTTCCAGTAAAAAGCATTGCTTATTGTAAGCTAACAGAGGTTTTTTGACTGTCACTATTTTATTAACTTCTACTTAATTTTTAAATTTGTAATATGCATTAATTGTGAGGTATGTTTCGACTGCCTTTAAAAGTAAATGTATTTTTCATATCTCTTTCTTCTCCTGGGGCAAATTACCATGCAATTTCATTGCACAGTAGGAAATTATATTTATATCCGTTCCCAAAGACTGGAAAGTTGCACAGGTCACACCAATATTCAAGAAAGGTAGTAGGAGTAATCCACTAAATTACAGGCCCATATTGTTAACGTCGATATGCAGCAGGATTTTAGAACATATATTGTGTTAGAACATTATGAATAACCTCGAAGAAAACGGTCTATTGACACACAGTCAACATGGGTTTAGAAAACATCGTTCTTGTGAAACAAAACTAACTCTTTATTCACATGAAGTGTTGAGTGCTATTGACAAGGGATTTCAGGTCGGTTCCGTATTTCTGGATTTCCGGAAGGCTTTCGACACTGTACCACACAAGCTGCTCGTAGTGAAAATGCATGATTATGGAATATCATCTCAGTTATGTGACTGGATTTGTTATTTCCTGTCAGAGAGGTCACAGTTCGTAGTAATTGACTGAAAGTCGTAGAGTAAAACATAAGTGATTTCTGTCGTTCCCCGAAGTAGTGTTATAGGCCCTTTGCAGTTCCTTATCTACATAAACGTTTTGGGAGACAATCTGAGTAGCAGTCTTAGGTTGTTTGCAGATGACGCTGTGGTTTATCGACTAATGAAGGCATTAGAAGATGAAAATAAATTGCAAAACGATTTAGAAAAGATATCTGTATGGTGCGAGAATTGGCACCTGATCCTAAATAATGAAAAGTGAAAGGTCATCCACATGAGTACTAAAAGGAATCCGTTAAACTTCGGTTACACGATAAATCAGTCATATCTAAAGGCCATAAATTCAACTAAATAGCTAGGAATTACAATTACGATCAACTTAAACGGAAGGAACACGTAGAAAATGTTGGGAAGGCTAACCAAAGATTGAATTGTATTAGCAAGACACTTAGAAAATGTAACGGATCTACTAAGGAGAGTGCCTAAACTACGTTTGTCCGGCCTCTATTAGAATACTGCTGCGCGGTGTGGGACCCTTATCAGATGGGACTTATGGAGTATTTTGAAAAAGTTCAAAGAAGGGCAGAACCTTTTGTATTATGACGAAATATGGGAGAGAGTGTCACAGAAATGACACTGGATTTGGACTGGACATCATTAAAAGAAAGGCGGTTTTAGTTGCGACGGAATCTTCTCACGAAATTCCAATCACAAACTTTCTCCCCCGAATGCGAAAATATTTTTTTGACGCCGACCTACACAGGGAGAAACGATCATCGTGATAAAATAAGGGAAATCAGAGCTCATACGGAAAAATGTATGTGTTTGTTCTTGCCACGCGCTTCCCCAAGGTAGTTTTATAGGCCCTTTCGACTGCCCAGTAGGAAATGCTATTCTGAAGTTTGAATTTCATATTCCTTGATATATGTAAGTCTGAACTGATGAAAATTAAAACTGTTACGCCACCAACACCATTTTCGAACGCCACCACACTGACATTCCAGTGTTTCCATACCTGCTCTATGAGTGGATTAAAATTTCACCTTGTCGCGAGACTGTTTTCGCTATTTTTAATGAAGGAAAAAAAAATACATTCCTGCTGATGAAAAATGGTGTGAGCACTTGATGGATGTTGCTGTGTCTAAGAAAGTGGAATGCTTCAGCAGAAGATCACAGCACTGCAGGCCCAGAGGCAGTGCACGTGAAGCTTGCGGGGTCCTGCACACTCTCCTCTCGTCGAGTGCCTAAAGGATGCTGCTTTCTCGGATATCCAATCTTCAGTTCCAGCAAATCACAATAACAGTTTTTATTTCAATAAAGCAGATTCTTAATACTCAGGTCTGTATTTATAAGAGCGTGTCGCAAGCGATGAGTGACATGCAAACAGTCAGGCCTTCACTATATATACTACTGGCCATTAAAATTGCTACACCAAGAAGAAAAGCAGATGATGAACGGGAATTCTTCGGACGAATATATTATACTAGAACTGACATGTGATTACATTTTCACGCAATTTGTGTGCATAGTTCCTGAGAAATCAGTACCCAGAACAACCACCACTGGCCGTAATAACGGCCTTGATACGCCTGGGCATTGAGTCAAATAGAGTTTGGATAGCGTGTACAGGTACATCTGCCCATACAGCTTCAACACGATACCACAGTTAATCAACAGTAGTGACTGGCATATTGTGACGAGCCAGTTGCTCTGCCACCATTGACCAGACGTTTTCGATTGGTGAGAGACCTGGAGAATGTGCTGGCCAGGGAAGCAGTCGAAAATTTTCTGTATCCAGAAAGGCCCGTACAGGACCTGCAACATGCGATCGCGCATTATCCTGCTGAAATGTAGGGTTTCGCAGGGATCGAAGAAGGGTAGAGCCACGGGTCGTATCACATCGGAAATGTAACGTCCTCTATTCAAAGTGCCGTCAATGCGAACAAGAGGTGACCGAGACGTGTAACCAATGGCACCCCATACAATCACGCCGGGTGATATGCCAGTATGGCGATGACGAATACAGGCTTCCAGTGTGCGTTCACCTAGATGTCGCCAGAGACGGATGCGACCATCATGATACTGTAAACAGAACCTGGGTTCATCCGAAAAAATGACGTTTTGCCATTCGTGCACTCAGGTTCGTCGTTGAGTACACCATCGCAGGCGCTCCTGTCTGTGATGCAGTGTCAAGGGTAACCGCAGCCACGTCTCGAAGCTGATAGTCCATGATGCTGCAAACGTCGTCGAACTGTTCGTGTAGATGGTTGTAGTCTTGCAAACGTCCCCAACGTCCCCAACGTTGACTCAGGGATCGAGACGTGGCTGCACGATCCGTTACAGCCATGCGGATAAGACGCCTGTCATCTCGACTGCTAGTGATACGAGGCCGTTGGGATCCAGCACGGCCTTCCATATTGGCCTCCTGAAGCCACCGATTCTATATTCTGCTAACAGTCATTGGAACTCGACCAACGCGATAGGCAATGTCGCGATACGATAAACCGCAATCGCGATAGGCTACAATCCGACATTTATGAAAGTCGGAAACGTGATGGTACGCATTTCTCCTCCTTACTCGAGGCATCACAACAATGTTTCACCAGGCAACTTAGGTCAACTGCTGTTTGTGTATGAGAAATCGGTTGGAAACTTTTCTCATGTCAGCACGTTGTAGGTGTCGCCACCGGCGGCAAACTCATGTGAATGCTCTGGAAAGCTAATCATTGGCATATCACAGCATCTTCTTCCTGTCCTTTAAATTCCTGTAGCACGTCATGTTCGTGGTGTAGCAATTTTTATGGCCAGTAGTGTACAATGTCCATGTAAACAATCACACGCGCTCGTAAGTCACTGCTATCGTTATTATCACTGCTCGTCTAGGCCTCTCTGCTAGTCCCGCCAAGTACTGTGCCGGTCTGCTGGTGCTGATCTACTACTGTGCGGTCGAGGCTGGAAGGAGCGGTGGTTATATTCTCTTCTTGTAGAGGCCGCTCCTCTCGTGGCGCGGTCCTACTCAGCGGACTATTGGCTGACGTCGTCCCACAGCCTTCTCTATGGTTATGTTCTTGATATTCGTGCCGGAACAAAGCTTATCGCTGTCTTTCGGACTTTCAGAAACAACGGCCTTGCTGCATTGGTAACAGCAGTTCACGTCAGATCACTGAAGTTAAATGCTGTCGGACTTAGCTAGCACGTATGTGGGTGACGGTCTGGGTCTGCCGCGCGCTGTTGGCAAGTCTGGTTGAAACATAAGCCTCTCCATCTTCCCCTGTCCTCCCACTGATCTTCCCTCTTATACTGTCTCCCTAAATAAAGAGACTTATTTCCGACCGAACAACGTCCTGTCACGGTCGCCATTTTGTAATATAATAAAATAATGGAATAAATGATGATAAAATGTTGGAATGCGTGGCTTTTTAAAATTTATTGAATTAATGAGATTAATTCTTTGGCATTAATGACAAGCACAATAAGCTGAGATATGCCTGGAAATATGTTCGTATTAGTTCATATTATTTTGCAGGGGGAAGTAGTTTCTTTCTCTGCTGTAGCTTTGTGCTTACCCTTCTTTATAATGCTACGTTTGGTCGCTGTGTTCACCTTAGGAGTCTTGACCGTGTTCCCATTGAGCTTATCGCATCTTCGTAATGTTCCAAAGTACACAGGTGGCCTTCAGTTCTTGTAACTATCGTACTATTTGAAATAACAACTCACATGACCTTTCTGTTAATAAAACTGTGGTGAGCGTACTGTAAGACCTTCAGTACACACACCAACAGATTATTTGACTTTAAACAGAACTTGATTAATTTTCACACACATTTATTAAAATAGTAACAAGCATAAACCTTACGTAACTTGATTCTGGATGCTATTTACAACTGACAATCTGAAGATCCTTTGGTCTTGGTACATTAATCATATTCTCACATATGATACTTGACAAAGTGTCTATACATTTCTCTTCATGGCTATGTACAGGAATATGATAATCTTATTAGATGCAGAGTGAAACTTGACTATAGACTGGTACAGACTGATGCAGACTGGTACAGACCGGTGCAGAAAAATGCAGACTGACTAATCGGAGGTCTGTACACTCGTTATAATACCTCGCGCGTTCAGGTTTCACTGCGCGAGTGTGATTCGGGAGGAGAAAAGGTTCTACGTTAGCAGGAATCTCATTGGCTGCGTTACATATTAATACGCAGATCGGCGGAAGCAGGATTTGGTCCGTCTCTAAGGCAGCGCCATCTCGTAGTGCAGAGACGGACGAGCGCTGCGCCTGCGCTGTTGTGCTTAGCAGGGCGCACTCTAGTGGGAAAGTTGTGTACACGCTGACTACGCGGAACTATGTACACAACAAAAACAATACTGTATTTTTCTAAACGGTCCACATATGAAATACATACTCCTCACTTATTCATAGCGACCCCAAAATGGCGTGCTTTTCACTCGTTCACTAGCTGAGCGCGGATCCTTCCTTCCCCCTACTGGTACAAGAAAATCTCCCCTCTTTTTTAACAACTGAAAATCAAAAATACATGATGGTAGGTATAGGCTCTATGATGGGCTACCGCTTCATTTTCTCTCTTTGCCTTTAAAGAAGACGAAAACATTAAAGAAATGCAAAAGGTTTATCACACTCTCCACACTGTTCCAGTCTTCTCCTTTCTTCATCACAAATTCCTTCGCTCCAGCGAGTCATCCGTCTCTCGGTCTTCCTCTACGCCTTTTGCCTTCTATCTTTAATTCAGTCTCGGTATCTTGCCAACTCCGATTCCTGTTACCAAGCCTGTACCACCTTAATGTTGTCTTTTCTATGGCCTGTTGGTTGAACTTCTTTTTCGTTATTTCTCTTATAGTCTCATTTCTTTCTGTCTGCACCCCTCCTATCCTGCTTCCCAAAACTTTAGTCTTGGAAGTCTGTATCTTGCTCAACCTGCCTTTTTTTCATTGCCCACAGATCAGTTTTGAAGGGTAATATGTTGAGTATAAAATCTCCATGACTACTCGTGATACATATTTGCCTTAGATCATTCTTCTTACACTTTGCAGGAACCCATGTGCTTGCCTTCCCTCTCAGTAATCTCCCTATAATTCCGGCTGCTGTCTTCTGTTATGCTCTCCTGGTACTAAAAATTGTTTGGGGCTTGGCTTCTGATACTTACATGCATTACTACTCACAACTTATTCCACATAGTCACGATTCCTTTCCACTTCTTTACATTCAGTTTCAATGTGTGGGGTGTCCCACAACTGCTTTTTATTCATTTAATCTTCCTTGTACCCCTCCATTCCCATTCTCCGACAACATTAGATCATGTAGAAACACAATACCACTCGAATCTTCATGTTCTGTTTGTGTTGCCACTCCTTCCATTGCCCATAACGTGAGGATAGCCAGTTTTCAATTATGTGTTTCATATTTCTGCAGACAATGTATTCATGACTGTTCTGGACTGATGTAACACACATTTCTGAAAGAGCTAATCTGCTCTTCCAAGCATTTACTTTCTTTCCCCTTCTTTCCTCCTCAAAAAGTAAGCTTATCCGTGTATCATTTTCAGTCGCAAGGTGTAACAAGAGGAGGAATGTCAAGGAGAAATCTTGGAACGGACGAGGTAATACTGACTGTACGACTTACGTTACAAATATAGAAGGCAAATTTATGTTTATAGCTTGGTAGACCTAGAGAAAGCTTTTGACAATACTGACTGGAATATAGTATTTGAAATGCTGAATGTATCAGAGGTAAAGTAGAGGGGGCGATAGGATATATATAACTTATACAAAAACCAGTCGGCAGTCATAAGGTCGAAGAAGTAGGGGGAACCGCGAGAAAAGAATGCTAAAGATTAGTTATGTAGATCACATAACTAATGAAGAGGTACTGATGAGAACGGGGAAAAAAGGAATTTGTGGCATAACGGGACTAAAACAAGGGATCAGTTGTTTCGACACATTCTGAAACATCAAGAATCGTCAGTTTAGTGTTGAAGGGAAGTCTTGGTGATACAAATTTGCAGAGAGAGAACAAGAGATGAGTACAGTAAAAACAAAAAGATTCCAATGGGTGCTGGCTGCTGCAGTTATTTGGAGATGAACAGGCCTACACAAGGCAGAGTGGTATGGGGAGCTGCATCAAACCAGTCTTAGAACTGAAGACCACAACCACAATGTATCCTGGCCACGAGGAGAAGTGTTTCGGCACGCACCTAGAAGAAACTACTTCGCTCTGAAGCAACAACAAATGTCATTATTTGCGTTTGCGTTTCGTTACATTCCTTTTCGTAGAAAGTGCGATAGTTCCAGAAAAAAATTGAAACAAGAAGTCTTGCATAGGCGATACTGGTCAGTCGATATCGTGAAGAAGTGCGTTCCTAGACGTGGGAAGTCTCTCAGGACGTCAGAGAGGCCTCGGCCACAGAATGCGGGACTGCGGTCGTGGTCGGGGTGCGAGGCTGCGCCATCTGTCTGGGCGGCAGCGTTTGTGGAGGCTGGAATGCCAGGTGTCCGGGGAATGTCCATTGTGGCCCCGTGGGAACCTCAGCAGCCTCTTACAGCAGCCGGCGGGCCACCGCTCGACAGATGTCGGGCCATAATGCGCAAACAGCACCGCATCAGCTCCCTGACTCACCGCTGGGGAGGTGGAGGGGACCGCTGCTGACTTGTTTGACCTACCCTCTCTCGCCGCTACACAACGTGTACACCCCGCTCGCGAAAGCAGCCGGTCACCGGCGTTAAAGCGGTTTAAACGCGAAGGGGAAGCGAGAGTTTTTATTGTCCACTGGGTGAGCACAGAGGTTCCACATACTTTTCATTATCTGATCACGTGTCTCTTCTCTGACATCCTACTCGACTGGTAAACTGTCGCGTCTCACACAGTTTCCGCAGAAAACTTACAGACATAGGGTTGCCAGGTGTCCGACTTTAGCCAGACACGCCCAACTTTTTCCTCTCTTGCCTGCCCAAACGTATAAAAGTACAGCCTGTGCGGCTTTTGTTAAGATTTTTATCGATGAAATTAAGGATCCACAACTGACACGTGTCCCAAGCTAACGTCATTAGTGCAAACAACAAGTATAAGCCATTGTTATTTATAATTCGTCTTTTGCAAAAAAATGTTTATTCACATGACCGGTTTCGGTTCCTCTAGAACCATCTTCAGAACGGTAACGATAACGACACTAATTTACTGTTTCACAAATGCAAACCGTTTTCATCCTATCCAGTCAGTATCAAATGTACCAGAACGTATCTTCAATTTCGGTTACAGGGGTAACCAGTCCATACGCAGCAGCCTTCACAGGCTGCGTCACATAAATTTGGTTGGCAGAATGCACGTCATTTATATTAATTATAAAACTATTACCGACAGGTGGCATCTGGTGCATTTGTTACATTACATACGCACATACTGTATTAAGAGATTTTTGTAATTTACTTTTATCTCTGAAAATACTTAATTAAAATCTGTAGATGTCAAGGTTAAAATCTGTGCTTGTCAATATTAAAATACGCAGTAAAATTATCATTTTTATACCATATAAAAACAAAGGGCGATTTCTATATTCATGGCGCTGGTGTAGACTTGTTTTCCTCCATGGTCTGCTTCCGTGGTTCCCGCCATTTCGGTGTTATGTCGCGATCCGCCCAGTCGTCTGACGTCCATCGCCGTGGGCAAGAGGGCAGCGCAGGAGGGCCCCGTCAACGACGCCAGGCGCTGCACGCGTCTTCCAGCTTCCCCACCCTGCACCATCTCTCATCCCTCGGCTTGGACCCCCACACGCAACAGTTGTCGTCTCAGGAAGACGTCATAAATACTAAAATAGGCGTTATGATTGAACTCTCTTTGCTCGCTGAGGATTAAATCCGGATCTTTCTTTTTGTGGGCGTGTATTTCAATTTCTTCCAAAGCGTTAAGAAACCGTCCCTTATGAGCCCTATGCAGGATGTCTAAATTTTGTTCAATGTTCGAGAATGAGTGCTTCAAGGCTGATATATGCGCCCCAAACGCTGTTTTGTTTTGAGAGCAGGTGTGCTCCCTGAATCTGGTCTCAAAGTTCCTACCAGTCTGCCCTATATATTGTTTACTGCAGTCATCAGATTTGATCTTATATGCACCTGAATTCTGAAATTTATTCCTACTATTACATATTTTGTGCCGGAGCTTCAATTTTAGCGTGTTGTTTGTTCGGAACCCTATTTTAAAGTCGGATTTGCAAAAGCATCTTTCAGTCTTATCTGTAATTCTTCCACTGTAAGTGAGAGCCACGTATTTTTTCTTGTTGTTCCTCTTAACTGCAACTTGACTGCATTCTGTTTGTTTCATTTGTCTCTTCTTTATCTTATTATAAATATGCATCACCTGCTTACACGTATATCCGTTCGCTACGGCCACTTGTTTTAAAAAACTTGGTTCCTTTTCTATTTCCTGTTGACTTACAAGGGGAGGCCGCCAATTGTGAAATTCAGATTCCCTTCATACTGCGCATAATAAAAGCTCATGGCCAGAGGTGTAATGTGGCAAAGCACCAAGATGCACTTCTCAGCCGTTGCCGAGAAAATCGACAGTTAAAAGAAACCGTTGCGGTGATATACTCTCTACGATTACTTATTTCCTACAGCGTCGTGGCGCAGCGGTAAGCGCTCGGGTTCGTAATCTGAATGTCGCCGGATCGAGTCTCGCGGCATGCAACCTTTTTTTATTATTTCTTTTTTTGTAATTCAAATGTACACACACCCGCATATATATATATATATATATATATATATATATATATAATTCCCGGCAATCAGTTGCAACAATTATGCATATAATAAGTTGTTGAAAGTCGTTTGTCGTGGAAAAATAATACTTGAAATAAAACATAATATCACAAATAATATTCAAGTGGATGCAGTTTATTGAAAAGTTTGGTATACACTCGCACATAATTAACAATTAGTGATCAGAAGGAGCTGGAGTATCGCACGGACCAGAGTGATAGTTACCATAGAAACATGGAAAGCAGAAAACGACATCGAGCACATCTGATAAACGATGCGTTTTTACAAGAACAATTGTTTTTTAGATTATCTGTTGGGAAACACACCTGATTGACAGTCTGAAAAGTTGTTCCATCGTTCGTCAGGTTTGATGCACACCACGCGTATCGTATCATATCGGCAAAAATCGGAGAAGACAATTGGTGGTGGACGATGGATTGGATTTTTATACAATCGTCTCTGGAGTTGGTCACGGTTTCGCTCGATTAAAAAAGTACAATTTTCAAGGCGCTTGATCAAATCTTTTACCTGCCGGTAAAAATACACGTCACACGGTTGGACGAGAGGAGTGCACTTTGCAGGAATGACTTTTATAGTGCACGTTGGTAACTTCTTACCGTCCTGGAACATCTCATCGTATAATGCCGGTTCATTTGCCCATCCCAAGAGTCGATCAGAAGGAGAAATTCTTTCTTTTGTACGTATGGTTGCAAAGCATTACGCAAGAAGTCCATAAACGAACCCGTTCTTAGTTTACCGGATTTGGAGGATGTAATAACAACGTTGGTATACTTCTTGGCGTACTCGTCGACTGTCTTCTGTACTCTGGGTCCAAACGTACCTGTGGACTCTTGGAGGCATACGAAAACAAGTGGCAAGACTCGTCCAGACGTCGTGATTGAATATTGTGCCGTATACGAATACGTCCCAGGACAGCCTTTGTTTGTGTGTGTGTGTGTGTGTGTGTGTGTGTGTGTGTGTGTGTGTGTACATTTGTATTACAAAAAACAAATAATAAAAAAAAGTTGCGTGGCGCGAGATTCGATCCGGCGACCTTCGGATTACGAACCCGAGCGCTTACCGCTGCGCCACGACGCTGTAGAAAAGTATTAATCGTAGAGAGTATTTCACGGCAACGGTTTCTTTTAACTGTCGATTTTCTCGACAAAGGCTGAGAAGTGCATCTTGGTGCTTTGCCACACTACACCTCAGGCCATGAGCTTTTATTATGCGCAGTATGAATCGAATCTGAATTTCACAATTGGCGACCTCCCCTTATTAGCGTAAATCCTAGTAGCCTGTATACCATCGAAGTAAAATATGCCCATCTGTATCGCGGTGGGTCACAAGAGCGCTCATTGATAACTAAATCTGTACACGTATGTTTTCTGAATATGCTAAATTCATGCTTCCCATCTTTCTTTATTAGTGTTAAATCTAAGTAATCTATACGGTTGTCTTCTTCAAAATCCATAGTGAATCTAATTTTCGGGTGTTGAGAGCTCATTTTTTGTACTATAAGGGCGTATACCATCAGAATATACATACAGGGTGTTTCCGTAACAACGTGCAAAATTGTAACAGGACATAGGGAATGCTCCTCCACTGAACAACTTGAGATAGGGAAAGTGGGGACGGATAAACCAGCTTAAGGAACATAGAAGTAAACTAATCTGCTAGGAAGTTTCATTGAAGTAAACTTGTCTACCGCTTTCTATAGCATTACTGCTTTCCAGCTTATTTACAATTAACATTCGTAGAAGTTTACACGTACTGTGCTGTTTATTTACATGTGCGTTCTTTATATCCTGCAAGGAAACGAGGAGGAAGAGTCTGTTTACCTGTATGATGCAGGTTTTTTTGTTTACTTGTCCATAAGGCGGCTCTGTTGTATCGTATTTACATTGTCCCATGACAGAATATGCTACGAATCAACGACAGACCCATTCATTCGTTACTCAGTGCCATTAAGAGAGATACAGTACAAGACGATGGAGCAGCACCGGTACTACATTCCCTGGTCGCTGAATGGGAAGGGGAGGTCCTATTCCAAGGAGTGCGGGGGTCACCTGACCTGAATCCTGTTCATTATTTCCCATAGGGATCTCTAAAGTCAGCCGGCCGCTGTGGCCGAGCGGTTCTAGGCCCTTCAGTCCGGAACCGCGCTGCTGCTACGGTCGCAGGTTCGAATCCTGCCTCGGGCATGGATGTGTGTGATGCCCTTAGGTTACTTAGGTTTAAGTAGTCTAGGGGACTGATGACCCCAGATGTTAAGTCCCTTGTGCTTAGAGCCATTTGAACCATTTCTAAAGTCACTTGTGTATGAGATCCTAGTGGATACAGAGAAGGAACTAGCTGCCAGAGTTGTGGCTGCGTGTGATGTAATTCGAAACACACCGGGGATGATTCAAGAATGAGATTTTCACTCTGCAGCGGAGTGTGTGCTGATATGAAACTTCATGGCAGATTAAAACTGTCTGCCGGACCGAGACTCGAACTCGGGACCTTTGCCTTTCGCGGGCAACTCTACCAACTGAGCTACCCAAGTACGACTCACACCCCGTCCTCACAGCTCTGCTTCTGCCAGAACCTCGTCTCCTACTTTCCAAACTTCACAGATGCTCTACAAAGTTCACAGGAGAGCTTGGGTTGTTTAGAACTCTGCGTTGCCATACTATTAGTTCTTCAAGTCTCTGAAAAGGTATGTGTTGGAACAGCGTGAAAACTGAATTTTTTATTGAGAAATAATTGGCCAAATCTTGGAGACACAATTCTACTCAGTATTCATGTTGGGATGTAGTAACGGTTTCGTTTCTTCTGTTGATATCTTGGGCAATACCAGTGGGGCGAATGCTCAGTCTGTTGCACCATTTGTAGCTAGGAGGAAATGGTGATTCCAGAAAAGTTGATTTGCGATCCAGTAGCGGGTCTTGGCGTTAGTTTTATCACTCCACCGACACCAATGGGGGTGTCTTGCGAGATGGGCATAGGTTGTCCACGCTCGAGGCTTGTTCGCGTTCGTGTATGGTTAATTTGTTTATGGTTTCTTTTTTCTCTTCGGTGTGGCTATATTAGGGTTATCCATTATTGGTGGTTTCCGAGTCGCGATTACGCTTATGGATAGTTGCCTATGGTGCGATATTTTTTCGCAGGTGGTACTTTTACGAGCGTGTTTATGGCTTATGGATCGTCACACTAATAATATGATGATATTTGCATTGTGGTCTTTTGATTGTTTTTAGAGGAAGAGGAAAGATATGGTGAATGGGACCGGATAAAAACGGAAGATAATCACAAATCCTTATGCGCTATAAATTATAAAAACCGACATTTTATATCTTTACAAAATGGCTCTGAGCACTATGTGACTTAACATCTGAGGTCATCAGCCCCTAGAACTACTTAAACCCAACTAACCTATGACACACATCCATGCACGAGGCAGAATTCGAACCTGCGACCATAGCGGTCACGCGGTCCCAGACTGAAGCGCCTAGAAACGCTCGGCCACACTGCCGGCTATGTCTTTACAGCAGCTGGCATTTGATGATATCTGTGTGTAGATTTTTGAGAGAGCTGTAGTTCAGTTTCAGAGGGAAAGGTGCATTCGTGCCGAAATCTGATACATCCTGACAGCGCAGTAAGGATTGTACAGATAGCGGCGAGTGGGGTTTGACCCAGATTCTGCGCCAGCTGGCCGTATCAGCGTCACCATCCAATAAGCTGGCATCAGGAGAAGTACCAAAAGCCAGATTACCGTAAAATAGAAAGATTCAGAGGTAGCTGGACTTGGTAATGGATAATTAGAAGTAAATGTTTCATGGTGCAAAGGAGAGTGCTTAATTTATGAATGTGGAAGCTGTGCCGGCTTAGTCCATTGGGGTGCAAGAGTTGCGTTTCGAAACTAACAAACACTGACATACGCTACAGCTAGATGACTTCACCCCTAGAAAATGACTCGTTTATGTCTTTTAGATGAGCAGTTAATTATCGACGTTTATTAAAATCCAAAGGATCTGTAAGGCATTGCATTTTTAAAGAGCATTAGTGGTAACATAGTTTATATACACTACTGACCATTAAAATTGCTACACCAAAAAGAAATGCAGATGATAAACGGGTATTTATTGGACAAATATATTTTACTACAACTGACATGTCATCACATTTTCACGCAATTTGAGTGCATAGATCCTGAGAAATCAGTACTCAGAACAACCACGTCTGATCGTATTAACGGCCGTGATACGCTTGGGCTTTGAGTCAAACAGAGCTTGGATGGCGTGTACAGGTACAGCTGCCCATGCAGCTTCAACACGATACCATAAAAGTAGTGACTGGCGTATTGTGACGAGCCAGTTTCTCGGCCACCATTGACCAGACGTTTTCAGTTGGTGAGAGATCTGGAGAATGTGCTGGCCAGGGCAGCAGTGGGACATTTTCTGTATCCAGAAAGGCCCGTACAGGACCTGCAACATGCGGTCGTGCATTATCCTGCTGAAATGTAGGGTTTCGCAGGGATTGAATAAAGGGTACGTGTAACCAATGGCACACCATACCATCACGCCGGGTGTTACGCCAGTATGGCGATGAGGAATACACGATTCAAATGTGCGTTCACCGCGATGTCGCCAAACTCGGATGCGACCATCATGATTCTGTAAACAGCACCTGGTTTCATCCGAAAATATGACGTTTTGCCATTCGTGCAATCAGTTTCCTCGTCGAGTACAGCATCGCAGGCGCTCCTGTCTGTGATGCAGCGTCAAGGGTAACCGCAGCCACGGTCTCCGAGGTGATAGTCCATGCTGCTGAAAACGTCGTCGAACTGTTCGTGCAAATAGTTGTTGCCTTGCAAAAGTCCCCATCTATTGACTCAGGGATCGAGTTGTAGCTGCACGATCCGATACAGCCATCCTGATAAGATGCCTGTCATCTCGACTGCTAGTGATACGAGGCCGTTCGGATCCAGCACGGCGTTCCGTATTACCCCCCTGAACCCACCGATTCCATGTTCTGCTAACAGTCATTGGATCTCGGCCAATGCGAGCAGCAATGTCTCGATACGATAAACCGCAATCGCGATGGGCTACAATCCGACCTTTATCAAAGACGGGAACGTGATGGTACGCATTTGTCCTCCTTACACGAGACACCACAACAACGTTTCACCAGGCAACGCCAGTCAACTGCTGTTTGTGTATGAGAAATCGGTTGGAATCTTTGCTCATGTGAGCACGTTGTAGGTGTCGCCACCGGCGCCAATCTAGTGTGAATGCTCTGAAAAGCTAATCATTTGCATATCACCACATCTTCTTCCTGTCGCTTAAATTTCGCGTCTGTAGCACGTCATCTTCGTGGTATAGCAATTTTAATGGCCAGTAGTGTAAAAGGTAGCAGCAAGGCAAGTTCCATGTTTTCGCGTTAATAAGATTGTAAAGTTGCAGCTACAAACAGTTCATATTTTCTTGTTCTTGTAAGCATTCATTGCAAGAATACGACACTAAAATTTGCGCACAAGGCTATGGCATTCCGAACAGTGAACGAGAAGCAGACCCTTGGCTGGCCATGGCTGGAGACTGGGCTGGCGGCAGACATCACAACGCATGTTGTGGGGCTGTTATGATGTGGCATGACCTCGCCTGATGGGCGAGCTGCAGAGCACGCAGGTAATGGTGTGACATCACCACATGACCATCCGCCTCATAAGCGATCAGCTGATGTGATGTCACCACACGGCCAAGTGAGCAGTTGCCAGCTCTAGGCGACCCATCGCCCATTTCTCTCCCCTGAGGCGCTAGGGCAGGCAGCCGACGGATGTGACTACATTGAGGTGGCTCACAGGCGATAGAGGCATGCACACAAAGCCACGCTCATCCCTTTCACTCATGCCAATGAAGAGAGAAAGCAATTTCAGGCGCTCAAGAGTGTCAGCAGGGGAGCCTCACCTGCAGCCAGCATCCAACGGAGTCATGCGACCACTGCTGTTTGACACAAGAGTATCGAGAGAGCAGACCTGAAGGCACTGAAGGCAACGCTGCTGCCTAAAAAAAAAAAAAAAAAAAAGAACAAAGAAAAAGGCAGACTAAAGAGCACTCGCCACAACACAGACAACTGCTGCTGGAGGACCGTCTTCACCAAGAGTGACTGTTTGCCAACTGCTGCCCCATCTCTTGACTGCCAATAGCCCAGATGCCTACCTGTTGCTGCCGCAAACAGGAGACTGGTCTTGCCAAAGTCACTCCTGCCACTGCTGATGACGTTACGTACAGAGGCAACCCTTCTCTTAGCACCCACTAGCCCCTACAGCTGCCATGACCAACATATGACTAATGTGAAGTTAATTTCTGGACACCCTAAAGACCCTTGAGAAGGGAGCAGTAAGAGACTTAAAATATATTTTGTGTTTTTTTCTAAAATTCTTAATTTTTCGTGCCATGCTGTATTTATTTCTTTAGGTTAAAATGTAATTTTTCACTTTTCTGTCTTACTATGTTTTGTCGTGAGGGACACTATTTTCAGATATGTACTTACCTCAGTACTTACCTCAGTACCCTCACCGAAAATTTAAGATTGGCAAAAGATTACACACATCAAGCACACTAATATTCAAACAATTTTATTTTGTTCTTCGCCATTTGCATAAAGTCTCACCATGTTTCATGTGTTATTTAAATATAGTTTCCTGTAACGCCATCTATACCATTGTATTAAAAGAACGGAAAGACACCTTACTATGAAATAAGGGTAACAGATGGCACATGTCACCAGAACACCCACTTGATTTGCCTAAATTTTCTGAATGCTTGGATGGAATTTCGTGTTATTCGTCTCCATAGAGGACTGAATCGCTGTGAATGCTTGAGCAGGGGTTACAAGTCTCTGAGGCAGAGAATGACCAATGCTCAACGAAAATGTATTGTGGTTAGGGAAACAAATCTTCTCTGACCTCAGGTTCGGTGTGAATGGGTTAATCAAATGTCTGCATGACCTTTTAACAATTCAAATATTGTATTCAGAGTCAGGGGTGTATGTCAAAGACCTGAGGATCCACAGGAAAAATTTGAGTAGCTTCCACCTCACTGTATGCTTTGCCTATCAATTAACTTGCCTTATCTGATTTGTGTTTGTCATTTTGTAGAAGATTTATCACCTAGTTGTAGTTACAGAAGGTTTTCTAAAACTAGTCATTATTTTGTAAACTTAAATACGCCACTGGTCTCAGTCATACTCCATCTGCTATTCACATTTTTAATTTTTTGTTGTGGTGTATGAGTAGCTTCACTCAGACATATATTTATGACTAAAGCAAGTGACAGCTTGCAGATTTAAGAGAAAATAATCACAAACTTGCTACAAGAGAGAAAGACATGAAAGTAGTTAGAATAAATAATGAAAGATACCTCCTCATCTTACAAGAAATTTACCACATGTACTAGAAAAGAAGACTGAAAGAAAGATACTATTAAATGACCAAGTGAATATGACTAACTATTCACTGTTTACCCTGATGGGTCGTGCAACAAAGAGTAATTCTAAAAAATTATCGCAAACTCTATTTTTGACCCAATTATATGAATGCGTGTGTGTGGAAAAAGGTACACACACGCACAGAACTTACATTAGCACGCATATATTCGGAGGAAAAACAATTGAAAGCAAAACCAGAGAAAGTTGGCAACACTCAGAGGAAGGAATGACATTCTACACACAGAAAATGCTAGTTAAAGAGCTACACTTTTAAAACAGTGGCCAAATGAAAACTGCAAACTAACCAGTTTGTCACACGAGAGAAAGCTGTTTGACTTAAAAATAATGAATTAGAGACTGACCGTAAGTGCTTTTCCATTTTAATACGAAAACTTCAGTGAAGTGTTTTTATTCTATAACGTATATGTGCAAACGGTAGCCTATAACTGCAAACGAAAAATCGTGTCATGTTTCAGAACTTCCACTGAAGTTGCCTTGTAACTAAGCCGAAACGTGTCTGGGCGCGCAAGATAATAGAAAAGCTTAATTTGCAGCTTATGAAAGGCATTTATCTTTTGAAGCACTGTAATTTAATATTCACGTAGTCTTCCGAAGGAAAGTGAGGGCGTATAATAGAGAAAGCGGAAAGGCACGTTAAGACAGCCAGGACTAATAATGTAATTCTTTGCTAACGCAAGTGGTCTGAAAAATTTATTTGCCTACCTTGTTATTATTCCTTATTGATTACCTTATTAACCCTACTATACATACCGCTTTCGACACGAAAAAAGTATAAATCAAAAACAAGGCCAGAATGTACTTGGGAATCAAACACATGTCGTTTCTTGCGCAGTAAATATTCCTTGTCGTCACACCAGCGGCGCTTTCATTGAAGGAAGTTTATCTGATGGGTCCGTAAGAGACAGTCGTAACAGGATCATTTTTCGAGTTTTAGGAAACTATGCGTTTTCAGTCGCTAGATATTTATGACGAAAATGTCCGGTTTTCAGGTATCTATCGAGCCCGTCAGTTTCGAGTCGACTACGCGCAATGAAGTTTAGGGGTTGATTTTTCAAATACGGAGGGGTGGAGTATTGAGCCAAATTATCTTACACTCTTTAATTTTAGGTTTCAAGTTGCACACAAGCGACCTGACAAATATGAAACGAATCGGAAGCCCCTGTCTAGGACCGCCCGTTCTAACGCGAAACACTATAATTTTTCACTCAATCCACAGGCGTACAGAATGGGACATAAAATACCCCATTACGTACAAAGTACTTCCCGATATGTACTGCACAGCGGCTTCCTTGCTGTATATATGGATGTACATGTATGAACTCTAGCGAAGGAACACGTCACGTGCCAGAGTGTCATTTCTTTTGTCGATTCTGAGACGCTTAAGCAAGTCGCCAGAGGAACCGGATTTCGCCAGGCGCCACGTTTTGCGGTTGACTTCGGCCCAAAATAGAGCGGATACGTTTCTGCAGAAGGACCGCGCGGTAGTCAGCTTCTCGGAATGCGAGAGCGCTGTTTGTGGAGAACCTCTAAGAGCGGTGAGTAGGCCGAGGCGCAGCACAAAGGGCTCAGACAAAGGAAATAATTCGCATCGACAGTTAAATACTACACGCTCAGTAACAGTGGGAGACGTGGTGAAACGCGACGTTTTCCTGTAAGAAGATGTACCGTAATTACGAGGGCCCCACTTTTATTTACTGTATCACACACTCCAAGACAAAACAAAAGGCGTCCCACGTAGGAATTATCCGAATGGGATGGATATCGGTACGTGTGATGTACATGTACAACCAAACAAATGATAATATTATCAGAAAATTTACGATCTATTTAAGAGTAAGGGCTTCAGAAATTTTGCGTATCAGTAACGCCTTAATGCACCTCCGACCCTTATGCAAGCAACTATTTCGCATCTACATATACATGGATACTTTGAAAATCACATTTAAGTGCCTGGCAGAGGGTTTATCGAACCACCTTCACAATTCTCTATTATTCCAATCTCGTATACCGCGTGGAAAGAATGAACACCTATATCTCTCTGTGCGAGCTCTCATTTCCCTTATTTTGTCGTGGTGATCGTTTCTACCTATGTAGGTCGGTGTCAACAAAACATTTTCGCATTCGGAGGAGAAAGATGGTGATTGAAATTTCGCGAGAAGGTTCCGTCGCAACGAAAAACGCCTTTCTTTTAATGATGTCCAGCCCAAATCCTGTATCATTTCTGTGACCTCTCTCCCATATTTCGCGATAGTATAAAACGTGCTGCCTTTCTTTGAAATTTTTCGATGTACTCTGTCAGTTCTACCTGGTAAGGATCCCACACCGCGTAGCAATATTCTAAAATACTGGCATTGATTCATAGAGCCGTTGGATGTCTTCCTGATGAATATGGTGCCAAATCTGTGCAATTGGAGAATTAGGTCGTCAAAATCCCGAGATGGTTTGAGGGCCCCGCCCATAATTCTCCAAACGTTCTCAATTGGGTTAAGGCCCGGCGATTTTGCTGGCCAAGGTAGGGTTCGTCAAGTATGAAGACAAGGAGTAGAAACCCTCACCATATGCGGGTGGCCGTTATTTTGCTTAAGTGTAAGCCCAGGATGGCTTGCCGTGAAGAGCAAAAAACCGAGGCGTAGAATACCTTTGACGTACCGGTGTGCTGTAAGGGTGAAGCGGATGGCAACCAAATGGGTCCTGCTATGAAAAGAAATGACATCCCAGACCATCATTCCTGGTTGTCGAGCCACTGGGGCGTCTCCAGACATGTCTTCTGTAGTCACTCGGGCTCAATTCGAAGCGACACTCATCACTGAAAACAGATCTACTTCAGTCCATGAGATTTCAGGTTGAAGATGTGTGCGGAAATACCTATTGCGTGTCGCCCGCCACACGGCAAAGAGAACGAGTAGTTATGGTCCGGTGTGCCATTTCTTCTCACAGCAGAACTCCTTCCTTCGTGGCAAGCTATCTTGGTCCTGTATTTCAGTAAAATGATAACTGCCCGAACAGGGCGAGGGTTTCTATATTTGTCTTCGGCTTGCCAAACACTACCTTGTCCAGCAAGATCGCCAATTTCTCCCCAATTCAGAACATTTGCAGCATTACGGATAGGACCCTCCACCCATTTCGGTATTTTGACGATATAACACTCACATTGGACATAATTTGGCACGACATCCCTCACGAGGACACGCAGCAACTCTGTCAGTCAATGCCACGCCGAATAACTTCCTCCACAAGAGCCAGAGATGGCACAGCACGTTATTGACTTGCTCAACTTGTGAACCTCTCTTCCTTGAATGAATCATAGAATTTTTCCGAAACTTAAATGATTTGTTTGTCTGTGCAACACATTTACCGATTTCTGTCAAATCTGGTTAACTCCTTTGTAGTCTGTAGTTGGAAGTATTTGCCTCGAGATAAGCTTTATACGCAGATGGAGAATGGAAAAAGTCGAAGATATACAGCACATATAGAGAGAACAGAAGCTCTTTCGTTGTGGTGCTGCAGAAGAATATTGTAGGTTAGATGGGTAGATTAGATAACTAGTGAAGAGATACTTCATCGAACTGGGGAGAAAAGAAAATTAAGGCAAAACTAGAATACAAGTACGATTCGGATGACAGGGCTCAATCTGAGTCATCGTTGATAGTTAAATTGGTAATGGTGGGATATATACCGTGGAGAGCTGCATCAAACCACACCACAACAATAAACACATCATGTTTGCTCATATATTCCAGTCCACCAGTATGGTAACACCCAATCCATAGTGAACAGATATATAAAATTTGAGTCTCTCGTTTCCATGTGCAGTTGCAGCATATTGAGTCTAATTCACTTGTCCGTTTGCATGGTATTTTTAATTACAGCGTGACTATAATTGGAATCATAAATCACAAGAACGTTTACTAAAACATAAAAGGTAAAGTGGGCTCGTTATTCAGAAGAACAATAAAATCTATAAACGCACTTTATTACGGTAGGATGCATGTGCTATATCGTGAGGCAAACACAAACCATTGTTTTTCTACACTACTGGCCATTAAAATTTCTACACCACGTGTTACAGACGCGAAAATTAAGCGACAGGAAGAAGAGGCTGTGATATGCAAATTATTAGCTTTTCAGAGCATTCACACAAGGCTGGCGCCGGTGGCGACACCTACAACGTGCTGACATGAGGAAAGTTTCCAACCGATTTCTCATACACAAACAGCAGTTGACCGGCGTTGCCTGGTGAAACGTTGTTGTGATGCCTCGTGTAAGGAGGAGAAATGCGTACCATCACGTTTCCGACTTCGATAAAGGTCGGATTGTAGCCTATCGCGATTGCGGTTTATCGTATGGCGACATTGCTGCTCGCGTTGGTCGAGATCTAATGACTGTTAGCGGAACATGGAATCGGTGGGTTCAGGAGGGTAATACGGAACGCCGTGCTGGATCCCAACGGCCTCGTTTCACTATCAGTCGAGATGACAGGCATCTTATCCGCACGGCTGTAACGGACCGTGCAGCCACGTCTCGATCCCTTAGTCAACAGATGGGGACGTTTGCAAGACAAAAACCATCTGCACGAACAGTTCGACGTTTGCGGCAGCATGGACTATCAGCTCGGAGACCATGGTTGCGGTTACCCTTGACACTGCATCACAGGCAGGAGCTTCTGCGATGGTGTACTCAACGACGAACCTGGATGCACGAATGGCGAAACGTCAGTCTTTCGGATGAATCCAGATTCTGTTTACAGCATCATGATGGTCGCATCCGTGTATGGTGACATCGCGGTGAAGGCACATTGGAAGCGTGTATTCGTCATCGCCATACTGGCGTATAACCCGGCGTGATGATATGGGGTGCCATTGGTTACACGTCTCGGTCACCTCTTGTTCGTATTGACGGCACTTTGAACAGTGGACGTTACATTTCACATGTGTTACGACCCGTGGCTCTATCCTTCATTCGATCCCTGCGAAACCCAACATTTCAGTAGCATAATGCACGACCGCATGTTGCAGGTCCTGTACTGGCCTTTCTGGATACAGAAAATGTTCGACTACTACCCTGGCCAGCATATTCTCCAGATCTCTCACCAATTGAAAAGGCCTGGTCTTTTGTGGCCTAGCAACTGGCACGTCAAAATACGCCAGTCACAACTCTTGATGAACTGTGGTATTGTGTTGAAGCTGCATGGGCAGCTGTACCTGTACTCGCCATCCAATCTCTGTTTGACTCAATGCCCAGGCGTATCAAGGCCGTTATTACGGCCAGAGGTGGTTGTTTTGGGTACTGATTTCTCAGGATCTATGCACCCAAATTGCGTGAAAATGTAATCACATGTCAGTTCTAGTATAATATATTTGTCCGATGAATACCCGTTTATCATCTGCATTTCTTCTTGGTGTAGCAATTTTAATGGCCAGTAGTGTATCAAGGAGAATGACATACCTACAGTCCGATTAAAATTACCTGACAGTTGACGTCTGTCACTTGGCGCTGCAGTGTTGCCACATCAGCCGCCGGTTACGGCTCGTTTATAGGCGACACAAAAGCAACGGCGGTTCGCTTCACAAATGCTGTTGACGTGTAACTCGGAGCAATGATGTAAGTGGCTGTCGCGAGCTACGAATGGAAATGTGATACACTATGTCGGCAGTAATGTTAAGTGAACTACGTCAGGCGACACGTTTTGTAGCCCTGAACTAAGATTCGTGTCCTAACCTAACTACAACCTCGGAATGTGCATTATATTTGCGAAAACGGCAGTCAAATATATTCGACAGAACAAAAAAATCACGATTCCTTTGTTTACGGCGATTAAAGCTAACGTCTACGAGCAAACTGAGACAGAAATATTTCAGTTTCAGTGGTAAAAGCAAACTGTAATTTCTCGCAATCATTAGCTACCTGGAACTAGCTGCCGCGTTGCGAACCGATAAGCAGTCCTGGTTGGCGCTTGGCTGCAGATTATAGGCGATACGGGCAGATTCGGAGAGAGAAAAACGATAGGAAGAAGAATAAGGACAAATAGAAAGGTCAATAAGATGATGGAAATGATGCGGCAAAGTATTGAAAATAAAAGAATTACATTTAAACTATTTAACTGAGTAAATATAATAGAGTCACGAGTTTCCAACCTATGATCTACACGTCAGGTCTGCATACGCTAACCACTACACAACGGTGTACCTGTACGGCGGACGAGTATATTGTCTTTATGACTTTTATCACGCACATGCGACAGTGATTATTGTAGCCTTCAAAAATTAGGTTTCATTCACGGTCGTGTGAAGCTCATCTAAAGTAAGCAGATCTCTGTGAGTAAAATAACTATGTATGAGACGGAGAATAGCGTCTTGTAGTGTTTGCTTAGTGCTGTGCAAGAAATTTCTGTTTCGTTAGCATCGTTGTGTGTGTTTGTGTGTCCTTTTTGGTGCGGTTATCATGTGTGATGAAATACGAAATAAAGGGGTATCCAAACACATGAAGAAAGAAAGCTGGACAAGGAACTGGAAGCGAAATGAGCTGTTGTTGTGGCACTTTGGCAACGGCGAACAGTTCATGTGTGACGTTGAGCGCTCTGATTGGCGAAAACCAGCTCCAGCGCGTGAAAACAGCCCTGCGCTTGTAGTATGTGACACCCAGAATGAAGACTTCCCTCTGCAGTATAGTGCGCCCTCTTTTCCAAATTCCTAGCAGGTTCAAAGTGCATACCGTACCGGGTCGCTAGAACGAACTCTGCTTTTCCGAACTACGTTTCCATTTCGATTACCGGAATAGATTGGATCTCTTTGTTTCCCATAAAAATCATTGCGCTGGTGTAAAGATGTCTGGCGGTTCATTCGAATATATATCGTATGAAGAACACCATCGTATACATGTGAAAGAATTCAAAATTAAAAATGTGTGTCATGTGTGTAATGCCATAAATAGGAAACAGGACAAAGGTAGCCAGTACCTAAGGTCAAAAGTTTCGTAAAATATGCGACCACAAGAAACATCCCCCGGTAAGCAAGAAACACGGTGTTTTAAATGAATGAAACGACGTCAGTCAGATGGAGAATGCAGATATTTCAGTAGCTGCGTAGCAAGCCCCAGAATAATAACGAATCTGGAGGTGTGTGTGTGATTGTTAAATAAATAATCGTGTGTCAGGGGTAGATCACTCTTAGGAGCTAGCAGGGGTGAAAGCGTGGTAGATAGGCAAGAATCTCGACAAAGCTTTCAATCCTCGACAGACTCCAGCTAATTCTTAATAGAGAAATTCCTGTTACTTTGGCATTCAATTGATTTTCATAACCCAGTTATGCTACTTACGATTTCAGCATACTCAGACTGAGCCGTGCTTATTCCCAACTACGCGTTTTCGTGAACTTCGCTGTCTATCTGCGTTTGGTTTCCCACCCTTGTTGCGGTTACATTGTGGTCCTTCTTCCTTCTACGTGTGGCAGCAGTGATGTATATCGATGTTTGCGCTGTGTACCGTCTTTGGTTTGGTGCATATAGTTTGCGGCTAGGGGGTCTGGAGGAGTCGGTTGGTTGTTGCGGATGAGGGAAGTTATCTCCGTGCGGTGCAGTCGGCTGGGGCCGCTGGCAGCCCCTGCACAGTGTCGGAGCGTGTGTGGAGCTGTCCGATCGCTACGAGCTTCGTGGTTCACCGACCCAGGACGTCAAAGTTAATTAGTGGTTTCAACCACACAAGCCACGTCCATTCATTTTGTGGTGATTCTTTTCGGTGGTTTGCTGCCGGGGAGGTTTTCCTGAGAGCAACACTGAGTGTTTCTACTGCTGAAATTTAGCCGTCATGCCATGCAATTAACTATTTTGGTTGACTACAATTTGAGTGCACCAGTGGAATTTTCTGTCTTGTGCCCGTTAGTGTTCTGGTTACCTGCCCTGGGCACTGACGTAAAATTCAGGCAGTGTTTTTTTGAGTGAAGTTAACTATATTACTGTGTTTCAAATTCAAGTGTACCAGCGGAATTTTCTGCCTACAGGCCGTTAGTGTTCCGGTTACCTACCCTGGTCGCTACCGTAATTTCAGGAAGCGTCCTTTCCTCACCTGTTGTCGCTGTCCAACATGGTGTGGAATTTTGACAGCTAATACGTACTCCATTGTGGATTATCACGTTTGTAACCTTTCCGGTTTGAGTTCACATGTACTGATTGATGGGAAGCAAGTTGTTGTGTCGGTCGGTCCGTGGCTGTCCCCTGGTTGGGTTCCTCCTGATCGAGTATAGTTGGGCTCACCACCTGCCTCCCCTGAGTGAAAGAGGGCAGACCGACCTCCCTCGAGGCTTCTGACTGCCAACGGTGTTTAATCATCTGTTGTCAGCTACTTTAAATTAAAGGCTTATGGTTACTTTTTTTCTTAAAAATTTGTCAAAATTAATTTTTAAATTTAACTTTCAAGCTTAAACATTGCGGCTTTCTGCCTTTAAAAGATTATGGTAATATATTTTAAAATTTTGAAAATTAATTGTGGCCCTCAGCCATTTGTATTGAACTTTGCATATGTTTGGTGTTTTTTAAAATTATTTTATTGCTATCTTAATTAGATTTTTATCTTGATTTGTTAAGATTTATTGTTTGGAAGCCTTCAGCCGTGAAAGAGTTGCATTCGGTAAAGATCTGGCTATGTGCTGCTTTGGTTGCAAAGGTTATTAAATCACAATAAATGACAATTAGAAGGAGAAACTGACCTCAACCTTCGGCCCTTTCCACAATCCTGTTACCTGTTCTGTCCCGCGGGTCTAGCGGGCGTATCATAGACAGAGAAAAAGAAAAAGTTAACTCTGGACTCTGGCATGCATTAGGATTTTTGGTCCCAAATAACCTCAGAATTAATAGGGCTGAAACCTTCGTGTCAAGACTGTGGCGCTAAAGGAAGCATACGAGTTTCCTTAGCACAGAACACTCCATATCAGAGATGGTGCAAGCTCTTCATGTAGCATGCTGTCAGTAATGTACAGGGAGTAAATCAACATCTACGTAGATACCCCACAAGCTACCGGAAGGTGCATGGCGGAGGGTACATTGTACCACTAGCAGTCATACCTTTTCCTCTTCCACTCACAAACGGAACGAGAGAAAAACGACTGTCTGGATGCCTGCATACGAATCCTAATTTCCCAGCACACTCTGTAGCTGCTTCAAATTCTGCGGCGAAGGCAAGTCTTGTATGGCATGTAGGTGCTCTGGACTGGGATGTATGCCTTGGGCATTGAGTACATGTCCCAGATAGGGTAAGTCACGAGCAAAAAACACACATTTGTCCTTCCGCAAGCGAAGACCATTTTGTCGCAAGACCTGAAATAATGTTCTGAGATTGGCTAAATGTTCTTCTTCCGTCTTTCCCGAGATCACAATATCGTCCAGATAGTTTGCTGCAGTAGGGACCGACGCACAAACAGTTTGCAGATATTGCTGAAACAATGCAGGGGCGGATGCACACCCGAATGGCAGTCGTTTAAAGCGATACAAACCAAGATGCGTGTTCACCACGAAAACGCACTGGGATTCTTCGTCCACCGGTATTTGCAAGTACGCATCTGCTAGGTCCAACTTCGAAAAATATTTACCCGGGCACAGTTTGTCAAAAAGATATTCCGGGCGGGCTAAAGGAAAAGTTGCAGTCACTAGTTGTGGATTCACTGTTGCCTTGAAGTCCACACAAAGTCTCAATTTTTCGGAAGGTTTTTGCAAAATCACCCCAGAGAGAAGCCTGCACACGTTCAATTCCACCTTGTGATTCCAAATCGTGTAATGTTTCTGCGAACTCATCACGCAATGCGTGGGGATCATTGCGCGCTCTGAAAAATTTCGCTTGCGCGTTTACTTTCAGTTCCAAATCTGCTTTATAGTTCTTAGCGCAACCGAGGCCCTGTGCAAAAATGTCTGCAAATTCGACACATAGACGAGAAACACTGTCTGAAGGCACAGTCTGGTTCACTGACAGGACCTGATTTACTATAGACAAGTTAAACAACTGAAATAAATCGAAACCAAACAAGTTCACTGCAGAAGAAGAACAAAGGACGTAAAATGCTGTAAGTAGGCTGTTTAGGTTTTCTTATTGGTAACGCCACCTCTGTATGAAAATCACTGGCTGTGCTGTGTGCAGTCTGTGGCTGCTTTGCATTGTTGTAATACTCGCCATTGTAGTGTTAGGCAGCTCGCTGCGAACAGCGCGTAGCGTTGCGCAGTTGGAGGTGAGCCCCCAGCAGTGGTGGATGTGGGGGGAGAGATGGCGGAGTTTTGTAATTTGTCATGAACTGCTATATATATTATGACTATTAAGGTAAATACATTGTTTGTTCTCTATTAATATATTTCATTTGCTAACTATCCCTATCAGTAGTTAGTGCCTTCCGTAGTTTGAATCTTTTATTTAGCTGGCAGTAGTGGCACTCGCTGTATTGCAGTAGTTCGAGTAATGAAGATTTTTGTGAGGTAAGTGATTTCTGAAAGGTATAGTTTAATGTTAGTCAGGGCCATTCTTTTGTAGGGATTTTTGAAAGTCAGATTGCGTTGCGCTAAAAATATTGTGTGTCAGTTTAAGGACAGTCTTGTATAATTTTTCAAAGGGGACGTTTCATATGTCGACCCTTAGCCGAGGATACCTCACTGGAATCTTCTGATTTTTTCTTGTAGTTTGCGTAATTAGTGTAGCTTTTGTTTATTGCTAGCGCTTAATTATAGAGAGAATTTCCTTTGTAGTTGTAGTTTTTCATTGTTGTACACAGTTGTGGCATGCATTTAGATTTGCACCAAGTATTTCGCAGCTGCGCTTGCAATTAACTAGATATTATTTTCAGTGTTATGTTAATGTGTTCTCTTATTTTTGCTCTTCAAATTGTGCTTTTCTGTGTTATCATGTGAAATATTGTGACAATAATGGCGTGTGAAAAACGTAACACTAGGCTCCAAAGTAAACTGAGAAACAATAGTGACGACGAGCGTAGCTTATCAGCACCACTGTGTAATGAATTAACAGACATTCAAAGTAGTAATTTGGTAACTGTGCACAGGGAAATGGAGCGGGCTGCAAACAATGGCGTAGACAGTGAAACAGGTAGTGAACAGGGAAGCATTATCGGTCGATCGCTCGGTAACAGTTCGCCTCAGGAATCCGAAATGCCAGGACACAATTTTGCAAATACTGTAGATTCAGGTTTTGCGTCCTCACCGTTCTTTCAAATGAGTCAAGACACATTTTCCGCTTGTCAAAATGTGAATGTTGCCGGTGCAAATTCACTGCCGAAAAGCACTGAGGAACATGTTTCAGACACCAGTGCATTGTTAATACAATTAATGCAACAAATGGGACAAAAGCTTGAAAAGTTAGACACAATGGAACAACACCAGAGACAAACACAGCAACAGTTAGACTCAGTGGAACAAAATATCAAAAAGTTAGACACAGTGGAACAAAATCTTAAAAAGTTAGACTCATTGGAACAAACTCTTGAACAAACACGTGAAGACTTAACTACTGAGTTACGTAACATTGAATCGAAATGTCAAAAAGTCTGTAATGACGTAAAAACACAAATTTGTGGGCATTTTCAACCTATTTTTTCGCGGCATGAAAATGCATTACAGACTCACGAAGCAGCCATAAAAGAACTGCAAACCATTGTTCATGAAAATCATGAGACCTTGTGGGCTAAAATTGACTCAGTTGCATCTACCGATTCGGTTACGCAACTTGCAAAAACTCAGGAAAACTTGAAGGACACAGTAGATTCGATTTCAACACAAATGGACACTCTGAAACTTGGTTCAGAAAAACACACTGAGGAAATGTGTTCACTATCGGAGAAAGTAGCCGAACTTTCGGATCAGGTCACTAACTTATCTAGAAAGGTAGATGATGATCTGAATGACACAAGACCTGTAGCCTTCACTGACACAGAAGAGTATGAACAAATTAGAAAATTCAAACAAAATCAAAATCAAATCAATACACAGTACAAAAGAGAAATCCTGGAAGTACAAGATCAGTTGACGCAGGTAATACAAGAATTACGTATTTCAGAGGACACTCGCGCTCCAACACGGGAAGAGGGACTTAGAAATACGGAAAAGCCGCAAAATAATAACACAGGCCATTTCGGAAGTTATGAAAGAAATTGGCAATGTGAGATGGAACGGCCGACACGACCTAACAATGACCGATATGCGACTCGCCGACATGATGATTTTGACTATAAGCTGTTCATTACTACACGTAAATTCAAGACATTTAAGAATTCTGGCAACGACATTCATCCACAAGCATGGCTCCATCAATTCTCTCATTGTTTTCTTCCCAACTGGTCGTTAGAACACAGATTAGAATTTATGTGTGGCTACTTAGAGAATGAGCCAGCTGTAAGAATGTGATCGGTCATTCACGATTGTCACAGTGAAGGAGATTTTTATCATGCCTTCCTCTCAGCATATTGGTCTCAAGCTACACAAGACCGAGTAAAACATGGCATCATAATGATGAAACATTTCGAACAATCTGAATTTTCCAGTCTTGTGAAATATTTTGAAGACATGTTGCACAAGAATCAGTACCTGTCAAACCCATACAGCCCCTCAGAACTCATCCACATTTGCTTAATCAAATTACCTGAACATTTACGACATATTATTTTAGCAGGATGTTGCAAAGAAGACATTGAGGCTTTTCAGGGACTGTTACAAGAACTGGAAATTGACACTGACAATCGGGGAACACGGAAACAGGAGCACAACAATTGCAGGTCACATCCGACACAATTCCGTGATGACAGAAACAATAACTGGACACGACAAGTCTATTCTTACAACGCAAATCGTGACCAAAACAGACACCACCCATATGACAACCACTGGCAGAGTAGTAATAATTACAGGGAAAGATCACCTCTGCGTAGTAATGAATATGACAGAGATTACCTTAGAAACGGACAATATGGGAACCAAAGCAATTACTATCAAGGGAGACAGAATAACTTTAGACGCAACGGTCCAGCGCGCAGTTACGATTCCGGGAGAAATTCTCCACCACATGACCGACAAACAAGAAACTATGTAAACTACCGACATAACGACAGACCTGAATTTTATCAGAACTGGCGGGATTCAAACAGAGCAGGGCACTTTCGACAACGTGAATTTGTAGAAGCTAGGTCTCCTAATTCCAATAACGACGCGCACCAACAAAGGAACCGACAAAGACTCGCACCGCAGACAGCCACCTGCGCCGGCTGGCTCAGAGAAAAATAACACAGACGCTAACCTTGAGAAAAGATTTAGCATTCCTTACCGACGTATAAAATATGACAATTGCTTTTCAGTTGAAAGTCTGCGTACTAGGATGAGTAAAGGTTTACACCACATTTCACATGTAAAACCGTTTATTGAATGATAATCTGCTGTTTAACTTAGTCTTTGCCATAAAACTTTTCACTTCACATTTCTAGTATGCTTTGTCAGACTTAGAATCTGTTAACATGCAACAATGTTTGAAGTTAAATATCCAGTCAAGAACCAAGAGAACTTATTTAAACAGAAATTACGAATGCATTGTTATAGTGAACAGACGACACAGTGTTGTTATTTGTACATTCTTGCTTGTTAGTTCCACGATTACGTAACGACTATAAGGATCACATACTTAGAACATATACTGGTACTGCTAATGAGGTTTTAATGCAACATTTTGGTTTACTTGAAAATACATTCTGGATTTAAAGTACTTTCAGTGAGATACCAGATGAGACAGTGGTTAGTTTATGTGACAGCTACACGATTTTATCACGACGCTACTAATGAGTGACAATTTACAATGTTGCTATTGCGGAGTTTCTGTTTTATATCTGCACAGTTTTTCTGAATTCTTCTGGAAAGTAAAACATGTTTTAGTAGTAACTTTGGTGGTATAGCTACAATGAGACAGCCTTTTTCGTAGCACAACAATACGTTACATTATAGTGCTTTCTTGATCACGGTAAGGTACGTAATAACTACGGTATCCATACGCAAAGCATTTCACTTTCGTTTATGATGAGGTATGTATATTGACTTTAGCAGAACTTTGCTTACAGAGGACGATAACTACGACACTTCCACAGAATTATCTTACAGCAAGACGCACATTTAGCGCTACAGGAGACGCATCTGAGGGATTAATTTTGTACTTAAGCCATTTATTTTTCAAGATTTTTGAATTACAAGGAAAGTTTTCCGTGATACATTTCATTCCATTGCTGTAATCTGTAACACCTGAGGGTACAATTACATTAATCCTCAGGGGGGTACATGCTTACTTTGTGTATCATGTGTTTGGCAAGCACAAGGAGCCCTAGCTAATATGGTATTTGTTTATACAACTTTACACATCGGTACCATATTTCTCTAACACAGAATTACACAGGTATCTGATCATTTAACAGAGAAAGAAACTTTTTTTACTACATCTGTGACACATGTTTACGCAATTACACAGTTGGGTAACTTCACACTTATGAAATTGTATTTTGTCTGTACTTTGTGAACTGTTCATATTTTTTCGGAACCATTGTGATACTATGAGAGCTTTGAATGATGTATTTGGTAAGGGAGCATGATTTTAAAGTACGTTTGAGGTAGATGACACTATTGAAATGAGCAGAGAATTTTCTGTAGGTTTTGAAATTATTGCATAAAGCTACGACGTTTTTGAGATTTGACTGAGGTGTTTTGAAGTTATTTTTACGACGACGAATATGTATATGTGTAATAAGGTAAGGAATAATGAGTAGTGGTTAGGGACTCTGGTTTGTGAAAAAGGATGTTGGAAACCAAGAATCGTACTTTAAGAGTTACGAAATGTGTGTATATGCATGAATGTATCACAATGCTGGCGAAAATTTTTTGGACGCTGTTATATTTATAGGATTTTGTTTCTACAGATTTGTAACCCAAATTCTTGTCCTGTGAAATATTTTTATATGAGACTGTCACTGTAGCGGAAACTGGTGTCGTAAATATTTCGGTAAGAAAGTTAAGTGACCACCTGCACGTAATGCGTTGTGGGCACCCAGCTGGGCGACAGTCACCTTAAAAAAAGCCATTAGCGTGTGCCTTCCAGAGACACAGGTGGAAAAAAAAGGGAGGCCATTATCCTTGCTATTGACGTTCTTTTGTAGAAAGCATCGGAAAAACGACACGGTCGAACTTGATAACATGTAATTACACTGTGGAGCTCTTAATTTATGATTTACTGAAACGCCTAATGAAATGACGAGAAATATTTTTGTGTCTATACACCTGATTATGACTACTGTCTCTCCAGGTGAGAGATTTTTCTACTAACTTATTAAATGCCTAATGACTACTGAATGATGTTCTTATGCTTTACTTTGTACATAGTTGCTTATTTCATTTGATATCTAGTTTCTAGGTGCACTGCAGCATTGGTTAAAATAAAATTTTATAGATGTACTAATATAAATATTTTCTGTCTACAGGTCGAGTAAATAATAATTTTTTTCAAAAAAATTAGGGAGCACAAAACGACATTTACCTTCACAGGAACTGCATTCATAATTTTCTTTTCAAGTACTTGGTAATTTCTTTTGTAGAATAAATTGTGATGCATCACTCTAGTATTAAGATGTGACATAGGTATTAGACATGGCCATTTTTAGTGTACTATTTTTTCTGCTTGAGCTTTGTTATGTTTAGGTATAAGTTATTTCATTTTCTGTTGTTGGTTGCCAGGCATAGTGCTACTGAATTTCAATTTGTGTTACTCTGCTAAGTCAGATTTATTTTTCTTGTTTGCTGCGCATTGCCTCATATTAGTTGTAATGTTGAATTGCTTGGTAATTTAGATTTACTGTAGCTTGCTTTGCAAATTTCCATTTTTTTCATTGCTGTTTGCGTTAATTGTTTTGTGCTGCTGCATTGCCTCGTCCCTTAGTTTAGCATCTGAGCTCAGTAGATTTAAGTTAGCTTAAGAGGGGTAGACTATATAAGAAACTGACTATGGAGAATAGGTAAAGAATGCGTTGTGAAGTTATATGAAAAAGATTTGGGCCAAAATGAGTATTGTACACTGAGAAATAATTATATTGAAAGAAATATGAATAGAATACAGAAAGCAGGTATAGATAGGACTTTTTGGGAATAATGATGAATGAAGGGAGATCTCCAAGAAGTAAAGGAAGTTTTGTTTGCAAAATACTGCAGTAAAACAAACCCTGTCCTTTCCTTTTGTATTATTCCGCTATATGTGTGTGTACTCTTGTGTATTTGTGTTTTTCCTGTCTTTATGTGTTTAGCTAATACGATTTATGTTGTAGAACTTTTCTAGTACTAAGCTATATTCACTATGAGGAGGAATACTGTTATCCTCAAATATAAATTGCATTAATAATATGTTATTTTCTTTGTAAAGTTGTTTACAATTCTGTTCTATTTCAATGTTCATGTGTGAAATTAATGTTTCGAAAACTATTCTCATTATTTTATATATTTACTTATGTCATAATTCCTGTAACTCTGATGGATATGTTATTTCGATTCTTTTGTAAAGCCTGTACTACAATTGTTATCTGTATTGTTATGTTCTTTAATGATGTACTTTGTACCTTTGTAATTGTATTCTTATGTTATAAAATTGTAATTGACACTAATTCATCAAATTAAGCAACTTGTAAGTTACATTTCACTGCACACCTTTCTGTTGGTCATAGTATATGGACAATATGTGAGAAGTAGGGACTGATAGTGTTTGCACGTGTGTTAATAATTCAGCAAGGGACTGGATAACAGCATTGCTGGTTCTATGGACATTTCAAACAAATTTTTTGTGAGTGGACAAGTGGTGGTTTATGGACTTGCTATATTCTCCGCAAGACTCTTCGATGGTGATTGTGCACCTGCACATTCGCAACAGATGGCTGCTGGCCGTCTCTACAAGGACTACAGTGGGTCTGGGTCTTTGCTGACTCACCAGTACCATTATTTCTACAAGGACTGCAGTGGGTCTGCGCCTCTGGTGGCCCACCAATATCGTAATCTCTACCAGGACTACAGTGGGTCTGCTCTGTGATGACCTACCAATACTCTTCAAAACTTCGATTGACTCTGCTGTGGGTTTGCTCTGTTGTGGCCCATTACTTGTCTGCATGTCAAGAGTCAGCACTGTCTTTCCATTGGAAGGACAACACTACTTCTTCAAGACTGCATGGAAATCTACTACGTCCATGTGCAATTTATTTTACTGCTCAGACTTTGAGAAAAACACTGGAATTTTACTGTGATGAACAATCTGGACTGTCTTTATGGACTGTGAGAAAATTTTAGCTTTTGACCAACATTGTATGAATAAGTGTGTGCATTTGATATCTTTGTTATTGTAATTATAAACAATTTTATCAAATCATTGTTGGCCACTGCCCAAAACAATTTGTAAAATTTTTTGTGGGGAACATGGGGGCTATGTAAGTAGGCTGTTTAGGTTTTCTTATTGGTAACGCCACCTCTGTATGAAAATCACTGGCTGTGCTGTGTGCAGTCTGTGGCTGCTTTGCATTGTTGTAATACTCGCCATTGTAGTGTTAGGCAGCTGGCTGCGAACAGTGCGTATCGTTGCGCACTTGGAGGTGAGCCGCTAGCAGTGGTGGATGTGGGGAGAGAGATGGCGGAGTTTTGTAATTTGTCATGAACTGCTATATATATTATGACTATTAAGGTGAATACATCGTTTGTTCTCTATTAATATCTTTCATTTGCTAACTGTCCCTATCAGTAGTTAGTGCCTTCCGTAGTTTGAATCATTTATTTAGCTGGCAGTAGTGGCACTCGCTGTATTGCAATAGTTCGAGTAATGAAGATTTTTGTGAGGTAAGTGATTTCTGAAAGGTATAGTTTAATGTTAGTCAGGGCCATTCTTTTGTAGGGATTTTTGAAAGTCAGATTGCGTTGCGCTAAAAATATTGTGTGTCAGTTTAAGGACAGTCTTGTATAATTGTTCAAAGGGGACGTTTCAATGCAAGAAGTTTTGTTTGTCCCTTATATGTTGCAAGAAGGCTGCACTGTCCTAACACAGGGAGCTCATGACCTAAATAGATACTTAACATTTGCGGCACGCAACGGACATGTGCCCAACAGTTTGTAATGTGTCTTGATTGAGCAGTGAAACTGCAGCCCTGGTATCGAGCTGGAATGGTATCACTTTGCCGTTAATCTCCAAGTCCACAAAAAGTTTATTGTCCTGCTGACGACAAGAGCGACTGTCTTGTGCAACATGAACTGACACTGATACAAAAGCACTTGCGACTTGACGGGAGTTCCTACGATGTCGACGCACAATATTTGTGGGACGAACATAGTGACTGTTAGAGAGAGTGGCACTGGGCGGAGTGGCATGAACTATATGAATGTCCATGGGCGAAGTGTCGCGAGCCTGAATAGCCTTGGTTCGATTCCGATTACGGCACGAAGCAAAGGGCCTGGAATGGTTTTGAGCTTCCGATCAGAGCTTTTTCTGGTAAACACTTTGAACATGTCGTTTTTTATTACAGTAAAAGCAAATAGCTTGGCGTGACAGACAATTCTCACGCCTATGTCTAGTAGCACACTGTGGGCATGATTTTAGCACTGCATTTGCTTGCCGCCACGGTACACGTGGCTGAGAGCCAGGCGGCTTTGTCGCGGCCGGGCGTGAGGACTGTTTACTGTTCCGTGCAGCTCGCCCGGCGGTCTGGTTAACCTGACACGGGTGGCGAAGGTTCAAATGATGCCTGAGCAAGTCAAGTGTGTCCTGCCGATCCAATATGTCCATCACTTGTTGAAGGGAGGGATTGACTAGTTTCAAAATCTGTTCCCGTATACAAACATCAGAAACATTCTGTGCAGTTGCATCACGCACCATAGTATCTGAATAAGGGAGTCCACATTGACACTCAAAAGCACAATCCCTAGTAAGGCCTTGCAAGGTTGCAACCCACTCCCTATTAGTCTGACCTGCCATACGTTTTGTACGAAAGAAGGTATACCGTTTGGCAACTACATTGACTGATTCTTTGAAATATGCATCTAATGCAGACAAAATTTCGTCGTAGGACAGAGTTGCTACATCGCGTCAGGGAAATAATTTGACTATCACATGGTACGTGGTCACCCCGACGGAAGATAATAAAAAGGCTGCCGCTCGTTACCTTGAATTCCGTAGGCGGCGAGATGGAATCCAAATTGGCGTGACCACTCCGTCCAGCTTTCCAGTGCCGCATCAAAAGGATGACAAGTTGGTGCACTGCATGTTGTGGCTGTGTTAGCGGTGGAGCAGCGGCTGCCACACCGTTTTGCATTGCACGTTGACCCTGGATGAGCTGTCCAAGGCCATCCAGTAAGGCCTGCGTCTGCTGATTCTGTAAGCGATAAAATTCGGACAGTACATCTGGAGATGGTGGCGAAGCCATTACACAAGTAAATCAGGGCAGTATAGTTAAGAACGCGGTGTGGCCTCGTCGGCAAATGTTGTGGATTGGCAAGAGAGCCAACCCGGTTTTGAGAGGAAACCGAAAGGCACGCTTTTTAGCTCACGCAGGCTGGCGTGAGGTCTGGAACAGGACAAGGAAATTAGACTAGCAAGAAAGGTACGTAGCTGTGGAATACTTAACTTTAATCCATAAATGGTGAATATCGCTCTTGACAGTACATGTTTTACAGCATCAATAGTAACTGGTAATGGCGCCTTGCTAGGTCGTAGCAAATGAGGTAGCTGATGGCTATGCTAACTATCGTCTCGGCAAATGAGAGCGTATTTTGTCAGTGAACCATCGCTAGCAAAGTCGGCTGTAGAACTGGGGCGAGTGCTAGGAAGTCTCTCTAGACCTGCCGTGTTGCGGCGCTCGGTCTGCAATCACTGATAGTTGCGACACGCGGGTCCGGCGTATACTGACGGACCGCGGCCGATTTAAAGGCTACCACCTAGCAAGTGTGGTGTCCGGCGGTGACACCACACAAAGCTTGTCCATCGCTATGATAAGTAACTCAATGTGTTTGGTGACTATGTAGAAAAGTAGTATGCCAGTCGCTCTTTCAGATGTATGTAATAAAATTATTTCTTGTACTTAGGTTTTCCTAATGCCAAAACGTTCCCTTCTTTCTGAATAGTCCTCGTAGCATGAAACCTCTGCATTCCTTCAATATCCTCCTTTAGTCCATCCTGGTGGGGGTCCTAAACATTCGAGCAGTACTTAGCAATGGCTCTCAATAGTCTTCTGCATGCGGCCTCCCCAAAAATTTTACCTGCAATCCGGACTATAGTTTCCTAAAGTTTTCACAATTAACCGAAGTCGACGATTCACCTGCCCAGCTACCGTTCTGCACGCACCCGTGGCTGAGTGTCCAGTGTGCAGTATGTCTTGCAAGGGATTCAGGTTCGGTTCCTGGCTGGCTTGGGAATTTCTCCACTCGAGACTCATTGTTGCGTTGTCTTCACCTTCATCAGCATGCAGATCACCCAATTGGCTTCATCTAAAAGGCCTGAGCCACAGGCGCATTTCATTTCAATACCGTTCTTATGTGGGCCTTCCGTTTCATATCGATTTGTACCTTTACTCCTAGATATGTAGTCTACATGACTAAGACAAGCAGTGCACTGCTAATAATGTATTCCAAAATTACAGGTCTGTAACAATACCAGAGAATTAATGTTGCCACTCACCATATAGCAGAGATGCTCAGTCGTGATAGCTCAACAAAAAGATTCACACAATTATAGCTTACAGCCAGCTTTGTCAGCAGTAGACACACACACAGACACACACACACACACACACACACACACACACACACACACTCACACACACACACACACACACAGACAAAAGCAACCCGCACACACGTCCGCAGAGAGCTGAAACCACACTGCGAGCAGCAGCACCAGTGCATGATGGGAGTGGCGACTGGGTGGGGGTAAGGAAGAGGCTGGGGCAGGGAGGTGGATGGATAGTATGGTGGGAGTGGCGGACAGTAAAGTGCTCCAGTTTAGACGGAGGGCAGGAGAGAAAGTGCGGAAGGGGGAGGGGGTACATAGCGGAAAGGAGAGAAACAATAATAAATTAAATGACTGCATGTGGTGGTGAAATGATGGCTGTGTTGTGCTGGAATGGGAACAGGGAGGGGCTGGATGGGTGAGGACAGTGACTAACGAAGGTTGAGGCCAGGAGGGTTACGGGAACGTAGGATGTATTGCAGGGAAAGTTACCACCTGCGCAGCTCAGAAAAGCTTGTGTTGGTGGGAAGGATCCATATGGCACAAGCTGTGAAGGAGTCATTGAGATGAGGGGTATCATGTTTGACAGCGTGTTCAGCTACAGGGTGGTCCACTTGTTTCTTGGCCACAGTTTGTCAGTGGCCGTTCATGCAGACAGACGGCTTGTCGGTTGTCATGCTTACGTAGAATGCAGCACAGTGGTTGCAGCTTAGCTTGTAAAACACATGACTGGTTTCACAGGTAGTCTTGCCTTTGATGGGATAGTTGATAGATGACCGGACTGGAGTAGGTGGTGGTAGGAAGATGTATAGGACAGGTCTTGCATCATTACAGATCTGTTTTCCTGCTCACACTTATTAACTTACATTTCCCTACATTTAGAGCAAACACACCTTCTGTCCAAGTCATGTTGTGTCTCCTTACAGTGGAACAAAGACAACGGATCACTGTGCAGTTTAGATCATCAGCAAACATTCGACGATTGCTACTCACCCTATTCGTCAGATCGTGCTATAAAACTCTCATGGTGTACATCTGGTGTCTCTGATGAACATCCGCCGTCGAGGACAACGTGTTTGGTACCATTATTCAATAAGCCATCGAGCCACTCACATATCAGAAAACCTATTCCGAATGAAAGCGCCTTCGTTAACAGTCTCATTGCTGGGAAAACAGCCACCGCCGTAATGAACTGCTGTAGGGGCGAAAGTGGGTAACGATCGCCCGTCGCAGAGTGTCACTGTTAACAGCGGTGGGCTAACTCAGTGCAAAAAATTGCCAATCACTGAATAACGGACAAGAAGAACTGTCGAACAACCTTATCGTGTAGAAGTACGCCAACGCTATGGGGTACAAGATCCGTTGCCCACAGGTGCACCTCCGCTCTGCGCAAGTCACGGTGCACGGCGATTACTGTTACTGCAGCAATATCTCCACAGCACCCTCCAAATATTACGTGGGGTTATAGGTTGCGGTACACGTTGATACAGGCCGATCACGAACGGTCGTGTGGAGTGCCAAATTTATGGGAATCTCTAGCTGACACTGTCAGGACGCAGTCGGTGGGACAGAATTAGCTGCTGAAGTAGCACCTTTCCTACGAGGCTAAAGGAAGGAGGGAAAACTGTGGTTTGACGTCTCATAGAGAACGGAATTGAAAATATGATTTGGAATGCATCAGTCATCTTCAGTTTCAGATCGCTGATCAAACACTCTTTACGTATGGTCCTATTGTTTGTCTCTGGATCGTTTATTGGATGAAAAATTTGGAAATTCCGAAAATATTTGTAGCGCTGTAAACATCACTTTAGAAAGCCCTGCTCTTGAGTAGTGTTGGCAGCAAGAATGCCAGGAGAAACATAGTGAGATATTTGGATCAAATCCTCCATGCCAACGAGCATGAGAACACAAAACATGGGAAACGAAACTCTCACTTTTAGCACATGGTGTCTGAAAACCATGGGTAAGGCAGGCAGGTTCGTGCAGTACTTCCCGATTTCCGAAATGCATTTGACTAGGTATCACACCTACGCTTCTTATCAAAACTACGATGGGATAGGGTATCAGACGAAATTTGTAACTGGATTCAGGATTTCTTGGTAGACAGAACGCAGTAAGTCATCTTGGATGAAGAGTGATCGGAAGACGTAGAAGTAACTTCGTGTGTTCTCCCGGTAGAATTGTTGAGTCTAGTGATGTTCATGTTGTACATTAATGACCTTGCGGATAACGTAATACTTTTTATAAATCATGTACTTATCTACAGTGAAGTACAATTTGAACGAAGCTGCAAAAGTATTGAGTGGGATCTTGATAAAACTGAAAGATTGACGATTTACTTTAAATGCTTAGAAATGTAACACTGTTCACTTTTCAAAACGACGAATCCTAGTATTCTTTTAACAGAATAACTGTGAGTCACAGTTGTAATCGCTAAACTCATAGAAATACCAGGGTGCAACAATTGGTGGGGACATTAAACAGAATGACCATATAGGGTCAGTCATGGATATAGCAGGTGGCAGACTTCCGTATATCGGTGGAATACTGTGGAAGTTAAATCAATATACAAAGGAGATTGCTTACAAATCTCTCATGCGATCCATCCTAGAATGTTATTCAAGTGTGTGGGCCCAGAAAATGACAGAAGATTTTGAACACACGAGTACGAGTATATGGAGAACGGCACCGCGATTGGTCATACATTTGTTTGACCCGCGGCAGAGTATAACAGAGGTGTTAAAGAAGTGAATTGGCTGTCTTTTCAAGATATACGGAAACTGTCTGGAGAATAATTACAAAGTTTTAAGAACCGGATTTAAATTATGACTCTAGGAATATACTAAAGTGCGCGTCATTTATGTTGGCGGCCGAGTTTAGGTTCTTTCTGCGCATCTGACGTCACAAAACACAGTCAGCCAATGAACAGAGAACGACGTTGCCAGATCTCGACTGCAGTGCAGAGCATGGATGAGTGTCTTCAGTTTTAGAAATGTTCAGTCATAAATAAAGTAATAGAACAAAAGCAATGTCTTGGTAGCAGACTTCCTTTTATGGAAAGTTTGGAAAAAGCATTCTTTATACCAATTGCTTCATATTCTATTAATTGATTAAACCAAACAAGCAATAAGACTCCTAATTCAGGCGATAGCAAGGAAAAGTGTATCAATCTCACGAACCGCTTTTTTGCAATAAAGAACAGTGGTAATTGTTTATTTCCTATTGTACTTCGACAAAGCGTGAGTAATTCATAGCCATACCAACAGTGTTTCTCAGTATTTTGCGTAAAGTGTTACAGTCTTCATGACATTCTGTAGCCACACCTGCTGTGTTAGCGGAACGGTTAAGGTGTTTGCCGTCTACGCGAAAAGTTATGAGTTCAAACCTTGTGCGGTGCTTAACATTTTCATTATTTAAAAAAAATTTAAAAAGAATATCGAAGTGCCTTACTTCACGAATTATATTCGTTTCAATGCAATTTTTTGAAATTTCTAGGGCTTTGTCTCTTCATCAACCCTTTCGCTGCTGCAACTGTGGAACAAAAACAAGAAAGAGAACATGGTACCATTGTGTATGTGCCATACATTTCATTGATTGAAGTGCTTTAAAATAAAGCGAAACGTGCTCTGTGTAAATAAAACTTTTGTTACAGTCGCGAAAGATGGAATATTTGTCAATATTACATACGACACCTATGTGGTACTTAAATTAAATGAGATATTCTTATACAGTAAATTTTATATGAAATTTAGGTATCTTGTCCACATTTCATTCTCAACATTGTGGCAACTAAAATCGACCATTTGGAAAGTATACTCTATGGACTTTTACCTTTGCAAACTCTTCAAAATTTCGTGCAATGGTTTACTATATTTAATGCTGCATAATAACTGCGTTGAACATCGAAACAAAATTAAGTCATTTAATGGGGGGAAGGTATCAGTCAAGAAGATGTGTAAAAATCTAATTCTAGGGCCAAATAGTTTTTGTGGAATTGAATGATAAGAGTGTCAAAGCAGTCGGAACACCATGTGTCTGCACAGGCGAGCAGTGCAGTGACAAAACCGCGCACAGCGCGGAATGCGGGGAGCACGTCTTTGTAGCAGCGAAAGGGTTAATGCGGCCGTGGTGGCTTTACTTGTTGAACTGCGCGCTCCCCCCTCAACGTAAGCTTGCGAACTAGGCTATACTATGGTGCTGCTTCTCTTGCCGTGTGCGTCGTGTGCAACTGGCAATGCAGCAATCTCCCGCTTCTGGGCGGGCATGCGCGAGCCGCCAAGATAAAAGAATTGGACTATACATGCCGCTCCCATAGAGATCATGAGGATAGGATCATGTTAGTTATAGCAAGCACAGAGGCATTTAAGTAATTGTCCTCCCAGCGCTCTGCGTGTGAATGGACGGGGAAAATTCTGTAATAACTGCCTTCTGCTGTGTATAGATGACAAAGGTCAAGCGATGCCTTCTAACATCGTGTCTCACATCCTTTTGGATGGCGTAGTGCAGCCAACTCTACGTGGCATGGACTCACCAAGTCGCCAAAAGTCCCCAGCAAAAATATTGCGCCATGCTGCCTCTACAGCCGTCCGTATCTGCGGAAGTATTGCCAAGTTATAGCCAAGCGTGAACGTGCATCGTTTTCCTTTCAATTCCTGCTCCAAGCAGGTTACCACGGTGCTAGCTTTTCAAATGGTTCAAATGGCTCTGACCACTAAGCGACTTAACTTCTGAGGTCATCAGCCACCTAGAACTTAGAACTAATTAAACCTAACTAACCTAAGGACACCACACACATCCATGCCCGAGGGAGGATTCGAACCTGCGACCGTAGCGGTCGCTCGGCTCCAGACTGTAGCGCCTAGATCCGCACGGGCACTCCGGCCGGCGACTCATCTGATTAGACCACGATTTTCCAGCCATCTCGGGCCCAAGTGAATGGTCACGTGCCCAGGAGAAGCGCTGCAGCCGATGTCGTACTTTTAGCAAGGGCACTCTTTTCGGTTGTTTGCTGCTATACGCCATTAACGCCAAACTTTGCCACACTGCCGTAACGTATACGTTCGTCGTAGGTTCCAGACTGATTTCTGCAATTACTTCGCGCAGTGTTGCTTGCCTGTTACCGTTGACAACTTTGCGCAATCGCCGCTGTTCTCGGTCGGTAAGTGAACGGCCGTCCGCCGCTGCGTTGTCCATGGTCAGACGCCATGTCTGGAGTTTGATGTCCTCGTCACACTCAAGACACTGTGGGTCTCGGAATGTTGGATTCCCTAACAATTTCCGATGTGAAATAGCCCACTCGTTTAATTCCAACTAACATTCCGCATTTAAAGTCTGTTAATTCCCGTCCTGCATCCATAATCGTGTAGGAAACCTTTCCACATGAATCACCTCATTACATATTGCAGCTCCTTTTATACACTGTGTACGCAATGCTACCGCCATCTGCATATGCGCATATCCTGTATCCCATGTCTTTCGTGATGTCATTGTAGATGTAGACTGTCCGAATGCTACTGATCAAGTACCGAGCGAGATGGCACAGCGGTTAACACACTGGAGTCGCATACGGGACGACGATGGTTCAAACCCCGCAACCGGCCATCCTGATTTAGGTTTTCTGTGGTTTCCGTGAAACGCTTCAGGCAAATGCCGGGAGGATTCCTTTGAAAGGGCATGGTCGACCTCCTTCCCCATCCTTCCCCAGTCCGTGCTGTGCAGTTCTAGGCGTTTCAGTCCGGAGCCGTGCTGCTGCTATGGTCGCAGGTCCGAATCCTGCCTCGAGCATGGATGTGTGTGATATGCTTGGGTTAGTTGGGTTATGAGTGTGTGGGTTTTATTTTGTCAAGTTGCACAATGGATTGATCCAACAAGTACCCTTTGGCTCCTGCAAGAAACAATTTCCACCTCACACTACTACAGAAGTCAGACAGATGCTCTTAATGTACCAACAATAACTGCTTGAAAAACATTCAGCAGCAAATATCTTCTGCAGTCATCCACTTTAAGGAAAAGACACAAAAATATTCTATATTCTTATATAACTAGTGGAATACTTGGGTACTGGATTATTGCTAGTTAGTGTAAGAAAAACATTAAGCAAACAGAAAATATTATTTATTGCAAAAAATTCTGAGAAATCAAGTGAAACTCTTTCTTATAAATTAATAAATTTCCGGGTTCTTTTTGGAACAGTAGATTGCCTCTTATGGGTAGAAATGCTATTATTTTACAAAGTATGGGAAGGTTCTTTTCTCCCTTTTCTTTAAGAATGTTATTTACTCAGCAGAATGGCTGAGAGCCACGCCTGCACAACTTGAATAAATTTTCTAGGTACAGTCAAGACTGTCATATGAGAAATGTAATGGACTGTACTGTTATTAAGGAGAGATGGGTCTCGCTTACGCTGTAGCGCACAATACCGTGAGCTGCGACAACTGCTGCCTGCATTGCTTGCTGCTGACAAATAACACAACTATCTCTTTCTATCTGGATTGACCTTCGCCAATCAAACTCTCCCTACACCTTGATGAAGTCAACAACTCCTATCTGCCCCTAGTCTAACTATTGGCGTGGTACACTGGTCAGATAACCAGTCCACCGCAATGCCACTCAATATTCGCTCGCAGGCATTTAACTAGTATTCTGTCCGTGTTCACACCGCACAATTAATGTCGCGGCCAACACAGTGAACAAACGCTTAATCGCAAGGGACTCAATATAGAGTATCACTCTCATTCACTAATGACAGAGATGCTCTCCCAGTGAAGTACTGAGGAGAGACTTTGTTCCTCGCTCTTTGTGTACACGTACGAGTGCACTTGCTCTCGTTATGTCTTCCCGCTCCAAGAGCGATGTAAGTAGGCTGTTTAGGTTTTTTTATTGGTAACGCCACCTCTGTATGAAAATCACTGGCTGTGCTGTGTGCAGTTTGTGGCTGCTTTGCATTGTTGTAATACTCGCCATAGTAGTGTTAGGCAACTGGCTGTGAACAGCGCGTAGCATTGCGCAGTTGGAGGTGAGCCGCCAGCAGTGGTGGATGTGGGGAGAGAGATGGCGGAGTTTTGAAATTTGTCATGAACTGCTATATTTATATATGATGATATCAAGGTAAATACATTGTTTGTTCTCTATTAATATATTTCATTTGCTAACTATCCCTATCAGTAGTTAGTGCCTTCCATAGTTTGAATCTTTTATTTAGCTGGCAGTAGTGGCTCTCGCTGTATTGCAGTAGCTTGAACAGCGAAGATTTTTGTGAGGTAAGTGATTTGTGAAAGGTATAGTTTAATGTTAGTCAGGGCCATTCTTTTGTAGGGAATTTTGAAAGTCAGATTGCGTTGCGCTAAAAATATTGTGTGTCAGTTCAAGCACAGTCGTGTATAATTGTTGAAAGGGGACGTTTCATATGGCGACCCTGCCAGGATACCTCACTGGAATCTTCTGATTTTTTCTTGTAGTTTGTGTATTTAGTGTAGCTTTTATTTATTGCTAGCACGTAATTGTAGAGAGAATCTCCTTTGTAGTTGTAGCCTTTCATTGTTGTACAGTAAAACAGTTGTGGCATGCATATAGATTTGCACCAAGTATTTCGCAGCTACGCTTGCAATTAACTAGATATTATTTTCAGTGCTATGTTAATGTGTTCTCCTATTTTTGCACTTCAAATTGAGCTTTTCTGTGTTATCGTGTGAAATATTGTGACAATTATGGCGTGTGAAAAACGTAACACTAGGCTCCAAACTAAACTGAGAAATAATAGTGACGACGAGCGTAGATTATCAGCGCCGCCGAGTAATGAATTTACTAATGTTCAAAGTAGTAATTTGGTAACTGTGCACAGGGAAATGGAGCGGGCGTCAAACAATGGCGTGGACAGTGAAACAATTAGTGAAGAGGGAAGCATTATCGATCGATCGGTCGGCAATAGTCAGCCTCAGGAAGCCGAAATGACATGACACGATCTCGCAAATACTGTAGATTCAGGTTTTGGATCCTCACCGTTTTCTCAAATAAGTCAAGACACATTTTCTGCTGGTCAAAATGTGAATGTTTCCGGTGCAAATTCACTGCCAAAAAGCACTGAGGAACATGTTTCAGACACCAATGCATTGTTATTACAATTAATACAACAAATGGGACAAACACAGCAAAAGCTTCAAAAGTTAGACACAATGGAACAAAATCTTAAAAAGTTAGACTCATTGGAACAAACTCTTGAACAAACACGTGAAGATTTAACTACTGAGTTACATAACATTGAATCGAAATGTCAAAAAGTCTGTAATGACGTAAAAACACAAATTTGTGAGCATTTTCAACCTATTTTTTCGCGGCATGAAAATGCATTACAGAATCACGAAGCAGCCATAAAAAAACTGCAAACTATTGTTCATGAAAATCATGAGACCTTGCAAGCAAAATTTGACTCAGTTGCATCTATCGATTCGGTTACGCAACTTGCAAAAACTCAGGAAAACTTAAAGGACACAGTAGATACTCTGAAACTTGGTTCAGAAAAACACACTGAGGAAATAAGTACACTATCGGAGAAAGTAGCCGAACTTTCGGATCAGTTCACTAATTTATCTACAAAGGTAGATGATGATCTGAATGACACAACACCTGTAGCCTTCACGGACACTGAAGAGTATGAACAAATTATAAAATTCAAACAAAATCAAAATCAAAATCAAATCAATACACAGTACAAAAGAGAAATCCGGGAAGTGCAAGATCAGTTGGCACAAGTAGTACAAGAATTACGTGTTTCAGAGGACACTCGCGCCCCAATACGGGAAGAGGGACATAGAAATACGGAACAGACACAAAATAACAACACAGGGCACTTCGGAAATTGTGAAGGAAGTTGGCAAGGTACGCCGAATTTTGAGATGGAACCGCCGAAACGACGTAACAATGACCGACATGCGACTTGCCGACATGATGATTTCGACTATAAGCTGTTCATTACTACACGTAAATTCAAAACATTTCAGAATTCCAGCAACGACATTCATCCACAAGCGTGGCTTCATCAATTCTCTCATTGTTTTCCTCCCAACTGGTCATTGGAGCACAGGTTAGAATTTATGTGTGGCTACGTAGAGAATGAACCAGCTGTAAGAATGCGATCGGTCATTCACGATTGCCACAGTGAAGGAGAATTTTACCATGCCTTCCTCTCAGCATATTGGTCTCAAGCCACACAAGACCGAGTACAACATATCATCATAATGATGAAACATTTCGAACAATCTGAATTTTCCAGTCTTGTGAAATATTTTGAAGACATGTTGCACAAGAATCAGTACCTGTCAAACCCTTACAGCACTTCAGAACTCATCCGCATTTGCTTAATCAAATTGCCTGAACATTTACGACATATTATTTTGGCAGGACGTTGCAAAGACGACACTGAAGCTTTTCAGGGACTGTTACAAGAATTGGAAGTTGACACTGACAATTGCGGAACGCGAAAACAGTAGCACAACAATTACAGGTCCCATCCGTCACAATTCCGCGAGGAAAGAAACAATAATTGGACACGACAAGGCTATTCTTACAACGTAAATCGTGACCAAAACAGACACTACCCATATGACAACCACTGGCAGAGTAATAGTTACAGAGAAAGGTCGCATTTCCGTAGTAATGAATATGACAGAGACATTCATAGAAACAGACAATATGGCAACCAGAACTATTATTATCATGGGAGACAGAATAACTTCAGACGCAACGGTCCACCGTGCAGTGATAATTCAGGGAGAAATTCTCCATCACTTAACCGACAAGAAAGAAACTACAGGAACTACCGACATGACGACAAACGATATAATCATAACGAGAGACCTGAATTTCATCAGAAGTGGCGGGATTCAAACTGGGCTGGGCCCTCTCGACAAGGTGAATTTGTAGAAGTTAGGTCTCCTAATCCCAATAATGACGCACGCCAACAAAGAGATAGCAGACAATGACTCCCACCGCAGGCAGCCACGAGCGCCGGCTGCCTCAGAGGAAAATAACATAAACACTAACCTTGAGAAAAATTTGAGCATTCTTTACCGATGTACCATATACCACATGATAATTCTGTTGAAGCTGAAACTCTGTGCACTAGAAAGAGTAAAAGATTGCACCACATTTCACATGTAAAACCATTTATTGAGAGATAATCTGTTTTTTTAACTTAGTCTTTGCTATAAAATTTTTCACTTTACATTACTAGTATGCTTTGTCAGACTTAGAATCTGTTAACATGCAACAATGTTTGAAGTTAAATATCCAGTCAAGAACCAAGAGAACTTAATTAAACAGAAATTGTGAATGCATTGTTATAGTGAACAGAGGACATGGTGTTATTGTGTGTGTGCATTCTTGCTAGTTAATTGCACGATTACGTAACAACTATAAGGCTCACATACTTAGAGCATATACCAGTACTGCTGACAAGATTTTAGTGCAACATTTTGGTTTAGTTGAAAAGACATTCTTTATTTGAAGTACTTTCTGTGAGATTAAAGATGACTTACTATTTGGTTTCTTTGACAGCTACACGATTATATCACGACGCTACTAATGTGTGACACAATTTACATTGTTGCTTTTGCAGTGTATCTGTTTTATATCTGCACAGTTTTTATGTATTATTCTGGAAAGTAAAACACGTTTTAGTAGTAACTTTTGTGGTATAGCTACAATGAGACAGCCTTTTCCGTAGCACAACAAAACGTTACAGTACAGTACTTTCCTCATCACGACAATAAGGATAATAACTATGATATCTATACCCAAAGCATTTTACTTTTGTTTATGATGAGGTAAGTACATTGACTTCAGCAGAACTTTGCTTACAGAGGACGATAACTATGATGTTTCCACAGAGATTATCTTACAGCAAGCCTCACATTTAGTGCTACAGGACACACATTCGGTGATTAATTTTGTACTTAAAACATTTATTTTTAAAGATTTTCGAATTACAAAGAAAGTTTTCGGTGATACATTTCATTCCATTGCTGTAATCTGTAACACCTGAGGGTATAATTACATTAATCCTCAGGGGGGTACACACTTACTTTGTGTACCATGTGTGTGGCAACCACAAGGAACCCTAGCTAATATGGTATTTGCTTATACAACTTTACACATCGGTACCATATTTCTCTAACACACAAATTACACAGCTATCTGATCATTTAACTGAGAGATAAACATCTTTTTACTACATCAGTGACACATGTTTACGCAATACACAGTTGGGTAACTTCACACTTATGAAACTGTATTTTGTCTGTACTGTGTGAACTCTTCATATTTTTTCGGAACCATTGTGATACTAGGAGAGCTTTGAATGATGTATTTGGTATGGATTCATGATTTTTAAAGTACGTTTGAGGCAGATGACACTTTTGACACGAGCAGAGAATTTTTTTAATTATTGGAGGAAGCTACGACGATTTTGAGATTTGACTGAGGTGTTATGATGTTATTTTTACGTCGACGATGTGTATTATGCTGCTGAGGTATGTTTATGATTAATAGGCTGAGGCTATATGAGTTATTTGATTATGCTTCATATTTATAATGACGAAATATTGACGAGTGTCGATGGATACGTATATGTGTAATAAGGTAAGGAGTAATGAATAGTGGGTAGGGCTTCTTGACTTGTGAAACAGGATGTTGGAAACCAAGAATCGTACTTTAAGAGTTATGAAATGTGTGTAAATGCGTGAATGTATCACAATGCCGGCGAAAATTTATTTGGACACTTATACTTATAGGATTTTGTTTCTACAGATTTACAACGCTAATTCTTGACCTGTGAAATATTTTTATGTGAGACTGTCACTGTAGCAGAAACTGCTGTCGTAAATATTACCGTAAGAAAGTTAAGTGACCACCTGCATGTAATGCGTCGCGGGCACCCACCTGGGCGACAGCCGCCCGAAAAAAAGCCATTAGCCTTTCAGCGGCACAGGTAGAAAAAAAAAAAAAGGGGAGGCCATTGTCCGTGCTACTGACATTTCCTTGTTGAAAGCATACTGTGGAGCTCGTAATTTATGATATTTACTGAAATGCCTAATAAAATGACAAGAAATATTTTTACATCTGCACACCTGATTATGACAAGCGTCTTTCTAAGAGAGTTGAGAGAATTTCTACTAACTTATGAAATGTCACATGACTATTGAATGATATTTTTATGCTTTGGTTTGTGTAATTGCTTATTTCATTTGATACCTGTTTTCCAGCTGTGTTACAGCATTAGTTTTATAAAATAAACTTAGATGCTTTTGCTAATGTGAACACTTTCTGTCAACAGATCTATTAAATGATAATTTTGTAATCCACATTCTTTAAAAAAAGGAGCACTTGGAAAGGAAAGAACAATAAGAAGGGACTAGTAACAGTAACTGGACACATAATTTTCTTTTCAAGTTCATGGTAATATTTTTTTTTACAATAAGTTGCTGTGGTGCACCACTTTAATTACATAGACATTAAGATGTGATTATACATTTCCCTTATCTGCATTGTTATCTTTAGTGTAATATTTTTTCTGCTTGAGCTATGTCATGTTTAGGTATAAGTTACTGCTGTTTGCCAGGCATAGTGTTACTGAATTTGACTTTGTGTTACTCTTCTAAGCCAGTTTACTACTGAGTTATTTTTATTGTTTGCTGCTCATTGCGTTATATTAGTTGTAATATTGCTGCTTGCTTGGCCAATGTGAATATTTTGTCATTGCTGTTGGTGTTAATTGTTTTGTGCTGCTGCATTGCCTCGTCCCTTAGTTTATGCATCTGAGCTCAGTAGAATTAAGTTAGCTTAAGATGGGGTAAGCTGGATAAGAGAACGAGTTGTGATGAATTGGAAAAAATGTATTGAGAAGCTATGAGAAAATGGTTTGGCCAAAAAAGTATTTTGAAAGAGGATATGAACAAAAAAGTAGGGTTTAGGGACTACAGGTTTAGGTAGGATTTTCTTGGAAATAAATCATGAGGTAAGATAATGGAAAATAAATAATGAGGTAAGAAATATGTGAACATATGAATACAGAAAGCATGCTTGGATTGGATTTTTTTGGTGGAAACAAATGTTGAAATAAGACGAAAGATCTATGGAATGAAGTTTTGGGTTGGACTGCAGTACCAAATGTTACACTGAAAACGAACCCTGTCTTTCCTTTTGTATTATTCCGCTATGTGTTTATGTACCCTTGTGTATTTGTCTTTTTCCTGTCTTTATGTGTTTAGCTTAGAAGATTTATGTTGTAGAATTTTTCAAATACTATGTTATTTTGTTTGCAAAGATGTTTAGGCATTATTTATTCAGTTCTGTTTTAATGCTCATGTGTGAAATTAATGTTTCGTAAACTATTCTCGTTATTTTATATTTTTACTTATGTCATAATTCCTGTAACACTTATGTATCTGTTTATTTCTAGTCTTTTGTAAAGCCAGTGTTACTACAAATGTTATCTGTACTGTTATGTTCTTTAATGATGTATTTTGTGCCTTTGTAATTGTATTCTTATGTTATAAAATTCTAATTGTCACCAGTTCATGATATTATTAACTTGTAAGTTACATTTCACTGCACACGTTTCTGTTGGTCATAGTATATGGACAATATGTGAGAAGTAGGGACTGTTAGTGTTTGCACGTGTGTTAATAATTCAGCAAGGGACTGGATAACAGCATTGTTGGTTCTAAGGACAATTTCAAAAACTTTATGAGTGCACAAGTGGTGGTTTATGGACTTGCTATATTATCCGCAAGACTCTTCAATGGTGATTGTGCACCTGCACAGTCACAACAGATGGCTGCTGGCTATTTCTACAATGACTACAGTGGGTCTACACCTTTGCTGACTCACCAATACCATTATTTCTACAAAGACTACAGTGGGTCTGCACCTCTGGTGGCCCACCAATACCACAATCTCTACAAGGACTGCACTGGATCTGCACCTTTGATGACTCACCAATACCATACTCTCTACCAGGACTACAGTGGGTCTGCTCTGTGATGACCTACCTACCAATATTCTTCAAAACGTCGAATGACTCTGCTGTGGGTTTGCTCTGTTGTAGCCCATTACCTGTGTGCATGTCGAGAGTCAGCGCTGTCTTTCCGTTGGAAGGACAACACTACTTCTTCAAGACTGCATGGAAATCCACTACTTCTGTGTGCATTTTCTTTTACTGCTCAAACTTTGAGAAAAACTCTGCATTTTTACTGTGATGAACAATCTGGACTGTCTTTATGGACTGTGAGAAATTTTTAGCTTTTGACCAACATTGTATCAATAAGTGTGTGCATTTGATTTCTTTGTTATTGTAATTATGAAAATTTTTTTTCAAATCTGTATTGGCCACTGCCCAATCCAATTTGTAAAATTTTTGTGGGGAGCATGGGGGCTATGTAAGTAGGCTGTTTAGGTTTTTTTATTGGTAACGCCACCTGTGTATGAAAATCACTGGCTGTGCTGTGTGCAGTCTGTGGCTGCTTTGCATTGTTGTAATACTCGCCATTGTAGTGTTAGGCAGCTGGCTGTGAACAGCGCGTAGCGTTGCGCAGTTGGAGGTGAGCCGCCAGCAGTGGTGGATGTGGGGAGAGAGATGGCGGAGTTTTGAAATTTGTCATGAACTGCTATATTTATATATGATGATATCAAGGTAAATACATTGTTTGTTCTCTATTAATATCTTTCATTTGCTAACTATCCCTATCAGTAGTTAGTGCCTTCCATAGTTTGAATATTTTATTTAGCTGGCAGTAGTGGCTCTCGCTGTATTGCAGTAGCTTGAGCAGCGAAGATTTTTGTGAGGTAAGTGATTTGTGAAAGGTATAGTTTAATGTTAGTCAGGGCCATTCTTTTGTAGGGAATTTTGAAAGTCAGATTGCGTCACGCTAAAAATATTGTGTGTCAGTTCAAGCACAGTCGTGTATAATTGTTGAAAGGGGACGTTTCAGCGACAATGGAACGGCCCCTTTTTCTGGAAAAGTTGTAAGGGTATATCATTCACTCCTCTGGCTCTTTGCGTCAGAAATATTCCAGCAGTCAGCGTCGCTCTTTTGAATGGGAGAATGACGTTTCGTTTAAGCCGACCAGTGCGGAAATATGTTGCATCTCCATTAGGCATATACTGTCCTCCTGTGAGAACTCCGTAACTAGGCAGTCGGTCCTTCAAAAAATGCGTCTTCTGGGCACTCCCACAAAATGTAGTGTAATTTGCTTTTAACTAGAACCTGGGGGTCGTTATCCCTTCACTCTGGCAAAAGCTATCCTCTCTCTGGGCAGTCGCTCCAGCTGAAGTAGGCGTGTGTTGACTCAGCCCTCTGAAGGGATGGGCCTCCCAACGGGCTGGTTGCCTCTTTAGAATGAAAATTCCTGTGGCCATCATGTTGTGTATGCCAGCCTTGACTTCTTCAACCTCGGTGCGCACTTGCGATTTACTTATTAGATTTGCATATCACTTACATAAATTCCTACAAAATTGACTCTACCTTATCGAGTTTGGGTTCAAATGAAGCGTCTTGATGTGCAGAATACGATTGTGAGGACGTAATATGTAAGTAATGAAGGTCAGGAGATCACGCCACCTTACAAGGTTTAAGTAGCTCTAAGTCTAGGGGACTGATGACCTTAGATGTTAAGTCCCATAGTGCTTAGAGCCAATTGAACCATTTGAACCCGCATCCGATGGGATCGATGATCTAGCTGTTTGTTGTCCCCCCCCCCCCCCTCAAAAAAAAAGTATCAACCAACAAACCAACTGACCAAGTAGTGATTCGATTAGTGTCTGAGACTGTGTCCTGTGTCAGGTGTTATACGACAGTGTAGTGAAATATTACGCAAAACAGACAACCAGGGCAGTGGGTGACTAGCACAATGTATCCCTGGTCTTTCGACACAGTCTGTGAGCAACACTGTAGTCTACTGGTGTCCACACTGTGCGAAATGCTCCTCGGACGCGCAGATAAGGACAGACACACACACACACACACACACACACACTCGCGCCTGCGCCCATTGCCTCCATCCACGAAGCGTCGCATGAGGACTAGTGGAGCGGCAGTGCGCGACCGTTTATCTGCTGTGGCTGAGGCAGGCTATCGCTCACTGCTCACTGCTCACTGCCGGGCGCCAGCTGCGCTCCGCGCGGCCCGAAATAGCCTTCCAGGCGACCTCCGCCGGCGAACCTCGCAGATAGCCAGGAGGACGTCGTAAATAACGATACCGCGGCTCCTTAATGAAAGCGCGAGGACAGGGCGCGCTTTGTGCAGCCGGGGCACATGCCGACCCCGGGAGCGCATTCCGGCCGCCGCCGTCATTCTGTAGACGCCGTCGCGCCTCTCCACTATTTTTATGTCTCTCCGCTGTGGCACAATAATTTTATCTCGTATTCGGTATCGTAATAGCATTTAACCTCGATTTCTGTCTCTGCAGTTTGCCACAGACCTGAACGCAACCTTACCCGTAGACTGTAGCTGACGCCATCGTCGACTTACTCTAGTAAACTCGGGGAAAATGGACTTCACAGTGGATTACAAGGGAAAACTAAAATCCTGAACGAAATCAGGGATTTTAAAAATTAATAGTTCTTTGGTGGCTTTAACCCTTTCTGTGGTGTCACCGCCAGACACCACACTTGCTAGGTGGTAGCTTTAAATCGGCCGCGGTCCATTACTACATGTCGGACCCGCGTGTCGCCACTGTCAGTGATCGCAGACCGAGCGCCACCACACGGCAGGTCTCGAGAGACGGACTAGCACTCCCCCCAGTTGTACGGACGACGTAGCTAGCGATGCACATTGACGAAGCCTCGCTCATTTGCTGAGCAGATAGTTAGAATAGCCTTCAGCTAAGTCAATGGCTACGACCTAGCAAGGCGCCATTAGTAGTTTATTGCCTGAATCTACAGAGTCTCACTTGTATCGTCAATAGCGATGTACAACAAGGATGGATTAAAGTTAAGTATTCCAGCAGCTACGTACTTTTCTTTATAGCATTCATTACGTATCCTGTTTCAGACCTCACGCCATCCTTCGTGAGCTTAGAGCGGCATTGCGGTCCCCTCAAATCACACTGTGTCGGCGCTTCTGTCGACACATCACTTTCAACCACGAATTATTTTATTTTGACAATTTCAGGGTAAACGACAGTGTCACGATCGGAAACACTTGAAATCTTTTTATCACAGAATTCGAATATACAGGGTGGTCCAAATATCTCATGAAATAAGCATCAAACGAGAAAGCTACACAGAACGAAACTTGCCTAGCTTGAAGGGGCAAACCAGATGGAGCTATGGTTGGACCGCTAGATGGCGCTGTCATAGGTCAAACGGATATCAACTGCGTTTTTTAAATCAGGAACCCCGATTTTTTACCACATATTCGTGTAGTACGTAAAGAGATATGAATGTTTTAGTTGGACCACTTTTTTCGCTTTGTGATAGATGATGCTGTAATAGTCACAAACGTATAAGTACGTGGTGTCACGTAACATTCCGCCAGTGAGGACGGTATTTGCTTCGTGATACATTACCCGTGTTAAAATGGACCGTTTACCAACTGCGGAAAGGGTCGATGTTGATGTATGGCTATTGTGATGAAAATGCCCAACGGGAGTGTGCTATGTATGCTGCTCGGTATTCTGGACGACATCATCCAAGTGTCCGGACCGTTCGCCGTATAGTTACGTTATTTAAGGAAACAGGAAGTGTTCAGCCCCATGTGAAACGTCAACCACGATCTGCAACAAATTATGATACCCAAATAGGTGTTTTAGCTGCTGTCGCGGCTAATCCGCACATTAGCAGCAGACAAATTGCGCGAGAATCGGGAATCTCAAAAACGTCGCTGTTGAGAATGCTACATCAACATCGATTGCACCCGTACCATGTTTCTATGCACCAGGAATTGCGTGGCACGACTTTGAACGTCGTGTACAGTTCTGCCACTGGGCACAAGAGAAATTACGAGACGATGACAGATTTTTTACGCGCGTTCTATTTAGCGGCGAAGCGTCACTAACCAACAGCGGTAATGTAAACCGGCATAATATGCACTATTGGGTAACGTAAAATCCACGATGACTGCGACAAGTGGAACATCAGCGACCTTGGCGGGTTAATGTATGGTGCAGCATTGTGGGAGGAAGGATAATTGGTCCCCATTTTATCGATGACAATCTAAACGGTGCAGCGTTTGCTGATTCCCTACGTAATGTTCTTCCGATGTTACTACAAGATGTTTCACTGCATGACAGAATGGTGATATACCTACAATATGATGGGTGTCCGGCACATAGCTCGCGTGCTGTTGAGGCGGTATTGAATAGCATATTTCATGACAGGTGGATTGGTCGCCGAAGCACCATACCATGGCCCACACGTTCACCGTATCTGACGTCCCCGGATTTCTTTCTGTGGGGAAAGTAGAAGGATATTTGCTATCGTGATCCACCGGCAACGCCTGACAACATGCGTCAGCGCATTGTCAATGCATGTGCGAACATTACGGAAGGCGAACTACTTGGTCTTGAGAGGAATGTCGTTACACGTATTGCCAAATGCATTCAGGTTGACGGACATCATTTTGAGCATTTATTGCATTAGTGTGGTATTTACAGGTAATCACGCTGTAATAGCATGCATTCTCAGAAATGATACTTTCACAAAGGTACATGTATCACATTGGAACAACCGAAATAAAATATTCAAACGTTCCTACGTCCTGAATTTCAATTTAAAAAGCCTACCTGTTACCAACTGTTCGTCTAATATTGTGAGCCATATGTTTGTGACTGTTACAGCTCATCTATCAGAAAGCGACAAAGCTAAAAAAGTGGTTCAACTAAAACATTCATATTTCTTTACGTAATACGCGAATATGAAATAAGAAATGTGGTTTCCTATTTAAAAAATAGGATTCCCCCTTCAAGCTGGACAAGTTTCTTTCTTTTTAGTTGTTTTGTTTGACGCTTATTTCGTGAGATATTTGGCCCGGTCGCGATCAATGGACCACTCTGTGGATACAGGATTATTCTAAATGATGGCCATATTTTCAAAAATTTTTATGTATTCCAGTACAAATCCGAAATGATCAATCTTTATACCAATGAAAAGAGAAAGTTTCCAAGTTTTTGGCGAGCCGCGGTGGACTGGCGGTGATGGTTTCAGAAGCGGCAGGTAGAGTTCGCGCGGCAATAACGCCGTCATTTCCGTTTCACTGTCAGTTGTGAGTGAGATGGCGACTGCGGAGTACAAGGTGTTTTGCCTTTTTGAGTTCGCAAAAAATGAGTCGCAAATTGCAGTGCAGCGGGCATTTCATACCAATTTCGGTATTCAGCCACCAGTTCGCAAAAGCATTTAGCCGTTGGTTTAAGCAACTTGAAGAGACTGGGTGTGTGTGCAAAGGAAAAAGCGCACGCCGACCGCTTTTGTCAGATGATGAAGTCCGGCGGATTCGAGAAAGTTTTGTGTGCAGTCCCAGTAAGTCTACTAACAGATCATCCAGACGGGAATCTGGAATACCCCAACCAACTGCGTGGAAAGTTGTGAGACACCGTTTGCTTCAAACGCCCTACCGATTACAACTTGTGGAGGCTCTCAATCCCAACGACAGAGAGAAGCGTCTCGCATTTTGTGGTTATGTGCTAGCAAAGATGGAGGATGACGTATTTCTACAGCGTGTAATTTTTAGCGATGAACCAGCGTTCGACCTTAGTGGATAAGTCAACATACAGGATGTTCGCATATGGCGTTTGGAAAATCCACATTCACCATTGAAACACGAAAGAGACTCACCGAATATCAACATTTTCTGTGCCGTATGCCGTACAAAAGTATACGGACCATTTTTTTTGCGGAAAGAACTGTAACGGGAACCACGTACTTGGACAGGTTGGAACAATGGCTGTTCCCTGAAGTTATGCAAGATTCACAGGACCTCATTTTCCAACAGGTTGCAGCTCCACCCCATTGGAACCGTGATGTACGAGGCTTTTTGAATGACTCCTGTCCTCAGGGCTGGATCGGTCGCAAGGGACTTGACGACCAGGCTCTGCACTTCTGGCCACCGAGGTCTCCTGATCTCACACCTTGCGACTATATCTTGTGGGGTTATGTGAAGGAAGCTGTTTACGTCCCGCCTCTACCAACCACTCTGAACGATCTGCGGAAACGGTTCACTGCTGCCGTGCACTCAGTAACAGCAGATACGCTTTTGCGTGGGGGGGACGAGTTTGGCTACCGTTTGCCGTGCAGCCAACGGTGGGCACATTGAAAATTTATAGCATTTATCACATTCCTAATTATGAAATAATTAATAAAAACTCATCAATTACAAATTATTAAAGTTACTAAATTGATGTTGTTGTTGTGGTCTTCAGTCCTGAGACTGGTTTGATGCAGCTCTCCATGCTGCTCTATCCTGTGCAAGCTTTTTCATCTCCCAGTACCTACTGCAACCTACATCCTTCTGAATCTGCTTAGTGTATTCATCTCTTGGTCTCCCTCTACGATTTTTACCCTACACGCTGCCCTCCAATGCTCAATTTGTGATCCCTTGATGCCTCAAAACATGTCGTACCAACCGATCCCTTCTTCTAGTCAAGTTGTGCCACAAACTTCCCTTCTCCCCAATCCTATTCAATACCTCCTCATTAGTTACGTGATCTACCCACCGTATCTTCAGCATTCTTCTGTAGCACCACATTTCGAAAGCTTCTATTCTCTTCTTGTCCAAACTAGTTATCGTCCATGTTTCACTTCCATACATGGCTACACTCCATACAAATACTTTCAGAAACGACTTCCTGACACTTAAATCTATACTCGACGTTAACAAATTTCTCTTCTTCAGTAACGATTTACTTGCCATTGCCAGTCTACATTTTTATCCTCTCTACTTCGACCATCATCAGTTATTTTACTCCCTAAATAGCAAAACTCCTTTACTACTTTAAGTGTCTCGTTTCCTAATCTAATTCCCTCAGCATCACCCGATTTAATTTGACTACAGTCCATTATCCTCGTTTTGCTTTTGTTGATGTTCATCTTATATCCTCCTTTCAAGACACTGTCCATTCCGTTCAACTGCTCTTCCAAGTCCTTTGCTGTCTCTGACAGAATTACAATGTCATCGGCGAACCTCAAAGTTTTTACTTCTTCTCCATGAATTTTAATACCTACTCCGAATTTTTCTTTTGTTTCCTTTACTGCTTGCTCAATATACAGATTGAATAACATCGGGGAGAGGCTACAACCCTGTCTCACTCCCTTCCCAACCACTGCTTCCCTTTCATGCCCATCGACTCTTATAACTGCCATCTGGTTTCTGTACAAATTGTAAATAGCCTTTCGCTCCCTGTATTTTACCCCTGCCACCTTCAGAATTTGAAAGAGAGTATTCCAGTAAACAATGTCAAAAGCTTTCTCTAAGTCTACAAATGCTAGAAACGTAGGTTTGCCTTTTCTTAATCTTTCTTCTAAGATAAGTCGTAAGGTTAGTATTGCCTCACGTGTTCCAACATTTCTACGGAATCCAAACTGATCTTCCCCGAGGTCCGCTTCTACCAGTTTTTACATTTGTCTGTAAAGAATTCGCGTTAGTATTTTGCAGCTGTGACTTATTAAACTGATAGTTCGGTAATTTTCACATCTGTCAACGTCTGCTTTCTTTGGGATTGGAATTATTATATTCTTCTTGAAGTCTGAGGGTATTTCGCCTGTCTCATACATCTTGCTGACGAGATGGTAGAGTTTTGTCATGACTGGCTCTCCCAAGGCCATCAGTAGTTCTAATGGAATGTTGTCTACTCCCGGGGCCTTGTTTCGATTGAGGTCTTTTAGTGCTCTGTCAAACTCTTCACGCAGTATCTTCCCTCCCATTTCGTCTTCATCTACATCCTCTTCCATTTCCATAACATTGTCCTCAAGCACATCGCCCTTGTATAAACCCTCTATATACTCCTTCCACCTTTCTGTTTTCCCTTCTTCGCTTAGAACTGGGTTGCCATCTGATATCAAACGTTATTAAAAAAACTTCGAAACTTCTTCTTTTCATTGGTATAAAACATGTTCATATTGGATTAGTACTTGAATGAATACGAAGTTTTGAAAATGGGTCAATCATTTAGAATAACCCTGTACACTGAATAATTATTCCCCAAAATATTATGCATGAGCTCCAAAAAGTAACGACTCTATGAGCGTTTGAAGCCGAGCGCGCACGGCACGTCCCGGCGTTAGACAACCGGTTCCTCGCTCATCTTCCTTATTACGGTCCCCATTACTAGCGGTTTGAGTAAAACTGATTTGCTGAAGCGTTGTTCGGACAGTTTTACACAAAATATGGAAGTATGTGTCAATATTCTCATTTGAAGGTACGCTCCAAAAATACCATTTAGCCGAAGCGAATTTGCCAACATTGCTCCAAATTTGGGCGTATGCATATATTCATTGTAGGCCACACGGAATTAATGCACGTGGAAAATGCCCTTCAGATCAAAAACGTCGATGAAATGGACGATTCTGTGGAGACAGAGGCGCCAGCGGCGATGCTCTCAGCGACGAAAAGGGCTTTTAGGACGAAAATGTTGTCTTATCAGGTCAAAGTAGCAGAAAGCGGCCATCCACTAGCAGGGGCGATAGTTCCTATGGACCAGGCATCGCTGATATCCCGTGATTTTCAAGCTTTGTCCCTTTTTTTATATGATAAATACTTTAAACGCGTTTTTCTCAAAACCATGTTTTTGCGCACGATTGTCGCCGCCCACGCTACAATTTTCATCCGATTTTAACTATTTTTGGTCTCCTTTTAAGCAAATCGAATTCTAATGAGTTGATCGTAGACGACTTTTTTTATATTGATATTTAGTCAAAAAAGTGGGGTCCAAAAATGGTCATTTTTTCAATTATCTATAATTTCGACTTGTTTTGTTGCAAATCCCTAACATGAACTAAAGTGACATGTGAAAGTATTCGTGTGATATGTCAATTCCATGTTTCAGATAATCACAACTGGAGTTACAGCAACAACCGTCGTTCTAGGTCCTTTCAGAGCTGCCTCGGGGCAACACCAGTTACACAGTGAAGACATTAGTATTTTTCAATATCAAAGTACCAGTAAGAACTTACATGTACGCTTTATTTATTGTAACAAACCCCATCTGTCTACTGTGTTCCACTATGGAGGAAAAAAAATCCCGTACTTCAGCAATGTTTCCGTCCCTCACCCTCTCATTCCCCGATGACGTGTGGGAAACGGGCTAACAGCATAAATTGAAATTTGTGCACTAGATTGGTGTGTGCAGCTGTGTTAACCATTCTGCTGCGGTGTTGTAATGGCTAGTACACCTGCTTAGTTAGCGGTTCAGTTCATTTCTTCAGCTTCTATCATTATCAAACAATTACTTCATACAATTAGTCTGAGTTAAAATTATATTTTTCGTGTAGAACTAAGTACGGTTGAAACGTCCCCTTAAAACAATTATACATGACTGTGCTTAACCTGACACACAATATTTTTAGCGCAACGCAATCTGACTTTCAAAAAATCCCTACGAAAGAATGGCCCTGACTAACATTAACCTATACCTTTCACAAGTCACTTACCTCACAAAAATCTTCGTTACTGGAACTACAGCAATACAGCGAGCGCCACTACTGCCAGCTAAATAAAAGATTCAAACTACGGAAGGCACTAACTACTGACAGGCATAGTTAGCAAATGAAAGATTTTAATAGAGAACAAACAATGTATTTACCTTAATAGTCATAATATATATAGCAGTTCATGACAAATTACAAAACTCCGCCATCTCTCTCCCCACATCTACCACTGCTGGCGGCTCACCTCCAACTGCGCAACGCTACACCCTGTTAACAGCCCAGCTGCCCAACACTACAATGGCGAGTATTACAACAACGCAAAGCAGCCACAGACTCCACACAGCACAGCCAGTGATTTTCATACAGAGGTGGCGATACCAATAAAAAAACCTAAACAGCCTACTTACATAGCCCCCATGCTCCCCACAAAAAATTTTACAAATTGTTTTGGGCAGTGGCCAATAATAATTTGATAAAATTTTTCATAATTACAATAACAAAGATATCAAATGCACTCACTTATTGATACAATGTTGGTCAAAAGCTAAAATTTTCTCACAGTCTATAAAGACAGTCCTGATTCATCACAGTAAAATTACAGTGTTTTTCTTTTTTTTCAAAGTCTGAACAGTAAAAGAGAATGCACACAGAAGTAGTGGATTTCCATGCAGTCTTGAAGAAGTATTGTCCTTCCATCGGGAAGACAGTGCTGACTATTGACATGCTGACAGGTAATGGGCCACAACATAGCAAACCCACAGCAGAGTCATTCGACGTTTTGAAGAATATTGGTAGGTAGGTCATCACAGAGCAGACCCACTGTAGACCTGGTAGAGATTACGGTATTGGTGGGCCACCAGAGGTGCAGACCCACTGTAGTCCTTGTAGAAATAATGGTACTGGTGAGTCAGCAAAGACGCAGACCCACTGTAGTCCTTGTAGAGACAGCCAGCAGCCATCTGTTGCAAATGTGCAGGTGCACAATCACCCTCGAAGAGTCTTGCGGACAATATAGCAAGTCCATAAACCACCACTTGTGCACTAACGAAGTTTCTGGAATTGTCCTTAGAACCAGCAATGCTGTTATCCAGTCCCTTGCTGAATCATTAACACACGTGAAAACACTATCAGTCCCTACTTCTCACATATTGTCCATATACTCTGACCAACAGAAACGTGTGCAGTGAAATGTAACTTACAAGTTACTTAATTTGATGAACTGGTGTCAATTACAATTTTATAACATAAGAATACAATAACAAAGGTGCAAAATACATCATTAAAGAACATAATAGTACAGATAACATTTGTAGTAATATGGGCTTTACAAAAGAATCGAAATAACTTATGCATCAGTGTTACAGGAATTATGACATGAGTACATACATAAAAGATTAGAGTAATTATTGAAACATCAACTTCACACACGAGCATTAAAACAAAACAGAATAAATAATGCCTAAACATCTTTACAAAGTAAATAACATATTATTAATGCAAATTGTATTTGAGGATAATAGTATTCCTCATCATAGTGAATGTAGCTTAGTATTAGGAAAATTCTACAACCTAAATCGTATCAGATAAACACATAAAGACAGGATGAATACAAATACACAAGGGTACACAAACATATAGCGGAATAATACAAAAGAAAAGGACAGGGTTTGTTTTACTGCAGTATTTTGCAAACAAAACTTTCTTCTTGGAGATCTCCCTTCATTCATCATTATTCCCAAAAAGTCCTATCTATACCTGCTTTCTGTATTCTATTCATATTTCTTTCAAAATAATTATTTCTCAGTGCACAATACTCATTTTTGCCAAATCTGTTTCTTATATCTTCTCAATGTGTTTCTTCCAATTCATCGCAACTCATTCTCTTATATAGTCTACCCCCTCTTAAGCTAACTTAAATCTGCTGAGCTCAGATGCTAAACTAAGGGACGAGGCAATGCAGCAGCACAAAACAATTAACACAAACAGCAATGACAAAAATACAAATGCCAAAGCAAGCAGCATAAATTAGCAGAGCAATTGAAATATTACAACTAATATGAGGCAATGAGCAACAAACAAGAAAAATAAATCGGTAGTAAACTGGCTTAGCAGAGTAACACAAATTAAAATTCAGTAGCACTATGCCTGGCAAACAGCTGCAGAAAATGAAATACCTAAATATGACATAGCTCAAGCAGAAAAAATAGTACACTAAAGACAACAATGCAGACAAGGGAAATGTATATGCACATCTTAATGTCTATGTAATTAAAGTGGTGCACCACAAGAAGTTATTCTACCAAAACGTTACCAAGTACTTGAAAAGAAAATTATGAATGCAGTTCCTGTGAAGGTAAATGTCATTTTGTGCTCCCTCATTTTTTTGAAAAAATTATTATTTACTCGATCTGTAGACAGAAAATATTTATATTAGTACATCTATAAAATTTTATTTTAACCAATGCTGCAGTGCCGCTAGAAACTAGATATTAAACAAAATGAGTAAATAAATACATAAAGCAAGCCATATGGCATTTCTCTCAAGAAGCAAGACAATAGCCATGAAATGTTTCTCATCGTTTCATTAGGCATTTTAGTAAATATCATAAATTAAGAGCTCCACAGTATAATCGTATGTTTTCAAGTTTGAGAGTGTCGTATTTGCGATGCTTTCTACAAAGGAATGTCAATAGCGAGGAAATGGCCTCCCTTTTTTTTTTTTTTTTTGCACCTAATGGCTTTCTTTTGTCAGACGTCTACCTCTCAGCTGGGCGCCCAAAACGCATTACGTGCAGGTGATCACTTAACTTTCTTACGGAAATATTTACGACAGCAGTTTCCGCTACAGTGGGAGTCTCATATAAAAAATTTCAGAGGTCGAGAATTTTCGTTGCAAATGTGTAGATACAAAATCCTATGAATATAACAGTGTTCAAAACGTTTTCGTCGGCATTGTGATACATTCATGCATTTACACACATTTCATAACTCTTAAAGTACGATTCTTGGTTTCCAACAACCTTTTTCACAAATCAGCGTCCCTAACCACTACTCATTATTTCTTACCTTATTCGTCGACACTTCTTCAATATTTCATCATCACAGATATGTAGCATAATCAAATAACTCATACAGCATCAGCTTATTGATCATAAACATACCGCAACAGCGTAATACACATCGTTATCATAACATCATAAAACCTCAGCCAAATCTCAAAATCGTCGTAGCTTCCTTCAATAATTTCAAAACCTAAAAAAATTCCCTGCTCATGTCAAAAGTGTCATCTACCTCAAACGTACTTTAAAAATCATTATCCCATACCAAATACATCATTCAAAGCTCTCATAGTATCACAATGGTTCCAAAAAAATATGAACAGTTTACAAAGTACAGACAAAATACAGTTTCATATGTGTGAAGTTACCCAACTGTGTAATTACGTAAACATGTGTCACTGACGTAGTAAAAAAAAATGTTTGTCTCTCTCAGTTAAATGATCAGATAGCTGTGTAATTCTGTCTTAGAGAAATATGGTACCGATGTGTAAAGTTGTATAAGCAAATACCATATTAGCTAGGGCTCCTTGTGCTTGCCAAACACATGGTACACAAAGTAAGCGTGTACCCCCCTGAGGATTAATGTAATTATACCCCCAGGTGTTACAGATTACAGCAATGGAATGAAATATATCACAGAAAACCCTTGTATCATTGTACTTCAAATATCTTAAACAATGCATGTTTTAAGTGCGAAATTAATCACTCAAATACGTGTCCTGTAGCGCTAAATGTGCGTCTTGCTGTAAAATAATCTCTGTGGAACTGTCGTAGTTATCGTCCTCCGAAAGCTAAGTTCTGCAGAATCCAATGTACTTACCTCATGATACACCAAATTTCAAGTAAACAAAAATGTTGCATTAAAATCTCATTAGCAGTACTGGTAAATGTTCTAAGTATGTGAGCCTTATAGTCTTTACGTAATCGTGCAACTAACAAGCAAGAATGTACACACACAATAACACTGTGACGTCTGTTCACTATAACAATGCATTTGTAATTTCTGTTTAAAAATGTTCCCTACATTCTAGACTGGATATTTAACTTCAAACATTGTTGCATGTTAACAGTTTCTTAAGTCTGACAAAGCATACTAGAAATGTGAAGTGAATAGTTTTACACCAAAGACTAAGTTAAAAAGCAGATTATCTCTCAATAAATGGTGGTATGCAGAGTTTCAACTTCAACACAATTATCATGTGGTATATGTCAGATTCTGTATGGTCCATTGTAAACTAGAAAGAATTTGTGACTTAAGCGTTTCTTCTTATGTGACAATGAATGAGCTTTAATGAGAACTTTCTGACCAATATATAATTTCTTTGCATTTGCTTTACCGTGTGGTTTACTCCTTTTGTCTGCTGCAGATTTTATATTTTTAAGAGCCAAATCAATTATGTCTTTGTGTCGAAGTTTACGTGTATTCGGGAAAGGTACAAGCTCTCTGATTCTGTTCGGTGGTTCTTCATTCTTTAGTACAAGAGTAGGTGGTAAAGCAGTGGAATCATGAGGCATTTCATTCAGCACATTTAGAAATAAGTGTAAATATCTGTCCCAATGCTGATGCTTTCTGTGACAATTAAGTCTGTAAAGCTTATTGATTTCTTTCATAATCTGTTCAGACGGGTTACAATGTGGTGAGTACAATGACATAAAAACAGGTTTGATTTTATGATTCCGAAGCATGCATGACCAAACAGCAGATCTGAATTGCGGTCCGTTATCTGAAATGACTTTAGCAACGTGACCAACTTCACGTAAGAAATTTTTAACAAAGGCGTTGGATACAGACCGTCCAGTGGCTTTATGTAACGGAGTGAAAGAAACAAATTTTGAAGTAAGTTCAACAGCGACTAGAACGTACGAAAATCCATTCGATGTTCTGACAAGGGTTCCCAAAAGATCAACAGCAGGAAATTCTTTTAATTTAGAAGGAATAATAGGAAACAACGGAGCACGATGTGAGATAGTAGATGGTTTCGCCTTTTGACAAAGTTTACAAATAGACAAGACTCTTCGAATTCTCTTTTCCATATTGTTAAAATAACAAGTCGTTCGAAGAATATGATAACATTTTCGTGGGCCAAAATGTGCATAGCTGAAATGACTGTACCAAATGAGCTTATTAACAAAATCGTCAGGAATACAAAGTACCCATAGCTTGTCATCAACAGTGTAGCGTTTGAACAGTATGTTGTTTCTAACCAGATAATAATGCCGAATCTGAGTGTGCGGCTTTTCATGCCATTTACATTTGATGTCTTTCCAAATCGGATATTTATCTTGTTCATGAGCAATGTCCTTTAAAGATGTGGTGATGAAGTTTTCAAAGACGACTTTCTGAATGTAAAGAATACTGTAATTTTTCTCGATGTTGCCTTCTGTGTTACTTTTCTCAAGCCCAGACGGTGCGCGTGACAGCGCGTCCGCAACAATGTTCTCCTTGCCGGGAATGTAGACAATTGTGAAGCCTAATTCTTGCAGAAACAATGCCCAACGTTTTAACCTGTCATGATTTAATTTTGAAGACATAAGAAATTGTAATGCACGATGATCACTGTATACTTTTACGTGCTTACCAGAAAGAAAGAAACGGAATTTGTTAAGTGCCCAAACGTTAGCTAAAGCTTCTAATTCAGTAACGGAATAATTTTTTTCAGATTTTGTTAGCACTCGGATAGCAAAAGCAATGGTTTTCTGAACAGTAATGTCATTTTCTATGGCTTCTTGAAATAAATGGGCACCAAGACCGACTTTAGAAGAATCCGTGCTAAGGCAGAAATCTTGTGACAGATCTGGATGAGCTAGTATTGGCGCGTGAAGTAACGCTTCTTTCAAAGAATTGAATTCCAACTGTGCTTGTTCGTCCCAGTTCCAAATAGCATTTTTTCCAGTGAGAGAACAAAGTTTTGGTGTAACAAGAATTTGCATATTCAGAAAACGACGGTAAAAATTTACGAGACCTAGAAAAATGCGGACTTGTTTTTTTGTGGATGGAACTGGAATGGCTCTTATTGCTTCTAACTTTTCAGGATCCGGCTGAATGCCTTCAGAAGAAGTAATATGTCCCAAAAACTTCACCTTTGTCCTACCGAATTCAGATTTTTCCAAGTTAACTGTAATTCCAGATTCTGCAAAAATACGTAACAAACTGTTGAGGATGCGATTGTGTTTTTCCCATGAGGCTTCTGCTATCAGAATATCGTCCACATATAAGGTGATGTGACGTTTTAAGAACTCAGGTAATATGGAATTTAGCCCGCGAATGAATGCTGCCGAAGAAATGTTCAAACCAAAAGGAAGTTTCCGAAACTGATAACAAACGCCGAAACAAAGGAAAACTGTGTATTTTCTACATTCTGGATGAAGTTCGATCTGATAAAAGCTGGATCTGAGATCAATGGAAGACAACACTTTTACACCATTAAAATTTTGAAGAAGTTCTTCCATCGTCTGCGGCCTGTCTGTTTCAGGAATAATGATAGTATTGATTTGTCTCGAATCTAAGACAAGCCTGATCGATCCATTTTTCTTCTCAACAACATGTAACGGATTGTTGTATGAGCTTACTGCAGGCTCAATAATGCCCTCGTCAAGCATAGACTGTATTTCTGTTCTAACACGGTCCCTATAATGCGCCGGAATTACGTGTGGTCTAACACAAAATTTAGTATGTTCACGAACACGAAATTGGTATTGAAATCCCTTGATTGTTCCTGTTTTGTGAGTAAAAACTGTGGAATGTGCTTGTAAAATCTCAAAGAGGTCCTCCTATCAGTGTCATTACAATTCTCAATTGTTTGAATTTTATTCTGAATTAACTCATTAGTTTCAAATATGCCGTCGATATCATCCCTGTCAGTACTTACAGAGTGATTGTTAGTGTCTAGTTCCGTAGAAAATTCCGAACTGTTGTCCAACTGTAGGTAAAGCCGAATAATTTCTTCGTCATGGTTTGAGAGCCAATCTTCAAATTTCAAAGCTATTGACTTACCTTCCTTCTCTAAACTTATTTCAGCATCGTGAAAGTTTAAGATTGCTTTGTATTCGTTCAGAAAGTCTACTCCCAGTATAATTTCCGTCGACAATACTGGAACATCAAGAAAGTTCATAGAGAAGCTGTGGCTTTGACAAAAGAATTCTTAATTGGTTTTGTTGGCGTACATCTACACTTTTTCCAAATATTGCACCTTGTAATTTAATCTTACGTAACGGAAGTGTGGGGCAATCGTTCGATTTGTTGCATTTGCTAAAGGCTGTTTCACTAATTACTGAAATGGGACTGCCAGAGTCAAGTACTACCGTAAATTTTACGTCATTTACAGTAATGTGAATCACAGGATATGAAATGTTGTTATGTTTTACGTCGTGTTCCTGGAGTAAGATGTCCCTAATGTCTTCCATTTTTACGTAATTACTAGCTACGTCAGCTGCGTCGTCAGTTTCATAAGTACGTTTTGTGGCTGCCAGCGGTGTGAGTCATTGCCTATTGTCTCTTTGTTGGCGCGCGTCGTTATTGGGATTTGGAGACCTAACTTCTACAAATTCACCGTGACGAGAGGGCCCTGCCCTGTTTAAATCCCGCCAGTTCTGATGCAATTCAGGTCTGTCGTTACAATCACATCGTCTGTCGTCATTTCGGTAGTTCCTGTAGTTTCTTTCTTGTCGGTTAAGTGGTGGAGAATTTCTCCCTGAATCGTAACTGCACGCTGGACCGTTGCGTCTGAAGTTATTCTGTCTCCCTTGATAATAATTATTTTGGTTCCCATATTGCCTGTTTCTCTGATTGTCTCTGTGATAGTCATTACCACGGAGAGGTGATCTTTCCCAGTAATTATTACTACCCTGCCAACGGTTGTCATACGGGTGGTGTCTGTTTTGCTCACGATTTACGTTGTAAGAATAGGCTTTTCCTGTCCAGTTATTGCTTCTGTCGTCACGGAATTGTGACGGATGTGACCTGTAGTGATTGTTTTCCTGTTTTCGCATCCCGCGACTGTCAGTGTCAATTTCTAATTCTTGTAAGAGTCCCTGAAAAGCTTCAATGTCGTCTTTGCAACGTCCTGCCAAAATAATATGTCGTAAATGTTCAGGTAATTTGATTAAGCAAATGCGGATGAGTTCTGAGGGGCTGTATGGGTTTGAAAGATACTGATTCTTATGCAACATGTCTTCAAAATATTTCATAAGACTGGAAAATTCAGATTGTTCGAAACGTTTCATCATTATGATGCTATGTTTTACTCGGTCTTGTGTAGTTTGAGACCAATACGCTAAGAGGAAGGCATGATAAAATTCTCCTTCACTGTGACAATCGTTAATGACCGATCGCATTCTTACAGCTGGTTCATTCTCCAAGTAGCCACACATAAATTCTAACCTGTGCTCCAATGACCAGTTGGGAGGAAAACAATGAGAAAATTGATGAAGCCATGCTTGTGGATGAATGTCGTTGTCAGAATTCTTAAATGTTTTGAATTTACGTGTAGTAATGAACAGCTTATAGTCAAAATCATCATGTCGGCGAGTCGCATGTCGGTCATTGTTACGTCGTGTTGGTGGTTCAATCTCAAAATTCGGTGCACATTGCCAATTTCTTTCATAATTTCCGAAATGCGCTGTGTTATTATTTTGTGGCTGTTCCGTATTTCTATGTCCCTCTTCCCGTATTGGAGCGCGAGTGTCCTCTGAAATATGTAATTCTTGTATTACCTGCGTCAACTGATCTTGTACTTCCCGGATTTCTCTTTTGTACTGTGTATTGATTTGATTTTGATTTTGTTTGAATATTCTAATTTGTTCATACTCTTCTGTTAAGTGAAGACTACCAGTTTTGTGTCATTCAGATTATCATCTACCTTCGTAGATAAATTAGTGAAGTGATCCAAAAGTTCGGCTACTTTCTCCGATAGTGTACTTATTTCCTCAGTGTGTTTTTCTGAACCAAGTTTCAGAGTATCTACTGTGTCCTTTAAGTTTTCCTGAGTTTTTGCAAGTTGCGTAACCGAATTGGTAGATGCAACTGAGTCAAATTTAGCTTGCAAGGTCTCATGATTATCATGAACAATAGTTTGCAGTTCTTTTATGGCTGCTTCGTGATTCTGTAATGCATTTTCATGCCGGGAAAAAATAGGTTGAAAATGCTCACAAATTTGAGTTTTTACGTCATTACAGACTTTTTGACATTTCGATTCAATGTTATGTAACTCAGTAGTTTAATCTTCACGTGTTTGTGCAAGTGTGGTGTCTAACTTCCGAAGATTTTGTTCCATTGTGTCTAACTTTTGAAGATTCTGTTCCATTGTGTCTAACGTTTGAAGATTCTGTTCCATTGTGTCTAACTTTTGAAGATTTTGTCCCATTTGTTGCATTAATTGTAATAACAATGCATTAGTGTCTGGAATCTGTTCCTCTACGCTTTTCGGCAGTGCATTTGCACCGGCAACATTCACATTTTGACAAGCAGAAAATGTTTCTTGACTCATTTGAGAAAACGGTGAGGACCCAAAACCTGAATCTGCAGTATTTGCAAGATTGTGTCCTGTCATTTCGCATTCCTGAGGCGAGCTGTTGCCGACCGATCGATCGATCATGCTTCCCTGTTCACTACCTGTTTCACTGCCCACGCCATTGTTTGCCACCCGCTCCATTTCCCTATGCACAATTACCAAATTGCTACTTTGAATGTCTGTTAATTCAGTACACAGTGGTGCTGATAAGCTACGCTCGTCGTCACTATTATTTCTCAGTTTACTTTGTAGCCTAGTGTTACGTTTTTCACACGCCATTATTGTCACAATATTTCACACGATAACACAGAAAAGCACAATTTGAAGAGCAAAAACAAGAGAACACATTAACATAGCACTGAAAATAATATGTAGTTAATTGCAGCTGCGAAATACTTGGTGCAAATCTACATCCATGCCACAACTGTGTACAACAATGAAAAACTACAACTACAAAGGAAATTCTCTCTATAATTACGCGCTAGCAATAAACAAAAGCTATAGTAATTACACAAACTACAAGAAAAAATCAGAAGATTCCAGTGAGGTATCCTCGGCTAAGGGTCGACATATGAAACGTCCCCTTTGAAATATTATACAGGACTGTGCTTAAACTGACACACAGTATTTTTAGCGCAATGCATAGTTAGCAAATGAAAGATTTTAATAGAGAACAAACAATGTATTTACCTTAATAGTCATAATATATATAGCAGTTCATGACGAATTACAAAACTCCACCATCTCTCTCCCCACATCCACCACTGCTGGCGGCTCACCTCCAACTGCGCAACGCTATGCGCTGTTAACAGCACAGCTGCCCAACACTACAATGGCGAGTATTACAACAATGCAAAGCAGCCACAGACTCCACACAGCACAGGCAGTGATTTTCATACAGAGGTGGCGTTGCCAATAAAAAGACCTAAACAGCCTACTTACACGGTGAACTAGAACACGATATTTGTTTTTAATTTTAATGTGTCATTAGAGCTAAACCGGTGAAACCACTGTAGCGATACCATCTTCGGTTGACCTCTGTATAAAAGCTGCCACTTTTTACTTATCACAAATTTTAGTTATATCACAGATGTGTTAAGCCGAAATATTAATGCAAAATAAATACAACTGAGAATATAATCACAAAAGCAGATGCATAAAAAACAGTTTTATGGTGATCCTTCATTTAACACATATAAAATATCATATCAGTTCTTCACATTTAATTCCCACAAGCGAAAGTGCTATTTATATTACAGATGAATGCACTCTCTTCCCATCATCATATCTAATCCAATTTGCACATGGAACACATCCATCTTGTTAGTTTGGAATTTTGCTTGCTGCTGGAACAGATACAAGGTTGAGAAGTGCTCTTCACAGGCATGTATACAGCTTTATCAGTACCTACTGCTTGTTGGACGCACGCCTTGAAATGATTCCTTCGGCTATGTGACTTCAATAACAATTTGAGCAACATGTTGAAAGGTTTATATAAAATGTACACCTTTACAACACTGACATCAATGAGGTGCAAGAATATTCTGGACCACCCTTTTCTGCTTTTTCAGTCTAATGCTTTTATTATAGCCCTTGACAGTTTTTGGATAGTTGATTGTAGTTACACTTCCATCTTTTTCATTTTTTTCGCTGCCATTTTTATTAATTGATTACATGAAGAAAGCAAATTATGTGTAAGAGTATTTCACAATAAGATCACTAAATTATAAAGCTATTCAGTAACGTGTCCTGTTGTCAAAACTTCATAACGTATTCGTACATAAAATCAAAGTCGAACATGACTCGCAGCACAATGATTAACACTGACACCACCAGTATAAACATAAGCATTCCCTAACTAAAACTGTAAATATACTTAACATTATCTAGTATTTAAGAACTGTGGAAAAAACTACACAATTATTTAAAAAAAATAATTTAGAGTGCCAGAAACTACTCCCTCACTTTTATTTGTTCCAAGTAGAACTGCATCTGCCTAGAGCACATATATCCTGTTCTGCCGTAAGATGGGTGCGTGGCTCAATGATGTCATGGTGGATCCAGTGGGAATCCACCATTTCAGTAGGCAAAGGTGAAAATACTAGCATGGTGTCTCTCTGCAAAACCACTTAAGCTGAAAAATTAAGTTGGTACCGTTAAATTACAAAATCCTTAATGATCAATAGCATGTATGAAATATGTCCATCTGTTTAACTTTTCAGAGTAATTTTATATAGTTTAATTCTCTCTTATCGTAACACATTTCGTCTACTAATGTCAAACATGGTTCGCTCAAGTGTGTAGGTGTAAGTAGGCTGTTTCTGTTTTCTTATTGGTAACGCCACGTAGCGCTCTGTATGAAAATCACTGGCTGTGCTGTGTGCAGGCTGTGGTTAGTTTGCAGTGTTGTCTACCATTGTAGTGTTGGGCAGCTGGATGTGAACAGCACGTAGCGTTGCGCAGTTGGAGGTGAGCCGCCAGCAGTGGTGGATGTGAGGAGAGAGATGGCGGAGTTTTGAAATTTGTAAGACTGGATGTCATGAACTGCTATATATATTATGACTATTAAGGTAAATACATTGTTTGTTCCCTATTAAAATCTTTCATTTGCTAACTATGCCTATCAGTAGTTAGTGCCTTCCGTAGTTTGAATCTTTTATTTAGCTGGCAGTAGTGGCGCTCATTGTATTGCAGTAGTTCGAGTAACGAAGATTTTTGTGAGGTAGGTGGTTTGTGAAAGGTATAGGTTAATGTTAGTCGGGGCCATTCTTTTGTAGGGATTATCGAAAGTCAGATTGCGTTGCGCTAAAAATACTGTGTGTCAGTTTAAGCACAGTCCTGTATAATATTTCAAAGGGGACGTGTCATATGTCGACCCTTAGCCGAGGATAACTCACTGGAATCTTCTGATTTTTTCTTGTAATTTGTGTAATTAGTGTAGCTTTTGTTTATTTCTAGCGCATAATTGTAGAGAGAATCTCCTTCGTAGTTGTAGTCTTTCACTGTTGTACACTAAAACAGTTGTGGCATACATGTAGATTTGCACCAAGTATTTCGCTGCTGCAATTAACTAGATATTATTTTCAGTGCTATGTTAATGTGTTCTCTTATTTTTGCTCTTCAAATTGTGCTTTTCTGTGTTATCATGTGAAATATTGTGACAATAATGGCGTGTGAAAAACGTAATACTAGGTTCCAAAGTAAACTGAGAAATGTCAGTGAAGACGAAAGCAGTGTGTTAGCGCCAGCGTGTAATGAATTAACTAATGTTCGAAGTAGTAATTTGGTAATTGCACATAGGGAAATAGAGTGGGCTGCAAATAATGGTGCAGCCAGTGAAACAATTTGTGAACAGGGAAGCATTACCGATCGATCGGTCGGCAACAGCTTGCCTCAGGTATCCGAAATGACAGGACAAAATCTTGCAAATACTGTAGATTCAGGTTTTGTGTCCTCTCAGTTTTCTCTAATAAGTCAAGACACATTTTTTGCTTTTCAAAATGCGAATATTGGCGGTTCAAATGCATTGCCGAATAGCACTGAGGAACGTGTTTCAGACACCAGTGCACTGTTATTACAATTAATGCAACAAATGGGACAAAAGCTTCAAAAGTTAGACACAATGGAACAAAATCTTCAAAAGTTAGACACAATGGAACAAAATCTTCAAAAGTTAGACACAATGGAACAACACCAGAGACAAACACAGCAACAGTTAGACACAATGGAACAACACCAGAGACAAACACAGCAACAGTTAGACACAATGGAACAAAATCAGAGACAAACGCAGCAAAAGCCTCAAAAGTTAGACTCATTAGAACAAACTCTTGAAGAAACACGTGAAGATTTAACTACTGAGTTACACAACATTGAATCGAAATGTCAAAAAGTCTGTAATGACGTAAAAACACAAATTTGTGAGCATTTTCAACCTATTTTTTCACGGCATGGAAATGCATTACAGAATCACGAAGCAGCCGTTAAAGAACTGCAAACTATTGTTCATGAAAATCATGAGACCTTGCAAGCTAAAATTGACTCAGTTGCATCTACCGATTCGGTTACGAAACTTGCAAAAATTCAGGAAAACTTGAAGGACACAGTAGATACTCTGAAAATTGGTTCAGGAAGACACATGGAGGAAATTAGTTCATTATCAGAGAAAGTAGTTGAACTTTCGGATCAGCTAAATAATTTATCTACGAAGGTAGATGATAATCTGAATGACACAAAACCGGTAACCTTTAATGACACAGGAGAGTGCTAACAAATTAGGAAATTCAAACAAAATCAGAATCAAATTAATACGCAACACCAAAGAGAAATCCGGGAAGTACAAGATCAGCTGATACAGGTAACACAAGAATTACGTATTTCAGAGGACACTCGCGCTCCAATACGGGAAGAGGCACATAGAATTACTGAACAGCCACAAAATAATAACACAGGGTACTTCGGAAATTATGAAAGAAATTGGCAAGGTACACCGAATTTTGAGATGGAACCACCGAAACGATGTAACAATGACCGACATGCAACTCGCCGACATGCTGATTTTGACTATAAGCTGTTCATTACTACACGTAAATTCAAAACATTTAAGAATTATGGCAACGACATTCATCCACAAGCATGGCTCCATCAATTCTCTCATTGTTTTCCTCCCAACTGGTCATTAGAATACAGATTAGAATTTATGTGTGGCTACTTAGAGAGTGAACCAGCTGTAAGAATGCGATCGGTCATTCACAATTGTCACAGTGAAGGAGAATTTTATCATGCCTTCCTCTCAGCATATTGGTCTCAAGCTACACAAGACCGAGTAAGCCATAGCATCACAATGATGAAACGTTTCGAACAATCTGAATTTTCCAGTCTTGTGAAATATTTTGAAGACATGTTGCACAAGAATCAGTATCTTTCAAACCCATACAGCCCCTCAGAACTCATCCGCATTTGCTTAATCAAATTTCCTGAACATTTACGTCATATTATTTTGGCAGGGCGTTGCAAAGACGACATTGAAGCTTTTCAGGGACTCTTACAAGAATTAGAAATTGACACTGAAAAGCGCGGAACGCGAAAACAGGAACACAATAATTACAGGTCTCATCCGTCACAATTCCGCGATGAGAGAAATAAGAACTGGACATGACAAGGCTATTCTCACAACACAAATCGTGACCAAAACAGACGCCACCCGTATGACAACCACTGGCAGAGTAATAGTTACAGAGAAAGTTCGCATTTTCGTAGTAATGAATATGACCAAGACAATCATAGAAACAGACCATATGGTAACCAGAACTATTATTATTAAGGGAGACAGAATAACTTCAGATGCAACAGTTCAGCGCGCAGTTACGATTCCGGGAGGAATTCTCCACTACATGACTGACAAACAAGAAACTACGTAAACTACCAACAAAACGACAGACCTGAATTCCATCAGAACTGGCGGGATTCAAACAGAGTAGGGCACTCTCGACAAGGTGAATTTGTAGAAGTTAGGTCTCCTAATCCCAGTAACGACGCGCGCCAACAAAGAAACAGACAATGACTCGCACCGCAGGCAGCCACGCGCGGCCCCTGGCTCAGGGAAAAATAACATGGATGCTAACCTTGAGAAAAATTCCAGTATTCTTTACCGACGTATACGACATGATAATTCCGTTGAAGTTCGATCGTTGCATAGTATGAAGAGTAAAGGCTTGCACCATATTTCACATGTAAAACCGTTTATTGATAGATAATCTGCTTTTTAACTTTGTCTTTGCCATAAAACTTTTCACTTTACATTACTAGTATGCTTTGTCAGACTTAGAATCTGTTAACATGCAACAATGTTTGAGGTTAAATATCCAGTCAAGAACCAAGAGAAATTATTTAAACAGAAATTACGAATGCATTGTTATAGTGAGCAGACGACACAATGTTGTTATTTGTACATTCTTGCTTGTTAGTTCCACTATCACGTAACGACTATAAGGATCACATACTTAGAACATATACTGGCAACGCTAATGAGATTTTCATGGAACATTTTGGTTTACTTGAAAAGACATTCCTTATTTGAAGTACTTTCTGTGGAATTAAAGATGACTTATCATTTGGTTTCTTTGACAGCTACACGATTATATCACGACGCTACTAATGAGTGACAATTTACAATGTTGCTTTTGCTGTGTTTCTGTTTTATATCTGCACAGTTTTTTCTGAATTCTTGTGGAAAGTAAAACATGTTTTCGTAGCAACTTCTGTTGTATAGCTACAATAAGACTGCCTTTTCCATAGCACAACAATACGTTACAGCACAGTAGTTTCTTCATCACAGCAATAAGCGTAATAACTAAGATATCTGTACGCAAAGCATTTCACTTTTGTTTATCATGAGGTAAGTACATTGGCTTCTGCAGAACTTAGCTTTCGGAGGACAATAACTACGACACTTCCACAGAGATTATCGTACAACAAGATGCACATTTAGCGCTACTGGACAGGTATATGTGTGATTAATTTTGCACTTAAATCATTTATTTTTAAAGATATTTGAAGTACAATGATACAAAGGTTTTCCGTGATACATTTCATTCCACTGCTGTAATCTGTAACACCTGAGGGTATAATTACATTAATCCTCAGGGGGTACACGCCTACTTTGTGTGTCATGTGTCTGGCAAGCACAAGAAGCCCTAGCTAATATGGTATTTGCTTATACAACTTTACACATCGGAACCATATTTCTCTAACACATAAATTACACAGCTATCTGATTATTTAACAGAGAAACAAACATTTTTTTACTACGTCAGTGACAGATGTTTACGTAATTACACAGTTGGGTAACTTCACACTTATGAAACTGTATTTTGTCTGTACTTTGTGAACTGTTCATATTTTTTGGGAACAATTGTGATACTATGAGAGCTTTGAATGATATATTTGGTATGGGATCACGATTTTTAAAGTACGATTGAGGTAGATGACACTATTGAAATGAGCAGAGAATTTTTTTAGGTTTTGACATTATAGCTGAAAGCTACAACGTTTTTGAGATTTAGCTGAGTTTTTATGATGTTATTATTATGATGACAATGTGTATTATGCTGTTGAGGTATGTTTATGATCAATAAGATGATGCAACTGTAAATGAAGAATTTGATAATGCTACATATTTATTTTGATGAAATATTGAAGAAGTGTCGAGGAATATGTATATGAATAATGAGTAGTGGTTAGGGACTCTGATTTGTGGAAAAGGATGTTGGAAACCAAGTATCGTACTTTAACAGTTATGAAATGTGTGTAAATGCGCAAATGTATCACAATGCCGACGAAAACTTTTTGAACACTGTTACATTCATAGGATTTTGTTTCTACACATTTGCAACGCAAATTCTCGACCTGTGAATTTTTTATGAGACTGTCACTGTAATGCAAACTGGTGTTGTAAATATTTCAGTGAGAAAGTTAAGTAACCACCTTCACGTAATGAGTCATGGGCACCCTGCTGCATGACAGTCACCTGGAAAAAAGCCATTAGTGTGTGCCTTTCAGAGGCACAGGTGAAAAAAAAGGGGCCATTATCCTCGCTATTGACATTCCTTTGTAGAAAGCATCGCAAATACGACACGCTCAAACTCGAAAACATATGATAACACTGTGGAGCTCCTAATTTATGATATTTACTGAAATGCCTAATGAAATGACACGAAATATTTTTATGTCTATACACCTGATTATGACTACTGTCTTTCCAGTTGAGAGATTTTTCTACTAACTTATGAAATGCCTCATGACTACTGAATGATGTTCTTATGCTATACTTTGTACATAGTTGCTTATTTCATTTGATATCTGATTTCCAGCTGTCTTCCAGCATTGGTTTTATAAAATAAACTTAAATGCATTTGCTAATGTGAACACTTTCTGTCAACAGATCTATTAAATAATTATTTTATGATCCACATTCTTCGAAAAAGGAGCTCTTGGAATGGAAAGAACAATAAGAAGGGACTAATAACAGTAACTGCATATATAATTTTCTTTTCAAGTACTTGGTAATTTTTTGTAGAATTAGTTTTTGTGGTGCACCATTTTGATTACGTAGACATTAAGATGTGATTATACATTTCCCTTATCTGCATTGTTGTCTTTCGTATGCTACTTTTTCTGCTTGAGTTTTGTCATGTTTAGGTGTAAGTTATTTCATTTTCTGCTGCTGTTTGCCAGGCATAGTGCTACTAAATTTCACTTTGTATTACTCTGTTAAGCCAGTTTTACTACTGATTTATTTTCCTTGTTGCTGCACATTGGCTCATATTAGTTGTAATGTTGCATTTGCTTGGTAGTTTAGATTTACTGTAGCTTGCTTTGACAATTTCGATTTTTTTTATTGCTGTTTGTATTAATTGTTTTGCGCTGCTGCATTGCCTCGTCCTTTAGTTTAGCATCTGAGCTCAATAGATTTAAGTTAGCTTATGAGGGGGTAGACTATATTAGAGAATGAGTTGCGATGCACTGGAAGAAATGCATTGAGAAGTTTACGAAAAAAGTATAGAGACAGGTATAGATGGGACTTTTTGGAAATAATGAAGAACGAAGGGAGTTCTCTGAGAAGTAGAGAAAGTTTTGTTTGCCAAATACTGCAGTAAAACAAACCCTGTCCTTTCCTTGTGTTATCCCACTATGTGTTTGTGTACCACTGGGTATTTGTGTTCTTCCTGTCTTTATGTGTTTATCTGATGAGAGTTACGTTGTATAATTTTTCTGATAATATGTTATTTACTTTGTAAAGATGTTTAGACATTATTTATTCTGTTTTGTTTTAATGCTCATGTGTGAAGTTGATGTTTCAAAAGTTATTCTGATCTTTTATGTATTTACTTATGTCATAATTCCTGTAACACTGATGTATATGTTTATTTCTACTGTTTTGTAAAGCCCCTATTACTACAAATGTTATCTGTATCGTTATGTTCTTTAATGATGTATTCTGTATCTTTGCAATTGTATTGTTATGTTATAAAATTGTAATGGACACCAGTTCATCAAATTAAGTAACTTGTAAGTTACATGTTGCTGCACACGTTTCTGTTGTTCATAGTATATGGACAATATGTGAGAAGTGGGGACTGATAGTGTTTGCACGTGTGTTAATAATTCAGCAAGGGACTGGATAACAGCATTGCTGGTTCTAAGGACAATTCCAGAAACTTTGTGAGCTCACAAGTGGTATCTATGGACTTGCTATATCATCCACAAGACTCTTCAATGGTGATTGTGCACCTGCATAGTCACAACAGATGGCTGGTGGCCATCTCTACAAGGACTACAGTGGGTCTGAATCTTTGATGACCGACCAATACCATTATTTCTACAAGGACTACAGTGGGTCTGCATCTTTGATGATCCACCAATACCATTATTTCTACAAGGACTGCAGTGGGTCTGCACCTCTGGTGGCCCACCAATACCGTAATCTCTACCAGGACTACAGTGGGTCTACTCTGTGATGACCTACCTGCCAATATTCTTCAAAACGTCGAATGACTCTGCTGTGGGTTTGCTCTGTTGTGGCCCATTACCTGTCAGCATGTCAAGAGTCAGCACTGTCTTTTTTTTCGAAGGACAACACTACTTCTTCAAGTCTGCATGGAAATCCACTACTTCCGTGTGCATTGTCTTTTACTGCTCAGACTTTGAGAAAAGAAATGGCAGTTTTACTGTGATGAATGATCAGGACTGTCTTCATGGACTGTGAGAAAATTTTAGCATTTGACCAACGTTGTATCAATAAGTGTGTACATTTGATTTCTTTGTTACTGTAACTGTGAAAAAATTTTTAACAAATATGTATTGGCCAGTACCCAAAACAATTTGTAAAATTTTTTGTGGGGAGCATGGGGGCTACGTAAGTAGGCTGTTTCTGTTTTCTTATTGGTAACGTCACGTAGCGCTCTGTATGAAAATCACTGGCTGTGCTGTGTGCAGTCTGTGGCTCGTTTGCATTGTTGTCTGCCATTGTAGTGTTGGGCAGCTGGATGTGAACAGCGCATAGCGTTGCGCAGTTGGAGGTGAGCTGCCAGCAGTGGTGGATGTGGGGAGAGAGATGGCGGAGTTTTGAAATTTGTAAGACTGGATGCCATGAACTGCTATATATATTATGAGTATTAAGGTAAATACATTGTTTGTTCTCTATTAAAATCTTTCATTTGCTAACTATGCCTATCAGTAGTTAGGGCCTTCCGTAGTTTGAATCTTTTATTTAGCTGGCAGTAGTGGCGTTCGCTGTATTGCAGTAGTTCGAGTAACAAAGATTTTTGTGAGGTAAGTGATTTGTGAAAGGTATAGGTTAATGTTAGTCAGGGCCATTCTTTTGTAGGGATTATTGAAAGTCAGATTGCGTTGCGCTAAAAAAATATTGTGTTTCAGTTTAAGCACAGTCATGTATAATATTTCAAAGGGGACGTTTCATAGGATGTATTACAAAATAACAGGTAACAACAGGGTCGATACATCGATTGTTGCGTCGAAACAAGCAGTGTTTTGAGCGCCATCTTGTTTCTACCGCATAGTGGCGTTCATTGTAAGATAGTAAGATACAACGTATGCAAAGGGTTCTTCACAAGTTTGTTAAAGGAGAACTTAATCGAAACTGCCACTGACATATTTGGAAGTGGATACGCTGTGTCTGGAAAAATCTGTTTGTAAATTTTAACAAAATCACGTTCGAACAACAAAATACTTAACTTGTTAAACACGTAAACAACGGTTATCCTCAGATTATGTGAGGGATAGGTTAAGTGACGGAAAAATCATATGAACCTATGTTCTAGTAGTATATTTGGCATCTGCAAAATTTAACTTGTGATACACCTAGATGATGATGGTGGCAAGTTTTCATGGGACCAAACTGCTGAGGCCATTGTCCGTAGGCGTACACACTACTTGATCTAACTTAAACTGACTTACGCTAAGGACAACATACACACACACATGCCCGAGGGAGGACTCGAACCATTGACAAGGGGAGTCGCGCGAACCTGGCAAGGTGCCCCAGACCGCCCGGCTACCCCGCGAGGCGTAGACCTGAACACAACACACTTAAAAAAGAGGTAAATTCATGGATACCGTAAGTAACACTAACCTTTCATGGAGCATTAAAGACGTACCGATAAGAATTATAACTAAAAATATACTCTGAAGCGCGAAAGAAACTGATATAGGCATGCGTATTCAGATACAAAGATTTGTAAACAGAGGGAATACACCGCTGCGATCGGAAACGCCTATGTAAGACAACAAGTGTCTGGCGCAGTTGTTATATCGGTTACTGCTGCTACAATGGCAGCTTATCCTGATTTAAGTGAGTTTGAACTTGGTGTTGTAGTCGGTGCATGAGCGATGGTGCGCAGCATCTCCCGAGGCAGTGATGAAGTGGGGATTTTCCCTTGGGAACACTTGACAAGTGAACCGTGAATATCTGGAATCCTCTAAAACATCAAATCTCCGACATCACTGCGGCCGAGTAAAGGCCCTGCAAGAGCGGGACCAACGACCACTGAAGAGAATCGTCCAGCCTGACTCAAGAGCAACCCTTACGTAGATTGCTGGGGATTTCAGTGCCGGGCCGTCAACAAATGTCAGTGTGCGAACCGTTTAACCAAACATCACCCGTCGAGAATTGCTACAGAGTAGCTCCAGGAACTCTCTTCTGAATTTAAATTCTTTCGATGGCCAAGAAATTCCCCAGACATGAACATTATTGAGCATTCTTGGGACGCCTTGCAATGTGCTGTTCAGAAGAGATCTGCACTCCCTCATACTCTTGGATTTATGGACAACCCTGCAGGATTCCTGGTGTCAATTCCCTCCAGCACTACTTCAGACTTTAGCCGACTCCATGCCACGTCGTGTTGTGACACTTCCGCGTGCTCGCGGGGGCACTACACGATGTTATTCAGGTGTACCAGTTTCTTTGGCTTTTTAGTGTACGTATGCTGCTCAAAGCTACACAGATGTCTAGAGTCAGGACACATCTTTTTACAGCCTCAAGAACAAGTGGTAAAAAAACCAAAAGAACACCAAATAAATAGCTTTTTTATGTCGTGAAGCACTTGCATTGTTTCGTTATGAATCATGCAACTAAAGTAAGAGTGACCTTTGACCTTTAGCCTTGATGCAAATGGATCTATCCCTCTTTTTGCTGTATGTAGCTTTGAATATTCCCAAATTAACAAGGATGTAACATTTCATCTATTTAACGAATTTTACTAAATAATGTCGCTGAATAGATACTGATGTTTCTCATGGAAACAACAAAGTAAACAACAAAGTAAACAAATTAAAGCACAATACTTCAACTGGACACCTGCCAGTCAAGGCAGTTATCGAATTGAAATACCATTGATTGAAGTTTAAGAAGACCGGCTGCAGTCCCGAAATCTGTTCGAACATTTAATTCACCCGGAAAATTTTAAATTTCACATTAGACCACTTTTTCCACGCGGTGTTCTCAGTTGCATTCCACTGAGTAAATGTCGGGCGATGCAAACTCCAGCAACTCCCAGGAAACGAGTAATAAGGCACATAGCTCATCCTATTCAGACGCGGCCGAAAAACCGGACCAAAGATACTAACAACACAACTCTGTTGTGAAGGAAGTTAGTACCCGTCAGGTACTTACTAAGTTCTTGTCAATACGTTGGCGAGAAAGAAACCCAGGAAGCATCAGAACACACATACTGTAAAGATGTTTGGGAGTATGGAACTAATAGAAAAATTGAGTCGACTCCTTACAGTCTTCCATGTCAACTAGATTGTGTGGCCTTATATCGAATTAAATAAGAGTCTGGTCTCCTTTGCCATCGATCTTCGAGAGAAGTCGGTTCGATGTATTGCAAACCTCGCTCTCTTTGTCATCCTCACGCACGAGACCGTAATAGCTTTGAATCTTGCAGTTGCCACATTCCTGTTCATCTCCAGCACTCTCAATGGGATTCTCTCTGTATACAACCTACTACACCTGCTTGTGGGTGCCTTGTTAGTTTTGTCTACGGTACTGGCTTTCATTACCATAATCTTCGTCATTCGCCACCGAAGCACATTCCGTCTGTAACGAAATTGTCTTCCAACCTCACAGCAGCTTGCGTCCACCGCTTCATTAACGACCACGACATAAAACTTCCATTGTTTCTTTTACGTGAACCATTTACGAATCTAGTACTCGTACATTTTCTTCTCTCATGTAAGTTACAGTTTTGATATTCATCCATCGTTACAATTTACGAGGCGTGCAGTTTTGGTAATGAAATCAAACTGTATGTTGTGTTTGCTTTCTGGAACATTATGTTGGTGACTCATGACTGAAAATCAAAACAAGGACGACTAATAGTTTCAACTTTCTATCTGAGCAACGACTAAACTTAGCAATCAAATCTGTAACAATAAACTCCCAACACATTGGGACATTACTGTACAACTCACTGTCAACTTTTAAACTAACAACGTTCCGCGATCCGTGAATGTGCATTGGTTCAACTTAATTTCAATGGTTTCCGTCGTCAGTTGTTGCCACTATTACTTCCAGATTTCAAATACTGTACAGAAAATAAATTAGGATGAATCGGAAATCTTGATTAATGAGGGCTGGCTAATAAGGTTTCAGCCTACATCAAAGTTATAGGAAGAAGGTACCAGGGCTGCTGGAATACCAAAATGATGTGAGGCTACAAAAAGACGTACAATAAGTTGTTCATCAGAGGAAAAGCGGTATCAGAGGGTTCAAGGAGAAGAGAGAAAGGGAGTAATAAAATATAACCCAATGGGGAAATAATTTCTGAATAATAAAGATCAGTTTTATGCACATATTTCAATAGAAGCCTTCTTCAAATTAAAAAATTAAAATTTATTTACTTTCCAATAATACATCTTTTGCTAATTTTCTGGATAACTGTGTCAAAACTGTACGTTATAGAAGGAAACTGATATCAGATATCGATTACAGTGCTCCAACAACCCACAAAAAAGAAAAAATAGATATTAAGCTATAACCTACCCTCATTCCTTTCCTAGATTACGAAAACGCCTTTACTAGTGTCATGTGGGACAACCTGCGACATGTGTGCAATGCGTTTGGGTTTCCAAAACGCCTAGTATCATTAGTAAAATGTCTTTATAATAGTCATACTGTGTAAGTAGGTTGTTCAAGTTTTTAAGTCAGTAACGCCACATAGCGCTCTGTATGAAAGTCACTGACTGCTGTGTGCAGTCTGTGACTGGTTTGCATTGTTGAAATATTTGCTATTGTAGTGTTAGGCAGTTGGATGTGAACAGCGTGTAGCGTTGCGCAGTTGGAGGTGAGCCACCAGCAGTTGTGGATATATAATGACTTTTGACCACTATTCTCCATCAAAATCTTTCATTTGCTAACTGTGCCTATCAGTAGTTAGTGCCTTCAGTAGTTAGAATATTTTATTTAGCTGGCAGTATTGGCGCTCGCTGTATTGCAGTAGTTCGAGTAACGAAGATTTTTGTGAGGTAAGTTATTCATGAAAGGTATATGTTATTGTCAGTCAGGGTCATTCTTTTGTAGGGATTGTTGAAAGTCAGACTGCATTGCGCTGAAAAAAAAAGACTATTGTGTGTTAGTTTAGTGATAATCAGAAAGATAGAAATGTCTGAGTACGTTCAGTATTGCTCAGCTGTTTGAAAATCAAATAACGTAGAGGCTTTCCAGCACTGTCATTCATAAATTTTTTCCAAGGGGATGTTTCAACTGCAACCATAGATCTGGTGAATACCCGCACTTTTTCGACATGACTAATGGTCTTGCGGGCTTTGAAATAAAAAATGTGTCCCTCAACTACGTACCCTCAGACTCAGAGTTGAAATATTGAAAGTTTTGGCTGGTTTCGTTGCATAGGAGCTGCTATACTTGTTGCCGCTTTAAATGCCAAATACTGTTGAGTCTACAGTATACAATATGAATACACGCATGAATGGAATGGTCGAAGGTTCCTATCACTCGGCAGTTGCGAATTTTGAATGTAACATAGAAATTCATAAATGAAAGATTGCAACTAAACAAAAAATGAGTACGATAGCAGAAGTACCTTTAACAATGCCATTTATTACTGCGAAACACTTATTGTTGTCGACGGTCCAGCAATTAGATAAAATATGAGAAGAAAAACAGGGAAACAATAGATTCCTATTTCATGTAATTAGTTATGAAGAACAACATAGCTCACGAGATATTCATAATGCATACTGCATACTGCGTCTTCACTGCAGAAGCCACGGAAATCTCACAAGTGCACAAGTCGGCACTACGAAATATTTCTATTTCCCGCGACCACGCGCAAACTGCTCAACACTCTCCGAGTATTTCCGTCCGTCGCGCCTTCCCGTCCTGCATTCCCCCGTCTCCTTGTAGACCCGCTGCTCCTCACCCATTTCCACACAGTCTCTCCATTGACTTTGGTAGTCGTCTACCATAGTAACGAGCTCTGTGATTGGCTAGAGCGCTCCCGCCATGTCTCCAAGCCCCCGCAAACTCACAAACATAGTGAAACACATATGAAATACTGGATTTACATTTAAATGACTTGAAATTAGATAAATGTTCCTACGGCTGGACCATAAACACGCTCTAACACACATTATTAAATATGGATAAACATACATCAAAGGAGCAGAAGCAAAAGTAGGCTAGTAGACTATGTCTCTGTGCTTTCTAAGACACAGTAAATATTTGACCAATTTCGTAATGAATAGAATATAGTAATCAATAGTAATCGGCCACTTTGACCTCGAATAACACATGTACTATTCAAGTTACATGTTACATGCCTGTAATTCATGGCAATTTAGGTTCACACTAATAGCTTTCTAAAGACGCGTTGATCGACAAAATGGGATGAACCGTTTAGATTTTCGAAATTCGTTGCTCGGTGTTACTTGTGTAATTTGCAGTCAGATACTAAACTTTAAACTAATAAAGATATTGAAAATCTGATTACACCATCAGAATTGTCGTACAAATAATGGTAATGTACATGTTTCTTTTTGAGGTATCATGACTCCTCTCACTTCTATTAATTTCTACATGATCTGTGAAATTTCTGCCATTATGGTTTCACAGGGTCTGCCATGTTTGACACTGCCAGCACACAAATCTCCTTCATCGACGCAAAGCACCTTCCTCCACACAGCGTCAACATGGAAGCCACGCGGTCGGTCTGGACCACACGCTGGGGCTGCCCCTCTTGCTCCGGCTAGTGCTCGGCACCACGCGGTTGCTGGCGACCCCCGGCTTGCCGAGCGGCTCGTGCGGCCGCGCCAACTCCGAACTTAGAATATTTTCAGGGCAAATTTTTTTTTTTTTTTATTATTCATATGACCGGTTTCGGTTCATTCAGAACCATCTTCAGATCTGTAAAAATAATTATACTAATTTACTATTTCACGAAAGCAAATCTTTTTCATCCTATCTTATCAAGCATCAAATGTACCAGAACGTACCTGATATTTAAGTTACAGGAGTAACCCGTCCAATTCAGCTACTTTCACATGCTACGTCATCTGACTTCGCCAGAAGATGATGAGTATGTCACTCGTCGAAACGTCGCAGTTTGAAGACACCGCCACCCGGGTGGAAGCCCGAGAACTCTTCGCCAGCTGTATACGCCGGGAAAGCATATATTCACAAAGTACAGTTTGCTAATACGAGGTGCATTCAAGTTCCAAGGCCTCCGATTTTTTTTATAATTAACTACTCACCCGAAATCGATGAAACTGGCGTTACTTCTCGACGTAATCGCCCTGCAGACGTACACATTATTCACAACGCTGACGCCATGATTCCATGGTAGTGGCGAAGGCTTCTTTAGGAGACTGTTTTGACCACTGGAAAATCGCTGAGGCAATAGCAGCACGGCTGGTGAATGTGCGGCCACGGACAGTGTCTTTCATTGTTGGAAAATGCCAAAAGTCACTAAGAGCCAGGTCAGGTGAGTAGCGAGCATGAAGAATCACTTCAAAGTTGTTATCACGAAGAAACTGTTGCGTAACGTTAGCTCGATGTGCGGGTGCGTTGTCTCGGTGAAACAGCACACGCGCAGCCCTTCCCGGACGTTTCCGTTGCAGTGCAGGAAGGAATTTGTTCTTCAAAACATTTTCGTAGGATGCACCTGTTACCGTAGTGCCCTATCTGTATGGAGTGTTGCCATGTATGGAAGTGAAACATGGACGATAAATAATTTGGACAAGAAGACAATAGAAGCTTTCGAAATGTGGTGCTACAGAAGAATGCTGAAGAATAGATGGGTAGATTACATAACTAATGAGGAGGTATTGAACAGAATTGGGGAGAAGAGGAGTTTGTTGCACAACTTGACTAGAAGAAGGGATCGCTTCGTAGGACATGTTCTGAGGCATCAGGGGAACACCAATTGAGTACTGGAGGGCAGCGTGGAGGGTAAAAATCGTAGAGGGCGACCAAGAGATGAATACACTAAGCAGATTCAGAGAGATGTAAGTTACAGTACGTACTGGGAGATGAAAAAGCTTGCACAGGATAGAGTAGCATGGAGAGCTGCATCAAACCAGTCTCAGGACTGAAGACCAGAACAATAAACAACAAGACATGGAGGAAGAGTAGCAAGTAGGTGGTTGGATGAACTGAAGAACACTGCCGGCCTATCTCTTCATATGACGTTAAGAAGAGCCGAAGATCGCAGTGGATGTAGACGACTATTCGAAGATAATGAAAAAATTAGTGAGTAAACTGACTAATGATGACGGTGATAAACAAATCGCATAACAAAAAAGTAGTAAAAAATACTGTTCATTGGTCTGTGTAACCTTGCGTCAGCATCTACTACGGTGCAAGTGACTTCTTTGCTGTCTGCTCCAGGTCTTCCGAAGAGAAAAAGTTTGTTGTTTAGCGTGACCTCAGGGCGTGTATACAGACGTGTGCTTCTACTGTGCGTACAACTATCATACAGAGCTAACTGATATAATAATGTCGGGTCTCTTGTCCGCGAGTGAAGTAGGAAATGTCGGAGCGGCCCGAATTAGGCGGTCGCCGCGGCCCGTGAAAGAGGAGACGCCGCACCTGTGCCGACGAGGCGGCGAAACCGAAGCCTCTAGGTCACGGCCCGCTCTTCCAGCTCTCCCGTCCTCCTGTCTCTTCCAGCTGGAGCCGCCGGCTCCAGCGACACCGGATAGCGCCGGCCCTCGCCGATTGCTAAATCGGTGCCGCGCTGTGGACACACGAGGTAAGCCAAGCCACCGCGGCGGCTGCCTGCGCCGGTGGGTGCCCTGTTTCAGGCGCGGCGCCCAGCTCTGCCCTTCTAGGGACCGCCGCGCCTTTTGTGCCGCACCGCTTCCTACACACGAGCTGCTACTGCCGCAATTCACCGGCCCTTGCTGTTCTCTACTGCGTCACCGGCTCTGCTCCGTTCTTCCCACGCGGCAGCGTCACTTCCTGTTTGCAGTATTTCTGTGCTCCCTTGACAGAAATGAGATTGATGTAGAGGTGAGTCTATCTGCGTGCAATAAAAGTGTAGAGTTACCTTAAACTGCGGTGGCAAAAGTCACGGATAGCGATATGCTCATATTCAGATAGCGGTAGAACCGTGTACACAAGGCATAAAAGTGCAGTACTCTGGCGGAGCTTACGCCAAGAATGGAAGAATGAATTGATTGTTGGTGTTAATAACGATCATCCTCCTTTACCTCCTCTGCATTACTTCAGATGACGTCTCACTGGGCGCATTTGTTCTGTGCATGCAGTACACGTGAGGCGCCTAGTTGTTTCCTCTGCACTGTGTGAAATACGAAGGTTCTGTTATAATTCACTAACTTGCTGTCATCAAGTTGATGTCCCCAGTTCAGAAAACCGCACGGAGGTCGTAGGTTCTGTATCTTGAGGCTGAAACTGACTTTTAGCGAGGTTCTGTTCTGAAATAATGTATCACTTTTTTGGGATGCCACTCGCGTATTTCAATATAGCCACACGAGAAGACTACATGGTCTTAATACAACACCTTCTGATACAGCAAAGTACATGATCAAACACAATGTTTACGAATATGTACCTTTGCACTATTTGTGGCACGTGTATGTGCCTCATGACTACCGGAGTGAATCTTTTAATACTGAATACTGGCAAACACATCCTGCCACAAGCAACATGACTGTACATCTCGACTGCCTAATCCAGAGTGATGAACCGGAACAAATAAAAATTGGAAACACATCCTACGACAGACAACATGCCTGTTCTTCTCGACTGCCTAATCCAGAGTGACGCACAGCCCGAAACACATCGCGCGGCATACCAGAAAAGGCAAGACCCGAACGCTTCCGAAGTGCTTCGTCTTCAATTTCGTAAGTCTTTTGTTTTTTATTTAAATTGTTTTTCATGATTCTAAAATGGCCGATTGATAGTCAGCTGTTGAGAGATATTTATATTAGAAAGTGAAGTCATTCCAATGAGTAGTTTAAGTAATAATAATAACTGTACCTTAACGTTTTGACGCCCTAGCTCCGAACACAGCAGCCAATCACAGAGCAGTAGCATTTTGCAGGCGGTCTTTCTCACGGGAATGGTACCGAATCTAACATCTGTCACAGGTACCTCACACCACATTTCGTCATCCATATACTTTTTGCATCTCCACTGCTCTGGGAACAGCTTCTTGGAGCCTAATATGATGGCTGACTAAGCCAGAAATATTACACCACACTCGAACCCTACGATCAGCTCTTACCAACTGAAATGGGGACTCATCTGACCAGGTCATGGCTTTCTCGTCGTCTAGCTTCCAACCGACACGGCCACGAGCCCAGGAGGCTTTTAGCAAAGGCACTCATGTCGGTCTTCTGCTGCCATAGCCCAATAACGCCATATTTCGCCGCACCGTCCTAACGGAAATGTTCGTCGCACAACCCACATCGATTTCTGCCTTTTTTGCACACAGTGTTGCTTGTATGGCAACACTGACAACGCTACGCTAGCGCCGCTGCTCTTGGTCGTTAAGTGAATGCCGTCGGCTACTGCGTTGTCCGTGGTGAGACGTAACGCCCGAAATTTGACACTGCGGGTGTGGGAATGATGAAGGCCCTAATGAGTTCCGAAATTGAATGCTCCATGCGTCTAGCTCCAACTACCATTCCGCGTTCAAAGTCTGTTAATTCGCATCGTGCGCCCAGAATGAAATCGGAAACCTTTCCACATGGATCACCTGTACACAAATGACAGATCGTAATATTTCTGGCTTAGTCAGCCATCACATTAGGCTCCAAGAAGCTGTTCCCAGAGCAGTGGAGATGCAAAAAGTATATAGACGACGAAATGTGGTGTGAGGTACCTGTGACAGATGTTAGATTCGGTACCATTCCCGTGAGAAAGACCGCCAGCACAATGCAACTGCTCTGTGATTGGCTACTGAGTTGGGAGCTAGGGCGTCAAAACGTTAAGGTACAGTTATTATTATTACTTAAACTACTCATTGGAATGACTTCACTTTCTAATATAAATATCTCTCAACAGCTGACTATCAATCGGCCATTTTAGAATCATGAAAAACAATTTAAATAAAAAACAAAAGACTTACGAAATTGAAGACGAAGCACTTCGGAAGCGTTCGGGTCTTGCCTTTTCTGGTATGCCGCGCGATGTGTTTCGGGCTGTTCGTCACTCTGGATTAGGCTGTCGAGAAGAACAGGCATGTTGTCTGTCGTAGGATGTGTTTCCAATTTTTATTTGTTCCGGTTCATCACTCTGGATTAGGCAGTCGAGATGTACAGTCATGTTGCTTGTGGCAGGATGTGTTTGCCAGTATTCAGTATTAAAAGATTCACTCCGGTAGTCATGAGGCACATACACGTGCCACAAATAGTGCAAAGGTACATATTCGTAAACATTGTGTTTGATCATGTACTTTGCTGTATCAGAAAGTGTTGTACCAAGATCATGTAGTCTTCTCGTGTGGCTATATTAAAAGTGCGCGAGTGGCATCCCAAAGAAGTGACACATTATTTCAGAACAGAACCTCGCTAAAAGTCAGTTTCAGCCTCAAGATACTGCGTGCTGTTTTCTGCGCTGGGGACATCAACTTGAAGACAGCAGGATAGTCAACTGTAACAGAACCTTCGTATTCCATACAGTGCAGTGGAAACAACTAGGCGCGTACACTCACGTGTACTGCATGCACAGAACAAATGTGCTCAGCGACACGTCATCTGCAGTAATGCAGAGGAGGTAAAGGAGGATGACCGTTATTAACACCAACAATCAATCAATTAATTCATGCTTTCTTCCCGTAAGCCCACGAAGCCATGGACCCAAGTTGCCAACAAGGCACTGTGCGAGCTGGTGGTGTCCCCACAATGGTGTAGGCTGTGTTTCCACGGAATGGACAGAGTCGTCTGGTCCAACAGAACGAGGCCAAAATAAAAACTTCCTGGCAGATTAAAACTCTGTGCCCGATCGAGACTCGAACTCGGGACCTTTGCCTTTCGCGGGCAAGTGCTCTACCAACTGAGCTACCGAAGCACGACTGACGTCCTCTACTCACAGCTTTACTTCTACCAGTACCTCGTCTCCTACCTTCCAAACTTTACAGAAGCTCTCCTGCGAGACATGCAGAACTAGCACTCCTGAAAGAAAGGAAGTGAAAATCTCATTCTGGAAACATCCCCCAGGCTGTGGCTAAGCCATGTCTCCGCAATATCCTTTCTTTCAGGAGTGCTAGTTCTGCATGTCTCGCAGGAGAGCTTCTGTAAAGTTTGGAAGGTAGGAGACGAGGTACTGGTAGAAGTAAAGCTGTGAGTACCGGACGTGAGTCGTGCTTCGGTAGCTCAGTTGGTAGAGCACTTGCCCGCGAAAGGCAAAGGTCCCGAGTTCGAGTCTCGGTCGGGCACACAGTTTTAATCTGCCAGGAAGTTTCATATCAGCGCACACTCCGCTGCAGAGTGAAAATCTCATTCTGGAAACATCCCCCAGGCTGTGGCTAAGCCATGTCTCCGCAATATCCTTTCTTTCAGGAGTGCTAGTTCTGCATGTCTCGCAGGAGAGCTTCTGTAAAGTTTGGAAGGTACGAGACGAGGTACTGGTAGAAGTAAAGCTGTGAGTACCGGACGTGAGTCGTGCTTCGGTAGCTCAGTTGGTAGAGCACTTGCCCGCGAAAGGCAAAGGTCCCGAGTTCGAGTCTCGGTCGGGCACTGTTTTAATCTGCCAGGAAGTTTCATATCAGCGCACACTCCGCTGCAGAGTGAAAATCTCATTCTGGAAACATCCCCCAGGCTGTGGCTAAGCCATGTCTCCGCAATATCCTTTCTTTCAGGAGTGCTAGTTCTGCATGTCTCGCAGGAGAGCTTCTGTAAAGTTTGGAAGGTAGGAGACGAGGTACTGGTAGAAGTAAAGCTGTGAGTACCGGACGTGAGTCGTGCTTCGGTAGCTCAGTTGGTAGAGCACTTGCCCGCGAAAGGCAAAGGTCCCGAGTTCGAGTCTCGGTCGGGCACACAGTTTTAATCTGCCAGGAAGTTTCATATCAGCGCACACTCCGCTGCAGAGTGAAAATCTCATTCTGGAAACATCCCCCAGGCTGTGGCTAAGCCATGTCTCCGCAATATCCTTTCTTTCAGGAGTGCTAGTTCTGCATGTCTCGCAGGAGAGCTTCTGTAAAGTTTGGAAGGTAGGAGACGAGGTACTGGTAGAAGTAAAGCTGTGAGTACCGGACGTGAGTCGTGCTTCGGTAGCTCAGTTGGTAGAGCACTTGCCCGCGAAAGGCAAAGGTCCCGAGTTCGAGTCTCGGTCGGGCACACAGTTTTAATCTGCCAGGAAGTTTCATATCAGCGCACACTCCGCTGCAGAGTGAAAATCTCATTCTGGAGGCCGAAATAGTTTGCCATTGGTTTGAGGAACATTCTGGACGTTTTGAGCGAATGATTTGGCCTCCTAGATCGCCTAACATGTATCTCATCGAACCTTCACTACACATCATCGGGAGGTCACTTCATGCAAAAATCCTTCCCCAGCAACAATTCTACAGTTACGTACAGCTGTAGAGGCAGCATGACTCGATAATTCTGCAGGGAAAGTCCAGTGCCTTGTTGAACACATGCCATGTCGAGAGGGTGCGCTACAAGAGGCAAAAGGAGGTACGACACGTTGGTAGAAGGTATCACATGACTTTTGTCACTTTAGTGTTTTTTAATGTTTAAAAAACGGGGTAATTCAGACAAAATGATTTATTCCACATACTTCTCATTTCCTTTGATCTTTTTTACGAATTTTTTTTTTTACAGATAATTCTGTCATAATACTGAACAATGTTACATTTTTCATGTTGGACAGCACAGTTAGCAACAGCTTTACCTTTTCAACAGTGAGCTTATTCTGCTCATACCTTCCTCTGATCATTTAACAGAGAAATTTTTCTCTCTGCAGCTGCGTTGTATGCAGGTATGGCTAAATAGTACTGTACCACTTTCAGCAATATAGTGTAATCAACACTAGTACTCCTGTGTTCGTACCATTTCTCAACAGGACTCGTCCCTACCAAAGTTGCAGAGTTCATCATGTAGTATATTCTTAAAGCACTTCCTTCACGAAATAGTACTGGGTCATCAACACCTGTTGAAAATAACACATTTTTTTCCACTGCATGCCACTGTGATCCTTTTTCCAGAGCTACCTCTGAAATACAGACATATCACTGTATTCTGTCATCGTCTTATTGATATAATTGTAACTAACAGTGTAAAAAGTGTATGGTTCACTTGTCAAGACTTCAACTAAATTTACATCATCACATTTACTAATGATTTCTTTTATTTATTTATTTATTTATTTATTTATATTATTTACCTACTGCTTATTTAGTCTAACCAGATTAGGGCCTTTAGGTCGTCTCTAATATCTGACCAGGAACAACACACACACACACACACACACACACACACACACACACACAAATACTACACAACAATCACAATAATAATAATTTACATCATCATCATCATCATCATCATCATTTAAGACTGATTATGCCTTTCAGCGTTCAGTCTGGAGCATAGTCCCCCTTATAAAATTCCTCCATGATCCCCTATTCAGTGCTAACATTGGTGCCGCTTCTGATGTTAAGCCTATTACTTCAAAATCATTCTTAACCGAATCCCAGTACCTTCTCCTTGGTCTACCCCGACTCCTCCTACCCTCTACTGCTGAACCCATGAGTCTCTTGGGTAACCTTGCTTCTCCCATGCGCGTAACATGACCCCACCATCGAAGCCTGTTCGTCCTGACTGCTACATCTATAGAGTTCATTCCCAGTTTTTCTTTGATTTCCTCGTTGTGCATACCCTCCTGCCATTGTTCCCATCTACTAGTACCTGCAATCATCCTAGCTACTTTCGTATCCGTAACCTCAACCTTATTGATAACCTGAATCCACCCAGCTTTCGCTGCCATACAACAAAGTTGGTCGAAAGATCGAACGGTGCACAGATAACTTAGTCTTGGTACTGACTTCCTTCTTGCAGAAGAGAGTAGATCGTAGCTGAGCGCTCACTGCATGAGCTTTGATACACCTCGCTTCCAGTTCTTTCACTATGTTGCCATCCTGTGAGAATATGCATCGTAAGTACTTGAAACCGTCCACCTGTTCTAACATTGTTCCTCCTGTTTGGCACTCAATCCGTTTATATCTCTTTCTCACTGACATTACTTTCGTTTTGGAGATGCTAATCTTCATACCATACTCCTTACATTTCTGATCTAGCTCTGAAATATTACTTTGCAAACATTAAATCGAATCTGCCATCACAACTAAGTCATCCGCATATGCGAGACTGCTTATTTTTGTTCACATATCTTAATCTCACTCAGCCAGTCTATTGTTTTCAACATGGATTCCGGAAACAGCGATCGTGTGAGACCCAACTCGCCTTATTTGTTCATCAGACCCATAAAATATTAGATACAGGCTCCCAGGTAGATGCTATTTTTCTTGACTTCTGGAAGGCGTTCGATACAGTTCCGCACTGTCGCCTGATAAACAAAGTAAGAGCCTACGGAATATCAGACCAGCTGTGTGGCTGGATTAAAGAGCTTTTAGCAAACAGAACACAGCCTGTTGTTATCAATGGAGAGACGTCTACAGACGTTAAAGTAACCTCTGGCGTGCTACAGGGGAGTGTTATGGGACCATTGCTTTTCACAATATATATAAATGACCTAGTAGATAGTGTCGGAAGGTCCATGCGGCTTTTCGCGGATGATGCTGTAGTATACAGAGAAGTTGCAGCATTAGAAAATTGTAGCGAAATGCAGGAAGATCTGCAGCGGATAGGCACTTGGTGCAGAGAGTGGCAACTGACCCTTAACATAGACAAATGTAATGTATTGCGAATACATAGAAAGAAGGATCCTTTATTGTATGATTATATGATAGCGGAACAAACACTGGTAGCAGTTACTTCTGTAAAATATCTGGGAGTATGCGTGCGGAACGATTTGAAGTGGAATGATCATATAAAATTAATTGTTGGTAAGGCGGGTACCAGGTTGAGATTCATTGGGAGAGTGCTTAGAAAATGTAGTCCATCAACAAAGGAGGTGGCTTACAAAACACTCGTTCGACCTATACTTGAGTATTGCTCATCAGTGTGGGATCCGTACCAGATCGGTCTGACGGAGGAGATAGAGAAGATCCAAAGAAGAGCGGCGCGTTTCGTCACAGGGTTATTTGGTAACCGTGATAGCGTTACGGAGATGTTTAATAAGCTCAAGTGGCAGACTCTGCAAGAGAGGCGCTCTGCATCGCGGTGTAGCTTGCTCGCCAGGTTTCGAGAGGGTGCGTTTCTGGATGAGATATCGAATATATTGCTTCCCCCTACTTATACCTCCCGAGGAGATCACGAATGTAAAATTAGAGAGGTTAGAGCGCGCACGGAGGCTTTCAGACAGTCGTTCCTCCCGCGAACCATACGCACTGGAACAGGAAAGGAAGGTAATGACAGTGGCACGTAAAGTGCCCTCCGCCACACACCGTTGGGTGGCTTGCGGAGTATCAATGTAGATGTAGATGTAGATGATCCATAAATAATATGAACAATAGTGGAGACAGGTTGTAGCCTTGTCTTACCCCTGAAACTACTCTGAACCATGAACTCAATTTACCGTCAACTCTATCTGCTGCCTGACTATCTATGTAAAGACCTCTAATTGCTTGGAAAAGTTTGCCTCCTATTCCACAATCTCGTAGAACAGACAATAACTTCCTCCTAGGAACCCAGTCATATGCCGTTTCTAGATCTATAAAGCATAGATACAATTCCCTGTTCCACTCGTAACACTGCTCCATTATTTGCCGTAAGCTAAAGATCTGGTCCTGACAACCTCTAAGAGGCCTAAACCCACAATGATTTTCATCCAGTTGGTTCTCAACTAATACTCGCACTTTCCTTTCAACAATACCTGAGAAGATTTTACCCACAACGCTGATTAAAGAGATACCTCTGTAGTTGTTACAATCTTTTCTGTTTCCATGTTTAAAGATTGGTGTGATTACTGCTTTTGTCCAGTCTGATGGAACCTGTCCCGACTCCCAGGCCATTTCAGTTATCCTGTGTAGCCATTTAAGACCTGACATTCCACTGTATTTGATGAGTTCCGACTTCATTTCATCCACCCCAGCTGCTTTATTGCACTGCAATTTATTGACCATTTTCACCACTTCCTCGAATGTGATCCTATTTCCATCATCATTCCTATCCCATTGTACCTCGAAATCTGAAACATTACTGATCGTATTTTCACCCACATTGAGCAACGCTTCAAAATATTCCCTCCATCTGCCCAAGGAATCCACAGGATTCACCAGCAGTTTTCCTGACCTTTCCTTTTACAAGCTGCCTCGACTGTGTCATTCCACCAAGCTGTTTGCTTTTTCCTACCTTTACACACTACTGTTCCAAGACATTCTTTAGCCACTTCTCGTACTGTGTCCCTGTATCTTGTCCATTCCCTTTCCAATGACTGTAATTGACTACATTCAACTAACTGGTACCTTTCTGAGATCACTGTTATGTACTTGTGCCTGATTTCCTTATCCTGAAGTTTCTCCACTCTTATCCTCCTACATATGGACCTGACCTCCTGCACTTTCGGCCTCACAATCTCAATTTCACTGCAGATTAAATAACGATCAGTGTCATCAAAGAATCCCATGAATACACGTGTGTCCCTCACAGCCTTCCTGAATTCCTGATCTGTTATTATATAGTCAATGACAGATCTGGTTCCCCTGCTTTCCCAAGTATACCGGTGAATGTTCTTATGTTTTAAAAAGGAGTTTGTGATTACGAAGCCCATACTGGCACAGAAATTCAAGAGTTGTTTCCCGTTCCTGTTGGCCTCCATATCCTCTCCAAATTTACCCATAACCTTTTCATACCCTTCTGTTCGCTTTCCAATCCTGGCATTAAAATCGCCCATGAGCAGAACACTGTCCTTCTCCTTTACTCTAAGAACTTCATCACTGAGTGCCTCATAAAAACTATCCATCTTATCTTGATCTGTCCCTTCACAATGCGAATATACTGACACAATCCTAATTTTCTTGCTAGACACTGTCAAATCTATCCACATCAGTCGTTCGTTTACATACCTTATTGCAACTACGCTGGGTTCCATTTCTTTCCTGATGTAAAGCCCCACCCCATTGTGCTATTCCTGCTTTGACTCCTGACAGGTAGACCTTGTATTCTCCCACTTCCTCTTCTTTCTCACCCCTTACAAGAATGTCACTTACAGCTATAACGTCCAGCCCCATCTTATACTTGCAGCCTCTGCCAGCTCTACCTTCTTCCCAGAGTAGCCCCCATTGATATTAATAGCTCCCCATCTCATTACCATTTCTTCGCCAAGTCGTATCTTAGGAGTCCTTGGTTTGTCAGTTAGAGGTGGGACTCCGTCACCTCCAAAGGTCCGAGGCATTTTGCTCTGATTTTTGCCAGCATCATATTTAAAGTACTAGGGAAGCAGGTTGCTAGCCTTACTTGCCCTGAGTCCCATTGAGTTTTACCCCTAACGGTTGAGGGATTAACCGGTGGATTTGGTAGTCTTTGCCATATGAGAATAAAGGTGACCACGACTCAGAATATGTCCGAGATGCCCAGCCTTATTCCAAAGTAACTGGTATCCCGACTGTCGGGACCACTTACTTGACCGCTCATACGTTGCCCGTGGTTCATGAACTAGGACATGACTACAGGAACCCACACCTTGAACCACAATAATTTACATTACTAATAAAAATAATTGGCTGTAATGATAACAGAATTAATACTATCAATGATGATAAAGAATGGTGGTACTGAGAATAATATCATTTAGCTATTATATAACAAACTCAATAATAATAATTTGAATTATCAACAAAAGCAGAAATTTCATCAATAATATTAATAACAGCGAAAATAATACCATAGTAAATTAATCAACGCATTAAGAATGATATTTATTAGTTTACTACTTTTGAAGTATCGTTTGGTATTAGAAGAAGTGAAAGGGATGATGAAAGAGGAGAGAATTGAAATGGAAGTGATTAAGGTTGCTAAGAAAGAAGAGAATTTCAATTGATTTCTCTGTCGGCGAGTAGTCGGAAGAATAATGTGGGAGAGAGGGTTTACGAGAATGTGCTGCAAGAAGAGATAGCGGTTGTGATAGAAAGTGGACCAAAAGCTGTCATTTGAAGTTTGAAGGGATTTTAATTTCTCTAATTTTTTAAGGAATATTCTTACAAAATCGGGTTCTTGATACAGTAAATAATTTGTAGAACATGTTAGTGTTCTCTAGTGATACAGAGAATATTTTACTTTGTTGGGATCGAGTATTTCTGATGTGTTGTTCCGTCGGTAGTGTAAGAGTGAAAGGTAAAGAGGAAGCAGTGCAATGATTGAAAAGACTATGCAGCAAACACATAGTATGTTAATATCTACGCATAACGGCACGTAGCCATGATAGATTTACTGTTTTCTGCCCTTATATGTAAACCAGAGACACTGTTTTGTAAAACAGAGCACACTTCTACAACAGCTTTGTTCCCGCCTTCAATGTACAGAATCTGTTTACGCAAAAAATTCATCATACAATGTACAAATCATAAGCAGCCTTTTGGCAAACGGTTTTCTAAAAAGAGCCTAATAGTTACAAGACAGTTACTTTCAGATAAAAAAATACCTTTTTAGAGTATCACGTATCTACAATATCTTGTCAACTGCAGATGCAAGTGGCAACCATCTTGTTTTACAGTGAGACAAAGCTGTCTTGAATTATGTGACTATAAACTCATAGAATTCCATCAACTTCTGAACCCTTACAATGCAGAAAGAAAAATGTGAAAACGCATTATGCATGTATGAATTCCTCCACTTCAGAATGTCCAGGAACTCTTCCTAGCACCATGAAGAACCTGAAATATGTTCACCCAACTCATTTTTAGGGCTCCTGATCTCAGTCGGACAGTCCTTTATGGGATCTCTTTGTTGCGCGTCTGTCTGTGTCCGACTGTTAAAATTCTTTTTCTCAGGAGCGTGTTGACGTATGAAGTTGAAATTCATGTCGGGAAATAAGCTTTGTAGCCCCTTGGCGGTGTAACAAGAATTAGCTTCTAAGTCAACGTAATCAAAAGAAACGGCAGATTTTGTCGCATATTTTCATACTCTCAAACTCACTTGTAGAAGCCTACATGGCATTTCTCGTTCATCTAGAATCATTAAATTTGGCAAGAAGCAGGGTATCGCGATAAAAGTAAAATAAGAACTCCAAAAATTGTTAGTTTGTAATTATATCACATGACAACTATATGTTTTATCATTTATTATCCGATTGTCTGTTTGTCCTTCCGTTAACACTTCTTTGTCTAGAAAGGGGTTCACGTATCAAGTTGAAATTTATATCACACATTGGTGGTGCAAAAAATTGAAGCTTCTAAGTTTTTTATTTATTCTCGAGTCAGAAACATACAAATTTACAGTAGCCTTCACAGTATAAGCAAAGGGAAAAAATGTGAAAACCTTTATTTTTAATTACATTACATGCAAAAAAGAAATTTTTTGCTATTTCTTATTAGACAGTCGGTCTGTTAGGATTCATTGTTCTCAGAAATGTGTAGACGTATATCTTGCCTGTGTCGATGTCTCTAACTGGTAAAAGTTGTCGAAATTCTAGATTTCGGGGGATAGATGGACTATCTGTAAACATAATTAAGCTTGTACAGAAACTTCGGTGCGCGGGTCCTATACGTACTTATCCTGTTTTTTTTTTCAGTCTTCTGCACACATTACTCTGTTCAGCCTGATAAGGGCCAATAAAATTTGCATTACCTCTGTCTCTCCCAAAACCAACTACCTTTAGTAAGAGATTGTAGTTATTAAATAGTCTGTAGGTAGAGGCTGCAAATCGACAAGTTAAGCCTATCAAGTTAGTTTATTAAAGTACGAGTGATTTTGCAAGAAATTCCAAAACTGGGTGAGGGGTCGGGCAAGCGTCTCAAAACGGATGGCTTCCGGTAAACACGAGTAATATGATAACCCTTTCCGAGGGGTAGTCACAATCCACTGATTATCCCCTAGAAAATATCAAGCTGCAACCATCAAACTGGGTGACTGTGGTACTTTTTTTCTACATACTCACCCCGCAATGCAACATATGTTTCCCAACGACAGATGATTTAACTGGGACGTTGGTTGTACCAGTATGCACTATAGCAGATCAAGGAAAAGTCCACCTCGAAAATCAACCAGACACCATTCTGGAAATGCCTGACACTCCGTGGTACCTTCATCCGGACAGAGGGGACGAAACTGCTGAGTGCCATGTCGGAAGATTATCAATTGGTGACACCAACTTTTGATAGTCTATATAAGCAGCATTCGTGACTCTGTCCTGTGCGGAATGTGTTAACGGCTAGTCGAGGAGCAAAAGCATCCCGAAAGCCTCCCATAAACTCGCCGAGAGATGTTTGTAGTAACCTCCTGCGAACACAATCTGTTAAAACAAGAGTGAGGCCGTCGAAAATAACAACATCCCCTTATTCCATAATGACGGAGTATTCGGCTTTTGCAGCTGTGTTCCATCCTCTCGTTTTGCACCTGCGTAATCAGACCACAGTGATGCACCCGGCTCCTGCTAATGGTATTCGGGTGTTTAAAGAAGTCAGACGCCAGAGTCTGCCTGTCGCAACAATAGCACTTCCACTGATACCTCGTTTCTGGGGTCTTTTTGAACAAGTCTAAGCAGCTGTGGTATCCAGCGGGCGGCGAACTTTGCCCAATTGAAGATATCAGGCAATATCTCTGCGGGCATTTTTGTTCTGTCGTTGCAACTACAAAAACGCGTGTTTTCTTTCTTTGTCAGACGCTTTTCGCTTTCTTGAGGTAAAGCATCATCAGTGGTCTGTGATTAAGTTATTCACACTTTTATTTGCTTTAATATCGAAAACAGTACGTTAACAATATGTTGGTTCGTACTTACGGTAATTTTTCGCTCTATTTGTCGCTTTCATCGGGAAATGCCGCCTGATAGCACACCGTTGATGTTTTACTGCTTTAGACACTAAGAGTTGTGGTCTAATTTGTAGTTATTCTGCAGTACTGTGCATTTCTTATGTTTTTCACAGCACACATTTTCGCACACCTCTGTTTTCTGTTCGTTTTTATACATATATGACATGATATCTCTGAAGCAAGTCTGAGGGGCAGTGAAGTTAAACAGACATATGTTAGAATTAAACGATACTCAACTTTCACAAATTTTCAGAGCGTATATCCAAAGTGGGAAACAAAATTTCGTCACAACCTTCCAGCATTAATTAAAGATTAAAACAAGTAAGCTGTTTATTTCCTACGTTGTTTAAAATACACTTCCAGAATTGCTTAGAACTATTGAGTTGGAAATCTACAACAATTGGCATTCAGATAACAAAGGGTCTATGTTTGTACACCTTATTCTTCGTAGATGATACGGTAGTGGTGACGAGTGAAGAAGATGATACCTGCTTTATGCCAAGAAAAGAAGGAGATGATAGGTAGGGACTGAAGTATTATGCATTGTAGGAAATTGTAGGAAACGTAACAGTAGTGGCCAGGATACCAAGGCATGTAAAAAACGTGCCTATTTGGGTAGCATTTTATTGGAAGACGGAACAAGTAATTAAGAAGTGTGACAAAGAGTAGCCCATCTCAAAGCAGTAATCTCAAAGCTGCACCCTCTGTTACGTTCTTCTAAGATAAGATAGGAAACAAAGAAGATGCTCTGTGGAAGTGTAGAGCCCATAACGACCTGTACATGGGAATTCTGGGAGGTTACTGGACGAAATGAAGAGAACTTGGGAGTTGTAGATGCGATTTAATTTGCTGATGACATTTTTGTCCTCAGTAAAAATGAAGAAGTATTGCAGGACCCGTTGAATAAACTGAAAAGACTAATGTGTACAGAATTTGGATTGAGAGTAAATTGAAGAAATACCAAAGTAATGAGAAGTAGGAAAAATGAGAGCAGTGAAAAATTTAACATTGGATTCGGGGATCACAAAGTAGATGAAGTTAAGGAATTCTGCTACCTCTGCAGAAAAACACCACATGATGGACGAAGCAATGAGAACATAAAAAAGCAGGCTCGCACTGGCAAAAAAAGCATTCTTGGCCAAGGGAGGACTACTCGAATCAAAAATAGGCCTTAATTTGAGGGATACATTTCTAAGAATGTAAATTTCGAGCAAAGTGTAGTACGGTAGTGAAACATGGACAGTGGGAGAAACAAGAAGAGAATCGAAGCGTTCGAGAGGCGGTGCAACAGAAGAATGGTGAAAAACAGGTGGACTGATGAAGTAGGAAATGAGGTTTTCCACAGATTCTGCGAGGAAAGAAATGTATGAAAGAGACTGACAAGGAGGAGGGACAGGATGACAGGACATCTGTAAAGACATTCTTTGCAGATGATATTGTAGCAATAGGGGGAGTGGAGGAGGAAGAGGTGGGGAAGGGGGTGCTTAGGCTTTCTCGGAACAATGGATTATCCCCAGGGGGCAGCAAACTACTTAGCAGAACAATATGATAAGTGGGAGTAGTCATAAATCAATCACGTTTACCCCTGAATGTATGTAACATACGCTAGAAAAGTGGGGCTCTATTGACTTTGTCCCACTGCTTACGTACAACCATATTTTAGCACAGCTTTTCTTATATACCTGTAAGTAGCAACAGATTCGCCATCTATTGTGGCAGAAAATCGGCCCTACACAAGGACATCTAGCATATATTGACAGAACTTTGCCACCAAACAGTACACATTACGCACCGAGCTGAGAGCCGAAGAGAGCTATAAGGCTTTTGGTGTATGAGTGGTGTAAGTAACAATGGTTATCAAAGTTTACATAGTTTACAGTACTCGCATGGTACTAGAATGAGCAGCGGATAGTAAAAACTGTAGGATAAGACAGATATTAGAATAGATGCAACAAATAATTGAGGACTTACGGGCAAGTGCTACTCTGAGATGAAGAGACTGGTACAGGACTAGGATTCGTGGCAGTCCACATCAAACTAGCCAAAACAATATCTCGGCGAAATCGTATAATAAATAGAAAGATTAGGGAAATGACCCAGACTCAAGAAAGCATCACAAATACCAAAGAATAATAACGACAGGTAGCCTGGTATAAACATACAATGAATATGACAGATGGCAAACCAGTTCTTGACGTACCAATCTAAGGAAACAAGAAGAGAAAGACCGGGGTTGGATGGGATAAAGGAGCCCATGAGAAAAAGAGAAATAGAAGAAGAAGTATGGGAAGACAGAAACCGATGGCGACAGAAATAGCAGATGAGGCTACAGTCATAGGATCTGCACAGGGGGAGAGATATGAGCACTTTATTTAAAGAGAATTGGGGCGCTCCAAGGTTGGACCGACACATTTCAAAATGTTCAGGCATCTTTCTTTCGCCTACGCCATAGTCCCACAGGGTCGGCGTGGTTACAACGGATTTGGTAGTGTTAGTGTTAAGGATGGCCGGATGCCTTTGCTGCCACCACCCAGTACCCCCCAGGACAGAATGTCTACCCCAACTGTCTGTGTCTCGTAAAAATCTTGAAATAGTGCGGACGTGTTTCAAATGCCTGCGACGCAAGTAACTGAGGCGGAACGTGGGGACCAGCCCGGTATTCACCTGGTGGGATGTGGAAAACCGCCTAAAAACCACATCCAGGCTGGCCGGCACACCGGCCCGCGCCGTTTATCTGCCGGGCGGATTCGATCCGAGGCCGGCGCGTCTACCCGAGCCCAGAAAGCAGAGCGTTAGCACGCTCGGCTACCCCTGCGGGTCTTCAAAGTGTTCAGGCATACGAAGATTAAGTCCAGCAGCTGTGGAAGGTTAAGGTCACAGAATCGCACGTTTGTTCTAGTTGCAGACGAGACGGCGTGGTACGTCAGCCGCTTGCTTGGGTCTTCGCAGTTTTCCGGGAAGCAGTGCGCAGCTCGCAGCTGCCAGTTGTCGGCCGCGGGTCGCAGCTAATGAGTGGCGGTGACCCGCGGCGACCCGCGGTCGCAGTCGCTGCCGCCGGCGCCTGACGCCCAGGCAGGCCGGCGCACGTGACGCCGCCGCCCATTGAGCCGACGGCGCAGGCGCAGCGGCGACGGACGTCACAGCCGGTGACGTCAGCGGAAGAGCACATTGACCGACTGCAGATAACACTACGGGGTGGCGTGTGAGACTTCACGAACTATGACACACACACACACGCACACACACACACATGGCTGGCCACTGAAGTTCCAGTACTGTGAATAATGGAAAATTACAGAATGTCACTTACCATAAACTGGGTACACGTTGATACCCATCGTTAGTTACACCACTCATACAGCAAAAGCCTTATAGCTATCTTTGGCTCTCAGCTGGCTGCTTAATGTGTACTGTTTGGTGGCAAAGTTCTGTCAATATATGCTAGATATCCCTGTGTAGTGCCGATTTTCTGCCACAATAGATGGCGAATCTGTTGCTACTTACTGGTATATACGAAAAACTGAGTTAAAATCTCGTTACACATAAGCAGTGGGACAAAGCTAGTATAGCCCCACTTTTTTAGCACACGTTGCATACATTCAGGGGTAAACTTGATTGATTTATGTCTACTACCACTTAACCAATTGTTCTGCTAAGTAGATTGCAGCCCACTGGGGATAATCCATTGTGCTGAGAAAGTCTAAGCACCCCCTTTCCCTCCCCTTCCTCCTCCACTACCCCTACTCCTTCCCCACCACACTAGCAGCTTGCCGATACAAGCACACTTTAAGCCCTGAGTACTCGAATAGCCCCCATCCACTCTATCATTATGATTGACTAATTAATTAAATCGTTAATTTAATTAACTCCTCCCACTCTGATAAACGCCTAGCCCTGCCCCTCTCCTCCCTCATCTGGAAACTGGCGGGAAAAGACTAAGTTTATTGGTTATTTGACAGAGAACCGATTGCAGTGTATCGAATATCGTTTCAAGAATTCCTGGTAGACAATGCAATGTGAGGAATATTGTTTATTTAAACCATTTATTGGCTATAAGGCTGTGTTTGGAATATAGTTTATTTATAAGACTTTGTTGGGAAAATGACTGCAATGTGTGGAATATTGTTTATTTCAACATTTTGAGGGTGAGAAGGCAGTATGGAATATTTAAACCATTGCAGTGAATTTTTATTCCGATGACACAAGGAATACCATCAAAATAACTCACCACACGTAATTACATTGTAAAAAGTCTTTCAATCACGAAGCATGGGCCATCCACTATCCGTCAGGCTGGCCGCATCACATATTCCTACAGGCACAGTTCCTGCAATCACTGACGGCTGCACCACGTGCCAGCTACCTCGTGCAGCTCACAGACCAGATGTTGCAGTAATTCCCGAACAAATAGTCAGGTGGTGCCAATCCTTTGATAACAGATTTCTGGCAAATTGCTGGTTCAGATGGTTCTGAGCACTATGCGACCTAACTTCTGAGGTCATCAGTCGCTTAGAACTTAGAACTAATTAAACCTAACTAACCTAAGGACATCACACACATCCATGCCCGAGGCAGGATTCGAACCTGCGACATAGCGGCCGCTCGGTTCCAGACCGTAGCGCCTAGAACCGCACGGCCGGCCGGCAAATTCCTGCTGAAACACATGCTCTCTCTCTCAAGCGGCCATGTCCTATCATGCACCACTACCTGACCTTCCATCACGGTCGGACCAAACAGTAAACAAAGCAGCATTTACCTGGTGAATTCCCTGCTGTGCATGTCTTGGAAATATTCCTCATTTTGTCAGATTCACTGAGTAATTAATTAAATCGATATCCTTTGTGTGGGACATCTTATCATTGCTTCCTATTTTGGGATACTGTGATTGGAATATTTGGTGGGATTCAATTCTGCAATCACCCAGTTTGCAAACCCTATTGGATTTTTTCCCCCCTTGCATCCTGTCAGTGGATGCTGGCAGAGTTAGGTCACTACGTAAAAGGTCCACTACCTTGGAGGTAGCTAAAAATGTCAAATTTCAGCTCAGTTGCATGTTATGTCCCTGAACAATTTGGGGGAGGAGCTGGACTGGTGTGTGCACTAGTAATGCAACTATTGAAAACAATAAATTGATCAATCAAGAATTTGATTTTGTGACTGGATTTTTGTACCACTATATGCCCCTAAGATCGTTCTCTTAGCTATACCAGGACAAATAATAAGCAGCAGGATTAGGAGGAGAAAGGGTCTGCCATGTGATGGGATAGTAACAACAATGAATGCCACTGCCACCTCTACGATGCATGCCAATGTTCATTGGACTGTATTGAGAAGCAGTAAACAACACACACTTGAACCTCATTCCAATGCATATTATCAGTTGTCATGGCTATATGTCAGAAGTTGCTAAAACATTTATATATCCCACATGATCATTTGTCTCGATGCGCACATCAGTGCTCCAGGCCAGAGCCTCACGCAGCACCAGTTGCCACAGTGTATGCACACCTCAGCAATCACACCAGGTCAGAATCCAGACTTGGCCCACTATACAGGACCACACGACGATAGAGTGTGTCTGGGTATGATAGAAGTGTTAAGAATTTGGATGTTTTCAATATGTCCAGCACCAACACTTGGCAGTGATCGATACAGAATCTTCTCAAATATCCATGTAAAAATCAGAGAATATTTGAAGCACACACAGTTGCGAAGGTTGTCCAACACATACTGAGTATTAGATCGGAGTGCATCTATGCAGAGGGTGCTGCCGCTGGGACTTGCTCCTACAGGTGTGGACAACAACCAGTGAGCCGGCCTGCTGAAACTTTTCATTCTACCTGCCGCTCAGAAGAGCCTTAAGCTGCAAATCCCCGTTGTTACTGTCCACAAGCTACCTCTGCCGTATGCCTGGCACGCCAAACAGCGTCGTCCTAGGAAACCAGGCACATATTTATCGCTGTATTAACAATTAAATATTAAGAATTGCAAAGTATTGCAAATAGCTCCTACTGACTTCTGTAGCTCAGGATATTACAATATATATGCTTTTTATGTCTGGACATAATTTTCCATGTAAAATTCCTCATCACCACTTAAAGCTATGAGTGTGTTGAAATCGCGATCTCCCACATCAGACTCATACTTTGCTTATGACTAGATTTAGTAATTTTTTTGCACATGTCAGACCAGTGACCACGGTGACTAAACAACACCATACAAACGTTATAAGCCGGACAATCACAGCAAACGTATCACGCATCCCCTATTAAGTATAATACTTCCCCAATAATTGATTGCTGGTGGCACCAAACAATACTGAGAGAAATTCCACAATAGATGGACAAGCCTCATTTGTTTTTCTTGCGAGTGGTACCAGTGTGTCATGGAGTATGTATTATGTCCCTGCTCTCTCTGCTCCTTTGGCCATGTGATCGCCCCAGTTTTAGTCACAACTTAGTGGAAGCTAGAGAGTAATGTATCTGCCACCTTCTGGATCCCATGGAGAAACAAGATGAGTTGAGTCAATGTGACCCATTAGACGAAATGGAAACATGTTGTCACACCTCTGCCAGCTGTACATGGTGCTTAAGGCCAGCATCTAACAATGCTTTTTCCTACAACATGAGGTAGTAGAAAAGACTGAGCAGTTACAGTACTGATCCTTAATGGGAAAGTTTGGAAGAGTTGGGTGTTTAGGGGAAGGAGACCAGACAGCGAGGTCATTGGTCTTATCGGATTAAGGAAGGATAGGGAAGGAAGTCGGCCGTGCCCTTTCAGAGGAACCATCCCGGCATTTGCCTGGAGTGATTTAGGGAAATCACGGGAAACCTAAATCAGGATGACCGGACGCGGGATTGAACCATCGTCCTCCCGAATGCGAGTTTGGAAGACTCCACATCACATGGAAATTGGAAGAAGAACAAAAATTTTGCTATTGCATTGCATTGTATTTCCAAACTATGTACAGATACTGCAGTCTGAAGCATATCTGCGTCTATCAGGGTGCATTCGTATCTGTTACCCAAACATTCTCTCTATCCTTGTTATTTCTAACAGAGAAAAACAACAAACTGTAAAAACTCTGCTAATGTCACCCAGTGGAGAACACGATAAGATACCATCTAGATGCTGGCATTGAAAATGTATGTCGATCCTATTAAATATACAGGTATTGGTCTATTGGAGAAGGTGGTGAATGATCGAAGTTGCTTACACACTCCAGAGTAAAGTTTCATAGCCCATACTGTGGGAGGATCAGATCCCACAGTCTACCAATCACAAGAGAATGTCAATCTGGTGTTCTTTCATAAGAAGTTTGATACTTTGTTTGCTGCATTAATATATCCAGGGAGTGTATGACTACAGCTTTGAATACTGCCACACATTTTGTTTTCCCACCACCACATCCAAGTCTGAGTCAGGTGCTTAAGTGACATTAACTTGTTTTGCTCTGTCACCTCACACAGAAAGCTGGGCATCACATGATATAAACTATGCCGCTTCCACAACACATAGGATGAGTGAAACAAAAGAAAGATGTAGTGTTTCTTATTGACAAAAAAGTTAAGACATCAGAACATATGGAAACTGGATGAGTTTGTGAGATTTTGGAGCATTTTGAAACAGCTGCCCAGAGGTGAATTCCTCCACATTTAATCTCATCTATCAGAGTGACATGATACCAGATGTCTAGGTGTTTTGTTCTCAAGAGACCAAGAGCATTGATTCCTTGTATTACAGCCATGTATGGAACCACTGTTTCAGTGCTGACCATCCATAGAATGCGTTTCTCCCACCAAGATTCTTTCCATCTCAAACAAGTCTTGTCAGTCAGTCATTATGTGGTAATCAACAGTGTACCAGTGAATGGATAGGATGGAAAACTACCCCTCCACTCCTCTGTGTGTGCCATATAATAAATTGCAAATGTAGATAGATGCAGTACGTCCATTCATAGTTAATTCTCCAACATATACACCGAAGTAAACCAGACAGTGTCCTACACTGATGCAGTTAGGTTATCTACGAATTTCTAGCACATCGATCATAGTGCGTAATTTATGATTACGATTGTCCATCCTTCTGTATATGGATGGCAGTCATGGAACATTCTCACATGCTTAGGACAAAGGTAGAGATTGAAAGATCTCTCCACACTGTCTTTGACCAATCTTGCCTACAACACTACCACCGATTTAATTTGCAGCTGACCAGAAGTATGGGATCCTACAACCACTACATTCCACACATTATGAAGGAACAGAGGAAGCTGAGTCCATAATTTCTGTTCAGCAGAAGCTTCTGTTCCAGTCTTACGCGTGGTACCCATCGAAACAGACAAGATGTCTCCAAATGCATGGATGTCGACGAGGTTAACTTCCTTATTGGTGTATAGCAGATATGGGAGTGTTGTGATGATATCACAGACAGTTAAGAAAAAACATATGGTTCATGCATGATGGAGCTCCAGACAGATGGAGACGGCCGTGTCTTACGTTTTCTGTTCCATTCATTATGGTGACAAACTTCAAGATGATGAAATTACGTTTCTCTACACCAGAGAAGAATATAGAGTTTTTACGATACATGCACAATGAAGGTTTCCAGAGGTGTGTAGCATCCACTGTTCATATCTGGTTATGGTTCAGAAATTATACTATGCTTACATCAGTCCTATAAAATGATCATCAACAATGAAGAAAGCCTCTTACAAGGGAACAGACAAATGCATAGCAGCAGTGTCTGACATGTGCAATTACAAGCCATGCTGCACTAAATGCGTAAACAGGACAACTGTCAATGAAATATATACATAGGGTTTGCAGTAACTCACAAACATCTGTCGCTATCTTAAAATCACTGCAGTTATGAAACTGAAGACTCGATCTATGTCCAAGATGAGGCAGATAAATGGAGTACTTCTCACACCTTTTTATTCATCTAGAGGATAGTCTGAAGCATTGAAAGCCCTCTGCTGACAGTGGTATGGAAAAGTTTGCTGTTGATGACTGCAGGTAGATAGCACACTGTGTCACGCACTGAAAATGCAGTTGTATGCACGTTATACCACACAACTGATGCACCCTGAGAGAACAACAGAAAAAATGGTTAAATGTGTGATAAATGACCTGCTGCAATATCTCTCTCTCCCTCTAGAATGCATCATAACTTTACCATTAAATCATGCTTCGTTATGTGGTAATCAACAGCTATCAGTGGACAGATGGAATTCAAAAGACACTGCTGATATCTGGCAGTGTATGGCAATAAGCATGACAGTTGATGTTGCGATCAGTTTTAGCTATTTTACCACATTTCTGTAATTTCAACACCAACGAATGACACAGCTACTCTCCACCAATCACAAACACATGGTGTCAGCTAAAAAATACCTTACAAACAGTTGCTATATGATTTTTAACAACATTCCACTGTATTGAGGTAATAGTGATGCATGCAAGTGGTTGCTGTCTTTGATGCTTTCCTGCAAAAGAGAACAATATGCCTCTAAATTTACTTGCATCTGCGCTAAAGGATGATAGAAAGTGGATAGAGTGATCGGTTGAGATGGGGTTATAAAGAGGTATGATTTAATTGTGGGCTGATGATGCATTCTAGAGAGAGAGGGAGATGTTGCTGCACATCATTTATTGCGGATTTGACCGCTTTTTTCCATTGTTCTCTTGGAATGCATCAGCTGTGTAGCATAACCCATGTTTAACTCATATACAACTGTGTGTTCTGTGTGTGACTTAGAGCACCATCCACCTGCGATCGTCAACAGCAAACCTCACGTTAACACCATCATGACAGGGCGTCCAACTCGTGTGTGATGAAACATATCCATCGATGAAAAACTTGTTTCAGCACCCTCCTCTACACAAATGAATATTTTTGCAACGTACTCCATTTTCCTGCCTCATCTTGGGCATAAATCGAGTCTTTAGTTTCATAACTGTAGCGATTCTAATTTAGTGACATGTGTTTGTGAGGTACTGCAAACCCTATGTATACATATTCTGGACAGTTGTTCTGTTCACAGAGTTAGTGCAGCATGGCATGTAATATCACCTGTCAAACACTGCTGCTATGCATTTGTCTGTTTCCTGTAAGAGGCATTCTCTATTGCTGATGATCTATTACAGGTCTGATAGTACATAATTTATGATCACGATCGCCTGTCTTTCCATATGTGGAAGGGAATCACAGAGGATTCTCACATTCTAAGGATAAAGCTGGATCTGAAAGATCTCCCCACATTCTCCTTGAACAACCCTCCATACAACAGTGCTACTGATGGTATAATTTCTGAACTACGAGTGGATGCCAACAGTGGACACCATACACCTACAGAAACCTATATTTTGTATGTATCACATAAATGCTTTGCTTATCTTTGGTGAAAAAGGAAGTAGTTTTCTTATTTTAAAGTGTGTTGCCATATCGAATGGGATAGAACTCTTGCAGAGTGGATGTATGTCAAATTTTGGACATATATGAAATTTCCTATCCATGTTGGACATATATGTTCTGTATTAGACTATTAAGAGCTTTGCACTTCACATGACTAACATTTTGAAAACTGTATGGCTTTAACATAATAGTGTGTTTAAGTGCAGAACCATGTACTCTTAGAAGTGCATGATTATTTCTCTCTTGCCAATACCTTCTTGTTACTGACCATGGACACTAGAACAATACTTTATAATTAAAGCACAGTTGATTTACATAAAATGCTTGAAACTCACTCAGTCTGGAGCTCCATCATGCATAAACTGTACATTTCTTCTTAACCATCTTTAATATCACCACAACACTCTCACATCTACCATACACTGACAGGTGGTGCTAACCCCATCGACATTCGCGCATCTGGAGAAATCTTATGCATTTGGATGGGTGCTGTGAGTAAGATTAGTGCAGAACATTCTTCGCTGAACAGCAGTTACAGAGTCATGTTGGTCTGTTCCTTTATGAGAAATGGAATGTGACTGGTGTAGTACCCTCCCTACCTCTGGTCAGCTGAAAATTAAGTCGGTGACACTGTTGTAGGGAGGGTTGGTCAAAGACAATGTGGGGAGATCTTTCAGATCCAGCTTTATTCTTAGAATGTGGGAATGCTCAAAGATGGTAACGATGATATCGTTTCGTTGCTGAAAAATGTACCGTGTTGTGAGGATGTCGATGCAGCGGACGTTACAGCATGGATGAAAATGATGAAGTATATGAACTAACTAACAACGATGTTGTGCAAATGGTGACGCAGGGGGAGGAAGCACAAGAAGAGGACGCAAACCTAGATGAAGCGAGAAATCTCGCTCCACAACACCAGCTGATATCATCAGTTTACGTAAGTGGAAGGGTATTGCAGCACTGAAGGGGGCTAAGAGACAAAGAGTCATCTATCACAGACCTTTAAAACTTCAAACCTGTTAATTTTGTCTTTTTTGCTGCGCTCGCCTTTTCTCATGTATGTAATCATACATTCATTCTTTACAGTGTAGATTGTTTTATGCTTCCCGTAATAATTTTCTAAAGGTGCACTTCGTACATAACCGACCCTTATAACCAGCAAGTATTACGTAAATAGTTAGAAAATTTTAATAAAAATTGGGTTTGGAATTAAAAAGAATGTTTTGAATGTTGCGGTTGGTTTCGGTGTGGATTTTAGTTATCCAGTTGACGTTTCGCCACATTAGGCTGGATACTCGAGAGTCTACTGTACATACACGTTAACAGCTGAAAATGAATTTTTAGAAATATCATGTTTTTCGTAAAAAGACTATGTTGGTATTCGGCCATCGTATTGGTATTCAGCATACTAAAAGCTACAAAAATACACCACTTCCATTAAGAATGTTTTTTTTTTCATCGTAGGCTGGCATGATAATGCAATTTTTTCGAAAACTGGTTATTTGAGACCATGACTCTGCACAAACACGAACTGATTCTTGTACATAAGAAAACAGAAGTCGGCCAGTGTTAATAATGCTACCTATTTACACAAGTAGCGCCGTTGCTGTTTGTGTAAATAAATAGCATTATTAACACTGGCTGGTTGCTGTTGTCTTCTGAGGATGAATCGAGGTGTGCTGCGTAACAAATAAAAAACAGGTGGAAATATTCCCAGCATGCAGCTCAACTATGCGAAACGACGGCTATCGTTTTGATGTTTCCTAGATTTCGCTTGCGACAAGTCTCCAAGCTTAGAGCTTGCGGCTTTCGTTGTAACATAGCAACGCCTGCCATCAGCTTGACGGCCACCCGACGTACTCGTTGCTGCTCTCCAATGGGGTTGACTTGTCATCCGATATAGCACCGGGTTACTTGCGCCGAGGTGTCGCTACATCTGCACCGTATGTGTGCCAAGAACCCATTTTGGAACGTAATGAACTGGTGAATCGCACCGGCGCCTCTCCAGATTCGTTCCCAATAGAATCTGAATGTTCTTCCATACACAGATGACAGAGTGAGTCGTATCTAATCGCATATTGCCTAGCGGATCCAGCCAAATTCCTCCTCCCTTCCTTCAGCCCTTCCTCTTATCAGAGGCTACTCCCCTCCCATTCATAACCATGGCCCAGCTTCCATCTTGTAACACTCCTTCAAAATCGACACATTCTTCCTGCCAGAAAATTCTTGAGATAACTTCCTCCATAAAACTCCCATTCCACAACGCCCAATGCTGAACCAAATTTTACAACTTTCACGCGACCCGAGCCATTTTTCCTCTCTCTCTTTCCAGAATGAGAATTTTCTCTTTCAATACAGTGCTCACCGTTACCTTTATCTTCATCGTGTCATTTTATTTCAGAATCGTCAGTAGTATGCTACTGTGTTAGGTACAATAAAGGAGTATCATGCTCAGTTGCATTCGTTGATTTAAGTCCGCAGCCATCAGACATCTTACGCGATGTCGAAAAAACCTCAACTGGCAGTCCGTTGAAGACAGACAACAATTTTTCGTGAGAGTCTACTTAGAAAGTTTATTCCAATGAAAGGCAATTACACTACTGGCCATTGAAATTGCTACACCACGAAGATGACGTGCTACAGACGCGAAATTTAACCGACAGGAAGAAGATGCTGTGATATGCAAATCATTAGCTTTTCAGAGCATTCACACAAGGTTGGCGCCGGTGGCGACACCTACAACGTGTTGAGATGAGGAAAGTTTCTAACCGATTTCTCATACACAAACAGCAGTTGACCGGCCTTTCCTAGTGAAACGTTGTTGTGATGCCTCGTGTAAGGAGGAGAAATGCGTACCATCACGTTTCCGACTTTGATAAAGGTCGGATTGTAGCCTATCGCGATTGCGATTTATCGAATCGCGACATTGCTGCTCGCGTTGGTCGAGATACAATGTTAGTAGAATATGGAATCGGTGGGTACAGGAGGGTAATACGGAACGCCGTGCTGGATCCCAACGGCCTCGTATCACTAGCAGTCGAGATGACAGGCATCTTTTCTGCATGGCTGTAACGGATCCTGCACCCGCGTCTCGATCCCTGAGTCAACAGATGGGGACGTCTGCAAGACAACAACCATCTGCACGAACAATTAGACGACGTTTGCAGCAGCATGGACTATCAGCTCGGAGACCATCGCTGCGGTTACCCTTGACGCTGCATTACAGACAGGAGTGCCTGCGATGGTGTCCTCATCGACGAACCTGGGTGCACGAATGGCAAAACGTCATTTTTTCGGATGAATCCAGGTTCTGTTTCCAGCATCATGATGGTCGCATCCGTGTTTGGAGACATCGCGGTGAACGCAAATTGGAAGTGTGTATTCGTCATCGCCATACTGGCGTATCACTCGGCGTGATGGTATGGGGTGCCATTGGTTACACGTCTCGGTCACCTCTTGTTCGCACTGACGGCACTTTCAACATAGGACGTTACATTTCAGATGTGTTACCACCCGTGGCTCTCCTCTTCATTCGATTCCTGCGAAGCCCCACATTTCAGCAGGATAATGCACGACCGCATGTTGCACGTCCTGTTTGGGCCTTTCTGGATACGGAAAATGTTCGACTGCTCCCCTGGCCAGCACATTCTCCAGATCTCTCGCCAACTGAAAACGTCTGGTCAATGGTGGCCAGGCAACTGGCTCCTCACAATACGCCAGTCACTACTCTTGATGAACTGTGGTATCGTGTGCTATCCAAGCTCTCTTTGACTCAATGCCCAGGCGTATCAAGGCCGTTATTACGGCCAGAGGTGATTGTTCGGGGTACTGATTTCGGAGGATCTATGCATCCAAATTCCGTGAAAATGTAATCACATGTCAGTTCTAATATAATATATTTGTCCAATGGTACCCGTTTATCATCTGCATTTCTACTTGGTGTAGCAATTTTAATGGACAGTAGTGTACCTTACACCTGTAGTTTATATTTTAGTTTGATGTTTATCTAACGCATGTACCGTCGATTTCAGTACAACGTTGGTTTATGTTAGGTACCTGTTAAGGTGTGCTTCACGAATCGAATGTCGTAAGTACCGTAATCGTCGCTCCATCAAGGGAGGCGCATCAGTTTTTCGTTCACGTTTCCTTTCACGTCGTTTTGGCGCTCACTTGAGAAACTATATCCCTGATGCCAACTCATTTGCATTGGCGAACGAAGGCAGATGACAACAACAGATGTTATTCGATCGTCTTATGCTGGTAGTGGTCATAGCGAGTGAACGCAATCTAGAAGCGCTGTCGCATTTTACATCTGATTTTGCTCAGTATAGCGGTTGATAATAAAACCATTTTCACCGTATTTACATTTCAAACTATCCACAGAGCGGACATAAACTGCGGTGACCTGATAGCACATTTGAGCATTACACTACTTTTGTTATTATATATAGTACCCCGTACGAATAGTTGCAGTTTCCATTCGAGTACTGAGCAAGCGAAGTATTATTAACTATATGTCTCTGTGCGCGACTGACCTTATTCTCAGAATACCGGAGCGACATACGCGATGGTGAAAGCAAAATTATGGCACAGTCGTCTTCTAGTACGTGTTTCTGAGAGCATTACGTGTTGTCAACATATGTCGGTACATCCAGCATTGTCGAACATGACAACTTTAGTGGTCCAGGTTTTATGGAGAGGAGAGGCATAACGTTGCTTACGCGTATTGATCTCCAGATCTGTGAACACGCTTCACCCAACAGTAAACATTGCTGTGACGCTGGGGAGGGCACGCTCATCTCTTCAGGGCTACATTCGACGCAGGCTTGATTTTTATGGATGACAATGGGTTATCACATCGGACAGCGCACGTGGTAGAACTCTTGGAACGACACGATTTCCGGTGAATGGACTGGCCTGCTCGTTCCCCGACTGAAATCCGTTCGAAAACGGATGGGATGGGTTGGGAAGACGTACTGCAGGTATCAGCAGTTGTCAGTAATCTGGTGGAGGAATGGGACGCTCTAAGGCAGGAACTTCTTACCGAGTTTATGGCTAGCATGGGAGAACTTTGCAGAGCATGCCCTGCCATCAGTGGTGATCATACACCCTATTAAGAGCCGTGTCTCTTTGTTTGTTACGTCCAGGACACTATCGCAAATAGCTGTGACTTCCGTAAAATGGTTGTCTTGGAATATAAATGTCATTTCTGTTCGTTTCATTGCGTCTTTGTTTCATATACCTTGTCTACAATACGATAGCGGTTCTTTCTCCGTATGGTCCAAATTTCATCGAACTACGTATCTTGGAAGTGACACATCACGCTATAGTTGCTTTATTACTTAATACATTTTGGTTGGGGAATACTGCAGCTGTTTTCGTAACATAAACTGTAGAAAATACAAACTGGTAATGGGCTCAGGTCTGAAACTAGTAACAGAACAGTAACATCGTTTCAAGAAAACCTGTGGCAGGTTGCAGTACTTCCTACAGTGTAACAGTTACTTTCCTCCTTGGGTTTTGCACAATAATCTACAAGGTTAATCGAAATGATGTAGACACATTGTAACGATTGTAAGAAATGTTTGTGTTAAGGTAAAACATTACACGAATAGATGTAGAGATACAGCATATGATTAGGTGTAGAAATACAGCTAATCAGGAAATTGTTTTTCCTACAGTGATCTCTAGCTATATGGTTGCCAGTGCAATGGGGAAGGCATTTTGCGTAATGGAGTTCTGGAAGACGGAGTCCCCAGCTACAGTGCAACGGAAATTCAGGATGACATTTAAAAAGGTTCCATCTACAAGAGAGTCCTTTTACAAAAGGGTAAAGAACATTAAAGCAACAGGATGCATTTGTAAGGGTACTTTCACACTAAAAACCAACTGCAACATACAGAAACACAAAACTGTTTTGAGTTATGCAAATTTACAACTGTTGTCAACTGTACAACATGTTGACGACAGTTTCAGTGCCTTTTAAACACACACATTCGGCATTTACTTTTTTTTCAGAAAATAAAATGGATTCTAATTGTGAAGACGCATTAGCACTTTGTGCTATAATTCTTGGTGTAATTATTTGTAAGGAAAATCAACTCAAACAAAGAGACTTTTGTTACGTAGAGAAACTCATGGAGCTTATAATTCTGTGTTCGAAAAACGCTGTACTGAAGACAGGCAAGGTTTCGAGAATGATGTCAGAATGACATGTGGGCAACCAGAATAACGGTTGAGGCTAGTGGCAGTATCACCACCAGAACAGTTTCTTGCAACCCTTCGAGATTTGGCGGCAGCTGACAATTATACAAGTTTAATGTACTCTCAACGAACAGATCTAATACGCTGCATCCTGGACTCGGGTAGGCGCGCGGGCCTCGGAGCGAATCAGCCCAGTGGATTAACGACGAGGGCCGATATACCGGCCGGTCTGGATTTGGATTTTGGGCGGCTTTCCACATCACATTGGGTGAATACTGAGCTGGTGCCCTCAGGCATCTGATCACATTCGAACTATTTCATGGCTTACACCAGATGCAGACAGGGGGTCTGGGGTGGCAGCAGGAAAGGCATCTGGCCATCCTCAGCAACTAACACAACCAAATCCGTAATACCAAGGCTGACTCCGCGTTGACGTGGGACAAGGCCCAAAGAAAAGAAAAGAAAGGAGAATGTACTCTCATCGAATATCATTGGCCAATATTAGTGAAACTATGCCTAAAAAGTGCTGGGTTATTGAGAATGTACTCAAGGATTTTACAAAACTGAATATTTACTTCTGTGGACCACTCGGGAGTCGTCACTGTTTAAACACAAGAAATAAACAAAGCAGACAACACGGGAATGCCCATGCGGCAGTCAGCGACCTGTGCCGCACTTTCGTTCATTGATCATAAACTACAAACTGTAGACAAAAAAACCAAGAACTCCTTTTCCAGACTCGAGATTTCAAACAACTGTTGACAACAGATGAAAACTAAGACAGATTTCGAGTTGAAGGTAGCTGTCAGCCGAGTTTGTTGGAGTTGGTTTTCAGCGTGAAGGAATCTTAAAGGCAACAGCAGTGGGCGGCCTTCATCATCTGAGGAAAAGCTGAACAGATCAGGGATACATTTCGAACTGAACTATAGGCTGGAAATGTGCTGCGTGATTATCGGTGAACACAAAGAACATAAGTGAACATGATACAAGTATCTTCCTGAATTGCTGTTGCTATACATATAATAACATGTTACCTCAATACAAATATTTGTAAAGTAATTTGAAAGTGCCTAGATCATTGTAAGTAACCCTGTGTTTGCTGCTCCTCCGGAAGCTCTAGGCATGCTTCCGGATTGGAGTCATTGGAATCCAAATCCGTATCCCTTAGGTTGAATTCTCACTTCATACTGTGCGGCTGGCAGTATGTAAGTTCACCTTCTGGAGGGAATAGTACTGCCGAACTCCAATTGGCAACGTACCGAGGAGTTGGCAGCTGCAGGCACGGCGCGTGGGAAACGGGAGGTGTAGGCGCCGGCGCAAAGAGCGCTATCACCTGGCCAGCATCTGGGCTGCTGAATATTAAATCCCGGGCCGCCGCTGCGTGCTGCGCGCCGCCCGCCGTATCTGGCGTCCGCACGCACACGCAGTTCCCACATGCATTATGCGGGCATGCCGGGCCCCGCCACGATCGGCCGGTTCGCCAATCTGCGAGTCTTCTGGACTGGAGCGCCAGACACCCTTCAGCGTCACACATCCGCTCGGTCAGTAGCCATTGGTCTCCTGTTGTAGACAAACTGCCTAGTAAGTGAAAACGTGCCTTCTCATCAGAATGTTGCCTGTTCTAATCTTCGTTTATTCGTGTTCTGCAAAGAGGCTATTTAACCTTTGTATCACCTTTGCTACGATTGGTCTCTTAGACCCAATTCTCTTTTCTCTCCTATATTTACTGGTCGGTAATACTTGTGGTCTCGCGGTAGCGTTCTCGCTTGTAGAGCACGGGGTCCCGGGTTCGATTCCCGTCGGGGTTGGGGATTTTTTCCTGCCTCGAGACGACTGGGTGTTGTTGTGTCGTCTTCATCGTCATCATTCCTCCCCATCATGGTCGGAGGAAGGCAATGGCAAACCACCTCCACTAGGACCTTGCCTGGTAAAGCTGTGCGGGTTTTCCGCATCGTTCCCCTACGCTCTGTAAAGGTGCATGGGACTTCATTTCCATTTTTTAATACAAAATACACTGATTGAGTTGTGTATATAAAGGAAGCAAACATCTTTTGCATTGGATGTGAATAAATTTTTGTTTGTTTCACTACTTGGTTCATGGTCTTTCAGCAGTTACAGTGCCAGTTCGTACCTCATAAACAAGCTATCTATAATTCTGTTATCCGCGCTGCGTGGTGTTGCGGTAGCGTTCTCGCTTCCCGCGTGCGGGGTCCCGGGATCGATTCGCGGCGCTGTCAGGGATTTTCTCTGCCTCGAGATGACTTGGTGTTGTGTGTCCTTCATCATCATTTCATCCTTATTCACTCGCACGTCGCCGTAGTGGCGTTAAAGATCTTGTGGAGCGGCGGCCGAACAGCCCCGCGAGGGGTCTCCCGGCCACTAATGTCATATGCTCATTATTATTATGGTTATGTTTGTTGATGTTTTGGAAATATGACTATACAAATGTGTCACAACGTCAGTTGCAAGGTCACTCTGTTTTTAACGTCAATTTGTTTGCTCTCTTCAATGAACTCCCAAAATTGAGATGTAAGCTGTTCTTGTACAATCCAGACTGAACAGGCTTCTTCCATATTTTCCAGTTTTGGAAGGAATGTACATATGGAAACTACAGCGTCCTACAAATATTACAAACTCCAAAACAGTGCCCCATGCAGTTTTTTTGTAAACAAATAAATATATTTCGTACAATTTATCCAGTATTCATCCGTCGCAACTAGTTGATTTATCATCAGATTTTAGACACTATACCAGAAACCTGAACCTCTGTAGAGTCATTGTAAAGCAGAATATTTTTAATCTTGTACCATCTCCGTCCCAGAGTTCTTCTAAATTTATCCTAGTGAGCATTGTACTTCCGCAGAGTTACATCAGACCAATAAAGGCTTCAGTTTCAACTCTGTCTCTCATGAATAAAGGACTGAGAAGAAGAGTATCTACAGCTAGCAGACATGGCCCATAGGTTAGTACATGTCACTACTTCGTTACAGCAGAGGGCCTGTAACACTTCCTCGAGGAACGCCGGATATCACTTCTATTTTACTCGATGATTCTCCGTCGATACTATGTACTGTAACCTTTCTGAGAGGAAATTACAGATTCAGCAGCGCAACTGAAGCAGTACTCCACAGGCACGTGGTTTGATTAGAAGTCTCCTGTGAGCAAAGGGGTCGAAATCTTCCCAGGTATCTAGAAACGTAGAATCAATTTGAGATCCCCTGTCGATATCACACATTACTTCGTGCGAATAAAGAGCTAGTTGTGTTTCAAAAGAGAGATATTTTCTGAATCTGTGGTGAGTGTGTCAATGGACTGCTACCTTCTAGGTAACTGGGAGTGTTGGAACACAGTAAATGTTCGAAAATCCTACCGCAAATCGACGTTAGCAATATGGGAATGTAATTAAGCAGATTACTCCTATTGCCTTTCTTGAGTGTTGGTGTGACCTGTGGCTGTACGTGATTGCTAAGTATGGGACTATTGCATCAGCATACTCTGTAAGGAACCTTACTGGCGAGCTACCTGGACCAGAAAACTTGTCTTTATTAAGTGTTTTATTCTTGTTCAATAGAACGAGCATATCTACTTCTAAGTTACTCGTGTTGGTAGTTGTTCTCGATTCGAATTCCGGAATATTTAGTGTGGTGTGCTGCCCACTTGTTTCGTATAGGGTGCCTAGAGGATGCTGCGTTCTCTGGGTGCTATACAACAATTCAAGCAAATCACGTTAATAGTTTTTATTACAATAAAGAAGGTAGACAATACTTAACTTTGTACTCGTATGACAAGAACGTGTCGCAAGCGATGAGGACAGACCAACGGCGGATGTCGACTCATAGCCTTCTCTGCTCTTGTGTTCTTCATCTTCGTGCCGACGCTTGTCGATACGCCGGAACATTTAGTTCATCTCCTTTGGAGGAGGAGTTTCTGAAAACTGTGTTTAGTGGCTCCGCTTTAGTGGCGCTGTCATCGATAGAACTACCAGTGGTATCGTGCAGTGAAGGCCATTGTGTCTTGCCGCTGGTGTAGTTTACATACGATCAAACCTCTTTGGATTTTCTGCAGATTTCGAGACAGACTTTCATAGTCAAAGCTGTTAAAAGGGTCTCGTATAGAAGTCTGCGCAAAGATTCGAGTTTTAGTAAAATATCGACACTCTTGGAGTTTTTGTGTTCCTTTAATTTTGGCAGACTTTTTTCGTAGCTTCTACAACAGCGTTCTCACCTGTTTTGTGTACCATAGGGGATCGGCAAAATATTTTGTTAACGTATTTGCTACATATCTCTCAACTGCGTCCGACACTATTTCTTTGAATCAAATGGCTCTGAGCACTATGGAACTTAACAGCTATGGTCATCAGTCACCTAGAACTTAGAACTACTTAAACCTAACTAAACTAAGGACATCACACAACACCCAGTCATCACGAGGCAGAGAAAATCCCTGACTCCGCCGGGAATCGAACCAGGGAACCCGGGTGCGGGACTCTTTGAATCCAAGCCATATCTTGTCTACACTTACATAGTTCGTTGGGAAGGAGTGGAGGCTGTTTTTTGGGAAGGCGTCGAGCGGGTTTTCATTTGCTTTTTTAAATATATAGATCTTGCATTTACTTTTGGTGAATTTGAATGTTGCAGGAATCAGTCTCGCTACAACGATCTTGTGGTCACTAAACCCTGTATTCGCCATGATGCTCCCAGTTTGCTCCGGATTATTTGTTGCTAAGAGGTCAGGTATGTTTTGGTAACCACTTACAATTCGAGTGGGCTCCTCAGCTAATTGCTCATAATAATTTTCGGAGAAACCATGTACTACAATTTTTATCTATGCTTTATGCCTACCACCGGCTTTGAATACGTACTTTGGTCAACAAATCGAGGTTAGAGTGAAGTCACCACCAACTATAATCGTTATCAGACTCAAGTTTTCTTTGAACTGTTCAACAACTACATCACCTGAGTCTGGAGGTCGGTAAAAGGAATCTGTCATTAATTTATTTCGGTTGTCGGCACCGAACGAGGTAGTGCAGTGGTTAGGTTAGCACACAGGATTCGCTTTCGGGAGGACGACGGTTCAAACTCGCTTCCAGCCATCCTGATTTAGGTTTTCCGTAGTTCCCCTAAATCGGTTCAGGCAATTGCCGGGATAGTCCCTTTGAAAGAGCTCGGCCGACTTCCTACCCCATCTCTCCCTAATCCGATGAGACCTATGACGAAGCTGTTTAGTCCCGTCCCACTAATCAACCAACCAACCGGTTGTCAGGTACAGCCTCAACCTATACTGACTCACAGAAACTATTTTCCCCAACTCTCAAATATCTAATAAACGACAGTTAATTCTTAACGTAACGACCACACATTTACTTTCTTCTTTTTCCAAAATTAATTTCCACCAGTTTTATTTGCATTTTTCCTTTCGTTTGGATGTAACCCTTTCCTTCCTCTTTACCGACAGATTAACTTCGGTGACGATTGCTTTTCCCAAATTTCCATTAGGTACACGCGGTTTGATTTTTCACACATTAAGGTCGATAAGTGAGGGGGGGTTACAAACAGACCAAGGAAATTATTTACAAAATGCTTATTGTCTAGCTCCGGCTGTTTATTTAGAATGTACTGGAGTGGGCTGAGGGTGTGAATATGTATTTATAGTCGCTCTAGAAGGTCCATTTTCTCGCCCTTGTTAGTGGTATGTAATATCTGTAAGGTGACAACTGATAAACTGGCACTGAATACTTAGATATTCTTGTGCAGTGTGAAACAGGCGACATACTGTTAAGCGAAACGTCTATGTAACTGTGATGATGGGTATGGTAGCCCGAAACCGGTTAAGGCAGTAAAATAAAACATTCAGTAAGTATTTGTGGATGGTTGCGTCATTCATCAACTTCCATTAACGGCCGCGGAGTTCACAAGATCCAGCATGGATACAATAATATTTAAAAAACAGGACGCCTCCATTTTACTTTGTTGCAGATCGGAGATCGGCGAACGTGCTCGCGTGTAACCTGGCAGCACGCCTGCCTCTGTTCCCACAGCGCGGCGCTCGCAGCTGCCCGCGACTGCTCCGCGGCGTGGGAACTCACCTGCCCGCTCCATGCCTCGCCTCGCAGACGGCCGCGGCTGCACTGGGCCTCGCCAGCGCCGGCCCACCTGCGCGCTGCGCCAAAACCACCGGCCCCGACCTGCTGCAGGCCCTGCATTATGCATGTGGGAGAACAACAGCCAGCTGCCCGGCTAATGGCCGCCGCCCCTCCTGAGACAGTGCGCGCCAGACCAACTCCAGAATCTGGTCACCCGGCGCCTACACTGAACCTCAGTGTAGCACCGTGGTCAAGACACCACGTCACCATCTGAGGCTGCATGTACGAGGGAGAGCCAAACACTTTTACTGCCTTTCTTTCTTTCGCTTACGCCATAGTGCCGCAGCGATGGCAGGGTCGGCGTGGTTACAACGGATTTGGCAGTGTTAGTGTTAGGGATGGCCGGATGCCTTTCCTGCCGCCACCCCACACCCCGCAGGACGGAATCAGTGTATCCCAAGTGTCTGCGTCTAGTGTAAATCGCGAAATAGTGCGGACTTCAAATGTTTGCGACGCGTGTGACTGAGGCGGAACGTGGGGACCAGCCCAGTATTGACCTAGCGGGATGTGGAAAACCGCCTAAAAGCCACATCCAGGCTGGCCGGCACACCGGCCATCGTCGTCAATCCGCCGGGAGGATTCGATCCGGGGCCGGCGCGCCTACCCGAGTCCAGGAAGCACCGCGTCAGCGCTCTCGGCTACCCTGGCGGGTAGTCAAACACTTTTACATGCTACTGTAATTGTTGTGGTGGACCGAAATACCACGCTAGTCATATCTTTCCCAAGCTTCTTTGTCTACGGATACGTATTGAAACTTACATCCATTTCAACCTGATTACTGCTTCGTAGCACACATTCTTCTACGAAACTCGCTGTTACTTAATTCCGCATGACATGTCCTACCATCCGATCCGATTTTTTCTCAAGTAGCGCCATAAACGTCTTTTCTGCCCTATTCGATACAGTGCCTCCTTCCTAGTTAGCAGTCTGTTTCATATCCGTAGAAGGCTACACCCCACCCAAAAGCTTTCGAAAAAAGACATCCCAGCCCTTGAATAAACATTGAGGTGACAAGAGGCATGGGATAGTGATGTACCCACAGCATAATGACGCTAGTATCGTGTATACAAGGTATAAAAGCTGTCATTTGTGTGCAGGTAATTCATGTGAAATGGATTCCGACATGATTATGCCCGCACCGCGGAAATTAACAGGCTTAGAACACAGAATAGTAGTTGCATCTAGACGTGTGGGACGTTCCATTTCGCAAATCATTGTTGTTGGGGTCTTCAGTCCTGAGACTGGTTTGATGAAGCTCTCCATGCTACCCTATCCTGTGCAAGCTTCTTCATCTCACAGTACTTACTAACACCAACATCCTTTTGAATCTGCTTAATACATTCATCTCTTGGTCTCCCTCTACGATTTTTACCCTCCGCGCTGGCCTCCAATGCTAAATTTGTGATCCCTTGATGTCTCAGAACATGTCCTACTAACAGGTCCCTTCGTTTTGTCAAGCTGTGCCAGAAACTCCTCTTCTCCCCAATTCTATTCAATACTTCATCATTAGTTATGTGAGCTACCCGTCTAATCTTCAGCATTCTTCTGTAGCACCACATTTCGAAAGCTTCTATTCTCTTCTTGTCCAAACTATTTATCGTCCATGTTTCACTTCCATACATGGCTACACTCCATACAAATACTTTCAGAAACGACTTCCTGCCACTTAAATATATACTCGATGTTAACAAATTTCCCTTCTTCAGAAACGCTTTCCTTGCCATTGCCAGTCTACATTTTATATCCTCTCTACTTCGACCATCATGAGTTATTTTGCTCCCCAAATAGCAAAACTCCTTTACTACTTAAAGTGTCTCATTTCCTAATCTAATTCCCTCAGCATCACCCGACTTAATTCGACTACATTCCATTATCCTCGTTTTGCTTTTGTTGATGTTCATCTTATATCCTCCTTTCAAGACACTATCCATTCCCGTCAACTGCTCTTCCAAGTTCTTTGCTGTCTTTGATAGAATTACAATGTCATCGGCGAACCTCAAAGTTTTTATTTCTTCTCCATGGATTTTAATACCGACTCCGAATTTTTCTTTTGTTTCCGTTACTGCTTGCTCAATATACAGATTGAATAACATCGTGGAGAGACTACAACCCTGTCTCACTTCCTTCCCAACCACTGCTTCCCTTTCATGCCCCTCGACTCTTATAACTGCCATCTGGTTTCTGTACAAAATGTAAATGAAATGATTAGGGGTTTCAATATTCCGAGATCTACAGTGACAAGAATGGACTGAGAACACAAAATTTTAGGGATCACCTCTCACCACGGACATGGCAGTGGCCGATGACCTTCACTTAACGACCGAAAGCAGCGGTGTTTGCATTGTTAACAGAGAAGCAACACTGCGTGAAATAACTCCAGAAATCAATATGGGACCTACGACGAACACGAGTGAGGAACGTGCGGCGAAATTTGGCATTCGTGGGCTATGTTAGCAGACTACTGGCACGAGTGGCTTTGCACGACATTTCTTGGGTCGCCTCTCCTGCACTCGCGACTATACAAGGAGTTTAAAAGCTCTTCATCAAACCCCAAAGGCTTTCCTGAAAGTGAGAGTCACATATATCAAAACGTCCCTCTTTAAAATGAGGAAATCATTCTCTTGCCATGCTCTAAACAGTGGGATTATCCCTATACACGATGCAAGCCGGCCGCTGTGGCCAAGTGGTTCTAGGAACTGCGCGCCTTCTACGGTCGCAGGTTCGAATCCTGCCTCGGGCATAGATGTGTTAGTTAGGTTTAAGTAGTTTCTAAGTCTAGGGGACTGATGACCTCAGAGGTTGAGTCCCATAGTGCTTAGAGTCATTTGAACACTGTGCAAATGTTCCTGGCTGCTTTCCGTGTTGCTAACCCTGAATTTAACTGAAAAAGAAGAATATGTCGTAAACATTCCGATTTCTCCACATGGCTCTCCAACTTCTAGCGTCCATAGTTGCACTAAAAAATGTAAATGTGTGGCTAGGGCCTCCCGTCGGGTAGACTGCACGCCGGGTGCAAATCTTTCGATTTGATGCCACTTCGGCTACCTGCGCGTCGTTGGGGATGAAATGATGATGATTAGGACATCACGACACCCAGTCCCTGAGTGGAGATAATCTCCGACCCAACCGGGAATCGAACCCGGGCCCTTTGGACTGACATTCTGTCACGCTGACAACTTTTTTTTTTCGTTATTATACGCAACTGATCGTTGTATTTGTTCGTGGCGGACGTCCTATGACACTGGTCGAAGTTCATCGTACCATTCAGCTACCGGGGGCCTACATAGCTCCACTGATTACTTCAAAGTGACAAAACGACAATATATAAACTTAAATAGCCGGCCACGGTGGTCTTTGCGGTTCTAGGCGCTCAGTCCGGAACCGCGCGACTGCTACGGTGGCAGGTTCGAATCCTGCCTCGGACATGGATGTGTGTGGTGTCCTTAGGTTGGTTAGGCTTAAGTAGTTCTAAGTTCTAGGGGACTGATGACCACAGATGTTAAGTCCCATAGTGCTCAGAGCCATTTGAACCATAAACTTAAATAACAACAGTGAACTGCAAATAAAGAACTAAAATCGATAAATGAACCCATAGCAACCGGAATACCAACATCTAAAACAATAACGCTACGAACTTATGCAGCAACCTAATAAATCTCTAAGCATCGCCTCAGTTAATTCGACTAATTGCTTTACTCTAGTTTTACTTTTCTTTGCTAAATCCAACCTAGTCGTCGAATGTGCGGTGTCTAGGAAACCTGCTTTGTCGGACTGCTAGACAACATTCAAACAAATCATGAATTTTATTACGAAAGTAAAAGATTACAAAATCTAACTTTGTGATTTACACAGATGTGTCGCAAGCAAAGGGCGACAGACAAAATAAGAAATCTCTTCAATACATACAGTTTCCATGTCCGTGTTAGACAGAAAGTGCAAGCAAGTGTTTAGAGCTGACGCTTCTGTCGAGGTTACTATCCTTGAACTGGGCCGCGACCAGTCGGGTGCGGCGCCTGTGTCCTCTTCGCGTAGGGTCCGCTGCTGTCGCGTTGTCGTCCTGGAGAGGGGTCGGTCAGCGCGCCATTGGGTGACGTCATCTCACAGCCTTCTCTGCTCTATCGTTCCTCACTGTCGTGCCGGCGCTCCACTTTACGCCGTGACATTATCTTATCATATCTTTTGCAAGACACTATCCGCCCTGTTCAGCTGGTGTTCCAAGTCCAGTCTCTGACACAGTTACAGTGCCATCGTCAAAATTCGAACTGTTTATTTCTTCTCCCTGCTCCTCTAACTCCCTCTCTAAATTTCTTTTCGGTTTTTTTTACTGCTTGCTCAATGTACACATAGAGTAACATTGCAGACGGTCGTTATCTGTGTTTTATCCCTGATGTCTTTGGAACTTTTGAGGAGTATAGTCGAGTCAACATAAATTTATAAACGCCATATACATTTGTTTGCCTGTCTTCAAACTATCTTCTCAAATAATTAGTAAGGTCGGTATTGCCTTCCATGTGCCTACATTTCTCCTAAATCGAAGCTGATCTTCTCCAAGGTCGGCCTCTATCAGTTTCTTTCCATTCTTCTGTAAATAATTCGCGACAGCATTTTGCAGCCATGACATATTAAACTGATAGTTCGATCATCTTCTCACCTGTGAGCGCCTGCCTTCTTTGTAATAAGAATTACTTCATTGTTATTGAAATCTGGGAGTATTTCCCCTGTCTCATATACCTTGCACAATGGGTGGAATAATTTTGCATGGCTCCCTTTGAAACGTCCCCTTTGAACAATTATACATGACTGTGCTTAAACTGACACACAATATTTTGTTAGCGCAACGCAATCTGACTTTCAAAATTCCCTACAAAAGAATGGCCCTGACTAACATTAAACTATACCTTTCACAAATCACTTACCTCACAAAAATCTTCGCTGCTCAAGCTACTGCAATACAGCGAGCGCCGCTACTGCCAGCTAAATAAAAGATTCAAACTATGGAAGGCACTAACTACTGATAGGGATAGTTAGCAAATGAAAGATATTAATACAGAACAAACAATGTATTTACCTTGATATCATCATATATAAATATAGCAGTTCATGACAAATTTCAAAACTCCGCCATCTCTCTCCCCACATCCACCACTGCTGGCGGCTCACCTCCAACTGCGCAACGCTACGCGCTGTTAACAGCCCAGCTGCCCAACACTACAATGGCGAGTATTACAACAATGCAAAGCAGCCACAGACTGCACACAGCACAGCCAGTGATTTTCATACAGAGGTGGCGTTACCAATAAAAAAACCTAAACAGCCTACTTACACCTTCCACAAGAGCTTACTTAATTCCGAGGGAATGACATCTACCGCGGGACTTTGTTCCGACGTAGATCTTTCAATGCTCTTGTGAAATTTTTCTCGTACTATGGAAAGTCCCATTTCACAATCCCATATTTCGTCATCTCTTTATAAAATACTAGCGAACCCAGCAGTGCTTCGCAATTGTTAAATACACTATGCGACCAAAAGTATCCGGACACCCCAAAAAACTTTAGTTTTTCATATCAGGTGCATTGTGCTGCCACCTACTGCCAGGTACTCCATATCAGCGACCTCAGTTGTCATTAGACATCGTGAGAGAGGGGAATGGAGCGCTCCGCGGAACTCACGGACTTCGAATGTGGTCAGGTGATTGGATGTCACTTCTGTCATACGTCTGTACGCGAGATTTACACACTGCTAAACATCCCTAGGTCCATTATTTCCGATGTGATAGTAGAGTGGAAACGGAAGGGACACGTACAGCACAAAAGAGTACAAGCCAACATCGTCTGTTGACTGACAGAAACCGCTGACAGTTGAAGATGGTCGTAATGTGTAATAGGCAGACATCTATCCAGACCATCAGACTGGAATTCCAAACTGCATCAGGATGCAGCGCAAGTACTATGACAGTTAGGGGGCTCTGAGAAAACTTGGATTTCATGGTCGACTGGCTGCTCATAAGCCACATCACGCGGTAAATGCCAAACGACGCCTCGCTTGGTAAAGGAGCGTAAACATTGAACGATTGATCAGTGCAAATACGTTGTGTGGAGTAACGAATCACGGTACATAAAGTGGGGATCTGATGGCAGGATGTGGATATGGCGAATGCCCGGAGAACGTTATCTGCCAGCGTGTGTAGTGCCAACATTAAAATTCGGAGGCGGTGGTGTTATGGTGTGGTCGTGTTTTTCATGGAGGTGGCTTGTACTCCTTGTTGTTTTTGCGTGGCACTATCACAGCACAGGCCTACATTGATGTTTTAAGCACCTTCTTGCTTCCCATTCTTGACGAGCAATTCGGGGATGGCGCTTTCAATACGATCGAACGCCTATTCATGATGCACGGGCTGCGTCGGAGTGGTTTCACGACAATAACATCCCTGTAATGGACTGGCCTGCACATGATATGAATCCCATAGAACACCTTTGGGATGTTTTGGAAAGCAGACTTCGTGCGAGGCGTTACTGACCGACATAGATACCTCTCTGCAGTGCAGCACTCCGTGAAGAATGGCCTGCCATTCCCCAATAAACCTTCCAGCACCTGATGGAACGTATGCCTGCGAGAGTGGAAGCTGTCATGAACGCTTAGTGTGGGCCAACACTATATTGAATTGCACCACTACCGGTGGAGGGCGCCACAAACTTGTAAACCATTTTCAGCCAGATGTCTGGATACTTTTGATCAAATAGTGTATGTGTGGGGATTGGAACTATGTTTTAATCACCGTCTCTCCCCCTCTCTCCGTCCATCTCCCCGTCCCTTTTGTTCATCTCCTCTTCCTGTCTCCTTTCCCTGTCCATCACCTCCTCCATCCCCTACCTTTTGTTATGCCCCTCCATCTCTCTCCGTATATTTCCTCCTTCTTCTCTATGTTCATTTGCTCTTCACTGTCTGTCCAACTCGTTTCCCCCATCCACGTTTCTGATCTTGAGCCTTGTGTACTGTGTTGCAAAGGAAACCTTGATAGGAAACTGAAGACCCTTAAAATGAATGGGTAAATCGGTTTGGATCTCATGTACGCGGGATATGAGAGAGACCTCTCCAGCTGCTGGATCATTGAGGAAGTGGCTTCAACGGCAGCATTTCACATAGAGTCTGCAAACTGATAGGATTAAAAAGTTTCGGGCTATCCACGGTGTGTAGTAGTATAGTAACCATAAGCTGATAAGCTATAAAGATAACTGCGATACGACATTATAGTGCCTGTGTTATTCCGAATTACGATGCAATGTTCCTTTGGACAGGCACTGCGGCGACTACAACTGTTATGAAATACATAAAATGTATTCGCAATTGCCAACGTGAACACTCATCAGCTGTATAATGGGATGACGACAATGAAAATTTAATAGTAGTATCCAAAGCAACATTGCATCGTAATTCGGAACGGCACAGGATTTGCAACATCGTTTTTATCTGCCAACACCGTGCAAGTGACTTTCAAGTAAAATGTCTCCAAAGTATGGGAATACACGTAATGGATGTACGAATACAGGTTGTAGAAACATAGTTAACGACATATGGAAGTTTGAGTCGTGCTCGGATACCCCAATGGTAAGGCTACAGGTCGCGAAAAACTCGAAATCGGTGTTCGCGTTCCGGTCCGGAAAAAGTTTTCATTGTTGTCGTCCTTTATACATCTGATGGTTGTTCATATTCGCAACTGCGAATACAGTTCATGTATGAAAATAACTTTCCTGTTTTCTGTTAAAACCGACTGCGAGAAATTAAATGAAACAGTACATTGTTGTGTATGCAAGTTTTATTTAAAATTATATGTACAGAGAAAGACTATATGTAGAAGAAACAATTTCTCTAATGGCTTCAATGCGCTGATGTAGCAGTTAAAATTGAATGCAATTAAGGACACTAACCACACATTTTCACGGAGCAGCACAGCCCAGCGTTTTCTTTCTTTTTTTTTTCTCAGTCGGTTTTTAACAGGAAACCTGAACAGTGCTGTTTAAAAATACTTGTAACTTATGTTCGCCCGAATGTTTATTAAAGTACTGTACAAAAAGCTGAAGTAAATCGATCAGGAATTCTCTGACATTTTTGCCAATAACTTCTGCCTATTGTATCTTTTATATATTTATATACCACATATATTTAAAAATATATATTCTACGGCGGTCCAGTTTTATTAGCATATCGTGTAGTAAAGAGGTAAAGAATTTTTGTGTTTTTTCTACCATTGTTCTCTCCTTCTATATTACATACATATTCCTACGCAAAACATGTGGCTTCTATCTGTACCAATTTTAAGTAAAGTATCACGTAAAAATATGAATTAATAGGTTAGGAACTTTTCGGAATCTCTGGTATCAACATTAAATAAAATATTGTCTTTATTTGCTAGTATAGATACATCTATATGTATTAAAAAATATAGCCTATATCCGTCACAATTTTTATTAGAGTAGTGTACAAAATCTGGAATAAATCGGGCAAGAATTTTTCGAGATTTTCGCTGACGATGTTCCCCCTTATGTAGTATATAGATACTCATATATTACATTTACTGAAAAAAATATGCAGTCCTCATCTGTCCGAAAGTTTTTTAGACCATTAAGTAAAAACATGAAGAAAATCGATGAAGAGCTTTTCGAGACTTTTGCCAACGAAATTTGACATTTCTCTTTTATTAAAAAATATGTGACATATGTCTGTCTCAATATTTATAAGAGTAGTGGATAAAAATTTGAAGTAAATCGATGAAGAACTTGTCGAGATTTCTTGTGAACAGTCTTTTCCACTCATATATTACGCTTATATATATATGCTTCTATACCACACATTTAAAAAATATGCATTCTGTGACTATCCGAACGAGTATCGTGCAAAATTTGAAGTACTCGCTCAAGAACTTTTCGACAATTTTGCTGAAAATCTTTCCCCTTTATACAGTATGTATGTATTTGTACATCATGCATATGTAATATGAGTAGTATATGTCCGCCCGAACGTTTATTACAGTAATGTGCCAAAATCTGAACTAAATCGGTGAAGAAATTCTCGAGATTTTTGGTAACAATGTTAAACCACGACTTGTATAGTAGAACAGATAGTAGTAAAATTTGTTCCCCTTACATATACCCTCTACATATTCCTATATTCCTTATATAATACAATTTTCTCTCCTGTGCATAGTTTTTTAGTTATTTAACATCCTTGAGACATATTTGTACACTTATTTAATCCGTATCTGTATGCGTCTTGAAGTTTCATCTTGATCTGTTTGAATCTAGTCATATCTTTCCTAATTTTTCTCAGCATCAGGTCGTTTAATAACGTCGAAGATGGCGAACTTAGCTAGTCACCAATTTTCGAAAGGTAGAAAAGATCTCTCTCTCTGGAGAGTGATTTGTTTCAAGAAACATATGTTCCTCCTAGATAAATTACCTTACGTTTCTCACTAGCATTACATACTATTTTCATTTATTCTCTTGCAGTTACTCAAAACACTTTCTTACAGCCTCTCTTCGTTACTTGTGCTGTTTCACGTTGAGCTTTCTCTCCCTTTTCCACACTTTTCTCCATTGCCAGCGCGCTCATTTTATATCTGCCTGCCTGCCTGACAATTGTTTTTGTTGTTCTACCTCCCCAACTGCTGTAGCTGCAACTGTTTCCACTATGTTGTAGGTATTTCTTAAGCTTTGGATTTCATACTAAATGTAAGACTTCTTGGCATACTCATATCATAACGTTGTTGTTGAGGTTGGCAGTCCGAAGACTGATTGAATGCAGCTCTCCATGCTACTCTATCCTGTGCAAGCCTCTTCATCTCCTAATAACTACTACAGCTTACACCCTTCTGAATCTGCTTACTAAATTCGTTATTTGGTCTCCGTCTAAGATTTTTACCCCCTACACTTCCCTCCAATACTAAATTGGTGATTCCTTGAGATCTCAGAATGTCTTCTATCAACCAGTCCCGTCCCCCAGTTAGGTTGTGCCACAAATATCTTTTTTTCCCCGATTATATTCAGTACGTCCACACTCGTTACATGACTGCCCCATCTAATTTTGAGCGTTCTTCTGTAGCACCACATTTCCAAAACTTCTATTCTCTACTTGTATAAACTGTTTACTGTCGATGTTTCACTTCCATATACGGCTACAATCCATACAAATTCTTTCAGAATTCTGACTCTTAAATCTATATTCGATGTTAGCAAATTTCTTATCTTCAGAAATTCTTTTCTTGCCACTGCCAGTCTACATCTTATATCCTCTCTACCTAGGCCATCATCATCATCTTGCTGCGCAATTAACAAAACTCATCTACTGCCTTAAGTGTTTCGTTTCCTAGTCTAATATCTTGAGCCTCACCTGGTTTCACTACATTCTATTATCCTCGTAACGTACATAAAGTAAAACGAATAAATAAAAAGTAAATAAATCTAAAACAGTCCTACAAAAGTAATGTCAAAATTATCTTTGGAAGATGCAGGTGAAATTAAGTTACCTTGCACACAGCTTGTAAGCATAAGACCAATTAGCAAAGTTTCTGATGCTTGGAAGAACAGAAGGTCAAAGGCGTACAGATAAACCAAGGTGGTGTTTAGAGGATAGTAAAGATACCACCGAAATGATTCTGGACGAACTGAGGACAAATGCTTGCCCAGGAGTGCATGGTGGTTCATAGTTCATCATGTCACCAGGGACCGGAGACAACTTGGTGAATCATAACAAAATTAAAAAAAAATGAGTTGTTGTCTCATGTAAAAAAGCGAATGATAGGCCAGGATAATTAAACAATAATTAAATTAATAAGTAAATGAAATAGAAAATAAACAGCTGCAAGATTTATTTGTTAAGGAACTGCTGAAAATCAGAGCATCGATGTGTTTGAACCCTACGCTTGTTGCTGTTCTTCGTCGGCGCCTGCTTGGATTACTGCAGCGACCATGGAGCGGCGCTTCGCTGCAGACAGCACACCAGCTGCTCCTAATGGCAGCCGTGCGTCACGAGCCTGCCGGGACAGGAGGGCGGGTGTCGAAACGCCGAGGGCGCGGTCAGCGGTCGGGTCGGGTCAGGTCAGGTCAGGTCACTCTCCTGGCAGCTGGTCCACCTTGCACAACTGGCGCACACATCGCTTTCCCCCTCATGTCTTCTTATAGCGACGGAGTCCATCTGCCGAAAAGTAATGGAGGCTTTGTAACGGCCTAGTGATTATACTTTGTTTTGCTGTCTTAGTGTCTGTGTGTTTTGTTGTGCCGCGTCTTCGGTTAAAGCTTAAGTCAGAAATTCTGGCCTAACTTAATGTAATAACGAGAGCTACGAAACATTTGTTATTTCTTGTTCGATTTCGGTTGTAATTTGTGTTTTACCCCATTATCGAGCAATTTTTGTTTGTAATTACAACCGAAACCGAACATGAAATCACTGAAAAGTTTCTAAGCTCCAGCCAAAGAAACATTTCTTGTCTAAAGTTGGTTATATCAACAAAAGTAACGCATTGTGTAACTGAACAAGCACTTATATTGCTAAGTTAAATGTTAAGAATCAGTGGACAGTAACTTCATCTAAGAGAGGCTTTCAATAAGTAATGAAACACATTTTTTTCTGAAAGCAGGTTAGTTTTATTCTGATTTCCAATACACCATATTATTCGTCACTGTTCTGGTTACAAAACCCAACTTCTCAGTATAATCTCAGTTCAATGCGACAGCTTTACGTCACCTTACTGGGAGGGTCTGTGTTCCCGCATGGTACCGCTGAACTGATCGACGTCTTGCTTCAACAGTATCCTCCCCTTCATCCACTTACTGCTTCACACAGAGTGTATCCTTCATTGGGTCAAACAGATGGAAGTCGGAAGGTGAGAGATCCGGGCTGCAGGGTGGATGAGCAACAACAGTTCAATGAAGTTTCGTGAGCTGCTCTTCCAGGCGCAGACTTGTGTGACACCCTGCGTTGTCGTACAGACGGAGAAGTTCGTTTGCATTTTTGCGGCGACGAACACGTTGGAGTTGTTTCTTCATTTCCCGAAGGTGTCTACGGCCGGCCAGTGAGCGGAAGATCCGACAGGTTTGCGAGACTTGGTTGGTATTACGGCAGCGCCTCGCCCAACGACTCACCGTGCTTTTGTTCACTGGCAGGTCTCCGTAGCCATTCAGCTAGCGCCTATGAATATCTGTAATGCTCTGTGTTTCAGTCAAAAGAGACTCAGTGACAGATATCTGTTTCGATCGCACCTGAATTGGGGATGCCATCTTGAAAGCTATTTATAACACCACCACACATCGGAACTTGATGAAACTATAGGGGTTGAGAGAAAATTCCACGATGTACCACAACAAATTCCGCATTTTTTTCAACTCAAATTGGCCGAAAAAATGTTTTGCACCACTTATTGATCACCATCGTCACGTAACACGATACACTAAATTTCTATGTAGTTTCTTCAAAAACATAACTTAAAATAGCTCTCTATAAGTAACAAATTAACTAACGGAGTATTTTATAAGTACATTCACTACTTTCGAGGCTATCGTAATTAAGGAGACTCAAGTACACAATTACATGTCCGTGTTTGTACCAAACTGATACTGCTTACCTGTGTGGTGGTTCAATTTCTTTCAGAGCAGCAGGGTCGCTACTTGGAACTGCGACAGGGACAGTACCACCGACTCTAAGAAATTCCATCTGTGGGTCTCTAAGATTTACTATCGGTCGCCGATATTAAGAGGACAATTAACTGTATGCAATTGGTGATCAGTATTTGACATCTTTTCAAGTTTGGTAAAGACCAAGCGATAGCTTCCTACCTTTAAATGGGTACCAGACATCAATCTTAATTCAATAAAATTATTTTACCTTATCTTCCAATCGGTGTCAGAATGCCTGAGTCAGTTCATATTTTCTACACAAATCTCGAATTAGGAAAAGTCAGTGATATTAGTTTTATTGTAACATTCAAGACAATACACATGCAGTTTGTGGCTCCTGACCACAAATTTACTAACAAAACTGATTTATTTTCTAACTAGCACATTAAAATTTAAACATTACGTCCACATGAACACGTTAGTCAGTATTTTGCAAATATGCCACATCAGTAATGTCTTTCGTAAACAGAGCCCTACAGTCATTATGCGTGGAAGCAAAGGGCTGTCTACAGAATTTGGATTTTACTTATTACGGACATTCGTATTACATTGCAACAAACACATCTGTTGCACTTTCTTTCACAAATGAGAACAAAAAAAGGCTGATCTATCTTTATAAAACTGAAAAAGAACTACGCTTAATCTTTTGTTATTATAGTCGAAAAATAATAAAAAACTTAGAGTCAGCAGATTGCCGCGTGTTTAAATCGACTAAAGCAAACCATGTCGCAGCTCAACACGACCATTCAATTGTTTCCAATTCGTGGCTTTCGTAAGTTATGCTGGGCGTGAGCCACCTGACTGTGGGAAGTTGCAATAGGGCCATCTTCCATCTGAGGCAGTTTAGTATCCGTAATTCTGGAATATTCGTAGTGGGTTTTCCTTTGCTTCCTACCACTGAAACCATTCGTTGCTGACTGACTTTGTCTATGCTTTCATTGAGTACTCCAAGACTCAGCGCATCAAAAGCTTTACAATTTCCCTATTCATGTTAGAAGACCACGTTCAAGATATAACAGTATTTTTCCGTCAGGGAAACATAAGCTTTTACACAACTGCAGTATCTATGTCATTAACAAACAGTTTCATAACTGTTTTAATATATTCCTGTTGCAGAGTATATACATACCATCATAATATAATCAAGACAAGTAGTGACAAAGCCGCGTACTGTGTTCAGTCACATAAAAAAGTTTTCACAGGATATTGGCGTGTGTAGTGTTGTTACGTTACAACTTGAGAGAAAATTCGAATGCACTGCCTATTTAACACAGAATTACAAAACAACGTATAAAATGAGTGTGTACACAGTACACAGTACAGGGAAGAGTGGTGCAGGCGAATAGAAATAAAATGCTGGATACGCGAAAAGACGTAATGATTTTCAAACTAAAAAAAAAGAAAAAAAACAGAACAAGAAGAAAATTAGATTTTTTTTTCCTTTGCAGATGGCGAGCTGTCTAAAGTATTTCACACAATACAACAACCAGCACCAAGTAACTGTTAGCGTTAAGTACGGTTCACACACTTTTAAAAAATCCGAATGGGACAGAATCGATATATACGATGTAAATGTACAGACAAACAAATGATTACAGCTCCAGAAAAACTGAATAATTTAGTCAAGACAAAGAGCTTCACAAAAATAGAGCAAGTCAGTAATACGTTTGTCCACTTCTGGCCCTAATGCAAGAAGTTTTTCTGCATCAGTGACAGAGTTGATATCCTCCTGAGGCATATCGTGCCACATTCTGTCCAACTGGGCCCTGTCCATAATACTCCAAACGTCCTCAGCTGGGGAGCGGTCCGGCGATGTTGCTAGCCAAGATGGGGTTAGGCAAGACCGAAGACAAGCAGAAAAAACTCTAGCCATGTGCGGGCGGGCATTATCTTGCTGAAATCTGAGTCCAGGATGGCTTGCCATGAAGGGCAACAAAACGGGGCGTAGAATATCGCCGACTTACTGTTACGCTATAAGAGTGCCATGGTTCATAACCAAAGGAGTCCTGTCATTAAATGGAATTGCACCCTACACCATCAGACCTGGTTGTCGAGCCGTAAAGCGAGCGATAGCCGGGGCGCCTGGAGACACTTCTTCGCTTGTCATCGAGGCTCAAAGCGGGACTTTCCAGTGAAGAAAATTTTACCCCAGTCGCTGAGATTCCTGAACGAATGTGTCCGAATCCTCTGCAAGGGGCGCCCTGATCTCAGCCCCTTTTCTTTTACCGCCTGTTAATTGTCCATGTAATCACTGAAGCATGAGTTGCACGTCGGATCAATGATAAAGATGAATATGGGGCTCTGGATGCCTGTCTGACGATTGCCCGGTCCTCAAGTTCTGTCGTCTACTTCTAACGCTTCCTTGTTGACGCTGTGTTTGGCCACGGTTCACCCATTCCTGCCAACGTCGTCGAACGGTGGCATTGCTCCTATTCATATGTCGAGCAATTCATCAGCTACCCAACCAGATTCTTTGTGCCCAACTACACGTTCGCTCTCAAACTCTGACATCTGGGTCTATTGTTCACTCACCTATCTGTGAGGTATGGTTACTCTCCAAATGAGTGCACGGAATGAAAATCGTCATGTTTCCTATCCTTGCCACCTGGTTTGTAAAATTGCGCTGAGGCAACACACATTCTTCCATCGGCCGTCAACGATTACAGTTTTCCGTCGATACCCGTACGAATATCAATTTGTACAATATGGAGCGGGCTGTTATATGTGGAGGTAGCTGGTTCCATAATATCATCATCTAACATTTTAGATATCTCCTGGAATACTTTATTCCTGTAGCTTAAGGGGACTGTATAGGGTGGCACTCTAAATGGTTTGTGCTGTTTTACTTCAAACTTGTACTGAAAGTGTTTAATACTGCCAGTCTTAGGTAAAAATACCTCTGCTTTATCTTGTAAAATACCCTGTAATTCTCTTTTACTACGTTCCGAAATACTTTGAATTTCTAGCAATTTTTCGTCGATTTCTTTATGGACCCCTAACATTAGTGGAGGCGATTCCCCCTTTTGTGCATACCATTCTAATTCTTCATCCTCTTTATCTCGCAATATTCTTAATTGTTTGTTTATTACTGGTATTTCTTCTAATTTTAGCTTTTGCTCAAAGAGAAGTGTGACATTCCCGAATGTTACGCTACCTTTCCCCATATCTATTATCGCTCGTCTCTCATTTAAAAAATCTGCACCTATAATCAAATCTACAGTTAGTTTAGGTATAATCATGAAGTTGGCTTCGATCTTTTGACCTTGACACGAAAGAGTTAACCTTGTTTGTCTCGTAACTTCCGCAGCATTGTTTCTAATAGGACCTCTTACTTTAATCTTACGTGTTTTCAGAACTGGCAATTCCTCATTGGCATTACACCGCATGAATTAATTTTCTGAGATCGCAATCAGTTCACTTCCGCTTTCAATTACAATATTGACTGGGATATGCTTTACCATGGCCTTCAAAATTGGTTGAATTTGAAAGGGTTGGTTCTGTTCTTCTTCTTCTTGCATCAACGAATCCTCCACTGAATCATACATGAGTCTTTTCAGGAATTTCCCTTGTGAACTCGAACTTTCTGTAGGATAAGCTTCGACTGCTACTTCTCTCTCTTTTATTTCCTTTTCTCTATTTCTTCCTTCATTTACGCTTTCTTCAACATCCTCTACTTTTTCCTCATCCTCGTCTATCTTCTCCTTCTTCGTCGCTACTTCCACATAATCGCATCTAAATGCTCTAATTATCGCTTCATAACTTCCTTCATTATATACGATGGGTTGTGTGCCCACTAGTAACTTATTTTCAACTTCTGTCGACTGCGCATTTTCCTCATTGAATTCGCTTTCCCTGGTTTCCATCTCAAATAGCTCTGCAATACTCATTACTTCGTCCTTTCCTCCTACATTCGTTGTGCATGCCTCTAGTAATTCATCTTCCTCGTCAGTATTCTCCCAATTAATTTCGTCCCAACATGATATTGTTGTTTTCCTGTCTTCGTTTTCATCTGGTCCTTGCGGATTTGTTTCTTCCTTCTTCTCTTCTCGTGATAAGGTATTTACTTCTCTGTTCAAGGTGCTGCAATTGTCCTGGGTCGGTGCGTCATTCCCTTTGGCATGGGCGCTTAGCTGTCAATTCGAACGTTTATCGGGGTTTGGTGGTCTTACCTCCACCTCTTCTATCTGTATTCTCTTTTCTTGCTCCGCTTGTTGATATTGGTTTCTTTGTTGATAATTTGTCGGTCTATTGGCGCTCCAATACCCGTTCCGGATGTCGTTATTCCCTCTGTAACAGTTGTTGCGTTGCTGGGTGAATTATAGTTATTGCCATATTCTCTTCTAAATCCGTAACCGGTTCTTTGTTGAAATCTATTGTCGTTTCTTGGTGCGAAGTTATCACATGGTTCGTAATTATTGTTTCTTCGTACTGTGTCTTGTGGATTCCACTGCTTTTTGCTTTCGTTTTCACGTGTGCTTCGTCTTTTTCTTGCGTCGTCTTCCGAAAATATGAACTCTAGTTCCCTTAGAATACCTTTAAACGCTTCGACGTCATTGCCTCCGCGACCTACTAAGGATTGCTGGTATTTCAATGGTAACTTCATCGCGCATAATTTAATCAACTCTCCGTCATTGTATGGTACATCTAAGCATTGATTTTTCTTTGCCATTAATTCGAAAAATTTCACGGGACTCTTCTCTCCTGAATTTTCAAAATATGGGTTCTGTAATAATTCGTACTTCACTCTGATCTGTGCTTCGCTGTACCAATATCGTGAGAGGAACTTCTCTCTGAAATCTTCGTACGATCGGCATGTCGCTGGAACATTCTGCATGGTTTCTGCGACTGTTTCTGACATGTGTGCGCATACAAAGTCTAATTTGTGTGCTAGCGTCCAGTGTTCTGGTAATCCTACTCGGAACTGATCAATAAAAGTTCGTGGATGTAATGAGCTTCCTTCTCGAAAGTGTTGAAATTTTCTGACTGTGAAGAAATGATCGTTGTCGTACTTCGTCATAGTTCCATGTGAAATTCTCGATTCTTCGCCACTTTTGTTTCTGATCATTTCTCCCGTCGTTCTTTCCGGTTGTGGTAGATCCATTGGATATTGCCCACTGTAACTTTCGCCTACCCTTGCGTAGTATCGTTGGAGAGGTACGCAATAATTTTCTTCTATCGGTTGTGAACGTGTAGCTGAATGCATTGCAATGTACGCTTCGCGACCTGGCTTTCCATTGTCAGGTATTTTTTCGGTATCTTGTCTGACTAACCTCGCCGCTTCATTGCACGCTCCAAACTGTCTCGACACATACATTTGTGGTTCTGCATGTGTTTGTGGTGCCGTTTGTTCATCAAGAATTTCGAAACGTGTTTGTTGCAGTGCAGGCTGTCTGATTTCACGTATGTTACTTTCCGCCTGCGATTGGAATCGAAAATGCATGATATCTTCGTTAATTGCTTGTTTTTCCGGTGCCGTTACAGATACGGATGTGCTTGCAGACTCAGTACTTGTTCGATCTTGTTCACTACGCTCCTCAATGGTTTGCAACAACTCTGTACGCAATTTCTGAAATTGTTGCTTCGTTTGCGCTTCTATTTTGACTATGTGGTTATCATATCTTTTCAGCGCTGCTTTTGTGATACCTTTGTGTAGCACACTGTTTTCAACTAGTTCACGCGCTGTACCTTCTGCTTGTCTAGTAATTACGTTTATCTGTTTCTCTAGTTTCTTGACTTCTCCCTGGGTGTTGTTACGTAATGTTTTGATCTCGCCCTGAGTGTCATTACGCGATGTTTGTACGTCCGCTTGTACCTTGTCAATGTCTGTTCTCAATTGATTGCGACCTGTTATTAAGTTTCCTATCACTTCTCGAGATTCTTTTGCCTCGTCTTCAATATGACTTAGGTGTAACTGATTTTTTTTTTGTTTTGTTCTTTAATCTCACGCATTTGTCTCGTGGTTTCTGCAATTTGTTTCGTCGTTTCTGCATTCTGAATTTTAATTTGGTTCGCAATTTCTTTATTTTGTCTTGTCATGGTTTCCGTCATTAATTGTAATAATTCTGCCTGATTGGTGGGTCCTATTGCGTTTTCTTCGGACGTCCTATGCTCTGTGTTTTCGCCCAAGTGTTAGTTCGCAACCGTTTGCGTTGAACTGTGCGGCGACACGTTTCTGCTCGAATTCCTTGTACTCTGTGGTGAGGGAGCTCTGATTACTTGTACTATGGGTTCTACGTATTCATGACGCAAGTTAGAATCCTCATCGGCTGTCTCTCTACTTTCCTGCTCCTCTGTCGTATGCTGACCTAGGTTTTCTGTGCCTTGGCGTACATTATCCTCGTTATGGTGCGTTATTTGTCCTATTTCTCGCGATACTGCATCGTCTGTTGTACTGTCCTCTATTCTCTGTCCATCTTCATGTTGGGTCTCTACCTCAATTCGGTCAAGGTCTCGATCTGCCATTGCTAATCTTTCCAAATCCCTTATTTTCTGTTTTAAAAGCAATTCACGCGCCCTACTTCGCGTCAACATGCGCTCATACGATCTCATGCATTTCATAAACTTTTTGCACACACGACTTGACAAACCATTTACTTACTTGTTGGGTCAGAACCAACTTGTCAACGATGTATCCGCCATCTGTGCGCTAGCATTGGAGAGAAAACTTAATTCTAACAATATTAAAATTCATAACTTAATTATGCTATTGTCTCTGCTATAATGTCTCACGTTCTATTGAATACTTTCTTACTATCTATCGCTGCAGGTACTGTTTTCGACTATTTATAACTTTAGGAAAAAATGTTTTACTACGAAAATTTTTCAACAGGATATTTTTCTGACCTAATTAGGCATGTGGTCGCCCCTCAACCATGGTATTTTACCATCCTGGCAGGGTCGCCATTCTCTAACATTCTGCATGGTGTCTGTTGCTCTATGTCGTGTCTCCCTACCACTTTCGTGCAACGACGCTCTGAGCGTGTGTTTTAGGGAATTGACCAGTTTGAACCTGGCACCTGTTGCTGGTAAGACGCCAGACCACACATGACATGTAGAGTTCAGAAGAGTTCAGTGAGACTAGCGACGATATAACCAAATACTTAATGATTTCAGCATCAGCTCCACTGCACTCCCTGTAAAAGAATCTGAATACTAACTAAATTTAGTGGAAGGGGTTCAAGGCTTTCCTATTTTTAGTTGGCTGGTAAAATGACGTCGAAAAAGCAGTTAAGTTTAGCATTGGAAATTTTATTCTACTCACAAAACATTGTTTATAAATTGCACTATTGATAAAAGGAAATATTTTAATACAGGATGATAAAAACCAACTGCGTTCAACAAAAATATGAACGAACATTCCCTGAGTGGGTTTCCAAGTTCTACAATGGATCGAAGGATGACCTATGCCATATCACATCTACAATCTAGGTTTAAATTAAGTTTCACAAAAGAGAAAACTATCAAAATGGTCCACAGCGACCCTCAATTATCTTTACTCACCTATCTAACTTGTCGTAAATTACGGTGGCTGATGTGGTTTCTCAATAATTATATAACAGAAAAATCATCGCGTTTCAGATTTTAACTTACGTGGCAAATGTGAATACCATGAGCTTCAATTGACGATCGACACTAGTAATACGTAAAAAGGGGATGTAACAGATGAGACTTCTGCAGTTCTGAGTGAAGCCCTTATGCGCTCAAAAATGCGGCATCGAGTGGGTTCATTACCTTGTTGGTGTTTGTCAGGGGGCTGCGCCCGGCGCAGCTCCATACAGCTCGCCGTTTCGGAAGCAACTCTCTCCTAACTTCTCCTTACTACAATTTACCGAAGTTGGTTTAAAATAAAACTATCTGGCTATGTTTTCATCTGACCAATCAGGCTCTCAATGTTAACCTTAAGCTCCGCCTACAAAAATTCTGTCTTTCCAATGAGAAACGTTATACTTTTCGTGGTGGGGCAATGTTTTTAAAGTTTGCAACGTAACAGAGACGCGAAAAAGTCTCACGCTAAAACTTGCAGCTGGTGTGGCCCTTTTAGTGTTATCGTAAGATCTATACTGTTCTTCTGGAAGGCTCTAGCTTTTAACATGTGCTGTGGGGGTGGTCCTGGTGGTTAGCTGGCGACGTGGGTGTCCGTCCCTTAGCGTAGGGCCTTCTAGCTTAACACGGTTCTGCTCTCGGCTTCTGTTCTCGTTTCTCCCCTCGGAACTGCTTCTGTCTCACGGTGGGAAGGTATGACATGCATTTAGGCATTCTTGTGTTAGTCTGTGGTGTTCCATTTGCTCACTCGTTACTCATATTACTTTGGTTAATTTAATGTCACGATTTATTCGGAGCTGTGTGACATACTACTGGATTTGCTTATCATGTCAGGGTTTTCATGGAAGGTGTTGGATTTGCCTGACACCTTACAAGGTGTACCAGTTTCTTTGGCTTTTCAGTATAACAGTTACGCACAGAAACCCGAACTATAATGGTAAAATTTAGCAGATTGTTTAGCGATATTGTCTGAATGTTTTTGTGTAAGTGACATGAGGTCTCCGACAGCAAGTTACATTTTTCTGTGCTCCGTGTAAACATTGGTTTTTCTTTTTCCCTATTGTTTTAGAAACTAAATGAACCGAACGTCCTTACTTCGATGTCGTGTAGATGCTGTTACTTCGTGATGCAGGCTGCATAAAAATCTTTTCATAACTAGTGCAAATAAACGCAAAAATTTAATTTATCTTTATAAGGTATATAGAATAGTTGAGACTGATGTTTTGCCATGCACATGAACGCATATGTGCGTGACTCTATCTGTTGTCTTTAATACTATGCACGTCTTTCTCAAAATTAATAATTAATTAATGGGTTTCCTTCGAAAGTTGTTTCTCTGTCTGCAAGAAAAACAAAAAAAAGGTATTTACTTAATTACTTACTTACACGCATACATCCTCTTCACGGATAGGTTTGCAGCCTGTTCTGACTTCAGATTTCGAAACTTCTTTGCATGGGGTGACCAACGTTTTTTCTTCCCGTAGGAGGTTATTTGAGAACAAGTTGCGGAAACCTGCTTCTTATTTTATAACATTGGGCACTAGAAGACAAGCCGTCATTAAAACGCTTTTGCTGTGACTTATGAACTGTTATTATTGGCTTCCAGGGAAATTGTATGTATCGAAGGACATTGATTATTTGCATGTGAACATATGCTTATGACCCATCTCTGTAAATACGAAAAGCTAAGTATTGTCAATTTAAGTTACTGTAACAAACTCCATTAATAAGATTTTCTTGAACTGTTGCCTAGCTGTCCCAAAAAACAGCTTCCTAGGCACCCCATATGAAACGAGAGAGAAGGATTCGACAGTTGTATAGACTGATCTTCAGCTATTATGTTTTGCTCTAATATGGTATTTCCCTTGCTGTGGCATAGCTTTCGTTTCCTTTACAGTTGTAATTTCTACTAGTAACATTTCACGTATACAAAGATGTTTGAACTTTGTGTTCATCTTCCTGTAAAATAAATCGATCATCATTTAACAGAGTCGTGTTTATGTATGTACTGGTCCTTTTTATTCTGGAGTGAATATTTTCATTGCATTTTCTCATTATATCTCCCATGCAAATGTCGAAGAGTGTGAGAAAGTTTTCAACCTTGCCACACACATTGAGTAGGAAGTAGCCGGCCGGAGTGGCCGTGCGGTTAAAGGCGCTGCAGTCTGGAACCTCAAGACCGCTACGGTCGCAGGTTCGAATCCTGCCTCGGGCATGGATGTTTTTGATGTCCTTAGGTTAGTTAGGTTTAACTAGTTCTAAGTTCTAGGGGACTAATGGCCTCAGCAGTTGAGTCCCATAGTGCTCAGAGCCATTTGAACCATTTGATTAGGAAGTAATTAAAATTTCTTCTCATAGTTTCCACCATAGATATGATACTAGTTTTCCCCATTTATGTTTTGTAGACTGCTTTGTGTGTTTCGTAAAAGCAGTCTTTTGCATTATGTTCCGCAGCTGTTCACGATAAAAAATACTAACAAACATTGTAAGTAGGCTGTATAGGTTTTAATGTTGGTAACGCCGCGTAGCGCTCTGTATGACTGTGCTGTATGCAGTCTGGCTGGTTGGACTCATTGTTGGAATATTCGCATGTGTAGTGTTGGGCAGTTGGTTGTGAACAGCGCGTAGCGTTGGGCAGTTGGAGGTGAGCCGCCAGCAGTGGTGGATGTGGGGAGAGAGATGCCAGAGTTTTGAGAGGTTACAATAAGCGGATGATCTGGTCGTGTGTCCGCCAGAAAAAGGAAATTTGTAAAGATGGATGTCATGAATAGATAGATACATATATACATATATGATGACTTTTGAGCATTATTAAAGTAAATACATTGTTTGTTCTCTATCAAAATCTTTCATTTGCTAACTATGCCTATCAGTAGTTAGTGCTTTCAGTAGTTAGAATCTTTTATTTAGCTGGCAATATTTGCGCTCGCTGTATTTCAGTAGTTCGAGCAACGAAGATTTTTGTGAGGTAAGTGATCCATGAACGGTGTAGGTTATTGTTAGTGAGGGCCAGTCTTTTGCAGGCATTATTGAAAGTCAGATTGCGTTGGACAATAAATATTGTGCATCAGTTTAGTGATGATCAGAGTAAGTAAAGAGAGAAATGTCTGAGTACATTCAGTTTTACTGAGCTGCCTTTATATCAAATAACGTAGAAGTTTACTAGCACAGTCATTTTTAGTTTCTGTAAGGGGACATTTCAACATTTAATTAACAATTGCTGATCGTATACAGACGGATAAAAAATCGAAACAGCAAGAAAGAGTTGTGCGACATAAATGAAAATTTATAAGCGTATTTCTACATCTGAAAGATAAGATCTACAGATTTCGCGCCAGTGGCATTGGGGTGGCGCTAGTAGCATCGCAATGAGGATTCAAATCGGGGTTGCCTTAAATACACGGTGCAGAGGTTGCGAGAATGTACAGTCGTAAGAAGACAGGATCCGGTCTGCCACGTGGCACTGTCAAGAGGGAAGAAGATCTTGTTCGGTGTATGGCTCTGGCACATCCTACTGCATCTGCAGCAGCAACCTCAGCAGCAGTTGGTCCCACACACATTGACACAACGAACTATTACAAATCGATTACTGCAAGGACAGTTCCGAGCCAGACACCCTGTAGCATGCATTCCACTACCCCATACCGCCGCCAATTGCGACTTTACTGGGGTCAAGCGAGAGCTGATTGGAGGGGAAGGAGGAAGTTTGTTGCGTTTCCTGGTGAAAGCTGATTCTGCCTCGCTGCCAGAGACGGGTGTGTGTTGATTAGAAGGAGGTACGTTGAATGCCTGCAGCCAACCGCGGAAGGTGGCGTGGTCTCCTGACCTTCATTTCTTACATATTCCGCTCTCACCATCGTATTCTGCGTATCAAGACGTTTCATTCGAGCCCAAACTCGATAGGGCAGAGTCAATTATACATATTTCCATCTAACCGATATGTAAATCTAATAGCCAGCTGGAGTGGCCGAGCGGTTCTAGGCGCTACAGTCTGGAACCGCGCGACCGCGACGGTCGCAGGTTCGAATCCTGCTTCGGGCATGGATGTGTGTGATGTCCTTAGGTTAGTTAGGTTTAAGTAGTTCTAAGTTCTAGGGGACTGATGACGTCAGAAGTTAAGTCCCATAGTGCTCAGAGCCAAGCCAAATCTAATAAATAGCTTTTCAGCAGAGAAAAGGGATAATGGCCTGCGTGTTCACCTTAAAAGAAAAACCCGATGTATTTTTTGGGAGAGCCCCAGCATATGCATTTTTGATGGATCTAGTGCACAGTTTCAGAATTCTCACAGGTGGACAGTAAACGCCTAATGCAGATGCTATATATTTCTGGATTGGTAGGCTTAAACGGAGCGCCATTCTCCTGTTTGTAAAAGTAACGCTGGTTGGCGGGATATTTCTGACGCAATGAGCCGAAGGAGTGAGGGAAAGACAGCAGAAGATATACCCTTTCGCTTTTTGCATGGACTGGGGTCGTTCCGGTGACGCTCTTGAAGTGGGAACACGTAGCGGGAGCGAGTGTTCTCGTGCATGTACGCAGAGAGCGAGGAACAAAGTCTCTCCTCAGTACTTCACTGGGAGAGCACCTCTGTGATAGCGAATCTGAGTGATACTCTATAATGAGTTGCTCGCGATTAAGCATTTGTTCACTGTGTTGGCCGCGACACTTAATACGCGGTGTGAACACTGACATAGTATCAGTTAGTGCCTGCTAGCGAATGTTGAGTGGCATTGCGGGGGACTGGTTATCTGACCAGTGTGCCACACCAATAGTTAGACATATGGGCAGATAGGAGTCCTTACTTCATCAAGGCATAGTGAGAGTCCGATTGGCGAAGGTCAATCCAGATAGAAAGATATAGTTTTGTTATTATTCAGCAGCGAACGATGCCGGCAGCAGTTGTCGCAGCTCACAGTATTGTGCGCTACAGCGTAGGCGAGCCCCATCTTTCCTCCATTAGAAATAACATACTTCATTCATGTCACTCCATTACATTTCTCACATGATAGCCTCTACCGTACTTAGAAAAATTCAATTGGATAATTATTCAAGTTGAGTAGGTGCAGCTCTCAGCCATTCTGCCGAGTAACTAACATTCTTAAAGAAAAGGGATAAAAGAACTTTCCCACATTTTGTATATAAATGTCATTAACAGGACTCCTATCCATAGGAGGTAACCTCCTATTCCGAAAAGAACCCAGAAATTTGTGTATCAGTTTATAAATAGAAGTTTTGCTTGATTTTCTCAGATTTTACGATAAATAATATTTTCCGTTTGTTCAATGTTTTTCTTGGACTAACTAGCAATACTCCAGTACCCAAGTATCCCACTAGTTACATAACAGTACACAAGTATCCCACTAGTTATGTAAGAAAATAGAATATTTTTTGTGTCATTTCCTTACAGCAAACGACTCCAGAAGTTATTTATTGCTGAAAGGTTTTCAGGCATTTCTTTTTGGTACGTTAGGAGCATCTGTCTGACTTCTGTAGCCGTGTGGGGTGGAAATTGCATATTGCAGGAGCCAAAAGGTACTTGTCAGATCAATCTGTTGCGCAAGTCGTCACCATAACACCCACACACTTACAACCTGTCTGCGTGTTAGGCGATTTCGTATTGCAGTGATTATCCTAGGCATCCTGTCTAGAAATCTGTAAGTTGATATTGTGATTCGACCTGTTGTGCTGCCATTTATGAAAGCACCCCAGGGGGTGTTTTCCAACAGAGTAACGCTAGCCCACACGCTACTGTTGTAAAACCACATGCTCTACAGATTACCGACATCTTACCTTGGCCTGCTCGATCACAATATCTGTCTCCAATGCAGCGGATATGGAGCGTCATCGGAGAACAGCTCCAGCGTCATCCACAACGAGCATTAACCGTACCTGTATTGACCGACCAAGTGCAATAGACATGGAAATCCACGGAATTCCATCTCACAAAGTGACAGCCGGTACTTGTACAACACAATGCATGCACTTTTGCATGCTTGAATTCAACATTATGGCAGATACACCTGTTATTGACGAACCTGTAATTCCCATTTCCCATGCCTTATCTCGCGCGTACGTAAACCTTTGATGTTGCAATGTTAATCACATAAATATGTTACTTAGACAGAGCTAGTCCTGAAATTTCAGTACCGTACAATAATAATTTTTTTCATTTTGCGATTTTTTTCCTCAGTGTCGTTACTTACGTTGGTTTTTTCTTGCCACAATGGAATCAGAATAACGCTTACAGGGCTCAGGTTAAACATGTGCATTGAAGGAGTTTTGGTTGTGTAGTGTTTACACACAAAGTGTTTCATGAATCTCTTAAGTCTTGCTCCTCTCAGGCATGGTCTGAACTGCGTTTAATGAACTTGCAATATTAGAGAATGAAATCGCCTCGGAAAGAACACAACAACTCCTGTACCCGTTTGGGTTCCCGCATTTAATTCGCCGAGTCAAGTGTAGGTTCTCACCTAATGGCTTCTAGAAAACGTGACGCGTATTGTAATGTGCTCCCAACGAGGCTGAAGCAGTTTCCATCAGCGCCTGGTGCGGAGACCGCTGTAAATATGGTGAACTCTGGGTGCGCGCAGTAACTCGGTCCGCGGCGACGGCGGATTTAGCAGCTATTCAGTGGGCGGTTTCGGCGTCGTGGCTGTTGAATAATGCAGCAGTCGGCGCCAGAGCGGCTCCAGGACTGGAAAGACCGCACAGCGCGAGGAACTGGTCTCCAGTGTTCACACTCCGGAGGCACTAACTAATGTGCGATCTGATGAGGTGGTCCAGCAATCTCTTACTAACTTGGATGTAGAACTCTGGTCTCTGAGCGTACAACTTCCGCGTCCTTGCAGATTTCCGGCATCCACATTGTCCGCCATATTGTAGCCAGGCAGAAGTTTACGATCAGTCTGTTTGTAATTCACAGTTGTTTGCGTATTGGAATGAAGTTTCGCTGTAGAACGGAGCGTGTACTGATCTGGAACTTCCTGCAGGATTAAAACTTCATGTCGAACTGGGACTCGAAAGGGGGACCACTGCCTTTCGCGAGCAAGTTCTCTACCAACTGAGGTACGCAAGCACGACTCAATGTAAAATGGATTTCCTACGCCGTGACTCAGCCACTTCTAAGCAATTTTCCAGGAAAGCTGGCCCCGCAAGGTATGCAAGAGAACTTACGTGAAGTTTGGTAGGTAATGGTGGGAGCACAGCTGCAAAGGCGGGTGTTGGGACACATTTTGACAGTATACTTACCTTGCATAGAGGACAATGTGATTATGAACGTGATTCCTGGTAGGTGCGGCTGATCCATTGCACTTAGGTCATGCTGACCTCTGCTATTGCGCCAAACACGGGTAACTCGGGCGAAAAACTTTTTGTAGTCGGAAATACTTCAGTGCATTGCCGGTTCTTGAAACTCAAGTTACGGAACGCCGTGCATTATCAGTATTTGGACAAGTGACCGCCTGGGAACACAGGGTGCTGTTAGCTCGTCCATTCTGTCCAAACGTTTCCGTGACGACCTAAATAAAGACAGGCAGAAAATACTAACATAATAAAAACTGAGAACAAAATACAAGCGTTGCACACATGCAGTCATGTAGAACGAAGAACAAACATAAATATCAACAATAATCCAAATATTCTAAAGATTCTAAAGAAACATTGTTTCATCTAATTTCTAAAATTATATTGTTTCACCAAGTAAATAAAGCTCACCTAACCGGGAAAAGCATTCTGGATTAAGAACATAAAAGCACATATAGTTGTAAGTGGGATCTCTAGATACGTCAGAATACTTAGTTATTATTTATCATTTTCATTCTTATAACGTTTTAAGTAACTGCACAGTGTTTCAAGAAAAAGGACAGTTATAACACTCAACTGGTCAAGAGGGCAATAATTTCACATTCATCTTCCTTTAAATATTCTCCGCTTTAGAAGAACATATATCGTCTTTAGGGAAAAGAAAAACATTTCAATTTACTCCCTATGAAGAGGTGATATTTTATTCCACTTTAAGACTACGTTGCAAATCGAACAGGAAGAAGGATTTTCATTTTATTAGGATGTTGTACACTTAATCTACATTACGAAGACATACTCATTTTCCTCATTAATCGATTTGTACGGGAAAACAGATAACTGACTGAAAATAGAGATACTGATACTACATACAGGCAAGAAAAACTAAAAAGACAGGCAGCTCTATCGGTAGAGCACTTGCCCACCTAGTTTCATGTCCTGTATCGTCGCACAGATTGTACTTGCCAGAAACTTTTGTTCTTTGCTTGCTTCTGCACATAAACCGTGTGTAACGTACTGTAACTGTGCCTGAAACAGGATATTATTGTAACACCCCACCTGTTGCTTGTCTGGATTTTGCGTGTGTTCGCCCCTGTCAAACAACTTACCGAGGAATCTGAAGTGGAAATGTACGCAAGAATGGATAACGCTGGATTTAAATACCGCCCTGTCACCGCTAATTAATCTGCGGTGGTAGTGTTGACAATAAGTCACATCTATTTTTAATTCCAAACATGAAACATAACGAACACTTAGGGGGTTCAATGATTTCAGAGAATTACACAGAAATAAACTAAAGCAAAGTGTTAGTTCAGGATCAAATTACTGAAAGTAAAAGCACTACTGAATCAATAATTTTATTATCACCTTCAGACCAGTGCTGAATAGAAACACAAATGAACCATTTACAAATTGCCCTCCTAGCTGGGATTGGCAGTGAACTACGTCAAAATCGGTATAAAACGCGATCTGTTATAAACTGGCTGACCGACTGACATCGACACAAAACGAAAAATAAGAAGAATCACTACACCCCAAAGTATTGTGAAACCTCAGTGGAAACAGCAATTGCACGTGATCCAGCTATTTAACGCTACTCCTAACGCCGAAGCGAAAGCGACCTCACCCTACTACTGCTGCTATGGCTGCGGTCTCTGGCAGGCGATGGTGTAGCCGTGGAATCCGGGTGTGGCGCCTCGGACATTACCCTCCTGCAGTACTTGGACAACAGACTGCTGTCCGTACACTTCTCAAATAGCGACAATCTTCCCATCAGCAAAGAACTGACACGGATCACGTCCTCTCAGAACGAAAGTCCAAGAAGGAAGACCTCAACAGAGAGTCGAGCGAAATCGCATTTTGTGGTGTCACCGTCAAACACCACACTTGCTAGGTGGTAGCCTTTAAATCGGCCGCAGTCCGTTAGTACACGTCGGACCCGCGTGTCGCCACTGTCAGTGATTGCAGACCGAGCGCCGCCACACGGCAGGTCTAGAGAGACGTCCTGGCACTCGCCCCAGTTGTACAGCCGACTTTGCTAGCGATGGTTCACTGAAAAATTACGCTCTCATTTGCCGAGACGATAGTTACCATAGCCTTGAGCTACGTCATTTGCTACGACCTAGCAAGGCGCCATTATCAACTGCTATTTATCTTGTGATGCACGTACCGTCAGACCGATGTTCACCAATTATGGATTAAAGTATTCCAGAAACTACGTACTTTTCTTGCTAGTATAATTACTTGACCTGTTCCAGACCTCACGCCAGCCTGCGTGAGCTTAAACGCGTGCCTTTCGGGTATCTCCTAGTGGCTTGGCTGTCTTGCCAAGTCACAACACATTTCACCTCTGTTTTCCCCACCAAAACTTTATCGAGTGAATCACAGCCCTAGAAACGGTCAAAATACCCAATGTATGGCCTTGCAATAGAAATATTTTCCACAGTTCTTCCCTTTCCCATTTCATGACTAAACTCCACCCAAGCCACCTGTGAAGATCCACAGCTGCGAGCAATAAAATTTTTTTCCGGAATTTTTACTTCCTAAGGGACTCCTGGCCCGCCCCACTTCAATTACTCGAAGGCGTAAAATTAGTGGAACGTAGGCGAGAGCACGCCCAGCAAGCCACTGCTCTGTTTTGTAAACACTTGAGGTTACACACTTGGAGACTTGCTGTCTGGCTGCTTTCCGATCGCTGTCCCCGGTGCCTCGCATGTAATCCATTGACGCAAAACCTGATAATTACAGAATCGCGTAATTCTCCGTGTATTACATAGCCAGTGTGCCGATGTATTTCCACAGACATTACATACACTGTAATCGAGAGTATTACTCCAACAAACAACAACTAGTTACCTACAAAGCGATTTCGCCGCTGTCAGTCATTTTTATTGACCGAAAGTGCTCTCAAAGTGATTATAGTCACGTAAAATGGACTCATGTAAGAGGTCAAGGCCGTTGCCACCTTCACCGAAGAGTCAAGCAGTATATTGCTTCCTCCTACGTATATCTCGCGAAGAGACCATGAGGATAAAATCAGAGAGATTAGAGCCCACACAGAAGCATACCGACAATCCTTCTTTCCACGAACAATACGAGACTGGAATAGAAGGGAGAACCGGTAGAGGTACTCAAGGTACCCTCCGCCACACACCGTCAGGTGGCTTGCGGAGTATGGATGTAGATGTAGATGTAGATGTACACTATAAAGATTGCCGCGAGACTGGAATGCTTCAGTAGAAGCGCGCACAGAACCACAATAATTCCCTTTCTCATATATGGTACGAATTTGTTACCTCAATAGTGTTTTGCTGCTTCAAATGGTAACAGAAAATTAAATGTTCCAGAAACATTTCGTGTGGTTTGTATGTTCATTGTGTATGTCGTGCAAATCTTTCGCGACACTGTTTTCGAAATACAGCGTCTGTGAATGTACCTCTGACGTCAAAATACACCGTAGGTCTCTAGAAGAGCGTAGCGCTCCCAAGGATGGCAAAAGGCCACAGGTCATCAAGAAGGGACGTCGAACAGATGTGCAGAACTATAGACCTATATCTCTAACGTCGATCAGTTGTAGAATTTTGGAACACGTATTATGTTCGAGTATAATGACTTTTCTGGAGACTAGAAATCTACTCTGTAGGAATCAGCATGGGTTTCGAAAAAGACGGTCATGTGAAACCCAGCTCGCGCTATTCGTCCACGAGACTCAGAGGGCCATAGACACGGGTTCACAGGTAGATGCCGTGTTTCTTGACTTCCGCAAGGCGTTCGATACAGTTCCCCACAGTCGTTTAATGAACAAAGTAAGAGCATATGGACTATCAGACCAATTGTGTGATTGGATTGAGGAGTTCCTAGATAACAGAGCGCAGCATGTCATTCTCAATGGAGAGAAGTCTTCCGAAGTAAGAGTGATTTCAGGTGTGCCGCAGGGGAGTGTCATAGGACCGTTGCTATTCACAATATACATAAATGACCTGGTGGATGACATCGGAAGTTCACTGAGGCTTTTTGCAGATGATGCTGTGGTGTATCGAGAAGTTGTAACAATGGAAAATTGTACTAACATGCAGGAGGATCTGCAGCGAATTGACGCATGGTGCAGGGAATTGCAATTGAATCTCAATGTAGGCAAGTGTAATGTACTGCGAATACATAGAAAGATAGATCCCTTATCATTTAGCTACAATGTAGCAGGTCAGCAACTGGAAGCAGTTAATTCCATAAATTATCTGGGAGTACGCATTAGGAGTGATTTAAAATGGATTGATCATATAAAGTTGATCGTCGGTAAAGCAGATGCCAGACTGAGATTCATAGGAAGAATCCTAAGTAAATGCAATCCGAAAACAAAGGAAGTAGGTTACAGTACGCTTGTTCGCCCACTGCTTGAATACTGCTCAGCAGTGTGGGACCCGTACCAGATAGGGTTGATAGAAGAGAGAGAGAAGATCCAACGGAGAGCAGCGCGCTTCGTTACAGGATCATTTAGTAATCGCGAAAGCGTTACGGAGATGATAGATAAACTCCAGTGGAGGACTCTGCAGGAGAGACGCTCAGTAGCTCGGTACGGGCTTTTGTTAAAGTTTCGAGAACATACCTTCACCGAAGAGCCAAGCAGTATATTGCTCCCTCCTACGTATATCTCGCGAAGAGACCATGAGGATAAAATCAGAGAGATTAGAGCCCACACAGAAGCACACCGACAATCCTTCTTTCCACGAACAATACGAGACTGGAATAGAAGGGAGAACCGATAGAGGTACTCAGGGTACCCTCCGCCACACACCGTCAGGTGGCTTGCGGAGTATGGATGTAGATGTAGATGTAGATGTACACTATAAAGATTGCCGCGAGACTGGAATGCTTCAGTAGAAGCGCCCACATAACCACAATAATTCCCTCTCTCATATATGGTACGAATTTGTTACCTCAATAGTGTTTTGCTGCTTCAAATGGTAACAGAAAATTAAATGTTCCAGAAACATTTCGTGTGGTTTGTATGTTCATTGTGTATGTCGTGCAAATCTTTCGCGGCGCTGTTTTCGAAATACAAGGTGTGTGAATGTACCTCTGTCGTCAAAATACACCGAATGTGGCGTTCAGAATCGCCGATAATCTCTGTGAAAACTCGCTATTTAATTTCCTGTTCAGATAAATACATTGTCACATTTTCAGTACGTGACATTATGACGCTGACTGGCAATATACATTGAGGTGATGATAGTCATGGGATAACGGTACACAAATATAACGATGGCGGTAGTATCGCGTACACAAGGTATAAAAGGTCAATGCACTGGAGAAGCAGTCATCTGTACTCATGTGATTCATGTGAAAAGATTTCCGTCGTGTTTAGGGCGGCACTACGGGAATTTACAGACTTTGAACACGGAATGATAGTTGGAGCCAGACACATGGGACATTCCGTTTCGGGAATCGTTAGGGAATTCGGTATTCCGAGACCCGCAGTGTCAATGGAATACCAAATTTCAGGCATTATCTCTCACTACGGAAACTGCAATGGCTGACGGCCTTCACTTAACGACCGAGAGCAGCGGCGTTTGCGCAGAGTTGTCAGTGCTAACAGACAAGCAACACTGTGTGAAACAACAGCAGAAATGAGTGTGCAACGTACGAGGAAGTCTGGTGTTATGGGGCTATGGCAGCAGACGATCGAAGCGAGTGCCTTCGCTAAATGTACGACATTGCCTGCAGTGCCTCTCCTGGTTGGTTGGGTGGTTGTTTTGGGGAAGGAGACCAGACAGCGTGGTCATCGGTCTAATCGGATTAGGGAAGGATGGGGAAGGAGGTCGGCCGTGCCCTTTCAGAGGAACCATCCCGGCATTTGCATGGAGTGATTTAGGGAAATCACGGAAAACCTAAATCAGGATGGCCGGACGCGGGATTGAACCGTCGTCCTCCCGAATGCGAGTCCAGTGTCTAACCACTGCGCCACCTCGCTCGGTGCCTCTCCTGGGCTCGTGGCCACATGGTTTGGACTCTAGACGACAAGAAACCCGTGACTTGGTCAGATGAGTCCGTATTTCAATTGGTAATAGCTGATGTTAGGTTTCGAGTGTGGCGCAGACCCCATGGAGTCATCAACCCAAGTTGTAAACAAAGCACTGTGCAAACTGGTGGTGGCTGCATAATGGTGTGGGCTGTGGTTGCATGGAATGGACTAGGTCCTCTGGTAAACTGAACCGATAATTGACTGGAAATAGTTATGTTCAGCTACGAGAAGATTATTTTCAGCCATTCATGGACTTCATGTTGCCAAACAACGATTGAAATTTTATGGACGACAACGCGCCTTGTCACCTGGCCACAACAGCTCGCGATTCGTTTAAAGAACGGGCAGTTGGTGCGAATGATTTAGCCACACATAACGACCTACGTGAATCCCATCGAACATTTATGGGACATAACTGAGATGCGAGTTCGTGCCCAAACTGCTGCATCGGCAACTCTTTTGCAATTATGGACCCCTATAGAGGCAGCATGGCTCAATATTTCTTGAGAGGAATTGGAACTACATGTTGAGTCCATGCCACCTGGAGTTGTTGCACTACACCGCGCGAAAGGAGTTTGACACTATATTTGTAGGTATTGCATGACTTTTGTCACCTCAGTGTAAGTGATGGATATTAAATGTATCAATTCATATATCAAGCCGGCCGAAGTGGCCGAGCGGTTCTAGGCGCTACAGTCCGGAACCGTGCGACTGCTACGGTCTCAGGTTCGAATCCTGCCTCGGGCATGGATGTGTGTGATGTCCTTAGGTTAGTTAGGTTTAAGTAGTTCTAAGTTCTAGGGGACTGATGACTTCAGTAGTTAAGTCCCATAGTGCTCAGAGCCATTTGAACCATTTTTTTCATATATCAAAATATTTTGCGTTAGTTTGAGAAACATTTGCCCCTGCACATTTTAATATCAGTTTAAACTTAAGGAATACTTCCGTGGTTCAGCTGTGGCTATTATTACCAGTAGTGACTTCAACAATTGTCAACTTCGTTCAGGACGCATCTAAAACTCTTCACTGTTTGCGACATATGATTTTACAAATTACACATCCTCATACTTTCTAAATTATCGATTTTTACTGTGCCTCATGCCGTTGTTTGTCGGATAAAGTCACCTATGAGTAAAGCATCAAGTGAATAAAACAAAATCAGCTTTCTGAGGAGTCTGTCAACGCCCGGGCAACAATAGTAAAACTGTGAGGACCAGGCGTGAGTCGCGCTTGGGTAGCTCAGTTGGTAGGGCACTTGCCCGCGAAAGGCAAAGGTCCCGAGTTCGAGTCTCGGTCCGGCACACAGTTGTAATCTGCCAGGATGTTTCAACAATAGTATTTTCCAACGATAGAGCAGAACTGTCACCGTTTTTTGGCAATGGTCCTGAAACGCTTTCTACGAGGGCAGTTCAATAAGTAATGCAACACATTTTTTTTCTCGGCCAATTTTGGTTGAAAAAACCGGAAATTTCTTGTGGAATATTTTCAAACATTCCCGCTTCGTCTCGTATAGTTTCATTGACTTCCGACAGGTGGCAGCGCTGTACGGAGCTGTTAAAATGGCGTCTGTAACGGATGTGCGTTGCAAACAACATGCAGTGATCGAGTTTCTTTTGGCGGAAAACCAGGGCATCTCAGATATTCATAGGCGCTTGCAAAATGTCTACGGTGATCTGGCAGTGGACAAAAGCACGGTGAGTTGTTGGGCAAACCGTGTGTCATCATCGCCGCAAGGTCAAGCAAGACTCTCTGATCTCCCGCGTGCGGGCCGGCCGTGCACAGCTGTGACTCTTGCAATGGCGGAGCGTGCGAACACACTCGTTCGAGATGATCGACGGATCACCATCAAACAACTCAGTGCTCAACTTGACATCTCTGTTGGTACTGCTGTCACAATTGTTCACCAGTTGGGATATTCAAAGGTTTGTTCCCGCTGGGTCCCTCGTTGTCTAACCGAACACCATAAAGAGCAAAGGAGAACCATCTCTGCGGAATTGCTTGCTCGTCATGTGGCTGAGGGTGACAATTTCTTGTCAAAGATTGTTACAGGCGATGAAACATGGGTTCATCACTTCGAACCTGAAACAAAACGGCAATCAATGGAGTGGCGCCACACCCACTCCCCTACCAAGAAAAAGTTTAAAGCCATACCCTCAGCCGGTAAAGTCATGGTTACAGTCTTCTGGGACGCTGAAGGGGTTATTCTGTTCGATGTCCTTCCCCATGGTCAAACGATCAACTCTGAAGTGTATTGTGCTACTCTTCAGAAATTGAAGAAACGACTTCAGCGTGTTCGTAGGCACAAAAATCTGAACGAACTTCTCCTTCTTCATGACAACGCAAGACCTCACACAAGTCTTCGCACCCGAGAGGAGCTCACAAAACTTCAGTGGACTGTTCTTCCTCATGCACCCTACAGCCCTGATCTCGCACCGTGGGATTTCCATATGTTTGGCCCAATGAAGGACGCAATCCGTGGGAGGCACTACGCGGATGATGAAGAAGTTATTGATGCAGTACGACGTTGGCTCCGACATCGACCAGTGGAATGGTACTGTGCAGGCATACAGGCCCTCATTTCAAGGTGGCGTAAGGCCGTAGCATTGAATGGAGATTACGATGAAAAATAGTGTTGTGTAGCTAAAAGATTGGGGAATAACCTGGTGTATTTCAATGCTGAATAAAACAACCCCTGTTTCAGAAAAAAATGTGTTGCATTACGTATTGAACTGCCCTCGTAGTGACACTTTATGGGCAGCATGCAGGGACGAGAAACTAAATACGAGAAACTTTGGCCAGCACGCCCAGACAGCGCCAGTTCAGAATCCAGTTTTGGACCTCATTATCTCGCACAGACTCTACAATTACAATACAGTATAGAAAGCCTATACGAAGACGGTCATGAAGCTGTCCAATGTCACTTTGAGAAATAAATTCCACAGTATTTCCTCGTGTTCTCATGGCAGCTGGCTACCGAATATCGTGGCTGGCAACATCCATACCAGATGGTGACGCACTATGTCATACACATGTTCAATACGGAACGAATCTGACGACAATACTGAGAATGGAGTTGACCAACATTATGGAGATCATATTGGGACGGTGGAGAAGGGCACATTGTCCTGCTTGATGTTCGCCGTTTCGCAGTAACAGCAGCTACAGATTAAAGTCTAGCCGTATCCAACACTTATGATTGTTCGGTCAGTACAGTACGAATACTCAGAGATGGACCTTTGTGCCACTGGCTGATACTGAACGGTAGATGCCACTCTACTTCTCGACAATGCTGTCGCAAGCAACTGTCAGTGGCAACAAAACAGAAAGTACTGGTTCAAATGGCCCTGAGCACTATGGGACTTAACATCCGTGGCCATCAGACCCCTAGAACTTAGAACTACTTAAACCTAACTAACCTAAGGACATCACACACGTCCATGAGCCGGCCGCAGTGGTCGTGCGGTTCTAGGCGCTCCAGTCCGGAGCCGCGCTGCTGCTACGGTCGCAGGTTCGAATCCTGCCTCGGGCATGGATGTGTGTGATGTCCTTAGGTTAGTTAGGTTTAATTAGTTCTAAGTTCTAGGGGACTGATGACCACAGCAGTTGAGTCCCATAGTGCTCAGAGCCATTTGAACCATTTTTGAACGCATCCATGCCCGAGGCAGGATTCGAACCTGCGACCGTAGCAGCCGCGCGGTACCGGACTGCGCGCCTAGAACCGCTAGACCACCGCGGCCGGCAATAGAAAGTACTCTCCCATCACTAAACATAAGGTGAACTCCGTAATTATATGGCGGAACACAAATTCACGTTGCGAGATCTGTAGCATTTTGAGTTACACGGCAGACATGACTTACTTTCAATGTCGACCAGTTTTTCTACTTGGGCCGGCCGGAGTGGCCGAACGGTTCTAGGCGCTACAGTCTGGAACCGCGGTACCACTAAGGTCGTAGGTTCGAATCCTGCCTCGGGCATGGATGTGTGTGATGTCCTCAGGTTAGTTGGTTTAATTAGTTCTTCAGAAGTTAAGTCCCGTAGTGCTCAGATTCATTTGAACGATTTTTTTGGACTTTACTGTGTAACAGTGGTGCTTAATCGGAATATTAATGATCTATTCTGTCATCTCAAGATACGTTCTACGAATAGCACACTATAATGACTTTCATTTTTAATTTATAGTATTTCATCACATCGAAAATCGAAGAGCTGCAATTAAAAGGCTTGCAGAAAGTGACTTGCAACATTGTGCATTTTATGTCCTGTAATTATATCGGTTGTTAATGGTACTCTGTACTGATACTTAGTGAATAATAGCAGACCATATAACCATGGGAACGTATTGTTACTATTTTAGCTCACTTCTCCAATGTTCGCAAATAAAATACAAAATATTATCCTGATCCACACAGTGTCCAACCTCTATAATTGGTACACAGTATCCAGTCGGCTTCAAATGACTCCAGACACATAATGTCCTTTTACGTTTTTCCTCTTGAGTGGTTGTTCCCAGTACATCCCAGTTTTATTCGCTGGTTTGTAATTGACTTTACATTGACAGCCTTTGGGTGTTTGTTCTATTTTTCAACTCTCTTCCACACTTTATTTTGTCTTTTAGAAAGTATTCCGTAATTGGAGCAAACCAGTGATCGGTATAAAATGCTAAAAATCAGATAAAAACAGTCTCGGCCACGTTTTTTGTTCGCTTTGGCCCTTTCCACAGACCATCTGTTGTTTTTTTTTTCAACGCTACAATACAGTAATAATACATTTTCAGTATAGAGGGATGAAAATATGGCTAAACAACGTCTAAAATTAAAACGTGCGATGTTACACCCATTATGGGAGCTACTGGCCGCAGACGGAGCGAGATCCGTATTAGTAAGGATATCACTGCTGAATACAGCAGCTTTAGTCTAGAGTATGTACTGTAGGCTCCACCCATCGCTTACAGTATTACATCATTGACAACAAAAGACGTGTGGAATATGCTACATTGCAGCGGAGAAAAGGAGGAAAGTGCTGAAACCGGTTGCTAAAGAATAAAAACCTGAAAACGCGATCGAGACTGTTTATTTTGTCTGTTTTTAATCTCTTCTCTCCCCTGGTGATCTTTTGCTTCTAATTGTTGAAAATGCTTCAGCTGCCTCCTTCGCGGTCATTGTGTTAGACATTACCTTGTTCAAAGCCATCTTCACCTTACTCTTCATTCTATTTTCCTCTTACTTTTTTTCTCATTTTCCGCCATTTCAATCTGATCTGAAAAGAACTAAGAAGAAGGAAACTAAATTTAAAAATTCAAATTATTTCTGACCGATTGTCAGAGCCATTCGGATGGCCGGTACTGCGCGACAAATACGCAATAGAATCTAGTCATATTGTACCTTTTTTGTTTTATAGAAATTACCATGAAACGTTTGTTAAGTGTCATTCCTTACGTATCACAGATGCAACGAAACTAATCACTTGCCTGAGTAATGGTTACTACTGGCTTAAAAACATCCTCTTTGCGCTAAGAGTTACAGCAACACCATCAAGCACTTCGAGCAGAAACAGTACTGCAAACCGAAAGAAGATATTCGTCTCCAGTGCAAGTGGAAACACCGGTTTACTTCTGCTTTGTGAACTTCTACCGTTTGGAGGAGGAAAGGGAAATCACAGCAGTGGCCGGTAATAGGCAGCCGATACTACACGACTCTCTCTTATTAGGTACGGCTGGGAGACGTATTCGTGTTTCACCGCCACTTGTAGTCGTCGTAATGGTCCTGGCGGACAGAATTGGTCCGAATTTTTGCTTCGCATGCCATATTATCTCTAACAGCAGTAATCCAGGCGTGAATTGAATGTACGCTGCTGATCACTGAAACTGTAACTCTGTGAAGGCTGAAGGCACCAAACGACTAACTGACAAGGAATGTTTTACGTGCTTGGATACGCAAACGACTACATTTCAAAGCGTTCGGAAGTCGCGTTCTGTTCTTGGTAGATCTTGAGTAGATGGTTTTATTACGTCTACGTGTAAAGGCACATAGACACTAGGTCATCGAACGCCAACAAAGTAAAACCATTAGATTCGGACGAACACTGGAGTTCAGCCTACCATCCTCACCAAACCAAGGGATGGGCAAGGAATTCGAGTGCGTGGAGTCGCAATTGGACCTGATGACCCATCGAGGTTGCTCCTGTTCTGTTGTTGATACACTACTGGCTATTAAAACTGCTACACCACGAACATGACGTGCTACAGACGCTTAATTTAACCGACAGGAAGAAGATTCTGTGATATGCAAATGATTAGCTTTTCAGAGCATTCACACAAGGTTGGTGCGGATGGCGACATCTACAACGTGCTGACATGAGGAACGTTTCCAATCGATTTCTCATACACAAACAGCAGTTGACCGGCGCTGCCTGGTGAAACGTTGGTGTGATGCCTCGTGTAAAGAGGAGAAATGCGCACCATCACGTTTCAGACTTTGATAAAGGTCGGATTGTAGCCTATCGCGATTGCGGTTTATCCTATCGCGACACTGCTGCTCGAGTTGGTTGAGATCCAATGACTTTTAGCAGAATATGGAATCGTTGTGTTCAGGAGGGTAATACGGAACGCCAGGCTGGATCCCAATGGCCTCGTATCACTAGCAGTCGAGATGACAGGCATCTTGTCCGCATGGCTGTAACGGACCGTGCAGCCACATCTCGATCTCTGAGTCAACAGATGGGGACGTTTGAAAGACAACAACCATCTGCACGAACAGTTCGACGACGTTTACAGCAGCATGGACTATCAGCTCGGAGACCATGGCTGCGGTTACCCTTGACACTGCATCACAGACAGGAGCACCTGCGATGGTGTACTCAGCGACGAACCTGGGTGCACGAATGGCAAAACGTCATTATTTCGGATGAGTCCAGGTTCTGTTTACACCATCATGATGGTTGCATGCATGTTTGGCGACATCGTGGTGAACGCACATTGGAAGCGTGTAATCGTCATCGCCATATTGGCGTATCACACGGCCTGATGGTATGGGGTGCCATTGGTTACAAGTCTCGAATCACCTCTTGTTCGCATTGACGGCACTTGTAACAGTGGACGTTACATTTCAGATGTGTTACGACCCGTAGCTCTACCCTTCAGTCGATCCCTGCTAAACTCTACGCTTCAGCAGGATAATACACGACCGCATGTTGCAGGTGCTGTACGGGCCTTTCTAGGTACAGAAAATGTTCGACTGCTGCCCTGGCCAGCACATTTTCCAGATCTTTCCAGATCTCTCACCAATTGAAAACGTCTGGTCAATGGTGGCCGAGCAACTGGCTCGTCACAATACGCCAGTCACTATTCTTGATGAACTGTGGTATCGTGTTGAAGCTGCATGGGCAACTGTACCTGTACACGACATCCAAGCTCTGACTCAATGCCCAGGCGTATCAAGGCCGTTATTACGGCTAGAGGTGGTTGTTATGGGTACTGATTTCTCAGGATCTATGCACCCAACCTGCGTGAAAATGTAATCGCGTGTCAGTTCTAGTATAATATATTTGTCCAATGAATACCTATTTATCATCTGCATTTCTTCTTTTTGTAGCAATTTTAATGGCCAGTAGTGTAAAAAAAAAGCGGTATATCTACGATTTCACCGGTCGATGCTATGAGGGCCGAAGATGACTGAGTAGTCGTCGCATGCGCAGCATTTCTTTCACTGTAAGAAAGTGATCATCAGAAAAATAAGATGAAGAAAGGACACTAGTGGACGACCTCTCTATTAAAATGTAGGGAAAAGTCGTGGAACAAATTTAATGTCTGACCTTAAGCTGTCTTATAATATGCTCTATTCCCTAATTTTTCTAAAATAATCAACAAAAAATGGTTCAAATGGCTCTGAGCACTATGGGACTCAACTGCTGAGGTCATCAGTCCCCTAGAACTTAGAACTAGTTAAACCTAACTAACCTAAGGACATCACAAATATCCATGCCCGAGGCAGGATTCGAACCTGCGACCGTAGCGGTCTTGCGGTTCCAGACTGAAGCGCCTTTAACCGCACGGCCACTTCGGCCGGCAATAATCAACAGATGTCAATAAAAACTTCATGTTCGTTTTCACATTGTGCACATTTCTTTCTAAAAGCTCACTTATTTCCATCCTACCTTTTCAATTTTTGTAGCATGCCATAAACATTCACATTCACAGGAAGAATTTATCAGCTTTAATACCGTCTTCGTACCCCATAGTCCCGTATTTTTAATCACAATGAATACAAACCTGCTCAGTGGACGCAGCAAACCGATACTGAACCAACTAATATTTGACATGGCGTCCACACTAGAAGAGGGTTCCCAAGGGCAACCCACCGCCTACACTTCGATGTTACCTCTTGTAGCCCGAACCTCAACCAAGGCCAACCGCTTTGTTGCTTTCGATATCTTGCCCGTAAACACTCAGAAAACCTCGGCCGAAGTAGCGGTTGGTTGTCGTTCGTTCGCCTCGGATGGCCTAGTGTGTATGTGCCTTAAAAGGGAAAGGCGTCCAGCAGTAGATGCGTCATTGCCTTTCGAGACTGCGATTTACGGTTCTGCGGAGTTGCTGCTCACATAGGACGACATGGGACTCCTGTTATCTGAATATGTAAGATGAGTTCAGGGGGGTCAGAGTCAACACCATGCAGGATTTAAGCGGCCCACGCTTCTTACACGCGAGAGGACAGATGTAAGTATTTTTCACTCGGCCATTCAGGATCCTACAGAAATGGCACGCACCTTCCATCAGAAACTGATTTGTTTGCAGCAAGACACGTGTGGATAGCGACAGGGCGACGACTTCTAGATAGCCACGGAGTGTCAGCACTGGGACCAGTGTTGTGGGTTGTCTCGACGCCACAGCAGGGAGAGGCGCGCCAACAATGGATTCAGACGAGTGGCGGTTGTACGCACAGTACAACAAAAGAAGTGTCCGTGTCTGGAGTCTCCGAGAAGAATGAAATTTCCGGGAGTGCATTCGTTACCGTCAAAGCAATTTGCATGGTGGTTTCTGATACCATTCGAAACTCGGCATGCTCGACAACCCACTTATTTGGACAGCAGCCGTTACATTTTTCCCACGTTGAGATTGTCGGCTGCGCCTTACGTTCGAAGTGTCCCGGATGTTACCTTTCAACTACACTAATGCTCATAAATGAAGGATAATTGAAGAATGTGGTGCCACACAACGTGGCACTACACAAAACTGGCGCTAATAGCATAGACACATAGTGAACACACACGACACAGATCTGTAAGTCCACGGTATTAGTGATAAGTTGAGAAAACCGTCCCCAAACACATGTGCTACAAAACGCCACTGTTTCCTGCGCATGTACCCCGATACCAATGTGGGATATGATCGCCATGCACACGTACACAGGCCGCACAACGGGCTGGCATATTCTGGATCATGTGGTCGAGCAGCTGGTGGAGTATAGCCTCCCATTCTTGCACCAGTTCCTGTCGGAGCTCTTAAAGTGTCCTAGGGGTGTGAAGATGTGCAGCGACACGTCGACCGAGAGCATCCCAGACGTCCAGACGTGCTCGATGTGGTTTAGGTCTGGAGAACAGGCAGGTCACTCCATTCGCCTGATATCTTCTGTTTCAAGGTACTCCTCCACGATGGCAGCTCGGTGGGGCCGTGCGGTATCACCCATCTCCTGGAAAGGCGGAGATACTGGTGCAAAATGACGTCCCGATACACCTGACCTGTTACAGTTCCTCTGTCAAAGACATGCAGGACTGTACGTGCATCAATCATAATTCCACCCTACACCATTAAATCACGACCTCCATACAGGTCCATCTCAAGCACATTAAGGGGTTGGTGGTCTAGGGGCAGCCGGCACGGTAGCTCAGCGTGTTCGGTCAGAGGGTTAGCAGCCCTCTGTAATAAATAAAACTGAGCTAATCGATCAACAACGAACTCAAACGGATGTCTTACGACGTCCGCCCCGATCAGATGCAACGAACAAAAACGAACAAAATGAGATTTAAAAAAAAGGGGGTAGCGTCTTTGATTTATAATCAAAACGTCTTCGGTCCCGGGTTCGATCCCCGCCACTGCCTAAATTTTGATAAATAATCAGTATTGGCGGCCGAAGACTTCAGGCATAAGAAGTCAGCCTCATTCTGCCAACGGCCTTGTCAAAGAGGGCGGAGGAGCGGATAAAGGTTCAAGGCACTCTCTTGTCCTAGGGCTGGGAAATTGCCCCTAAAGGCGGAAGAATCAGCAATGATTAACGACATGAGGATGCAGAAGGCAATGGAAACCACTACATTAAAGACACGTAATGTGTATCCACAGGACATGTGGCCTGTAATTGAAGAAGTGTCATGATAATCTCTCCATTGGCAAAAGATTCCGGAATAGTCCCCCATTCGGATCTCCGGGAGGGGGCTGCCATGAGGAAAAGATTGAATAATTTACGAAAGGATAACGTTCTACGAGTCGGGGCGTGGAATGTCAGAAGCTTGAACGTGGTAGCGAAACTAGAAAATCTGAAAAGGGAAACGCAAAGGCTCAATCTAGATGTAGTAGGGGTCAGTGAAGTGAAGTGGAAGGAAGACAAGGATTTCTGGTCAGATGAGTATCGGGTAATATCAACAGCAGTAGAAAATGGTACAACGGGTGGAGGATTCGTTATGAATAGGAAGGTAGGGCAGAGGGTGTGTTACTGTGAACAGTTCAGTGACCGGGTTGTTCTAATCAGAATCGACAGCAGACCAACACCGACAACGATAGTTCATGTATACATGCCGACGTCGCCAGCTGTAGATGAACAGATAGAGAAAGTGTATGAGGATATTGAAAGGGTAATGCAGTATGTAAAGGGGGACGAAAATCTAATAGTCATGGGCGAATGGAATGCAATTGTAGGGGAAGGAGTAGAAGAAAAGGTTACAGGAGAATATGGGCTTGGGCCAAGGAATGAAAGAGGAGAAAGACTAATTGAGTTCTGTAACAAGATTCAGCTAGTAATAGCGAATACCCTGTTCAAGAATCACAAGAGGAGGAGGTATACTTGGAGAAGGCCGGGAGATACGGGAAGATTTCAATTAGATTACATCATTGTCAGACAGAGATTCCGAAATCAGATACTGGATTGTAAGGCGTACCCAGGAGCAGATATAGACTCAGATCACAATACAGTAGTGATGAAGATTAGGCTGAAGTTCAAGACATTAGCCAGGAAGAATCAATACGCAAAGAAGTGGGATACGGAAGTACTAAGGAATGACGAGATACGTTTGAAGTTCTCTAACGCTATAGATACAGCAATAAGGAATAGCGCAGTAGGCAGTACAGTTGAAGAGGAATGGACATCTCTCAAAAGAGCCAACACAGAAGTTGGGAAGGAAAACATAGGTTGATGAAAGGAGGAAGTACAAACATGTTCCGGGAAAATCAGGAATACAAAAATACAAGTCGCTGAGGAGGGTTGGGCTGTTTTGGGGAAGGAGAACAGACAGCGTGGTCATCGGTCTCATCGGATTAGGGAAGGACGGGGAAGGAAGTCGGCCGTGCCCTTTGAAAGGAACCATTCCGGCATTTGCCTGGAGCGATTTAGGGAAATCACGGAAAACCTAAATCAAGGTCGCTGAGGAATGAAATAAATAGGAAGTGCAGGGAAGCTAAGACGAAATGGCTGCAGGAAAAATGTGAAGACATGGAAAAAGATATGATTGTCGGAAGGACAGACTCAGCATACAGGAAAGTCAAAACAACCTTTGGTGACATTAAAAGCAACGGTCGTAACATTAAGAGTGCAACGGGAATTCCACTGTTGAATGCAGAGGAGAGAGCAGATAGGTGGAAAGAAAACATTGAAAGCCTCTATGAGGGTGAAAATTTGTCTGATGTGATAGAAGAAGAAACAGAAGTCGATTTAGAAGAGATAGGGGATCCAGTATTAGAATCGGAATTTAAAAGAGCTTTGGAGGACTTACGGTCAAATAAGGCAGAAGGGATAGATAACATTCCATCAGAATTTCTAAAATCATTGGGGGAAGTGGCAACAAAACGACTATTCACGTTGGTGTGTAGAATATATGAGTCTGGCGATATACCATCTGACTTTCGGAAAAGCATCATCCACACAATTCCGAAGACGGCAAGAGCTGACAAGTGCGAGAATTATCGCACAATCAGCTTAACAGCTCATGCATCGAAACTGCTTACAAGAATAATATACAGAAGAATGGAAAAGAAAATTGAGATTGCGCTAGGTGACGATCAGTTTGGCTTTAGGAAAAGTAAAGGGACGAGAGAGGCAATTCTGACGTTACGGCTAATAATGCAAGCAAGGCTAAAGAAAAATCAGGACACTTTCATAGGATTTGTCGACCTGGAAAAAGCGTTCGACAATATAAAATGGTGCAAGCAGTTCGAGATTCTGAAAAAAGTAGGGGTAAGCTATAGGGAGAGACGGGTCATATACAATATGTACAACAACCAAGAGGGAATAATAAGAGTGGACGATCAAGAACGAAGTATTAAGAAGGGTGTAAGACAAGGCTGTAGCCTTTCGCCCCTACTCTTCAATCTGTACATCGAGGAAGCAATGATGGCAATAAAAGGAAGGTTCAGGAGTGGAATTAAAATACAAGCTGAAAGGATATCAATGATACGATTCGCTGATGACATTGCTATCCTGAGTGAAAGTGAAGAAGAATTAAATGATCTGCTGAACGGAATGAACAGTCCAATGAGTACACAGTATGGTTTGAGAGTAAATCGGAGAAAGACGAAGGTAATGAGAAGTAGTAGAAATGAGAACAGCGAGAAACTTAACATCAGGATTGATCGTCACGAAGTCAATGAAGTTAAGGAATTCTGCTACCTAGGCAGTAAAATAACCAATGACGGACGGAGCAAGGAGGACATGAAAAGCAGACTCACTATGGCAAAAAAGGCATTTCTGGCCAAGAGAAGTCTACTAATATCAAATACCGGCCTTAATTTGAGGAAGAAATTTCTGAGGATGTACGTCTGGAGTACAGCATTGTATGGTAGTGAAACATGGACTGTGGGAAATCCGGAACAGAAGAGAATCGAAACATTTGAGATGTGGTGCTATAGACGAATGTTGAAAATTAGGTGGACTGATAAGGTAAGGAATGAGGAGGTTCTACGCAGAATCGGAGAGGAAAGGAATATGTGGAAAACACTGATAAGGAGAAGGGACAGGATGATAGGACATCTGCTAAGACATGAGGGAATGACTTCCATGGTATTAGAGGGAGCTGTAGAGGGCAAAAACTGTAGAGGAAGACGGAGATTGGAATACGTCAAGGAAATAATTGAGCACGTAGGTTGTAAGTGCTACTCTGAGATGAAGAGATTAGCACAGGAAAGGAATTCGTGGCGGGCCGCATCAAACCAGTCAGTAGACTGATGACCAAAAGAAAAAAAAAATGTAGTTCCTGGTTGACGCCAGATAAAAACCCGGCGAGAATCACTGTTCACACTATAGCTGGACTCGTCCGCCAACATAACTTGGCACCAATGTACCAATGACAATGTACTGTGTTCTCGACTCCAGACTTAACGGGCTCTCCTGTGACCAGGGGTCAGTGGAATTCACCTTCCAGGTCTCCTGGCGAATAAACCATGTCTGTTCACTCGTCTGTAGATTGTGTGTCTGGAGACAACTGTTCCAGTGGCTGCGGTAAGGTCCTGAGCAAGGCTACCTGCGGTACTCCGTGGGCATCTGCGGGCACTGATGGTTTAATATCGGTCTCCTTGTGGTGTTGTACACCGTGGACGTCATGCACTGTAGCCCCTGGAGACGTTTCCTGTCTGCTGGAATCGTTGCCATAGTCTTGAGATCACTCTTTGTGGCACACGGAGGGCCCGTGCTACGACCTGCTGTGTTCGACGAACCTCCAGTCGCCCTAGTATTCTACCCTCGTAACGTCATCAATATGTGTTCTTTGAGCCATTTTCAACACACAGTCACCACTAGCACGTCTGAAAACGTCTGCACACTTACTCGCTGGACTGTACTCTCGACATGCACCAACACACCTCTGCATATGTGGACTGCTGCCAGCGCCACAGTGCGACGACCGCAGGTCAAATGCACCGCATGGTCATACCCCGAGGTGATGTAAAGCCCCAAACCGCCCACCAGACCGTTGTTCCAGAATGTATTGACATCCTCAATTTATGATCATGACTATAGATAACGTTACATTATAGGTTGTCCGTCCGGCCTCACATATGCCGATACAGATTGTGTTCGGCTCTTGCCTTCACCAGTGTGTTATTTGGGTCTCTCACCCGATGAAATCATTTGATCATGTTTATTCAAAGGTCTTCAAGATGTTAACCGCATATGGGCATTGAAATGAATCGATGGTAACTGCGAATGTTTGTGGAGAAGAAGGACTTGAACTCAAATCTCCCACCAACCACGAGTGGTCGCAATAACAGTCTCACTCATCCAAGCATGCATACTGTCAGACCCAAATTCCCAGCCAGTCAAACATTACTAGCGTAGCGTCACACACCCATGAACCCCTTACTCGCCATTTCGTACTCCCACAAGAGTTCGGGCATGGTGTGCATCTGCAGTGAAATAATAGATCCATTGTCCGCAAGGATGGTGCAAAGTCCAAAGATTCATTCTTCCAATGCGGTTGTAAATCAAGCCCGATTTCTCTCTCTCTCTCTCTGTCTCTCTCTCTCTCTCAACACCACGAAGCGACATAAACGAAACTTGTAGGCATCTTCCTACATCCGAAAGAAAATTTCTCTTCAGGTTTCAAGCCAGACGCATAAGAGTAGCGCTAGAAGCACCACTATGAGGATGTAAAGTAAACGCACGCTGCAACGGGTGTGAGCGTTAGTAGCCTCTGAGATAGGAGGTCATGAACTGATATTAGTGAAGGCTGCCTTATTTATTTATTTACATAGTTTACGCCCACATTGGAGCACTAAAATCAAACATAATGCGGCAGAGTCTACAATAATTAGTTTAGGTCTTAGCAGTCACCAATTTCTTCGTTTCCCAAAACTTCTTCATTTCCTGTGATCTGGCTGCTTGTTATTCTGCAGATATGACATACTTCTTCCGTTCTGATGGTATGAATGTCAGCCGTGTGTATTTGTTCTTCAGAAGTAGTTTCTCTTCTCTTTGTTGAATTTGGTGTATGGTGATGTTCAGTTCATCCAGATCACTTTGTACTTCTTTAAACCAGATGTTTTTGGTTTTACTGTTCCAGAAGTAGCGAAAGAGTTGCTTCAGGATTCTAATATTGGGTAGGCAAGATATGTGGCTGAAAAATGCAATCCTTCTTTTCCGTATTGTATCAATAAAGGATTCACTTTCTTCATACACTACTGAAGTGGCCAAAGTCTCCACTGCCCATTACTTAGTATTTACCGTCCATGTTTCGCTTCCATACATGGCTACACTCCATACAAATACTTTCAGAAATGACATCCTGACACTAAAATCTATACTCGATGTTAACAAATTTTTCTTCTTTAGAAACACTTTCCTTGCCATTGCCAGTGTACATTTTATATCATCTCTACTTCGACCATCATGAGTTATTTTGCTCCCCAAATAGCAAAGCTCGTTTACTACTTTAAGCTTCTCATTTTCTAATCTAATTCCCGCTGCACCACCCGATTTAATTGGACTACATCCCATTATCCTCGTTTTGCTTTTGTTGATGTTCATCTTATATCCTCCTTTCAAGACACTGTCCATTCTGTTCAGCTGCTCTTCCAGGTCCTTTGTTGTCTCTGATAGAATTCCAATGTCATCGGCAAATCTCGAAGTTTCTGTTTCTTCTCCATGAATTTTAATTCCTACCCCGAATTTTTCTTTTGTTTCCTTTACTGATTGCTCAATATACGGACTGAATAACATCGGGGAGAGGCTACAACCTTGTCTCACTCCCTTCCCAACCACTGCTTCCCTTTCATGCTCCTGAACTCTTATAACTAGTTTATGTACACAATGTAAATAGCCTTTCGCTCGCTAAATTTAACCCCTGCCACCTTCAGAATTTGAAAGAGAGTATTCCAATCAACATTGTCAAGTGTTTTCTCTAAGTCTACAAATACTAGAAACGTAGGCTTACCTTTCCTTAATCTGTTCTTTAAGGTAAGTCGTAAGGTCAGTATTGCCCCACGTGTTCCAACATTTCCACGGAATCCAAACTGATCTTCCCCGAATCCGGCTTCTACCAGTTTTTCCATTCGTCTCTGGTTCTTTCAATTTATCCAGGTCCCATTTCCTTAAATTCCCACCTTTTTGCAGTTTCTTCAGTTTTAATCTATAGTTCATAACCAATAGATTGTGGTCAGAGTCCAAATCTGCCCCTGGAAATGTCTTACAATTTAAAACCTAATTCCTAAATCTCTGTCTTACCATTATATAATATATCTGACACCTTCCACTATCTCCAGGTTTCTTCCATGTATACAACCGTCTTTTATGATTCTTGAGCCACGTGTTAGCTATGATTAAGTTATTCTCTGTGCATAATTCTACCAGGCGGCTTCGTCTTTCATTCTTTAACCCCATTCCATATTCACCTACTACGTTTCTTTCTCTTCCTTTTCCTACCATTGAATTCCAGTCACCCATGACTATTAAATTTTCGTCTCCCTTCACTAGCTGAACGATTTCTTTTATCTCATGGTACATTTCATCAATCTCTTCGTCATCTGCGGAGATAGTTGGCATATAAACTTGTACTACTGTGGTAGGCATGGGCTTCGTATCTATCTTGGCCACAATAATGCGTTCACTATGATGTTTGTAGTAGCTTACACGCACTCCTACTTTTTTATCCATTATTAAACCTACTTCTGCATTACCCCTATTTGATTTTGTGTTTATAACTCTGTAGTAACCTGACCAGAAGTCTTGTTCCTCCCGCCACCGAACTTCAATAATTCCCACTATATCTAACTTTAACCTATCCATTTCCCTTTTTAAATTTTCTAACCTACCTGCCCAATTAAGTGAGCTGACATTCCACGCTCCGATCCGTAGAGCGCCAGTTTTCTTTCTCCTGATAACGACATGCTCTTGAGTAGTCCCCGCCCGGAGATCCGAATGGGGGACTATTTTACCTCAGGAATATTTTACCCAAGAGGACGCAATCATCATTTCACCATACAGTAAAGTTGCATGCCCTCGGAAAAAATGACGGATGTAGTTTCCCCTTACTTTCAACCGTTCGCAGTACCAGCACAGCAAGGCCGTTTTGGTTAGTGTTACAACGCCAGATCATTCAGTCATCCAGACTGTTGCACTGCAGCTACTGAAAAGGCTGCTGCCCCTCTTCAGGAACCACACGTTTGTCTGGTCTCTCAGCGGATACCCCTCCGTTGTGGTTGCACCTATGGTACGGCGGCTATCTGTGTCGCTGAGGCACGCAAGCCCCTCCACCAAGGGCAAGGTCCATGATTCGGTGGGGGGGGGGGGGAGGGGAGTAGGGGAGTAGTGGATGTAGTAGGAGAAGAAAAGCTGTGGACGCCGGTCGTTAATCGTGCCTCAGTAACCAACTAGGTAGAGCATTTGCCTGGGAAAAACAAAAGGTTCCGGATTCGAGTTCAGCATAGGCAAATATTTTAATGTGTCAGGAGTTTCGTAAAAGCATATAAATTAATTTCCCTTACACTTGGAAGCACTGTATGAGTGTACATTGTATGAGTGTATGAGTGTACTCAGGCACGTAGTGTCCGCTTCACAGTATTATCTAGCTTTGGTCCACAGCCAGTGACGCTGCCCACGGGTCTACAATAATGTTAGTGTAAATGATTCTGGCAGCCGCTGTAGCTTCACGACACTCGACACGTTCACTAACCATCACGAACAATAATCTTACAGCGCAGGCGCTATCAACCAAGCGACAGTCATGACGTATGGCTACTGGCGCAGTTCTGTTAAGAGGCAGGATGCCCAAGCATACTGTTCGCGTAGCTGGAGAATCCTTATTCGTATTTCAATCGCCGCGCTTGTTACTGCGTACAAAAAGTGCTTTAATTGGTGTTGAAATTACTAACTGAATGCAGAGACAGGCGGCCGGTTGCTGTGTACAGACACATGTGAGCTGTAGAACAGTTATGACAAGATGTCGCGTATGGAGGGCATCCACGCAGCGCCGTATCTCAGATGCCTTCCAGGCGACGGCCCAGCTGGTTTTTGTGAGCCCTGCGCCTCGGAACAGAGCGGCCCGTGTCAGGCATCAGCTGCCTCGGCGACTGAGGAGCGGCATGAGTCAGTCGGCGGGCGGGCGCGCATCTGCCCTCCCACGTGCGCTGATGCAACGGCCGCCTCTTAACTGGATGACGGACTGTCCGCCCTCTCCAGACGGACCACACATCTGCCCCTCCAGGCCGCGACAGGCCACCAGCAGGCGACGCGGCTGCAGACACCCGAAACCTCCCAAACAAGTCCATAGCAAACGCGTAGGAGCACAGGACTACGCCGACTGAAATGGGCAGTGCTGCGCCATGAAACGGCCATCCAACGTTTATCGAACTTTGTGGATATGCTTTTCATATAACGGCTGTTAACTGATTGAACATTCATTCAATTCGGAACTGATATCGATCATACCTACCAATAATATTTGACAGATCTCTAGCGTTCAAAAACCACTGCAAGAATTTCAGATCAAAAGTCTCCACCAGGAGCAACGTACTCAGAGAGCTGGCCGGATAATAGTGGGGCAGTCAAGCTGAAACCATGCGAACCTCTGAATGGCTTTATGCTATTGAACTGCTCCGCTGCGGAATATGCCTACCTTGTCTGGTATAAGTCAACAAATGCCAAATATAAGTCAACAAATACCAAATAGGTGGATATTTTCCTAAACGATTCATGCAGAACTATAATAGCTGTCTGAAGTCAACTCTAGTCGTGTGGCTCTATCATCTTGTAGGAACTGCACCACCTTTCCTTCGAAGACGAATAGCAGCAAAAAGGGAAAGAACGAAACTGGAGCAGGGAAAATCGTATCGCATCTACGGGCAACAGCCCTACCCTCAATGACTAAGATCAAGAAAAGCTTTCAGAATTGGTTAAAAACAGTCTTCGTTGTAATTTTAGTTCTTTATTTTTCAACTACGCGTTTCGCCTTATTTAGGCATCTTTAGGTTATCTTAATTTTGTATTTCTTAAGATAACCTGAAGATGCCTAAATAAGGCGAAATGCGTAGTTGAAAAATAAAAAAATAAAATTGCAACCAAGACTGTTTTTAACCAATACTGTTAAGCACCGGTTTGCTATATGCCACATATTTATTTATTTTATTTATTTATTTATTTATTTAACCTGATCAGATTAGGGCCATCAGGCCCTCTCTTACATCGGACCAGTGTTCCACACATGCAGCATTTCACACATCAGAGTAACATCATGAACATAGTTTAAATGAGAAAATTAGCTTACTCTAGTGACAATATGAATAAAGACTAGTGACTAAGACCTAATAAAGTAAATGCGGAAGTATTTTTACAACAGTTGCTATACATACATATTATGATAAAAGCAATAATAATAACAGTAAAACAAAAAATCTAATAATGATAAACATGACTAAGACCTAATAAAGTAAATGCTGGCAGTATTTTACATCAGGTGCTATACATACAGATTATGGTGAAAGCAATAATAATAACAGTAAAAAAAAAATCAAATAATAATGACAAACATGAGAAAGATTGGCAATGGTAATGAAGGTTTGTGCAGATGTACATTAATATTTTGGTGTGTAAAGTAGATGTTTACTAGTATAGCGAGTTTTGGGTAAGGGAGGTTTAAGGAGGGGGAGAGAGGGAAGTATTGAGGTGAAGTGCACTCATGTACAGAGGAAGGCATTACTGTTGCTTAAGTAGATACGTCATTAACTGTTTTTTGAAGCCGGTCATGTTTTTAAGTTCTCTAACATAACGAGGGAGGTTATTCCAGAGTCGGGTTCCCGCTACTGTAAAGGACTTGGAGAAGGTGACTGAGCGATGCAGTGGAACGGAGAAGATTTTATTATGATGGGAACGTGTGTTTCTGTCATGTTGTTCCGACATGAGTGTTAGGGACGAGGAGAGATATGAGGGACAGTGTACATTTATAAGGCAGTAGATGAGACAAAGTGTATGGAAATCTCTGCGTTTGTCTGCACGCAGCCAGGACAATTTTGCATATGCTGGTGAAATGTGATCAAAAAGTCGAACGTCACAGATATATCGGACGCAGGCATTCGTGACCAGTTCTAGACGTCGGGAATTTTCCTGAGAGAGGCCTTGTAGGATAATATCGCTGTAGTCAATGATTGGGAGTATAAGCGTTTGTACTAATTTCTTTTTCAGATCGAAAGGGAAGAGTTTTTTATATTTTTGTAGGACATGAAGGGATGCTGATGCTTTTTTGCATACTGCAGTTACGTGCTCTGTCCAATTTAGATTTTCATCTATTATTACTCCCAAACTCTTTGCTGAGGGCGAGAAGTTAATAATTTTTCCATTTAGGATAAGAGGTGGTGCGGATTCCCGATGTTTTGGGCTAATGAGCTTAGAGTGACCAACAAGTACCGCTTGGGTTTTAGATGGGTTTAGTTTTAGACCTATGTCCTGTGCCCATTTTGACAGTGCGTCGAGGTCAGTATTGAAATTTTCAATAGCTTTCTTGAGATTGCTTGGTTTCGCACTAAGATACAACTGAAGGTCATCAGCATACATATGGTATTTGCAATAGGTCAGGACCGATGACACATCATTGACATAAAGAGAGAAGAGTATAGGACCTAATACTGAGCCTTGGGGAACGCCTGACACTACCTGCCGCCATTGTGATTTTATATCCCCAGACAGGACGCGTTGCTGACGAGACGTCATGTATGAGCGAAACCATTGCACTGCGCTTGGTGAGAAATTTAGACCGCTAAGTTTGGCTTGTAAGATGTCGAAGTCGACAGTATCAAATGCTTTGCTGAAATCTAAGAAGCAAATGATAGTCGCTTCTTGTCTGTCCATGGCAAGTTTCAGGTCATCTGTCACCTTTATCAGAGCGGATGTTGTGCTTCGATGTTTACGGAAACCTGATTGGTATTCGTCTAATAGGTTGTTAGTAGTTAGGTAGTTGGTGAGCTGGTCATGAACTATATATTCTAAGGCCTTTGATAGTGGATTGGAAGAAAGAAAAGGTTTCTTCAGAACATCGAAGAAACTAACAGCCACTGATGAACAAGCCAGGCTGCAACTACGGAGTGCTGAGACATACACCACCCTACTGGTTGGAAAAGATTTTCAGATCCTTTACCCCTGGTCACGATGAGAGTTGGTTACTCTGGAAATCCTTCAATAGGCTGAGGTCACGAGTGGGCAGATCACGGGTTAACCTGGCAAAATAGCGATACATTGAAGAAAACAAAACCCAATGTGACGGCGAGGAAAAACAGACTGTTCAGGATATGCTTCAGTGTCGACTGTATCGAGCCACCTGCACAAAATATCACCATCACCAGGCAAAGGAAAATGCACCGGAAGTGACCTAATTTTGGTCAAAGATTATATAAACTGTATTTATCTGTCATCAATTGTATAAATCAATTGTATAAACTGTGTTTCACGCATGTTTCTGACATGAGAATAATAATAGTCTATCATCAACATGAGTATGAAGTGCGACCCCCACAGGCAAGAACAGTCTCTTGTATTCGTTGGAACAAACCCTCCAAAGATGTAGTGTAATTATATGTCTATTTTGTGTGTGTGTGTGTGTGTGTGTGTGTGTGAAAATGTAACGTGTTCTATGAAACTGCTTTTTAAAAAGGTAATGGTTAATTATTTTTATGTGAGTAGTTCTACGAATGGCAGCACATCCTCAGATGACCTATCGGAAAATGGAGAAAAAACGTTCGCCACAGCTGGATCTTTTAAATTGTAAAAATGTTGCCGGCCGGGGTGGCCGAGCCGTCCTAGACGCTGCAGTGTGGTACCGCGCGACCGCTACGGTCGCAGGTTCGAATCCTGCTTCGGGCATGGATGTATGATATGTCCTTAGGTTAGTTAGGATTAAGTAGTTCTAAGTCCTAGGGGACTGATGACCTCAGAAGTAAGTAATTATTTATAATTATTTTCCTTTTATTGAAGTTACGTTATCATGGACATGCCTTATTGCACACAAAAGCAAGAACAGTAGACGAACCTGATCTCTTTTGGTCTCAGGTGTTGAAAAGTTAGGGTTCTTATGTATGTATATTTATTAGTAACACACTGGTTTGTTAATTTTAACTGCAAGAAGCAAATTTATTTACACACTGAAGCCCAAAGAAGCTGGTATAGGCATGCATATTCATATACAGAGATATTTATACGAGCACAATACGGCGCTGCGGCCGGCAACGCCTATATAAACAAACAAGTGTCTGGCGGAGTTGTTAGATCGGTTACTGCTGCTACAATGGTAGGTTATAAAAGATTTAAGTGAGTTTGAACGTGGTGTTATAGTCGGAGCACGAGGGATGGGACACAGTATCTCCGAGGCAGCGATGAAGTGGGGGCTTCCTCATAGGACAATTTCACGAGTGGACCGTGAATATCCGGTAAAACATCAAATCTCTGATATTTCTAGGGCCGGAACAATACCCTGGAAGAACGGAACCAACGACGACTGAAGAGAAGCGTTCAACGTGACAGAAGAGCAACCCTTCCGCAAATTGCTATAGGTTTCAATGCTGTGCCATCAATAAGTGTCTGCTTGCCAATCATTCAGCGGAACGTCATGGACACGGGCTTTCGGAGCCCGAGGCCCACTCGTGTACCCTTGATGACAGCACGACACAAAGTTTAACGCCTCGCCTGGGCCCGTCAATACGTACATTGGACTGTTGATTACTGGAAACACGTTATCAGGTCGGACGAGTCTCGTTTCAAACTCTATCGGACGGATGGACGTGTACAGGTATGGGGACAACCTCATGAATCCGTGGAACCTGCGTGTCAGCAGAGGACTGTTAAAGCTGGTGGAGGCTCTGTAATGGTGTGCGTGTGCAGTTGGAGTGATATGGGACCCCTGATACGTCTAGATACGACTGTGACACGTGACACTCAAGTAAGCATCTTATCTGATCACTTGCATACATTAATGTCCATTGTGCATTCCAACGGACTTGGACAATTTCAGCAGGACAATGCGACACCCTACAGGTCCAGAATTGCTACCGAGTGGCTCCAGGAACACTCTTCTGAGTTTAAACACTTCCGCTGGCCACAAAACTACACAGACATGAACATTATTCATCATATGTGGAATGCTTTTGGGACGTGCTGTTCAGAAGAGATCTCCACCAGCTCGTACTCTTACGGATTTATGGACAGACCTGCAGGATTCATGGTGTCAGTTGCCTCCAGCACTATTGCAAACATTAGTCGAGTCCATACCACGTCGTGCTTCTTCACTACCGCGTGCCCGCGGTGACCCTACACGGTATTAGGCAGGTGTACCAGTTTCTTTGGCTCCTCAGTGTAGCTTTCTCTGTAGTGGCGCCCACGTGAAAAATAGCGTACTCGACATTAGTGGCCCAATACGGCAAAATTTTGCATCAGGTAAAGAAAATAATGATGTAGATGCTTTACTACTTTCATAAACGCATGAAATGATTAAGAATTTTCAATAATATCTGGGCTAGAAGAGCCGTAATTACCAAAAATATTTGTACCGAAAGTAATGGTGGAGAACAGTGGGTAAAATCGTAACTAATAAACCTTTTAATAACTGTAGGCCAGGATACAATATTTCTATAAATAAAATATGATTTCAGTAGTGGCAAATAACGTGCTGTATTCTGAAAATGATTTAGATAAATTAACAACTATTACAATTATTGTAGACCTCTTAGCATGGAACGTAGGAAGAGCGTGTGTTTCTGGGTCAGGTACATTGTCGTCTCTTTTACCAGAAAAATGAAAATTAACAAAGTGTATAATGTTTTCTTTACTCATTGTCTACACAGATAATAAATCGTGCTCATAGTCTTTGTTCTTTTCACTCGATGCACTTCACATGAAAAAATGTCAATGTTTTTCACATAATAAAAAAAAATATTAAGTCCTGTCTTTAGGCATATTCACAGGGAAAGATACTCGAGGAGATGTCACAACCTGGTGGCCATTATAGCAGTATGGACTATTGTGAATACAACTGAATACAACTTTATTAGCTTGTGTCATGTCAAACACTCAGGTGACAATAGTCATGGAGTAGCGATTTGCGCATACACAGATGGCGGTAGTATCGCGTACACAAGGTATAAAAGGGCAGTGCATTGGCGAAGTTGTCATTTGTACTCGGGGGAGTCATGCTAAAAAGTTTCTGTTGTGATTATTGCTGCACGGCGCGAACTAAAATTTTGAACGCGGGATGTCAGTTGCAGCTAGACGGATTAGATATTCCATTTCGGAAATCGTTAGGGAATTCAGTATTCCAAGATCCACAGTGTGAAGAGTGTGCCGAGAATACTAAATTTCAGGCATTACCTCTCACCACGGACAGCCGACCATCGACGTCCCTTGACTTAACGAACAAGAGCACCAACGTTTGCGTAAAGCTGTTTCTAACAGACAAGCAACACTGCGTGAAATAAAGGCATAAATGAATGTGCGACGTACGACGAACGTATTGGTCAGGACAGCGCCGGTATGACACCAGACGACCGACGCGAGTACCTTCGCTAGAAGCACGATATCGCCTGCAACACCTCTCCTGGGCTCGCGACCATATCGGTTTGGCCCTGTAGTGGAAAACTGTTCTCTGATCAGATGAGTCCCGATTTCAGTTGGTAAGATCCGATGATACATTTTGATTGTGGCACAGACCTCATGAAGCGATGGTCCCAAGCTGTCACTAAGGCACTGAGCAAGATGGTGGTGGCTTGATGATGACGACGGCTGTGTTTACGTGGAATGGAGTAGATCCTCTGGTCAAACTGAACCGATCGTTGACTGGAAATGGTTATGATTCGCTACTAGGAGGCCACTTTCAGCCATTCATGTACTTAATGTTTCCAAACAACGATGTCGTGTCACCGGGACACAATTTTTTGCGATTGGTTTGAAGAACATTCTGATAAATTCGAGCGACTGGTATGGCCACCCAGACCGCCCGACATGAAACCCCTTCGAACAGTTGGAAGATTGTTGTTGCAGGATTTTTTATGTAAATGTATTTTCCACTGCTTTTTTCACATTTTAGTATCTCGTACAGTATTTTGATTTTTCAAATTAACAAATCTGGAATCACACTGTTCGCACCTATTACACACAAATACGTCCGATGACATCAGAGGCAATCTTACGACTCTCTCACTCTGCGGAAATAGCCATATGCCAAAGGGTTTACAATTTTTCTTAACAAATGTATTCCTACTAGTTTTCGTTACATTATTAATTTCGATTATTATTTCATAAATGAATCCAGAAATAAATATAGTAAACATTACAGGTTTGCGTAATTAACAACAGAAATTTTAAGTGCGCAAATAATTCGTAATTTTAAGTGTAGCTAAAAAAATAAGTTTTAACTGTACATTCAGTATTAGTACTTTGTAATATCGAAACTAACATATTTTGTGAAGTAATTTCTTTTCACAAATTTTAGCTTCAAATAAAACATATTGTGTCAAAAATTACATGAAAGTTTTTTGAAAAGCAGTCGAGATAATATTGACCTGTACAAAATTCGAAAAATAATGCTGGCATCGACAATTACTGTTGAGGAAAAGAAATGCTAGAGGCGGCTGTCCCGTTACAGGATCAACAGTTGCTGCAAGTATTGGCAATTAACCATCAGTATAAACAAACGTTAACGTATTAAACATAAATAGGAGGGAAGACTTGTTATTGCACCATTACATGACTGCAGAACAATAACATCCGTGAAATATCTAGGAGGATGTGCACTGAGTGATTTAAAGTGGGACAGCCACATAAAACTAATCGTAAACAAGGAAAGTGTCAGAATGAGACTGACTTGAAGGGTCCGCAGGAAGCATAGTCCTCCCTCAAAGGGGGCAACTAACAAAACACTTGCTCGACCAGTATTTGACTATCACTTGTCACTCTCAGATTTGTATCAGACAGGACTGATGACGGAAATAATGAAGATGGAAACAAAACTAGAGTATTTCGTCACTGGTCTGAGTAGTAATGCCAAAGTGCCACGGGGAAGCTTAGCCAGCTGCAGTGGTACACACTACAACGGAGCCTTCCCGCACCGCAGTGTGGTTTGCTGTTAAAATTCCGTTTTGCATACACTCCTTGAAGAGTCGACCAACATATTGATTCCTTCTGCGTATATCTCGCGAAAAGATCATGAAGGATAATTAGCAGTATTCGAGCTCACACGGGACCTTACAAATCACCCCGTTTACATGGGGCTCCCAAAACCTGATTTCGTGGACAGATTTCTTAGTGCCACTTCTGGTTGATCATATAAACACATCAAAATCAGTTCTGGAAATCCGTTTCTAGTTGCCGGTTTTCCAATTCCGCAATCTATTTTCGCTCACATGTAAACGTAACCGTTGTGAAACGCGCTTGGGCTGTCAGTTTTCGTCTCGTTTTTAAAAAAAAAATTTTGCTAGCATGGACGGAATGGTTTTTTCAACAGCTAAGACTAAGTAAAATACTAGACTGAAGCTGTTTACACATCGTCTAACTGAAGAGAAATAGCGACTGTGCTGACTAAATCATAAACTGTAACAGGCGTTTTCCATGCGCCGTATTTAACTGGGATAGCAAATACGCCTCAGATCTTATGGGGAGGTTTACTATCTTTGGCCAGAAAAAAGCATGTTCTTTGAGAATTTTTTTCTAGGGATGCGTTATAGATATCACAGTCAAATTTTGTCAAAATTTTTACTGATATTCCCTCTACAAACTGGAATTTTGTTGGACCGGAAATGTCGAAGAGCAAAGGCGGAAGTGCCGTTGGAACGAAACAAAATTTCGATGCAGACCTCCACTCGCGGTATGTCACAGGTCAGTCTACTGGTCCGAAATCAAAATTGAGCTGACGTTAGCAAAGTATATAAGATTATTTAGAAGTTGTACATCGCTTAAGTTATTTGGACCATAGGAAACAAAATGGCGGCCATTTGAAGAAAATAGGATTTTTTCATCGATTTTTCGACTTCGTCGGCCAAGTAAAAGTATTTATAGTTGATGGATCGGAATAAAAGTGGTACAACTCCTAGACAATTTAGTTAGCTTCGTAGGAAACAAAGACTCATGCAATCGGCTCAGTAGATTTGAAGTTACCATACCACGCGATAAAAAAAAGTCATTTTTAATTGCCTTTGAAACTTTGACGACATATAAATGCAATATTATCCAACTTACGTTCAATCTGCTATTCCGGGTCCTTCCTCTTCCTCATAGAGGGCGTTCTGCTCGCCCTGGGCTAACCTGCGCTGCTCCAGAGCCGCTCGTACGGCTGGTGACAAGCGGTTTTCTTCCGAATGCTTGGCGAACTGCGTCGAATAGAGTCCTAGGGCGACGTCCATCGTTGTCATGGTCTTCAGAATTGCTGAATACCCTTCGTTGAAGCTGTTCACTGCCAGGAAAGTCTCAATCTCCACAGTCTTCGCACCAGAATGCAAATGCTTGGGGGCTAACTTCCAAACACACTCGTCCAAACTTTCATTTGAATTTTGTGTGTTTCCTCCCAAGCACCAGTACAATAAGTCGTCCTCCGAAAGAAAAAACTGGTTTGTGAAAAAGGCCAATCCTGCCGGTGCATTTTTTTGTTCAACCGCGAATAACACACATTTCCGTTCCGTAATCGGAAAAAGCGTTTCAGACGTTGATTCTAAACACTTTTATGGATCAAAAAATGCAATTTTAAAAAAATAGATTTTTTTATCGAAAAGATAGTAAGCCTCCCCTTAACATGTAAACACGACAGTGATAAACGGTTCGCGACATTCGGTTTTCGTCTTTCGGAAGATGTGCCACATGTAAACGTAGTGAATGATAAATCTTCCGGGGGCTATTTGGAGCTAGATCAGGAAAGAGGGAAGCGAATGTGATACACACAGTTACCCCCAGCACAAAGGGATTTCGGGTTATGGATGTAGATGTAAATGAAGGTCTATGAAATCAAAGGTTCGTCGCCGTATAAAAGAACGTGTTTTTACGAGATAATAAAAGGTAATTTTAGAAATGTAGCTCGTATATAGTAACAACATTCGAAATATATGAGCAACCTGAAAGACCCCCAAGAAACTTTTCTTTCCTTATGGTTATGAAATTTATGGACCAGACAGTCCACAAATGTTAATAAGTACTTCTAAGAATTTTTTTGATAAGAGAGCAAGCTGCAGCGTTCACATTTTCTGCGGCCAACCTTCCGCATCATCATTTTTCGTTTACCTTTCGCTCTGTTAACATTTACATTGTTAGCTCATACGACCCACGAATGTATTGACGTATATTGAAATAATACCTTTTAAATTGATTTAACAGCCGAAAAATATACTTTTGTATTAATTTGTTGTAATTATCGGATTTGTTTGCAGCTATTCGTGAAAGAAATGCAAAATTGGTGACGTGGAACCGGTCCGATACTGGCGCGATCCAAATACTGACTAGCAAGGTGTGCACTAATGAAACTGCTGTTCCTCAGAAACGAAGTCCGACACTCTACCAGTCATACAGTATAATGTGCTTGACCGATCGCGGTATGCAGTAGACCTCTCAAAATTATACTGGGCCAAATCTGTAACTTTAAGTTTCTCTCCAACACCAGTCTGGAATAATACAAATTAACATTACTGAGTTAACTTCCTTCTGGGAAGTGGTGGCTGATTACGACTATATTCTTTACCTTCTCTGTTTTCCTTCCACCGCCTCAAGCAGGCAAGTTAGAAGTTCGACTCAAAAACCCCTAAACTCGAAATATCCATTGGTCGTGTGAACTGTCCGCCGATTTTTATGTTCCATTTTTCACTCTCAGTGTTATTGAAGAAGGTTAATCCGATTCGAATCGTAATCGCTAAAGCTTTCCTTGCGTTCATGTACTTGAATAAACCATAGGGGCCAAACTGACTGCATATCAAGAACTCTTCTCCGTTTTCGCTTGTCGTGCCCCTCTGGTCTTTGTTGTGAATGGCTGGAACGTTGCGTGACAGAAACCGTGAGCGGTATGCCATGCCGTGTCCTCCAGACAGAACGGAACATGGGCGACCTCAACCACAAGGAAGGGCTGCAGGACAGGGAGTGCTGCGATCTGCGATCACAACTTGCTGTCCAGAAAGAGGTAGGTACGCTGCAGATTTCAGAACGCTTGGAAACGAAAGCGGATAAACTTGAGTATCGATCTGTACAGGAAGTGACGTGGCACCGATAAACAACGCTGAGATAGCGCATTTTCCAAAATAATTACGAACCATAGCGGCTGCTACGTCTCTTTTGGAAAATATATTAGCTAAACGGAATTTCTTGTCGTATTTAATAAGAAATACAGTGACTTAGATTTAGTGGACGATGCTGTTATGTGCTACATTACTTAGTTTTTTTTCGGAATATTTGTTGATTTCCGAGCAGGAAATATTATAAGTGGAACGAATAGCAATGATTTGTACAGTCATCATTGCCACGCACGTGTGATGGTTGTGTCGGTACACGTGGAAGTTTCTGAGGTGATGCACAGCTTAAGATCACAGCTGAAACTAATTTGCACATTTCGTTCTATATCACGTCCTACACATTTCTGTTTCATTGTGGCCACGTATATCTGCCTATAGGTAAGGTGATGACGTTACTCGAAGGCAGTTCTGTCAGTGATTCTTCCATCTTATGTAATCACTCACCATCCCTAATTGCCAACCGCTACTCTCTATTTGGTATGTTTTTCTTAAGATACATTTTCATAATATGGTTTGATAAGTCTTATGATTACTAACAGCAGATTTCCAATTCAAAAGAAGGCAGGTGCTGAGAGGTGCGAATATTGCCGAACTATCAATTTAAAAGTCCAGATTACGAAGTGCTGACACGCATTATTTACAGTAAAATAGGGAAACAGGTAGAAGCAGACCACGCGGTGGATTAGCTTGGGCTTCGGAGGAAGGTAGGAGACCTGAGGCAGTACTGAACTTACGACTTAGCCTAGAAGATAGGTTTGAACAAAGGTACACGTAAGTTAACAGCGTCTGCAGATTTAGAGAAGGCTTTTGACAATGTTCAGTGAAATACACTCTTTGAAAATTTGATGGCACCAGGCACAAACTGCGAGGAGTGAAATGCTGTTTACAACTTGCACGGAAACCAGTCTGCAGTGATAAGAGACAGAAGGCATGAAAGGGAAACAATGGTTGAGAAGGAAGTGAGACAGTTAGCCTGTCCCCCCTATTATTCAAATATTGACCAAGCAGTGCATTGTACACTGAGCATGCATCAAAGGAGACCGGGCTGATATTTGGTAAAGGATTTAAAGTTCAGGGAGAGGAAATACTTTGAGGTTTGTCGACATCAGTGTAGTTAGACAAGGTGGTGAGACACAAAGCCTAGTAGAACAGTTTTGATGTTTGGGCAGTAAAATAACTGATGGTGAAACGGAGAGGATGAGCAAGAGGAATTTTTTAACATCTACTATAATTATATTGACGTGTAAGGGTTCTTTTTCGAAGATATTTCTTTAGAGTGTGGTCTTGTATAGAAGTGAAATGCGGGAGAAAAGGAGTTCGGAGACGAAGAGAATAGAAGCTTCTGAAAAGTGACATGGTACAACAATGCTGAAGATTAGATGGATAGATCGAATAAGTAATGAGGAGGTATTGAACTGAACTGGGGATAAAAGAAATGTATGGCACAGCTTTACTAAAATAAGGGGTCGGTTGGTATGACACATTCTGGGGTATCTCTCAGTAGGGGTTCTGTGTGTGGGAGCCAGGGCTGGGGGTGGTGAAAATTGTAGAGAGAGATATCTAGGAATGAAAAAGGTAAGCCAATTGAAATGGATGTAGGTTGCAGTAGTTATTCGGACATGAAGAGGCCTGGACAGGACAGTGTAACGTGGAGAGCTGCATCAAACCAGCATGCGGACTGGAGACCACGACAACAGCAGGACTAGATATACCTATTGTCTACATTTCACTGTCACACACACACACACACACACACACACACACACACATATATATATATATATATATATATATATATATATATATATATATATATATATATACTCCTGGAAATGGAAAAAAGAACACATTGACACCGGTGTGTCAGACACACCATACTTGCTCCGGACACTGCGAGAGGGCTGTACAAGCAATGATCACACGCACGGCACAGCGAACACACCAGGAACCGCGGTGTTGGCCGTCGAATGGCGCTAGCTGCGCAGCATTTGTGCACCGCCGCCGTCAGTGTCTGCCAGTTTGCCGTGGCATACGGAGCTCCATCGCAGTCTTTAACACTGGTAGCATGCCGCGACAGCGTGGACGTGAACCGTATGTGCAGTTGACGGACTTTGAGCGAGGGCGTATAGTGGGCATGCGGGAGGCCGGGTGGACGTACCGCCGAATTGCTCAACACGTGGGGCGTGAGGTCTCCACAGTACATCGATGTTGTCGCCAGTGGTCGGCGGAAGGTGCACGTGCCCGTCGACCTGGGACCGGACCGCAGCGACGCACGGATGCACGCCAAGACCGTAGGATCCTACGCAGTGCCGTAGGGGACCGCACCGCCACTTCCCAGCAAATTAGGGACACTGTTGCTCCTGGGGTATCGGCGAGGACCATTCGCAACCGTCTCCATGAAGCTGGGCTACGGTCCCGCACACCGTTAGGCCGTCTTCCGCTCACGCCCCAACATCGTGCAGCCCGCCTCCAGTGGTGTCGCGACAGGCGTGAATGGAGGGACGAATGGAGACGTGTCATCTTCAGCGATGAGAGTCGCTTCTGCCTTGGTGCCAATGATGGTCGTATGTGTGTTTGGCGCCGTGCAGGTGAGCGCCACAATCAGGACTGCATACGACCGAGGCACACAGGGCCAACACCCGGCATCATGGTGTGGGGAGCGATCTCCTACACTGGCCGTACACCACTGGTGATCGTCGAGGGGACACTGAATAGTGCACGGTACATCCAAACCGTCATCGAACCCATCGTTCTACCATTCCTAGACCGGCAAGGGAACTTGCTGTTCCAACAGGACAATGCACGTCCGCATGTATCCCGTGCCACCCAACGTGCTCTAGAAGGTGTAAGTCAACTACCCTGGCCAGCAAGATCTCCGGATCTGTCCACCATTGAGCATGTTTGGGACTGGATGAAGCGTCGTCTCACGCGGTCTGCACGTCCAGCACGAACGCTGGTCCAACTGAGGCGCCAGGTGGAAATGGCATGGCAAGCCGTTCCACAGGACTACATCCAGCATCTCTACGATCGTCTCCATGGGAGAATAGCAGCCTGCATTGCTGCGAAAGGTGGATATACACTGTACTAGTGGCGACATTGTGCATGCTCTGTTGCCTGTGTCTATGTGCCTGTGGTTCTGTCAGTGTGATCATGTGATGTATCTGACCCCAGGAATGTGTCAATAAAGTTTCCCCTTCCTGGGACAATGAATTCACGGTGTTCTTATTTCAATTTCCAGGAGTGTATATATATATATATATATATATATATATATATATATATATATATATATATAACCAATCTCTTAATTGGTCTCGAAAATCTGCAAAAAGTGTTAACGACTAAGGCTATTCGAGGAACGATTTCCTTCAATCGTTCTTCTTTATTTCTTCTTTCGTCGTTTGTGTCATCTAAGAACCATGCACTAATTTCAATGCTTCCTTCTTTGCTGTTCTTTCTTTTTCCTCCAGTATTCTTTCATCTTTTCACTATGTATCCTTTTTCTCTCCTCGGTCCATTTTCACACTGTGTTCTTCTCCCTCTTGCATTGGAATCCTTCCATTGTTAACACTTTTCTCTTGAAAAATCTCTCTTTCTGTTGCGTCTTTTCACTCATGTTGTTTCTTTCCAAATGTTTCATAACTTCTGGAATCCAGGCAATTGTTGCCTTCTTGTCCCAAAGATATTTAAAAATCTGTTTGGTTAACCTGCTGCTGTCCGTGCTGTATAAGTGTCCAAAAAATAGCGGTCGCCCCTTTCGTAGAGATTCATTTATGGTTCCTGTGTTGTTATAAATTTCTTCATTGCTTCTTAATTTCCATACTCTGTATTTTTTGGTGGCTCAAGTATTTTTTGAATGATTTTTCTTTCTAGGACTTCAAGAAATTTGTAGGTCAGTACTAAACATTCACTTGCATTAAGACATTCTGGTTTTACTATTGTGTTATGATGCTGTATCTTCAAATTCTTAGACAGACACCTTTTGTCATAGACATTCCTAGTTATTTCATAAGCTCTCTCCATTTTATGTACTCTATTTTCTACGTTGCATTTTTCTAAGCCATCTTCTTGGATAATTTCTCCCAAATGTTTAAATTTATTTACCCTCTTTGAGTGGCCAATATCTGTTTCTAGGGATTCCGGAGCACTTTTTATATTTGTCATAAATTTTGTTTTTTTTTCTGCTGACATTCTTAAACCTGTTTCGTTGGCTATTTCTTCTAAGAGATTGATTTGTATTCCGGTATTTGGTAGGTTTTCAGAAAGAATAGCAAAATTATCCTCAAATGCAAAACCGTGGATTTCAATACCTTTGTTTTTAGTTCCCAGTCTGATTGGTGATATCTTCTGTTGTTTTAGTTTTTGTCTCCATTCTCTCACTATTTTCTCTAGTACGCAGTTAAAGAGGAGTGGAGACAGTCCATCACCTTGCCTTACACCTGTTTTTATGTTGAATGCCTTCGATATTTCACCCCGAAACTTTACTTTTGATTTTGTGTCTGTGAGCGTTTCATGACTAAGGTTTGCTAATTTAAATTTGATGCTAAATTCTCTGATTACTTTGTCTAGTGTTTTAACGGCTATATTTTTGGAGTTTGTAGGTGTGTGATGAATTATGGACTTAGGTTGAAAATATGGTCTTAGCAAGATTTGTCCTTTCTAAATCCACTCTGATATTCTCCCCAATGTCTATCAAGTGTTGTTTCTAGCTTGTTTAGCAGTATATTTGAAAATATTTTATAGCCCACTGGCAACAAAGATATACCTCTGTAGTTATTTACATTTTGCTTATCGCCTTTCTTGTGCAAGGGATGGATGAGAGCCAGTTTCCAGTCTTCTGGTATTTTTTGTGTTTCCCATATTTCTTATAACATAGGCTGAAGGTCAGTTATAATTTTTGGTTGAGACCATTTAATAACTTCAGCTGTAATAGAGTTTTCTCCGCTGGCTTTGTTGTTTTTCGGGGTACTTACTGCTTTTTTTAAATTTTTTCAGCAATAGGTGGTGGATCTACTTCTGTATTTTTATGGAGATCTGGAAATTCTAGCTTACAGTTTAGTTGTTCACAGATAAATAATTTTTCAAAGCACTTTGTTAGTATTTCAGAATTCTGGCTGTTGCTTAGGCCTACTTTACTATTTTCATCCGTAATGGAGATACTTGTAGCTTGGTAGCCCTTTAGATGACTTTTAAAGATATGATTGAAATTCCAGAAGTTATTTTTCACCAAGTTGTTTTGTATGTTAAGAAGTTGTGATTTCTCAAAAGATATTTTATTACTATTATTCTTGCTGTTTCCTTCTTTTGCACTCTAACTTCATCAAGGTGTTCAGTCTTCTTTTTTTATTTTTTGTTTATTTTTTTTATTTCAGAAGGGGAAAATAAGCTGAAGACATGAATTGAACTTTCTGTTAGGGAGCGTCTTGGACTTAGGTAGTCCGTGCTGCTCTGCTACTTATACTATGGTGGTGGTGTAATGACTAGCACACCTGCCTAGTAAGAAAGGAGACCAAGATTCAAGTCCCTGCCGTGGTACACATTTTAATTACTTTCATCAGCTTCTGTCTTTATCTTAATAGATTATGTGATAAATTTACTTAAACCATATTCAATGTACACTAACACAGATCATAAGATGAAGGTACAATTGAGTGAGCCTACCAAGCAAGCATATGTAAATCCACTACATCAGAAGTAAAGTTCAAAGGCTGCTGAAGCACCAGCGAAAAAACTTGACGCGTTTTATCGTCAGATGTCGTACAGGGACCAGACAAATTTGTGTACTCACCAGATATATCCAATTGATGGTGGCCGCCTTCGAAGAAGCTTACCTTTGAGTTCACGCACGACTGTTTTCGTTCCTTGCACTGCTCGGAACACTTATACTAGCTTATGTTGATAATTTTCAGGTTAGGTCCGTCAATTTGCAACTGAAGAAAACGAATTTTATCATGGTCTTAGTTATAGAAAGACATCATCAGTGTTCTGAAATATATGCATGTTTACGTGTATACAGTTTTCGTTTACATAGTACAGGCTCCACTTTCCGGTTAAAAACTGTTCTGGAGTTTTCTGATATTTGCTGTGTCACAATGGTCTGAAAGCTTAATTTCTAGATGCTTCTCTACTTTTACGGTTGCTCTGCTGATAGTCAAGCTGTTCTGCTTGCAGTCTTTCAATTTTTCGCTAGCACAACATAGAGAATACAAATGCATGTTTTCCTCACGCCCTATTTCGAATGTTGTTGAGAACTGTTGAATACTGTAGCCAATAGCTGCGTGGGCATTAATACTATCTTCGTTATATGCCAGTGTCTGTGTTTGTGTGTGTGTGTGTGTGTGTGTGTGTGTGTGTGTGTGAAGTTGTACTTACTCCAGTGTAATAAGGTATATTTAAGTCTCACTTATATTTTCATTTCTGTTATCTGATTTAGCAGAGAGCTGGTATTTGTATGTATCCGTTCGGTTTTTAGAATGGCATTCTGAGTGTGGCAGTTTTTCCTTCATTGGGATGGGGCATTTGTTGTGGCTAATGATTCTCATGTCTTCTTCTTATATGTTGGTGGAATGATGATTATCGAGTTGTAAGTACTCTGCGAATGTGGAATGGTTTGTTTAATGCTTCCAGCATTTGATATGTTCTATGCAACATGTTGTAAGTATTCTGCATGTCATTTCTATGTGCAATACTTCAGAGATTCGGCAGTTTTGCATAATCCTGCTCACTGCAATTTTCCACTCTTGACTGTTGGTTTGCTGAAGCTTGTTTCGAGTGTTTACACAGTTTCATATGAATGAAGGCCCTGTGCCTTGGCTCTGAGCACTATGCGACTTAACTTCTGAGGTCATCAGTCGCCTAGAACTTAGAACTAATTAAACCTAACTAACCTAAGGACATCACACACATCCATGCCCGAGGCAGGATTCGAACCTGCGACCGTAGCGGTCATGCGGTTCCAGACTGAAGCGCCTTTAACCGCACGGCCACACCGGCCGGCCCCTGTTCCTTCACAATGTTTGCCACTCCGTGTGCTCTTTTATGTGTGTAAGTCAAAGTATACCATGGAGTCTGTTGTCAGTGTGTTGGTGTGTAGTGAATGTTTGTGGGGTGGGAGATTGTCATTTTCCTGCATTCTGTATATGTTGTGTTTGTTTAGCAGCTGTGTTTTATTTTTTGCTTGGGTCTGTGTACTAAGTGTGTGTCATTTCCGTTGTTCCTATGTACGGGGTGTTTCTGTAAGTGTGTGAGTCCGCTGCTCGTGGTCGTGCGGTAGCGTTCTCGCTTCCCACGCCCGGGTTCCCGGGTTCGATTCCCGGCGGGGTCAGGGATTTTCTCTGCCTCGTGACGACTGGGTGTTGTGTGCTGTCCTTAGGTTAGTTAGGTTTAAGTAGTTCTAAGTTCTAGGGGACTGATGACCATAGATGTTAAGTCCCATAGTGCTCAGAGCCATTTGAACCATTTTTTGTAAGTGTGTGCAAAAATCTAACAGCACGCAGAGAATGCTCAGCTGAACAATTTGGGACAGGAAAACTGGGATCGAAGAAGACAGCAAAAGGAGATATGGAAGTAAACTTGTCTGCCACTCTGTCTAACATTACTGTTTTCCAGCTCATTTGTAACTAACATGCACACAAGTTTACAAGTACTGTGCTCTTCATTTACATGTACATTATTTATGTCCTGCAAGAAAACGAGGAGGACGAACCTGACTACCAGGAAGTCATGATGCAGGTTCAAATAGTTCAAATGGCTCTGAGCACTATGGGACTTAACATCTGTGGTCATCAGTCCCCTAGAACTCAGAACTACTTAAACCTAATTAACCTAAGGACATCACACACATGCATGCCCGAGGCAGAATTCGAACCTGCGACCGTAGCGGTCACGCGGTTCCAGACTGAAGCGCCTAGAACCGCACGGCCACACCGGCCGGCATTGACATGATGCAGGTTTTGTTTACTTCACTTCCCCATAAGGTGGCTCTGATGTATCGCATTACATCGCCCCACGACAAGACGTGCTGTGAATGAACGGTACATCTATTCATTACTCAGTGCTGTTCAGAGATGTACAATACTGTACGTTGTAGCAGTACCGGTACAGTATTTCCTGGTCTCTGGATTGGAAGGGGAGGTCCTATTCCATGACTTGTGAGGTCACCTGACCTGAATCCGCTTCATTATTTCTTATGGGGATATCTAAAGTCACTTGTGTATAAGACTCCAGTGAATGCGGAGATGGAATCAGTTGCGAGAATTGTAGCTGCCTGTGATGTGATTCGAAACACACCAGGGATATTCGTCAGGGTTCGTCAGAATCTTCTTCGGCGATGTCATACTTGCATTGAAGTTGATGGCCGTCATTTTCAGCACACTTTGTAGGATACAGTATAAATGGTATGTTCATAGTGTCAGTGATGGTATTTGCAGTTAACTAATGTGAATAAAAGAGTACACAGTAATGTGAAGTTATTCCTATTATCTCTTTAAGCTCGCTTGCCGACCCCAGGTTTCCTACCTCAAATTCTTCAGTGGAGAATCCTCTATGTCCCGTTAAATTGTTGCACGCTCTTACAAAACACCTTATACGGGGTGATCCACTGTTAGTGACCGGGCCATCAAACGAAAAAACTACAAAGAACGAAACTCGTCTACCTTGAAGGGGGAAACCAGAAGGCGCTATGGTTGGCCCGCTAGATGGCGCTGCCATGGGTCAAACAGATATCAACTGTGTTTTTTAAAATAGGAACGCCCATTTTTATTACATATTCATGTAGTACGTAAAGAATTATGAATGTTTTGTTTGGACCACTTTTTTCGCTTTGTGATAGATGGCGCTGTAATAGTCACAAACGTGTAAATATGTGGTATCACGTAACGTTCCGCCAGTGCGGACGGTATTTGCTTCGTGATACATTACCTGTGTTAAAATGGACCGTTTACCAATTGCGGAAAAGGTCGATATCGTGTTGATATATGGCTATTGTGATCAAAATGCCCAACGAGCGTGTGCTATATATGCTGCTCGGTATCCTGGGCGACATCATCAAAGTGTCCGGACCGTTCGCCGGATAGTTACGTTATTTAAGGGAACAGGAAGTGTTCAGCCACATGTGAAACTTCAACCACGACCTGCAACGAATGATGATGCGCAAGTAGGTGTTTTAGCTGCTGTCGCGGCTAATCCACAGATCAGTAGCAGACAAATTGCGCGAGAATCGGGAATCTCAGAAACGTAGGTGTTGAGAATGCTACATCAACATCGATTACACCCGTAACATATTTATATGCACCAGGAATCGCATGGTGACGACTTTGAACGTCGTGTACAGTTCTTCCACTGGGCACTAGAGGAATTACGGGACGATGACAGATTTTTTGCACGCGTTCTATTTAGCGACGAAGCCTCATTCACCAACAGCGGTAACGTAAACCGGCATAATATGCACCATTGGGCAACGGAAAATCCACTATGGTTGCGACAAGTGGAACATCAGCGACCTTGGCGGGTTAATGTATGGTGCGGCATCATGGGACGAAGGATAATTGGCCCCAATTTTATCGATGGCAATCTAAATGGTGCAATGTATGCTGATTTCCTACGTAATGTTCTACCGATGTTACTACAAGATGTTTCACAGCATGACAGAATGGCGATGTACTTCCAACTTGTTGGATGTCCGGCACGTAGCACGCCTGCTGTTGAAGCGGTATTTAATAGCATATTTAATGACAGGTGGATTGGTCGTCGAAGCACCATACCATGGCCCGCACATTCACCGGATCTGACGTCTCCGCATTTATTTCTGTTAGGAAAGTTGATGGATATTTGCTGTCGTGATCCACCACAACGCCTGACAACATGCGTCAGCGCATTGTCAATGCATGTGCGAACATAACCGGTGGCGAACTACTCGCTGTTGAGAGGAATGTCGTTACATGTATTGCCAAATGCATTGAGGTTGACGGAGATCATTTTGAGCATTTATTGCATTAATGTGGTATTTACAGGTAATCAAGCTGTAACAGCATGAGTTCTCAGAAATGATAAGTTCACAAATGTACATGTATCACATTTGAACAAGCGAAATAAAATGTTCAAACGTACCTACGTTCTTTATTTTAATTTAGAAAACCTACTTGTTACTAACTGTTCGTCTAAAATTGTGAGCCATATGTTTGTGACTATTAGAGCGCCATCTATCACAAAGCGAAAAAAGTGGTCCAAATAAACATTCATATTTCTTTACGTACTACACGAATACGTAATAAAAAATGGGGGTTCTTATTTTAAAAAAACGCAGTTGTTATCCGTTTGACCTATGGCACCGCCATCTAGCGGGCCAACTATAGCGTCATCTGGTTTGCCCCTTCAAGTTCTTTGTAGTTTTTTCGTTTGACGCTTATTTCGTGAGATATTTGGCCCGGTCACGATCAATGGACCACCCTGTATATTATTGATTGTAAACATTTGATTTTCATAATGTCTCTTGATGAGTGGAATCTTGTTTACTCTGTGTAGCATGTGGCTTAGTTGTGCTGGCTTCTCCTTGTGAGTATGATTGGATGCCTGTGTCTGTGGTTTTCTGCTTGCCCGTAGATCACCGAGACAGCAACGCTAAGAATCAGGCATTCCGGCCTACGGGAGACACCTGGGCTCAATGAACTCCGGATACGTCTGAGACTGGCTGCGAATTCAATGGCAGGGCCGCAGAACACGGTTATAATTGCAAATGCTCTCGTTAATAGGCGGATTCCGGCGTCCGTCAGAGCGGGCCTTCGCAGGAAACGGCCGGACAGCAATTACGGTTTGAAGGGCGTCGTCAGCGGTGCTCCATTCCGGTCACGTAATCCGTGTTTAATAGCGGGCGGCCTGGGGGATCGGCGGCGGCGCGGCGGACAAGCAATAACGAGCGCGCAGCGCAGGCCGGCTGCCGCGTCCGGGGACTCCTTTTAAGGCCGCGGGCTGCGCGCCTGCCTCTGGCCACACCAACAACCAGCGCCACGACGCGAGCCAAAGTGCCGCGCTGCCCACACTGCCGGCCAGGAGGCGCACTCGCGAAACGGCGAAACCGTGTTCCTAGTAGCGGGGCTCGGAGGCTTGCACCCGCTGTCCCGCTCCCTGCCCTCACCGTTCCCTTATACACTGAAGCACGTACGGGCATGCAGATTCAAATACAGAGATACAGGGTGTTTCAAAAATGACCGGTATATTTGAAACGGCAATAAAAACTAAACGAGCAGCGATAGAAATACACCGTTTGTTGCAATATGCTTGGGACAACAGTACATTTTCAGGCAGACAAACTTTCGAAATTACAGTAGTTACAATTTTCAACAACAGATGGCGCTGCGGTCTGGGAAACTCTATAGTACGATATTTTCCACATATCCACCATGCGTAGCAATAATATGGCGTAGTCTCTGAATGAAATTACCCGAAACCTTTGACAACTTGTCTGGCGGAATGGCTTCACATGCAGATGAGATGTACTGCTTCAGCTGTTCAATTGTTTCTGGATTCTGGCGGTACACCTGGTCTTTCAAGTGTCCCCACAGAAAGAAGTCACAGGGGTTCATGTCTGACGAATAGGGAGGCCAATCCACGCCGCCTCCTGTATGTTTCGGATAGCCCAAAGCAATCACACGATCATCGAAATATTCATTCAGGAAATTATAGACGTCGGCCGTGCGATGTGGCCGGACACCATCTTGCATAAACCACGAGGTGTTCGCTGTGTCGTCTAAGGCGGTTTGTACCGCCAAAACTTCACGAAGAATGTCCAGATAGCGCTCGGATCTGAAAAATGGGCCAATGATTCCTTTGGAAGAAATGGCGGCCCAGACCAGTACTTTTTGAGGATGCAGGGACGATGGGACTGCAACATGGGGCTTTTCGGTTCCCCATATGCGCCAGTTCTGTTTATTGACGAAGCCATCCAGGTAAAAATAAGCTTCGTCAGTAAACCAAATGCTGCCCACATGCATATCGCCGTCATCAATCCTGTGCACTATATCGTTAGCGAATGTCTCTCATGCAGCAATGGTAGCGGCGCTGAGGGGTTGCCGCGTTTGAATTTTGTATGGATAGAGGTGTAAACTCTGGCGCATGAGGCGATACGTGGACGTTGGCGTCATTTGGACCGCAGCTGCAACACGGCGAACGGAAACCCGAGGACGCTGTTGGATCACCTGCTGCACTAACTGCGCGTTGCCCTCTGTGGTTGCCGTACGCGGTCGCCCTACCTTTCCAGCACGTTCATCCGTCACGTTCCCAGTCCGTTGAAATTTTTGAAACAGATCCTTTATTGTATCGCTTTTCGGTCCTTTGGTTACATTAAACCTCCGTTGAAAACTTCGTCTTGTTGCAACAACACTGTGTTCCAGGCGGTGGAATTCCAACACCAGAAAAATCCTCTGTTCTAAGGAATAAACCATATTGTCTACAGCACACTTGCACGTTGTGAACAGCACACGCTTACAGCAGAAAGACGACGTACAGAATGGCGCACCCACAGACTGCGTTGTCTTCTATATCTTTCACATCACTTGCAGCGCCATCTGTTGTTGAAAATTGTAACTACTGTAATTTCTAAAGTTGGTCCGCCTGAAAATGTACTGTTGTCCCAAGCATATTGCAACAAACGGTGTATTTCTATCGCTGCTTGTTTAGTTTTTATTGCCGTTTCAAATATACCGGTCATTTTTGAAACACCCTGTATGTTAACTGGCAGAATACTGCGCCGCTGTCGGCAGCGCCTATATAAGGCAACAAGTGTGTGGTGTTGTTGTTAGATCGGTTACTGCTGCTACAATGGCAGGTTGTCAAGATTTAAGTGAGTTTAAACGTGGTGTCTTCGAAAGGTAGCGGCTCCGGCCAAAGAAAACCATCCTACCGACCGGGAGAACGGTGTGCTGACCACACGCCCCTCCTATCCGCATCCTCAGCAGAGGATGACACGGTGGTCGGACGGCGCCGATGGGCCACTCGTGGCCTGAAGACGGAGTGAATGAACGTGGCGCACGTGCGATGGGACACAGCATCGCCAAGGTAGCGATGAAGTGGGGATTTTCCCGTCGACCATTCCACGAGCGTACCGTGAATATTAGGCAAACAGTAAGACATCAACTGTCTGACATCGCTCCGGCCGGAAAAATTATTCTGCAAGAACTGGACCAATGACGACTGAAGAGAATCGTTCTATGTGACAGAAGTGTAACCCTTCCGCAAACTGCTGCAGATTTTAGTGCTGGGCCATCAACAAGTGTCAGCGTGCGAACTATTGAACGAAACGTCACCGATATGGGCTTTCGGAGCCGGAGGCCCACTCGCGTGCCATAGATGACGGGCCTGGGACCGTCAACACTGACATTGGACTCTCGATGACTGGAAAGATGTTGCCTGGTCGGACGAGTCTCGTTTCAAATTCCATCGAGCGAATGGACGTGTACGGGTATAAAGACAACCTCATGAATCCATGTACATTGCGTGTCAGTAGTGGACTGTTGAAGCTGGTGGAGGCTCTGTAATTGTGTGGAGAGTGTGCAGTTGGGGTTATACGAGACCTCTGATGCGTCTAGATACGACTCTGACAGGTGACACGTAAACAACCTATCTGTTCTCCTACATCCATTCATGTCCATTGTGCATTTCGACGCACTTGGGAAATTACAACATGACAATGCAACATCACACACATCCAGAATTGCTACAGAGTAAGTCCAGGATTACTATTCTGAGTTTAAATATTTCCGCGGGGCACTAAACTCCCCTGACATGAACATTATTGAGCATATCTAGGATGCCTTGCAACGTGCTGTTCAGAAGAGATCTCGACCTCATCGTGCTCTTACGGATTTATGGAAAGCCCTGCACGATTCATGGTGTCAGTTCCCTCCATCACTACTTCAGACATTAGTCGAGTTCATATCACGTCGTGTTGCGGCGCATCTGTGTATTGGCGGGGGCCGAACACGATATTAGGCGGATATACCAGTACCTTCCGCCCTTCAGTCCAAATAAAAAAAAAAAGTTCAAATAGATATGAGCACTGTGGGACTCAACAGCTGAGGTCATCAGTCCCCTAGAACTTAGAACTACCTAAACCTAACCATGCTAAGGACATCACACACATCCATGTCCGAGGCAGGATTTGAACCTGCGACCGCAGCGGTCGCGCGGCTCCAGAATGTAGCTCTTCAGTCTATACGATACACGGGGCAGTCGTTCCGTTTACAGAGATTGGCCCTAGAGGCTCCGCTGTTTTTGGACAGCAGCAACAGCGATCGGTGCCGCCCAAGGTCTGGCTGCAAGAGTTCTGCGTGCCGTGAGGTGCTCCACGGACTGCAGCTCCAGCCAGTTCTTGCCGAGTACTTGTCCACTTGTCGAGTAGCTCCAGTTAGCCGCAGTCCAGGATCGTCACAGTGAAGTCTCAACTTTGTTGACGGAAGTAGTACATGACACACTTATGGTTACTTCTGTATTGTGAACAGTTAAAGTGTTTAACGTATCCCAGATTTCCAGGGACTTGCTTACGGAGTTCGACAAGGACGCTATGTACCGAAGTACCAAGTTCAGTATAGTATAATATATCTCTCAGTGAATGCCTGAACGTTATGGCCATTCTAAGTTCTAGGGGACTGATGAGCACAGTAGTTAAGTCCCATAGTGCTCAGAGCCATTTGAACCATTTTCGTTATGACCATCTACCTAAATGCCGGTGTCACGGGTGGCAGCGGCGACGCGTCGTGGCATGGAAGCAATGAGGGAGTTGGCATCACATCTGCACACACAAGTCGCTTAATTCCCGTAAATTTCGGGGAAGGGGGCGATGAGCTCTGACACGTCGTTCAGTCATATCCCGATCTTTTCACTCGTGTCCAGATCTGCTGAGTTGTGGGGAGGGGGGCAGCACATCAATCTGACAAGGGAACATCCCCATCGCACCCCCCTCAGATTTAGTTATAAGTTGGCACAGTGGATAGGCTTTGAAAAACTGAACACAGATCAATCGAGAAAACAGGCAGAAGTTGTGTGGAACTATGAAAAAATAACCAAAATATACAAACTGGGTCGTGCATGCGTAAGATAGGCAATATTAAGGGCAATGTGAGGCGAGGAGCGCCGTGGTCCCGTGGTTAGCATGAACAGCTACGGAACGAGGGGTCCTTGGTTCAAATCTGCCCTCGATTGAAAATTTTGCTTTCTTTATTTTCGCAAAGTTATGATCTGTCCGTTCGTTCATTGACGTCTCTGTTCACTGTAATAAGTTTAGTGTCTGTGTTTTGCGACCGCACCGCAAAACCGTGTGATTAGTTGACGAAAGGACGTGCCTCTCCAATGGGAACCGAAAACATTTGATAGGTTAACCGATTCCTCCACAGGAAAACACGTCTGATATTTTGTATACGACACTGGTGACAGCATGTGCGTCACATGACAGGAATATGTTGTCGACCCACCTAACTAGTACACTTGGCGAGTGGGTGAAAAGATTCTTCTACATTGCCCGATTTAGGTTTTCTTGTGGATGTAATAATCACTCCAAAGAAAGTGATGAAAACATTAGAGTTTTTCACATAAACTGAAAATAAAAAGTTAAAATTTTCGGTCGAGGGAAGGTTTGAACTGAAGACCTCTCGTTCCGCAGCTCTTCACACTAACCACGGGACCACGGCGCTCTTGTAACAATACTGCCCTTAATATTGCCTATATTACACATGGACGACCCAGTGTATATTTTGCTTATTTTTTCATAGTTCCACACAACTTCTTCCTGTTTTCTCGATCGATCTGTGTTCAGTTTTTCAAGGTCTATCCACTGTGCCAACTTATAACTAAATCTGAGGGGGGTGCGATGGGGATGTTCCCTTGCGAGTGTGTCCCTCGCACTTCTCCATCACAATGCTGTCCTTGTGACATGGCCACTGCCGTCGGCAACCATGATCGTCATAAAGTGAGTGTGCAAGGTCAGCAACCATTGTACGATATTCCGTTGCCGCTATGTTGCCTTGCACGAGCTCCACTGGACGCATGGATGCCCATGTGAATGTTTCCCAGAGTATAATGGTGCCGCCGCCAGCTTGTCTCCGCCCCACAGAACAGGAATCGTGGTGTTGTTCTCCTGGCATCATGAAGATGGTATCGGGATGCATCAGACGATGCAATTCTCTATCGCTGGGCCACGTCCAATGTCGATGGTCGCCTGCCCATTTCAGTAGTAGTTTCCTATGTCGTGGTGTTAACATTGGCACGTGCATGGCTCGTTGGCTGCAGATACCAATCGTTTGGAGTATTCAGTGCACTGTGTGTTCGGACACACTTGTGCTCTTTCTAGTGTTAAAATCTAATGTTAAATCTTCCACAGTGCGACGACTGTCCTGTTTTACCAGTCTGCCCAGCCTACATCGTCCGACATCTGATATTATGGGTGGCCGCCCATCAGCGCCCATCAGCCCATCAGCGCCGCAGTTTCACCTTGGTTTCGCCACGTGTTAAAGACACACAGCACAGCACTCGTCGAACACCCAACAGGTCGTACAGTTTCCCAAATGCTCCTGCTGGGATTCCGGGCCATCACAATATGACTTGACTTGACTTAGTTCCTGTCGTTCCCTCTGGAACATAGGGCCGTCACGAAATTCCTCCACCTGGTTAGATTTCTAGCAAGTCTCTTCACTTCACGCCAGGTTTTTCCATCCTCCGCAGTTTCTCTCTCTATCGTCCTTTTCAATATCTGTTTGGCACGACCACGTTTTCTAATTCCTTGAGGGTTCCAACCCAATGCCACCCTTTCAACAGCTCCGTCTGGTTTCCTCAATGTATGCCCAATCCAGTTCCATTTTCTTTCTTTGATTTGTATATTGACTGGTTGCTGATTTGTCTCCCTCCAAAGATCTTCATTTGTCATTATATCTGGCCATCTCACATTTAAAATACGCCGGAGAGAGCGGTTGATAAAAACTTGGAGCTGTTGTTCGATGTGGTTAGTCACCTTCCAAGTTTCGCGTCACATTATGCCCTCGGTCAAACTCAGATACATCGTGCGCGTTCCCCACTCTACACGCGGACAGCATGCTCACTGATACTACATGCACCATGCGTATGTCTGACTAACAGTCATTCCTCGTCAGGTGACCCTGCTAGGTTGTTGGTCATATTCTACTGACTGATCCGTGTATACTCTCATTCTTTTGATTTCTGCCTCTTGACGATGAGATTTTGCTTGGTCTCTTCAGCATTAACTTAGAATTCATCTCCTACTACAGTGATTATACCACGTCTTTTCAACCAGTCTGCATAAAACTAGGCGGGATGATAGATTAGAGGCAGAAAGGGGTAGTGCAACTTTACTAAAACCAGTACGTAGCAAAAATGCCAGCCTCCAACCCAGAAATACAAACAGCGCACAAATACAATGGTAACACAGAACAGAAACAATACAGAATGTTTCGCATACGTAAACAAACACACGGATTAGCGAAAAGTGCTAAAGAATCAGGGCATCTACATAGCACATAACACTGTGCACGTTCTCCACACAAGATCCGTTCTAAACGTGAGTATTGCTCGGAATTGGGCGACAGGGTTCGGGAAGAAGTGAAGTAGTTGATTGCCCTAATAAAGTGAGAGGGAATCTTGATCTGACTACGTTGTTAAAAGTGTCGTATTACAAAAGGCTTGGAATGGATACCTAATGACAAACAGCATGGACGTTTCTCAACTTCTGACTTTATTCAGAAAACAGTATCAACTCGTGATACACCCGGTGGCCGGCCGGAGTGGCCAAGCGGTTCTAGGCGCTGGAACCGCGTGACCACTACGGTCGCAGGTTCGAATCCTGCCTCGGGCACGGATGTGTGTGACGTCCTTAGGTTAGTTAGGTTTAACTAGTTCTAAGTTCTAGGGGACTGATGACCTAAGAAGTTAAGTCTCATAGTGCTCAGAGCCATTTGAACCACTTGAACACCCGGTGGTTATAATTAAAGTCCAAGTACTCACAGAGGTGAGCTACTCACGGAGGTCAAGTGAGGGCTGTAATTATCGTATGGCAGCCAAACTTGGTAGATTTTCCAATATATAAATGTGGAACAGATTTACTCTGGGTACAAATAAGTTCGAATTTTTGCCGCCAGATGCAAATCTGACGCAGCGAATGCAAGAAAGATGTATATAAATGTTTTCATATGTAACGGATTAGGAACAGAAGTGGACATAAAAGGTCAGGCAAATGAGAAAGGCATATTGTTGATTTTATTATTAACCGCCACTTGCACTGTTTATTCAATATGGGCACCGGAGACGTCGACTAGATGTTGTACAACGCCAGATTTGCACCTAGTGGGCACAATAGGAGCTACTTTTTTTCAGCATAAATCTGTTCAGCATTAATGTACTAGCAAGCCAATGGTGTTGCCGCAGTGGTAACACCGGTTCCCGTCAGATCACCGAAGTTAAGCGCTGTCGGGCTGGGGTAGCTATTGGATGGGTGACCATCCGGTCTGCCGAGCGATCTTAGTAAGCGGGGTGCACTCAGCCTTGTGAGGAACACATGACCATACATATCTGCATCCAGTGGCGCCTGTGCCGTGAGGATGACACGGCGGCCGTTCGGTACCGTTAGGCATTCATGGCCTGTTCGGGTGGAGTTTAGTTTTATTAATGGAGCAACATATCTACCAAGTTTCGCTGCCATACGATAATTACAGCCTACAATGGATGTCAGTGAGAAGTTGCACTTTAATTATAAGCACTCGGTACTTGTTGTAAGGGATTTGTACCCACGAAGGGCCCAAGTCTTTACACAGAGACAGTGACTAACTAGTACACTGTCGGTACTAACAGAGCCTCCACTCATGACACGAAATGCACAAGTCCCTAGCTAAAAGACTAGGATTCCATCAGCTGCTCAGAAACTACTGCAGACAACTCTGCTTAGCCCTGCCTGGCTGCTCTGTTCGGCTGATCCTGCTGATACAACTACCAACTTCCTAATCTGGCTGCAGTAGAACTCTCAGAGCGTCCTGCCTCCTAGTTATTTTCAGTTCTGCCCTTCGCTCTCGCCAGTACCTGCTCACGATCCCATTGGTTCGAACTGTGCACTATTCTTCCGAGGCTGAGTGGAGGGAGGGAGGTGTCTGTCGTTAAATCATATTTTAGACCTACAATAAGCTGTTCATGACATACAGGAGCTCCTTCCGAAGACCCGTTCCTTTTATCCGTCTCTTACCCTCGCTCCTTCTCTGCGATGGTATCACTCTTGTTTTTACAGCTGACAGCCTTACTGCGATAGCCGACCGTTACTACCCTTTCTTCCCTGCTCAGCACTTTTCCCCGATGCTCTTAGGAGCCACTGACATTTTATTTAACCGTCCTCCAAATTCTGGCTGTTGTCACGCACAGGCGACCAGTATATCTTGTCTCGTAACTTTCCCTTTGCTATGTTTCAAACACACAAGACTTGGGCGTTTCCATAGAGTATGGGAGAAAAATTCCAGGAGCAGGACTTCACAAACCTGAATGCAAAGCTGTGATGCAGGCTACATAGAAATGACATGAAAAAAAATTTCTCCGAAGATCGATCTCCCATATATAAAACAGCTTCAAGTGTCTGATTGCTATACAAATGAGTTAGTGTGGTCGAAGAAGCAACAGCCTAATTATGTTGATTTTGTTAGTTTCAGATTATTCGCCCACCGACAAATGAAAACCTTAAATACGAAAACTGGTAAACCAAATAAGTGGTAACCTATTTATATGTACGTACGTGTGAGATAGTTTGGCAATTAGTTCCGAGTGTCAGACCATCTATTTTAGGCTTGACAGTGGCGAAAGATTAGTTGTAGAAGCAAAGTCATTAATTTGCAGTTTTATTATGTAATCTCGATCAGACGTTACGGTTGGAAGTCACTAAATACCCTCATTTGCAGTGGCTGAGTATAGTGTAGAAAATTTGCGCTCAATTTTTAGAAAAGCTAGTTTTTCTCGCAACTCATGGTTTATGATGTCATATCTCCTGAGCTATCCGTCGTTAAATGATATAATTTAGCAGACACATTAAGCGGTAAATGCTATCAGAATGGATTGCGAATACAAGCAGTAGTAAAGAAGTAATAAAACGTCGTGCTTGATGTTGAACTTTTCGTGCATGAACAGCGAAAATGTAGTAAGCGATAAACCTTCATCCTTTCATTATTTTGTTGGGGATCTCAGCGGGAAAATGTTTCAAACAGATTTTCAGTTATTAGGGTGTTAGTGGTATAAGTACAGATATTTTTACTGCTGACTGAGGACAGTGTACTGAACAACATTTCATCAGTATTTACTTCACTCGTAGCCTTATAATTATAGCTATTAGGAGTAGTATGTTTTTAGGTTGGTTAGTATCTCCAAGTACATGTGTCAAGAGCAAGCCACTAATGTTTATCTCCCCACCCCCCGGCCCAGCAAGTCAGATGTTAAAGTGTCGATAGTTAGACGCAAAACGGTAAGTCTATACTGACAAACGTGGTCTACATAATGGTGCAGTTACGACTGTGCAGAAAACATCAGAAAGTAAATTCTGTGACGTGATTGCGAGAAGACTGTTACATGCGGAGAAAAAACTATTAACACACTGAAGTGGGTACATATGAATGCTCACGATACCGCTAATACCCTGTTCGTTAAGTAAGTTCGAAGTTTGTAAGTGTTCTCATTCTCAAATAACTGATAAATATAATCTGGATATTATTTATTTGGCTCTACTATACTTAGCATACACAGACTCCTGGATTAAAAAGACATGCTTGCACCTCAGACACCTATTTTTTTAGTAAAATATGTCTAAATACTTTATAACCATTTGATCTCTATCCCCTTGCATACATACATTCAGACACACCTTGCGTAGATACTAGCAGGCAAATAGCAACTGAATTTGCATCTAGATAAGTAACGATTTTTTTCGGATGGTTTAAGACACATACTTAGAGCAATTAAGAGTTTAAACAGTGAAACTTCCTGGCAGATGAAAACTGTGTGGCGGACCGAGACTCGAACTCGGGACCTTTGCCTTTCGCGGGCAAGTGCTCTACCAGCTGAGCTACCCAAGCACGACTCACATCCCGTCCTCACAGCTTTACTTCTGCCAGTACCTCGTCTCCTACCTTCCAAACTTTACTGAAGCTCTCCTGCGAACCTAGCAGAACTAGCACTCCTGAAAGAAAGGATATTGCGAAGACATGGCTTAGCCACAGCCTGAGTGAAAATTTCATTCTAGAAACATCCTCCAGGCTGTGGCTAAGCCATGTCTCCGCAATATCCTTTCTTTCAGGAGTGCTGGTTCTGCTAGGTTCGCAGGAGAGCTTCTGTAAAGTTTGGAAGGTAGGAGACGAGGTACTGGCAGAAGTAAAGCTGTGAGGACGGGGCGTGAGTCGTGCTTGGGTAGCTCAGTTGGTAGAGCACTTGCCCGCTAAAGCCAAAGGTCCCAAGTTCGAGTCTCGGTCCGGCACACAGTTTTAATCTGCCAGGAAGTTTCATATGAGCGCACACTCCGCTGTAGAGTGAAAATATCATTCTAGAGTTTAAACAGTGCTAAGGCAAAGTCATTTCCTCATACTACATTCCGAGTTTTCATTAATCACAGTAACTAATTTGTCTTCAAAAAGCTGTTAAAATAATTGATTCATTGCTAGTCTGTTTTTACTAATATTTTATGTCAATTTAACACATTAAGAGTTTGAAATTCAGTTGTAGTGCAAATATAGCATCAGACATGGAAATGTAAATAAGGCAATCAACCATTTTGACAGTGAGATTGCCCCAATTTCAACTAAGGAGCATGGCTGCACGTTTCATGATTAGGAAATACACATCTACAATGCATAACACAATTATTATGCAATTTAACTAATATTTATTTATAATATTTTGCAGAAGAAACTGAGGAGCACAGTCACTGTGCTGTAGTGGTTAAGATACTAGACTGTTGCGTGGAGGGTCGTGAGTTGAAAACTCACCTGAACTTTAAAATTTTAATTTCTATATTCGGTTCGAGTACATTCTAGAAGCATCCACTAATGTCAAGAATCATTGTACGGGAATGTTCTGTAACTGCATATATGCCTTGTGTGTTCTAGCCGGAGGCAGTTCGCTCCGCGCTCTTGTATGTGCAAGTGCTGACTGAACCTTTATTAAGCGAAATTAGTTTTCGTCATTCATCTAGTTACAACTTCTTATACTTGACAATATATTTGCGAAGTATTATCGCTTAACATGCTTTTTATTCTTTTCTTCGTTTCTTATTACGCACTGAATAGAGCCTTCTTTTATCTGTCTTCACTAATGCATCCAGATAGTGCCTCATATAAACATCCTCAATGATGCAGAGACAGAGTTGGATTTTATATGCCTCAGTTGTTTGACTGCTTCAGAGAGCTAAGCTCCATAAATAATCTTGGCATGATTTACTTCTACTTTTTGGTTTCAGCAAAAATTCTTGATGCATCCGTCCTGTCAAGGTCATCTCTGTAAACCTGTCGAATATCCAACTGCTTACCTTTCTTTTTCCAAACTTCACTGATTTCCTTTAAGGAACTGGCAACTTCATCAAGCACAAAAGCAAATTTCAATCTTTTACACTTTATTAAACTTTCAGAACAAACTTGAGGATACACTTCCCTACAGTAGGCAATGCGAACAAGAGGTAACCGAGACGTGTAACCAATGGCACCCCATACCATCACGCAGGGTGATACGCCAGTATGGCGATGACGAATACACGCTTCCTATGTGCGTTCACCGCGGTGTCGACAAACACGGGTGCGACCATCATGACTGTGTAAACAGAACCTGGATTCATCCGAAAAAATGACGTTTTGCCATACGTGCACCCAGGTTCGTCGTTGAGTACTCCATCGCAGGCGCTCCTGTCTGTGATGCAGCGTCAAGGGTGACCGCAGCCATGGTCTCCGAGCTGATAGTCCATGCTGCTGCAAATGTCGTCGAACTGTTCGTGCAGATGGTTGTTGTCTTGCAAACGTCCCCATCTGTTGACTCAGGGATCGAGACGTGGCTGCACGATCAGTTACTGCCATGCGGATAAGATGCCTGTCATCTCGACTGCTAGTGATACGAGTCCGTTGGGATCCAGCACGGCGTTCCGTATTACCGTCCTGAACCCACCGATTCCATATTCTGCTAACAGTCATTGCATCTCGACCAACGCGAGCAGCAATGTCGCGATACGATAAACGGCAATCGCGATAGGCTACAATCCGACCTTTATGAAAGTCGGAAACGTGATGGTATGCATTTCTCCTCCTTACACGAGGCATCACAGCAACGTTTCACCAGACAACGCCGGTCAACTGCTGTTTGTGTATGAGAAATCGATTGGAAACTTTTCTCATGTCAGCACGTTACAAGTGTCGCCACCGGCGCCAATCTTGTGTGAATGCTCTGAAAAGCTAATCATTTGGATATCACAGCATCTTCTTCCTGTCGGTTAAATATCGTGTCTGTAGCACGTCATCTTCATAGTGCAGCAATTTTAATGGCCAGTAGTGTAATATCAGTGGAAGAGAAATGTTAGACATACCTATCGCGTAGCTGAACATAGCAAGTGTTGTGTGGCAACCTGGGAGGTTATCCAAGCTGCGCAGTTTGTGTCGGTCTCAATGCACCAAACCTCTAGCCGCGTGATGTAAATCAGTTCTGAAAACGAAGGTAATTAACGATGAGCCTATGAGCTGGGCTCACACAGAATTTGAATCATGAAATGTTTTTATTAAAAGTGTAATCTAACGCACCCATTGATCGTTATTACAGAGGAATAAAATAGCGAACAGACAGCGTGTGCTGTTGCATAGTCAGTGCCTACCGGTTTCCCGCGCGGAGCCGATTGCACCGCGGCAGCTATGCGTCTTTTGCATGTGAAGCACAGTTAAATAGCTGTTGCGTGACTAGACTAATGTATCTAGAGCAGTCTCTCCTAGGATAAGCGAGCGGTGCGCACTAAGTGCCTCTGTATCGGCGTGCCGCCAACAGCTTCCAGGATAAATGGTCACGATAATTGAGATTTAATGCGGAACGATTACGGTTTCTGCAAAACTTTTGTGCCGTTCGGCAACCTTAATACACTTAGGTTTCAGCTGAACACTAGCTGTATTTACAACACAGTCCGGACAGACAGGCAATCATGTTTTCATTGTTACGAAATCCCAAGAAGAAAAGTTGATGGTGCAGTTTTGAGAGCACACAATGATCTATAGTAAACATAATAGCCTCGCCAACATTGTGCCACCGGCGAACTGTATTTACTGTAATTAATAACTGCTGCTACCCAGTTACAAACTAATAAGCATAACATAATCAAATGACTGAGGCCAATTTCATTCTTTATAAAGGGTTTTTCAGATGAGGTGTTTTTCCCTGTAGCTTTCAAAACAATAAATGACAGCAATATCTATTTCTACAGGTAAACGTAAAAAACGTTACTGTTTGTGCGGAATTATCAAGATACTTACGGGAGAGCCGTGCCGTAAAGGACGACTTAAGTTCTTTTGGCTTTACTGTGTAGCTATGGTGGGCAGTCGAAATATTAATACTCTGTTTCCTTACCACAAAACATGTGCTATTAGCAACATAGTGTAATGATTTTTGTTTTTTATTTGTAGTATTTAATTGTATCGGAACTAAAAGAGCTGCAATTACAAGGCTTGCAGAAAGTGTCTAACACTATCGGCCATTAACCGGTTGTTAATGATACGCTGTACTGATACTTACTGAATAATAATACAACACGCAATCATGGGATTTCATTGCTACTGTTTAATCCCAGTTCATCAATGTTTAGCTCACTGTTTTGCAGACCTCGCAAAAATAAAATACAAAATATTCGCCTGATTCATACATCCAGCATGTGCGCAGCATATACGCTTGGTACACACCACCCAGTCTTCTTCAAATGACTACACACACATCATTCACTTTTCAGTCTCTTCTGCTGGCCCATTGTTTCCAGGGAATTCCAGTTTTCTTTGCCGCTTTGTAATAATTTGGCTTTCAGTGGTCACATATTACGTGTTTATTTTGGAACACCGGGGTTCAGTTTAGCTTCCTTCAACTGTCTTTCAGCATTCATTTTTTCTGCCTGTCTTCGTTAGCGATTTTTTTCTTTTATAATTGTTGATGAGGCTTGAGCTGCCTCCCTCGTAGTCTGCACATAAATTTGAGCACAGTCATTTTCAGGCACATTTCCTTCCATTCTCTTCCTACTTTTTTCTCATTTTCCGCCATTTCAATCTGAAAAGAAGGAAGAAGAAGAAAATATAATTTAAAAATTAAATTACTTCTGGGTGATACTGAAAGACAATAAGGTTGCCAGTCCTACACGACAAACACACAGTAGGATCTCGTCATATTGTGAGTTCCCTTATAGAAATTATCATGGAACGTTTGTTAGATGTCATCCTACACATAACATGGGTAATCAAAATACAGCAACGAAATTAATTACTTACCTTAAAAACGGGCACCACAGGCTTGAAAATATGTTCCCTGCGCTAAGAATTTCAGAAACACCAACAAGCAGTGAGAGCAGACTGAGCACTGAAGAGGGGCAAAAGATATCCATCTAGTGCACGTGGATATACAAGCTTGCTTCTGATTCCTATGTGTACACTTCTGTCATTTGGAGTCAGAAAGGGAAATCACAGCAGTGGGCAGTTCTGTATGGCCGCCAATACCGCTCCAAACTTCCCTAATTTACTTACCTGCAAAGAGTTACAGCGACAAGTTACAATTTTTAAGCAGAACATTACATTTTTCTACCATATTGCCGATCTGTTTAAAAAATGTGCGCAAGTCAATGTAAATGTAATTTTTGTAAATTGTAATTAGTGATCCAGAAACGTGCAATGTTTAGGGAGGATGCAATATGCTGTGCAAGATAAGCGGCGTTCAGATGGCTTTTCTGGTGCCAGAATGTTTACTGAAATGAACTGTTCAAAGGAGTGCCCATATTCCTGAGTACACAACTCACTGCGCCTCCTAATTGACCTGCTGATGTCATGGAGGGCAAGCGTGTCTATGTTGTTTTAAACCTCCTTCGGTTAGGTTGTAAAATGTATACTTATACTGCCGTGTGTAAGAGAGTTCGCTATGCATGAACAAACGAGATTCGGTCTGTTGTTGTTGTGGTCTTCAGTCTTGAGACTGGTTTGTGCAGCTCTCCATGCTACTCTATCCTGTGCAAGCTTTTTCATCTCCCAGTACCTACTGCAACCTACATCCTTCTGAATCTGTTTAGTGTATTCATCTCTTGGTCTCCCTCTACGATTTTTACCCTCCACGCTGCCCTCCAATACTAAATTGGTGATCCCTTGATGCCTCAGAACATGTCCTACCAACCGATCCCTTCTTCTGGTCAAGTTGTGCCACAAACTTCTCTTCTCCCCAATCCTATTCAATACTTCCTCATTAGTTATGTGATCTACCCATCTAATCTTCAGCATTCTTCTGTAGCACCACATTTCGAAAGCTTCTATTCTCTTCTTGTCCAAACTATTTATCGTCCATGTTTCACTTCCATACATGGCTACACTCCATACGAATACTTTCAGAAATGACTTCCTGAGACTTAAATCAATACTGGATGTTAACAAATTTCTCTTCTTCAGATTCTCTTCTTCAGATTCGGTCTACCACGATATTAGCTTGGTATACACATCCGTGAAATAGCCGTAACATCTGCCGTCAGATATCCTGGTTGCAAAACTCCATCAGCCATTTCGTTCTTACGTGCTGAAGAGCGACTTCGAAAAATAAGTAGTCTGAGCAGACAGAAATAGGCGAAAACCATCAAGGGATGAGAATACGAAAATGTTTGTTTGAGCTGAAATATAACACGATCATTATGACAGTATACGACAAGTTGCCTCAGTCACTAGTGTGAGACTTACATCTATGTGGCGAATAGTACACGGTCACGAATTTCAATCGTACCACCTGCCACTGATATAAGGACTTCATGGGGACTATTTGAGCCAAAAGGCCGTGAAGAATTTCACTCTCGACGTCTCACAAAATGTCATATTCTCAGACGAATCTCTGTACGTATATTATGTGTGGTGAACCGTCACAAAGTAATTACTGGATCACAGAACACGCTAGGTGATGATTACATCATGTAGATCGTCAAAGGAGCTGGCTCATTAATTTGTGATGTGGAATCAATGGAGCTGAAATAATCAGTCCACAGCATATTGCAGGTACTCTAACAAGTGAAATGTATGGCGCACTATATCACTTTTACTGTAACATGTGAAACGCATGCAGGTTCTTTCGTCAACAGTTTAGTTGTTCTCCTTGAATATGTCAGTTGAAACACCAGAGGCCATGTGTGAATGCAGCAGCATCATGGTCACGCAGCCCATTCTACGCATGTTGTAGTACAACAATTGAAGATAGGTTTCCTCTCAGATGGTCAGGACGCCGTGGACCGCAGAAAAGGAACGCACAGTCGACTGGTTTGATACAAGTAGATTTCTTTTTGTGTGGATATCTAAAGAATCACGCTTTATGTAACAGAACTCATATCTCCAGAAGTCTTCAAAGAGAGCATCGAGAAAGCTTGTCGCTCCGAGACATCAGCAGCTTTCCATCTCCTCCTCAAGTCTTTTAGAAGGCACACTCAGCTGCGCATTCAGAAAAATGGGAACTTGTTGAACGCCTAATGTAAGTGGAACATTCCGCCTCCAGAACATCATTTGGACTCTGCTTATCTTGTACTGCATATTGCATTGATGTCTAAGTCTTAGGGCTTTTCTAGCTTCATAAGAAAAATGGACAGATATTTAAACTGATTTGTGCAGAGCTGACTTAAATACATCAACAACATGATAGAAAAAACGAGCATCCTACTTAAAAATTATAATTCGTTGCATTAACACTTTGAAAATTAGAAAAATAAATTTTGTTCACAGCACCACAGAAAGGCTATGGTTTCCTACGTTTAACTACCTAATAGTCCATTGTCTTACTCTATTACAGTAGCAGAAAAAAATAAATTGTATGTAAAGCGCTGCATACGTTAGCGAAAGAGTATTGTTTAGGTTTTTCAGATTAGATAAATAAATTTAGTAAGTATCTGCAAAAACTCATTTATATCAGAGTTAGCTGACAAACCTTACATTGCCTGTTAAAAAGTTGTGTTTTGCAGTGTAATATCACAAAAATTTCATTTCCATGATTTCGTGAAAACAACTCTGAAATCAAGTAGTAGTGTAACTATGAGATGATCCAGACCGTTTCCGTACGCTAGGTGCAGTCGCTCCACATGTCTACAACGCGAATTTGTTAACGTCTCTATGGTAGCAGTAGGGCGAGAAGAGAACGAGATAACCTTCACTCTGACCTAGAGGTTATTCTGGGAAATCTCATGCAATTGCATGTATCATATTTCGCTGACATTAGCATCAGCACTTCCTTACCTCCAAGGTCAGCCCAGGAATCGTGATATCCTGCCATGTGCCAAGATGAAGGAGGGGTGGGGAGGAGAGAGCAAATTTCGCATGAAGCACCCACCCTCTCCCGCCACAAGCGCCAGCCTCCCACGCCCCCCCCCCCCCCCCCCTCCCCTTTCATTTTTGGGAGCGAGACTCAACTGCGTGTAATATTTCGCCGACACCAGCATCCTATCTGAACTTCTGCAACTTTAATTTTGCATTAAGCATCCACCATCACATGCCCTTACGCCCCCATGAACCTCATGCTTCTGCTCCACAGATATGTCACGTTACTGATTTCCAGAAAGTTCGTATAAGGAATAGCACACCGGTCCTCACACAGATAATTTGGTTTGAAGATACAGCGCAAATCATTTGCCATAGTAGATAGCATATGTGTCTATAAACGATTACGAAACAACATTTGTTTATAAAACATAAATAATGAAATAGGAAATTTTATTAATTAGAAATGAGATTTTTACCATAGACGTTATCCAACAAGCTCTGAAAACATAAGTAAAAGCAAATCCACTTTCACGTCGTACCTGCTCCTGTCACCACGAGATGGCTGCACTGAAAAATCGATACTTCTCTATAAATAACTAAAAACTAACATTTACTATAAACTATAAATAATGAATTAAGAATTCAGGTTTGTTGAACATGAGTTTTACCTCATGTACTATCCCACAAACCCAGGAAACGTGAAATAATAGCAACTCCCAATTTCTTCAAACACCAGCAGACGCGAAGATAGTTCGATCTTTGTACCTCGCCAATAGATGGCTCCAATAGCAATTAAAAACCAAACAGACCGTTAATTCTTTATTTTATGAGTCTAAGACGTTGCAAATATTGTGAAATGTCTGCAGAATACATCAGCAGCGGGAAAATTGCGAAGTTTACATAGCTGGTTGACGGATGTTCGGTTTGTAGATCGTGATTCTGTACCGCCACGCATAGACTGCCGCACGGTCTAGGAAATAAAACTACAACAGAGTCGCAAATTGATTATTTTCGACATCTAAGATGCTGCAAAATTACTAAAAAGTCTGCAAAATACGTCCGTAGCGCAAAAAAGTGCGACGTTTCATTTTGCTAGTGGAGGTAAATGCACCAAGACACTGTCTGACGTCACAATATTGCGAGAAACGTCTGTAATGTAAATGAGAGCAGATGTTAATTTCTACATATATGCTTATTCATCAATTTAGTGCCAAAAATTCTGAAGTATGTACCCCAATGGTAGATTACAATATTTGACACTCATAGGAATTAGGCGTGAAAATTTGATGTCACTAAACTAGCGTGACCAGGCCAGTAACAGCAGAAAAGTAAGTGTTAGTTAAGCAGGAAAATGTTGTTGTTGTTGTTGAGGCCTTCAGTCCTGAGACTGGTTTGATGCAGCTCTCCATGCTACTCTATCCTGTGCAAGCTTCTTCATCTCCCAGTACTTACTGCAACCCACATCCTTCTGAATCTGCTTTGTGTATTCATCTCTTGGTCTCCCTCTACGATTTTTATCCTCCACGCTGCCCTCCAATGCTAAATTTGTGATCCCTTGATGCCTCAGAACATGTCCTACCAACCGGTCCCTTCTTCTTGTCAAGTTGTGCCACAAACTGCTCTTCTCCCGAATTCTATTCAATACCTCCTTATTAGTTATGTGATCAGGCAAATAGACAGACTGAATGTAATTAATGAGGTACAAAAATAAAATAAAAACTTGTAAACAACTATAACAGCACAGCAGACACACGTAGCAGAATTGCATTATTGGTGAAAGAAGGAAAGAATAAAGTGTCCATTATTACCAAAAATGTTATTTAGACAATACGAGGAACATGTACATCTTGTAAACACACTATCAAAGATGGCAACAGAAATTTCCAAAGACAATGTCAAAGTGCCTATCTTAGAGAAAAGGGCTTAACATAGTAACCTGTGAGACATCTCACACCTAGCAAGCACAAATTAAACATTGGTGTATGAAAATCGTCTGTATAACTCATCAAAATACATGTTTATCGTAATACAAACTGAATCCCTACGAAAATTCGATTTCGTATGCCTTGAGATACGAAGAGCCATCTTAATACGCCTAGCCAAAGACTTTGTATGACTATCCTCCATACCTAGAAATGCTAATTAAGCGCCACAACTGGTACTAAAGCGATTCTATTCTCTGTAACGAATAGATATGTACATGTGCAAGTCGTCATGTTTGTAACGTACCACAACCGGAAATGACGTTGGAGATTCTACTAGCGCATGATGCTGACCGAGCTGAAATGCACGCTTTATATCAAGCCGTCAACCACATCGCCAATGATAGGATTTACAATAAGCAAAGTGGCTCTAAATATTACGGGATATGGTATCTCAGCATTACGGTGTGACGGCATGACATTGCCAGTTTGCAGAGACGATCACACTGACGTCGTATTACACGGAAAATAATGTGATTACAGCAGTAATGACGGTGCGGAATTGCCAATAATTTCTGAAGTCATGTTATTACATTCCATAACAGACTAACTGAAAACTCATCGAGTACACACCTAAACAGCCTGGCACAGGGATAAAAATAAAACACATGTTCTCCAGCCAGGTGATATCATGATTAGCCATATGTCTGGTCACTTTCCAGGCCCCATAAGATGGTTACCAATAAAGTTTCCCGCTCCTGGAGTTGTGATGTGACTTATATATTATATAATTTTTTTATACAGAGGTCACCCACATTACACAGTCTTATCGCATAGCAAAACCCTAGATGTCATTGTATTACCGATCCTGGCTGGTTCTGTTCATGAAGATTTATAGTGCAGCTTTTTAAGGTAAAATACGTGTGCTGTGCGTCATAGCATATGCTACAAAATATGACTGCAAGTAATAACGTAATGGGATAATTTAATGATAAGTAAGGCTATTTGTGTGACGGAGTACTAAATAGCAATGGACAGACTGTACCGCCAACGGTATTGTGGAGAACAACATTTCCCCTTTTTTAATATAGCACTTGCGTTGAAGCAAATTATTGTAGCAGTATGCAGATAGAATAGTGGTTAGTGATCTACCGGTATTCCAGTAGACAAACAGCAAGAGGGTCTTCTGCCCCAATGCCGGCAGAACTGACAGTGACAGCATACAAGTTTAGGAGACACATTACTGGATTGGGTGCTCTAATACAGTGAGTGAAACCTGAAACCCGTTATAATTGCGTGATAGTAAACACTCATCTGTCGTCCAGTTCTCATGCGCTGTAAACGATTTGACTGCAGCGGGAAGATGGACTTGCAGTGGGGTTAGTGATCAACAAGAATGTGTGTGTGTGACTCAGCCACTTCATATAGCACTTATATATACATACACACACACACACACACACACACACACACATATATATATATATATATATATATATATATATATATATATATATATATATAATTTGTGTGCTGTGTTATTTAACATGTTGCAAAGGCAAAAAATACACTACTTGCTGATACTGTCATAATTAAATTGAATGAATACCTTAACTGTAGATGCTATAGGCACTCAACATGCAACACGTGAGGAAATGGAGACTGCACACTTAACACAGGTAATAATGTATCCAAATGGATTGAACTTTGTGCCCACCTCGTCCTGGAAGCAAATTTTAGCCAGATGAGTAGCCTCATTGTCATGTTGTCCTGATGGCACTGTTTGTTCAGAATATCTGCCTAAAGTTGAATATTTAGCATAACAATATTTGCTGTAATTGTAACATTATTCTTTCGACGGATGGTATCCACTAAGTCACTACTCTTTACACGAATCAGAAACACACATTTGGAGATCCACAGAGCGCGAACTGTCCATGGATCAACTTCTCACATTAATGCTTCAAACCATCACCAGAATCAAAACAAGCTGTTTCACCATCATTATCATCATGGCTCACCTGGTCGCTGCGTGCTAGCAGGGGGCCACTCGTCAAATGTTGCTAATCTAGCCTCCTTTGTGCTGTATTTAGGCCACACTGGTCATAAGAGCAATTTAAGCTGAAATGTGTTGAGGCGTTGGTTCTGGAAAGGAATTTGGACCATGTTTCCATTCTGCACAGTTCTACCTCCTACATCTATATAAAGACCCAGCATGGTTAAAGTGCCATTATCGATCAGCAACTACCGTGAATCGAAATCATAGTGCGCACTGTTTCACCACGTACAGCTGCAGTGGAATTGGAGAGCTGACGATTTGGCCCCATGCCTATTGGGATCTGCTGGTGCAACTGGAGAACATCCGGGTCTCCCACTCAGCAGCAACAGCTGTGCCGCACCTGCTGGAGACATGAACGTCAGGAAGCGAGTTCTCTTTCTGGACAACGCGTGCATATCAGTTTATTGGACCACTGGAATTTTGCTATATACAGAGGGGGTCAAAGGGACCCTGGATGCAAGTAGTAGTTAACCACTTGCGCTTTCATCATCGTATTGATGAAATCTCCACAATAATTTCTCATATTCTGTAAGAGGAGCACGTATGACGTATGTCAAAAACTTACTTGATGTCTATGAGCGAGCGGGTGGAAAATGGGAAGCGAATAAATAAATAAAAGCTCTAGTTACAAAAAAAATTATTTATCGATGGACGTGTAATTTATACTACCAATATCACTAACAAGACTATGTTCTCCAGTAATATCAACAAACCAAAGTGTTGATCGGTTGGGCTTTCCACTACCAGAGAAGCCTCGTTTTACAATCTAAAGATCAAAGATGGTTGTACTCCTGATCACATGATCGTCGGCTAATTCCTTCTAAACTTGCTGTCTAACTGTAAACTCCTATCTCAGTTACACTATCGCCTGTACGTGTGTGTCAGTTTTTCGCAGAGCTGTCTGGTGTTAGGCATTGGGTGTCACGCAAACCTGTTTTGGGTGTCAGGTGTCAGACGTCAGGCAGTAGGTGTCAGGCAAAAAAAAAAAAAAAAAGGCTCTGAGCACTATGGGACTTAACATCTGAGGTCATCAGTCCCCTAGAACTTAGAACTACTTAAACTTAACTAACCTAAGGACATCACGCACATCCATGCCCGAGGCAGGATTCGAACCTGCGACCGTAGCGGTCGCGCGGTTCCAGACTGAAGCGCCTAAAACCGCTCGGTCATTCCGGCCGACCGTCAGGCAATCAGCACTCCCGTTCAAATCTATGTTCTGTTAATGGAAGATAGTAAAACAACGCCTCATCCTAATTTGCAGGTAAAACAATTTGAAACGAAAGGTGCAGAAACATGTCTAGCAGGGGAGAAGTAAGGCATCCATGTCACTTCAGGGAGGCACTACCGTCTCGGACAATTCAAGTTAATGATCACGTTATCAGTAGTTTGTAATGCTTCACATATAGATGCAGGCATCTATGTGTAATTTATTTTTTATTCCACAATACCCAAGCAGTTTGTGGTTTTCTTGGCATGCAAGTAGGTGGGGCTGATTTAGATAATGTGTGTAATTTTTCAATATTTATCCGTTTCTTCGATATTCCACATATACATATACAAGTTCAAATATGCTCTTATTGCTTACGCAACCGAGCGTGGTCACAATTCACATGCAGCAATATTTAATTTGTGCTTGGTAAGTGTGAGACATCTCGCAATCCTTTTAAGCACTAATTTGACGATATGTGTATACATGGAAACTGAATCACACTTCCTCTTACACAACAGATTTTTTTCCGTGTTGTGACGTCAACCATTGTTCTCTACGTATAAAGCTCAACTATCGAATAACACATTGCACTTTTTGCACTGCCTCAGAAATATATTGTTTGAGGGCACGTTGTGAGTAATTGTATTCAGTGTGTCTCTTTGCCTTCTCAGGTAGTATTAATTTTTCTGCAATTACGGGCGTGGTCAGGCCAGTTTTATGACATCGAGTTTTTAGGCCTAATTGCTATGAATTACCATTAGCGTACATACTTCAGAATTTTTGGCTCTAATTTTATGAGTGTGTGTGTATGTGGAAATTAACATTTACATTAAATTTACATTAAAAACCTTTTGTTCATATTGTGACATCAGATAGCGTTTTTCGTGGATTTACCTCTAACAACAATGTGAATGTCGCACTTTTTCGTATTTTGCGAACACTTTAGAAATTTTTCATCTTAGATGAGCAAAATAATTAATTGACGACTCTGCTGCGTTTTTTTTTTCTAAATTGTAGAGCATTCTATTCAGGGCAGTACTAAATCTTGGTCTACAAATCGTGATTCCCCTCAATGCGCTACGTAAACTTCCCATTTCTGTGCTCTTGACGTATTCTGCAGACATTTTAGAATATTTGCAACATCTTGGATGCATAAAAGAATTAATTTATGATCTACTCCGTTTTTAACTGGCATTGGAGCCTTTCTTTGTTGTGGTACAAACATCGGACTATGGTCGCTGGTGACAGGAGGGTCTGATATTTGCTGTTATTTCACGCTTTCTGAGGTTTTGGTATTGTATTTAGGATAAAATTTATGTTCAACAAATGCGAATTGCTAGTCCGTTATTTACATTTTCAGAGCAAATGTTCGTTTCTCGTTACTTTTAGAGGAATATTCTATCTACACTTCCCAATATGCCATCGCGAATGATGATCAAAGTTATCAATGTGGGCACTGGTGTGCCAGTCCTCAAACGAATTTTTTGGAAGTCAGTAAGGAAAGCATAGCTGCAGAGTGGAAGTGTGAGGTGTGTGGAGGCGTGGAGGAGCAGGGTGGAGGTTGCTTCATGCAAAATTTGCGGAAGTGTGGAGGGGTGAGTCGGAGTGCTGATGTCAGCGAAAAATAATACTTAGTCGAGGCTCTCTCCCACAAATGCAGGGGAGCACTTGGTGTGGGAGGGGGGGGGGGGGGTTGCTTCATGTCAAATTTGTAGAAGCGCTGAGCTCTCCCCTCCTTCACCTTGGCACATAGCTGGATATCGTGATTCCTCTAATGACCTTGGAGGTAAGGAAGTGCTGATGCTGCCGAGGTCAGCGAAATACGACATGCGCAGTTGCACGATACTTCCCAGAGTTACCTCTGTGTCAGGGTCAAAGTGATGTCGTTCTCTTCTTGTTCTACTACTTGTGGCTACACCTCTTCATAGCTCTGTAGGCAGCTATTGTTTTTGCTTACAGTCGTTTGCGCTTCGTAGTCAAAAGATGTTAAATGCACTGCCAGATGTCAGGGATATGTGTACGTCAAGTCGACTGTAGGAGTGTCTCTGTAGTAGTGAATGGATGTAAGTAAACCTTCGTGCATGTTGTGGCATTGGTTCACACATCTTAGTGTTTATGATGTGATATCTCTGGAACTATGTACTGTACAGTGGTATATTTGTGTAGGTACATTCAGCGGTATATTTGGATACCGTCTGGGAAATATGTTACGAATGGATTCAGTAATAAATTTAAACGTCATACTTGATGCGGCACTTTCTCACGCATCTCGGGTGTTTTTGACGTCATGTTTCCTGAACTATTATAGGTTGGTGGTTCCTACCCCGATAGAGATTGTTGCCTCACAGAAAGGGATATGTGTACCAAGTTTGGTTGAAATTGTTAAGTGGTTTAGGAGCACATGTGGTACATACACATATAGATCCATCCGTTTTTATAATATGTAGGGATTTAGTCTAGCACTGCAGATGTGAGTGAATGGTTGAGTGTGCAACGTTTTGTAAATGGCTGTATATTCCAGTGCTTCGTTGTTGGAGCCAACATTTTGTGTGTAACACAATAAAATTATTTCATGGATTTTCTTGTTTTGTAAAACTCTTTCCGAATCTACCGATCCGTACACAGGGTTCTCATATCAAAACCAGCCAGCAAAATGTGTAAGTATAACATGTTAAAGAACAAGAGAAGCACTCTTTATAAGGATGCTGGTAATGGTCACAAAGAACGTCGATACATGATTTTTTGGCGTAATACCGCAAATATATCAAAGCCCAGTTTCATTTTGGTAGCGCTGTGTTCATAGAAGACCCGCCAGGGTAGCCGAGAGCGCTAACGCACTTCTTCCTAGACTCGGGTAGGCGCGTCGGCCCTGGGTCGAATCTGCCTAGCGGATTAACGACGAGCGCCGGCGTGCCGGCTAATCTGGATGTGGTTTTTAGGTGGTTTACCACATCCCGATAGGTGAATACCGACCTGGTCCCCATGTTCCGCATCAGTTACACGGCTCGCAGGCGTCTGTACACATTTGCACTCTTCCATGGTTTACACTTGACGCAGGCAGTTGGTGTACACTAATTCTTTCCCGGGGGGGGGGGGGGGGGGGGAGAGGGGGTACGGATTGGCGACAAGAAGGAAAACTGGCCACCCCTTAACATTAACATGCCACATCCGATTAACCGGCAGATCCTGCAAGCCCCGATGCATGGAAAGAGAGAGTGCTGTGTTCATAGAAGTGCGTATTCCACAGACAAGTTCACAGTACAGTTTCACAAGAAATAGCCTGCTTCGACATTACAAAATCCATATTCAGTTCGTCAAAAGTGTTGCAACATAGTTGACGTATTGAACATGAAAGAGAGAGACAGACAGAGAGAGAGAAAACGCGCCACAAAGGAATTGTCCGAATCGGACGAAAATCGGTGGATGTCCATGTACAGAAACACAAATAACAATTTCAGAAAAATTGGATGTTTTATTTAAGAGCAAGAGCTTCTCAAATTGAGCACGTCAATAATGTGTCAGTCCTACCCTAGCCCTCAATGAAGTAATCATTCGCGTCAGCATTGTCTGATAGAGGTGTTGGATGTCTCCTGAGGGATATCGTGCCAAATTCGGTCCAATTGGTGCGTTAGATAGTCCATACCCCAGATGGTTCGAGAGTCCTGCCCATAACGTTCTCAGTTAGGGAGAAATCCGGCGACCTTGGTGGCCAAGGTTGGGTTTGGGAAGCACGAAGACAAGCAGTAGAAAATCTCGTCGTCTGTAGGCAGGCATTATCTACTGATATGTCAACCGCGAGTGGCTTGCCGTTAAGGGCACCAAAACGGGACGTACAAAATCGTCGACGTACCGCTGTGCTGTAAATGTGCTGCAGATGACAATCAAAAGGGTCTTGCTATGCAAATAAATGGCACCCTAAACCACCACTCCTGGTTGTCGGGCTGTATGACTGACGACAGTCATGTTGGTCTCCCACAGCTGTCCTTTGTCTCGAGACATGTGCCGTAGTTTCTGGTTTTAGAGAGTAATAGAAAATTACGTCCGCCCCGATAGCTTAGCCGACACGGCAGCTCAGCGTGTTCGGTCAGAGAGCTGGTTGGCCTCTGTAATAAAAAAAACTGAGTGGAAGGATCAATAAATGAACTTGAACGGATGTGATGTGACGTCCGCAACGATCAAAGACAACGATCAACAACGAACAAAATGGGGGAAAAAAAAAAATAGCTGAGTGGTCAACGTGACGGATTGTCGTCCTACGGACCCGAGTTCGATTCCCGGCTGGGTCGGAGATTTTCTCCGCTCAGGGACTGGGTGTTGTGTTGTCTTCATCATCATTTCATCCCCATCCGGCGAGCAGGTCGCCCAATGTGGCGTCGAATGTAGTAAGATCTGCACCAAGGAGGCCGGACCTGCCCCCTACGGGGCCTCCCGGCCAATGACGCCAAACGCACATTTCTTTCCATTGAAAATCATGAGTCGTTGCTTTAATTCTTTGAAAATAAGCAAAATTAACTGTTATCATCACTGCGTAGATGGAGTAAGGTTTCCTCTGTTTAGCTACCTGGGCAAGTATTCCATTATTTTACTGTATTACAAGTCAAAAAGAAAAACATGTTTTCTGTAACTTCCCATACATATTAAAGAAAGAGCTTTATTTCGTTTTTTCTCATTCGGTAATCACATGAAGTTAGTAGCTATTTACAAAGATTTATCTCATTCATATCATAGTTTCGTGTAGCAGTGTAGATTTGGGTGAGACGTTGTGTCTGTATCGTTATGTAGAACACTATACTCCTAGAAAATTCGTTGTCGCAAACGACATTTCCGTGCTTAACACAATAAAGCTATTTCACAGACTTTATTCCCGTGTAAAATAGTCTCCTAATCTACCAAACAATGGAAAATCCGGGATGGAAGTAACAATATTATGAAAAGGGGAGTTGCTACTCACCATATAGTGGAGATGCTGAGTCGCCGACGGGCACAGCAAGAAGACTGTCATAAATATAGCTTTCGGCCAGTAAGAACTTCGTCAGAAGTAGACAACAGGCACACACACAGACACATACTAAATGTAACTAACACACACATGACTGCACTCTCAGGCAAACGAGGCCAGTGTGCCCGAATTGAGACTCAGCATCTCCGGTATGTGGTGAGTAACAACTCTCCTAATCTACCGTTTCACAAAAGATGCCCAAAACAAAAGTACCTAGGAAAATATTTAGTAGAGTGGCGTCTACCCTTGTTAGCGAACGGACCTCGAGTCATTATTTTTTAGCCTATCACGAAATGGCGAAAATATATAAAGCCGAGCTTTTCTTCTTTTTTCCTTTTTTACTTCTGTGCTAATCGAAGTGCGTATTTCACAGTTACGATTACTGTACAGTTTCCCAAGAAATAGTCGGTTTCGACACTTCAAAATTCATTTTCAGATCATCGAAAAAAGTAGCATCATAGGTAACTCATTGAACACTGAAGAAAATAGGAGAAATGGAAGGAATATGTGCACCATAAGGGAGAAGAAAGACTACAGGTAAAGGTTCCATCTTGATTATAAATACAATAGAGGAAGAAATTGAGGAAGACCATAGTAGAGATAGAGCGAAGAAGAATAAGAAGAAGAAGAAAAAAAAGAGGCGAGGAGGCGGAGGAGAAGGAGATGGAGAAGACTTACATTCTCCTCTGCAGCGTACGCTATACTTATGGTTTTGTACTTGTCGAATATTCGTTACTTTCTTCGCTCAATGTGTGTTGTGCAGTGTGCAAGCTGCCAGTATAGCGAGAATTATACCTCACATCCTATTGCACCATTCCTTTCCTTCTTCTGATTTTTTATTGTTGCATAACTAGAAACGTGTGGAACATTCCATAACGTAGATGCAACGTGGCCGCGGACTTTGACCGTCGTAATGACGGGTGTACAGTGACACAGGTGTTGCGCATCGGAGCGAGGTCACGCGCTGGGGACACGCACCTGTGTGTATCCTGCGCAAGATGCCGCGACTCCACCCACCGTTATTCATCACCATCACCGACCAATAGTCACCGAGAGATAATACATTATCTCACTCTGGAAAACTTGCACACCTGCGTCGATATACGAACTGATGCCCTGTAACTCTAAATAGTGCTCTCGAAGTGAGATAAAAGCCTGCCATCTCCTCCCTGAGATTTTTACCACCTGTTTGCACCCAAAGCGTTGTTGCGTACTGCGCGTCGCATTGAGTAGAATACGCGCTAGCCATTGCAACATCCGGCCGCATTTATTGTTCTTACTAAATCACGTAACTCTTCCGGAAAGAAAAGAACATGCCTTAGGTGATACCCAACGATTTTATGCTCAATGGGGGTCAGTCGTGGTTGACCACTGGTCAGGACGCTAGGCTCACATTCCATGATTGTGGTCGCCCTATGATTAACACTGTGGTTGTTCATGGTTTACCTAAGTCACTTGAACGAGCCCCCAGACGGTTCCTTAGAAAAACGTACAGTTTATTTCGTGCAGCATCGTTGTCCAGTGCGTATTTGTGCTTCATCTCTAATACTTCTTCCTTTATCCTAGACTTGACAAACACACACAAAATGGAAATAAAAGAAGGTGAGATGACAGATTTATGGTCGATGTCAATTCAGTTCTAAAAGAAGGGAATTGAAATGAGTAAGAAAAGAGACTCTGAATGTAAGATTCCGAATATCTGGATCAGTGTTGCTCAGTGTATATATAATCGTCCCGATGGCGAAAACAATATCCCAGACTTAAACTAATATTAATTAGCGTTACAGAAAGTTTACTTCACAAAGAACGATCTTATGTCGGGAAGATGGGGTTGAATTCAGAGGGACCACACACTAATCCTGTTGAAGACTCTTGCAGAACAAAACAAATAACATGCCACATTCTCAACATTTAACTTAAGAATGAAGTCTTAGTCTAATTCTGATCATACGACGAACCATCGGAACATTCGTTACACTTGGGTAAATTCCCTGTCATCGAAACAACTTAATGCATCGTCTGCAAACTTCTGGGCTGAAAGTTGGACAAAACAACCGAAACGAGATCCTATGCACTGCGAAGAACATTCAACCAATATATTAGGTCTACAACTTTGTTTCCGCCGTTTTGCAACAGATAACAGTAGCGATAAGTGATGGGGCAGGTGACAGGACGTAAGTGTAATACAATAAGCTTAGGAATTTGTAAACATCAAGCCATCAAAATATTGCTCGATTTGTGATTGCATCATGAAGTTAGCCTAGAGTTAATATGTCAATATGTTAGCTTACGAGCCAAGGTCTCGTCATTTACGGAAGTTTCAGTTTTCTACCTTAACATGAATAAATTTGCAGCTGAGCCTCATAAAATGCTGGATAAAACCGATGGTAATATTGTGAGGCGCATGTTAGGGAACGAACGTACAAAGAATGGTTCCAACTCTTCAAGAATCGTGATTCTGACATTGAAGACCGGTATGGCGGTGAAGGAGAGGTTTTCGAAGCTATAAAAACCGACGGAACCAATCACAGGAGATAGTTTATCGATAGCAATTGATGCGCTTGAGCCGAACACTGAAAGACAAACGGCCACAATACAGTGACATAAATAGACGATTTTGCAGCGTGATAATGCTTGACACCATATCGCAAAACCCATCAAAACATACCTGGAAACGTTGAAGTGGGAAGTTCTACTCGACCTGCCGCATTCTCCAGTCATTGCTCCCTCTGACTACAATATTTTCGATCAACGGCACACGGCCTGTCTGACCAGCATACGAACAAGTGCAAGGTCAATTTACGGATCCAGTTCTTCCACCGGGGACTTCGTATGCTGTCCTAAAGGTAGGAGAAAGTAGTGCCCAGCGATGGCCAATAGCTTGAATTGTAAATTTCTCGTAAATTTTTCACAATAAAGCCTCAAACATCGAGAAAAAAAGTCGGAAGTGAAGTTGTGGACCTAATAAGCTGATTCTCAGTATATATGTATGAAGGTTACGTGCAAGAGACCTACGTCTGACTGACGCTAAACTTCATAAAGAAAACTAAATAATACACAGTATCCGCACGTAAAAATTTTAGCAATAGGCCTATCTCGGCATTACCGCCATCTTCAGGCTATTTGTAACCAAATAAAAGGTAATAGCCTAGTGATAATAGACTAAAATAACTATACTAACTAAATACAGAACATTTTTATAGCAAACCACGTCAATAACTGAATAGGGTTAACTCAAACAAATACGTAGCAGAAGCTAAAAAAGTAATAATAAGCTGTGACACTCTGTTGACTGATAGAGAGAGAGAGAGAGAGAGAGACAAAGAGAGAGAGAGAGACAGAGACTGAGAGAGAGAGAGAGAGCAGGATAGAGGGCGAAGCGACATTTATGGCTCACGACATGTTGCATCAGTGTTTTCAGTAGTTACAGGATGTCAGTCTGGATGACTCACTGAACTTATATCGTAATACTAGCTAACGTGTCGGTACTGCGATTCAGCTGAAGTCAATGGGGAACTTCACTCATTATACACTAACGAGTCACACTTCTGTGACCATCTGTCATAATACTGAATAACCAACGTTCGCGCCGCGGACCGCCGAGAGACGTGCAGGAAGATATTCCGGTAATTCCGACAAGAAGTTGCAGCCATGCCAACTCCAATGCCGCGTCCTGTCCCGGTAGCTTCCTCGGTTGAAGAACCAGGGCGCGAACAAAAAAATGGCTCTGAGCACTATGGGACTTAACATCTATGGTCATCAGTTCCCTAGAACTTAGAACTACTTATACCTAACTAACTTAAGGACAGCACACAACACCCAGTCATGATGAGGCAGAGAAAATACGTGACCCCGCCCGTAATAGAACCCGGGAACCCGGGCGCCAGAAGCGAGAACGCTACCACACGACCACGAGGTGGCGGACGGGCGCAAACAGCCCGATCGACGTTGTTCTATAGATTCTCGATTGAGTTTTTTGAAACCGGTGATTTTGGTGCCTAGGGAGTACTGTACACTCAATCCTGGTTCTCTTCAAACCTCTTCAAACTCTGTGAGCTGCGTGACACGTTGTACTGTCGTGCTGGGAGATGCCATGGCGCCGAGGAAAAACAAAGTGCATGTATTAGTGGACATGGTCCCCAAGGATACGTGGATACTTGTGTTCATCCATAGTGCCTTCCAGAATAACGAGACTATGCAGGGAATGTTGCGAAAACATTCCCCAGACAATAACGCTCTCTCCTTCGGCCTGGACCCTTTCCCACGATTTTTGCTGAGCGTTTGCTTTCAGACGTTTCACGCCGTACACGTCAACGGCCACCTGGAAAGGCTGTCTGTCGCCACTTAGTGAATGCCCAGTTCCGTTCGCCAATTTCAGCCTTCGACGCTGGTGAGCAGCACTCGGCATAGGTGGGTAGAACATGGAGCTGCTTCGGTGACCCGTACACACCAACGTTCGCAGAACGTTCGTTGAGGAGACACTGCTGGTAGCCCCTTGCTTAATTTGGGAGATAAGCTGTTCACCAGTTGCACAAGTATTCGCCCGCTTTCATCTCCGCATTTGGTTAGCGCCATTTTGCCATCCAAGGTAGGCTTTAACCACGACGGCTCGCGAACAGTTTACAAACTTAGTTGTTTCGGAAATGCTTCTACCGTTGCCCCGATAGACAATGATCATTCCATCACGTAACACTTCCGGGCTGAGATGCCGTGGTCCATACATAAGACTCTCCCCTGACGTTTCGCCTTCCACTGCGGAAGTCATCCTCCGAGGACAATCGGCGAACTGTGACGAGAGCGCGAGTGAGCGCCGTATATATAAGCCATCCAGAGGGCGCCGCTGTCAATCACGTGACGTTGGCTGTGCTATGATCTCTGATATTGCCAACTTTCTCAATTGAAATTAATCGATTGTCACGCTGTTGGTGCAATGTTGACATCCATATCCAGTTTAACTCCATCTTTTCTATTAAAATTATTGCAGTGTTTGGCAAACTCTGTGGCCTCTCTGTACATTCGCGCATAATAATGCGACGTCCTTGCTATGAATGTCGTCTCACTAAACTTTATTTCATGATAACCTTTCTGAAACACATGCCTCGCTACAGCCGATTTATCAGTATGTCCCAGGCGACAGTTCTTTTTATGTTCACCCAGACGTGTGTTGACGCTTCTTTTTGTTGTGCCTATACAGGGTTATTACAAATGATTGAAGCGATTTCACAGCTCTACAATAACTTTATTATTTGAGATATTTTCACAATGCTTTGCACACACATACAAAAACTCAAAAAGTTTTTTTAGGCATTCACAAATGTTCGATATGTGCCCCTTCAGTGATTCGGCAGACATCAAGCCGATAATCAAGTTCCTCCCACACTCGGCGCAGCATGTCCCCATCAATGAGTTCAAAAGCATCGTTGATGCGAGCTCGCAGTTCTGGCACGTTTCTTGGTAGAGGAGGTTTAAACACTGAATCTTTCACATAACCCCACAGAAAGAAATCGCATGGGGTTAAGTCGGGAGAGCGTGGAGGCCATGACGTGAATTGCTGATCATGATCTCCACCACGACCGATCCATCGGTTTTCCGATCTCCTGTTTAAGAAATGCCGAACATCATGATGGAAGTGCGGTGGAGCACCATCCTGTTGAAAGATGAAGTCGGCGCTGTCGGTCTCCAGTTGTGGCATGAGCCAATTTTCCAGCATGTCCAGATACATGTGTCCTGTAACGTTTTTTTCGCAGAAGAAAAAGGGGCCATAAACTTTAAACCGTGAGATTGCACAAACCACGTTAACTTTTGGTGAATTGCGAATTTGCTGCACGAATGCGTGAGGATTCTCTACCGCCCAGATTCGCACATTGTGTCTGTTCACTTCACCATTAAGAAAAAATGTTGCTTCATCACTGAAAACAAGTTTCGCACTGAACGCATCCTCTTCCATGAGCTGTTGCAACCGCGCCGAAAATTCAAAGCGTTTGACTTTGTCATCAGGTGTCAGGGCTTGTAGCAATTGTAAACGGTAAGGCTTCTGCTTTAGCCTTTTCCGTAAGATTTTCCAAACCATCGGCTGTGGTACGTTTAGCTCCCTGCTTGCTTTATTCGTCGACTTCTGCGGGCTACGCGTGAAACTTGCCCGCACGCGTTCAACCGTTTCTTCGCTCACTGCAGGCCGACCCGTTGATTTTCCCTTACAGAGGCATCCAGAAGCTTTAAACTGCACATACCATCGCCGAATGGAGTTAGCAGTTGGTGGATCTTTGTTGAACTTCGTCCTGAAGTGTCGTTGCACTGTTATGACTGGCTCATGTGAGTGCATTTCAAGCACGACATACGCTTTCTCGGTTCCTGTCACCATTTTGTCTCATTGCGCTCTCGAGCGCTCTGGCGGCAGAAACCTGAAGTGCGGCTTCAGCCGAACAAAACTTTATGAGTTTTTCTACGTATCTGTATTGTGTCGTGACCATATGTCAATGAATGGAGCTACAGTAAATTTATGAAATCCCTTCAATCATTTGTAATAGCCCTGTATAGACTATTTCACAACTGGACGGAATTTTATAGACACCTGATGCAACTAGAGGATGTCGTTTATCTTTTGCGGATCTTAGACATTCTTAATTTTCGTGGTGGGTCTGAAAACAGTTTCCACATAGTACTTGCTTAAAAATTTTCCAATGCGATCAGTGACCTTACTGATGAATGGTATGAACACTTTCGCCTTGGGCTGGTGTCGATCCTCGTCCGTTCTGGTTGTCAGTCTAGGGCGCAGTGCACGATCTATCTCTCTGTTGGAATACCCGTTCTTCTTGAAGCTCGTTCTAAGGTGTTCAGTCTCATCATCTAAGTGAACTGGTTCACGCATTATTATGCGCGAATGTACAGCGAGGCCATTGAGATTGCCAAACACTGCAATAATTTTAATAGAGAAGATGAAGGCATTAAGCTGGATAAGATATGGATGTCAACATTGCAGCAACAGCGTGACAAGCGATTAGTTTCAATTGAGAAAGTTGGCAATATCAGAGATCATAGCACAGCCGACGTCACGTGATTGACAGCGGCACCCTCTGGATGGCTTTTATATATGGCGCTCACTCGCGTTCTTGATGCAGTTCGCCGATTGTCCTCGGAGGATGCCTTCCGCAGTGGGAGGCGAAACGTCAGGGGAGAGTCTTATGTATGGTCCACGGCATCTCAGCCCGGAAGTGTTAAGTGATGACAACACCTGCCGTGAAAGCCTTCCTTCTATGATCAATGATCATTCCCTTTTGTACGCCACACAAATCGCTCCGTTCCCACATTACGACAACGACTACAACGTTTACGGCCCCCCCCCCCCACCCCGCTCCCCACCACCCCCGTCACGTTTTATAAACCCTGAACTGTCAGTGCTGCCACCTGCCCTCTGTGAGTGGTTATTGCGCATTGACGTCGAACATAGGCGGTGGTCACATCAGTGTGACTGGACCGTGTGTTTACCGATGACATGATACACTTCCTTGAATAGAGTGGACACCTCCATCAAGTTAGTCTTCAGACTGTAAATCAAAACAACAACGACGGAGTTCTAACGCCTACCACATACCTTACACATCATGTGCTTCGTTGGTAAAGCTTAGACCATTTGCAACAAAACAGCAGCTTGAACTTGTGGTCTGGTCTCCCTTCTTTGCCCTCAACATGAATTAATCAGAAAACAAAACATAGACTATTGAGACAGAACGTTATGAACATCGATCTGTCAGCATTCAGGCTTGTCACTGGTGGTACAAACGATGCACGTTGTGACGTATGTTTATACAACCAACACGTGACCGGGTGCAGATGAAGCCAAATATTATGCACAGGTCATGTCGTGGTTGCAGATTTTGAAGACCTGCTTTCTTTGAGCTTTCGGCTGCGGACGAGTTACCATACAGTAGTTACTAGATTCCAAATAGAACTCATGTCATGACACTCAAGACACTGTACGGCGATTCTGCTCTTACGGCGTTTTGCGCCACTTTGGAGGTTTTTTGCTTCCTGCACTAGTTCTAAACCCAGCAGTGCACTGGGAAACTTGTTGTATTTAGCTTTTGTTCAGCAGTAGCCAAACAAGAGGAAGAATACTGGAAACCAATTATAATTTGCCAACATGAACTACCATCGGCTGCACAGTGGTATGATGGCAATGAAAATTTGGGCCAGACCAGGTCTCGAACCCAAATTTCCTGCTTTACGTGAGCGGTCGGCTTAACCGCATCGGTTATCCGTGCTCGAATCACGGCCAGACCGAACTTACATATGTCGTCATCCATGTCTCTCAACCTACTCTCGTACGTTACGTGTAGTCCCATCCAGGAAGGACATACGAGGGGCATTTCAAAAGTCAATGAAGAAATAAAAACTACTTACGTGTTTGGGGTAAACCTTTTTTATTTTTCGACATATTCTCCTTTTAGACTTATACACTTCGTCCAACGCTGTTCTAATTTGCTGACCCCTTCCAAATAATAGGAATTGTCTAAGTCTGCAATGTAGTTATTAGTCGCTGCAATCATCTCCTCGTTTGAATAAAATCTTTGTCCCACCAACCATTTCTTCAAATTGGCGAACAAATAGTAGTCCGAGGGAGCCAAGTCTGGGGAACATTCCCATTAATTTTGCAGCTCGGTTTTCAAACGGTCCAGTAACGATGAAGAATATGCACCTGTAATAGTTTTACCCTTTTCCAGATAGTCGATGAGGATTATCCCTTGCGAATCCCAAAAGACAGTCGCCATAAACTTTCCGGCCGAAGGAATGGTCTTCGCCTTTTTTGGTGCAGATTTTGCCTTGGTAACCCATTGTTTGGTCTCAGGAGTATAGTAATGTATCCATGTGTCATCCACAGTGACGAAACGACGCTTAAAATCCTGTGGATTTTTCCTGAACAGCTGAAAACCATCCTTGCAACACTTCACACGATTCCGTTTTTGGTGAAGTGTAAGCAATCGCGGAACCTATCTTGCGGATAGCCTTCTCACTTCCAAATGTTTATGTACCCGTTCATTCGATATTCTCCCAGCACGTGTAATTTCATGCATCTTAACTCTTTTATCATCCATCACCGTATCATGGATTTTATCAATGATTTCTGGAATCGTAACCTCCACAGGACGTCCAGAACGTTCAGCATCACTTATGCCCATGTGTCCACTCCGAAAATTTTGAAACCACTTATAAACTGTTCTAATCGAAGGCGCAGAGCCACCGTAATGTTCATCAAGCTTCTCTTTATTCTCCTGAGGCGTCTTGCCTTTCATAAAGTAATGTTGAATCACCACAAAATTCTTTATCGTCCATTTTTTGACAATCACTCGACTTACTTGATTCACACGAATACCAAAAACAAAGAAATAGACCAATATGGCCGAAACTTGGTGTGCGTTCTTTCCAAAGATGCTGCTAACTAAACATGACGTCGATACGCGCCGGTGGTGCCATCTCTCGGACTTTGCAAGGACTTTTCAAACGCCCCTCGTATTTATTGGGAGTCGAGGGTCTGGTATTGGCGAATAAATACGAAATAACAGTGCCTGTATTATTAAGAACTACGAAGCAGTGTTCTTTCTGACAATCATGCATCTCGAAGGAACACTGAATCATATATCTTAGTAACACAGGCACTGCTATTTATTAAAAGGAAGAATGTTGAGTTTGTTACCCAGTAGCAGGCTTAAGACACTGCGTTTCGAACATAGTGTGCTGTAAATATCCCCCATACATAAATGTTTGTTTTGGAGTACTATATTGAAGTCACACAGATTATTATCGCTTTAGGAAAGAACCAAAGTGGCCTCCTGATCGTATATAATCCACTGATGAATTAGGAGTCGTGTGACTGCAGGGAAGAATTCTTAGGCCTACGTAGAGTAATACCCATACATTAGTGCGTCAATTATTCACGTCTGCGATTTACCTTCCATGTGCGGTTAGCATCCAATCTCAGTTAACATACGTTGTCTGACATCTTGGCTTTTGGGAAGCTGCAAAAAATTACAATAATCGTAATAATAATAATAATATTTAATGCATGAAATCTTTGTGGGCCCAAATTATAAACAGAGTGTATCTTCTTCGACTCAACAAATGCATTTGAATGTGCGTACCATAATGTTTTACTGAACTTTTGCATAAATAGGTGCGATATTAGTTCAGAGAATGATTTTACCAATGGTTGCTTTCGTAGCAGGAAACAAAGACGAAAGTTTTTCTCCAGTATCTGCTAAGAGGAAACAAATCTGAGTCTCTCTTCGGTGCAAATGATTACATGGTTCCCTAGGAGTCAGTTCCAGGTCCCCTGCTTTTCTTAGTGTATATGAGTGATGTGCCAATAAATACCACGAGTTATTACATATTGCATTTTCAAATAACAAATGTGTCACTTTCATAAACGTGGAATTTAATACGAATTATTTAGCAAATATCGTAGAACCTAACATGAGCACGAAGTTGGCGGAGGACGTATATTCGATTAAGGTAAAACTGTCATAAGGTAAACCTGGAAGTTGATTTGTAAATCACAGTGTTTCCCTAGCGACGATCCTATTCGAGAGAGTATAATGTAGCACTACTTCGACCTTCGAACTCACTTACACAGTTGGTAATAGGAGGACCTGCAGTTAAATGTGTATTGCGAACCACGGCGAAACTGGACGTTTTTCACATTAATAAACATTTTTACACACGAGAGAAGTGATACCGACACACAGAAATCCAGGGAGTATCACACTCTATACCTAGCAGTCCCTAGTAATGTAAATGCTTTAATAGTGAGCCACCGCGGCACACAGAGCGATTGACAACAATAAATCACTTGACACATAATTTGTTATTGTCATAAAAGCGCAGTTTTGTGGCCACAAGACGATCAAAAAGTTGGTAAAGAACATTTTAAATTCATATGATTGATGACTGATGAGTAGCTTCCTTGAAAGGCTTAGATTCTGGTGCAGAATATGAATACTACTGAATACTACTATTTGCACTATAAGAATAATCCACACCATCTCTAACGCTCAAACAATGAAGTATTCTTGGTTCGTATACTTGCACTCTGTCACAGGGAGACTCAGCTGCTCCTGCCGAAGTCGTTTTACGCAACCCGCAGCATTATATCTAGTGTTCAAAACCATGAGCGAGATTGTCATTATGTCTGTCTCTCTCGCTAAGCGCTAACTTATTAGTACTACAGAGAATACGAACATTGTCTTTTTGTGGGAAATTTAATGTAGGTAAATTTTGTATAAGGATATGTTTCCGCTGGAGGCCGTAGTTTTAGAGTTATCCAAGAAAAGCGTAGGAAAGTGACCTTCAATCACACCTCCACCGCAACACATATTTATAGTATTGTTCATGGCATTCCCTACTGCCACTGTGCAAAAATTTGCGACTGTATGAATTATTTCCCACACTCGACATATCTGGTCTTTACTGACAGGCCTTATTATGCCACCTGGTTAGTCGAGCACTAACAAACTGTAAAACTGTTGTTTGTGTAAATTTCACCCAAAAAATTAGTGAATTTTAACAGCATAAATAAACAACTGCATTGTTGTATTCGTCACGTCTACAATCTTTGTAGAGTGGTAGGAGGGAGCGTCACGAACAACATACTAGAAATCCTGACTGGTGAGGACTGGGTGTCGGTGCGGACATGTATTTGAAAGTCACTTTTGTACGTCTTACTTGAGTAATTCAGAAACCATGGCCTTCAGCGAAAATGTACGTCAGTATAAAATTTCCTACAAACAGGTGCTGATCATTTTTTCTGTGGGACTAACTGCGCACAGCGAGAGTGAAATATGAAAATCTTGAGCGTGGTTTTTGAAGGTTAGATATAACCCTGTGAGTCGCACCAAACGCTTTCGGTAGGGGTAGCTGTTGAATTAAATTTTGGGGCAACTCTGTGCGTTCGGAAGGAATATCCACAGGGTAGCGTGAACGATATGCGATGTCAGTTCGCGAACTTTGCGCAGACCATTGTTCTAATATCTCTGGATTCTATTTTTGCCATTCCTGTACATTCAAGGTGTTGCAGATGACGTGTCTTTCTCTGTAACTTTCAAAACAATAAGTGAAAGGAATAATTATTTTGATATGTGAATGTACGAAAAGATATTTTTTATGTGGAGCTATGACCATAGTTTATTTAATTATCTTCCAGAAAGTTATAGCAATGAGTTATAATTTTTCCCATTATACAGCTGACGCACGTTAAGCAGCTTGTGTGCAAATCAGTATAAACTAATCTCTGTCAATTTTATTTAGGGTGCTAGAATAATTCAAAGTTTTGGGGGTTGATTCAAGAGTCTGTACATAAAGTTTCTGGTGTCACGGAAGACAAGCTTTTTCGATGCGCTGTTCGACCAGAGTGTAGAACGTATGTACGTCATGTACTAGGTGGTTGGAATTCACGAAAAAACGAGATTCTGTGTGCCACAGACATTGACTCAAAAAAAAAAAAAAAAAAAAAAAAAAGAAAAAACATGGCATAAACGAGTACGAGTATGTTGACGTGTTTCTGACGTTCGGTGAATACTCGTCAAAGAGCTCCGTCAGCCATTACTTTCTAACGTACTCTCCAATGACTTCGAGAAAGACGTAATCTGAGAAGACATGGCGGTAATAGGCAAAGACCAGCAAGAACTGAGGATATGCAAGAGTTTGTGTCAGGCGAAATACGCAAGTGAGAGGTATCAAGCCTTTATCGTCTGCGGTTTAGGTGTTCCCTTTGAAAATGTTAGTTTAGACATTATTGGTCGTATGTGGACGCAGCAAGATGGTCACTCAGTCCATTCTGCGAGTGAAGTGCAAAAACTGAAAACCTGGAAGATGTTCTGGACAAGGCGGTCCCTATAATGTCACGCACGGGCGCGGGATCAACATTACACTCCCGTTTGCGGTGACATATGAAGAATCGTGTTTATGTCCCCGTCCCGACAACCCCAGATGACTCCAAACAGCGGATTGCTGTGTCACACCAGAAAGTTTATTTACTGCATGTTGCATCCAACCGTTAAACCTCTGAACATTTCTATATCCCTAACTGAAATTGATAGAAATTTGATTTAAAAAGATTTGTATACAGGCAGTTTAAATGTTTAAGTTACACGACAGAAAAAATAATGTTCTGTAATAAAAAATTATTGCTCGCTGGTGCAACTCTCCGGAATAAGGAAATAAACTATGTTCATAACTCACCAGAAACTGTAAAATTTCTTACGTTTGCCACTCTAAATAAATATTCCTTTCATTTATTATTTCGTAAGTTGCTGAGAAAAACAGCTTACCTTTAACACCCTGCATTTCCTTTCAGGAAATACGTGGCTAATAGTTTCAATCGATTCAAATCCATTCTGCGAACAATGAACATAAAAACGGAAATAAATGGTTGTAGCTCTGTCATCAGCAGCATGAAGAAATATCTTTTTTATTTCTTGACGGTGACAATTTTCAGACACCTATGGCCATTTTCATCTTCCAGGTTGTCAGTTTTTGCACTTCACTCGCAGAATGAACCGAGTGATCATCTTGTATCGTAATAATCAGTCCTATTGCTAGTTGGTAATTTTCTCGTTATGTTCTTGCAGCTTGTGAGTTATTCACATCGACAGAGACATAAGAGATATAGAAGAGGTATCTAGGTTAGAGGAAGAGAAATAGAATGGTAAAATTCGAAGCTATGATGGAGAGGAGAAAGAAAGAGATGAGAGGGCACAACAATGGTGGCTATACCATCCCTAATATGTAAGTTTTGAGTTCCCTCTTGAATGTTGAGTGGTTCTGGATAAGACGCAGATCACAGGGGAGCGCGTTCCATAGTCGTATGCCTGAGATGGAGAATGACAAGGAGAAGGATTTTGTGTTGTGTAAAGGTACAGCCAAGATGCTAGACGTATCCGATCTAGTATTGAGGTTGTGGAATGATGATAGGTCTTTAATGTGAGAAGATAAGTATTGGGGGTACCAGTCACTAAGAAATCGATGAAGTAAGCATATCGTGTGGAGATCGCGTTCCTTATGTTGGCGTATCCAACCTAGCTGGGAATATGAAGGACTGATATGATCATACAACCGTATCTAACGCAAGCATTCATCACTAGCTCGAGGCAGCTCGAATTTTCACTATTTGTGACGTGTTGAACTACATCACAGTAGCAAAGATTAGGCAATACTAGTGTTTGGACTAATTTTTGTTTAACGTGGGTTGGAAATATTTTTCTAAATTTTTGGATTGCATGTAGGGAGGAGAGCGATTCGCGGCAAGCTGTGACTGTTTGTTCTTCCCAGTTTAGGTGTTCATCCAAGATTATTCCAAGGTCTTTTACTGTTTTTTGGTATGGTAGTTGGGTACCATTGAGGAGTATTTGAGGGACTGTTTCGCGAAAGTACCGGCTGATTAACTTTGGGTGAGATATAAGAATGACCTGGGATTTCTTGGGGTTTATTTTCAGACCGAGGTCCTGTGCCCATCGAGAAACAGAGAAAATATCTGCGTTCATATTCGCTACCTTCCGACTGCAGAGTTACGTTTTGCACCCATAATCCAAAACGAGCAGTGGATAACTACGGAAAGTGGTAGGTTCATATACGGGAAAGACAAAAAAACAGAAAATTTTGCTGAAATACAGGCTAGCAGTCACCGGAAACAACCACAACCATTCCATTTTCATTGAAAATTCAGTGCTGCAGGGAGGCACAACGAAATCCGCTTTGTAAATCCGTTCATTACTCGTAGGCTGCCCGCCTGCAGGCGAGAACAACATTGGATCGCAGAATGCAAAGTGGAAAGTAACTTCTGAATGTTGTGTCACTGTCAAACTCGATGAAACTTGGTCCATACGTAGAAAGACCACAGGTCATAGGCCAAAACCCATACAAAGAAAGTAAATGCAGTACAGAAGATAACTTAAAGAAATACACAATGATACGAACAAAAATAACACTTCTATACAAAGACAATTATTACACTGGGGCAACCGCGTTTCATTATGGTTTTTTAGGCATTAGACAAGACTGGACATGGTTCTTAATAGGACGTGTGCTCACCATGAACGGCAACACTTGCTTTAAAACGTGCTCACATACTTACCACAATGTTCGTAAGGAATTCTTGCATTCCCACTACCATCACGGTTTACAATTACTGGTCCACGTGGATGCGCTGTAATACGCATCCCCTAACCCATCCCACACGTGCTCCACGGTATGTAAGTTGGGAGAATGGGCTGGCCAGTCCATTCGTCGAATGTCCCGTATCTCCCCCACCTGATCTATTCGATGCGTTCGCGTTATGTCATCCATAAAAACGAAATCAGGGCCGAATGCACACCTGAAAAGACACACATGGGGAATGAGTACATTGCCACAATAACGTTGGCTGGTGAGGGTAGCGTTTTCAAACGTTTCAAGTTCAGTACGCCCGTAGTTAGTCCAGGTGTTATGAGGAGACGTATGTTGCATGCTGCAGTTATAAGCGTCGGAGGACATGAAAGGAAACATTGATTGAGAAGGAACTGTATCAAGGATGTTGTCTATTTCCAATTTTATGCAATCTGTAGACTGAGCAAGCGTTAAAGGAAACCAAGAAGGAATCTGGAAAGGGGATTAAAGTTCAGGGAGAAGAAATGAAACCTTTGATGTCTGCCGATTGCATTGTAATTCCATCAAGGAAACCAAAGCACTTGGGAGACCAGATGCAGAGAATACTGTAAAGTGCGTGGGAAAAGTAATAAGACTGACAACTTTGCTAGCGATTTGGCAACACTGTGTTGTTCTACTTAGGTAGATCGGTGTGTTCGTCCGTTCCAGATGCTCTTTGTGAGTTTGACCTCCATACAGCCATCATGCGGTTTTTGAGAGTGTCATAAGTGAAGTTGTGTTTTGTGGTATATTACGAAAATGCAACAACGGAATTCAGAACAATGTTATGCCATCAAGTTATTGTTAACAGAGAGTGTGGCCTTTGAAAAGTTGTAAAAATGGTATGAGGAACACTCCTTATCAAGGGAATATGTATTTCACTGGAAAAAATCATTTTTGGATGCCGAGAACACGCTGATGAACCTCGCTCAGGAAGACCTCCAACTTCAAAAGCCGACGAAAACGTCAAACGTATGAGTTGTCTTGTGAAACGGTTCCTCCAGGAAAAACTTTCAACCAGTGTTTGCAAAAAAAGTCATTGAAAAAATCAACAAAAGCATGAATCGATTGAGAACGGACATTGCAGACAAGTGGCTATTGCATTATGACAACGCCCCATATCACACGGCCACATCCCTCATGAAACTTTTGATCTCAAAAGGATTTCCTGTTGTTCCACAGACCCCCTTTGAAACAAATCTGAGTCTTCGTGATTTTTTTTCCGAAAATTGAAAAATGAGTTACAAAGACGTCATTTTGGGACTCTGGAGAGCATTCAAAAAATGTGACTGACATGTTAAAGGCCCTACCAGTTGAAGCCTTTCGGCGTTGCTACCAAGACTGAGAACGGTGTATGTCTGCCGAAGGGAACCACTTTGTGCTTTGAACAGAACAGTACCTCTGATAGATAAAAAAAATCACACGAATTACCTTTCTCACACATGTCTTATGTTTAAAAGAGGTTATAAAGTCAACATCAACACTAGTACGACAACAAATAAAGGTAATGGAACGCAGTCAAATTAAATCAGCGGCGGTTGAAAGAATTAGTTTAGGACAGGAGATACGAAAAGCAGTAGATGAGTTTTGCTACTTGGGTAGCAAAGTAACTGACGATGGTGGCATTCGAGACAAGAGGCAAACTGTCAATAACTGGAAAAGCTTTTATGAAAAAGAGAAATTTGTTGACATCGGGCACAAATTTAACTGCTAGGAAGTATTTTTATGAAGGTATTTGTCTTGAGTGCAGTCTTATACAAAAGTGAACGTGAACGGTTAGTGTTATGCAAGAAGAAAATAGAAGCTTTTGATATGTGCCATTAGAGTGAAATGCTGCATATTAGGTGTTTCGATCAATAAGTGATGGATAGGTACTGATCCGAATTGGGAGAAAAAGAAGTTTATGGCACAACTTGAATAAAAGAAGAGATTGGCTAATAGAACACAATCTGAGGACTCAAGGTATTCTTAATTTAGAAATAGATAGAATTTTTGCAGTGGGAGGGCCGTTAAAAGTCCTTAGGGTGACCAAAGGATGACAACAGTGAGCATTTTGAGATGGATGTGGGAAGCAACTTTTATGTAAGGATAAGAGATTGGCCCAGGACAGATTAGTATGCAGGCTTGCATGAAACAAGTCTTCCCACGAAAGCCCAGAATAACAACGACTTAAGAAACGGGTAAAAATTCCAAGTTTGGTCACTAGAAGCATTGATGGATGGGCCGTAGGAGTTCTCCATGGAGCAAATATTTACTGAGAGAAATTAAATGTCAGAAAACGCAGTCAGGGGTGAATGTCATACAATTGCCAGTTATACAGAGTCTTTGGTGTACAAGTGCAGACACTGTGATCATTGGTACCTCAATACTCGCTTGTGTGTTAGCTACTTTTTCCCATCCAAAAGTCTTCCCACATACACACTCAAATTATTTACTGCCTGATGTTTCCTGGATGATCATAACTGCGTCACTAAGTGGACTACATCAATATAGACTGACAGTTTTGCATCTACGCACTGCCCTGGGGAAAATAAGCATTAACGGCTTATTCTTGCCACATGTGGAGGTACTAACATTCAACATACCTACAAACATACTACTCAAATAACTACAATTATTGGTCTGCAAATGAAGTAAATACTGATGCACTATTGTCCAGTACATTTTCTTCAGTCACCAATAAAAATATCTGCGCTTATACCGTAACACCCTCTATACGCTAGTCGTTTTAATAAAACGATGTCCGAAAATGTAGCGCAATGGTTTTAACTTCTAGTCATATTTTATTTTCCTCCATTAAATCTGGTAATGGCTGTATCAATAAAATGAAATATGACCAGGACTGAAAATTCTACGATTTATTCACTGTAAAGTTTTGGTGAATGCAAAGTTTGAAGTTTGACATGTATACAATCAATTCGTCGACAGTATTCTGTATGAATTGATTACTACATGATTATTTATATTAGCTTTCCAAGTTTCTTTTCAGGTAGCAGTACCCTTCAGAAACTCACTATGACAAAGGACAAAAACGTCACAAAATGCGTCAGATCTTCTCAACTGTTAGTAATTGAAAGAATGAAATGTTTCCTGTAGCTCTTGGATAGAAATGGTGAATATCGTATGTCGGCGTACGATTTTTAAAGTTCCAGAAAAAAACTTAAACTGCTGAGTCAAAATTTTGCAGTTCTGAGCAAAGAAGAAATAATAACGCCTTATAGTGGTGATGTATGATGCCGCTAGAACCTTCCGCACATATTACAACTTGTTACACATCCCAATTTTCAACCAACTCGTTGCACTGCGACTTTAATTGGGGCTGGTCTCCATAACGTAAAGCTCATTTGCCAAACTCTCACTGGAATGTATTCTACGAACACAAGTAAACCCCTAAGTTTTAAAGAATCGAACTCCCACGTATAAAACAGCTTTAGACTTCTGATTACTTTACAAATGAGCGAATGCGTTACACATTTGATGTAAAGCATGAAGCGAGAAAACATTTAGGAAAGGTTTGCAATTATCTTTAACATTTCTTGGAAGTCACTGAGAGCTCTCATTATAAAATACTGGATGACTGTATTCTGGGTAATGTTGTTGTTGTGGTCTGCAGTCCGGAGACTGGTTTGATGCAGCTCTCCATGGTACTCTATCCTGTGCAAGCTTCTTCATCTCCCAGTACCTACTGCAACCTACATCCTTCTGAATCTGCTTAGTGTATTCGTCTCTTGGTCTCCCTCTACGATTTTTACCCTCCACGCTGCCCTCCAATACTAAATTGGTGATTCCTTGATGCCTCGGAACATGTCCTACCAACCGATCCCTTCTTTTAGTCAACTTGTGCCACAAATTCCTCTTCCCCCTAGTTCTAGTCAGAACCTCCTCATTACTTACGTGATCTACCCATCTAATCTTCAGCATTCTTCTGTTGCACCACATTTCGAAAGCTTCTATTCTCTTCTTGTATAAGCTATTTATCGTCCACGTTTCACTTCGATACATGGCTACACACCATAAAAATACTCTGAGAAAAGACTTCCTGACACTGAAATCTATTTTCGATGTTAACAAATTTCTCTCCTTCAGAAACGCTTTCCTTGCCATTGCCAGTCTACATTCTATATCCTCTCTACTTCGACCATCATCAGTTATTTTGCTCCCCAAATAACAGAACTCATAAACGACTTTAAGTACCTCATTTCCATCACCTGATTGAATTCGACTACATTCCATTATCCTCGTTTTGCTTTTGTTGATGTTCGTATCTCCAGAATCGTGTGTCATACAGTGATGCGGAGCGAGGTGGCGCAGTTGTTAGTACACTGGACTCCAATGTGGAGGATGACGGTTCCAACCCGCGTCCCGCCATCCTGATTTAGTTTTTCCGCAATTTCCCCAAATCACTCCAGGCAAATGCCGGTATGGTTCCTTTGATATGGCACGGCCGATTTCCTTCCCTATACACGCCTCAATCCGAGGTTGTACTCCGTCTCTGATAACATCGATGTGGACGGGACGTTAAACCTAGTCTTCCTTCCTTCTTCCTTTCGTACAGTGACATAATTTTGCACGTACAGTCAGTGCTCTATGTGGACACTGTCTACAAATTGTGTTGCGAATACAGTTAGCAGTACAGATGAAATACTCGAAAATTGAAACTACATTGATGATGCGGTCCTTTTACTGCTTGAATATCGAAACTGTAGGAAGCGATAAGCTTTTCTCTGGCATCACTTTACGAGTTCTGTCAAGAAGAAAAAGCTTCGTCAACATTTGAAATTATGTATAAATTTTCTTGCAAATCTCTAAGTGCTCTCATTTCCTAATACTGAATGAATGTAGTCTGGATATTCGCACGCAGTGAGTTAGACTGCCGCAAGACATATACACAGATTACAACTGTAACACTTGTCTTACTGTGTTGAACTTTGCGCATAATACTATACCTCGTAATGAGTAGATTATGTTAGCATTTTAAAGTTTTTAATTCGGTTCCCATTTATATGAAATTGTGAAAACTAAATTTTTCTTTTCCCCTGTAATCCATTATGTAGGTAACTTGTAATTCTGTTAAGCCCCCCCCCCCCCCGCTCTAGTACAATATTTATCGATCAAAACTGAGTACTCTTCTACACTATTGACTGTCTGAGAGCGGTAAGGAAAGTTAGCGCAATACGTGACGACTTGCGGAGGTGTAAACAGTTCACACAGCGACCCCATATCGACATAAATCAAGAAAGACAGATGAACGCAATCATCTGTTGAAGTGCATTCAAGGGAGTAGCTTGATTACATATTTAATACTTATTTAGTAAACACGTCTGGAATATTCGTAAAAGTGTATAAGTTCAGAAAATACAACCCCAACCGCTTGCTTATCCTTTTCGGAAGCTTGAAATATTTATAAGAGAAATGCGTAACAGCTCCACCTACGATCCTATACCATAATGCATTTTACTCGGGCTTAAAGATCACTTCTATCTTTCTGAAAAGTGAACTCTGACGTGTATATGAAGAGCATCTTTTCTCAGTGCATACGGTGTAACGAAGTTCACCAGATCGTTGAAACGTTACTCGTTCATCCCTAAAAGTTTCAGATAGCCTTCTCGCCTGCTACAAGTGCGGTAAGCATGTCGCTATGGCTTCCTCTTGTTTTTCCTTTTGCAGCACGTGTGGACTGCATTCGCAATATTTGCGAGTTTTACATCATAGAGCGCCGACATGTTGGCTACGCAGGCAGAGTTCTAACTGACGCTTCCTGGGCGTCAGTATCGTCTAATAATATTTTGCAGTACTTGGCCTCGCACTTCACACATAAATATACTGATACAGTATTATTGAGCAATAAATATTGAGCGTATTAGGGTTCTATACCCTGTGATCGTCGCTCAATAGTGGAATTCAGTATTAAGGCAGGATTCTCTCGAAGGTCGTAGTACAACCTCCTAAGCCCACATATATCGAATCTGATATGAGTAGTAGACACATATAAGACATAGACAATCATAACGGAATTACATAATTTCTTTCATAACACGACTAATGAATCAAGGTGTTTGCATTTTTTGGATGGAAACTGGTAAAAAAGCACTCACTATCGTGTTGTGTTATTGAATTGTTAGTACTTTGTCTAGCGTCCTTTCTTCCTAATTACCTCAAAAACTCTCCTTAGTATTGATTTTGTTAGGATTTGCAGTTCTTGCCCACACATCTCGTACCGCTCTTTTCATCCCACGTACGCCCTCAAATTGGCTGTCAATGCGATGAACACGCTTTGTATGTATTTCCCAAACGATTTCCATGTGGTTCAAACCCGGGCTAGCTGAATCCCAGGGCGAGACATGGCTATATTTATCTTCATATCACTTTTTGGTTGTAGTAGAAACATGCGCAGATGCATTAGTTTGCTGAAATTTTGGTCTTTCCTTCCTTAAATCCTTATACATTCTAATCAGTTTTGTCTCTTGCATCTCAGTGTACATGTTAGATTTGATTCTAGTGTTCAGCCAAGAAATGCGTGATTTACTTTTGAGCAAAGGGCTGTCCGAATTACCACCAAAACACAAGGCATTCTTGCCTGCTGTTTTGTTCTCAGATCATTCCAGTAATGTTGAAATTCATCCGGCCCACCTAAACTGAACTTCTTCTCATAACTGGAGGCCACTTTATCCCATTCGGAAGACCATGACATATATTTTTAGCAGTCTTCAGTATAGCCTCATTATATTTGGGTGTCAGTGCAGATTTATGCAGCCGTATCTCGAATGCAAGATGTTTCTCATGTGACAAAATTTGTCGTACACGTCTGGCGTTTACTGGGAACTTGTAAATTAGCAGCAATCTTGAGAGGAATAACGGTCTGCGACCCTTGCTTAACGCAAAAGTAACAATTTCGATGCATCAGAAAATTTTCTAACTTGACCGTATTTTCCCTTCTGGCCACGGTGTCCAATCTAACGAAATTATCAATCACTGTTTCCCGCGTGGCATTGTCACCATCGTCATTTATGTACATAACACACACAGTGACTAACGGTGGCTGTTTCCTATCTGCAGTAAAGGTACGCACACAGCATCGCACAGAGCCGATTGTCTTTGTACAGACTTCCACCCTCTACCACTTTAATCACTGTATTGTTACGTACTGCACTGTTGACATCAAATGCGATTCCATTTGACTTCATTTGTCGGTATACTGGATCTCATACTATTGAGTATATACTGTGCACGACCATTCCAATCGACAGTGTTAATTTTCATAAAGTGTATTTCTAAAAAGCTTACGCCAAGGTACGTACAGTCACAGTTCAACAACAAGAATGCAAACAATCCAGTCTTGAACGAACTGTGACAGAACGCCGGATAACAGGGGACTGACGTACTAGAACATGCATTGATACTACGAAATGGTGATATGTAATGTAATGTGTAAGCCATACAAATTATGCCACTAGCTGTAACTCTTTATCCTATCACCTGACTATGTACTTCTAATTTTTAGCGTTGATAGTGGCTAGGCACTAGGTGAAATCTGGATTTCCCGAATAAAACCTGCATGGAAAGGAAGGCCGACTGCTGTGCTGTATCATTTGAATCTTAATTTTCCTACACATATCCATGCCTTTATATTGATTTCCACTACTGAATAGATTAGGTGCTTGTTGACGCAGATCATAAGCCGCGCCGGAGAACGTGCAGAGAAGACCAGTTTGGGTGGATTTCCCCGAACACTGCAGGTGGGGAGAATATGGTCAGAGAGGCGGCAAAGGGTCGACTTCGCAATATGTCGAATAAAGGGTGCCCCAGCATACTGCGAATAATAAGCCAGAGACGTCGTATCAAAAATTCCAGTATATCATCTTGAACACAACACGGTAGAGCGTGGATTACTGCTTCAGTAGTCAACATATTCTAAAAACTATGGCAGTGATGTCGGTACAAAACCTGATTAGTATTACTCAAACCTTTGAAATTAGTAACTCGTAAGCACTTTGAGCAAATATCATACTCAAAGTGTCAGGCTAAAGGTGAGGGTGCAAGCTACTGTCACTGAGTTTCCCACGTCGCTAACTATTATATAGACTCAATTACGGAATATTTTAATCACTGTACATTACGCAAAGAAGTAAGGACTAGGATTTCTCCACACATACTCCCGTAAGTAATAATTAACTGAACGCTGAACTACTCTCTAAGTTTCAATATGCTATATGTATAGTTTTTAGATTGATTTATAGGTTAGTAACGGAAACTAAATAATGGACTACCACAGGGGTCTGTTTTAGTCCAATCACTATTCAATTTATACATTAATGATTTACCAACCACAATATCAACTAAATTCATGTATGCTGATGATATCGCACTGGTATGACAGAGCAATAATTTCGAAGATGGTGAACGAATTCTTACAGAGGATCTGGAGAAGATGTCAAGTTTCTTTAAGACCTCGAGATTGATCCAAAGCACATCAAAAACTGAAGTCTCTTGTTTCCATCGAGCGAATCGTGCTGCGAACTACAAACCAAGAGTTCTGCTCAATGGACAAACGTTGAGGTACAATCCTTTCCCAAAATAACTCGGAATCACTCTAGATAGAACCCTGAGACACAAAGAGCACATTACCAATCTTTCTCATAAAGTTGCTGCAAGGAACATCATACTACATAAGCTCAGTTGTACCCCCTGGGGAACCTCTGCTGACTGTCTGCGCTTAACTGGCATCATTCTTTTGTACTCTGCTGCCGAGTACTGTGCACCTGTCTGGTTGGAAAGTGTACATGTGAAGAAGGTAGACACAAAACTTGACGAAACAATGCGCTGCAGTACTGGTTCCATCAAATCAACCCCATGCCACTGGTTACCTGTACTGAATCACATCCCTCCGCCCCACTTAAGGCGGAAAAAAGCTCTACTGAGGGAGGCCAAGAAAATCTCTGCATCACCGTCTCTACCACTGCACCACGAATTATGTCATTCGCCACAGCAACGATTGCGATCAAGAAGAGCAACAAGTGTTACTGCAGGACAACTCATCGCGGACGGTATTGATCTAAATGAAAGCTGGAAGCATGAATGCTCAACAAAAACATTGGGTACAAGAGCCCATCACCTTGACCCCACAAAGAAGCCAAAAGGTTTTGACCTACCGAGGAAAGTTTGGTGTCGCCTCAACAGGTTAAGGACTGGACATGGTTGTTGTAGCTACTTCAGGTACAAATGGGGCTGGATCAGTTCACCAGTGTGTGAATGTAATCAAGAAGAGCAGACAATTGAACATTTAGTTCAACGCTGTCCACTTCATTCATACCCTGGAATTCCCGATGACTTGTTCACTCTCACACCCAGCTTAATCAACTGGTTGAAAAACACGGACTTCAAGGTTTAATCTTGTCTTATATCATATGTATAAAATCATTTGCCTTACATCAACTGTATATTGTATAAAATCACCATATGATTAAATAAGTAGGTTAGTAATTTGAATATTTATTTGGCTGTTTCCAAAGACGTGAGTCACTCCAAAGCTGCGTTGCTCACACAGATTACAACACCACCATTGAACAAAGCTGAAAAAATACGCTTCTTATTAGCAGGCCACATTTATTAATTGTTGTTTATTTGTATGGTATTTCTTTATATTAAATCTTGAGCGCATTTATGTACAATTTGAATTCCAGTTAATTATGACGGAACTATTATGGTTAGAATGCCATGTGTGGTCACAGAAGGACCAGCGAAGAGGCGCAGTCCTCCCAACATGTGAATCTTTTCTGTAAGTTCGACATATTTTGAATGGAGGTCCAATTTGTTCGTTTGACTAACTTCTGCGGGCTTAAAAATAAGGCATAAAAGGGGTTGGGAAAGACCGGTCTGGGTCATTATGTTCCGAGACAGTGAAGAGGTAACTTTTGGGTGGGTACCCGTTTGGGTTCATATGACATAGTAAATTAATAGAATTTGAGTGACAAGCAGCCGTGTGGTGCTTTAAATTTTGTGGGTACTAACAAGGGGAGGTCACGACCTTTGGAACCCGGAATTTCTGCAAACTTCGTACACTAGTAGTACTCCATGAGGACAACAAAATGTGTAAGCAGTAGCTCGTACTTCTCAAGCGTTATTGAGAAAATCGCAAGATAATTTCGGTCGTCAAATATATAGCTGTGCGTGGCTATTCTTACTATGATGCGGCGGCAGCCGAGTGGTTAGCGTTCAAGCACCGCAATCGTTGTATCGCTGGATCGAGTCCCGATCGTCAGTTTTTTTATCAACAGCCATTTTCTTTACTATTTATATTACAATTGACATAATGGGAAAAATACGAGTAAACGGATGAACTTTTATTAAATTTACAATGTTATTTGGCAGTCTACAAATTTTTACTTTCACGAATAATATAATATTCATAACTTCATTTTTTCCATGTTTTGACGAAAAATACCATCCTGCAGCTTGTACTCGTGATGTCGAAACCGACGATTAAGTGTACATCTTTCGAAAGCCGTGTGTGCCGGTCAAAACTTGCAGGTAACTGGAAGTTTCGCGCTCCTTCCAGGTATAAGGGATTTCTCAAATCACTGACAAGCATGCATTTTCAGTATCACTTTATGCGTTTGATTGTTTACTAGTCGATAGTTATGAATATTATATTATTTGTGACAATAAAAATTTGTAGGCAGCCGAATAACATTGTAAATTTAATAAAAGTCCAGCCGATTATACCTATTTTCCCATTATATCTCCCATTATATCAATTGTAACATAAATAGTAAAGAAAATGTGTTGAGAATTAAAAAAAAAAAAACTTACGAACGGGACTCGATCCATCGGTTACGGGGCTTGTACGCTAACCACTCGGCTGCCGCAGCTTCATGGTAAAAATGGACACGCGCAGGTATATATTGGACGACCGAAATTATCTTGCAATTAATAACGCTTGAGAAGTAAGCGCTACTGCTTACACGTTTTGTTGTCCTCATGGAGTGCTACGAGTGTACGAAGTTTGCAGTAAATCCACATTCCAAACGTCGGGCCTCCCCTTGTAAGTAAAACTGCCTAGTGAGTTGAACTTAGAATCTAGGAGCCAATCGGAACATTTGTGCGTTTCTGGATGTGTGCAGAAGGGACTTAGAAATACTTCGGATTTTTTTTATGTTTGCAAGGAGATAACGAGATAGAATTTATTGTCGGTTGTGAGAATTTAGAAATGTTCATCATATTACTGAGCTCCAAGTATATGTGAGTTGGCTATTAACTTGTCGCCGGCCACAGTGGCCGGTTCTAGGCGCTTCAGTCTGGAACCGCGCGACCGCTACGGTCGCATGTTCGAATCCTGCCTCGGGCATGGATGTGTGTGATGTCCGTAGGTTAGTTAGGCTTAAGTAGTTCTATGTTCTAGGGGACTGATGACCTCAGATGGTAAGTCCCATAGTGCTCAGTGCCATTTGAACCATTTATTAACTTGTCTACAATTAATGCTGTATGGAAATTTATAATACACGTATTTGAAATGATGCGCTGAACTGTGGCAGTCGGCTCGTATTTGTAACGCATTTGTGCCATCTTACGTTGCAGTTATTCCGTTATTATTATGTCTTTTATATTTTGCTTTCATATTTTTTGTGTATCGCGATTCCATTTTATTTTCAGTTTGTTGTATGGGAAAAGTAACCTTTGGTGTAGCCTACAGGTTTTTACCACAACAGTTTTATCATTCGTAGCTTTTACTTATAAATTATCCAATTTTCTTTATGTTTAATCCCCAAAACCAGCGTACTTTAAAAAATTTTCGAGTGGCTGGATCATTTGTGTAGCCAGTTTATTTCACTGAGTTTCGCTGCTAGCCTGTATGTTATGGTGTGTGACTCGACCCTAACGACACATAGCAAGGTGTTCGTACGCTTGTTCACTCTCATGAAGCAGATTTTTGGTTTCTTTGTCTTCCAACGCATTGTGTTAAAGAATTAGCCAGAGTGCTTGTACTAAGTGGCTGTCCTTTTTGGGATACAATATGTGGAAACCCAAGAACGTCACAACTTTATCACCATCAAATTATGTTTTATTATTCCTCTGACAGTTATAGCACAACAAAGAACTCCAATGTGTTTGCTTTTCGCTAATTGCCATTTTTTTAAGTTTATCGCGGAAAGTGACTAATCTGTTCATTAATGCAAGATATATTTTACTGCTCCGGCCAAATAACTGAAACCTTAGTTACGAATCTTAGATGACTGACAACAGAACGCACATTATTAGTGTCTGAAAGGTCGTGCGTGCGTCATAAATTACAGAACATTTGAAGTTTACACTTGAGAACTGATGCACCTGTCGTAAGCGGAAGATTAAGTACTTTGTGGAGGTTATCGGAAGCGTCACGAAAGCGTCCAAAATCTTAAGCGTGCAGGTGTTCTGTTTTCTGATTAGATTTCAGATTAATCCACTGTCAGAGAGCCGGTGGTGGCGCAGGTGGGTTGCACCGACGAGGTCAACTATCCGCATTAAAGCCTACGAGTGGGAACGCAATCTCACATCGCAGACAGTCACCCCGTTTTTAGTATGTAATGAGACGGACGAGAAAACAGAATGAAAACCGCCTGATGTTTGCTGTCAATCAACAATTTCCTCAAAACAAGCAGCGAATATATAATAATACTCGTACCCAGCTGCAGACCTTCCGTTAAAATAAAAAGAAGGTTAGAGTCGTAGAGTTTAAATACGGACAGTGTCACACCATTTGTACTGCAGATAGCTAAAACACAGAACGTATAAGTTAGTTTCAGAAAAGTAAATATCGGAACAGAAAATATTTGAACATAGGTGCATCGCCTATTCTACAAAAATAGAAATAATGATAACATTGTAATAGTATAGGTAATCTTCTACAACTGAACGTAGTTCAAAGGACTAGCAACAGAAAAAACGGAGTATAGTGCTTTTTATGCTACCCGCTCCACAGGTCATCATCTTGTTTCCTCAAATACCGTACGAAAAAACTGTAATAACTAAATACTTAGATACAGTGAAAACCAGAAGAGCCAAAGAGTGAAGTGTTTTAGATACTTCTCTCATCTCTTCGCTACACATCTGTGACTGACAACGGCAAAGTAGTAGCGCTCAAACACAAGTCTGTAGAAGTATGTCTAGCCGATGTATATCATCATGCTTTCTGAGGAGGAAGGGAAATACAATGACATTTTAATTCCACGAAGCTGTTAAGCGAGCTTGCCGTACCATGTGTAGCATTGATTGTGCATTAATATAGGCAAAAAAGTAATTCAGTTTACGAACAACAAGAAAACAAACGACCTCACTTGAAACAAAACTTGGATCACTAAGAATATGTTTGGATAAAATGTGATGTATCCCATTAGACTCTGAATTCGTTTCCTTACGCAGCTGATAAGTGATACCTGATAACTGTTCGTCAAATACATAATTTAACGTCTGTTAATATCATCGTTGCGATTAAAACAAAAATAAACTTATTTCTTCGAGAACAATATAGAAAGCTCCGACTATTAATAATAATAAGAATGACAAGTTAAAGGAAAAGAAGCGAATATTGTTGAGGCTTTGGTGGCCGCTTTTTCACATATTGCCTGTTGGCCATTTCGTAGAAGGATCGAGGAGCAACCTTCATTTAACGATTTTATTGATGTTTTATCAGCACAAGTGGCTGGCTTTATCAAAGGTTCACAGTACACTGTCGGTGTCGAACTGCCAACAATGGACGGTAATCTTTGGCAGTTCTTCACATTTACAGCCACTAACGATGGTGACGTCAGAAAAATAGTTAAACAAATGGCCATAGTTCCCGGGCCAAAAAAGTCAACAGGCAATACGTAAAAAAACCTCTTTCTTCTGTCAAAAATTCCTCAAATAATTGGTATACTTTCGTATTGCCATACACGTCCACATCTACAGCGGTGTCATTTATTGTACAAAATACGTAGTATTTCCTATGGAGAAAGAGAATGATTTCTCCAAAGTAAGTAAAAGGCATTAAGTGAAATATTCAAACTCAGGATAAGACTTCGGTTAGATACTTTCCTAAGTGGGCGCTAACGACCAAACGATACTGCTCCAGAATCCAAAGAACAAGAAAGGCAACCTAACTTCGGAGCTATCAGTACTAGAATCAACCGAACTGGAACAAAAATAGTTCAATGTTTCTATATTGTTCCTGAGCGTAGACTATATCACTTTATCTATAAAGTGCAAACGCTGTGTGGTGAAGTACGAAGGCGTATATCAGAAGACTATATTCAGTAGTTCAAAAATAAACTAAAAACAGGTGTTGTAATTACGTCCAGTGCACAAAACGTCAATTGTGTGTGACTTCTAGGGGGATGCAGGAAAGAGCTTTGTGACGGAGGAGATAAAGATTTATCGGAAGGTGTTACACTATTAAGTCAAATTAAGTTATTTATTTGCCTGCAACGTTAGGTTCCTTTTGTCTTCTAGTTACCTTAGATACTGAAACTTCGGATAACTGGAAAGTATTTGACTAGGAGGGGGGGGAGGGGGAAGATTATGTTTTAATGAAATATGCTGCTGTTTCTATGTATCTCAACCCTTTAAAGTGACTGTTTTCTTGAAATATAAAAACGAGGTAAATTAAGCCGTAAATAATTCCTGTTGCGGAAGATTGTGGTCGTAGTAAAATCCATCGAGGTGTTCTTATCTGAAGCTTGTGAAAAATATAAGCTTCAGAAAACAAGATTATTTTGACGAGCAGTTGTAGATGACGTTAGTTTCTCAGAAAGAAGCCACTAAACTGATGTGAAGACATCAGCCGCATTAAGTACGTCCTGGTTCAAAAGCGTTCTCGCAGCAGATACAGCTACGCTGAGTTTTACCTGTGATCGATAGACATGATATTTGTAGTAAATGAATACGAAACCCTCAGTGAGGCAACGGAACACAGAACTGGGTGAGCAGCTTATGAAGTGATACACATGAAACAAGACGTATCGAAGGATTCGCGCTGAAGAGCCTACATTTAACAACTGAGCTTTTCACAATACGAGTAGATATTGCAACAAGATGTTGTAACTCGACATCGGTGTGTGAGGCGAAATAAACCACCAGGATACATCAAAACTAAACCTCATGAGGAGGCTCGAACCGAGGTCTTCGAAAAAGAGGGAACCAGGTACTGGCAATCTGATTCAAGTTTTGTATGACACTCTTGGCACAGGAAAACACAATGTTGTCGATCTGTGAGGAATGGACAAATGATAACAGTTCTAGGAAAAACGTGAATTATGTGACATAGGATATAGTAGCGCAGGCAACCAGTGTAGAGATACACAGATAATAATAGGTAGCGAAGAATTCCTACTCACTGGCGGATAATTGACGATGGACTACACTCACGATCTACTGAGAATTTGAGCAACCATTATGCAGCAAAAATTTGTCACTGTTGAGTGTAAGTGTACACCCTCATAGATGAAAACTAATCACTAGTTCGGTACTAAAACACATGTTTAAGACATGGTTAAGGACGATTGTCTTGAATGGGTCCTCTGACATGAAAGGAGCAGAGTGGATAGAGAGATGAGATCTGAGGAAATAAAAGGAAAGTTGTGGTGTGACTTACAAGTACATGGTAGACCGTCGCATTAGAAAGGTAAAATTCCAACCTTTTGTCTCCATAGTACTGGTTCGGGACTTCAGCAACGGAATAATTTGTTACGCAAAATAAAAAAATATTTGTTCTATGATTATTTTGTCTCCAATGTGTTCATAGTTTTTATTTTATTTTTTAAATCTATGTGGAAGCCCTGTATAGCTTCATCTTCAGGCACTTTAGCTAGGTAATCGATGTCTTGTACCTCCGGATGTATATTGGTTTAACGAACTCTTGCATTTTGTACTGAATTTACTACGCAACTGGCAACAGTGTTCACGTTTTCGGTAACCCGATATACTTGCGGAGGTTTAAGTCATCGATTACGCAGCTGAAGTGTCTCAAAGTGAAGCCTCAGACAGCTTCGATATCGATCGAAAATAGGCAAAAAGCCACAAGCATAGCTGACTGGAGACATGTGGGCGCATTTACAAACAGGCTATCTAGATTACAATACTATAAACATTTAAAATATATAATACAATCGTAAATGAAGTAGTAACACTTTGGTCGAGGGCTTATTCGGCAGAATTTTTCGATGGACTGATAATGTGAACTAAGCCTTTCAAACCTCCTGATCTTTCGCGTGAAAGTCTCACTGGCGCCCGAACGTCGCACACATGGTTCACAGATAAGCGTAAATATCTGGGATTACTAGAGCTCTCTGCACAATGTGTTGACTTTTTGAACAGTGACGTAAGACGCACGTAAACCGGAGACCTTGTCACACACTTTATATTCCCTCAACGATTGGCGTAAATGTTGTGCAACTAGTTCACAGAATAGTTTTTAGCTTAATTTTCCTTCGAATCAGGCCGTCAAAATACTACTCCATATTAAACTAAACTCCAGGCCCAGGTGATGTTGATCAGCTCAATTCGATTTTACAGTTATTCAGAGGAAAACATCCCTATTCAAAAATTTGTAACATTCACGCTACCCGGGGCCACAAAGTTTGAACAAGTTTTTGAAGGAGAATAACGAACATTAATAACTACCGCAGTCAGTTGTGATAATACTTCTTCAACGAGACGGAAGTATAATTGCTTTCAAACGTTTGTAAATGGTTCAAATGGCTCTGAGCTCCATGTGACTTAACATCTGAGGTCATCAGTCCCTTAGAACTTAGAACGACTTAAACCTATCTAATCTAAGGACATCACACACATCCATGCCCGAGGCAGGATTCGAACCTGCGACAAACGTTTGTAATAACGAAAAATAACTTAGCAGTATGAGTGTCTTGCGCTGGACATTCACTTAGTATTGCACTGCAAGGAGTGGGCGAGAGCTGAGTGCAGTAAAATTGGCCGGCCTCGGTGGTCTAGCGGTTCTAGGCGCTCAGTCCGGAACTGCGCGGCTGCTACGGTCGCAGGTTCGAATCCTGCCTCGGGCATGGATGTGTGTGATGTCCTTAGGTTAGTTAGGTTTAAGTAGTTCTAAGTTCTAGGGGACTAATGGCCACAGATGTTAAGTCCCATAGTGCTCAGAGCCATTTGAACCATTTTTGCAGTAAATGTTTTTGAGATTTTGGCAAAACTTAAGTATCTTTTACACCTTCATCTGGACCCTATGAAGTCCTAAGCAGCTGCTCGAAAGAAAAGCGAAACTGCAAAACCTGTTGTCGTACCATAACGAGAAACACTTTGGACACGCCAACATGTCACTACAAAAGCCTTCTTGCGAGACTGTGAAGAAATAAAGAACGCAAGTTTTGAAATTTCCCGGGAAGAAGAAGGACCAGGAAAATCAAGCGCTATTGCTCTGCGCTTCCGCAACACAGTTTTAGATATGGAAACCCATCTCTATACAGGGTGTGACATCCAGGGACATTTAAAACTATTGAAACTCTCCAGAACCATAAACGGAACATCAATAGATCGAATCAGCCTTCGAAAACCGGCAGGAAATTCCTGTTTTGGTAGGATGGTTCCCCGGTCAAGGCCCGCACCATATATCTGTAGAGCCTAAATATGGTACTGTGCAGAGAAAATAATAACGTAATAAACACATTTTACCATCCATAACTACAGGTAACACTCTAGGTTCAAATCTCGATCAGTAAGTTGTATTTACCAGACGGAAGGGCTCAAGATTCGAATAGTTTCTCAAGACAAGTCACCACCAATGAAATTAGGTGTTCGTCTCCTGCCTCCGTCACAGATACTCACAGCTAGCTGGTCGCCTTTCCTTCATCAGACTCACGAAGCATCGTGACACGACCGTCCGCACTTTACGACGCGTATTTCCGCTCATTGCAGCGACCACAACCGTCCCCACACTCGGTTATCCACGCCAGTACTGGTCTCTTGCGCGACGCCCCTGCGCACCGGCTACCCGCCGCACAAGCGCCTCCTGCGATACTGGCCGGTGCAAGCGCACCGGCGCCGGGTGCGACCGCACTTCCGGCCGAAGTGCAAACACCGCCGGCGATGCGATTGGTCGACGTAAGAGCCGTGTCATTCGCTAGATAAGGCCCGATTAGATGTGAGAAGTTCCCTCGGCCCGGGTAGAGATAACATCGCGAGGAACTTTCCTCGGATGCACCGTTTGTCAGCGGGTACTGTTATGTGCCGCAAAAAAACAGCATTCTATAAAATTGGAAGGTGGAAGCGACGTCACAAAATAAAGTTGTGTACGTACAAGACTGTGAATATTAATTCGTTAAAGACTAACTGAGACAAACAAATTACCAGAAATTAAATGAGTTGACTTCGCTCATTTTCTTCTGCATTTATACAAATTAATGTGCCGACCACTTTTTTCTGTATGTGTGGGAAGGCCAATTTCAGGAAATTCCGTAGAGATAGTGATATGGTTTTCACAAGTCGACTAATTAACGAAAAGATTTGTGTCTATCACTGCACATTGTAAAAAATTCGTCTAGCCGTGAACACCTAGTACTTTCCATGTGAAGCCACGCCGGTTAGCTAGTATTTACATAACAATCAGAGGAAAAATGACCAAAATAGGCGAATATGTATTTCTTTAAATAAGACCCTAATAGAAAAGTGGAAAACAGGCTGCATCCATCTTCATTTCACCTTCCTCACAAAAAACCTTTCGCATGTGAAAATATTCGCGCTCGTTTAAAACAGAACATTTGAATACTTTTACCCAAGCTCTCTTAGTAGTTAAGCCTTCATACTCATCGCCGTCTCATTGCTATATATACCTTTCTCTCCTTTTTATGTTTTTCATTTACACTGCCACTATCCCATCTCACGTTTACACTATCTCCTTTTGTATTTCTTTCGCACAGCTACTGTCTCCACGAGACCTCGGAAGGTCAAAACTTCTGCCCGTCCAACTTAATTTTCCTGTATAGTTTCATGTTCACAATTGCAGTCTAAAATGCGCCCTGCCCTATACTCACCTGGTACAGTTCGATCATCTGGCAGAGTCCAGACCCACAAGCCTCTGTGTGGTCCCCACTCATCTATGTTTGTCATTCTCGCTATCTCCATTCTATTTTGCTCCCACTACTTCCGTATCCACTCATCTCTCTTTTCATTTTACTGACATTGTCTCTCACTGACCACCAATATCTCCTTTCTCTTCGGTTCCCACTACGATTGTCTTCACCCATCTTCCTTACTCTTTCACTGCCGCGTTCTCTCTCCTACCATCACTGTCTCCTCTCTCTGTCTCTCTCATTGGGACTATCTCTTTCACTGTCTCTCTGTTACACTCCTTTAAGCACGAAAAGGTCTAATATGGCTGCATATCAAAACTTTTAGTGAGGAAGACGGATGAGGATTGCAGCACCTGGTTTCCTAATTTTCTGTTAAAATTTTTGAAGAGTAACATGTTTGCCTTTTTTATGCTCTGACAGGAGCATTTTTCGCAGGTTTCCTTCTTTTCTCTACTACAACGGGGTGTACTGCTTATATAAAACTAATTCTATAGGTAATTAAAGTTTTGAACGTTTATTTATATAATCCTACCGTTTATGTAGTTTGACATTCATGGACAACAAATAAATATGCATAATTCAAGGATAACAGAAATCTTCTGCGTTGTTCTGGAACCTTTGTTGTGATACAAGCACGTGAAAATTGTGGTTACTGCCATTTCTTATACTGCACGTACTGTGAAAGGCGAAAATAACATTAATCAAATAAATATGAGTGTACTGCTACCGAGAACTTCACACATGCCAAAAACTACTAATGTACTCGTATTTCACTTACGTGCATAAAAAAGAACATAAGTTAAAAGGAGGTTTGGAAACAAATGGTCAAATGTTTTGTGAAATGATTTGTCTACAAATAATAAATGTAACAGATTAGAGAAGCATTTGCCGCGCCTTTGACTGTTGCTGGAAACCATGTGTAGCATGTAGGTGCCCATACGTTAGCTGCGTAAGGAGAGCACTCAGTTAAATTCCTCGTGGCAAATAACCTTTAGGGCTCTCTAAATCAAAAACTTTCAAGTCCTACTTTCGACTCTGAATTCTCAATTCGCACGTCATTTGCTGTACATGATTTTGAGCACCATTCAAATTCACTTGAAATGTTTTTCTAATCTACTTTATTTCTTACTTTTAGACAAATCAGTTCACGAAACATACGTCCATTCTTTCCAAAACCTTTTTCTTTTCCTGTTTTGCTCGTAAAGCATGAAATATAATATCTTTAATATCTTTTTGTTGTTATTACGAGTATATGTATCAAGAGACAGCAGAGTACTTTAAATTAATGCTGTGATTTGATTTTTTTTGACATTTTATTTATAGCTGACAGCTGCTGTTTCTGGGAAGATGTCACTTTTTGCTTAAACCAGTAATCAAGTTTTTATTAACTGTTGCGATTACTTTTCTGCAGCCAAACCTTTTTGGGGAACTAGATCTCGCCCTCGTCAATTTATACTCCTTTCATCTATTTCTCACTCTTCATCTGACCCTGAAAACTGGGACAAACGTTTTCTTCAAATCACTAATTAAGTTTTTCTTAATTAACCTGATTAGTTTCAAGCAATTTCACTTCTTTAAAACTAGGCCTGATACATGTCAGTTTGACACCCCTTTTGCCCATTTCCCGCCTTCAGTTTCGCTATGAAAATTCGAAGAAAAAACCATTGCGTAATTTCAAAGGAGTCTTGCGTTTGCTTCTCTCAAACGTTTGACCAAAAACGAAATGTTTGGTGCTACAAATCGTCAAAATGACACAGCAAAGTATGTTGAAGGAAAAATTTGTTCCTTATGTAAAAAATACTCCTTTTTACGTAATAACTATGAGCTTACTTTTTCTCTACATGGTAGTTTTAACTTTTTTATAAGGGTTTTTCCCGAAACATTTAAAGAAGTGTACTGCAACAATGTCAAATTTTTTCATTTTGTATTTTGTCTTCACACTTTTTTTGACATACGTAAGCTCTAATACTTGATACAATTCAATTTTATTACATAAAGTCGTTAGAATTTTGTTCTCCGTTACCAAATGGGTGTTCCATATTGTATGTAAGTATTATGTATGGTTGTTACCGCTCTAGTGTGTCTGTGACTACATATGTATCCTGACTACTGGGTGTGGAAATTGTAGGTGGTTGACTAAGACAGAACGTAAGACATTCCCAGCACATTATGTCGTAGCTACGGAATTTGAAAGGGGGAAATCATCACTGTTTGTTTTGTGTAACTGTTGCAATTTTGTAAATACAAGGAAAATTATATTCTGTGTTATGAACAGATTTGCAGTTTTTCGTGATATACTGCTAACGCATGACATGCTAGATACGCAATATGTTATTAAAAAAAAGGCAAGGCATAAAGAAAAGGCAAGGCAAGTAATGTTATTTACACTACTAAATTTTATTTGTTTCCTGTAATAGTACTGAGAAAAGAATGTGTGCAGGGCGTCTTGAAAATCTGTAATACCAAATATCTTCGTGCCTGGTTTCTGTTTCTGCCAGCATGGGGGGTTTCTACACAAGAGAATCTTCAAAATTCATTAAGTAGTAATTGTACATTTATCACTATATGTTGGAAAGTAAAACATTAGCAGTGATAAACTTACACGTATTTACAATAGAATGAAGTTCCCAGACAGTCGCAGAAGCGACTCTTGGTAAGCATCTCATTATGTCTTACAGTGTAATAATTCGCGCACCCCATTGTTTATTATTAACCAACAAGCGACGTGCGCGAGATAGAAAATCAAACAGAAAACTTTACTGCCAGCAGCAAATATATCGATTTTTCGTCCATGATAGTTATGGTTGAGATTTAATAAATAACGTGAAGAAACAGAGGGTCGAGCTGTCTACAGTTGTTGAATTTCTTTCGAAGCAAATTTTTTAATGTAGAAAACAAGCCCATGATAAGTTATTATCATGGAGCGATGATTGATATGAAATCAGACTTCGGGATAAACGGAAAATTCAATGCATGAATTACTCCAGACAGGGATCGGAGCCAACATGATAGTCAAGTTGTCGTCCACGGTAAGTCTTTATGATACACTTAAAATTCGAAAACTTTTTACTACGTGGTTATAAATGGTAATATCCTGAAACCATTCAGTTCAGACGTTAGGGATATTTTTAATTTAAAAGATTAAGAACAAAAAATCAAGTGATATCTGCTCCAATTAAGTAGGTTGTTCAGTACTTATATGGAAGAAGCAATGAAGGAAGTAAGATAAAGTTCCGGAAGTGCGATGAAAATTCAGTATGATACCATTTGCCGATCAAACTGTTATGACGACTTGTCGGATGCAATGAACAGTATACTGATCATGGAATGTAAATCGAGTTGACCGAAAAAAGATAAAAGTAGCGGAAATGAGATTAGCAACAAAATTATAAATACTGGAGACCAAGTAGTAGACGAATCGAAAGAATTCTTGGAAGAAAAATTGCCTATGGGGGAAGAAGCAAGGAGGATATAAAAAGCAGAATAACACAGATAAAGAGAACTTTCTTCGCTATACAAGTGTACACTATCAAGCGTCGCCTTTTATATGAGGAAAAAATTTTGAGAATGTACGTCTGGAACACAGCACTGGATGGAAGTGAACCACAAACCGTGACAAAATTGGAAAAGCAGAGTATGAAAGTGTTTTGTATATTGTATTGCAGAAGGATGGTGTAAATGTAAAGGATTGATAAAATTAGAAATGAAGAGCTTTCCCACAGAATCGCTGAGCAAGGGAATATGTGGCAAGCACTACCTAGATCAAAGGATGGAATATTGGGTTGTGTCTTGTGATATCACCGAATAACTTCAGTATTACTAGAGGGATCTGTTGAGGGGAAAAAATTGAAGGGAAAGACACAAATCAAAACATGTAGAACTAATACTGAAGACGTTTTCTGTATGTGCTACTTTAAGATTTGGAGACTGCCGTCAGAGAGAAAATTGCGGCTGGCCGCATCACACCTGTCGAAGACTCATGGGAAAGTAAACAACAGAAGTCTACTGTATGGTCACGTATGATTATTCACAGTACGTGTAAGTGTAGGTGAGTGCCATTATTTGTTTATCTGGGTGTTACTACATGATGTCACAGTAAATCGTCTTTCTCGTGCATTGACAGTACTCTTCTTCATCTACTTCACTTTCCTTGTGCCTTCAAGCGTTGGGTAGCCTCGATCTACCCATTTCTTCCTTTCCACTCTATTCTCACACAATGTCTTCATTTGCACAAGTGTTGTCCGAGCATTTGTCACAGTTTCTCGACCCTGTTCACTGATGTGATGCGATGTCCTCTTCGTCCAGCTCCTCCCTGCACATGCATTTCAAATACGTGTCGTATTCTTTCATACCTAACTCGATTTTGTCTGGTTTTTCCAATTGTGCTGCTCATATACCTCAGTGGCAGTAATCCTACTTAGGTGTTTCTCTAGCAGGGCCAAACTCTACATTCAATACGCTGTAATTGCGCCAAAATCGTATTGTAAATTTGCATTTTAATTTTCATATTTATCTCTTCTCTCTCTAGTTTAAAAATAACCACAGAATCCATTCCATGAACACAAGATACTTCAAGCTTGTGCGGAGAACACGTCCTTTTCCATAGTTCAGAGAAATGTGTATTATCTCTCACCAAACGTTTACAATTGGCTTTCGCAAGAATTAGTTGCGGCGACTGATAAAACGCATGGTTCCCCCCCTAGTTCCAGACTTACCTGTTATCTAACTACCTACTTTCTATACAGTAAAGCATTTTAGGTGCGTTTTCTGACCCTTAGTAAAGTAAATGGAAATGAGAAATTATTGTACTGAAGGTTACTGTTGTTACATATTTCGATATCCATCATTTGAGTTTTTGATGGCTTTCCTAAATCATTCTAGGCGAATAACGACTGTTGTTAAAAGAGACTATCGCCATATCCATTCCTAGTTTCTGGAAAATGTTCAGCCAAACATTTCATTATTAAATATTGGCCCTGTCATGTATTATTGATAGTCTCCCACAAGTATTTTCTCCAGTATTAAGCAAACTCTTTACAAATGTCATTACTTCTTATTCTGAGTTGACCTTCCATAGATTGCGTCTTAGCAGACTACACAACGCTGTGTAGATCCTGTTCGTCGATCAGCCTTAACCTGCTACCATTATCTCTTCAGGTCATCCATGAATCATTGTTTTCTTTCGCTCGTCTGGTAAAGTACCTGTCCATCTTCTCGGTTCCAATTCCATCGTAAAACTCTGACAGCTTTTCATTTTCCTTCTGAGACCATTGTAATCATTTATTTTACCTTAAGCAATGTACATCTCTCGTGGATTTCTCTCAAACCCTTGGAATCATCTTCATTCAGATGACTTAGGTTCTAGAAAATTTTAAATTTTGGTCGTCAGATGGTCTTTATGTCATAGGACAGCTCTCTTCGATTTTTAATTGTTTTATGCTTTCAGTCTTTGTATATAATTTTTCATTGGACCTCAGGCAAACCTGTCAGCCTGTATAAATATTTGAATGGATTGCTCATTTAGTCAGCAGATTCGTGACATTACTAATAAACTATATTTCGTTGACCTAATGGAATAAAAAGTGAAACATAAAAGAAGTAAAAATATTGTCCTGAGATCCACTCTGCGTAGTTTGTCAAAACCTTCATCGCCATTTCTACGAGTAGGTGTTTTGTCAAAGAGTCTCTACACTTCTTTACAATGCTCAGCTGTAACACATATCAGGTCTCACTTCCCGCGCCCGGGTTCGATTTTCTCTGCCTCGTGATGACTGGGTGTTCTGTGCTGTCCTTAGGTTAGTTAGGTTTAAGTAGTTCTAAGTTCTAGGGGAGTGATGACCGTAGATGTTTAGTCCCATAGTGCTCAGAGCCATTTGAACCATTTGAACCATATCAGGACTGCACATACAGTGAAGATTTTCCGTATTTCTGCCATTATTGTTATCTGCCGATCTGGTCACTATGCTTATACACATTGGACTCAGTGTAATCCGCTAGATGTTTTCGTAAAAATTTTGGGAAACAGAAACCAAAAGACTGTCATTTAATAATGTTCTATAGCCTTCATTCCGGTTCTCTTTTTTATCAGCTGTACAGTGTCAGAGACGGACAGTTAATGAAAAACAAAAATACGAGAAAAGACAGCATGGCGCTCTCCTGTTACTTTATTAACATATTTGCTGACGACTGAATAAAGGAAACTTAATGAATGTTGTGCAGGGAATTAGAAATGGGGACGACATTGTTATTCTGTCCTGAAACAAAGAACCAGAGAGTAAGGATTAACAAAAAATAATAGTCAACAGCAGCAGAGACGGAAAGAGCAAACTGCTCAAAACTGAAATGTGTGAAAATAAGTAGAAGAACTGTAGAACGAAAGAAAGGAAGTTTAGTGTTAAAAAACATACTGTCGACAACGCGGTCATAAGAAAAATAAAAAGTTGATGTGGTGTTTTTAGCAGTTTCAACAAGGACTGCTCACGCCTTCCACTGATTGCATTATGTCTGGATATTTCAAACTAGCCCCTGCCTTCACATATTGGCTTCAGCGAGGAAAATTTAATAGTAAGTATTTATCCAGTAATTAGCAAATGAGTGCTATGCAACTGAGTTAGCCATCTTCAAATCTAGGTATCATCAGTTTAGTAGATGCCTGTAGTAGATTGCAGAGATCAATGCCAGAATTAAAGAACATTATATGTCATGTATCAGCAGCATAATAACTATGCATGTGAACTTTCCATGTGTGTTTCGAGGAGCACATATTACTGTGAAAAACCTAAATTACAATTATGAGTATGATGCGAGATAAATGTGAAGCAGACGTAGGTATTGTGATTGGTGACGTGGCCTCAGAATACTGAAAGATCACTAAGACAATTGGCTAATGTGTAGTAACAACTGCTATTCCTGGAAGCAAGATGTGCTCTGGATGTCTGCTAGTAGTTTCTTACTTTCTTTCTTTGGGCCTTGTCCCGCGTCACGCGGGGTTTGCCGTGGTATGACGAATTTGGCAGTGTTAGTTACAAAGGGTGGCCGGATCCCCTTCCTGCCCGAACCCCCTAGAACGTAAGTAGAGTATCCCAGCTATATGTGTGTAATGTAGGTCATGAGAGAGTGAGAACTGCATTAACGCTCTCGGCTACCCTGACGGGTCCAGATGTCTGCTCGTATAAGGGTGCTATCATCGATAACCTGACTGAAGGTGGCAATGGCAGTTCAATTCCGATGGCTGCGATTTCGTTGATGCTCTGAGTTTCTGGAAGTTAAAGTCAGTCGTCAACGGCCGGGAAATCACACGTAGACCGCAAGCGCTTTCAGGACGTTGGATTGAGTGAGTCTTTAGCTAGTGGTCACGGGTGGCGGTTGTGTTGTCGCCCTGGAGCGTGGGCAGAAGTTTAATACTGGAGTATAATGATTGTCAAAGTGACTGAGAAAAAATTTCTGGTTGGTGTGATGATTGGATGCAGGAATATGTAAGCAAGTACAGACGGTTAGGAAAACAATCCTGTAATATTCGAGAACAGCATTAGTAGTGTGTTGCTTGACTAATATCGAGGAATAAAGTTGCAACGCAGTATGAAGTGGAACGAGCACATAAAGACTGTAGTAGGGAAGGCTTATGGACAAGTTCAGTTTATTCGGAGAACTTTAGAGTAGCGCGAGTCGTCTATAACGGAGACTACGTGTAGAACGCTAGCGCGATCCGTACTTGGGTACTGCTGGTGTGTTTGGGATCCCTACCAGGTCAGATAAAAGGAAGACATCGGAGTAATTCAGAGGCAGGCTGTAAGATTTGTTACCGATAGGTTTAGGCAACACGCCAGTATTACGGAGATGCTTCATGCTCTTGAGTTCCCTGAAGAGAAGACAACGTTCTTTGCATGGAACACTTTTGAAGAAATGTAGTGAACCGGCATCTGAAGATGACTGCAGAACGATTCTACTGCCTCCAACGTACATTTCGCGTAAAGACTACAAAGATACTATAAGAGAAGGTAAGGCTTGTGTGGAGGCATATAGACTGTCATTTTTCCCTCACTCAGTATTCGAATGGAACAGGAAACGAAATGGGTTGAAGTATGTATATACAGTAGATATAGATAAGGAGAAGCACTTGAGTGGCGTTCCTGACTGAAATTCATGAAATGTAATTTCGTGAAACAAAAATATGCATTATCCTACTGAAATGTAGGGTTTCGCAGGGATCGAATGAAGGGTAGAGCCACTGGTCGTAACAAATCTGAAATGTAACGTCCACTGTTCAAAGTGCCGTCAATGCGAACAAGAGGTAACCGAGACGTGTAACGAATGGCACCCCATAACATCACAATGGGTGATACGCCAGTATGGCGATGACGAATACACACGATGCCGCCAAACACGGATGGGACTATCATGATGCTGTAAACAGAACCTGGATTCATCAGAAAAAATGACGTTTTTCCATTCGTGCACCCAGGTTCGTCTCTGAGTACACCATCGGAGGCACTCCTGTCTGTGATGCAGCGTCAAGGGTAACAGCAGCCATGGTCTCCGAGCTGATAGTCGATGCTGCTGCAAACGTCGTCGAACTGTTCGTGCAGATGGTTGTTGTCTTGCAAACGTCCCCATCTGTTGACTCAGGGATCGAGACTTCGTTGCACGATCCGTTACAGCCATGCGGATAAGATGCCTGTCATCTCGACTGCTAGTGATACGAGGCCCTTGGGATCCAGCACGGCGTTCCGCATTACCCTCCTGAACCCACTGATACCATACTCTGCTAACAGTCATTGGATCTCGACCAACTCGAGAAGCAATGTCACGATACGATAGACCGCAATCACGGTAGGCTACAATCCGACCTTTATCAAGGTCGGAAACGTGATGGTACGCATTTCTCCTCCTTTCACAACAACGTTTCACCGGGCAACGCCGGTCAACTGCTGTTTGTGTATGAGAAATCGGTTGGAAACTTTCCTCATGTCAGCACGTTGTAGGTGTCGCCACCGGCGCCAATCTTGTGTGAATGCTCTGAAAACTAATCATTTGCATATCACAGCATCTTCTCTTATCGGTTAAATTTCGCGTCTCTTAGCACATCTTCGTGGTGTAGCAATTTTAATGGCCAGTGGTGTAGTTGACATTAATGCCACACGTGTAATTAATCACTTAGGCGACTGTGTAAAAAGTTGAATATCGGAAAAAGTCTTCAACAAGTAACTAAATTACTGAAATAATCTTAACGTGAAATAGTTGATAGAAACTGACTGATGTGGTTAAGCGATATGAGTGTTGTTGGATTAAAGAGGATGACTACAGGTGAAAGAATAAACTGTGTTTAATTTAAGTGGTTTTTATCATTTCAGAACAGTTATTAAACATAGTTCCCCGTACATGTAGCATACAGAACACAAATTGGTTTTGACCTCTTATTCGGGTGAATAACCATCTATGTATCTGATATAACGAATGCTATTTACTCGTCCGATTGCTGGTGCATTCAGATCATTAATGAATTTTCTAAAAGCGAGAACGTTCAGATATACGGCTCAAGAGTAATCTGATCTCTGAGCATATGTTCAACAGTGCTCCATAATAAGGTATTAAACTTTAAGAGAAACGGCTTAAATGTGATGCTAGAAACTCCGTCTCCGAAAGCAAGCCGCAAAACGCGTCAAATTATGCGGAAAATTCTGTGACAAGAGAAAGGAGTATAAGGAAGATCTTTTATTTTCCAGGAATGACGTGGATTATTTTTAGCTCTGTCGGTGGTTACGGGATGTATCGTTAATCACGAAAAGGTTCTGCTAAATTAGAAAGAAAGTGTCAGCAGAATACTGCTGAAGGATGAAGGGGCTGGTGCACAGACGACATCGCTAACCGACCATATCAACATCTCCGTCCGGGTGATTAGCACCACTTCGAGTGGTGCCCTCATCTGAGAAACTTTCTACGTTACGGAGGCGGGCGGAAAGCAGGGGCAGTAATTGCTGTGTAATTGCGCCACTGTTAAACTATAATCTCGGATCTCGACTGCGAAAGCCGATTTCTATCTGCGCTGCTGACGTCCCAAATGAAGACGACGGGAGCCGGCAGAAGGCGTACGCAACAAGCCCTCGCGTCTACTCAAGTGGCCCGCAGCGGGCAGCAATTACATTAGGACCGCATTATGCCGAACGCTTCTTAAGCAGAAGAGACGCGGGCCGGCGGGTTGTAATGGCCGTCAGAGCAGCGGCTGTCGAATCCCACTAATTTGGCTTCCTGATCGTCCAGATTAAACTCCTCTGCCGTCTCGACTCTCGTAATAAGCTGGCTGCGTAGCGCTGAAGGCACCGCTGCATCGTTACACGCTCTCACCAGTGGAGAGGAGGATTTTGAGGTGTGCCAGTCGTGGGACGGTGAGCACTCAGACGCGCAGAACAGAACAGGATTCTGTCATCAACATACATTGTCCCATGCGTCAGGTGGCTTTGTGGTACTTATCAATGAAAAGCTGCTGTTTTTTTTCTTTATTGTGTGTGGTGTGCGTACTGTAAGACCTTCGGTACACACATCATCAGATTATTTGACTTGTCGCTCTAACGAAGTAGGCGAGTGTCAGCAATATGTCTCGTGGTCCTATCGTGGCGTGTTTATCTACTGCCATTAGCTCAGACGATAGAAATGCCACTTGCACGCTTAGAGTAGCAGATTGACGGTGACCAACTTTAAACAGAACTTGATTAATTTTCACACACATTTATTAAAAAGCCGGCCGGAGTGGGCGTGCGGTTCTAGGCGCTACAGTCTGGAGCCGAGCGACTGCTACGGTCGCAGGTTTGAATCCTGCCTCGGGCATGGATGTGTGTGATGTCCTTAGGTTAGTTAGGTTTAATTAGTTCTAAGTTCTAGGCGACTGATGACCTCAGAAGTTAAGTCGCATAGTGCTCAGAGCCATTTGAACCATTTTTATTAAAATAATAAAAGGCATAGACATTACGTAACTTGATTCTGGATGCTGTTTACAATTGACAATCTGAAGTTCCTTTGGTCTTGGTACGTTAATCTTATTCTCACATATCTCTGATACTTGACAAAGTATCTATTCATTTATCTTCATTGCAATGTACAGGAATATGGTAATCTTATTAGGCGCAAGCTGAAACTTGACTATAGACTGGTACAGACAAATATAGACTGGTACAGACTGGTACAGACTGGTACAGACAAATGCAGACTAATGCAGACTGACTAATCGGAGGTCTGTGCACTCGTTATAATACCTTGCACATTCAGGTATCACTGCGCGAATGTGATCCACGAGGAGAAAAGGTCCTACGTTAGCAGGAATCTCATTGGCTGCATTACATATTAATACGCGGATCGGCGGAAGCAGAATTTGGTCCATCTCTAAGGCAGCGCCATCTCGTAGTGCGGAGATGGACGAGCGCTGCGCCTGCGCTGTTGTGCTTAGGGGGGCGCGCTCTAGTGGGAAAGTTGAGTACACACTGACTACGCAGAATTATGTACACAACATTGTGATTTCATTCCCCTGCCCAGAAAGTTAAAAAACACAACTGGCGATTCTTAAATCACACAGAAGACACTGAATGCGCATGCACAGGTTAAAAGTCGGCCACAGTATTAAAAACACTCCGGAACAACAGACTTAAAACCCACTTGGAGCACACACGACAAAGAAGAAAACTGCCAGGTGGGACCTGCCGAGGGAAAGGTCAGAGAGGATGGAAATGGAGGGGAGAGCAAGGGGCAGCAGGGGAAGCGGCGGGATGAAGAGAGTAGGAGCATCAGTGGGTACACTAAGAGGGAGGTGACACATGGGGGAGGAGATGAAGAGGGAAGACAAGGCAGGAGGGAGCGCAGAGACACTGAAAGGAGGCACAAGAGTGGGAGGGGGAGTAGGAGGAGAGAGGGGGAGGTGAGGGAGCCCTTGGGAGGTGGCAGGAAGGTGGGGTTAGGGTTGGTAGGAAGGGTAGATGTCAGGGCGAAGCTCATCTTCCGGGAGGGGTAGACGGTGGAAGTTGTGTTGGGAAATGAGATGGAGGGTGTGGAGATGGAGAGAGGGTGGGACACAACGGTAAAGGCAAGGCAACTGGTTGGGGGTGGAGAGGAAGGGAGACACTGGGGGGTGAGGGGGATCAAGGCGGCAGACAATATATAGTGTGCGGATGTGTTCAAGGAAAAGGAGAAGGTGGGGGAAGGGGATGAGGTCGTAGAGGATGTGCGTGGGGGACGGAAGGTGGATGCAGAAGGCGAGAAGCTGCTGTTACTCGATTCACGTTTCAGTATTTGCTTCTGCAGCAGCAGCAATTATTCACCATTGCTGTAACTGGTAAATAAACGGAAAAACGTGGCGCATACTTGTAAAACCGGGTGGCTATAATTAAACTTTCCCTATTTACCACGTTATAACACGGGAACTAATTACCGTACGAGTACCAAACTCGGTAGCAGAAATGTCCAGAATATGGGGTGCGTGATTTCCATTCGTTCCAGCGCCACCGTCCAGTTCCAGCTATGGCCACCAAGCCATCAGTCATCGTGGTTCATAGTCTCACACACCTGATCAGTCGGAGTGCACATGTTGGCGTGTGAACATGAGTTTGCACAAAAGGAGCAGGGCATTATTGCTGAAGTCCTGTTATCAAAACAACAGTAATGCTGCAGGTGCTCTTCGAGAATATCGCCGGCTGAAAGGATTACCGTACGAGAACCAAACCTTATAATTACGGAAGGGTCTTCTTTCTCCACCTGCTGTGCAGAGCATGATGAAAATGTTCGAACCAACTGGAGGACTGAACATCGCTCCGGAAAGAGGCTGACGACTGGTTGCAACACAGGTGGTTGATGAAATCGCTGTTGCTATGGCAGACAACGCTGCGGGCAATTCCCGATCGTCAGGCAGTGCGCGTGCTGTGTCACGGCAGTTGAACATCCCGAGATCCACTGTACAGAAGGTGTTTCGAACCATCCTCAAATAGTACAGCAGGTTGCACCACAGGACGCACAACGACGTTTTGACCTTACTCTCCACATTCTCTCAAGTTGACGAGGGCTAGCCCTGGACCATCCTATGGACAGACGAAGCTCATGTTTCTCTGACGCGTGAGGTAAACACACAGAATTTTTCAATGTGGAGATCCTCACCTCCAGTCACTGTGCATGATGTTGCTCTGTATTGTGGGTGTGTCACCATATGGTGTGGCTTCACGGCTACGTTCATCATTGGTGCTGTCCGCCACGATAGCTGAGTGGTGCCGGCAGGGTAGCTCAGCATGTTCGGTCAGTGGGTTAGCTGCCTTCTGTAATAAACAACCGAGTTAATTGGCGAACGATGAACTTGAACAAGCATCATCGGACGTTCGTCACGAACAACTACAACGAACGCTAACGAACAAAATGAGATTAAAAAAGTATGGTCGACACGACGGAATGGCATGCAACGGGGCCGGGGTTCTATTTCCGGCTGGGTTGGAGATTTTCTCCGCTCAGGGAGTGGGGGTTGTGTTCTCTTCTTCATCATCATCAGATCATCCCCATCGACACGCAAGTCGCCGCAGTGGCTTCACTCAAAATACTTGCATCAGGCGACAGGTCTACCCAACGGGAGGCCCCAGCCACACGACATTTCATTTTTCATTGGCCCTTTCTTTTTTGTACACGTTGGCGCTGAACGACCAAAGACGTGCAGCGTGACTAGCCAGCGCTACAGCGATATGGTTCGACAGCATGTCATACCCACCCAACAGGAGAGAGCCGCACTGAACTCAACAATGCCGGCCGTTGTGGTCGAGCGTTTCTAGGCGCCTCAGTCTGGAGCCGCATGACCGCTACGGCGGTAGGTTCGATTCCTGCCTCGGGCTTGGATGTGTGTGATGTCCTTAGGTTTAAGTAGTTCTGAGTTCTCGGGGACTGATGACCTCAGGTGTTAAGTCCCATAGTGCTCAGAGCCATTTGAACGTTTTGAACTCAACAATTTTCATGTAAGATTGGGCCCCAAAGTACAACGCTCGTGAACTTTACCTGCTTCTCCGAAACACGTTTGTCAACAATCATTTCCAAATGTTTGGCCGGCAGTATCACGTGACCTCACTCCCTGTGATTTTTGGATGTAGGGCTACCTGAAACACTGGGGAAAATTCACACATGTGCTGATCTGAAAGTGCAACATATCAAGAGAGGTAGCCAGAATACCTACGGGCATGCTCCGTTGTGATGTGTAGAATGCAATCCTGAGCTTTTAGACTCTTCTGGACACTGATGGGCCCCGTATTGAGCCCCTTTTGCAGCAGTAATGGTACCTGTATGTAATGGTATGGTGTACCGTAGCACCACATTAAAAGTGTTTCAGTTGAATTGATTCTGCATTATTTCTCTTCTCCAGTGCTTTACATTAATACTACGACATTTGGTTCTTGTACGGTAATTAGTTTCTGTGTTATAAAATGTTAAAGAGGGAAAATTTAATTATAACCACCGGCAAAGTATCGGTATTACTGCAAATGTAAACAAACATACACAAAGGTGACAAAAATACGGGATAGCAAAATGGACATACACTCCTGGAAATTGAAATAAGAACACCGTGAATTCATTGTCCCAGGAAGGGGAAACTTTATTGACACATTCCTGGGGTCAGATGCATCACATGATCACACTGACAGAACCACAGGCACATAGACACAGGCAACAGAGCATGCACAATGTCGGCACTAGTACAGTGTGTATCCACCTTTCGCAGCAATGCAGGCTGCTATTCTCCCATGGAGACGATCGTAGAGATGCTGGATGTAGTCCTGTGGAACGGCTTGCCGTGCCATTTCCACCTGGCGCCTCAGTTGGACCAGCGTTCGTGCTGGACGTGCAGACCGCGTGAGACGACGCTTCATCCAGTCCCAAACATGCTCAATGGGGGACAGATCCGGAGATCTTGCTGGCCAGGGTAGTTGACTTCCACCTTCTAGAGCACGTTGGGTGGCACGGGACACATGCGGACGAGCATTGTCCTGTTGGAACAGCAAGTTCCCTTGCCGGTCTAGGAATGGTAGAACGATGGGTTCGATGACGGTTTGGATGTACCGTGCACTATTCAGTGTCCCCTCGACGATCACCAGTGGTGTACGGCCAGTGTAGGAGATCGCTCCCCACACCATGATGCCGGGTGTTGGCCCTGTGTGCCTCGGTCGTATGTAGTCCTGATTGTGGCGCTCACCTGCACGGCGCCAAACACGCATACGACCATCATTGGCACCAAGGCAGAAGCGACTCTCATCGCTGAAGACGACACGTCTCCATTCGTCCCTCCATTCACGCCTGTCGCGACACCACTGGAGGCGGGCTGCACGATGTTGGGGCGTGAGCGGAAGACGGCCTAACGATGTGCGGAACCATAGCCCAGCTTCATGGAGACGGTTGCGAATGGTCCTCGCCGATACCCCAGGAGCAACAGTGTCCCTAATTTGCTGGGAAGTGGCGGTGCGGTCCCCTACGGCACTGCGTAGGATCCTACGGTCTTGGCGTGCATCCGTGCGTCGCTGCGGTCCGGTCCCAGGTCGACGGGCACGTGCACCTTCCGCCGACCACTGGCGACAACATCGATGTGCTGTGGAGACCTCACGCCCCACGTGTTGAGCAATTCGGCGGTACGTCCACCCGGCCTCCCGCATGCCCACTATACGTCCTCGCTCAAAGTCCGTCAACTGCACATACGGTTCACGTCCACGCTGTCGCGGCATGCTACCAGTGTTAAAGACTGCGATGGAGCTCCGTATGCCACGGTAAACTGGCTGACATTGACGGCGGCGGTGCACAAATGCTGCGCAGCTAGCGCCATTCGACGGCCAACACCGCGGTTCCTGGTGTGTCCGCTGTGCCGTGCGTGTGATCATTGCTTGTACAGCCCTCTCGCAGTGTCCGGAGCAAGTATGGTGGGTCTGACACACCGGTGTCAATGTGTTCTTTTTTCCATTTCCAGGAGTGTATACAGATGGCGGTAATATATCGTACACAAGGTATAAATGAGCAGTGCATTGACAGAGACGTCAGTTGTACTCAGGTGATTCAAGTGAAGAGGTTTCCGACGTGGTTATAGCCGCACAACGGAAATTAACAGACTTTGATCGCGGAGTAGCAGCTGGAGCTACAAGCATAGGACAGTCCATTTCGAAAATCGTCACGGAATTCAATATTCCACAATCCAAAGTGTCATGAGTGTGCCGAGAATACCAGTTTCAGCCATTACCTCTCACTACGGACGAAGCAGCGGCTGATGCCCTTCACTTGACGACCACGAACAACGGCGTTTGAGTAGGGTTGTCAGTGCTGACAGACAAGCAACACTGCTTGAAATAACAGCAGAAATCAATGTGGGACGTACGATGAACGTATCCGCTAGGAAAGTGTGGCGAAATTTGGTGTTAATGGTCTATGGCAGCAGACAACCGACGCGAGTGCTTTTGCTAGCAGCACGGCACGGCCTGCAGCCCCTCTCCTGGGTTCGTGACCACATCCGTCGGACCCTAGGAGAGTAGGAACCATGGCCTGGACAGATGAGTCAAGCTTTCAGTTGGTAAGGTAAGGGTGTTGCGCAGACTCTAAGAAGCCACGGACCCCTGTTGTCAAAAGGCATTGTGTAACCTGGTAGTGGCCCCATAATGGTGTGGGCAGTGTTTACATGGAATAGACTACGTCCTCTGGTCAAATTAAACCGATCATTGACGGGAAATTCTTATATTCGGCTATCTGAACACCATTTACAATCATTCACGAACTTGACATTCACAAACGAAGATGCAATTTTTATGGACGACAATGTGCCTTGTCTCGGAGCAACAGTTGTTCACGATTCGTTTAAAGAACATTCCTGTCAATTTTAGCGAATGATATGACCACTCAAATCGGCGGACATGAATCCCATCGAACATTTATGGGACATAAACAAGAGGTCACTTCGTGCACAAAAGCCTCCGCCGGCAACACTTCCGTAATTATGGGCGGCTATAAAGGCAGCATTGCTCTGTATAACTGTTGAGAACTTGGAACGTCTTTTTGAGTCCATACCAGGTTGCTTCATTACGCCGGGCTAAAGGAGATCCGACATGATATTAGGAGTTATGCCATGGCTTTTGTCACCTCAATGCACTCAGTTTTAAGTTTCATATGGTTGTGTGTATCGATAATTTTCGTCAGCATTGCGTTTGTTTCTTTGGTGCAAGATCGTTGGCGGTTGCTGCGAAATGTATGACAGTTGTTTTCTGCTAGATTCAGTGTGGGCATAGTGAAATTGGCCTTTGGTGCAGATGATGTAAATTGGGTTGCCTGTCTTAAACAGCATGAAATATTTTCCGTGCCAGTTTTACTTTATCCACTGTGTGGACTGATGGAAGCCCACCTCTCTCTTCGTAGCGTGGAACAGGACGTGAAGCTAAGAAGTTTGCGTAGTCAAAAGAAAATTATTTTGTGTTGTGACTACGTGCGTTTCGTGTAATTGTGCAAGCGATACATTTAGCGCACACTATAAGTCAATTCGTATACATCTGCCACTCTGAGATAAACGAATCGCGACACTACTCACGGGAAAGCAACCGGTCGGAGAGGAAACTGTGCCGAAGTCATCCATCGTGGAACTTTCACCGAATCTAAGAGAAATGATGAAAGATGTAAGCAAAACTTCGAGGCTTAACCGAGGAGTCTGTGGGCTGACGAGCACTGCTCCATCTGTGAAACTGGAGTGTTTCTGAGACTCTACAGGGAGGAAACAAAGTAATCCAATCGTAAAACACAGGAATAGAGTAGTGGGCTGTACGAAGAAGATCGCACAGAGAAAATGATCAGAAGCATGACATGCAAAATGTAGCCTTCTACGAAGTTTGCAGGGTTGACGAGAGGAGTGAAAAAGTTATGTTGTAATGGCTGCAAACCATGATGTAAGAACTAATACGGAACATTTTCTTAAACTTATACTAGTACATATCTTTATGCTCAGGGACATAGTTTATAAGGGTGTTTCAATGTATGCAATCTCTGGTACACATTATGAAACCAGGTTCCTCATTTGTACCACTGCAAATATTTAGAAAGTTGAGTGTAATGCGTATATTTTTTCTCGCAGTTTCCATTCTCAAAATCAGATACCGTAAACGACATCCAGGAGTGGAGTATGACATTGTTGAAATAATTTTGTACCTTACTGTTTATACTATAATAAATAAAATCACGAAAGTGGTGGAATTTCGACATCTTTCGCCTGTTGCGAAGATTGATTTGTCCATAGTTTGTAAATGATGCTTCGTCACTGCATACAAAGGCCGCATCAATTAGAAGTTTTCGTAGCCACCATTCGGAGAACTCTAATCGACTTTGAAAGTCGTTGCCACGGAGCTGTTGATGGAGCGAAATGTTCATAGGATGAAACGCACTGGCGTGTGAGAATACTCCTTCGGTACATTCAAGCTGAATCGTAATGATATTTGTAGGGTTTGTGCTACCGCTGCGAAAATGTTAGCCTCAGTTTCCTCTTCAGTTTCTGATCTTTACCGTGGGCGTTTTTTATTCTTAGTATTTCCAGGTTCTTGAATTTTTAAAAATTTTTGCAAAGCCAGAATGTCAGGCATTGACACTGTCAGGTTACCTGTCATCATACAACTGCATATTTAGTCAAAAAATTCGGTGACTTCATAATAAGCTAAAACTATATACACCTTTTCGAGTATGGTGTACTTGTTAAAGTCTGAATAACTTCACGAGCAAGTTGTGTATTCCCCAGAACATCAGAACACAGAATAATCGGTTTCAAGTTCACAGGTGAACACATGAACCGTACCTGTTTGGATACGTTTGGTCAGTAGAACAGCCTTTGTTGGACCTATTTTCCTGATGGCTCAATAGTAGTTAACAGTGCTGCAATATAATTATAGTTTGCTCAGAAACTACATCTGTCATGTCGCTGTAGGTCTTTACGAAAGCCCTTTCTAATGCTACAAAAGGCAGTATTTAGTTCCATTAAATAAAACAGTGCCGTAAATCGGCAGTTACACACATTAAGAATTACTGCTCAACGTCACGTCCCCACGTAGTCCACTACAACTAAGCGAAACTGTACGGACATATTTTCACTCGTTTGCGATGTATTTGGAGGTATCTGTCTGTGTAACTCTGCAGGTCGTGTGACTAGGGCCTCCCGTCGGGTAGACCGTTCGCCAGGTGCAAGTCTTTCGATTTGACGCCATTTCGGCGACTTGCGCGTCGATTGGGATGAATGATGATGATTGGGACAACACAACACCCAGTCCCTGAGCGGAGAAAATCTCCGACTGAGACGGGAATCGAACCCGGGCCCTTAGCATCGACATTCTGTCGCGCTTTTTTAAATCTCATTTTGTTCGTTTTCGTTCCTTATATCTGTTCGGGGCGGACGTCACAAGACACCAATTTCAGTTAGCCGTTGATCCATTAACTCAGTTTATTTTTTATTACAGAGGGAAGCTAACCCTCTGACCGAACACGCTGAGTTACCGTGCCGGCCTTTTTTTTTTTTTTTTTTTTTTTTTTTTTTTTTCCTCGATATAGTTCGTTGCGTTTGGTCTGGGCGGAAGGCACAAGACATCCGTTCAAGTTGATCGGTAATTCCTTGACTCAGTTTTTTTATTAGAGAGAGCACCCCGCCCTCTGACCGAACACGCTGAGCTACCGTGCCGGCAACCACGCAGCTACCGGGGGCGGACACTCTGTAGGTGAGCTATGTACATTAGACTTAGCCGTAGCCTACGGGAAATACTGCGGAGCCTGCGACGACTGGCAAGTAGCCTGCGTGACGTAACGAAGGCGGTACCGCCCCAGGGCGAGTTCTGCGTTAAATCTCACTTTAATCTCACTGGAAATGCTGTAGATTACGGTTCAATCCAGTTCCCGTAGGCGACGGTTAAACGATCCATGATTTCATTAAACGTTTATCGTTTGCATGACCGTCATTGATAGTATCTGAGCCTCGTCAGAGCTGAATTCGTTCCCGCATTTGTGTGGACAATGTTCGAAAAACGTGGGGTACTCAGAACGGGAGCAGGGAACGAAATGGAACTTACGGATTGAGAGGGTATCTGACATTGTTACAGAGATTACAAAATCGACTCAAATTAACAAAGAACTTGGCAATATCAGCCCACTTATCACTATGAAGCTGCAACCACTTTGACCCGGATCCACGCACTGATACGGTTGCGTAGGCTGTCGGAAAGCCGTTGTATCCGCTCCTGACTCAAGATGTTCCACAGCTGTTGTAACTTGTCCTTCATATTGAAACGTCCCCTTTGAACAATTATACATGACTGAGCTTAAACTGACACACAATATTTTGTTAGCGCAACGCAATCTGACTTTCAAAATTCCCTACAAAAGAATGGCCCTGACTAACATTAAACTATACCTTTCACAAATCACTTACCTCACAAAAATCTTCGCTGCTCAAGCTACTGCAATACAGCGAGCACCACTACTGCCAGCTAAATAAATGATTCAAACTATGGAAGACACTAACTACTGATGGGGATAGTTAGCAAATGAAAGATATTAATAGAGAACAAACAATGTATTTACCTTGACATCATCATATATAAATATAGCAGTTCATGACAAATTTCAAAACTCCGCCATCTCTCTCCCCACATCCACCACTGCTGGCGGCTCACCTCCAACTGCGCAATGCTACGCGCTGTTCACAGCCAGCTGCCTAACACTACAATGGCGAGTATTACAACAATGCAAAGCAGCCACAGACTGCACACAGCACAGCCAGTGATTTTCATACAGAGGTGGCGTTACCAATAAAAAAACCTAAACAGCCTACTTACATAGCCCCCATGCTACTCAAAAAAATTTTACAAATTGTATTGGGCAGTGACCAATACAGATTTGAAAAATTTTTTCATGATTACAATAACAAAGAAATCAAATGCACACACTTATTGATACAATGTTGGTCAAAAGCTAAAATTTTCTCACAGTCCATAAAGATAGTCCTCATCATTTGTCACAGTAAAATTGTAGTGTTTTTCTCAAAGTCTGAGCAGTAAAAGACAATGCACACAGACGTAGTGGATTTCCATGCAGTCTTGAAGAAGTAGTGTTGTCCTTCCAACGGAAAGACAGTGCTGACTCGACATGCAGACAGGTAATGGGCCACAACAGAGTAAACCCACAGCAGAGTCAGTCGACGTTTTGAAGAATATTGGTAGTTAGGTCATCACAGAGCAGACCCACTGTAGTCCTGGTAGAAATTACGGTACTGGTGGGACACCAGAGGTGCAGACCCACTGCAGTCCTTGTAGCAATTGGTGGGCCATCAAAGATGCAGACCCACTGTAGTCCTGGTAGAGACGGCCAGCAGCCATCTGTTGCAAATGTGCAGGTGCACAATCACCATCGAAGAGTCTTGCGGACAATATAGCAAGTCCATAAACCACCACTTGTGCACTCACAAAGTTTCTGGAATTGTCCTTAGATCCAGCAATGCTGTTATCCAGTCCCTTGCTGAATCATTAACACACGTGCAAACACTATCAGTCCCTACTTCTCACATATTGTCCATGTACTATGACCAACAGAAACGTGTGCAGTGAAATGTTACTTAATTTGAAGAACTGGTAACAATTACAATTTGGTGACATAAAAATACAATAACAAAGGTACAAAATACATCATTAAAGAACATAATAATACAGATAACATTTGTAGTACAGGCGTTACAAAAGAATCGAACTAACATATACATCAGTGGAATTATGACATGAGTACATACATAAAAGATCACAATAACTTTTGAAACATCAACTTCACACATGAGCATTAAACAGAACGGAATTAATAATGTCTAACATCTTTACAAAGTAAATAACATATTATTAATGCCAATTATATTCGAGGATAACAGTATTCCTCATCATAGTGAATGTAGCTTAATATTAAAAGAAGAAAAAAATTCTATGAAACTACACAGAGACAGGAAGAAAACAAATACACAAGGGTACACAAACATATAGTGGGATAACACAAAAGGGAAAGGACAGGGTTTGTTTTACTGCAGTATTTTGCATGGAGATCTCCCTTTGTTCATCATTATTCCCAAAAATGTCCTATCTAAGCCTGCCTTCTGTATTTTGTTCACATCCTCTGTCAATAATAGTTTTTCTCCACTGTACAGTATCCTATTTCTTATAAATTTATAATAGTTAGTTTCTTATATAGTCTACCCCCTCTTAAGCTAACTTAAATCTACTGAGCTCAGATGCTAAACTAAGGGACGAGGCAATGCAGCAGCACATAAAACAATTAATATAAACAGCAATAAAAAAATGGAAAATCGCAAAGCAAGCTACAGTTAATCTAAATTACCAAGCAATTTAACATTACAACTAATATGAGGCAATATGAAACGTCCCCTTTGAACAATTATACATGACTGTGCTTAAACTGACACACAATATTTTGTTAGCGCAACGCAATCTGACTTTCAAAATTCCCTACAAAAGAATGGCCCTGACTAACATTAAACTATACCTTTCACAAATCACTTACCTCACAAAAATCTTCGCTGCTCAAGCTACTGCAATACAGCGAGCGCCACTACTGCCAGCTAAATAAATGATTCAAACTATGGAAGACACTAACTACTGATGGGGATAGTTAGCAAATGAAAGATATTAATAGAGAACAAACAATGTATTTACCTTGACATCATCATATATAAATATAGCAGTTCATGACAAATTTCAAAACTCCGCCATCTCTCTCCCCACATCCACCACTGCTGGCGGCTCACCTCCAACTGCGCAATGCTACGCGCTGTTCACAGCCAGCTGCCTAACACTACAATGGCGAGTATTACAACAATGCAAAGCAGCCACAGACTGCACACAGCACAGCCAGTGATTTTCATACAGAGGTGGCGTTACCAATAAAAAAACCTAAACAGCCTACTTACATAGCCCCCATGCTACTCAAAAAAATTTTACAAATTGTATTGGGCAGTGACCAATACAGATTTGAAAAATTTTTTCATGATTACAATAACAAAGAAATCAAATGCACACACTTATTGATACAATGTTGGTCAAAAGCTAAAATTTTCTCACAGTCCATAAAGATAGTCCTCATCATTTGTCACAGTAAAATTGTAGTGTTTTTCTCAAAGTCTGAGCAGTAAAAGACAATGCACACAGACGTAGTGGATTTCCATGCAGTCTTGAAGAAGTAGTGTTGTCCTTCCAACGGAAAGACAGTGCTGACTCGACATGCAGACAGGTAATGGGCCACAACAGAGTAAACCCACAGCAGAGTCAGTCGACGTTTTGAAGAATATTGGTAGTTAGGTCATCACAGAGCAGACCCACTGTAGTCCTGGTAGAAATTACGGTACTGGTGGGACACCAGAGGTGCAGACCCACTGCAGTCCTTGTAGCAATTGGTGGGCCATCAAAGATGCAGACCCACTGTAGTCCTGGTAGAGACGGCCAGCAGCCATCTGTTGCAAATGTGCAGGTGCACAATCACCATCGAAGAGTCTTGCGGACAATATAGCAAGTCCATAAACCACCACTTGTGCACTCACAAAGTTTCTGGAATTGTCCTTAGATCCAGCAATGCTGTTATCCAGTCCCTTGCTGAATCATTAACACACGTGCAAACACTATCAGTCCCTACTTCTCACATATTGTCCATGTACTATGACCAACAGAAACGTGTGCAGTGAAATGTTACTTAATTTGAAGAACTGGTAACAATTACAATTTGGTGACATAAAAATACAATAACAAAGGTACAAAATACATCATTAAAGAACATAATAATACAGATAACATTTGTAGTACAGGCTTTACAAAAGAATCGAACTAACATATACATCAGTGGAATTATGACATGAGTACATACATAAAAGATCACAATAACTTTTGAAACATCAACTTCACACATGAGCATTAAACAGAACGGAATTAATAATGTCTAACATCTTTACAAAGTAAATAACATATTATTAATGCCAATTATATTCGAGGATAACAGTATTCCTCATCATAGTGAATGTAGCTTAATATTAAAAGAAGAAAAAATTCTATGAAACTACACAGAGACAGGAAGAAAACAAATACACAAGGGTACACAAACATATAGTGGGATAACACAAAAGGGAAAGGACAGGGTTTGTTTTACTGCAGTATTTTGCATGGAGATCTCCCTTTGTTCATCATTATTCCCAAAAATGTCCTATCTAAGCCTGCCTTCTGTATTTTGTTCACATCCTCTGTCAATAATAGTTTTTCTCCACTGTACAGTATCCTATTTCTTATAAATTTATAATAGTTAGTTTCTTATATAGTCTACCCCCTCTTAAGCTAACTTAAATCTACTGAGCTCAGATGCTAAACTAAGGGACGAGGCAATGCAGCAGCACATAAAACAATTAATATAAACAGCAATAAAAAAATGGAAAATCGCAAAGCAAGCTACAGTTAATCTAAATTACCAAGCAATTTAACATTACAACTAATATGAGGCAATATGAAACGTCCCCTTTGAACAATTATACATGACTGTGCTTAAACTGACACACAATATTTTGTTAGCGCAACGCAATCTGACTTTCAAAATTCCCTACAAAAGAATGGCCCTGACTAACATTAAACTATACCTTTCACAAATCACTTACCTCACAAAAATCTTCGCTGCTCAAGCTACTGCAATACAGCGAGCGCCACTACTGCCAGCTAAATAAATGATTCAAACTATGGAAGACACTAACTACTGGTGGGGATAGTTAGCAAATGAAAGATATTAATAGAGAACAAACAATGTATTTACCTTGACATCATCATATATAAATATAGCAGTTCATGACAAATTTCAAAACTCCGCCATCTCTCTCGCCACATCCACCACCGCTGGCGGCTCACCTCCAACTGCGCAATGCTACGCGCTGTTCACAGCCAGCTGCCTAACACTACAATGGCGAGTATTACAACAATGCAAAGCAGCCACAGACTTCACACAGCACAGCCAGTGATTTTCATACAGAGGTGGCGTTACCAATAAAAAAACCTAAACAGCCTACTTACAATATCCTCGATAATGGCACTGGAACGAAGCTAACGTCCAGGATGGCGGTCCCACATACAGTCTAAAGTGGACAGATATGGTGCTCTTGCTGGCCACGAGAGTACCTCAGTATCACAGAGACAGTTCACAGAGATAGGCCCCGCGTTTGGCCGAGCGTTGCACTGTTGAAAAACGGTACCATAATACTATCAATTGACAGGTAATATATGCGAGAACAAGATGTGCGTGAGATACCGCTGAAGCATTATTGTTCCCAGAGTCCCTATCAGAAATGTCCTGAAGTCATACAGAAGGCTCCTTGGTTTGCATGCCCCACCGACGATATCATCCGGTGAGTGCAGAACCTGATTTAGATTTTCCGTGATTTCCCTAAATCGCTTGAGGAAAAAGCTGGAGTGGTTCCTTTGAAAGGGCACGACCGACTTCCTTCCCTAATCTGATGGGACCGATGGATGACCTAGCTGTTTGGTCCCCTCCCCCAAATCAACCAACCAACAGTACTTCCAGGTCGCTGGATTGGAAGGGCCTGCTATGTCACTTGACCTGAATCCCTGTGATTATTTCCAATGGGGATATCGAAAGTCACTTGTGTATGATACCCCAGTGGATAGGGGGATGGAACTAGTTGCCAGAATTGTAGTTGCCTGTGATGTGATTCGTAACACACCAGGGATATTCGTGAGGTTGCGTCAGAATCTTGTTCGCCGATGTCAAGCTTCCATTGAGGCTGATGGCTGTCAGTTTCAATACTTTTTGTAAGATACAATACAAATGGTTCGTTCAGTATGTCTGTCGGTATTCGTAGCTGACGTTAACTGGCGTAAATAAAAAAGTACACAGTAACGCGATTTTATTCCTATTATCTCCTTGAGCTAGCTTCTCCGACCCCAGGTTCACTACCTCAAATTGTTCAGTGGAGCATCCTCTATGTCCTCTTAAATTTTTGCACGCTCTTACGGAAACGCCTTGTAGATATACCGTGCGTTCCCAGAACCCTTGCAACAAATCTGAGTCTCTTGTTCGCCTCGTCTTATACACTACTGGCCATTAAAATTGCTACACCAAGAAGAAATGCAGATGATAAACGGGTGTTGATTGGACAAATATATTATACTAGAACTGATATGTGATTACATTTCCACGCAATTTGGGTGCATAGACCCAGAGAAATCAGTACCCAGAACAACCACCTCTGGCCTTAAAAACGACCTTGATACACCTGGGCATTGAGTCAAACAGAGCTTGGATGGCGTGCCCATGCAGCTTCAACACGATACCACAGTTCATCAAGAGTAATGATTCGCGTATTGTGACCAGCCAGTTTCAAGGTCACATTGACCAGACGTTTTCAATTGGTGAGAGATCTGGAGAATGCACTGGCCAGGGCAGCAGTCGAATATTTTCTGTACCCAGAAAGGCCCGTACAGGGCCTGCAACATGCGGTCGTGCATTATCCTGCTGATATGTAGGGTTTCGCAGGGATCGAATGAAGGGTAGAGCCACGGGTCGTAACACATCTGAAATGTAACGTCCACTGTTCAAAGTGCCGTCAATGCGAACAAGAGGTGACAGAGACGTGTAACCAATGGCACCCCATACCATCAAGCCGGGTGATACGCCAGTATGGCGATGAATACACACTTCCAATGTGTGTTCACCGCGATGTCGCCAAACACGGATTCGACCATCACGATGCTGTAAACAGAAACTGGACTCATCCGAAGAAATGACGTTTTGCCTTTCGTGCACCCAGGTTCGACGTTGAATACACCATCGCAGGCACCCCTGTCTGTGATGCAGCGCCAAGGGTAACCGCAGCCATGGTCTCCGAGCTGATAATCCATGCTGCTGCAAACGTCGTCGAAGTGTTCGTGCAGATGGTTGTTGTCTTGCAAACTACCCATCTGTTGACTCAGGGATCGAGACGTGGCTGCACGATCCGTTACAGTCACCCGGATAAGATGTCAGTCATCTCGACTGCTAGTGGTACGAAGCCGTTGGGATCCAGCACTGCTTCCGTATTACCCTCCTCAACCCACCGATTCCACATTCTGCTAACAGTCATTGGATCTCGACCAACGTGAGCAGCAATGTCGCGATACGATAAACGGCAATCGCGATAGGCTACAATCCGACCTTTATCAAAGTCGGAAACGTGATGGTACGCATTTCTGCTCCTTACACGAGGCATCACAACAACGTTTCACCAGGCAACACCGGTCAACTTCTGTCTGTGTATGAGAAATCGGTTGGAAACTTTCCTCATGTCAGCACGGTGTAAGTGTCGCCACCGATGCCAACTTTTTGTGAAAAGCTAATCATTCGCATATCACAGCATCTTCTTCCAGTCGGTTAGATTTCGCGTCTTTAGCACGTCATCTTCGTGGTGTAGCAATTTTAATGACCAGTAGTGTACTTACCGCCCCATTTCATATCACTTCTTAGCATTACCTCTGAATACTTACTTGCTGATTCTTACTTGAACAATATGTGCGGCACTGATCTTGTAATCGGACAGCATTAGTTTGTTACTCTTTGTAACGCAGTTATCTTGCCGAGAGCGTACTTGCAAATTTCAGAGCGCAACGCGCCGTTTGAGACTGGCGTTCGGCTGCCATTATTATGCAGTGCTGACTAATGAATCGCGGACTCGAGCGCGCAGGCTCGCCTTCCACGAGTCATAAGCGATGTGGCGCCATTCATTACGGCTGGTTGGGAAAAAGGCGCGCCTGCTAGGGGCACCCCACCACCGCTAATAAGGAGCACGTCTGCGATTAGCCGACCGATAATGAGCAATTATCGGAACGGCTGCTGCGCGCCACCGAGATAAATCGCAGCTGCTTAATGCCGACGTGTGCGTGGGCCGCCTCAGCTGGCAGCAGCGTCCGCCTGGAACCCTCCTATTACGGACGTCCTGCTGCGAGCGAGCCTACCTTAGCTCAGCCGTCTGCAGGCGGCCGCACGAAGTCCAGGCAGGCTGGACAGCGCTCGTGCCAGCACGAAGGATGAATGGCTTCCCTCCAGCCTCATAATGAGCATACAAAATACGATAGGAAACCAATTACTGTGCACATCATGCCTAAACGCGCCCAATCTATTCCCGAACCGAGCGCATGGAAGCTAAGGCAGAGGAAAACGACAGCAGACCAGGGTTCAGTTCTGGCTGGTGTCACCTTTTGGTACTGACTCTCTACCCCAACCATGCCCCCCCCCCCTCCCTCCTCCTCCACACCAAATATAACTTGGCGTCACATTCACTTTTAATATTCCCCAGAGTTCTATGAGTTTTGCATTAATAACAATAAAATATGTAAAACTAGCGAACTACCCTAGACAAACTGCCTATTGGCTTCTGTCTCGTGTTCTTCGGCCGACGTTCATCTAATGATTTTACTGACGTTTTGACAGCACGAGTGGCTGGCATTGTCGAAGCTTCACCCACCATTGCCTGTGGTGAACTGGAGCCGAGCTAAAAATAGAGATGGGGCCCCTCCACGCCCGCACCAACGTGGTGACCAAACCAAAAGATCTACTGTCACCTCAAAAAAATGGTTCAAATGGCTCTGAGCACTATGGGACTTAACTACTGTGGTCATCAGTCCCCTAGAACTTAGAACTACTTAAACCTAACTAACCTAAGGACATCACACACATCTATGCCCGAGGCAGGATTCGAACCTGCGACCGTAGCAGTCGCGTGGTTCCGGACTGCGCGCCTGGAACCGCTAGACCACCGCGGCCGGCATACAGTCACCTCAGTCAACATGTTAGTTATCTAGTAAATAGATCACAGGATGCTGGGCTGTGATGTTATCCGTGTGTCTGGGTAAGACTACGCATTAACACGGTCCATCAGGTGATAGATAGTGGACGAAACGCGAATGAGGGTAGCAAGTTGAAGAGCAGAGGGAAAAAAGTGCCAAGGCTCGTGCCGTGGGAAAAAAACCTCTGCGGCAGTGGGATGGGTAGTAAGAGTAGTAGTGGCTTACTAGCTGCGATAGTTCATGCAAGGTTGGACTTGTTAGTATGGGTATCACGCATCATTACCGTGGCAAGCGATAGCGATGTATCCCAGTTGCTGCAGCCGCTGCATTCCTGGAACAATCAAGATCGTTATGCAGTAGTGGGAGATCGGCCATAAATCGTCTCACTGTGTGGGGGATGTGTGGAGCTTGTCTGCATGCAGTACACGGTACGGCTTTCCTGCGTGGTGCCAGCTTTTCGGCAGTGTATTCCAGCTGGATATCCAGTAATGGCGTCTGATTAACAGGGGCTCAGCTGCACCGTTGTGTTTGCGTGTGCTAGGCCATAGATGTTACGTCCTTACAAGTATGTCTTTTGGTCTTTTATGTTTCCATCTATGGTTGTGGTCATAGTTCCCCAGATTCAGAATAAACGGGTTATGCGAATGTTTGGAGTTTCTGTACAGTCTTGTGGTGAGTTTGTGGATTACCTCCGTGAGAGTCTCAAGTCGGTATTCCCGGTGAAGGTCCGAGATGCGTGTGTATCGTGGAGCATTGCTTATGATTTTGAGTACTTTGTTTTGTATGAGCTGCAGACGGCGCAGGCGTGTAGGCTCAGCGTATCCCCAGACAGGAGCTGCGTACGTCATCAGGGGTCGAGTAAGTGTCATGTACATGGACCTCGACACCCTTCTGTTCAGTGTGCTACGCCTGTTGAGCATAGGGTAGAGCTGTTTGAGCCTCGCGCTTGCTCGGTTGGTCATGTGTTGTATGTGATCCCCCCAGAGTAATTTCCGGTCCAGCCAGACACTGAGGTATTTGACTTTCTCACGGAAACGTATTGGACGTGCATGTAGAGTTATTGGTCAGCAGTATCGGTGTTTCCGCAGTTGCTTCGGTCTTCTAGTGAAAAGAACGGCTTCGCACTTGTCGACGTTTACTCTAACACGCCATTTCTCCAACCAAGGTTATTGCAATCGTAGTGTTGTGTGTGGTTGGGAAATCGTTTATGTAAAGGTTAAACAGTAGGGCCCCTAGGATTCTTCCCTGAGGTACTCCCGCGTGTTTACCGTGTCGTGTTGATTGTTTTCCCTGCACGTCAGTGTTGAAACTCCTGTCTGTGAGGTATGAGTGTGTCAGACGCACCAGCCCGTCGGGGAATCCCACGTCGCTGAGTTTGCGAATTAGGCCGTTGTGCCATAGATGGTCGAAAGCCTTTTCGATGTCCAGGAATACCGCCCCTGTTGCTTTGTTTGTGTTGAAGCCATGTGTTATATATTCAACGACCCATAAGAGTTGTCGTGTTGTGGAGATAAGCGGCCGCAAACTATATGTACCTGGCGCGCCAACGTCCGGGGGCTTCTCCTCGGTCATTCCGATGCGGTTCTCCTCTTGCTACCTGCGACGGACGTTCACTGCAGTACGGAAAGCCAGGATCCGTTTACCTTAAGGCTTTCCTCTTTCTTGTTGAAAGTGTTCGCGTGTTTTTGTATTTCTACAGCTTCTCTGAACAAGCGCGTGTGATAGTGCTTCGCTACAGCCAGAACATCCATGACGGCGAATTTTATTACGTGGTCGGTCCCACTCAGTGCGTGCTCTGCCACAGCCGATTTCTCCACCTGCCCCAACTTGCAATGTCGCTTATGTTCTTTGATTCTGGTGTTGATTGTTGATCCACTCATTCCGACATAAACTTTTCCGCATATGCATTGTATACGGTATATTCCCGACGTTGCAACTGGGTCCCTTTTCTCCTTTGCCGATCTAAGACACTCTTTGATCTTCCTTGTCGGTTTGAAAATCGTCTTTACGCCGTGTTTGCGCAATATATGGCAGATTCTGTCCGTCACTCTGAGAATGTATGGCAGAAAGGCCGAACCCGACATTCCTCTTTTTGATTCCTTACTTCGCCGAGTTTTTGGCTCTGATACACTTCTAATATAACTTGTGGAGTACCGATTGCTCCTCAGAACACTTCCCAGGTGTCGCATTTCGCGTGTGAGGTGCTGCGGTTAACATATTCGTCCTGCTCGCGTTACGAGCGTATTAATCATGTGTTCCTGGCTCGGGTGGTGGTTTGATAGTTTGTGCAGGTATCGTGTGTGTCGGTTTTCGATACAAGCTGTGTCCTGGTTTTCGCCATCCCTTGTGACCAGCACATCTAGAAATGTCAATTTTTTTGTCCTTTTGTACTTCCGTGGTAAATTTTATCTTGGCTTGGAGGCTGTTCAAGTGTCTTAGGAAGTCACCGAGCCGATCTTCACCATGGCTCCACAAAACGAAAGTATCATCGACGTACCTGTACCACACCTTAGGTTTGCAAGTCGCCATCTCCAGTGCCTGTGCTTCGAATTGTTCCATGAAGAATTTGGCCACCACTGGACTAAGAGGACTACCCATGGCGACGCCTTCCAACTGTTCGTAGAAATCGCCATTCCACGTGAAATAGCTCGTGGTGAGACATGCATGGAAGAGCTTTGTGATGTCTTGCGGGAATCATTAGATGAACGTCGGCTGAAGAACCCGAGACAGAAGCCAATAAGCAGTTTGTCAATAAGTGGCCACCAAAGCCTTAACAATTTTGAACTACCCTAGCTTCGCACGTGGGACACTATCTACGGCTGGACGGCTTCTATAGCGTAAAATATGAGAGATAATTTATGTGGTCCCAAATTTTCGTGCAGTGGTAGGCGGGACAGCTATGAACAACATACCACTTCGACAGGATTGTTCGCTCAGTGCAACCTCAGCCGAGAAACCTAGGGTAGTGGAGTCGGCATTGCTCCATATCAATGATGACACCTTCCAAAATTACAGTGACTCTCTTCCTGCACTTTTCGCAGCGGTCGCGCTGCAAAAGATGGTTATTCAGACTTCTGACATGTTGACAGCGTTATAGTCCTAGAAAACAATGGATAACACTTTATGAGAGATTTAAATTTCGCTGCAAGTCGCGGTTTTCCCGCACACACATCGACGTCCGAGACAGGATTCAAACCTGCGACTGTAGCAGCAGTGCGGTTGCGGACTGAATCTCCTAGAACCGCTCGGCCACAGCGGCCGGCTTGGGATTTGGGGCGCGGCGTTTAAGGATCCCTTTTTTACGTTTTCCCTGAAAAACGGGAAAACCGTGACTTGGAACGAAAATTGAAACGCGTATAAAAATGTCGTATCCCTTGTTTTCTAACACTGGTACACTGTCCAGCTGTCAAAAGTCTGAATAACCACCTTCTGTAGCGCGATCGCTGCGAGATGCGCAGGAAGAGAGTTAGTGTGGTTCTGGAAGGTATCAGCAGTGATATGGACCCATGTAGACTCCACTGCCATGGCCACATCCGCTAGGTTTCTCGGTTGAGGTTCAATGGCACGAACACCCCTGTCGAGGTGACCCTACAGATTCTCGAGTTGATTTAAACCTGTCAAGTTTGGTAGCCAGGTGAGTACGATAAACTCATCCTGGTGCCTTTCGAGCCACACACGTACACTGCAAGCTGTGTGATGCGTTGCATTGTCCTGCTCATAGATGTTATCGTGCCTAGGAGAGAAAAACTGTACATATGGTTGGACATAGTCACCAAGCACAGATGCATACTTATGTTCATGCGCTGTGCCTTCCAGAATGGCGAAATCACCCAGGGAATGCTGCGTAAGATCAAGACTCTCCTTCCTGTGGCATGGACCCAGCTTAGATCGTTACAGGGTGTTTGCTTTCAGACGTTTCATGCCGTACACCCCAACGGCCATGCGTCATCTGAAAAAGCCATCCGCTGCCTCTCCCCCCCCCGCCCCCCCTCCCGCCGCAGTGGTCATCTAGTTGCGGCGTGCAGATTTCAGCCTTTGTCACCGATGAACAACAGTCTGCATGGGTGCTTGGTCCAGGTGCATGCAGTGGCGACCCATGCACAGCAACGATCGCCGAACGGTTGTTGAGAAGACACTGTTGGTAGCCCCTTGGTTCATTTGGCGGGCAGCTGCTCAACAGCTGCACGTCAGTTTGCCCGTACTCCTCTCCGAAACCATCCTTCAACCCTGTTTTCTTTTTCTTTATTGTTATTTTAAAACCTGTACAACAGGCAGGCTGTCAGCAGCATTCTATGCTGCTCTTCAGCCATAGAATACACAATGAGAAAAAACAGAAAGAATACACATAAGTTACAGAACGGTGAGTAATAAAACAGTAGACACATAAAGACAAACACGGAGCTGTTCACACTCGACGATAATCCACACTGCAAACTGTTGATACGACGCACAAACACTTAAGGTGGCGATGGCACAGGTGAACGATGGAGTGCGACGGTGAACACGGAACACTAAAGACGACGGCACACACGAGACACTGATGGCAATGATCTCCGGCGCGCGAATGACCACTTAGCGTGTGCGAGTCCGGGGACCTGCCAAGAGGGGAAGAAGGGTGAGGTGGGGGAGAGGGGAGAACAAAGATGCCAATGGCTGAGATGGGGGGAGAAGGAGAGGGACAAGGAAGGGCAAGGCAGGGGGAGGAGTGGGGAGAAATAGAGGAGGGAGGGAAGAGGGAGAGAAGGGTGGGAGGGTGCCCAAAGGAGCAAAAACAGGAAGAGGCAGGGAGGATCATAATTGGTAGGAGAGGTAGATGGAGGGGAGGAGAGCATCATCAGGGAGAGGGAGCTGGCGGAAGCCACCTTGGGAGAGGGTAAGGAGGGTGGAGAGATGGAGACTGGGTGGGAGCTTGAGGAGACGGAGTCAGTAGCGTGCCTTGGCTTGGATTGTCCGGAGATGGGGGGTCCAGGAGAGTCGACGATCGAGGGTGACGCCAAGGTAGTTAAGGGTGGGGATGAGGGCGATAGGACGGCCTTAAATGGTGAGATAGAAATCAAGGAGGCGGAAGGAAGGGGTAGTTTTGCCTACAATGATCGCCTGGGTTTTGGAGGGATTGACCTTGAGCAACCACTGGTTGCACCAAGCAGTGAACCGGTAAAGATGGGATTGGAGAAGGTGTTGGGAGCGCTGCAGGGTGGGGGCAAGGGCAAGGAAGGCGGTGTCATCGGCAAACTGGAGAAGGTGGACGGCGGCGGCATGTCCGCCGTGTATAAAAGGTACAGAAGGGGAGAGAGGACGGGGCCTTGGGGCACACCGGCGGAGGGAAAAAAGGTGTAGGAGCCCGTGTTATGGATGGTGACGTAGGAAGGACGGTGGAAGAGAAAGGAGCCGATCAGACGGACGTAGTTAATGGGAAGGGCGAAGGTTTGGAGCTTGAAGAGGAGACCGGAATGCCATACGTAGTCATAAGCTCAATCGAGGTCCAGGTAGAGGAAGATTGCGGAGCGACGGGAATTAAGCTGGTCAGAAAGGAGATGACTGAGGTGAAGGAGAATGTCGTCGGAAGAGAAGGACGGCCGAAAGCCACACTGGGTAACGGGAAGGAGGCGGTGCTGGCGGAGATGCTGGTGGATGTGGCGGGTGAGGATAGATTCCAGGACCTTGCTGAAGACCGAGGTATGGCTGATGGGATGGTAGGAGGAGATGGCGGACAGCGGTTTATCAGGTTTAAGGAACATCAGGATACGGGAGGTTTTCCACAGGTCGGGGTAGTAACCGGTGGACAGGACTACATTGTAGAGCCTGGCGAGGGTGGAGAGGAAAGAGACAGGAGCTTCATGAAGGTGATGGTAGGTGACACGATCGTGACCAGGAGCAGTGTTGCATTTCGTGCGGAGTGTAGCAATGAGTTCCGTGTGTGCAATGTTGTCCAAGTACTGGAAACCAGGTGCGAGGGGAGGGACAGAAGTGTCAGTTCGATCGCAGACATCCGGGAAGAGGGAGTAATCGAACTGGGGATCATTGGGGATGGAAAAGACATCAGAGAGGTAAGAGGCAAAGTGATTGGCCTTACTAAGGATGTCAGGGAAGGGGTGATCATCATGGAGAAGAGGATAGTAGGGGGAGGGTTTAGTTCCGGTAAGGCGACGGAAGGCTGACCAGAACTTGGACGAGTTTATAGGTAGGGTAGCATTTAAACGGGTGCATGCCTGTCGCCAGTCCCGGCGTTTCTTAGCCACGAGCAAATTTCGAATGTGTCACTGTAGTTGCCGGTGGCGTCAGAGTGTGTCCGGGTCACGCGTGTGGAGGAAGGCATGGTAAAGATGGCGGGATTCACAGAGGAGGACGGCCTGTGGGGGTAAGGTAGGACTGTGGGGGTGGATGGCGACAGTAGGGACGTGGGCCTCCACGGCCTCAGACAAGGTCTGCTGGAGAAAGGAGGCGGCATGGGTTACATTGTCAGGGTGGTGGCAAGTGAATGGGTGGCTATCGACCTGGGTGGAGAGGGTATCCCGGTAGGCATTCCAGTTGGCACGAGAATAGTCATGGACGTACTTTGGGGGAGGGTCATTACGAGGGTAGGGGTGGGGGCAACGACCGTCTGAAACAGTGAGGAAGACAGGGAGATGGTCGCTACCAATAGGCTCCACGACATTCACCGTTATGCAGCCAAGGAGGTTAGGGGAGGAAAGGATAACATCGAGAGTGGAGTTGGATTCAGGATGGGTGTGCTGGGGGATGAGGTCACCTTGAAGGGTGGAGAGGAACCGATTCCACTGCCATAACTGGGCGGCGGAACGACTGTGGGTGTTGAGGTTGGCGGCGATGACATAGGAGGAGAAAGTACAGTCAATGTGAGAGAGGAAGTCGAAGGGGATAGGGACGTTAGGGCGAACATATATGGTGGCGCAGGTGACGGTAAGGCCGGGGAAGAAGAGACTAATGATCAGGTGTTCGGTGGGGTCGGGAAGGAGAGGTTGGAGCCGAACTGGGATCTGGTGGTGGTGACCAATGGCAATCAGGAGGGTATTATCAGAGCGATGAAGGAGGTAGGGTGACGTGTGGATGGTGTGGTGGGTTTGGAGGAAAGTTTCATTGAGGAGGAAGGCATCCATGTGGTGGGTGGCAAGGGTGTGCAGGAAGAGGTACTTGTTGGCAGGAAGGGAGCAGATGTTGTTGAAAAGGATATGGTGCTGTCACACCATGACAGTGAGTTAGACAAGGGTGTCAAGACGGGAGAAGGTGAAATGGGCCTTATTGTTGGAGTAGGTGGCATACGTTTTTAAGTGGAAAATGGAACGGGCAGCGAGGGAGACCTGTTGGAGGGTGTGAGAGCGCTGGAAAGGGTGGACGTTTTGTAGGACAGTGGTGAGGAACCTGATGATGTCCGCAGCGGGGGGGGGGGGGGGGGGACGAAGGGAATTGCCAGGAGGGGTGGGGGCGTCCAGAGGACGGACAGGTCGACCTTATAGCACTGGTTGAAGGGGAAGGCACCCTCCTTCAGGAGACGGTCAATGGAGGGGGCGTCCTCGGAGAAAACCCGCATAAGGCGGGTGGGGCCGGCCAAGTTGAAAATGCAGTGGACTGCCCACACCTCCAGCATGGGATGCGCCTTGAGCTCCACCAACACCTCCTCCTCCATGATCAACAGACTGAGCCGAGTGATCACGGCGGTGAGGGTCGGCGGGTGACACGGGGTTTGGGGTTGGCGGGTAGGAGATGGAGAAGGAGCAGGGGTGAGGGAGGCGTTGGGGCCAAAACAGGTGATAGGGAGGCGGGAGAGGATGTCAGTATGGAGGGTTGGGCTGGGGGAGGAGATGAGAATGGAATCCCGTCTGGGAGTGAGGAGAGAGATGGGGACACCAGGGAAGTGTTGGCGGAGGAGGAGGGAGAGATTCTGGGCCTCGAGAAGGGAAGGATTGGGGGGGAGGAGGAGGAGGAGGAGGAGGAGGAGGAGGCGGAGGGAGCAGGGCCAGGTGGGGACACATCCATGGCATCCTGGGGGGGGGGGGGAAGGAGGACGGGGCAGGGCCTTTTTGGGAGCGGAGGAGGTGGTGGTGCCACTAGGGCGTTTAACGGCTGCAGAAGGGTGGGTGGTGTCATGAGGGACGGGAGCTATAGGGAGGTGGCGGGAAGGGACAGGTCCCGGCGTTGACGCAGCAGTCGGCGCCGGAGATGGTGACGGTGAAGGCGACGGCGACGGCGACGGTGGTGGCGGTGATGGCGAAGGCGATGGGGAGAGCTGGGCATGGACAGTGGCCCAACGGGCCACCACCCTACCTGGAGCTGCAGTGACAGGCTGGGGGAGTGGGGGGAAAGGATGAGAGGGAGAGGAGCGGGAGGAAGAAGCTGGAGAGGTGGCGACAAAGAGCGAGGGCGAAGGGAGAGTGAGAAAAGGAGGGATGGAAAGAGGGGGGTGTGACTGGGCACACCATGTAATGGTGGTGGTGGCGGCGGAGGGGGAAGTATAAACTACGTCTGTGGTGGTAGTGGTGGTGGGCGCTGACATGACGACAGGGATAAACAAAAATGCACAGGACGAAAAGGAAAGGAAAAAACTGGGAACAGACGAAGATGAAGACGGATGAAGACGAAGACGGACGAAAACAAAGACGGACGAAGACGAAGACGGACGAAGACCAGAGTCCCACGCTGCTGGCGCTGACGCTGACGACGGCTGGCAGCAACGCCGCAGCTGCTGCTGCTGCCGCGGACGGGGCCGGGGCCGCTGCTGCTGCCGCTGCTGCTGCTGGAGCGCTGGCTGGCTGGCTGGCTGGCTGGCTGGAGTGCTGCTGCTGGAGGGCTGGCTGGCTGGACAGCAGCTGCTGGAGGGCTGGCTGACTGGCTGGCTGGCTAGCTGGCTGCTGCTGGCTGTACCGCTGCTGCTCGGCTGACTGGCACCTGAAAACCTAGCGCTTCGATTAGTGCTGGAATGGCACAATCGAAGAGCGGTATCCTTTCGGAGTACCGCCGGAGATGTTCAACCCTGTTACCTATCGCCCGTTTTTCACAACAGTTGCCTTGGTACCGGTTGTGGTTACTGCCTTCTTGCCATGCAGAGTATACTTTAACCATGGCGTCACGGAAACGGTTTACGAACTTGACCGTTTCGGAAATGTTTCCACCCTTACCGGGGAGCCAATGATCCTACTCTTTTGGATATCACATATCACTCAATTTGCGAATTACGACAACCACTGCACTTGGCGTCCCCCAACACGCTTTACATATCCTCCACTCCCAGTGCTGCCATCTGCCGTCTATGAGTGGTTACTGCACATTGACATCAAACACAGGTGGTGGTCGCATTAATGTGACTGGAACGTGTAGCTGCTGCGTTGCAGGGTATGAGACAATCGTAGATTACTAAAAGTAGTGTTTTAATGGCATAAAATTAACGTTTCTTGTTGAATGAAGTGAGTTAATAACAAGTATTACGTGTGTGCTCCAGACCTAGGTGCAGTAGTGCCGTATTAATATATGGATCGTATACTAGGTTTCTAACAGTGTGCAGCGGGGCAGTGTAAGTGGCAGAAGCGTGAAGGAGTTAGGTATCGGATTGTGATCGTACACGACCATCCTTCACAGCTCTGCAAACTGAAGACGTAGCAGGCTATTCCCCATTCTGTCTATTCCGCTACATGACCAGAATCCACTACAAGGTGTTTCACGATGTTATAGACGGACCTTTCTGGAGCGCGCCTTACGAATCAATAGCGATGTACTGTGTAGACTTACCCACGGGGTGTTTATTACCTACAAATCTCGGTAACATTACATGGAATACAGGTATGTGTTACTAATAACACTAAATTGAAGTTATTATTTCTTTATTTATTTTATTCACAGTAAAGAGAAACCAACCGCCTTGAAATGTAAGGTGGGTCGGAAATACACTCGAACTGCACGTATGGGCAGAATCTACGTAAATCTCTGTCCACATGTCGCCAAGTTGTTTCGTGTACGCTGCAGAAGTTTCGCTGGGAAGTCGTTACACATCCTCCATATAGTCCCGATACCTCACCAAGCGATTTCCATAGTTTTAGAGCCCTGAAGGGGGACAGTCGTGGCCGCAGATTTGCTTCGGACGAAGCGGTGCACGCCTGAATACAATCAATGTTATGTAGGCAACAGCAATTATTTTCCCATGAGGGCACTGATCATCTTGTCTCACACTGGGGTAAATGTATTAACAGTTATGGTGATTACTTTTATAAAAATAAGAAACTTACTTACTTTTTCCATGTCTCCATTTTAATCTACCTGTCCCATACATACTGAACAGTCAAAGAAACTAGTAAACCTGCCTAATATCCTGTAAGACCCCCGCGAGCACGCAGAAGTGCCGCAACACGACGTGGAATGAACTCGACTAATGTCTGGACGGAGTTGTCGCCATGAATCCCGCAGGTCTGTCCATAAATCCGTAAGAGTACGAGGAGTTGGAGATCTCTTCGGAACAGCACGTTGCACGGCATCCTAGATATGCTCAATAACGTCCATGTCTGGGAACCTTGATGACCAGCGGGTGTCTAAACTCAGAAGAGTGTTCCTGGAGTCAACCTGTAGCAATTCTGGACGTATAGGGTGTCGCATTGTCCTGCTGGAATAGCTCAAGTCCGACGGAATGCACAGTGGACATGAATGGGTGCAGGTAAAAAATGTAAAATGTCGTGTGACTAGGGCCTCCCGTCGGGTAGACCGTTCGCCGGATGCAAGTCTTTCGACTTGACGCCACTTCGACGACTTGCGCTTCGATGGTAATGAAATGATGATGATTAGGACAGCACAACATCCAGTCCCCAAGCGGAGAAAATCTCCGACCCAGCCGGGAATCGAATCCGGCCCCTTAGGATTGACATGTTGTCGCGCTGACCACTCAGCTACCGGGGGGCGGACAATGGCTGCAGGTGATCAGACAGGATACTTACGTACGTGTCACCTGTCAAAGTCGTATCCCAGACGTATCACAGGTTCCACATCACTCCAACTGCACACTCCCCACATCATTACAAGGCCTCCATCAGCTTGAACTGTCCGCTGCTGACGTGTAGAGTCCATGGTTTCATGAGGTTGTCTCCATACGCGTACACGTCCATCCGATAGATACAATTTGAAACGAGACTCGCCCTACCACGCAACATGTTTGCATTTATCGACAGGCCAATGTCGGTCTTGACGGGCGAAGGCGAGGTGTAAAGCTTTGTGTCATGCAGTCATCAAGGGTGCAACAGTGGGCCTTCGGCTCCGAAAGCCCATATCGATGATGTTCAGTTGAACGATTTGCACGCTGACGGCCCAGCATTGTAGTCTGTAGTAGTTTGCGGAAGGGTTGCACTTCTGTTCAGTTGAACGATTCTCTTCCCTCGTCGTTGGTCCCGTTCTTGCCGGATCTTTTATCCACCCTCAACGATATCGGAGATTTGATGTTTTTCTGGACGTTTGATGTTTACGGTACACTTGTGAAATAGTCGTACGGGAAAATCCCCACTTCATCTCTACCTCGGAGATCGTCCTCCAATCGCTTGTGCGTCGACTATAACACCACGTTCAAACTCACTTAAATCTTGAAAACATGCGACTGTATCAGCAGCAACCGATCTAACAACTGCGCCAGACACTTGTTATGTTATATAGGCGTTGCCTACCGCAGCGCCGTATTCTGCCTGTTTGGGTATCTCTGTATTTGAATACACATGCCTATACTAGTTTCCTTGGCACTTCAGTGTGTATACAAAAACCTTTGTTGTAAATCGGTCACTCTATTAGTGAAAACGTATCAGAATCCGCGCAGTAGTTCCTAAGATTATCCTTCACATACAGACGGAGGAACTCTCCGGAGCTTTCTAATAATTAGTAATATTTTAAATAATAACAGTAATAATTTGTTTGGGTTTATGTTTAAGTCTTTAATATATCCTCGAAGATTCAAATGGTTCAAATGGCTCTGAGCACTATGGGACTCAACATCTTAGGTCATCAGTCCCCTAGAACTTAGAACTACTTAAACCTAACTAACCTAAGGACATCACAAACACCCATGCCCGAGGCAGGATTCGAACCTGCGACCGTAGCAGTCCCGCGGTTCCGGACTGCAGCGCCAGAACCGCTAGACCGCCGCGGCCGGCTATCCTCGAAGAAACTGCAGTTGTGAGAAGTAGATAATTCGAAATGCAATCGTCTGAAAAATTTATATTTGTCGCGCAATTCATTCAAGAACTGTAACGTCAACAGACTCTCACAACATTAGAAACTTCATAATGTTTACAAACTCAGTCGTTTAGGAAATGCTTCCACCCCTGGCCCGAAAGGTAATGATCACGCCCTTTTGGACGTCATATAAATAGCAGTGTTGTCCACGTCTCTACCCCCCCCCCCCCCTCCTTTGTGTAGTCTCCATTGCTAGTCCTGCCAATTGTCATCTGTGAGTGATTATTACACTTAGACGTCGAGCATAGACAGTCGTCACTTTAATGTGACTGGTGCGTGTGCGTGTGTGTGTGTGTGTGTGTGTGTGTGTGTGTGTGTGTGTGTGTGTGTGTGCGAGGTTAACATTCTACGTAATATTAGTCACCTATTTTTCGCATAGAACAACCTGTGTACTCGAACAAGAACTCGAACAAGATTTCAAAACACAGTGGGCACTTCCCCTTCTCTCACTTTCAACATACCACCAATAGGATAGCTCTGGCTGTCACTCCGCTGTGCTGTATTTCACACTCGGACAATGGGTGGCTGCAGTGGGGCGGAGCTAGCGACAGACAACCGGTGCGCGCGATAGTTTAAAATCTATGCCTCCAGAAGGTCATCACTGAATACTATCAGAATTATAGCCCATATTTTCGCACAGGAGCGATTACTGAGGCTGATATCTTGAAAGTACGCTTTTTTGTCCTTAAAATGTGAGGTCAAGTAGATGGTGTTCCTTTGTTAGTCTATTTGGAACAGTGGGTCAGTGCGCCAGTCAACATCGCTACAATCTGGCTGTTTTACGATTTCTGTTCATCAGTGAGCAGCTTAAGCCGGGTGTAACATACCTGAAGAAACTAGGAATCTTCCTCCTCGGTATTCGGCGAATACGAATTCACCTGCGTCCACTTCCATTTTCTCCGGTGTAAAGTGGAGCTAAGGTGACGCATGTGTTTTGCGGGAGACTTTGCAACTCAGCACCACTCCTCGATGCTTTGCTGTCGAGGTGTCAACACGTAAGTACAGTAAACTTTCAATTATCCACGGTAATTGGAGAGTTGAAAACTGCAGATAAACGAATCCCAAATATGATCTTCAATTAAAGAACACAGTAATTTATTATGGTTGTTCAAAAAATTAATTAAAATGTCATAATTGAAATCACTTAACTAATGTTTATAATAAAATACCTGAAAAAAGTGACATTGCTCCGTCTTTAATTTTGGAAATTTGATATGTGAACAAGACAGAAATTTTCCTTTCGTTTATCAGAGTCTTGTAAGTGCTCCTGCAATAAAGTCGGTGTGTGATGGTCCAGGGCAGTTTCTGTACGCTGTGCGCAGCTCCTTCGCCTTACAACGCGATTTTTTAAACGTCTCTATGGCAACGCCTCTTCATAGCTGTATAGAAGGATATTATTTTCACTTAACAGCCGCCATTTAAAGCTATCAAAAGCACTGTCAGGCGTCAGTGATATCCTTAAGGTGACTCGACTGTAGGTGTGTTTTAGTAGTACAGAATAAATGTATTAAAATATCATGTACGATGCAGCATTTTTCACGTATCTCAGTATTTATGACGTCATATATCTTGAACCATGTGCTGCACAATGGTATATTTGTGCAGGTACATTCACTGGCATAAGTGGATACTGTCTATGAAACACGTTGCGAATCTACACTCCTGGAAATGGAAAAAAGAACACATTGACACCGGTGTGTCAGACCCACCATACTTGCTCCGGACACTGCGAGAGGGCTGTACAAGCAATGATCACACGCACGGCACAGCGGACACACCAGGAACCGCGGTGTTGGCCATCGAATGGCGCTAGCTGCGCAGCATTTGTGCACCGCCGCCGTCAGTGTCAGCCAGTTTGCCGTGGCATACGGAGCTCCATCGCAGTCTTTAACACTGGTAGCATGCCGCGACAGCGTGGACGTGAACCGTATGTGCAGTTGACGGACTTTGAGCGAGGGCGTATAGTGGGCATGCGGGAGGCCGGGTGGACGTACCGCCGAATTGCTCAACACGTGGGGCGTGAGGTCTCCACAGTACATCGATGTTGTCGCCAGTGATCGGCGAAAGGTGCACGTGCCCGTCGACCTGGGACCGGACAGCAGCGACGCACGGATGCACGCCAAGACCGTAGGATCCTACACAGTGCCGTAGGGGACCGCACCGCCACTTCCCAGCAAATTAGGGACACTGTTGCTCCTGGGGTATCGGCGAGGACCATTCGCAACCGTCTCCATGAAGCTGGGCTACGGTCCCGCACACCGTTAGGCCGTCTTCCGCTCACGCCCCAACATCGTGCAGCCCGCCTCCAGTGGTGTCGCGACAGGCGTGAATGGAGGGACGAATGGAGACGTGTCGTCTTCAGCGATGAGAGTCGCTTCTGCCTTGGTGCCAATGATGGTCGTATGCGTGTTTGGTGCCGTGCAGGTGAGCGCCACAATCAGGACTGCATACGACCGAGGCACACAGGGCCAACACCGGGCATCATGGTGTGGGGAGCGATCTCCTACACTGGCCGTACACCACTGGTGATCGTCGAAGGGACACTGAATAGTGCACGGTACATCCAAACCGTCATCGAACCCATTGTTCTACCATTTCTAGACCGGCAAGGGAACTTGCTGTTCCAACAGGACAATGCACGTCCGCATGCATCCCGTGCCACCCAACGTGCTCTAGAAGGTGTAAGTCAACTACCCTGGCCAGCAAGATCTCCGGATCTGTCCCCCATTGAGCATGTTTGGGACTGGATGAAGCGTCGTCTCACGCGGTCTGCACGTCCAGCACGAACGCTGGTCCAACTGAGGCGCCAGGTGGAAATGGCATGGCAAGCCGTTCCACAGGACTACATCCAGCATCTCTACGATCGTCTCCATGGGAGAATAGCAGCCTGCATTGCTGCGAAAGGTGGATATACACTGTACTAGTGCCGACATTGTGCATGCTCTGTTGCCTGTGTCTATGTGCCTGTGGTTCTGTCAGTGTGATCATGTGATGTATCTGACCCCAGGAATGTGTCAATAAAGTTTCCCCTTCCTGGGACAATGAATTCACGGTGTTCTTATTTCAATTTCCAGGAGTGTAGTATGCAGCAATGAAGCATTAAATTTAAAAGTCATACATGATGCGGCAGTTTCTCAAGCACCTCAGTGTCTATGATGTAATACCTTCTGATCTATGTGACATAATTTTGTAGGCAAATCTCGTGGCATTGTTGATACTGTCTGAAAAATGTGCGCGAATAGGGTTAGTAGCAAAGAAGTAATAAATCTGAATGTCTTGGATGAAATCGGTTCTGTGGTTTAGGAGGGGATGTGGAACACACACACACACACACACACACACACACACACACATACCGTTCGAAAAAATCTATTTCTGCAATGTGTATGAATTCTTCTTTAATCATCAAAGTATGTGTGACAATATGATGCTTACAAACATTACAGTATAATCGAATTTCACATTTTGTGGCCGAGTGGTTCTAGGCGCTTCAGTCCGGAACCGCGCTGCTGCTACAGTCGCAGATTCGAATCCTGCCTTGGGCATGGATGTGTGTGATGTCCTTAGGTTAGTTACGTTTAAGTAGTTCTAAGTCTAGGGGAATGATGACCTCAGATGGTAAGTCCCATAGTGCTTAGAGCCATTTGAACCATCTGAACAACATTACATTACTCTACTTTCAATCAGAATAGTCGTGATTGATTTGTGTCGCAGTGAGGTAGCTTGTCTTTTACATATCGCTCTACGAATTTTACATATCACCAGCTTATCAGAAAGGGAAGCATCTTCTTGTTGTTCCAGTCCGTCCAGTAACCCTTAATCCCACTGAAGTGCTGATGTTTGACTGACTACTGTTTCTGGAACTGGAATAATGTAATCATCCTCCTCATTGTCTTTCACTACCTTCGATTTCTCTTGTACTCATGTAACAAGATCATTGACACTCAACATCCCGTGACCTGCCTCTGTGCGGTCGATGTCAGACCATCCAGAAACATCTTCCTTGTCAACAGTTTCACACACTAGAGTACTTGTCAAAACAGCAGCTCATATTGCTACTGAGCAGTCTTTTCTGTCATCTGAATTTCTAATTTCATCAGTTTTACAATTAAAGTTTTCCTATGACTTGGCTGTGGTTAAGTCTTTTACCGTATATCACAACACGCCTTGAACACTATAAATTGCATCTGGCATAGTTGTCTCCAAAATGTTTGAAAATTACTGACCTCATCAATAGGTTTTTGTAGCAGACTTCCCCCACAGCTCCTCTTGGCAGCAATGACACCCTGATCCATTGGCTGGATTAAAGCTGTCACATTAGGGGGTAAATATTTTTCAAATATCATCCGGTCATCCTATTTCAGAACATTTTTGTTCTGATGTGATTGTACGTTCTCCAGTAGCGATACGGTCTTTGCAGGTAGACCCTTTAATGTTGTTTGTTCTCGCATCGGTGGCACAAAGAAATTATGGAACCACTTTTGAAATATTAGGCAGTCTATCCCCTTTCTGGTGCAAATAATTTGCAGGTAAATTCTTTTCCTTTGAAACAGCGCTGTTTTTTAGCTTTACCTATTGACCAAGCTTAACTTTATGTGATCCCGTATCATTAGCACAACACATTAACCAGGCGTATTACCGTCTATCGCGAAAGCTGAAGCCTTTGTTGGTAGACACTTCCAAAACAACCCCATGTGGTCCGTATTGTACATTTGCTCCCACTCTAAATTTTCTAGTGCAATAGATGCCTGGAAATGATTACAAAATTCAGAAGCAGCCTTATTATCCCCACTTAACGTTTTTCCTTGGACAGCAGTATCCCGGATATGACGCGGTTTAAATGTCTTCAATCATCTGGAAGATCCATTAAAATCTCCTTCAATCCCCAAGATTTTAATGAAAAAGTACACCTGTTTGGTGCATGCTGGGACAGATTCTTATGTGCCCTCTGATCTTTCCTGTTGAACACACCTTCCGCTTTGTCAAACTTGCCAGAATTGCCAGCAAACTGAACTATTTTGTGTTTGTCGTTCCGAATACCACGGATTGTGGTTTCACCCACATTGTAAATCAGTGCTAGATTTCGTGTAACAGTACTGCCTTCTTCGAGTTGTGTATTATCTACAGTTTCTGATGCACCGTTAACACCACAAGCTATCTATTTTCAGACATTGTTTGACACTAACAAACACCAATGACTGTCTTCTGCAACAATTACAGCACAGTGCTTCCATTGTTCGAGCTGCACATTGTTTACTGCATTAAAGCTCATCCGCGATCATTGTCGCGTGAAAATTTTCGACAGTAGAAGTGGGTGAAATAGGCTGCGGATAATCCACAAAGTAGAAAATGCAGCCACAGATAATTAAGGCTTAACTGTAATTTTGGTCAGACCTACACGGTTTTTGTTTTAACTTGAGACAGATAAATGTCTCGAAAACGACGCAGCGAACGAAAAAAACGGTCCTGATGAGACGTTAATATTGATAAAGAGGAATCTGTGTGTGCTACAACTGGGCACCTCCTGCGTGGGGGAGGAGGGGGTCTACTCTGTATTTTCAAATGAGAACCTTCCTCCCCCCTCCCCCTAACTTTAATTGAGCATCTGGATACTGCGCGAACCAAAAAATGCAGAAAACAAAAACGTAATGTTTACTCTATCCATTACTTCCCATTCGTCATACATGGCGCTGTAATCGATAAATATCAAGTGTGCCTTTTTTCAGTTAAGAGCCGACACGATTCCACGTTTCATTTACGATGTGAATGCAAACTTCTGAGTTCCAACATTTGATATTGGTGTTCTAACATTACTTCAGTATTCAAAATTCAATGTACTGCCGAAATAATATGACTAGACACTGACATTTCTGGCAAAGAAGCTACTCGTATTGCAACGGAGTTTTCCGTTTCCTATAGGATTGATTGTGATCAGTTCCCACTTGATTTCGGTGGTCGACCTCGAAACCCACTACTAGGCTGACTGATTTCGATGTGTGTTTCCTTTCAACTGCCGTAACTCTCGCGCTGGCCGCTACGGAGCTGCGGCGGAATACAAACTAGGGCTGCTGATAAAGTATCGATATATCTTCCAAAAGATATCGATGAATATCATCGATACAGTTTCCCGATGTTTCGGTACCGAAGTGCCCGTATCGAGTGTCGATATTTTTTTTTTTTTTTTTTTTTTTTTTTTGCATTTGTTGTTGTTATTGGTCATCAGTCTACTGACTGGTCTGATGCGGCCCGCCACTAATTCCTTTCCTGTGCTAACCTCTCCATCTCAGAGTAGCACTTGCAACCTACTTCCTCAATTATTTGCTTGACGTATTTCAATCTCTGTCTTCCTCTACAGATTTTGCCCTCTAAAGCTCCCTCTAGTACCATCGAAGTCATTCCCTCATGTCTTAGCAGATGTCCTATCATCCTGTCCCTTCTCCTTATCAGTGTTTTCCTCATATTCCTTTCCTCTCCGATTATGCGTAGAACCTCCTCATTCCTTACCTTATCAGTCCACCTAATTTTCAACATTCGTCTATAGCACCACATCTCAAATGCTTTGATTCTCTTCTGTTCCGGTTTTCCCACAGTCCATGTTTCACTACCATACAATGCTGTACTCCAGACGTATATCCTCAGAAATTTCTTCCTCAAATTAAGGTCGGTATATGATATTAGTAGACTTCTATTGGCCAGAAATGCCCTTTTTGTCATAGCGAGTCTGCTTTTGATGTCCTCCTTGCTCGGTCCGTCATTGGTTATTTTACTGCCTAGGTAGCATAATTCCTTAACTTCATTGACTTCGTGACCATCAATCCTGATGTTAAGTTTCTCGCTGTTCTCATTTCTACTACTTCTCATTACCTTCGTCTTTCTCCGATTTACTCTCAAACCATACTGTGTACTCATTAGACTGTTCATTCCATTCAGCAGATCATTTAATCCTTCTTCACTTTCACTCAGAATAGCAATGTCATCAGCGAATCGTATCATTGATATCCTTTCACCTTGTATTTTAATTCCACTCCTGAACCTTTCTTTTATTTCCATCATTGCTTCCTCGATGTACAGATTGAAGAGTAGGGGCGAAAGGCTACAGCCTTGTCTTACACCCTTCATAATACGAGCACTTCGTTCTTGATCGTCCACTCTCATTATTCCCTCTTGGTTGTTGTACATATTGTATATGACCCGCCTCTCGCTATAGCTTACCCCTACTTTTTTCAGAATCTCGAACAGCTTGCACCATTTCATATTGTCGAAAGCTTTTTCCAGGTCGACAAATCCTATGAACGTGTCTTGATTTTTCTTTAGCCTTGCTTCCATTATTAGCCGTAACGTCAGAACTGCCTCTCTTGTCCCTTTACTTTTCCTAAAGCCAAACTGATCGTCACCTTGCGCATTCTCAATTTTCTTTTCCATTCTTCTGTATATTATTCTTGTAAGCAGCATCGATGCATGAGCTGTTAAGCTGATTGTGTGATAATTCTCGCACTTGTCAGCTCTTGCCGTCTTCGGAATTGTGTGGATGATGCTTTTCCGAAAGTCAGATGGTATGTCGCCAGATTCATATATTCTACACACCAACGTGAATAGTCGTTTTGTTGCCACTTCCCCCAATGATTTTAGAAATTCTGATGGAATGTTATCTATCCCTTCTACCTTATTTGACCGTAAGTCCTCCAAAGCTCTTTTAAATTCCGATTCTGATACTGGATCCCCTACCTCTTCTAAATCGACTCCTGTTTCTTCTTCTATCACATCAGACAAATCTTCACCCTCATAGAGGCTTTCAATGTATTCTTTCCCCCTATCTGCTCTCTCCTCTGCATTTAACAGTGGAATTCCCGTTGCACTCTTAATGTTACCACAGTTGCTTTTAATGTCACCAAAGGTTGTTTTGACCTTCCTGTATGCTGAGTCTGTCCTTCCGACAATCATATCTTTTTCGATGTCTTCAGATTTTTCCTGCAGCCATTTCGTCTTAGCTTCCCTGCACCTCCTATTTATTTCATTCCTCAGCGACTTGTATTTCTGTATTCCTGATTTTCCCGGAACATGTTTGTACTTCCTCCTTTCATCAATCAACTGAAGTATTTCTTCTGTTACCCATAGTTTCTTCGCAGCTACCTTCTTTGTACCTATGTTTTCCTTCCCAACTTCTGTGATGGCCCTTTTTAGAGATGTCCATTCCTCTTCAACTGTACTGCCTACTGCGCTATTCCTTATTGCTGTATCTATAACGTTAGAGAACTTCAAACGTATCTCGTCATTCCTTAGTACTTCCGTATCCCACTTCTTTGCGTATTGATTCTTCCTGACTAATGTCTTGAACTTCAGCCTACTCTTCATCACTACTATATTGTGTTCTGAGTCTATATCTGCTCCTGGGTACGCCTTACAATCCAGTATCTGATTTCGGAATCTCTGTCTGACCATGATGTAATCTAATTGAAATCTTCCCGTATCTCCCGGCCTTTTCCAAGTATACCTCCTCCTCTTGTGATTCTTGAACAGGGTATTCGCTATTACTAGCTGAAACTTGTTACAGAACTCAATTAGTCTTTCTCCTCTTTCATTCCGTGTCCCAAGCCCACATTCTCCTGTAATCTTTTCTTCTACTCCTTCACCTACAACTGCATTCCAGTCGCCCATGACTATTAGATTTTCGACCCCATTTACAAACTGCATTACCCTTTCAATATCCTCATACGCTTTCTCTATCTGTTCATCTTCAGCTTGCGACGTCGGCATGTGTATCTGAACTATCGTTGTCGGTGTTGGTCGGCTGTCGATTCTGATTAGAACAACCCCGTCACTGAACTGTTCACAGTAACACACCCTCTGCCCTACCTTCCTATTCATAACGAATCCTACACCTTTTATACCATTTTCTGCTGCTGTTGATATTGCCCGATACTCATCTGACCAGAAATCCTTGTCTTCCTTCCACTTCACTTCCCTGACCCCTACTATATCTAGATTGAGCCTTTGCATTTCCCTTTTCAGAATTTCTAGTTTCCCTACCACGTTCAAGCTTCTGACATTCCACGCCCCGACTCGTAGAACGTTATCCTTTCGTTGATTATTCAATCTTTTTCTCATGGTAACCTCCCCCTTGGCAGCCGCCTCCCGGAGATCCGAATGGGGGACTATTCCGGAATCTTTTGCCAATGGAGAGATCGTCATGACACTTCTTCAATTACAGGCCACATGTCCTGTGGATACACGTTACGTGTCTTTAATGCAGTGGTTTCCATTACCTTCTGCATCCTCATGTCGTTGATCATTGCTGATTCTTCCGTCTTTAGAGGCAATTTCCCACCCCTAGGACAAGAGAGTGCCCTGAACCTCTATCCGCTCCTCCGCCCTCTTTGACAAGGCCGTTGGCAGAATGAGGCTGACTTCTTATGCCGGAAGTCTTCGGCCGCCAATGCTGATTATTTATCAAAATTTAGGCAGTGGCGGGGATCGAACCCGGGACCGAAGACATTTTGATTATGAATCAAAGACGCTACCCCTAGACCACGGGTTGCAGCAGAACTTAATTTTACTTTTACTATGTGAAGGAATTTTACTACTTTCCTAACTTTCATCACATCGAGTCTTTCTCTTTGACTAGATGAAGGATGTATAGGTGGCACGGAGAAGGAGTCCGATTGATTTGGCGGGTGGCAGTTTGAATTGTATAACATGATTTCCAGTGTGTAGAAATAAGACACAAGCTGCATTAGAAAACAATTTTTAGCGCAACTAGAGTGATATTTCTCCACATTGGCAGTCTTCTAAAACAGTTGCTGAAAATGATGAACAAGAATCTGAATGACAAAACTGGTCTTTGCGGTGGGTGGAGACCTATGAGAGAAAAAGCTGACGTAATCGCCGCTCGGCGCTACTAACAGAAATTGCAACGTTTAGCTTCACCACGCTATTTTGACACCACAACTGCTAGATCACTGGCGCTAGCAGAAATGAAGAAACAGAGAAGTCGACATTAAACGTTGAGGACAAATGCAGTATTTGACGAAAGCGAACGACGGACCCGGCGGACATATTTTATTCTGCCACTTACTTACATGTACTTACCATAGTTAGAGGAGTTGTTATCACCAAGCATGAACGTGCATCGTTATCCTTTCAATTTTTGCTCTAAGGGGGACAGGCTGGCTGATAGCCTGTTGATCTATATAAAATCGAATAATAAATCAGTACTTGAATACGCAACTCTAAAACCGACAGTACATTACAATGTGCAACCAATTTTTTCGATATTTTTTCCGTCATATGCTGATACATCGATAGATCTTCTTTTGATAAATCGATAGCCAACACTAACATTTTTTAAACATCGATGTATCGGCTACCCGATACTTTTTAAAAGATCAGTAGTCCTAATACAAACCTCAACGATTGTGATAAGGTAAAATTTCCATGAAATGATGACAGGTGCACCTGCAATGGTTAGTCACCAAATCAAGCACCCCAGTGGTGGCAGTCAAGGGAACTTACCGACATCTAGCAAGCCTATGGGAACAGAACACTGTTATATCCATGTCGTTGTTCGTGGCTCATACTAAACATAGTTTCTAATTAGACATTCAAACGGCAAACTATATTGTGTATACAATCAAATTTGCAACAGTAAAGCAAATTTAGAAGATTATTCTCAATCGTTAGAACACAAATGTTTACATATACTTCGTAAATTAAATGTAGAATCAAACGCGTTGGGCCGGCCGGAGTAGCCGAGCGGTTCTAGGCGCTACAATGTGGAACCGCGCGACCGCTACGGTCGCAGGTTCGAATCCTGCCTTGATCATGGATGTGTGTGATGTCCTTAGATTAGTTAGGTTTGAGTACTTGAAAGTACTAGGGTTCCAAATGGTTCAAATGGCTCTGAGCACTATGGGACTTAACATCTGTGGTCGTCAGTCCCCTCGAACTTAGAACTATTTCAACCTAATTAACCTAAGGATATCACACACATCCATGCACGAGGCAGGATTCGAACCTGCGACCGTAGTGGTCACGCGGTTCCAGACTGAAGCGCCTAGAATCGCACGGCCACACCGGCCGGCGTAAGTTGGGTTGCTTTGGGGGAGGAGACCAGACAGCTAGGCCATCGGTCTCATCGGATTAGGGAAGGACGGCGAAGGAAGTCGACCGTGCCCTTTGAAAGGAAACATCCCGGCATTTGCCTGGAGCGATTTAGGCAAATCACGGAAAACCTAAATCAGGATGGTCGGACGTGGGATTGAACCATCGTCCTCCCGGCGTAAGTACTAGGGGACTGACGACGTCAGAAGTTAAGTCCCATAGTGCTCAGAGCCATTTGAACCATCAAATGCGTTGGTTCTTAATTACAGAAACAGGCAAACTTAATATCTGTCTATTACAGCGCCTTCTGTCACAACTGGAAACCAATGCTTTGAATAGCAATTCGTACTTTCCTGGAGTAGGATCCGAATTCGCAATAAAAATTGAGGGTCCCTACTTGAAAATGCAAAGATGGCCAGTTGTGTTGCAGACAGACGTCCCCTTTACTGATGCTAGCTTTTCACCTAGAATAGTTTTTTGGGCATTGCGTCGTGTTGGAGACACCTAGTTGTCCAAAGTTAAAGCAAACGTGATGTATAGCGGTGACGTCAGGCGACCGCGCTCCCTCAGTCGGGAGAGAGGCATAGCTTCACGTAGGCCGCTCGTTTGTCCGACAGCGGCAGAGCCGTAATGACACAGCCACAGACGGGTGGAGAGGCCGTTTTCGGCGGCGGTGGCGGCGGTCGCGCACGTGCCGCAAATGACGGCAATCCGGCCGGCAGCGACCGTTTCGCAAAACCGCAGGTGTCTGCGGGCGCGGCGCGCAGCTCGTGTCGTTTGCCCAGCGAAAGGCCGGTCGGCGCGCGCCGTGTTTACACTTGCCGTGTGCAAACAGTGTGGCCCCAGTACCAAGGGGCGAAGCTGGACTGTGCTTGCGTCTGCCGCAACAGGTTTGTCGATACCCGCTAGACAGTGAGTGATACGTGTTGGCCATTAAAATTGCTACACCACCAAGATGACGTGCTACAGTCGCGAAATTTAACCGACAGGAAGATGATGCTGTGATATGCAAATGATTAGCTTTTCAGAGCATTCACACGAGGTTGGCGCCGGTGGCGACCTCTACAACCTACTGACATGAGGAAATTTTCCAACCGATTTCTCATACACAAACAGCAGTTGACCGGCGTTGTCTGGTGAAACCTTGGTGCGATGCCGTTTGTATGGAGGAGAAATGTGTACCATCACGTTTCAGACTTTGATATAGATCGTATTGTAGCCTATCGCGACTGCGGTTTGTCGTATCGCGACATTGCTGCTCGCGTTGGTCGAGATCCAACGACTGTTAGCAGAATATGGAATCGGTGGGTACAGGAGGGTAATACGGAACGCCGTGCTGGATCCCAACGGCCTCGTATCACTAGCAGTCGAGACGAGAGGCATCTTATCCGCATGGCTGTAACGGATCGTGCAGCCACGTCTCGATCCCTGAGTCAACAGATGGGGACGTTTGCAAGACGACAACCACCTGTACGAATAGTTGGACGACGTTTGCAGCAGCATGGACCTTGATGCTGCATCACAGACAGGAGCGCCTGCGATAGTGTACTCAACGACGAACCTCGGTGCACGAATGGCAAAACGTCATTTTTTCTGATGAATCCAGGTTTTGTTTACAGCATCATGATGGTCGCATCCGTGTTTGGCTACATCGCGGTGAACGCACATTGGAAACGTGTATTCTTCATCGGTATACTGGCGTATCACCCGGCGTTATGGTATGGGGTGCCACTGGTTACACGTCTCAGTCACCTCTTGTTTGCATTGACTGCACTTGGAACAGTGGACGTTACATTTCAGATGTGTTACGACCCGTGGCTCTACCCTACATTCAGTCCCTGGAAAACCCTAAATTTCAGCAGGATAATGCACGACCGCATGTTGCAGGTCCTCTACGGGCCTTTTTGGATACAGAAAATGTTCGACTGCTGCCCTGGCCAGCACATTCTCTAGATCTCTCACCAATTGGAAACGTCTGGTCAATGGTGGTCGAGCAACTGGATCGTCACGATGCGCCAGGCACTACTCTTGATGGACTGTGGTATCGTGTTGAAGCTGCATCGGCAGCTGTACCTGTACACCCCATTCAAGCTCTGTTTGACTCAACGCCCAGGCGTATCAAGAGGTGGTTGTTCTGGGTATTGACCTCTCAGGATATATATTCAGCCAAATTGCGTGAAAATGTAATCACATGTCAGTTCTAGCATAAAATATTTTTCCAATGAATACCCGTTTATGATATACATTTCTTCTTGGTGTAGCAATTTTAATGGTCAGTAGTGTACCACTTGAGTGTGGATGGGGTGGAAGAGGGGGGAGGGGAGGTGGATATGCTAGAAGACTATATCAGTTCGATTTGCCATCTTTTGAAGAGTAACTGCCATAGGTGGCACTGTACTCTGTCTTTTAAGTACCCCCACAGAAAGAAATCGCAGCCTGTGAAGTCTTGTAACCAAGCAGGTTAAATGCAACGAACAAGAACTTGTTGTCTATCACTCCCAATCCAATGTTGTGGGGTGGTGTTAAGACAACGCCGTAGCTCAAGGTGAAAGAGAGGCGGGGCGCATTCATGCATAAAAATAAAATCGTTGGAACCTTCCTGAAGTTAGAGAAATATCCAGTTTTGCACCATGTCCAGGAATGATATTCTCTTCGCAGTTCCCTCCACAAAAAAGAATGGTCCATAAACTTTGTTAACAGAAATGGCGCAAACCACATTCAGTTTCGGCAAGTCTCTTTTATGTTCCCCTGCCGTTGTGACCGAGCGGTTCTAGGCGTTTCAGTCTGGAAACGCCCGACAGCTACGGTCGCAGGTTCGAATCCTGCCTCGGGCATGGATGTGTGTGATGTCCTTAGGTTAGTTAGGTTTAATTACTTCTAAGTTCTAGGGGACTGATGACCTCAGCAGTTAAGTCCCATAGTGCTCAGAGCTATTTGATTTGAGTTGGGCGCCACTCAAACCTAAACATCATCGTTGGGAAAAAGTGTCCTCTGCCATATCCTGGAGAAGCGAAATGCAAGATTCGTACCTTCTGTTATAGTTTGCGGGACGTAGTTGTTGTAGACTGCAACTTGTAAGGCTTCACATGCAGACCTCGTTTCAGAACATTCTGGCCTGCCCGTTTTGTGGACTTCGAGGGTTGCGTGTGAACGCTCACGGTTACGCTTAACATTCTCATCAGACTTGCGTGGCTATGGCATATGCAACCAACTTCCATAAATTTTGTATGCCAGTCATAAATCTGTTTGTGCAGAGCCGTCTTCTCCTGAATCTGCGGCGGAAACACATTGAATTTTAACAGTAGATTGACCTCGCGCGTATTCCAAAACAGAAAATTACTTCTGTTGTGCTGAGGACACCACGTTGCTACAAATAAACAATAGTGCAACTGCGTCAAAACTTTGAACCTTCCTCCATCCGGTGACATGTGCAATACGTTTCTGTGTTTTACAGTTTCTCTGTAATAAACAACTGAAATCTGTTCTTTCTTTTTGGATCACCTGATATAATTTGTGATTACCTTCTTGATGCAACTTAAAAGGACAATATAGATAAAGCACAATTATAAAAAAATTCTACAGTATGTACTTGTTATTTTAGGTGACAGAGTTAGTTGAACAGACGAGATGAATGAGACTGCTTTCTGAAGATTCGAGGGTTTGCCAGTCGGTTTGCCAAGAGCACTTTGGTGCTGATATTGGATCCATCTTGCCACAAATTGTTCTGCATTGAAGCAACGCAGTGAAGGTCCATTTACTGAAAAAAAGTAGACTCGAAAGTGTCGGAATTTATAAATAATTTCTCTGATGAGCATTAGATTCACTGCATCAAATCCGCCTTCACGTTCAACCATAGATATAACGATAATTTATACTGCTTTCACAAACTGTTTTACAGAAGAGCATGGATGTTGAAGATTTTCTGTAAGTGTGCAACGCACACGTACTTTCACTTATTTTAAAACTCACCTCATTACGTAAGCGATAAAACACATCCTCATATTCGTCTGAAGGTCAGGATCTGAATTTAATACGGTTGCATCCGAAAAGAAATCCAAGTCTTCACAGCAGTTTCTTATATTATTTGCCAAAGACAAAAAAACTTGTTTCGCTCACCACAAGATGATTTCTTAATTACGACTCCTTTGAATGTGTGTTTCTCTTCCACTATCATCGTAATTCACAGTGGTTCATTTGTTTTCAGCTTTTTTTTTTTTTTTTTGCTACGTCAGTTTCTTGTTTCGCTTTAACGACTGAGTTATTTCTGTTTCACATAAAGATTGATAATACTTGCAGAACTTCGAGGGCCTCGTAAAGTACAACTAATTCCATTATAAGCAACTGCTTTGCGATACATTTTACTAACAGTTAACATTTAGATCTGCCACGAATTGATCGGGAACCAACAAATAAAGTTTTTTTTAAAAAAGATCGACAAGAAAACAGCGACGCCTAAGAAGAGGTCAAAAAGCGTTAAATGACGAAGCAACGCAACGTACGTGAAAAACGCGGCCTAGCGTTAAATGCCGAGAGGATAATTCTTGTGAGCCACCCTTTAGTAGTCTCTGAAGTTTGGGACTTTGAGAAAGCAAATAAAATGAGAAATCTACAAAAGGTCTATACATGGTACACATCTGTCACATCGTTCATATCATCAAGGACAGTTAGTTCAATTTTGTGGTTCATACAGTTCGCGACAATTAAGTCTCTATGTAAAAGATAACGCAGTAGAGCGGCTACGTCTTTGTGAACTGCAGGCATTGTTGATGCATCAAATGATGCGATATTTACGAAATGGTTTTTTAGTATTCAATGTTACAGTTTTCTACAGCTGCTAACAATATACTGAAAATACCTTCTCCTGTTCCGCTTTCTAATTCGACAATGTATTTAAAAAAGAAAGCAGTTGCAAGCAACTCCCTCAAAGGACAAATGTACATATTGATGGTAGGCAATGAAAATCACATAGCTTCATCTACCTGTGAAGACTCGCAATTTCAACAACCAGTAATTTCGTAATCAAAGAGGGATTTGAAAGTGCACAGATTTCTCTAATCTGTCAGTAACTAAGATTATACAGGGTGGTCCATTGATCGTGACCGGGCCAAGTATCTCACGAAATAAGCGTCAAACGAAAAAACTACAAAGGACGAAACTTGTCTTGCTTGAAGGGGGAAATGATTGGCCCGCTAGATGGCGCTGCCATAGGTCAAACGGATACCAACTGCGTTTTTTTAAATAGGAAACCCCCATTTTTTATTACATATTCGTGTAGTACGTAAAGAAATATGAATGTTTTAGTTGGACCACTTTCTTCGCCTTGTGATAGATGGCGCTGTAATAGTCACAAACGTGTAAGTACGTGGTATCACGTAACTTTCCACCAGTGCGGACGGTATTTGCTTCGTGATACATCACCTGTGTTAAAATGGACCGTTTACCATTTGCGGAAAAGGTCGATATCGCGTTGATGTATGGCTGTACATTTCTCCCGCTGCTGCAGCTGCCACGCCAGACTGTACCTAAGCTGCCTACCGCAGCTAAATATCCTACAAGCCCTACTCTTTATTTCAGGTGCTTTAGCGGAAATCGCCGCTTGAAAAGGGCATGTCGTCCATGGCACTGAACGTGCTCGCAACCAGCTGCACCCACTTGACATCAGTGGTACTGCCACAGCCTCTTTGCTTTCCGACCCCTACATGGCCGATGCTGCCCTGCTGTCACGTCTGCTGCAACCCCCGCCTTTGTTGTCTTCGACTCCATGTTGCTCGGGACCGGCGGCGTTGGACTCGGAGCCAATGTACTTGGATGTGGACCCGACGCCTCCATCTTCGCCTCCTTCGTCGAGGAGTGAGCCGCCTCTGGTGGACGCAGCTACTGCTGCTGACACCGTAGCGGCTTCGCTGGCCGTGCTACCTGCGCCGCATCAGGCTGTGGGTGCGCAACCTTTGGTTCGGTTCAAGGCGGATGTTCCCGGCCGCACTCAGCGCAAACGCCATACCGCGCATGGGGCGCAGCGTCGGCCGCAGCTATCGCTCCCACCCCTTCACCACCTGCTGCATTCTGCCCTCCTCTCCATCGTCCTTGTCGACCAAGTGGAGAATTTATTTTTTGGGGGGGTAGGTTGTGTGGGGGGAGGGGAGGGAGGCATGTTTTGTCATCAGAAGACACACTCATACGCTGACCATCAAAAACCCGCCGGTGCAAACGTCGGTATCTGCGGCCCCAGAGGGGTGGCGCCAGGCGCCACTGTGACACCATCCGGAAATCAGACGTCGCACCTTCCCTATTCGGGAAGACTACACGACACCAGTGTCCTCTCCTGTACTGTGGTAAAGGGTGGTGAAGACAGTGCTAGGGGGGCAGTTAGTCAGTGCAGATCATCTCCTCAGTTGGACAGCTCAGCTCGACAGGACAGCAACTGACGATATCAGTGTTAGTTAGGTCTTTGAGAGCCAACGCTGCTAGAAAGATAGTTTGTGGTTGTGTTGACAAAAGACTTTCTCCAGAGACCGGAAGTGTTTGTATGTTCTACATGACTGCTACTCAAAAGAGAAATAAATATGTAAATTGAAGGGGATCAGTGCTGTCAGCTGCAGCAGGACATTACACGGAATCAGCAGCGTCGAGCGAAAATGTGTACCAGACTGGGAATCGAACCCGGGATCTCCTTCTTAGTTCGCAGGTGCGTTAACCACTGCACCCTCCGGGACAAAGAACTACTGTAACTGCGCAGCCTATCTCGGCACAACTCACGGGCGGTCCACATTCCCACCAAGCGCCACCTATCCACAGCCTGTGTCCATCATGTTCGCTACTATGAGATTCCCACAAGTGGTTGGACGTATGTGTGCGTCGGCACTGAAGAAGGTGGATTCATTGCCCACCTAGGCTTATCGAGTGTCTGTTCTTTCAAACATGTCCGAATGAACAGACGCCACGCATTATACACACATCAAAAAAAGTTTTGCATCACCCCGGTTCCCAGAACTCCTGAAGATAGACGTTGACTGTGGATATTGTATCACAGACGCACTCTCTTTGACTGATCAGAGATGTCACTAAACTCGTCCAAGGATGTAAACAACCATGCATGAGCAACGCCTATTAGACGGAGGTGGTCCGACAGCCGATCACTTCCAGTCATTCCACCTGGAAGGACGTACACGGCTCGTGTTGTCTGTAGTTCAACCATGTCCAGACAGTCGACACCGCGGTTCGATCGCTTCCGCATTGTTACTTTGTGCCAGTAAGGGCTCTCAACAAGGGAAATGTCCAGGCATCGCGGAGTGGACCAAAGCGATGTTGTTCGGACACGGAGGAGATACAGAGAGACAAGAACTGTAAATGACATGCCTCGCTCAGACCACCCAGGGGTTACTACTGCAGTGGATGACCGCTACCTACGGATTTTGGCTCGGAGGAACCCTGACAGCGACGCCACCATGTTGAATAATGCTTTTCGTATAGCCACAGGACGTCGTGTTACGACTCAAACTGTGCACAATAGGCTGCATGTTGCGCAACTTCACTCCCAACGTCCATGGCGAAGCCCACCTTTTCTGACACGATACCATGCAGCGCGGTACAGATGATCCCAACAGCATGCCGAATGGACCTCTCAGGATTGGCATCACGTTCTCTTCTCGCATATTCCTTCAACCAGACAATGTCAGAGACGTGTTTGGTGGCAACCCGGTCAGCGAGTGCAGCAAGGTGGAGGTTCCCTCCTGTTTTGGGGTGGCAATATGTGGGGCCGACGTACGCCGCTAGTGGTCATGAAACTGCCGTAACGGCTGTACGATACGTGAATGCCATCCTCCGAGCAATAGCGCTACCATATCAGCAGCATATTGGAGAGGCATTCGTCTTCATGGACGACAATTCGCTCCCCATCGTGCACATCTTGTGAATGACTTCCTTCAGGATAACGACATCGCTCGACTAGAGTAACCAGCATGCTCTCCAGACATGAACCGTATCGCACGTGCCTGCGATATATTGAAAAGGGCTGTTTATGGACGACGTGACCCACCAACCACTCTGAGGAGACCACGCAAAATCGCCGTTGAGGAGTGGGACAATCTGGAGCAACAGTGCCTTGATGAACATGTGGATAGTATGCCACGACGAATACAGGCATGCATCAATGCAAGAGGACGCGCTACTGGGTATTAGAGGTACCGGTGTGTACAGCAATCTGGACCACCACCTGTGGAGGTCTCGCTGTATTGTTGTACAACACACAATGTGTGGTTTCCATGAGCAACAGAAAGGGCTGAAATGATGATTATTTTGATCTGTATCCCAATTTTCTGTACAGATTCCGCAACTCTCGGAACCGAAGTGATGCAGAACTTTTTTGACGACTGTATAATTAACAAATGTGTTTGTTTATTCAGTTATAGCACTGTCTATGTCTGTAGTGTTCCCAGCTACCCTGGTCTGTCTCCTCCTCCCTAGTCTACGAATTACTGTTGTGGCTACTCGAGATACAACAGAAAAAAACAGAACTCCATGAAAAACCTTTAGCAGCAAATTTCAACTATAAGCTGATATTTAGCATACCTGAATATGATTTAGAAAGAAAACTCAGAGGCTAAACTCAGCCGACTCGATGCAAAGGCTCGATTCGCAGACGCTACCTACTTATTTTCTTTCTTCAAAATATGTGCTGTAGATATATTAATTAGCAGAGACACTACTGATCGCCTTTCTATATGCTGAAAGGAGGCTTAGCACCATGGGTGTCTACATAGCGGTCCAGTACACCGACTGCAGTCCAACACTTTCATGTGGTAATAATAGATAACCATTCATGTCTACATTTTGTACCTTTAGTGGTTTCTATAGCATGTGATTTTATTTGAAGCTCGAAATTTTTAATCTTGCATAAAGAACTACTGCCTGACACGCGAATATCACACTGTATACCTATCAGACAAGTGGGGTCGTGAAACATTCAATTCTCAAATAATCATAAATCAGCTTCCACGACAAAAATACAAGATTAATTTTCGGTTCAAGTTGTTTTTGAATGACAGTACAGTGCTACTGTGCTATCAGAATGTGTGGTGCAGTCGAAAAAGAGTGTTTGTGAAGAATGAATTCTGAAATTGACAGTAACTTCACTGAAGTAACAAAAGTCACGGGATGCCGATATGCATATACACTACGTGGTCAAAAATATCCCGACACCCCTGAAAACATACGTTTTTCATGTTAGGTGCATTGTGCTACCACCTACTGCCAGTTACTCCATATCAGTGACCTCAGTAGTCAATAGACATCGTGAAAAGCAGAATGGAACGCTCCGCGCAACTCACGGAGTTTGAACGTGGTAAGGTTAAGGTGACTGTGTGTCACTTGTGTCATACGTCTCTATGCTAGATTTCCTCACAGCTAAACATCACTAGGTCCACTGTTTCCGATGTGATAGTAAAGTAGAAACGTGAAGGGACACGTACACCACAAAAGCTTACAGGCCGACTTTGTCTGTTAACTGACAGAGACCGCTGACAGTTGAGGGAAGTCGTAATGTGTAATAGGCAGACATCTATCCAGACCACCACACAGAAATTCCAAACTGCATCAACAACCACTGCAAGTACTATGAGAGGCGAAAACTTGGGTTTCATGGTCGAACGGCTGCTCATAAGCCAGACATCACGCCCGTAAATGCCAAACGACGCTTCACTTGCTATAAGGAGCGTAAACACTGGAGGATTGAACAGTGGAAAAACGTTGTACGGAGTGACGAATCACAGTACACTATGTGGCGATCCGACGGGGGGAGTGGGTATGGCGAATGCCTGGTGAACGTGATCTGCCAGCGTGTATAGTCCCGACAGTAAAATCCGGACACGGTGGTGTTATGTTGTGGTTGTGTTTTTCATGGAGGGGGCTTGCACCCCTTGTTGTTTTGCATGGCACTATCAAAGCACAGGCCTACACTGACGTTTTAAGCACCTTCTTTCTTCCCGCTGTTGAAGAGCAATTCGCGGAACGCGATTGCATCTTTCAACACGATGGAGCACCTGTTCATAATGTACGGCCTGTGGCGGAGTGGTTCCACGACAATAACCTCCTAGACCGCTCTGCAGAGTCCTGCCCTGAATGATGCGGAACACCTTTGGGATGTTTTGGAACGCCGACTTCGTGCCAGGCCACACCGACCGAGATTGATACCTCTCCTCAGTGCACCACTTCGTTAAGAACGGGCTGCCATTCTCCAAGAAACCTTCGAGCACCAGATTGAACGTATGCCTGCGAGAGTGGAAGCTGTCATCATGTCTGTGGGCCAACACCGTATTGAATTCCAGCATTACCGATGGAGGACGCCACGAACTTGTAAGTCATTTTCAGCCAGGTGTCCGGATATTTTCGATCACATTGTGTATGTGGATGGCGATACTATCGTGCACGTAAGGTACAAAAGAGCTGTGCATTTGCGGAGCCGTCAATTGTACTCAGGTGATTCACTGGAAAGATTTACGACGTTATCATGGCCGCATGACGGGACCTAATAGATTTTGAACGCGGAATGGGAGTTGGAGCTGGATGTACGGAACATTCCATTTCGGAAACCGTTACGGAATTCAATATCTAGAAATCCATAGCGTCAAGGGTGTGCCGAGAATACCAAATTTCTGACGTTACCTCTCACCACGAACAACGCAGTGGACCACGGCTTTCACTTAACCACCGACAGCAGCGGTTTCTATGTAGAGTTGACACTGCTGAGAGATAACCAACGGTACGCTACATAACCGCAGAAATCAATGTGGGGCGTACGGTGAACGTGTCCCTTAGGACAGTGAGGTGAAATTTGGCGTTAATGGAATACGGCGGCAGACGACCGATGCGTGTGCCTTTGCTAACAGCACGACTTCGCCTGCAGCGCCTCTGCGGGCTCTTGGCCACATCAGTTGGACCCTAGCAAACTGGAAAACCGTGGACTGGTCATACGATTTCTCGCTTCAGTTGGTAAGAGATGATGGTAGTAGGGTTCGAGTGTGGGGCAGACCCTGAGAAGCCACGGGCCAAGTTTGTGAACAAGGTATTGTGTAACCCGTAGTGGCTCCATAACAGTGTGGGATTTGTTTACGTGAAATGAACGGAGTCCTCTGGATGTTCGGCTGCTTGAAGACCGTTTGCAGCCATTCGTGAACGTGATGTTCCCAAACAACGATGGAATTCTTATGTATGATAGCCTGCCATGTCACCAGGTGAGAGTTGCTCACGATTTATTTGAAGAGCCTCTTGGAAAGTTTAAGGGAATGGTTTCACCAGCCAAATCACCCGACACAAATCCTTTCGAACTTTCGTGGGACATGTTGGAGACGTCAGGCTGTGGAAAACTCCTGCACTGGCATCACTTCAACAGTTACGGGCAGCTATAGTGGCGGGATGGCTCAGTGTTTCTCCAGGGTGCTTCCAAGGTCCGACGCGATGTTATGAGATATCCGATAAGTTTCGTCACTTTAGTGTAAGCATACTCTAACGTGCACATAATGTTCTGTTAACAAATAGCTGTTCACTTATCATCAGTGAGATGGTATTTGTATTGTAAAAGTTTTACCACTTCTTGAGTTCTCCAGACATGTAACGATACTGTTATTTAAATTTTGTACGACATTTTTCGAGGTAATAATGTAGCAAAATACTAAAAGTAATTAAAGGGATATGATTGGTCGACCGAGTGAAGTATCTTCTTTCACGAGGACAGCAATAACCTCAGTGGCCATAGTTTGTTTCAGCGAGTTGGAAAAGAGAGTAGTCCCATTGGAACGTCCCCTTAGAAAAATTATACATGACTGTGCTAAAACTGATACACAATATTTTTAGTGCAACGCAATCTGAATTTCAAAAATCCCTACTAAAGAATGGCCCTGACTAACATTAACCTATACGTTTCACAAATCACTTACCTCGCAAAAATCTTCGTTACTCGAACTACTGCAATACAGCGAGCGCCACTACTGCCAGCTAAAAAAAAGATTCAAACTGCTGAAGGAACTAACTACTGATAGGCACAGTTAACAAAAGAAAGATTTTGATAGAGAACAAACAATGTTCAAAAGTCATAATATATATAGCAGTTCATGACATCCATTCTTACAAATGTACTGTTTCTGATGGACACACGTCCAGATCATCCGCTCTCAAAAATCCGCCATCTCACTTCCCCACATCCACCACTGCTGGCGGCTCACCTCCAACTGCGCAACGCTATGCGCTGTTAACATCCAGCTGCCCAACACTACAATGGCAGACAACAATACAAACTAGCCACAGACTGCACACAGCAGAGACAGTGATTTTCATACAGAGCGCTACGTGGCGTTACCAATAAGAAAACCTAAACAGCCTACTTACACCGTGCGTTCTCAGAGAGTGAGGCTGTTTCTCCCGCTGCTCCGAAGATGAATGTAAAGTGTTTAACTATGTATTTACATGTGAAACAGTATCATTGTAGGCTGTATAAAGCGGACATGATCATTAACGTTCGATAATTTTGCCTTGACTTGCCTTGCTAGCTAATTTAGAAAGTGGCGTTCTTACGTCGTGTCGTTATACACAGATCGGTCAAAACATTACGACTACTCCCCAACGCGACGTTGGATGCCGTCTGGTGGCGTTGCGCGCACGTGAAGCGGCAACCGAAGTACACCACTGGCAATTAAAATTGCTACACCACGAAGATGACGTGGTACAGACGTGAAATTTAACCGACAGGAATAAGATGCTGTGATATACAAATGATTAGCTTTTCAGAGCATTCACACAAGGTTGGCGCCGGTGGCGACACCTACAACTTGCTGACATGAGGAAAGTTTCCAACCAATTTCTCATACACAAACAGCAGTTGACCGGCGTTGCCTGGTGAAACGTTGTTGTGATGCCTCGTATAAGAAGGAGAAATGAGCACCATCACGTTTCCGACTTCGATAAATGTCGGATTGTAGCCTATCGCGATTGCCTTTTATCGTATCGCGACATTGCTGCTCGCGTCGGACGAGATCCAATGACTGTTAGCAGAATATGCAATCAAATGGTTCAAATGGCTCTGAGCACTATGGGACTTAACATCTGAGGTCATCAGTCCCCTAGAAATTAGAACTACTTAAACCTAACTAACATAAGGACATCACACACATCCATGCCCGAGGCAGGATGCGAACCTCCGACCGTAGCAGTCTCGCGGTTCCGGACTGAAGCGCCTAGAACCACTCGGCCACCGCGGCCGGCAGAATATGCAATCGGTGGGTTCAGGGTGGTAATACGGAACGCCGAGCTGGATCCCAACGGCCTCGTATCACTAGCAGTCGAGATGACAGGCATCTTATCCGTATGGCTGTAACGGATCGTGCAACCACGTTTCGATCCCTTAGTCAACAGATGGGGACGTTTGCAAGACAAAACAACCATCTGCACCAACAGTTTGCCGAAGTTTGCAGCAGCATGGTCTATCAGGTCGGAGACCATGGCTGCGGTTACCCTTGACGCTGCATCACAGACAGGATCGCCTGCGATGGCGTACTCAACGACGAACCTGGGTGCACGAATGGCAAAACGTCATTTTTTCGGATGAATACAGGTACTATTTGCAGCATCATGAAGGTCGCATCCATGTTTGTCGACATCGCAGTGAACGCACATTGGAAGCGTGTATTCGTCATCGCCATACTGGCGTATCACCCGGCGTTATGGTATGGGGTGCCATTGGTTACACGTCTCGGTCACCTCTTGTTCGCAGTGACGGAACTTTGAATAGTCGACGTTACATTTTAGATTTGTTACGACCCATGGCTCTACCCTTCATTCGATCCCTGTGTCACCCTACATTACAGTAGGATAATGCACAACCGCATGTTGCAGGTCCTGTACGGGCCCTTCTGGATATAGAAAATGTTCGACCGCTTCCCCTGGACAGCACATTATCCATATCTCTCACCAATTGAAAACGTCTGGTCAATGATGGCCGAGCAACTGGCTCGTCACAATACGCCAGTCAGTACTCTTGATGAACTGTGGTATAGTGTTGAAGCGGCATGGGCAGGTGTACCTGCACACGCCATCCAAGCTTTGTTTGACTCGATGCCCAGGCGTATCAAGGCCGTTATTACTACCAGAGGTGGTTGTTCGGGGTACTGATTTCTCAGGATCTATGTACCCAAATTGCATGAAAATGTAATCACATGTCAGTTCTAGTATAATATATTTGTCGAATGAATACCCGTTTATCATCTGCATTTCTTCTTGGTGTAGCAATTATAATGGCCAGTAGTGTATGTAGGTGCAGTAGAAACGAACAGGGGATCACTCTAGCGAAAACATGGCATGCAAAAGGGAAAATCCATTGAGATAAGCGACTTTGACAAAGGACAGAATATTATTACGCAGAGCCTGTGCACGAGTATCTCGAAAACGGCGAAGCTGTTCGAATGTTGACATGCTATTGTCTTGAGTATCTATGGAAAGAGGTAGAAGGGCAGGCGTTAAACGTCTTGACGTCCACCAGTCTTCACAGAACTTGGCGTTCGCTGGCTTACCTGCTCTGTAAAGTATGACAGATGGTGATCTGTGGCATCTCTGTCGTAAGAACATAATGCTGGCATACACAAATTGTTTCGTAGCATACCGTTCATCGACCATTGTTGAACATGGAGCTCCGCAACGGACCACCCCTACGTCTCCACATGCCACCCAAAGATATCGTCAATTACGATTGCAGCGGGCGAGAGACCATCGGGATTCGACCTCAGATCAATCGAAGCGTGTAGACTCTTCGAGTGAATCACATTTTTGGTACAGTAGGTCGATTGTTGTCTCCACAAACGCCGTCATGGAGGTGAACGGCGGCTCGAAACGTGCCCTCCGTCACGGATGCAGGCTGGTGGGAGCAGTACTATGTTATGGGAGACATTCTCCTGCTCTTGCATGGGTCCCGTTGTAGTAATCGAAGACACGCTCACAGCAGTGAACAACCTGCATCTCTTCATGTTTGATGTCTTGCCCGATGGCGATGTCATCTTGCAGTACTATAATCGTCCGAGTCTCGCAGCCAGAACGGTGCTACAATATTTGAGGAGCAACACAGTGAACTCACGTTGACGTCTCGGCGACCAAATTCGGCTGGTGTCAATCCTATGGAAGCCATCTGGCTCACCGGCCGGTGTGACCGAGCGGTTCTAGGTGCCTCGGGTATGGATGGGTGTGATGTCTTTAGCTTAGTTATGTTTAAGTAGTTCTAAGTTCTAGGGGACTGATGACCTCAAATGTTAAGTCCCACAGCGCTCAGAGCCATTTCTTGAACTATCTGGCCTGCTGTCGGGCGCCATAACAGCGTAGGCAAATTAAAGCCCGGTAATTTACGCGAATTCGTGACCTCTGCGTAGACATGTAATGCCACATACCTTCGCAAAACTACTAACAAACTGTCGGATCCCTGACACGCAGAATCAGAGATTTAGTTCCTTCCAATGAAGGATAAACAAGCTATTAAGTAGGTGGTCATAATGTTTTGGCTCATCACTGTAGTACTTGGCGTATTACAGACCCTTTGCTTAGAGACACTAGCTCTTTGGCAAGTAGCCAAACATATTGCCAAGACAATCGCATCTCTGAATATCATGTCAATCTTTTGACTGTAATCAGACTGACTGTGGTGGGGGCTCCTAACAGGAAGTTTATTTACTCGATAAGCATGTTGACTGTTAATGAGAGCGTGCAGTTAAACTGAACTGAACAGTAAATGAAATTAATAAAAAATAACTCTTGTACCTGGACATGTGAGTTAGAAACGTGCACATATCGCTTGGAACGGACATTATGGCAGTACTTGTGAGTTTTATGTAAGTAAATGCAGCACAGTTGTTTTTCAAAGAGTTTACATCATTCATCTAGTAAACATAGACCTGAAGTACAGTATAGGGAAGATTTACTGGCAACACAAAGCAGTTACATGGGCACGTAAAGCTGTAACGAACCAGTCTGCGGAAGAGAGAGAGAGAGAAAGAGAGAGAGACAGAGAGAGAGAAGAAGAAGAGGAGAGATAGTGCGCTTAGACGTTTCCTACCCATTTAACGACAATGTGTCAGCTGTGTTTATTTCCACTCAGAGATGCGTGTGTGTGTTCATTATTACTAGATATCCATTTTCTTCTCGTATGCTGGGAAATAAATTTGGAGAGCAATACTTTAATATCTTTATTACATCAGGAATATTACTTTTAAAGTAAACAACATTTAAGCGCTTAAGAAAATACCATTGCCTTTCTTCTTTTTTTTCGATCGTTTCTACTGTGGAAGGTAATGCGTTGCACGTAGTGGCACCTGGCTGAGACAACTCGAAATATCTGTACCATTTTTATCACCAGATGGGGTCGCTATACAATATGCGCAGCATTCAAAACTGGGATCTTATATAACGTCGTCCAAAACATATAATATCTAAGAATTAAACATAATAAATGTAAGTAAATAAATGATAAGTGTCTGTCTTACAGATGACAGGCTCTATTTAGTGTAATAATGCTAAGCACTGAAACTTTTAAGAAGTTTAATAGCTATTCCTTTATGTTGTCGTGTACATGACGAACTAAGATAATGTGCAGGTCGTTAAACATAATGTTTTATATATAAACTAGCTTAGCTCCTGCAGCTTCAATCGGGAGACGTATGATTTGCTCGGGTATTCTTGTTTTTCTTTAATAGAATTTTTATGTTGATTGCAAATTGCGACAACTTCTAAGCTTTCACTCTAATTATGTACTTCTGACCAAAAAGCTATTCTGATAGCTGGAGTAGTTTTTGTGGTCATATTCCGTTAGAGACTCTCATACCCAAACGCATGTTTCTTTAGAAGTCAAATACCAATTTTCATGGAAAAATATTTTCATAATGAAATATTTTCATAACAATTTTCATCATCCATCTCATCCCGTTAGGGGTTGAATTTTTCTAAAACAGTGATGTTCGTATTTTTTATTTACAACACAGAAGTTAAATGCGAATTTTCATAAGTGTAACTTTATTAATAATTTAATAATGATTTATTTAAAAATACTTTCTTCCGCTAGTTTACCCCCTTAGTGGTTGAAATTCCAAAATGTTGATACATGTATTCTTTTTTTATTTATGACCATGAAAACAAATACCAATTCTCGTGGTTCTAGCTTCAAAATTGCCTTAGTAGCGACATATTTCCAAAAAGTCTTTCATTCACTGGTTCATCACCTCAGGAGGGAATCCGTTACTGAATGATGTCTACAGTGTAGATCAACACCCTCTCCAAATCTCATGTTTCTATCCTTACCGGTTTGGGCTTGCCGATGATGGGTCGGTTAATTAGTCAGGCCCTATTTCGCACTCTTAGGGATTGAAATTCCAAAAACACTGAAACAGATATTTTTTTGCTTCGAACCTAGAAGCCAGATACAAAATTTCGTTGACTTAGCTTCAAAAAGGCTTTGATAATGAAATATTTCCATAATAACTTTCACTTCCTGTTTCACTCCCTTAACTGCTGAATTTTCCAAAAACACTGAAACACTTACATTTTTATTTCCAAGCGAGTTGTCAAATATCAATTTTCGTAGATGTTACGTTAAAGATGCTTTATTAGTTTTTTAATAATGATTTTTTTAAAAGTTCACCCACTGCTTCATTCCCATAGGAATTAAATTTCCAAAAATTCTGATACATGTGTATCTTTATTTCTGAACGAGAAACCAAATACGAATTCTCCTAGTTCTAGTTTCAATATTGCCTTATTAGCGTCATGTTATGAACAAATATTTCATTCGAAATATCCCTTGTTATATGATGCCTTCTCCAAATTTCATGTTTCTGTCCTTAGCTGTTTAGGCTGAGCGATGACGAGTCAGACAGTCAGGACACTGAAACTTCATGGCAGGTTAAAACTGTGTGCCGGACCGAGTCTCGAACTCGGGACTTTTGCCTTTCGCGGGCAAGTGCTCTACCAACTGAGCTATCCAACCACGACTCACGACCCGTCCTCACAACTTCAATTCTGCCGGTACCTCGTCTCCGACCTTCCAAACTTTGCCTTTTACATATGAAGGTGGGGCATATTGTTGTCAGTCTTTTCTTTTCTGTACAGATAATTTTAAATATTGTTATTACGTACTTCTCCTGGATTGAAACAGGTTCATTAGCGTTTGGTGAGTGTCACGCAACGGTGAGTAAACATTACTTGGTTCTCGCCTGGACAGTAAAATATGAGTAGTTATCACTGTAACGATTTTAATCCGTTGTGTCATTTAACAGGACACCTGATAACAATTGTTCCCTTGTTTTTCCAATTTGTTTTATGCGAGTGTCGACTTTTTCGCCAAAAAATTAAGACAGCTGTCAGCTGCCACTGACTCAAATTGTTATGTTGCACAACGCAACAAATAATCACTGAACTCTTTATAGAATGTTGATGTGAAAGGATGATCAAGACCATAGTTTCAAAGAGAAATTTCTAACCCAAAGATTAATAAAGTTGTATTAGCTTACCTAAAATGATGTCCATGATTTACTGAAAGTTAACCATGTGTACTACCGTACTAATAAAATGTAAGCGACTGTCCTGTGGCACGGAACACATACTCATTTGCGAGATGCCTACGTAACCGCTTCAAGCGACAAAATATTTATTTTCTATGTTTCATATCAACAGCAATCGAATTTAAAAGTTTTAAATGCTGACCGAATCCACGCATTAAGAGGTATAATCTTAACACCATAGTGAAAGAAGTATTACAGTTATAAACTACGAGTATATCTTGGGCATGCGTAACTCACTGCGCAAATAACCATACTATATTTATCTAGTAATTGAGAATGAGAGTGCTTAGTGGCTTGCAAGAAACTGCACACATAATATCAGACTTTTGTTAAACTTTTCTCGCTGACACCCGATCGTCACGCCACAAAATGACGACACGATGTAAGTTTATCTCTTACTACATTTTCGCTGCCCATGCAGTAATAGTCCCAGCTCAGACATGACGTTCTAATCTGTTACTTCTTCACTAGTAGCTGTATTCGCAACTCATTTTGCAGACACTATCTGCATATACCAGTGAATGAGCTTGTAAAGTTATATCACTGTACGACACATACATAAAGAGATATGATGAGGTAAACGTCGCGAAGAGTGAAAAATTAGTTTTTGCCTCAAACGTATCACAAATTAGCCTGAATATATTTACCCAATGTTTGATAATGGGAATCGTATGCGACTTCCAACTAATTTTAGACATTACTGCAAACCACTTCTAAGCATTTTTCTCGTTTACGTGCTTAGCATCAAATATTTAACACATTAGATCATCTGTGAAGTAATCGGAGGTTTGATGCTGTTTTATAGACGGACGTTCGACTATTTAAAGAGTGCGACATTTGCTGGTGTCTTCGTATTCGATTATTTAATTAAGAAAGAGTATAGCATGTTGAATAGTTCACTAAATTTCTTTCAAAATTAATTGAGTCACTATCCTATCGGATTTTCGTAGTGCAGAACGTCCGTGATGACAACAATTTCTCTTACTACCGTTCAGTCGGTGAGCTTGGAATTACTGTATTCTGAATCTTGACGCAGTGTTTTCATACGGTAGCTGGCGTAAGGTGGAGGGTGAGTACATGTAGCATACGTTTCATGAGGCAAAGAGATTCCGCAACAAAAGAAGGAGTCGAACAGTTATTTAATTAATAAAATGGTAGTGAAGTACTGTGCCGATAGCTGTAACTTATTTTTCATTTCAAAATAATAGTGAGACTTTTACACCTTGAAAATTTTATATTTCTATCAGTGCCAGTAATTTGTACTGTTTTAGCCAATATTTGAATCTAACATTAGAGACCTAGTTTCATTTACATGTTATTGTCAAGGCAAAAATCGCTGAGTTTTTCCTAATATACCATGCCCACCGGATGCAGTCTTACCTATCAACAGCGATCTTTAAAAATTAAAAATAAAAAAGACCTTCCAGGTCATTCTCGCGTATTTCAAACCACACTTCGGAAGTCCTTTGCTTTGGGAAGCGACGCACTGAAGTTGAAACTTCTTTATTTAAATGTGTATATCTGCACTTAAATTGCTGAATGACTGAGACCCACAATATCATAGCGCAACGCAATCTGGCTGTTCAAAAAGAAGATAACCTGACTTCAAATAATTAATTCAAAAGAATGAGCCTGATAAAAAAGAAATCTTAACAATAACCTATACATTTCATTAAGCACTTACCTCACAAAAATCTTCATTACTCGAACTACTGCAATACAATGAGCATTAATACTGCCAGCCAAGTAAAAGATTCAAACTGCTAAAGCCACTAACTACTAATAGGCATATGGTTGGCAAAGGAAGGATTTTGTTGCAAACCAAATTACGTATTTTTTACCTTAATAATGTGACAGATATATAATCATGAATAATTTTCAATTAACAAGTGGGATACTTCCAGATCGTTAGCCTACGCTAACACTTCAGACCTCTACCCTCCATCAATGTTAACTTCTCACATCTAACATCCATCACTGCTGGCCGTTCACTTCCAACTGCCCAACAGTACTTCCATCTCTGCTGGCGACTAACTTCCAACTGCAACACTATAATTTCCAACAACGAGTCCAACCAGCCACAGAGTCTTTTACAAAGAAAGCGCAGTCAGAGATCCAATGCAAAGCGCTACGCAGTACTGCCAATACAGAAGCAGCCCACTTACAATGTCAGTTTTTTAGAATTTCTGTTGACTGAGTTACCTTACCCATTGCCCAATACCAGAGGGTGATTTTGTGGAGCCTATTGCGGTGAGTGAGCACAAAAACAGAGATTGCAAAAGAGCCGAAACAAACAGTGTCACCGCAAGCCCACCAAAGTAATTAGCTGCCCCTGTTGAAACTGTACAGCGTTTCTTGTAGCACCCCATAACTGGCACCTCGTACGCCATTTCGCCGAGTGAAATTACGAACTACACGGTTCCTGGCGTGTTTTTCTGGTGGTGGCCCTTGTGGGCGAAATATTTTACGCGACGCTCGAGTGGTCGCGACAACGACCCTGGGATGGTGTGTGTACTGCGCTACCGGGCACTACACGGCCTGCAACCCGATGCCCGCCGAGCAGCCGTCGCCGCAAGTTGCACAGCGATACGCTGGTGTCACGTGTCGCGGTCACTGACCCCGGCGCACTGTGCACGCACGCAAGCGCAAACGCAAACACCATCTTCACAGGATTGCTGCATCGGAAGACGCCTTTCTTGTCACTATACAGTTCCCTCCATTTGGTATGACGACTGTTTACGAATCGTGTCCTCCGAAGACGAGCTGAAGAACACTAAAACTTCCCACTGAGTCGAATGGCTATGTATCGAAGAGTTACCTCTTTTCTTGTACATTGTAGACTGTAGTTTCGTGATTACATCTCATTCACTCTTCTCACTCTCGTTTGTAGTTTTATTTTCATCCAACGGTCGAAACTTCTCTTTTGTCCGTTCCTCGCACCTTCAGACCGACTCGCTAGAAGTACCAATCGCGGCCGTGATCAGAATGCACGCACTCTTGTGCTGCCTGCGGAACAAAATAAGCAACGTACTGCTCCTCAGATCTACTAGGAGACAATTATTGGATCATGCAACACACCATAATACACTACTGGCCATTTAAGTTGCTTCACCAAGAAGAAATGCAGATGATAAACGGGTATTCATTCGACAAATACATTATACTAGAACTGGCGTGTAATTACATTTTCACGCAGTTTGGGTGCATAGATCCTGAAAAATCAGTACCCAGAACAACCACCTCTGGCCTTAATAACGGCCTTGATACGCCTGGGCATTGAGTGAAAGAGCTGGGATGGCGTGTACAGACACAGCTGCCCATGCAGCTTCAACACGATAGCACAGTTCATCAAGAGTAGTGACTGGCGTATTGCGACGAGCCAGTTGCTCGGCCACCATCGACCAGACGTTTTCAATTGGGGGGAGATCTGGAGAATGTGCTGGCCAGGGCAGCAGTCGAACATTTTCTGTATCCAGAAAGGCTCGTACAGGACCTGCAACATGCGGTCGTGCATTATCCTGCTGAAATGTAGGGTTTCGCAGGGATCGAATGAAGGGTAGAGCCACGGGTCGTAACACATCTGAAATGTAACGTGCACTATTCAAAGTGCTGTCAATGCGAACAGGATGGGACTGAGACGTGTAACCAATGGCACACCATACTATCACGCCAGGTGATACCCCAGTATGGCGATGACGAATACACGCATCCAATGTGCGTCCACCGCGATGTCGCCAAACACGGATGCGACCATCATGATGCTGTAAACAGAACCTGGATTCATCCGAAAAAATGACGTTTTGCCATTCGTGCACCCAGGTTCGTCGTTGAGTACACCATCGCAGGCGCTCCTATCTGTGATGCAGCGTCAAGGGTAACCGCAGCCATGGTCTCCGAGCTGATAGTCCACGCTGCTGCAAACGTCGTCGAACTGTTCGTGCAGATGGTTGATATCTTGCAAACGTCGGATCGAGACGTTATAGCCATGAGGATAAGATGCCTGTCTTCTCGACTGCTAGTGATACGAGGCCGTTGGGATCCAGCACAGCGTTCCGTATTACCCTCCTGAACCCACCGATTCCATATTCTGCTAACAGTCATTGGATCTCGACCAACGCGAGCAGCAACGTCACGATACTATAAACCGCAATCGCGATAGACTCCAAAGTCGGAAACGTTATTGTACGCATTTCTCCTCCTTACGCGAGGTATTACAACAAGGTTTGACCATGCAACGCCGGTCAACTGCTGTTTGTGTATGATAAATCGGTTGGAAACTTTCGTCATGTCAGCACGTTGTAGGTGTCAGCACCGTCGGCAAACTTGTGTGAATGCTCTGGAAAGCTAATCATTTGCATATCACAGCATCTTCTTCCTATCGGTTAAATCTCGCGTCTGTAGCACGCCATTTCGTGGTGTAGCAATTTTAATGGTCATTAGTGTACCTGGACCATCACAATAGCGTGTTAGACAATCTTCCTGGCAGCATTAGGAGCTGACACCACTCGCCATGTCAGGGTACGTCCATCGTTGTCGAACATGATCCGTTAAGGTGGTCCGGGTGTTACGGTGTTGGGAGGCGTTATGTTGATGGCGGTTCTGATCTCCAAATCTTTAAACCGATCAACGCAGTTGTGACACTGTACTCCTTCTGCATGTGCGTCCTTTCACGGATGCATCCGGTCCCGACATTTTTGTGGGTGACAGCGTGCGGCCGTATCGAACTGCGCTGGTGGAGGAACACTTGCAACCTGAGGACGTTCGGCGAATGAACTATTCTGCAAGCTACATTTGTTTACATCTCATCGAGCTCATGTTGGATGGTTTGGGGAGATGTATTGTAACCCGTCCACATGCGCGGACGGCCATCCACCTGTTGTCAACAGCGCTGGTGCAGGTATGGAATGCTCTACCGTAAGAACTGCTCACGAACCTTGTGGCCAGCATGGAAGCACGTTGCAGGGCTGGCAGTGCTATTTGTGCTGATCACATATCCTGTTAACAATAATGTCTCCCCTTTTGTTATGTCCAGGGGACCATCATGGATAGCTGTGGCCTAGTATAATTATTGTCTTTGAATATATGCCTGATTTCCGTTCGTCTCCTTGAGTACTTCTGTCCGTTGCATGCCGCACTACGCTGTAGCATTTCTTCCTATGTATGGTCCAAGTTTCTGTGGTATCGATAGCAACGATGCCATGGCTTAAGTGCATGTTAAGTTGGCACTACGACAGACACCGACGACAGCGCTCTCTAGCAGCCACTGTTGAGTTCTACGAGCTCCGTCACAGATTCTACCCATTTGATCAAGAGCAGACGGCTGGCACACTTCGCTTCAGCTTCGCACCTCAGGGCAAAGTTATGTATTACTCTCACTGCTAAAGTAAAGGTGACTTTAATTCACACTGCAGTATCGAGAGATTTTCACCTTTTCTTGTTCCTGCCCAGGCGCCGCGTTCCAGGCGGGATACAAAAGTTTCATCGATGCATCTTACATGGCAGTGACATATTTCGCGGGAATTACTTTCATTCATAAATTTTGCACATCTGTACACTTAACGTTTAGCCCACACAGAAATAGCATATTTTATATGTAAGTTCGCTCAATTACTCCTCCTTCATCCTGGAAGTTGAAGATTTCGTGATCTCTGGTTTTGTTGTTGAATTATCGAAGTTCAAATGCGTGTGAATTTCTAAGGGACCAAACTACGGAGGTCATCGGTTCCTAGACTTACACACTACTTAAACTAACTTATGCTGAGATCAACACGCATACCCATGCTCGAGCGAGGACTCGAACCTCTGGCGAGAGGGGCCGCGCAATCCGCTACATGGCACCTCAAACCGCACGGCCACTCCGCGTGGCGTTAAGTTATCACGTAAAATCGAATCACGCATAGTAGGCCATATTCAGCCGATAGTAAATATAGTCTACTATCGAGTAATTTTCGTAACAAATAGCGATTAAAAGTAGAATTTTGCTGGGGCCATTGTAGTGGGGAACTGAATGGACGACCCAGTTAAGCTCTCCTATGGAACCATAGGCTATGGAAAAAAAAGGGAATTAATGAACGGAAAGCAAAGATTTTTGCCCTTCGAGATGAATTTGCTAATGCGAAATTGGAGCTAGACTGGTTGAGGAGCTGTCACAGGATACAAATTTCAAAGTATCGATTATTCGGCATCAAATATTCGGTGCTGAGGACAAAGATGTGAATCACAAACGGGAAAAATTCACAAGCGTCGTTCAATGTGCCCTAGAAAAGTATCTTTGGAGCAACGTCATGCGGGATGGGAAAGACCCACGGTAGTTTAACAGCGATGCTAGACGACTTCTACGTAAAGAAAGAGAGCTTCGTCACAGTTTGAGGAAGAGTCAAAACGTACCTGAAAAACGAAAGCTGAACGAAACGAAAATGAGCATAAGGAGAGCAATGTCAGAAGCGTTTAGTGACTTCGAAAGTAAAATTTTGTCAACCGACCTATGTAAAATCTCTAAGAGGTTTTAGTATTACGTAAAATCAGTAAGCAGTTCGAAAACCTCTGTTCATTCACTTAATAACCATACCGGCACCGAAACCGAAGATAACAAACAGAAGGTCGAAATACTGAATTCAGTCTTCCGAAATTGTTTTATCGAGGAAAATCCTAACACGGCCCTCCTTTCAATCGACTTACGAGCATCGAAATGGCAGATGTTGAGATTATCTATTGCGGAATAGAGGAGCAACTACATTCGCTTATTAGATGAAAGGCGTCAGGAGCGGACGAGACGCCTATAATATTCTACAAAGATTACGCGAGAGAACTTGCACCCTTTTTGGCAGCAGTTTATCGTAGATCGCTGGAGTTGCTAAGGGCACCTACCGACTGGTAAAACGGCGTAGATCATTCTCGTGTTCAGGAAGGATCCTTGGACAGACGCACGTAATTATAGGCCTGTCGGTCTGTTGTAAAATTACGGAACCGTTTTATGTTCGAGAATTACGACGTGCATGGAGAACGAAAAATTCCTGTACAAAAATCAACTGGATTTCGCAAACAGAGATCCTGCGAAAATTAGCTTACCGTGTCCCACCATCAGATCCACTGCAGTGTAGACAAGGGCGCCCTTGCTGATGCTGTGTTCGTTGACTTCATGAAGGAATTTGACACCGTCCAGCACTGCCGTTTAGTGAAAAATATACAGGCTTATCGGGTATCGGACCATATTTGCGACTAACTTAAAGACTTCCTTACAGACAGAACACAGCGCGTCGCTCTTAATGGAACGAAATCGACAGATGTAAAGGTAATTTCCGGAGTACCCCAAGGAAGTGTGATAGGACTATTGTTTCGGCTGGTGCCGGCAGAGGTTCGAGTCCTCCCTCGGGCATGGGTGTGTGTGTTTGTCCTTAGGATAATTTAGGTTAAGTAGTGTGTAAGCTTAGGGACTGATGACCTTAGCAGTTCAGTCCCACAAGATTTCACACACATTTGAACATTTTTGAACATAGGACTATTGTTTATACCTCAGTTCCATTCTGAGTGCTAAATAACACGGAAAACTTTTTTTCTAATTAGACAGATTAAACTTTTGTTGTTGTTGGACAACTTTCTTGAAGAAACATTTAATTTTTTTACATTCTTAGTTACGGATTGGGTAGGCTTCTTCTTTGCCCCGGTATTGTAAATCGTAAATGCCGTTTTCCTTTGAGATAATTCGTAATTTGCGGGAGAACATTAGTAAAGAAAATTGCCGCTCCCTTGTGCAACGTTTACAGTGTATCACGAAAACAAAGCAAACAACAAACTGAGGATTAACAAGCTAGAAAATCAAAAATCTGTTACCATATTAGAAGTGAGCTCTTTGAGAATGAGTTGACTTCCAATACTAGCAGATAACACAGTGCCTGTTTCCTACAGACGCACAGTCTGCTGAATAATCGACGCTTAGGGACTCCACAAATGGCACAGTCAGTCGATCAGTGACGTCACTCATCCACTCGCGATGTTGGTCGGCGGCTGATTTACACTGAAGTACGTGACGCGCACTCACAACGATCACTAGCTTTTGAGTGTAAAGTCCCTCATGTGAGGTGGACTGAGGAGAGAGGAGCAGCCACAAAAGGCAACCCGACACTGCGAGCGACCGCTTCGCCAGGGACCACTTTGCAATTCCCTCAGGCGGCTCGTAAACATGGTTACTGGCGTGACGGGGCGGCGCCGCCCTCGTGCCGAGCAGGGGTCTGGGCTGTGTGGGCGGCGTGGGCGGCGCACAGCCCCACCTCCGGCCGGCACTTGTTGCTGGGTGCCAGCCGCGAACCGCCGTCTAATTGTTCAAATGGCTCTGAGCACTATGGGACTTAATATCGGTGGTCATCAGTCCCCTAGAGCGTAGAGCTACTTAAACCTAACTAACCCACGGACATCACACATATTCATGCCCGAGGCAGGATTCGAACCTGCGACCGTAGCGGTCGCGCGGTTCCAGACTGAAGCGCCTAGAAGCGCTCGGCCACCCCGGTCGGCCTAACCGCCGTCCCAGCTTCCGGCCGCAGCAGCCGACAACTGCGGGACGCGGCGGCGAACAATACCCCTCATAGGAATCCGAGTAAATGGTGTCTAAGTTTGGAAGATCTGCTCTAATTTCTCAGAAAAAAAGGCGAACGAGACAGAAATCGGTGTATGTGATGTACATGTACAGACAAAAAACTGATAAACAAATGATTACCATTGCAGATAGACGGGATGATTCATTCAAGAAGCCGGCCGGAGTGGCCGTGCGGTTTTAGGCCCTTCAGTCTGGAACAGCGCGACCGCCACGGTTGCAGGTTCGAATCCTGCTGTAATGTCCCCACAGTAAATACCTTCTACCACGCACCAATTAATCATTTTCAATCAAACCATCCACATTCATTCACTTTGGAAAAGTTATCTGATCTGATTTTCTCGTAATATATGCGGCGACAGCTCGTCGACGCCAAAGTATTTTCTAGTGCATTTATTCTTTGAAATAACAGAGATGCATATATGCATTTTCCATGGTTGTGAGAGTGGTAACTAGGATAGCTTCTGGAGTATCTGTTGAGGGATTGACGTGTTTCTGAGAGATACATATTCTGCTTTTCTTCTCTCTAAAGCGAGCCAATTAACATTTGTGCCGCTAGCGGTTTGTTTGAAGAGAAAGAGACTGTAAACGGAAAATAATTAAGACGTGGAATCACCGGAGATCTGGACATGTAATGGAGATGGATTTAATACACGATTTCCTCCATAAATAAGGTTTGTGACTTTTTTGTTCTGGAGTGAATGAACGAATGAGTTTTTTCTGAATCATTTGTCGATCACGTTGGCCCTGTAATTATTGGGGAAGTTTCAGCTGTGTCGAAGAGAGCCTGCAATCACTAAGTCTGTGTTAAATCGTCCAAAAAGGCTTCATACACATCTGGAATTAGCAATCTATCGTAAAAGGAACAAATTGTCCAAACGATTGATTCTCCCGACTGACTGCAGTGTTCGATAGCAATAATAAATGTAAAGATCTCTTACAGCAAGCCATCCGCTGATTATCAAGACGAAGGACCCCACCAAAGATTCTATTTGGCTGCTTCTTTTTATCACTATATCACGTAATGAAATCTTATATTAAAAACTATACATAGATAAAGGAGAGAAAGAGAGAGAGAGCGAATGAAAATAGAGATAATACTAATAATCCTCCATGTTGTGACTTGGCAAGACAGCCAAGTCACAATGAGAGGAAGCCGAAAGGCACGCGTTAAGCTCACGCAGGCTGGCGTGAGGTCTGGAACAGTTAAAGGGATTTTTAGTAGCAAATAAAGTACGTAGTTGATGTAATACTTAACTTTAATCCGTAATTGTAGAACATCTCTATTGACGGTACATGTTATAACCACAATATAAAATAATATCAAATGCTATGGCGCCTTGCTAGGTCGTAGCAAATGACGTAGCTGAAGGCTATGCTAACTATCGTCTCGGCAAATGAGAGCGTAGTTGTCAGTGATCCATCTCTGGCAAAGTCGGCTGTACAACTGGGGCGAGTGCTAGTAAGTCTCTCTAGACCTGCCGTGTGGTGGCGCTCCGTCTGCTATCACTGACAGTGGCGACACGCGGTTCCGACATATACTAACGGACCGCGGCCGATTTAAAAGCTACCACCTAGCAAGTGTGGTGTCTGGCGGTGACACCACACTCCATTAGTCTAATTTTTCGCCTGTCTTATCACGAATCAGCCAAGAACTGGTAGGGCCTTACTTTACTGTATAAACTTATGTGTGAAGGTGAAGGGATCTTAAAGACAACAGATACACGTCTATATAGACAAGACATTACACAGAGATAGCGGCTAGCTGCATTGATCATCTGTTCTTAGATTAAAGAGACGGCAACTTATTATCCGAACATTAAAATGTTAAACTGCCTCGGGATTTGGATGTGTGTGTTGTCCTTAGGTTAGTTAAGTTTAAGTAGTTCTACGTTATAGGGGACTGATGACCTCCGATGTTAAGTCCCATAGTGGTCAGAGCCATTTGAACAATTTGAACCATTTATGCAAGACAAAGAGCTTCACAAATTCAGCGAGTCAATAGCACGTTTGTCCATCTCCAGTCCTAATGCAAAAAGTAATTCGGCTTGGCACTGATTGACAGAGTTGTTGGTTGTTCTCCTGGTCGTTAACAAACAAACACCGTCCAAATAGGCCTGGAAGGCCCAAAGGTTCGACCGGCTGCCATGACATCCAAAGCAGTTATGAGTCACCAGATTTGGATAGGGAGGGGCATGTGGTCAGCACACCACTCTCCTGACAGTTGTCAATTTTCGTGACTGGTGCTGTCACTTCGCAATCAAGTCGGTCCTCAATTGGCCTCAGAAGGGCTGAGTGCACCCCACTTGCTGACAGGGCTCAGCAGACCAAGACGGTGACCCACCCAAGTGTTTCCCAAGCCCAACAGTGCTTAACTTCAGTAATCAAAATCCAAAGCTGGTTGGAGGGCCCTGGCCATAATGCTCCAAACGTTAACAAGGGAGGGGGATGGTGTGTGTGTGTGTGGGGTATGGGGGGTGGGGGGAGGGGGGGAGATTCGGTGGCCATGCTGGCCAAGGTCATATCTGGCAACAACGAAGACAAGTACTGGAAATTCTCTCTGTATGCGGACTGGTATTATCCTTCCTGATGTGTGAGCCCAGGAGGGCCTGCCATGAAGTGCAGAAAACCGGTATGAAGAATATCGCCGATTTCCTACTGTGCTGTAAGGGTGCCGCGACTGACAGCAGAAGGGGTCCTGCTATGAAAGGAAATGGCACCTAAATCGTCACTCCTGTCTGTCAGGTCTCACGGTGGACGAATATCAGTTTGATATCGCGCCGCTATCTCAGGAGTCTCCAGACGCGTCTTCGGTGTGTCATTTCATTGAATGGAGTACAGTTGTCTTCTATAATGAGCCCCACTTCCAACGAGCTCCAATGCCCGCCAAAGACGGGTGTGAGGCCGCTCCTGAATAGCGATGGGATACCATTCTGACTGTCGCCCGCTATATGGCCTGTCAACCAAGGGTGACTATCTGGGGTGCCACTTCTTCCAATAGCAGGACCCCTTTGTTTGTCATCCGGGGCACCATAACTGCACAGCAGTACGTCGTCGATCTTCTACGCTCCGTTTTGTTGCCCCCCGTGGCAAGCCATCCTAGACTTACATTTCAGCAAGATAATGCCCGGCTGCATAGGGCGATAATTTCTGCTGCTTGCCTTCGTGCTTGCAGAACCCGACCAGGGCCAGCAAGGTTGCCGCATATTTGTCAGCTACAAACATTTTAAGTATTATGGACATAGTCCTCCAACCATCTTGGGATTTCGACTATGCCAACCGGTGTGGCCGAGTGGTTCTAGGCGCTACAGTCTGGAACCGCGTGACCGCTACTGTCGCAGGTTCGAATCCTGCCTCGGTCATGGATGTGTGTGATGTCCTTAGGTTAGTTAGGTTTAAGTAGTTCTAAGTTCTAGGGGACTGATGACCTCAGCAGTTCAGTCCCATAGTGCTCAGAGCCATTTGAAACATTTTTTTATTTAGACTATCTAATTCGCCAGTTGGACAGAGTTTGACAGGATATCCGTCAGAAAGACATCCAGAATCTATGTCAATCAATGTAGAGTCGAATAGCTATTTGCATAAAGGCCTCTTTCTCTTGAGTAAGTCATCCAACTATCTGAAATGGTTATCATTTGTTTGTCTGTATATGTACGTCACAACTTCCGATTTCCGTTCCATTCGGGTAATTCCTTCATGATGTGACTTTTTGTCCGTCTTTGGGTGTAATACGGCACATTTAATTTGAAGGCAAGTGGATATCTCAAAGGGAGACAGCTTACACACAGACCCAGCAAAGTGATAAAACCGAGTGTACTCGTCGTGATGTGCCTGTAGTTAATTCCAACGCACAATTAATAACTAGTGAAGGTAGAGGTGTCTGCCTCCGTGGCCGAATGGTCAGAACTGCTGATTCCCATGCGGAGAACAAGGATAAGATTCCCAGTACTACCAGGTACTTTTCGTTGCTGGAAGAACTGGAACGGTGTGCACTGAGACCCGCGATGCAAACTGAGGAGCTACTGGACTCAGTAGTGGCGGCTTCAGGTTACTAAAACTGACAACGACCGGGAGAGCGGTGTGTTGACACGCGCCTGTACATACCGTATTCCGTGGCGCCACTGGCGCAGGAAGACAAGCCGATCAGTCGGTACCGATGAGTTCGCCAGGGTCCATGGACGGAGTTTACAGTTCTCTGACAAATATCCTCTGCAATGACAGACAATGTCAAATGTTCAAATGGCTCTAAGCACTATGGGACTTAACATCTGAGGTCATCAGTCCCCTAGACTTAGAACTACTTAAACCTAACTAACCTAAGCACATCACACACACCCATGCCCGAGGCAGGATTCGAACCTGCGACCGTAGCAGCAGCGAGGTTCCGGACTGAAGCACCTATAACCGCTCTGCAACAGCGGGCGGCACAGACAATGTCCACCGACCTAGTTCATTTACCTTGAAACGACAGACCATGCTACGTACTTCTCATTCACGGATACTATTCACAAATGAAAGTGCAGTTGATTCCAGGCAAGTACAGTTATACTTGTAAATACAAATTCATGGCAACTGACCGAGGCGTTGGGAAGTCAACGTTAAAGTTACTGCTACATCACAATTCGCCAAAACATCGTTCTCATAAGATACAACGTCATGGCCATCAGGGCGCTAAAAGGCTGTCAATAGCCAATGCGTGAACGTGCCTCAGAGAGGGCGAAGTAATTTTAATTTTGACGTGCCAGCGCGTCGCTCTTTTCATGTTTTACGTACCTGGAAATTTAGTGGAAAGATTTTGTGCGTAGCTGGCACAAGATGTTGGTATTAACCTTTGCGAAGATCTGAAGATGGTAACTTTGTTTTACAGCTCGGCTAAGAAGTTCCCCTTCTCGTAAGCAATCGAGCTCAACTTGAGTAAAGTAATAAAAGGGTGAGGTTCTCTCTTAGTGAAGTAATGAGTTCCGTAGTATATAGGGATGCCATATTTTTTTTTATTATGCGTAATTTTCAGATAAAATGGCAGACTATTTAATGATGCGGTATAGTAGTGCGTATGCCTGCAGGAATCATACGCAACGTTATCAATCACACTTACCCGTCAAAACAAGTATTGCCAACACTTCACAAACCAAATTACGCTCCCCTCAACTCAGTTATCCTCTGCATCGCTCACAGAGTCGCGATCTTGGACTCACGCTGCAGTCCATCCAACCTAATAGTTTGGTTCCTCCACTAACAGCTGAAGTGTTTGGCACGAAGTACATCGCTAGTTAGACATTCTGCGTGAAGTCGACTCGTCTCTTTGCAGTTACTCAAAAGTCCTGTAAGAGTTGACAATGAAATAGTGTGTTCATTATGTAATGATAGCGCAGTATTAAGACGTTGTTCCATATTACTATAAACAAAATCCGATTGTTAACTAAGTAAGCCGGCCGTGTGGTCAAGCGGCTCTAGGCGCTTCAGTCAGGAACCTCGCTGCTGCTACGGTCGCAGGTTCTGCTGCTTGCCTTCGTGCTTGCAGAACCCGACCAGGGCCAGCAAGGTTGCCGCATATTTGTCAGCTACAAACATTTTAAGTATTGTGGACATAGTCCTCCAACCATCTTGGGATTTCGACTATGCCAACCGGTGTGGCCGAGTGGTTCTAGGCGCTACAGTCTGCAACCGCGTGACCGCTACTGTCGCAGGTTCGAATCCTGCCTCGGGCATGGATGTGTGTGATGTCCTTAGGTTAGTTAGGTTTAAGTAGTTCTAAAGTTCTAGGGGACTGATGACCTCAGATGTTAAGTCCCACATTGCTCAGAGCCATTTGAACCATTTAACTAAGTAATAATTGATAAACGAAAGTTTTGGTGCGCATGTCAGACAATAATTCCTCCACCTTTTATTACATCTGATAGTCAAAAGATAAGTGGACACAGTTGACATAACTTCCGACGATTGCTGGAACAGGATACTAGCATCTGTCGTTCCTATCCCATTCCAAATGATGGCATCATGTGTCAGCTACTCTTTGTTAAACCGAGATTTGATACGTGGCATTACAAATTACGGCCCTAAGTGTAGAAACGTGGAACAAGCCAGAGTTCGTCCAAGTTACAAGTATCATAAGGCCGGCAAAGTTGTTCCACGTGCTTGTATCCACACCAACAGTTGACTTCACCACAAATTACGTAAACTGACATCTGGTCTCCTAAAGTTCCTCTTGCTTTAGCTGGAGGAATGGCCCATTTACAGGAAAAAGTGCTTATGACTTCCACGCACAAAATGTGTAAAAGAACGGACGCACAAAATTACATACCAATATCTTTAACACCAATTTTCTGCAGAATACTTCAACATATTCTGAGTTCGAATAAAATTACTTGATGGAGAAAAGTCTCTGTTTACAGATCATCACCGATTCAGAAAGCACTGCTCGTTCGAAACTGAGCTAGCCCTAATGTCTTGTTGGTATTTATTTACTCTATGAAAAACTGCAGGGGAATTCTGCTTTATGCAAGACATTATTTTGAAGTTTTTCATACGCCGCATGAAAATAGGGGGAGAGGAAATAGCGCAAGTGAATAACTTCAATTAATTGGTAAGTGTAATAATGAATTATATGTATTGCTCAACATAAATTAGAAAAACAATTGCAATGGCAAAAGAAGGGTTCGAGAGGAAACAGAAATTACTTTGTGGACAACTAAACAAAGATCTGAGGAAAAGACTTGCCAAATGTTACATCTGGAGCGTTGAGCTATATGGTGCGGAGACCTGGACGCTGAGGAAGGAAGATGAAAGAAGATTGGAGGCACTAGAGATGCGGATATGGAGAAGAATGGAAAAAGTGAAATGGGAAAACCGAGTAAGGTTTGAAGTATTAAGAAGAGTTGGAGAAGAAAGAAACATGCTGAAAGTCATCAGAAAGACAAAACGGAACTGGATTGGACATTGTTTTAGGAGGGACTGTTTATTAAAGGAAGTAATAGAAGGAATGGTGGAGGGAAAAAGGGTAAGAGGAAAAATAAGATATCAAATGCTGGACAATATCAAAGGAGACAAATATTCAGAAATGAAAAGACTGGCGATGGAAAGACGAAAGTGGAAGAGGCTTAACCCATGACAAGGCCTGCCGTAAGGCAGAATAACATACTACGGCTATTACTGTATGGAGAAATCCTTTCCAGCTTTTCTTAAGAAGCACAGAAAATTGAATGTGCTACAACATCAAAAATATCATTATTTATCTGAATTTATTTGACTCTGAATACTTACTTGTATGAACCGCAGTGAGGTTGCAGGGCACATTCACTACAGATACTGTTAAAAAACGTGTGAAGTCTGTTGAATGTACATGAAATATTTATGTGTTTCAAATATACACGGTGTAACGAGTATAAGGGCAGAAATGTTTATATGTGGTAGTTCAATATGTACGCACATCGGGAAGTTGGTTATTTTTCTCTGCATCGAACACTGCCTACCAGACACCTCACAAACTTCACATCTGATGTTTTCTGCATGGTCGTAACTGCATCACTACGTGGACTAGGTCTGTAAATATGGGCTAACAGCTTTGCGTCCATACGACCGCACTTCAACACCTGACCTGCTGCTCAAGGGAGCTAAAAAAGATGTTCAAATGTGTGTGAAATCTTATGGGACTTAACTGCTAAGGTCATCAGTCCCTAAGCTTACACACTACCTAACCTAAATTATCCTAACAACAAACACACACACACACATGCCCGATGGAGGACTCGAACCTCCGCCGGGTGCCCAGGGGAGTATAAGCATTAACAGCTTGCTGCTGCCACATGTACTTGGAGATACCAACCAACCTAAAAACATACAGCTTGTAATGGCTGTAGTGGTTAGTCTGAAAATGACGTAAATACTAATGTAGTGCTCTTCAGTACACCCTCCTCAATCAGCAACAGAAATTCTGTTCTTATATCCGTTACACACTCTATATGCCATATTCGTGCGAAGCAGATAGCAGCAAGCTAGTTCTGAATAAATTCTACTGGGAGAAAACACCGCTGTTAGCAGTGATGCGGAGGCAGCCGCATTGTTGCAGAGTCCCAAAAGCAACGGGGTCCGATGGACAGTCCCTCTTGAGAACCGATACTGCATACCGGTTTCTGCGAATGAGAAATAGCAGAAAGCGGAGTTTTGTTGCAAAGTGTCTCAGTGCTGGCTACAGGACTTCCTCATCAATCTGCGTCACGTAAAAGTGAGGAAAGCGGTCCCGCGACGTGACTAATTTTGGAGAAGCGACTGTCGTTACAACACTGAGGCGTGAGACCTGTAATCATACCATCGAAGCGCTGCAGCACTTTCATTTCGCAACTGATCACCAGATGATGAGCGTTTAATGCAAGGCGAAGTCGCCGTTTAACAGCGTTTGTAATTTTGAAAGTTGTTTGGACACGCTTAATTACAGATTTCCGTTGAACGGTGCCAGTGGGGTGAAGAGTCAATAGACGCTGGATTTCCTGCAGTTACAACCAGTTAGTGCATTGAGAACTAAGTTTAGCACTTTGATCAGGTCAGGCTTAATATACGCAATGATTCACAAGAGATGAACAATATCTAGAGAATCGCATGAGGCTACGCATAAGAAGCCAAGAAGTCAAGGGAAAGCAGTGTTAGAACACGGTTCCTCCTTTATTACGCAGTCCAATCATTCAGAGAGTTAAATGAGACGAAAATTTGATTGTGATGGGAGAATGGAATTCGACAGTTAGGAAAATGAAGGGAAGGAAAAATAGTAGGTGAGTATGGACGAAAGAGGAAGCCGCCTGGTAGAATTTGCACAGAGCATAATTTAATCATTGGTAACACTTGGTTTAAGAACCATGAAAGAAGGTTATATACATGGAGACACCGGAAGGTTTCAGACTGAACATATAATGGTAAGACAGAGATTTCGGAACCAGATTTTAAACTGTAAGACATTTCCAGGGGCAAATGTGAACTTTGACCACAATTTAACAGTTACAGGTTGTGGATTAAAACTGAAAAAATTGCGAAAAGGTAGAAAATTAGGGAGATGGGACCTAGATAACTTGAAAGGAAAAAACAGAGGTTGTTGGGACTTTCAGGGCGAGCATTAGGCAACGGTTGATAAGAACTAGGGAAAGGAATACAAAGAACTATAACAGTTAGCTTTGAGAGATGAAATAGTGAAGGCAGCAGAGGATCAAATAGGTAAAAAAAGTCAAGGCCTAGTAGAAATCCTTGTATAACACAGGAGATATTGAATTTAACTGATAACAGGAGAAAATATAAAAATGCAGCTAAGGAAGCAGGCGAGAGGGAATACAAACGTCTAAAAAATGATAATGACAGGAGGTGCAAAATGGCTAAGCAGGAATGGCTGGAGGACAAATCTGAGAATTTAGAACGTTATTTCACGCATCGAAAGATAGATACTGCGTATAGAAAATTAAAAAGGTTTGTGGAGAAAAGAGTATCAGCTGTATGAATATCAATGGCTCAGATAGAAAACCAGTTCTAAGAAAATAAGGGAATGTTGAAATGTGGAAGGAGTATGTACAGGATGTATACAAGGGAGATGAACGTAAATCCAATATTACAGAAAGAGAGGAGGACGTAAATGAAGATGAGATGGGAGATGTGGTACTGCAAGAAGAATTCGACAAAGCACTGAAAGACCTAAGTCACAATGACGGCCCAGAAGTAGACAACATTCCGCCAAAACTATTGGTCGCCTAGGGATAGCCAGACATGACAAAACTCTTCCATCTGGCTTGTAAGACTTACGTGACTGACGAAATATACTCAGACTTCAACAAGAATGTAAAAATTTCAATTCCAAAGAAAGCAGTTGGTGACAGGCGTGAAAATTACCGAATCATCAGTTTAATATGCCGTGGTCGCAAAATATTAACACAAATTCTTTACAGAAGAATGGAAAAAACTTGTAGAAGCCGACCTCGTGGAAGATCAGTTTGGATTCCGGAGAAATGGAGGAATACGCGAGGCAGTACTGACGCCACGATTTATCTTAGAAGATAGGTTAAGGAACAGTAAACCTACGTTTAAAACCTTTGTAGATTTGGAGAAAGGATTTTTTACAATGAAGGCTGGACTCCTCTCTTTAATATTATGAAAGTATCAGGGGTACAAGCAGGGAGGGAAAGATTATTTACAAATCGTACCAAACCCAGACGGCAGTTAGAAGAGTCGAGTGGCATGAGAGGGGAAGCAGTGGTTGAGAAGGGAGTGAGACATGTTTCTAGCACATCCCCAAATTTTATTCAAACTGTACATTGAGCAAGTAGTAAAGGACCAAAGAAAAATTTGCAGCGGGAATTAAAGTCCAAGGAGAAGAAATAAAAACTTCGTGGTTTGCCAGTTACACTGTAATTCAGTCAGAGACAACAAAGTAGTTGCAAGAGCAGTTGAACGGAATGGACAGTGTCTTGCAAGGAGGATATGAGATGAGCTTTAACAAAAGCTAAATTAATGGAATGTGGTCGAATTAAATCAGATGTTGCTGAGGGAACTAAATTAGAAAATCCGATACTTAAAGTAGTAGATAAGTTTCACTATTTGGCCAGCAAAATCATTGATTATGGTCAAAGCAGACTGGCAATGGCAAGAGAAGTGTTTCTGAAGACGGGAAATTTGTTAACATCGAATATAGATAACTGTGTTAGGAAGTCTTTCCTAAAAGTAATTGTATGGAGTGTAGACATTTATGGAAGTGAAACATGGACGACATGCAGTTTAGATGAGAAGACAACAGAAGATTTTCAAATGAGTACTACAGAAAAACGCTGAAGATTAGAAGGGTAGATCACTAAGTAATGAGGAGGTACTGAATAGAATTGACGAGAAAAGAAATTTATGGCATAACCTGACTAGAAGAAGGGATCGACTGATAGGACACATTCTGAGATATCAAGGGACCACCAGTTTAGGTACTGGAAGGAAGTGTGGGAGGATAAAAATTGTAGAGGAAGTCCAAAAAATGAATACAGTAAGGATATAAGTTGCAATAGCTATTAGAGGATGAAGAGGCTTGCACAGGATGCAGTAGCTTGCAGAACTGAATCAAATGAGACTTAGTCCTGAAGACCACAAAAACGGAAACAACATTTGGCCCAAGGATGATGACAGAAAGTTGTGTAGGTGGACGAGACCTGGAGACATCAGAAGATTTCATAAAGACTACATAATGGTAAGACAGGGATTTGGAAACATGATTTCAAAATGTAAAACATGTCTAGAGACAGATGCTTACTGTTACCATACTATGTTGGTTATGAGCTGCAAATGAAAATTGAAAAAAATGGAGAAATATAGGAAATTAAGGAGATGGGACGTGGATAAATTCAAATAGTCAGAAGTTGCTGCGAGTTTCAAAGGTAGCATAAGGCACCGAGCTGAAAAAGTTCCTAAATTCAGCGTCGTTCGACAGTATTTAGAACAACGTAAGAAAAACCAGTACATGCAAGAACAATGGGTACTACCGACTAACGCACACAGATACATCACAATTTATTACAACCACTGAGTGCTAAGCATTCGGAAATGTGATATTAAATATTTCAAGTGAATATGGGTGAAGTACGTAAAATGTATTCTGAGCCGGGAATACGAAAAACCATCTGCTATATAAAGCAGTGACGTCAATAAAAATTCGTGCCGGAGAGGGACTCGAACCCGGAGTCCTCGCTTTTCGCGATCGGTCGCCTTAATCGTTTTTTTTTCTTTTATTTTACTCATTTTGTTCGATATAGTTCGTTGCGTTTGGTCGGGGCGGACGGACGTCACAAGACATCTGTTCAAATTGTTCGTTGGTTCCCTGACTCAGTTTTTTTATTACAGAGAGCACGCAGCCCTCTGACCGAACACGCTGAGCTACCGTGCCGGCGTCGCTTCGGCTATCCGTGGACGTCTCGCGGTCACACCCAGACTTCCCTACGTCGTCGTTCCTTGTTCATAACCTGTACTCGCACACACGTTATGTAATTCCCGTTCAGAGTTAAGCTGGCTTCTCCGACCTCAAACTGTTCATTGGAGCATCCTCCATGTCCTGATAAATTTCTGATAGCTCTTAGGGAAACACCTAGTTTATTGATTACCTGAGGTCATTAATTTCGCCAGGTGAAATAGAGGCATAAATAAACTACTGCGGCATTTGCTTGTATTTCTCAACCTGATGTTGGCTCCAGTAGCATGAAGTCATAAGTTGTATCTATTTCGCCTTCACCGACACATCCGGGTTGACAGTAGCCGTCCGTGTCGGCGGGGGACGCGCGCCTCTGCTAGCTGACTCCGGCCCGGCCAGACAACGGCGCAGGTGTCAGGTGCGCCGGCGTTGCGCAAGCGCAGTCTCTCTCTCCGCGTCTGTCACCGGGAAACCGAGGTACGGCACGGACGGAGAAAGCGCTGCAGGTGCAGCTGCCAGCCCAAAACACCGACTCGCTTACGCAACGCAGGCTCAGGTGCCAACAGTAGCACCGCCCGCCGACTCACAGCCTTCACAAACCTGCTTGCCGGAGGCGCTCCAAAGACACGCCACGCGGTATGCCGCAGGATACTCACAAGGGAACCTCCCCATCGCACCCCCCTCAGATTTAGTTATAAGTTGGCAAAGTGGATAGGCCTTGATAAACTGAACACAGATCAATTGAGAAAACAGGAAGAAGTTGTGTGGAACTGTGAAAAAATAAGCACAATATACAAACTGAGTAGCCCATGGGTGACATAGGCAATATCATGGAGACAGTTGGCTCACGAGCGCCGTGGTCTCGTGGTAGCTTCAAGTCTTCCCATCGAGTGAAAATTTTACTTTCTTTATTTTTGGATAGTTATTATCTGTCCGTTCGTTCATTGACGTCTCTCTTCACTGTAATAACTTTAGTGTCTGTGTTTTGCGACGCATCGCAAAACCGTGCGATTAGTAGACGAAAGGACGTGCCTCTCCAATGGGAACCGAAAACATTTGATCGCAAGGTCATAGGTCAACCGATTCCTCCACAGGAAAACTCATCTGATATATTCTATACGACACTGGTGACGGCATGTGCGTCACATGACAGGAATATGTTGTCGACCCACCTAACTTGTACACTTGGCGAATGGGTAAAAAGATTCTTCTACCTTGCCCGATTTAGGTTTTCTTGTGAATGTGATAATCACTCCCAAAAAAGTGATGAAAACATAAGAGTTTGTCACATAAACTGAAAATAAAAAATTAAACTTTTCACTCGATGGAAGATTTGAACCAAGGACCTTTCGTTCCACAGCTGCTCACGTTACCACGAGACCACGGCGCTCCTGCGTTTCCGATCTCCTTGATGTTGCATATGTTCCCATGAACTACGTAGTTTGTATTTTTGGTTATTTTTTCACAGTTCCACACAACTTCTTACTGTTTTCTCAATTGATCTGTGTTCAGTTTTTCAAGGCCTATCCACTGTGCCAACTTATAACTAAATCTGAGGGGGGTGCGATGGGGAGGTTCCCTTGTCAGAGGGTATGTGTCACGGCTTCAAAGGCTAAATTCAAATAAATACAATTTTAAAGTACGGAGCTATGTTTCTCACATATTAACTGCTGGCGTTCGCCTTAGGATCTTTGACTGACGTTCGTTTATAAATTTTTTTACGTTTCGATAGCGCGAGTGCCGTCAAAGATTCACCCTCCATTATCAGGAGCCGACTAATGTGGAGCCAGTACCGGCAGGTTATTTGTACAGAGTGACATTGAGTTAATCGCCACATTTATACAGTTTAAGAAAAAATATAACATAAATTAAAACAAATAAAAATAAAACCTAGGCACCACGAAGGAATTATCGGAATGGGATCGGTAGATGTGATGTACAGAGAAACAAACTATTACAGTTTCAGGAAAACTGCAGGATTTATTCGAGAGAAATATTTTCACATACTGGGCGTGTTAATAATTCCAATCCCAAAAGAAAGCAGGTGTAGACAGATGTGAAAATTACCGAACTATCAGTTTAATAAGTCACAGCTGCAAAATACTAACGCGAATTCGTTGCAGACGAATGGAAAAACTGGTAGAAGCCGACCTCGGGGAAGATCAGTTTGGGTTCCGTAGAAATATTGGAACACGTGAGGCAATACTGACCCTACGACTTATCTTAGAAAATAGATTAAAAAAGGCAAACCTACGCTCCTAGCATTTGTAGTCTTAGAGAAAGCTTTTGACAATGTTGACTGGAATACTCTCTTTCAAATTCTGAAGGTGGCAGGGGTAAAATACAGGGAGCGAAAGGCTATTAACAATTTGTACAGAAACCAGATGGCAGTTATAAGAGTCGAGGGGCATGAAAGGGAAGCAGTGGTTGGGAAGGGAGTGAGACAGGGTTGTAGCCTATCCCCGATGTTATTCAATCTGTATATTGAGCCTGCAGTAAAGAAAACAAAAGAAAAATTCGGAGTAGCTATTAAAATCCATGGAGAAGAAATAAAATCTTTGAGGTTCGTCGATGACATTGTATTTCTGTCAGAGACAGCAAAGGACTTGGAAGAGAAGTTGAACGGAATGGACAGTGTCTGGAAAGGAGGATATAAGATGAACACCAACAAAAGCAAAACGAGGATAATGGAGTGTAGTCGAATTAAATCGGGTGATGCTGAGGGTATTAGATTAGGAAATGAGACGCTTAAAGTAGTAAACGAGTTTTGCCAAATAAATTAAAAAATTAATAAATTAATAAATTAAAATAAAACCGAGGCACCACGAAGGAATTATCCAAACGGGATCGGTAGATGTGATGTACAGAGAAACAAACCATTAATTTCAGGAAAACTGAGGAATTATTCAAGAGAAATATCTTCACATGTCAATACCGCGTTAGTCCACATGCTGCCCTTAGCGAAGCAGTTAGTCGGCTTGGCATTGGTTGATAGAGTTGTACATTTTACTGAGGGACACAGTTGGGTTGGGGTTGTTTGAGGGAGGAGACCAGACAGCGTGGTCATCGGTCTCATCGGATTAGGGAAGGACGGGAAAGGAAGTCGGCCTTGCCCTTTCAAAGGAACCATCCCGGCAATTGCCTGGAGCGATTAGGGAAATCACGGAAAACCTAAATCAGGATGACAGGACGCGGGATTGAACCGTCGTCCTCGCGAATGCGAGTCCAGTGTGCTAGCTACTACACTACCTCGCTCGGTAGGGATACAGTGTCAAATACTGTCCAGCTGCCGCGTTAGGTAGACAGAGTCAAAAGGTGGTTCTCAATCAGGGAGAGATCCAGCTATCTTGTTGGCCGACGATTTGAAAAACACGAAGGCAAGCAATAGAAACTACCGTCGTCAGCGGGCGGGCATTGTCTTCCTGAAATGTAAGCCCAGGGGGGCTTGCGCTGGAGAGCAACAAAGCAGTGCGCAGAATATCGTTGACGTAGGGATGCGGCGGGTGACAACAAAAGGGTCCAGCTGTGAAGTGAAATGATACCGCAGACCATTGCTCCACGTTTGTTGGGCGGTACGGCGGGCGTATGTACGGACTGGTACCGCACTTTTGTCCGTGGCGCCTCCAGACACGTATTCGGCCTCAAATCTCATTGACGCGGTAGGACCGTCTTCATTGGTGAGTCCCACTTCGAACTGAGCTCCAGTGACCAGCGATAAGGTACCAGCATGATTGACGTGATCCATACGTCCGGGCAGCTAGGAGTGATGATCAGCGGCGCCAATTCATTTCACAGCAGGACCTCTTTAGTTGTCATCCGTGGATCCCTTACAGCAGAGTGTTGCGTCGACGATATTTTACGCCCCGTCTCGTTGCTGTTTCTGGCAAGCCATTCTCGGCTTACATTTCAGAAAAATAATGCCCGCTTGCACGAGTAGAGACTTTCTCCTGCTTGCCTTCGTGATTGTCAAACTCCACCTTGGCCAGCAAGATCGTTGGATCTCTCCCCAATTCAGAACGGTCGAAGCAGTATGGGCAAGACCCCCTCCCCCCCCCCCCCCCCCAACCAGCTAGGGATTTTGACGATGCGACGCCGCAGCTGGACAGAATATGGCTCCCGAGAGCATCCAGCAACACTATCAATTAATGCCAAGCCGAATAATTGCTTGCATTAGGGCCAGAGGTGGAAAAATGCGTTATTGAGTTGCTCAGTATCACAGACAAAGATATACAGACAGGCAACCTCCGTAAGGGCCTGTTGACGTGGACAGGGGTGCGGGACGGGGGGGTTACAGCAGGTCTGTCAGATGACACGGGATGGCGCTGGGGTGCGAAACTGCTCGGACAGCGGGCAGCAGGTAACTGCACACGAGGCCGTGGCAGTGGAAATCCCCACCACCACTTCCCCTCAAATGCCGGCACAGGGCACCATCCAGTTCTGAGACATTTAGTCGCTGCGGAAGGTTACGTGTATAACATTTTTTTTCGTGCAGATATTAAGTAGAAAGGAAACGATATAATTCCATTTACTTGTCATTTCTGCGTTTGATGATCCTGAAGCTTCAGTATTGATCGCCGTTTAGAAACTGAAAGCTCTTATGATTGTTGCGTTTCCTGTACTATTAAAAATGTGTAATACTTAATAACGACTGACGGATGCCAAGTTATAACTTATCTCATAGAAAATGTTAACCAATAGAATGTATATGTCAAGGTGATCCAAATACGTAGTTATACATCTGTCATTACTAGAAAGACAATATGATAATTTCAGTGCCGTAGGAAGCAGTAAGTCCCTGTGTAGGTAAGTTTCAATCGAACTCATATCTTATTACATCGCCCTTCAGTTTAGCAAATTAATGGTGGTTTAAGCGGAATACGGCCATGCACGAACGTGAAAAATCGTCTCTTCTCGACAGTGACGTCACGCGGAAGCGTTGGCCCAAATTTTCTATATAAGTATTGCTTGTTGCTGCCTACACAGATGCGGCTACGCTCTCTCGGTCTCACCCCTCTGTCACCCCACCTTGCTACCCTTGACGTCAGGGAGCCTGTTGCCGAAGCGCCTCTAGCGTGATCTTCCGAAACTAACCAGGCGACACGCCTGACATCTACTGTCGTCTAACGGAACTACGAGCACACCCCCGGGACAGTGGTTTAGGGGGGGCTTCCTCTCTGTGTCAGTATGTGGAGCTATTCTCCTGAGTAAATCATCCAGTTTCCATGGAACATTATTAGTGTTAAAACTTTTAACCGCAAAACTGAAAAAGTAAGCCCTTAGAAAAATACAAGATTATACAGGCAAATAACAACACTGCACATTTTTTTAAAAAAATTAAATATTTCCGGCATCCTCCATCGAATCGTATGCATTCTTTATAACGAACTAACATTTCATCCGTACGTTTTGGGAGTTATTCCTTTTATTTAAATTGAATTTCATCTGCTACCGTTGCTTTCAGATCCTCTTAGTTGTCTAGTTTATTGAACAGTCATATTTTAAACAGCCTCATGAAAATAATATGGAGCAGTTAACTCTTGGATACAGGGAGACCATGCAATGCCACCAGACCGTGGAATAACATGACCGGCATATGTATGTTGCAATAATTTCCTTGACTGAAAACTTGCGTGGTTTGTTGAACCAGCTTTCTGACAGAATAAGTCCCAAAAATTGTCGGTCGGGAATAAAAAATTGTATACGCAGTGTCTGTAGCGTTTGCCATTAAAAAGTTTGAGTAACGCCGTTTTAATTTTCAGAACTATGTCAGCCTATTATCAATGATCTTGATACTGCGCACCATACAGCGTCTTTTGCACTACTTAAAGGCCGTTGATGAACCTCACGTGAGTTTAGTAACGGCATAATCTCACATTCTTCCTTATTAACGTAACCGGGTGTCCGCCCCCGGTAGCTGAGTGGTCAGCGCGACAGAATGTCAATCCTAATGGCCCGAGTTCGATTCCGGGCTGGGACTGGGTGTTGTGTTGTCCTAATCATCGTCATTTCATCCCCACCGACGCGCGAGTCGACGAAGTGGCGTCAGATCGTAAGACTTGCACCCGGCGAACAGTCTACCAGACGGGAGGTCCTAGTCACACGACGTAACCGGGTAAGTGAAAGTGTGCTTCACCATTCATTACGAGCCTATCTCCAGAATTCTGAGTGGTTAAGTTAAATCCAACCGTAGTCCAGCAATGCTGGTTTCAACATGTTGGTTATATGAAGTTTATAAGGAAACAAGTCCAGAACTTGCTGACGTTGTTGCGCGTTGTTTTTCTGTTGACACCAATATCTTGCGAAAATTTTCTTGCAGATATCTGTGCGATATTTGTGATTGCATCTCTAACCATGTCAGCGGTTTCTTCATCAAGTACAGGTCCAAGCCTACACGTACATTTGGCACTAACAACTCTGCCGCTCGTTCAATGTGATTCAACACATCGCGGAAATGACTTTCGTCAACGACGTACATATACACTAAACGTAGCGCAAAACCTTCCTTGAGCAGCGATAGCTGACTGATTGCTAGCAAAATAAAAATTCTTTTATTGCTCCTTGCTGTTGTGTCCACCACGTTTCCATGTCACACCAATAAATTTCGCAGAGGTTGGTCTTTATCTTCATCAGAAATGGATGAAAAAATCGCTGTGGCTCCCCCTCCTTACGTACACATGGGTGTCCGCAGAGGAAAGGGAGCCGTGGGCCTAGAGCAGGCATTTACCACTCCACTGTTTGTAATCTGGAGCGCAGAGTTTTTATTCATTACAGATTTTTCATACATTTCTTGAAATCTTTTCTGTGATACCGAAAAACCTCTGTTTAGCCAATTGTAGCATCATGTGGTTGGCCGCACTGAGATAAAACTATGTCATTTGCCATGATCTCTGTAGAAAATTTACCACCAGACTTTCGATTACGGAGCGCTAGCTTGATTCGTTTGTAAGTCGCTTTGCCGGCCGGAGTGGCCGTGCGTTTCTAGGCACTGCAGTCTGGAACCGAGCGACCGCTACGGTCGCAGGTTCGAATCCTGCCTCGGGCATGGATGTGAGTGATATTCTTAGGTTAGTTAGGTTTAATTAGTTCTAAGTTATAGGCGACTGATGACCTCAGAAGTTAAGTCGCATAGTGCTCAGAGCCATTTTGTAAGTCGCTTTGCCTTCGGGTAACAATGAGCACGCTACTGCACTGAAGATCAATGGAGCGCGGAAAAGAGCCGCTCCAATGTGCCATGCCAGCTTTCCTTATTGCCTTCGTCGAAGTTTTGTTCTCAAGCTGGCTATGAGGCGTTTCCAAAGTTCTGTAGAATTAAATTATCCATCACTGTCTTGGTAACGTAATCAACAATAGCTACACGCAGCGCTTCATCGAGCTCCACACAGAACGCCCCGTGCAGCACTGTGTGCTCTCAGTTATGCCTTAAAATTTGTTCTCCGCACCATCACTCTCCAGGAAGATTAGCCAAAGGTTCTTTATGAGTAGTTAGTTTTGCTTACATCCAGCAGTATTGTCCCTTCTGATTATTTGCTACTTCGGACTTTTCCATTCAGTATCAATTAACTAATTTCTTGATCATTTTGTTGGGTACAATTCAAACTGAATCGTAAAAGGATATAGTTTTTGGATCGTCAGTTTCAAAAAGGGGTCATATATCCACAATGAAAGAATGCACAATGAAAATATGCACTGTAAACATTTCACTTCTGTTTCACTAACAGGCCGGCCGGAGTGGCCGAGCGGTTCTAAGCGCTACAGTCTCGAACCGCGCGACCGCTACGGTCGCAGGTTCGAATCCTGCCTCGAGCATGGATGTGTGTGATGTCCTTAGGTTAGTTAGGTTTAAGTAGTTCTAAGTTCTAGGGGACTGATGACCTCAGAAGTTAAGTCTCATAGTGCTCGGAGCCATACGAATTTTTTCACTGACTGGTGACGCATACGTGGCTGTAGTCTTAAAGAGATGTCAGACAGATGTAAGTATGATCTGTGAAAATAAAACGACGTGGATGAATGACTTTACGGAAAAGCTTGACTACGTCTGAAAATGTAAGGAAGGGGGGGGGGGGGAAAGGGGGGGGGGCAACTGGCGGCTGCTGAAATTTTCAGACGAGAGGCAAAATCCCTGGAGGCTGTCCTGGTTGCCCATGACAGCGACGCGCCCACATTTCGGTACTAGCGGTCATCAGTTTCATTGCAGCTGCCGGCTTACTCCGGTTTATACGTGTGTCGAGTAGCACGGAGCTGAGGGACGATGGCTGGTATACGAACCAGAAACGGGCCGACATGGTGTTTACATCTGGGCAGGCAAATGGCAATGGGCGGGCTGCGGCAGGGTTGTACCAGGAAAAGTATACTCGCAGCAATCGTGCAATAAACTGTTTGCAACAGTGTTTCGTCATTGGTGTAAGACGGGCTCGTTTGTGACAATAGGCGACTATGAAAGAGTTTGTCCAGTAGGTATATATGCATTGGCGGGACAAGTGTTGAGGCTGTAGAATATGAGACCGGTGTCAGAAAGAGGCGCGTGGGCCGCCAGCGTGAGGTGAGCCAGACGACCGTGAGGAACATTCTCCACGGCAACTGACTCTATCCGTATCACCATGCGTGCAGGGCTCAGAACCTCAGAACTTGCCTCCGCGGCGACGGTTTTTGTCGCTGATTCGTCGCGCAGATGGCCACGGCCCTGCTACTTCCGCCATCCATCCTATTCGCAGATGAGGCAACGTTTATGAGGGACGGTATCGTCAACTTTCACAACTCTCACTTTGGATTAGAATATCGTGCACAACATAGTACTGTACTGGCACGATGAACTAAAAAATGGTTCAAATGGCTCTAAACACTATGGGACTTAACATCTGAGGTCATCAGTCCCCTAGACTTAGAACTACTTAGACCTAACTAACCTAAGGACATCACACACATCCATGCCCGAGGCAGGATTCGAACCTGCGACGGTAGCACCAGCGCGGTTCCGGACTGAAGGGCCTAGAACCGCCCGGCCACAGCGGCCGGCACGATGAATTAACAAATACCCTGCAGCAATGAAACTATGCATTGCCGTCCATGTGTCCTTATTACATTTTTACTTATTATACTTTCAGGGTTGTTTTCCAGCAGTTTGTCCCAACTTGTTAGCAGAGCTAGATACAGCCCCAACGCTTCATTTCTAAAATTTTAGGTGCTGGACCACACCACTTTAGCCGGCCGAAGAGGCCGTGCGGTTCTAGGCGCTGCAGTCTGGAACCGCGTGACCGCTACGGTCGCAGGTTCGAATCCTGCCTCGGGCATGGATGTTTGTGATGTCATTAGGTTAGTTAGGTTTAACTAGTTCTAAGTTCTAGGGGACTAATGACCTCAGAAGTTGAGTCCCATAGTGCTCAGAGCCACTTGAACCATTTTTGAACACCACTTTAAACCTCCCTCTCCCCCTGCCATAAAAGTATCAAGTTTCGCTTTTTGAAAACCTGTAATAACACTTAAAATAATGTCCTGAAATTCGGGTTTTCAAAACATAATTTCTTATAATCAAAACATATGAACCTCATCCTAAGTCGTTGCCCATCCCATCACTTGGGTCACGATGCGGAAAATTACAGTTAGACTGCATGTACTATCTTAAATCTCCGGTGCCGACTTGTTCAAGCGAATTAAAAAAAAAAATTGCAGGGACGTGCCTCAACAACATTCCGGCACGTCTCGAGCGAAATTAAGCTCTCTATCGCCTATTTGCTTTGTGGATAATCTGCATGTTCGCCTCGTGCCCGACATTTTATGACTGTCTGTTGACTTGTTTGTGGCCAATGGTAACTGATCTCAGGCCAAGACCAGGGGAGAGCGTACTGCCACAAAACGATAGCCTGTGACACACATATATGACCATCATATTCCCAAATGTAACGGTGAGGTATCATTGGTAAGAAACGATCTGCTCAAAGCAATACAATGGTAACACATGCTGTACTTACAGAGTAATATTTCTGCTAATAGATGTTGCTAAACTGTAGCAAGTGCTTCCGTTCTTTGACATCGAAGTGCAAAATGTGGCCTTTCAGTGAATTGATTAAAACACAGCGGAGCGACATTGTATGCAGACTTTGCTGTGGGTTGGCAGGAGAACCAACACCGGGTTACTAGAGGAAGCCGAAAGGCACGCGTTTTAGCTCACGCAGGCTGGCGTGAGGTCTGGAACAGGACAAGGAAATTAGACTTTAGAAAAACGGACGTAGCTGGTGGAATACTTAACTTTAATCCATTAATGATGAGCGTCGCTCTTGACTGTACAAGATTCACAATATCAATAGTAACTGAACATGGCGCCTTGCTAGGTCGTAGCGAATGACGTAGCTGAAGGCTATGCTAACTATCGTCTCGGCAAATGAGAGCGTATTTTGTCAGTGAACCATCGCTAGCAAAGTCGGTTGTACAACTGGGGCGAGTGCTAGGAAGTCTCTCTAGACCTGTCGTGTGGCGGCGCTCGGTCTGCAATCACTGATAGTGGCGACACGCGGGTCCGACGTACAGGGCGTTTCAAAAATGACCGGTATATTTGAAACGGCAATAAAAACTAAACGAGCAGCGATAGAAATACACCGTTTGTTGCAATATGCTTGGGACAACAGCACATTTTCAGGCGGGCAGACTTTCGAAATTACAGTAGCTACAATTTTCAACAACAGATGGCGCTGCAAGTGATGTGAAAGATCTGTGGGTGCGCCATTCTGTACGTCGTCTTTCTGCTGTAAGCGTATGCTGTTCACAACGTGCAAGTGTGCTGTGGACAACATGGTGTATTCCTTAGAACAGAGGATTTTTCTGGTGTTGGAATTCCACCGCCTAGAACACAGTGTTGTTGCAACAAGACGAAGTTTTCAACGGAGGTTTAATGTAACCAAAGGACCGAAAAGCGATACAATAAAGGATCTGTTTGAAAAATTTCAACGGACTGGGAACGTGACAGATGAACGTGCTGGAAAGGTAGGGCGACCGTGTACGGCAACCACAGAGGGCAACGCGCAGCTAGTGCAGCAGGTGATCCAACAGTGGCCTCGGGTTTCCGTTCGCCGTGTTGCAGCTGCGGTTCAAATGACGCCAACGTCCACGTATCGTCTCATGCGCCAGAGTTTACACCTCTATCCATACAAAATTCAAACGCGGCAACCCCTCAACGCCACTGCCATGGCTGCACGAGAGACATTCGCTAACGATATAGTGCACAGGATTGATGACGGTGATATGCATGTGGGCAGCATTTGGCTTACTGACGAAGCTTATTTTTACCTGGACGGCTTCGTCGATAAACAGAACTGGCGCATATGGGGAACCGAAAAGCCCCATGTTGCAGTCCCATCGTCCCTGCATCCTCAAAAAGTACTGGTCTGGGCCGCTATTTCTTCCAAAGGAATCATTGGCCCATTTTTCAGATCCGAAACGATTACTGCATCACGCTATCTGGACATTCTTCGTGAATTTGTGGCGGTACAAACTGCCTTAGACGACACTGCGAACACCTCGTGGTTTATGCAAGATGGTGCCCGGCCACATCGCACGGCCGACGTCTTTAATTTCCTGAATGAATATTTCGATGATCGTGTGATTGCTTTGGGCTATCCGAAACATACAGGAGGCGGCGTGGATTGGCCTCCCTATTCGCCAGACATGAACCCCTGTGACTTTTTTCTGTGGGGACACTTGAAAGACCAGGTGTACCGGCAGAATCCAGAAACAATTGAACAGCTGAAGCAGTACATCTCATCTGCATGTGAAGCCATTCCGCCAGACACGTTGTCAAAGGTTTCGGGTAATTTCATTCAGAGACTACGCCATATTATTGCTACGCATGGTGGATATGTGGAAAATATCGTACTATAGAGTTTCCCAGACCGCAGCGCCATCTGTTGTTGAAAATTGTAACTACTGTAATTTCGAAAGTTTGTCCGCCTGAAAATGTACTGTTGTCCCAAGCATATTGCAACAAACGGTGTATTTCTATCGCTGCTCGTTTAGTTTTTATTGCCGTTTCAAATATACCGGTCATTTTTGAAACACCCTGTATACTAACGGACCGCGGCCGATTTAAAGGCTACCACCTGGCAAGTGTGGTGTCTTGCGGTGACACCACAGACTTTACAATAGCAACATGTGGACATGGTTCACCAGCAGAGCAATATCAAAAGCTACAGGGACGCACTGCCACCATCTCTGGTAAAAGTCGTTCCATTTCGTTGCGTTGTAGTCACACTTGTCCACAATATGAGCCGCCTATGGTAAAGCTTTAGCCCCGTTCGTAATGAAGTCATCATCCACCGCAGTGACACAGGGACACGGACCAGCACAGCCGCATTGCAGTGCTGTTTTCCCCGTGGGTAGCTGCCTGCAATCACACAAGCACGCCACTGCGTCGGGGAACGAGCTTCAGGCCTTACACGGCGTAATTGCACGGCCGTCGACGGAGCAACTGTCAATCGGCGGACCCATGTCACTGTCTTCACTAGAGAAATATTTTCCTGTCAACGGTATTCAGCCTCTGAGTAACACGTGAGACGAGTCTCAAAAGGTGAAAGGACTAATGCTGTGTACCAGGGACAGCCATGGCATGCCGAACTTGACGCAGGCCGGGTGTGCGGTTCGTGTGCGGTCCAGGGCTCGGCGTGTGTTGGGCTTTCTCGTTCTTCCTCGGATTTACGGAGTAGAGCGCGACATTTCATTTAGGGTAGCGGTGTGACATGTTTCGGTCGGCACAACTCTCTTCATTTAGGCAGAATCGTAGTGTCAGCGCAGTTTAGCCTTCACTAATTGTTCGTGGAGTGAAGGAACTTCACAGGTCCAGCGGCTGTTTGCGCAAAAAGAGGCAGTCTAGCGGTCTACCCTCACATACCTTTAAAAATGAATGGGAATGAAAGAGGAGACATGTAAGCGTTCTCAGTATGTATTATGTAATCGCATAAGTGATGGGTACTGCAGATTTGTTACGAAATAATATTACGATACCATATGGAATGAAAGTAAAGATTCACTTAACAATGAAAGAGCAAAAAATTATAACGATCGACAGACGGGATTCATTGTACTGTACATAAAGAAGCACTCTGTACTAAATTTGCAGCCATGCACCACATGAGGAAGCTGATGGTATAATCAGTAATAAAATTTCTGAAGTTGCACTCTGAACCGTAAAATTACTACTGGTTCGCCAAAGGTTATTAATCACAATTAATACACAAAATGTAAAGTGGAAGTAGGTGCCAAGGAATAACTGGTGAAATTACACACTTTTCAGTAAACTCTTTACTCAAATTTGGTGGAAGACTTTACGATATTAAAAAAAAATCAACAATCATTTAAGGAATAAGTCACAATTTACGATAGGAAAGGACCTTTAAATTATTATAAAAAATTTATCGCCAGTAAAAGGCAAGTACAGGCAAGTAATTTAACGTATACAACGCGACGCTGTACAATATTTTATGCTCAGCTAAATTACAGATGAATTTCACTCCATTAATAAATGAATACAATTTGGATATATGACTTCACTTTTGGGCATACAAATTTCCCATTTGGTTAGAACAGCCATAGCTACGGCCATCCACAATAGCCTCACTCAGGCTCATTAAATGGCGCAGAATCTAACTTGTCTGCAACATATAAAGACAATCCTGTTTACAAAACTTCTCAAAATAGAAAAACCAAAACGTATGAGTCATGCACACGAGGGGCGGGTGCACTCACAATTGATAAAATTAACATTTCCAAAATATATAACAAAAACAAATTTTATAAATTTTTGCCAGTTAACTTACGACAAACATACACGCTCGCAAGGTAGGACTTGCGAGCTTTTACAACATTCTCCTTTCAAGGCAACAATTTCTACCCGTAATGAAATGGCAAATTTTTGCATAGCAAGAAAACACACTAATAGCCAACTATCTGTATAAAACACATAAGCACTTTGAGTAAAAGCGTTAAAAAGTATTGAATTCGAAAAACAGACAACAGTTGTTTGCTGACTAGAAACAATATAAAAAATCCGCTATAGCGTACATTAACAACCTTGCTTGATTATAGCCAAATATACAAAATACAAATTTACGTAAGTTACAGCTTCCAGATGAACAGGAATTCGTTATGCAATTGACTAGTTCTTACCACGAAGTAAAAGGAATTTTTCTTCTTTCTACCTTTTACATGTATCAGGTCTTAGTGCCTTGCACTTTAAACAGTATAGCCATTGGTGCCTTAGACTTTCACAGTCATGGCAGAGGCTAACAGTCGAATAAACCGGTGGGTAATCTGGGAGGGGAAAAAAGCAATTCAGTCTGGAACCGCGCGACCGTTACGGTCGCAGGTTCGAATCTTGCCTCGGGCATGGATGTGTTTGATGTCCTTAGGTTAGTTACGTTTAAGTAGTTCTAATTTCTAGGGGACTGATGGCCTCAGATGTTAAGTCCCATAGTGCTCAGACCGATTTGAACCTTTTTTTTTGTGAAAGAAGCAATCCGAACCACAGATTTACTCTGACTCCCCCCCCCCCCCCCCCTTTTCATCCTCAAAGGGGACAAACGGACCACCCTTTCTAATATTACCACCTTCCCGAGGGTGGGCAGACGAGAATGAATGGCGGGTAACCTCCAAAATATACGGCTGGTATAATTAACAAGAATAAGGTAATTGAATTTAATTAAACTTCGTAAAATCTGTTAACAATCAAACTCAACTTCTGGTGCGTTACGATTTCCAGGATGAACCAACGCAGTACCTCCAAATGCTCTGCCGTGCCGCCCGCTGCCAGCCGTTTCAACGGACGCAGGAAGGCGCGCCGACTTTCAGAACCTCCTCGCCGGTCGACAGCATACGGCCGAACTGCAGATTAGGCCCCTCGCGGACCCACGCTCAGGAAGATTCCTTTCGCGACGAGCAGTTAACGACCCATACCACGGAGCCGCTGCTCGCGTCGCCTACGCTGATGCCGCGGTCTGCGTGCTGTCCCTCTAGCACCGGCAGAGAAGTCGCTTCTCGATGCCCCGACTGCCCACTCTCCACGAGAGCCCATACAGCCACACCTGAAACCCAGGCGAACAGCCCATTTCTCGCCTTTCCCGCTAGAGGGAGACACCGAAGGCTTCAATTGCGACAACGGCGTCACAGCTAGGAGACGGAGGGCGACTGCTTCACGCTACGTTCTGCGGCGTGCTTTTCAAAGCTAACTTTACTACGGCACACACTCTTCACTCCACAATCATTGGCAACAGTTTTCAATTTGATTGAACAAAGAGTGTGGAGACTTAATGTATTACTGGAAAGTACGTTGGTAAAGTCAATGGGCATGCCTGAAACAATTTTGCGATGTAAATGTAGCTATTCTTGAATTTATGAAGGAAAAATAATCCAGGAACGTAAAAAAGAACGTACGGAATGGATTCCACACCTAGCACTTTAAGTCGGGTTTACTGCACACTGCCCAAAGGAAGACATTGCTAGGTGACAACCAAATTCTTTCTGATGTGACGGGGATGCAGTTTTTTCTTTTTTAAATCTTGTTATGCAAGTTACATATTTTGTTAGACACAGTACAGTTCCCTAAGTTCACCTCCGTTAAAGAAACTACGAGGTTTGAAGAATTCGTTGTTGCCTTGAAAGAATTAAAAGGATGGTTTTCCTAAATGTTTTGAGGGTCTGCCAGTCTTGTACCTGTTCTGAGCTGTTATCGAGACTGTTAGCCGTTGAAAGCGACCCTGTGGTTGTTCAGGTGTAACTGATTGACCTGCAAGATACGAGTAATTCCCATTTTAATGACAAATCCTTTTACGTTAAAACTGTCCAGGGCATTTGTATTGCTTTCCTCAGGTAGAGTTGCCACCTCTCCATAATGAGGTTTGCAAAAGTGCTACAATATTGCTGACAACATATTTGTGCGAAAGACCGTTTCTCGATTATGAAACTAAATAAGTTATGATCACATGTCAAAATGAGTGCTAGAACTTGTAAAGCGGTTTGTCTCTCTGCATGCTGACAGTTGTTGTTGTTGTTGTGGTCTCCAGTCCTGAGACTGGTTTGATGCAGCTCTCCATGCTACTCTATCCTGTGCAAGCCTCTTCATCTCCCAGAACCTACTGCAACTTACATCCTTCTGAATCTGCTCAGTGTATTCATCTCTTGGTCTCCCTCTACGATTTTTACCCTCCACGCTGCCCTCCAATACTAAATGTGTCATCCTTTGATGTCTCAGAACATGTCCTACCAACCGATCCCTTCTTCTGGTCAAGTTGTGCCACAAACTTCTCTTCTCCCCAAACCTATTCAATAATTCCTCATAAGTAATGTGATCTACCCATCTAATCTTCAGCATTCTTCTGTAGCACCACATTTCGGAAGCTTCTATTCTCTTCTTGTCCAAACTATTTATCGTCCATGTTTCACTTCCATACATGGCTACACTCCACACAAATATTTTCAGAAATGGCTTCCTGACACTTAAATCAATACTCGATGTTAACAAATTTCTCCTCTTCGGAAACGCTTTCCTTGCCATTGCCAGTCTACATTTTATGTCATCTCTACTTCAAAAATGGTTCAAATGGCTCTGAGCACTATGGGACTTAACATCTATGGTCATCAGTCCCCTAGAACTTAGAACTACTTAAACCTAACTAACCTAAGGACATCACACAACACCCAGCCATCACGAGGCAGAGAAAATCCCTGACCCCGCCGGGAATCGAACCCGGGACCTCTACTTCGACCATCATCAGTTATTTTGCTCCCCAAATAGCAAAACTCCTTTACTACTTTAAGTTTCTCATTTCCTAATCTAATTCCCTCAGCATCACCCAACTTAATTTAACTACATCCCATTATCCTCGTTTTGCTTTTGTTGATGTTCATCATATATCCTCCTTTCAAGACACTGTCCATTCCATTCAACTGCTCTTCCAAGTCCTTTGCTGTCTCTGACAGAATTACAATAACATCGGCGAACCTCAAAGTTGACAGTACCGCATAAAAAATATTTTATGTTTTAAGCGCGCCGAAAGTAATAAGGAAATGATAGGTTTGTTTATAAATAACTCATCTGCTACCAGTCACGATTTTCTTTATTCTACTTTTCGCACGACGCGTTTCGGGAAATGGTTGCCTTTTTCAAGTGTGTTTTTTGTGTTTGTTGTGTCATTCCTATGTGATGTTGTCAATGTGTGAGATTCTTCTTCATTTCGTTGACTTTACTGCAATACATTGCAGTGTGAGATCCTGCTTCATTTTGTTGACTTTACTTCAACTTTCCCCACAGAAAGAAATCCGGGGACGTCAGATCCAGTGAAAGTGCTGGCCATGGTATGGTGCGTCGACGACCAACCCACCTGTCACGAAATTTGCTATTCAATACCGCTTCAACCGCACGCGAGCTATGTGCCGGACATCCATCATGTTGGAAGTACATCGCCATTCTGTCACGCACTGAAACATCTTGTAGTAACATCGGTAGAACATTACGTAGGAAATTAGCATACATTGCACCGTTTAGATTGCCATCGATAAAACTGGGGCCAATTATCCTTCCTCCCATCATGCCGCACCATACATTAACCCGCCAACGTCGCTGATGTTCCACTAGTCGCAGCCATTGTAGATTTTCCGTTTCCCAATAGTGCATATTATGCCGGTTTACGTTACCGCTGTTGGTGAGAGACGCTTCGTCGCTAAATAAAACGCGTGCAAAAAATCTGTCATCCTCCCGTAATTTCTCTTGTGCCAAGTGGCAGACGTTCAAAGCCGTCGCCATGCAATTCATGGTGCATAGAAATATGGTACGGGTGCAATCGATGATGATGTTGCATTCTCAACACCGACTTTTATGAGATTCATGATTCTTGCGCAGTTTGTCTGCTACTGATCTGCGGATTAGCCGCGACAGCAGCTAAAACACCTACTTGAGCATCATCATTTGTTGGAGGTCGTGGTTGACGTTTCAGATGTGGCTGAACGCTTCCTGTTTCCTTAAATAAGGTAACTAACCAGCGAACGGTCCGAACACTTGGATGATGTCGTCCAGGATACCGAGCAGCATACATAGCACACGCCCTTTGGCATTTTGATCACAATAGGCATACATCAAACGATATCTACCTTTCCGCAATTGGTAAACATTCCATTTTAACACGGATAATGGATCACGAAGCAAATACCATCCGCACTGGCGGGATGTTACGTAATACCATGTACTCATATGTTTGTGACTATTACAGCGCCATCTATCACAAAGCGAAAAAAGTGGTCCACCTAAAACATTCATATTTCTTTACGTACTACACGAAAATGTAATTAAAATGGGGGTTCCTGTTAAAAAAAAACGCAGTTGATATCCGTTTGACGTACGGCAGCGCCATCTAGCGGGCCAAACATAACGCCATCTGGTTTCCCCCTTCAAGCTAGACGAGTTTCGTTCTTTGTAGTTTTTTCGTTTGATGCTTATTTCGTGAGATATTTGGCCCGGTCACTATCAATGGACCACCCTGTATATCTGTACGCCTGTGAAATATATATCATCGACATAAATGGATATTACTTCCAAACTGTATCGAAATTCGGTATTTACTGTGGTCCTAATTGACATTGTCCTTCTCCGTGTCTTCACCTGCCTGTTGCTGTGTGGCCAGGCAGCACCGTTTTGCTCTACAGTCACTCTGACCTCACGCCATGTAAAACACCCGCTTTCAGTACACGACTGGGAGACCTCTGACGACATACTACTGTAATTTCATTCATTTCTACCGAATACTTATTACGTCATGTTCCTTTATCCATCTCGCCCTTAAGTTTTGGCGAGTAATACAGCTTCCACTAACCACGAGAAATGTAATTTCAACGATATAATATGTTAAATACGTACGTCGAGTTCTGTGTGAAATTCTGTGGGATTAACACCACCTGTATGGTAATAACAATACATGGATAACAAGTAGTATTTGAATATATGACCTCCCGCCGGAGGTTCGAGTCCTACCTCGGGCATGTGTGTGTGTGTGTGTGTGTGTGTGTGTGTGTGTGTGGGTGGGTGTGTGTTGTTCTTAGCATAAGTTAGTTTAAGTAGTGTGCAAGTCTAGGAACAAATGACCTCAGCAGTTTGGTCCCTTGGGAATTCACACACTTTTGAACATTTGAATATATGAAACTAACTTACCCATGTCAGTATATAAATGCCCAAGAAAGGTGGAGTTGCCTTTCTAATTATGGGTTGTGTACTTTTGGCATGCGTCATCCAAGTACTTTTTGTAACATAGAGTACATCGTTGCCTTTTGTTCTGTTTCTGCTGTCCGGCGTATCATTCATGTGAAGAATAAATCTTCGCCTGTAGCCCTTTGATATTAACTTTTAATCTTCCCTTCGACAGTCTGCTCCACACTGATTGCTCGATCACCATCTGCGACGCTACTTTTTCTGGTGCTAGTAAGCTAAGTGATCCCCCATTACCGACTTTTTGTTTCTGTTTAATAATTATTCCGGGGATCCTAATTATTTCTCCGAAAGACTAGATGTGAGACACGGGTATGCGATGAGAAGTTCCGATAGTCTATCTTTTAATTTGCGTGATACGAGATAAGTTGATGTTCGGACTAACTATTCTACAAGCATTTAAAGAGGACAAGGAGGCTCCCCAGCTGTAACAAAAACTTTAATTTACGGACACCGAACAGCTTCAGTCCCCGAACACCGACAGATTTTAAATGGCAGTATCGATCGACATTATCGCACTCAATCTACTTGTTAACCGCCTTAATCTATTCATTAAAATATCGATGTATACACAAACAAGTTTCATATTCTTCTTGTGCGATCCAGTTCCCACACACGAATCTCTCAGGCCTTCATACATTGTCGCCGTTCGGAGAATCTCTAATACATTTTGGAAATTCTCGTGCTTCATAAAGCTGACGTTGTTTCTGAGGGCGTATGCTACGTGCTACACTGCTAGCGATAAAATCTGGCACTTCATTTCGAATACACTCAACCTCTATAAAAACTTTTTTAACTGAATTTATTGGCCTTTAGATTACATCACACAGACACCTCACACTTGCGTGAAGCGTACAGTTTCTGACAGGAAAACAGTGTTAGAATACTTGTTTGTTTGCATGTACGAACACACTGAAGACACAACATACATAGTTGTAGAACAATCCCACAACTGTACAGTCAAATAACTGCGAGAGGAGATCCAACCAGTCTTTGACAGTAAAAAAGGTAAATCGCCCATTATATGACTTTTCCCAAGACGCAAATGTCTAATTCTGTTGATGAAATCGTCAGTGTTTTTGAGATGAAGCGCACAGCGACCCACATTCGGTGTAAGGAGGCTGGCCATATGCATTGACAGTCTGTTCGTTGGTGACCTACCGATGTTCACAATGGGGCGAAGAAATGAATCCGTAATGTGGGTCTCTGGCAGCCCATAAAGCGTAGGCGGTCTTGGCGCCTGAGGCAGGAAATTCATAATAACGGCCTCTCCCAACGTTGAGTGTTGTGGGAGCTCTGATATCTTCCTCATTATTCTTGACATCGGGGCCCGTGGCCGTTCCCAATAGGTATGCTACTCGACAATCAACTCAATTTTAGTGTCGTAGATTTATTCAGAATGACAGATGCTTTGTTCTTGTCAGCTGGCAGAAACACTATGAGGGATCGTTGCGGAGTGGGCAAAGCCTGCTACGTTCAACTCCAGCAAAGTTAGCTGGCAACAGTTTGGACTCTAAAGTAATCTGGCACGCTTCGTGAAAAATTTCGTCTGCACTCTGGTTAGGCGTCTTGCGGATTGCTTGTTTAAAGCCACTTGTAATATCCCAGATAGGGATACTCCGAGGCGCTGGTGCGAAGTTAAGATCTTTCATAAATGCCAAAATGTCACCCGCCTCGATATCTGTCTCCGTCATATTGAAGACAGTTCGTTGTCTTGATTTTCGGTCTGCACCGTGCTGTAGTGATGATACAAGCCGGCTGAATTACCCTTTCTGTGTCTGCTTCTTCACCTTATGTGATGACACCTGTTATGCTACAGTTTCCGCATCGATCCGCTCCCAAACTACACTCATGCTCATAAATTAAGGATAATGCTGATACCTGGTGAAACAACGATCTGGTGGGCGGTCTGCTGGTTTAAATCACCTTGGGGTATGACCATCCGGTGCATTTGACCAGCGGTCTTCGCACGGTGATGCTGGCAGCAGTCCACATACGCAGAGGTGTGTTGGTGCATGTCAGAGTACGGCGCGGCGAGTAAGTGTCAGACGTTTTCAGATGTGTTAATGGTGACTGTGTGTTGATGTCCTTATGAAAGGTAGAATACTAGGTCGACAGGAGGCTGGTCAAACACTGCAGGTCGCAGCACGTTCCCTCCGTGTGCCACAAAATGTGATCTCAAGATTATTGCAACGATTCCAGCAGACAGGAAACGTGTCCAGGCGCTACAGTACCCGACGTTCACAGTGTAAAACACCACAGGAAGACCGATATATCACCATCAGTGCCCGCAGACGGCCACGAGGTACTGCAAGTAGCCTTGCTCGGGAACTTACCACAGTCACTGGAACAGTTGTCTCCAGACACACAATCTTCAGACGACTGAACAGACGTGGTTTACTCGCCCGGCGACTTGCGAGGTGCATTCCACTGACCCCTGGTCCCAGGAGAGCCCGTAAAGCCTGGTGTGAAAAACACAGTACTTGGTCATTGGAACAGTGGTCCCAGGTTATGTTCACGGACGAGTCCAGGTGTAGTGTGAACAGTGATTCTCGCCGGGTTTTCGTCTGGCGTGAGTCAGGAACCAGATACCAACCCCTTAATGTCCTTGAAAGGGACTGACCCCTGGTCACAGGAGAGCCCGTAAAGCCTGGTGTCAAGAACACAGCACATGGTCGTTGGAACAGTGGTTCCATGTTATGTTCACGGACGAATCCAGGTACAGTCTACAGTGGTTATCGCCGGGTTTTCATCTGGCATGAACCAGTAACCAGATACCAACGCCTTAATGTCCTTGAAAGGGACCTGTATGGAGATAGTGGTTTGATGGCGTGGGTGAGATTATGAGTGGTGCACGTACACCCCTGCATGCCTTTGACAGAGGAACTGTAACAGGTCAGGTGTATCAAGACGTCATTTTGCACCAGTATGTCCGCCTTTTCAGGGCTGCAATGGGTCCCACCTTCCTCCTGATGGATGATAACGCACGGACCCACCGAGCTGCCATCGTGGAGGAGCACCTTGAAACAGAAAATATCAGGCGAATGGAGTGGCCTGCCTGTTCTCCAGACCTAAATCCCATCGACCACGTCTGGGATGCTCTCGATCGACGTATCGTTGCACGTCTTCAAACCCCTACGACACTTCAGGAGCTCCGACAGTCAATGGTGCAAGAATGGGAGGCTGTACCACAGCAGCTGCTCGACCACCAGATCCAGACTATAGCAATCCGCTGTGTGCATGGTGATCATATCTCATATTCATGTCGGGGTACGTGCGTAGGAAACAGTGGCCTTTTGTAGCACATGCATTTCGGGACGATTTTGTCAACTTATCACCAGTATCGTGGACTTACAGATCTGTGTCGTTTGTGTTCCGTATGTGCCTACGCTATTAGTGTCAGTTTTGTGCAGTGCCACGTTGTGTGGCACCACATTCTGCAATGATCCTTAATTTATGAGCATGAATGTAGTTCGCAGATTGCCACTGTCGGTTGCAGGTGGATAGCCAGTAGCTCAAGACCGACTGAATCCAGATTTCTCCTACTCAAATGTGTCCTTTCCCACCGCAGGGCCACCCTGGTACGAGAATAGGTTCTTCTGCCTGCCACGATGTTGATGTGGCGGCGCACCACAGCAAATCGCAGTGTCGTGTTTTCCATCTCCGCAGTGTAGCAGTTACTGTTTACGGTAGTTTTGATTCTTTCCCGAGAAGTATAAGTAATTCACTCCATTCTTCTCAGTAATCCACACTGTTCTTCCAGTTTCACCGACTCCAATTTCTAGCTTACGTTCATAGTGTTAACATAACATCATATTTTCAGTTTTCGCACAACATTCAAAGCACAAGCGGTTTTTCTGAAAACAGTCTGCCGGCCGGGGTGGCCGAGCGGTTCTAGGCGCTACAGTCAGGAAACGCGCGACCGCTGCGGTGGCAGGTTGGAATCCTGCCTCGGGCATGGATGTGTTATTTAGGTTGAAGTAGTTCTAAGTTCTAGGGGACTGATGACCTCAGAAGTTAAGTCCCATAGTGCTCAGAGCCATTTGAACCATTTGAAAAGAGTCTGGTTTTATTCAGGAACCCAGTACACCGTGTTACTCCCCACTTTTTTGGCCACAAAAACCCATTTTTCAACACAGTCTCCGCTCAATGCGACGTCCTTACACCACCTTACTGGGAGGACCTGTATGCCTGCATGGTACCTCCCTACTGGTCTACGTCGGGGCCAGCGTCTTGCTGCTTCAGTTACCTCCCCATCAGCCACGTATTGCTTCCCACGGAGTGCATTCCTCTTTGGGCCAAACAGATGGTATTCACAAAGTGCGAGATCCAGGGTGTAGGATGAAGAAGAAGAGCAGTTCAGTAAAGTTTTGTGAGCTCCTCTCGGATACGCAGACTTGTGCGAGGTCTTGCATTGTCGTCGAGGAGGAAAAGTTCGTTAGCATGTTTGTGGCGACGGAAGCGCTTCTTCAGTTTCCTGAGGGTAATACAATACACTTGTGAGTTGATCACTGCACTATGAGGGAGGACATCATACAGAATAACCCTCGACAATCCTAGAAGACAGTTGCCAAGGTTTTGCAGCTGAGGGTGAAGCTTTGAAATTTTTCTTCGGAGCAGAGGTGGTGTGGCCCCACTCCATGGATTGCCGTTTTACTTCCGGCTATAAATGATGAACCCTTCCTTCAACGCCTGTGACCGTCTGATGGACGATCACGTCAGTACGACCAACAGAGACGTCCTGTCGAGCAGCGAGGTGTTTGATTGTGATCTGCCGATCGCGTCAAATGAGTGTCAGCATGCTATAACATTGCAGGAGTGGCAGCTATGTGCGGCTGGCACGTCCGCGGAAGGTCGGACAGGTTTGGTTCAAATGGTTCAAATGACTCTGAGCACTATAGGACTTAACATCTGAGGTCATCAGTCCCCTAGACTTAGAAATACTTAAACATAACTAACCTAAGGACAGCACACACATCTACGCCCGAGGCAGGATTCGAACCTGCGACCGTAGCAGCAGCGCGATTCCGGACTAAAGCTCCTAGAACCGCTCGACCACAACAGCCGACTGGACAGGTTTGCGAGACCTTGTTGCGACGATGACAGACGCCTCGCCCAACAACTCACCGTGCTTTTGTTCACTGCCAGGTCTCCAGAGACATTCTGCAGGCGCCTACGAATATCTTCGATGCTCTGGTTTTTCGCCAAAAGGAACTCGATGACAGCTCTCTGCTTGGAACCCACCTCCGCCACAGACGCCATTTAGAAGATTACACATAGCGCCCCCAACTATCGGACCTTCATGAAAATGTAGGAGCTGAAGCGGATATATGCCACGATGTCCCACAAGAAATTTTTTCAGCCTATATTGGATGAAATGAATGGAGTATTGCATCACTTACTGAGCGCCACTCGTACCAACAATCCGCGTTAAGATTCGTAGAATGTCATACTTTTCACAGTTCTCTTGATACCTCGTTCCCTAAGAGACCTTGAGGAAGGGAAGGAGGGGGGAGGGGGGTTAGGTCGCTAGCCGAAGATGTAAATGACTGCCTTTTGATTAGTTAACCCCTGACGTTATCTGTTTATACTAAAGAGAAAGGTCGGTATCAAAATATTGCAAGTTTGCTCCACTTTCCTGTGCTTGGACATCAGAATTTCAACTGAAAGTGGGACTACTTCCAGTTCTTTCTTGCTTCCTTGCCATAGTTCATTGAGGCTACGTTTAAGACAGGGATAGTTAGGACAGCACAAGGCAGGTTTCAGATGATGTCCGCATCTGCAAGCCCCTGACAGTAATCTTTATCTGTCTTCTTCATGACTTTGAAATCCTGTACAGAGCTTCAACCAATAGATTATCGTTGGCAACAGGCTCAACCTTTCGACTTTGCGACCACGCTATATAGAGTCAAGTGATAAAAAAGTGCAATAGCTGCAATGAAAAAGATACCATACCAGGAGAAATACTAAAATGTTTGAACCTAGAGGGTGTAAGAGAAATATTGTTGTTATGTACCAAAATGTGTGACAGTGTTGATTGGCCAGAGGACGTTCTGACTACAGTAATAATACAAATACCAAAGAAACAAGGAACCAAGAAATGCAGTGAGCATAGGATAATTAGTCTCATCTCACATGCAGCGAAAATTATGTTAAGAATCATTAGTTAAAGACTGGAAACGGTAATGGAAGAGAATCTGGCTGAAGAAGAATTTGGTTTCAAACGGAATAAAGCCATAAGAGGTGCAACAGGAATTTTGCGACAGAGGTTTATAGATCTGGAAAAGGGTTATGATAATTTTGCTTCGGATAAATTTGCAACTGTAACGAGAGAAAAGAGAGTAGACTGGGAAACCAGACAGATTATAAACTCATTATACTTAAATAACAAAGGGTCAGTGAAAGTGGGAGGAGAATGTACCAACTAGATAGAACTAGGAAAAGGAGTAAGTCACGACTGCTGTTTGTATCATACACTTTTCAATCTACACTGTGAAAATAAGATTGACGACCGCCCAGTAGATGACAAAGAGGTAGAAATTGGAGGAAGAATATGGTGTTCAAGATTTGCAAACGGCATGGTCGTCCTAGGAACGGGTCATAAAGAATTACAGAAGGTAGTGATGTTATTGACTCTAAAGGAAAGATTTGTGGAATAAAAATAATACACAGAAATCAACATTAATGGCACTGGGTGGAAATAAATGAAAAGGTAGAGATAATACTGAATGGAGAAGTATTAGAAAATGAACAAAGCTTTAAATACCTCGGAAGCAGGACAGGAAGAGCAGCACAGAAATCAAAACCAGAATAGCAATGCGAAAGAGGCATTTTATAAGAAAATGAGGATGTCCTGTAGCAATATGGAAAAAGATTTAAGAAAAGACTAATAAAATATTTTGTATGAAGTGTCCTCTTGTAGGGGCTGAAATGTAGACGCTGAAGCAAAAGATAAAGCAACGCTGGAGGGTTTTGAGAATCAGACAAGGCGGAGCATGCAAACGATGATGAGTTGGATGGATAGAGCGAAAAATGAAGAGGTGCGAAGAAGAGTGGGAGAGCAAAGACAATTACTGGATGTACTAATAAAAAGAAGGCAACGAAACTGGATTGGATCTACTGGGTGATCAGAAAGTCAGTATAAATTTGAAAACTGAATAAATCACGGAATAATGTAGATAGAGACGTACAAATTGACACACTTGCTTGGAATGACATGGGGTTTTATTAGAACAAAAAAAAAAAAAAATACAAAAGTTCAAAAACTGTCTGAGAGTTGGCGCTTCATCTGATCAGAATAGCAATATTAGCATAATAAAGTACCACAAAGCAAAGATGATGTTCTTTACAGGATATGCTCAATATGTCCACCATCATTCCTCAACAATACCTGTAGTCGAGGAATAATGTTGTGAACAGCACTGTAAAGCATGTCCAGAGTTATGGTGAGGCATTGGCGTCGGATGTTGTCTTTCAGCATCCCTAGAGATGTCGGTCGATCACGATACACTTGCGACTTCAGGTAACCCCAAACCAATAATCGCACGGACTAAGGTCTGGGGACCTGGGAGGCCAAGCATGACGGAAGTGGCGGCGGAGCATACGATCATCACCAAACGACATGCGCAAGAAATCTTTCACGCGTCTATCAATATGGGGTGGAGCGCCATCCTTCATAAACATCGTACCTTCCAAAAGGTGTTTATCAGCCAGGCTTGGGATGGTGCGATTCTGTAACATATCGGCGTACCTCTCACAGTAGCAGCCATCTGTCGGACATTTTGTGATCTTTTTTTTTTTTTGTTCTAATAAAACCCCATGTTATTCCAAGCATGTGTGTCAATTTTTACTTCTCTATCTACATTATTCCGTGGTTTATTAAGTTTCCAAATTTATACTGACTTTTTGATCACCTGGTATATTAAGACAGAAGCAGTGGCTTATGAAAACGGTCTTAGAAGGGCATGTGGAAGGGAAGAGGAAGCGAGGGAGGATGAGATTTCAGAAAATGGTTCAAATGGCTCTCAGCACTATGGGACTGAACATCTGAGGTCATCAGTCCCCTAGAACTTAGAACGACTTAAACCTAACTAACCTAAGGACATCACACACATCCATGCTCGAGCAGGATTCGAACCTGCGACCGTAGCGGTCGCGCGGTTCCAGACTGAAGAGCCTAGAACCGCTCGGCCACAACGGCCGGCAAGAGATTTCAGATCCTGGACGATGTGATGGACGGAAACACATACAGCAGCATCGAGAAGGAGGCAACGGATCGCAGAAAATGGTGACGCGAAGGACCAGCTAATATAGCGGAAAACTGATTATGTGTTGAAGTAAATTTAAAACGAAAAAATACGAAGAACTTTTCCTCTCTGGAGAGAAACATGGGAGCTCTTTGCGACGCTTGTGACACGTCCAGCTTCTTCCACGGCCGAAGTATCCGTGCCAGTGGATGGGGAGGGAGGAGTGGGGGAGGGGAGGTACGGCGGCGCGCCCGCACCCCGTGCGTTGCGCGAGTAAAAACCCCCCGGGGTAAACACGGAGACACATGCACGCGGCCAGGCCGCAGCCGACATTTGGCGTGCACCCCGCGCCTGTTTGGAGGCGCGCCGTGGGAAACGGGCGCATGTGCTGTGCAGTAAGGCCACGCCGTGTAAAAACACTGTTTGTGTGGCGCGGCTTCGACACCGCTGGCCCGATAATAATTGTATGTGGGAGCTCGGCCGCCGGCTCCCGTCGTCGTGCTCGGGATGCGCTGTACGCCTCTCGTCTCTGCCCTGATTCCCGGAACTGGGCAGCTGTGAGAGGCGGAGCGCCCTGTATCTTGTTGACAGGTCCGCCCCACACGTAGCGTAGCCAGAATGCGTGCAGTTATCTGATTGATGAGATATGCAAAACTGGGGCGACTGATGGTGCATACAATTCCAAAACGCTCATGCGACAGTCGAGAAAGTCTGACGGATATCCTGCCAAACTCTGTCCAATTGGCGAATTAGATAGTCGAAATAAATAAAAAAAATGGTTCAAATGGCTCTGAGCACTATGGGACTTAACATCTTAGGTCATCTAGAACTTAAAACCTAACCAACCTAAGGACATCACAACCATCCATGCCCGAGGCAGGATTCGAACCTGCGACCGTAGCAGTCACGCGGTTCCGGACTGAAGCGCCTAGAACCGCACATACAACGCGGCCGGCAGTTAATGCCACAGAAGAGTAGCAGTACACTCTCGTTTTCATAAATGTTTGACGTCTTTGCTTACCTTCCTCACAAATATCCTACTATCATTTTTTCTCGTCTCTCGGTCTACTTTTCTGATGCCGTCCGACACCGTTTCCTAATAGACGATATTCATTTCACCTCTACGTAACGCAGTGGGCAAAACTTTTCGGCATAAAACCGTACGTTCCTGGAGATTTGCGTGACGTTAGATGAGTTTGTGTTAAGAGGGCTGATCAACGAAGGATGAGATTGATTTTTTCCTGGCACTGCCGTGATAGTTTTCTATCCGCGCCATGAATATCTCAAAAGAGCGGGTTTCTATGTATAATATCCGTAGGCGGCTTCAGTCTTGTACGCTCTACTTCGTAGGCTCTCTTTGCATTTCGCGTACCGAACAACGCAGGTGACGCAAGAGAAGCAGTAGAGCGCAATAAATTTCTGTGTTCGTTTAAACCACACACAGCCAGTGAAACTTAGGAAAAGCTGCAGCAAGCGTACGGTGTAGATAGACTACTTCGTGCAACAGTGTTTACTTGGTTTGTGGAATTAAAAGGTTTACTTGTCTGTGTTAAGCAAGGTGGGCGTGGTGTTTGGGGTTCTGCTGCGACTGAAGTGAACATCAAGTCAGCTGCTGTGATTGTCCCTGCTGATCGGCAGATAACATTACGTAACCTCACTGAAATGTTGAGAACTTCATATGGCAGTGTCTTTACTGTGACGCGTGATGATCTAAGTATGATCTACATCTACATCATCTACATGGCTACTCTGCAATTCACACTTAAGTGCCTGGCAGAGGGTTCATCGAACCATTTTCATATTACTTGTCCACCATACCACTCTCCAATGGAGCGTGGGAAAAAGGAACACCTAAATCTTTCCGTTCGAGCTCTGATTTATTTTATGGTCATGATCATTTCTCCCTACGTAGGTGGGTGTCAACAAAATATTTTCGCATTCGGAAGAGAAAGTTGGTGATTGAAATTTCGTAAATAGATCTCGCCGCAAAGAAAACCGCCTTTGTTTCAGTGACTGCCACCCCAACTCTCGTATCACATCAGTGACACTCTCACCCCTGTTGCGCGATAACACGAAACGAGCTGCCCTTCTTTGCACTTTTTCGATGTTCTCCGTCAAACCGTGTTTGTGCCCGTTGGCTGCGACGTCTGTTGACTGCCGAACAAAAGGCTGTGCGAATGGATATAAGTGACGAGGTGCTCCGTCTCTTTCCTGGTGGAGGGGATGCATTTCTGGAATCGAGCCTCACCGGGTTTGAGTGATGGCTGCATCATTATGATCCTAGAGGAAAACGAGGCAACAGAATCTCCAAATCGCTAGATTCTCCAACACCAGAAAGGGCAAAAGTTTATCCATCTGCAGAGAAAGTGATGGTGACACCATTTTTCGACGGTTTCTTTTGAATAAATCATCCAGGATGCAGTTCCTCCTCACACTACTGTTACAGCAAAATACGACTCGTCAGTATTAGCTAAACGTAGGAAGGACATTGAAAGAAACGACCAGAACTTCCCGGACTGGACGGCGACTTCATCATGACAATGCGCGCTCTCGCGATAAATAACGTAATACAGTTACAGGCTAAATTCAGCTTTATCTGTGTACTGTATCCGCCTTATAGTCCCTACCTTGCACTCTGTAACTTTTTTTTTATCCCCATGAATAAGGCAAAGCTTTAGGACATTCGATTTGAGACCTCCGAGGCAGTTCTCAAGAAAAGTGAGGCCATTATGAAGGACCAGACAAAGAATGGCTTGCAACATGTGTTCGAAGACTGGGAGAGACGCTACAAAATGTGCATTAACGTAGGAGAGTATACTTCGAAAAACATCACCTAAACATTGAAATGGAGTAATAAACAACTGTGAAAAAGAATCTCTCTGCATTTGTTGGTCAGCCTTCGTATTTTAATGAATGGCATGATTGTTTTGACTTTTATTTTATTTATTTACTCGTGTCAGAAGCCTACCTTTACAATACACACATTTATACAAAATATAAACGTAACTACAAAAAAAAAGAACGTTCAGAAATATCATGAACAAAATTTCTAATCGGATGACATCTCTCAAAAACTGAATCACATACAGGGCACTTTCGTTTGCAAGCAAAAGCCCTACGTTGAACACGTAAATGGACTGAGGTCAGAGGTGTTCTTATCAATACTCAGACTTTCTGTCCTCCGATGTGAACCCCAGATTTTAAGTTAGGACATCACCATACAGACACTTGTCCTTAAGCGGTTAAGGTACTTGTAAACACCCCACTCCTCGTTGTGGGCGGCCGGAAGGTGTTTTTGCCGCTCCTTCAAAACTTGTATGAATTTCCAACGAAACAAACTTGCACTGTTAGGACAGCGTTTCAAATGTTCTGCTGTTTCTTGTAAGCTTTTTCTTGGTTTTAGCGAAGGCTGAGATAGTTGATGGCCAACCCGTGAGTTAGCTTCAGTGTTCTCAGTCTTCAGTGTCCCAGGTTCGGTACAGACCAGAGAGTAAACCCTCCCAACGGGCGTAGGTTTTAAGCACCCTATAGTCAGACAGCAAGCTTCTTTCACAGCGGGGTCTACAGTTTTCCCGTGAGATGATTTGTACCACGAATCGGAGGCCTAAGTCTAAGTCAAAAAAAAGGACGCACCACAAGGCAATTATCTAAATCGGACAGAAATCAGTAGATGTGACATGTAAACCCAAACAAATGATCACAATTTCAGAAAAAAATTGCTGATTCATTTGAGAGAAAGAGCTTCACAAATGGAGCAAGCCAATAACGCGTTCGTCCACCTCTGACCCTCACGCAGACAGTTAATCGTCTTGTCGTATACTGATAGAGTCTTGGATGTCCTCCTGTGGGATATCGAGTCGAATCCTGTCCAACTGGGGCGTAAGATCGTCACAATCCCGAGCTGGTTGGGGGACCGTGCTTATAATTCTCCTTTGGGGAGAGATCCAGCGACCTTACTGACCAAGACAGGGTTTGGCAAGCACGAAGACAAGCAGTAGAAATTCTCGCCTCGTGCAGGTGGGCATTACCTTGTTGAAATGTGACGGCAGGATGGCTTGCCACGACGGACAACAAAACGTACGTAGAATATCGCTGACGTACCGCTGTGTTATAAGGATGCAGCGGATGACAACCACAGGGGCGCTGCTATAAATCATCATCATCATTTAAGACTGATTATGCCTTTCAGCTTTCAGTCTGGAGCACAGCCCCCCTTATAAAATTCCTCCATGATCCCCTATTCAGTGTTAACATCGGTGCCTCTTCTGATGTTAAACCTATTACTTCAAAATCATTCTTAACCGAATCCAGGTACCTTCTCCTTGGTCTACCTCAACTCCTCCTACCCTCTACTGCTGAACCCACGAGTCTCTTGGGTAACCTTGCTTCTCCCATACGTGTAACATGACCCCACCATCTAAGCTTGTTCGCCCTGACTGCTACATCTATAGAGTTCAATCCTAGTTTTTCTTTGATTTCCTCATTGTGGACACCCTCCTGCCATTGTTCCCATCTACTAGCACCTGCAATCATCCTAGCTACTTTCGTATCCGTAACCTCAACCTTATTGATAAGGTAACCTGAATCCATCCAGCTTTCCCTCCCATACAACAAAGTTGGTCGAAAGAATGAACGGTGCACAGATAACTTAGTCTTGGTACTGACTTCCTTCTTGCAGAAGAGAGTAGATCTAAGCTGAGCGCTCACTGCATGAGCTTTGATACACCTCGCTTCCAGTTCTTTCACAATGTTGCCATCCTCTGAGAATATGCATCCTAAGTACTTGAAGCTGTCCACCTGTTCTAACTTTGTTCCTCCTCTTTGGCACTCAATCCGTTTATATCTCTTTCTCACTGACATTACTTTCGTTTTGGAGATGCTAATCTTCATACCATACTCCTTACATTTCTGATATAGCTCTGAAATATTACTTTGCAAACTTTCAATCGAATCTGCCATCACAACTGTCATCGGCATATGCGAGACTGCTTATTTTGTGTTCACATATCTTAATCTCATCCAGCCAGTCTATTTTTTTCAACATATGATCCATAAATAGTGTGAACAACAGTGGAGACAGGTTGCAGCTTTGTCTTACCCCTGAAACTACTCTGAACCATGATCTCAATTTACTGTCAACTATAACTGCTACCTCACTATCTATGTAAAGACCTTTAATTGCTTGCAAAAGTTTGCCTCCTATTCCATAATCTCGTAGAACAGACAGTAACTTCCTCCTAGGAACCCTGTCATATGCTTTCTCTAGATCTATAAAGCATAGGTACAAATCCCTATTCCACTCGTAACACTTCTCCATTATTTGCCATAAGCTAAAGATCTGGTCCTGACAACCTCTAAGAGGCCTAAACCCACACTGATTTTCATCCAATTTGTCCTCAACTAATACTTACACTTTCCTTTCAACAATACCTGAGAAGATTTTACCCACAACGCTGATTAATGCGATACCTCTGTAGTTGTTACAATCTTTTCTGTTTCCATGTTTACAGATTGGTGTGATTACTGCTTTCGTCCAGTCAGATGGAACCTGTCCCGACTCCCAAGACATCTCAACTATCCTGTGTAGCCATTTAAGACCTGACATTCCACTGTATTTGATGAGTTCCGACTTAATTTCATCCGCCCTAGCCGCTTTATTCCACCGCAATCTATTGACCATTATCTCCACTTCCTCAAATGTGATCGTATTTCCATCATCATTCCTCTCCCATTGTACATCGAATTCTGAAACGTTACTGATCGTATTTTCACCTACATTGAGCAACTCTTCAAAATATTCCCACCATCTGCCCAGGGCATCAACGGCATTCACCAGCAGTTTTCCTGACCTGTCCAAAGTAGTTGTCATTTCCTTCTTACCTCCCTTTCGAAGACCGCTAATTAAACTCCAAAATGGTTTTCCAGCAGCTTGACCCAAAGTCTCCAACCTATTTTCAAAGCCCTCCCAAGATTTCTTCTTGGATGCTGCAATTATCCGTTTAGCTTTGTTTCTTTCTTCAACATAACTGCTATATACATATAAAAAAAGACTCTCCTGACCATCACTCATGGTTGTCGGGTCGTATGGCGGGCGACAATCTGGGTCGTATCCCACCGCTGTCCGAGGCGTCTCCAGACACGTCTTCAGTCTGGATTCTCATTAAATGGACTAGAATTGACTTCAGTGATGAGTTCCGCTCTGAACTGAGCCCATATCATCACCAGAGACGTGTCTGGAGACGTCCAGGACAGTGCTGGGATACTACCCATATTGTCGCCGATCATACGGCCTGACAACCCAAGAGCAATGGTGTTGGGTGCCGTTTGTTTACATAGCAGGACCCCTCTGGTTGTTGTCTACGACACACTTACAGTACAGCGGCACCTCGGTGGTATTCTATACCCGTTTTGTTGCGGTTCATGGCAAACCATCCTGGGCTTACATTTCAGCAACATACTGGCCGCCTACACGTGATGAGAGTCTCTATTTCGTGTCTTCGTGCTTGGCACACCCTACATTGGCCAATAAGGGCACAGGGTCTCTCCGCAGTTGAGAAAGTTTGGCGCCTTATGGGCAGTGCCCTCCAACTACTCGTGATTTCGATGTTCTAATGCACCAATTGGGCAGAATTTGGCACGATATCCCTCAGGAGGAGGTCCAAAAATTTTATCAGTCAATGCCCAGCCAAATAAGTTCTTGCGTAAGGCCCAGATGTTGATGAACTGTTATTGACTTGGTCAATTAAGAAGCACTTTCTCTTGAATAAATTAACCAATGTTTCTGAAATTGTAATCATTCGTGGCTGAGCGGCACTAGGCGCTTCAGTCTGGAACCGCGCGACCGCTACAGTCGTAGGTTCGAATCTTACCTCGGGCATGGATGTGTGTGATGTCCTTAGCTTAGTTAGGTTTAAGTAGTTCTATGTTCTAGGGGACTGATGACCTCCAATGTTAAGTCCCATAGTGCTCAGAGCCATTTGAACCATTTTTGTAATCATTTATCTATCGTATTGTTGTAGCTACCGATTTCCGTTCCATTCGGATAATTCATTCGCAGTGTACTTTCTTTTTTTGTGTGTGTCTTATACTTTCTCCACACATTCTGCCCAGCTGTCTTCATTTTTGCTGCTTTTTTTTTTTTTTTTTTTGGTCATCAGTCTACTGACTGGTTTGATGCGACCCGCCACGAATTCCTTTCCTGTGCTAACCTCTACATCCCAGTGTAGCACTTGAAACCTACGTCCTCAATTATTTGCTTGACGTATTCCAATCTCTGTCTTCCTATACAGTTTTTGCCCTCTACAACTCCCTCTGGTACCATGGAAGTCATTCCCTCATGTCTTAGCAGATGTTCTATCATCCTGTCCCTTCTCCTTATCAGTGTTTTCCACATATTCCTTTCCTCTCCGATTCTGCGTAGAACCTCTTTATTCCTTACCATATCAGTCCACCTAATTTTCAACATTCGTCTATAGCACCACATCTCAAATGCTTCGATTCTCTTCTGTTCCGGTTTTCCCACAGTCCATGTTTCTCTACCATACAATGCTGTACTCCAGACGTACATCCTCAGAAATTTCTTCCTCAAATTAAGGCCGGTATTTGATATTAGTAGACTTCTCTTGGCCAGAAATGCCTTTTTTGCCATAGCGAGTCTGCTTTTGATGTCCTCCTTGCTTCGTCCGTCATTGTTTATTTTACTGCCTAGGTAGCAGAATTCCTTAACTTCATTGACTTCGTGACCATCAATCCTGATGTTAAGTTTCTCGCTGTTCTCATTTCTACTACTTCTCATTACCTTCGTCTTTCTCCGATTTACTATCAAACCATACTGTGTACTCATTAGGCTATTCATTCCTTTCAGCAGATCATTTAATTCTTCTTCACTTTCACTCAGGATAGCAATGTCATCAGCGAATCGTATCATTGATATCCTTTCACCTTGTATTTTAATTCCACTCCTGAACCTTTCTTTTATTTCCATCATTGCTTCCTCGATGTACAGATTGAAGAGAAGGGGCGAAAGGCTACAGCCTTGTCTTACACCCTTCTTAATACGAGCACTTCGTTCTTGATCGTCCACTCTTATTATTCCCTCTTGGCTGTTGTACATATTGTATATGACCCGTCCCTCCCTATAGCTTACCCCTACTTTTTTCAGAATCTCGAACAGCTTGCACCATTTTATATTGTCGAACGCTTTTTCCAGGTCGACAAATCCTATGAAAGTGTCTTGATTTTTCTTTAGCCTTGCTTCCATTATTAGCCGTAACGTCAGAATTGCCTCTCTCGTCCCTTTACTTTTCCTAAAGCCAAACTGATCGTCACCTAGAGCATTCTCAATTTTCTTTTCCATTCTTCTGTATATTATTCTTGTAAGCAGCTTCGATGCATGAGCTGTTAAGCTGATTGTGCGATACTTCTCGCACTTGTCAGCTCTTGCCGTCTTCGGAATTGTGTGGACGATGCTTTTCCGAAAGTCAGATGGCATATCGCCAGACTCATATATTCTACACACAAACGTGAATAGTCGTTTTGTTGCCACTTCCCCCAATGATTTTAGAAATTCTGATGGAATGTTATCTATCCCTTCTGCCTTATTTGACTGTAAGTCCTCCAAAGCTCTTTTAAATTCCGATTCTAATACTGGATCCCCTATCTCTTCTAAATCGACTCCTGTTTCTTCTTCCATCACATCAGACAAATCTTCACCCTCATAGAGGCTTTCAATGTATTCTTTCCACCTATCTGCTCTCTCCTCATCATTTAACAGTGGAATACTCGTTGCACTCTTAATGTTACCACCGTTGCTGTTAATGTCACCAAAGGTTGTTTTGACTTTCCTGTATGCTGAGTCTGTCCTTCCGAAAATCATATCTTTTTCGATGTCTTCACATTTTTCCTGCAGCCATTTCGTCTTAGCTTCCCTGCACTTCCTATTTATTTCATTCCTCAGCGACTTGTATTCCTGATTTTCCCAGAACATGTTTGTACTTCCTCCTTTCATCAATAAACTGAAGTATTTCTTCTGTTACTCATGGTTTCTTCGCAGCTACCTTCTTTGTACCTATGTTTTCCTTCCCAACTTCTGTGATGGCCCTTTTTAGAGATGTCCATTCCTCTGTACTGTACTGCCTACTGCGCTATTACTTTTTGCTGTATCTATAGCGTTAGAGAACTTGAAACGTATCTCGTCATTCCTTAGCACTTCCGTATCCCACTTCTTTGTGTATTGATTCTTCCTGACTAATGTCTTGAACTTCAGCCTACTCTTCATCACTACTATACTGCGATCTGACTCTATATCTGCTCCTGGGTACGCCTTACAATCCAGTATCTGATTTCGGAATCTCTGTCTGACCATGATGTAATCTAATTGAAATCTTCCCGTATCTCCCGGCCTTTTCCAAGTATACCTCCTCCTCTTGTGATTCTTGAACAGGGTATTCGCTATTACTAGCTGAAACTTGTTACAGAACTCAATTAGTCATTCTCCTCTTTCATTCCTTGTCCCAAGCCCATATTCTCCTGTAACCTTTTCTTCTACTCCTTCCCCTACAACTGCATTCCAGTCGCCCATGACTATTAGATTTTCGTCCCCCTTTACATACTGCATTACCCTTTCAATATCCTCATACACTTTCTCTATCTGTTCATCTTCAGCTTGCGACGTCGGCATGTATACCTGAACTATCGTTGTCGGTGTTGGTCTGCTGTCGATTCTGATTAGAACAACCCGGTCACTGAACACACCCTCTGCCCTACCTTCCTATTCATAACGAATCCTACACCTGTGACACCATTTTCTGCTGCTGTTGATATTACCCGATACTCATCTGACCACAAATCCTTGTCTTCCCTCCACTTCACTTCACTGACCTCTACTATATCTAGATTGAGCCTTTGCATTTCCCTTTTCAGATTTTCTAGTTTCCCTACCACGTTCAAGCTTCTGACATTCCACGCCCCGACTCGTAGAACGTTATCCTTTCGTTGATTATTCAATCTTTTTCTGATGGTAACCTCCCCCTTGGCAGTCCCCTCCCGGAGATCCGAATGAGGGACTATTCCGGAATCTTTTGCCAATGGAAAGATCATCATGACACTTCTTCAAATACAGGCCACATGTCCTGTGGATACACGTTACGTGTCTTTAATGCAGTGGTTTTCATTGCCTTCTGCATCCTCATGTCGTTGATCATTGCTGATCCTTCCGCCTTTAGAGGCAATTTCCAATCCCTAGGACAAGAGAGTGCCCTGAACCTCTATCCGCTCCTCCGCCCTCTTTGACAAGGCCGTTGGCAGAATGAGGCTGACTTCTTATGCCGGAAGTCTTCGGCCGCCAATGCTGATTATTTATCAAAATTTAGGCAGGGGGTGTGTATCGAACCCGGGACCGAAGACGTTTTGATTATGAACCAAATACGCTACCCCTTGACCACGGGTTAGTCCTTGCAATTGTTATCCTGCAAACGGAGTAAATGCTGATGTAATGTGATTTAATTCACTGCCCTCAGTCGTTGATAGAAATATCTGCGCTTGTACACCTAAAAACTCATACATGCGGAGCAAGAACTAATGGGGATCATTCTAGCAAAGGTACAGGCTCTGAAGGGGGAAATTATTTGAGATCAGCGATTTTGACAAAGACTCACTGGGATAGCCGAGCGCGTTAATGCCCCGGTTTCGGGATAAGCGTGTAGAGTCTGCACAAAATCGAATCCGCTTCATTTATTAACGACTAGAACTGAGGAGCTAGCCGGACTAAATGTTTCCCACATCCAAGTTGGTAGGTAGGTACGGCCTCAGATAACGTGCTACAAAAACTTTTATACAACTTTCTCACACTTTAACGTGAGTTTTATTCTAGACGCAGAGATATGAGATACTTACATTTTGTCCCTTGGGGAATGATGGAGTCAGGAAGGAATTCCGGCGACCAGCTGTCACGGCAATTCCCTCAACGCATATAATAATGCCGACCCCATAGGGGAGCAGGAAATGACAGGGACACATATGAAGCGAGGAGGTGGTTGTGCGCAATGTCAAAATATTGGAAAGGGCGAAGCTGATGGGCTGTAGAAATTCTGATGACACAGTACAGAGAATGGGGCAGGCACAATTGTTTTCGAGCACACCGTTCACCGCACAATATTGAACATGAGGTATGCAGCAAACGACTCGTCCGTGTGACCAATCTGGCACAGTGACATCGTCACTTACGACTGCTGTGGGTATGATATCTTTGAGATTTCAGCGTGGAACAGTGGAAATGTGTCGCCTGGTCGGACGAGTCACGTTTCCTGTTACATCGAATCAATGGCTGTATCCAGGTACGCCGTCAAAAATGGTTCAAATGGCTCTGAGCACTATGGAACTTAACATCTGAGGTCATCAGTCCCCTAGAACTTAGAACTACTTAAACCTAACTAACCTAAGGACATCACACACATCCATCCGCGAGGCAGGATTCGAACCTGCGATCGTAGCGGTCGTGTGGTTCCAGACTGAAGCTCCTAGAACCGCTCGGCCACTAAGGCCGGCCCAGATACACCGTTACCCAGGCGAATGACTGCTCCAGAAAAGTTACGCACCACGGACACATGACGATGGAGATAGTGAATTGCTATGAGAGACATTCACCACCGGCCGGGGGGCCGAGCGGTTCTAGGCGCTACAGTCTGGAACCGCGCGACCGCTACCGTCGCAGGTTCGAATCCTGCCTCGGGCATGGATGTGTGTGATGTCCTTAGTTAGGTTTAAGTAGTTCCAAGTTCTAGGGGACTGATGACATTAGAAATTAAGTCCCATAGTGCTCAGAGCCATTTGAACCATTTGAACATTCACCTATGCTTCCGTCAGACCTTCAGTAATAATCGAACGCGCCTCAACACCTGTGAACTACGTGAACATCATCGTGTGTTACCTGCCCCTTTTCGTGTTTTGTGTGTACCCCAACAGCGATGACAATGCCCATAAGCCAGCTGTGAGCCAGAGGGCCAGAATCGCGGTACATAGGTTTGAGGGGCATGATACAGAACTCATTTTGATGTCTTATCCCTCAGAATCCCTGATCTATATATGATGGAACACATACGTGATGCAATGAGGTGCAGGGCCAGATCATGGAGGTGGGGGGTGGGTGGTGGGGGAGGAGAGGGCAAACCAGAATATCTGTCCCGGACACCAATTTCAGGGGGGCGCACAATTAATCTTCTTGGGAAAAAAAAAATCTGTTTCACAAAGCGCCTGACATCGAGTGTACGTTGGTCCAGTGATTGTTCATGTGATTTTGAAACGCATCCCTGTTTATTTTTCAACAGGTTCTAAGTTGATTTCTGAACTAAGTTTAAGTTGAGTTTTGAATGCGTGCGTAGCGTTTGTGATGTCTCCGCCAGGGGAATCCCCGTCGCAATCAGAAATAAAAAACTTTCCCGCAGACAGAAGGCTATACAAGCATAGCCGAATATACCCGAACGGGTGAATGCCGATAGTTTTTTGTGTATGTTGTTGACTGGATGTGCGAATGATGATAATTATTATAGTTAACAACGAAAGCCATAGATTCATACTACCAGAATGGAAAAGTTCGGCCAGATCGCTACACTAATAAGGGCCAGTTACACAGTTCCCAGTTAGCAGCCTCTTAAGTTCTATTCTCGGAATAGCGCGGAAACGCGCTGTACGGACACGTAATAACGCCTAACCGGAGAATAAACGCGAGATAACCAAATTGGTGATTCTGGCGGAGTTAGTAAAGGTAACCAGAGAATAAGTTTTGTGAATTGCAGGAATAGTTGCAGTATTAGTGATGATACAATTGTTTGTTAGAACGAGGAAGGAGAACAAAAGGTGACGTCACACTAACGACATGGAAGAATATGAAAATACTAAATTCATATTAAAATTTCGTTCTACTACTACTTTTCCATCTCATACTTGAGAAACTGGAGCATATGAATGTAAATTGAAACTATTTCGCGACATAAAACTTTCAGCTTTTAAATTGGCTTAGTGGGCATCTGATATTGGTACTTCGACAGTTAGATTCTTCTGCTTTACTTATGTAAATGAGGCAGATAAAAATGTCCACTTGTGCCAAAACAGTCTCGCTTATTTGGCGTATATTACGATTGCTGCAATATTAGAAAGGCCTACTTCGTTTCATCTGCCAGATGCTCACAAAATAGACTTAATCACATCAAGAAACCAGACTATTCATATTAATAGCTTTTTCAGTAATAGACAACGCCGCTTTGATTTTTCATGTAGCGAGACCTTTTACGAACTTTGATGAGGAAATACATCCTTCCGCAGAAAGGAAAGCACGCCATGTAAAACTGTAGCAAGATTAGAGAGAAAAAAGTGCTGAGACCTAAGGATTGAAGAAATGTGTACTGCCTTGCGTGTCTGTTGTCTTGACTGCGTTTAAGTTTCCTCTATTTCATATTAGGTCACACAAAAAAGAAATTTATTTGCTAATAGGCAGTGAAGAACGCAAATTGTCTGAAGAGCTCTTTTTTGCCCAGTGAGAAATAATCCCACCAAGTATTAACTTTGAATTTTTTTTTATGGGGGTTAAGACGTCAAACTGGCCGAATGGGAGTAGAAAAGGCACCACAGGACATTTTAATTTCCACTGTCCTGAATATAGGTTTGACGGCTTCCATTACTAAATATGCACGTTTAAATTTCACAGAGCGAAATATGGTAATGTGGATAGACGAATGCTGTGTGAAGAGGCGTGGCACTGCACTTTGGCACAATTCAGACCAAATAATTGTTAAATCGTTGTTTGAACCTATGTGTTTTGTGTATCAAACGCTTCAGAAAGATGTGCGCTACGAAATGAATATAGTTTTGAAAAATCGACTTTTTTATTTTTGGCGTCCTATCTCAAACGCTCGAGGTGGAATGGGGGGAGGAGAGGGCGCTACTATCAAGTTGTTGCCCAAGTTCCGAAATATCGTAGATCCGAGGCTGCTCAGGTGCTATCTCCGCGTCGACCAGCCACTGGTCCGTAATTAATAGAAACTGCGTCACCTTTTTGAAGATATCTGGTGCCTCGTACGGCTGGAGGCCCACCGATGACTTGACCAGTCCATATCAAGCGGAATTTCTGTTGTATTGCTTTACAAGAGTGGGCCATCACGTTTTTATGCAGGTGGTCATAAAATTTGGACTCATCAGTCAGATTATGATAAGTTGATGTGAAGTTTATAGTGCTGTTCTAACGGTATAGTAAAGGCATACAGAAGCTTAATTAATAGTAATTAATAATATGTTGTTATTGGGGAGGTCACAGTCCAGCAAACCTGTCAAAGTGCATGAATATTAAAGTAATTGATACATTTTGCTTGACTGCTCTTGTGTATGGAGGTATATGCATACAGGGAGTTTCAGTTAAGGTGTAAATTAGAAAATAACAAGTGAATAAAACATGGTGTATGAAACTCGTGTAAGTGCAGATATTTTTATATGTGGTGCCTTAAAATGTACGCACACCATTACGTTGGTTCTTTTTTTTTTCTCCTTGTCGAACAGTCTTCCCACAAACTCTACAACCATCGCTTTCCACTTTGCCTTAATTGCCCTACTAACTGGACTGCGTCCACATGTTCGCACTTCAACACCTGTAGTGCTACCCAGGGGAAACTAGTCATTCATGGCGTGTTCTTGCCATACATACTTGGAGGTATATACCAGCCTAAAACCATACGGCTTGTAATAGCTATAGTTATACTCTGAAAATGACCTAAATACTGATGTTCAGAACAACGTCTTCAGTCAGAAATAGAAATATCTTCTCTTAAACCCATCACACCCTGAATATGTAGAAAGGTGAACGAAAGGAACGTTACTATTTCTGTAGAGCTATAAACGTATTTTAGGCCGTATACGGATGCAGTACTACGGTCATCCAGTTGATAATGTGCAAGAACCGAAGAGCCGATCTCCTGGAAGATGGTTAGGAAGCCGTGGACCTCGGAAACGGCCCACGCAGTCACCTGATTCAATACCTGTAGAATTCCTCTTGTGTAGGTATCAAAAGAATCATGTTCGTATCACCGAAACCAAAGCTGCAGGCAACTTGATTAAGTTTGCCGCCCCATGACACTGATTTACGTCTTGTGCACAGGTCGTTTAGAAGGTGCTTTTAAATAAACAATCGACCACTGCTACCATAACTATGTGTGCAGCAAATTATGTGCTGCACATTGCATCCACCCATCAAACTATGGAAGTTTCTAAGCCTCTAATTAAAATTGATAGATGTTTGATTTAACTGATTTGTTGATCAGCTGCATGACAGAAAAAATAAGGTTCAAAATGAAGGAAAACTAGTTTCAATATCTCTATAGAAAATAGCTAAATAGATTATGTTCACAGCTATGTAGAAGGGGCAACTTATCTTTTGTTTATCTATGTAATAAACATTCCTTTCACCTATTGCCTTGTAGGTTACAGAGAAAAATACAGTTCCTGAATCACCTTCTGTGTGATAAACAAGAGTTGGTGAAAGACAACAACCCACTTCTGGTTTCAGATCAGCCTGTCATACAATATTATAGTTTCGTGGTTGCTTTCTATCTTGTGTATAACTTCTTTTATTAGTGTCTCTTGCATCCACTTTATCTACTTCAGTTTTAGAATTTCCATGATCTTGTCCTATTTAATTCGGTCAAAGGTCATTCCTAGATCTATGAACTACACACTCATTCCTTTTCCTCTTTCTATATACCTGTCAATAGAATTTGTCCTACTACCTCGTGTGTCTCTCCTTTTTCTGAATCCCATTTTCTCTTCCCATACGTTCTATTCCATTACACGTACCAGTCTAAGATTCAACACCCACATGATACTGGCAGTATGTGAGTACATTAAGAATTAAACTTCTATGATCTCTTCTTCCCTTCCCTGTACATTGGCATTACTCTCAATGTTCACTGTTTTGCTAACTGTCTGATTAGGACTGCCAGGTCCAAACAGAGAAAAGCCTATATCAGAGCGGTATTCAGCTGCATATTTTGCCGTCAAACCCGCCCTATCTATACTGCCGGAAGAAAATTAGTGCACCCATTTAGATAAACGCATGTGGTGTTCATAAATGATTACATTTACAGATCAATAGCACTAGCGAACCATGCTGAAACACCCATATCAGCACGTGGTACAGCCACTAGAGACGGCAGTGCAGGCGTTGACTCTGGCACGCAGTCAATCGTAAACATAGCGAATAGTGTCTGAGGATACATTACGCCACGCCTACTCGACCTTTACACGAAATTCTGTGAGTTGTTGGTTGACATTTCGCACGAGTCACTTCTCGTTCCGTCACATCTCACACGCGCTGGATTGGCGACAAGTCCGGAGGTTGTGCTGGCCAGGGATGTTCATGTACATCTAGTAGAACATGACACAGCAAGCAGCTACTACAGCCAGCTAAATAAAAAGTTTCTAACTACTGTAGGCTGTAACTACTAATAGGTACGTTGTTAGCAAAGGAAAGAGTTTGTTGCAGTGCAAAAAATCTATTTCACAGGCCTTACCTTAATTATGTGGCATCCACTTCCAAATATTATATAATCGTCAATTATGGCATTTGACAAACATTAACTAATACACTACTGGCCATTAAAATTGCTACACCACGAAGATGATGTGCTACAGACAAGAAATTTAACCGACAGGAAGAAGATGCTGTGATATGCAAATGATTAGCTTTTCAGAGCATTCACACATCGTTGGCGCCGGTGGCGACACTTACAACGTGCTGACGTGAGGAAAGTTTCCAACCGATTTCTCATACACAAACAGCAGTTGACCGGCGTGCCAGGTGAAACGTTGTTGTGATGCCTCGTGTAAGGAGGAGAAATGCGTACCATCACGTTTCCGACTTTGATAAAGGTCGGATTGTATCCTATCGCGAATGCGGTTTATCGTATCGCGACATCGCTTCTCGCGTTGGTCGAGATACAATGACTGTTAGCAGTAAATGGAATCGGTGGGTTCAGGAGGGTAATACGGAACACCGTGCTGGATCGCAACGGCATCGTGTCACTAGCAGTCGAGATGACAGGCATCTTATCTGCATGGCTGCAACGGATCCTGTAGCCACGTCTCGATCCCTGAGTCAACAGATGGGGACGTTTGCAAGACAACAACCATCAGCACGAACAGTTCGACGACGTTTGCAGCAGAATGGACTATCAGCTCGGAGACCGTGGCTGCGGTTACCCTTGACGCTGCATCACAAACAGGAGCGCCTGCGACGGTGTACTCAACGACGAACCTGGGTGAACGAATGAGAAAACGTCATTTTTTTTGTACGAATCCAGGTTCTGTTTACAGCATCATGATGGACGCATCCGTGTTTGGCGACATCGCGGTGAACGCACATTAGAAGAGTGTATACGTCATCGCCATATTGGCGTATCACCCAGCGTGATGGTATTGGGTGCCATTGGTTACACGTCTCGGTCACCTCTTGTTCGCACTGACAGCACTTTGAACAGTGAACATTACATTTCAGATGTGTTACGACCCGTGGCTACACCCTTCATTCGATCCCTACGAAACCCCACATTTTAGCAAGATAATGCGCGACCGCATGTTGCAGGTCCTGTACGAGTCTTTCTGGATACAGAAAATATTCGACTGCTGCCCTGGCCAGCACATTCTCCAGCTCTCACCAACTACAAATGTCTGGTCAATGGTGGCCGAGCAACTGGCTCGTCACAATAAGCCAGTCGCTACCTTTGACGAACTGTGGTATCGTGTTGAAGCTGCATGGGCAGCTGTACCTGTACACGCCATCCAAGCTGTGTTTGACTCAATGCCAAGGCGTATCAAGGCCGTTATTACGGCCAGAGGTGGTTGTTCTGGGTACTGATTTCTCTGGATCTATGCACCCAAATTGCGTGAAAATGTAATCACATGTCTTCATTTCTTCTTGGTGTAGCAGTTTTAATGGCCAGTACTGCATGTGACATCCAGTTCCAAGTATTATATAATCGTCAGTAATTCCATTTCCTAAACATTAGCAAATACATCAATCATCATTTTACAATCCATTTTCCAACCAACACTAAATCTCCATGACGGACACACATCCAAATCGTCTGCTCACGCCAACACTGCAAAACTGCAACACTGCTAAATATTAACCGCTAACTGTGTGTGCTTTCAACCACAGAGTCTCTTAGCGAGGACGCAGAGCGCAGTCAGTGATATTAATGCAGTCTATAGCGATGCCAATATACGAACATATAAACATGCTACTTACAAGGTCTACATCGTTTGCACAAACGACCATGACGTGCGTGCAGGCAGAAGCTGCTTTCATCGCTGAGGACCACAGTGCGCCATTCCATCTTCCAAGTGAATTTCAGACTGCATCAGTAGAGCAACGCATGTTGTTGATATGGTGTGACCGGAAGACGGGTTAGATGTGTGCGTGCCTGGAGTCCCAAGCCCATAAACTGGTTCGCAACAGTTCGTGTTGCCTCTACTGCCTTTACAATATGACTGTCTTGGCGGGCGTCTATGCAGCTTCGACGTCCAGAACCTTTTCCACGGGTATTAGCATGTTCATGTGACAACCGATAAAAGAATCGCTGTGCAACTGAGGCAGCACGTCCAGCTTGTATGGCAGTTCACCGAAAGTACCATCCCGCGACCCGGAAAGCCATAATTTGATCCCTCGCAAACTCGCTCTGTTGGCTGTAGAAAGCACGTGTGTATCTCCGTGACATGATTATCCACTTACTTCACGTGTTTGCACCATACTGAGCCTTCTGAATGTGGGCATTCCCTATTAAAGGGTAGACACATTAGCTCTCTGGTAGGTGCCCCACTACGCCGTTGGCGAACGTCGTTTAAAGCTTTATCAGTACACCTGCTTCTCCCAGGTGGTACACACCGTCATCGGATGAAAATCGACATAGTCTTTGCAGGTATAATATTTTTTTTTCTGGCAGTGTATTTTAAATAGAAACAGAGTCACATGGGAAATATTCTACCATTAGTCTTTTGCGAGATCAGCCTCAAACGTGCTGAAACTACAATTAGGCGAAGTGATCCGACTTCTTAGTGCAGTACCTATCTATGCAGGGAGTCTCCGTTAAAGCGTGCAAAAACCTAACAGGGCATAGCGAATGCTCCACAGAACATTTCGAGATTGGGGACCTGGGGTCGGAGAAGCCAGCTTAAGGAGCTAGAGAAGTAACCTTGTCCACCGCTTTGTCTAGCAGTACTGTTTTCCAGGTTACTTAGAACTAAAATGCGCACCAGTTTACATGTACTGTGCTGTTTATTTGGATGTGCAATCTTCATTTCCTACAAAGGAAACAAGGAAGGCGACCATGACTACCAGGATGGAGGTTTTGTTTACTTTACTTGTCCATAAGGTGGCTCTGTTGTATCGTATTTACATCGTCCCATTACAGAACATGCTATGAATGAAGGAAAGACGGATTCATTACCCAGTGGTAGTCACAGACGTACATGACGATGGTGCTGTACCGGTACAGTATCACCTCCTCGTCGCTGTATTGGAAGAGGAAGTCCTATTGCACGGCATGGATGGTTACTTGGCCTGAATCCCCTTGATTAGTTCCTATGGGGATACCAAAAGTCACTTCTGTCTGAGACTCCTGTGGATACGGAGATGGAAGTAGTTGCCAGAACTGTAGCTGACTGTAATGTGATTCGAAACACAACAGGGATATTTGTCAGGTTGTGTCAGAGTCTTGTTCGCCGATGTCATGCTTGCGTTGAGGTTGATGGCCGTCAGTTTCAGCACGTTTTGAAAGATACAATGCAAATGTAGCGTTTATTGTGTTAATGATGGTATTTGCAGTTAATAGTAAGGAATGCAAAAATAAAGAAGTAGACATTAATGTGATTTTATTCCTATTGTCTCCTTAAGCTGGCTTCTCCCAGCACAGGTTCCCTGTCTGAAATTTTTCAGTGGACCATCCGCTATGCCCTGCTACATTTTTGCATTCTGTTACAGGAACACCCTGCATATCGTTACGATATACCTCGTTATTCATTCTTACAGGTATTCCTCGCGTTTATGGGGACCACACCGTGGTTCAGGACGAAAAAAATCGATTTTCGGTTTTTATCATATTTCGATAGATTAATGTTTGATTTAGGTACCATGAAAAGGATTTTGCTGGAAAAAAAACTTTTTTCGAGCATTTAAAGAGCATTTTCCTACGAAGTGTGTTTATGTGCCATGCCCACTTTTCTGTCACCCACTTTTCTACATATATTTTAGATCTTTGTATCCCCTACATTGCACGTTAGGGATTTTTTTTACTCCTGAGTGTGTTGGCTATCCTTGAAATGCAACGGTCGGTATTCTTTAGTTTCTGCTGTTTATAAACAACACGCTTTCAAACACGCGGTTAGTTTTGTTCAAGTGTGATTGCGAGTAGTTGTTACAGAAAACTTGCAGGTATACTATGCGCAGGCAGTTAGGAGAAATAAAGAGACTGAAATAAAGAGAATCTGCAAGCAATGAAGAGAGATGTTTGGGCCATATTCTTCAATAAGTCCTCTACTGATGATAAGTCATATCAAGGATTGTGCCCATCAGGAGAAAATTCGTGGTGCGAATACAATAGGGCTCAGGCAACCGGCGAATCTTATTCTCACCAGCATTCTCTTCCTACTGCTGTTATTACAGCAGTTAAACCTATTTTCAGAGAGCTGGCTTATCCTGACCTTCTAAGGAAATGACTGCATGGGCCGACACAGAACCCAAATGAATGTATCAACAGCATAATTTGAAACTGCCTTCCTAAAACTGTATTTTTAGGGATGCATACAATGAAACTAGGAGTTCATGATGCTGTTATTACGTTCAGTTGTGGTAATATTGGAAAGTGTTGGGTACTTAAAAAGATGGGAATTAATCCTGCTAAAAATGTGATCACTGGGCTGCAAAATTGCGATAAAATGAGGATAGCCGTTGCAGACAGGTCTGCATCTAATATGGCCAAGAAAGAAAGACAAACATCAAGGAAGCTGATAAAGAAGCTGGAAGACCTGCTAGAGGCCAAAGAAGGGCCGTTATATGCAGCAGGACAGTTTAAATTAACTGTAAGTAACAAATTTCAAAAGTTTTTTCTTTTAAAGTCAATTTCCCACAAACTAATATTTTCAGTGCATATGCCCCATTATAAGGAAAAAGAAGGCGTATCAAAAGTGGCTACATATTAGAACTCACGTAGACAGAGAGAGTTATGTTGAAGAAAGAAACAAAGCCAAACAGATAATTGCAGCATCCAAGAAGAAATCTTGGGAAGACTTTGGAAGCAGGTTGGAGACTTTGGGTCAAGCTGCTGGAAAACCATTCTGGAGTGTAATTAGCGGTCTTCGAAAGGGAGGTAAGAAGGAAACGACAAGTATTTTGGACAGGTTAGGAAAACTGCTGCTGAATCCTGTTGATGCCTTGGGCAGATGCAGGGAATATTTTGAAGAGTTGCTCAATGTAGGTGAAAATACGATCAGTAACGTACAATGGGATAGGAATGATGATGGAAATAGCATCACATTTGAGGAAATGGAGACAATGGTCAATAGATTGCAGTGCAATAAATCGGCTGGGGTGGATGAAATTAAGTCGGAACTCATCAAATACAGTGGAATGTCAGGTCTTAAATGGCTACACAGGATAGTTGAGATGTCTTGGGAGTCGGGACAGGTTCCATCAGACTGGGCGAAAGCAGTAATCGCACCAATCTTTGAACATGGAAACAGAAAAGATTGTAACAACTACAGAGGTATCTCTTTGATCAGCGTTGTGGGTGAAATCTTCTCAGGTATTGTTGAAAGGAAAGTGCGAGTATTAGTTGAGGACCAATTGGACGAAAATCAGTGTGGGTTTAGGCCTCTTAGAGGTTGTCAGGACCAGATCTTTAGCTTACGGCAAATAATGGAGAAGTGTTACGAGTGGAATAGGGATTTGTACCTATGCTTTATAGATCTAGAGAAAGCATATGACAGGGTTCCTAGGAGGAAGTTACTGTCTGTTCTACGAGATTATGGAATAGGAGGCAAACTTTTGCAAGCAATTAAAGGTCTTTACATAGATAGTGAGGTAGCAGTTATAGTTGACAGTAAATTGAGATCATGGTTCAGAGTAGTTTCAGGGGTAAGACAAAGCTGCAACCTGTCTCCACTGTTGTTCACACTATTTATGGATCATATGTTGAAAAAAATAGACTGGCTGGATGAGATTAAGATATGTGAACACAAAATAAGCAGTCTCGCATATGCCGATGACAGTTGTGATGGCAGATTCGATTGAAAGTTTGCAAAGTAATATTTCAGAGCTAGATCAGAAATGTAAGGAGTGTGGTTTGAAGATTAGCATCTCCAAAACGAAAGTAATGTCAGTGGGAAAGAGATATAAACGGATTGAGTCCCAAATAGGAGGAACAAAGTTAGAACAAGCGGACGGTTTTAAGTACTTAGGATGCATATTCTCACAGGATGGCAACATTGTGAAAGAACTGGAAGCGAGGTGTAGCAAAGCTAATGCAGTGAGCGCTCAGCTACGATCTACTCTCTTCTGCAAGAAGGAAGTCAGTACCAAGACTAAGTTATCTGTGCACCGTTAAATCTTTCGACCAACTTTGTTGTATGGGAGCGAAAGCTGGGTGGATTCAGGTTACCTTATGAATAAGGTTGAGGTTACGGATATGAAGGTAGCTAGGATGATTGCAGGTACTAGTAGCAGGGAACAATGGCAGGAGGGTGTCCACAATGAAGAAATCAAAGAAAAACTGGGAATGAACTCTATACTGTAGATGTAGCAGTCAGGGCGAACAGGCTTAGATGGTGGGGTCATGTTACACGCATGGGAGATGCAAGGTGAGTTACCCAAGAGACTCGTGGGTTCAGCAGTAGGGGGTAGGAGGAGTTGAGGTAGACCAAGGATTCGGTTAAGAATGATTTTGAAGTAATAGGCTTAACATCAGAAGAGCCACCAATGTTAGCACTGAATAGGGCATCATGGAGGAATTTTATAAGGGGGACTAGGCTCCAGACTGAACGCTGAAAGACATAATCGGTCCTAAATGATGTTGATGATGATGATGCCCCATTATATCAGAGCCTATCATAGATAAGTGAATGAAATTTTCAGAGACTCTGCATAACATAAAAAGTCACCTCTAGTACTACATTCACTGATATTCCCCCGTTAGGAAGTTCACAAAAAATATTTTATGCAGAAACAACTTAATATATTTTGTTAATAATTTTAAAAAAGTATTTCTTAAAAAGAATAAAATGGATAAATCAGATTTTAGTACAGCTGACTCTATTGGCATCATGTAATATACAGTAAAAATATTAAGGTCCTGCATCAAATATTTTTCTCAGAAATGGGCCAAATACTTGCGTAAATTAACATGGGTTAGATAGGCAGGGTGTGGTCCCCTGGAACAGTCCTTACTTTGAACTTTCTCTGTTTCATGGCCAGAATGCCTAACAAAAGGCGGAGAGGCTGGAATTGTATGCGTTTGGTCGGACACAACCGTAGAAAGCCGGACATGTCCGGCTAAATCCGGACACCTGGTAACTGCATCAGGACTGGTAACACAAAGGCGGGAAAATCCCAGCAGTTGATGAGTGTGTGTGTGTGTGTGTGTGTGTGTGTGTGTGTGTCTGAGCTGGTGTTTCCATGCCGCAACTCGCTGCTGAGGGTGGCAGCGGTTAGGCCCTGGCGCCTCCCACCTGGCGGCGGACACAATAGGCGGTGCGGTGTCGGGGCAGCGGCGCGAGCTGAGTGCGCCCCGTTTTTGTGGAGGACGCCGCGGCATCGGTGGCGGCCGCACAGTGTTTTGTGCGCGCTGCGCCTGCGCCGATGACACGCATCCCAGGACATGTGGCCCTGCGCTGCTGCTACTGCTGGTGCAGCCCGGCTCGGCCAGATGTCTGCGCCCGCTCAGCCCGTGGGAAGCCACCTGCGCGCCGCTCTGGCTTCAGCGTGAGAACACGCCGAGACGAGCAGCCTCTGGGCTGTAGCAGGGCAGACGCCACCTGGCGCCGCAGCCCGTCCCGGCTGTCCTCTCACAAAGAGCCGCGCCTCCTCGCTCTGAATACAGGGCAACCAGAGAGTCGCACGAGGGCACGCAGTTGGGGAAGTGGGAACAACCTGGACGGATGAAATGTTCTACTGCGGTTATGACAGGTGGAGGAGAAATATACACTGAAAAATGACCACGAACAGTCACAACCTCAAGAAACATTTTTTTCATGTTACCGGCTTCGGTCGGTTTTAGCCCATCTTCAGATCTCACACTGAATTATATACATTTAGAGGGATTTAGTAATACACTACTGGCCATTAAAATTGCTACACCAAGAAGAAATGCAGATGATAAACAGGTATTCATTCAACAAATATATTATACTAGAACTGACATGTGATTACATTCTCACGCAATTTGGGTGCATAGATCCTGAGAAATCAGTACCCAGAACAACCACCTCTGGCCGTAATAACGGCCTTCATACGCCTCGGTATTGACTCAAACAGAGCTTGGATGGCGTGTACAGGTACAGCTGCCCATGCAGCTTCAACACGATACCACAATTTATCAAGAGTAGTGACTGGAGTATTGTGACGAGCCAGTTGCTCGGCCACCATTGATCAGACGTTTTAAATTGGTGAGATATTTGGAGAATGTGCTGGTCAGGGCAGCAGTCGAACATTTTCTGTATCCAGAAAGCCCCGTACAGGACCTGAAACGTGCAGTCGTGCATTATCCTGCTGAAATGTAGAGTTTCGCAGGGATCGAATGAAGGGTAGAGCCACGTGTCGTAACACATCTGAAATGTAACGCCCACTGTTCAAAGTGCCGTCATTGCGAACAAGAGGTGACCGAGACGTGTAACCAATGGCATACCGTACCATCACACGCGTGATACGCCACTATGGCGATGACGAATACACGCTTCCAATGTGCGTTCACCGCGATATCGCCAAACATGGATGCGACCATCATGATGCTGTAAACAGAACCTGGATTCATCCGAAAAAATGACGTTTTGCCATTCGTGCACCCAGGTTCGTCGTTGAGTACACCATCGCAGGTGCTCCTGTCTCTGATGCAGCGTCAAGGGTAACCGCAGCTGATAGTCCGCGCTGCTGCAAACGTCGTGGAACTGTTCGTGCAGATGGTTGTTGTCTTGCAAACGTCCCCATCTGTTGACTCAGGGATCGAGACGTGGCTACAGGATCCGTTACAGCCATGCGGCTAAGATGCCTGTCATCTCGACTGTTAGTGATACGAGGCCGTTGGGATCCAGCACGGCGTTCCGTATTACCCTCCTGAACCCACCGATTCCATATTCTGCTAACAGTCATTGGATCTAGACCAACGCGAGCAGCAATGTCGCGGTACGATGAACGGCAATCGCGATAGGCTACAATCCGACCTTTATCAAAGTCGGAAACGTGATGGTACTCACTTCTCCTCCTTACACGAGTCATCACAACAACGTTTCACCAGGCAACGCCGGTCAACTGCTGTTTGTGTATGAGAAATCGGTTGGAAACTTTCCTCGTGTCAACACGTTTTAGGTGTCGCAACCGGCGCCAACCTTGCATGAATGCTCTGAAAAGCTAATCATTTGCATATCACAGCATCTTCCTCCTGTCGGTTAAATTTCGCGTCTGTAGCACGTCGCCTTCGTCGTGTAGAAAGTTTAATGGCCAGTAGTGTATATAAAATACGTCTTACATGACAAATGTCATGTAAGCACCTGCTCTGTGTCATGCACAGAGCAGGTGCTACGTTCTACGAATGCTAACTGCTAAGGAGAGCAACGCAGCTTTCGCTTAAATACGCGATGCTCCACCCTCTGCACACCGAATTACGTCAGCGATAGCCAATCAAACATACAGGACGTCAAACGGTTGTTATAATAAAGACTATACAAAATGGTAACACGAAAACTCTGTATATTCTTTATTGTAACAACCGTCTGACATACTGTACGCATAATTGGCTGCAGCTGATGTAACACGGTGTGCAGTGGGCGGAGCATCGCGTATTTAAGCGAAAGCTGCGTTGCTCTCATCATCAGTTAACATTCGTGGAATCGCAGTGCCTGCTCTGTTCACAGCCGCTATCTGTCGTCGTGGGTATATTTCTTCTTTCATTATCTGTTATGCAAGATGTATTTTATAATCCTGTAATTCTATTCTACGATCTTTCAGCTGAGATCTGAAGATGGTCTAAAACAGACCGAAACCGGTAACCTCACAAAAAAAAGAAGTTTATTGCGATTTTGAATTTTCATGTTCATTTTTAAGTAATAAAGAAAACCGCTATAATCCAAGAGAAATGTCCTCAGAAGTTATAGAAATATACACATCGCAGAAGAAAAAGACACCTTTAATATGAATGTAACAACTTTTAAGAGCCTCAACATCATTCACTTTTAAGATACAACCAGGCAGGGACAGATTGTTCTTCCCCAGTGAGTTGGCTAAGTACAAGGACTCGCGTTCTGAGGGTTCTCTACAAACGTAATTATGTATACAGATAGTTTACCTATAGGTTTTCTTGAGTAAGTCTGCGAGTATCAGAATATGTAACATAAACGGGTGTATCTTTTGACTGCACTAACTCAGAAGCTGAAATTTTTTATACAACCAAGGGACCTTGTAGTTTAGTAATTGACACGAATTTCACGTTGATATATCTACCCGTACCTGAGAAAATGGGGTCTGTAACAGACGAAGAGGCGGGCAACAAATAGCAGAAAATATTTTTTATATGATATACATTCAAACTGAGAATTCTGAGATTACTGCCTTTACTTGTAGGGTGAAACCATGCTTCTTGCCAAATTTTGTGATCCTATGTCAACGAGAAGTACTCTGTAAGTTTTGGTGACTGAGTTTGCGAGTTTCGAAATACGCGACGTGAATGGCCATCATATTTGACTGCATTGGAAGCTTAAATTTATACATTGCCAAGGGACTATAGACGTCAGTATTTGACATGATTTTCAACTTGATACTGCTACCCGTTCGTGAGAAAAAGCGACCTTAACAGATGGACAGGCAGACGGAGACCAAAGTGATCCCATATAGGTTCCATTATCATCGACTGAGGTGCATCAAATTCTCCCTTTGCTCTTTAACTGTGTCCTTTAAAAAGTGATCCGAGACGAGAAATAAACGGAGTTGGTGGATTACGACTGCCATGCACGAAAATTCGCAGACGACATTGTTGTATTCGTGGGAGTCTTAACAGGAGGCTGGTCATCGAATCGCGCGTGTACACAGAGTAGGCCTGAAGAAGGTCTACAGATCTCTATCAGGGGCACACAGTATATGACAGACAGCTGCTAGCTTGATGACAATGGAAGGACGGAAAACCGAGAGTTTTGGAGACTTAAATACCTTGGAAAATGGATAGAAATTGTTCTGACAGAAAAAAAGACACTATGGGTGCAATAACATACAATTTACTATACAAAAACTACGAATATCCACAATAAGAACACTCCTTCGATCAATGCAAAACAGAGGCATTAGTCGACAGTGATCAGCCTGAAACCTTATACGCAGCAAAAGTCTTAGTGTCGTAAGAAAATGATTATTTAAGAAGCTACAACATGTGGAATGAAAGATTCTCATGTGGCTATTGTGACCCTGAAGAACAGAAGACAGGCAATATAGAAGACGACCGTACCCACAGGTACAAAACCAAGTTGAGAGAAACTTGACCACCATCAGTATAATGAGAAGCCTCTTCTTCTGACTCATATTTAGAATTGAGTTGAGGAGACTGACAAATCAGATACCTGGCCTCATGTGAGCAAGAGATACAAAGTACGCTGGACCAAAGAGGTTCAAACGACCCTGGAAGAAATGGGAATACAGGAAACAGAGATTTGGTACAGTGTGATATTCAAATAACAATTTTAGTCTATCTTAGGTTTCCAGGACCAAATTAGACTCTTGGCAAAACCATCTTCAACAGAAACGTGAAGAAGGTCGCAAAGAAGAAGAATACAACAAACAAATATAAGGAATGCTACCGCAAATATGTTGTTAGGGAGCCAAGCACTCATTTCCTAGCTGCCCACGCATAATCCTTAATACATACACAGTTTTTCTTTTACTTTTTTTTTTTTTTTTTTTTTTAGTCATCAATAATCTGACTGGTTTGATATGCAACCCACCACAAATTCCTTTCCTATCCCAACCTCTTCATCTCATAGTAGCACTTGCAATCTGCCTTCTCAACTATTAGCTGGATGTATTCCAATCTCTATCTTCATGTACAGTTTTCGCCCTTAGACCTCCGTCTAGTACCATGGAAGACATTCCCTGATGTCTTAACAGTTGTCCTATCATTCTGTCCCTAATCCTTGGCAGTGTTTTCCACATTTTCCTTTCCTTTCCAATTCTCATCATTCCTTACCCTATCAGTCCACTTAATTTTCAGCACTCGACTGTAACACCACATCTCAAATGCTTCGATTCCCTTCTTTGCTGGTTTCCCAAAGTCATGTTGCGCTGCCATACAATGCTGTGCTCCAAACGGACATTCTCAGGAATTTCTTCCTCAAATAAAGGCCCATGTTTGATACTAGTAGACTTCTCTTGGCCATTGCTAGTCTGCCTTTGATGTTCTCGTCGCTCTGTCTGTCATTGGTTATTTTGTTGCCTAGATAGAAGAATTCTTTAACTTCATCTACTTCGTGACCATCAATCCTGATGTTAAGTTTCTCGCTGTTCTCAATAGTTTCGTCTTTCCTCTATTTATTCTCACTCCATATACTGTACTCATTAGATTCTTCATTGCATCCACCAGATCATGTAATTGCTCTTCTCTTTCAGCCAGGATAGTAATGTCATCACCGAGCGAGGTGGCGCAGTGGTTAGCACACTGGACTCGCATTCGGGAGGATGACGGTTCAATCCCGTCTCCGGCCATCCTGATTGAGGTTTTCCGTGATTTCCCTAAATCGTTTCAGGCAAATGCCGGGATGGTTCCTTTGAAAGGGCACGGCCGATTTCCTTCCCAATCCTTCCCTAACCCGAGCTTGCGCTCCGTCTCTAATGACCTCGTTGTCGACGGGACGTTAAACACTAACCACCACCACCACCAGCAATGTCATCAGCGAATCGTATCATTAATGTCCTTTCACCTTGAATTTTAATTCCACTCCTGAACCTTTCTTTTATTTTTATCAATGTTTCTTTGATGTACAGATTTAGCAGTAGGGTCGAAAGACTACATCCCTAACTTACACCCTTTTGAATTCGAGCACTTTGTTTTTAATCGTCCATTCCTGGTAGTCCCTCTTGGTTCTTGTACATATTGTATATTACAGTTTCTCCCTATAGCTTACCCCAATTTTTCTCAGAATTTTGAACACCTTGCACCATTTTACATTGTCAAACGCTCTTTCCAGGTGACAAGTCATATAAACGTCTCTCGATTTTTTTGTTGTCACGCTTCCATCATCAACCACAACGTCAGAATTGCCCCTCTGTTGCCTTTCACTTTTCTAAAGCCGAACTGATCGTGATCCAACACACCTTCAATTTTCTTTTCCATTCTTCTATGTATTATTCTTGTCAGCAACTTAGATGCATGAGCTGTTAAGCTGATTGTGCGATAATTATCGCAGTCTTCGGGATTGAGTGGATGATATTTTTCCGAAAGTCAGCTGTATGTTAGTTTCAAAATCTGTCAACACACACAGAAAGTTCTATTTGTTATTTACACAGATTTTGAAAGTGTACTCCAAAAGATGGGCGACTGCCAAACAGAACCCTGAAGAACCATACACTATGGAGACAACAGGTTTCTGTTGTTGTATCAACTACAGTTTTGGACATTACAAACACCCAGTTGTTTATAGAGGGCAAAATGTCCATAAAAACTTTATAGAGTGTATGAAAAAAGAAGTTGAAGAAATCAGAAGAATTTACTCCGAAATCGAAGGAATGAAACCACTTACACCTGAAGAACAATCAAGGCATGCAAGAGCAAAAATTTGTGAACTATGCAGATATCACCTTCAAAAAAAGTCCATCACCATGATCATCTAATTGGAAAACAAATTTCCCCTTTGTGCAATAACTGTAATTCGCAACTAAAGCATCCCACCTTTGTACCAATTAATTTGCATAATTTATCTGAATATGATTCTTATTTGTCTGTAGAAGAACTTGGTTGTGATGGAAAACAGATAGATTTAATCCCCAACAATGAAGAGAAGTATATCAGCTTCAGCAAGAAGACAGACAATCAGAACATGAGATTTATTGACATATTTAGGTTTATGGCTTTATCACATGACAAACTTTCATCTAAAATGAAGAGAGATTAAATTAAAGAAAATTTTTCCAGAAGAGTTATTTAATCTAGTAATCAGGAAATGTGTATGATGATGATGTTCGGCTATGGGGCACTCAACTATGCAGCCCTCAGCACCCATACGAACTCCCAATTTTTACACAGTCCTATTTTTTACACAGTCCAATCGAGCCACTGTATGAATGATGATGATGATGATAATGATGACGATGATGAAATGATGCGGATAGCACATACACCTAGTCTCCAGGCAGAGAAAATCCGCAACCTGGCTGTTAATCGAACCTGAGACCCTGTGATCCAGAGGCAGCAACACTAGCCACTAGACCATATGATTACATGTATTCTTGGAAAAAAATTTGAAGAAGAGCAGCTTCCACCACAAGAAGAATTTTGAAGTAAAATGAATGAGTGTGACATAACTGATAAAGACTACAATCATGCACAAATGGTGAAGAAAAAGTTTAGCAACAAAAATCTTGGTGAACATCATGATTAATATCTGAAAACTGATGTGCTGTTATTAGGGATGTCTATGAGAATTTCAGAAAAACTTCTGTAAAAGCCTATGATCTTGACCCTTCTTGGTACTACACAGCACCAGGAATATCATTGCAATCAATGCTAAAAATGACTAGAAAACCACTCGATTTAATACATGATTATGATACGATTCTGATGCTCAAAAAAGATATAAGGAGGAACATCTCAGTGTTGCAATAGATATGTGGAGGCAAACAACAAATACCTGAAGGATTTTGATGTGTCAAAGATATAAAACAATCTGTATGGCTGAGCTATGGGTCAATATCTACCATATACATGATTTGAATGGGACGATCCAGAAAGCTTTGATTCTGCAAAAGTAATAAGATGTCAAATACTGCTCAAGAAGGATACATATTCGAAGTAGATCTAGAATATCCGAAGTAACTGCATGATTTACATGAATATTTATCATTTGATCCAAAAGATTAAATTGTATCAAGAATGTAAGAAAGCAAATTGGTGACAACAGTGAATGACAAATATGTGATCCGCTTTCGAAGCCACAAACAGCGCCTCTCTCTAGCAATGAAGCTCACAAAAATACACACAGTCTTAAAATTTAAGCACTCTAATTGCCAAAAGGAATATATATGATCTGTACACACAGATGAGCTCCAATGCTACAAATGACTTCGAGAAAGATTTCTATAAGTTGATGAATAACTCAGTCTTTAGGAAGGCACTGGAAAATATATGAACCATAGTGGATATAAAATTAGTCTCAGTTGCAAAGAAATCTGAAAAACTCATTGCAAGCCCTAACTTTAAAAAAGTAACATTATTTAAAGAAAACCTTGTTGTGATGCACATGAATAAGACGAAAATTAATTCCAATAAAATTATACATGTTGGCATGAGAATACTTGATGTACCTAAAGAACTGATATACGATTTTCATTGCATAATAATGAAACCAAAATATGGAGAAAATACTGAATGGTGTTATCAAGATGTGAACAGTTACATTTACAACGCAAATACAGAAGATTTCTATGCAGACATGAATCTGATGATTTGACTACTTTGATACAAGTGACTATCCAAAGTATAATATATACAACATTTCACAAGTAAGCAAGAAAGTGTTAGACAAAATGAAGGATGAATGTAATGGAAAAATAATTGAAGAATTGTGTGGTTTGAGAGCAAAAAGTTATGCCTATAGGGTTGGTGAGAGGGAAGAGAAAAATTCGAAAGGTGTCAAGAAATATGTTGTAAAGAACAATATACACCTTCAAGACTACAAGAACTGTCTGTTCAACAGTGTTGAAAAACATAGGATGATGAACCTGATTCGAAGGGAAAAACGTGAAATTTACAGAGTTGAAGTCAATAAGGAGGCATTGATCCCACATGACAAGAGATAAAATACATGCATTACCATATCTAAATTATAAAACCTAGGTAACCAAAGTTTATTAATAAAAGCTGCTCATTTAAAGACATTTGGATTCCTTCATTTAATCAAAAAATCTCTTAATTACATATGATATTTTAACTTTTCTGTATGAAATTTCAGAGGGAGAATATCCTCTTGCTGCAAAGTCAAATGAGTGCTACATTAATATTCCAACCCTCCTGAAAAATTGTAAGACTGCTACAGAATTTAAATTTATCTAATATATTTTTAATGGAGTTGGTCATGGACCTTGTTAATAACAAGCTTGTATTCAATGGTAAGCAAGCATTTGTGATTAATGATGAAGAGAATAATGCATGTTTTTATGCTAATCAAGTCACAAAAACTTTGGAATATAAAGATAGCAAGCAAGCTAGTTAAAAAAAATGTTGATACAGATACAAAAATATTTTAAAAATCTATTGAACGAAGGAGGTGTCTCCAAGACACTACCCCGAAATAGTGCACTTATGAATGAACCAGGACTGTATTCATTAATTTTTAAATCACAAAAAGAAGCCAAACAATCTGTAATGGTAAGCACATCTATATCATAATTATTGGTCAGAATAATCTGTGGTTTAAAGCGAAAACTTTTTTGCAATATTTTAGAATATTCTAACTGTAGTGATGCAATTATTAAAAATGTAAATATAGAGGATAGGCAAAATTTTAAAGATTTCTTAAATGTCATTTGCATTGACATCTGCAAAATTAAACCCATCCAATTTGAGTAGGTTAAAGACAAATGAAAAATCAGCAATAATTATTAATGAACTTGAATGTTTGAACAGAAGAATGTATTACTTAGTAATGAACTTTCAGTTTTCTATAAGAATTTATTCAGGAAAAGAATTATCAATTAAATTTAGGACTAGTTTAGAGATATTTGGTTTCCTTTGTTTGAAGAGAAAAATGTATTAATTACAAATGATATATTAAACTTTACTCATTATGGTATTACAGATCTTCGAAGTGAAGTCCTGAAATAAATAATCAAAATAAGTCAAACTTCATTTAATCCTTAAAAACTTAGAATCAAGAATGTACAGAAATAATAATCCATTATCTTTAGAATATGATCAAATTTTATCTTTTCTGCATAATACTTCAAATGTGTAAAAATCCCACACCTATAATTTTGCTCTGTATTTCAAGTACTAACCTTACTGTTATTAACTTCTCCCATTTTCTACTTAATGCCTTCAAATACACCTAAGTTTGTCACGTAGAAGTAGTAATAGAAGTAGTAACGTGACTTTGTCTGGTTGAAATATATTCGCTAATTTCTCTGAGATTTTACCAAAATACAGCACAATGAAGACCTTTATATCCTTTTTATCCATATTTTACCTGTATGGCCGTTTGTATGCGCTTTATGAGTGTGTTTATGGAAGGTTAAACGTAAATGAAGGCAGCTTGGCTCTCGAAGCTCGTAGTTGTGGAGAACATTCCTTACATTTGTGAGTTACATGCTAATTAACTACAGTGAGTTGAGAAAAGTCATGGCATAGAGATATGTACGTATACAGTTGGTGACAGTATCGCATACACAAGATATAGAAGGGCAGTGCATTGGCGGAGCATTTATTTGCACTCCGTTGGTTTATGTGAAAAGATTTCCAGTCTGAGTGTCGCCGCACGAGGGGAATTGTCACACTCCGAAAGTGAAATGGTAATTAGAGCTAGACGCATGGGAAATTCCATTTCGGGAACTGTTGGGTAATTCAATATTCCGAGATAAACAATGTCAAGAGTGTGCCGAGAGTACTAGATTTCAAGCATCACCCATCACCACCGACAACGCAATGGCCTGGTGCTAACAGACAAGCAGCACTGCGGGAAATAACCTCATAAATCAATGTGGAACGTCCGACGCACGTCGCACGTATCTGTTAGGACAGTGCTGAAAAATTTTGACCTAATGGGCTATGGCAGCAATCAATGGATGATTAGTGCATTTAATAACACCACGTCGCAGCCTGCAGCGCCCCTCCTGGGCTCCTATGAAGTAAGAAGGCATATTGACAGTGAAAGAGTATTCATTCCGTACGCCGGCGCTGCAAAATACTCCTGTCCCTGTTCCTGAAAAGCGAAGTTGACACACATTTAAGATGCAACAAAGTGGCCCAAAGAGCAAATGGTTCAAATGGCTCTGAGCACTATGGGACTTAACATCTTAGATCATCAATCCCCTAGAACTTAGAACTACTTAAACCTAACTAACCTAAGGACATCACATAATCCATGCCCGAAGCAGGATTCGAACCTGCTACCGTAGCGGTCGCGCGGTTCCAGACTGATGCGCCTAGAACCGCTCGGCCACCAGCGGCCGGCCAGAAGAGCAGACCGGACGAGGAAGGCAGTCCCAATGAAGCCACTATTGTTTCACGGTGACGAGCGAGTGCACTAACTTGTTTGGTTTCCGATCTAAAGTGCTGTTGAGAGGAAAACACTAGTCGGCTTGCCAGCATTCCACCCATAATGCAGCGTAAGCACAACGGTAAGCACGCTGTATTCTGAGTGGATGTGTCCCCGTTGTGTGACTGGTACGTATGTACTTACATTTCCGAAGGTCTGATCGTAGCAACAAGCTTCTGTCGAAAACGATCGTCGTGAAGTAAATAGTATTTCGCGATCTTAGCTCCAGAAACAAACGTGCTAAAATTCTGCCAAGCGTCAAAAGATAAATCTGTCAACATAATATAAATAAGAAGGGCAGAAAGCTCATCAAAAACCATTGCTAGAACACTTGGGAAAGGTCGTAGAAAGTTAATGAAAACAGTGGTTGAAACAGTGGGACACATGATTAGTTGAAACGTAATAGTAATTAATTATAATAATTATCGTTTTTAACATGCAAATTTTTTCGGAGACATTTATTACGAATGGAGAAGGAAACACCGGTTTAAGAGTTACTGACTTCTCGACATACTTAGTAGTCTAAATATTTGTCTGCAGTCATCTGCATCTAAAATTCCTGAATGGTTGTCCTTGGATACAAAGTGAGGTAGAATAGAGAGCTGATAAGCCCACGAACACCTCTGTCACCATTTATTTCCGTAGTTGCCCACTGACGTCATGGCAGTGAATCCCTGAAACCTGTTCCGCGAACGTCAGCGCGAGTAATTTACATGTCCGTCCGGCAAACACTGAGGAGCTGTTTTCGCTAATTGAATCGCAGTTGGAGCTCGTAAGCGTTGATGTGACGAGAAGCATGACAACTGGTAATCACTGCAATATTTCATGAGAATTCAATTTCTAGTCGGGGAGTGCTGTACTGCTGAGCACATGGACGCGTATTAACAGTTGCCAGAGCGAGATATTCACTCTTCAGTGACGTGCTCAACGTAATAGAAGTACGCTACAGGTTAAACTGTATAGTGGAGCGGCACAGCAACTCAGACCTCCATCTATCGTGTGCAGTGCTCCAACCAAAACATTATGACCAGCTGCCTAATAGCGTGTTGGTACACGTCTGGAAAGCAATACACCAGCGCGTCTGAGTAGCAGGGAATCGAAGAGTGCTTGTTGGGCTTTCGAATGCATGTGAGACCAGGTGTCTACGCACAGGTCAAACTATTCCCCTAAATTATGGGACTGTGACTTCTGAGCATGGGGATAATATCCCATAGCACCCCACTTGTGAAAACTGTGAAGAAATCGAGAAAGAAATGATTGTCGGCACTGGACTCGCATTCGGGAGAACGATGGTTCGAACCTGGATCCGGCCATCCAGATATAGGTTTTTCGTGATTTCCCTAAATCGCTCCAGGCAAATGCCGAATTGGTTACATTGAAAGGGCGCGGCCAATTTCCTTTCCCATCTTTGACACAAACCGATCTTGTGCTCCATCTCTAATGACCTCGATGTCGACTGTAAGTTAAACCGAATCTTCCTTCCTTCCTTCCTTCCTTAAATGATTGTTGGAACAAATTACTTGGTAAGCAGAAAAGTCAAAACAACCTACGGAAAAATTAAAGGCAAGAGCGGTAATATTAAGAGTGCTATCGGAATTCCAGTGTTAAATGCAGAGGAGAGAGCGGATATGCGGGAAGGTAACATTGAAGGTCTCTATGAGGACTGATGTGACTACGCGATAGGGAAAAGATAGAGAATCCGGTATTAGAATCAGCATTTAAAAGAGCTTTGAAAGACTTAATATCAAGTAACGCAGAAAGTATAGACAAGATTCCACGGGAATTTCTGAAATGATTTGGGGTAATGGCAACAAAACGATTATTGACGTTGATGTGTGGAATGTACGTCAATGGCGATACATCATCTGAGTTCCACAGAAACGTCATCCACACAATTCCGAAGACTGCAAGAGCCGGCAAGTGCGAGAATTATCGCACAAGCACCATAACAGCTCGTGCATCAAAGTCACTGACAACAATAATACACAGAAGAACAGAAAAGAACAATGAGGATCTGTTGCATGACCATCAGTTTGGCTTTAGAAAAGGCGAAGGCACCAGAGAGGCAATTCTGACGTTGTGATTGATAATGGAAACAAGGCTAAAGAAATATCAAGACATGTTCATGGGATTTGTCGGCCCGGAAAAATCAAGGAGTTTTAAATTCTGAGAAAAATTACGGTAATTTCCAGGGAAAGACGGGTGATACACGATATGTACAAGAATGTAAAGGGAAAAATAAGAGTCAAAGACCAAGAACTAAGTGCTCGGATTGAAAAGGATGCATGGCAGGGATGTAGTCCTCCGCCTATACTGTTCAATCTACACACGAAGAAGTAACAAAGTAAATAAAGAAATGTTCAAGAGTGTGATTAAAACTCAAGGTGAAAGTGTATCAAAGATAATATTCGCTGATTACGTCGCTATCCTCAGTGAAAATGAAGAAGAAATACAGGATCTGCTGAAGGGAATGAACAGTCTAATGAGTATAGAATATGGATGGGAGTAAGTGGAAGAAAGATGGAAGTAATGAGAAGCAGCAGAAATGAGAATGGCAAGAAACTTAACACCTTAATTGGTGATCACGAAGTAAATGAAGTTAAGGAATTTGTACTGCGTTACGCCATTTTCATCTAAGCAGATTGGTGTATCGAGACGTGACTCTAACCTGTATACTGACATAGCTCTGTGTTCAAAACTAAACAGACCTCGTCGCAGTACTAATATAAATCGTTAAATTTTTGACCAAAATATTTAATTGAGTGAATGCAATAGGAACTGCACACAAACTATGCATCCGAGTAAAACAGAAGTACACAGGTTACATGACCCTATTACATCGTACACACTCTATGAATACTTCACTCGTCAATAGTGTGGCAATGCGTTAAGGTGGTGAAGGGTCAACGCACTTTAATATCAGTACTTATCATTACACTAATTAGGATTTAATTAAATCTTGTGCACACTGCACTTTACTTCAAAACTGAATAAGCTCGTGCAATGAGCCGCACGTGGGTTGCTATTGACAACAGTTCAACAATGCTCAGTAAAACTGTATGCGTTATAATTCATAACTTGTGCCGATTATGGCGTTATTAGTAATTATTTTAGTGATTAAGTTCTCTTACTGACATTAATCAACTTTATAACGACCGGCGTCGAAGATTACTACGTTAACATCTTTCACTGAGTACTATAAAAAAAAATTTAAAAAGCGCGTAACAAATATTTACCGCGACCAACGTTTCACTTACTTACGATAATCGTAAGGGCCCGGGTTCGATTCCCGGCTGGGTTGGAGATTTTCTCCGCTCAGGGACTGTGTGTTGTGTTGTCCTAATCATCATCATTTCATCCCCATCGACGAGCAAGTCGCCGAAGTGGCGTCAAATCGAAAGACCTGCACCAGGCGAACGGTCTACCCGACGGGAGGCCCTAGTCACTCGATTTTTACATTTTTTACTTACTTACGATAAATCTCAATTCCGAACGTAGCAATATAAAATTATAATTTCATTGCAAACCAGCGATATAGAAATAGTTGTCTCTGCGACACTATTAATTCTCCTGCGATCTGTAAACGTTATTTCTTGTTGTTACTTTTTCTTATTTCTTTGTCATGTGAATAAAGAAGTTAATACCCTTGCCTTTTCTTTGATGAAATCTGATTGAGTCATTTTTCTGTAATTACTGATATTTAAATCGTGTATGACATTTATCCTTTGAATCTAGCTCTTTGACTGAAATAACTGACATATTTCTGCGAGACTTATTTTTAAATACTTTGCATCAATGTAGCTCTTTATTATTTACGTCGCATGTGTATCTTTCAGTGAGGATTCAGTCCTTTCCACTGTAGAATTAGCCTCCGAACTCAAAATTCAGTTTAACATTTCTTTGTTAGGACCAAATTAATATCTCACATACAAGTTCCATGTGAACGATTGACATTAAAAAAATCTAAACCCCATGCAATTTGGTGTAGAAAAGACAGAACAATATCACAAATAAAAATTCTGTGTGCCACCACCACTTTTGTAGTTTAATACTTTAATACCACTTCAGGTATTGGCAATCGTGTTCCCTCTAGCAGTCCCTAAGTTAAAACTGGCCACTCGTGACCTCACCAAGGAGAGTAATTGAGTATCGTCGAATAATATTAATTAGTTCCGCTCGGGTACGGAGTCTACTTCGAGAGATTAGTGTCACAGATTTTACAGGCAGCAATAACTGTGTCCTCTTTTGCATAAGTCTTGCTGATTCTGGTTCAGGTCTTTATAAAACACCAATTGAGACTTGAACTTAATGGTCCACAAAATCACAATTATTACGTCATTAACCCTGTAGTGCGTACTTAAATATATACACCAACATAAACCTCTCAACACTCAACCACCTTAGAGTGGGCGTCCCAAAATCACACAATACCTCAACCACTCAATTACCTTAGAGCGTGCTTGAATATTACATCCATCAGCTTAAACCACAACGATTTCTAGAGTCTTGGGCAGTCGTAAGTCCAGTCCAATGATTAACACCTTCAAACATCAATGATTAGCACTTTCAAACATCACCTTCTACATGCATGGACCACAGTTTCACCAAAATCTGAGTGTAACTTTACAACAGCACTCTAGCCCGTTACTTCCTACATAACGTGGTCACTAACAAACCTTATCCTCGCAATTGCAGCGTCAGTCAACCAATTCCTCCACATATACGACCGTAGCAAAAATCTTTCCAACACTACGACTTAAAATAAATTCTAATCAATTAGCTCAACGTACCATACTTTCCCTCGAGGAAAAATGTAAATTGAAGTAGATACACGGCTAACAACCCGGTCACACTGAGTTCTGAACGACAACACCGACCGAATACTAACTCAATATTTCAATAAAACCTCTTGACGATATTCTCACACAATTTATTAGTCGCGATCCCACCTAGATCAGCGATGTATTGTCTTTGACTGTGACTGTTAGACATAATAATCAATTAGAGCTTGCACATACCGCCTGTTGTGTAGGCTTCCCTAGCAAGACTCAAATCAGAACTGAACCAAAAACCATAGGGGAACCAATTTAGACGATCACTTCACAATTCCATTACTTACAACAATTAAATGTAAGTTCTTCGGTGGCCTTCGTCTCGCTGAATAGCGGCCAGCTCGATGTGGTGATATCTCTGGCTCCGACAGCTGACGTCTGCTGATGCCGGCGCGAGGAGACTCTTTGGCGCAACTTGCTCGTGATGTCAAGCGCCGTGAAGCTCGCTTTTCTACATCATTTGCACACATGAGGACTTTAGTTACAGAACATACATACATCTATAACCATTCATCGCGTATTTAATACTAGCCAACCGCCAAGTTAATACGTTGAAGCGAATCAAATTCCGTGACAGAACCCCAAAAAATTCAGTCCCGGTCACAAATTCTGCTACCTAGGCAGCAAAAAAAACCCATGCAGATGGAGCAAGGGCGACTCAAAAAGCAGACTAACAGCGGAAAAAAGGGCTTTCCTGGCCAAAAGAAATCTACTAATATCAAACATAGGTCTCAATTCGAGAAATAAATGTCTAATAATACACTTTTGGAACACAACATAGTATGGTAACGTAACGAGGACTGTGAAAAAACCAGAACAGAAGAGTATCGATGCATCTGAAATGTGGAGCTACAGAAAAATGTTGTAAATTAGATGAACTAATAAGGTATGGAGCCGACCGGAGTGGCCGTGCGGTTCTAGGCGCTACAGTTGTAAGTAGGCAGTTTATGTTTTCTTATTGGCAACGTTACGTAGCGCTCTGTATGAAAATCACTGGCTGTGCTGTGCGCAGTCTGTGGCTAGTTTGCGTTGTTGTCTGCCATTGTAGTGTTGGGCAGCTGGATGTGAACAGCGCGTAGCGTTGCGCAGTTGGAGGTGAGCCGCCAGCAGTGGTGGATGTGGGGAGAGAGATGGCGGAGTTTTGAAATTTGTAAGACTGGATGTCATGAACTGCTATGTATATTATGAGTTTTCAAAACTATTAAGGTAAATACACTCCTGGAAATGGAAAAAAGAACACATTGACGCCGGTGTGTCAGACCCACCATACTTGCTCCCGACACTGCGAGAGGGCTGTGCAACCAATGATCACACGCACGGCACAGCGGACACACCAGGAACCGCGGCGTTGGCCGTCGAATGGCGCTAGCTGCGCAGCATTTGTGCACCGCCGCCGTCAGTGTCAGCCAGTTTGCCGTGGCATACGGAGCTCCATCGCAGTCTTTAACACTGGTAGCATGCCACGACAGCGTGGACGTGAACCGTATGTGCAGTTGACGGACTTTGAGCGAGGGCGTATAGTGGGCATGCGCGAGGCCGGGTGGACGTACCGCCGAATTGCTCAACACGTGGGGCGTGAGGTCTCCACAGTACATCGATGTTGTCGCCAGTGGTCGGCGGAAGGTGCACGTGCCCGTCGACCTGGGACCGGACCGCAGCGACGCACGGATGCACGCCAAGACCGTAGGATCCTACGCAGTGCCGTAGGGGACCGCACCGCCACTTCCCAGCAAATTAGGGACACTGTTGCTCCTGGGGTATCGGCGAGGACCATTCGCAACCGTCTCCATGAAGCTGGGCTACGGTCCCGCACACCGTTAGGCCGTCTTCCGCTCACGCCCCAACATCGTGCAGCCCGCCTCCAGTGGTGTCGCGACAGGCGTGAATGGAGGGACGAATGGATACGTGTCGTCTTCAGCGATGAGAGTCGCTTCTGCCTTGGTGCCAATGATGGTCGTATGCGTGTTTGGCGCCGTGCAGGTGAGCGCCACAATCAGGACTGCATACGACCGAGGCACACAGGGCCAACACCCGGCATCATGGTGTGGGGAGCGATCTCCTACACTGGCCGTACACCACTGGTGATCGTCGAGGGGACACTGAATAGTGCACGGTACATCCAAACCGTCATCGAACCCATCGTTCTACCATTCCTAGACCGGCAAGGGAACTTGCTGTTCCAACAGGACAATGCACGTCCGCATGTATCCCGTGCCACCCAACGTGCTCTAGAAGGTGTAAGTCAACTACCCTGGCCAGCAAGATCTCCGGATCTGTCGCCCATTGAGCATGTTTGGGACTGGATGAAGCGTCGTCTCACGCGGTCTGCACGTCCAGCACGAACGCTGGTCCAACTGAGGCGCCAGGTGGAAATGGCATGGCAAGCCGTTCCACAGGACTACATCCAGCATCTCTACGATCGTCTCCATGGGAGAATAGCAGCCTGCATTGCTGCGAAAGGTGGATATACACTGTACTAGTGCCGACATTGTGCATGCTCTGTTGCCTGTGTCTATGTGCCTGTGGTTCTGTCAGTGTGATCATGTGATGTATCTGACCCCAGGAATGTGTCAATAACGTTTCCCCTTCCTGGGACAATGAATTCACGGTGTTCTTATTTCAATTTCCAGGAGTGTACATTGTTTGTTCTGTATTAAAATCTTTCATTTGCTAACTATGCCTATCAGTAGTTAGTGCCTTCCGTAGTTTGAATCTTTTATTTAGCTGGCAGTAGTGGCGCTCGCTTTATTGCAGTAGTTCGAGTAACGAAGATTTTTGTGAGGTAAGTGATTTCTGAAAGGTATAGGTTAATGTTAGTCAGGGCCATTCTTTTGTAGGGATTATTGAAAGTCAGATTGCGTTGCGCTAAAAAATATTGTGTGTCAGTTTAAGCACAGTCATGTATAATTGTTCTAAGGGGACGTTTCACAGTCTGGAACCGCGAGACCGCTACGGTCGCAGGTTCGAATCCTGCCTCGGGCATGGATGTGTGTGATGTCATTAGGTTAGTTAGGTTTAAGTAGTTCTAAGTTCTAGGGGACTGATGACCTCAGTAGTTAAGTTCCATAGTGCTCAGAGCCAGCCAAGGTATGGAATGAGGAGGTTCTTTGCAGAATCGGACAGGAAAGGAATGTGTGGTAAACACTGACAAAAGATGGGATGAGACAGGAACGTAGGACGTATGTTAAGACGTCAGGAAATAACTTCCATGGTACTAGAGGGAGGTTAGACGCTATAGACCGTAGAGGAAGATAGAGATTGGGGTAAATCCATTACAGGAGAGGAATTCATGGCGGGCCGCAGCAAACCTACCATAAGCCTGATGAGTAAAAAAGAAACCATCCATCCCAGATGTGTTCCTGTCAGGTAGAGATCAGCAGATCAGGAGAGTAAGGCGGCCAGGACATCATGCTGAGTTTCACCATCATGCTTCTCAAACTACTGTAGTAAGATTCTGGTTCTGTGACGCGGATAGTTATCCTGCTTGAAGATGTTGTCACCCTAGGGGAAGGGACGTAGCTGGTCCGCAATGATGTTCGCGTAGTCGAGAGTTGCTGTTGTGCCTTCGACTACCAGCGAAAGTCCCACGGAAGCCCAGGGGAATGTTTCACTTAGTGAGCATAGCACTGCTCCAACGGCCTGTGTGGTGCATATTTTGAATAAAACTTTGGTTGGATGACAGAGTATCCAGATACGACCATCGACGTGGTGTAACAAGGAACCTGACTCATTCAAGTAGGCAATATGCTTCCCTTGATCTACGTTCCACTGGCTATGTACAACGGATCCCCTGCCAATCGCTATGAAAGAGACGGAATAATAAATGCAATGTGGGCAACAGAGGCAGATGTCGTAGCACGTGAGAAGAGTTGCCGCGTCTACATCTACACCATACTCCGCAAGCCATCTAACGGTGTGTGGTGGAGGGTACTTCTGGTGCCACCAACTGAACCCAGCCGTCCCTGTTCCACTCGAGAATGGCGGTGGAAAGAATGATAATCGGTAAGCTTCTATATTAGCTGTAATTTCTCGAATTTTCTTGTCGTTATTTTGTAGATGTTTTTGGGACGAAGTAATCTGTTGTCCTATTCTATCCAGGATGTGCGCTCTCTCTCTCTCTCTCTCTCGAAATGTTATCAGTAAACTTCTGCGCGATGCACAATTCCTCTGTTGAAGCGTGTGACACTGCAGTTTTTTGAGAATTTCTGTAATGTTGTCCGGCCAACTAAGCGATACCGTGACGAAACGCACCGCTCTTCCTTGCATCTTCTCTGTCCCTCCTGTCAGTTCTACCTGGTAAAGACCTCAGGTTGATGAAGAACACTCAAGAACCAGTCAAACAAGCGCTCTGCGAGAGACTTTCTTGGTGGTTGAGTTATATTTCCTTATGACTCCTCTTACGAATCTCAGTCTGTCGTGTGCCTTCAAATAGCTCTGAGCACTATGGGACTTAAATTCTGAGGTCATCAGTCCGCTAGAACTTAGAACTACTTAAACCTAACTAACCTAAGGACATCACACACATCCATGCCCGAGGCAGGATTCGAACCTGCGACCGTAGCTTTCGCGCGGTTCCAGACTGTAGCACCTAGAACCACTCGGCCACTCTGGCCGGCTGCTTTTACTGCTACTGTATTTGTTTTAAGTGGTCATTCCACTGAAGGTCGCTCTGGATAGTTATTCCTAGACATTTTACGGTAGACACTGTTTCCATCAATTTGTCGTCAGTATTGTAGTTGTAGTGTAGTAGATTTCTTTTCTTGTGTATGCGCAATACCTTACGTTTATTTAGGTACAGGCCCGACTGCCAGAGCCTGTACCATTCATCAATTCTATGCTGGTCCTTCTGCAAATCGATAATGTCTTCATCTACATCTACATCTACATCGGTACTCTACAAATCACATTTAAGTGCGTGGCAGAGGGTTCATCAAACCACCTTCACAATTCTCTATTATTCCAATCTCGTATAGCGTGCGGAAATAATGAACAGCTATATCTTTCCGTATTATCGAGGTGGTCGTTCCTCCCCATGCAGGTCGGTGTCAAAAAAATATTTTCGCATTTGGAGGAGGAAGTTGGTGATTTTGTAAGAAAATTCCGTCGCAACGAAAAACGCCTTTCTTTTAATGATGTCCATCCCAAATCAAGTATCACTTCTGTGACACTCTCTCCCAAATTTCGCGATAATACAAAACGTGCTGCCTTTGTTTGAACTTTTTCGATGCACTCCGTCAGTCCTATCTGGTAAGGATCCCACACCGCGCAGCAGTATTCTAAAAGAGGACGGACAAGCGTAGTGTAGGCAGTCTCCTTAGTAGATCTGTTACATTTTCTAAGTGTCCTGCCAATAAAACGCAGTCTTTGGTTAGCCTTCCACACAACATTTTCTATGTGTTCCTTCCAATTTAATTTGACCGTAATTGTAATACCTAGATATTTGGTTGAATTTACTCAGTGTTGCCACCTTCTTTTACTCAACCGTATTATCTGCGAACAGACTTAAGGATCTTCCCACGCTTTCTACTAGAATATTTATATAGATTATAAACAATGCCGGTCCTGTCACACTTCCTTGGGGTATTCTGGAAATTACCTTTACATCTGTCGAGTTGATTCCGTTAAGGGCGACGAGTTGATTTCTGTCTGTAAGGAACTCTTGAATTCATAGCAAATTTGCTCCGACACTCGGTAAACGCGTATTTCTTTCACTAAACGGCAGAGTGGGACGGAGCCAAATGCCTTCCTGAACTCAAAGAAGTTGATTTTGCTCAGGACACAATACAATCAAAACAATCTCAACAGCCGCAATAGGGCTGTGCGTGTTGCCCTGAGAACAGGTCGCAGTAACAGTTAATGCGAGACGTGGACGCTCCTTTTACTGTCGTCCGGGCAACGGGAGTCTTTCGAGTTGAGCGCGCATACTTTTCCAAGCAGTGAGTAGCAGTAGCCTCAGAATGGGAGCCGGGGGTCGCGTACGAAAGCGTGCCGCGATACGACTTTTGAGTTGAACAAATTTGTGTTACATATTGCGATGATTAAAAGTGACATAAATGTCGACAGGAGTTAAGAACTGAACGTACTATAAAAGGAAATATGTTAATTGAAGAATCCAACTTATGAACGTAGCCGTCCAGTAGTTGTAAACGTCCAGTTACGCACGTATTCCCCGCTAAGATATTAATGTTAAACGCAATAATATGTGAATACATTGTAACACACACACACACACACACACACACACACACACACACACATTAAAATTGCTACACCAAGAAGAAATGCAGATCATAAACGGGCAGTCATTAGACAATTATATTATGCTAGAGCTGACATGTGATTAGATTACATTTTTACGCAATTTGGGTGCATAGATCCTGAGAAATCAGTACCCAGAACAACCACCTCTGGCCGTAATAACGGCCTCGATACGCCTCGGCATTGAGTCAAACAGAGCTTCGATGGCGTGTACAAGTATAGCTGCCCATGCAGATTCAACACAATACCACAGTTCATCAACAGTAGTGACTGGCGTATTGTGACGAGCCAGTTCCTCGGACACCATTGACCAGACTTTTCAGTCGGTGAGAGATCTGGAGAATGTGCTGGCCAGGGCAGCAGTCGAACATTTTCTCTATCCAGAAAGGCCCGTACAGGACCTGCAACATGCGGTCGTGCATTATCCTGCTGAAATGTAGGGTTGCGCAGGGATCGGATGAAGGGTAGAGCCACGGGTCGTGACACATCTGAAATGTAACGTCGACTGTTTAAAGTTCCGTCAATGCGAACAAGAGGTGACCGAGACGTGTAACCAATGGCACCCCATACCGTCACGACGGGTGATAAGCCAGTATGGCGATGACGAATACACGCTTCCAATGTACGTTCACCGCGATGTCGCCAAACACAGATGCGACCATCATGCTGCTGTAAACAGAACCTGGATTCATCCGAAAAATGACGTTTTGCCATTCGCGCACCCAGGTTCGTTGTTGAGTACACCATCGCAGGAGCTCCTGTCTGTGATGCAGCGTCAAGGTTAACTGCAGCCATGGTCTCCGAGCTGATAGTACATGCCGCTGCAAACGTCATAGAACTGTTCGTGCAGATGGTTGTTGTCTTGCAAACGTCCCCATCTGTTGACTCAGGGATCGAGACGTGACTGCACGATCCGTTACAGCCTTGCGGATAAGATGCCTGTCATCTCGACTGCTAGTGATACGAGGTCGTTGTGATCCATCACGGTGTTCCGTATTACCCTCCTGAACCCAGCGATTCCATATTCTCCTAGTTGTCATTGGATCTCGACCAAAGCGAGCAGCAGTGTCGCGATATGATAAACCGCAGTCGCGATAGACTACAATCCGACCTTCATCAAAGTCGGAAACGTGATGACACGCATTTCTCCTCCTTACACGAGGCATTACAACAACGTTTCACCAGGCAACGCCGGTCAACTGCTGTTTGTGTATAAGAAATCGGTTGGAAACTTTCCTCATGCCAGCACGTTGTAGGTATCGCCACCGGCGCCAACCTTGTGTGAATGCTCTGAAAAGCTAATCATTTGCATATCACAGCATCTTCTTCCTGTCGGTAAAGTTTCGTGTCTGTAGCACGTCGTATTCGTGGTGTAGCAATTTTAATGGCCAATAGTGTACATATATTCACGAAATTGTAGCCCTGGATAGCTGACGGAAGCATGAATCAAAATTACTGATGTTGTGTATGTTGACAACGCACAATTTTTTAACTACGGGAACTTGGTGCCACGCGCTCCGATAGGCCGCGGGATTGCCCTGTTGCCATTTGTCGGTTGACGGGCAGCACTATGGTTGTCGGTTTACACACTCAAATGTCCCTCGCCCCGTCACTGCCCCAACGTGATACGCACAAGTGTCGAATAGGTCTTGCTGTTTGTCTACACCTCACGTCAGAGGCACTCACACTTTAGCTTCTCTCCAGAGAACGAGATATGGTTTTTGTTTATCAACTAACCGACGGTAATGCGCAATAAGCTAGACGGATGTTGAGGAACGGTACCCAGCAAGACGCCACCATCACCCGCAAACGTTTAGAGCAATTCACAGGCGTCTTGGAGAGACAGGCTCGTTAGCGAGATATCATAGTGATGCTGGAAGACCTCGAACAGGACGGGATGCCGCATTTGAAGAGATTGTTCTCGAGCGCTTCGAGGAAGCACCTACGACAAGTACTCGAGAGGATGGACACGACACAGGGGTCATGCATCAGTTAGGCTGGGAAGTTTTCAGCGATGACGGCCAACATGCATTTAGTCTCCACTCTGTCCAGCGCCTAAATCCAGTGGCTGACTATGAATACAGACTAGGATTTTGCCGTTGGTTTCTGCGACATGTTGCACAAGATCCCGACTTCCCCGCCATTGTGTTGTTTACCGACGGGTGCACCTTCCATCGGGAACGCCTTCACAAACCAACATGCATTTAGTTTCCACTCTGTCCAACACCTAAACCCAGTGGATGACTAAGAATACAGAACAGGATTTTGCCGTTGCTTTCTGCGACGTGTTGCACAAGATCCCGACTTCCCAGCCATTGTGTTGTTTACCGATGGGTGCACCTTCCATCGGGAGGGCCTTCACATATCAACATGCATTTAGTCTCCACTCCGTCCAACGCCTAAATCCAGTGGCTGACTACGAATACAGACTAGGATTTTGCCGTTGGTTTCTGCGACATGTTGCACAAGATCCCGACTTCCCCGCCATTGTGTTTTTTACCGACGGGTGCACCTTCCATCGGGAGGGCCTTCACAAACCAACATGAATTTAGTTTCCACTCTGTCCAACACCCCCTAAACCCAGTGGCTGACTATGAATACAGAATAGGATTTTGCCGTTGGTTTCTGTGACATGTTGCACAAGATCCGGACTTCCCAGCCATTGTGTTGTTCACCGAAGGGCGCGCCTTCCATCGGAATGGCCTTCACAACACTCGGAGCGTTTATTACTGGACAAGGTGAAATCCTCACGTGGCATACGTCCACGGACCCCAGGAACGATTTTCGCTTAGTATTTGGGCGGGCACTGTGGGTGACCATCTGACTGGGCCAGCCCGTCTTCCTCCTCGACTTACCGGGGAAAATTACCATCACTTTTTGCAAGAAACTCTACCCAGCCTGCTGGAAGATGTTCACCTGGACATATGACATGTGGCAGCAGTATGATGGGACGCCCGTACGTAACAGTCGTGCTGTGTGCAGATATGTAACGGCCTGGTAGATGGCAAAGGTACCTGTAGGACATGGCCCACGCGATCACCAGACCTCACGCCACCGGACTTTCTCCTGTGGGGGCTCTTCAAGGTTCTAGTTCATCCACCTGGACGCGAACCACCTACAAAAGAAGAGCAATAGATGGATCGTATTCAGTAAGCCACCAATCACATAACGGCAATGCCGGGAATCTTTGAAATAGTTAGGCAAAACACCGTTCGATGTTACTAAGCTTGTGTCGCGGCAGAGGGTCGCCAGTTCGAGCACCTGCTTTATGTAAACAATCCTTGCTACAAAAAAAAAAAAAAAAAGGCCCTTTTCAGGACCGACACAATTTGTAAAAGACTTTCTGTACGCGAATTAACAGCTGTCGACGGGTTTGTTCCCGGTACGTCTTATCATGAAACTACAATGGATGCGTCGGGACTCTGGTGGATGCGCCCCCAGGCCCCCAGAGTGGAAGGCTGGCGCGCTACCATCGAGCGTGCGGGCCGCTTTGGATACATCACGATCTCCGGCAGCCAAAGCAATCGCGGTCGTACGCTATCCAGAGGATAGGGCCATCCCGCGGCCATTAGGAGCGCGTGGCGCGAAGTTTCCGTAGTTTAAAAACTGTGCTTTGTCGACCTGGACAACATTAGTAATTTTGGTTCCTCCTGGCATCAGCTATCCAGGGTTAAAATTTTGTGACACAATTTTTCTCCATCCTATATATATACAAACGGCGCACCACGAAGGATTTATCCGAATGAGACGGAAATGCGCATATGTCATGTACTTCTATAGACCAATATGTGATTACTGTATCAGAGAAATTGGGTGATTTATTCAAAAGAAACAGCTTTACAAACGGAGGAAGTCAATAAGACTTGCTCCACGTCTGGCACTTACGCAAGGAGTTATTCGGCTTGACTGGAAGTCCTCCTTAGGGACATCGCGCAGAATTCTGTCCAGTTGGCACGTTAGACAGTCAAAATCCGGAGCTGGTTGGAGGACCCTGCCCATAATGCTCCAAACGTTCTCAGTTGGGAAGAGATCTTGCCACCTTGCTGACCAAGGTAGGGTTTGGCAAGCACGAAGATAAGCAGTAGAAACACTCGCCGAGTACGCTGGGTGGGCATTGTATTGCTGAAAAGTGAAAAGTAAACTCAGGATGGCTTTCCATGAACGGCAACAAAACGGGGCATAGTATATGGTAGCGCTGTGCTGTTAAGATGTCGCAGATGACAACCTAAGCCGAATAACTGCTTGAATAGGGGCCAAAGAGGGACCAACGCGTTATTAACTTATGCAGTTTGTGTAGTTCATTCCCTTCAAAATGGTTCAAATGGCTCTAAGCAGTATGGGACTTAACATCTGAGGTCATCAGTCCCCTAGACTTAGAACTACGTAAACGTAACTAACTTAAGGACGTGATACACGTCCATGCTTGAGGAACGATTCGAACCTGCTACCGTAGCAGCAGCGTGGTTCCGGACTGAAGCGCCTAGAACCGATCGGCCACAGTGGCCGGCTCTTTCCATTCAATAAATTGTTATTTTATTCTGAAATTGTAGTCATTTATTTGTACATGTACATCACACTTACCGATTTCCATCCCGTTTGGATAATTCCTTCATGGAGAGCCGTTGCTTTTATGATGTATATGGGGTGAAACAATGGGCGCTCAGAAACAAAATGCAACCAGTAACGAAAAGGCAAACCAATAGAATGAAAAATGGAGAGACCATGTTTTTCAAAAACGTTCAAATGTGTGTGGAATCTTATGGGACTTAACTGCTAAGGTCATCAGTCCCTAAGCTTACACACTACTCAACCTAAATTATCCTAAGGACAAACACACACACCCAAGCCCGAGGGAGGACTCGAACCTCCGCCGGGACCAGCCGCACAGTCCATGACTGCAGCGCCTCAGACCGCTTGGCTAATCCCGCGCGGCCCATGTTTTTCGTTTGCCACCACAAAGAGTTTATAAACCAGCAACGGAATGTTAACCGTGGGGCAAGAGAAGTGAGGGAAGACCGAGGAAGAGATGGTGAGATGGGAACAGTACCTAGGCTCACCCATGGAGCCGCTGAAGAAGAAGAAGAATTCGTTCAAGACTTGTAAAAAGGGAACTAGGCGAGGAAAGCGAGCAAGGGTGTTTCTGCTTGCCGTGCGAAGAAGATTCCACGCACCTGCAGCTGTGTAGGAAGAGCGGAGGAGACGGGAGGAGAAAGTGGCGACTTTGCGGACAAGGCGCGAAAGGTGAGCAACGGCCGGTGCATTGAATGCAGTGGCCTCCAAGCCCAGCTAAATGCCAGGCGGAAGCGCCGCCACACGTGCGACAGAGGGTCGGCGGGCCGTGACCCGCCAGGAATGCACCAGCCGGGCGCTCCACAGGGCACCACCCAGGGACCTCTCTTCCGCAGGGTCCACGAAGGCCCGCCACTAGTGCGGTACCAGCAGAGGCTAGGTACCAGGTGCTTCAAAGGTACTACTGTCTTTTCATAAACAAAGAAGGTTAACAGAGGTACCATCACTAAAAAAAAGGTAATGTAATGAAATTCATTCACGAATAAGGCACTACCACAGCTACAAAATTTACAGTAAATATATGAAAATTCTCTGTATGTCCAATTTTTGAGAGATGGTTGCGGGACTCGGCTGTTCGCTACAGGAACACCTTTCCGCCGTCTAGTTTACAAACGCGGTTCCGGTCAAAATAAGAGCCAAAATTCAAATACTAGTATCCCTAGAGTTCTGCTTGATACAGCGATCACTTCAACCATCATCTGCCCATCAGATGATGGTCGACGGGATCGCTGTATCAAGTGGAAATCTACGGATACCAGACTTTGAATGCTGGCCCCTTTTCTGACCAGAACGGAGGTTGGAATGTTCCTACACATCGGTCAGGGGACCTGAAGATGGCGTAATAAATTGCCGAAACTGGCAGCCAAATAAAATAACAGTTTGTAAATTAGATTTAGTAATACGAACTCCTGAGAATCTGATCTGTGGAAACTGTATATCAATACCACATTCCAAATTTACTGGGCAAGTTTTGGGTGGCAAAGTGGGTCACGCATTGCGGAAGTTAAGGTGATTTTCTTAAAAATGGGAACTCTAACACTTGATTAAAGATATGAAAAGAGCGACAAATTTTACTAGTAAAATGACAGAACATTCAAGGTGATGGCAAAATTTAATCGAGGTCAAAGAAGCAAATACAGAGGTGATAGCCAAAACATTATGACCATCTACTTAAAAGCGTGTTGGTCCACCTCTGGAACGCAGTTAAGCAGTGATTCTGCACTACACGGTTTCGGCAAGTACTTGATATGTTTCCAGAGGATTGTGGCACCACACGCCTCCGCAAAAATCACACCCTTCCCTAATTTACGGGCTGTGGGTTTGTGGGCGCGGATCTAGAACCCGGTAGTGTCTCAGTTGGGTTGCATCGGATTCATTAACCCGAATTCGAAGGCCAAGACATGAACGTGAGTTCACTATCACCGTCCTCAAACCGTTGCATCACAATTCTGGCATTTTGGCACGGAAAGTTATCCTGTTGGAAGACGGTGCCACTGTTGGGGAAGAAATCAAGCACAAGGGGTTACAGGTTGTCCCTAATAGTGTTCGCGTCGTCCACAGCTGTCACGGTGCCTTCAGTTACCATTGCATGTCCCATGGAAGACCAGGTGAATGACCCCCATAACATATCACTGCTCCCAACGGTCTGCGTCCGTGGCGCGCCGTGTGTTTAGAGCAGCCTGGATATAAACGAATATGGACACGACCATCCTCCTGGTTTAATAGTACAGGGATTCATCCGACCAGATGAGCCGATCCCATTGATCCTCGGCCCAATCTTGATGATACTGTGGCCTCTGCAATCATATTTAGCCGGCCCGTGTGGCCGAGCGGTTCTAGGCACTTCACTCTGGAACCGCGTGACCGGTACGGTCGCAGGTTCGATCCTGCCTCGGGCATGGATGTGAGTGATGTCCTTAGGTTAGTTAGGTTTAAGTAGTTCTAGGGGACTGATGACCTCAGATGTTAGGTCCCATAGTGCTTGGAGCCGTTTGCACTCCGTCTCCAGGCTACGAGTGGCCTACCGGGACCATCCGACCACCGTGTCAGCTGAGGATGCGGATAGGAGGGGCGTGTGGTCAGCACACCCCACTCCCAGTCGTCATGATGGTTTTCTTTGACCGAAGCCGCTACTGTTCGGTCGAGTAGCTCCTCAGCTGGCATCACGAGGCTGAGTGCACCCGGAAAAATGGCAACAGCGCATGGCGGCCCGGATGGTCAACCATCCAAATGCCGGCACGCCCGACAGCGCTTAACTTCGGTGATCCGGTGAACCGGTGTATCCACTGCGGGAGGGCCGTTGCCTCAGAGCCATTTGAACCATTTTTAATCATATTTGACGATGCTGTTTGACCAACATGGGAGCACGTAGGGGTCCTATGCTGCGGAACACCATGTTCGACACTGTATGTTTAACGTGGTGCTCCAAAACACTTGTGCCTGTGCCAGCGCTGTACTCTGCCTTCAGATCTGCCACAGATTGCTTTAGAGAATGAGCAAGCCTCCGATCCCTATGTTTTGTGATGAGGTATGGGCGTTCAACTTCTTGTCACCTACTCGTGGTTTCAGCATTCTTGAACCACTTTCCACGACAGTAGCACGCCAACAGCCGACGAGCTGAGTTGTTCGCTCCCAGGCACTTGACCACAACAACCTGGCTTTTGGCAAAGTCGCTTAAGTCGGCGGATTTTCGTATTTGCGCCACTTATCGACGCTAGAATGATTCACCATCCGTCTCTTCTTTGCTCATATACTTCTCTTGTCACGTCACGTGCCCTCAGCGTCACCACGCAGCATACAACCGCGAGGTGGGCAGTGGTCATAACGTTTTGGTTCATCAATGTATGTTTTTAGTTCTACTAGGGATTAACTCGGAACAGAGGAGGGATACAGCAAAATACAATGTTGGATTCAGAAGCAGATTGGGAGGGGAATAAGGGGTCTCATTTTGCTACCAATAACTATGATTTTAAAGACAATTATCGAATGTCATTCGAAGCTTTTGGTATTGTTGCATTGAAACGCCTATCTGTGACTTCGGATTTGAAAAGAGCATACAGAGATTTGAACTTAAGGTTTATTGGAAAAATAAATCCATCACAGCGTGTAAGCGTTCTTGTGATTTTTGCAAGACAGAACAAACATAAATAAAATGTAGATCATTGATTAACAAGTTGTTGAATGAGTCCTCTCGCCTCTCATTCCTTGGGATGCCCCTTCCAATTTAAATCTAACATTGTATTATGCTGTATCCCTCCTCTATTCGAAATTACACTACTCGCCATTAAAATTGCTACACCAAGAAGAAATGCAGACGATAAACGGGTATTCATTGGACAGATATCTTATACTAGAACTGCCATGTGATTACATTTTCACGCAATTTCTGTGCATAGATCCTGAGAAAACAGTACCCAGAACAACCACCTCTGGCCGTAATAACGGCCATGATACGCCTGGGCATTGAGTCACACAGAGGTTGGATGGCGCGTACAGGTACAGCTACCCATGCAGCTTCAACACGATACCACAGTTAATCAAGAGTAGTGACTGCGTATTGCGGCGAGCCAGTTGCTCAGCCACCATTCACCAGACGTTTTCAGTTGGTGAGAGGTCTGAAGAATGTGCTGGCCAGGGCAGCAGTCGAACTTTTTCTGTATCCAGAAAGGCCCGTACAGTTCCTGCAACATGCGTTCGTGAATTATCCTGCTGAAATGTAGGGTTTCGCAGGGATCGAATGAAGGGTAGAGCCACGGGTGGTAACACATCTGAAATGTAACGTCCACTGTTCAAAGTGCCGCCCATGCGAACAAGAGGTGACCGAGACGTGTAACCAATGGCACCCCATACCATCACACCGGGTGATACGCCAGTATGACGATGACGAATACACGCTTCCAATGTGCGTTCGCCGCGATGTCGCCAAACACGGATGCGACCATCATGCTGCTGTAAACAGAACCTGGATTCATCCGAAAAAATGACGTTTTGCCATTCGTGCACCCAGGTTCGTCGTTGAGTACACCATCGCAGGCGCTTGTGTCTGTGATGCAGCGTCAAGGGTAACCGCAGCCATCGTCTCCGATCTGATAGTCGATGCTGCTGCAAACGTCATCATACTGTTCGTGCAGATGGTTATTGTCTTACAAACGTCAAAATCTGTTGACTCAGGGATCGAGACGTGACTGCACGATCCGTTAGAGCCATGCGGATAAGATGCCTGTCATCTCGACTGCTAGTGATACGAGGCCGTTGGGATCCAGCACAGCCTTCCGTGTGACCCTCCAGAACCCACCGAGTCCATATTCTGCTAACAGTCATTGGGTCTCGACCAACGCGAGCAGGAATGTCGCGATACGCTAAACCGCAATCGCGATAGGCTACAATCCGACGTTTATCAAAGTCGTAAACCCGATGGTATGCATTTCTCCTCCTTACACGAGGCATCACAACAAGGTTTCACCAGGCAACGCCGGTCAACTGCTGTTTGTGTTTGAAAAATCGGGTGGAAACTTTCCTCATGTCAGCACGTTGTAGGTGTCGGCACCTGCGCCACCCTTATGTGAATGCTCTGGAAAGCTAATCATTTGCATATCACAGCATCTTCTTCCTGTCGGTCAAATTTCGCGTCTGTAGCACGTCATCTTCGTGGTGTAGCACTCTTAATGGCCAGTAGTGTATTTCCTACTAGAACTGAAAACATATTTGCTTATTTGCCTCTCATTGAACTAACCATGACGTTGAATAAAATGAATCGTTGTTCACTCGAAATTTGCTGCGTTTTTTCAAAACTTGTATCAAACCTTTGAGTTCTCATTTCATAAAATCATTATCACCTCCAAATCACCTTGAAAATCTCGTTGAAGCTCACGGCCATTAGCAGCAATGCGTGACCCTCTTTGCCATGTACAATTTGTATCTAAAACATTTTGCTGTGTCTCATTTCTATCCAGAGTTATTCACCACTGTGAACTGAAATGTTCCACCAATCCAGTTCCTGCTCCCTTAAGAAAGGAATGGTCTTCAAGGCGGCTGCCATTGACCGATCTGTTTCGACGGTGAGCAAAACTGCTTTCCGGCTATAGATCACTCTTCCCAGTCCTCCTAAGACAGAGAAGTCCTCAGTGCAACGGCCGAGAGTTGGCATCTTGGGATTCTCAGTCTTGGACGAGTCACCGATGTGGGAAGCTTGAATATTTTTCAGAACATGCTTTGGTACATATTGTGTTTGGTTTAGTGCTTCCTTCATTTCGCTACGTGTTCAGGGTCCTTTTTCTTTCGAAACGTGGAGTTTGTTGGAGTAAATCTCGCGAGTGATATCTGTATTGCAGTCCACCCTTTGTTCGTACCAATTTGGACCACGTGCCATCAGCACTCGTGCTTTGTATTTGAGAATCGCCTGACATTATTTGAAACACTTTGTGTTGTGTCTAGGCAAGACAGCCTAGACACAATGGGAGGAAACCGAAAGGCACGCGCTTAAACTCACGCAGGCTGGCGTGAGGTCTGAAACAGGATACGTAATGAATGCTATAAAGAAAAGTACGTAGCTTCTGGAATACTTAACTTTAATCCATAATTGGTGAACATTGGTCTTGTTGATACAGTATTATCATCTCTATTTCACTATACAATGGTAATGGCGCCTTGCTAGGTCGTAGCAATTGACTTAGCTGAAGGCTATGCTAACTATCGTCTCGGCAAATGAGAGCGTATTTGTCAGTGATCCCCTTCTGGCAAAGTCGTCTGTACAACTGGGGCGAGTGCCAGGACATCACTCTAGACCTGCCGTGTGGTGGCGCTCGGTCTGCGATCACTGACAGTGGCGACACGCGGGTCCGACGTACTCTACCGGACCGCGGCCGATTTAAAAGGCTACCACCTAGCAAGTGTGGTGTCTGGCGGTGACACCACACTTTGCTCATTTCTCTTTGCTAGTGTAACGATACTGATATTACTCAATTCAGTAGTATCAGCAGGTCGGTGATTTCGAGCAATGCGATCCGGGCAGAATGTAGTTAAAGTTTGCAACAACACGGTCAGAATTACGGCCTTCAGCGACTAGATTGCGAGTCGCGTGTTTCGACAGCGAGATTTGAATTTTGTTGAATGTGGTTGGAGAGTGCGGGAGGAAGGTTTCTTACTTTCCGTTTCTACATTGCGGGTGCCTAATTTAACATTAATGCTGGATTATTTTCCTTCGTTGTGTGGGTTCCCAACATCTACGTCACTACCTTTGACATCATCCGCGCTGGTGCTCCCTTCTAAGTTAATGTAAGCCTGGCTTTTGAAAATGTGGGGCTCTATAGATTTAATTGTTAATCTGAAGTTAGTATTCCATGTGGGTTATCAAACATTGCAATAAATTCGGAGTTTTAATGAGAGTTGTCGAAAGTGCATTTCGTCACCGCGCTGTCGAGTCGTATTACCGGAGCTTAACAGTTGCAGAATTTAATATAAGAACGTTGATAAAGTTTGAGAAATATTCAAAGACGGTCGACACTGCATGCGTGGTGGCTAAGAGTAAATCGAGAGCCACATTAATTACTTTCTTCTTTATTTCGACACCCCAGGGTGGTCACCAAAAGTCCATGATATATGGCAGCTTGCGTTACTGCTCATGCATATTAATAGGCACACCTCCTGCGTTATTTACTTCATGCAGAGCGAGGTCAGAGTGGAGCAGGAGTAATACTGAGCCTGGGATGCATTTCTCCTGGCATATTTTCTACAGAGGAGCGATCTTCGGACTAGAATGTTCCCGAAAACTGTGCCAATTAATGCCAAACTCAATAAATACTTGGATAAGGGCAAGACGTAGACCAACGCGTTATTGACTGTTTAGTTTGAGAAGCTCTATGTCTTGAATAAATCATACAGTTTCTTTTTTAAGAAAAGGTATTCATTTGTTTGTTTATACACCTACTGATTTCCGTCCAATTCGGGTAATTCCTTCGTAAATTGTATTGATAACTATATATCTTACAAATTGAAGTCCCTTGCCGAAATTTTCTGTCTGTATGTGAAAGCCAATCTCACTGCAGGGATTATGATATGGTTTTCTCTAGCATACAGACTGATTCAAGAGAATGGTTTCTGTATATAATTTTGTTCAAAAAATGGCTCTGAGCACTATGGGACTTAACAGCTGTGGTCATCAGTCCCCTAGAACTTAGAACTACTTAAACCTAACTAACCTAAGGACATCACACACATCCATGCCCGAGGCAGGATTCGAACCTGCGACCGTAGCAGTCGCGCGGTTCCGGACTGCGCGCCTAGAACCGCTAGACCACCGCGGCCGGCTATAATTTTGTACCGCTACGTCACACAAGTCGTTGGTCATTTAGTACGACTCGAGTGAAGCCAGTGAGGGTCGCTAGTATTCTCTAAAATGTGTCAACATCAAGAATCTTTGGCCGTTTGACGTGCTAATGTTTCGTAATCAACCAATAACTCTGCCGCCTTCGGTTAAGACTTGGGGGTGCGTTCTGTAAGACTGATAAATAAGTACATTTGGTACACTCATCTGAGTAACAGCCAATTTTGGTCCTGAGAAACATTTTTTAAAATTAGTCTTGTCACTAAATTTAAGAGATGCCAGAAAGTTAAACATGTAACTTTACAGAACGAGACCACCAATGTTCCCTATCATTCCAGAGAAGTTGAGACACATAGTAGCAACACATCTCATGTGTCTGTTACCCTGTGCACAGAGAGGACATGTATTCATTTTCGTAGTTTCAGAACTAATATCAAAGTACGTGACGTTTACACCCTTTAAGAAAGGAATGGGGAGGGGTATAAGCAAAGTGTTGACACGAGATTTCCTTCAACAAGTTGGGCGGGTCGACGAAATGCTACCGGACAATGGACCACAATATCGTTCAGCACAATGTCAAAACACGCTGCGGCGATATAAAATTAAACCTTTTTACATTTCCAGATACAAGCCAAGTGCGAACCCAGGTGCATGAACGATGAAAGATTTGGGAACCCTCTGTCGTTTGTTATTGTAGCAAGCAGCATACTACGTGGGACAGACATTTGTCTGATTTCCAAAATGTTATAAACAAATGCCACACAGCAGTACATTATTACTTCGAGTCACTGTTCTGAAAAATAAAGCAGCACCAGACAAAATCTGAGAAATAATTAAATTCCACTCAGTACTCAGAGTACAACATCAGCATCTAGTAGAATTAGCACTGAGCAATCTGGGGAATGTGGCGTTAAAGAGAAAAAACCGAGCGGACAGAACCGCAAACTCACGAAAACGTTCAGTAGGCCAAACGTACTAGTAAAAACCCACCATCTCTCTAGCAGGAAAAATTACCAAAGCCATAAGTCCTTTTCTATATACAAAGGCTCCTTGTAAGTGAGTAGAGCAGTCAATGATAATGCAGTCGAATTGATTAATCCAAATACAAGAATATGACTGGGTTTGCACCATGTGAGTCATTTGAAATTGTATAAAGCGGAAACAAAAGAAGAAAGAGTAACTGCACACGAGAATTCAGAAGTCAAAGAGTATGAAAGATAACAAAATGCACACAGATAAAACTTTTAACTTGTACTTACCTCATTTAAATTAATAAAACTTATTTCGTACTTTCAACGAGTTTTTGATACTTGCACGGGGTGAGACTTGTACGGAAATGGAATAAGTTGACATTCCTACGGAGCCCAGGACAGTTCAGGCAATGGGGCTCGGAAAACGGTGTTCAAGAAGTAGGATACACTAGTGTATCCGTTCGCTACGTGCTACGTACCACTGGTAAGGTTACTTGCTGCTTTGTCCGCCCCCGGTAGCTGAGTGGTCAGCGCGACAGAACGTCAATCCTCAGGGTTCAGGTTCGATTCCCGGCTGGCTCGGAGGTTTTCTCCGCTCAGGGTCTGGCTGTTGTGCTGTCCTGATCATCATCATTTCATCCCCATCGACGCGCAAGTCGCCGAAGTGGCGTCAAATAGAAAGACTTGCATCCGGCGAACGGCCTACCCCACGGGAGGCACTAGTCACACGACATTTACTTGCTGCTTTAAGAACACTTTTCCAATACCAGTTCACTGACAGAAGGCTTTGGTGCACGGTTTTCTCGCATAGGTCAGTACTGTAGCTGATCTGCTGTAAGTGTGAAGATACACTGATGGGAGGAAAAATTATGATCACTGCGCACCGGGCGGTTGAGTGCATCCTGGGAGAGTTGCGGGCACGAGACGCAGTAAGGAAAGAGACGAATGGGGAGTCATTACAGAGAAGATCTTGGCCGAAAATTTTAAGTCCAGTGTTATAAGCAGTTTTGACAAAGGAAGCATTGTTGTGGCGCTGCGGCTGGAAACGAGAATCTCTGAAACTGTGAAGCTGGTTGCTTGTTGGCGTACTACCATCTTGATCATCTATGGAAAGTGGTTGAAGGATGGTGGAATAACACGTAGACCGTGTTGTGACTTGGCAAGACAGCCAAGCCACTATGATTGGTAGCCGAAAGGCACGCGTTAAGCTCACGCAGGCTGGCGTGAGGTCTGGAACATTTAAGGAAGTTAGGCTTTAGCAAAAAGGGTCTTAGCTGTTGGAATACTTAACTTTAATCCATAATTGGTGAACATCGGTTTGATGGCACATGCATCACAAGATAAATAGCAAATGATAATGGCGCCTTGCTAGGTCGTAGCAAATGACGTAGCTGAAGGCTATGCTAACTATCGTCTCGGCAAATGAGAGCGTAATTTGTCAGTGAACCATCTCTAGCAAAGTCGGCTGTACAACTGGGGCGAGTGCTAGGAAGACGCTCTAGACCTGCCGTGTGGCGGCGCTCGGTCTGCAATCACTGACAGTGGCGACACGCGGGTCCGACGTATACTAACGGACCGCGGCCGATTTAAAGGCTACCACCTAGCAAGTGTGGTGTCTGGCGGTGACACCACAGACCGTATGGTACTGGACGCCCACGTTTCGTCACAAAACACAGAGGTCGGAGGGTACACTACGGTGTAATCCAGTATAGGCAGCAATCTGTGGCAGATCTGACGACAGAGCACGAGGTCGGTGCAGGCGCAAGTGTTTTGGAGCACACCGATGAACATAGAGGTGCACCTCACACAACGCCTAGTGTTCCTGTGTTGCCTCAACGACTTTATCAGTTACGATTGCAGTGGGCACAGAATCACAGAACTTTCACCGTGTACCAATAGAAACGTGTCGCATGTCGAATGATCCGCATTTCTTGTTACACAAGGTTAACGGTCGAATCCTTACACACCGTCGTCCACGCGAATGCCTGTTTCAAACCTGCACCTCGCCACAGAAACAGCCGGGTGAGAGCGAAATCATGCTATGAGGTACAGTGGATTAGGTTACTGTGGGACCCTTGGTAGTACTCGAAGACACCATGACGGCAGTGAATTACGTGAAAATTATTGCTGCCCGCCTGCATCGCTTCATGCTTGAAGTCTCCCCCAACGGTGATGACATCTCCAGCAGGGTAAATGTCCATGTTGCTAGGTCAGAATCGTGCTACAGTGGTTTGAGGGGCGCTATAGTGAACACACGTTGATGTGTCAGCCAGCAAATGCCTCTGGTCTGCACACGTTGGAACACATGTCGGGCACCAGCTGCACATCCGCAAACTACCGTCCCATAATTTGCAGGAATTTAGTGAGCTCTTAGTAGACCTCCAGAGCCACAAACTTCTGGAAAACTATCAGACACGTGTAGAATCCGTGCCAAGCAGAATGGCCGCTTTGTTGTGTTTGGAAAGTTGACCAATACGGTATTAAACAGGTGGTCATAGTATTTTCGCTCATCGGGGTAGAGTTCACCGAAACCACCAATGGGAAACCTTTATTAATTTACAACGGTCATCAATATGTATATGTGGTGTCACCGCCAGACACCACACTTGCTAGGTGGTAGCCATTAAATCGGCCGCGGTCCGTTAGTATACGTCGGACCCGCGTGTCGCCACTGTTAGTGATTGCAGACCGAGCGCCGCCACAAGGCAGGTCTAGAGAGACTTCCTAGCACTCGCCCCAGTTGTACAGCCGATTTTGCTAGCGATGGTTCACTGACAAATTACGCTCTCATTTGCCGAGACGATAATTAGCATAGCCTTCAGCTACGTCATTTGCTACGACCTAGCAAGGCGCCATTATCATTTGCTATTTATCTTGTGAAGCATGTACAGTCAGTCCGATGTTCACCAATTATGGATTAAAGTTAATTTTTCCAGAAGCTACGTACCTTTTTTTGCTAGTACAATTACTTTACCTGTTCCAGACCTCACGCCAACCTGCCTGAGCTAAAACGCGTGCCTTTCGGCTTCCTTCTGGTGGCTTGGCTGTCTTGCCAAGTCACAACAGTATACATCACCAAAGAAGATGTAACTTGCTGGCGTTGTGTAAACTTTACAAAGAATAAATGTGAAGGAAGACTTTTCACTAAAAATACCCACTTTTAGGCGGGTGGTAGTCATGTTTGTACTCCAGGTGAAACGGCATATGAAGTGTGGTTCAAATGGCTCTGAGCACTATGGGACTTAACAGCTGGGGTCATCTGTCCCCTAGAACTTAGAACTAGTTAAACCTAACTAACCTAAGGACATCACACACATCCAGACCCGAGGCAGGACTCGAAACTGCGACCGTAGCGGTCGCGCGGTTTCAGACTGTAGCGCCTAGAACCGCTCGGCCACCTCGGCCGGTTTCAACAATGGAGTGATCTACATTTCCTCCAAAACGTGCTGTTTTCTGATGAGGCCTCATTTGATTGTGGTGGTATTTCGAGCAGCAGGGACGCTCATGTGTGGGATGAGGAAAACCTTCACGCTGCGGTAGAGTCAAACCATGAAGTACGTTTTGCTGTGAATATCTGTGCCGTCACTGGACGACCATCTCATTGATCCATATCTTCTACCTGGCCGTCTGAATCGACACCTGTACTTGAGGTTCGTGCAAAGAGTTCTACTTGCGTTGCTGAAGAACGTATCCTTGGCTGTTCGTGATAGGATGTTGATACATGGCAGCGCACCGCCTCACTTCAATGTGGATTTCCGCAACCATCTCAAAGCAGTATTTCCTAACCGCTGGACTAGAAGAGAGGGTCCTATTCCATGCTCTGCGAGATCACCTGACCTGAATCCGCTTGATTATTCCCTACGGGGATTTCTAAAGTCATTTATGTATGAGACCCCAGTGGATACAGAGATGGAATTAGTTGCCAGAATTGTGCTGCCTGGCATGTGATTCGAAACACACCAGGGATATTTCTCAGGGCATGTCAGAATCTTGTTCTCCGATGTCATACTTGTGTTGAGATTGACTGCCGTGTTTCAGCACATTTCGTAAGATAAAGTGCAAATGGTATTTTCATGGTGTTGTTGTTGTTGTGGTCTTCAGTCCTGAGACTGGTTTGATGCAGCTCTCCATGCTACTCTATCCTGTTCAAGCTGCTTCACCTCCCAGTACATACTGCAGTCTCCATCCTTCTGAATCTGTTTAGTGTACTCATCTCTTGGTCTCCCTCTACGATATTTACCCTCCACGCTGCCCTCCAATACTAAATTGGCGATGCTTTGGTGCCTCAGAACATGTCCTTCCAACCGATCCCTTCTTCTAGTCAAGTTGTGCCACAAACTTCTCTTCTCCCCATTTCTATTCAATACCTCCTCATTAGTTATGTGATCTACCTATCTAATGTTCAGCATTCTTCTGTAGCACCACATCCCGAAAGCTGCGATTCTCTTTCTTTCCAAACAATTTATCGCCCATGTTTGACTTCCATACATTGCTATACTCCATACAAATACTGTCAGAAACGACTTCCTAACACTTAAATCCATACTCGATGTTAACAAATTTCTCTTCTATAGAAACTCTTTCCTTGCCATTGCCGGTCTACATTTTATATCCTCTCTACTTAGACCATCATCGCGGCCGGAGTGGCCGTGCGGTTCTAGGCGCTACAGTCTGGAGCCGAGCGACTGCTACGGTCGCAGGTTCGAATCCTGCTTCCGGCATGGATGTGTGTGATGTCCTTAGGTTAGTTAGGTTTAATTAGTTCTAAGTTCTAGGCGACTGATGACTCAGAAGTTAAGTCGCATAGTGCTCAGAGCCATTCGAACCTTTTTTTTTAGACCATCATCAGTTATTTTGATCCCCAAACAGCAAAACTCCTTAACTACTTTAAGTGTCTCATTCCCTAATCTAATTCCCTCAGCATCACCCGAGTTAACTGGACTACATTCCATTATCCTCGTTTTGCTTTTGTTCAAAAAATGTTCAAATGTGCGTGAAATCTTATGTGACTCAACTGCTAAGGTCATCAGTCCCTAAGCTTACACACTACTTAACCTAAATTATTCTAAGGACACACATCCCCATGCCCGAGGGAGGACTCGAACCTCCGCCGGGACCAGCCGCACAGTCCATGACTGCAGAGCGTGGACCGCTCGGCTAATCCCGCGCGGCTTTGCTTTTGTTGATGTTCATCTTATATCCTCCTTTCAAGACACTGTCCATTCCGTTCAATTGCTCTTCCAAGCCCTTTGCTGTCTCTGGCAGATTTCATTGTGTATTTGCAGTTAAGGGGGGTAGGACGTCAAACGGGTCGGCTTGGAGCAGGAGAGGCACCACGGGACATTTTAATTTTTACTGTCTATACTTTTAGAAATAAATTCATAAAACGTTGTCAGCATGACCAGGAAGGATTCAGAATTGACACTCATAGCAGTGGAAGTTCGAAAACGGAACGAAGTAATTCTTTTTTACATGTGAAATTTCATCATTTTTTTCACTTACTAATGGCAGCATTTGTTGCTATAGGTACACTCTTCTTCATAAGTAAGAGAGATAGTTCGATGAATTTTGCACAGCATGCAAACCATACTTAAAGATGTATGAAACTCTAGAATTTTCCAAATCTATTAAAAACTGTGGTAAAAACTGAGGTAATTAACTACAAAATTGGTGTTTTCTCTAAACATGAAGTTTTAAAATACAACAGGTCATTCGTTTTTTTCATAAATAATTAAATAAATTCTAGAGTTTCATACACCTGTAAGTATGGTAAGTATGCTGTGCAAAATTCATCGAAGAATCTCTCTAACTTATGAAGAAAAGTGTACCTATAGCAACAAATGCTGCCATTAGTAAGTGAGAAAATGATGAAATTCACACGTAAAAAAAAAGAAATAAATTGTTATGTTTCCGAACTTCCACTGCAGTGAGTGTGAATCCTGAATCCTTCCTGGTCATGCTGACAAAGTTTTATGAATTTATTTGTAGAAGTACAGACACTGGAAATCAAAATGTCCTCTGATGCCTTTCCTGCTCCAAGTCGGCCCGTTTGACGTCCTACCCCCCTTAACTGTAACTGACGTAAATAAGGAACTACACAGTATTGTGATTTTATTGCTTTCATTTCCTTAAGCTGGCTTTTCCAATCCCAGATTCCCTATCTCGATATGTTCAGTGGAGCATCCTCCATGTGCCGTTACATTTTTGCACGCTCTTACGGAAACCTTTGTATACAGGGACTGTGACAGTGGAAATATTGGTGCAGCGGCCAGCAACAAATACAACCAGCCGCCATTGGTAGTGGGAGAGGTGATTTGTAAGGTTTGAAATTCGTGGAAGTGCAGGAAGGCGACTCGATACGAGAACTGCAGGTAGCGGCGGCGGTCGGTCGTCAGAAGAAGTCGAGACGAGACTTACCGCCGCTAACTGCGCGCCTGACTTTTGGTCGCTCGGCGGCACGCGCGTGGAATAGCTTGTGCGCTGTCGGCACCTCAGTCTGGCCGGTTGCATGCGTCACGCGTCCCACACCAACACCGACTCAAAGGAAGGCCTCGGCGCATGTTGGTGACGTCACGTCAGCTAGGCACGGCGAACGCCAGGTCTGTTGCAGGCAGAAACGCCTGGGCGTGCTTATCACTATAAATCTCTTATTTTTGGACAAACTGTTTGGCATTGTTTTGGATTCTGCAGTTTTATTTAGGTGAAAGATTTTCTTACTATCGTAAAGCTACAAATGAAGATCACAGTTCTGTATTACTGAATCCAGTCGAAACAAACGTAGGTCAATATGAGAAGATGCTTTGCCCCATTCCAAGCTTCGGTAATTTTACATTCAAGAAACTGTATTTACTTGATCCAGTTAGCTATCGAAACTTACCCCAACCCCCTTACAATGAACTCGCTTCTTTTATTTATTTATTTATTTTCGCTTGACATCGTCACTGGAAATGTGAACTAATTTACATGTGTAAATGTCCAACTGATGCCAGTCATTAGATTACAGTCATTTTCAACGAAAGGAATTCTAAACAGGAAACAAAATAGCTTCATACATCGAAAATACTGCTTAGCTTAAACTATTTTAAACATGCACATTAGAAAAGATAAATATTCCCCTCTTGCAACTGAAAGGAGAAACTTTGTGAGATAAAAAATTTTATTTGATAAAACAAGTATCTCTCTGCCTCTTCTTCTGTCCCCCACCCCCTCCCCCAACGTGTACAATTTCAAGATATTTCATTAACATTCAGTGCTCCTCACCCCATAATCAACCAAGATACCTAAGGAAGAGCACCAATATGTTCACGGTCCTTGTAAAAGCAACCCAGTACAAACGTAACTTCCTCAGATTTACAAATAAGGTAAAGAAGCACGAATTCTGTTGCTGCTGGACCATGAAGTTATTTTTGTATGTCAGTCCTTAAAACAAGTGGAAATTTAAGTTCAGGAGTACACTATTTGTTAAAACGTGTAATGAATTGCACAATTAATTGATTGCAGGAATCTCTCAGAACAATGTGTGATGGTCAACTACCGCCAAGAGTTTCACATTTTCCTGTGTCAGGGAGGGAGACACCACCGTTATGAGTATGCATGCAACAGACCTGGCGTTCGCCGTGCCTAGCTGACGTGACGTCACGAACAAGCGCCGAGGCCTTCCTTTGAGTCGGTGTTGCCCACCCACACCCGGCGACTGCCCGCCGGCGCCTGCGAAGAGGACTGAGGGAGGAAGAGGCCAGCCAGCCGGGGCAGCGGTGAGGTCGGCACGCGGCCGCGCTGACTCGCCTCGCCTCGCCACGCCTCACCTCGTTCTCTACAGAGCGCGCGGCCGACTCTTAAATTAATTAACCTTTACAAGCGGGCCGCTCTGAATTATTTATGCGCGTCGTAATGCGAGCCGTGCGTGACGCATAAAAGCAGAACAGGCCGGGCGGCAGAGGCGCGGCCCCTTGCTACCTGCGACCGCCGTAAATCAACTCCCTCCCACCCCCCCCCCCCCTCCCCCCGTCCTGGCCAGCTTGACGCTTCTTCGCAGCCGTCGGCCCGTGAGCTGATTTAAGGAGTCGCCCAACCCAGTGGGGCTCAAACTCGCAGCAGTTTATGCAAGCAGTTATACTCCACCGTAGTGTCGTAGTGTCAAAGAGCACGTGATGGATGCATGTGTGTGTGTGTGTGTGTGTGTGCGCGCGTGTGAGCGCGCTCGCGGCCTGGATAAACAAGTCGTCTCGTGGCCCCGGTTCATCAGTGCGGAGCGCAAATTGAGCTGATCCCATTAGGCGCCACTCCCCTAAATTAGATTGAGTTACTCCCGGGCAATCGCCCAAGCGGTCAGCTGCCGGCTACCGGATCGCCTGCCTGCTATCCGACCTGCGTCACTGAGTTGCGTGCGTGCTTCGAGTTAATAAGGCTGCGTGTTGTGACATTCTTGGGCTGTTTTAATTGCAGGTCAGCCTATATCAGTTAAACAGCACAAGAACGCGTATCAATACACCCACAATCCTTCGTGTAGTCTATGAAAATGAAACATCATTTAGTGCAAGGGTTTGGAGCCTATCCTAGACCGTTATCCCCCCGTGCAATCATACATTAACTAGTATCTCCCCCCTTGCCATCTGTTCCATCCTCACCCCCTCACCCTCAACTTTAGCACCTTACTAAACTGTAGACTGAAAGATTTTTCGCCGGCCGATGTGGCCGTGCGGTTCTAGGCGCCACAGTCTGGAACCGCGCGACCGCTACGGTCGCAGGTTCGAATCCTGCCTCGGGCATGGATGTGTGTGATGTCCTTAGGTTAGTTAGGTTTAAGTAGTTCTGAGTTCTAGGGGACTGATGACCTCAGCAGTTAAGTCCCATAGTGCTCAGAGCCATTTGAACCATTTTGAAAGATTTTTCTTGGAACACTTTTATATTTAAAATGATGACAATTGAATTGTTTTTATTTTGTGTGTGTGTGTGTGTGTGGGCGTGCGTGAGTGTGTGTGTATGTGTGTGCGTGTGTGTGCGTGCGTTAGAAAGAATGACGAAGGAATTCATGGTTAATCGCAAGTGCTACCTACTGCTCCTTCTCAGATAACAAAGCTAACTATCCATAGTGAGGGCAGACATTTGTTACACTACATGCTTTCCGTGCCTTACTCCTCTCCATTGCGGCAATTGATTGACCCGCACCCTACAACACCATTTAAAATCGATCAAGTTAAAATCTTTTCACTATACTTACCGTTTGAAAATCACGTGATTGCTGCATTCCTTACTTCTGAATCGATAGAAATTGGAAAACTTCAGCCTGCTAATCTGTCTGTCTGACCACAGCCACCTTTAACCTCCATCGCGTTTGTGCTACTATCTGAGAAAAACTGATTATTGACAAGAAGTATAATCGATATTATAGTCTAGAAAAATTGTGATAATAATAATGATCTTTTGAAAATAATTTACTTTTGTGACTGAAAACAGAATGGAACCGTTTCGTTTTTATCCCTCAGAAAGTTTCATTTTACCCCAGGGTAATTACCCCGAGGGTGGGAACCTCTGATTTAGTGGTACTCAGACGGGAGGAGAAGAAACAGACACATACTTAAGAGACAGTAACATATAAGAGGAACGTAGCTACATAACTACAGAAATATATAGAGTAATATAACACATAGAAATATGTACAAGCATAGTTACATAAAAAATTTAGAATAAAGGATATTCTAACAGATGAAGACCATTTATCACGCTTTCATACTTTATGACACATAACCTGTAGCAAGTCATTCGCTTTTGTTCCCTAAGGCTCACTTAGAAAGGGTAACCATAACAGTGCATTAAAGCCACACAACTCAGTGTCTATAATAGTAAATCGTTACCCCTAAGAAATATTCCAATTACAAGTGTCTATCAGAGCACAAAAAGTGCGAATATCTTCCTGTTCATTTAAAAGACTCTGGCTGAAAAGTGAGATATCAAGCTGCCTCATTATGACTTCCTACAGGGTGTTTCAAAAATGACCGGTATATTTGAAACGGCAATAAAACCTAAACGAGCAGCGATAGAAATACACCGTTTGTTGCAATATGCTTGGGACAACAGTACATTTTCAGGCGGACATACTTTCCAAATTACAGTAGTTACCATTTTCAACAACAGATGGCGCTGCAAGTGATGTGAAAGATATAGAAGACAACGCAGTCTGTGGGTGCGCCACTCTGTACGTTGTCTTTCTGCTGTAAGCGTGTGCTGTTCACAACGTGCAAGTGTGCTGTAGACAACATGGTTTATTCCTTAGAACAAAGGATTTTTCTGGTGTTGGAATTCCACTCCCTAGAACACAGTGTTGTTGCAACAAGACGAAGTTTTCAACGGAGGTTTAATGTAACCAAACGACCGAAAAGCGATACAATAAAGGAGCTGTTTGAAAAATTTCAACGGACTGGGAACGTGACGGATGAACGTGCTGGAAAGGTAGGGCGACCGCGTACGGCAACCACAGAGGGCAACGCGCAGCTAGTGCAGCAGGTGATCCAACAGCGGCCTCAGGTTTCCGTTCGCCGTGTTGCAGCTGTGGTCAAAATGACGCCAACGTCCACGTATCGTCTCATGCGCCAGAGTTTACACCTCTATCCATACAAAATTCAAACGCGGCAACCCCTCAGCGCCGCTACCATTGCTGCACGAGAGACATTCGCTAATGATATAGTGCACAGGATTGATGACGGTGATATGCATGTGGGCAGCATTTGGTTTACTGACGAAGCTTATTTTTATCTGGATGGCTTCATCAATAAACAGAACTGGCGCATATGGGGAACCGAAAAGCCCCATGTTGCAGTCCCATCGTCCCTGCATCCTCAAAAAGTACTGGTCTGGGCCGCCATTTCTTCCAAAGGAATCATTGGCCCATTTTTCAGATCCGAAACGATTACTGCATCACGAAATCTGGACATTCTTCGTGAATTTGTGGCGGTACAAACTGCCTTAGACGACACTGCGAACACCTCGTGGTTTATGCAAGATGGTGCCCGGCCACATCGCACGGCCGACGTCTTTAATTTCCTGAATGAATATTTCGATGATCGTGTGATTGCTTTGGGCTATCCGAAACATACAGGAGGCGGCGTGGGTTGGCCTCCCTATTCGCCACACATGAACCCCTGTGACTTCTTTCTGTGGGGACACTTGAAAGACCAGGTGTACCGCCAGAATCCAGAAACAATTGAACAGCTGAAGCAGTACATCTCATCTGCATGTGAAGCCATTCCGCCAGACACGTTGTCAAAGGTTTCGGGTAATTTCATTCAGAGACTACCCCATATTATTGCTACGCATGGTGGATATGTGGAAAATATCGTACTATAGAGTTTCCCACACCGCAGCGCCATCTGTTGTTGAAAATTGTAACTACTGTAATTTCGAAAGTTTGTCTGCCTGAAAATGTACTGTTGTCCCAAGCATATTGCAACAAACGGTGTAATTCTATCGCTGCTCGTTTAGTTTTTATTGCCGTTTCAAATATACCGGTCATTTTTGAAACACCCTGTAAAAACCTATCATGCCAACATGTTCGTGCCTTTTTTAACATGCAGCTCATCTCGAAATCCCACAAGCTCCACTAGCTGTAATTCACTCACTCGCATCAGTCCATCGTTGTTAGCCGCTCATATTCGTCCATTCCCAAGTGCCCTTTCTCACTCACTTATTCAGCCCAACTCATTGTCATTATTTCTTTGTGTTTCTCTGCCACTGTCTCCTGTGTCACAGCAACAGTCCCCTTTTTTCTGTCATACTACTACAGTCTTCTCTAACTTCTCTGTATCTCCTCTAATATCTCATTCCTTCCTTCCTACTACTTCTGCCTCTTCTAGCTGCCACTATTTCTCTCTTCTTCGTTTCCATTTTCATGTAGTCTGTCTCTCACTATCACTTTCTCTTTCTCCTTATTCCCTCTTCCCCTCCCCCCCCCCCCCCTTAACACTATCTCCTTCACTCTTTTCCTAGCACTGTTCTGTCACTGTCAACTGTACTCTGCTGCCACTGTATTTCTCTATTTCTTTAACACTGCCATTTTCTAAGGCGCAACCATTGTCTGCTCTCTTCCATTATTTATTTCATTTCCGTTTCTTTGCCACTGTGTCCGTCCTCTTCTGTCTGAGCATCAAAGAGCGCGTGTCCGTATGCCAACATTTGTGAAAATTTTTTTGAAAATCCTGAGGAAGGTAGAACGAGGCATACGATACCCCACTTTCAGGCAGAGTCTTTTAGACAAACAGGAACATATTTGCATTTTTAGAGCTCTGGAACGAGACTTTTTTTGGTTGGTTCACTTCTTTTACCTGCAGCAGCAGAGCATATAACTCATATGAAAAGTAAGGCACTGGTCACTAAAATTTAGATGATTCACTTACGTGAAATTGAAGTAACGCAAAAATAATTTTGCACTTCAGATCGGATTTTATGTGCAAAAATCTTTTGCTTCTGCTTCAGTACTACAACACGTAGTTCACAGACGATAACGGAAGCTTTGTACAGCATATTCTCCGCGTTATGTCACTTTATAAACTACGTTTTCGTCTCACAGTGGATTTTACGTGCATGTTTTACGTGTACTATTCTGGTAAATCTGAACCTCTGTATCTCGGAAACGGATAAAGATACGAAGAGAATTTTCAAAGTTTTTCGAGATTCTGATCTCAGGAATACACCGTAAAAATTACAGGCATTTGATGTGCATAGTCGTCACTGAATCTGCGGTTGGGTTTTGGTACTCAAGAAAACAAGTTTTTGGGGTGTTTCTCGATAACAGATGAAGAGTTTTGAAAACAAGGGGTTGGCTCTTCTAGACAAATGTCTAGAGACTATACTGTTAAAATTTGAGCAATATGCTGCGGTTATTTATTATTTAGGTTTCGCCTTATACCGGATTTTACTTATAGATGTAGATTAACTTTGGACCTTTGTATTTCGGAAAAGGATAAAGATATCAAGAAAATTTTTAAAGTTGTTCGGGATCACGTTCTTAGGAATACACCGCGAAAATTTCGGCCATTTGTTGCACGTAGCCGTCTCGGAATCTTCGGCTGGGTTTTGGTCCGCTGGTCACGGCGAAAATACAATAAAAAAAGAAAAAAACACCTTTTTGTGGTGCTTTCCGAGGAAGCGCCCATGAGCTAATGGTGCCTCCGTAAGTTACATCAGCCCCACCGTAGACATCAGATCCAGAAAGAACCAAACGATTTGTTCCATTTGCATAAGCAGTGGACAGTGTGCAATATTCATACTTTGGCCCTGTACTGTAGGATAGCGACTCTGTGGTGACTGTTCTGTTGGGCATACAAATTGTCCTTATACCAAAGGCAATCCAAAACAGTTGACCGTACATTTTTATCACCGATGGAACTCAAAGTAGAGGCACAGGAAAATCCCGGCCTTACGCCCAGCGTTTTGGAACACATTAGCTACGCATGCTGTTGCATGCATACCGACTTTTCGTTTGTCAGTATTTTTTCGTTGACACTGAGATACCATTGCGATCGAATTTCAGAAGGTGTTATAATCGTTGCTCAAAATTATGTTCCATTTTCTACACGGCTATTTCTCTTCGACAATGTTTCTGACATCGTTTTGTGTCATTAGCTGTAATTCTGAAGTCAGCAATGTGTGGTACCACAGCAATTTCATATAACGCCATTGAACGTGAGATCCCTGCACTATTGACTGCTTGTGTGACCGTTCAGCAGTACACATGTGTCGAAGCATTGATGATGACATTGTTGATTAGGGTAACAAGGCGGTAGCCAAATCCCATCTTGAACCTCGTCTTGAGTAAATAGTCACGACTTATTAGCTCTCACGCCTTCTCAAAATCCAAAAAGGGCAGTGCTACTACACTTCCTCTTGTTTCAGAAAATGCACATATTATATGGCTCACTTCAGAAGCCGCACTAATTATACTTCGTCCTTTCACAGTACTGTTCTGATATGTCCCGAGGCTGACTTATAAAATCTTTTACATTCGTAAAATCATCACTATTGCCATGGTTTTAAATCAAAGACCAACAATGTAACTGGGCCCATTTCTGCAGCTGACGCATTTCTCGTGTACTGGAGTAATCAAACCAACCTTAAGTTCATGTGGGATGTTGGCGTCACTCCACAAATTATTCGTCATTTCCACTAGAGCAGGATGATTGAGTAATGCTGATAAAACGTAGCACAAATACCGTGTGGCGGACTGGGACTCGAAGCTTTGCCATTCACGTGAAAGTTCTACATCCACACCACACTCCGCAAGCCACCTAATGGTGTGTGGCGGAGGGTACCACTATCTGATCCCTCCAGCCCTGTTCCACTCGCAAATAATGCTTGGGAAGAATGATTGTCGGTAAGCCTCTGTATTGGTTCAAATTTCTCGAATTTTCTCCTCGTGGTTAGTACGCAAGATGTATGTAGGGAGAAGCAATATGTTAGTAGTGGAACAAACCATGTACCATCCCATGCTGCAGTGTTGCCAAATTTATTCAAGATGGCGAATCCAAGATGGCGGCGATAGATATGGCAACATCGCAATGACTTCATTGCGGGAAGTTCAAATTTTGGTGGGAAAATAGGTCAATTGGGCAACCTCCAGTAACCTAACCCCCTCCCTTTCCCTCACTCGCTGGCTTAAGTGGCTGAGCGGTTCTAGGCACTTCAGTCTGGAACCGCACGACCGCTACGGTCGCAGGTTCGAATCCTGCCTTGGGCATGGATGTGTGTGATGTCCTTAGGTTAGTTAGGTTTAAGTAGTAGGGGACTGATGACCTTAGATGTTAAGTCCCATAGTGCTCAGAGCCATTTGAACCTTCCCTCACCCAGTAAATGGCAGGTAGTTCAAATTTTGGCAGAAAAAAGGTCTCTTGGGCTACCTCCACTAAACTAAGAAAATGGCGGGAGAAAAGGTCACTTGGGCTACCTCTACTAACCTAAGTCATCCGACCGCCATCTCTTCCTTGGAATTGGTGGGAAAGGTCTCAGCCTGTGCTGGGCTGCTGGATAGGATGGATGTAAGTCTTTATTTTGCTTGCAGTGTTTATTTAAACAATTTGAGGCAGTAGTTCCATCCAGTGAATTCACCACAAGGTCCTGAGTCCAACTAACCTAGTACACACTAATGCCACCAAAGAGCGCTATGGTCCCATGGTGGTCTGGGGGAAAATGGCGGGAAAAAAACTCAGCCTATGCTGGGCTGCTGGAGAGAGGAAGGAGTGTACTTCATTTATTTTGATTCAGTTTATTTAGGGACGGAATTCATGTAGTTTACGTATTACACTGATACAAAGCACTCGCCCTGACGTGCTTGGGGTCACAGTAAATAGTCTACACACCTGCAAATCACTAGTAAATCACCGAAATAATGCAGTTCACTGATGTGCAGACATGCAAACACTCGTAAATTGTCAAAATGATACTTACAATTTATTTAGGGACAGATTTCACGTATTTTATTTATGACACTGATACAAAACACTCACCCCTGCCGTGTGTAGGGGCACAGTAAATAGTCTACAGTCGTGCAAACAACTCGTAAATTGTCAAAATAGTGCATGTAAAACGCTCTGTAGACACTCTCACTAATTGTAAACTGTCAAAATAATGCATTGCACACCATCCAGATCTGCAAACAACTCATAAATTGTCAAAAGATAGTGCATGTGTAACGCTATGCAAACACACTCACAATGGTTATACAGCCGAAAATAATGCAGTGCACAAACAATCAAATGCACGTAAAAACCACTTTTCGAACCATTGTCATCCATGACATATCAGTGAACTGTCTCCAACAAAGATTCCAACGGATGCACGTTCCCTTGATTCCAATTACATAATGTACCTGGATGTAAATAGCTTATACGGACATGCCATGCAGCAATCACTGCTGATTGGTGAGTTTCGATGGCTGCCCAAAGACGAATGCAAGGGATTAGGTGGAAAAATCGTGGGGGTATGGCATCTGGTTCTGATGTACGGTATGTGGTGGAGGCAGAACTCACATACCCTATTAGTTTGCATGATGCGCACACCGATTTGCTGCTGTGTCCAGAGCAACTAGTTCCACGAGGAGGCTCCATACCACAATTGATGACAACACTGGGGGGATAAGCGGAGATACATTATTCATTATCGCAATCTCCAACACTGTCTCAGCTTGGGTTATGGAGCTCCTTCAAGCAGTAACCCTAGTTGAAGGAGTATATTGATTTGAATACGAGACAGAGAGCTGCGACGTGTGACTCCGATAAAGATTTTTAAAAATTAATGAACAATTAAATTTTCGGTAAAGGAATGGAGAATTTGAGGCAATGACATGAAATTTTGATTAGAACCGAATGGGATGGGCTTTATGGCTTAAGGAAATGCATTGCCAGGCCAAATTTTAAGCAGGTCATCATATTCCATAAGAAATTTGTTGCTGTGAAGATGGCGAAGAGTGCAGTAGAGTTTATGGAACTTATTTATGTGGGGATGTGCATACTAGACCTGTTCAAACTCCACAAGTACTGCTTTCATTATATTACTTTATATAGATACAGATAGCTTCATCTATTGGGTGAAGAACTGCTATCCATATGAAGTAATGAGGTGCCACGGTAATGAATTCGATACGTCCTCATACACGGCCGATAATCATTATGGTATTATTTCACAGAACAAGAAGATTATCGGTCTTATGAAAGACGAGGCGAATGGTTTGCCAATTGTGGAGTTTGTAGGTCTACACTCAAAGATGTATGCGTATCGCACACTGGAAGGTGCCACTCAGAGGCGGGCTAAAGGTGTGCCTCGTATGGCATCGAGAGCCCTCTCCATCGAAGACTATTTGCGGTGGCTGCACAGCGGTGTTCGCGGTACTGCACCGCAGCCGCCGCATATAGTACGGTAGACCAGCATTCGATCGAGAGGATATGAGGTGTACACTGCACTGCAGTCTCAAATCGGTCTGTCGCCTCATGACGATAAAAGGGTCATTTGTGATGAAGGGATTGAAACTCTCCCGTACTCACACTAGTCACTTGTAGCGAGAGAGGGTGTGGGGGACTCTGATTGAGTGAGAGTGAGAGAGATTGAGAGAGAGAGAGACAGAGAGTGAGAAAGAGAAAGACAGTCTGCACAGTAGTAGTATGACTCTTTTATCATAGTGTAAGTAATTTGTGTGTGTGTGTGTGTGTGTGTGTGTGTGTGTGTGTGTCGTGTGAATATTTGTGTGTACTATGTAAACGGGTAGATACATACATAGAGAGCATGTGTGAAAAGAAATATATATATATATATATATATATATAAAAACAAAGATGAGGTGACTTACCGAACAAAAGCGCTGGCAGGTCGATAGACACACAAACAAACACAAACATACACACAAAATTCAAGCTTTCGCAACAAACTGTTGCCTCATCAGGAAAGAGGGAAGGAGAGGGGAAGACTTAAATATGTCTGCTTGTGTCTGTATGTGTGGATGGATATGTGCGTGTGTGCGAGTGTATACCTGTCCTTTTTTCCCCCTAAGGTAAGTCTTTCCGCTCCCGGGATTGGAATGACTCCTTACCCTCTCCCTTAAAACCCACTTCCTTTCGTCTTCCCCTCTCCTTCCCTCTTTCCTGATGAGGCAACAGTTTGTTGCGAAAGCTTGAATTTTGTGTGTATGTTTGTGTTTGTTTGTGTGTCTATCGACCTGCCAGCGCTTTTGTTCGGTAAGTCACCTCATCTTTGTTTTTATATATAATTTTTCCCACGTGGAATGTTTCCTTCCATTATATTGATATATATATATATATATGTATATATATATGTATATATATATATATATATATATGTATGTATATACCATGCGTGTGTGAAAGAGAGAAGAAGTGTAAAAAATATTAAAAAGCATAAACAGAAAAAAATATTTATATATTTATTTATTCCTATGCAACGTATGTGTAGCCTGTACGCACCATTTGAGTTTGTAAATAGAATAACTTTTAAGTCTTTCACCTGCCGATATCCATCCAAGTAAGAATAGTTTTAAGTGGATATATATCTACAAGGGTTGGAACTTCAATAGCGGCAACTATTTATTTTACATCTTTGAAAGTTTTACTGACCTTCAGAGCAGTCACACGCATTGTGTATGACCCGATGTCAGTGATGTGGACGTCGTAGGATACTCTTAGCTGTGCCAGTTGTGTTGACAGTTGGAGCGGCGCAGTCTATTGCCCGACGAATTTGTAGCAGTTCTGACGCGAATGCCGTGAAGTGTTTCCTACAGTTTAGAAATCGAGTTGAACTTACGAGGGCTTAAGTCTGGAGAGTGCAGTAGGAGGTATAGCACTTAGCAGCCCCATCAGTCAAACAAATCAGTCACAGCTTGCACTGTACGTGCTTGAACATTGTCCTGTAAAATGATGGTGAGGTCCTGCAGAAAGTGTCATCACTTCTGTCTCTATGCTGTTCATTTTTGGAACACAATCTACGACCAGCTTGTTACTACTGTTGATAACAAGTAGGCAAACCTGGACGACATTTTGTCTGTCCAAACCTGGGTAACAATTTCTCTAGCAGCCGTTGATAACTCGCACAGTGATATTTTGAGTGATACCACAATTCCCACAAACTCTGTGTCTGACGCTGTTCCTTTTTAACAGTTGTGTTAACAGTTTAAGTTAATACTTATTTATTACGTTGGCTGAAGTCAGGATTCATATGTAAATGAATAAATTATGTTGTTAACGTTGTTTACTGTGGAATTAAAGTGCCTTAAGGGTGGAATGAAAATCTATAATTATTTTCTGAACGGGGTTTTCGGGAAGAAAAAAATAGATTACATTGAAATGTAGCCTTTCCCTTAAAGCAAATCTCACCGTGTAAGTACTGCATATCACGAGCGCATGAACGAATTTGGAGTGCGATGGCATAAAATGTGGTCCCTAACTGAAATCTGTCTCTGTCAGCAGAATTTTTACCTGTACTCCTGACGCAGATAACCCTAAATTACCGAACTGACAGCCTTACTATAAACGGTTCACCCCATGAGACAAGGGTCGTTTTAAACGGAAGTTATAGGCTCATCTGACAGACGTGAAGACTCATGGTGGACTGAAACATCTAATTATGATGAAACTATATTGTGGTCAAATATTTTCATGTACTTTTGCCTATGTTTCTCCTGTGATATTCCACACATTTAACATTTTACGGCCATTGGGAAACTTAATTTTAATCCTCTTCTTAAATATTCTACAAAGGACGGTATTTTTTAAGTCAGTATGCCACTTCAAGTTACTGACGAAAGTCTGCAACAGTTACGTTGTGTAAACACCTTACAATAAACTGGTATCCGCCTGAGATTTAATACGATTGTAGAAAAATGTGACATTTTGATCTTGAAGCTGATTTCTTTACGTCAAGGGGTGTTTGAATTGCAGCGCCGAGATTAATGTAGACTGCGGTACAGAGTGGAGATACGACGGCATTTAAACGTCTGATGTTCTCAGAGATAATAGTGCTGCTATACGACGGTTTACAGGCCCATTTAGGCTGACACTAACTGCTGTTGCAGAAGAAAATGGGGATGCAATCTACTCTCCTACAGATTGTAATAATTTTAATGTCTTTGAAATGTTTCAGTTGAAATGTGCTACACTGGCATGTTGAATGATTCGTGTAAGTACCTCTTTACAGTTCCTGGGCTGTAAAGAGAAGGGAAACGTAAGTCTAACCGCTATCTCTTCCTGTACTGAGTTAATCTCTCCATCTTTACTTATATACTGAACTCTGTGTGGCCTTACATTGCTTTACCTGCTCTGAAATCTGTGTCTCCCTACAATTTTTCGTTTCCCACTCTCCATACTATTCCTGAACAAGTTGAGGGACGTTCTACGATGTTACCCTCTTCTTTTACGAAGGCTATGTCCACATACTGTTTCCTCATACATGTGTTTTTTTACCTCTTATGATTTTAAAGAAACAAAAGGAAAATTCGGAGTAGGAAATAAAATCCATGGAGAAGAAATAAAAACTTTGAGGTTCGCCGATGACATTGTAATTCTGTCAGAGACAGCAAAGGACCTGGAAGAGCCGCTGAAGGGAATGGACAGTGTCTTGAAAGGAGGATATAAGATGAACATCAACAAAAGCAAAACGAGGATAATGGAATGTAGTCGAATTAAATCGGGTGAGACGGCGGGAATTATATTAGGAAATGAGTCGCTTAAAGTAGTAAATGAGTTTTGCTATTTGGGGAGCTAAATAACTGACGACGGTCGAAGTAGATAAAATGTGGACTGACAATGGGAAGGAAAGCGTTTCTGAAGAAGAGAAATTTGTTAACATCGAGTATAGATTTAAGTGTCAGGAAGTCGTTTCTGAAAGTATTTGTATGGAGTGTAGCCATGTATGGAAGTGAAACGTGGACGATAAATAGCTTAGACAAGAAGAGAATAGAAGCTTTCGAAATGTGGTGCTACAGAAGAATGCTGAAGATTAGATGGGTAGATCACATAACTAATGAGGAGGTATTGAATAGGATTGGGGAGAAGAGAAGTTTGTGGCACATCTTGACTACAAGAAGGGATCGGTTGGTAGGACATGTTCTGAGGCATCAAGGGATCACCAATTTAGTATTGGAGGACAGCGTGGAGGAAGACCAAGAGATGAATAAGCTAAACAGATTCAGAAGGATGTAGGTTGCAGTAGGTACTGGGAGATGAAGAAGTTTGCACAGGACAGAGTAGCATGGAGAGCTGTATCAAACCAGTCTCTGGACTGCAGACCACAACAACAATGTGATTTTATGCTTTAACACTTTCCCGTAGTACAACATCTAAACTGCTGTAAGGTCTTTGTTACATAGTTTACTCACTGTCCAGCAGTCCTGAACTATAACTTGAGAAATTTCTTAAATTCAGTTCCATGTCAATATTTGCTACCGACAGTTCCAGTTCCCTTTCTTGTGTCAGCAAAATCATTTAAGATGTTTCTGTTCGAGAAATACTGTGTCCTTCTCAGTTTTGAAGATTATTTACCCGCTACGCTACTTGGTGTTACTCTGCAATCACTTTCGTCTTTGCATTATTCATACGTAGAAAAACGTCTATGTGACACAATCTCAAATCTCCAGGTCTCCCTCTCTCTCATCCACAAGGCGTATGTCGCTTATTACCTCACACCCGTTACGTGATCACCTTATCCTTTTATTCCTCAAATATTTTTTCTTTTTTTTCTTTTTTTTTGCTGCTTTCTTTATTTCAGATTGAATTACAGGGGCGATGAGTTCCAAACCTATCTACAACCTCCTGTACAGAACCGTGCAAATATAGAACCACTGTGTTAGATATTGCGGATAAGATCCAAGGTAACATAGTGCCTCCTCCCTGCCAAGAAATTCTCAACCAGTCATAAATATCGCGTTACATTCCATACGACTGAACTTTGAATCTGCAGTTCCAAACTCACAGAAATTTTCGGATGAAGTAAACAGTGACAAAATCGGTGGCGTAACGAAATGTTGTTTAGAGAGTTCCATTTATTCTACATCTACATCTACATCCATACTCCACAAGCCACCTGACGGTGTGTGGCGGAGGATACCTTGAGTCCCTCTATCGGTTCTCCCTTCTATTCCAGTCTCGTATTGTTTGTGGAAAGAAGGATTGTCGGTATGCTTCTGTGTTGGCTCTAATCTCTCTGATTTTATCCTCATGGTCTCTTCGCGTGATATACGTAGGAGGAAGCAATATACTGCTTGACTCTTCGGTGAAGGTATGTTGTCGAAACTTCAACAAAAGCCCGTACCGAGCTACTGAGCGTCTCTCCAGCAGAGTCTTCCACTGGAGTTTATCTATCATCTCCGCAACGCTTTCGCGATTACTAAATGATCCTGTAACGAAGCGCGCTGCTCTCCGTTTGATCTTCTCTATCTCTTCTATCAACCCTGTCTGGTACGGATCCCACACTGCTGAGCAGTATTCAAGCAGTGGGCGAACAAGCGTACTGTAACCTACTTCCTTTGTTTTCGGATTGCATTTCCTTAGGATTCTTCCAATGAATCTCAGTCTGGCATCTGCTTTACCGACGATCAACTTTATATGATCATTCCATTTTATGGAATTAACTTCTTCCAGTTGCTGACCTGCTATTTTGTAGCTAAATGATAAGGGATCTATATTTCTATGTATTCGCAGCACATTACACTTGTCTACATTGAGATTCAATTGCCATTCCGTGCACCATGCGTCAATTCGCTGCAGATCCTCCTGCGTTTCAGTACAATTTTCCATTGTTACAACCTCTCGATACACCACAGCATCATCTGCAAAAAGCCTCAGTGAAATTCCGATGTCATCCACAAGGTCATTTATGTATATTGTGAGTAGCAACGGTCCTATGACACTCCCCTGTGGCACACCTGAAATCACTCTTACTTCGGAAGACTTCTCTCCATTGAGAATGACATGCTGCGTTCTGTTATCTAGGGACTATTCAATCCAATCACACAATTGGTCTGATAGTCCATATGCTCTTACTTTGTTGATTAAACGACTGTGGGGAACTGTATCGAACGCGATGCGGAAGTCAAGAAACACGGCATCTACCTGGGAACCCATGTCTATGGCCCTCTGAGTCTCGCGGACGAATAGCGCGAGCTGGGTTTCACACGACCGTCTTTTTCGAAACCCATGCTGATTCCTACAGAGTAGATTTCTAGTCTCCAGAAAAGTCATTATACTCGAACATAATACGTGTTCCAAAATTCTCCAACTGATCGACGTTAGAGATATAGATCTATAGTTCTGCAGATCTGTTCGACGTCCCTTCTTGAAAACGGGGATGACCTGTGCCCTTTTCCAATCCTTTGGAACGCTACGCTCTTCTAGAGACCTACTGTACACCGCTGCAAGAAGGGGGGCAAGTTCCTTCGCGTACTCTGTGTAAAATCGAACTGGTATCCCATCAGATCCAGCGGCCTTTCCTCTTTTGAGCGATTTTAATTGTTTCTCTATCCCTCTGTCGTCTATTTCTATATCTACCATTTTGTCATCTGAGCGACAATCTAGAGAAGGAACTTCAGTGTAGTCTTCCTCTGTGAAACAGCTTTGGAAAAATACATTTAGTATTTCGGCCTTTAGACTGTCATCCCCTGTTTCAGTACCATTTTGGTCACAGAGTGTCTGGACATTTTGTTTTGATCCACCTACCGCTTTGACATGAGACCAAAACCTCTTAGGATTTTCTGCCAAGTCAGTACATAGAACTTTACTTTCGAATTCATTGAACGCCTCTCGCATAGCCCTCCTCACACTACATTTCGCTTCGCGTCAGTTTTGTTTGTCTGCAAGGCTTTGGCTATGTTTGTGTTTGCTGTGAAATTCCCTTTGCTTCCGCAGCAGTTTTCTAACTCGGTTGTTGTACCACGATGGCTCTTTTCCATCTCTTACGATCTTGCTTGGCACATACTCATCTATCGAATATTGTACAACGGTTTTGAACTTTGTCCACTGATCCTCACCACTATCTGTACTTGAGACAAAACTTTTGTGTTGAGCCGTCAGGTACTCTGTAATCTGCTTCTTGTCACTTTTGCTAAACAGAAAAATCCTCCTACCTTTTTTAATATTTGTATTTACGGCTGAAATCATCGATGCAGTAACCGCTTTATGATCGCTAATTCCTTGTTCTGCGTTAACTATTTGAAATAGTTCGGGTCTGTTTGTCACCAGAAGGTCTAATATGTTATCCCAGTCTATAACCGGCAAATTAAAATCTCCCCCCAGAACTATAACATGGTGGGGAAATCTACTCGAAATACTTTCCAAATTATCCTTCAGGTGCGCAGCAACAACAGCTGCTGAGCCAGGGGGCCTATAGAGACATCCAATTACCATGTCTGAGCCTGCTTTAACCGTGACCTTCACCCAAATTATTTCACATTTCGGATCTCCGTCAATTTCCTTCGATACTATTGCACTTCTTATCGCTATAAACACGCCTCCCCCATCACTGTCCAGCCTGTCTCTGCGGTATACATTCCAATCTGAGTTTAGGATTTCATTACTGTTTACGTAATTCCAGTAATATGACTGAGTAACAGGTTTCGCTTGTTTTTATTGAGATGTAAGCATTTAGCCAGAGTGGGTTACTCAGAAAAATCTCACTAATATTATCAGCTGCTTCCCTAAGAAGTTGAAGGCTGCGTCACAGAAGATTCGATAAGCGTACACAATAACAGACGTGGGCATACAGATGTTAAGTTAGTTGAAATGGTTCAAATGGCTATGAGCACTACGGAACTTAACATCGGATGTCGTCAGTCCCCTAGAACTTAGAACTACTTAAACCTAACTAACCTAAGGACATCACACACATCCATGCCCGAGGCAGGATTCGAACCTGTGACCGTAGCAGTCTCGCGGTTCCAGATTAAAGCGCCTAGAACCGTTCGCCCACTCCGGCCGGCTGTTAAGTTAATATCGAGGATGTTGCTGAAGGTTGAATTTATTTTCATCGTTCTCTCATTATGCCTTGTTCAATGCTGTCCCTCGGAAGCAGCAGTTTACTTAAGTATATGATGATTTCTATTCTTTGAACCTCGCACTACGTATTTTTAAGCTTGAATATATCCTTTTTTTTTAATTCCAATTTAAGCTTTCGTTCCTAATCCATCCTCTTTGCAATGAAAAATTAACGGGGATATTGTAACTGATGACTTCAGGACTGAGATCTCGTCCACAAAGACTATATCAAGCAAAGGCTCCGTTGGAAGTCCATTTATCGCTTTTTCCTGTGTGAGAACTTCTTCATTGTTTTACGACGTTTGCTAAAGCAAAACTGAAGAGGATGAGTTATCATCAGTCCCTTCTTCCGCTGATGCTTTGATGTAACAGGTCTCAGAAATTTATCGTAGTAGCTGGGTCACTGTTTTGTTGCCACTCATTGAACCTTTGTTTATATTACAGTTCTTATTGTGCAGCCCAAGTTCTTAAGGGGAGTTTATCAAGGTTATCAAGGAACGCCTGTCTATTGAATCATAGGCTATTAACATGAACATCAAGGTTGCCTATACACTCGTATGTGGCACGCCTGGAGTTATTTCTACATTTGTTGACGACTCTTCAATGGAACTAACATGCTGTGTCCTCCCTACCACGAAATCCTCAGCCCAGCAGCAAATTTCACGTTATACCCCATGAGACTGTACATTCAATGATGTGATGGCCCACGAAAGTTAAGTAAACGTTACAAGGACATACTATTTTGCGAAACTAAGTTTCGAAACTGTGCTTCTAGCCACTGAGTATGCGCAGCTGGCAGTGGCGGAAATCGTTGGCGTATCTATTCTGTTTTGGGCGTCCCAATTTCACGATACCAAATTGTCAGTTGCAAGAGCTTTTAGGTCAACATACCTTTTAATAAATGCAAAGTAGGGTCGAACTGGGGACAACTGTTAGTTTTTCGTCACTTACGATATACATTGTTGCTTGTGGATTGTGAATCGTTAATGACAGTCCATACAAGAACTACGACTAAGTTCTGCGCTTGAGACAATTCCTCATGAGATGAAGTTACTGACCAAAATACAATCCATAAGACATAATACGAAATCTAAGATTAATGAAGATCATATTCTGCGTTTACAACGCCTGCAGATGCTCTTAGGTAAAAGATAGACTTTACTGACAGTACAGCTGTGCAGATGTCCAAGATACTCGAATAATACGATGCGGAGCTAGAAAGGTAAATGGAAATGAAGTCCCATGCTTCTAGACAGAGCGTAGAGGAACGATGCGGGAGACCCGCACCGCCGTACAAGGCAAGGTCTTAATGGAGGTGGTTTGCCGTTGCCTTCCACCGACCGTAATGGAGATGAATGATGATTATGAAGGCGACGCAACAACACCCAGTCATTTCGGGGCAGGTGAAAATTACTGACCCCGTCGGGAATCGAACCCGGTAAACAGAAAATTTAATATACACCAAAGCGAAGCGAAAAGCTTGATGTCCGAAAGTCAAAGAAAATAAACGTCTGAAACAGGACTCAACACAAACATCCAGAAAAAAATTTGATCTCAGTCAACTTTGGAGCGCGATGTGAGTGCTATTTATTTATTTATTTGTTTATTGTATTGCGTCTACAGAGAAAATAAATTTCATACATACAAATATAAACATTTTTGTAGTAAGAGTTACACTTCACTGGTAAATAAGGACATGTATTATAAATAAAATTTAATAGATACTGAATGTTTAATAGTGATTACAATAGTTAAACCAATAATTAAAATGAGGTACTTACGTAGCGCTTCAGGTTTCAGTGTGTGTCTGCTACAGTGCAATTTCCAGGGAGTTCAGCCGTTCAATTGCTTCTGTTATCTCTGCTAGCAGATCGTCGCATGTCCCTTCGAATTTCCTGCGTGAGCATTCAGTGGCCATGTGGCGTTTTGTTGGTTCTGGCATTGAGAATTTTCAGCTATCTTCCCCTTAAAGAATGTAGATTCCGTGCTGGCATTCCCTATTCTGATTCTGTTCAGGTGACCTAATGATTACCGAGTCATATGCTTTGCTGGAAGTTGTTTGGTTGGCTCTGTGTATGCTGTGTTGTTGATGTTCTGAAAGGATACCCATTCTGGTCTCCATTGTTCTTCCAGGTCATAGGTGGGTGGAATGTCGTTTTAGCTAGATTTCCTAGATTTAAGCCTATTTTTAAGCCTATTATGAGGTAAGGAGCTCAATGTATTACTTATTGGAAGATCTTTGGAGACCGAGATATGGCTGATCTTGTTCCAGTCTTGAGTCATTCTTAGCTGTCGCCCAAGGTGAGGAAAGGCAATATTCAAGACAACAGGTAGCCACGGGTGGATTTGAATGTTCCATATATTAGTGTCATTGTAACGTTAAGGTGTGTATCTATCTTTTCAAGCTGACAGCTTCTGCTTCATACAGGAGAGCGTTAATGAGAGGCAATAGAGACCAGTGCTTGGCCCGCTATGCGTAGTGTCTTTGCTTGTGTCCGCAGCTTGATCCAGCTGTATTTCTAATCAAGCTGTTTCCGGTTTCCAGTTTTATCGTATGGTTTAGAGGTGATTTTTAAAGGTAAGGGAGCGATCTAAGTATACTCCAAGATGTTATGGCAACAGATTAAGTTTTACCTTTCCATCACAAAATAATACGTTTAGTTCTGCACTTGCCGTCTTGCTGTCTAGTTGCTCAGTTGGAAATATCATACTTAAGTTTTCTAAGGTTTGGGGGGTACTGTCCATTGCTTGTGATATTTACTTGTGGTATCTAGAGCCTTAATGAGTATTCGCTCGCCTTACTCATAGTCCTTAGATTGTGTAGCTATCACCGTGTCATCTCCCTAGTAGGAATTTTCCCAGTTTGTATGTGGGACGTCACTTGGATATGAACTAAAGAAGAGAGGCTCTAATACTGATCCTTGCAGTAATCTGTTTTTGATAGTGAGGGTTGTGGTAGTGACGTCTACGACACTGGGTTTAAAGTATCGATTTTTCAGCCTATTCTCCAGAAAATTTGCTGTTTTGAGGTTTCGAACGGTTTTCTTCTGTTCGACGATCATACCGTCTAACCATGGGTACTATAAGGAGGACGAGCAAACTTTCCAAACAGAACGCTGTGTAACTTCCAGTTTAAATTAAGACGATAACGTTTGACATATTGGTGTACCCTCTTGCCTTATAGCATCCTGGATTCCGTTAAGGTATGTGAACTGATCTCAAGTCATTAACTGGCTAAAGTAACTTCTCGCTTGATCTACCAAATTGTTGTCGCTGAACACTGAGCTGACATCTCCCTTTTATCCAGTCGCGAATTCAAACACTTTATTTTTTATTTTTTTTAGTGATTTCAAACAGACAAGGCTGTTCGTATTATAGAAGAAAGTGGTGTTTCGATACTTGTAAAATGTCGAGGCTGAAGTATGCACTGATTTCCTTATATTGACAGGCATTTACGTAATTAATTTCGAAACACTGGTTTCAAGAAACGATTTTCGCAACACAGTGATTGTAAACTAGGTTTTATGACGGTTCTTCCGCATGTTGATAAGTTCAGTTCATTTATATGAATTCGTGGTGTCCGTTCTTGTGGAAATGTCCGAAAGAACAGGCATCACAGGGTATCAGCAGCTGTGATACATATTTCGTAAACTGAAGGTGGAGTTGGGAGAGAAAGGAAAGAAAATGAAAGAAAAGAGAAGGAACTGATGGTATCAGCTTCATCGGAACCTCATACGGAATCAGCGGCGACGATTTAAAATGTGTGCTAGACTGGGATTCGAACCTGGTATCGCCTGCTTGCTAGGCAATTGCACTAACCACCACACCATCTACTCATAGACTTCATGGACTATTTTGGCACCCCCCAGGAGACTCCCACACCCATCAAGCACCACGTATCTGCAGTCAGCGTCGATGTCCTCGAATGCTCCCAAACTTTAAAGTCCCACTGGAAAGTCGAACGATACTGTGCATCCGCACTGATGCTTGTGGATTTATTGCCCATTGAGGCGAATCAATTATATGAATGTGTAGCGTCTGTTCTTTCGGACGTGCCCGAAATTCATTCATATAGTAGATTCGCCTCCATGGGCAATAAATCCACGATCTTCAGTGCGGCTGCACAGTACCCTTCGAAATCTGAAGTTGATGAGCATGGATACCATGGACAGGGACTGCAGATAGGTGGGTGGGAGTGTGGGTCGGCTGGGAGGCATTCAGAGATAGTTCGTGCACGTTCAGCGAAAACTATGTCCGTGGTTAATGCAGCTGCCTTTGCGAGCAGGAGATCTGGAGTTCGAGTCTCAGTCCGCCCCACATTTTCATTCGTCGCTTTTGATTCGGCAGCTGATATCATCAGTCCCTTTCATTTTCTTTCTTTCTCTCTCGCTCTCCCTCCATACACCTATTTTTTTTAGTCCTAAATCCAGCCGGCCGTTGTCGCCGAGTGGTTCAAGGCGCTTCAGTCTGGAACCGTGCTGCTGCTACGGTCGCAGGTTCGAATCCTGCCTCGGGCATGGATGTGTGTGATGTCCTTAGGTTAGTTAGGTTTAAGTAGTTTTTAAGTTCTAAGGGACTGATGACCTCAGATGTTAAGTCCCATAGTGCTCAGAGCCACTTGAACCTTTTTTTTTTCTTTGTTCTCTGCGCCCCAACACCTTCTATTTACAATACTGGCCATTAAAATTGCCACACCACGAAGATGTGCTACAGACGCGAAATTTGACCAACAGGAAGAAGATGCTGTAATATGCAAATGATTAGCTTTTCAGAGCATTCGCACAAGGTTGGCGCCGGTGGCGACACCTACAACGTGCTGACATGAGGAATGTTTCCAACCGATTTCTCATACACAAACAGCAGTTGACCGGCGTTGCCTGGTCAAACAACGTCAACTGCTGTTTGTGTACGAGAAATCGGTTGGAAACTTTCCTCATGTCAGCACGTTGTAGGTGTCGCCACCGGCGTTGGCTGTTCAAACGTTGTTCTGATGCCTCGTGTAAGGAGGAGAAATGCATGCCATCACGTATCCGACTTTGATAAAGGTCGGATTATAGCCTATCGCGATTGTGGTTTATAGAATTGCGACATTGCTACTCGCGTTGGTCGATATACGAGGGCTATCCACAAAGTACATTACGTTTTGGAATTAAAAATAAATAAAGTATTGGAATTTTTTTTTATTATATACAGATGAAAGCCACACTTAAATACTACTTTTCTACATAGTTGCCATTTAAATTAAGGCACTTATCGTAGCGATGGACGAGCTTGGAAATTCCTTCGTCGTAAAATTCGTCCGCCTGCGCCTTCAACCACGTGGTTACCTCTTCTTGAAGCTGTGCGCCGTCATAAAAACGCTGCATGGCCAACCACTTCTTCATTGCTGGGAATAAGTGGAAGTCGCTCGGTGCCAGGTCGGGACTGTACGGCGGATGAGGAAACAACTCCCACTTTAAAAGATTCGAGAACTTCACGAGTGGCATTTGCCGGTGGGCCCGGGCGTTGTCGTGAATCAGCAAGATCTTTGAGCCCAACTTTCCACTGCGCTTGTTTTGTATTGCTCTTCTGAGGTTGTGCAGAGTTTGGCAATACCTTTGAGAGTTCATTGTAGTGCCTCTTTCCAGGAAATTCACAAAAATCACACCTTTTCTGTCCCAAAAGACAGTCATTACGTGGTTGAAGGCGCAGGCGACCGAATTTTACGACGAAGGAATTCCCAAGCTCGTCCGTCGCTACGATAAGTGCCTTAATTTAAATGGCAACTATGTAGAAAAGTAGTATTTAAGTGTGGCTTTCATCTGAATATAATAAAAAAAAATTTTCAATTCTTTATTTATTTTTAATTCCAAAACGTAATGTACTTTGTGGATAGCCCTCGTAGAATGACTGTTAGCAGAATATGGAATCGGTGGGTTCAGGAGGGTAATACGGAACGCCGTGCTGGATCCCAACGGCCTCGTGTTACTAGCAGTCGTTATGACAGGCATCTTATCCGCATGCATGTAACGGATCGTGCAGAAACGTCTCGATCCCTGAGCCAACAGATGGGGACGTTTGCAAGACAACAACCATCTGCACGAACAGTTCGACGACGTTTGCAGTAGCATGGACTACCAGCTCGGAGACCATGGCTGCGGTTACCCTTGAAGCTGCATCACAGGCAGTAGCGCCTGCGATTGTGTACTCAACAACGAACCTGGGTGCACGAATGCCAAAACGTCATTTTTTCGGGTGAATCCAGGTTCTGTTTACAGCATCATGATGGTCGCATCCGTGTTTGGCGACATCGTGGTGAACGCACATTGGAAGCGTGTATTCGTCAACGCCATACTGGCGCATCACCCGGCGTGATGGTATGAGGTTCCATTGGTCACACGCATCGGTCACCTCTTGTTCGCATTGACGGCACTTTGAACAGTGAACGTTAGATTTCAGATGAGTTACGACCCGTGGCTCTACCCTTCATTCGACCCCTGCAAAAACCTACATTTCAGCAGGATAATGTACGATCGCATTTTGCAGGTCCTTTATGGGCCTTTCTGGATACACAAAATGTTCGACTGCTGCCCTGGCTAGCACATTGTCCAGATCTGTCCCCAATTGAAAACGTCTGGTCAATGGTGGCCGAGCAACTGGTTCGTCACAATACACCAGTCACTGCTCTTGATGAACTGTGGTATTGTGCTGAAGCTGCACGGGCTGATGTACCTGTACACGCCATCCAAGCTCTGTTTGAGTCAATGCCCAGGCGTATCAAGGCCGTTATTACGGCCAGAGGCGGTTGTTCTGGATACTGATTTCTAAGGATATATGCACCCAAATTGCGTGAAAATGTAATCACATGTCAGTTGTAGTATAATACTTTTGTCCAATACCCGTTTATCATCTGCATTTCTTCTTAGTGTAGCAATTTTAATGGCCAATAGTGTACGTAATGGCCAATTCAAGCCGTGAGGTTCAGGACATACTTACTCATCTTTCCAAACGTATTACAACTTAACTTCGTGTCAAACGGAAGTCATTTCCTGGATCCAACGACCAGCGACAGCCGTTTTGAGCGGACTGAACTGCAGCAATGTGCTCCTCGAGTCTCCCGCACGCGAGCCGCTACGAAAGTGCCGGCCGGCGCTGATTGGCAGTCGCACAGGTCTGGAAAGCGGCTGGCCGCCGCAGTATTTATGTCGCTACGTGCGGGTAGAACCGCCGGCTGTATTAGGAGGACAGCTCAGCTACGGCTCGGCGGTGGGCGTGTCTGCCGCCGCCGCCGCAAGAAGCAGGAGAGGCCACGCAGCGCCGCGAGGAAACCTAATGAATTGCTCCATCAACACCGCCGCTCCGGGCTCGATTAAGCCGTAAGACCGGCCGCGCTGTCACCGTCCGCAAACGGCCGAGGCAGCTGGCCGGCGGTCGCGCACACATTCTGTGCCGGCCGCTGACAGGCGTAACTACTGGAGGCAGGAGCAGCAGCCGCCACCAGGCCGACGGTCACCTAAGGGGTGAGACAAGAGGAGGACTCTAAAGACTCATTTCGTACCCAAAGACGTGCGATGTGAGCGATGTAATATTCGTGTACCTCAGTAGTCAGTCCAGTCTAAAATAAGGACAAACCTGAAGCAAATATCCTTCACGACACTATTTATTTATTACGAAATTAGAATTACATTAATACCTTCAGCTGCTGACGGGGTTGATATATATCAACGGGGACAGGTGAAAATGTGTGCCCCGACCGGGACTCGAACCCGGGATATCCTGCTTGCATGGCACACGCTCTACCCATGCGAGCCACCGAGGGCACAGAGGACAGCGCAACTGCAGGGACTGTCTCGCGCACGCCTACCACGAGACCCACATTCTCACCTTGTATGTCCACACAGTATATTCGTAGTGTCCCATGCCAACGCACTCATTACTCGTGGAAGACATTCTTACCAAGTCCCATAAGAGTTCGGGGAATATGTGTGTATCGGCACAGAAAAAGAAGGTCATGGCCAGTGCTGCCAGAACTATATACTTATATGGATATGGAGTCTGTTCTTTCCGACATGTCCGAAAGAACAGACACCATATCCATAGAAGTACTGGGTGATCAAAAAGTGAGTATAAATTTGAAAACAATAAATCGTGGAATAAAATAGATAGAGACGTACAAATTGACACACATGCTTGGAATGACATGGGGTTTTATTAGAACGAAAAAAAAAATACAAAAGTTCAAAAACTGTCCGATAGTTGGCGCTTCATCTGATCAGAATAGCAATAATTAGCATAACAAAGTAAGACAGAACAAACATGATGTTCTTTACAGGAAATGCTCAATATGTCCATCATCTATCCTCAACAATAGCTGTAGTCGAGGAATAATGTTGTGGACAGCACTGTAAAGCATGCCCGGAGTTATGGTGAGGCATTGGCGTCGGATGTTGTCTTTCAGCATCCCTAGAGATGTCGGTCGATAACGATACACTTGCGACTTCAGGTAACCCCACAGCCAATAATCGCACGGACTGAGGTCTGAGGACCTGGGAGGCCAAGCATAACGAAAGTGGCGGCTGAGCACACGATCATCACCAAACGACGCGCGCAAGAATACTTTCACGGGTCTAGTAATATGGGGTGGAGCGCCATCCTGCATAAACATCGTACGTTCCAGCAGGTGTTTATCAGCCAGGCTGTGGATGATGCGATTCTGTAACATTTCGGGGTATCTCTCACCCGTCACGGTAGCAGTTACAAAACCAGAATCACGCATTTCCTCGAAGAAAAAAGGCCCGATAACGGTAGATGTGGTAAATCAAACCCATACCGTGACTTTCTCGTCGTGCAATGTAGTTTCCACGACAGTTCTAGGATTTTCGGTAGCCCAAATTCTGCAGTTGTGGGCGTTGACAGACCCTCGAAGCGTGAAATGACCTTCGTCGGTCCACAACTCAACCAATCGTCATCTTCCGCCATCTTTTGAAACGCCCACATCGCAAATGCCCTCCCCTTCACTAAATGGCCAGGAAACAGTTCATGCTGCCGATGGATTTTGTACGGATAGCATCGGAGGGTACGCCTAAGTGCCAACCAAACAATAGTTCAAATGGCTCTGAGCACTGTGGGACTCAACTTCGGAGGTCATAAGTCCCCTAGAACTTAGAACTACTTAAACCGAACTAACATAAGGACATCACACACATCCATGCCTGAGGCAGGATTCGAACCTGCGACCGTACCGGTCTCGCGCTTCCAGACTGCAGCGCCTAGAACCGCACGGCCACTCTGGCCGGGCAAACAATAGTGTATCGAATGCCGTTGCGACGTGCGTCTGCACGAGCGCTGACTTCCCCGTGCATAGACGAACCCGCTACAGTGTCCATTTCTTCCTGAACTGTCTCAGCAGCATTACACCTTGTGCTCGGTCGGTCACTACGGGGTCTATCGTCTAAACAACCGGTGGCTTCGAACTTCGAAATCATTCTCGCCACAGCTGCATTTGTCAACGGACCTTTACCCGTTCGAATCCCCTTCCTATGGCGATAGCATCGTAACGCTGAACTAGCACATTCCCCGTTCTGATAATACAGCTTCACTAAAAGCGCCTTTTCAGGTAACGTCAACATGCTGCGACTGCTGGCCCATCTGATTCTCTCTCTCATTGCAGCTCCGTTTATACACGATTGTCATGCGCAGTCACTGACGTTTTGCTGTCCAGCGCCATCTGTCGGTCATTTTGTCAACTTTTTTCGGTTCTAATAAAACCCCATGTCATTCCAAGCACGTGTGTCAATTTTTACCTCTCTATCTACATTATTCCGTGGTTTATTAAGTTTTCAAATTTATACTGACTTTTTGATCACCCGGTTCTGGACACGTCCGAAAGAACAGACACCATATCCATATAAGTATACTGTTTCTGGCAACACTGGCCTTGACCTTCCCCGAACTCTTACGGTCCTTGGTAAGAATGTTTTCCACTAGTAATGAGTGTGTTGGGGTGGGACACTACGAATGTAATGTGTGGACATACAGGGTGAGAATGTGCGTCTCGCCGGAGCCGTGTGCGAGATAGTCCCTGCAGTTGCGCTATCCTCTGTGCCCTCGGTGGCTCAGATGGACGCCGGCACGGTATAAGAAAAAAATAAATAAATAAAAAAATAATAATAAAATAAAAACCTTAGTTAATCGATCAACAACGAACTTAAACAGGTGTCTTACGACGTCCGCCCCGAGCAGATGCAACGAACGAAAGCGAACAAATATGACATTTAAAAAATAAAGATGGATAGAGGGTCTGCCATGTAAGCAGAAGATACCGGGTTCGAGTCCCGGTCGGGGCACACATTTTCACCTGTCCCCGTTTACATATATCAACGCCTATTAGCAGCTGAAGGTATTAATGTAATTCTAATTTCGATCTAGACAGCTGCCGGTCTTCGTGTCCGAAGAGCAGAAACTATATCCATCAAAGTATAACTATTTATTTATTAGGTTCTGAACCACCATGCGAACAACATCTGCTTCGTCATGACACGAGTGAGTGCACAATTAACAGTATGCTCATCACAAGATTTATAAACGATCGAATTAAAAAAAATGACACGAAAAAAACCTGTAAGAGAAGCCGTACATAATACAGCAAAGCGCCAAAGAAAGTAGTATAGGCGTACGTATCCAAATACAGAGATATGGAAAAAGGCAGAATACGGTGCTGCGGCCGGCAACGCGTATATGAAACAACAAGCGTGTTGTGCAATTGTTAGATCTGTTACTGCTGCTTCAATGACAGGCTATCAAGATTTAAATGAGTTTGAACGTGGCGTTATAGTCGGCGCACGAGCGATGGGACACAGCATCTCCGAGATAGCGATGAAGTTGGCCTTTTCCCGTACGACCATACCACGAACTTACCGTGAATACCAGGAATCCCGAACAACATCCAGTCTCCGACATCGCTGTAGCCGGAAAATGACCCAGCAAGAACGGGAACAACGACGACTGAAGAGATTCGTTCATCGTGACAGAAGTACAACCCTTCCGGAAATTGCTGCAGATTCCAATGCTAGACCATCAACAAGTGTCAGCGTGCGAACCACACAACGAACCACCATCGATATGGGCTTTCGGAGCAGAAGGCCCACTCGTGTGCCCTTGATGACTACACAACACAAATCTTTACGCCTCGCCTGGACCCGTCAAAGCCGACATTGGGCTGTTCATGACTGGAAACATGCTGCCTGGTCGGACGAGTCTCGTTTCAGATTGTATCAAGCGGATGGATGCGTACGGGTATGGAAACAACCTCATGAACCCATTGATCCTGCATGTCAGGAGGGGACTGATCTGGATGATGGAAGCTCTGTAGCGGTGTGGTGCGTGTGAAGTTGGAGTGATGTGGGATCCCTGATACGTCTAGATACGACGCTGACAGGTGACACGTACATAAGCATCCTGTCTGATCACCTGCATCAAATTCATGTCCATTGTGCACTCTGACGGACTTGGGCAATCCCAGCAGGACAATGCGACACCCCCACATGTCTACAATTGCTACAGGGAGGCTCCAGAAACACTCTTCTGAGTTCCGCTGGCCACCAAACTCCCCAGTCATGAACATTATTGAGCATATCTAAGATGCCTTGCAACGTGCTGTTCAGGAGATCTCCACCTCCTCATAGGCTTATGTATTTATGGACAGCCCTGCAGGATTTGTTGTGTCAGTTCCCTCCAGCACTGTGCAGACATTAGTCTAGTCGATGCCATGTCGTGGTGTGGCACTTTTTCGTGTTCACGGGGTCCCTACACGATATTGGGCAGGTGTACCAGTTTCTTTAGCTATTCAGTGTGTAAATCAAATGGATGTGCGAGGGGTACAAAAATACGGATTTTTTTTATCTATATATTTTCCAATTGTTTCTAAAACAACCTTATCTCTTTCATAATACTCTCCATTACAACTAATACATTTGTCCCACTGGTGCTTCCAGTTCGAAACATTTTTTGTTGTCATCTTTAGAAATGACTGACAGCTCCTCCCTCATTTTCCTTCTTGACTTTTTCAATGTTGTCAAATCGGTGTCCTTTCATACCCCTTTTCGTGCCTGGAAATATGAAAAAGTCTCATGCAGTCGGGATAGTCGAGTAAGGTGCATGGGGCAGCGGAACCATGCCATTTTTAGCCAATAAGTCTCCAACAAAGATAGCTATGCGTGCAGGTGCGTTGTCGTGGTGAAGAACCAGTCTCCTCTCTACCGCAAATCGAGTTTGAACCGAGGTCCAAGATAAAGCACAAATCTCTGACAGTTGATCAGTTGTCGGTCGACAGTCTGTTAGCGCAAGCTCTGGAATTTTTTCAATGTTTTCGACGATTCAAGCAGTTGATGGACGTCCTGGACGACGTTTGTTATCAATCGAAATGTCGTAATTTTTAAATCGAGCAAACCACTTGTACAGTTGAGTTTTCCCCGCAGCATCATCCTAGTAAGCTGTTTTCAACGTTAAAACAGTTTCGGTAGCATTTTACAGAGTACAAAACAAAATTTTACAGCTGTACGTTGTTCACTTGAACTTGCCATCATAAAAAACGAAACAAGAACAAAACAGGGCCAGCGAAAACAGTCAATGCAGATCAACAGAACAAGCCAGACCAACAACACAGGCGGCGCTGAACTGGGAGTGAGTTACGCTATACAGTAGACACCTAGAGGCAGAAATGCGTATTACACAAGCTCCACCCATGGCAATGTCATTACGAAATCCTTCTTTTTTTTTTTTTCGTGGTGGTGGTGGTGGTGGGGCGGGGGGGGGGGGGGGGTATCCCCTTGTATGTGTTTATGTTCCGCAACTCCTCCTGAAACACTAAACCGATTTCAGCCAAATTCGGTACACATATTCCTTTCTGTTAGGCAACAATCGCTGGGTGGTCGCAAATCACCTACCTATCACGGTTCAGGATATATAACGTCATAAACAGTGAGAAGCGTGAAGAACTGCCTCATCGTGCAAGACGTTTAAATTTACGAGTGCACCAATATTCTGGCCACGTTCGAAGTCACTTAGCACCGATATAATGCACTCACAACTATACAGAACATTATTCTGAGCACAACTGACCCTTGCAAAGTACTGAGAACATTGCATAGGTACCATTCTTGGTGAAATACAACAGCGCCACCTGCAAGCTAGAACGGCATCTGCATTTATGTTCAAGGATGTATTTCTCGCGGTGTCCAACCCCTGTATATCAAGAAAATTAATAACCTCAGAAGAGAACAATGTGACACCACAACTTTACATTACCCATCTCAGATTCAAACCTCTTTCCTGTTCGTCGATATGGAGGACAACGTTCTGGCTACAACTTTCCAGATATGAAACGAACCATTTGTAAGGTTTTGAGGACAGAACAACAACTGTGTAAGCTGCAAATATTTTTGGTTTAATCTTGCAAAGTTATCTCAGAAATACACGCATTTACACAGTTTATAATGTGACAATGTTCCGACAGTTGTCAAACAAACGCATCTCGTCTTCAGAAAGTGAAAAAATCCTAAACGCAACAATGGTAAATTTTAACTAGCTGTTTATTTACAAAATTATTCTTACGACTATGTCATGATGTTGGAAAGTACTACGATAAATCACACGATTCCGGTTCAAAATTTGGTACTATTTAGGATGACAATCAAGTCTACAGAGGATGGTTAGTTTTGTGCCAAGTTGAGCAAAAAATTACCCAAGGTCGCTCAAGTTTACAGTGGACAAAAGCTCATCCCTAGTCTTGGAATATGGCGATTTGCACACGCATGACTGGAGCAGCATGCATATTAAAAGGCCCTCTCAGTCCTCGCAAGAACAGTTAACTAACTGGCTGGTTCGTTTCTTCACAGTTGGAGCTCACCTATGCTACAGCTAATATCTAGCTGAATGTCAGCTGCAGTGAATGCAGTGTTCACACAGATTTCTCCTCTGCGCTATACAGAGCATTACGCTCCCCATTCTGCACTTGACACCAGTTCAGAGAAGAATCCCCGAAAATTTCACTCTTGTCTTTCTCGTAACCGAACTATCTCTCCACCTGGGTTCTTTCGTTCTCCACGTGATGGCTTTTTGCTACCAATAGCAGTGTTCCTCTTATTTTGTGGAAACTCTCTCGGCCAATCCCAAGGGACCTACCATTAAAGTGCATCGAAATTTCGGCACTTTACTCCTTCCTAGTTCGTTTCCGACAAATGGATATTTTGTGTCCGCTCCAGACGCCTAAAAAGCACATGCGCACATCACATGTGTACCACTCGCTGTTCACGTGATCAACGGTGTCATTGGTGGTATCCATTTGGAATTCCAAAACACAGTTTTCTAAAGCTTCTTTCTGTCCTACTTCTGGTGGCCCATTACTTGCTCTGTATTATGCCCCCCTGAGAGGTTTTCATGGTGCCTCCCATGGTGATGCCTCTGCTTCTGCCCGTGCCTGCTTCCACACAAAACATTTCCTCTCGCTGCTTGTTTCACCTTCTGCTCATTGACATGCATTATATACAAGCTGTGTGTTAATACCGTCGATTGAGTGTCATTCCTTTTGCATTACATACTCATAGGCATATCTCCTCATTACCACCGAAGAAAGTTAAAGGTGTCATATTCACCTTCCCATTACAATACATAAAGCTTTCGTGTAAGGTGCGAAATTGACCTTCATTTATTCTGCCACCTTACACACTGTTGAGCTTTTTCCAGAATCCCATAATGCTCCAATTTATGAAAAAGTATTACATGGTGTACACAATCGAATGCTTTTGTTAAATAAAAGAAAATGCCTACCGGTCTCAATGTATCATTTAGACAAATAATAAATTGTGTTTCGTTGGAAACCCATTTCCTGAAAACAAACTGCGACTCTGACAGCAAGTTATGCATGCTGAGATGTGCAACTAATCCCCATTCGAATGCTTTCTCAAAAACTTTTGAAAACGCTGGTAACAAAGAAATTGGCTTGTAATTGTGCACATTCTCTCTGTCATCATTCTTATAAAATAGTTTCGCTAAGAGTATTTTATTCTGTAAACAAACTGACCACACTTGAGAGATATATTGCACACCCGACGAGCACAGACTAATATGCACCATATACGGCGCTCGCGTGCCTACCTAAAATTTCATTACATCCAAGGGAATCTTGACTCTGTAACAATATAATAATCATCTTTGCTTGTTTCCCTTAGCTGTATATGATTTAGCTGTTTCGGAATACCAGTTTTCAAGAGATCTGCGTATTTACACGTACCGATAAAGTTCTGATCTAATTTGGCGACTACAGACAAGAAGTGCAGCTTCATTCGCATATGTAGATGGTCTACATTTTGTATGATCGTAACGTAAGGTCGCACACCTAAGGATGAGTTGTTTTGAAGAATAATTACAAAAACTTTCGAAATTATCGTTATTACTGTTTTGTCCAACTGTGGAAGGGTATCCTACAGCATAAAAACACGTGTTGGCGTATGTACTCTCCGTAGCCTATAATTATCCGAGAACTAAGCGAGCCTAGCATAATACGAAAAAACTGTGCGTTATAAAAGACAGTACAAGTAGTAGTTGCACGGATTGGGAATTACTTGCTGATAGGTCAAGAAAAGATAAAAATCATTAAAAGGCAAAAAATGACTAAAGCCGATAGTGAATCAGAAACCGTTAACAGACTTGGTGAAGAAAGGACATATTCCGGAGTAAACTTACGAGTACGAATACAAAGAATAGATACAAGGGGGGAAAAAATGAAATGGTCGTATGGCATTGATTGGCCGGGATATCGCCTTCGGGGTTGGGACGCCGTACTGCAAGTGTCTTTGGTTGACGCCACTTCGGCGACTTGCGTGTCAATGATGATGAAAATAGCGATGTAGGACACACAACACCCAATTTCCTGAGGGGAATCGAACCCGGGCCCCGTTGCGTGGTAGGCGGTCACGCCACCGCTGCGCTACGGAGGCAGACACAAGAGGAAAAAACACGAGAAGTTGAAAGCAAGAATTCGAAGGAAATGAGAACTGAGTAACTAGAATAATGGAGGTGGGGACAAAATGGCTCTGAGCACTATGGGACTTAACTGCTGAGGTCATCAGTCCCTTAGAACTACTTAAACCTAACTAACCTAAGGACATCACACACATCCATGCCCGAGGCAGGATTCGAACCTGCGACCGTAGCGGTCACGCGGTTCCAGACTGTAGCGCCTAGAACCGCTCGGCCACTGCAGCCGGCGGAGGTGGGGACAGATAGCACAACAGAACAGCAGTCTTTGTTAACTAAGTACCAAGATAAATGTAGTGTATGTTGCAAGAATAAAACTGACGTTCTTGTAATTGTCTAAGTCTTCTGCTGTAATTTTTTTTAGACGTATCTTAACTACACGTGAAGACTCATACATTTTTATGGCCAGTGTAAATTTGCTGATGGAAAAAATTTTAATATGATTGTAATTTTATATGTAAGGGATTGTTTACAGTTCCAGATGTTTCCTCTCAAAGTAAATGGATAAACAAAGTTAAAAATAATAAAAACCGATTACTAATACTGTTACAGCAATCTTTCAGGGTAACCTCTTTGTGTCGCAGCGATGTTAATATCCTAACTGTTATGTAGATTCCTTATGAGATAACAGTTCTCTAATTAAACATTTTGGCGAATGGCCTGTTTTCATTTGCTTGCCGCTTGCCGTTTGGCGCTTGCCGCTAACAGATGTGGCGGGTTTCAATTAAAGCAACGGCTCTGCGAAAAGGAATCTGGTATTCAAACACGCGACCCTGTCCGACACGAGTGCCACTTCAGTCCGTTACCTCAAGGATACCGCATAAACTTGATTTATACATTAAGACCTGTAGCACTACTTTTGGCCACCAAGACTGCTGGAGTCAAACAGGATACTTTACATCTTAGAAATCAACTGCCATTCGATTGTTCTTTGCCTCTGCTTGTTATCGTGCAGTGGGTTTCAAAAGTCTATGATACATTTCCGGAGTCTTTTGTTGTTGTTTTTCTATTAATCATCAACCTTCTGACTGGTTTCATGTGGCCCGCCGCTAATTCCTCTATTGTGCCAACCACTTAATCTCAGAGTAGCCCTTACAACCTACGTCCTCAATTATTTGCCGTCAATCTCTGTCTTCCTCTAGAGTTTTTGTACTCTGCAGATCCGTCTAGTACCATGGACATTGTTGGGTTGGCAGAAGAGCCAACCCCCTGTTACTAGAGGAGGCCGAAAGGCACGCGTTTTAGCTCACGCAGGCTGGCGTGAGGAGGGAAGAACTATACTGACGTGAGGTCTGGAACATGACAAGGAATTAGAATTCAGAAGGCGGACGGAATTAGTTTCATACTTAACTTTAATCCATTAATGATGAACGTCGCTCTTGACGGTACATGATTCACAATATTTTCTGTTCAGGATACATAGCAACTGAATATGGCGTCTTACTAGGTCATAGCAAATGACGTAGCTGAGGGCTATGCTAAACTGTCGTCTCGGCAAATGAGAGCGTATGTAGACAGTGAACCATCGCTAGTAAAGTCGGCTGAACAACTGGGGCGAGAGCTAGGGAGTCTCTCTAGACCTGCCGTGTGTCGGCGCTCGGTCTGCAATCACTGATAGTGGCGACACGCGGGTCCGACGTATACTAACGGACCGCGGCCGATTTAAATGCTACCACCTAGCAAGTGTGGTGTCTGGCGGTGACACCACAGAAATCATTCGCTGGTGTCTTAAATGATGTCCTTGTCAGTGTTTTCCACATATTCCTTTCCTCTCCTATTCTGCGCTGAACCTCGTCATTCCTTACCCTATCAGTCCACCAAATGTTCAACGTTCGTCTGCAGCACTACATCTTAATTGCTTCGATTGTCTTCTGTTCTGATTTTCCCATAGTCCTTTTATCACTATCACACAATGCTGTGTTCCAAACGTGCATTCTCAGGGACTTCTTGCTCAAATTAAGGCGTATGTCTGATACCAGCAGACTTGTCTTGGCCAGGAATCCCCTCTCTGCCAGTGCCAGTGTGCTTTTGATGTCTTCATTGTTCCGTTCGTCATTGGTTAATTTACTGTCAAGCTAGCTGAATTTTTTAACTTCATCCACTTCGTGACCACCAGTCCTGATGTTATGTTTCTCGCTATTCTCATGTCTGGTACTTCTGATTACGTTCGTCTTTCTTCGATTTGCTCTCAGTCCATATTCTCCACTCATTAGACTGTTCATTCCATTCAGTAGATCGTGTAATTCTTCTTCGCTTTACTCAGGGTTTTTTTTTTTTTTTTTTTTTTTTTTTTTTTTTTTTTTTTTTTTTTTTTTTTTTTCATCAGTCTACTGACTGGTTTGATGCGGCCCGCCACAAATTCCTTTCCTGTGCTAAGTTCTTCATTTCAGAGTAGCACTTGCAACCTACGTCCTCAATTATTTGCTTGACGTATTCCAATCTCTGTCTTCCTCTACAGTTTTTGCCCTCTACAGCTCCCTCTAGTACCATGGAAGTCATTCCATCATGTCTTAGCAGATGTCCTATCATCCTGTCCCTTCTCCTTATCAGTGTTTTCCACATATTCCTTTCCTCTCCGATTCTGCGTAGAATCTCCTCATTCCTTACATTATCAGTCCACCTAATTTTCAACATTCGTCTATAGCACCACATCTCAAATGCTTCGATTCTCTTCTGTTCCGGTTTTCCCTCAGTCCATGTTTCACTACCATTCAATGCTGTACTCCAGACGTACATCCTCAGAAATTTCTTCCTTAAATTAAGGCCGGTATTTGATATTAGTAGACTTCTCTTGGCCAGAAATGCCTTTTTTGCCATAGCGAGTCTGCTTTCGATGTCCTCACTGCTCCGTCCGTCATTGGTTATTTTACTGCCTAGGTAGCAGAATTCCTTAACTTAATTGACTTCGTGACCATCAATCCTGATGTTAAGTTTATCGCTGTTCTCACTTCTACCATTTCTCATTACCTTCGTCTTTCTCCGATTTACTCTCAAACCATACTGTGTACTCATTAGACTGTTCATTCCGTTCAGCAGATCATTTAATTCTTCTTCACTTTCACTCAGGATAGCAATGTCATCAGCGAATCGTATCATTGATATCCTTTCACCTTGTATTTTAATTCCACTCCTGAACCTTTCTTTTATTTCCATCATTGCTTCCTCGATGTACAGATTGAAGAGTAGGGGCGAAAGGCTACAGCCTTGTGTTACACCCTTCTTAATACGAGCACTTCGTTCTTGATCGTCCACTCTTATTATTCCCTCTTGGTTGTTGTACATATTGTATATGACCCGTCTCTCCCTATAGCTTACCCCTACTTTTTTTTCAGAATCTCGAACAGCTTGCACCATTTTATATTGTCGAACGCTTCTTCCAGGTCGACAAATCCTATGAAAGTGTCTTGCTTTTTCTTTAGCCTTGCTTCCATTATTAGCCGTAACGTCAGAATTGCCTCTCTCGTCCCTTTACTTTTCCTAAAGCCAAACTGATCGTCACCTAGCGCATTCTCAATTTTCTTTTCCATTCTTCTGCATATTATTCTTGTAAGCAGCTTCGATGCATGAGCTGTTAAGCTCATTGTGCGATAATTCTCGCACTTGTCAGCTCTTGCCGTTTTCGGAATTGTGTGGATGATGCTTTTCCGAAAGTCAGATGGTATATCGCCAGACTCATATATTCTACACACCAACGTGAATAGTCGTTTTGTTGCCACTTCCCCCAATGATTTTACAAATTCTGATGGAATGTTATCTATCCCTTCTGCCTTATTTGACCGTAAGTCCTCCAAAGCTCTTTTAAATTCCGATTCTAATACTGGATCCCCTATCTCTTCTAAATCGACTCCTGTTTCTTCTTCTATCACATCAGACATATCTTCACCCTCATAGAGGCTTTCAATGTATTCTTTCCACCTATCTGCTCTCTCCTCTGCATTTAACAGTGGAATTCCCGTTGCACTCTTAATTTTACCACCGTTGCTTTTAATGTCACCAAAGGTTATTTTGACTTTCCTGTATGCTGAGTCTGTCCTTCCGACAATCATATCTTTTTCGATGTCTTCACATTTTTCCTGCAGCCATTTCGTCTTAGCTTCCCTGCACTTCCTATTTATTTCATTCCTCAGCGACTTGAATTTCTGTATTCCTGATTTTCCCGGAACATGTTTGTACTTCCTCCTTTCATCAATCAACTGAAGTACTTCTTCTGTTACCCATGGTTTCTTCGCAGCTACCTTCTTTGTACCTATGTTCTCCTTCCCAACTTCTGTGATGGCCCTTTTTAGAGATGTCCATTCCTCTTCAACTGTACTGCCTACTGCGCTATTCCTTATTGCTGTATCTATAGCGTTAGAGAACTTCAAACGTATCTCGTCATTCCTTAGTACTTCCGTATCCCACTTCTTTGCGTATTGATTCTTCCTGACTAATGTCTTGAACTTCAGCCTACTCTTCATCACTACTATATTGTGATCTGAGTCTATATCTGCTCCTGGGTACGCCTTACAATCCAGTATCTGATTTCGGAATCTCTGTCTGACCATGATGTAATCTAATTGAAATCTTCCCGTATCTCCCGGCCTTTTCCAAGTATACCTTCTCCTCTTGTGATTCTTGAACATGGTATTCGCTATTGCTAGCTGAAACTTGTTACAGAACTCAATTAGTCTTTCTCCTCTTTCATTCCTTGTCCCAAGCCCATATTCTCCTGTAACTTTTTCTTCTACTCCTTCCCCTACAACTGCATTCCAGTCGCCCATGACTATTAGATTTTCGTCCCCCTTTACATACTGCATTACCCTTTCAATATCCTCATACGCTTTCTCTATCTGTTCATCTTCAGCCTGCGACGTCGTCATGTATACCTGAACTATCGTTGTCGGTGTTGGTCTGCTGTCGATTCTGATTAGAACAACCCGGTCACTGAACTGTTCACAGTAACACACCCTCTGCCCTACCTTCCTATTCATAACGAATCCTACACCTGTTATACCATTTTCTGCTGCTGTTGATATTGCCCGATACTCATCTGACCAGAAATCCTTGTCTTCCTTCCACTTTACTTCACTGACCCCTACTATACCTAGATTGAGCCTTTGCATTTCCCTTTTCAGATTTTCTAGTTTCGCTACCACATTCAAGCTTCTGACATTCCACGCCCCGACCCGTAGAACGTTATCCTTTCGTTGATTATTCAATCTTTTTCTCATGGTAACCTCCCCTTTGGCAGTCCCCTCCCGGAGATCCGAATGGGGGACTATTCCGGAATCTTTTGCCAATGGAGAGATCATCATGACACTTCTTCAATTACAGGCCACATGTCCTGTGGATACACGTTACGTGTCTTTAATGCAGTGGTTTCCATTGCCTTCTGCATCCTCATGTCGTTAATCATTACTGATTCTTCCGCCTTTAGGGGCAATTTCCCACCCCTAGGACAAGAGAGTGCCCTGAACCTCTATCCGCTCCTCCGCCCTCTTTAATAAGGCCGTTGGCAGAATGTCATAAGCGAATCGCATCTTTTATATCCTTTCACCTTTATTTTACTTCGACTCCTGAACCTTTTTTTTATTTCCTTCATTGCTTCTTCAATGTACAGATTGCACAGTAGGGGCGAAAGGCTCCATCCTTGTCGTACACCCTTTTTTATCCGAGCACTTCGTCCCTGGTTGTCCACTGTTATTATTCCCTGTCGGCTCTTGTACGTACTGTATATTACCTGTATTTCCCTATAGGTTATCCATATTTTTCTCAAAATTTCAAATATCTTGCATCATTTTGCATTGTCGAATGCCTTTTTGCAGGTCGACAAATCCTCTGAACAAGTCTTGATTATTCTTTCGTCTTGCTTCCATTATCAACCACAATGTCAGAATTGTCTCTCTGGTGCCTTTAGCTTTCCTAAAGCCAAACTGATCGTCATCCAACACATTCTCAATTTTCTTTCCGTTCTTCTCTATATTATTATTGTCAGCAACTTGGATGCATGAGGTGCTAAGCCGATTGTGCGTGGTTATGCAGTGTCAGATGTCTACCCAAGGTTCACGCAATCCCGTAAATTACGGAGCGATGGTTTGGAGGTGCAGAGCTGACGCCCCAGTAGTGTTGTGTCGGGTTCGGCTCAGGTGAAGCTGATGGTTAAGATAACAATGTACGTCCACTATCACGCTCCTCAAACCATTATAGCACGATTCCGCCCTTGTGATATGAACGATTAGCCTGCTGGAAGATGACATCGCGTTCGGATAGGACATCAAACGTGAACGGATGCAGGTGGTCTTCAATAATGCACAGGTAGTCCACCGCCCTGGCGCTACCTTCGATGACTACAACAGCTCCCACGGAAGCCCAGCTGAGCTTCCCACACAGTGTAGTAATTCTACCCGCGCTGCTTGTATGGAGCAGCCGTTCGGCTTGATGACACCCGACCCGGATTCGACGATCGACCTAATGACTCAGAACGGGGTAATAATGACAGACACAGCAGTGTTCCGTAGTGACTAGGCGTCTAAAAATAGCACTTGCATTGACCTGACAGCTGTTACACTACAGCTGCTGCCTAGGTTCGGCAGGGCCGGATCTAGGGAGGGGGTGGTGGAAGGGTTCGGGGCAAACCGGGCTGTCAGGCCCTGTATCAACTTAAGCTCGCGGCAAATTCATATTCTTGAAGCAAAAACCTTGTCTCACAAAGCATCCACTGTACATTCGTCTATCGATTATTCGCATGATTTTGAAAACATCCATGCTGAATTTTGAATATTTTGAACACATTCTGACTCTGAGCGCATCGTAAGTTGATTTTTGAATGCTGCGTAGTGTACGTGATGTCTCTGCGAGGGAAATTCCCCTCGCATCTAAAAATTAAAAAAAAGAACTTTCTCGCATACAAAAGGGGACGTGGCTATCCGAGCTGAGCCGAATAAACCTGAACGGCTGAAAGTCAATCGCTTTTTGTTTATGTGGTTGATTAGGTGTGCACATGATAAGCGTTAGTGCAATTGTTAACGAAATCCATAGATTCTGATTACCGAAGTGGAAAGAACGACTATCGGGAATAACAGGTGAGAAAGATTGCATATTATCTTCTCGGTGTATCCAAGAAAATGAAATTTTGACCGAAAATTTTTGCCAAATCGCTACACTATTCAGGGGCTGTTGTACAGCCTTCGGTTAGCATGCTTTTAAGTTCTAGCGCTGAAAAGGAACACGTAATAATGCCTAACCGCAGAATAAATGCGGGGTAACTGAATCGTGATTCTGGAAGGGTTAGTGAAGCTAACCGGAGAATAACCTTTGACAATTGCAGGAATAGTTGCAGAACTAGTGATGACAAGGTTGTTTGTTAGAACGAGGAAGTAGAAGAAACTGGGAACTCACACAAATTATATGGAAGAATATGACGATTCCAAATTTATATAAAAATTTCGTACTAGTATTACTTTTTGATCTCATGATATTGGCACATAGTAAATTATGTTCCACCGTGTAAATGAGGTAGATAAAAATGACCATTTGTGGCAAAACAGCCTCGCTCACTTGGCGTGTAATACAACTGCTGCAGTATTAGAAACGCTTATTTCGTTTCATCTAGCCAACAGTTACAAAATAGACATACCCACTTCTAGACACTACACCAGTCTTTGGTACTACTCGTATTAATTGCTTTTACAGTATTAGACAGACATATTTTGATTTTTCATGTAGCAAAATTTTTGACGATCTTTGATGAGGTAATGGATTCTTTCGCAAAAAGGAGAAGCACGCCGTGTAAAGCCGTAGGAATATTAGAGAGAAAAAATTCTGGGACCTAAGGATTGAAGAAATGTGTACTGTCTTGCTTGTCTCTTGCCTTTCCTGGTTTTATGTTCCCTATATTTAATTTTATGTCACACAAAAGAGAAAGTTATTAGCTAATGGGCAAAAAAGAGTGCAAATTTTTTGAAGAGTTCTTATACTCCCGGTCACAAATAATCCCATCTAGTATTAATTGTGATATTTTTAAAGAGGAGTAGTAAGAACGTTGTGTGAAGAAAAATGATTCAAATGGCTCTGAGCACTATGGGACTTAACATCTATGGTCATCAGTCCCCTAGAACTTAGAACTACTTAAACCTAACTAACCTAAGGACATCACACAACACCCAGTCATCACGAGGTAGAGAAAATCCCTGACCCCGCCGGGAATCGAACCCGGGAACCCGGGCGTGGGAAGCGATTGTGTGAAGAGTGTGGAACTCATATACATACAGGGTGTTACAAAAAGGTACGGCCAAACTTTCAGGAAACATTCCTCACACACAAATAAAGAAAAGATTTTATGTGAACATGTGTCCGGAAACGCTTAATTTCCATGTTGGAGCTCATTTTAGTTTCGTCAGTATTTACTGTACTTCCTCGATTCACCGCCATGATTTCATACGGAATACACTACCTGTGCTGCTAGAACATGTGCCTTTACAAGTACGACACAACATGTGGTTCATGCACGATGGAGCTCGTGCACATTTCAGTCGAAGTGTTCGTACGCTTCTCAACAACAGAGTCTGTGACCGATGGACTGGTAGAGGCGGACCAATTCCATGGCCTCCACGCTCTCCTGATCTCAACCCTCTTGACTTTCATTTATGGGGGCATTTGAAAGCTCTTGTCTACGCAACCCCGGTACCAAATGTAGAGACTCTTCGTGCTCGTATTGTGGACGGCTGTAATACAATACGCCATTCTCCAGGGCTGCATCAGCGTATCAGGGATTCCATGCGACGGAGGGTGGATGCATGTATCCTCGCTAACCGAGGACATTTTGAACATTTCCTGTAACAAAGTGTTTGAAGTCACGCTGGTACGTTCTGTTGCTGTGTGTTTCCATTCCATGATTAATGTGAGTTGAAGAGAAGTAATAAAATGAGCTCTAACATGGAAAGTAAGCGTTTCCGGACACATGTCCACATAACATATTTTCATTCTTTGTGTGCGAGGAATGCTTCCTGAAAGTTTGGCCGTACCTTTTTGTAACACCCTGTATATAACTCCTCAGAAAGCTGTGCGCTAAAAAATGAACATATGTTTGAAAAATCGATTTTTACACATTTTTCACGTCGTATCTGAAACGTTCTAGGGTGCGTGTGGAGGGGAGGGGGGGGGGGGGAGCGCCCTTCTCAAGTCTTTGCCCCAGTTCGGAAAAATATCGTAGAGCCGGGACTGAGTTTCACAGATCTTTTTAAATAGGATTGGAATACTGCGCTACTCAGCGGGTGGGGACCACGATTATGTTCAGTTTGCCGTCAGAGATGTTGAAACGTGACTGCGTGATTGATTTACACTGTTACCACTACCACCTCGTTGAGATACGCCAGTCTTCTAGCAGCAGGGCCTCCACTCTTCCTGAAACTCCCGCTGCTTCCCAGAGAGATCGTGTCTAATGTGCAACTTCATTCTTCGCCATCCGGACTTATTTGACAACACTGCGTCTGTCTCACTTGATCGCAGCATATGAGGTCTACAGGGTCTGTTGCAACGCTGGTCCTCTCCAAATACAGAAAATGAATTACCGCCCCACCCTCCAACTTTATCACTGGGCGGCACCATACCGCTTTGTTTCCCTCGGCGGTGTGCTGGAGTACAGTGGTGCGGGGACTTCTGGTGAGTAGCACGATTGTTAGCTTGAAACTTCCTGGCAGATTAAAACTGTGTGCCGTACCGAGACTCGAATTCGGGACCTTTGCATTTCGTGGGCAAGTGCTCTACCTACTCACGCCAAGCACGACTGACGCCCCTTCCTCACAGTTTTACTTCCGCCAGTACCTCGTCTCTTACCTTCCAAACTTTACAGAAGCTCTCCTGCTACAGGCAGAAGTACAGCTGTGAAGACGGGGTCTGAGTCGTGCTTGGGCAGCTCAGTTGGTAGAGCACTTACCCGCGAAAGGCAGAAGTCCCGAGTTCGAGTCTCGATCCGGCACACAGTTTTAATCTGCCAAGAAGTTTCATATCAGCGCACACTCCGCTGCAGAGTGAAAATCTCATTCTGGTTTTGTTGGGTTGTATCTGAGAACAAACAGATTAGTTTGTTACATAACTTTATTTCTTCCGAGATGATAATTAAAACTTTTTGAATAATGATCTACTTCGAACTTATCGGCTTATGCAGTCGTCACCGAAACACAGAACCTACACTATCGGATCAGTAGCATCCCATCACCAGATGTGGGTACGGAGGGGCGTGTGGTCACCACAGCGCTCTCTCGGCCGCTGTCCGTTTTCGTGACCGGTGTCGCTACAGCTCATCAAGCAAGTAGCTCCTCAATGGGCCTCACAATGGGCTTGTCAACAGAAGTCGGCAGACCCGGACGGTGGCCCACCCAAGTGCTCACCAAGCCCGACAGTCCTGAAAGTCGGTCATATGACGGAAACCGGTGGTGCCACTGCAACAAGGCCGGACACCTCCACGTAAGCCGGAACTGATCACTGGATGTTACGAGAGGCGGACGTTGGGGAGTACTGCGTCTTGAGTAGAGAACAAGCGAGAAGAGAGTAGGCCAGTCAACCGAGCTCATTGTCTTTGAACAGAGCATGGTCACCGGATGCCATCTGAGTAGCAAATCCATCAGGGACATGTAAATACCTCTAAAATCTACGCGAGTCGACTGTTGCTGATGTGATTTTGACGTGGAAAGGCGATGGAACAACCATAGCTACACCAGGACCAAGACGTCATGTATTGACGGTCAGGGACCGTCGTGTGCTGCAGAGGATGCTTCTACACTACTGGCCATTAAAATTGCTACATCAAGAGGAAGTGCAGATGCTAAACGGGTATTCATTGGACAAATACACTATACTAGAACTGACATGTGATTACATTTTCACGCAATTTGGGTGCATAGATCCTGAGAAATCAGTACCCACAACAACCACCTCTGACCGTAATAACGGCCTTGATACGCCTGGGCATTGAGTCAAACAGAGCTTGGATGGCGTGTACACGTACAGCTGCCCATGCAGCCCCAACACGATACCACAGTCCATCAAGAGTAGTGACTGGCGTATTGTGACGAGCCAGTTCCTCGGCCACCATTAACCAGACGTTTTCAATTGGTGAGAGATCAGGAGAATGTCCTGGCCAGGGCAGCAGTCAAACATTTTCTTTATCCAGAAAGGCCCGTACAGGACCTGCATTATCTTGCTGCAATGGAGGGTTTCGCAGGGTTTGTCCGTTTAAATACTTTTCACCCTGTAGATATGTAGCCATCAAAACATTACATAATCAATGGATGGTGTAAGTCCGTACTGTAAGGGGCGATCAAGATTTTTCTATTCGAAGGCCGTAAAGTGTGCCATTCTGGTAAAATCAACGTAAACATTGAGGTACTCATCCCACCAATGCACCAATTTGAAGACACTCGTTTGGTAAAACAACGTGTGCTGCTGCGTGAAGAAGTACGAAAGAGCCTGCTAGACTTCCTCGTCCGACAGGAATCGTCGACTCTTCAGGGCCTTTTCTGAGGGACCCAGGGCAAGATAATCGCATTCGAAGAGATCAGGACTGTAGGGCACCTGCTCGTGTGTCCCCCCCATGTGAGTTTGTCCGAAACGGATGAGGCTGGCGTCCGAGATCCACGTCTTGTGTCGAATGGCGTCCAGCTCGGAACTTGGCGCATTATTTCGCAACGGTGGTTAGCGACAGACATGCTGCCCCGTCCAGTTCCGTCATGCTTATGTCTACCGGTGCTTGTTCTTCTACAGTCGAGAAAAGAATAACATTACGCTGGTCTTGTCTGGACGCATTTGGTAATAACGTTGCCTTGTTAATGTTTCCGTATTTAGCGCACGTACTTCGGGAAGACACGAATGTCACTGTTATCCCTTGCTGACATGTCAGCACTTACATGACCGCTTCGTACTCTCGATACGTTGGATATACGCTGCAACACCGCTCTCAAACGAAAACTTTATGATTGCCCCTTGTACGATATTTACTTGAAAATGTTTCTGAAAATTGCAAAGCATTTACATGAAGGGAGGAAATAACGATTCTTCTTTTTTGTGTACCTGAGAATTTCGTTAATAGGTAATGCTGTCGCAGGAATAGCCAGCCGCAACGATTGCAATATCCTCTGGAAAATGACAAGTTCAGGAAAAATTAATCAAGTATAACAATGAAAATTATCTTTTTACAGATAGTATAAATGCGCTGTAACGCATACGATACGATAATCGTGTTACGCCACGTTAATTACGAACCAAAACACGCAGTGCAACGTCATCGTGACAAAATATTTCTTGAATTGTGATGAAATCTGGTTCAAGGAGATTCTGACTATCCCTATTGGAGAAAGTGGCACAGTATTAGTTTTAGGTGGCGTAATGCTGTACCACTGATAACAAGAAACTTCAGACAGCTCAGTGTGAATACGGGGTACAATTCAACGCGAATGCAGCGACGAGCGAATCCTGTCACGTAAGCGCGCCGTACTTCCTGCAAGTAAGAAAAACAACTAGCTTTCCAGGGACGTACCTCAGCAAGACGAGCTGTTCTGTAAGGTTGAGTGACGGCGACAATTGTAACTCGAGAAAAATGAGGAAGCGCGCATTCAAGCAGTGGCTCATTGAATCGTGACACAATAGAAAAAAAAAAAATCTATTGGCAGCTGCTTGAAAGAGACTGCAACAAAGAAGATCCAAGACGTAGCCCGATTGCACGCTAAAGCACAACAGTGTTTGTGGATACTCAGCGAGGATATAACTTTTATTTTGCGTAAAAGCTTAATTTTTTCTCCAGAGCATGAACTGTTACTAATGACGCTACATCTACACACACACGTATCTGTTCAGAATAACTTATGTGTCATTAAGTGATAATAATACACTTGATTTTAAAGATATGTTTTTTATAGCTATACCATTAGCAGACCTTCGATAGTGATACTATTGCATTTTACAATCTGATTTCCTATCATTTAATACCTCTATCTATATCTATATCCGAATCCCGCTGCAGCTGCTGCCGGGTCTGGGTGTTGACGAGTCCTCTCCATTTGGCTCGGTCCTCCCATCACTTTTCTTCCTTCACTTGCTGCCAGGTCACACCTCTCCTTTCTACAGATATTCTCACTCCCATTTTCCACCGTGTTCTTGGGCGCCCTCTAGGTCTTTTCCCATCCATCGTTAGTTCTTCCATAATTTTGGGGAGTCTCTGCCCATGCATCCTCTTAACATGCCCATACCATCTTAATCTCCTTTTTTAAATTTCTTCTCTCATACTTTCTTGTTTAAGGTCCTTTCTAATCTCTACATTTCTTACTCTGTCCATTCTTGTTTTTCCCTTAACTGCTCTGAGAAATTTCATTTCCACTGCTTGCAGTCTGCACCAGTCCCTTTCTGTCATTGTCCATGTTTCTCCACCATAGGTGACAATAGGGAAGTAATAATTCTTATACATAAGGAGTTTTGCTTTTCCTGAAACTTCCTTATTCCAAATCAGGTGTTTTATTGTTTGGTAGAAATTGCCTCCCTTCTGTAACCTCCTATTAATTTCGTTAGTTATTCTTCCATCCCTAGATATTTCACTCCCTAAGTGAAACTTTCTACCACTTCGAGGGGTTCTCCATTCAAGGTAATATTTCCGTTGATCCCTTTCTCTCTTCCAAATACCATCACTTCAATCCTGTCTTTATTTATTTTTAATCCATACCTTTCCATTATTTCCTTCCACGCATCAAGCTGTAACTGAACATCTACCTCTTTATCACCCCATATTACCATATCATCTGCAAAAACCATCTTTTTGTCTTTTTCTTTTACTATATCTTTAACCGCCCTATTCATTCCCTCCATCACAACATTAAAAAGTGCAGGAGATAGAATACTTCCTTGCTTAAGTCTTTGTCTTATTTCGAAGTATTCAGAGTTCTCCAATGGTGTTCTAATTCTACAATTGTGTGCTCTGTACATTGTCTTTATAAAATTAATGTATCCATCTAATGTATCTATCTTCTTCATTTCTTCCTTTAGTAACAGTATATCAGACAACAATTGTGATAGATGGCATCACTCCGATAGTCTTTAGTAACTGGTCATGTCTTGTCTCCAGGATTATTTTTCTTACTAATACAAGGTGCATTCGAGTTCTAAGGCCTCCGATTTTTTTTCTAATTAACTACTCACCCGAAATCGATGAAACTGGCGTTACTTCTCGACGTAATCGCCCTGCAGACGTACACATTTTTCGCAACGCTGACGCCATGATTCCATGGCAGCGGCAAAGGCTTCTTTAGGAGTCTGTTTTGACCACTGGAAAATCGCTGAGGCAATAGCAGCACGGCTGGTGAATGGGTGGCCACGGAGAGGGTCTTTCATTGTTGGAAAAAGCCAAAAGTCACTAGGAGCCAGGTCAGGTGAGTAGGGAGCATGAGGAATCACTTCAAAGTTGTTATCACGAAGAAACTGTTGCGTAACGTTAGCTCGATGTGCGGGAGCGTTGTACAGCACATGTGCAGCCCTTCCCGGACTTTTTCCTTGCAGTGCAGGAAGGAATTTGTTCTTCAAAACATTTTCGTAGTATGCACCTGTTACCGTAGTGCCGTTTGGAACGCAATGGGTAAGGATTGCGCCCTCGCTGTCCCAGAAAATGGACACCATCATTTTTTCAGCACTGGCGGTTACCCGAAATTTTTTTGGTGGCGGTGAATCTGTGTGCTTCCACTGAGCTGACTGGCGCTTTGTTTCTGGATTGAAAAATGGCATCCACGTCTCATCCATTGTCACAACCGATGAAAAGAAAGTCCCATTCATGCTGTCGTTGTGCGTCAACATTGCTTGGCAACATGCCACTCGGGCAGCCATGTGGTCGTCCGTCAGCATTCGTGGCACCCACCTGGATGGCACTTTTCGCATTTTCAGGTCGTCATGCAGGATTGTGTGCACAGAACACACAGAAATGCCAACTCTGGAGGCGATCTGTTCAACAGTCATTCGGCGACCCCCCAAAACAATTCTCTCCACTTTCTCGATCGTGTCGTCAGACTGGCTTGTGCGAGTCCAAGGTTGTTTCGGTTTGTTGTCACACGATGTTCTGCCTTCATTAAACTGTCGCACCCACGAACACACTTTCGACACATCCATAACTCCATCGCCACATGTCTCCAACTGTCGATGAATTTCAATTGGTTTCACACCACACAAATTCAGAAAACGAATGATTGCACGCTGTTCAAGTAAGGAAAACGTCGCCATTTTAAGTATATAAAACAGTTCTCATTCTCGCCGCTGGCGGTAAAATTCCATCTACCGTAAGGTGCTGCCATCTCTGGGATGTATTGACAATGAACGCGGCCTTATTTTAAAACAATGCGCATGTGTCTATCTCTTTCCAGTCCGGATATAAAAAATCGGAGGCCTTACAACTTGAATGCACCTCGTACTATTGATGATCGTTTGGACAGAAGAAACACTGTAGTGAGTATGGCTGTAATAAATAATACATAGTGTCCAGTCAGGAAACAAAAGAAAATTCGGAGTAGGTATTAAAATTCATGGAGAAGAAATAAAAACTTTGAGGTTCGCCGATGACATTGTAATTCTGTCAGAGACAGCAAAGGACTTGGAAGAGCAGTTGAATGGAATGGACAGTGTCTTGAAAGGAGGATATAAGATGAACATCAACAAAAGCAAAACAAGGATAATGGAATGTAGTCTAATGAAGTCGGGTGATGCTGAGGGAATTAGACTAGGAAATGAGGCACTTAAAGTAGTAAAGGAGTTTTGCTATTTGGGGAGCAAAATTACTGATGATGGTCGAAGTAGAGAGGATATAAAATGTAGGCTGGCAATGGCAAGGAAAGCGTTTCTGAAGAAGAGAAATTTGTTAACATCCAGTATTGATTTAAGTGTCAGGAAGTCATTTCTGAAAGTATTCGTATGGAGTGTAGCCATGTATGGAAGTGAAACATGGACGATAAATAGTTTGGACAAGAAGAGAATGGAAGCTTTCGAAATGTGGTGCTACAGAAGAATGCTGAAGATTAGATGGGTAGATCACATAACTAATGAGGAAGTATTGAGTAGGATTGGGGAGAAGAGAAGTTTGTGGCACAACTTGACCAGAAGAAGGGATCGGTTGGTAGGACATGTTCTGAGGCATCAAGGGATCACCAATTTAGTACTGGAGGGCAGCGTGGAGGGTAAAAATCGTAGAGGGAGACCAAGAGATGAATACACTAAGCAGATTCAGAAGGATGTAGGTTGCAGTAGGTACTGGGAGATGAAAAAGCTTGCACAGGATAGAGTAGCATGGAGAGCTGCATCAAACCAGTCTCAGGACTGAAGACCACAACAACAACAGTGTCCAGTCACATTAATGTTGTCACCGGCCAAAATTTAGAGTAGCCACGTTTAGCAGCGAGGACAGCTGTAAGATCTACAGGAAGAGAGTCTATGAAGTCCTGGAAGGTACGGACAAGGATTTGGAGCCATGTCGACTCCAGTGCCGTTTGCCAGCTACACTAGGTTTCTCGGTTGAGGATCCATGGCGCGAACAGCCCGGTCAAAATGGTTCAGATGGCTCTGAGCACTATGGGACTTAACATCTGAGGTCATCAGTCACCTAGAACTTAGAACTACTTAAACCTAACTAACCTAAGGACATCACACACATCCATGACCGAGTTAGGATTCGAACTTGCGACTGTAGCGATCGTGCGGTTCCAGACTGAAGCGTCTAGAACTGCTCGGCCACTACGGCCGGCACAGCCCGGTCGAGGAGAATCCGCAGATTCTTGACTGGGCTTCAATCCGGGGAGTGTGGTGACCGGCGGAATACGATAAACTCATCGTGGTGCACTTCGAACCACGCACATACACTGCGAGCTGCTTGACACATTGTATTGTCCTGCTGGTAGATTCCACGAGCTGAGGAGAAATGTACTGCATGTAGGGGTGCACATGGTCCCGAAGATGCTTCCTTTTGATTTGTTGATTCGTTGTGTCACCCATAATAACGAGATCACCCTGGCAATGCTCGTAAAACATTGTCCAGACAATAACGCTCCTTTCTCTGGCCTGAATTCTTCCGGAAATTGTTGCACGGTGTTTGCTTTCAGACGTTTCAAGCCGATGGAGCATAAGACACGATTCATCTGAAAAAGGCACCTAACGACATTCAGTGGACGTCAAGCCGCGGTGCTGGTGTGCAAATTACAGCGTGCGTCGCTCATGAAGAGCGGTCAGTACGGGTGCATGAACTAAGCGCCTGTTGTGGAGGTCCATACGCAACAACGTCTGCTCAAAAAATGGATCAAATGGCTCCAAGCACTATGGGAATTAACATCTGAGGTCATCAGTCCCTTAGACGTAGAACTACCTAAACTTAACTAACCTAAGGACATCACACACATCCATGCCCCAAGCAGAAATCTAACCTGCGACCGTAGCAGCAACGCGATTCCGGACTGAAGCACCTAGAACCGCTCGGCCACAGAGGCCGGCAACGTCTGCTGAATTGTCATTGAGAAGGCACTGTTGGTAGCTCCTCGGTGCATCTAGACGGCCAGTTGGTCAAGAGTTCGACGTCTATACGCCTGGCCACACCTCCGCAGCTGTGGTTCAAAATGGTTCAAATTGCTATGAGCACTATGGGACTTAACATATGAGGTCATCAGTCCCCTAGAACTTAGAAGTACTTAAACCTAACTAACCTAAGGACATCACACACATCCATGCCCGAGGCAGGATTCGAACGTGCGACCGTAGCGGTCGCGTGGTTCCAGACCGAAGCGCCTAGAACCGCTCGGCCACCAGTGGCCGGCAGCTGCGGTTCACCTCAGTTAGCCATTTCGGAAATGCTACTACCCTTGGCTGGAAAACAAATGATCATGCCATTTTGAACGCCAGATAAATCGCATTGTTTCCGCGTTAGGACAACGACTGCACTAATTTCCGTATCCGCCGAGCACACTTTACACGGGGTCGTCCATTCTTACATTACAATGTTGACATTCGAATTTTGTCTAATTTAACACCTTCCCCTTTTCTGTTAAAATTATTATGGCGTTTATAGATCTCAATAGCCTCTCTCTATATACGCTCATGATAATGTCATGTTTTCGATATGACACTCTTTTCAATCAATTTTATTTCATGACCACAGTCTTGGTAAAGCTGTTCCACTAGGCTGATTTATCCGTATGTCCTAGGCAACAGTTGCTCTTGTGTTCGACGAGGCGGGTGTTAACACTTCTTTTTGTGGTACCGGAAGTTTTAAGTGATGTCAGTACCAGCAGTGAAAGATTACATGGTAGGACCATACGTGTATGTTAGCGTGAGACTCGACTCAGAGATAGGATTCACTTCCAGACATCTCTGCAGTGTCTCGTGCAGTGAGGACCTGTGCTAATGCTGACGTCATCCCTCCAGACCTGAAGCTCTATAGTATCTACATCTACATCTACATTTATACTCCGCAAGCCACCCAACGGTGTGTGGCGGAGGGCACTTTACGTGCCACTGTCATTACCTCCATTTTCTGTTCCAGTCGCGTATGGTTCGCGGGAAGAACGACTGTCTGAAAGCCTCCGTGCGCGCTCGAATCTCTCTAATTTTACATTCGTGATCTCCTGGGGAGGTATAAGTAGGGGGAAGCAATATATTCGATACCTCATCCAGAAACGCACCCTCTCTAAACCTGGGCGTTATTCGAGAGAAGCAGACTTTGTGGTGGCTACAAGTCTCACTCTCTTCGTACTCCTGTCGTACAACATAACCATAACACTCTACTGTACAAACACCAATTACAGTTATCCACACTAACCAGATACACCGCAGCACACAGTGAGGAAAGGACCCTTTCATTTTGCCTGGAGTTCCACCATTAGGCGACTGAATCTTACCTCTTTGGTCTCCCAGCCAACCGTGCGAGACGACTCTTTCTTTCATTTACTGTTGCATCCAAGACACTGTATCTGCTCATCCACACAATGGCAAAGGCGACGGAGGCAGACAGTTCTTCCACAGAATTAAAATGACTTCCAAACTAACTTCGGCAGTTTCAAGTTTGAGAATAAGTTAACGTCTGGTGGGCTCATGCCAGGATTGTGAATCTGGTGATGTGATTGTACTTTAACATGGTGATTCATATTTTGGGTACGATATTTCTCTCATGAGTCGTTTGTGAGCCAGCATCTATTATCTGACATTTTCCTAAGCATTTTCCGCTTTAACTGACGACAGAAAGCAAATATTATCCTTGACAATATTTCGTTGAAGTCGTTGAACTTTTATTATTATTATTATTATTATTATTATTGGGAGTTCATCGAGGATCACAATGTCGCAGTAAATAGTACTGATACGCCCGCTAAACCCGGTGGTCAGAACAGGTAATAGGATTGTGAAAAAGGCCAAGGGTTGAGGTCAGTATCTGCTTCTAATTGTCATTTATTGTAATTTAATAACCTTTACAACTAAATCGGCACATAGCCTAATCTTTACCGAATGCAACTCTTTCACAGCTGGAGGCCTCCAACAAGAAATCTTAACAAGATAAAAATCCAATTAAGATAGCAATAAAATAATTCAAGAGACAACATACGCAAGGTGCCATACAAAGGGCTGAGGGCCACAATGAAATTCCAAAATCTTAGAATATAGTACCATAGACCTCTAAAGGCAGAAGGCCAACAAGAAATCTTTAAAAAATCGAAAATTCATTTAAGATAGCAATAAAATAATTTAAATCCCGAAGAGCAGCATGTGCAAGTTGCAACACAAATGGCTAAGGGCCACAATTAAATTTCAGAACTTCAGAATATATTACCTTAGACCCTTAAAGGCAGAAGTCCAGCAAGTTTAACAACAAGACATCTTAAAATCCAAATAAGATAGCAGTAAAATAATTTAAAGAAGAAGCATATGCAAGGTGCAATACCAACGGCTGAGAGCCACAATTAAACCTTAAAATTTTTAAAATATATTACCACAATCTTTAAAGGCAGAAGGCTGCAGTGTTTAAGCTAGAAAGATAAATTTAAAACTTAATTTTGCAAAATTTTAAGAAAACAAAACAAATAATCATACCTGAAATTTAAAATAGCTGACAACAGATAATTAAACACTGGTGGCACTCAGAAAGCCTCCAGGGAGGTCGGTCTGCCCTCGTTCACTTAGGTGAGACAGGTGGTCAGCCCAACTACACTTGATCCGTCGGAACCCAACCGGGGGAAGCCACGGACCAAGCGACACAACAACTTGCTTCCCGTCAATCAGTACATGAGAACGCAAACCGGCAATGTTACATACGTGATAATCCGCAATGGAGTATCTTATTAGCTGTCAAAATTACACACTATGTTGGACAGCGACAGGAAAGGGCACTGCCTGAATTTAGGTCAGTGCCCAGGGCAAGTAACTAGAACACTAACGGCCACAAGACAGAAAATCCCACTGGTGCACTCAAATCGAAGTCGACCAAAATAGTTAACTGCACCGCATTTTGGCTAAATCTCAGCAGTAGAACCACTCAGTGTTGCTCACTGGAAAACCCCCCCGACAGCAAACCACCGAAGCGAACCACCACAACACGAATAGACGTGGCTTGGGTAGTTGAAACCACTACTCAACTTTGACGTCCTGGATTGGTGAACCACGAAGCTCGTAGCGATTGGACAGCTCCACACACACTCCGACACTGTGCAGGGGCTGCCAGTGGCCCCAGCCGACTGCACCGTGTGGACATAATTTCCCTCCTCCGCAACAACCAACCGACTCACTCCAAATCCCCTTGCCGGAAATTATATGCACCAAACATGGAGCAAATATCGATACACGTCACTGCTGCCACACATAGAAGGAAGAAGAACCACGACGTAACCGCAACAAGGGAGGGAAACCAAAAATAGATAGACAGTGAAGTTCACGAAAACGCATAGTTGGGAGAGAGCTCGGATCATGTGACTGCATAATAAATATGCGAGGTGTGCAAAACTTTAGTACAAAGGTAACTTTCACATAATGTACTCCTATCAAGTAAAATAGCTGGACGGACCTTGGTCCATATGTACAAAGAAATGCTAGAATAAAGTATAGAAGTAAAGGAAAGGAATACATAATGAGACAAACTACAATTACAGTTTTATTCAAGGACGATGACTACATTGAGTTCACAGCGGTTTATGATGTTCTGAGATATGGTTCTTAATAGGGTGTGTAATAACTACAGAGATTAGTGTGCTCTGAACTGTTCTTGCATGCTAGCCACAAGACTGGTAATGAGCTCTTGTGATAGCGCGTTCCACTGCTTCAACAATGTGGTTGACAACCGCTGGGTGGTCGCTGGTGCATGTGAGTAGTGGAGCTAGGCCAGCACCAGTCCATTTTGTTAGTGCGAGTAACCTACATCAGGGGCAGGTATGCACTCAGGGGCAAACCCATTGTTCTCCTTTGTTTGACAGGTACTTAAACTATTGTTCTCCTTTGATTGACAGGTCCTCAACCTATTGTTCTGTTAAGTGGTTTTCCATGTCACTGCACTTAACCTACTGTCCCCCCCCCCCCCCCACAGGAAACCTCTCATCGCTGCTACAGGTACACTTTCAGGTTATTGGAGTAACCTCTGTCACTACTATCAGTTTGATAAAATCGACAAACTGCAGCGACGGATTCCTGATTGCAAATAGAGGAAAAACGGTTCTATGAATATATGTCTGGAAATTCAGCAATGCGTTTCCAGACACACCTTCATAGCACTAGTTTTCCTCCATTTTCAATCAGGAATCTGTCCCTGCAGTTTGTCGCTTTTATCAAACTGATAGTAGTGACAGGGGATATTCCAATAACTCGAACCTAAAAGTTTACCTGTAGCAGCGAGGGGAGGTTTCCTGAGTGGGGAGCAGGGTGGACAATAGGTAAAGTGCAGTGAGATGGAAAACCACTTAACAGAACAATAGGTTGAGGACCTGTCAATCAAAGGAGAACAATAGGTTAAGTAGCTGTCAATCGAAGGAGAACAATAGGTTTGCCCCTGAGTGTATAGCTGCCCCTGATGTGGACAACCCGCCCTAACGGAATAGGCTGGTGCTGGCCTAGCTCCACTACTCATGTGGACATGCTACTATATGCAAATGCTTCCTACAAGTTCTCGATGATACATTATAAGAGGGAACTGCCAGTCCAGTCAGTTCACTAATATCCTCTAGTTCCCGCGCTGTTTGATGCGGTCGTGCATTTTCATAAAAGAAAATGCATCCCTGAAAAGACCAATGAGTGTACCGTGTTCAAGGATTTGGCGGTCAGTACGCTAATTTGGCATTATGCATCACCACACCATAACACCTAGTCACCAAACTGATTATCTTCGACAAGATTGCTGGCTGCATTCCGTTTTTCAACCTCTCGCCGTATGAAGATACGTCGAGAACGGCTATCCAGATTGACTCTGCCCTCATCTGGTCCAGTCTCTAGTCTGTTGGCTCCATCGAAAACGTTGTCACCGATGTGCGGGAGTCAACGGAAAACGATGTACTGAGTGCCGTCGCGCTCCGACTGCCGAGCGTATGACTGCATGCCTAGCAGTGCTGTTAAATGTAGTTGCAATTGCACTCTCTGGTCGACAAGGTTCCCTCCTTGCCTGCTGCACAGCCTAGCGGTCGTCTCCTGCTGTACCTGAGTGTGCTCGACCCCCTTCTTTCCTTCGGACATCAGTGCACGTGTTACGGAATACTGCCCACATACGTGAAATAATCCTGTGAGCAATTACTAAATCCTGGGCTACACCCATCACACTTTGTTCCTTCTTCCAGTTTCTCGACGACTGTCCCCTGTGTCAAGTGATCCATATGACATCTCTGGGCCATGTTGGGATGAAGAGCACCACCACAGTGCACCGCAACTGCTCGTTGATAGACGCACACTGTTTTCTCCTTTCCTTCAACAGCCACGTGTTTAGGGACCAGTCGCATTGGCGCTACACTCACGCTGACCTCACGCTATCCAATTTCATGTCTATTACTGGAAGGAGACCACTGACAATGTTTTACCGCACTTTCATTCATTTCCATCTAGTAGTTAGTACGTTATGTTGTTTTACATATCTCGTCCTTAAGTGCACATACGAAGTATGGGTCCTGCACCCTTTAGTCCACCTAGGTACAGAAAGTGATTTGGGTGGTGTGAGGTTGTACGGAAATTTCTCAGTGGTTGGTTATCTATTGTCCTACGCAGTGTGAGCTGGTTTATTACCTTATCACCTCCATATCCTTCCCAAATTGCTTCAAAACTTATTACAGTTTAACTAAGACGCTGTTGCAATTCTGCTTAGCCATGAAATATGATAAAAAATCAAATACTGAATAACGGGTACTGCCTTGAAAAGGCAGAAATGAATTTCTGCTGCTATTCAGGTGTACGTTAGAGCAGCGACTCAATTTTCCGTCCGCAGCTTGTGGTTTCGTGGTCGCGTTCTCGCTTCCCGAGCACGAGGTCCCGGGTTCGATTCCCGGCGGAGTCATGGATTTTCAGCTGTCTCAAGATGACTGAGTGTTTGTGTTGTTCTCATCATTCCATCCTTCTACGTGAAAGGGGCGAGACTCGACTGAGCAAAGGTAGGGAATTTGTACGGGTGTTGATATCCGTGCAGTTGAGGGCCCCTCAAACCAAACATCATCACCATCATTCAATTTTCCTAACCATTCACATTAATGCGATCACCAGCCAAAAACCAAATACCGACTCGTTGCAGTGCGCACTGATGTGAGAGGTTCAGAAAGTGAGGGTTGGGTTGTTTGGGGGAAGAGACCAAACAGCGAGGTCATCGGTCTGATCGGATTAGGGAAGGACGGGGAAGGAAGTCGGCCGTGCCCTTTCAAAGGAAGCATCCTGGCATTTGCCTGGAGCGATTTAGGAAAATCACGGAAAACCTAAATCAGGATGGCCGGACGTGGGATTGAACCGTCGTCTTCCCGGATGCGATCACAAAGTGAGTCAGTGAGGTTCTGGAAGACACCGACTGACTACAGTATCATGACCAGCTGCCCTAGATTTTTCGGTTGAACATCCGCGGCGCGAACAACCATATTGAGATTTTGTTTAAATCCAGGTAGTTTGGTGTCCAGGGAAATACGGCAAACTCATCCTGATGTTCTTACAACTACGAACGTACACTGCGAGCTCTGTGCCACTCTGCATTGTCGTGCTGGTAGCGTGATATCACGCCGATGAACGACAAATTACGTTTAGGACTATTGATCCGTTGTGCTTTCAGGAATGATGAAATCGCCCAGGGAATGCCATTTAAAGTTTCCCCAATCTATAACGAGACCTCCTCCGGTCTGGACAATTCCGACGACTGTTTCAGAGTGTTTGCTTTCAGTTGTTTCATGCCGTTGGAGCAAAAAAGGTATTTCAAATGAAAAGGCCACGTATCGCCATTCAGTGGACGTCCATCTAAATCTTCATCTGCATACCTACTTCGCAAGCCACCATACGGTGCCTGGCAGAGGGTACCCTGTACGTCAACTTATCGTTTACTTTCTTGTTCCACTCGCAGATACATCAAGGTAAAACGAATGTTTATTTGCCTCCTTATAATTTCTCAAATCTCATCTTCGTGGTTCTTATGGGCAGTCAGCTTGAAATGCCACTTCTCTAAAATTCCTCAGTAGTGTTCTTCGAAATGAATGTCTTCTTCTCTCCATGGATTCCCTCTTGAGCTCCCGAAGCACATCCGAAACGGTTACGTGTTGTTCGAACTTTCCGGTAACAAATCTAGCAGCCGGCATCTGAATTCCTTCAGTCCGACCTGATGCGGACCCCAAACACTAGCATACTCAAGATCACGTCACACTAGCGCTCTATAAAGGGTCTTCTTCACAGATGAATTACACTCTCCTAAAATTCTCCCAATAAACCACAATCGACCATTCGCCTTCACTACCACAATTCTCAAATGCTTGTTCCATTTCATATTTCTTCCCAACGGTACGCCCAGACTGTGCCAAACAGGACACTGCTAATGCTGCATCCTAAAATTAAAGATTTGATCGTCCTATTCATCCTCATCGAATTACATTTTTCCACATTTAGGGCTAGCTGCCATTCATCACACCAGCTAGAAATTTTGTTTAAATCATCTTGTATCTTCTTACATTCACTCAACTTCGACACCTTACCGTACACCACAGCATTCATTATCATCAAACAATCGCAGACTGCTGCCCACCCTGTTCGCGAAATCATTTAGGTATACAGAGAACAAAAGCGGTCGTGTCACACTTTCCTGGGACACTCCTGATGATACCGTTGTCTCTGATGAACAGTCGCCGTTTAGGACGACATGCAGAGTTCTATTACTTGAAGAGTCTTCGTGGCACTCACATATCTGTGAACGTATTCCATATGCTCGTAACGTCGTTAACAGTCTCCAACGGGGCAGCGTGTCAAACGCCTTCCGGAAACTTAGAAATAGGCATCTGCCCGTTGCCCTTCATCCATAGCTGCAGTCTGTCATGTGAGAAAAGGGCAAGCTGAGTTTCGGACGAGCTATGCTTTTTGTCGTATCAATCGTATCAATGATACGATTCGATGATGACATTTCTATCCTGAGTGAAAGTGAAGAAGAATTAAATGATCTGCTGAACGGAATGAACAGCCTAATGAGTACACAGTATGGTTTGAGAGTAAATCGGAGAAAGACGAAGGTAATGAGAAGTAGTAGAAATGAGAACAGCGAGAACCTTAACATCAGGATTGATGGTCACGAAGTCAATGAAGTTAAGGAATTCTGCTACCTAGGCAGTAAAATAACCAATGACGGACGTAGCAAGCAGGACATCAAAAGCAGACTCGCTATGGCAAAAAAGGCATTTCTGGCCAAGAGAAGTCTACTACTATCAAATACCGGCCTTAATTTGAGGAAGAAATTTCTGAGGATGTACGTCTGGAGTGCAGCATTGTATGGTAGTGATACATGGACTGTGGGAAAACCGGAACAGAAGAGAATCGAAGCATTTGAGATGTGGTGCTATAGACGAATGTTGAAAATTAGGTGGACTGATAAGGTAAGGAGTGAGGAGGTTCTACGCAGAATCGGAGAGAAAAGGAATATGTGGAAAACACTGATAAGGAGGACAGGATGATAGGACATCTGCTAAGACATGAGGGAATGACTTCCATGGTACTAGAGGGAACTGTAGAGGGCAAAAACTGTAGAGGAAGACAGAGATTGGAATACGTCAAGCAAATAATTGAGAACGTAGGTTGCAAGTGCTACTCTGAGATGAAGAGGTTAGCACAGGAAAGGAATTCGTGGTGGGCCGCATCAAACCAGTCAGTAGACTGATGACCAAAACAAAAAAAAAATGCTTTTTGTCCTGACGTTGATGGAGCTCTTCCCCACCGCCATCTGAGCCATTTTGCATCCGGTGCTGACTTCTGCCTTGGGGCGCTTGTTCGCTGAGTTCTAAGTTGTTGTTGTGATCTTCAGTCCTGAGACTGGTTTCATGCAGCTCTCCATGCTACTCTATCCTGTGCAAGCTTCTTCATCTCCCAGTACCTACTGCAACCTACATCCTTCTGAATCTGCTTAGTGTACTGATCTCTTGGTCTCCCTCTACGATTTTTACCCTCCACGCTGCCCTGCAATGCTAAATTTGTGATCCCTTGATGCCTCAGAACATGTCCTACCAACCGATCCCTTCTTCTAGTCAAGTTGTGCCACAAACTTCTCTTCTCCCCAATCCTATTCAATACGTCCTCATTAGTTATGTGATCTACCCATCTAATCTTCAGCATTCTTCTGTAGCACCACATTTCGAAAGCTTCTATTCTCTTCTTGTCCAAACTGGTTATCGTCCATGTTTCACTTCCATACATGGCTACACTTCATACAAATACCTTCAGAAACGACTTCCTGACACTTAAATCAATACTGGATGTTAACAAATTTCTCTTCTTCAGAAACGATTTCCTTGCCATTGCCAGTCTACATTTTATATCCTCTCTACTTCGACCATCATCAGTTATTTTACTCCCTAAATAGCAAAACTCCTTTACTACTTTAAGTGTCTCATTACCTAATCTAATCCCCTCAGCATCACCCGATTTAATTTGACTACATTCCATTATCCTCGTTTTGCTTTTGTTGATGTTCATCTTCTATCCTCCTTTCAAGACACTGTCCATTCCGTTCAACTGCTCTTCCAAGTCCTTTGCTGTCTCTGACAGAATTACAATGTCATCGGCGAACCTCAAAGTTTTTACTTCTTCTCCATGAATTTTAATACCTACTCAGAATTTTTCTTTTGTTTCCTTTACTGCTTGCTCAATATACAGATTGAATAACATCGGGGAGAGGCTACAACCCCGTCTCACTCCTTTCCCAACCACTGCTTCCCTTTCATGCCCCTCGACTCTTATAACTGCCATCTGGTTTCTGTACAAATTGTAAATAGCCTTTCGCTCCCTGTATTTCACCCCTGCCAACTTCAGAATTTGAAAGAGAGTATTCCAGTTAACGTTGTCAAAAGCTTTCTCTAAGTCTACAAATGCTAGAAACGTCGGTTTGCCGTTTCTTAATCTCTCTTCTAAGATAAGTCGTAAGGTTAGTATTGCCTCACGTGTTCCAACATTTCTACGGAATCCAAACTGATCTAAGTAAGTTTCTAAGTAAGTTTCGCATTTCGCAGTTAGTGCAGGTCGTTACCTCAGCAGGTCGCAATTTGTATAATTTGCAGTGCAACTTGGGTTGCTTTATTAGTTGACGTAGTTCGCGAATCTTAAACGCAGTTACTTTGCTGCTGCGAGCTGTGTAGGTTACAAAGCTCGTAGCGCTTTCCGAGCAGTCTCCAGTTGCATCTGAGGTGTGCTCCAAGTTTGTCGGGCGTACATTCAGATAATAAGCTTCTAGCGAGACACTGTTTGCCGTTAATGTTCAGAGAACTTAAGTTTGCACGATATTAACTGCTTAGTATTAATTATCTTTGGTTCATATAGAACTCTGATCAAAATGAATCTAAATTGTCCATTGAACTCCTGTCTTGCACTTGTAAATCCGATTGTCCGACAACTAATCCTAGCCAGTCGACACATAAATAATAAATTTAATTAGTTATTTCCATATCTAATTTGTTGTCTCATTGTGGCGGTATTTCCGTTGAGGTTTGAGCGCCCACGCTTTGGAGATTAGCGTCTCGTTGGGATGTTGACAATTTAACCATCAAGGGTAAAATTTTAACGCGACTGTACGTATTCAAACTTATTTAACATAAGCTGGTCAAATACAGAGCTCATTCCATAACTAAGGTAGACTGTCGCCTGATGTAAGTCCAATCTTAGTCGAGCCCCCGCGGATTCTCCATACACTGTGGTCTGTCTGTCTGTTTACATATTTTGAGTCTGCTGTGACGTGAGACATGTAAATCAATTATTTTTCTTCCAAAATTGTAATGTACTATATCGGTTCTACCAGAGCAAACTTTTTAGGGACACTGTCGGAAGTAACTCTCGCTTCATTGTGTAAGTGATTAGCCTTTACTTGTATGTGTGTTGTCGTAAATACAAACCTGGGAATGTGAATTGACAATATAAATATGCTAGTGAGCTCAAAGTCACATCACTTACATAAACTGAAAAGAATACTATGTTTGTGAAAACCGATGTCATTCATGGTCAGATAAATAAGCAAACCAATCATTTCGCGCTCTGTAGACTTGGTCAGTGCGAACTGTTTGAAAAAAAAAAAAAAAAAAGTAACTGTGTTCAAAGAAAACTGTAATGTCGACCTGTATAAGAATGTAACCTGAAACATACGAAAATTTCTGTACTGACATATTGCCCTGGTGAAATAAAGAAACTCACACAACCTACATTGCGCAAAGGAAACGGAACAATCACGTTTTATGAATCTCACCTGCAGAATGAAGTATGGGCACAAACAACAACATAGCATGACTCCGCACCAGCTAAAAAAATATTGCTAAAAACTAACCACAGTTAGTTCAGGGAAAATGGGATCGTAATTTTGACACAGAATGCCAATGAAACACATGGCTCAACCTTTAAGTACTGAAATTTCAGTTGGGAAGGAACTTAGATTCAAAATGGTTCAAATGGCTCTCAGCACTATGGGACTTAACTGCTGTGGTCATCAGTCCCCTAGAACTTAGAACTACTTAAACCTAACTAACCTAAGGACATCACACACATCCATGTCCGAGGCAGGATTCGAACCTGCGACCGCAGCGGTCGCGTGGTTCCAGACTGTAGCGCCTAGAACCGCTCGGCCACTGCGGCCGGCGAAGGAACTTAGAGTCTAAAAAGAAAATTCATTTAATGTAATAACTTACATGGTACACTAAATTAACTCAGAAGATTAATCAAGAGAATAATTGTTAAAAACTCTATTGTGACGTGTGTGAAGTGGACCAACAATACAAGTCTACAAAAATAAAAATAAACGTGTTACCTCATCTTCATTTCAAAACCTTTCTATGTCTGTACACTGCCCAAGCATTGTTCTGAGTCATTTCTACTCGTAATAAATCTGCAGCTCACATAGTTCCAAAAGTGCGCCCGTGCATTACACTGTGCACTCAACGAATCGTCCCTCCTGCACCGCAGCTATCCACTACTGACTGTCAAAGATTCTGCGACTCCACAGTGCTGCCATCCCAGACGCAGATGCTGCTGCCTAAAACTGTTTCTCTGACCATAATTCTTCAAATATATCGTTTTCTTTTACAAATATTAACACATCCAATGACATCATCAAAAAATAGCCATCTTACAATGGTTATTCTAATAATAATGCGTTGTTTCGCGATCGCTTCTTGTTTCCTCGGTCGTCCATTACTTTGACTCGTCCATCTGCTGGTTGACAAGGGCTGTCTGCCATCGGATATTGTGCATTCCTTTTGGTTTGAACCTTTTGTACCCTTACACCCATCCTCCAAAGCTTTTCATAAACGCGCTCTCAAGCCAGCCATGAAAACGTGGCGTCCTTGGGTGCTCTGTCGCCCCACCAATGCGACGCCGGTAGCCTCCTGTCTTCATGTGGTACAAAGAATTATGATTCGAGTGCATAATTAAAACCGAAACATCTCGTTGATCTACCAGTTGGATCCAACTTACGTTAATAACATTCTAAATACATCTACATATGATTCCACCTGATTATTTCTCTTCTTTAGTATTTTAATTTATTAACTTTAGATATTTCCTGACGAAACCACTGTCAGAGATTCATAACTGTGAGTTCCTTGATTGCTCTGAACGATGGTTGATTGGAACTACAACATATGAAATGTTAGTCACTTTATTACTGGAATGATAAAACGCTTTACTTGGCTTTACACAGTCCAGAGCCATAGGGATGTGCTAAATATTTACAACTGTCTTTGAGTATTAAAATTTCACTTGATACAGACATTTACTATGACCTCAGACGTTAAGTCCCATAGTTGTCAGAGCCATTTGAACTACATATTCAGCAGAAACTAAGAAAGTTTTTAAATAAATTTCTTTGTAAAATGCAAAGCTCTCCTGTGCCAAATTTTGTAAAATGAGTAGCTCTAACAGTTAATTTTGAAACATGTGGAAAAATGTAAGTTAATGCGGATGAGTAAGAAGATCAAAACTGTAATGTTCGCATACAGTATTACTAATGTCGAGCTTGACACAGTCAAGTCGTTTAAATGTCTGGGCGTAACGTTGCAAGGCAATATGAGGTGGAACAAGAATATGCAACTGGATAGGGCACGTGAACGGTCAACTTCAGTTTATTCAAAGAATTTTAGGAAAGAGTTGTTCACCTGTAAAGGAGACCGCGTATAGAAATCTGTTGCGACCTATTGTTGAGTACTGCTGAAGTATTTGGGATCCCTACCAGGTAGTATTGAAGGAAGACATCGAAGCAATTTAGAAGGCGGGCTGCTAGGTTTGATAAGGGTAGGTTCGAACAAAACGTAAATGTTACAGCGATGCTTTGGGTACCCGAATGGGAGTTCGTGGAGGGAAGGCGACGTTCTTTTCGAAACACACTATTGAGAAAATTTAGAGAACCACCATTTGAAGCTGACTGCCTAACGATGCTACCGCCGACAACATACATTGCGCGTCGGGACCACGAAGACAAGGCACGACAAATTAGAGCTGATGCGGAGGCATGTAGACAGTCGTTTTTCCTTCGTCTGCTTGAAAGGAAATGACAAGCAGGGGTACATCGTACTCTCCGCCACGCACCTTGCTGTGGCTTGCTGTGTATCTATTTAGATGTAGTTGTAGATGTAGATTAACGTGAACTGAGTATTTTAGTCCTCTACAGTAGTGGCGTCTCTCAGGCTAAAGTTTTGTTCAAAAATGGCTCTGAGCACTATGGGACTTAACATCTATGGTCATCAGTCCCCTAAAACTTAGAACTACTTAAACCTAACTAACCTAAGGACAGCACACAACACCCAGTCATCACGAGGCAGAGAAAATCCCTGACCCCGCCGGGAATCGAACCCGGGATAAAGTTTTGTCATTTTGTACACAGAACACTATTACAATTCTCAAAAAATTATTTCGAGCAGTTAGTTCATGAGCCCACGCGAACGGTAAACGGTTGTGAGAATACACTTGACCTCTTAGCAACAAATAATCCTGAGTTAATAACGAGCATCAACACCGATTCGGGGATTAGTGAACACAGAGTTGTAGCGAGACTGAGTATTGTAATCCCCAAATCCTCGGAAAATAAGCGAAAAATATACCTATTCAGAAAAGCAGATAAAAATTCACTTGACGCCTTCCTAAGAGACAACTCCACTCATTCCAAATTAATAATATAAGTGTAGACCAGATGTGGCTTGGATTCAAAGAAATAGTATAGGCATCAATTGAGAGATTTATACCAAATAAATTAACAAACGACGTAGCTGATCCTCCTTGGTACACAACGCGTGTTAGAACACTGTTGCAGAAACAACGAAACAACCATGCCAAATTCAAACAGACGCAAAATCTCCAAGATTGGCGATCCTTTACAGAACCTCGAAATTTAGCACGGGCCTCAGTGCGAGATGCCTATAATAGTTTCCAAAACGAAACTTTTTCTCGAAACCTGGCAGAAAATCCAAGGAGATTCTGGTCGTATGTGAATTATGTTAGCGGCAAGAAACAATCAATGCCTTCTCTGCGCGATAGCAATGGAGATACTATCGAAGACAGTGCTGCCAAAGCAGAGTTGCTAAACACGGCCTTCCGAAGTGCCTTCAAAAAAGAAGACAAAGTAAATATTCCAGAATTCGAATCGAGAACAGCTGCCAACAAGAGTAACGTAGAAGGAAATATCCTCGGAGTAGTGAAGCAACTCAAATCACTTAATAAAAGCAAGTCTTCTGGTCCAGACTGTATACCAATTAGTTTCCTTCGGAGTATGCTGATGCATTAGCTCCACACTTAACCATCATATACAACCTTTCGCTCGACCAAATATCCGTACCCAAAGACTGGAAAGCTACACAGGTCACACCAATATTCAAGAAAGGTAGAAGGAGTAATCCACTAAATTACAGCCCCATATCGTTAACGTCGATATGCAGCAGGATTTTAGAACATATATTGTGTTCGAACATTATGAATTACATCGAAGATAACAGTCTATTGACACACAGTCAATATGAGTTTAGAAAACATCGTTCCTGTGAAACACAAGTACCTCTTTATTCACATGAAGTGTTAAGTGCTATTGACAAGGGTTTTCAGATGGATTCAGTATTGTTGGACTTCCGGAAGGCTTTTGAAAATGTACCACACAAGCGGTTCGTAGTGAAATTGCGTGCTTATGGAATATCGTCTCAGTTATGTGACTGGATTAGTGATTTAATGTCAGAGAGGTCACAGTTCGTAGTAATAGACGGATATTCACCGAATAGAAGTGATTTCTGGCGTTCCCCAAGGTAGTGTTATAGGCCCTTTGCTGTTCCTTATCGATATAAACGATTCTGGAGACAATCTGAGCAGCCGTCTTAGGTTGTTTGCAGAGGACGCTGTCGTTTATCGACTAATAAAGTCATCAGAAGAGCGAAACAAACTGCAAAACGATTTAGAAAAGATATCTGAATGGTGCGAAAGTGGCAGTTGATCCTCAAGAACGAAAATTGTGAGGTCATCCACATGAGTACTAAAAGGAATGCTTTAATCGTCGGTTACACGATACATCAGTCTAATCTAAGAGCCGTAAATTCAACTAAATACCTAGGTATTACAATTACGAACAACGTAAATTGGAAGCAACATATAGGAAATGTTGTGGGGAAGACTAACCAAAGACTGCGTTTTATTGGCAGGACACTTAGAAAATGTAACAGACCTGCTAAGGAGACTGCCTACACTACGGTTGTCCGTCCTCTTTTAGAATACCGCTGCGCGGTGTGGGATCCTTACCAGATAGGACTGACGGAGTACATCGAAAAAGTTCAAAGAAAGGCAGCATGTTTTGTATTATCACGAAATATGGGAGAGAGTGTCACAGAAATGATACAGGATTTGGGATGGACATCATTAAAAGAAAGGCGTTTTTCGTTGCGACGCAATCTCCTCGCGAAATTTCAATCATCAACTTTCTACTCCGAATGCGAAAATATTTTGTTGACACCGACCTACATAGGGAGGAACGATCACCAAGATAAAATAAGGGAAATCAGAGGTCGTACGGAAAGATATAGGTGTTCATTCTTTCCGCGCGTTACACGAGATTGGAATAATAAGGATTTGTGAAGGTGGTTCGATGAACCCTCTGCCAGGCACTTGAATGTGATTTGCAGAGTAATCATGCAGATGTAGATGAAGCTATTTCGAATACTAGCAACGTATAAAATGTTTAGGTATTGAGCGCTTCATTCACCATTTTACAAGACATGACTATAAATGTTATTAAATTATTTTCTACTCTAGGTTGTATATTGATCCAAAAGTCGTTAAACAATGATTAGTCCAAACACGAAACTGAGATGTGATAATAAAGGTACAACTAAGTAACAAAAATTATGGTGTATTGTACTCTTTACTGCCGGCCGGAGTGGCCGTGAGGTTCTAGGCGCTACAGTCTGGAACCGGGCGACCGCTACGGTCGCAGGTTCGAATCCTGCCTCGGGCATGGAGGTGTGTGATGTCCTTAGGTTAGTTATGTTTAATTAGTTCTAAGTTCTAGGCGACTGATGACCTCAGAAGTTAAGTCGCATAGAGCCATTTGAACCGTTTTTTTGTACTCTTTACTAAGAAGATACGAGGGTTGTTTTTTAAGTAAGGGCCGTTTTTATTTTTTTTAAAAGATAGAAATACTTTTGTAAAAAAACTTCTATTTTCTGATTCTACACACTTTTACCTATTTTTCTACATAGTTGCCTTGTTTATTTAAGCACTTGTCATACCGTACAACTAAGTTTTTAATTCCCTCTTCAAAGAATTCGGCCGCCTGCTCCGACAGCCAAGAGTTCACGGCCGCTTTCACTTCATCGTCGTTATTGAAGCGCTGCCCGCCAATATCGTGTTTCAGGTACCGGAAAAGGTTAAAATCGCTAGGAACAAGTTCGGGGCTGTATGGTGCATGGTCCAAAACTTCCCAGCCAAAAGAATCAATCAAATCCCGAGTCTTTTGAGAGGTGTGAGGCCTAGTTTTATCGTGCAGGAGCAAAACTCCTTTTGTCAGCATGCCGCGCCTTTTGTTTTGAATTGCTCTGCGGAGCTTCTTTAGAGTTGCACAGTAGGCATCTGAGTTGATTGTCGTTCCTTGTGGCATAAAGTCCACTAGCAAAACACCGCGCTGGTCCCAGAACACAGTTGCCATAATCTTGCGCTTTGACAGCGTCTGTTTGGATTTGACCTTGACGGGTGAGATTGTGTGTCGCCACTCCATCGATTGTCGCTTGCTTTCGGGAGTGATATGGGATACCCATGTTTCATGTCCAGTGACAATTTGACTCAACATGTCATCCCCTTCTTCCTCGTAACGAATCAAAAAGTTCAATGAAGTGGCAAATCTCTTCCCTTTGTGGTCCTCTGTGAGGAGTCTGGGTACCCACCGAGAACACAGTTTCTTAAAGTTTAGGTTTTCAGACACAATTTTGTACAAAACCGATCTTGAAACTTGTGGAAATTCCAAAGAAAGAGTGGAAATTGTGAATCTTCTGTCCTCCCGAATCTTTGTTTCGACTGCAGCCACCAAATCATCAGTGATCACAGAGGGCCGGCCTGAGCGTTCTTCGTCATGGACGTTTTGACGGCCATTTTTAAACTCTCTAACCCATTGACGCACTTTACCTTCACTCACTGCATTCAAGCCATAAACATCTGTTAACAGACGATGAATTTCTGCAGCTGATAGGCTTCTCGCGGTCAAAAAACGTATCACTGATCGTATCTCACACGCGGCGGGCGATTCAGTAATCGTAAACATTATAAAGTAGCACAGCGATGCGTACACGTCAGCTACAGAGCTGCAACTTGCATCAGTGTGAACGGGAAGGATGCCGGCAAGTGGCGCGGTGGCTTGTTGCGGCGTCCGCGCGAACTACGGGACTATACGCGCGAACGGCCCTTACTTGAAAAACAACCCTCGTATATCGACAGGTTCTATCCTAAAATCTGGGGCTCTTAAATTACATATATTACTTATATAATTGGCTCCTCCTTCCAGAATCACCTTTCCACCTGCGAACTATACACGCAGCTTACAATACGAAGTACACGAAACGAAGTTATTACATATGGTAATGGTGTGTCACTGCAGCTGCTGAATGAACGTTTGAAATAGGCACAGTAGTGAGCGGAATAGCTCTAAATCGGTTTTCCGATTGCACTGGTAATAGGCACGCCCTTACGTGCTCGGTGGCGGACCGCGGAGAACTCGTCAACACCGGCGCCGGCCGGCCCGACTGGAGGCTCCATTATTCACGCCGCGGCCCATTACCGCAGCGCCGCGCCGGCTGGGCGCCCGCCGTCCATTTGTTGGCGTCTCGCCCTGACTTGGGTCCCCGCAGCCGTATCGGGCGTGGCGGGCAGTCGGTTCCTCGTCTGTCCGCGGCGGCGCGTGTCCGCGATTTATGGAGCCCGCGTCGCTGCCCCTTGCACGGCGGAGTGGCTGCGCCTCCATTACAGACAGCGCGGTTGTAACAAATTCAAGTCTGTCTCACTGTCTGCCGGCCCTTGACAATTACTGAGATATTTGTCTCAGATATCGACCATTATTCTCCAGTCCTATCCCGTGTGTTACACTCAACGCACGTCATTAAAATATCAGTTCCAGTTATAGATACAAACGCCCCTACGCTACTATCGTTCTGATTCATCACGTCGTTTCTGACTCCTCGTGACATGAAGGATGATGCAGGTCCATACATTTCCATCCTTAGTTGGTCCAATGAAATAAATTCTGCTGCCCCCCCTCCCCACCCCTCCCCGATGTCATCTATCCACATGCTCCTTGACTTTGACTCCCTATTCTTCTGATCATTATACAGACGCCGGAAAATACACTCCAAGTTAAAAAAAAAAGACGCATTATGAAGTAATTATCCGAACGGGACGGAAATCGACAGACGTGATGTACATACACATATACACAAATGATGACAGTTTCAAACAAACTGAATGATTTATTCGAGAGAAAAAACTTTAAAATTTGATCAAGTGAATAGAGCGTTGAGACGCTTCTGGCCGTTATGCAACTAGTTATTCGCCTTAGTAATCATTGATATAGTTGTTCAGTGGCATGCTGAAGTATGTCGTTGTCGTTGTGGTCCTCAGTCCTGAGACTGGTTTGCTGCAGCTCTTAATAATAATGTGTGTGAAAACTTACGGGATTTAACTGCTAAGGTCATCAGTCCCTAAGCTTACACACTACATAACCTAAATTATCCTACGGACAAACACACACACCCATGCCCGAGGGAGAACTCGGACCTCCGCCGGCAACAGCCGCATAGTTCATGACTGCAGCGCCTTGGACCGCTCGGCTAATCCCGCGCGGCGATACAGCTCTTCATGCTGCTCTATCCTGTGCAAGATTCTTCATCTCCCAGTACCCAAGTCAACGTATATCCTTCTAAATCTGTTTAGTGTGTTCATCTCTTGGTCTCCCTCTACGATTTTTACCCTCCACGCTTCCCTCAGAACATGTCTTACCAACCGATCCCTTCTTCTAGTCAAGTTGTGCCACAAACTCCTCTTCTCCCCAATTTTATTCAACACCTCATCATTAGTCTAATTTTCAGCATTCTTCTGTAGCACCACATTTCGAAAGCTTCTATTCTCTTCTTGTCCAAACTATTTATCGTCCGTGTTTCACTTCTATACATGGTTACACTCCACACAAATACTTTCAGAAACGACTTCCTGACACTTAAATCTATACTCGATGTTAACAAATTTCTCTTCTTCGGAAATGCTTTCCTTGCCGTTGCCAGTCCATGCTGAAGCATATGGTGCCAAATTCTGTCCAGATGGTCCGTTAGATCGTCAAAACCCCAAACTGGCTGGAGTATAATGCCCGTAGCGCTCCAAACGTGAGATTGGGGAGAGATCCGGCGACCTTGCTGGACAACGTAGTGTTTGGAGAGCGCGAAAAAAAGCAGCAAAAATTGTCGCCGTGTGCGGGTGGGGACTATCTTTCTGAAATGTAAGCGCAGGACGGCTTGCCATAAAACAGGAGAAAAGAAAAACGGGGCGTAGAATATCGACGACGATTCGTTTTACTGAAGGGTTACCGCGGATTTCAACCAAACGGTTCCTACTACGCTACTGGCCATTAAAATTGCTACACCACGAAGATGACATGCTACAGACGTGAAATTTAACCGACAGGAAGAAGATGCTGTCATATGCAGATGATTAGCTTTTCAGAGCATTCACACAAGGTTGGCGCCGGTGGCGACACCTACAACGTGCTGACATGAGGAAAGTCTCCAACCGATTTCTCATACACAAACAGCAGTTGACTGGCGTTGCCTGGTGAGACGTTGTTGTGATGCCTCGTGTAAGGAGGAGAAATGCGTACCATCACGTTTCCGACTTTGCAAAAGGTCGGATTGCAGCCTATCGCGATTGTGGTTTATCGTATCGCGACATTGCTGCTCGCGTTGGTCGAGATCCAATGACTGTTAGCAGAATATGGAATCGATGGGTTCAGGAGGGTAATAAGGAACGCCGTGCTCGATCCCAACGGCCTCGTATCACTAGCAGTCGAGATGACAGGCATCTTATCCGCATGGCTGAAACGGACCGTGCAGCCACGTCTCGATCCCTGAGTCAACAGATGGGGACGTTTGCAAGACAACAACCATCTGCACGAACAGTTCGGCGACGTTTGCAGCAGCATGGACTACCAGCTCGGAGACCATGGCTGCGGTTACCCTTGACGCTGCATCACAGACAGGAGCGCCTGCGATGGTGTACTCAACAACGAACCTAGGTGCACGAATGGCAAAACGTGATTTTTTCGTATGAATTCAAGTTTTGTTTACAGCATCATGATGGTCGTATCCGTGTTTGGCGACATCGCGGTGAACGCACATTGGAAGCGTGTATTCGTCATCGCCATACTGGCTTATCACCTGGCGTGATGGTACGGGGTGCCATTCGTTACACGTCTCGGTCACCTCTTGTTCTCATTGACGGCACTTTGAACAGTGGACTTTACACTTCAGATGTGTTACAACCCGTGGCTCTACGCTTCATTCGATCCCTGCGAAACCTTCCCGCGCCCGGGTTCCCGGGTTCGATTCCCGGCGGGGTCAGGGATTTTCTCTGCCTCGTGATGACTGGATGTTGTGGGATGTCCTTAGGTTAGTTAGGTTTAACTAGTTCTAAGTTCTAGGGGACTGATGGCCAAGGATGTTAAGTCCCATAGTGCTCAGAGCCATTTGGACCATTTGGACCTGCGAAACCCTACATTTGAGCTGGATAATGCACGACCGCATGTTGCAGGTCCTGTACGTGCCTTTCTGGATACAGAAAATGTTCGACTGCTGCCCTGGCCAGCACTTTCTCCAGATCTCTCACCAATTGAAAACGTCTGGTCAATGGAGGCCGAGCAACTCGCTCGTCACAATACTGCGGTATCGTGTTGAACCTGCATGGTCAGCTGTACCTGTACACGGCATCCAAGCTCTCTTTGACTCTATGCCCAGGCATATCAAGACCGTTACTATGGCCAGAGGTGGTTGTTCTGGGTACTGATATCTCTGGATCTATGCACCCAAATTGCGTGAATATGTAATCACATGTCAGTTCTAGTATAATATATTTGTCCAATGAATACCCATTTATCATCTGCATTTGACTTGGCGTAGCAATTTTAATGGCCAGTAGTGTATTAAAAAATTGCAACCCAGCCCGTAGCTCCTGGTTTTCTGGCCGCATGGCGGACGAAACTCACGTCGGCGTTATCCCATTGCTGGCTGGGGCGTTACCAGACACGTATTCGGACTGGAATGTCATTGACTGGTGTAGGCATGTATACAGTGATAAGCCTCCTTTCGAAACGAGCCCCGATGACCAGCGAGTCTGGAGACGATCCAGATAGCGTTGGTATACCAACCTCACAGTCGCCCGCCATACCTCCCTACAGCCAAGAGTGACAGTATGGGGCTCCATTTCCTTTCGAGGATGATCCCGTTGGTTGTCACCCGCGACTCCCTCACAGTGCAGTGGTACGTTGGCGATACTGCACGCCAGTTTTGTTGCCCCTCATGGTAAGCCATCCTGTCCTTATATTTCAGCAAGATGACGACCGCTTGCAGACAGTGAGGGTTTCTACTGCTTGCCGTCGTGCTTGTCAAACCCTACCTTGGCTGCAGAGGTCACCGGTTCCCTCCCCATTTGTAGCATTTTGTCCAGGGACCTGAAATCCTGTCCGGATTTTGACGATATCATGCGCCAGTTGGACAGAATGTGTCATGATATCCCTCAGGACGACTTTCAACGGCTCTATCAATTTATGCCAAGCCGAGTAATGACTTGCATAAGGAGCAGAGGTGAAACAACGCGTTATTGACTTGCTAAATTGGTGAAGCTCTTCCTATTAAATAAATCATCCAGTTTTTGGAAACTGCAGTAAGTTGTTTAACTGCACATGTATATCACTTTTGCTGATTTCCGTCCCATTCGGCTAATTATATCGTGGCAAGTTACAATTTTTTCCTGTTAGAGTGCAAATTACTCTTACTCATCAGTCACCATGCTGGTGCAGTGTTACATTGGCTCGAACTCTGATAATGGTCTCAATTCGGAGAGGAGGTGAGTCAAAAAGTTTCTTCAGTTTTTTATAAAAAGAAATACAAAGCCAGTGTTTATTGATTCCGCTCGCACCTGACGTAAGGATCTGTTAATTTATCGTCTTTCTCACGTCCACCGTTTGGGCTTTGAGTTCTTCAACAATTATGGCGGTCCTCCTATCTCCAGGGACTCTTACTATATCTGCGTCCCGGATAAGGTCTACCAAGTCACCAACGGAACCTGGGAGCCACGTGGTTGGTGTCATGGTCCAAGGGTCGCTACCATACGATATAGGGGCCTAGTTAAAATCCACGTTTTAATCACTGTTTGGTAATCCATGATGAGTCCTGAATACTCTGAATGCCTCTGACTTCTCAGAAGAATTTCGTGGGAAAAAACTGCAACTACTACTATCGTTAGACACAATGACCAAAATTTCACAGAAACTTTCAGTCAAAGAATAAACTAAATGTCATTTTCGTAAAGAAGTTCGCTAATCTGCCGAAGTTGTCCATCCCGATCCTTGTACCGGGTGGCTGAAATTGCAGTGCAACTACTCACAGAGGTCCAATGTGGGCAGCGGTTACTATATGGCAGCGAAAGTTCGCATATATTCTGAAACTTGTTAGATATGGTAATGCGTTAATGCGGAACCGACCTACGCTGGAAAAAACGTTAGTTCCAAATATAACCATCAGGTGCAAATCAGGCGCTGTGAATGCAAGAAAGACGTATAGGAATGTTTCCATATGCTACGGATTAGGAACGTGACGCGGGCAGAAAAGGTCAAACAAGTGAGAAAGGCATAACGCAGATTTTGTTATTGAACGCTGTTTACACAGTTTGTTCAGCATGATAACCTGGGACGTCGACGAGATGCTGCATCCGTAAAACGACGTGATCAACAGTTGTCAGGTCAGGTTGGGACCGAATATTATACCGATAAACGCGTACTTTTAGATATCTCTAGAGACAATAGTCACTACTACTCACATAAGGTCATCTAGCAGGCCATGCATCGGGTAATCCTCTGCAGGTAATATATTCGTGCAAGGCTGTATTAAGCAGATCTTTCACTGGGCCAATGACATGAGGTGTGATCCCATTCCGCTTGAAAACAGTGGTTTCCACACAGTTCCGCATACCAAATGCGATGTTACTGTGAGCACGACTTGTTTGCGAGGTGCTCCGTGGTTATCCAGATTATATTGACACTGAATCTATCACCCCACATCATATAAAATAACAGGTTGCCTCCATGAAGCTAAAAGGCTACCTGCAAAATCATCCATCGCGCACATCACAAAACTTTATTTGGTAAGTTTCTTAAGTCGTCAGGCGGCACGCCTATTGCTTATGGTTGGAGGACCCCAGCAAAGCTGGTCTCAATGTTTTGTTTCGTTTTTCGTCATAGGGTGCCAGCTCACACCTGCCGTAAACCCAATTTTTAAGCTGAAATAAAATATAAAAAGGCATGCATTGCAGTGAAATTTAAAATATTGAGTAACTCACGATTATTTATAATTTGAACAAGTAGGTTATTTCTGTTTTTCAATATATTCACTAAACACTTAAAATGCAGTCTGATGGACTTTTACGTAAGGGAGGCCTTTAACAAGTGATGCTACAACACTTCACTATAAAATTCATATGTCGCGATCACGGGACTGGACAGTTTGTTCACAATTCACAAGGTACACTCTTGTCTGCTGTCCTAAACCAATATATTCCGCTCCATTTGATCGCTTTCGATTGTCGCTACATACATACTGTAAGTAGGCTGTTTAGGTTTAAATGTTGGTAACGTCACGTAGCGCTCTGTATGAAAATCACTAACTGTGCTGTGTGCAGTCTGTGGCTGGTTTGCATTGTTGGAATATGTGCTATTGTAGTGTTTGGCAGTTGGATGTGAACAGCGCATACGTTGCGCAGTTGGATGTGAGCCGCCAGCATAGGTGGATGTCGGGAGAGAGATGGCAAATTTTTGAGAGCGGACGATCTGGATGTGTGTCCATCACAAAGGGTAAATTTGTAATACTGTACATCATGAACTGATATATATATGATGACTTTTGAATATTATTAAGGTAAATACATTGTTTGTTCTCTATCAAAATCTTCCATTTGCTAACTATGCCTATCAGTAGTTAGTGTCTTCAGTAGTTAGAATCTTTTATTTAGCTGGCAGTATTGGCGCTCGCTGTATTGCAGTAGTTCGAGTAACGAAGATTTTTGTGAGGTAAGTGATTCATGAAAGGTATAGGTTATTGTTAGTCAGGGCCATTCTTTTGTAGGGATTATTAAAAGTCAGATTGCGTTGCGCTAAAAACGTTGTGTGTCAGTTTAGTGATGATCAGAATATGTAAAGAGAGAAATGTCTGAGTACGTCGAGTTCTGCTCAGCTGTTTGAAAATCAAATAAAGTAAGAGGTTTATAAGCACAGTAATTCATTTATTTTTCTAAGGGGATGTTTCAATACTTGTCCCCGAATATGGCTACCAACCCACTACTCTCCCAGATGCGCGGCACGTACGGCTCTTAGCGTCGCTCACAACCAGTTGTCCTCAAATATGGCCTGCATATCCACCCTCAAAACAACTGTCTACCTGAAAACAATGTTTGACAAAAATCACGAATATTCTAAAACTAAACATAAAAACGTATACAACATATTGAAAAATACGGAAATTTTCTGGGCAATAACATTTTAAAGACCAATTTTTTGTATCTGCCACCGTTTTTCACAAATAATGTTATTGTGGCGTGATTTTGCTTGACCCGGATTTTTGGTACTACACATAAAAAACAAATAAAAATTCATACTTAGTTACTCATCTGTCTCTTTAAACTTCAGAATGCTGCCGCTAGTTTCGTCTCTTTCAATTTATTTATTACCAAGATCACATTTTCTCTCTGTCGAGTCCGATATTCCGACCTCTCACTCAAAAACGGTGCGTATTCTGCTAAATCGGCTATGACTGTTCAATGCAGCTCTACTATCCACATCCGTAAACACCTGGTGCATATTAATCGGCCAAAGCATTGCCGAGATATTAGCTTTTGAACTTCCATAAATTTACAATTTTTAAGATGACAGCAACTTTTAAACTATTATGTATTTTTGTGGCGCGTCTAGATAATTTAGCTTTACACATTTTTCTGTCCATGAATGCCAGCTCACACCTCCGTGTCACTCTTAGTTCTGCTTTTATCAATTTTTTCTGGAGATAAAGTTCTCCATGCGCGCAGACACAGCCATCCACGCCCCTGCCAAGCGCTCTGGTTTTTACGGGGCAGCGTAAACGCTAGCCACTGGCCACGGCCCCATAGCAACCACCAGCCACGTGCTCTGCCACGGGAAACTGCCGCTCAAATCTCCCGCCACAGCTTGTACGCTCACAATCGCCACCAGGACGATACTGATGACTATGGTTGGGATGGTGCACAGATCCATAAAGGACACGAATTATTTATTACAAAACTTCAAAATTGCACAAAAAGATATGAACTGGAATAGAGAATACAACGGATCAGTGAATAAAGAAAGAATCGGAAAGAAACACCTCTACGTGGGTGAGCTCGAATGACTTAACTAGATATTTCAGCAAACATGATTACAAGAAAAAATCTCCTTTTAAACAAGAAATAGACTGCAGAGGAAATTGAATACCAGTGCGTGATGCGGGTGGATAAAGTTTGGAAGACTAGAAAATAGAAGACAGGAAGAAAGTCCTCTTCGCGATATATCGTGATTCCTAAAGTCGGGAGTGTGCAATGCAAATGCGGTCTTACTTTGACTGTCATCGAGGCGATTGCCGACTAGTAAGGGGTGCGTCGAATGCAGCAGCTGCTAACTGTTGCTGGCCTGAACCCATGTGATGAGACTGCGAATTGTGGGTCTCACCATCCTCCTGATTACTCACCGCGCATGTGCGTAAGTTCAAAGTGAAACTTCGAAGACTTGGCAGATAGATGAAGTCCATAAAACCACGTATGAGCACAGAGTCCACAGTAGGCTCTTGGAGAAGAGACAGCAGCTCGTGGTCAAATGCGCCGGCACGGTAGCTCAGCGTGTTTGGTCGGAGTGCTGGCTGGTCTCTGTAACAAAAAAACTGAGTGAAGGGATCAACAATCAACTTCAACGGGTGTCATGTTACGTCCGCTACGACGAAATACAACGAACAGTAACGAACAAAACGCAAAAAAAGTGGCTAGCGTTGTTGCCTCTGGATCACAGTGTCCTGGGTTCGATTCCCGGCTCGGTTGTGATTGCCTCTGCCTGGGTACTGGGGGTTTGAGTTGTCCTAATCATTTCATCATCTTTTGTGACAGTGGCTAAGTTGGATCGTGTAAAAATAGGACTGTGTACAAATTGGGACTTTGTATAGGTGCCATGACCGTGTAGTTGAACGCCCCATGAACCAAATTTCAAACTCACCAAGAAGAATTTTGCATCAGAATACATATACGAATGCCAATACGAGTACGAATGCCTTTTTCTGATTTTGGTAGCCTTCCTTCAGACTTCAGAAATGCATCCCGCACAATATTTTTTAGCCAGTCGCAGAAAGTGCTCTTCCAGTCAAGAATCTGGAAGTCCGTTCCATAACTTCCACCAAAGTGTTAAAGATGTTTCCACCAATAAGATACATGCATATTGGAACGGCAGGCGAGTGTCACTCCTCTCTGTGTCCATACGCGTTTGTGGGAAATTCTGGAAATTTTGTTTAGCTTCCCACACCGTTCGCACAGGAAGGGCGATGTTTTGAAATTTGTTGACACATGTGGTTGAGGAAACATTGAGAGGTTCCATGCCCTCTTTTGCATGTCTCCTCTCATTTTCATCAACCTTATTAATGCTCTATGTCGTTGCACGGTAGTAACATACCGAATGAGGTTATTGTGATGAGAGTATTTGTACTGGGAGCTCAAAAAAAAAAAAATACTTTTCACTTGATCCCTAAACATGTTGTTTTACTTCCTTGGGTGGCCTGTGCGAGGCGAGCATCGGAGGGCGCGACACACTGCGTTTCCGGTTGGGGGCTGCAATTACCTGAATTCTGTGATGTTTGTACAATAGGTTTAAGTGCCTGGCGGAACGACTGATGTCGGTCAAGTTTCGCCTGTTGTGTGCAGGGTGAAACGATCTGCTAAAACGTCTGAGTGTCGCCGCAGTTTATGTGTTTACCGTTCCGGCGCGTCCAGAACGAAGATTCCTGGCTCCAACTGACTGCATTGTCCTCATGATCTGAGCATACTTGTGGACTGTGCCTTGCTGGGTGCGACTGTCTGGCGCCGGATGGCCGGTGGTCTAGGCAGGTTGTTTTCGTAGCGTGTTCAGTGCCCTCAGCTGAATAGCAGAGGCATGATTGGTCAACTTAAAATTAGGCTAGTTGGCATCATAATGCCCTGCTCGAAACTGGAGGGAACGGCCGCTGTTGGCGCGAATGATGTTCCGAGACAGTGTGGGGGAATTTTGGAATCAGCACTGAATGCTGATTCGCGGTTTTCGAGGAGAGTAGGGAGCAATGCTTCATGCTTCGCTCTTGCATCGCATCACAGAGGGGACTTGGGATCTGATCTTCGTCCAGAGTCGGACGCTCTTGCGACTTGGTCGCTCGTTTTCGGAAGAATACTCGGACAGGCTTCGCGGCCTGGGGTTGACACAGAGTTGCTGCACGGCAGAAGTTGGCGCTGCCTACCAACGACGAGCTGCAGATTTCAGTACTGGTACAGTATTTTGCAGCTCCGGCATTTTAGGACCTTATAATTTTATACTGGATCCCTCAGCAGCACGTGCGCTGGCTTTCCTACAATTTCACCTTGCTCGTTTCTCCATATGATACCATTCGAGCTCTCACTACTAATTGCGATACTGCTATATAGTTGGGAGACTAATATTTGTTTCATTAGGACCTCCTGTCATGATCGTGAATCTATTGCATCACAGAGAGTAGGAGCACCTTGTTCTTTAGCCAACTCTTATTCTCATAATATTTTAGTATACTCTATCCGTTAACTAACTGTATGTGTCGACAGTCATGTGCATTTATATCCTGATGTATAATAAATCTCAGTGTAATATTTAATCCGCATATCATTTCGTAGATATAGGCGGAATCCTATTTCCTGTTTTTTTATGATAAAGTTATCTTTTTTTGAGTATATTACAATTTTTATTAAATTATTGTGAGTGTGCACTCCTTATTTTCCCAACTAGCAGGGTCCACCACTCGGTCTCATAAAAAATTCGTCTGATTTAAGGAGGTACAAACTCTTCCCCACTCCGGCACCTCGCAACGTGTCTGTAGACCACACACAGCAGCATTACACCAATGGGACATCTGAGGACTCCCTACTACCAGTGGTTCCACGCTCTGCTACTGAGAACACCTGTCCCTTTCCGCCACTCATTGTTCTCCGAAGGACAATCCCTGCAAAGGGTGACAGACCGCCCATGCGGCCCACTAGCGTGAGATTCTACATGCCAACTGTCCGCTAGCTCTTCCAGGACGTGCGAAATTTCCTCCTGTTTTCGCCCCAGGGAAAAGGAGTTCTCCTGGTCAAGATCAGATGCATTTAATGAAAAACACAACTACAAGAATGAAATACTAGGAGGGGTTGGCTACCTATATTGCTACACGCTACTCCCTCGTCACTCATGTAAACAACACGGAATACTAGAGGGAAATCGACAAATAAAACTACTTCGGAAAGTAAATGAAGCAAGAGTGTCTCGTATGCAAATTCAGTATGGAAAGACGATAAAATGTGAGCAGAAAGGTGTGAACCCGGTCACCGCCTCATAACAACCCATACTCCGATTCAAAATTGTTGCCAGGAGAGGTTTCACCGAGAAACATGGTGAGATCTACTCCAAAACAATTCTCTCAACCTGGCCTTCAATGAGGAAAGAAAATAAACGAGAAAAGTTTAAAAATACAATAAGAAAGAGAAAAGTACATATAGAGGGCATCTGTTGTGTCTTCCCGACATTTCTCATTCATTCAAATTACAAGATTTCCTTACACAGTAATTTTGAATTCAGATGCATTTAATGGAAAACACAGCTACAAGAATGAAATATTAGGAGGGGTTGGGCCGGCCGAAGTGGCCGAGAGGTTCCAGGCGCTTCAGTCCGGAACCGCGCGACTGGTACGGTCGCAGGTTCGAATCCTGCCTCGGGCATGGACGTGAGTGATGTCCTTAGGTTAGTTAAGTTTAAGTAGTTCTAAGTTCTAGGGGACTGATGACCTCAGATATTAAGTCCCATAGTGCTCAGAGCCAGTTGAACCATTTTCGAGGAGGGGTTGGTTACCTACATTGCTGCACGCTACTCCCTAGCCACTCATGTAAACAACCCGCAATAGAAGTGGAACGTCGACAAATAATCTAAACAACAAATGATCCAAACAAATCATAAAAATCGATTCAGATTACCACACATTCATCCCAAAGACTACGAACTACACCAGAGTTGTGAGCATTTACATAAAAAAAATTGTCACCTGAAACATGAACACACATCACAAATGAAGCATTTAAATACATGAACCAAAACGTCACAATCTGTCAGTCGTGTCACGATGTGAAAAATACTTGTAGGTACAGGTGTACGTTGTGTACAACGAAATATAAAATATGAACATACGGTGACTCAGCGGTGTGCATCTTAAAACCAAATGCAATTTCTCAACTCGAAAGGACTTACATATCGTATAAAAATCGTGAGTCCCATGAAACTTGGCACCTTTACAAATAGTGAACTTGACGTGACATGTGTCACTGAACGTTATGAGCACATGTGTAGAAATGGATGAAACCATGTGAAAAGTCAAAGTAATATTGTCAGTAAAAATATTACGTACGTTCTTTTTTGCACTGGAATTAAAATATACGGAAGTACTAAGGAATGACGAGATACGTTTGAAGTTCTCTAACGCTATAGATACAGCAATAAGGAATAGCGCAGTAGGCAGTACAGTTGAAGAGGAATGGACATCTCTAAAAAGGGCCATCACAGAAGTTGTGAAGGAAAACATAGGTACAAAGAAGGTAGCTGCGAAGAAACCATGGGGAACAGAAGAAATACTTCAGTTCATTGATGAAAGGAGGAAGTACAAACATGTTCCGGGAAAATCAGGAATACAGAAATACAAGTCGCTGAGGAATGAAATAAATAGGAAGTGCAGGGAAGCTAAGACGAAATGGCTGCAGGAAAAATGTGAAGACATCGAAAAAGATATGATTGTCGGAAGGACAGACTCAGCATACAGGAAAGTCAAAACAACCTTTGGTGACATTAAAAGCAACGGTGGTAACATTAAGAGTGCAACGGGAATTCCACTGTTAAATGCAGAGGAGAGAGCAGATAGGTGGAAAGAATACATTGAAAGCCTCTATGAGGGTGAAGATTTGTCTGATGTGATAGAAGAAGAAACAGGAGTCGATTTAGAAGAGATAGGGGATCCAGTATTAGAATCGGAATTTAAAAGAGCTTTGGAGGACTTACGGTCAAATAAGGCAGAAGGGATAGGTAACATTCCATCAGAATTTCTAAAATCATTGGGGGAAGTGGCAACAAAACGACTATTCAAGGTGGTGTGTAGAATATGTGAGTCTGGCGATATACCATCTGACTTTCGGAAAAGCATCATCCACACAATTCCGAAGACGGCAAGAGCTGACAAGTGCGAGAATTATCGCACAATCAGCTTAACAGCTCATGCATCGAAGCTGCTTACAAGAATAATATACAGAAGAGTGGAAAAGAAAATTGAGAATGCGCTGGGTGACGATCAGTTTGGCTTTAGGAAAAGTAAAGGGACGAGAGAGGCAATTCTGACGTTACGGCTAATAATGGAAGCAAGGCTAAAGAAAAATCAAGACACTTTCGTAGGATTTGTCGACCTGGAAAAAAGTTCGACAATATAAAATGGTGCAAGCCGTTCGAGATTCTGAAAAAAGTAGGGGTAAGCTATAGGGAGAGACGGGTCATATACAATATGTACAACAACCAAGAGGGAATAATAAGAGTGGACGATCAAGAACGAAGTGCTCGTATTAAGAAGGGTGTAAGACAAGGCTGTAGCCTTTCGCCCCTACTCTTAAATATGTACATCGAGGAAGCAATTATGGAAATAAAAGAAAGGTTCAGGAGTGGAATTAAAATACAAGGTGAAAGGATATCAATGATACGATTCGCTGATGACATTGCTATCCTGAGTGAAAGTGAAGAAGAATTAAATGATCTGCTGAACGGAACGAACAGTCTAATGAGTACACAGTATGGTTTGAGAGTAAATCGGAGAAAGACGAAGGTAATGAGAAGTAGTAGAAATAAGAACAGCGAGAAACTTAACATTAGGATTGATGGTCACGAAGTCAATGAAGTTAAGGAATTCTGCTACCTAGGCAGTAAAATAACCAACGACGGACGGAGCAAAGAGGACATCAAAAGCGGACTCGCTATGGCAAAAAAGGCATTTCTGGCCAAGAGAAGTCTACTAATATCAAATACCGGCCTTAATTCGAGGAAGAAATTTCTGAGGATGTACGTCTGGAGTACAGCATTGTATGGTAGTGAAACATGGACTGTGCGAAAACCGGAACAGAAGGGAATCGAAGCATTTGAGATGTGGTGGTATAGACGAATGTTGAAAATTCGGTGGACTGATAAGGTAAGGAATGAGGAGGTTCTACGCAGAATCGGAGAGGAAAGGAATATGTGGAAAACACTGATAAGGAGAAGGGACAGGATAATGGGACATCTGCTAAGACATGAGGGAATGACTTCCATGGTACTAGAGGGAGCTGTAGAGGGCAAAAACTGTAGAGGAAGACAGAGATTGGAATACGTCAAGCAAATAATTGAGGACGTAGGTTGCAAGTGCTACTCTGAGATGAAGAGGTTAGCGCAGGAAAGGAATTCGTGGTGGGTCGCATTAAACCAGTCAGTAGACTGATGACCAAAAAAAAACTAAAATATGAACTAGAATGATGAACTTGGGACAGTATTATATTTGCATTCATAACGAGTAGAGACGTTAGTCCATTGGTTAACTTACAGCTGAAAAACCGGGCGGTCGCACTATCAGCGCACCATCACGAAATTTTCGTCGGTGGCACTTCTTCTCCTTCGGCCTTCGTGCTGTGGATACTTGGATCTCAGAAACACCTATGATGCCTACATTCTTCTATGAGCGGCACTGCGTTCTCTTCAGATCACTCTGCAATTACACCTTACTGCGTAAGCCACCTAACGCTGTATGGCGGATGGTACTTCTGGCACCACTAACTAATCCCTCCCGTCCTGTTCCACTGTCGAATGGCGCGTGGGAAGAATGAGTGTTGGTAAACCTCTGTCTTAACTCTAACTACTCGAATTTCCTCGTGTGACCATTTCGCAAGATTTATGTGCGAGGAAGTAAAATGTTGTCCGACTCTTCCTGGAAAGCGCGCTGCCAAATACAACAGTAAGCCTCTCCGTGACGCACAACGCCTCTCTTGTAACGTCGGCCATTGGAATTTGTTGAGCACCCCTGTAACGCTCTCACGCCAGCTAAACGATTCAGTGACGAAACGCGCCGCTCTTCTTGTGATCCTCTCTGTCTCTACTATCAGTCCTACCTGGTAAGGATCCCACGTTGATGAACAATACTCAAGAACAAGCTCCTTATAACTCGCTACCTTCGTAGGGCAATAACATTTCTTTAAGGTTCTTTCTACGAGGTGCATTCAAGTTCTAAGGCCTCCGATTTTTTTTCTCCGGACTGGAAGGAGATAGAAACATGCGCATTGTTTTAAAATGAGGCCGCGTTCATTGTCAATACGTCCCAGAGATGGCAGCACCGTAAGGCAGATGGAATTTTACCGCCAGCGGCGAGAATGACAACTGTTTTAAATACTTAAAATGGCGACGTTTTCCTTACTTGAACAGCGTGCAATCATTCGTTTTCTGAATTTGCGTGGTGTGAAACCAATTGAAATTCATCGACAGTTGAAGGAGACATGTGGTGATGGAGTTATGGATGTGTCGAAAGTGCGTTCGTGGGTGCGACAGTTTAATGAAGGCAGAACATCGTGTGACAACAAACCGAAACAACCTCGGGCTGGCACAAGCCGGTCTGACGACATGATCGAGAAAGTGGAGATAATTGTTTTGGGGGATCGCCGAATGACTGTTGAACAGATCGCCTCCAGAGTTGGCATTTCTGTGGGTTCTGTGCACACAATCCTGCATGATGACCTGAAAATGCGAAAAGTGTCATCCAGGTGGGTGCCACTAATGCTGACGGACGGCCACATGGCTGCCCATGTGGCATGTTGCCAAGCAATATTGACGCGCAACGACAGCATGAACGGGACTTTCTTTTCGTCGGTTGTGACAATGGATGAGACGTGGATGCCATTTTTCAATCCAGAAACAAGGCGCCAGTCAGCTCAATGGAAGCACACAGATTCACCGCCACCAAAAAAATTTCGGGTAACTGCCAGTGCTGAGAAAATGATGGTGTCCATGTTCTGGGACAGCGATGGCGTAATCCTTACCCATTGTGTTCCAAAGGGCACTACGGTAACAGGTGCATCCTACGAAAATGTTTTGAAGATCAAATTCCTTCCTGCACTGCAACAAAAACGTCCGGGAAGGGCTGCGCGTGTGCTGTTTCACCAAGACAACGCACCCGCACATCGAGCTAACGTTACGCAACAGTTTCTTCGTGATAACAACTTTGAAGTGATTCCTCATGCTCCCTACTCACCTGACCTGGCTCCTAGTGACTTTTGGCTTTTTCAAACAATGAAAGACACTCTCCGTGGCCGCACATTCACCAGCCGTGCTGCTATTGCCTCAGCGATTTTCCAGTGGTCAAAACAGACTCCTAAAGAAGCCTTCCACACTGACATGGAAGCATGGGGTCAGCGTTGTGAAAAATGTGTACGTCTGCAGGGCGATTACGTCGAGAAGTAACGCCAGTTTCATCGTTTTCGGGTGAGTAGTTAATTAGAAAAAAATCGGAGGCCTTAGAACTTGAATGCACCTCGTATGAATCACATTTTGACGCCTGATTTTCCTACTATTTTTTTATGTCCTCGTTCCACTTAAGGTCGCTCTGGACAGTTATTCCTAGATTATTACAGTAGATACTGTTTCCAGCAGTTCGTCTTCAACAGCGTAGTTATATAGCAGTGGATTTCTTTTCCTATGTATGAGCAATACTTCACATCTGTTTATGTTCCCGGTCAACTGCCAGAGCTTGCACCTTTCGTCACTCCTCTGAGGGTCATTCTGCAAGTCGATGCTACTTTGTTACAGACAACAACATCACTTTCGAACAGTGTTAAAGAGCATTAGACGCTTTCTGCCGGATCATTTATATACATTGTAAACAATAACACTCCTGCTACCGTTGTCTCCTGCTCTTGCTGTTAATGTCAACAACAAAAGAAGATAACAGAAGAGCACTTTTTGTACTGCAAGTATCTAAGTGGAGCTGTCTCGTGGGTCGCTACCACCACGACACAGCGCGTCCCCAGGTTGCGGATAGGGGATACGGCTTTCAGATATGAAGGGTAGCTGCGAATACAAGAAATAAGCAGTCGCGGACAGCCGGTGGGGAGCAGGCGATGGCGTGATGAACGATCCCTGTTCTTCCTTCTCTTTCTACCAAATCTATTCATCAAGAATCAGCAACATTAATGGGCATGGGTCCCTTTGAAGTAAAATATTCCGGAGGTAAACTAGGTTCCCATTCGGATCGCCGTGCGGAACCTACTTCGAACATATTCAGGCCGAAAGGAACTTTCAGGTTGGGAACACGGAACGTTAAAAGTTTGAACAGACCAGGAACGTTCCAGGAACTATTAGACGAATTAGATAGATACGATGTAGACATTATAGCTATTCAAGAAACTCAGATACAGGGGGCAGGGTAGCCTAAAGAGGGGTAACTATACATTTTTCTGTGGAGGTGCAGAAGCTCACAGTTTCGGAACAGGTTTCGCAGTACAGATAAAAGTGCTTCACGCAATCAGATATATTAGGTTCATTAGTGGCCGACTGTCATAGTGTTGTCCGGCAGGTGGAATAGACTAATTGTAATTAATGTACACGCATCAACTGAGGACACTGAAGAGGTTGTTAAAGACGGCTTTTAAGAAGAATTAGATCAACTGTGGGATGAGTTCTCCTCGTACGATACAAAATTAATCATAGGTGATTTTAATGCGAAGATAGGGAAGGAGGAAGCATTCCGGCCTACAATTGCGAAAGAAAGTTTGCATAACATTTCGAATGATAATGGCACAAGGGTGGTTAATTTTGCTGTTTCAGAGGACATGATTGTTGAGAGCACATACTTCAAACGGAAGGACATTCATAAAGCAACTTGGGTCTCTCCGGATGGACACACCCGAAACCAAATTGATCATGTTCTCGTAGATCGGAGGTGGCACACTAGTATAGAAAATGTTAGGACTTTCAGGGGAACGGACTGCGATTCTGTTCATTTCCTTGTGCTTTCCAAAGCTCACCAACGGCTATCTACAGCAACGTCAAGGTGTCACAATGCAGAACTTGTTAGGTTCGACACTGACAAGCTAAATGCTGAAAACTTTAGAAGAAGGTGCTTGATAGAAATTTCAAATAGGTTTGATGCTCTCAAGACACATGAAGATCAAGATGAGGATGTAAATAAACAATGGATCACTGTGAGGAATAATATCAAAGAGGCAGCGAAGATCACAATAGGTATAATTAAGAAGAACAGGAGGAAACCGTGGTTTTACGAGGAATGCAAGAAATCGGTAGAGGAAAGGAGAAAAGCGCGATTAGATTGGGATAGAATGGGAAACAGAAAACGAGAGGAGTTTTTGAGCATGAGAAGGGAAGTTGTCGTAGACTACAGGCAAAGAAGAGGGATTAATGAACAATCAAATTAAAAAAATGGGATCAAACAGTAAAACAAAAAAAAAACATTAGGGAACTTTACCTAGACATAAATGGGTATAGGAAGGGGTTCAAGGCTTGGACAAATGCACTTCGAGGGGATGCCGGGGGAATACTGACAGACCCCAGTGCTACGTTAAGTAAATGGAGGGCGTATTTTGAGCATCTGTTAAATGTACACTAGGAAGCAGGAAATGAGCAGGCGTACGAAATACATATAGCAGAAGAGATGCAATCAACAAATTGAAAAACCATAAACCACCAGGACCAGATTGCATAACTGCAGAACTAGTTAAAAATGGGGGACAGAAATTGGTGGAAGTAGTTCACAAAGTGATAACTAAAGTATGGAACTCGGAGATGATACCTGAAGAGTGGCAGGAGTCGATTCTGATCCCAATTTTTAAGAAGGGCGACAAAATGGATTGTAGTAATTATAGAGGGATATCGCTATTACCAGTATGTTCCAAAATTTTCTCGAATATTCTGCTAAGCAGGCTTACACCATATGCAGATGAAATTGTGGGGGATTACCAAGCTGGCTTTCGGAGGAATAGATCAACTATAGACCAAATATTCACCCTGCGTCAAATTTTGGAAAAGAAATGGGAATACAATAAACCAGTTCATGATCCCTTCATAGATTTTACAAAAGCATATGATTCAGTATTGCAATCAAAATTGTACAGAATTCTTTTGGAACTTGGAATACCAAAGAAGTGTGTTAGACTTATAGAAGCGAGTTTGAAAAACACAAAAGGTAGAGTACGCGTGGGGAAATTGGAGTCAGAAGGATTTGTAATAAATACGGACTTAAGCAGGGAGATGCCCTGTCTCCGCTACTTTTTAATTTAGTCCTAGAATATATTGTAGGAACGGCAGCAGATAATTCAGAGGGTGTGGAGTTAAATGGAAATATTAAGATATTAGGGTATGCAGATGATCTAAACATCATTAGCGATAGGAAGGAATCTGTAACAGCAAATGCAAATGCGTTAATCAAGGCTAGTGGAGATGTAGGTCTAAGGATAAGTGAACACACTTAAGTATCTAGGCGTGGACATCACTTCGAGAAATGAGATCTAATCCGAACTGAAGAAGAGATTACGGGCGGGAAATGCGTGCTACTTCTCACTGAATAGATTACTTTCATCAGTATATATTGTCTAGAAATTTAAAGATTAGAATATACGAAACTATTATTCTACCAGTTACGCTGTATGGGTGTGAGACTTCGTCTCTCACTGTGCAAAATGAAAAGCCGTTTCGAGTATTTGAAAGCAAAATTTTGAGGAAAATTTTCGGAGCAAAAAGGGATGACATTAGCGGAGAGTGGCGAAAACTGCATAACGAAGAGGTTCACGAACTCTGTTCAAGCTCTGACATAATCAGTATTATTAAATCACGTAGGCTGCGATGGGTGGGTCACGTAGCTCGAATGGTGAGGGCAGGGGAGCGCGCAGAGTACTGGTTGGGCACTTAGAGGGAAAACGTCCTGTGGGGAGACCTAGGCGTAGATGGGAGGACAATGTGAAGGACGATTTGAGGAGCCTAGGTATTGAAGGTGAATGGAAGGAAACAGCCCAAGACAGGGACAGATGGTGAAAATACGTTGCTGCAGTAATGGACTCTCGAGTCCGGTATGACCAGTGAGTGAGTCTGAGTGAGTATCTAAGTGGAGAGGACGCGAATTTCTTTTGATGGGTCATTAAAAGAGTGACGATCACTGAAAGATGACCGAACACTAGCGAATGTGAACCGAATGTGAACCGAATGCAGTTTGATCCCACTGGTCTACCGTTTGCACTAGAGAGACCTATCGTTCGCCGTTGCTCATTTCGCTTCTTTGTAAACAAGGGTTATGACAACGATACGGCGACCGTCTCGGCTGCTACTCATGTCACGTGGTCCAGCTGTACTGTTAGTACACCCAGTGCGTGAGAGTCACTTATTGGACACGGCACACTTGCCGCATGCTAAGGAGCTACTCAGCTACAGCAACGGTTTCTCGCTCTGCAGCCCAGGTGCGGCGGCGTCGTGGGCGCGGCGCTAAGCGAGTGCCCGCAGGTGCAGCGCCGCGGCTGTTTGCGCCATCCATTAGGCGCCATTCATATTGTAACGAGCCGGTGGCGCCAGTCGCCGCTGTCTAATGGGTAAACGCGGCCGCTGGCGCCCTGACTGGCGCGCCAGTGCTGACGCTCACTCGCCAGCCACTTTACTATCCACACAGCCAGCTGCAGGTCTGACGAACTGCAGGGGCCGCCCAGTGACAACACAAAAACCATAGTGCTCCACTATCCTCACTGGATATTTTCACGTGGAACTCCTGATAGCTTGCATGCGCGAGCATAACTAAGCGGCGAAATGCTTTGCTGTCAACGGAAAAGTTCCAGGTACTGGAGCAGCTGGTGCTAGCACCTCATCCGCCAAGGCAAACGGCGTGTTTTCTGCAGTGGTTTCAGTGCCCAGGAACAGACGTCACATTGCCACTCGATTCGCGAGTACGTCAATCGAATACTAGCCGCAGTATTTGACACCAAACTCTTCTTATACACGAGCGACTCTTTTTGTCTCACTACACGACCTTACCGAATGATCTTCGTCTATTTTATTAGTACTTATAACATCTTAAAGTCACTACACGGACATCAATATACGAAAGAGTACGATGAACACACGCACACACACAAACAAACAAACAAAGGTGAACCCACCAGTTTAGTCACTTTACTCCATAAACAAACCAACCAACCAACAAAGGACATCGCCTTTGAATAGCAGATTTCCGAGCGCTGTTTAACGAATAGAATTATTCACGTATTTTCAGACAATTGAGTGGGTAAACTGCGAATCTTACATCTGTAAACCACTGGTTCAAATCTCACTACTAGGAATTTTTTTTTTACTTTTATTTACATCCTGTATTTATTATTTTCAGTAGCCTGTCAAATTCTTCTTGCAATATTGCATCTCCCATTTCATCATATTACTTCTTAAAATTTCGTCCTGAAGAGTTTAACTGTTCTTCTATACGGTGTATTCCTTCCACCTCGTTGTTTTCCTTTCTTTACTTGGTGCTGGACTGCCATCTGAGGTACTGATATTCATATAGCTGCTTCCCCATTTTCTAAATGTCTCTTTAATTTTCCAACTGACTATATCTATCTTTCCCCTAGTCATGCTAGTATCTACAGCCTTGCACTTGCCTCTTACAATTCCGTCATATAAATTTTTCACTTTTGGTGAGTTTCATTTGTTGTACTTCACCTGCTTCATTTCTAAATTTATATATTTTCTCCTTTCGTCAGTTTTCTTCCCCTGTTCCAGTGAGTTGCTGCCTAATGGTCTCTACCAAACTCTCAACAACCAGTGATTCTTCTAATTTATCCAGGTCCCGATTTAAGTAGATAACCAATCAATTGCTACCAGAGTACACAGTTTTCCCTGAAATAGTTTAAAATCTCTTTTGTAAATCTGTGCCTTACTATTACGTAATCTATTTTAAAATTTCCTACGTCTGCTGGTCTCTTACACGTATTCATTCTTATTTCACTAATCTTAAACCCAGTGTTAACATTGATTGAATTATGCTCTGTTTCAAATTTCTACCAAGTGGCCTACCCAATCATTCCTTCTCGATAGCCCATGTTCTCCTACTATTTTTCCTATTCTTTCCTTTCCTAGTATCGAACTCCGATCGCCATCATAATTACGTTTTAGACTCCCTCATTTACCTAAACAGTTCTTTCATTTCATCAAACATTTTTGAATTTATTCATCGTCTGCGAAGCTAATAAAGGTTTAAATTTGTACTGCTGATGCGGGTGTTAGCTTCATACCTATCTTGACTATTATAGTCCACTCACCATGCTTTTGATAGTGGCTTGCCCGTATTGGTATTCTCTTATCCGTTATTGGATCTACTCCTGCATTACCCTTACACACCTGACTAGGAGTCCTGTTATTCCTGCGACCGCACTTCACTTCTTTCCATTATATCTAAAATGAACGTATCCATCTATAGCTTTTATTTCAGTAACACACCCACCTGATTAACGAATCTAACATTTCGCATTCCGGACCATAGAACATTAGGTTTTTTTTTTCCTCCAGATGACGAAATCCTCATGAGTAGTTCCCCTTGGCTATCCAAGTAGTGGACTATCTTATCTCTGAAATATTTTACCCTGGAGGATGCCATTATCATTAAGCCGTATAGTACCCTCCACACTGCATCCAAATCTCGTCATATGGTGAATGACAAGGTGGCCTGTAGGTATCCTGATGTTTTATGGGACTGATCTTGTGTTTACTTTATACAAAAACATTCGAGGGAAACAGAGGGCAGTTAACTCACTTCACCTATTTGAAGCTCCCACGATCGCTGTTCAGCTGGATTAAATGAGATGTTTAGTCTGAAATAATGAGAAAGTCTCAACTTTCGGATAAACCCGTTTCTGATCAGCACTCTCTAGTATCTGAAAATCGTGCTGGGTCTCAACAAAAACACTAAATACATCAAACTGAGTTCATGCCCGTAATAGTTTCCAAACCATCCGTTACAGCTCACCGATGTAATTACCTACACTGATAGAAGAACATATGGCAGAGGTACTGTGCAAGTGTCCTCATCAAACACAGTGAGAATATTCTCCCTGTATGAATTCCATAAGATGTGTCGGTGAAACTGGATAACTTTGGATCCACAGTCGCTATATATGGTAAAATTAGACTTTCAGATCAAGTTCCCCATACGTTCTGAGAATAACACAGGAATAACAGTTGGTAAGTCAGACCAACATGGACCTTCAGACCAGGTTCACTGTACAGGCAGAGGACTGGGGTAAATTGAAATGTAGTTAGGGAATCTGGCCAATCAGTACTTCACTGTACTATGAGGGAACCTGGAAATCAATATTCGCAGCTGGGAGATGTGGCCAACTTGGTCTTCAGGATAATGTTAGCTGTATGGTCTGAGAACTTGGATAATTTGGGATCAGCAGTCAAGAATTCTGACGAATTTGGACTTCATAGCCACATTCATTGTACACTCTGAGAACTTGAGTAAACTGGACTCTACATTTGGGAACTCTGGCCAACCAACACTTTCGGACCCCATTGTCTGTACAGTCTGAGAACCTGGGTAACCTCAGATCTACAGTCGGTAGGGCTGGGCAACATGAGCTTCTGAATGACGTTCACTGTACAGTCTGAGAACTTGGGTAATTTGGTATTTGTGGTTGGGACTCCTGGCCACCAAGTATTTTGAGACCATGTTCACTGTACAGTGTGAGAACCAGGGTAATTTGGAATCTGCAACTGGGAAGTCTGGGGAACCAGGAATTCAGAACCATGTTTACTATACATGGTGAGAACTTGGTTAACTGACTGTTCATAACTGGTTGTTCTGGCCAGTTTAGACTTCAGGATCATGTTAACAGTAAAGTCTGAGAATGTGGGTGATCTGGGAACTGCATTTGGAAAGTCTGGCCAACTAGTGCTTTGGGACAACATTCACCTTGGAAACTTGAAATGCACAGTCAGTAAGTCTGGCCAGCTTGGACTTTAGTAAAATGTTCACCATAAGAATTAAAAGTTACGCTCTCACCTATTTTTCATACATGGAAAATGATTATAGATTTTGTTACAACCTTACACACTTTCTAAATGGCCTGAGCAGATGTTGATGCATCCTGGTAGGGCGCTAATAGCATGAGTTATTTTTATGGCTCTTAGTTTGTAGAAACTGCGATTGGAGGTGAGCTCACCCCTCAGGAAATCTTGCCAGACAGTCCCACAATCGCACAGGGCAGACAGAGCAGCCCCTAATAGAGACAGGTCTCCAGCAGGACAATGCCACTATACCTGTATTGGCGCCAGCTGAAGACTGGGCTGGGGCGACAGAATTCAGGGACACATCTACACAGTGGAGTCGTAAACCAGGCACTGTGTGCAGAGCCACGTGTAATAAGATTTCACAAGTTTTTGTGTTCACTGACATGGCAAATGGGCCTGCAAAGTACTCATCAGCTACTTTGGTTGTATAAGAAATTCCGGCGTCTGAGAAACAGTTAGAGATAGAATCTTTATTACACCTCATAGCTAGGACTAACAAGCTCCAAGGCACAGGTGATTTAGATAAAGATCTTTAAGATTGTATCTGTTCGCCTGTTGGTGTGGGAAGTGAAGCGACTTCAGAAAAAAAATTTCTCCCTCCGAGAAAACTTTAAAAAGCCTGTAATTGGCGGTTTCTTTTTGTACCAGAGACGCAGATTTCTTAGCTCTTGCGCTGGTTCGACATGCGTTTGTGCTGTCGTGTAGGAGGGGAGATTTAGCACTGTGATTGGCTCAATACAGGGTGAAGGCGGTGTCATTTGTACACTTTGCAGGAAAATGGAATTTTTTATCTGGAGAGGTGCGAGGAACTCGGGTTCTGGACTTCAGTCTGGAAGTGCTTTGTGTTAGAAGCTTTGGCATGTGTGGTTGGTGCTTGGGACCTGTCCTGAGACTGACATCACTTTAGACTGGAGAGCCTGTCGTGAAGGTCTTACTGTATCGACAGTGTGACTTCAAGCATCTTGGACTACTCGTTTGCTGAGGGCACTCTTATTCGTTTTTGGTTTACCAGTCTTCACCTTTGGTATCCTCATGTGCTCTGTCATGTAAGTGAGCCAAATTGGCCCTTGGTGAATGGGTGTGTCACATACTGAAACCTATCGCGATTTCAGGGCACTGGTAGAGAGTAAATTTCGATCTGTGTGTCTAATCGCTAGACCATGGGATTTTCCATTTCTTTCGTGGCAGCGATCGATTCACAGGTGCCGCCTTACACGTCCCCTCCACCCCACACATCTCGCCAGCTGCAAGTTGCATCGCTGCACGAAGCAAACAGGGTAACATACTGCTGCTCCGGCCTTGTCAGGGCGTACAGATCTCAATCGCCACTTGCTCTCAGCTGCACCTATAGAGACTTCTGGGGATTATCAATCAAAGACTGCTCAGCGTCAGATCAATTCAGATTGCGTTATCCAAATTTTTAGGACCAGAGTACTTGACTCACTTCTGCCACCCAGGATCGTTGTCCATCAGATTATATTAGATTTACTTTCATTCCATTTGATTCGTAATGAGGAGGTCCTCCAGGATGTAGAACATGTCAGAAAACCAACAATACATGACAAATATTTACAAATGAAAACAAATAAGCTAATGTACCATTCCACAGGTCCCAAGTGGAATGATCTTAATTTTTTAATGAACACTATATGAAAAATTAGTATTTTACAAATACTAATGCACTGAATTAAAAATAAAAAAGCTTTATTTATTTATTTATAAGGTAATACATGTGTAATACAACTACTATAATACTTATTTACAATGAACACATTACTGCACTGAAATTGTGCAGCAGTTATATTGTATTTATCAGCTGGTTTTATTGAGAAATTCATCAATGGAGTAGAAGGAGTTGGCCACCAATAAATCCTTTAGGTTTCTCTTAAACTGAATTTCATTGGTTGTTAAGCTTTTTATGGCTGCTAGCAAGTTATTGAAAATGCCTGGTCCTGAATAATGCACACGTTTTTGTACAATACTAAGTGACTTTAAATCCTTGTGAAGATTATTCTTATTTCTAGTATTGATTCCCTGAAGTGAGCTGTTGGTTTAAAAAAGTGATATATTTTAATGACAAATTTCATTAAGGAATAAATATATTGGGAAGCAGTAGATAGTATCCCTAGTTCCCTAAACAGGCTTCTGCAGGATGTTCTGTAGTTCACACAACATATAACTCTTACTGCACGTTTTTGTGGATGGAAAACTTTAGCTTGGCTTGATGAATCACCCCAAAAAATAATTCCATATGACATTATGGAATGAAAGTAAGAATAGTATGTCAGCTTTTTCATTTTTATATCCCCTAAGTCTGACATAATTCGCATTGCAAATAGAGATTTGTTAAGATACTTCAGTAGTTCTGTTGTGTGCTTCTCCCAGTTGAATTTATTGTCAAGCTGTAATCCCAAGAATTTAACACTGTCCACTTCTTCTATGTGCTTGTCATTGTATGTCAGGCATATACTCATGGGACACCCCTTACAAGTTCTGAACTGCATGTAATGTGTTTTTTAAAAGTTTAGCGACAAGGAATTGGATAGGAACAAGTGATTAATGTCCACAAATATTTTGTTAGCTGATCTTTCTAATACTACACTTGATTTGCTATTTATTGCAATGTTTGCATCATCAACAAACAAAAAAACTTGGCATCTTGTAATGTTACTGATGAAAGGTCATTGATATACACAAGAAAAAGTAAGGCCCTCAAAATGGAACCTTGTGGGACCCCATACATAATTAGTTCCCAGTTGGATGATGCCTGATAGCTTGATACATGTCTCTTTCCTATCAACACCCTTTGTTTCCTGCCAGAGATATAAGATTTGAACTATTTTGCAGCATTTCCTGTTACATTATAATATTCTAATTTATTTAAAAGGATATTGTGATTCACACAGTCAAATGCCTTTGACAGATCACAAAATATACCAGTTGCCTGCAATTTTTTGTCTAATGAATTAAGCACATTTTCACTGTAAGTGTAGATAGCCTTCTCAATATCAGAAACCTTTAGAAATCCAATCTGTGACTTTGACAGTATGTTATTTGAGATAAGGTGGTTATAAAGCCTATTGTACATTACTTTTTCTAAAATTTTTGAGAATGCTGTCAAGAGCGAAATTGGACGGAAATTTGATGCTATTTCTTTATCTCCCTTCTTAAACAGTGGCTTAACGTCAGCATATTTCAACCATTCAGGAAATATTCCACTGATAAACGACTGGTTACACAGATAGCTTAATATGTTACTTAGCACGGAATCACATTCTTTAATTAACTTTGTTGATATTTCATCATACCCACTAGATGTTTTTGATTTTATGATGGACATTATTTCTGCTGGGGTAGTGAGGGTCAAATTCATATTGTGGAAGTTACCTGAAATGTTTTGTCTGAGGTATTCCATAGCAGCACCTACTGAACCTGACAACCCTATCCTTTTAGTAACAGTTATAAATGTTTGTTAAAAAGTCCTGCAACACTATACACATCTGTAACCAATGTATCATTTACTCTTAATGCTATTTGTTCCTCTTCATGTCTGGTTCTACTGGTCTCCTCCTTCACTATATCCTGTATTGTCTTTATTTTGTTATCTGATATGACTATATTTTCCTTATAATATAATTGATTTGATGTCTGTATTACAGTCTTTAATATTTTGCAGTATTTCTTGTAATGTGCTATAGCATCAACATTGGAAGTGTTTCGTATTGACAGAGACAGTTTTCTTTTTGTTTTACAAGATACCCCTATTCCTTGAGCAATCCATGGCTTCTTTGTAGACTTTGCTCTAAGCTTGTTAAGTTTTGGGGGAAAACAGTTTTCAAATAAGATAAGCACTTCATTGGCAAAAGTGTTATATTTTTCATTCATCTTTTCTTAACCCAACTATTAATAGTTTACTCTATCCAGTCAATAACTATAAATTATATCTGTTTTTCTTTTGAAAAATAAATGTTGTTAGTAAATTTTACTACATTCTCAATCATTTTATGTAGTGAGCACCAAGCATTAACTTTGATTGTGGTGTCCCATAGCAGAATAACTTTCAGACTGAGACGTTTGGTATTTTGGAACCTGCAGTCAGCAAGCTTGGCCAACTAGTACTCTGTGACTACATTCACTATACGAGCTGGGAACCTGGGTAACATGGAATCCACAGTCGATAAGTCTGGCATACCTGGACTTCAGGACCGAATTCTGTGCATGATCTTGCAGCCACAGTTGAGCAGTCTGACCAACTAATTATTCAGGACCATGTTCACTGTACGGATTCTTTGGTGTCATTGTTTCTGAGTGGTTCCTTGGTCACTTGTTTTGACTGTGGGTCGATGACTGCACATGGTTTTAACAGACTGAATTTTCTAAATTATCTTCCTGGAAGAAGTGTTTGGCTAGTGATAAAGAACTGAGCTTGCTGATGGACTGACTGAATACTAACTGACAGTAAGGTCTGACTACGAGTTCCTTAGAATATACATGCAATCCAGATCACATGAAATCCATCATAAATAAAAAGAAAAGTAAAATATATATTAACTCCAGTTTATTCATTATCCATAAATGTTCCTTGGTCCTTTCGTGCTGTATTACTTAAGAAGCGGTGTAAATCTCTCAGATGTCTTGACACCAATAAAAGAAATTAATTTTGATTGTATGAACTCTTTGTTCTTTCTGTCTTCCAGAGTTTGGTTTCATTGCAATATGATAGCATTCATATAATTAATTTTTTCATAAAATTTGGTTTGCATGGATCTTATTATCTTGTGATACTTGCCTCACAGTGTATAAAGGGGCTGTATAAGAAAATCAAACTCGAAGAGAGAGAAGGGGTAGTAGATGAATACGAGAAGGTCTCTGGAGTAGACGACACTTCCTGAGAATTATTAATATCCTCGGGAGAGCTATCCATGACAAAACTATTCCACTTGGCATCCAATGCAAGTGAGGCACACAAAATATCCTTCTACTTGAAAAAGATTATAAGAATTCTAATTCCAAAGAAGGCAGGTGCTGACAAGGTTAAATATTACGGAACTAACAGTTCAACAAGCCAAGGTAGCAAGAAACTGATACAAACTATTTACAGGAGTATGGAAAGAATGGATGATGCTGACTTCTGAAAAGAACAGCTTGGATTCTAAGGAAATTTGGAAACATAGAAGGGAAAACTAACCTTTCGAGTTGTCTTAGAGGATAATTCACGTGAAGGTGAACCTAATTTTATAGCATTTTTAGATTTAGAGAGAGCTTTAGACAGTGTTGACTGTGTGAGTGTGTAGGATGGATTGGTCCAACAAGTACCCTTGGCCCCTGCAAGAAACAATTTACACCTCACACTACTGCAGAAGTCAGACAGACGCTCCTAATGTTCCAACAAGAACTGCTTGAAAAACATTCAGCAACAAATGTCTTCTGGAGTCGTATGCTGTAAGGAAAAGACACAAAAATATTTTATATTCTTTCATAACTAGTGGAATACTTGGGTGCTGGAGTATTGCTAGTTAGTGTAAGAAAAACATAAAACGAACGAAAAATATTATTTATTGCAAAAGAATTCTGAGAAATAAGTGAAACTTTTTCTTATAATTTAATAAATTTCCGGGATCTTTTTGGAACAGTAGATTGCCTCTTATGGATAGGAATGCTATTATTTTACAAAGTATGGAAAGGTTCTTTTCTCCCTTTTCTTTAAGAATGTTATATACTCAGCAGAATGGCTGAGAGCCGTGCCTACAGAACTTGAATAATTTTTCTAGGTATGGTGAAGGCTGTTGCGTGAGAAATGTAATGGAGTGTACTGTTAGGGAGGAAAGATGAGTCTCGCATATGTTGTAGCGTACAATAACGTGAGCTGCGATGACTTCTGCCTGCGTCGCTCGCTGCTAACAAATAACCCAACTATCTCTTTCTATCTGGATTGACCTTCGCCAATCAAACTCTCCCTACGCCTTGATGATGTCAAGGACTCCTATCCGCCCCTAGTCTAGCTATTGGCATGGTACACTCGTCAGATAACCAGTCCACCGCGATACCACTCAGTATTCGCTAGCAGTCATTTAACTAGTACTCTGTCTATGTTCACACCGCACGATAAGTGTGGTGACCAACACAGTGAACAACACTTAATCGTGAGCGACTCAACATAGAGTATCACTGCGATTCGCTAACGACAGAGGTGCTCTCCCAGTGAAGTTCTGAGGAGAGACTTTGTTCCTCTCTCTTTGTGTACACGTTCAAGCGCACTCGCTCTCGTTACGTGTCCTCGCTCCAAGAGTGACAACGGAACAGCCCCTTTTTCTGGAAAAATTGCACGGGTATATCATCGCTGTCTTCCCTCACTCGTCTGGCTCTTTGCGTCAGAAATATTCCGCCAATCAGCGTTGCTCTTTTAAATGGGGAAATATGTAGCATCTCCATTAGGCGTATACTGTCTTCCTATGAGAACTCCGTAACTACACAGTCGCTCCATAAAAAAATGCGTCTTCTGGGCATTCCCACACAATGCAGCGGAATTTGCTTTTAAGTCAAACATGGGGGTCGTTATCCCTTCGCTCTGGCAAAAGCTGTCCTCTCCCTGGCTGGTCACTCTGGCTGAAGTAGGTGTGTGTTGTCTCACCCGTCTGAAGGGATGGGCTTCCCAGCGAGTTGGTTGCCTCTTTAGAACGCAAATTCCTGTGGCCGCCATGTTGTGTACTCTAGCCTCGACTTTTTCAACGTCGGTGCGCACTTGCGATTTACTTCATAGATCTGCACATCGCTTACATGAATTCATACAAAAGGGACTCTACCTTATCGAGTTTAGATTCGAATTAAGCGTCTTGACGTGCAGAATACGATTGTGAGGACGGAATATGTAAGAAATGAAGGTCAGGAGACCATGCCACCTTACAACTGGTCTACACTCTTTCAAGATTTGATGGTAGCTGAGGTAAAATACGGGGAGGAAATATCTATTTACAAGTTGGGTACAAACGATACGGTAATTTTAATTGTGGAAGGACATGAAAGTAAGGCAAGACACAAAGAAATTAAAGATATTAGCTCTTAATGGACAAGCTGAAAATTTATGCCAGATCATAATTCGAAGCAAGTCTCCTGCTGGTTTGAATCCTGATCTGGCACAAATTTTCAACTTTCCCCTTTGATATAAATCAATGCCACAGGTAGCTAATGTCTTTAATTCCTCTGTGTCTTCACTCATATTGGCTGCAGTATCAAGTTGATGTGTGAAAGGAAGGGAATAGAGGAAAAAGGACTGAAGCAGGTTTTGGGCTTTATCCAGTGTTATTCAGTCTGTACGCTGAGCAGGAAATAAAGGAAACCAAAGAGAATTTCGGTAAGTGATAATGGTTATGGTGAAGAAAAAATACTTGAAGACTTGCTGGCGACATTGTGATTCTGCCAGAGACTGAAAACAACGTGGAAGATTAGTTGAACGTAATGGATAGTGTCTGGAAGATAGGTTACTAGATATACACAAGAAAAGTGAAACAAAAGTAATGAAATGTAGTGGAATTGAATCAAGTGATGCTGAGAGAATTAGACTAGGAAGTGAGACACAAAAAGTAGTCAATAAGATTTGTTGTTTGGACAACAAAATAACTGGTGGTGATCGATGCAAGGAGAATACATACTGGCAAGCGTTTCTGAAAAACAGAAATTCCTTGACTTCGAATTAAATTTAAATGCTAGGGAGTGTTCTCTGGAGGTATTTATGGAGGTATTTATTTGGATTGTAGCCTTTTACGGAAGGCGAACGTAAACGATAAACTGTTAATATAGGAAGAAAATAGAAGGTCCTGAAAAGTGACGGTACAGAATAATAGTGTGGTTACACGGGAAGGTCGAGCACGTAGTGAGCAGGTACTGAGTCGAATTGGGGAGAAAAGAAATATATGGCACAGTTTGACTAATAGAAGGGATCTGTTAACAGGATACATCATGAGGCATCCAGGAATCGACACTTTGCTAATGGAAGCAAGTTTAGGGTAAACATTGTAGAAGCTAGGCGATGTTTGACTACAGTGAGCAGATTGAGATATTTATAGGTTTCAGTAGTTAAGCAAAGATGAAGAAGCCTTCTAAGGACAGAGTAGAGTGGAGAGCTGCATCAAACCATTCTTCCGACTGACTGAAGACCACAACAGCAAACACAGTCTAAAGACATGGGTAACGGCCACGTTGTCACTGACTTCCTTAAATCTGAACGAAATATTAATTCCTGCACGAACACCTGTCCCTTAAACAACTTGTCAACAGGATTCAGCGAGAACTTGTCGTCACCGAACAATAAGCAAATTTCAATAAAATCACGCTAAATCGTACGAAAACTGCAGCAATACTGTAGAAATCCTTGGGTAATGGAAGAAATATTGAATTTAATTGATAAAAGGAGAAAATATAAAAATGCATTAAATGAAGCAGGCAAAAAGGAATACAAACGTCTCAAAAATGAGATCGACAGGAAGTGCAAAATGGCTAAGCAGGGACGGCTAGAGGACAAATGTAAGGATGTAGAGGCTTATCTCACTAGGGGTAAGATAGATACTGCCTACAGGAAAATTAAAGGAACCTTTGGAGAAAAGAGAACCACTTGTATGAATATCAAGAGCTCAGATGGAAGCCCAGTTCTAAGCAAAGAATGGAAAGCAGAAAGCTTGAAGGAGTATATAGAGGGTCTATACAAGGGCGACGTACTTGAGGACAATATTATGGAAATGGAAGAGGAGGTAGATGAAATGGGAGATACGATACTGCGTGAAGAGTTTGACAGAGCACTGAAAGACCTGAGTCGAAACAAGGCCCCGGAAGTAAACAGCATTCCGTTAGAACTACTGACAGCCTTGGGAGAGCCAGTCCTGACAAAACTCTACCATCTGGTGAGCAAGATGTATGAGACAGGCGAAACACCCTCAGACTTCAAGAAGAATATAATAATTCCAATCCCAAAGAAAGCAGGTGTTGACAGATGTGAAAATTACCGCACTATCAGTTTAATAAGTGACGGATGCAAAATACTAACGCGAATTCTTTACAGAGGAATGGAAAAACTAGTAGAAGCCGACCTCGGGGAAGATCAGTTTGGATTCCGTAGAAATACTGGAACACGTGAGGCTATACTGACCTTACGACTTATCTTAGAAGAAAGATTAAGGGAAGGCAAACCTACGTTTCTAGCATTTGTAGACTTAGAGAAAGCTTTTGACAATGTTGACTGGAATACTCTCTTTCAAATTCTGAGGGTGGCAGTGGTAAAATACAGGGAGCGAATGGCTATTTACAATTTGTACAGAAACCAGATGGCAGTTATAAGAGTCGAAGCATGAAAGGGAAGCAGTGGTGGGGAAGGGAGTAAGACAGGGTTGTAGTCTCTACCCGATGTTATTCAATCTCTATATTGAGCAAGCAGTGAAGGAAACAGAAGAAAAATTCAGAGTAGGTATTAAAATCCATGGAGAAGAAATAAAAACTTTGAGGTTCGCCGATGACATTGTAATTCTGTCAGAGACAGCAAAGGACTTCGAAGAACAGTTGAATGGAATGGATAGCGTCTTGAAAGGAGGATATAGGATGAACATCAACAAAATCAAAACGAGGATAAGGGAATTAAATCGGGTGATGCTGAGGGAATTAGATTAGGAAATGAGACACTTAAAGTAGTAAAGGAGTTTTGCTATTTGAGGAGCAAAATAACTGATGATGGTCGAAGTAGAGAGGATATAAAATGTAGACTGACAATGGCAAGTAAAGCGTTTCTGAAGAAGAAAAATTTGTTAACATCGAGTAGAGATGTAAAAGTCAGGAAGTCGTTTCTGGAAGTATTTGTATGGAGCGTAGCCATGTATGGAAGTGAAACATGAACGATAACTAGTTTGGACAAGAAGAGAATAGAAGCTTTCGAAATGTGGTGCTACAGAAGAATGCTGAAGATTAGATGGGTAGATCATATAACTAATGAGGAGGTATTGAATAGGATTGGGGAGAAGAGAAGTTTGTGCCACAACTTGACTAGAAGAAGGGATCGGTTGGTAGGAGATGTTCTGAGGCATCAAGGGATCTCCAATTTAGTATTGGAGGGAAGCGTAGAGGGTAAAAATGGTAGAGGGAGACCAAGAGATGAATACACTAAACAGATTCAGAAGGATGTAGGTTGCATAAAGTACTGGGAGATGAAGAAGCTTGCACAGGATAGAGTAGCATGGAGAGCTGCGTCAAATCAGTCTCAGGACTGAAGACCACAGCAACAACAACTGTTTACGAAGAAACGGTCGGAACGGAGGACGCGACGTGCCATCAATGGACAGCCAATACGCTGGACTACGATGACAAAATGCCTGGGGGATAAAGGTATGACTTTTACCCCACACATGCAAGATAGAAAACTGAATACTATGAAGATGATCCTGGCAGTCATGTCGTTCTTCACGAGCAGAAATCTAAACCCGTCAACGAAATTAAAACTTTATCGACCAACGGTACAACCCTCCATGATGTACGGCTCGATGTCTTGGGGAACAACATGTGACTCTAATATACGCAGTTTGCACTCACTTCAAAACAGGTGTTTGAAGTGGAGTCTAGGCGCCCCAAGATGTTCCAGGAAAAGAGAAATAAATGAGCTGACTTGAGAAAAATACGTCACTGAGAAGATAAAAGTCCAGGCACCTGGGCTTTCTCACAAATTAGACGAGTATCAGGGAAATGTCCGCCATCTTGCGAATTTAGGCCAGGCCCTACCACAACACTGGCACAAACACAATGTGCCTCGATCCATTATTGTACTCCCACAGGACCATCAAAGATGATGCAGTTATTCGATATTTTGCATGTAAATAGTTGCTGTCAATCACTCGTACGACCATCTAACCAAAACCCTCAAAGGACTGAAGGACCCACAGAGAACCCAAGTCCCTTTGCAAGCGATACACAATAAAGTAAAACAATTTCTCACACTTTGCCACTCCAGAAGAAAAAATTGCCAAAGGAAATCACTCTTTGGACGCAGCATGCCAAACAAATATATATACCCTAGTTGTCGGGACCACACAACACATTTATTGCGGAGAAAAGGTGAACTTCTCCTCACAGGACTAGCTGCTGTACATAACGAATTGAGGTTCAAAAATACTCCTGATAGGGAGATATGTATCTATATCATGTCGAAGTGCAGCTGTGTGACGGGCCAGCAGAAATCCTGCACCGTACGTCATGCACGAGTTTTCATCATCTGCATAACTATTTGCATGTCACACAGGTCTCGGACTGCATTTTGTAGTCATCTGCTACCGAAACAGTATCGACATTTCTACTGCAATCTCACCGTATGCAAAAGAGCAAACGCTTAACGGGGAATATGCTGCAACAGGTATTTTACGACCTTCTCGATTGGTTTCCTGTAGACGATAGAAAAACGCCAATGCAAATTACGTCGCCTGGCGGCACTTACGGCCTCGTGTTACGGGCCTTCTCAAAAGAATCGAACAGCGCCATTATATATAGTGGCTTTAAATCACATCCTGTTCTTGAAATGCAATTAACACTGACGTCGGAGAAACCGCATACGCTTCGCCATGAGCTTACGAGGCGACAAAAATGAGAATCTGACTTGCAGCTTCGGCAAGCAGGCCGTCATCTTGTCAATTAGCTGTGTTTTAGTAGCCTGCATTGAAAATTACTGAAGCTCCTAACACAATAGTGGCCAGGTCTTCTCAGAAACATTTACTGTTCGACCCGACACACACAATTTGTTCCATCTGACACTGGACTGTTTCGTTAAGGTAACTTGCACAACGATGTCAGTACGCAGTCACCGGTACGATTACATTAAGTATTAAACTTCAAATCCAGACGAGTGCAGCAGAAAGAGAAGGAACTCTAGAGCGCTGGCGATTCGACAGACATTTTCCCCTGAATGTAAATAGATATAAAGTGTTGCACAAAAATAGACGTTACATGATTATTCGATTACGATATTGAAGATAAATTACTGCATAAAGTAACAACGGTAAAAAGCCATAGAGTAACTGTCCGGAGCAATGTTTAAGTGGAATGACCACGTAAAATTTATTTTCGGCCAAACCAGATGCTATGATTTACTGGATGAATCTTAAAGACATGTACGAGGATGAGTCAAATGAAAACCTTAAATATTTTTTAAACATTATTTATTGTACAGAAGTGGTACAAAGCTGTATCACTTTTCAGCATTATCTCCCCCACGCTCAATGCAAGTCCTCTAGCGCTTACAAAGTGCATAAATTCCTTTAGAAAACAATGCTTTTGGTAGTCCGCGAAATCACTCATGCACCACGTGGCGTACCTTTTCATCAGAACGGAACTTCTTTCCTCCTATTGCGTCTTTAAGTGTCCAAACATATGGAAATCACTTGGGGAAAGGTATGGTGAGTATGGTGGATGAGGAAGACACTCAAAATGCAGGTCTGTTACAACTTTTGTACGGGCAGTGTGAGGCCATGCATTGTTATGTTGCAAAAGGACACTTGCTGACAGCAATCCACATCGCTTTGATTTGATTGCAGGCCGCAGATGATTTTTTAGGAGATCTGTGTATGATGCACTTGTGACAGTGGTCCCTCTAGACATGTAATGCTCCAAAATGACGCCTTTTTCGTCCCAAAAAAGAGTCGGCATAACCTTAGCTGTTGATGGTTCTGTTCGAAACTTCTTTGTTTTTGGTGATGAGGAATGGCGCCATTCCTTGCTCGCTCTCTTCGTTTCCGGTTGGTGGAAGTGAACCCAGGTTTCGTCCCCAGTAACGATTCTTGCAGGGAAGCCATCACCCTCTCGTTTAAAGCGCCGAAGAAGTTTTTTACAAGCATCAACACGTCGTTCTCTCATTTCAGGAGTCAGCTGCCGTGGCACCTATCTTGCAGACACTTTGTGAAACTGGAGCACATCATGCACAATGTGGTGTGCTGACCTGTGACTAATCTGTAAACATGCTGCAATGTCATTCAGTGTCACTCGGCGGTTTTCCTTCACTATGGCTTCAACTGCTGCAATGCTCTGTCGAGTCACAACTCGTTGTGCCTGACCTGGACGAGGAGCATCTTCCACTGAAGTCACGCCATTTACGAATTTCCTACTCCATTCGTAGACTTGCTGCTGTCACAAACATGCATCACCGTACTGAACCTTGATTAGTCGATGAATTTCAATAGGATTCACACCTTCACTACGCAAAAACCGAATAACAGAACGCTGTTCATCCCTGGTGCAGGTCGCAAGTGGGGCGGCCATCTTTATACTGATACTGCGACGGTATGTGTGCATCTGCACTATGCTGCCACCTACAGGCCATTCTGTCCGCTGTTTGTAGCACGCTTACCAACTTGCAGGATACGGCGCCAAATTTCGATATGTTATTACAAATTTAAGGTTTTCATTTGACTCACCCTCGCAATTCAACGTCAACGGAAGTGGCTTTCTAAACACCTGCCCAAGTGATACTGGAATGCTGAGGTATTTACCCAATGCTTGAGGTATTTACTGACTGTATTAATACGAGAGATGTAGAAAATCCAACGGAGAGGAGCGTATTTCGTCACCGGTTATTTTAGCATGCCGTTCTTCTAATACATCATTTGAGAATGAAACAGGGAATGGTGTATCTGACACTTATATGGGAAGTATCCCCCGCCACTCATCATAACATAGTTTGTGGAGTACAGATGTAGATGTAGAAACGCTGAGACTTTAAATTCACGGTATAGCTCGTTTTTAGAGAAAATGTGACCTCAAAATATAACAATCATTACTCTTGCCACAGCTATCCTTCAAATGCCTTCTCTGTTGGCCCATGTTCAGTCAAACAGACCGCGAAGTTGTTATCAGCCATTGCATATTAATCACTAATAGTGGAAACTATGCCATGAAGATAACGCGCTCTTTGGTCTTGATTTCAATTCATGTCACTGAATATGCGTTTCAGTGACTCTTTCGTTTGAAGAAGTGTTTTACTATATTGAAAAACAAGGACAGAGCTTCAGTGGCTCACAGGTTTTTGTATTATAATAAATCTCAAACATCGGTGTTTTGTCATGTTGTTTAGAATGTAGAGCTTACTCAAGGTCAACTTCTTCCTTCTGACGGCATCAAGAGTTTACCTTCTTTCAAACAAGCAGCTGATAGACTCTTTGTAGTGGCATAATATCTGAATAAACTTGGTGCTGAAAGACAAAAGAAAAATCACACAGACGAAAGAAAACTACACTACTGGCCATTAAAATTGCTACACCAAGAAGAAATGAAGATGATAAACGGGTATTCATTGGACAAATCTATTACGCTAGAACTGACATGTGATTAAATTTTTACGCAGTTTGGTTGCAAAGATCCTGAGAAATCAGTACCCAGAACAATCACCTCTGGCCGTAATGACGGCATTGATACGACTGGGCATTGAGTCAAACAGAGCTTGGATAGCGTGTACACGTACAGCTGCCCATGCAGTTTCAACACGATACAACAGTTCATCAAGAGAAGTGACTGGCGTATTGTGACGAGCCAGTTGCCCGGCCACTATTGACGAGACAATGTGCTGGCCAGGGCAGCAGCCGAACATTTTCTGTATCCAGAAAGGCCCGTACGGGACCTGCAACATGCGGTCGTGCATTATCCTGCTGAAATGTAGGGTTTCGCAGGGATCGAATGAAGGGTTGAACTACGGGTCGTAACACATCTGAAATGTAACGTCCACTGTTCAAAGTGACGTCAGTGCGAACAAGAGGTGACCGAGACGTGTAACCAATGGCACCCCATACCATCACGCCGGGTGATACGATGACGAATACACGCTTCCAATGTGCGTTTATCGCGATGTCGCCAATCACAGAAGCGACCATCATGATGCTGTAAACAAAACCTGGATTCAACCGAAAAAATGACGTTTTGCCATTCGTGCACCCAGGTTCGTCGTTGAGTACACCATCGCAGGCGCTCCTGTCTGTGATGCACCGTCAAGGGTAACCGCAGCCATGGTCTCCGTGCTGATAATCCATGCTGCTGCAAACGTCGTCGAACTGTTGGTGCAGATGGTTGTTGTCTTGCAAACGTCTCCATCTGTTGACTCTGGGATCGAGACGTGGCTGCAGGATCCGTTACAGCCATGCGGATAAGATGCCTGTCATTTCGACTGCTAGTGATACGAGGCCGTTGGGATCCAGCACGGGGTTCCGTATTACCCTCCTGAAGCCACCGATTCCATATTCTGCTAACAGTCATTGGATCTCGACCAACGCGAGCATCACTGTCGCGATACGATATACTGCAATCGGGATAGGCTACAATCCGACCTTTATCAAAGTCGGAAACGTGATGGTACGCATTTCTCCTCCTTACACAAGGCATCACAACGTTTCACCAGGCAACGCCGGTCAACTGGTATTTGTGTATGAGAAATTGGTTGGAAACTTTCCTCATGTCAGCACGTTGTAGGTGTCGTCACCGGCGCCAACATTGTGTGAATGCTCTGAAAAGCTAAGCATTTGCATATCACAACATCTTCTTCGTGTCGATTAAATTTCGCGTTTGTAGCACGTCATCTTCTTGGTATAGCAATTTTAATGGCCAGTAGTGTACATTAAATTCAACAACTCACTTATAGCGATCTTTTAGTGACCGTTTACCAGTAGTAGCTAGAGCGACTAAGTGTACTGTTTAGAGCATTGGTAAATTGTTTAAGATAAAAGGAAGAAAGAATGTGTTGTTAAGGTCCCATCCATCACATGGTCATCAGATAATGTTCAACAGCTCGAAGAAAGACGGGAAAAGGGAGTGGGCATTACCTTTTCAGAGGAACCCTCCTTGTATCCACCGTAGTCAGTTTAGTAAATCCATAGAAAAGCTATGCAAATGACCAAGTGAGATAACAGGCCAGAGCAAGAAACCTCATCTTCTCTAAGTCGGAAAGTTTTTCCAGTAGGTGCGCACTGCTGACATCAGGTCATGGAAAGGGCAGCTCTGGGAAATTCCAGTTTCCCGTGCTACTATGGCCGAGTATTGGTATTAGGCAATAGCGGGTCTTGTGTTAGAGAACATGCGGCAGCACAACGGCACACTAGACGGGACCAGCGTTAGGTATCACACCGACCCACGCCAGCACAGCATCCAGTTCGTCAGACACGTCAGCTGCAGCGAGGAGGTGTTATGAGCACGACATAATACGTGAGGAGTATCTTTAACTAGCAACGAACGTAAACACGTGTGTCTATTTGCTGTTGCTAAGGTCTTTCAAATAGTGGTTTTGAGAGGCACCCACATGCCTTGCTCATACTGTGGCATCAAGCAGTCAGGCCTGCAAGATGAGTGGTCTGCCAAGCGAGTGGATTCATTCTTATCTGTCGAGTAACATGAACTCTAGTACTCACAATAAAGTTACAAATTATCCTCCTGTATGAATAATGCGCAACGGAAACGCTCATCTGGCTATCAGCAATTTACAGAACTCTGACTGTTCACTACGCACTGGCAATAGCACATTTTCTTTTTTTATTTAACGGCTTTTATCAACACGTGGCCATCGCACTGAATATGAGTTGCGCACACATTATAAATTCTGGATATCATGACAACATACAATTCGATGGAAAAGGCCACCAATCTTTTTCTTTTCACTATCTGATTTATTCCGATAAATTCTATAACCTAAACACACAAATTCTATAACCTACAACAATGACACATGAGAAATTCCGCCCAGTGGACATGGCTTTACATTGGTGATTCTCTATCTTATGGTCTCGTAATTATTCAACGTTACAGTGCACTTTCTGGATAGGATGGTGGATCTTTTTGCTATATCTCACACTTCGACTCTCACAACCATCATCACGAAACTTTCCTCCAGACCGAGCGGTACAAAAGGAACACGCATAACCCACTACCTCTGCAACTACCTAGCTACTCTCCCATGCAAACCACACATACCCAAATTACATGACATACACCGCACTACAACATGGAATACAACACAATAAATAGTCACAACACTATCACTTTCAGCTTTCCCACTTCAATTAGTATTGATCCTAGTTTCACACGACACAGCCCCACTTCGTAATTCTTCTTTCCTACTATGAACTCTGGAGATATATGCGCGTCTTCCTGTGCAATGCAAGCCAAGTGGTGTTGCTGGATAGACGGCTGACTCACCTTGCTTCTCTCTCAGAGTATTATAGTTTGAATCAAGCGTCACACGGAAACATAAATGCAAAGTAATATTAAGAGCATATTCATCACACACGCGAGTCCTCAACTGATACCATGGACGAGTACTTCTCTTTATCCTTTGTCTCATACACAGATTGAGACTCACACAGTACTCACCACGTGGAAGTACTCGTCTCCAATTTCAAGTCCTGCACACGGCATTCCTTAAATATTTGAACTTATAGTACACACGCTGGTAATGCAGCTTAACTTAAGCACACGGAAGTATTTCAACTTATTGCTACACGTGGTTTCATTGTGACCGTTGGTCACTTCCGAAGATTACTACAATCCCCTTAATATTACCTGCCTGACATTTAATTCTCCCCACAAAAGTTCCTGAAATAGAGAAATTATTATTCTGAACTACTCTTATGTATTTCACATGCATACCATGTCTCCACTCATTTGTCCTTACGGAGCACACCTTAGACAGGTCTTACCAACACTAGATCCAGCGGCAGAGTGCCGAAACATGGCCATTCTTCAGATCCTCTCGCACCTCTGCCGAAGTGGGGGAGTACCTTGCTACCGTATTGGTCAGCCACATTTCAGGCGCTCAAAGCTCAGGTAAATTTCATCTCTTTGGTTCCACCAAAGGTGGCCAAAGGATCGTCTCAAAGATGATCATATATTCACATTCACTATCTGCGGTTAGCAGACGACCATACATTCATTCATTTCACAGATCTCACCAAACTGGATGTAGGGATTTATTTTATGGGAGTGCACATGTGATCAATTAAATAAATAAATTGTCATTCTTTCCCACACTGGTATCCGGCTTCGCTGTATTAATTGAAATTGAGTTATTTTACAAAAAAAATGTGTTGTTCTGAGAAAAATAATGAAGTATGTTGTACCTATTTTCAATGTCGGGCGGTACTGTACCCTTTCAGTTTAAAGCCACTGTGTCGTGAACTTGATTGTGTTATACTCTAATTCACAATAGTCACTGTCGTCTAATTCGATTTGTACTCCATTCATTATAAGAATAAACCTCATTACAACACTACACTATGTGTTCTTCCGCTTTTGCCGGACTCTCATTGGATTTCGTTTTAAGTGGCGTGGAAGCCAAGCTGTTTCTGGTACAGTCAAGAACGATAATGATTATACGTTTTCTTCTGCGCGTTATGCGTACAGCGATGTTACGGGGCAACAGCTTTACCGGCGCATTTAACTCGGATAGCACTAGACTGGCAAGTAAAGCAACTTACATGCAGTGATGTGAACAGTTGCAGTAAAGACGTAAAAACAGACGAGCAGAAAGCAATAGAGTTTTAAATGTCACTTAATATTTTAAACAGAAGGAATTATGTATGACAAAACACAGGCTATGCGCTTCTTAAGTCACCTGACGCAAAACATAATGTGCCCTCGGTCTTAGCTAACACGGCATTGTAACAAAAACCAAGAGTGATGAAAATCTCTGACTTTAACACGCGTAATTTTTCTGCATGAGCTATGCGTCGCGTGAAAGTGCACAGCTGATTTTGCAAGCAGTTAAATATTGAAGCATATGAAGGTATTACAGCCAGCCGTCTGGTAATCTCCGAACTACTTTCATATCGCACTCTGAGGAATACTTTTCACTACTGCTACGTTGATAACGAAGCGATCAGCTGTAGAATCCCAAGTCACCAAGAAGTCCACATTTCCTCCTCCTCTTTCATGACGTGCTATTCTGCATTTCGCCATAGTTCCGCAGTGACGTTCACAAAGCGTCGTGCATTAGTTCCACTACGTTTGACAGCTTAAATGTCTTGTTTCTCTGGACGAGTCCCGTAACATGGCTCTAGATCAGCTCTGTTGGGTTCAGATAGCATTAGTACGTTGACACCTGTTAAAATGCAGCTTTTGTACAGAGTGCTCGACGCCGTGAAAATTATTGTTTTCCATGTTTCCACGACGCTCAACACTTTGGCTTATGTGAGACCACATGTGGCCTACAAAACAATGGGCACATTTAAATAAAGTGTATTGGATTTTTTCACTTTTCTCCAAAAAATTTGATGGTAGAATGTTTCCTTAACTTCAGCAATCTTTAACAATCTTTTATAAAATTTAAAAGATCTAAGTATTCAAACCCCCCAAAAAAAATTGTAAATGACAACGAGTTTCTAACTTGCTCCAAAACACATATTATTTTCACTCCACTACGGTACTGATAACGGCCGGCCGCTGTGGCCGAGCGGTTCTAGGCGCTTCAGTCTGGAACCGCACAACTGTTACGGTCGTAGGTTCGAATCCTGCCTCGGGCACGGATGTGTGTGATGTCCTTAGGTTCGTTAGGTTTAAGTAGTTCTAAGTTCTAAGGGACTGATGATCCCAGATGTTAAGTTCAAATGGTTCAAATGGCTCTGAGCACTATGCGACTCAACTTCTGAGGTCATCAGTCGCCTAGAAATTAGAACTAATTAAACCTAACTAACCTAAGGACATCACACACATCCATGCCCGAGGCAGGATTCGAACCTGCGACCGTAGCGGTCACGCGGTTCCAGACTGAAGCGCCTTTAATCGCACGGCCACACCGGCCGGCAGATGTTAAGTCCCATAGTGCTCAGAGCCATTTGAACCATTTTGAACTGATAACGCCTGGCGCGTAATTTAAACGTGAGCTTCTATTTATTCCGTAGTGGGTCTCAAAAAACGTCAGAGTTGATTTTTCTCTGTAAGCTTATGAAAAAAACATTGGGAGCAACTTGTTTCTTGCCATTAACGGTGTTCCGCTAGCATGTTTCACTAGGAAGCAGGAAGCAGTATCGTCCATTTTCATAGTACGTTTTAAGAGCGACAGAATCAGAGCACAAGTAGCATTTACGGAGACTGTGACTGTACACTATTTTTTAAATGAAAATTACGTAGCAAATGTCTGATTAAGAAAAACTTTGATGGCTATTAATAAATAAGAATGTCTTACAGTTTCATCTACAGTAACGTAAGAATAAGATATGTAATACCTAAGTTGGATCTACTTGCAAGAGCGGAACAATACCGGTATATAAGAGTCACGGCTGCTGACCAATCATCGCGCTTGTGTTCGTTTCATCTGATTTGTTCTTGTGATGAACGGAGTATAGCGCAGAGGATACGGCTCCTGTGTAATCGAATTAAATAGGGCAGCTTTTTCTGCATTGCGAGCTCCGTAAGCGGTCACAGCGCGACGCTGCAATCGCTTGTCAACACTGAAGCTACGAACTAACAAGGAAATGGGCGCGTTATTGAAACTTTCATGACCGAATCGTCTCAACAAACACCCGCTACTCCAGAAAAACAGCAATCTTCTCTTTCTGCCGATAATGCAGTCTCACCCGAAAGAGCTGTCATCATCGACAATGTTCCCAATACCGTAATATATGGGTACGTAAAATAGGAAAGTGGCATAATTTCTGACATCAATATTACACATTGCTGTCGCATATCTGGAGACAACGTTAGTATTCTTTCAATAACTGTTGGAAATGTAGATCGATTAGTGTATGAGGGTACTTTGCATGCTTAAGAGATAATGATGGCAGTAAGGTGTTTAAAAGTGCCAGTACACTAGTTGTTTTTTCTAATGTATTTCAATGTATTAGAGTGTGTGTGTGAGTGAATTCCTAAGGGACCAAACTGCTGATGTCATTGGTCCCCAGACTTACACACTACTTAAACTAACTTATGCTAAGAACACCACATACATCCATGCCCGAGGGAGGACTCGAATCCCCGGGGGATTTAAGCAAAGCACCATCCATGATACACATCCTCTATGAAATGTCTGTATTACGATGGATGACGTTGTATGTGATCGTTGCAAAGGTGCTGGTGAATCAAGAAAGATTGCTAGCGGTTGCTGACTATTCCGAAGGATGAGAGCGGCCGGCCAGTGTGGCCGAGCGGTCCTAGGAGCTTCAGTCTGGCACCGCGTGACCGCTACTGTCGCAGGTTCGCATCCTGCCTCGGGCATGGATGTGTGTGATATCCTTAGGTTAGTTAGGTTTAAGTGGTTCTAACTTCTAGGGGACTGATGACCTCAGATGTTATGTCCCGTAGTGCTCACAGCCATTTGAACCATTTTTTATTTTATTTATGAGAGCGAATAGCTGCTCTCGTACACAGTGCTGCTACACAAACGTATGTACCACTTGTACAAGAAACAGCTCCAAAAATTGCTCAGCCTCCCACACTGTCTGGAAAAGGGCAACGTACACCTGAATCTTCTATTACAGTAACAGAAATATCACCATCGGTACAAGAAGTAGCTCCTAAAATTCCTCTTCCTCCCATACGATCTGGAAAAGAGTAACATGCATTTGACTCTGGCGCTATCGTTCTAAAAAATCACCTAATCACACTATAAAAACACTTCGATCTTACTTCGATTTCAATAAGGATACTGTGAACAATTCAGACGTCATTAATAACAATATTTCTCCCAATGAACACCACATTAAAATCTCTTGTGGTTGGTAAACACCCACGTGAATTTAGTGAGACTGGTGAATCTAATACGACAGCTCATATAGCGTCGGTCGTAGCCCCTGGTACTACCTGCATCTATTGCTACGCGACGAAACGATGACATGGTAATACGGAATCCGAATGTGATTCGTCAATGGGAGTGAGCCACTGGCGAAAGATATCCAAAGTAATTGCCTCCTGTCTTCGTAGGAATTCAAAGCGTTTTTGAAATCGCCAAGAAATCAGAAAGCGACACTTCCGGATGCAGAAGAGTACGCTAAAGATTTTGTAGCTTTGCAACAATTAATTCATAAACAACACAAAAACCAAAGCAGCCGACGAAAGTCGTCACCTGCAGCGATTGTCAAGTGATATCAAAAAAGAAAAGACGATAAATGAGATACGTGTTCGTCACCTCTGTGATCGAGCAAGAACAATGCAGTAGCGTGGATAAATCCGAAATAAATAGTACACAACGCAAACAGAACACTGATTATTGCTAAACGGACAACCAAGCCAAATAACTTAGTCTCTTCAGAAACAAATCAAGTACATACAAATAAATAGACAGCGCTCCGGAGCTGCAACACCTAACCTAATCCAGCTTGTTGTACAGTATCATCGGATTGACATTGCTGTCGCATCAGAATCATATTGTTATCAACAAAACATAGGTGGAATCACTAGAGGCTATAAGGTATTTAACGCACGTGGCTCAAGGAAAAGGACAGTAAAACCAATAACCAACAAAGATACTGATTCCGCAATGATCAGCAACTTGTCCGACGAATATGCAGTATCTGCAGAAACTGTAAAAGAAAATTTGGATTTATGAGATCGAGCGTGTACTTAGATATCAAAAAACATATCAAAGATGATTGAGAAAAATTGACGACATGATAGCCTACAATAAAAGAGTTCGTGTAATAATTGCCACGGACAGCGATACATGATCTGGCGTGTGGGATGATACAGTAGCAAGCTCCAGACGAAAGTAGATGGAAGAATTTCTGGCTTCCACCAATTTGTACTAACTGAACAAGCGGAATCACAGGCCTCCTGACGGAGGTTCGAGTCCTCCTTCGGACATGGGTGTGTGTGTTTGTCCTTAGGATAATTTAGGTTAAAGTAGTGTGTAAGCTTAGGGACTGATGACCTTATCAGTTAAGTCCCGTAAGATTTTACACACACTTGAACACTTGAACGTGAATCACAGACCAACTTTTGAAGATATCAAGGGAAAGAGCAATGTTGATTTAAATCTGGCCACCTCTCATCTGCTGCCGACGCCAAGCCAATGCTTGTGCGGTGAAGAAGAGAACTGCTCCTACCATAAGAATACTACTTTTAGCACAGGTGTGTGTCCAACAGCATATGCTGAAAACATAATTCAAACTAAAAAATTTATTCTTACTGACGGAATCCCAAGAGACTTTGATGGGTACTTGCTAGAATGCCTTACGCACAAATATTTACGAAACACGGTTTTACACAACTTAAGAGAAGTAGACCAGACTTAGGAAATAAAAGTTCAATCGGAAATCAATACTGGCATTGTTCTCACAAAAGTTGAAGAAGTTGTATATACCTCATGCAATAAAGCCTTCAAGATACAAAACCATCTCAATTACAGAACTGGGAGAATATCGGTCCGCTGGCGGACATCTGAATTAACTGAAATGAGAAAAAAAAACACGCATTAGGGCATATTTGTCAAAAACGACAACGAACAGATCAGTGAGCTACGAAGGCAGCAATATTTTAAAGGGGAGAAAGAAGACAGCACATCTATAGAGAAAGCAAAAACACAGTCTTAAAGCCATATTGCAGCTTGACCCCTTCAAATAACCCTTTGAACGCAGTCTGTCGAATAGCATCAGGGAAAATCAGAAATAATGCTCCCGTGACAACGCTAAGTGTGGTGTGCGTACTGTAAGACCTTCGGTACACACACCATCAGATTATTTGACTTGTCGCTCTAACAAAGTAGGCGAGTGTCAGCAATATGTCTCGTGGTCTTATCATGGCGTGTTTATCTTCTGCCATGAGGTCAGACGATAGAAATGCCACTTGCATGCTTAGAGTAGCAGATTGACGGTGATCAACTTTAAACAGAATTTGATTAATTTTCACACACTTTTATTAAAATAGTAACAAGCATAAACTTACGTAACTTGATTCTGGATGCTATTTACAATTGACAATCTGAAGTTCCTTTGGTCTTGGTACGTTAATCTTATTCTCACATATCTCTGATACTTGACAAAAGTGTCTATACATTTCTCTTCATGGCTATGTACAGGAATATGGTAATCTTCTTAGGCGCAGACTGAAACTTGACTGTAGACTGGGACAGACAAATGCAAACTGGTACAGACTAATGCAAACAAATGCATACTGACTAATCGGAGGTCTATACACTGTAATACCTCGCGCATTCAGGTACTACTGCGTGAGTGTGATCCGCGAGGAGAAAAGGTTCTACGTTAGCAGCCATCTCATTGGCTGCGTTACATATTAATATGCGGATCGGCGGAAGTAGAATTTGGTTCGTCTCTAAGGCAGCGCCATCTCGTAGTGCGGAGTGGACGAGCGCTGCGCCTGCGCTGTTGTGCTTAGCGGGGCGCGCTCTAGTGGGAAAGTTGTGTTCGCGCTGACTACGCGGAACTATGTACACAACACTAAGGAAAAGCGATAACACATCAGCGACGGATTTAACCGAAGCTGCCACCTATATGCTACAATATTTTGTGCCTGAGGACGATCAAATTGAAGACACGGTATACCATAAACTAATAGATATCAAACACTATGACCCAACGGAAGGGTAGATCATGTGGGTTTTACAGCCAGAAATAGAGGAAGTAATAACGAACTTGCCTGGAAACAAGACTCCTGCTGAAAATGGTGTTACTAGTAAGAGCCTACTTTCAGTTATATTACCGCTTCATATAACAATTACCGAAAGAACGCTTGATTCCCAAGATTGTGGAAAAGAGCCAAAATCATAACCATTTTCAAGCACAGTAAAGAAAACAGCATGGTAGTGTCCAGATTTCGTCCCATCAGCCTCTCTACACAGTGGGAAATATATTGGAAGAGCTATTAATTAACAGTCTTCTTTAAGGATCTCCTAAGCAACGATCAGCATGTATTTACTCAGCACTAATGGACACTCGATCTGTTGTTGACTGCTAAGAACTTGGTAGAGGAAAGCATATCACATGGACAGTATATAATAATGGTCAGACTTGATGTTCAGGGAACTTGTGATGGAACTTGGGGACCCAGCGTCCTTAAAGCACTGCTGTAATTTGAGTGCCCTAGGAACTTATATAACCCAGAAAAAACTATGTCAGTGATAGAACAGCGGTGTTGGGGTTTAACAGCATCAAACTAGAGAAGAAACTGCCAGAAGGGAGCACACAGGGATCTTTCTGTGGCCCAGGTTTTTGGAATATGCTATATAATGCTCTGCTTAATTTAGATTACATAAACACGATTACACAAAAACGATAGCATTTGCATATGACTTAATTGTGTTGACCAAAGCAGATGCTGTCATTTGCTCTGAGGAGCTCTGCAACAGAGAAATGGAAAAAATCGCAGGTTGGGCCCAAAACAACAAACTCCGTTTTAATGAGTGAAAATCGAAAGTAATGCTAGTAACAAGAAGAAAGCGTAAAGACAAAGCACAGTCAATTTCGTTGTAAATAATGTTTTGCATCAAGTTGAATGATTAAATCCGATCACCACCTACTGCAAATTAAAGCGAAATTTATACCCAGTAGACAAATCAATAGAACCAACAGAAATTCCCAAAGAGACACAGAGTACGTACAGTTAAATAAGAAGGAAATGATAGAGAAAAATAATAAAATCGACAGTAACGGCTGGACAGGACTGTCAGAAAAAATTAAGGAACTGATAAAACTGGGGAAACCACCAAGAAATAGGAAACACCGGTGGTGAAATATGACATGTGACAGAGCCATATAAGACAGAACAAAAGCCTGGAAAAAATTTAACAGTCATAGAACATTTGAGAAGCGGGACGAAGTCAACAGGAAACAGAAGACCACTTCGAAAATAATTCATGGGGAAGAAAGGAGTAATGAAAACAACAGACTGAAAGAGATAGAGGAGGACTTCGACAAAAACAACACACTAAATTTGTATAGAACATTCTGAGAAACTACGACAGGGTATCAACTACCGCATGTATGCTTCAAAAGACAAGACGAAATACTGAAGATAAATCCGAAAAGAACTTTGAAATATGAGCACAATACTTTGACACACTACTAAACTGCGATAAACCGATGCCGATCTTACAGTTCGAGAATCCAGAACCCAGTCTCGATTCCAACACGCCAACACACGAGGAGATGGTGAAAATAATAAAACCACTGGAAAATAACTGAGCATCTGGAGATGGACAGACTACAGAAATCTGGAAATTACACTACGAACACGTCACACCCAAAATACACTAAATCATCAAAAACATAGGGGGAACAGGAAAGGTATCAGAAAAAAGGAAGTCAGCGATAATACGCTCCCTGCATATGAAACGAGACAAAACAGACCCTAATAACAACAAAGGAATTTCACTACTACATGTAAGTACCAAATTATATGTTCAAATGCGTGTTAATTCCTAAGGGACCAAACTGCTTAGGTTATCGGTCCCTAGACTTACACACTACTTAAACTAACTTAACGCTAAGAACAACACACACACCCATGCCCGAGGGAGGACTCGAACCTCCGGCGGAAGGGGCCGCGCAGTCCGAGACATGACGCCTCAAACCACGAGGCCCAAATTATATCAAAAGACGTAAATCAGAGGGTTCAGGAAGGGACGTTCATGCAATGAACATATCTGGTTCCCGAGAACAATATTAACAACAAAAAGGTGCACGAACATCACAATAACATTCGTCGACTTCGAGAAGGCCGACGACTCCATAGATATGGAAACACTGTTCAACACACTGGAAGAAAGAAGATGCACAACCAAATCAGAAAGCTAATCCAGGAAACGTTAACAAATACATCCCAAGTGAAATCTACGGGAAAGATCTCAGAACCATTCGAAATCAAGATACGAGTGAGACAGGGAGTTGATCTGTCACACATTTTATTTAACTCGGTTTCGTAGAAAATAACCAGCACATGCAACAAAGAGTCAGTGGAGGTAGAGGTGGGAGACGCAAGGATGAGACCATGTGTAAGATGTCTGGCCTTTGTTGACGATATAGCCATCATAACAAATAACAGAGAGGTAGCCTAGGAAGCTCTACACACTACACGAAATCTCAGCCTGAATAGGACTACAAATTTCTTATGGAAAAACGCAATACATGGACGTAAAATCCATAGACAGACGTAACAAAGCATGGAAAGACAAGACACGTAGAAAGTTTCACATGCCTGGGAAAGATTATACAGGAAACGGGTCTGAACGCGACACCCAGTAAGGAAAGGATCACACAACTACAAAAAGCACAAAACTTACATGGAACCACTAAAACAAAAGAAATGTTTCCAGTTTTGCCAGATTAAGATGATACAGTACAGTAACCTTACGAGAGGTCTTTTACGCCTGAGAAATACCAGTAATCAAGGCAAGAACGAAAATCAAGGAGATGGAAAGACAAGAGAGAAAAATACTGCGAAAGTTCTACTGGCCAGTTAAGAAAGAGGGGATCTGGATAAGTAGACCAACAAAAGAACTGTACGAAAATAAGTGACCAACAAAATGTTTAACATAGTGACAGCTCATACAGTGAAAACAAAGTAGGTAAAGGAAACCATAGAAGATTTTAAGGAACTGAACATGTCCACAGAATACATGACAGACAGGGAAAAATAAAGAGAATAAATCAGGAAACAGAAATTTCAGCAACTCCCAAAGAGAAGGAAACAGGAAAGATAGGACAGAAGACAGGACGAAGAAACACAGTCAATACATGAGAGATTTTCTTCAAGAAAAAAGAAAGAGGCAGAAAAAATGCCATGAAAATTAACTGTGTTTTAGCGCTCTTCTCAAAGGGAAATTAACATTAATAATACACTACTGGACATTAAAATGGCTACACCAAGAAGATGACGTGCTACAGGCGCGAAATTTAACCGACAGGAGGAAAATGCTGTGATATGCAAACGATTAGCTTTACGGAGCATTCACACAAGGTTGGCGCCGGTGGCGACACCTACAACGTGCTGACATGAGGAAAGTTTCCAACCGTATTTCATACACAAGTAGCACTTGACCTGCATTGCTTGGTGAAACGTTGTTGTGATGCCACGTGTAAGGAGGAGAAATGCGTACCATCACGTTTCCGACTTTGATAAAGGTCGGATTGTAGCCTATCGCGATTGCGGTTTATCGTATCGCGACATTGCTGCTCGCGTTGGTAGCCATCCAATGACTGTTACCAGAATATCGAATCGGTGGGTTCAGGAGGGTGATACGGAACGCCGTGCTGGATCCCAACGCCCTCGTATCACTAGCAGTCGAGATGACAGGCATTTATCCTCATGGCTGTAACAGATCGTGCAGTCACGTTTCGATAACCGAGTCAACAGATTTGGACGTTTGAAAGACAACAACCATCTCCACGAACAGTAGTATGACGTTTGCAGCAGCATGGACTATCAGCTCATGGCAAACGTCGTTTTTTCGGATGAATCCAGGTTTTGTTTACAGCATCATGATGGTCGCATCCGTGTTTGGCGACATCGCGGTGAACGCACATTGGATGCGTGTATTCGTCATAGCCATCCTGGTGTATCACCCGGCGTGATAGTATGGGGTGCCATTGGTTACACGTGTCGGTCACCTCTAGTTTGCATTGACGGCACTTTGAACAGTGGACGTTACACTTTAGATGTGTTACGACCCGTGGCCCTGCCCTTCATTCGATCCATGCGAAGCCCTACATTTCAGCAGGATAATGCACAACGCATGTTGAGGGTCCTGTACGGGCCTTTCTGGATACAGAAAATGTTGGCCTGCTGCCCTGGCCAGCACATTCTCCAGATCTTTCACCAATTGAAAACTAAACGTCTGGTCAATGGTGGCCGAGCAACAGGCTCGTCACAATACGCCAGTCACTACTCTTGATGAACTGTGGTATCGTGTTGAAGCTGCATGGTCAGCTGTACCTGTACACGCCATGCAAGCTCTGTTCGACTCAATTCCCTGGCGTATCAAGGCCGTTATTACGGCCAGAGGTGGTTGTTCTGGATACTGATTTCTCAGGATCTATGCACCCACATTGCGTGAAAGTGTAATTACATGTCAGTTCCAGTATAATATATTTGTCCAATGAATACCCTTTTATCTTCTGCATTTCTCCTTGGTGTAGCAATTTTAATGGCTAGTAGTGTAATAATAATAATAACAATAATAATTTACTTTAGTGTTTTTCAGGAACTTGCCAACGCAACAGAATACTTGATCTATGAGGAAATTCTTCAGTTTAGACTTGAAAGTGCGAGTGTTACTGCTACGATTGTTTAATTTTTGTGGTAGTACGCTAGAAGTAGATTCAGTGGAATAGTGTACTCCCTTCTGCATAAGTATAAATATGGATTGATCCAAATTCAGACTGGATTTCTGCCTACTGTTATAAGAGTGAAAGCTGCTAATTCGTGGGAAGGAGCTCGTGGTCCTAAGAGCAAACGACGTTAAAGAAAATGTACATTTTATTGAGAGGCCAAATGTTCGTTGGTAAGCAGGGCTAAGTTAGGAGGGGGACTGATCACTGAACACAATTCTACTCCAGGCGGTGAGTCTCCAGGCCGAAAGACGCGTCTGGAGACGCTCTGGTTAGCAGTGGCATAGCAACCTGGCTGTCGCTCGCCGTACGGCCCGACGATCACCAGTGATGGTGTAGGGTGCCATTTCTTCTCATAACATGACCCTTTGGGTTTTCATCGGCAGCACCTTTATAGCACAACGGTTCGTCGACGAAATTCTACTTCCCCTTTTGTTGCCCTTCATGGCAAGCCGTACTAGGTCTACATTTCAGCAAGATACTGTCCGCCTGCACACGGCGAGTTTCTACTGCTTGTCTCGACGCTTGTAAAACTATACCTTGGCCAGCGAGATCGCCATATCTCTCCCCAGTAGAGTAAGTTTGGAGCATTGTGGGCAAAGCCTTCCAACCATCTCGGAATTTTGGCGACGTAACGCGTCAATTGTACAGTATTTGACACGATATCCCTGAGGAGGTCCGCCAAAAAACTCTGTCAGTCAACATCGAGCCGAATAACTGCCTGCATAAAGGTCAGAGGTGAACCAACACGTTATTGAATAGCTCAGTTTATGAAACTCTTCTTTTTTCTCAATGGATTATGTACATTCATGCTCATAAATTAAGAATAATTGCAGAATATGGTGCCGCACACCGTGGCACTACACAAAACTGGCGCTAATAGCATAGGCACATAGGGAACACACACGACACAGATCTGTAAGACCACGGTGTTTGTGATAAGTTGAGAAAACCGTCCCGAAACGCATGTGCTACAAAACGCCACTGTTTCCTGCGCATGTACCCCGACAACAGTATGGTATACGATCACCATGCACCTATACACAGGCCGCACAACGTATTGGCATACTCTGGATCAGGTGGTCGAGCAGCTGCTGGGGTTTAGCCTCCCATTCTTGCACCACTGCCTGTCGGAGCTCCTGAAGTGTCCTAGTGGTTTGAAGACGTGCAGCGATACGTCGACCGAGAGCATCCCCAGGCGTTCTCGATGGGGTTTAGGTCTGGAGAACAGGCAGGCCACTCCATTCGCCTGATATCTTCTGTTTCAAGGAACTCCTCCACGATGGCAGCCCGGTGGGGCCGTGCGTTATCATCCATCAGGAGGAAATTGGGACCCACTGCACCCCTGAAAAGGCGGACATACTGGGGGAAAGTAACGTCCCGATACACCTGACTTGTTACAGTTGCTCTCCCAAAGACATGCAGGGGTGTACATGCACCAATCATAATCCCACCCCACCCCATCAAACCATGACATCAATAAAGGTCCCTTTCAAGGGCATTAAGGAGTTGGTATCTGGTTCCTGGTTCACGTCAGATGAAAACGCGGCGAGAATCACTGTTCACAGTATACCTGGACTCGTCTGTGAACATAATCTGGGACCACTGTTCCAATGACCATTTACTGTGTTCTTGACACCAGGATTTACGGCCTCTCTTGTGACTAGGGGTCAGTGGAATGCACCTTGCAAGTCTCTGGGTGAATAAACCGTGTCTGTTCAGTCGTTTGTAGACTGTGTGTCTGGAGACAACTGTTCCAGAGGCTGCGGTAAGGTCCCGAGCAAGGCTACCTGCAGCATTCCGTGGCTGTCTGCGGGCACTGATGGTGGTGATGGTTCAAATGGTTCAAATGGCTCTGAGCACTATGGGACTTAACATCTATGGTCATCAGTCCACTAGAACTTAGAACGACTTAAACCTAACTAACGTAGGACATCACACAACACCCAGTCATCACGAGGCAGAGAAAATCCCTGACCCCGCCGGGAATCGAACCCGGGAACCCGGGCGCGGGAAGCGAGAACGCTAGATGGTGAGATATCGGTCTTCTTGTGGTGTTGTACACTGTGGACGTCGCGAACTGTAGCGCCTGGACACGTTTCCTGTCTGCTGGAATCGTTGCCATAATCTTGAGATCACACTTTGTGGCACACGGAGGGCTCGTGCTACAACCTGCTGTGTTTGACCAGCCTCCAGTCGCCCTAGTATTCTACCCCTCATAACGTCATCAATATGTGTTCTTTGAGCCATTTTCAACGCACAGTCACCATTAGCACGTCTCAAAACGCCTGCACACTTACTCGCCGCAGCGTAGTCTGATATGCACCAAGACACCTCTGCGTATCTGGACTGCTGCCAGCGCCACCGTGCGACGACCGCACGTCAAATGCACCGCATAGTCGTACCCCGAGGTGATTTAAATCCGCAAACCGCCCACCAGAGCGTTGCTTCCTCATTTATAAGCATTATCATTAATTTATGACCATGAGTGTATATTATCTGAAACTGTAATGATTTGTTTGTCTGTACATGTACATCACAACTACCGATTGCCATCCCATCGGGTAATTCCTTCGTGATACATTATCTTCCTGTTGTTTTAGAGTGTACTTGCAGTGTGGTTAGTGCGGCAGCCTTTTAGAGTGGTGTAACGTCTCTACGGCTTGTTTGTCGGCAGAAAGCAGTCTGTGAAACTCATTAGTACAAGGGCAGTTTCGTGAAATTCGTGAAGTGACCTGCACCTCAGCTACTGTATACCGGAGAGGCACCTGCATCTCCTGTGGTCAACGAATGCTGCGGCCAACCCACAGACTCCAGTGAATAACTGAGCACGATGTTTTTTGCCTTTCTGCGTACATAGACCGAAACACTGCTGCTACATTCGAGTAGTGTGGGACATGTGATCAGGATGAATATGGTTAGACTGACGGAAAGTGTACGAGAAACGACAGGCAGGACAAGTGACATACAGGAAGCAAGAGGATTGTCTAACTTGTGGAGGATTCGTCGGATGTGGGAACCCTGGTGGAAGGAAAGGAAAATTACAGAAGCAAGTACACACGGAACAATATTTCCAGAGATCGATGAAAGACGATACAGGAAATGGATACAGAGTCGCGAGAGGAGCAGACTAGGTGGTTCAAATGGCTCTGAGCGCTACGGGACTTAACATCTGAGGTCATTGGTCTCCTAGAACTTAGAACTACTTAAACCTAACCAACCTAAGGACATCACACACATCCATACCCGAGCAAGGATTCGAACCTGCGACCGTAGCCATCGCGCGGTTCCAGACTGTAGCGCCTAGAACTGCTCGGCCACACCGGCCCGTGGAGCAGACAAGAGAAGAGGATACTGTATTGTGAGAGTGAAGAAGGAAAAAGGATGGAGAGGTACTGGAAGAAGAAGAGAAAAATCCAACCCATGTATGTGCTGCCTGTGCTCCTACAGAGGCCGCAATTCAAGGAGAAGATGAAGAAGAAAAAGGGAGAAGAAGACATATTTGCTTTAAGGGCAGATTAAAATTGTGTTATGTAATTTAACGTACCTGTCGAGTAGGGTTAATTGTATAGCGAAAGAAAACCTTAGCAAAACTACTGGAAAATTAAATCTGGAATAGACTTTAAGTGCACATGAGAAGCGGGAGAAATAATTGGGTAGAGTTAGCAAAAGAAATCGGAGAAGGAAAACAAAAAAGAAATAAACTGGTCTTTCTGCACTCAGTTTGCAGAGAAAGGTTTCAACAAAAACACGTAGCTGCTGCGGAGATGCTATTTCGTGGCTGTAGAGGCGCAAATTTTCGTAACTGGAGAGCAAATGGAGCGTCAGCAAATACACGTGGATCGGCGCCCGACTGAGTCACTTGGAGCTCTTTCAACAGCTGTGTATCGTGGGAACGGCTTTTACTCTGGATTCTAATGGATGGTCATATTAAAGGGAGTCGACAGTGCGGAGTACCAGTGCTAAATGTTTCTGTTGGAGAGATACCTGATACCAGTCCGCATAACTAGCTGGCCGGGTATGGACGTACAAGGCAGCAAGCAGCTGCCGGCTGGTAGCCGCGCCGGGCCGGCTCGTGGGCTGCTGCTGGCTGCTTAGCCATTCCGAGGAGGAGCCTGCCCTAACTAGCTGGTTAATTAGCCACGCGGACGCGTGCTCTCCGCACGCCGCACCTGCTGTCTCACTAGGCACCGCGACGATACATCGCCAATAACGATAGCGTGCATGAATAATATTGATGGTAGTATATCGATAATCGCTGTCAGAACGCCAATTATATCGATACATTTGACCGATATATCGTGCTTCTACAATTCTATTTGCTGCACGCTTTTACAGTTTCTGCGTGCTTGCGCAAGAATCTGTCGCACCACTTCACCTGCTGGCTGAACGGATGACGTCATAAGCTGTATTTATTCTGGGAATAAATAATGAGAAGGGATAGGATGACAGCGCGTGTTTTAAGACGTCACGGAATAATTTCCATGGTACTTGAGGGTAACAGTAGTACGGAAAGACATACATTGGAATATATTCAATAAATAATTGAGGACACTGAGTGCAAATGCTACTCCGAGATGAAGAGGTTATGCAACGTGGCCGTTTCTCTGACAAACTGTCCACTAACATATTTCAGAGGATGATATGCAAATTTCCTTTATCGACTAGTCGTTCAGTTACCCAGCTCCATAACTGCAAATCATGGTTAGCATCGCCAGTGGCTGTTTTCATTTCACTTTTGTGTTTCTTTTTCTCTCCGCTGTAGTAAAGTGGACTATTCCAAAGGTTGAGAACGAGAGTGGACAGAGAAAGATAAGACCTTTCCTTAAGAAAACGCGGCATTGTAAATTTGTTTCCACGGAGAGTGGGCCTCAGTAGGCAGATAAGGGAAGGACAGGCACTTTATTTCAGTTTCTATAGTAATGTGTCACATCAGCAACAACTTTAATCTTGGCACAATTCAGTGCACTTTTAACCCATACGAACTCACACTCTGATTCATCTGGCATTCATCTGGCTTCCCACTATCCCTTGGCACTATCTCCGAAACGCACAGCGCACGGGAAGCCTTTTCTCTCGCAGAGGGCTTTTAGCAAGATAAAAGGTCTATAGCCAGGTGTGGTTTTCCATAGATCGTGTGAATTTTCGATACGGCGCCTCGGAATAACTTTAGGTTTAATCTTTCAGAAACCAGCATTCTGACTGGATCTTAGTGTTATTTTCCGGAGAGCCCAATCTTTTTGGCTGTGTCTAAGCATTGAGCATCTGATAGGCCCTGTTCAGAATTGTGCCATGTACTGGGAGAGATTGTCTGCGTATCTTCATGCTTCAGAGTGTTATTGGTTCAATATAACAAAAATCTACTTGAGGAGTAGAGTGAGTAACCTCTTCACTTGAGTTTCAGTTGTCGGCGCCCGCCTTCTTTGTCACCACTTTCCAGAGAGTTCCTGCTCTCATGAAAAACAGCGAACTTCCACAGTAGCCACATCTACATCTACATCTACGTGATTACTCTTCTATTCACTATAAAGTGCCTGGCAGAGTGTTCAATGAACCACCTTCATGCTGTCCCTCTACCGTTCCACACTCGAACGGCACGCGGGTAAAACGAGCACTTAATTTTTTCCGTGCGAGCCCTGATTCCTCTTATTTTATCGTGATGATCATTTCTCCCTATGTAGGTTGGTGCCAACAGAATGTTTTCTCAATCTGAGGAGAAAACTGGTGATTGAAATTTCATGAGAAGATCCGGTCGCAACGAACGACTTTGTTTTAGTGATTGCCACTCCAATTCACGCATCATGTCTGTGAGACTATCTCCCCTATTTCGCGATAATACAAAACGAGCTGCCCTTCTTTGCCAGAAGAGGAACACTTCAGTTTAGGCTTTTGAGGATGAAACACTTCACTGTAGGCTTTTGCAGAGTTAAGATCAGTGGCGGCTGCTGCGTAAGAGCACAAGAGCACGCGCACGCCCTAACATTTAACATCTTGAGGATTTATTGATTATTTTTCTTTGAACGCTATTAAACACAGTGTAGATGCAGTACACTGAAATGCACGGCACTAAATCTACCGCGCTGTGCTACATTGCCACTAGTGTAGACTGGGTTAAACTTGGTATCGGGCTCGCAAGTACACATTCAGTTGTGCACGTTCTAAGGAGCTTTCGCACTTGCGTAAATGGCATGACGTCATTGCTTTGTGGGTAAAATACATACAGAATTGATAAACAACGTGCGCGGTTCACGGCGTGCGCAGCCAGCCTTTACCAGTCAAGTACAACTTTGCGTCAGTGCCACCAGGTGGAAGCGTTCTGCAGCAGACTTTTAACCCCTCTCGCTTCGTGTAAATCCCACTAAACTGCAGCAGGCTCCTCAAATATGACAGTTCACTCACTATGTGGTAAAATTAGATCGGATGTCCCTATATGTTATAGATATACCCATAAAAACATATTTTGGGTATTTCTGAATGAATTATAGTATATTAAATTTTGGATTTTATCATGCAGTATTCCATTTGAGTCGCTAAGGGCGTAAAGCACATCTTCGTCAGCTGTGAGACTATAGCATTTACTCATGCTTCTGACATCTGTTGATCCTATGCTGAGTAACGTTTATCTGTGCATTTCTCAATTCAGTCATCTTCTGGACCCTTGCTTCCCTTTCTTCTTGGCCTTCCATACATAAAAGTATGTGAAGCACATTCTGCTAAATGTGAACCACGATGAACATTGGATTGTTGGCAAAACAATATCTGCTACTACCTTCTGCTGGGATTTTAGAGGCTTCAGTTGATAAAGAGAGTGGCGGGGTCCTTCTATCCAAGAGAATTTCCATTTGGTTGTAAGCCAGCAGGGATAGTAAACGGCAACAATGTATTCAAGAAGCAGTTGTAACATCATCAATTTGTTACCTATACGGCCATGTCTTCAAAGCCATATGCGACAAATCCTATTTGCAATCGATAACCACCGAGAGTGGCTTTCAGGAAGAATTTCTGATACTGCCATATGTGTTGGAAGTGCACCTGTTCTTAAGGCCTGTGTTATCTTGTAACCATAAGCCTGATATGTAGAGAGATCTTTGACGACAGTGGCACTCATGGGAACCAGACGTTCTGGCAAGGAAATTCTGAGAAATGAGGGGTTGATTTCAAATTCTGCAATATCAAGCATGTTGCCAAACTTACCTTTCCACTTGTTGTTAGACAAAGTTTTCCCATCCAAGTGTTTGACCAAGTGGCTCAAAGAAACTCATTAGTATGAAGAGCACAAACCAGCTAGGCCAATTTACGGTTCAGGTTTGTCTCAACCCAATGCATGACTCGTCCTTCCCACCCAGCGTTAAAATTCGTTCAGTCACCACCAACAGTCTGCAAACTTTTAGCAAAGATGCTTTTCCTTAAAAAATCTTCAAGGTGGTTAGCAATAACTTCAGCAGGTCTCCTTTCCGTTTAATCACTCTCTGGAGTAAAATGGCAAAGATACCTTCTACCTGGCTGACTGCAAACCTTGCAATGCTCTTCTTTCACACTCCTTGGAAACTGATAGCTTGACTTATCTCCGTGTAACAGAACTTCAGTGAAATCTCTGCGTTCATCAAAGAAGGTACATTCAATCTTGCCTGTCCTGCATCGATATGAAATTCTTCATCAAGTGATTCATGACTTTCTCTTGGGCCCTTTTTACTTTACTGTGGTCAATCTCGAGTCTTCTGTCTTCTTCACTAATTAATCTAGCATCCAATATGTAGCTGTATAATGAATGACAGCTGTATCACGTAGAGTGACAGCGTACCTAACACTTTGCAATGCTTCCCGGCGGGGTCAGGGATTTTCTATGCCTCGTGATGACTGGGTATTGTGTCATGTCCTTAGGTTAGTTAGGTTTAAGTAGTTCTAATTTCTAGGAGACTGATGACCATAGATATTAAGTCCCATAGTGCTCAGAGCCATTTGAACAAGCCACTTTGCAATGCAACATTGCGCAATTGTAATGTATTATAATAACTTCAAGTAGATGGTACATCAGAACAATTACATGATATCTGAAAAGGGTATTCAGAATCTTCACCTTTAACATCAGTTGCCTCTTCATCTTTTTTCGGTGAAAAGAATTTCATTTGAGTGTAATGATAACTCTTCATTCATTTTCTGCTTATATTCAGAAATGTATGAGACAGGCGAAATACTCTCAGACTTCAAGAAGAAAATAATAATTCCAATCCCAAAGAAAGCAGGCGTTGACAGATGTGAAAATTACCGAACTATCAGTTTAACAAGTCACGGCTGCAAAATACTAACGCGAATTCTTTACAGACGAATGGAAAAACTGGTAGAAGCCGACCTCGGGGAAGATCAGTTTGGATTCCGTATAAATATGGGAACACGTGAGGCAATACAGACCATACGATTTATTTTAGAAGCTAGATTAAGAAAAGGAAAACCTACGTTTCTAGCATTTGTAGACTTAGAGAAAGCTTTTGACAATGTTGACTGGAATACTCTCTTTCAAATTCTGAAGGTGGCAGGGGTAAAATACAGGGAGCGAAAGGATATTTACAATTTGTACAGAAACCAGATGGCAGTTATAAGAGTCGAGGGACACGAAAGGGAAGCAGTGGTTGGGAAGGGAGTGAGACAGGGTTGTAGCCTCTCCCCGATGTTGTTCAATCTGTATATTGAGCAAGCAGTAAAGGTAACAAAAGAAAAATTCGGAGTAGGTATTAAAATCCATGGAGAAGAAATAAAAACTTTGAGATTTGGACTTGGAAGAGCAGTTGAACGGAATGGACAGTGTCTTGAAAGGAGGATATAAGATGAACATCAGCAAAAACAAAACGTGGATTATGGAATGTAGTCGAATTAAGTCGAGTGATGCCGAGGGAGTTAGATTAGTAAATGAGACACTTAAAGTAGTAAAGGAGTTTTGCTATTTGGGGAGCAAAATAACTGATGATGGTCGAAGTAGAGAGGATATAAAATGTAGACTGGCAATGGCAAGGAAAGCGTTTCTGAAGAAGAGAAATTTGTTAACATCGAGTATAGATTTAAGTGTCAGGAAGTCGTTTCTGAAAGTATTTGTATGGAGTGTAGCCATGTATGGAAGTCAAACATGGACGATAACTAGTTTGGACAAGAAGAGAATAGAAGCTTTCGAAATGTGGTGCTACAGAAGAATGGTGAAGATTAGATGGGTATATCACATAACTAATGAGGAGGTAATGAATAGGATTGGGCCGAAGAGGAGTTTGTGGCACAACTTTACTAGAAGAAGGGATCGGTTGGTAGGACATGTTCTGAGGCATCAAGGGATCACCAATTTAGTATTGGAGGGCAGCGTGGAGTGTAAAAATCGTAGAGGGAGACCAAGAGATGAATACACTAAGCAGATTCAGAGGGATATAGGCTGCAGTACGTACTGGGAGGTGAAGAAGCTTGCGCAGGATAGAGTAGCATGGAGAGCTGCATCAAACCAGTTTCAGTACTGAAGACCACAACAACAACAACATTCAGAAAGTCTTCTTAATTCATTTCCCTGCCTCTTTTGCTTTTTAATTTGTCTTCTGTGCTCAGATAGACCTGGTAACCCAATTTTATGTTGCCCAAAAGATTAAACTTTCTCCCTTTCACCTTTAATAAAGTTTTTTAACTGGATCTTCATGTCTTTAGGACAAGGGCAGGAGATGTGCACTCGATGTTTGCAGATGGTCTCACCTGGATATGGACCGTCAAATTCTGTACATAGTTTTCAATTGGGGATGCCAAGGTGCTTGTCTAACGTTGCTGTAAAAGCTTCTTTCCCTTCCTGTTTTATTCTGCCAAGGGATATGTTTTGGCCTTTTCCCAGTTTTCTCCTACGTTCTTCAGGACTGTGATTCTAGAATTTAAAATTGTCACCACAAAACAACTATTTGCTAGCTGCCACTTTTCAAGAACTTTTGGATAAATATCTTTTGCAAGAGTGCCTGCTGGGTAATTTCAGACATTCTGTCCACTCTGCTCTCTTAGTGGAAGCGCATATCTTAGAACATCACGCAGAGTTGGGATTTCAGGTAGCACCATTTCTCGATCAGTTTTAGGGAGTCACTCATGTGACTGGTAGTTTCCAGTCTTGTCTTCCTTTTACTAGCCATGGTCCCGAATTTTCAGATTCTGGCAGTGGAAGAAAGTATTTGTGCTTATGAAATAGAAAAACAAAAATGTCACCATTTCGTTTGATATTAAGAAAAAGACGATCTGCTGCAGGTGAGTACTGCTATTTTAAGAACTTATACAAGTGGCTTAAAATGCATGGGCAGCTGTTGCTGTACACTCCATTCAAGCTCTGTTTCACTCAATGCCCAGGCGTATCAAGGTCGGTATTAGGGCCAGAGGTGGTTGTTCTGGGTACTGATTTCTCACACACCCAAATTGCGTAAAAATGTAATCACATGTCAGTTCTAGTATAATATATTTGTCCAATGAATACCCGTTTATCATCTGCATTTCTTCTTGGTGTAGCAATTTTAATGGCCAGTAGTGTATTTCATGCCCTAGTAAGGTTGATAGAGGTAGATAGCGATCAAGCACCCTTTTCTCCAAAATAGACCACAGATTCGGATCTGATGATCGTGGTTCTGGATTAGGAGAGCTGTGTGAGCAGGGGCCCTGTCGTCTTGGAACACAGCATCACCATGGGAGAACCAACATTGTACCAAATGGTCACATAGACTTGGCAGTTATGCGAACTTGCTGAGTACCCGAGGGGGCCCTCAAATACCACGATATGCCTGTCCATATTGTCACCCAGCCCGCACCATGTTTCACTCTTGGGACGTAAACTCGGACAGAGTGTGAGCAGTCAGTCATCCCAACATTGCTCCAAAGTACAGTTTTTAAGGCTTCGACGCAGCATTTCCGTGTTACGGGCATCATATGGCACTTATAAGAGTCGAGGGACACGAAAGGGAAGCAGTGGTTGGAAAGGGAATGAGACAGGGTTGTAGCATCTCCCCGATGTTATTCAATCTGCATACTGAGCAAGCAGTAAAAGAAACAAAAGAAAAATTCGGAGTAGGTATTAAAATCCATGGAGAAGAAATAAAAACTTTAAGGTTCGCCGATGACATTGTAATTCTGTCAGAGACAGCAAAGGACCTGGAAGAGCAGCTGAACGAAATGGACAGTGTCTTGAAAGGAGGATATAAGATGAACATCAACAAAAGCAAAACAAGGATAAAGGAATGAAGTCGAATTAAGTCGGGTGATGCTGCAGGAATTAGATTAGGAAATGAGACACTTAAAGTAGTAAAGGAGTTTTGCTATTTGGGGAGCAAAATAACTGATGATGGTCGAATTAGAGAGGATATAAAATGTAGACTGGCAATGGCAAGGAAATCGTTTCTGAAGAAGAAAAATTTGTTAACATCGAGTATAGATTTAACTGTCAGGAAGTCGTTTCTGAAAGTATTTTTATGAAGTGTAGCCATGCATGCAAGTGAAACGTAGACGATAACTTGTTTGAACAAGAAGAGAATAGAAGCTTTCGAAATGTGGTGCTGCAGAAGAATCCTGAATATAAGATGGGTGGATCATCTAACTAATGAGGAGGTACTGAATAGCATTGGGGAGAAGAGGAGTTTGAGGGACAACTTGACTAGAAGAAGGGATCGGTTGGTAGGACATGTTCTGAGGCATCGAGGGATCACCAATTTAGTATTGGAGGGCAGCGTGGAGGGTAAAAGTCGTAAAGGGCGACCAAGAGATGAATACATCAAGCAGATTCAGAGGGATGTAGGCTGCAGTACGTACTGGGAGATGAAGCAGCTTGCGCTGGATAGAGTAGTATGAAGAGCTGTATCAAACCAGTCTCAGGACTGAAGACCACAACAACAACAACAAACAGATCTTATACTGCAAGTGTCCCTTGAAAAATGTCTCTTTTCAGACAATTTTGAAAGTAGACATACGGAAATTGGTATTTGGTTTCTCGATCAGAAATAAATAATTCCTTGTTGCAACACTTTTGGTCATTTAGCCCTATGGGGGTGAAATAGTGGGTGAAAGCCTTTTTATGAAAATATATCATCAATAAAGAACATCTAAAGAATTTTTAAAGTTAAATCTATTAACATTTGTATTTGACTTCTCAGTTACAAATGAAAAAATATGTGTTTCAGTGTTTTTGCAAACTGAACCTGTGAGAGGGTGAAATAGGGGATGAAATTTGTTATGAAAATATTTTATAATGTAAAAATTTTTTAAGCTCTATGTATGAAAATCTAGATTTGGCTTTTCAGTTATTTCACTGCTTTCGGAAATGCAACATGTATGGAGGTGAACGGGGGATGAAAGTTTTTATGGAAATATTTCACTGTGCAAGCACTTTAGAAGCTAAATCTCTGTTAGAAATAAAGATATGCATGTCACTGTTTTTGGAAATTCAACTGATAGGAGCGTAAAACAAGGGGATGAAACGTTTTATGAAGACATTTAACTGTGAAAAAACTTCTAACGCTAAATCTTTGAAAACTGGTGTTTGGTTCCTCAGTCAGAAAATAAAAAAATACGTGTTTCATCACTTTTGGAAATTCAGCCACTAATGAGATAAAATATTGTGTGAATTTTTTTATAAATAAGTAATTGCTAAAGAGCTACTAAAGTACAACTGGTATTTGACTTCTTAGTTAGCTATAAAAAAATACATATTTCAGTTTTTCTGGAAATCCAGACCATAAGGGGGTGCAATAGAGGATGAAAATTTTTTTAGAAAATATTTCGTTACATGAAAATATTTTAAAGCTAATTTTGTGAAAGTTGGTATTTCACTACTCGCTTAGATATAAAGAAATATTTGTAGGGGATGAAATTTGTATGTAAATATCTCCACAAGAGAGCAAAATGCCTGATTAAGAAAACCTTTGGAATCCAGTTTACTAGAATCGCTTTTGGTCAGACGTACATGCAGAAAAGACCATGTCCATATGGTCGTAATTAGCGTCAGAAGCTTAGAAGGTGTTGCCATTTGTAAGCAACATGAAAATTCGATTAAACAAAAACAAAACAAAAAAATCTCTGCAGTCTATATAGTCTACTCGAGCAAACTAGTGGGCGCTAAGCTAGTTGTGTACATTTATGTTATAATAAATATGTAGAACGTTCTTTTTCAGATACTAGAAATGCCGAGGTATTGTTGTGTGTCTGTCTCTAAAAGTAATTTCAAATCACAAAATGAAACAGTCAGACAAATATCTTTACCCAGCAATGAAGAACTAAAGAAAATGTGGCTCAGAAAAAATTTCCACTAACTTCTCAAAATCAAAGAAGCCTATAATATGGTTAAAGCACTTTAGTGAAGAGTTCATAGTAAAAACGGAACGCTTTATAGTTCATGAAAAATTAAAGTCATTTGTAAGGAGTCATCCAAAGCTGGAACAAAACGCAGCGGCATGAACTTTCACTAATTTGCCACGATAACTAACAACAGCTGGACTCTTTTGCAGAAGGTTACGGGATGCAGAAAGTGAAAACTTTGGAAACATGCTGGTAAGAAACTTGGAAGATTATTCGCAGTACAAAGACCAGAAAGCTATTCATAATTTCGAAGAAATATTACTTTTCGAGTGCTATCCATTTCAACAAGAAACAGTGGTGCTGCATCAAAGGTAAACAAAAAGCACTGATGAAATACCCAACACTACTGGATAAGTAACTGTTAAGACGGATCTGAGTGTCATCCTTGCCTTTGGAAAGTATAAAGTTCGTTATCATACGTTCCCAACGCCTTTTTGTCAGTAAAATCTAAGCATGCCTTGGATGGTCTAATTAAATATGTCGAACCAATGATGTCTAAAGAAGACATCTCAAACGAGAATTTTGTAGTTAAACAGATGGTGAATATGTGGAAGAGGTTTTTTCAGGTGGCAATTGTTCATAGCTGATTATGATTATGGAACAGTTCCAGTGTTTAACTATAAACAACAACAGTAACAGGTACAGCCAGAACACATTATTATTGACAGCTATACTTTATGTACATTCCCCACTACCATATGATGCCGTGCACAAGAGTGATTATCTGCATTTGACACGTTCATGCAGTGTAAGAAAGCTGACAGCGAAGGCCATTTTAAATAGTTTAAATGTAGATGTTAGTGTGCAGTATATGAAGATTAAAAGGAAATTTTTGCAAATTCCTGAACTTACGGTAAACGTGCTTCTGGATGAAATTTACATTGAGCCTCGATTATATTTAAGTGAGACGAAATGTACGGTGCCAGCAAAACTGACAATACAGATGTAGCTAAAACAGATAAGATTTTCATGAAATCAAATATTTTTTTCGAAGTTACAGATATTGTAATTATTATGTCTGCTAGCAATTTAACTGCTCCACAGCTAAAAGTAGGGTATTACATAAATTTATAAACCCAACAATGCTCTGCAATTGCTAAAAATGTATGGCAATTATAAACTCGTATACGTCCTAACCTCTGTCTCCCCACTCTCTGTGTCCACCTCCTCTTCCCGCTCTCGTTGTCTGTCTGCTCCTTTTCTTCCCTCAATTTCTCGCCTCCTCCTACCCCATCACATTTTCGATCTCGTCCTCCTTCACTTCTCTCTCCATCTCCTCCTCACCTCTTTCTCTGTTCATCTCCTCTTTCCCTCTATCTCTGACCTTGAGACTTGTTTATTTTCATTCCAAACAAATCCTTGACTGGCAACTGGAATCACTTAAAATGGATGGGTAAATGGATTGGAGTCTCTAATTCAGGGTGAGGCAAATAAAAGTGCCTGTACACGTGTACAGGAGTAGACGGACTGAAGATCTCAAAGACTTTGTGCCCTTGTATCGACACGTCCCGTGTTCACTATCCTTGTCAGCTGCACGGTAAAAATGCGCTGCAGCGTCACACTTTCATCCACCGGCCGCCAAAGTTCACGATTTTGCATTTCCCAGTTTGTGACCAATTTGCATAAATCCTTCGTGGTGCGTCTTTTTCTTCTTTTCCTCTTTTTTTTTGATTTTTGTTAGAATATATTTACAGTATAGTGGAAAAACTGGTAGAAGTCAAGCTCGGAAAAGAACAAAAAATGGTTCAAATGGCTCTGAGCACTATGGGACTTAACATCTGTGGTCATAAGTCCCCTAGAACTTAGAACTACTTAAACCTAACTAACCTAAGGACATCACACACATCCATGCCCGAGGCAGGATTCGAACCTGCGACCGTAGCAGTCGCGCGGTTCCTGACTGAGCGTCTAGAACCGCTAGACCACCGCGGCCGGCCGGAAAAGAACAGTTAGGATTCCAGTAATATGTAGGGACATGTGAGCCAACAGTGATCGTACGACTTATCTTTGGAGATAGGTTCAGGGAAGGCCAACGTTTGTTGCATTTGTAAAGTCAGAGAAAGCTTTTGACGATGTTGACTGAAATTCTGAATATTTCAGACACAAAATACAGGAAGTGAAATGTTACAGACACAAGACCGCAATTATAATTGTAAAAGGACATGAAAAGGTTGCAGCGATTGAGAAAGGAGAGAGATAATGTGTTGTAGACCGTACCAAATGTTATTCAATCAGTGCACTGGACAAACAATAAAAGAAAAATGTGGAGAGCGAACTTAAGTTCAGGGAGAGAAGTAAAACTTTTAAGTTCACTAATGATATTGTAATTCTTTCAGAGACAGCAGTTGATTTGGAAGAGCAATTGGATACAGTAGGCAGTATCCTGAAAAAGAGACTATAAGATGAACGTCAACAAAAATGAAACAGTAATGGAATGTAGTCGAATCGAAGCAGGTGATGCTGAAGGAAGTAGATTAGGAAATGTACCAGATGAGTTCTGCTTTTTAGATAGCAGAATAACTGATAATGTGGGTATAAAACGCAGACTGGCACAAAAAGTGTTTTTGAAAAGGTGGAATTTGTTTATGTCTAAAATATCTCCAAGTATTACTAAGTCTTTAATGAAGGTAAATAAATAAGCACTGTCGGCATCGCAACTTTTTGTTACAGACTACCGGTTTCAGTCTGCGCCGAAGACCATCTTCAGGTGTGGCGAGGCCGCAGTCGGTAATTAAAAGTTTGAAACTTCCTGGAAGATTAAAACTGTGTGCCTGACCGAGACTCGAACTCGGGACCATTGCCTTTCGCGGGCAAGTGCTCTACCATCTGAGCTACCGAAGCACGACTCACGCCCGCTACTCACAGCTTTACTTCTGCCAGTACCTCGTCTCCTACCTTCCAAACTTTACAGAAGCTCTCCTGCGAACCTTGCAGAACTAGCACTCCTGAAAGAAAGGATATTGCGGAGACATGGCTTAGCCACAGCCTGGGGGATGTTTCCAGAATGAGATTTTCACTCTGCAGCGGAGTGTTCGCTGACATGAAACTTCCTGGCAGATTAAAACTGTGTGCCCGATCGAGACTCGAACTCGCGACCCGAGTTCGAGTCTCGGTCGGGCACACACTTTTAATCTGCCAGGAAGTTTCATGTCAGCGCACACTCCGCTGCAGAGTGAAAATCTCAGTCTGGAATAAAAAATTTGTTTCTTTATTACTAGGTGACAAACTCGGCGTTGCGTGAGTATTTATTTTGTCGAGTTTTATTAGAAACGAAATCATATATGTACTCCTGCAGTACTCCTACGTATAGTTAACTGTATGCTGTTCACAGCTGCCTCATATGTCTTACAACACGATTTTTTAAACGTTTCTTTGGCAACACCTCTTCATAGCACTATAGAGGGCAAGTGTTTTCGACTACAGCCGTTTGAGTATCGTTGTTGAAAGCTGTCAAAAGCGCTGCTGCCAGGTGTCAGGGATTTGCTTGTGTTGACTCTATTGTAGGAGTGTCTTAGTAGTAAACAATGAATGTATTAAAACACCATGTATTTCTTTACGCATCTCAGTGTTATCACATCTCTTGAACTATGTGTCGTACAATGATGTATCTGTGTAAGTACATTCAGCGGTACGTGTGCATACTGTCTACGAAACATGTTGCGAATAAAGTTAGTAGCAAAGAAGTAATAAATTTAAACGCCATGCATGATACGGCAGTTTTTCACGCACCACTACGCTTGTCAGTCCTGTTTTAGAGTACTGCTGCAGGATCTGGGATCCCTGCAGCACCTCTTGTATTATCACAAAATAGGGGAGAGAGTATCACAGACATGATAAAGGATTTGGATTGGTTGGTTGGTTGATTCGGGGAGGGACCAAACAGCGAGGTCATCAGTCCAATCGGATTAGGGAACGGTAAGGAAGGAAGACGGCAGTGCCCTTTCAAAGGAACATTCCCGGCATCTGCTTGAAGCGATCTAGGGAAATCACGGAAAACCTAAATTAGGAAGGCCAGACGCGGGATTGAACCGTCGATGTCCAGAATGCGAGTCCAGTGCGCTAACCACTGCGCCACCTCGCTCGGTATACAGGATTTGGGATGGACACCATTAAAACAAATGCGATTTTCGTTGCGGCGGAATCTTCTTACGAAATTTCAATCACCAACTTTCACCTCCGAATGCGAAAATACGCCTACATAGGGAGAAACGATCATCATAATAAAATTAGGGTAATCAGAGCCCACGCGGAAATATATAGGTGTTCGTTTTTACCGCGTTGTTCGAGAGTGGAATAATAGAGAATAATTGTGACGGTGGTTCGATGAACCCTCTGCCAGACACTTATGTGTAATTTGCTGAGTATCCACGTAGGTATATAGGTGGATGTAGATATCGAACTATGATAGGTAGGTGGTTCTCGCCCCCACAGCGATTGTTGCCCGATCATAGGGGATATGTGTACCAATTTTAGTTGAAACCGGGCAAGTGATTTAGGAGGAGAAACGGAAGACAAAGACACAGACACACCCACCCACACACACACACACACACACACACACACACACACACACACACACATGAACACATATAAAAGGTTCAAATGGCCTCGAGCACTATGGGACTTAACATCTGAGGTCATCAGTCCCCTAGAACTTAGAACTGCTGAAACCTAACTAACCTAAGGACATCACACACATCCATGCCCGAGGCAGGATTCGAACCTGCGACGATAGCAGTCGCGTGGTTCCAGACTGAAGCGCCTAGAACCGATCGGTCACACTGGCTGGCTGTACACATATACACACATGCGTTTTTAAAAGTTGTACGGATAACAACAGAGATCACGGTTCCTGGAATGGATCGTGGGCGGTAAGCGGTTCATGCGAGGAGGGGATGGAAGTCATTAAAATGTGACCTTACAGGAGAATGCTGAAAACTAAATAGGTAGATGGAGTAAAATAATGTGGAAGCACTTAATCGAACTAGCGGTCAAAGAAATTTGTTGCACAACTTTACTAAATGAAGCCATGGATTGACAGGAAACATCCTGAGGTGTGACAGAATCATTGCTTTGGTAATGGATGGAAGTGTGTGGGATAAAAATCGTAAAATAGGTCAAAGTGATGAATACAGTGAGCAGCTTCAAATTGATGTAGGTTGTAGCAGTTATTCTGAGATGAACAGGCTTGCACAGAACAGACTGGTGTGGAGAGGTGCGTCAAACCTGTCTTCCGACTGAAGAATACAACGGCACCCCCTATGAATGTATCGAAGCTAAGCAAGAATGGCTGCCATGGAGTCGTGTGCAATAGGATCAAACGATGTTGCGTTCGTTACAGCTACGCATGAACTGTGTTGAGCTTCCCTATTCCCAGCGCCAAGTTGGCCAAAACCTTCGATTTAGTTTGGCACAATTATTCTCTTTGGAAGTAATACACGTCGGTCCTTCACATTTGGAGATGTGTCCTGAGATAATAAGAACTGCTGTGGTTACTGAAGCGACTAGAAAATAAAAGACAGTCCTATCTGAAGACCGGGCAAGAATGAAGTGTCTCTCACCACGCAAGTACACTTTTTCCTACCTTTCTGCCCACGTGGGGTACGACAGTTGCATAACGAGTGTTGAAACAGTATCTCGCACGGGCGATATCTTTGCTGTGCATACGAGCTGGCGCCAGCGCGCTGCTGTTTTGTTTGCGGTCCGTTACGAAACGTCGACGGCAGCACAAAAAACAAGACGCCAACCTCGGTCTCGGCTCGGGAGGGAGCTAGTGCAGGTAGGCGCCACGGAGGGCAGGGAGGCGCCACCTGCGAGACGTGGGGTTCTCGCCGCTGCCGGATGCGATGCGAGCGAAGGAGACAGAGACAGAGAGAGAGAGGGCGTTACCTGGAATCCTCACAGCAAAACATGCAGTTTGCCGAGCTGTAGTGCCAAGATGTTGCGCAGTTTGGTCGTATTTCCCCAGTGGCGAGCAGCGCAAAAGAGTGAAAAATACAGGCCGTTTCTACTTGTAAATTACGCTTTCCAACACGCAGAATGTTGTACAAGTGAAAAGAGCTAAACCTTGTTAATTCGGTAGCAGAGAATTCAAAACAAATGTTTAAGTTTGTGTATTACTTCTAGTTCTCCACTTGTAGCCATTAATTATAATTACAGTGTTTTCCACTGAATAGCCGGCCAGAGTGGCCGAGCGGTTAAAGGCGCTTCAGTCTGGAACCGCACGACCGCTACGGTCGCAGGTTCGAATCCTGCCTCGGGCATGGATGTATGTGATGTCCTTAGGTTAGTTAGGTTTAAGTAGTTCTAAGTTCTAGGGGACTTACGACCACAGCAGTTGAGTCCCATAGTGCTCAGAGCCATTTGACCCATTTTGAACCGCTGAATAACTTGATTTCCGACTTTGACTCACTCAGTACCACAAGAATGCAATTACAAAAAGTACGATCATTTGAGTTATGAAGTAAAATTTGTTACTGGTCTGAGATTTTCTTTTGATAGGTAGGACTCAGCTTCTTATCCTGAATGGAGAGCGGTCATCGGTAGAAGTGAAAATAATTTCAGATTTGTTGGAACGCTTGCTGTGATGCTGTGTGTTACAGAGCAAGTAGACAATATTAAAAGTGACTCAGACTTTTTTTGCAAACTAATGCACTAAGGTATCTCTATTAAAGGACTACGTCAAAAAAGGCTGAAGGATGAGTCAATGTTGATAAGATGTCAGACTGATGCAAAGACTGGCCACTTGTTTCAGATGTTCAGAAATATACATTGTGGTCATCACAAAATGCAGGAATGACTACAATATCAGTTATTCAGGATTAGAGTGAGTCAACTCATACACATTTGGAACAGTTTGTGGAGATATGAAATGGAACGTTCACATAGACTGAGTCGTTATGTGAAGCAGGTGACAGACTTCGGATCATTGGTAGAATACAGGGAAAATCTAATTATCTACAAATGAAATTGCTTACGAAGAAAGATGGGATTTAAAGTTGCGTCGGCATCGAGGTCATTAGAGACGGAGAAATTGCTTATAGAACTCTTGTGTGACCTATCCTAGAATATTGCTCAAGATGCAAAACGCGCACGCTAAACGTCTTACAGGGAACAATGAACGTATAAAAAGGCCAGCGTGAAGGTAGCAAGATTGTTTCGTACACGGTAGTGTCACAGAAATGTTAAAAAATATGAACTGTCGGACGCAGATCTAATGGACACCAATTATTCGACTAAACTCTACTAACAAAATATCAAAAACAGTATTAAGTGAAGTATTTAGAAGTATACTACAGCCCCCAACAAATTAGTCACGTCGGCACAGCGAAGCAACGTTTATCCCCGTGCTTACACAGAAATTAAATAGACTTCCTTCCCGCTCTCCATACGTGAAGAAACCATAATATATGGTACTACAGGAACAAGTCACTTCCTAATGTTACCTGATGTCCCGATTTTCGCGAAATGTCACCATTTTTAGGACTGGCTTGACATCCCACCTAATCCTTAAAGAGGCATCTAACGCGGAGTACAGAGATAACAAAGAACTTGAATGCTGGCTAGGTATATGAAATAAGTAAGTTAACAAGCATAAACGTCGGTCCGTCTTACGTTTTAAGGTTTCATTTCTGATCTGAAGAAGTGTAAAGCACATAATACTTTATTATGTGCGCGTTTCATCAGATTTAACACTTTAATGCGCAGCTTCATTTAAGGAATTTTTGTAGACGAGCTTCTGCGTCATATACAGGGTGGTCTATTGATCGTGACAGGGCCAAATATCTCACGAAATAAGCATCAAACGAAAAAACTACAAAGAACGAAATTTGTCTAGCTTGAAGGGGGAAACCAGATGGCGCTATGGTTGGCCCGCTAGATGGCGCTGCCATAGGTCAAACGGATATCAACTGCGTTTTTAAACAAGCGAGCAACCTAACTCGCTAGGCAACCGAAAGGCGCTGTTGCCTACACCCACTAGCTCATCTCAGGCTAGCAACATTAACACAAAACAAAACGCAAACACAGCTGTGGCGAACAACAACAAAGCACACAAAGCCACAGCAGTGCCCACACAACACAAGACTGGTTTCCCCCCGGTTGTTATACAAAACTACGGGAACCTTAGTGCCCTCAACAATGCATTCGCGGAGAGGCACATAAACAGCACATTACATGCAAAGTACTCGGGGGATAGGGCCTCACTGTACGTTGCCACAGACAAAGAATATAAAGATCTTCTGACCTTCCTCAAAGATCGGAAGATTGAACATTACACGTACAGAACGCTGGACGAGAGAACCCAGCAGTACGTGATCAAGGGAGTGGACCCCAGCACCCCCAAGGAGACAGTACATGCGGCCCTTTGTTATCTGGGATTCGACTGCAAAAGTGCCTCCCGGATGACAGGGTTCCGCACACACGCACCGTTACCACACTACATGGTTGAGTTAGCCGACACGGCTGATTCCCGCGCCATCCTGCAGATAAAGAGCTTTCTGCGGATGGACGTACGTGTAGAACACTATGAACCACCCAACGTCCCCCAACAATGCAACAACTGCCAGCGGTTCGGCCACTCGGCCCTCCGCTGCGGCCTGGCAACTCGCTGCCGCGGATGCGCTGGCAATCACAGATCCAACACATGTACACAAATACAACCAAACCAGCGACGCTGTGCCAACTGCGGTGGGCCCCATGCGGCAAACTTCAGACAGTGCAACTCGTACAAACAGGCGCTGAAGCGAAAGCGAGACATAAGTAGGGTACTGTACGACATACCACGTCCAAGGCCAGCGCCGAACCCAGTAAGGAACGGCGTAACGTTTGCCACGGTTGCACGCCCTGGCGGGACGGCACAGGCTGCGGAACTTCAGCGCCCTACACACACACGTGAAACAACCGCTGCAACAGCCACACAACAACCACAGGCAACACCTGAAACCCAGCAAGCATCGGTACCAACACCTATGCCCCCAAACAACACGACCCCACTCCCGGAAATCACGCGCTGCGAAGAAACGCATCGTATACAAGAAAACACACCCACACAAGAACCCCCCGAACCCCAAGCCCAGAGGAGGAATAGACGCACACGCAAACACAGGGCGGGGAACACGAAACCACCACAACAGGCCACACAGCAACAACGGAACAGCAACACACAGGAAAACAGTCAACAAGACACCGAGACTGTAACTCACACTACCATCCCCCTCACCACAGAAGTAACACAGGCGCCACAACCTCTGCCACAATGCACAAATGCCGCTCCTAACAACACACCAATACCCGCACAAGCGGCCGCTAACTCCACAACAGCACCTCAGGCTGCCACACCCAACACCAGCACACCACCTGGGGGAATACTGGAAACACTATTCCCCCGACACACGACCGTTCAAATCCTTACCAAGGTGCTGACGGCCGTCACTACACTCATCACCCAGCTCATGAGCGCCGAACCCGGGCAATACTGGGCTGTCATACACACTGCCATCACAACACTCTTTCACACTCTTACATGAATAATACACCACACCCGGCCCATAACGCAGACCCGCATACACTATCACGGATCCTGTTCTGGAATGCAGACTCGATCCACAACAAAAGGGCAGAATTTGCCGCGTTCATGGAGCGCAAGGGAATCCTTGTCGCGCTACTGAGCGAGACTAAACTTAAACCGCACAAACAATTAAACTTTCCTGGCTATTGTGTCTATCGTACCGACCGACCGGGCGACGCCGTGGCAGGTGGAACTGCAATCGTCATACACAAAGACATTGAGCACACAAACATAGAGCTCCCTGAACTGGAAAAAATCGAGGCTACGGCCGTCAGAGTCAAGTTCAACGGAGCCTACACCACGCTGATATCGGTATACAACAGCCCTGTAGGCATCTCAACACGCGATATCAGCACATTACTCAACATTTCACCGCGAGTAATAGTCGCTGGAGATCTGAACGCAAAACACCCAGAATGGAACTCACGCATACGAAATCCCAACGGCAAAAAACTGTACGAACATTCGCTAGGTAGAAACTACATTACACTAGCGCCGGCCGAACCGACGCACATTCCCTATCAGAGGGGACACAGGCCAGACGTGATAGACATGGCCCTCATCAAGGGCATTACAGCGACACTCAACGTTGCCGTTGAAAACGATCTGCCCTCAAACCACCAACCTGTAATACTATACATCGAGGAAACACTGCAGCACACAGAACAACGCAAGATGTTGGACTACGGGCGTGCGAATTGGACATTGTTCAAGCAAACGCTTGATAGCCACATCCCACCTATACACGAAATTAACGAAACAGGACAAATTGACGAGGCAGTGGAAACCCTCACTAACGCCGTCCGGGACGCAATGGCAGGCACCATACCTGATCGCACCTCACAACAACGCAGTGCGGCCCTGTCCCAGGAAATCCTGGGCCTAATCTCAATGAGGAATCGCCTCAGGAGACAATGGCAGCGCACCAGGCGTCCGTACTTCAAACGGCACATTAACAGACTACAGGGCATCATACACGATAAAATACAAACACATAGAACACAACAGTGGAATCAAAAACTTGAAGGGCTGGACACCGCACGACCTGGCGTGTGGCAGCTAGCCCGACATTTCACCAGGGAGAAAATATACACCCCAACGCTTCAAGGGCCTGACGGACCTGCATACTCAGCGGAAGAGAAAGCAGAACTAATGGCTCGAACACTCGCAGCGTCATTCACACCGAACCTGGTACCATCAGATCCAGTGTTCACACTTGCTACTGACCAAGAGGTTACACGCATTCTAGCCCAACCATCGCGCGACGACATTCGACATGCTAGCACAGCCGAAGTCTCCTGGGCTATAATGCATTCCGCTGCTAGGAAAGCCCCTGGTCATGATGGCATTCAAAACCGTGTCCTCCAGGAGTTCACGGATAAAGCAACTGAGTACCTAACACACATAACGAATGCCATACTAAAACACCAACACTTCCCCGCCTTTTGGAAGACGGCCAAGGTCCTGATGTTCAGGAAGCCGGGGAAAGACCACAGCCTCCCACAAAATTACCGACCCATCAGCCTTCTGAGTTCACTCAGCAAGATTGTTGAGAAGGTGATTCTCAAACGCATCACTAGGCACTGCATAACAAATAACATCCTGAGACCGGAGCAATTCGGCTTCAGGAATCACCACTCCACAACACAACAACTCCTACGGGTCGTTGAACATATAACACATGGCTTCAACATAAACAAAGCTACAGGGGCAGTGTTCCTGGACATCGAAAAGGCTTTCGACCGTCTATGGCACAACGGCCTCATCCGCAAACTCAGCGACGCGGGATTCCCTGACGGGCTGCTGCGTCTAATACACTCATACCTCACAGACAGGAGTTTCAACACTGACGTGCAGGGAAAACAATCAACACAACACGGTATACACGCGGGAGTACCCCAGGGAAGCATCCTAGGGCCCCTGCTGTTTAACCTCTACATAAACGATCTCCCAACCACACACAACACAATGATGGCAATCTACGCGGATGACACAGCCATCCTTGCGCAAGATTGGAAACCATCAAACATTACGTCACGCCTACAGACTGCACTCAGAGTGGCCGAGCCTTGGTTGGAGAAATGGCGTGTTAGAGTAAACGTCGACAAGTGCGAAGCCGTTCTGTTCACTAGAAGACCGAAGCAACTGCGCAAACACCGCTACTGCAGACCAATAACTCTACATGCACGCCCAATACGTTTCCGCGAGAAAGTCAAATACCTCGGTGTCTGGCTGGACCGGAAATTACTCTGGGGGGACCACATACAACACATGACCAACCGAGCTAGCGCGAGGCTCAAACAGCTCTATCCTATGCTCAACAGGCGTAGCACACTGAACAGAAGGGTGTCGAGGTCCATGTACATGACACTTATCCGACCCCTGATGACGTACGCAGCTCCTGTCTGGGGATACGCTGCGCCTACACGTCTGCGCCGTCTGCAGCTCATACAAAACAAAGTACTCAATATCATAAGCAATGCTCCACGATACACACGCATCGCGGACCTTCACCGGGAATACCGACTTGAGACTCTCACGGAGGTAATCCACAAACTCACCACAAGACTATACAGAAACTCCAGACATTCGCAGAACCCGTTTATTCTGAATCTGGGGAACTACGACCACAACCATAGATGGAAACATAAAAGACCAAAAGACATACTTGTAAGGACATAACATCTATGGCCAAGCATACGCAAACATAACGGCACAGGCGAGCCCCTGTTTATCAGACCCATTACTGGATATCCAGCTGGATTGGAGTACACTGCCGAATAACTGGCACCACACAGGGAAGCCGCACCGTACACTGCATGCAAACAAGCTCCACACATCCCCCACACAGTGAGATGATCTATGGCCGATCTCCCACTACTGTATAACGATCTTGATTGTTCCAGGAATGCAGCAGCAGCAACAACTGGGACACATCGCCATCGCTTGTCATGGTAATGATGCATGATACCCATACTAACAAATCCAACCTTGCATGAGCTATCGCAGCTAGTAAGCCACTACTGCTCTTACTACCCATCCCACTGTCGCAGAGGTTTTTTTCCCACGGCACGAGCCATGGCACTTTTTTTCCTCTGCTCTTCAAATCGCTACCCTCACTCGCGTTTCGTCCACTATCTATCACCTGATGGACCGTGTTAATGCGTAGCCTTACCCAGACGCACGGACAACGTCACAGCCCAGCATCCTGTGATCCACATACTAGACAACTAACATGTTGACGGAGGTGACAGTAGAACTTTTGGTTTGGTCACCACGTTGGTGCGGGCGTGGAGGGGCCCCATCTCGCCAACTGCGTTTTTTTTTTTTTTTAAATAGGAACCCCCAATTTTTTATTACATGTTCGTGTAGTACGTAAAGAAATATGAATGTTTTAGTTGGAGCACTTTTTCGCTTTGTGATACATGGCGCTGTAATAGTCACAAACGTATGAGTACACGGTATCACGTAACATTCCGCCGGTGCGGACGGTATTTGCTTCGTGATACATTACCCGTATTAAAATGGACCGTTTACCAACTGCGGAAAAGGTCGATATTGTGTTGACGTATGGCTATTGTGATTAAAATGCCCAATGGACGTGTGCTGTATATGATGCTCGGTATCCTGGACGACATCATCCAAGTGTCCGGACCGTTCGCCGGGTCGTGTGAAACGCCAACCACGACCTGCAACAAATGATGATGCCCAAGTAGGTGTTTTAGCTGCTATCGCGGCTAATTCGCACGTCAGTAGCAGACAACTTGCGCGAGAATCGGGAATCTCAAAAATGTCGGTGTTGAGAATGCTACATCAACATCGATTGCACCCGTACCATTTTCCTATGCACCAGGAATTGCATGGCGACGACTTTGAACGTCGTGTACAGTTCTGCCACTGGGCACGAAGAGAAATTACGGGACGATGACAGATTTTTTGCACGCGTTCTATTTAGCGTCATTCACCAACGTAAACCGGCATAACATGCATTACTGGGCAACAGAAAATCCACGATGGCTGCGACAAGTGCAACATCAGCGACCTTGGCGGCTTAATGTATGGTACGGCATTACGGGAGGAAGGATGATTGTCTCCCATTTTATCGATGGCAATCTAAACGGTGCAATGTATGCCGATTTCCTACGTAATGTTCTACCGATGTTACTACAAGACGTTTCACTGCATGACAGAATGGCGATGTACTTCCAACATGATGGATGTGCGACACATAGCTCGCGTGCGGTTGAAGCGGTATTGAATAGCATATTTCACGACAGATGTATTGGTCGTCGAAGCACCATACCATGGCCTGCACGTTCACCGGATCTGACGTCCCCGGATTTTTTTCTGTGGGGAAAGTTGAAGGATATTTGCTGTCGTGATCCACCGACAACACCTGACAACATGCCTCAGCGCTTTGTCAATGCGGAAGGCCAACTACTCGCTGTTGAGAGGAATGTCGTTACACGTATTGCGAAATGCATTGAGGTTGACGGACATCATTTTGAGCATTTATTCTATTAATGTGGTATTTATGGGTAATCACGCTGTAACAGCATGCATTCTTAGAAATGATAAGTCCAGAAAGGGACATGTAGCACATTGGAACAACCGAAATAAAATGTTCAAACGTACCTACGTTCTGTATTTTAATTTAAAAAACCTACCTGTTACCAACTGTTCGTCTAAAATTCTGATACATATGTTAGTGACTATTATAGCGCCATCTATCACAAAACGAAAAAAGTTGTCCAAATAAAACATTCATATTTTTTTACGTACTACACGAATATGTAATAAAAAATGGGGGTCCCTATTTAAAATAATGCAGTTGATATCCGTTTGACCTATGGCAGCGCCATCTATCGTGCCAAACCATAGCGCCATCTGGTTTCGCCCTTCAAACTAAACAAGTTTCGTTCTTTGTAGTTTTTTAGTTTGAAGCTTATTTCATGAGATATTTGGCCCAGTCACGATCAATGGACCACCCTGTATATCAGGAAGACGAAAACCATATTTAATTCTGAAATTTGGGGTTTATTTTTTATATTAAGGAAGTTTTGTGCTCGAGCTTGCGAATCATATATGCTGGGAAGGCCAATTAAAATTCCAGTTTTAACTCTCGTAAAATATTACAGTCTTAGTTTATACAGTGGAATGTATGCTGCACAAATGCACAGATGTACATAATAATAAATTTTCCTTGTCTTTTAGACCGATATGGTGAAGCATCTAACAAATTTTTTGCTTCCAGCCTCAAGTTAGTAGTTTTCATGAACAGGACAGTACTTCGGAGTACGTTTCCTATGTATTATAAGTAAGTACGTATCTAATGATTGAAAATTTAGGTCCAGCCAAATTTTAAAGGGGCCTCCATTTTCAGTGAAGGAGTAGTCGCTGTGGAGCTGGCCAAGGTTTCAGTGCAGTTCACGGAGCCCGTCTGAACCTCTCCAAATTCCAACATGTACCAATTCCACTACGAGTCTGCGAAGTTAAACTTCGCCAATCCCAGTTTACGCTGTATGGATACAGTTTCATCTACTGCGTAAAAGGCTATGATACATACGACGTCATTAAGAACAGCCACAAAAAATTCGCCACTTCCGCAAAAGCTACCGACGGTCCTCTTGGTATAACACCACAAAACAATAAGTTTGCCGGCCTGATGAAAGACGAGGCGAATGGTTCGTAAATTGTGAAGTCTGTGGAACTCAGATTGCGGAAATGTATGCATACCACTTTGATGCCAAGTGCCATCCAAAGGTGGAGTAAGACTGTGCATTGTGCTACTCAAACGCTACGTCTCTTAGAGCGTTATGGTGAAGTGTGTCGGCAATGTTTTACTACCAATCTATTAGTAAAGTTGTGTGCTTGAAGGCGTTGGTGCACCTCCACATATGGTGCCCTAAGTAGCTTCCCTACTGATAAACCGTGTGGTACATACTGCATTACAGCTGAAAGTAGGACTGTCTCGTCATGACAACAAACGGTTCGTCTGTGATGACAGCATTGGCACGCTCCTCTGATCACACTATTCATTGACTGATTGACTGTGTGGCTACGTATTTAAATATTTATAAGTACACTTGTCATAGTTTTGTGTGTGTGTGTGTGTGTGTGTGTGTGTGTGTGTGAGTGTATGATTACTCTTCACTTGATGCTACCAGTCCCCACTTACCAATATATATTGTGTACAGAAATAAACGATCAGAAAGCGTTGATTAAAATATAAACACAGTATGTTTGGGAAAGGAAATTCGAGTACAGTATATAGTAACAAAAATTGGAACATAGTATCGGGTTCTCCTAGCTTTAGTGTGATGTACTTGATAGTCATAAGTCTCCAGAAAAATAGCTGTAAATACAACCAACGTATATATGCAAGAAAAAAGGCTATGTAAATACGCCAGCAAACAAATTGTACATTACTGCATATAAGCAAAAAATAGCCTTGTAAATAACATTGTGTGTGTGTGTGTGTGTGTGTGTGTGTGTGTGTGTGTATCATGTGAAACAAATGTATTTGTAAATAAAAAATCTCAATAAATAACAAAAATATTGTAAAAATTTACTATAAAAGTAAAACTTTATAATAGGTACTGAATAGAATTGAGGAGAACAGAAATTTGTGGTACAACTTGACTAGAAGAAGGGATCAGCTGGTAACATATGTTCTGAGGCATCAAGCGCTTACCAATATAGTATCTGAAAGCAGTTTGGAGGGTAAAAATCGTAGAGAGAGACCAAGAGAGGAATACACTAATCAGATTCAGAAGGATGTAATTTGCGGTAGGTACTGGGAGATGAAGAAGCTTGCATGGGATGTAGTAGCATGGAGAGCTGCATCAAACCAGTCTCTGGACTGAATACCACCACAACAACATTATTTCCAAGCCCTTTCAATACATAATTATAGTTTACAACAAACCGGAAACTCTTCCCATGTTGCATAGATAATGAATGAGGAGCCCTCCACAATTGAACTAGATAAGAGAGTAGAGCGTTTTAATCTTATTGGTCTAAGGGGAGAGGAGGGGTTTTCCAACATTTTAATTTTCTCCTACTGGTACATGGGTTCCCTACTAATTTTATAACAGGTGACTGGTATCGAGTTAGCCCATTTGAATTAGGAGTGAGGGTAGTGCGAGATCACTTAAATGACCTCAAACATTTGCCCTGGGTGAAGGGTAGCCGGTGGTCACCTTGAATACATACAAACTGTATATATAGCAGAAATGTATAACCTGAAAGTCCTAGCCAGCGATGTTGATCTTACACCCACTCCATCCTCTATGCCCACTAACAACCTACTGCTTATCAGTTACAGCACTATATCATCAGATGTGCAGGTAGACAACCCCCTCATGTCCTTGAGCTTGAATCAGCCCCGCTACACTACTGTGGATTGTGGGTGTGAAAGCCTGTGATCATATATTTGTGAGGAGTGAAAATTATATTCACGGTAAGCATGAAAACAGGTACCATAGGAACACAAGCCGCACATTAGCTGTTACAATATTTTTGTATGCCCCAGCAAAAGTCTCACAATTGGCATTTCTGTTTTGTTTGTCTCCATTATCTTCCGCATTCATATCAAACAATGTGTTCACTTCTGCATAAATAATGGAGATGCTTACGGACATCTGATGAGCTACACTTCTGTAAAGGTTTTGGTTCCTGTTCGTATATTTGCACTTAAAAGTATGACAGCGCTTTCAACCACCGACATAACATTTCCTGACAGTTTGGTAAGGCATTCGTAACAAAAGTAAAAAAATAAATGACAACTGCGAGTAGAACTCGCGCTCTAGGGGTTCTGAACAAACTTAGTTATTTGTACAGATAGGTCAATAGGAAGTACCCTATAGGTTTTGTTGATTGGGTTGGCGAATATCATTCTCTATGTAATGACTTAGAGGCTTATATATATATATATATACAGGGTGAGTCACCCAACATTGCCGCTGGATATATTTCGTAAACCACATCAAATACTGACGAATCGATTCCACAGACCGAACGTGAGGAGAGGGGCTAGTGTAACTGGTTAATACAAACCATACAAAAATGCACGGAAGTATGTTTTTTAACACAAACCTACGTTTTTTTAAATGGAACCACGTTAGTTTTGTTAGCACATCTGAACATATAAACAAATACGTAATCAGTGCCGTTTGTTGCATTGTAAAATGTTAATTACATCCGGAGATATTGTAACCTAAAGTTGACGCTTGAAACCTCCGACGTTCAGTTGCGTGTTGTAACAAACACGGGCCACGGTCGGCGAGCAGCATCTGCAGGGACATGTTTACGATGACGACCGTGTTTACGAGTGTAGCTGTAGTGCACTGATGTGGTTTGGTCTAGCTGTCGCAGTGTCCGCATGTAGTGCTTGCTGCTATTGTTATTCTGCATTCGTCTCCGCACGCAGACCAACTGTAGTACACCGTGTTACCAGACGTCTGTGATAGTGTAGTGTTGTAGGAACTGTGACCATGGTGTATTCGAACCCTGAAAAGGCGGAGATGATACTCATCTATGGCGAGTGTCGACGAAATGCAGCTGAAGCCTGCAGGGTGTATGCAGAACGGTACCCGGACAGAGAGCATCCAACGTGCCGCACATTGCAAATCATCTACCGCCAACTGTATGCAACAGGTATGGTCGTAGCACGCAAACGGGTCCGTAACAGGCCCGTCACAGGAGAAGCGGGTGCAGTTGGTGTGTTAGCTGCTGTTGCCATGAACCCACACATGAGTACATGGACATTGCGAGAGCTGGTGGACTGAGTCAAAGTAGTGTCATGCGCATTCTGCATCGTCACCGCTTTCACCCGTTTCATGTGTCGCTACATCAGCAATTATATGGTGATGACTTTAATTATCGAGTGCAGTTCTGTCAATGGGTATTAACAGAGAATGCGTTGCAGTTCTACCTGTTTACCGATGAAGCGGGTTTCACAAACCACGGGGCAGTGAATGTACGGAACATGCATTACTGGTCCGTGGACAATCCTCGCTGGCTCAACAGGTAGAGCGACAGCGACCGTGGACTGTAAATGTATGGTGCGGAATCATTGGCGACCACCTCATTGGTCCTCACTTCATTGCAGGGGCCCAAACAGCTGCAACATACATCGCGTTTCTACAGAATGATCTGCCAACGTTGCTCGAAAATGTCCCACTGGAAACGCGTCGACGTATGTGGTATCAGCATGATGGTGCACCTGCACATTCCGCAATTAACACTAGGCTGACCCTTGACAGGATGTTCGACGGGCGTTTCATAGAACGTGGACGACGCATAAATTGGCCAGCCCGTTCTCCTGATCTTATACCTCTGGACTTCTTTCTGTGGGGTACGTTAAAGGAGAATGTGTACCGTGATGTGCCTACAACCCCAGAGGATATGAAACAACGTATTGTGGCAGCGACATTACACTAGGTGTACTGCGGCGTGTAGGACATTCATTACGCCATAGATTGCAGTTGTGTGCAGCAAATGATGGTCACCACATTGAACATCTATTGGCCGGACATGTCGGGACACACTCTATTCCACACCGTAATTGAAAACGGAAACCACGTGTGTACGTGTACCTCACCCCTCATGGTAATGTACATGCGTCAGTGAAAAAGACCAATAAAAAGGTATTAGCATGTGGACGTAATGTGCTGTTCCAGTCTCTTCTGTACCTAAGGTCCATCACCGTTCCCTTTGGATCCCTACGCAATTCGGTGCTCTCCGATACTGTATCGAACAGCGGAGGAGTGGTATTCAACCGTCAACTTTAGGTTACAATATCTCCGGATGTAATTAACATTTTACAGTGCAACAAACGGCACTGATTACATACTTGTTTATATGTTCAGATGTGCTAAGAAAACTAACGGGGTTCCACTTAAAAAAAACGTAGGTTTGTGTTAAAAAACATACTTCCGTGCATTTTTTAATTGTTTATATTAACCAGTTACACTAGCCCCTCTCCTCACGTTCGGTCTGTGGAATCGATTCGTCAGTATTTGATGTGGTTTACGAAATATATCCAGCGGTAATGTTGGGTGACTCACCCTGTATATGTGTATGTGTGTGTGTGTGTTTGTGTGTGTGTGTGAAAATCGAGTATTTCAACCATTTTTGCCAGTTTTCGATGTAGATACTGGCAGACATAGATCCAGGGAACTGTATCAAAATCTATACATACGTTCTTCAGACAAATACCGTGCGTACAAAAAGAAGCAAGCAGGCGACTTTAGTTTGCATATGTAGATATAAAAGATTTAATAATTTTTTTTTTTTTTTTTTTTTTTAAGACATAACTACAACTTATATTTTATGTTTGCATCAGTAATTTAGATGTATTATGTTTTCGATGGATGCCGAATGCAATATACACCTTATGGCAAAAAGATATTTTGTACTTTGAAACCTTGCTTCTTGCCAAATTCCATAGTTCTACGTCAGTGCATGGTGCCCTATAGGTTCTGGTGAGTGAAATCACGAGTGTCAAATAATGTGATAAATGGCTGAATCTTTTGATTACGTTGACTCTAGGATTAAATTTTTTACACCGCCAAGTGACCATAGTGATATAAATTTGAATTTTATACGCTAGCAAGTTCAAGATACAAATGTGTATTAATGGACGGCAGGACAGACAGACGGATAAAAAAATGACAAAAAAATATTTGTTCGTGTTACGCACTTACAAATTAACTATTTTAGCATTTTTTTCCATTACCTATACTGTGTAACGTTACTTCTTTCAGAATTTCATGATTATAGGTCAACGGGAAGTACACTATAGGTTTTGATGAATCGATTTACAAATTTCAAAATATGTCTCATAAATGTCCGAATTTTTCGATTGACTTGACTTAGATGCTTAAATGTTTTATACCGCATACGAATCGTATACTTTAGTATGTGGCACAAATTTGAGCTTAATACGCCAACCTGTTACAATGAGGAAGGTGCTTTAACAGTCATACAAACAGACAGATGGTTAAAAATTATAAGAAATATTCTTTCTTCAGATATAATTATAAATTTACAGTTTTCGGACGTTTTCCTTGACTTGCAGTATGCATATGTGCGTCTTTGCAATTTTCATGATTCTAGGTCAACGGGAAGTTCGTTATAGGTTTTGGTGCATGAGCTGGCGAGTACCAAAATATTTCACGTACATGTTAGTATGTTTTGATTGCCTTAGTACTGATATAAATTTGACTATGATGGGTCAATATGTTCTAAAGAATAAGCGGTCTCAACAGACGGGCAGACAAACAGACAGACGGGTGAAAAACGACAAAAGAATATTTTTTCGTGTTATATAAGTAAAAATTAATAATTTTCGAGTTTTTCCTTGATTTTTACTATGAACTCCTGCTTCTTTCCAATTTTCACGGTTCTAGGTTAGCGGGAAGTGTGCCATAGATTCTGATGACTGAGTTTGCGAATATCAAAATGTGTGAGATACATGGCCATATCTGTTAACTGAATTGATTTAGAAGCTTAAAACTGATACACTGCCAAGAGAGCATAGACTTCAATATTGACATGAATCTGACCTAATAGGTGTAGCCTTTCCTGAGAGAAAACGGTTCCTAACCGTCGGACAGACAGACTAACGGGAAACGAAGTGATCCTATATGGGTTCCACTTTTATTGACTTAGGTACAGAATAAATTAAAAAACCGCAGAAATTTCGACAGGCGAAAGACAGTAGAAATTCATGCATCTATAGGAAGATCGATGAGCGAGGCACCCCACCATCATACGTTAGCGGAAGATCTTTCAGAGAATTCTATAAAATTATGGTCCTACATAAAATCACTATGCGGATCAAGTCACTCGGATATCGGCTCTGGTGTGGCAATAGTAGAGGGCAAAAATCAAGCTGAAGTTTTAAATTTGCTGTTTAAAAAATGGTTCACGTTCGAGAATCGTACAGACATACCATCATTTGACCGCCGCATATACTCCGATATTTTAGGAATAGAAACAGACATCCCTGACCTTGAAAAGTAGCTGAGATAGTTGAATACAAGTAAGTCATCAAGTTCAGATGGAATCAGAATTCGCTTTCGTAGAGGTGCTCCTCGACTCTGGCCCCGTACTGAACTGGTATCTAACGCGAATCTTTCACTCGGCGCTAAGTCCCAAGCGACTAGAAAAGAAAAGTGCGGTTGGCTCCTGTGTCTGAGAAGGGTAAAAGAACGGACCGAAAAATGACACACTACTGTCCTTAAAGCTTCAGAAATCTTGCGGATATTCTTTGTTCGAATATAACAAATTTTCTTGAGACAGAAGAGACAGATTAACACGGATTCAGAAAGCATCTGTCGTGCGAAATATTTCTTGTGAACTGCGGATGAAAGGCAACAGGCAGATTATGTATTCCTAGATTTCCGGAATATGTTTGACGCAGTGACACACTGCAGACTCTCAGCAAAGGTCTGAGCGCACCGGAAAGGATCTCAGACATGTAAGCGGTTCGAAGATTCTTTTATTTAATAGAACTCAGTACACCGTCCTGGACGTAAGTGTTCATCGGAGACGATGGTATCGTCCGGAGTGTACCAAGGAAGTGTGATAGAACCGCATTCTCCTCTAAGCACATAAACTATCTGACAGAGTGAACAGGAGACGACGATTCTTTGCTGATGACGCTGTAGAGTACTGGAAGTGATGTCTTTGAATGACTATAGGAGGATGGCTTGGATAGAATTTCTGTTTGGAACGATGAATGGCAGATTCCTCTAAGTGTCGGAAATGGTGAGTTAATGAAGACGGGTAGCAAAAACAATGCTGTGAATACTACTGGTGTGCTGCTTGCCACAGTCATGCCAACGAGCTATTACGGCGCAAAACCACAAATGGAACAAGTACATTATATCGGTTGCAGGAAAGGCGAATGCTCGAGTTCGGCTTATTCAGATAATTCTAGAACAGTGTAGCTCACCTGTAAAAGGAGACTGAACATGGAACGCTTGTGTGACCCTTAAGTACTGCTCGAGTGTTTGGGACTCACAGTAGGTCGGATTAAAGGAAGATATCGAAGCAATTCAGAGGTTTCATTTTCGATATACGATCGACTCCCGAGTATTGTGGAGCTGCTGCGCGGACTCAAATGGGAATCTTCGGACGAAAGATATTCTTCTCGCGAAACTATTGAGAAAGTTAAGAGGACTGACATTTGTCACAGACTGCAGAACGATCCACTACAATCAACATACGACGCATGCTCAGAAACTAAGTGTACTAGATTTTTATATTTTTTATATTTTATATTTTTTCCGAAGAAATGTATTTGAAAAAGAAAACAGGGTACCGTTGATACACTTGTTGACTGTTCTTCCCCATAATCGGCATCCCGTTCAGTATATGTAGCTAGCTGTGACACAAGCTTCTTTATGCCCTCCTCGAAGAACTCTCCAATCAGCTGCTTCCCCCACTTAAGAATCGCTTTATGAACCCGCTCGTCGGTAGAAAATTTGATTCAACTCATATATGCCTCCAGGCAGGTGAAAGGAGGATAATCTTAAGGTGCCATGTCAGTGAAAGGCTCAGGTTGGTTCGAACATCCCACCAAACAAGTCCTAGAGCACCTCTGTGGCTAAGGCTGTGTGAGGACCTCCTTTTGTTTCGAACACTCGCTTTGAGGTTTTTGGGTCTCAAAATATCGTTGTGCATTAATGGTGCCCCCTGAGACAGAAATTCTACCGAAGTGATACCTTTTCGAACACCGAGGCCATGATTTTTCCCGAGATTGTGGTTTCTACCTTAGAAAATAGATTAAGGAAAGGCAAATCTACGTTTCTAGCATTTGCAGACTTAGAGAGAGCTTTTGACAATGTTGACTGGAATCCTCTCTTTCAAATTCTGAAGGTGGCAGGGGTAAAATACAGGGAGCGAAAGGCTATTCACAATTTGTACACAAACCAGATGGCAGTTATAAGAGTTGAGGGGCTTGAAAGGGAAGCAGTTGGGAAGGGAGTGAGACAGGGCTGTAGCCTATCCCCCATGTTATTCAATCTGTATGTTGAGCAAGCAGTAAAGGAAACAAAAGAAAAATTCGGAGTAGGGACTAAAATCCATGCAGAAGAAATAAAAACTTTGAGTTTGCTGATGACATTGTAATTCTGTCAGAGACAGCAAACGACTAGAAGAGCAGTTGAACGGAGTAGACAGTGTCTTGAAAGGAGGATATAAGATGAACACCAACAGAAGCAAAACGAGGATAATGGAATGTAGTCGAATTAAATCGGGTGATGCTGAGGGTATTAGATTAGGAAATGAGCCGCTTAAAGTAGTAAAGGAGTTTTGCTATTTTGGGAGCAAAATAACTAATTATGGTCGAAGTAGAGACGATATAAAATGTAGAGTGGCAATGGCAAGTAAAGCGTTTTTGAAGAAGAGAAGTTTGTTAACATCGAGTATAGATTAAAGTGTCAGGAAGTCGTTTCTGAAAGTATTTGTATGGATTGTAGCCATGTATGGAAGTGAAACGTGGACGATAAATAGTTTAGACAAGAAGAGAATAGAAGCTTTCGAAATGTGAAGCTACAAAAGAATGCTGAACATTAGATGGGTAGATCACATAAATAATGAGGAGGTATTGAATAGAACTGGCGAGAAGAGAAATTTGTGGCACAACTTGACTAGAAGAAGGGATCGGATGGTGGGACATATTCTGAGGCATCAAGGGATCAGCAATTTAGTACTGGAGGGCAGCGTGGAGGATAAAAATCGTAGAGGGAGACCAAGAGATGAATACACTAAACAGATTCAGAAGGATGTAGGTAGCAGCAGGTACTGGGAGATGAAGAATATTGCACAGGATAGAACAGCATGGAGAGCTGCACCAAACCAGTCTCTGGGCTGAAGACCACAGCAACAACAACTGTTTTTGTTATTTTGGCAGGTCGGGTATTGATGTGACGCCACTGTGACGACTGTCTTTTTGTCCCAGTCGTGTAATGAGCCACCGACATTTTGACTCTAGTCACAACAGAGCTGAGAAAATCCTCACCTTCCAATTCGAGTCGCTCAAGTAATTAGTGGGCGCTGTTCACACGATTTTTCTTGTGCAGTTCTGTCAGGTGTTTTGGGTCCCATTTTACGGACAGTTTCCGGTACCCGGCGTTTCTGTTAGTGTCTTGTGTAAGAGAGTTCCAGGGAGTTGTGGAAACATGGCAGAAATTTCATCCACTGTCTGTCTTCACGAGCAATTTCCTCGATTTTTTGCACCAACTCGATGTTCAAAATAGAAGGTCTTGCGCTCCCCTATTCGTCATTAACATTTGTTCTATCTCCACTAAAATCCCTACACTACTTAACGCAGTAGTTCTGTTCATAAGACTTTCGCAGTAAGCCGTTTTGATCCACGAAAAAATTTCCGTAGTTGCTATTCCTTCCGATAGCAGGCTGCGGATCAGAGCATGTGGCTCTCACTCGGTGAGATATCTTGCCGATATCTTTCACGCAGCTGGACACTGTAACGTGAGTTTACTTACTGCCGCCGCGTTCCTGCGATGCTCGCTTTGGGCTGGGGATCCCACCCTTACCACTCAGTATTGGCTATCCCCAAAAAAACAAACAAGCACAACCCGTTAGGCTCAGACTGCAATTACTTTCTGAACATGCCTCGTATCACCACGAAAATAAGGTAATAGAAATCAGAGATAAGCAGACAATCGTTTTTCCCTCTCTTCACTCGCAACTGGGACAGAAAAGGGAGTCACGAGTAGTGGTACATAGTGGCTACTGCCATTCGCCTTATGGTGGCTTGCGGAGTATATTCGATGATGTAGGTGTAGATAGAATTCAATACTTCGAAGCATATTTACGTATTCATGGCAGTCAAGTTCTAGTACTAAAGCCACAAAACTCGATACTTCAGCTCCAGAGCTCTACATCCCAGTATGAGATCTGCCTGTGACGCAGCAAAGAAACCAGTGAAAGGATGAGGGTGCAATTAGCAAATCATGACTGGTTGGTCTAAAAAAAGAGAAACGTCTAAGTACCAGTATTAGCTGGTGAGCCTTATAACTTAGGTCGAGACGTACAGTGCAAGCCACTTCTGTCAGTCCATTAAGAGGTCATAATGCAAAGAGAAACCCTTGATTTCACGCTCACTGATTTCGAATTTAAGGTAAAAAGTGACGCACTCATTATCTATAAGGAAACAGTTCCAAACGCCGCATACAGTTGTTCTAAAACGCCTAGCAAGGCAGAGTTCGATACAGTTCAAGAGTTTCTGCGAACGACAGCAGCCTTAGACGAAGGACCCTACAGCAGATAGTATGTGCGTGAGCATCAGACTGAATTAACCTTGTGCACTAAGCACTTGCAAAACTTCCCTGTTCGTACCTCTGGACATCGGTTACTGGTTTCCATCGAACATTTGTCCAAATGTACTAATGTCTGTGTGGTGTTACCGCCAGACACCACACTTGCTAGGTGGTAGCCTTTAAATCGTCCGCGGTCCGTTAGTATACGTCGGACCCGCGTGTCGCCACTATCAGTGATTGCAGACCGAGCGCCGCCACACAGCAGGTCTAGAGAGACTTCCTAGCACTCGCCCCAGTTGTACAGTCGACTTTGCGAGCGATGGTTCACTGACAAATTACGCTCTCATTTGCCGAGACGATAGCATCAGCTACGTCATTTGCTACGACCTAGCAAAGCGCCAATACCAGTTACTATTGATGCTGTAAAACATGTACCGTCAAGAGCGATGTTCACCATTTATGGATTAAAGTTAAGTATTACACAGCTACGTCCTTTTTTCCTAGTCTCATTTCCTTGACCTGTTCCAGACCCCACGCCAGCCTGCGTGAGCTAAAACGCGTGCCTTTCGACTTCCTCTCATAGTGGGTTGGCTGTCTTGCCAATACACAACAGTCTGTATGTCCCTTTCATTGTGATGAGTACTTGAACCTCAGGGCTGGATTAGAGCAGTAGAATATTGCACTTCCATTGTTCATAGTCCTAATATCACACATAACTGTGTATACCCAAATCTTAACGAAGTTATAGGCCATTGTGCCATGTATTCTGGTAACTGACTGGAGAATCTGGGACGTTTCCTCTGTGTTTTACGCTTACTCAAGTTATAAACTAGTGTCTATTTTCTTTCATATGTTCCTTTCTAACACGTGAAGAAGTAATAAAAAGCAGACCAGGAAGAAAACCTCATTTCCGCATTATCACCATATCTGCCAACCTAGACTAACATCCAAGTCTTTCTGCACTGTATGCAACCACAAAGACCTGAAAAATCTCAGCTTGATCCTGTCGCCATTTCACTTCTGTACAGTCGTGTACCAAATAACTGGCGCCCACAAAATCCTGCTTCACCTCTGACGTGAGGGTAAGCTTATAACGTAGGTATGTCACAATCTACGTCGGGTTACTATAACGATATACATGTTACTGTGTCATATCAGAACATCCTCTATTGTGGTCACAGCATTGTGCTGTTTGCCTCAGCTGCAAATAATCAGCTGGCCGGTGTGGCCGAGCGGTTCTAGGCGCTTCAGTCTGGAACCGCGCGACTGCTACGGCCGCAGGTTCGAATCCTGCCTCGAACATGGATGTGTGTGTTGTCCTTAGGCTAGTTAGGTTTAAGTAGTTCTAAGTTCTAGGGGACTGATGACCTTAGATGTTGAGTCCCATAGTGCTCAGAGCCATTTTGCAAATAATCGTGGGCTCCAAACGGAGGAAATTAATATAACCAGTTTGTAAGTGGGACTGTTTGTCTACAACAGTGAACATTTTGCTTGAAATGACCTTCAAGAGAAACTTTTCAAGTGCACCTGAATCTCATTTACCACTAGGTCAATGCGAAAAAAAAAACATACATATTAGAAGTTGTGTCATACGACTATTTGGTGAGCTTTGTAGGTAGGACAACTAAACACGAAAACTGGACTGGCAATGAAAGACATAAACAGAAACATATATAAAAACTATGTACATAATCATCTACCTATAAAGAAGAATACTTTTGCACTGATATGACGTAAGACAGCTAGAGACCCATCTAGAATTGGAGAGCCTACAGCTTGAAGTTCTTTTCATGATTTATGATGCTCACGACCAGTGAGATACCACTTGCGATACGAGGATTACGCGTCGACATGAGATAACGCATAATCTGACTTATCTCTGTGACAACGCAGCTGTGAACGGTTTGTGAGCCCTGATTAAGCCGCTCGCCCCGTTAGGGAATTCACGCTGCCTTCATATCAAGATAAATCTCAAGTGAATCGCTTAAGTACATTCGAACTGAAACGTAATCCGTGGGCGTGTATGAAATTACACAAAAGCGAAGAGTAATATATAAAAAGAGGAGGAATCATTGTATAATCTTTAGGCATAATGCTACGAACCGGAACTAGTGTGTAAATGGAACGCCTTCAAGAACTAGCAAGCTTTGACACAGTTCAAATGAAAACGTAAGAGATATGCTCGTAGAAAGTAAGCTGATGTTCAGATGAAAAGTGATGTCATTCTCGTAAGAATCAAAACTAACTTGGTGGGAAGTGATACTTGTGTCATATCTGTCAGTAATTGAACAAAATAGAAGATTTATTTATATGTATATACCAAATGGGCGTTTGAGAAACGATTAATGAAAACTAAGTTATTGTTGTTGTGGTCTTCAATCCAGATGGTTCAAATGGCTCTGAGCACTATGGGACTTAACTACTGTGGTCATCAGTCCCCTAGAACTTAGAACTACTTAAACCTAACTAACCTAAGGACATCACATACATCCATGCCCGAGGCAGGATTCGAACCTGCGACCGTAGCAGTCGCGCGGTTCCGGACTGCGCGCCTAGAACCGCTAGACCACCGCGGCCGGCGGTCTTCAATCCAGAGACTGGTTTGTTGCGGCTCGCCATGCTATTCTATCTTGTGCAAGCTTCTCCATCTCTGAGTAACTACTGCAACATACATCCTTCTGAATCTGTTTAGTATATTTATCTCTTAATCTACGTCTGCTATTTTTACCCTTCTTGCTTCCCTCCAATAATAAATTGGTGATCCCTTGCTGTCTCAGAATGTGTCCTTCTTCTAGTCAAGTTGTGCCACAAATTCCTTTTATCTCCAATTCTATTCAGTACCTCCTCATTAGTTACGTGATCTACCTATGTAATCTTCAGCATTCTTCTGTTGCACCACAATTCGAAACCTTCTACTCTCTTATTGTCTAAGCTATTTATCGTCCGTGTTTCACTTCCATGCATGGCTACACTCCATAGAAATATTTTTAGAAAGAGTTCCTGACACTTAAAATGTATACTCGATGTTAGCAGATTTCTCTTCTTCATCAACACTTTCCTTACCATTGCCAATCATTTTATATCGTCTCTACTTCGACCATCATCAGTTGTTTTGCTCCCAAAATAGCAAAACTCATCTACTACTTTAAGTGTCTCTTTTACTAATCTAATGGCTTCAGCATCATCTGATTTAATTCGACTACATTCCATTTTGGTTTTGTTGATGTTCATCTTATATCCTCCTCTCAAGACACTGTCCATTCCGTTCAACTGCTCTTCCGGGTCCTTTGCTGTCTTCACAGAATTACAATGTCCTCGGCGAACCTCAAAGTTTTTATTTCTACTCCTAATTTTTCTTTTGTTTCCCTTACTGCTGATTCAATATACAGATTTAATAACATGGGGGATAGGCTACAACTCTGTCTCACTCGCATCCCAACCACTTCTTCCCTTTCATGCCCCTCAACTCTTATGACTGCCATCTGGTTTCTGTACAAATTGTAAATAGCCTTTCGCTCCCTGTATTTTACCCCTGCCACCTCCAGAATTTGAAAGAGAGTATTCCAGTCAAAATTGTCAAAAGCTTTCTCTACGTCTACAATTTCTAGAAACGTATGTTTATCTTTCCTTAATCTATATTGTAAGATAAGTCGTAGGGTCAGTATTGCCTCGTGTGCTCCAACATTTCTACGGAATCCAAACTGATTTTCCCCAAGGTCGGTTTCTGCCAGTTTTTCCATTCGTATGTAATGAATTCGTGTTAGTATTTTGCAGCCCTGACCTACTAAATTCGTAGTTCGGTAATTTTCACACCTGTCAACGCCTTCTTTCTTTGGGATTGGAATTATGACATTCGTCTTGAACTCTGAAGGTATTTCGCCCGTCTCATACATCTTTCTCATAAGATGGAACAGTTTTGTCATGGCTGGCTCTCCCAAGACTATCAGTAGTTCTAATGGAATTTTGTCTACTGAAGGGGCCTTGTTTCGACTTAGGTCTTCAGTGCTCTATCAAATTCATCACGCAATATCATATCTCCCATTTCCTCTACGTCCTCTTCCATTTCTATATTATTGTTTTCAAGTACATCGCCCTTGTATAGATCCTCTATGTACTCCTTCCACCTCTCTGCTTTCCCTTCTGTGTTTAGAACTGGTTTTCCATCTGAGCTTTTGATATTCATACAGATGGTTGTCATGCCTCCAAAGGTCTCCTTAACTTTCCTGTACGCAGTATCCATCTTACCCCTAGTGAGGCATTTATATTCCTTTTCGCCTGCTTCATTTCATCACTTGAATTCAGGATCTCTTCTGTTACGCACGGATTTCTACTAGCCCTCGTCTTTTTACCTAATTGATCCTCTACTGCCTTCAAATGGTTTAAATGGCTCTGAGCACTATGGGACTTAACATCTGAGGTCATCAGTCCCCTAGAACTTAGAACTACTTAAACCTAACTAACCTAAGAACATCACACACAGCCATGCCCGAGGCAGTATTCGAACCTGCGACCGTAGCGGTCGCGCGGTTTCAGACTGAAGCGCCTATAACCGCTCGGTCTCAATGGTATGCTGCTACCTTCACTATTTCATCTCTCATAGGTACCCATTCTTCTTCTACTGTTTTTCTTTCCCCCGTTCTTGTCAATCGTTCCCTGATGCTAAGTATAATGGCAAAATATAGCGAAACGCAAAAAAAATGTTGGAGAAAATGTCGGACAATAGTGGGCATGATACCCAACTTCTTCTTCTTGTGGTGCCTATTAGGTTCGGATGGTGGCGATCGTGGTGGCTACTCTTGTCTTGTTGGCAGCAATACTTCTGTTGAAGACATATTGAACCAGCATCTAAGTTTGACACACCGAGATATTTGTCTTCTCCCAGGAACTCTTTATCTGTTTATTGTCCGCCCGGTAGCTGAGTGGTCAGCGTGAGAGACTGTCAATCCAAAGGGCCCGGGTTCGATTCCCGGCTGGGTCGGAGATTTTCTCCGCTCAGGGACTGGGTGTTGTGTTGTCCTAACCATCATCATTTCATCCTCATCGAGGCGCAGGTCACCGAAGTGGCGTCAATTCGAAAGACCTGCACCAGGCGAACGGTCTACCCGACGGGAGGCCCTAACCACACGACATTTCATTTCATTTTTATCTGTTTATTTTCCCTTGAAGTGTTTTCTGTAGCAAATCGTATCTGATTGTATTACGCATGATATGTCCTAGATATTGCAGCTTCGGCATTTCACTACCTTGGTTAATTTAGGCGTTGTGTTCATACTTCTCAAAAGCTCTACGTTTGTCACTCTCTGAGTGAAAGGTATTCTCAGGATCCGCCTATGAAGCTACACTTCAAAGGCCTCCAGACTCTCCTCCGTGTTTTTGTTTACGGTCCATGTCTGTACCTCATATAGTACAGATGGAGAAGGGTTAAATTTGGTGGGAGATATAAATGTTGGAGCATATTTCATGGTCTGGTAGAGGAAGTTGGCTGAAGTAGCATTGAGATAGGATACAGAGTGCGTGGAGGTGGAGGGATGTGTTTGTGAAAGCATGGCAGTATATGTGTTGGTGATCAAAGGTGAAACAATGAGATTATTGGGACCTAGTTTGTGGATGGTACAGAAGATAGATGGCGGTGCAAAAGTCTGATTTTTGTTCTTAGATGTAGGTTATGGCTTTTGAAGGCACCACTCATTTTCTGAAACATACTTTTTGCTTTCCCGATGCGAATCTTTATTCCTTGCGAGTTACCACAATTCTTATTTATTATGGTTTCAAGGTATGCATATCGTTTTGCCCTTTCTACATTTCTGTGGTTTATGACTAAGTTTAGTCCTGTAATATTTTCCTTACTTACGACCTTGAGTTTTGTCTTTGTGGTGTTTATTTCAAACCCATACTGACTGCTAACTCTTAGAGTTATATCCATTAATAATTATAACTCTTGAATAGTGTCAGCAAATACAACAGTGTAATTAGCATGCCGAATGTTGTTTCATCTTATTTCACTTATAAAAGTTCTTTCTTCTACTACTTCCAGGGATTCTCTAAATATGAGTTCTGAGTACATATTCACCAGTGAAGTCTGAGTATAAACTTAAAGAAACCGAACCCCAAAAAAATAATAATTTCGACCGGTTTGTGGGGCAGTAGATTTGTAACGTAATAGGGTGAAACGACCATCCTACCTGTACTTCACTCAGGTGCTAAACCAAGAATGTTGGAGAGTGAAAATGCATACGAAATACAAACAGAAGATGCAGCAGTCTTTTTAGTTGCTTTAAACCGGCAGAGAAGAATAAATATTTTATGTCTATTACGACAGTAACCTTCATTTAGTTGTCATTTCTGAATTCGAGCCAAGAAGAAATTTTTCTCTCAGCGTCCTCCTGCTCAGCTGGGTGGTATCGTGCTTGCCTCCCATGCAAGAGGGTCCGCGTTCGATTCCCGACCGATTTAGAGGTTATCTCCGCTCTTGGACTGGGTATTGTGTTGTCTTTATCATCATTTCATTCTCATCGCAGTTGCGCGTGTCGCCCAGTGTGGCGTCGAATGAAATAAGACATGCACTTGGCGGCCGAACTTCCCCGAATGGGGGTCTCCCGGCCAACGATGCCATAAGCTCATTCCCATTTCTTTCCTCCTAGTGTACTGGATAAATGAGACGAAATGGCGGATAAGACGAGGCAAGGAGACGGCATTAGGCGAGAGAGACGTTTGGCACGCTGTAGGAGTAGTCAGCAGGGGCCAAGACCAAAAACCCTGTACGTCGATGGGGATTTAAGTTTCTCTAGCTGATGGTAGTTTGGACTCCGGTGACCAAATGGTTGTATGTAACAACCTGCAAAAAGGCGCGAAACAAAGAAAGAAATGAGGAGAAAACAAGAAATGTGCGAGGTGAAGGATACCACGAGCGACACAAGAAACAATTGTTTGCCTTGTAAAGATAACACCGTATTAGCATAGTAAAAAGAGCTGCACACAAGTGGAGCATTTCACCTTACATTTTTACATACACAACCGAAGAACAGTGGAAGAATGGCTCGTTACAAGCTAGGCACGATGATTTCTGAATTACACTCAAAGTTGAACTATGTGTTGAAAGTTGTAGGAGATTCTATTACAACAATTAAACTGTGTGACCTTCCGATAAGTCCTTAAAATTACGGTGTTAGTTGTGACTAGCAAATTGCATTTGTTAATTTCGTATCAATTTCACGTAGGTATATTTCCCCACATTGATATTTGCAGCCATTCTTGCTCATGATACCAGTGATTCGCTAGTGAACTTTTGTTACTGCTTTTACCAAACACGTTTCACGTTATTGTGTTAGGCAACTTCGCGGTTTTTGTGTCTCCTGTGTTTTATTTGTGGTTACTGGCTCCGCGTAAGGACTAGATGAACCAGAATATAATTTTTCTATCAACTACATGTCACACCTCTGTATGTTGCTGCACAAAACCTTCCTGCTACAATCTTCTTGTGTGTTGTTTTGTATGTTCCATCAAGGATATGTTCTTACAAGTTGAATGAGTGTAAGATATTATCAGGGTTGATACGCATTAGGCACGTATTTGATGTTAAGCGTGCAGTAGCATATTTTTCGAGATAATGAAACGTAAATGGGTTCACATCTCTCGCCGTAGCAGTAAAGGTGAGTTTGTAAGACAATAGAGCGCAAGTGATACTGCAAGCTATAGCATTCAGGACATTAGATGCCTTTACAAACCTACAAGGCGTGCAGATTGCTACTTCTCTGCTGAAGACAGTGGCATACGTTTCCCCTGCAAATTTCAGTATGTGTAGCGTCGTTAGGTGTCTTTTCCACACAACGTTTCCTGACCACAGTTTGTTTCTTGAGTCATCACATATAACTTTTGGAAGTAATAGAAATGTTTTTGTTACACTCAACTTATTGAAAACAGTAACGCTCCTATGAAACTCCTTTGAGATAGTCCCAAAGTTACTTTTACGTTTAGTCTATTTGGACCAGTCAAAAATTACCCGTTGAGTTATTTCTGCTTGGAAGTCCTCAATGAATTGTCGCCGATAGAAAAATCTGTGAAATTTGCACCCAGTATTTCAAGAGGCTGCTTGGTCACTACGTCACGCCTACTGCACACGTGACTCCCAGTCCACAGAAACATTCTGTATCGGCTGTTTCACATTAGGCCAGCGATTTAGGCAAGTTTCAATTGATTTAGTAGCTCTACTTAACGGCTAAACGACACATACACAAGTGCGCCTGCTGTAGTTGGCAGTCAAGTGTAGGCTGTTATCGAGCGTGCACTGCAACATGATTCGGAAAGCGAAAGTCAAACAAACTTTAAATCTTAAGTCAGTGGTTGCACTGCAAAACGTGGAACAAGAGACTGAAACTGTACGGGAAAGGAAGAGAAAGTGGGTAAGAAAATAGTGTGTCGGAGGAGGTTTGCTCGGAGCATCCAATGAGCTTCTGAAAGAACTCGCAACTGAAGACCCGAAAAAAACTTCTAAGTAATAAGAATGTCAGAAAGTCGCTCCAGTTTTCTATTAGAAAAGCTACGGAGTAAAATCCGGTGTACTGATGCTCAGCCGGCCGGTGTGGCCGTGCGGTTCTAGGCGCTTCAGTCTGGAACCGCGTGACCGCTACGGTCGCAGGTTCGAATCCTGCCTCGGGCATGGATGTGTGTGATGTCCTTAGGTTCGTTAGGTTTAAGTAGTTCTAAGTTCTAGGGGACTGATGACCACAGATGTTATGTCCCATAGTGCTCAGAGCCATCTGAACCATTTTTGAACTGATACTCATCTGAGAGATTCCATACCTGCATAAGGTAAACAGCAAGCAATTTTGTAGCTTCTTGATACAGCTCTCGTTTAATGGCCTTTCCATTAGGTAAGTAAACCTTTTCCTTATCCCTTCAAGAAGTATGTGACGTTACTTGTGAAGGACTGAAGGAGTAAAGACTTAAAAATCGTCTCATATGGTTTCATGTATTTATTAGTTTGTTTATGTATACGATGTATTTTTTAAAGTTATTATGCAGTGTGGTAATTGTAATACTATACTATTAAAGTTAGAATGTAAGTCTCATCTGGCCGTTGCAGTACAATATTCAGAAACTAAAAACAAAAACCTCTGGTCTGATGCTTTTAATTTCCTGTTTAGTCTCATTGTCCTGTAACCCCTGTATCCCCGTCGTCTTTTCTCGTTGTGTCATTGCGGCTGCCTTGATCACTTTATTTTTGTACAGCGGACATTTCACGTCCCACGAGCAATGATGCTCTACGTAACGTGACACAAACCTTACCGTTGTATTGTCACTCGGAGCTGTGTAACTGATCCACAAGAAACAGATGACTCAGACGAGAGAGAGGAACAAAGATAGACAGTAGTGCGCGCCAGTAAACAGTGTCCACACGTGTCCAGTGACGCACCATTCTTGTGAACAACCTGGGGTAGGGGAATCTACTTGACAGACAACTATTAAAGCTGCTGGATCGGGCCAATTAAACTGTTTTACTTACCAACTTTACTAAACAATGTCGTTCAGACACTTTCAGGTACCAAATCACTCTCCACTTTATTCAATTTCTGGCGTAGTGTGAACCAATTCTAAGTGTCAGGGTGAACCTTCATTTGGAAAGTCCTCGTCCGCTCCAGGGGTTGACTGCTTGAACAATCACTCCCAGCACGATTCAAACCTAGATCGTAATTTAGATAGAAAAAACTTAGCGAGGATAACAAAAAAAAAAATGGTTCAAATGGCTCTGAGCACTATGGGACTCAACTGCTGTGGTCATCAGTCCCCTAGAACTTAGAACTACTTAAACCAAACTAACCTAGGGACATCACACACATCCATGCCCGAGGCAGGATTCGAACCTGCGACCGTAGCAGTCGCACGGTTCCAGACTGAAGCGCCTAGAACCGCGAGACCACCGCGGCCGGCGAGGATAACATCACAGAGTAAATGGAAATGACGAAAAGAAAAGGTGTTTTATAACAAAGAAAGTACAGGGCTATTACAGATGATTGAAGCGATTTCATAAATTCACTGTAGCTCCATTCATTGACATATGGTCACGACACACTACAGATACGTAGAAAAACTCATAAAGTTTTGTTCGGCTGAAGCCGCACTTCAGGTTTCTGCTGCCAGAGCGCTCGAGAGTGCAGTGAGATAAAATGGCGACAGGAGCCGAGAAAGCGTATGTCGTGCTTGAAATGCACTCACATTAGTCAGTCATAACAGTGCAACGACACTTCAGGACGAAGTTCAACAAAGATACACCAACTGCTAACTCCATTCGGCGGTGGTATGCGCAGTTTAAAGCTTCTGGATGCCTCTGTAAGGGGAAATCAACGGGTCGCCTGCAGTGAGCGAAGAAACGGTTGAACGCGTGCGGGCAAGTTTCACGCGTAGTCCGCGGAAGTCGACGAATAAAGCAGGCAGGGAGCTAAACGTACCACAGACGACGATTTGGAAAATCTTACGGAAAAGGCTAAAGCAGAAGTCTTACCGTTTACAATTGCTACAAGCCCTGACACCCGGTGACAAAGTCAAACGCTTTGAATTTTCGGCGCGGTTGCAACAGCTCATGGAAGAGGATGCGTTCAGTGCGAAACTTGTTTTCAGTGATGAAGCAACATTTTTTCTTAATGGTGAAGTGTTTAAACCTCCTCTACCAAGAAACGTGCCAGAACTGCGAGCTCGCATCAACGATGCTTTCGAACTCATTGATGGGGACACGCTGCGCCGAGTGTGGGAGGAACTTGATTATCGGCTTGATGTCTGCCGAATCACTAAAGGGGCACATATCGAACATTTGTGAATGCCTAAAAAAACTTTTTGAGTTTTTGCATGTGTGTGCAAAGCATTGTGAAAATATCTCAAATAGTAAAGTTATTGTAGAGCTGTGAAATCGCTTCAATCATTTGTAATAACCCTGTATATAGACAGACTGCTTAATGAGCGCCGGCACCTGCATCAGAAGGACCGGCGAAGTAAACAAATCATCCTGCTAGCGGAAAAAAATGGTCGTCATTGCGATATGTCGGCTTGTCCAGGCATTTTGCATCGTTTTTAGTTCTTTATCGTTTAAGTCTTGCTGTTAATTTTGTTATGGTACATACTCTGTCATAAAATGAAATATCATGTTATGCATTATCATTCAAAATTTTGTTTGTTTTTACATCAGTTATTTTATCATGCATAGTGTGTCCTAAATTATACACTGAAGGACCAAAGAACTGGCATAGGCACGCGTATTCAAATACAGAATTACGTAAAAAGGCATAATACGGCACTGCAGTCGGCAACACCTATATAATACAGCTAGAGTCTGGGGCAGTTCTTAGATCGGTTACCGCCGCTACAAAAACAGGTTATCAAAATTTAAGTGAGTCTGAACATGGTGTTATAGTCGGCGCTCGAGCAATGGGACACAGCATCTCTGAGGTGACGATGAAGTGGGGATTTTCCCTTACGACCATTAAACGACTGTACCGTGAATATCAAGAATCCGGTAGAACAACAAATCAACGACATGACTGCAGCAGGGAAAAGAACGTGCCTGAACGGGACCAACGACAACTGAAGAGAATCGTTCAACGTGGCAGAAGTGCAACCCTCCCGGAAATTGATGCAGGTCTCAATGCTGAGCCATTAATAAGTGTCAGCGTGCGAACCATTGAACTAAACGTCATCGATATGGGATTTCGTAGCCGAAGGCTCACTCGTGTACCCTTGATGACTGCACAACACAAAACTTTACGCCTCACTTGGGTCCGTCAACACCGACATTGGACTGTTGATGACTGCAAACATGTTGCCTGGTCGGACGAGTCTCGTTTCAAGAGCGGATGAACGTGTACGGGTATGGAGACAGCTTCATCAATCCATGGACCCTGCATATCAGCAGGGGACTGTTCAGGCTGGTGAAGGTTCTGTAATGGTGTGGAGTGTGTGCAGTTGAAGTGATATGGGACCCTTGATACGTCTAGATATGACTCTGGCAGGTGACACGTACCTAAGCATCCTATCTGACCACGTGCATCGATTCATGTCCGTTGTACATTCAGACGGACTTGGGCAATTCCAGCAGGACAATGCGACACCCCACACGTCCACATCTGCTACAGAGTTGCCCCAGGAGCACTCTTCTGAGTTTAAACACTTCTGCTGTCCACCAAACACCCCAGACACAAACATTATTCAGCAAATGTGGAATGCCTTGCGACGAGCTGTTCAGAAGAGATCTCCACCGGAGTCTATGCCACGTCCTGTTGCGGCACTTCTGCGCGCTCGCGGGAGCCATACAGGATATTAGGGAGGTGTAGCAATTTATTTCGCTCTTCAGTATATATTAATGTACAATTTTAGGATACACATATCTATTTCACTTGGCAACACTGACAATTACTGGTATGGAGAAAATTGTTTCCGTGATGTGGAGTCTCATATGGAGCATGTGTGCATATGGTGCTAGGAGAGGAAGCAGAAGCTCTATCTGTATACACACATACTCCTTGCCTTCTCGTGGTGTTACCCACTGCTAAACATTTACTTATAAATAAATGTTAACCACGAAACGCACAAGAGTTATGTCTTGGAGATACTGAGGGGTAAGCAGCTTGCGAACCAGCAAACCGCGCGACATCGGAAAAAAACATCATATTTGGAGACGATGGAAGCAGTTGACAGAAACACGTCGCTCACAACTCACTAATTTACTTAAGGACAAAAGCTTTACGCAACCGATTAGCGAATTACAATATGTGCCGGGAAAGGGGGAAAGTAATTTCACGAGTTTTGCTACATGTCTAACACGGAAAAGATCGTAATTGTCTTGGTGTATGTGGAGTGAAAGAGAACCAGAGATCTACTGTAATACGTTGACCATCCTACGAGAAGAGTGATTTTTTTGGAATAAAGGGCAGCCTACGTGTTAATCCAGGGTATAGGCTATCTCCATTCTGAAGTTCAGCCAAATCCGTCCAGCCACTTCAGCGTGAAGTAACAAACATAAGCCGGCCGCGGTGGTCTTGCGGTTCTAGGCGCTGCAGTCCGGAACGGCGGGACTGCTACGGTCGCAGGTTCGAATCCTGCCTCGGGCATGGATGTGTGTGATGTCTTTAGGTTAGTTAGGTTTAAGTAGTTCTAAGTTCTAGGGGACTGATGACCTAAGATGTTAAGTCCCATAGTGCTCAGAGCCATTTTTTAACAAACATACACGCAAACTTTCGCGTTTATGGGGTACAGATGACGACATTTGATCTTATTTTCATTACACGTAGCATATAATGGTCCATGTCCATGGATCCTATTATATTTGTCAAGTAGAAGGGATACGATACTGCAAATCGCTCATTATTTTTTCCATTGCAGTTTATGAAGACCCGGTTGCAAGTAAAAGTCATACAGAAAACAAAATACCTGGTGTTCATAATTAAACTTTCCCTAGTTAACACGTTATAAAACAGAAACCAGTTATCGTACGAGTACCAAACGTAGTAGCATTAATGTCAAGGATATGGGGAAGAGAAATAATGGGAAGAGAAATAATGCAGACTCAATTCAACAGAAACACTTTTAATGTGCTGCTACAGTACATCATACCATTACATGCCGGTACTATTACTGCTCCGAAAGGGGGTCAACATGGCGCTCATCAGTGTCCAGAAGAGTCTGAAACCGCAGGATTGCATTCTGCACAGCAAAACAGAGCGTTTCCGTAGATGTGCTGGCTACCTTTCTTGATATGCTGCGCTTCGGATCAGCACATGTTCCCCTAGTAAATCCTGTCCTTCAGATAGCCCCACAACCAGAAATCACAGGGAGTGAGATCATGTAATCGTACCAGCCAAGCATTTGGAAACAATGGGCTGGTAATTAGATCGTTTCCAAACGTGTTTCGGAGAAACAGGTGAATTTCACTAGCGATGTGTGATGTGTCCTGAGGTGTTTCAAAAGTCTAATCAGGAAACATCGCGTTTCTTTACCGCTTGAGCGACGCCAGGTAAGAAATGTTAATATATATATTTATTTACTTGTAGTATGTTAAGTAGAGACATGTTATTTAAAAAGATTTTGTTTCTTTTTTTCCATGTCGAGCGTGGCAGCAAGGTGATACAGTGGGGACTCCAGACGCGGCGGACGACGAGAGCTAACCACTGTTGCTTCGTAGTCGACGGCCGGTGGCTGGAAGAACCGTTGAAACATCATGCTGACCATTATTAAAATATGTTTTATGTTTTTTTAATAAAATGAAAAGGAGTTCAATGTTGAATGTGGAATGATAAAGTTTTTAATTGGACGTCAATTAGTTATCAACTGTTAAATAAACTTCGAGTTGGAAGTTAAGACAGTCAGTTCTCTGTTGTACGACATACATCGTAAATATTACTTATGTATGAAATTTGCAAATTTTATTAAAATTTAGACTTCTTGAAGAGATTGTGGCAGAATTTTATCAGGTGGTGGACGATCTTCAATAATTAACTAGTTTAAAGTTTTATTAATGAGAAGTCGACACGTATTGACTTTTTGAAAATAATCGATACTGTGAAGTGTATTAAAATTCTGTTTTAAAACTTTATCGGAGATTGTGGACAAGAAGATCGGTTTTAAAGTGGAATATTTCGTTAAATGAAAACAAGATTGATTCTTTAGTGACATTAATTAATTATTTAAGGAAAATTAGGAGAATTTCAATTAATTCTGGCAAAGATATCAAGGAGTGTCAGACCGCACAACGAACATATAGAAACTCTGTGACTTTGTGGAACTGTCAAAAATTTATTTTACGATAAAAATTTTCTGCAACAGGGACTGATGAATTTTGCTGTGTCTATCCTTATGTTCTAGGCTGGATCTGCTACAGCTTAATGTTTTTCTTTATGGATTTTTCAAGTAACTGGGAGAAAAACTTATCACTTGATCTGCGGCGGACCGTCGATATTGGGTACACGGTTAGCCTGTTGTGAAGCCTGTTGGTTTGCAGATTGCCTTACTTTCCCCTGCTGCAGACATCGTTGCTGAGTTGCTGCGACAGGACCGGCGGTTCAGCGCAGCCCCCATCTTGCATGAAAACTGTTGAGTTTAATGCGTCTCTCTGCTGAACGACGGGTATATGATGCTTATGAAGCATATCATAATAACGCTGGCCAGTCGCACTGCACGTCTTTGGCCCTGGACGCTAACCAGTTCAGAAAAGAATGGGCTAACAATGAACGTGGCCGTGAAGCCACATCAACCTGTGACACGTTCACCATACAGAGAAACTTCATGTACAGTGACTGGAGGTGAAGTACCCCACACTCGGCAATTCTGTGTGTTCACCTCACTTGTCAGAGAAAAATGAGCTTCGTCTGTCCATAGGATGGTCCAGTCAACTTCAACCCTTGCCAGAATGTTGAAAGCTTCCTGTTTTACGATAAGGATCTTGTACGGATAGCACTTGATAATTTTCCGAAGCACTTTCCGCACAGTGGACCACGGGCTGTTCTACTCTCGTGGCACACCACGCGCACTGCCCGAAGATCGGGAATTGCGCGCAGCGTTGTCTGCTATAGCAACAGCGGTTTCATCAACCACTTGTGCTGCAACCGGTCGTAGGCTTCTTAGCGGAGCGACGCCCAGTTCTTCAGTTGATTCGAACTTCTTCATCACGCTCCGCACAGCAGGAGGAGAAAGAGGACGCGTCAGCAATCCTTTGAGCAGTCGATATTCTCGAAGTGCAATTGGAGTATTATTGTTGTTTTAATAAGAGAGATTCACGAATAGTGCCCTGCTGCTTTTGTCCAAGCTCATGTTGATATGTTGAAAAGTACACTGCGACTGGTCGGGTGAACCACGATGACTGATCAAGGCACCTGGTGGCCATAATTGGAACTAGACGATGGCATGGGAATCATACTCTGGACATTAATGCTACCAAGTTTGGTACTTGAACAATAGTTAGTTCCCGTGTTATAACGTGTTAAATAGGGAAAGATTAATTATAATCACTCGGTAAATTTTGATCTCTTCCTATCGTGCAAATTTTAACGTGACCGTATTTTCTATTTATTGACAACATGCCCCGTTACATTATTTGTAATACTACATGTATGGAGTGTGAGTGTATCTGTCTATGGTGTGTAGTGTAATATTTGTGTGGTATGGTGATGATGATCAGAGAAGGTAGAGGGTGAAACCCGATGCTGGCACATGGACCACTCCCCTCGAACAGCACCAATGTGATCACCAGGCTTAACGCCCCCATCCGATGAACAGGTCACCATCAACAGTGCCACACGACCTCACTTCAGGAGCCACTGCGGATCAGTTTGATATTTAAACCAGGATACTGGGACAAAGTCAGGTGATCACGAACTTTTCGCCACCAACTCTCTTCCTCTTGTCGGCCAAACACTGCCAGTGAAATTTTTTTCTATCTGCAGGATTCGAACTGATTTGTGCATCGGATCGAGTGCCACCTCACAAGCGTGCGTTAGCGAAATTTTTTCCCTGTTCTCTTTTTTTCACTTTTTTCGGATTTTTTCCCCAGGAAAGAGGGACCACAGTCAGCTTCAGGTTGGGTGGAGACAAGGTGGACAGGGGTCGAAACCCAAGGCCTCCTTCCCCCCTTCCCCCCCTCCCCCCCTTGTTACTGTGCTCATACCTCACATTTATATGGTACTAGGTTGGTTTATTCAAAGTTTTTATTATTTTTGTTGTTTTTTATATTTTTAAATTTTCTCTTTATTTTTGTTTATTTTTATGAACAGAAATCTTGATAGACATAAATTACACAATTCCGGGACTGAAAGGAAAACAAAATTATTCTCTAGGAAGAACACAATGACAGGAGGCTCCAGGACTCCAGAACAAGGAAAAAAAATAAAGCTATTCAGTTCCTTGACGATTTAAGACGAGGTGCAACATATTTAGGTAACGGCCTTGCCGCAGTGGATACACCGGTTCCCGTGAGATCGCCGAAGTTAAGCGCTGTCGGGCGTGGTCAGCACTTGGATGGGTGACCATCCAGGCAACCATGCCCTATTGCCATTTTTTGGGGTGCACTCAGCCTCGTGATGCCAATGGAGGAGCTACTCGAGCGAATAGTTGCGGCTCCGGTCACAGAAAACCATCATAACGACCGGGAGAGCGGTGTCCTGATCACACGCCCCTCCTATCCGCATCCTCAACTGCGGGTGACACGGCGGTCGGATGGTCCCAATGGGCCACTTGTGGCCTGCAGACGGAGTGCTGCTGCTGCAACATACTTGCAAATAAAGCTCGATTACGTGGGAGCCTCTGTCACTTGCAATGAGTGTTCACCATATATTCGCGAAAAACGCGAATTAGTCTTCGTCAGAGGGAAGATGGAAAGACCGGACGCAGAAGAACTTCAGCCGAGAAAACACTCAGCTGATGGGGTAAGGAAAGATAGTTGTCGGCGAATCCAGTGCCAGTGTTCTATGGTCATCAGTCCGCTAGAACTTAGAACTACTTAAACCTAACTAACCGAAGGACAGCACACAACACCCAGCCATCACGAGGCAGAGAAAATCCCTGACCTCGCCGGGAATCGAACCCGGGAACCCGGGCGTGGGAAGCGAGAACGCTACCGCACGACCACCTGCCTCAAGAAATGGTGACTGACCCCGTCTAATGCCTTATTAAAGTCATTAAAAAGCAAGGCTCTACAGACAGAAGTCGCTGCAGCCTCCGAGACAACGTTGCCGCATTCGACAGGCCCACAGCTTTGGTGAACAGCTGGAATTTTCTCTAGCAGTATCGATAAACGGCTTTTAACAGCCCGGACGACAGTTTTGTAATCGAACTTAAGTAGTATTATAGGGCAAATTTATCAGTGTCTGGACGTCCGGTTGTCTTCGGAACTAGAACGATTTTACCAACCTTGACGGGATCAGGGATCAACACCCCCTTCCTCCCCCCCCCCCCTCCGGGAGAAGCCAAAAATGTGCATAAAATTACTTAGCAATGCAGTGTAGTACCGGCGATTTTTCCGATAGTGAATCAACAACAAGGCGAGACATACCGTCGTGAGTAAAGTCACTTAGCCGCGCGGGATTAACCGAGCGGTCTGAGGCGCTGCAGTCATGGACTGTGCGGCTGGTACCGGCGAAGGTTCGAGTCCTCCCTCGGGAATGGGTGTGTGTGTTTGTCCTTAGAATAATTTAGGTTAAGTAGCGTGTAAGCTTAGGGACTGATGACCTTAGCAGTGAAGTCCCCCCGCCCCCCCCCCCCCAAAAAAAGTAGTCACTTATAAATTCATCGTTTAATGCGGGACTAACCACGCAATCCAGGAGAGGGGTAAATCCAACAGCGGCAATCGTATCAGTAGCATGAACTCGGAGAAGTAATTGTAGGTCGCCTTGGAAATGTCACTCTGGGATGTCAGTACGTGACCACCGCTGTGATTAAGGAACGTAATACGCGCTCTTTTCCGAAGCGTCCACAACCAGTGATATAAGGAGGTCAGAACAACCTGTACGAAGGAACGGGATTTTGATCGCACCCTGAGTCCATTACATTTGTTGTCTCTTTAACTGAAGGAGCTTCGCCTTAACACGGCGCACATCCATAATCCTTAAGGGACCCAGTCTGGCCCCATCATAAAGTTGTAGCAAGACAGAATAACAAAATTCCTGCGTCTGTCGGAGACCCCTTACCCTTTCAGCGCCGTAACGCATGAACGCTTTCCGGAGCGAAGGTATCGCATGCCCTGACCACCATTCCATAAGAGAAGGATAATGGTCCTGAGAACGCAAGCTACGGACCCAAACATCTCGAACGGTAATCTCGAGGGAAGTATCCTTTAAGAGGGATGTGTTCAGGATCCAGGGGAGACGATACAGTTTTACTGGCTGCGGCACATGATTTAAAGTTACAGTTACGGCACGGTGATCAGTGAAACAACTGGGTACTGCGTCTGTTGCTAACAGCTGTCCACGTAAAGAATATGAAAGGTGAGAGCGATCGAGTCTGCTTCTGGAAGTAGCTGTGAAACGCGTATCCTCACGAGAGTGGGTAGTGACAGATCCACGCTTTGCGTATTTGCCAAGAGCCCACCAAATCGTCTAGCTCCTTACTGCAATTAAAATTAGGAGTCTCATCCAAAGGACGCAAAACATAATTAAAATCTCCGCCTGACAGAAGTTTCTGCGACGTTTTACGAAATATATGAACTATATCCTCTTTATAAAAACGCGCACGATCTGTGGAGCGACTAGATCGTGAAGGGGCATAAAGAAGAATAAAACTAAGGTCACAAATGGTCCACTCTGTTCTTCGGCTGTCATCAAGAACTTCAGAATCAGACAGTGTCACTCTCTGTCTGTAAAATAATGCAGTACCAGTAGATAGTTCAAGAGCCACATTAAAATAAGTAGAGAAACCAGGAATAGAAAAATTGTCAAATAATACTTCTTCTAAAAATATCACATCTGCATTTGAATCGTAAATAAATTGTCGCGGCGCCGCAAGTCTAAGTTCGGAACTAATTCTATTCACATCTATTTATTACCAACTCCGCAACTGATTACGCACAAGCGACCTTTAAGGTCGTGTATCACAGTTCATGGCAAAGTCAATGGATGAATCCGAATGTTAAGAGAAGCGAATCCCTCTCTTGCACCCTTATTCCCTTTTTTTTAAGCTCAGGTTGAAAATACCGTTTTTTTGCGGCTTTGCGGGAAGGCGACTGCCGCATGGGGCAACGTGGTTGAGATGGAGGAGGGAAGGATGATCCTGTGGAAATTCAGTTTAGGTACAGAGGATACACCCCATTCTTCCACAGGCGGGCCGTGCTGCTCCTGGGAATCAACGGAAACGAAAACTGACGGTACGTTTTTTACCGTCACCACATGTTCCACTGGTACACTTTACCGTTCTGCCGGCCTCTCTGACCGAGCGGTTCTAGGCGCTTCAGCCCGGAACCGCGCTGCTGCTACGGTCGCAGGTTCGAATCCTGCCTTGGGCATGGATGTGTGTGATGTCCTTAGGTTAGTTAGGTTTAAGTAGTTCTAAGTTCTAGGGGACTGATGACCTCAGATGTTAAGTCCCGTAGTGGTTAGAGGCATTTGAACCATTTTTGTGCCGATCTGGTTCTGATCAGCGGCGGCCCATTCGGGGGCGCAGAAGAAGCGTGGGAGGACGTTACAGGCTGTGGAATGTCTGGCAAGTCAGTCGATGTTGTACGGAGCCCCAGAACAAATCAATCCTCATGTTATTCCGAAGAAGCGGTTTCGATCACGGAAGTTCACATCGGAGGGGGTGACGAACGCTTTCGAATCTCGAAAGGCAACAGACATGTTATCATTCACTCTGAACTCGGGGATGAGAGAGGCCTCCTCAGACGCAATCTGTACAGTAGAGTGACGACGAGTGGAAGAGGAATCGTGTCTGACTCTTCACCATCTTCACCATCATGACTTTTCACTATCTACGGTAGTTTGAAAGTGGAGCTTTTGGCGCTACAGAACCTACACAGGCGAAGTCCCTACACGAGGTAAACGGAGCAAATGCACTGAGACAATCACGCGAGGCTTGCGTTGGTTAGGCACAATGGCTATCACTTGGTGAACCTGGTCCGTTAAACTTACCATTTTACGTTTTCAGAGACCGTGACACGACGCTGGCAATCTGAGCGGAGGAGTCCACTCTCATTCGTATAAAACAGACCCAGTCTTGTCCTGTGTATGTTATATATATCCGGTATCCATACACCTGAAAATGGGAGGGGATATTCGGGCTGACCACCACGTCAACGGATCGAACTCCACGATAAACTTGTGATCGATGTCGAAGGGGCCAGTGTTCCCCCTGTATATCCTGTATGTCCCGTAATGGAAGAGGGACGTTCTTGAGAAAGCTGACGTAACTTCGGCTAGAGTGTTGAACACCCTAACATTCGTATATTCCATCTTCGAGTTCGCGGGAGTAGACATACTACTGGAGCCATCAGGGTGAGTGGGAGGGACTTGTTGCCCATGCTACAAAAGGGACCTGGCAGCCTGAACTGGGTCGAAAAACTTGACATAACACGCACGATTCAGAATCGAAGTAAGTCGTGTGAACCTGTTCTGAAGTGACCCTGATCGCATCTAAAAGCCAATCATGAAATTCTAACGAACTTGGCTGCACACGCTACGTGGATTTGCCAGAACTGACGGCGCCTGAGTGTGGATTGTTCCTGGGAAAGATAGACATCATGGCGCAAGACAATGCTGCGTCAGAAGTGAATCACAAACACGAGACTCCGAGAGACAAACAACGACGTAATGTACACAACTACTCACAAGATATAGAAGACGAACAAGCAAGCTCTCGCAGCGCTAAGATAGAGGCGGGAACAGGACTACTCGCCCGGTGCGCAAAGCAGGAATGTGGCTTTGGCCACAGGGGTGGGTGACATGTTAGTCTTGACCAAGCAGCTACATACTCTTCATCAGTCATAATTATAAAGTAAAAAGCAACGTATGAGCCCGAGCGAGTTGCAGGAGTAGTGGACGTTTCTTCGACCTGTTTTGGCTACAAGTTTCACTGTGCTCAGGTCACAGGACACAGGCCTCAAATGGATGCGTATGGAGTATTGTGTTGTTTAGACACTATTATAACAGAAAATAATTGAGAAAATGAATAGCTAAGGAACTTGTTTTCTTTATCGACTGAGAATGTAGGTACACTGCTGGCCATCAAAATTGCTACACCACGGAGATGACGTGCTACAGAAGCGAAATTTAACCGACAGCAAGAAGATGCTGTGATATGCAACTGATTAGCTTTTCAGAGCATTCACACAAGGTTGGCGCCGGTGGCGACACCTACAATGAGATGACATCAGGAAAGTTTCCAGCCGATTTCTCATACACAAACAGCAGTTGACCGGCGTTGCCTGGTGGAACGTTGTTGTTATGCCTCGTGTAAGGAGGAGAAATGCGTACCATCACGTTTCCGCCTTTGATAAAGGTCGGATTGTAGCCTATCGCGATTGCGGTTTATCGTATCGCGACATTGCTGCTCGCGTTGGTCGAGATCCAATGACTGGTGGAACATTGTTGTGATGCCTCGTGTAAGGAGGAGAAATGCGTACCATCACGTTTCCGCCTTTGATAAAGGTCGGATTGTAGCCTATCCCGATTGCGGTTTATCGTATCGCGACATTGCTGCTCGAGTTGGTCGAGACCAATGACTGTCAGCAGAATATGGAATCGATGGTTTCAGGACGGTAATACGGAACGCTGTGCTGGATCCCAACGGCCTCGTATCACTAGCAGTCGAGATGACAGGCATCTTACCCGCATGGCTGTAACGGATCGTGCAACCACGTCTCGAGCCCTGAGTCAACAGATGGGGACGTTTGCAAGACAACAACCATCTGCACGAACAATTCGACGACGTTTGCAGCAGCATGGACTATCAGCTCGGAGATCATGGCTGTGATTACCCTTAACGCTGCATCACAGACAGGAGCGCGTGCGATGGTGGACTCAACGACGAACCTCGGTGCACGAATGGCAAAAATTCATTTTTTCGGATGAATCCAGATTCTCTTTACAGCATCATGATGGTCGCATCCGTGTTTGGCGACATCGCGGTGAACGCACATTGGAAGCGTGTATTCGTCATCGCCATACTGGCGTATCACCCAGGGTGATGATATGGGGTGCCATTGGTTACACGTCTCGGTCACCTCTTGTTCGCATTGACGGCACTTTGTACAGTGGACGTTACATTTCAGATGTGTTACGATCCGTGGCTCTACCGTCTATTCTATCCCTGCGAAACCCTACATTTCAGTAGGATAATGCACGACGGGGCCTTTCTGGATACAGAAAATGTTCGACTGCTGCCCTGGCCAGCACATTCTCCAGATCTCTCACCAAATGAAAACGTCTGGTCAATGGTGGCCGAGCAAATGGCTCGTCACAATACGCCAGTCACTACTCTTGATGAACTGTGGTATCGTGTTGAAGCTGCATGGGCAGCTGTACCTGTACACGCCATCCAAGCTCTGTTTGACACAATGCCCAGGCGTATCAGGGCCGTTATTACGGCCAGAGGTGGTTGTTCTGCGTACTGATTTCTCAGGATCTATGCACCCAAATTTCGTGAAAATGTAATCATATGTCAGTTCTAGTATAATATATTTGTCGAATGAATACCCGTTTATCATCTGCATTTCTTCTCGGTGTAGCAATTTTAGTGGCCAGTAGTGTGTTTTTATTGATGAAGATAAGGAAGGGACCATTGCGTCAAGGCTGTGCCGGTAAACAGGAAGGTGGGCAACAGCGTAAGAGTTAGGCTAGGGCCTTATCTCGGCAGAGAACAGAGCGAAGCGACACGGCCGCTGGGTGCGCTGGTGTGGCGACCGTGGCAGCAGCGCTGCCTGCCGTGTCACGGGGCACGCTGCGGCTGGTGCAGCCATCCGATAATCGCCGCGGCGTCTGCGGGGGCGGCGCGGGCGGCCAGATGGCCTCCCAGATAAGGGACACCTGGCCGCCGCAGCCACCGCCGCCATTGCTACTGCCCAGACAACGTGCCGGCTGCGTCCCTGGCTCTCCACTCTCGTAAACTTCCACAGGATCCACATTGCTGGCTAACTTCAATATTTAAACATTTTAATTTTATCCATGTTTCGCAGCTGCGGACGCGACAGTATTCAGTACACTAGAAGTTCGAATTAAAATGTTTTCACTTGCAGTTTTTTTTCCTTGTTTTACTAAATTACACGATGCGTCTCAAACTCTGTGGGTCCATCCTCAGGTGCAAGTCGTCTAGTACAAAATTTACGCTTGCTCTTGAGTGAGGTGAAATGCAATTTCCTGTTATGAGGAAGTTAAATGTTAGATTTCGTGTTTCGTAAATCTTGTGAGAAAATATGTTATAAACACTGGAAAAATCTTTACATTTTACTAGTACCTATGATTACAGTCTGTCTCCATTACTCTTCGCCGCTGTCTTTCATTTTCAATGACCCTTCACGATTACCATTCTCCCTCATCACTGGCTGACTCCGAGCCTTACGTGGGCCCCTTGTAAGGGACTACTGTTTTTGAAGATTGGACTACTAATGCAAGTAGCATCATTCAATATTATTTTAGTAACACTACGCATTCTTATGAAAAAATTCATATCCAAACAGACAATTTCGTATAGCTCAATATGACAATCAAAAGGAATAAGAATTGATGTAATATCTCACGTTTCGAAAAAAATGGCGCAACGGGGAAAAAGCAGACACAGTTTGCATCATTGAGCATTAACCACTGTAGAAAAGGCTTCTCATAAGATTGTACGGATCATGACCCCTGCTTTTAATTACCGTATGTATTTGGATACGGAAATGACTAATTGTTTATAACATTGCTAGCAGTTATTTGAGTATAAAATGGTTCAAATGGCTCTAAGCACTATGGGACTTAACATCTGAGGTCATCAGTCCCCTAAACTTCGTACTACTTAAACCTAACTAACCTAAAGACATCACACACATGCAGGTCCGAGGCAGGATTCGAACCTGCGACCGTAGCAGCCGCGTAGTTCCGGACTGAAGTGCTTAGAACCGCTCATTCACCGCGGCCGGCAGTTATTTGATTACTGCCGTCCTTCGAATGAGCTGAACGCTGAAATTTACGTCTTGGAAGAGATGTACATAGGATAAAGAATCTCCCACAACAACTCTTCATTTTGTAACTGACAAAGAAACTTATCTTCACACCTCAAAACATGTGTGCGAGGAACAGGGTATCGATTACTATTTTGTGGGAAAACTACGTGAAATCCTAATTGCTTCACCAGCTGCTCTATTTGCAATTAATAGACAAAAGGGGTGTCTTGCAAGATGTACATGCAAAATGGCGACAGACGTAAGCTGCGCCGGCCGCTGTGGCCGAGCGGTTCTAGGCCCTTCGGTACGGAACCGCGCTGCTGCTACGGTCGCAGGCTCGAACCCTGCCTCAGGCATGGATGTGTGTGATGTCCTTAGGTTAGTTAGGTTTAAGTAATTGTAAGTCTAGGGGACTGATGACCTCAGATATCAAGTCCCATAGTGCTTAGAGCCATTTTAACAATAAGCTGCATCAAAAATGTACGCAGATATCCACTAAATGATTTAAGAAAGTTGGAATGAGCAACAGCAAATTCAGTTAAATCATGTATACTGACTTCAGTTTCAGTAAGCGAAGAGTATGGACCATTTGGCTTTCAGGATACACAAGGAACATCTCTCGGGGATTTTAGTAATCATTCGTATTCAGATCTAAGAGCAGGGGAAACAGTGTAATATGGAACGACTTAACTTGGAAAAGATAATGAGAAAACTGAACGCGTAGTGCTTCAGAATAAGTAAATACTGTCAGATCCTGTAGCCAGCTTCATGACAACGAAGAACACTTTTATAATACCTCACGCATGGCGAACCTCTCGTCTTCGCAAATTATCACAAGTTTACCACACGGAATTAATGACAAAAAAAAAAAAAAAAAAAAATTGGAAGTACCACCCGCCTAAATCGACTGCAACCTCTTGCTTACTAGCAACCACTACGAATGTACTGCACTTTCTCTTCAAAATTGCCGACTAAAGCTGCCGCTACAGAGCTGCGTGTGCCCCACACGCGACTCCAGTACGCAAGTGTGAAATAAACTCCTTTTACGCATGGCCCAAGCAACAGCCAGCTACCTGAAAGACGGAGGGCGCGCATGTTGCCACAGGCAACACGTTTCCACCACACTGTCTCAGAGAGAGAGACAAATCAAGGAAACTACACTGCATATCGATACTGGTTGCATAACGACTTTGAGAAGTGCTGGCAAAGACAAAGTCATCAGTTATTGAAAGGAAAACTGTTGGGGAAATAGAAATTTGGTTTAACATGCAACCTTTAACATGTGGGTTACAGTGGTTTTTTTCGTATATGGCCAGCTCTCTGGACGCCTCTAACACTTTTCCCTTCATTCTATCTGTTTTTATCGGTAAGTTGAATGCTAAGAGGAGAGCACCGATTTTTGTGAGAGATTTTGCATTTCATGAATTACTGAAGACGCAGCGCTATTGCCATCTATCACCTGTGGACTTAAAACAGTGGCAGTATTAACTGTTTGGGAGTTGACACAGAGATTGAGCCTGATAGTGATAGGGACGGCATGCGTGGTGGACTAGTTTCGGTGTTCCATACGAACAGAGGTGTATCTGCGTTTGTTGTATTCAAAAATTTAATCAGGGGAAGTGATTGTGTAAAATCGAGAGAACACTCTCTCTGTTCCTCTCTCTCTCTCTCTCTCTCTCTCTCTCTCTCTCTCTCTCTCTCTTGCTATTGCTCTTAGACGTAACACATGTGACTTAATATCTCATAAGCATTGTATAAATGACAGTATTGAAAAAAGAAGACAGATATTTATGTATAACTAGCTTAGCGTCCACTCCGATGCTCGCATATACTATATGGCCTACGGAGATTTTTTTTTCGTTTTTATTTAATCGAATTTTTATGTTGTTCACAAATTGCAACATCTTCTAAGCTTATCGCTCTAATTAAGGCCATAGAAGCGTGGTCTTTTCCAAATGTATCTCTGATCAAAAATCGATTCTCGTAGCTGGAGTTCAAAGTTTTTTTTAATCACGCCTTTTACGTTATTTTGGAGATACTTCCGTAGCAACTTTCATCCCCTAGCAAATATTTCTTAATATCAACCGAGAAGAGAAATACCGACGTTCATAAATTTAGCTTTAATTTTTTTAGTGTAATGAAATTTTCTTAAAAATTTTCATCCCCTATTGCACACCGTTTGGGGCTGAATTTCCAGAAACGCCGAAAAACTTTTTTTTTTTTTTAATTTCTAACCGAGAAGTCCAGTACCAGTTGTCATAGATGTAGCATTAAAAATTCTTTAGTAATTCTTTAGCTATATTTATTTTCAAAAGTATTTTCACCCGCTATTTTACCCCCCTATTGGTTGAACTTCCATAAGTGCTAAAACAAGTATTTTTTTTCTGACTGAGTTCTAGCTTAAAAATTCCTTAATAGCTGCATGCTTTCATAAAGCCTTTCCTTTTATATTTCATCTCCTTTGGAGTGAAATTTCGTAGAATCCCTTCGGAAACGATGCCTATAGTATAAATCCACGCTCTGACCAAAGTTCAAGTTTTTATCCTTACCGGTTTTAGCTGGCCAATGGTGAGTCAGTCAGTCAGTCGGAACATCGCCTTTTATGAATAAAGATTGCTTATTTTGTTATAATTATTGTCGTAGTGGGTCTGAAGATTAGGAATTGTTACATTTTATACAATTATTACATTTGATACCGTTATTATATTTAATATACGTAGCCTTCAAAATGGCGTCTGTAGCGCAGGTGCGTTCCAAGTAGAGAACTCTCATTGGGTTTCTTCTGGCAGAAAATCTGAGTATCGCAGATATTCATAGGAGCTTGCAGAATGTCTATGGAGATGTGAAAGGAAACAAAAACTCGTTGAGTCGTTGGGCGAGACGGCTGTCATCATCGCAACATGGTCGCGGGAACCTGTCCCGAGTGCCCACCGGCCGCACATAGCTGTGAAACTGAAGAAACGAGTTCACAGTGTTCGTCGTCGCAAAAAATGCGAACCAACTTCTCTTTCTCCATCACTACGCAGCGTCTCGCACGAGTCTATGCACCCGAGAGGAACTCACGAAACTTCATTCGAGTGATCTTACTCATCCACCCTACAGCTGGATCTCGCACCTTCCGACTTCCATCCGTTTTGCCCAATAGAGGATGCACTCCGCGCGAAGCAGTACGCGTGTGATGCTGAGGTTATTGATTCAGCAAGACGTTGGCTTCGGCGTCGCCCAGTAGAGTGGTACCACGCTGGTATACAGGCCCTCGAAGTAAGGTGGTGTTAAGGCCGTTGCACTGAACGGAGTTTACGTTGAAAAATAGTGTTCTGTAGCCACAAGGGTGAGGGATAATATGATACTAAAATGTAAACTTTCACGGCCGGAAATATCATGTCCATTATAATTATCCGGGCTGTTATGCCGTGGTCGGTTGATGAATTCTGTGGTGATTCCCAACGTTTCGTCTCCGACTGCGGGAGACATCTTCAAGGACCCCCTTGAAGATGTCTCCCGCAGTCGGAGACGAAACGTTGGGAATCACCACAGAATTCATCAACCGACCACGGCATAACAGCCCGGGTAATTGTAATGGACATGAGGGATAATATGGTGAATTGCAAACCTGAATAAAACCGGACAGCCTTCAGAATAAAAATATGTCTTGCCTTTTTTATTGAACGCTCCTCGTAATCTCTCAAAAAAAAAAAAAAAAAATCAAATTGCTCTGAGCACTATGGGACTTAACATCTGAGGCCATCAGTCCTCTAGAACTTAGAACTACTTAAACCTAAATAACCTAAGGACATCACACACTTCCATGCCCGAGCAAGGATGCGAAACTGCTACCGTAGCGGTCGCGCGGTTCCAGACTGAAGCGCCTGGAACCGCTCGGCCACACCGGGTGGCCGTAATTTCTCAATGAAAAGGATTATATTGTGCATGTTTTACAGTATTAATTTATTTTAGTAATCCTTTTAAGGCTTCCATTGCCACCATAAGACTTAAACTGACTGTCGTTCTCAAAGAGGCTACAATACGCAACGACAAAGAACAAAATGTTACACATCGGGAGAGTGGTGGGAGGACAGACACATCTTTGCCAATGCAGTGGCGATGCGGTTGAAAATCTTACAGTTGTACGGTACAAAATATATAGGGAACAGACACGAGATACATTATTTCAATTAAATTAACACTCCCAATAAAACAAAAATTGTACGTGATAAGAGCACTGGAGAACAGCTTGCAAATGGTCTGACATGTGGACGGGGATACAGAAATAGAGTAAAAGATAAGAACCGACAATAGTAACTACGGGATATGTGGTGTATAAAGACAAAGGCAATAGAGTGGAACAGTGTGCGGAAGACATTGGAAAACTGAGGAGATTAAACGAAGTTTAGAAGTGAGGAAATGCTGAGCCGTGTTTTGTCAGGCACTTCCTAAATCAGGTCTGCGGACGAGATATTTGTTGATTTTTCAGGGCTTCCAACAAATTAACTTTGGTGGTTGTATATTTCTTGAAGCAAGTGTCTACAGCTGTGAAGCTAGGGCGAATGGCTATGAAGAAGCTTACCAAGGTCTGGCAATACAGAACAGTATCGAACACCACAAACGTCTGATTTGTTTAAATAGCGTGTTTTCTGTCTTTTTTATGGTTGGGAGACGTGCAACCTTAAAGCCAGAGACGTACAGTGCATCCATGCATCTGAGTTTTGACGCTGGGGCAGGACGCTCCGCATAAAATGGACTGAAGGAAGAACAAATGTGTTCATTAATGAGCATCTCAGTATCTCCACGCACCTTTATTCTACACCTACATCTACATCTATATCTGCATTTATACTTTGCAAGCCACCCAACGGTGTGTGGCGGAGGGCACTTTACGTGCCACTGTCATTACCTCCCTTTTCTGTTCCAGTCGCGTGTGGTTCGCGGGAAGAACGACTGTCTGAAAGCCTCCGTCCGCGCTCGAATCTCTCTAATTTTACATCCGTGATCTCCTCGGTAGGTATAAGTAGGAGGAAGCAATATATTCGATACTTTATCCAGAAACGCACCCTCTCGAAACCTGGCGAGCAAGCTACACCGTGATGCAAAGCGCCTCTCTTGCAGAGTCTGCCACTTGAGTTTGCTAAACATCTCCGTAACGCTATCACGGTTATCAAATAACCCTGTGACGAAACGCGCCGCTCTTCTTTGGATCTTCTCTATCTCCTCCGTCAACCCGATCTGGTACGGATCCCACACTGATGAGCAATACTCATGTACAGGTCGAACGAGTGTTTTGTAAGCCACCTCCTTAGTTGATGGACTACATTTTCTAAGCACTCTCCCAATGAATCTCAACCTGGTACCCGCCTTACCAACAATTAACTTTATATGATCATTCCACTTCAAATCGTTCAGCACGCATACTCCCAGATATTTTACAGAAGTAACTGCTACCAGTGTTTGTTCCGCTATCATATAATCATACGACAAAGGATCCTTCTTTCTATGTATTCGCAATACATTACATTTGTCTATGTTAAGGGTCAGTTGCCACTCCCTGCACCAAGTGCCTATCCGCTGCAGATCTTCCTGCATTTCGCTGCAATTTTCTAATGCTGCAACTTCTCTGTATACTACAGCATCATCAGCGAAAAGCCGCATGGAACGTCCGACACTATCTACTAGGTCATTTATGTTGTTGTTGTTGTTGTGGTCTTCAGTCATGAGACTGGTTTGATGCAGCTCTCCATGCTACTCTATCCTGTGCAAGCTTCTTCATCTCCCAGTACCTACTGCAACCTACATCCTTCTGAATCTGCTTAGTGTATTCATCTCTTGGTCTTCCTCTACGATTTTTACCCTCCACGCTGCCCTCCAATACTAAATTGGTGATCCCTTGATGCCTCAGAACATGTCCTACCAACCGATCCCTTCTTCTGGTCAAGTTATGCCACAAACTTCTCTTCTCCCCAATCCAATACTTCCTCATTAATTATGTGATATACCCATCTAATCTTCAGCATTCTTCTGTAGCACCACATTTCGAAAGCTTCTATTCTCTTCTTGTCCAAACTATTTACCGTCCATGTTTCACTTCCATACATGGCTACACTCCATACAAATACTTTCAGAAATGACTTCCTGACACTTAAATCTATATTCGATGTTAACAAATTTCTCTTCTTCAGAAACGCTTTCCTTGCCATTGCCAGTCTACATTTTATATCCTCTCTACTTCGACCATCATCAGTTATTTTGCTCCCCAAATAGCAAAACTCCTTTACTACTTTAAGTGTCTCATTTCCTAATCAAATACCCGCAACATCATCTGACTTAATTCGACTACATTCCATTATCCTCGTTTTGCTTTTGTTGATGTTCATTTTATATCCTCCCATCAAGACACCATTCATTCCGTTCAACTGCTCTTCCAAGTCCTTTGCTGTCTCTGACAGAATTACAATGTCATCGGCGAACCTCAAAGTTTTTATTTCTTCTCCATGGATTTTAATACCTACTCCAAATTTTTCTTTTGTTTCCTTTACTGCTTGCTCAATATACAGATTGAATAACATCGGGGATAGGCTACAACCCTTTCTCTCTCCCTTCCCAACCAGTGCTACCCTTTCATGCCCCTCGACTCTTATAACTGAAATCTGGTTTCTGTACAAATTGTAAAGAGCCATTCGCTCCCTGTATTTTATCCCTGCCACCTTAAGAATTTGAAAGAGAGTATTCCAGTCAACATCGTCAAAAGCTTTCTCTAAGTCTACGAATGCTAGAAACGTAGGTTTGCCTTTCCTTAATCTTTCTTCTAAGATAAGTCATAAGGTCAGTATTGCCTCACGTGTTCCAGTATTTCTACGTAATCCAAACTGATCTTCCCCGAGGTCGGCATCTACTAGTTTTTCCATTCGTCTGTAAAGAATTCGTGTTAGTATTTTGCAGCTGTGGCTTATTAAACTGATTGTTCGGTAATTTTCACATCTGTCAACACCTGCTTTCTTTGGGATTGGAATTATTATATTCTTCTTGAAGTCTGAGGGTATTTCGCCTGTTTCATACATCTTGCTCACCAGATTGTAGAGTTTTGTCAGGACTGGCTCTCCCAAGGCCGTCAGTAGTGCCAATGGAATGTTGTCTACTCCGGGGGCCTTGTTTCGACTCAGGTCTTTCTGTGCTCTGTCAAACTCTTCACGCAGTAATGTTACTTTAAATCCGTCTTGATTGCAGATTGTTTTTTTATTATTCATATGACCGGTTTCGGTTCATTCAGAACCATCTTCAGATCTGATATTTAAGTTACAGGAGTAACCCGTCCAATTCAGCAACTTTCACATGCTACGTGAAACCGGTCATATGAATAATAAAAAAAAAAATCTGCAATCAAGACGGATTTAAAGTAACATTATAAAATCACTGATTGCTGTTATCCCATAAGACATTATGTCTGTTTTTGCAATCTTCACGCAGTATCGTATCTCCCATTTCCTCTTCATCTACATCCTCTTCCATTTCCATAATATTGTCCTCAAGTACATCGCCCTTGTATAGACCCTCTATATACTCCTTCCACGTTTCTGCTTTCCCTTCTTTGCTTAGAAATGGGTTTCCATCTGAGCTCTTGATGTTCATACAAGTGGTTCTCTTATCTCCAAAGGTCTCTTTAATTTTCCTGTAGGCAGTATCTATCTTACCCCTAGTGAGATAAGCCTCTACATCCTTACATTTGTCCTCTAGCCATCCCTGCTTAGCCATTTTGCACTTCCTGTCGATCTCATTTTTGAGACGTTTATATTCCTTTTTGCCTGCTTCATTTACTGCATTTTTATATTTTCTCCTTTCATCAATTAAATTCAATATTTCTTCTGTTACCCAAGGATTTCTACTAGCCCTCATCTTTTTACCTACTTTATCCTCTCACTGCCTTCACTACTTCATCCCTCATAGCTACCCATTCTTCTTCTACTGTATTTCTTTCCCCCATTCCTGTCAATTGTTCCCTTATGCTCTCCCTGAAACTCTGTACAGCCTCTGGTTCTTTCAGTTTATCCAGGTCCCATCTCCTTAAATTCCCACCTTTTTGGAGTTTCTTCAGATTTAATCTATAGGTCATAACCAATAGATTGTTGTCAGAGTCCACATCTGCCCCTGGAAATGTCTTACAGTTTAAAACCTGGTTCCTAAATCTCTGTCTTACCATTATATAATCCATCTGATACCTTTTAGTATCTCCATGGTTCTTCCATGTATACAACCTTCTATCATGATTCTTAAACCAAGTGTTAGCTATGATTAAGCTGTGCTCTGTGCAAAATTCTACCAGGCGGCTTCCTCTTTCATTTCTTAGCACCAATCCATATTCACCTACTACGTTTCCTCCTCTCCCTTTTCCTACACTCGAATTCCAGTCACCCATGACTATTAAATTTTCGTCTCCCTTCACTATCTGAATAATTTCTTTTATATCATCATACATTTCTTCAATTTCCTCGCCATCTGCTGAGCTAGTTGGCATATAAACTTGTACTGCTGTAGTAGGCGTGGGCTTCGTATCTATCTCTATCTATCTTGGTCCTTTATATATATTGTGAAAAGCAATGGTACCATAACACTTCTCTGTGGCACCCCAGAGGTTACTTTAACGTCTGTAGACGTCTTTCCTTTGATAACAACATGCTGTGTTCTGTTTGCTAAAAACTCTTCAATCCAGCCACACAGCTGGTCTGATATTCCGTAGGCTCTTACTTTGTTTATCAGGCGACAGTGCGGAACCGTATCGAACGCCTTCCGGAAGTCAAGGAAAATAGCATCTACCTGGGAGCCTGTATCTAATATTTTCTGGGTCTCATGAACAAATAAAGCGAGTTGGGTCTCACACGAACGCTGTTTCCGGAATCCATGTTGATTCCTATAGAGTAGATTCTGGGTTTCCAAAAACGACATGATACGCGAGCAAAAAACATGTTCTAAAATTCTACAACAGATCGACGTCAGAGATATAGGTCTATAGTTTTGCGCATCTGCTCGACGACCCTTCTTGAAGACTAGGACCACCTGTGCTCTTTTCCAATCATTTGGAATCTTCCGTTCCTCTAGAAACTTGCGGTACACGGCTGTTAGAACGGGGGCAAGTTCTTTTGCGTACACTGTGTAGAATCGAATTGGTATCCCGTCAGGTCCAGTGGACTTTCCTCTGTTGAGTGATTCCAGTTGCCTTTCTATTCCTTGGACACTTATTGCGATGTCAGCCATTTTTTCGTTTGTGCGAGGATTTAGAGAAGGAATTGCAGTGCGGTCTTCCTCTGTGAAACAGCTTTGGAAAAAGGTGTTCAGTATTTCAGCTTTACGCGTGTTATCCTCTGTTTCAATGCCATAATCATCCCGGAGTGTCTGGATATGCTGTTTCGAGCCACTTACTGATTTAACGTAAGACCAGAACTTCCTAGGATTTTCTGTCAAGTCGGTACATAGAATTTTACTTTCTAATTCATTAAATGCTTCACACATAGCCTTCTTTACGCTAACTTTGACATCGTTTTGCTTCTGTTTGTCTGAGAGGTTTTGGCTGCGTTTAAACTTAGAGTGAAGCTCTCTTTGCTTTCGCAGTAGTTTCCTAACTTTGTTGTTGAACCACGGTGGGTTTTTCCCGTCCCTCACAGCTTTACTCGGCACGTACCTGTCTAAAACGCATTTTACGATTGCCTTGAACTTTTTCCATAAACACTCAACATTGTCAGTGTCGGAACAGAAATTTTCGTTTTGATCTGTTAGGTAGTCTGAAATATGCCTTCTATTACTCTTGCTAAACAGATAAACCTTCCTCCCTTTTTTTATATTCCTATTAACTTCCATATTCAGGGATGCTGCAACGGCCTTATGATCACTGATTCCCTGTTCTGCACTTACAGAGTCGAAAAGTTCGGGTCTCTTTGTTATCAGTAGGTCCAAGATGTTATCTCCACGAGTCGGTTCTCTGTTTAATTGCTCGAGGTACTTTTCGGATAGTGCCCTCAGTATAATGTCACTCGATGCTCTGTCCCTACCACCCGTCCTAAACATCTGAGTGTCCCAGTCTATATCTGGTAAATTGAAATCTCCACCTAAGACTATAACATGCTGAGAAAATTTATGTAAAATGAATTCCAAATTTTCTCTCAGTTGTTCTGCCACTAATGCTGCTGAGTCGAGAGGTCGGTAAAAGGAGTCAACTATTAACCTAGCTCGGTTGTTGAGTGTAACCTCCACCCATAATAATTCACAGGAACTATCCACTTCTGCTTCACTATAGGATAAACAACTACTACTAACAGCGACAAACACGCCACCACCGGTTGCATGCAATCTATCCTTTCCAAACACCGTCTGTGCCTTTGTAAAAATTTCGGCAGAATTTATCTCTGGCTTCAGCCAGCTTTCTGTACCCATAACGATTGCAGCTTCGGTGCTTTCTGTCAGCGCTTGAAGTTTCGGTACTTTACCAATGCAGCTTCGACAGTTTACAATTACAATACCGATTGATACTTGGTTACCGCATGTCCTGACTTTGCCCCGCACCCTTTGAGGCTGTTGCCCTTTCTGTACTTGACCGAGGCCATCTAACCTAAAAAACCGCTCAGTCCACGCCACACAACTCCTGCTACTCGTGTAGCCGCTTGCTGCGTGTAGTGGACTCCTGACCTATCCAGCGGAACCCGAAACCCCACCACCCTATGGCGCAAGTCGAGGAATCTGCAGCCCACACGGTCGCAGAACCGTCTCAGCCTCTGATTCAGACCCTCCACTGAGCTCTGTACCAAAGGTCCGCAGTCAGTCCTGTCGACAATGCAACACCTCACACGTAGAGAATTGCTACAGAGTGGCTCCAGGAGCACTCTTCTGAGTTTAAACACCAAACTCTCCGGACACGTTCATTATTGAGCATATCTAGGATGCCTTGCAACGTGTTGTTCAAAAGATCTCCACCGCCTTGTACTCTTTCGGATTTATGGACAGCTCTGCAGGATTCATGGTGTCAGTTCCGTCCAGCACTTCAGACATTAGTTGAGTCCATGCCAAGTTGTGTTGCGGCTCGCGTAGGCCCTACACGTTATTAGGCAGGTGTACTAGTTTCTTTGGCTCTTAAGTGTGTATCACCATATAGATAGTGAGCTGTGGTAAAAATTGCTATTTTGAAGAGCGCGCCGCAGCGCGTGGTGTGAAGCAGTCGCCCTCCGTTTCTGGCGGTGGCGCCGCTATGGAAATCGCAACTTTGGTGTCTCCCTCTGGTGGGAAAGGGGAAAGGTTGCCTGTTCAAGTGCATTTAAGGGGCGCTATGAGCTAGCCAAGAGTCTGTTGGTCAGCCGGGTGAGTGTGGGACAGTCAGTGTCTGTCTGTCGTTCGGAGTGCTAGTTTTTCTGTCGTTTGGATCAACCTTGGCCGGCATATGAGAGTCTTGCCACTCCGCCAGTAACAGAACTCAGCTAGTGGTCGCCCGGTCGGGGCTGACTTCCTGCATCTGAGTCTGCGCGTTAGGTCACCAGTCTGCTCGAGTTGCTCGGGCAATGGTCATTGGCGGTTGGATCAATCGGTTTTTCGGTCGCGCACTGAGACACGAGATGACTTGTCAGCCTGAAGCGTCGGCGCATGTGAGGTCGCCACGTGAGTCCAGTGGGCCGCGCCCTATAGCGAGGGGTAGTGGCTTCGCGGCCGACACGAGAGCAACAGGAGTCGTCCCACGACATCGGTCTGGCCGGTGCGAGCTGCGACGCTGTGAGTCGGGAGATCGGCGCGCCTTCCTGCGTCCGTTGAAGCGGCTGGCAGCGGACGGTTCGGGAGAGCGTTTAGGGGGTGCTGCGCCAGGCCTTCGCCAGACATCGCAGTTTATTAGAAGTTAAGTGATTCGTGATATGTTGTTTCATTTACTTGTTAAATTGTACTTGTTTTCTTGGTCAGTCTCTCATCCCCAGCTTGTTCGTCTGTCTCTCGTCCGCATTTATTAGGCAGTTAGTGTCTGACTGTCTGTCTGTCGGTCTGCCGAACGTTAATAGCTGCCTCTGTCAGCTTTGTCGGATTCGGTGCTAACGAATTTATTGCTTGAAGTGTAACGGCCGAATTCCTGAAATATGTTTTTATCTTGCCTATCATCTTGAGAGGCGGTATATGTGTAATGTAGAGAATGTAGAGCATGTTTGGCTAACCTTGTATATTTTATGTAAGATTGCATTTCATGGGTTTTTATTTAAGTAGTTATTTTAGTATATAAAGTTGTCAACCTTCCAACGTAAGTGTTTTTTTTTCTAAAAAAATCAAGTTGTACCTACGGTGGCAAGTTAATAATTTAATGTTAGTGTTTTGTACCATTTCAATCCCTTTTACGGGGTGCATAGTTTATGTGCTTGTGTGAGCTGTTAAAATTTTTAGTAATCTGTTATATTGCAGATTTGCACCAGGGTAGTCTTTCAGAGGTTGTTGTGAGTGGTCGAGACTACGGCCGTGTCAAAAGGGAACAGCAAGGTTCTCAGGCCGAGAGCTCATACTGTCAAAAATTTGATCTTTCTGCATCTGAATAAAAAAAAAAGCCTTTAGGAATAAAATTTCCATTTGTTGAAAGAAACTGGTTTGTTTTCATCAGTTATCCACCGCCAACTACTTCCACGCTCTCATAGTGTGATTAAATGAGTTAATAGAATGAGATTTTCACTCTGCAGCGGAGTGTGCACTTATATGAAACTTCCTGGCAGATTAAAACTGTGTGCCGGACCGAGACTCGAACTCGGGACCTTTGCCTTTCGCGGGCAAGTGCTCTGCCTACTGAACTACCCAAGCACGACTCACGCCCGGTACTCACAGCTTTCCTTCTGCCAGTACCTCGTCTCCTACCTTTCAAACTTTACAGAAGCTCTCCTGCGAACCTTGCACAACTAGCACTCCTGACAGAAAGGATATCGCGGAAACATGGCTTAGCCACAGCCTGGGGTGGTGTTTCCAGAATGAGATTTTCACTCTGCAGCGCAGTGTGCACTGATATGAAACTTCCTGGCAGATTAAAACTGTAGCTCTGTAAGGTTCGCAGGAGAGCTTCTGTGAAGTTTGGGAGGTAGGAGACGAGGTACTGGCAGAAGTAAAGCGTGAGTCGTGCTTGGGAAGCTCAGTTGGTAGAGCACTTGCCCGCGAAATGCAAAGGTCCCGAGTTCGGGTCTTGGTCCGGCACACAGTTTTAATCTGCCAGGAAGTTTCAAATGTGTTAATGTTCTTGATGAATCGCTAGTAAATAAAGTAAATTCTTAAGAAAAAGTTTTGAAAGTAAATTCACGCTTCAGGTAGCTTCAAAAAGTGCTCGCACCGCTGGGGCCATCTCCTCATAAAAGAAGGTGGTAACCGTCCAGGATGGAGGCACTTGATTCGTGGGGTCACGACGGTCATCAATGAGCTCATCGACTTGTGATAATGATGATGAGGCTCTCCTGAACACGAATCAGGAACTAAGGAATGCTTCGGAAGGTGATCGCGCACGCTCACACGCACGTACGTTCTCACACACGGCCGTACACACGAAATCGGCCAAAGGTACCTTTTAAAGACGTCCGGAGGCGATCGCTCATTTGACTAACGATACGCAACGAGGGCTGGGATGACGACAGAGCCGGCCGTGGAATTAGGCGTAATCAGCGATCGGGCTCAGAAGTGGGTGCCGGAGGCAGGCGGCCACGCCCCCTCCGCGGCGGCGATCGGCGACGCCGGCCTTCAATTAACCGGTAGCGGCGTAGTAATGAGCCTGACTGGGAAAACCACGTAACAGGCCCCTCTCTGGCGACTAACAGGCGCCGACCTGCCCTCCCTACCTGTAATACGCGCCGACCCCTGAGGTCCTCCTCCAGCTCCAGCGCGGCCCAGGCGGAAGGCAGAGGTCGCGCTACCCGCCTGGGGCACAGACACCACGCTCTAGAGATCGGAAAACTCGTTCATTCTCGGGAACTAGTTCACTGCTGATCGTTACTTTTTGGGAACCGTTCATTTTTACTCGTTCGCCGTTCATTTGTGCTTGATATATGGTTCTTGTGAAAAACTGAAACTAGTAGTGTAGGTGAATGAAGGATGGAGGGCACCAAGAGGGGGCACTTGCCTCCCCCTGGAGTATAGAGTTTTTATTCATTACAGAATTCTTACACACTTTTATGAGTAATTTCAGTGGTTCCGCAGAACCTCTCGTTTAGCCAACTGTAGCGTTGTGTGGCTGATCGCAGGGAAATAACATAGGGTGGCGCACGGAAAACCGGCCCCGAGTACAGACTGCTTGCCAATTACGGACGATGTGTTGCCCGTTACGAGTAGATAAAACAAACAGACAAACATGCAATAATTAGGCAGTGAAGAAATAACAAGCTAATGCAAACAACAATGGCGAAACAATCGATGACGATGTGTAGAGAGCTAGAGAAGAGAACACGAAAATCTCACGCGACGCGCATGGGTCTTGTAAACCTGTTGGTGGCTGTTTCCCATCTTAATAGACCACAAGTGTTTCGTATAAAATTCTTAACAATAATCGTTTACACCCTATATACACTTCACGTTGTCTCTGAGTTCGTAGGCGAAGTAGACTTTATGGAAGCATAAAATAAAATGTGGTTTTCTCATCATACTTGCGTCACACGCTTAGTAAAAATTAGGTGTATGTGTTGCATTATTAAAGTTAATGCAGCAACAATAATAATAAGTAAGTTCGCAGTAGTAAAATTTTTGGTTTGAAAGATCCTTCTGAACAAATGTTTCTGAGATAATAAGTAAATACGATTTTATGGCACTCTATGTCTTTTCAAATGGAGAGGCACCGCTTTTCCTACTGAGCCAAAATGACCCACAACCCACTTCCTTTTTTTTTTTTTTTTTTTTTTTTTTCAAAGAAACCCAACTAGCAGGTAATGCAAATTGGAAACAACCAAACTTTAATATAATTAGAGCCTTCCTAAATGTAATGTTTTGTGTATGAAAGATACACGAAAATTGTTTTATATGAATTTTCTTACACTAACAATTAAGCAAATTATTGAAACTTAGTTGCTAAATCAAGTCGATGAAACCAAAAAATATATGAATAACAAAAAAAAAACCTTGCCCTGTTATAAGTATGTCTTCTGCTGTTCATCGATATAATGAAGGGAGCTGATATGCCCTTTTGTTACCTGAAAAGACGTACCTATCCATACAACGTAATTTTTATGTAATTTACGTAACTATAAAATACTTTTTGAGTACCGGTCGTAGACGCTGAATAGCCAGAACCAAGTGCAAGAACAGTTTGGAACACATGTAAAATAGGCGAGCGCAATGAACGAAACGAACAGCTGGATACTGAACTAACTAGGAGCAGTCGGCAGTGGAACTGAGACAGGTGGTCATGCGAAGAATGACGAGTGCGGCCGAGGGAGACCGAGACTGAGACGAGCACGCGACCGAGGCTGGAACGAGAACTGCCGAAGTGACAGTCGCGCTCGAAGTGAACTAGTGAACTATGAACCGACCGTTCCTCGTTCCCAGGAACTATAAGTAGACCGCCGCGACCGAAGTGAACCATGAACCGATCGTTCCTCGTTCCTGGGAACTAAAAGTAGACCGCCGCGACCGAAGTGAACTATGAGTCGATCGTTCCTTGGAATTCGTTCCTCGGTCCTTTCGTTCATCTTGGTGAACCGTTCCTCTGCACCCGTTCGTTCGCGAACTACCCATCTCTACCGCGCTCCTGCTACGGCGGGCACCGCAGCCGGGGCGGCAGTAAAGCCGACGACTTATTACACGCTGGCAGGACACGCCAGTGGCACCTCGTGTGCCATCTCGACGTTTTATAGGCCGTAGCCGCGCGAGTGCCCCAGGTCCTGTCGCCACTACTAATGGCGCCAGTGTTTTTCCTTGCACCCGCTGGAGCGAGGTGTAATATCCAGGATACGACTGGCTCCACTCTCACGGCTCTGATTAAGGGGCAGTGTGCAGCTTTAACGAGTATTGAGGATGTGAAGATTAAAGTATACTAGGGTCACTGCCTCGAGCACGACACTGTTAATTTTTTCACTGACAAGAGAAAATTACGAACTGGTCCTCTTCCATTTACTTCATAACGTGTAGGTCATTGCCTGGGCATCAACTTCCTAAAGAAGTACGATGAAGTTCTAAAAACAAATTAAATAAATAAAGAAGACTGATTCTCCTCATTGCTGTTTAACTGTGCGCTAGAAAAGTGCTCAGAGGATGGAACGCGAAGACTCATACTGGAAAAAAGAAAAAGCAAAGGTAATAAAATTGAAGCAAATGAGCCCTCGGTCACAATTTTTTAGTGTTATTTAAGAGCTCAGATGGAAACCCAGCTCCAAGCAAAGAAGGGAAAGCAGAAAGGTGGAAGGAGTATATAGAGGGTCTATACAGGGACGATGTTCTCGAGGACAATATTGTGGAAATGGAAGAGGATGTAGATGAAGATGAAATGGGAGATTGATACTGCGTGAAGAGTTTGACAGAGCACTGAAAGACCTAAGTCGAAACAAGGCCCCGGGAGTAGACAAAATTCCATTAGAACTACTGACAGCCTTGGGAGAGCCAGTCCTGACAAAACTCTACCATCTGGTGAGCAAGATGTATGAGACAGGTGAAATACCCTCAGACTTCAAGAAGAATATAGTAATTCCAATCCCAAAGGAAGCAGGTGTTGACAGATGTGAAAATTACCAAACAATCAGTTTAATAAGCCACAGCCGCAAAATACTAACACGAATTCTTTACAGACGAATGGAAAAACTGTTAGAAGCCGACCTCGGGGAAGATCACTTTGGATTCCGTAGAAATATTGGAACATGTGAGGCAATATTGACCTTACGACTTACCTTAGAAGAAAGATCAAGGAAAGGCAAACCTACGTTTCTAGCATTTGTAGACTTAGAGAAAGCTTTTGACAATGTTGAATGGAATACTCTCTTTCAAATTCTGAAGGTGGCAGATGTAAAATACAGGGACCGAAAGGTCATTTATAGTTTGTACAGAAACCAGATGGCAGTTTTAAGAGCTGAGGGGCATGAAAGGGAAGCAGTGGTTGGGAAGGGAGTGACACAAGGTTGTAGCCTCTCCCCGATGTTATTCAGTCTGTATACTGAGCAAGCAGTAAAGGAAACAAAAGAAAAATTCGGAGTAGGTATTAAAATCCATGGAGAAGAAATAAAAACTCAGATGTTCGCCGATGGCATTGTAATTCTATCAGAGACACCAAAGGACTTGAAAGAGCAGTTGAACGGAATGGACAGTGTCTTGAAAGGAGGATATAAGATGAACATCAACAAAAGCAAAACGATGATAATGGAATGTAGTCGAATTAAGTCGGGTGGTGCTGAGGGAATTAGATTAGCAAATGAGACACTTAAAGTAGTAAAGGAGTTTTGCTATTTGGGGAGCAAAATAACTGATGATGGTCGAAGTAGAGAGGATATAAAATGTAGACTGGCAATGGCAAGGAAAGCGTTTCTCAAGAAGAGATATATGTTAACATCGAGTATAGATTTAATTGTCAGGAAGTCGTTTCTGAAAGTATTTATATGGAGTGTAGCCATGTACGGAAGTGAAACATGGACGATAAATAGTTTGGACAAGAAGAGAATAGAAGCTTTCGAAATGTGGTGCTACAGAAGAATGCTGAAGATTAGATGGGTAGCTCATATAACTAATGATCAAGTATTGAATAGAATTGGGGAGAAGAGGATTTTGTGGCACAACTTGACAAAAAGAAGGGACCGGTTGGTAGGACATGTTCTGAGGCATCAAGGGATCACAAATTTAGCATTGGAGGGCAGCGTGGAGGGTAAAAATCGTAGAGGGAGACCTAGAGATGAGTACACTAAGCAGATTCAGAAGGACGTAGGTTGCAGTAAGAACTGGGAGATGAAGAAGCTTGCACAGGGTAGGGTAGCGTGGAGAGCTGCATCAAACCAGTCTCAGGACTGAAGACCACAACAACAACAACATTTACCGGGTTTCAACATTTCTAAGAGTACCTTCATCAGAATTTAGACATTTAATGTGGTCTATAACATAATTACAAATTTGTGGCAAGAAAAAAATTTTTATATTAAAAAAATTGTAAGTACTGACTACCGATACAATTTTTTTATATAAATAAATTTTTTCGTCCCACAAATTTGTAATTATGTTATAGACGACTTTAAATGTCTAAATTTTGATGAAGGCACTCTTAGAGGTGTTGAAGCTTGGTAAATAAGACGAAATACTTGTGACCGAGGGCTCATTTGTTTCAATTTCAATTTACAAACGATCACTGAACCAAGCTGCCATGTTCAAAACTTTGCAAAGGTAAAAAAATCGTTTCTTTTGGAGATGATATGAGCTTACTAACCGAGACCTGTGAAGAAGCTCCTCGAACTACAAAAGTAATAAAAACTTAGGTCACAAAGCCGTCTTTGAAAACATCAATGTAATGACAAACACTAAAAAACTCACCGAAAGATTTTAGTGTGGGAGAAAAGAAATATAATGTCTTCAAAGACTTCAAGTATCTGGGAGAATGGACCAGGTGCAATTTACTCGAGGAAAGAATAATGGAATCTAATAGAAATAGAGCCGCATTAGTCTTTAAACTCGCCAAAAACGTATATCAAAAAATCACTCTCATGGAATGCGGAGTAACACGGTAACCAAACCGTAAGCCGTACGTGCTGCCGAAACAATGACCATTGCCAACCATGGCCCAGTTGAAAAGCTGGATATCAAATAATGGAAGATGTTAAGAAAACCCCTAGCACTCATATTCCCAGAAGAAAAGAAAACCAAGCCACATCAAAACTGAAGCCTTCTGTCAAATGACGGCAAAGCTCTTAGGCCCAATGAGAAAAAGAATTGATTTTTATGGAACATCCTCAGAGTGAACGGAAATGAACTACTGAAAAAGTTTTGGACTACTTCCACAAAGAAAAAAATAAATTGGTTCAAGGCAATGGAGAAGGACTTGAAACAGAGTCGGCCATGACGTGCCACACCTCACACATGCAGGATGCGTGGCCTGTGCGAGGGCTAAGGCTGAGTCTGCTCGGCTTTCGTCGGTCCTTTTCGGAAGTACTCGGAACCGCGTGACATTTTATTTAGTATTGCGGTGTGGCATTTTTCGGTCGGTGCAACTCTCTTCAGTTCGGCAGAATCGTGGTGTCCTTTCACTGTTTGTCCGTGGCATGAAGGACGTTCGCAGGTCTACTCAATGTTTCCACAAAAAGAGGGAGTCTAGCGATGTATCGTCATAAGCCTTTAAAAATAAATGGGGTGACGTATGAGAAGGATGAGAGTTCTCAGTACGTATCATGCAGTCGCACAAGCGACGTCTACTGCAAGCTTCCTTTGATGCAAGATTATAATACCATGCTGAAAGAATTTAAAGATACTGCTGACAATGAAAGAAGCACTTTGTCCTAAATTTGCTGGCTAGTAGCGCGTGAAGAATTTGGTGATATAAATAAAAGATTTTCTGAAGTCACGAGCATTATTCCATCGGCAGCTGCTACAGTTTTCGATGGAACCGAAATTTATACAGTGTGGCCCATTGATTGTGACCGGGCCAAATATCTATCGAAATAAGCGTCAAACGGGAAAACTACAAAGAACGAAACTTGTCTAGCTTGAAGGGAGTAACCAGATGGCGCTATGGTTGATCCGCTAGATGGCACTGCCATAGGTCAAACGAATATCACCTGCGTTTTTTAAAATAGGAACCCCCATTTTTTTATTACATATTCATGTAGTACATAAAGAAATATGAATGTTTTAGTTGGACCACTTTTTTCGTTTTGTGATAGATGGCGCTGTAATAGTCACAAACATATGGCTCATAATTTTAGACGAACAGGTAGGTTTTTAAAATTAAAATACAGAACGTAGCTACGTTTGAACATTTTTTTTCGGTTGTTCCAATGTCATACATGTACCTTCGTGAACTTATAATCTCTAAGAACGCATGCTATTACAACGTGATTACCTGTAAATACCACATTAATGCAATAAATGCTCAAAATGATGCCCGTTAACCTCAGTGCATTTGGCAATACGTGTAACGACATTCCTCTCAACAGCGAGTAGTTCGCCTTCTGTAATGTTCGCACATCGCCTTCTGTAATGTTCGCACATGCATTGAAAATTCGTTGACGCATGTTCTCAGGCATTGTCGGTGGATCACTATAGCAAATATCCTTCAAATTTCCCCACAGAAAGAAATCCGGGGACGTCAGATCCGGTGTACCTGCGGGCCATGGTATGGTGCTTCGATGATCAATCCACCCTTCATGAAATATGCTATTCAATACCGCTTCAACCGCACGCGAGCTATGTGCCGGACATCGCCATTCTGACATCGCCATTCTGTCATGCAGTGGAACGTCTTGTAGTAACATCGGTAGAACATTACGTAGGAAATTAGCATACATTAGATTGCCATCGATGAAATGGGTGCCAATTATCCTTCCTCCCATAATGCCGCACCGTACATTAACCCGCCATGGTCGCTGATGATCCACTTGTCGCAGGCATCGTGAATTATCCATTACCCAGTAGTGCTGCTACTGATGTGCAGATTAGCCGCGACAGCAGCTAAAACACCTACTTGGTCATGGCTGACGTTTCACATGTGGCTAAACACTTTCTGTTTCCTTAAATAACGTAACTATTCGGCGGACGGTCCGGAAACTTGGATGATGTCGTCCAGGATACCGAGCAGCATACATAGCACACGGCCATTGGGCATTTTGATCACAATAGCCATACATCAACACGATATCGACCTTTTCTGCAATTGGTAAACGGTCCATTTTAACACGGGTAATGTATCACGAAGCAAATACTGTCCGCATTGATGGAATGTTACGTGATACCACGTACCTATACATTTGTGACTATTACGGCACCATCTATCACAAAGCAAAAAAAGTGGTCCAACTAAAACATTCACATTTCTTTGCGTACTACACACATATGCAATAAAAAATGGGGGTTCCTATTTTAAAAAACGCAGTTGATACCCGTTTGACCTATGGCAGCGCCATGTAGCGGGCCAACCATAGCGCCATCTGTTTTCCCCCTTCAAGCTAGTCGGGTTTCGTTCTTTGTAGTTTTTCGTTTGGTGCTTATTTCGTGAGATGTTTGGCCCGGTCACTATCAATGAATCACCTTGTATATTACTGCAAAATACATTGATTAAGTCAAGGGCCATGCCTAGAACGATTTTCCGACTTAAAACTCGTTATTGTTGAATTTATGAGGGAAAAAAATGCAGGAACCAAAATTATAAAACCTGAAATGCATTGTAGAAGTCACACTTCAAGTGGATTTGACTGCATATTGTCCGCAGAGAAACATTGCAAGGTGAGAATCAACTTCTTTCTGATCCGAAGGGGATGTATTTAAAATAAAATCTCGTCATAGGAGGGTCACATTCTGACGAACCTAGTCCAGTTCCCTAAGCTCAGTGCCATTAAGAGAAATGCAAGGTCTGAAGAATTCATTGTGGCCTTGATAGTATTAAACAGATAGTATCCTAAACATTTTGAGGACACTGACTATCTTATATGTTTCCGAGTTATGTAAGTAGGCAGTTTAGGTTTTTATGTTGGTAACGCCACGTAGCTGTATGAAAATCACTGTCTGTGCTGTGTGCAATCTCTGGCCGTTTGGCATTGTTGGAATATTCGCTATTGTAGTGTTGGGCAGTTGGATGTGAACAGCGCGTAGCGTTACGCATTTGGAGGTGAGTCGTCAGCAGTGGTGGATGTGGGGAGAGCCGCCAGCAGTGGTGGATGTGGGGAGAGGGATGGCAGAGTTTTGAGAGCGGACGATCTGGACGTGTGTCCGTCAGAAAAGGGAAATTTGTAATACTGGATATCATGAAGTGATATATATATATATATATATATATATATATATATAATGGCTTTTGAACATTATTAAGGTAAATACATTATTTGTTCTCTATCAAAATCTTTCATTTGCTGACTATACCTATCAGTAGTTAGTGCCTTCAGTAGTTAGAATCTTTTATTTAGCTGGCAGTATTGGCGCTCGCTGTAATGAAGTAGTTCGAGTAACGAAGATTTTTGTGAGGTAAGTGATTCATGAACGGTATAGGTTATTGTTAGCAAGGGCCATTCTTTTGTAGGGATTTTTGAAAGTCAGATTGCGTTGCGCGAAAAATATTGTGTGTCAGTTTAGTGATGATCAGAATAAGTAAAGAGAAAACTGAGTACGTTGAGTTTCACTCAGCTGTTCGAAAATCTAATAGCGTAAGAGTTTTTCCAGCACTGCCATTCTTTGCATTCAAAGGGGAAGTTTCAGTTATTTTCGAAATCGTTTTCCGCTTCAGCTGAAAGCATCCCATGCATATGCTGATGTAATTGATCTGCATAATAATTCACATTTTAATGACAAATCCTTTCATGTTAAAAGTGTCCAGGACGTCTGCATTGCTTTGCTCAAGTAGAGTTCCGAGTCTCCATAATGAGTTTACAAAGCTGTTACAATATTCGATCTACTTATGTTTTTCTGTTATGAAAGTAAGTCAAGATTATGTGCCAATCTTAGTGCAGAGATCTGTGATATTGTCTGTATCTGTCCACGTGTCACCAGTTTGTACCGGATAAAAATTTATTTTGTCTTCAGTAAGCAAAAAATAGTTAAATAAGGGTAAAAATTTGTCTTGTCTTTGATCTGTGTTGTTGAGAAAGGTGAAACATAAAATCAATTCGTATGCATTGCTACTGCACTGCCACTTAAATGCTATGCATTTGCAGTTTCCCCCTCTTTCCCCATCCTCACGCCTTAGACAGCGTGGTGTGGTGGTGGGGGAAATGTGCAACACGGCCCGCGAGCCGTATTCTTTTCTGCACCTGACTTAGAGCAACTCCAAATCAAGGGAAATATGTTCAAAGATAAAACTGTAAAAATTAACCTAAGAAAAGACAGAGAGATTACAGGTCAAAATCGAAACCGAATGAACGGATCAGTCATTATACAAATTTGGCCAGGTAAGCAGAAGATTAATTGACACAAGTGTACTATAAATAAATATATTGCACTCAAGTGCTGCACTGTTGGCAGCCTGTGGCAGACGCGACTGACTATTAACAGAGACCTGACATGAACGTACGTCGATGTACACTGAACGTTTGCCAGTAGAGCTAGTTATCAGTAACTCGGTGTAGCGTTCGGCACCAGTCAGCAACTAGAAGACTCGTGTGCCGCTTATAACACCGTCCTGGCTGTCTTTATTGGTTAGTGATGTGGAGGTTATTCATTGATGGTGATGTTCAAAGGCCCGCTAACGACGCCCACACGAATCTTCGAGGCCCCAGGTCCGACAGTAATCGATATGCTACGATGCTACAGAAAGAGTACTAAGCTACAAGGAAGGCACAGAACAGTAAATAGTGGTTGATCTAACGAATTCCGAAACGGATAAAACAAAAGAAGATGAAGAATATAAAAAATAATAAACTTCGAAAAAATCGTCTTTGCACATTAGAAGAGTTCGAACACTGCCAGAAGAGTTCGAGCGCTGACACATCCAACATTACATTGTCTTAACATAGTCCCCGGCAGCTGAGAACGGAGCGAAAAATTCTTGTAATTGTACAGCTGTCAACATGCAATTGAAAGAGTAGACAAAAGACAACTTTAAGGGTAACCGCTGTGTGATTTTAATGATGATTTATTGTAGCTTAGAAGTGCGCCAGGTAGGTACATGTTCTGTCGATTCATACATACTGAGGGAAAGATCAACATAGACATCTGGTAGGTTTCGAAGTTCACATTTTAGCAGGCCATTGTTGAGTCGTACGTGACAATGAATGTGCAAACTCTCTTGTAACAACAGGGCGTTCAACCGATTCCAAAATCTTTCATTTTCACCTATAAACAGTCCCTGTTAAAACTTTCAGATGGTATAAAGAGCATAATTTTGGCCAGTCTCTTATTACGAGGCATACATCGTTCAATGCTTGACTGAAATGTGTGATAAAACCTGTAATTAGTCATTTATTTTTAATTTATTTTATTTACTTGATATCTTGATGTAAACAATACGTAGTACTTCATATGAATCTGTTGTAATAAGTTCATGTCAATAATACTGAACGTAATTTGTCTCCTGCGTATTCTTTGGTCCGGTAGAAAACATTAAGTTTGTAGTATTTTGCACAGACAGTCTAAACGAGGAGCATATCTGATTATTAATTGAAAATCGAGTCTCGTTTCAGTCATTATCTTTCTTTTTGTTTTTAGATTCTGTTCGAATACTAACATCATTGAAAAGTACAATTCACAAGATATATGCTCATTAACAGATATCTCATTGCTCTTTTAAGAAAACTGCATGTCCAATTATTTCTAATTATACATCATTTACAAAAGTCCAGTTTTCATTGCAAAAATGAAATTTTAATTAATGATATTATTGACCATATTTTTTAAATTAAGAAAAATTGCAGATTAAGTACTTATTCATCCCTACGTATTTTACGCATCATAGAAGCGTTCATCGAATATTCAAGTTTATTTAAAATTTGGCAGGCCCACAAATCGAACCCTTTCCACACATGGGACAGGCGGATATCCTAGGACACAGCCACATGATATCTAGAGATAGCTTCATCTTGCTGTTGCATATTAAACACGGTCAGAAAACTTCGAAGGTGATTTTCTCGAGAATTTTTTAGAGAAACATCGGATTGATTTTGCTCTTTGATATTTGAGTTCTGGACTTCTCGTTCAATAAGTGTAGAAAATGCAAAAATCGGATTGTCGTGTGGTCCCCTTGTTAGTTGGGTTACTGTTTGCAATGATTGAGTCGCAGTGATATATTTTTGCAGTCTGTATAAGAGGACTGCTGAGATTTGCTGCTGATCATTGAACGAAGTAGTGTTTTTAGACCCAAATGATTCTACTGTAGTGGAATCGTAGATTGCAAGTACACTCAGTTTTAAAACTGGCAGAAATATCCTTACAAACATATTCTGATTTGTAAGTCACTTCCCACAGTGTATTAATTACGAAAAATACATCTAATATAACAGTATTCTCAGTTTTTTGAACGTAATTTATACTGCTATGGCTCTTAATATAATTATTACAAGAGGTCACAGTTTCTACAGTTTATTATTTTCCATCGTCTGTAAACGTAAAATATGTCACGTAACATTATGCGTCTATGACACCTTCTACGTTTCTAGAAGCATGAAATAACAAAATTACAAAACGTCGAAATTTCAGGTGTGACTTACAAATTTATTTCCTGCTGCTTGAGTTGTTCAGCACACTCAGAAGTAAAACATCGACCCTTTCTTCATCTAACTACAGAGTCACTCTGCAGCAACAGTTTATCGCAAATAATACGATGCTTAACACAGCTGACACAGCTAATTTATATGAGTCAACACTGCTGTGTCGTTGTTTGACATGCAAACAGTTATTTCGTCATCTTCTTTTCTACGCGCAAGTCGGTTGTTTCTGAATGTCATGAGGTATTTATTGGGACGTTTATGTGGAACAGGGTTTACTGTTACTGACACTGCACTTTGTTTTACAAGCTTCAGTTTTGATCTGATGATGGCAGAAGCCGAAATAACGTTGTAAATAAAGTAATATATTACGTGATCTAGGCGCCTTTGTTAATAAGTTCAAGTGTAAACTTGTGGGAAGGGCTAGGTAGAGGAGCCAGGGAATAAATGTTTCGCAAGAAATCCTAACGAACATTCACAGAAATGTTCTATTCAGTCAACAGTGTTATCAGCAATCTACGATAATTTTAGGACTGTTAATAATGGAAAGTTTTATTTTATACCTTCTTGTTTAAGTACAAATATACGTCAAAGGTAAAGAAAATAAACAAAGTTCTACGTCCTTTTCCCAGTCGTTTCTTATCGATCTTCACAGCAACATTATTTCCGTGTTATGTGTATAGCTAGAGATCGCAAAAGTACGTACTACGCATTCGCTGAGAATATATAGTAAATGAAGTCCGTAGCTGCTAGTTACAGTGATACATCGTCAATGAGACTTGCAGATTGCAATTCTGTACCTTGTGGTACGACTTGAAACGAATAATTACTTGATACACATTGTGAACTTGATTTTAAATGATCACATGGAACATAGCCAACTACTATCAAATGGCATCGTGGTGGTCACCACATTTTAAAGCCCCAAGTACTTTTTTCTCTAAATCTGAAAGGTGACTGAAGAAGGATTCATGGTGATACCATTCATGCAGATAAAACGCGGATATTTGTGTTGAGTGAGCAATGAAATCGGGTAGCCACGTAGAGTAGAGTGTAGTACTGCCCTAGATAGTCGAGCATCCAGGTTCGAGCCCTGCTCCGGCGCAGAGATTTAACCTGACAGAAAGTTTATTACCTCCAGCACTCGGCAGTAAAGTGAAAGATTAAGTCTTGAATCTCTATCACGTGTGTGTTATTCACAAGTTAATTATCTTTGTCATGAATCGCCTGTAGAGGCAAATTTGACAAGACAACAGTGCCAGAAATCCACTTCAGCGGTACTTAATTCTTTGTGTACATACAACAGGGTACTACGTGTAAGTGAAATAGAGTCCATTGTGGGAGAGGCGGGGACTGGAACTTTTCCTATAGGCCTTTTAACGTCGAACAGGTAGCAGCAAATGGGATGTCAGCGTGTCACTTCTGCTGAATAATTCTCTCTGATCCGTTTATAATGGAAGAAATAACAGTCAAGTGCTCTCAAAGGCACTTAGTATGTAGCGCAATAACGATTCGACATTGATGCCTTTGCTCTTTGTGGTGCAGCACGATCGGTGAGACTACATTAAGACCAATACAGTTCTGTGAGAGACACATACTGATATTTACACACTGACATTTACTTAGTCGTAAGTTCATCACAAAAATATGGAGTGAGGGACGGCGCCCGGCTACCTATATAACATCAGCTGTTCATTTTGAAAGATTTATTTAGGCCACTAGTTTCAATGCCTCAGTAACGGCTTCTTTAGGCCCCAAAACAACGAAGGTTCAGAGTATTCCACTCATATATATACGTAGTATAGAACTCGCTGTAGTAACTGGATTCTATAGAAGTCTTTCGAACAGTTTGTGTACTGTCAGCGTACGTAACTGTAACAGGTGACGGTGTATTTACTTAGTATCACACTACACTGAGATAGCTTTTGCTTTTATATTTATAGATCAAACAAAAAAAAAATCGAAAAGTAAATACGACAATTAAGGAAAAATTAATTATTAATTTGAGTGAAAAAACTCATCAATTGAAGGCCTAGTTATCCTTCACATCAAAAGTTACATTAGCGTGATACTTAACAGACAACAGAAAAAATTTCAAAGGAAAATACTTTGAAAAGAACTGGTCATATGTTTTGTGACAAGATTTTCTAAAAGGAAGAATTAAAACAGATTAAAAAAACATCTGACGTTACTTGGAATAATGCTCGAAATCATGTACAGCAAACGAGGTGCTGATCGAGAATTTAAACTTCAATGTTTAACTCTGAACCTTAGAATTTTAAAGCATATGTAGGCGATGCAGTCTCATTTGTCATACACGATTTCGAGCATCTTTGAAAGGTAAATCAGATGTTTCTCTAACTTGTTTTATTTCTTCGTTTTAGACAAAATACTTCACTAAAGATTTCCTTTTTTAAAAATACTTTTTGTAATCGTTACAACGGGATACGGATGTAGTTCACAAATTCCTGCCAAAAGAAATTTTTTGGTGTGTCCCCAACCCTTTGAAAAACACATAAATAAAGGAAACAAACAGCACCTTTTGTCTGTAAGAATCACAAATAAAACAATACGAAAGCCGTCGCTTTGGAAAGCTCCTGCGCTGCATATCAATCACAGAACCGTCAAAAGTAAAAACAGTCCAAAACTTGAGCAACAAATTCTAGGGAGTAATCTCGTATCAATTTGCAACTGTTGTACCATACCGTTTCACAGCATATGTACGATCTACGTATTAATTATTTGTAGAAACTAGAAAACAAGACGTGGAACGCCGTAAGTAGGACCTAACCAGTCAGTACGTACAGAGCAATTGCAAAAATGCTAATTCACAAAAACGTAACAAGACCTTACAACATCGAGAATAAATAACAGCAAAAACTACCATACCGTAAAAATCAAAGCAGAAACTAACTGAAAAATGGCCAGCTACACGTAACCAATGACAAACTGGTACACGTGGATGAAGACAAAACAAATAATTCAAGCACAATGATACGAATATTAAAATCACCAACGAATGCCGCAACACAATCACTTCTGACAGTTCACAGCTCTATAAACCCAAACATGATGGAAAAGTGAATATGCAGTTTGCTTGCTGTGCTTTTGCACTTTACTGTCACCTAACGGAATTTCCCACAGACAAAAGAAATGTAGAAGAACCAACAGAAGAGGAAGAGTGTGTTGTAAACCTTTCTAAATTCATTGTGTGTATGAAAATTTACACTACCAGGTAACAACAAATGGAAAAAGTTTTAAAAAACAGTGTGCATAATCACAGCCTGAAACACATCAAGGATACACAATATTATAAAAAAATTACATCATATCAAGCCATAAAACATTTGAAAGAAGGCAGCCCTTGAATTCTGATCACACTACCACAATAACTGTTTCTTTCAAATCAGTCACGCTTAATTTTTGAACACAGACTTCTATTACATTCTCTAAATACAACATTCTGATTTTCACTTACTTGAATGCAAAATTGCTGTAGCTTCAAAAAGAAACTCGAAACTCACAGAAGATGATACATTAATGTCTAACTAATTATGATTAAATAAGAAAGAAAAATAAAAACCTTGTATTTTAAAGGATTACAGAGCATTTAAGAACGTAACGTTATTCGCAAATACGCAAAACCACTATGAGGTCTCCTAACAACAGCTAGATGATAAAGTCACTTTATTTTAGCTCACATCTTTCAGCGCTCCATGACATTCTGATCATATGAACACAGTGCTTGTATCTTCGACATCAATCTAATTTTACTCTTGGAAACAATCATCGGAATGTAACAGAGGCAGCTAATGCTGCCTTTGGAAATATCTCTTTCACTTTTATTTACTTAAGTTTAATGATCCAGTATGCAGGTCATTTTCTCTATCGATCATTTTTGATTGAATTTTGTAAGTGAGTAGCCTTTACTTGTGTGTGTGTTATCGTAAATACAAATCTGGGAATGTGACCTGACAACCTAAATGCGCTACTGAGCTCAAAGCCACATCACTCACATGAAACTGAAAAGAATCCTGTGTGTGTGTGAAAGCCGATCTCATTCATAAGCAAATAAATAAGCAAACCAATAACTTGAAGTTCAGTAGTTTTGGTCAATGGGAACTGTTTGAAAAAAGCGTAACTGTATAAAAAAAGACTGTAACGTCGACCTGTGTAAGAATGTAACCTGAAATACAAGAAAATTTCCGCACTGACATATGGCCCTGGTAAAATAAAGAAATAGACAGAACGTAAATTGCGCAAAGCAAACGAAGCAATCACATATTATGTATCTCATCTGCAAAACGAAGCACTGGCAGAAACAGCAAGACTTCGGAACAGCTAAATAAATACTGCTAAACGCTAATTACAGTTGGTCGAAGGAAAATGTGTTCATAATCTTGGCACAGAATGTCGATGAAGCACATGATTCAACCTTTCAGTACTGAAACTTCAGTTAGGAAGGAACCTATCAAAGAAATCAATTATACTCTAATATGAAAATTCATTTAATCTAGTTACATCCATGGTGCAGTAAGTTAATGCAGAAGGTCAAACTCGACTGCGACGAGGATAAAGTGGACCAACAACACAAATCTACAAGAAAGAAAATAAACTTTTTACCTCATCAAATAATACCTTGTTCTTCATTTCTTCATTTCAAAATCTTTTTTTGAATTTCCGTATGCTATCCAACCATTGTCCTGAGTCATCATTCCTCCTCGTAATAAATCTGCATCTCACGTAGTTCCAAAACTGAGCCCACGCATTACACTGTACGCTAAACGAACCCCTGCCTGCTGCACACCGCTGCTTTCCAGTACTATCAAAGATTTTACTATTCCACAGCAGCGCCATCGCAGACACAAATACTGTTGTCTAGCAACGGTATCTCTGACCACAGTTCTACAAATATATCATTTTCCTTTACAAATATTAACAAATCCAACAATATCATCAAAAATAGTCATCTTACAGTTTTATCTCGTGTCTCCTTATTTCAGCATTATTTACTTCCATGCGCTATTGTGTTCATTTTTTCCGGATATTAATGGCTTCCTGTCGGATACTTTTTCAACATCGATTTGCATTTGAGAAGCTGAAGGTGAGGAATTTCTTGAGATGAGCCTGGCAAAACCACGAAGCAGCAATGAAAGGAGCAACCAAAGAAGAAAACTAGTAAGGCCGCTGCCAAAATAAGATTGCGATTAAACACGAAAGTCTGCTTAAACTTTTAAAGACTTCACCCCATCTGCTTTCAATTGTGTTTCTTCCTTCTATTTACTAGTATTTGTTCATCTAATGATGCATAGATAAATTTAGTTTCTAACACTTTCATTTGCACATAATGCCACCTAAGCAAACTACCGCAAGTCTGGAGATCACACACTGACCTAATTTTCCGACGGTGCTTGACAGGACTTGTGGGCCGTATTAGATAAAAAAGAATTTATTCATATTCCGCAAAATTATTTAAACAAAAACAGGAAAGTGTTTTCCATTTAAAAGCTCAAGCTGTTTTCTATTTCTCCCCGGTAAGTACTGCACTACCATCGCATTGAAGAGCCTTCGACATTGCCTCACAACAGTTACTGAGGTTATTTTCTTTATTATTTACCCAGGCTTCGTTCACACTGACGCTACGACTAACCTCGAAGTCTGGCTGAAAAGATACTTTTTGCTCGGGCTGCGTGCTGCTCTGTCATAATGCACTCACTCACGTCCGTTGCGCACGCAATAGACAAACAGCCATACAGACACTCTAGCAGCACGCGTGGAACATACATCACTGTTCATTGACAGAACATTCGTCACGGCCTGTCCAGGTCGTGTGAGTGTAATATTTAGCGCATGAATTATTGTCCCACATATAGCCATAGCACATGACTTGTCGCTCCAGAATTTATTGGCTGTAAACTAACAGCTCCGCTGCTAGCAACAGCAGGCACACGTCTTCCTCTTAAAGTTCTCCTAACGCGGCGAAATAACTAAGGACTAGCTATCGCAGTAACATATTAACAATTACGCACTGTTTACTTTCGACATCATCCTTGAATCAGAGTAAAATTAATTTAGACATTTAATACTTATTTTCCCCCCTTCTAGTACAATATGAAAGTGCTGTCGGTTCATGGCCCCTGATAATACACTGAAGAAAATGGAAACTGTTACATCATGAACACTTTGACGGAAAGTAGTAAACTCGTATTCCAGCATTTCCATGCCTATGTGATACGTTACTTAAAATTTAATCTTGTTAAGAGATTTATATTCAGCATTTTCAACACAGGAAAACCTTTCCTAGAGATGAGGGATGGTTTAAGTACAGATGGCCGTTGAGTGTGTGTAACGTTACACAATACAGCACTCACAGAAGATGAGCACGTGCATATTAGCGCCGTCGGCTTGGTACAATAGGATGGCAACAGCTGAAATCCGGTCAAAGACTGCAAGCAGAGTGTTCAACGAATATTCAGCAACAGATTACTGGGAGCTGGTTAGAGACCTCTTTTTTTTCTATTTGTCGTTTACCGCAGACACCATACCACAGTAAACAGAAACCTGCTTGGTGTGAAGCCAGACTCAACTGGGACAAAGAGTAGCACGCAGTTGTATTGATGGATAACTTTAACTTCATATCGACGCCAATGTCTCTGTAGACGACCTGGTGGATTGTCAGAGGAAGCAGCGATTGTGTAGACTAGGACTGCTGATATTTTTAAAAATGTCGGGAATCCGATACATCTATATTTAAAAAAAATAATAATTGGCCCTGGATTATCTAAAAACGTATCGATAAATTCGAGGGAGATATATCGACGGAGCGGGCTATAAAAATATGCCTGTTTTAGAGCTGTACAGTATATTGAAGTATCGATTTATTATCAGATATTCTGTACTTCAACAAGCTAGCAGTCTGTCTATTCCCTTAGGGTAAGAACTGAAACGAAAACGATGCAAGTTCACGCTTGGCGATAAGTGCTTTGCTAAAGTGGTAGCTGCATCTCAGTGGAACAAAAAAACGTGTGCGTCTTTCGGTTTCGTCACATATCGGATTTGTCCGGAACACCTGATATCGACTTCCCTGTTTTTTCATTTCTGCCAATGCCAGCGACACAGATGAAGTTTAACACCGCAGTCTCCGTAGGTAGCACCGAGCGGCGATTACATCAGCTTTTCCTCTCGCACGTATCCGCCCGCCGCAAAGACCAATATCTTGTCATTTGGAATTTTGTTCAACATTTTCAGCAACTGTTTATGAAGAATGCTGATGTGAAGAAATAGCTCACTAGTTGCATTAAAAATGCAGCAGCATCGAGATAGATTAGTTACGCCGCGTTGTTTTAGGAGGAGTAGGCGTTCGCGTCTTACAGTTTTTAAAGCAATAGACAACATTTCTATTACCCCAATAATTACGTAGGCGCCCAAGTCATCTTGCATGGTCCATCGGTGTTTTGTCGTGGAGTTCTGAACTTCACTTGCTAACAAGGATACGAATGAACAAGGTAACGGTTGGGTCACCGTTGCTCTTGTACATGGACCAAAAGTCGATAAAGTAAAACGGCTAGATAATTTCAATTCACGTGATGTCATTGCTTATCGGACATTTCAGATTTTTGAGGTTTACAACAGAGATAAGGTTTCATCGTATTACATGTCGACTATGTCTTTGGTTCTCAGGACCAGGAATCGTCGTAAAATAAATGAATTGGTACGGGTCAGCTATTTCTTCACATTGCGAATGATGCTATTCCAGTTAGACACACACCAGTGCAATCGAACTTCTTCTTTGTGTCACCTATAATTGCTTCACACAAAGGGAAAGCTCAAAAAGTAGTAAGACTCCTTCAGACAGCGAAAGTAAAATAATGTTATATTACAATTGCAAAAAAACAATTTCAGATATTTACAGAAAATTAAGAAGGACATAATATATTGTCTTTCCAATATCGATATATCGATATATCTTGGCATGTAATACTGCCGGTATATATCGATATTTTATGAAGCCCTAGTGTAGACACATGCACCACCATCGTTTAGAGTCATGGTGGACAAAAGTATTCGATAGAAAAGTAGGGCTGACTTCGTTATTGTCTAAGAGAAGCTGTATTCTAACCTGTATGTGGGAAGACTGGTAAACCTCTGCTGCTATGCCATTGATGACCTGATATATTCCAGCAGGATAACGCAAGACCTTGCACTGCAGTACTCGCCACAGACGTCTTGAAGAATATACATACCCCTTAAGGGCCCCCCGGTGACCTTATTTGTCACCCATAGCGTAATTATGGCTTTTGATGGAAAGACATACATCCTGGAACCATCCAGGCACAGCAAGTGTTTCAGGCAGGTCAAGAATTTCTTCAGGATGGCGTAGGAGGTTGTTTGCCTCCTTGCTAGGGGCATCGCACCTGATACCGTTGCTGGTGATGGCCAACACTTCGGAACGATTTTAATCACATAACGCCCATTACATGACGAAAATCTGATAAATGTCGGAGAGGTGCTTTATGGTAGGATTCTCTGCATATATGTCAGTACATATTAAATCAATAATAATTAAATACATTGCATCATAATTATATGCTCTTTACGGGTGACTTAGTAGCTCTTCCAGAAAATCCGGTAGCTATAGTTTTACAAAAATACCATCAACAGAGAGTAGGAAGGATTTCTACGAAAAAATTTGAACAGAGAAAATACACACCGATCCTGGCAAGATATTAGTACCAGAACTCCAGGACAGTACAAGAATCTCTACAGTACTTTCTCAGACTAGTCCTGATACAGCAAGAAGTGAGCATAGGACTTCACTTTATATTGGTGGATATGAAAGATTTAATAACATATTTTTCATTTACTTATTAAAACATGCCGGAAAATTACATTTTAAGTTTGCCGGCAGTTTGTCTATTACGCTTTTGGCGAGTGATGAGTGCATTGAATGATCAAATGGCGAAACGTATTTTTATGTGATATAATTACAATTTAACAATTTTCGGATTTTTCCTTTACTTGTACTTTGAAATCTTGCTTCATGCGAAATTTCAACATTCTAGGTAAATTTTTGGAAGCACCGTATAAGTTTTGATGTGTGAGTTTTCGAGTATCGGAATATGTGTCATAAATGGCCATAGCTTTTAGCTGCATTGACTTAGAATCTTACAATTTTTCCACCACCAAGGAACCATAGACTTTAGTATGTGAAATAAATTTGAACTTCGTATGATCCAGAGGAAGTGCGCCTTAAACCGACGGACTACCTGAAAGACGCAAAAAAGATAAATAATGTTTCTCTTGTTGTATAATTACAAAACAACAATGTTCACATTTTTTCCCTTTACCTTTACTGTGAAACGTTACCTCTTGACAAATTTCTTGATTCTAGGTCAACGGGAAGCACGCTACACGTTTTGATGAGTCAGTTTTTGAACCGAGGATTTACTTTCAAAATCTTTTCTTAAAGAATTTACTTTATTTACTAGCGATTCATCCAGAATATTAACACATTTAGTCACACTATGTGGGCGTGGAAATAGTTGCCAGTGGGTAACTGATGAAAACAATTTTCTTTCAGCAAATGAAAATTTTATTCCTAAAAACCCTTCCTTTTTAAAAAAAAAAACAGATTTAAAATTATAGTCAGAAAGCACCCTCTAAATATCAAGTTACAATTTATAAAGAGGTAGAAGGCAGAGATAACAGTATGAGCTTTCGGGCTGAGAACCTTGCCGCTACCTTTTAACACGGTCGTAGTCACGACCGCTCACAACAACCTCTGAAAGACTACACTAGTGCGAATCTGCAACACACCGGATTACTTTAAAATAAAAATTTTAGTACCTCATACAAACAGATACACTATGCACCCCGTAGGAGAGATGGAAATGGTACAAAACACTCACATTAAAAAAAAAAGTTACTTGCCACCGAAAGTGCAACTTGTTTTTAAAAAGAAAACTCTTACTGTGGAAGAGTGGCAACTTCATATACTAAAATGAACATTAAAAAAAACATGAAATGCAGTCGAACATAAAATGTACAAACATGCTAAACATTACACATATACCACCTCTCATGATGATAGACAAGATAAAAACATATTTCAGGAATTCGGCCTTTACACCTTAAGCAATAAATTCGGTAACACCGAATCCGACAAACATGGCAGAGGCAGTTATTAACGTATTGCAGACCGACAGCGCGATTACTGAACAACCCGAACCGCAGATTGCTCTAGCCCGCCCCTACTCCACAAGGGAAAAACGGACCACCCAATTCATAAATAACCACCTTCCCGCGGGTGGGCAAGCGGAGAAGAATGGTGGGACGACCCCAAAACAAAGCGGCTCGTGACCTCACCACGAAAACAAGTAGAATTTAACAAGTAAATGAAACAACATATCTCCAGTCACTTAACTTCTAATAAACTGCGATTTCTGGCGAAGACCTGGCGCAACACCCGCAACGATCTACCGAACCGTCCGCTGCCAGCCGCTTCAACGAACGAAGGAAGGCGCGGCGATCTCCCGTTTCACGGCGTCGCAGCTCGCACCGGCCAGCCCGATGTCGTGGTTTGACTCCTGTTGCTCTCGTGTCGACCGCGAAGCCACCACCCCTTTCTATACGGCGCTGTCCACTGGACTCACTTGGGGACCTCACATGCGCCGACGCTCAAGGCGGACAAGTCATCTCGTGTCGCCGGCAGGGGTGGCCGAGCGGTTCTAGGCGCTACAGTCTGGAACCGCGCGACCGCTACGGTCGCATGTTCGAGTCCTGCCTCGGGCATGGTTGTGTGTGATGTCCTTAGGTTAGTTAGGTTTAAGTAGTTCTAAGTTCTAGGGGACTGATGACCTCAGAAATTAAGTCCCATAGTGCTCAGAGCCATCTTGTGTCTCTTGGGTTTGGATGCTTTGGGGAAGGTGACCAGACAGCGAGATCATCGGTCTCATCGGGTTAGAGAAGGATGGGAAAGGAAGTCGGCCGTGCCCTTTCAAAGGAACCATCCCGGCATTTGCCTGGAGCGATTTATGGAAATCACGGAAAACCTAAATCGGGATGGCCGGACGCGGAATTGAACCGTCGTCCTCTCGAATGCGAGTCCAGTGTCTAACCACTGTCTTGTGTCTCAGTGCGCGACCGACCAACCGATCGATCCAACCGCGAATGACCGTTGCCTGAGCAACTCGAGCAGACTGGCGGCCTAACGCGCAGACTCGGATGCAGGAACTCAGCCCCGACCGGGTGACCACACGCTGAGTTCTGTTACTGGCAGAGCGGCAAGACTCTCATTTTCTGGCTTTAAAGTTTGATCCAAACGACAGACACACTAGCACTCCCACGACAGACCGATACTACCTGCCGCACAAATGCGAACGAAAGACAGACCAGCAACTGGTGACGCGAGACTGACCAAGCCTCACTCTGACTGGCGAGCTTATAGCGCCCCTTAAATGCACGTGAACAGGCAATCTTTCCCCTTTCCCACCAGAGGGAGACACCAAAGCTGCGACTGTCCCAGCGGCGCCACCGCCAGAAACGGAGGGCGACTGCTTCACACTACGCGCTGCGGCGCGCTCTTTAAAACAGCAAATTTTACCACGGCTCAGTTTTCGAGTATCAAAATACTTGACACAAATGACCGCAACTTTTGTTTGAAGTGTCTTAGAATGTTAGTATTTTTACACTGCCAATAGACCATAGCTCTTAATATATGACATAAATTTGATCTTGAGAAAAGGATTTCTTTATTGTCGGACAGACAGACAAACGGACATGAAAGCGATTCTATAGAGGTTCCGTTTTTACAGTCCGCACCGACAGGTGAGTGGTCAGCGTCACGGATTGCCTTCCTGCGCGCACGGGCTCGATTCTGGGCTGGGTTGGAGATTTCTCCGCTCAGGGACTGGGTGTTGTGTTGTCTTCATCATCATTTCATCCTCATCCGGCCTGCAGGGCGTCCAATATGGCGTCGAATGTAATAAGAGCGGCGCCAAGGCGGCCGGACCTGCCCCGCAAGGGGCCTCCCAGCCAATGATGCCAAACGTTCGTTTCCATTTTTCGATTTCCGTTTTTACAGATTGAGGCACAGAAGCTTAAAGATGATTAAATTAAAATACTCTCGAATAATCACGAAATAAAATGGTTCGGAAATACTTGTCACACGAGAAGGTATTACCGGACTGTTATGGATGCATGATGGGAACGAATATATGGCTCATTCAATGAAATCCACAGGAAGGTATGTATCTCTATGAATAGTAACGTATCTCCCTAGTTCAGGTGCACTGGTCCCGAGAAACTAATGATGTTGGAAAATCTAGAATATGTTAAGGTTGTTACTTAGACTGCAAAATGGTCTTGGTGTATGAGCAAGAAGAAATATTTTGCAATCGATGGAGTATACCTGCAGACCTGTGCTTTAGATCTGCTTAATGTCTCCTGCTTCAGTTCTAGTTATCGTATCCTCATGTTTTCTGTTTACATGTGGACTTCCTGCAACTGGTTTTCAACCTTGTGCTCCGTACATTTCCGTGACAGGTACTGCTCTTCATCTGCCTTTAAATCACTTACAGCCCAGAAACTTAATTTTCTGATCGGCGATTAGTAGGATGTTTTTGAGCGAGACGGACAGTTGTTGATGGACTACAGTATGGAAAACTTTCTTGAGTACAATATTATGTTCTAATCTTTTACATCTTTCAGACAAAAGCTGTCAGAGAGTTTGAGTGACTTTGCGTATTAGATTTCAGTTCTGCATATTCCCGTTTTATTCATCCTAATGTTTGTCGTTACTATCTTATATCTGTTTTTAATACAAAATTATCACCTGAAAAGAAAAGGGGTAATTTTGATTTGAAATTTAACATTTTTACGTTAGCATCTATATCAATTCGATGGCACTCACAATTTAATTATCGACTAAGGAATATCTTTTACTTCCGATGTATACCAATTTTTTCCATTCCACTCTATTTACTGAGGGAATAATGACTGCCGACACGTCTTTGTGACCCTGTATTATGATACAACACGAATACGCAGTTTCACCTATCTTCTAGATTTGATTGACCACTTTTCATTCGGAAAATTTTTCATTTCGCTTTAGGAATCATTTAGGTCCCTCTGAATGTAGTTTTTCTTATTTGAATTTGGACACATTGTTTCTGTGAACAGGAATGTTTCCAGACCGAGTCATCATATTTATGATTTCCATGGTTTTTCAGGTGAATGGTATGATACATTAGTAGTTTAAATTTCATATCGCATCAAGAAACATTTCATTATTATTCAAGTGAAACTTTTCAAGTCTCAAACATCTTTGCTGTATAAATGTTGACTGAAACGATGACTGAAAATTTGTACCAAATTCGGGCTTCGAACCCAGGTCACCTGCTCGCTAAACAGATGCGCTATTCCATTTTGCGCAGCATCCCCAACTATTCTAGTATGGCTCCTCCTCAGTCCAAATTGCCCCTCGTTTCTCAACTAAGGTATCGCTCAGATTTTATTTCCCCTTCTTTCTTCTTATGTTAGAGCATTTTTTATTTCCTTCCCATGTTGTTTTATTTATTCTTAAAATACAACAGTTAGGTTCCTAGTTTCCTCGAAGTGTACATGTGTTTTCAATTTTTTTTTTTATTTACAACTTACTATCGCCAACCCTAGTGGTTTATTACATATATGAGAACAAAAGATCCATACGGAACTAGGACAGTGTTTATATCAGATCTGTAGTATACTGAACACACATATACAGCAGCAAAATGCCGTAGAGCTAGTAAATATGCCCGAAGCGAAAACGAAAAGCAGGTGGTGTACAAAAGTATTCTTAAGTGTAATACATGGTATTGCGAACCATATTACGAGTGATTAACATTTAAAAACTAACGGTTACGAAATTATCAACACAAATCCATGACATAGTACAGGAGTAAAATTAGGAAGATAGTAGAAGCATCAGCATTATGCGGCAGTACAGAATGGAAACTAACCGTGTAGTCTTTGAACTGAGTAGTATTTTGTCCCTCTTCGCCCGTCTCTCGTAACCATATCTTGCTCAACCACGCCTTGTTCGTCACCCTGTATGGCAGTCGGATGAACTGTGTATCACATAACGTAATAGGCCCAATAAAGTAACTGAAAACCTACTTCAAACACACGACGCCTAGCTACGAGCCGGCCGAAGTGGCCGTGCGGTTAAAGGCGCTACAGTCTGGAACCGCAAGACTGCTACGGTCGCAGGTTCGAAACCTGCCTCGGGCATGGATGTTTGTGATGTCCTTAGGTTATATAGGTTTAACTAGTTCTAAGTTCTAGGGGACTAATGACCTCAGAAGTTGAGTCCCATAGTGCTCAGAGCCATTTGAACCATTTGAGCCTAGCTACGATGTGTATACAGGATATAGGGTCCCCAGTGCTATATTGCGAAAAGACTTAAAAAACAATATTTATAAAGAAGAGACATTCAAAAATTGAATAATATATTTTTATCATGTAGCCGTAAAATAATAATTTCTCTGTCCAAGTTTCAAATGCAAAGAAATAATTTATGACAAAACGATCTAAAGAGGTAACAAGATACGCTCTTTTGTTAATTTTTTATTCGTCTTCACTTCTTCACTTGTCTTGATGATTTACAGACGGACATCTTGCGAGTGCTGGCAAATGTAAGCATATTTGTATGAGTTAAGCATATAATATACTGATTTAATATTATTGTGCACTTTTAATTTGTAAGAGGTGATCCCGATTTCATGTCCGCCTTCCTTGAATTAACCTGCATTCAAGTAATTTACAGTTCAACAATCGCAGCGGCCGATGCAGCCAACGACGCCATTACGTGGCGATATTAACTTATGAAAAATTAGCGGAAGTGAAATACTCGCCCGCTATTAACGTAATATTAATTTTTCTCCACAGCCGCCCGACGTTGCAGAAAATACGTAGCTTTAAGATTCTTATTTTCAGTACCATAGCAGAGACCCAGAGCCAGGACTCCGACTACACTACAATGGTTAACGGAGGTAAGAAAAATACTCTCGCGCGTGTGTGGGCCGCAGTTGTAATTAATAAATAAAGATCTTTTGCTTTAAAGTGAACTGACTAGCCGAGGAAATTAATATGAAAAGTTTATTACATTGTTCAGCTTGTATGTTCATGTTTTAAGATGCAGCGAGTCTAACATCCATTAACGTAACAAATAATTTGAGATTAATGTTGTTAAAAAGGAGAACTTCAGGAAAGCATTTAATTGTAAAATCAAAATTAAATGGAATATCATTTTTATTAAGGCCCACCACGTAAGTCGGCACAATCAAAAAATAATAACAACAATAATAATATATTAAATTACGACGGCCGACGGACGCGAGAAGGAGATAGGGAAAATGACGTCGTGAGCAGTGCAATATTCTCTATAGTTTCATTACTTTAAGTCGCACACCTTTTAATAATGGCTACACGCAAAGCTCATGTTTAGTGTATATTCCCTTGAGGCTTCAGAGTGACTGGGTGCGGGGAAGTGGTTATGAAAAGCCGGGTTATGATTAGTTTCCTCGAAATATACTGATCACGAGTTTGTTTTATGCATTAACATCACAATGGAAACCTTTACAGTATGCACTTCCGTGCAAGAGCTCATGAAATCAGTGAAACGTATTGTGCTGTGAACGATTCTTTAACGACAAATGACTCATGTAAGGAAATACGAACGGTGAAATAATCAAAATAATCGCCGTTTAGAGATCGGAGGATCGAGATGGGAACCAGAGGAGGTGCCCGTACAAGTCATTCAGACGCGAAAGCATGCAGGATCTCAACCATTCTATCTAGCTGTCTACGTACTGGCCAGACCTATAGTTCAATGGAGGGTGCCAGATGGTACATGTAGGTGGAGTATTGGAATTTACGACACGTACAAGAGAACAAAAATACAGAAAACTTCAGCAGGGAGGCATTCCACACAAATATATATAACTACCTCATATATATATATATATTGTGTGTGTGTGTGTGTGTGTGTGTGCTATTTTGTACGTATTTTTATCATGTAACAAGCATTTGTAAGCAATACGTATATGGACATGGCCTTTTGGACAAGATACTGTGAGTTTTTGAATAGTTTAGCGATGACAGACGTTTATAATGTGCTGAGTTGTATCCACTTGACATCTCGTGCATGAGGTCAGCGTAAAACGAACATATTTTACCACAGAAATATGTTTTAAGTCCTGAAGATCACAGCTAAGACTATTGAAACCGATTATCCTGAGTAAAAAATATTTTGTGCGATGTTGGGTTTCGAATGGTTTTAACAGCCATTTCACTTACTCTGGAATATGTTGAAGGGACTCTTTGCAATGGATTGCAGTTTTGATCGTATTCAGAACATGATATTGCGTATTGGCTAGAATTCAGTCTGTCTTCCATAAATTCACAATCCGGAAAGTAAATCAGAATTGCTCATGCTTGTGTGTACTCATTAAACTATGGAGAATGAGGTCTGTCGTTTGAACATGACCATGCATATAGATGATCTTTAACTGAGAAGCTGGTATCCAGAATTCAGTTTACGACTCTCAAAGGCTGCCGGTTTACAAATAAAAAATTCCAACAGATAAAATGCCATACGGAAAACACACTGCAAGTAACATCGTCCAGTTTACGCAACCAAAACACTACAAGGTTGCAAGCGTAACGGCCATTCTCTCAAGACAAAAAAAGATTCACGGAACTGCACAGAATACGTGAATTTAATCCTTGAACTATTAAAATAAACAAGACTAGTGATATTTATGCGAGGTCTCCCCTAGGTGCTGTGCCACATTGATTACAAACTCAAACCGAAAGATTCTGCAGAACACTTCGTTCATGATTTTAGAATGGAGGCTTGTAGATGTACATCCATCACCTACCAGGTCCCCTCGCAAACTAACTGACTTCCTTGTATAGAGGCGCTTTCGTACCGCACTGGTGGTAGGGTCAGTGTTGTCAACCAGTCTTCTACCACACTAAACACGTCCACCACACTCTGCTGCTGATCAGAGTCTTTGAGCTTAACACAAGCTGGCTGAAGGTTAGTTGGGCGTTCTGATGCTACATCTCTATGAAAAGCTCTGAACACACAGGAGAGGATCTCAAATTACTCATGTCCTTCCAGTTACACACACACAACACAAGTGCGCGCGCACACACACACACACACACACACACACACACGGAACAAGTGGGAAGCTAAACTCGAAAGTATAAGGACAAAAATAAATCAATACAGACGCATCGTCCATCGCTAGCGGCTGTGTGTTGATGTGGCAGCGAAAATGCAATCATGAAAATTAGGAGCTGTCAGCACGTCAAGGGTCGAGTTGCACTTAACATTTATGAAACGGGTTTCACTGACCCCTTTCAAGGGTACATTTGTAATCCGCTGGATGCCTGCCAACTCAGGAGCTCATCACAATTCGCTCACTGTTAGCTGCTGGAAAAAGACTGCAACTAAAACCACATAGTGTGAGCTTGACGCAGAGTATCAGCAGAAAGAGGACTCATAGGGACTCCACAATTCGCTCTAAACTCCACTTACCGCCAGTACCCCACCTCCACAACTACAGCAACCCTATGGTTACGCCTTAAACAATCCCTGCAAGAAATAGTTCAGTTACATACTAGGAGTGTAGCAGTTGTTAAGTTAAACAGTACTACCTTATTTTAGATACAAAATGTACAAGAAGGCAAATTATTATTTCAAATAAGCTAACCGACAAAAACAAGGGCTCTGAACACTATGGGACTTAACTACTGTGGTCATCAGTCCCCTATAACTTAGAACTACTTATACCTAACTAACCTAAGGACATCACACACATCCATGCCCGAAGCAGGATTCGAATCTGCGACCGTAGCAGTCGCGCGGTTCCGGACTGCGCGCCTGGAACCGCTAGACCACCGCGGCTGGCACTAACCGACAAGTGAATGATTAAAACGTATCTAAAAGAATGAAATTACACAACAACAAGCTTCAATTGAAAGTACTTTTATTCAGAAGATATTTTAAGCTAACGATAATATCTAAGCAATGGACTTAGGAAACAACACTAGTGACCACTGAAGGTGCTTTGGAAGTAAAAGGCAAACGCGTTTGGTGGAAAACACTCTCGAACTGCAGTAAGCTTAAGGTGAGAAAAACCAGTAATAAATGATATGTAGCAGTTGCTGCGCGCCTACCCGAGTCCAGAAAACAGCGCATTAGCGCTCTCGGCTAACCTGGCGGGTGTAATCGTTATGAATAACACGAACTGAAAATTAGTGGTTACTATTACATCTGAAAAACAGGCTACAAAGGCTAAATTTAGTAAGCTACGAGCTTCAAACGAAGCAAATGTTTAATTATAGATTAATTATATCGCAAGTATGATAACAGGGTTATCCCTCGACACAGCATCTCAGGACCTATACTGTTTTTAAGATGAAAAATAATTTTATGTGTGGGTAAAAATTATTTTTGCTGAAGGTAGTAAGATTTTAATCATTGATAAAAAGTCTTAGCTCCTTGAACATAAAGCAAACGAAATCCTAAATGATATTTATAAGAGATTGTTAAGGAAGAAACTTACAATGAACATAAAGTAAACAAACAACAGAGATTTCTGTTTAAACAGGAAAAATAAATCTATAAAATTAAATGTGGATGAAAATTTCGAATAAAAATTTTGTTATTTGTTATTTATCTAACGTTGATTGTCACCTGAATTGAAATGAATTCATAAATACAGTACAAATAAAATGTCATCAGCATGCTGTGATGGTCCTATCATTAGTGTGTAGCGGGCAATGGTTGTAGTTACATCCATCTTCGGCTATCAAGTCGTTTATTGAGTGTCCCATACAGAAAAATTATACAGCATCTTCAGACTATATAAAAGGGCCATCAGAACAATAACTTTAAATTCTAATTGCACCATTGAGTACATCTACCAGCCTGTTATTCACATCAAGATGAACATCTTCAGTTATATTACAAACAACATCAATCAAGATCACGTTACAAGAGCCAGAATAAACTTACATTTACCAAGAGTAAACGAACAAATAACGCAAAGCAGTATTTTCTGCAAGTCAACAAAGTTATGCAATTTGTTACCAAGCGAGATTAAAGAGACAACTGAACTTCAAACATGAAACAAAAAAAGTTAATACATACTTCTTGAATAATTCATACTATGAAATCGTGAATTATTTATGAAACACGAAGTACGCTGTGAGGTCCTGCCCACTCGTCTCATATAGGGTGCCTATAAGGTGCTACATTCTCAGAATGCTATACAACAATTCAAGAAAATAATATTAGCAGTTTTAATTCAATAAAGCAGATTGACAATACTTTAATTTGAAATAACAATAGTGTCTCAAGCGATGGGCGACATGCAACATAAATCTGAGTCCTTTGCTATATATAATGTTCATGCAAGTTTGACATACAGTTAGTGGATCACTAATAACTGCTATCGTAGCACTCTCTGGTTGGCTGTGCTAATACTCCGCAAATACTGTCCACTAACGTCCGGCCGAGGCTGGCAGGACCGGAACTTATATTCACTTCTTGCAGAGGTTTCTCTGTCGTGGCGCGGTCCTTGTCAGCGAGCTGTTGACTGACATCGCCTTCACTGGACTTGCGTCCTTCCTCTTGTTCCGGCGCTTGTGATTGCGCCAGAACACAGGCAATGGTAAAACAATAAACATTATTTAACAATAAACTAATATTCTGCAGTACACTATAGAAATTTAATGTGATTCTTCAATTTCTCCAGGCGTATTTTATGACCAAATAAATCTCGGATGAACAGCCTGGTATGAGTGTGCATTGGGCACAAGATTTCGGCAATCGACCACGTTGCCATCATCAGGTGCACTGATGTACTGACCGGTGGTGGGCCAGCGCCATGTATTTATAGGACAATACCCCTGCCGCTGCTCTCTCAGGCGCTTCCTATAAGTCGGTGCGGTCCGCGCCCCGCACGCGGTCCCGGTAGAGCGTCCGTTCTCCCGCCGTCTGGGCGCTGCGTCCTAGGTCTTCTCGTTCAGGAGAGTCTGCCGGCACCGCTCTTGTTACGGTATATTGATAATTTTCACTTATGGACCGTCTGACAGCAACTAAATAAAACACAATTTTAGTGCCATACGCGTTTCGCCTTTATTTTCTGCAAGGCATCATCAGTGGCTTGGAATATGTACATATGTTAGCTATTTTATTTACATTTTTGTTTTTTGGTGTGGTATTAATTTAATTTAATTTAATTTTATTGTATTTATTTATTTATTTTTGTTTTTGTCCTGTGTATGTGTGTGTGTGTGTTTTGGTGTGATATGTATTTTTTGTGCTGTGTGTGTGTGTCTGTCTGTATTTTGGTGTTGTGTAATTTTTTTTTTGGGGGGGGGAGGTGGGTTGTGTATATATATGTGTGTGTGTGTGTGTGTGTGTGTGTGTGTGTGTGTCTGTCTGTCTGTATTTTGGTGTTATATATAAATATATATTTTTATGTTATCATTTCCTTTATTAAGTGTAGTATGGAGCCTGTGCTGATGTGTGTTTGTTCATTTATCACATGTTTGTTTTCTGCTATGGCTTTCTGGATGTGGAAGTTTTCTTGCATTTGTATAAGATGTTTTTCATGGTTGCTTATTCTCATTATTTTCATTTCTTGTTCCCTGTTTGTAGGATGATGGATGTAGTGATTTAAACGCTCTGCAAATGTGGAATGGTTTGTTTCATACTTCTAACATCTGATATGTTCTTTGTATCTTGTTTCAAAATTCCTGCATCTCATGCCTATGTATACTGCATCACAACTTTGACATTCAAGTTTATATATTCCTGATTGTTGGAATTTGTCCCTCTTGGTAGCTGGCTGGCTTAGGTGTGATTGAAGGGTTTGCCCAGGCTTATATGCTATTTTGAAGCCCTGTCTCTTTAGGATGTTTGCAACTCTGTGTGTTAGTTTATGTGTGTAGGTCATGGTGTACAATCTGGTTCTTTTCTGTGTGGTGTTGTCATTGTGTGTGTTTGTTGAGTGTGTTTGTAAGTTTTCAGCTTGTGAGTTCTTTTGTATTGTGGAAATGTTGTGTTTGTTTTTTATTTGTGTTTTTATTTTTTGATTGAGCCTGTGTACCACATGTGTGTCATACCCGTTGTTCCTAGCTATTTGTATGATCGTGTTCATTTCTTGTTCATAGTTTCTCTTGCTGAGTGGGATTCTGTTTAATCTATGTAACATGTGTCTTAGTGCTGCAAGTTTCTGGCTTTGGGGGTGGTTGGATGTGGAATGTATTACTGTGTCCGTGGCTGTTGGTTTTCTAAAGATGTTAAATGTATGTTTTCCATTTTCTTTTTTAATTGTAATGTCAAGAAAATTTATTTGATTTTCTTTTTCTTTTTCAAGTGTGAATTTTATGTTCTTATGAGCTTTTTTTATTTCTGAATGGAGTTCATCTATTTTTTCACTTGGCTCGTCTACCACACAGATAATGTCATCCACGTATCTGTACCAATATATGATTTTGAAACTTTCATTTGTGGTTATCTTATCAAATATCTGATTTTCAAGGTGACTGATGAAAATGTTTGGTAATGTTCCTGATATTGGGGATCCCATGGGCAGTCCATCAGTTTGTAGATAATATTCTTCCTCAAACTGAAAGTAGTTTTGTTCAGTTGTCAGTCTGAGCATATCTGTTATTTCTTTTACTGCGTCTGTGGTGAGGTTGCTGTGGGATGAGAGATTTTGTTCTATGATTTCTATTGTTTCTGTGATAGGGATGGAGGTATACATATTTTCTATATCGAATGAAATCAGTGATGCTATGTGTGGTACCTGTATGTTCTGTATGTTTTCTATTAGGTTTCCTGTGTTTATCACTGTTCTGTTGTTTTCTACTTTATAGTGTTTTGTAACTAACTTTTGGAGGTGTTTGGCTATGCGGTATGTTGGGGCTTTCTTGAAGTTGATAACAGGTCTCATTGGCATTCCGTCTTTATGTACTTTCGGTTGGCTGCGGAGTGTTGGTGCTTGTGGGTTTTTCTGTGTTGGTGTTTACGTAAAATGCGTCCCCAATGCGGGAGGGGGATGTCCTATATATACATGGTGCCGGCCCACCGCTGTTCAGAACATCAGAGCACCTGATGATGGCAACGTGGTTGATTACCGAAATATTGTGTCCTAGGCATACGCATACCAGGCTGTTCACCCGAGATTTATTTCGTAGTAATTTAATGATTCTTACTGTACAATCCTATAATCAGCAACTGTGACGGAAAATATTAATCTCCTTTTATTTCTTTGTGTCCAGTTTTTCATTCACTGAGGTGAGCAGCTGACTCAATTTCTTTTCCCGACGGCCGAAGTGAACAACATGAAGAATTAGAAAGAATGGCAGAGGAATCATCAAATCATCAAGGTACGTATGCCAACCGAGGCAGAGAGAGAGAGAGAGAGAGAGAGAGAGAGAGATAGACAGCGCGTCTGTGTGTGTGTGTGTGTGTGTGTGTGTGTGCAGTGTAGTTAGTTTAAGGTGTGCGTGTGGACACAGTAACGAGTGATGTCATACAAATCAATTTGGTAAAAGTATTATTTTTAATAAGGAAATGTTACTGTGGGCCTGAATAAGTTGAGTTTCTTAAACTAGTTTCGTTTTTTAATTAAGATTACACATATAACATGCTTAAATTACCTATGGGTGAATACATGAGTAACTCTTGTACATCTCCTTGCTCTCATCACTCTGCGCGATCGAGTGCGTCTATTGAACATGAACGCATTACCGTTCACGAAAATTGCAACGTTATATTGTTTACATGACATTATGGATGATTTCAACGCACAACGGACAACATTCACGTTCAGGATTACGTCACCGACTGTGAAAAAAAGAAAAAGAAAAGAGCCATTTTCTCAGAAATATTTGTTAATGTAAAAGAGGTAATGGAACAAAAATTCGTTGACGCAATATTACTGTTGCTGCTACCAGCTGCGACAGGTACTCGGTCAGTTACAAAACACTTGTCTGATAACGATGCAGTAAGAGTTTATCCAGACTTCAAATACAAGGTTTTATGATCATAGTTTATCATAGAAACATGACTCATTCTGTCTATAAGACAGGGGCAGTAAAAACTGGTCGTGGCAGTGTACAATTACTTCAGACAGAAAAATTAAGATTACAGAATAATATGCAACACCGATTCGATGTGCTTTTGCAGATTCACTGCTTCTACTACTTGGCGGTTTTTATTCAAGATCATCATTCACCTACAGTGATTTTAGATATCACACATTTCATCCGCCTGCATCCATGTCATAACTTGTTTTTCCTAGATATTTCTGACCCCCACTTCTTTTTCTTACTTTCTGCAGGTCCCCGTAACAGTGGGAAATTTAGCGTGGTCTCATGAATGGAATTTGTGACTAATGTAGTACATTTTCATATCCGGCCCCTTCCTTTGGTTTGTATCTCGTCAGCACTTGTCGCAGAACCATTTCATTGTGAGGTAGAACGAAATAGCCAAATTTCAGTAACTACAGTGCAGTGCAATTTGTGACCTTGTCTGCTATAATGGACCCCCCGTCTTCTCCACTAGTCACAGCATTTTTTTTGTGCAAGCAGGAAGGAAAAAAAAAAAGAAAAAAAAAGTTCCCAGTCTCTCAAGTCGACAGTGACACATCTTCCTGAATAAAGGCTTCTTGATGGCCCGCCCCAATTCGCATTTAATTTTTCCAGTAAAAGTTTTCACTTCTGTCAGTTTATCACGTGAGATGGAAAATTCTCGTTCTACCTATACTTAAGCAAAACGAGAATGTTGATATAGAATATTCATTCCCGTATGAGCACTCAGTTTCTCCGTTTGCTAAACGTATGAAACTGACTGAATACTTAAACTTCTTTGATGTAAACTGACTTTATTATTTTTTTGGAGAAAGAGGGGTGGTAGGGGGGCGGGGTCATAAACCTTACGACTGCTCTGAAGCGACCAACCACGACTTCCTCTCTTGCGTAGAATGAAGGCAATATTCCTTTATTTGTGAAGGAACATTTAAGGGCTTTTGACTCGTTATTTTATGTTTCAGTTCCTGTCTTTGACGCAAGTGTGACGAAAGGAGAGTTTTGTAACACTTCAAGCTTTAATACATGGCTAAATTTTCTGCGATTTTGGTATGGTCACGTGGTAACATTTTGCTCCGGTAGGTTTGTGCACTGAAAAAACCGCGGCAGAGTCCACTGTTGAAGAGGAGTGGGGGCTGAAAGGATTGGGATTGTGTAATTTCCGAGAAGAAATATGAGCAAAGACAGGAAGGTTGATTTCGTTCAAATCTTGGGTGTTACACAAAATTCGTCACTTAGTACCGCCGGTTGAAGGTGTCCATTGCCAAGCTACGTCACTATGCGTTTTCTTCAGCGAAATATTAAGGAATGAAGCACTGAGCACAGATTATGGACTGAGAGTAAACTGAAGAAAGATAAGAGTACTGAGGAGTAGCAGAAATGAAAAAAGTGAGAAACTTAACATCAAAGTTGGGGGCCACGGAGTACAAGTGATGGAATTCTGCTACGTATGGAGCAAAGTAGCACAGGGCACTCAAAGCAAAGAAAACATGAAAGGCAGATTAGCACAACCATTAAGGCATTGTTAGCTGAAAGAAATCTACAAGTATTAAACTTCGGACTCAATCGCAACAAGAAATTTCTGAGAATGTACGTTTGGACCACAGCATGTCGTGATAGTGATCATGTACTGTGGTTAAACTGTAAAAGAAGAGAATTTGAAGTGTCTGAGATATGGTGATCTTAAAGGATGTTGAAAATTAGGTGCACGTATAAGAAACGAAAAGATTCTCCGCAGATACGGAGAAGAAAGGAACATATGGGGGTCACTGACAAGGAGCGGGACAGGGTGATACGACACTTGCTAATACTTCAGGGAACAACTTGCATACTACTGCAGAAAGCTGCAGACGAGAAAATCTGTAACTAAGAACAGAGACTGGAATACATCCAAAAGATAATTGAGAAGCAGCGCGCAAACGGTACTCTGAGATCGGGAGGTTGGCACTAGAGAGGAAATGGTGATGGGACGCATCAAACCATTCACAACAGTGACGACTTAAAATAAAGGATCATTTTTCATATAATGAACATAGATAATGCTTATGAACAGTACAGATCGATGTCCGGGCAATGGCGATATACGACCTGCTGCGATCCAGAAGGGCGTATGCAGCTTTGCGGTATCCTGCAGATGTTCATGCGCTGACAGAACTGCAAGTACATATGACTGCAAGACGCGCTACATTTTATTCCGAGGATAACGGTGTTCGACGGCGAAAGGAAACTTGGATGCCTGTTACTACAAGGACGTCTCACAGCCAGAATATTCAGCGACGATGCGGCTTTTGTATGAGTAGATCCACAAAACCTGAAGCGGCGTGTTCACTCTCTCGGTCATCTCAGGTCGTAAGTCGTGGAGGGCTACTGCAGCCTAAAGAGCCGGGAATAAAGACTGGAAGGTACCTTGGGGCCACCTAGTAATGCGGCCGAATGCTGTGAAGTGTGTATGGAAATTCCTGGCTCTGTGTCATATGTGCATATCCTCGTCAGATGGATTCACATTTCAGTGCAACAGTACAACAATGTGCATTGCCTTCAAGGGCCAGTCACAGGTCAAATTCACTCAAGACCAGGCTTAAGCTGGGTGCCACAGGTAGAAACATGTGCGTAGCTCTCCACGACCCTCTACATCCATGAGGCACGCTCAGTTTGCTAGCCTTCTACCTACGTTTCAAATCTAGACTTTAATAATAAAATGGGAAGGTACTGTTAATCAGAACTCAGGGAGAAGTTGTTATCTAAATGACAATAAATTTATTCATCCTTAACATCACAAGACAACAAAAATGACTAAAGAAACGTCACATAAACATTTTTTATTTGACAAATGCTATCACTAACATGGGGTCTATGGTGGATAAAGTGATCAGCTGGCGAGCTACACACGACACTAACCGGAACACTAATCGCTTTATCTGACATCATGCACGTGAACCCGGGTTATAGCAGAAAATTATGCCACCATCAAGCATCTATATTCTATTATTCCAAAAAGAAAAATATGGTTCGAAAGAACAGGGTGCTGAGAAATATATATTGGAGCTCTGGGCCGTTAGCAGCGAATACCTTACCCTCCTGATGGCCAGGGCGGCACACCACGATGCGTTCGGCGACTAAAGTCATGGACGGCCACAATCTGTTATTAATGGCTCGAGCCCGAAAAATACAAGTATGTGGTCCAGAATGAGATTTTCACTCTGCAGCGGAGTGTGCGCTGATATGAAACTTCCTGGCAGATTAAAACTGTGTGCCCGACCGAGACTCGAACTCGGGACCTTTGCCTTTCGCGGGCAAGTGCTCTACCAACTGAGCTACCGAAGCACGACTCACGCCCGGTACTCACAGCTTTACTTCTGCCAGTACCTCGTCTCCTACCTTCCAAACTTTACAGAAGCTCTCCTGCGAACCTTGCAGAACTAGCACTCCTGAAAGAAAGGATATTGCGGAGACATGGCTTAGCCACAGCCTGGGGGATGTTTCCAGAATGAGATTTTCACTCTGCAGCGGAGTGTGCGCTGATATGAAACTTCCTGGCAGATTAGAACTGTGTGCCCGACCGAGACTCGAACTCGGGACCTTTGCCTTTCGCGGGCAAGTGCTCTACCAACTGAGCTACCGAAGCACGACTCACGCCCGGTACTCACAGCTTTACTTCTGCCAGTACCTCGTCTCCTACCTTCCAAACTTTACAGAAGCTCTCCTGCGAACCTTGCAGAACTAGCACTCCTGAAAGAAAGGATATTGCGGAGACATGGCTTAGCCACAGCCTGGGGGATGTTTCCAGAATGAGATTTTCACTCTGCAGCGGAGTGTGCGCTGATATGAAACTTCCTGGCAGATTAAAACTGTGTGCCCGACCGAGACTCGAACTCGGGACCTTTGCATTTCGCGGGCAAGTGCTCTACCAACTGAGCTACCGAAGCACGACTCACGCCCGGTACTCACAGCTTTACTTCTGCCAGTACCTCGTCTCCTACCTTCCAAACTTTACAGAAACTCTCCTGCGAACCTTGCAGAACTAGCACTCCTGAAAGAAAGGATATTGCGGAGACATGGCTTAGCCACAGCCTGGGGGATGTTTCCAGAATGAGATTTTCACTCTGCAGCGGAGTGTGCGCTGATATGAAACTTCCTGGCAGATTAAAACTGTGTGCCCGACCGAGACTCGAACTCGGGACCTTTGCCTTTCGCGGGCAAGTGCTCTACCAACTGAGCTACCGAAGCACGACTCACGCCCGGTACTCACAGCTTTACTTCTGCCAGTACCTCGTCTCCTACCTTCCAAACTTTACAGAAGCTCTCCTGCGAACCTTGCAGAACTAGCACTCCTGAAAGAAAGGATATTGCGGTGACATGGCTTAGCCACAGCCTGGGGGATGTTTCCAGAATGAGATTTTCACTCTGCAGCGGAGTGTGCGCTGATATGAAACTTCCTGGCAGATTAAAACTGTGTGCCCGACCGAGACTCGAACTCGGGACCTTTGCCTTTCGCGGGCAAGTGCTCTACCAACTGAGCTACCGAAGCACGACTCACGCCCGGTACTCACAGCTTTACTTCTGCCAGTACCTCGTCTCCTACCTTCCAAACTTTACAGAAGCTCTCCTGCGAGAGTCGGGCACACAGTTTTAATCTGCCAGGAAGTTTCATATCAGCGCACACTCCGCTGCAGAGTGAAAATCTCATTCTGGAAACATCCCCCAGGCTGTGGCTAAGCCATGTCTCCGCAATATCCTTTCTTTCAGGAGTGCTAGTTCTGCAAGGTTCGCAGGAGAGCTTCTGTAAAGTTTGGAAGGTAGGAGACGAGGTACTGGCAGAAGTAAAGCTGTGAGTACCGGGCGTGAGTCGTGCTTCGGTAACTCAGTTGGTAGAGCACTTGCCCGCGAAAGGCAAAGGTCCCGAGTTCGAGTCTCGGTCGGGCACACAGTTTTAATCTGCCAGGAAGTTTCATATCAGCGCACACTCCGCTGCAGAGTGAAAATCTCATTCTGGAAACATCCCCCAGGCTGTGGCTAAGCCATGTCTCCGCAATATCCTTTCTTTCAGGAGTGCTAGTTCTGCAAGGTTCGCAGGAGAGTTTCTGTAAAGTTTGGAAGGTAGGAGACGAGGTACTGGCAGAAGTAAAGCTGTGAGTACCGGGCGTGAGTCGTGCTTCGGTAGCTCAGTTGGTAGAGCACTTGCCCGCGAAAGGCAAAGGTCCCGAGTTCGAGTCTCGGTCGGGCACACAGTTTTAATCTGCCAGGAAGTTTCATATCAGCGCACACTCCGCTGCAGAGTGAAAATCTCATTCTGGAAACATCCCCCAGGCTGTGGCTAAGCCATGTCTCCGCAATATCCTTTCTTTCAGGAGTGCTAGTTCTGCAAGGTTCGCAGGAGAGCTTCTGTAAAGTTTGGAAGGTAGGAGACGAGGTACTGGCAGAAGTAAAGCTGTGAGTACCGGGCGTGAGTCGTGCTTCGGTAACTCAGTTGGTAGAGCACTTGCCCGCGAAAGGCAAAGGTCCCGAGTTCGAGTCTCGGTCGGGCACACAGTTCTAATCTGCCAGGAAGTTTCATATCAGCGCACACTCCGCTGCAGAGTGAAAATCTCATTCTGGAAACATCCCCCAGGCTGTGGCTAAGCCATGTCTCCGCAATATCCTTTCTTTCAGGAGTGCTAGTTCTGCAAGGTTCGCAGGAGAGCTTCTGTAAAGTTTGGAAGGTAGGAGACGAGGTACTGGCAGAAGTAAAGCTGTGAGTACCGGGCGTGAGTCGTGCTTCGGTAGCTCAGTTGGTAGAGCACTTGCCCGCGAAAGGCAAAGGTCCCGAGTTCGAGTCTCGGTCGGGCACACAGTTTTAATCTGCCAGGAAGTTTCATATCAGCGCACACTCCGCTGCAGAGTGAAAATCTCATTCTGGAAACATCCCCCAGGCTGTGGCTAAGCCATGTCTCCGCAATATCCTTTCTTTCAGGAGTGCTAGTTCTGCAAGGTTCGCAGGAGAGCTTCTGTAAAGTTTGGAAGGTAGGAGGCGAGGTACTGGCAGAAGTAAAGCTGTGAGTACCGGGCGTGAGTCGTGCTTCGGTAGCTCAGTTGGTAGAGCACTTGCCCGCGAAAGGCAAAGGTCCCGAGTTCGAGTCTCGGTCGGGCACACAGTTCTAATCTGCCAGGAAGTTTCATATCAGCGCACACTCCGCTGCAGAGTGAAAATCTCATTCTGGAAACATCCCCCAGGCTGTGGCTAAGCCATGTCTCCGCAATATCCTTTCTTTCAGGAGTGCTAGTTCTGCAAGGTTCGCAGGAGAGCTTCTGTAAAGTTTGGAAGGTAGGAGACGAGGTACTGGCAGAAGTAAAGCTGTGAGTACCGGGCGTGAGTCGTGCTTCGGTAGCTCAGTTGGTAGAGCACTTGCCCGCGAAAGGCAAAGGTCCCGAGTTCGAGTCTCGGTCGGGCACACAGTTTTAATCTGCCAGGAAGTTTCATATCAGCGCACACTCCGCTGCAGAGTGAAAATCTCATTCTGGAAACATCCCCCAGGCTGTGGCTAAGCCATGTCTCCGCAATATCCTTTCTTTCAGGAGTGCTAGTTCTGCAAGGTTCGCAGGAGAGCTTCTGTAAAGTTTGGAAGGTAGGAGACGAGGTACTGGCAGAAGTAAAGCTGTGAGTACCGGGCGTGAGTCGTGCTTCGGTAGCTCAGTTGGTAGAGCACTTGCCCGCGAAAGGCAAAGGTCCCGAGTTCGAGTCTTGGTCGGGCACACAGTTTTAATCTGCCAGGAAGTTTCATATCAGCGCACACTCCGCTGCAGAGTGAAAATCTCATTCTGGAAACATCCCCCAGGCTGTGGCTAAGCCATGTCTCCGCAATATCCTTACTTTCAGGAGTGCTAGTTCTGCAAGGTTCGCAGGAGAGCTTCTGTAAAGTTTGGAAGGTAGGAGACGAGGTACTGGCAGAAGTAAAGCTGTGAGTACCGGGCGTGAGTCGTGCTTCGGTAGCTCAGTTGGTAGAGCACTTGCCCGCGAAAGGCAAAGGTCCCGAGTTCGAGTCTCGGTCGGGCACACAGTTTTAATCTGCCAGGAAGTTTCACAAGTATGTGGTGTCTCATTCTGTTAATTCGTAACGCAGGTACTTTCCTATGAGCCTCTGATACGTCGGTGGATTCCAGTGTACAGGTGGACCCATTTGCTGGTCTGCCAAACCAATTTGACTCCGCGCCACAACTATGCATGACGGAATATGTCAAATGTTTAGACGGCCGACTCAAGACAAATAAGTACACCCACGCATCAGTCGTTGTGTGCGTGAAGCTAGAAGTAGTACGGCGATTCAGAAGGTGACTGGCACAAGCTCTAACTGGCACACTAGTAAAGGACACAAGTTTCACCGTTTTGGTAGTGCCAGTACAAGAGAGAGCTTCTCTTTCTGTCCAATTTCCTCCTCTGCTCGTTAGCAAAGCACATTTAAATCTTAGACTTTATCCACTTTAGCACAAGCCAATCACAAGCAGGAGTGCGGCGTTCGAAGCTAGGAGAGCGCCCTTTGCTCTGAATTCACCAGTTTGATCAATCAGAGACTTTAAAGTTCTACATCTACATTTATACTCCGCAAGCCACCCAACGGTGTGTGGCGGAGGGCACTTTACGTGCCACTGTGATTACCTCCCTTTCGTGTTCCAGTCGCGTATGTTTCGCGGGAAGAACGACTGTCTGAAAGCATCCGTCCGCGCTCGAATCTCTCTAATTTTACATTCGTGATCTCCTCGGGAGGTATAAGTAGGGGGAAGCAATATATTCGATACCTCATCCAGAAACGCACCCTCTCGAAACCTGGCGAGCAAGCTACACCGCGATGCAGAGCGCCTCACTTGCAGAGTCTGCCACTTGAGTTTGTTAAACATCTCCGTAACGCTATCACGGTTACCAAATAACCCTGTGACGAAACACGCCGCTCTTCTTTGGATCTTCTCTATCTCCTCCGTCAACCCGATCTGGTACGGATCTCACACTGATGAGCAATACTCAAGTATAGGTCGAACGAGTGTTTTGTAAGCCACCTCCTTTGTTGATGGACTACATTTTCTAAGGACTCTCCCAATGAATCTCAACCTGGTACCCGCCTTACCAACAATTAAATTTATATGATCATTCCACTTCAAATCGTTCCGCACGCATACTCCCAGATATTTTACAGAAGTAACTGCTACCAGTGTTTGTTCCGCTATCATATAATCATACAATAAAGGATCCTTCTTTCTATGTATTCGCAATACATTACATTTGTCTATGTTAAGGGTCAGTTGCCACTCCCTGCACCAAGTGCCTATCCGCTGCAGATCTTCCTACATTTCGCTACAATTTTCTAATGCTGCAACTTCTCTGTATACTACAGCATCATCCGCGAAAAGCCGCATGGGACTTCCGACACTATCTAGTAGGTCATTTATATATATTGTGAAAAGCAATGGTCCCATAACACTCCCCTGTGGCACGCCAGAGGTTACTTTAACGTCTGTAGACGTCTCTCCATTGATAACAACACGCTGTGTTCTGTTTGCTAAAAACTCTTCAATCCAGCCACACAGCTGGTCTGATATTCCGTAGGCTCTTACTTTGTTTATCAGGCGACAGTGCGGAACTGTATCGAACGCCTTCCGGAAGTCAAGAAAAATAGCATCTACCTGGGAGCCTGTATCTAATATTTTCTGGGTCTCATGAACAAATAAAGCGAGTTGGGTCTCACACGATCACTGTTTCCGGAATCCATGTTGATTCCTACATAGTAGATTCTGCGTTTCCAAAAACGACATGATACTCGAGCAAAAAACATGTTCTAAAATTCTACAACAGATCGACGTCAGAGATATAGGTCTATGGTTTTGCGCATCTGCTCGACGACCCTTCTTGAAGACTGGGACTACCTGTGCTCTTTTCCAATCATTTGGAACCTTCCGTTCCTCTAGAGACTTGCGGTACACGGCTGTTAGAAGGGGGGCAAGTTAATTGGGAGAAAAAGAAAAAAGATTCAGCTTTGCGGCCTCTTTCCCGCGTGCTTACACCATGTCTTTTGCCAACAGTATGACCAGGATGGAACCTCATCCCTCCATAAAAAGCTTGTTATCGCCCCTGTTGTGTCCATTTCAAAGTTTCCATAGAACGGCCATAAACTTGCAAAAGGCCTCATGCTTTCACAAATATGTCTTGTAACAGAGTCTTGACGTCTGGGCGCCAGTGACCTGTCCCACAGAAGTTCGCAGAACGCTCACAGTTATTTTGTAAGCTTCTTGCCTAACAAGCGCCCATCCTCTGCTTTATTGCTGGTCTACAATGCACTGGCCATTGCAGCGGCGACTTCTCAGCGCTAGTCAGTCTACTTGGATGCAGCTGCCACCCGACTGGCACCAACCAATGTGCCTGCACAATCAGACTGCAGAACTCGGCCACCTGGAAATGTTTCACCCCAAGTTCCGCAGAAAAAACACGTATCTCTAGGCCCACTGTCACCGTGCTCTTTTACTGCAGTCATTTAATTTGGCACCCTATTCCTTTCCTAGAGCACACGAGCAAGAGCATTAACTACTGCCCACCATTTCATCAAGATGTATGATGTCAAATTGCAATTAAGGTCATATTCCCTAAGAACATGAAGCGGCATAACACCAAATCAGAAGTGAGAGTGCCCTGCAATCTCTCACAACCTCCCCATACCTCTCAAATTTATTCACGGGGAGTGTCACACTTTAAAATGTTAGTGTGTCATGGAACAGAATAAATTTTGACACTTTAGTTGGGTCATTATCAAAGAAATAAACATGAATCAATTTTTGTTAACCATAAATCCCAGCACAATGTTATTCCCTATCTTTACCACATTCAACCAGGGCTCATCCAAACACTCTCTGCTGCATGACTACAAAATTAAAGTGGAAAATAAAAATCTGATGGACATACGATCGGGTCATATTCTTGAAGATCCAAGCTTAAATGACAATTTGTAAATGGTTACAGGATCATGCAGACATTTATCTACGCACTCATCCTGAAATTCTGGCCAGAGAAGGTTATTCCCTTAACCGAATATAATATTGTTCTCTTGAGGATGCTCTGCCCCGTGGAAAAATTACAACCCCAGCTCAATTATACACATGGCTGCATTCATTCCTTGACAGAACATTGATTACAATTGCTCTCAAATTCATCCAAAAATAAACTATTACTAGGTTAAATTTTGCAAGTCATCTGTGCATCTAATTTTTCTGAAATGTGTAAGTCTGCAAGCTAAATGCAAAGTTATAGTGTAAACAAAACAAAACAAAATATGATTGTCATGAAACAAGTGAATCTTTACACAAGACGAAAAAATAATACATGAGTACATTAAGAAAAAAATAAAACTTGATAATAAAACAAAGGGAATACATGTAATATTGAGAAATGAAAACAGCAAGGCACATATAAAACATATAAAAAGGAAACATACATAAAGCAATAATGAAAACAAAGCTTCCTACATCTCACTTCTCAGAGGTTTTTAGGGAGTCCAACTATCATTAAATTTATATCTGGCACACGAAAACACCACACTACATATGTCATGTAACAGGTTAGATGTGGTAATTAAGCGGGATGAGTATTCCAAGATGGATGTAACCTTCGCACCATTGTAATGACGATGGAACACACAAACTGCATAGCGATTAAATACATCATTCTCCAGACGACTTCTCTCCAAGGGATAAACGCAGCCATGTTCACCGGATGGACGCCCAACTGGGAGTTAAGTTTATTGTTTCCGACGCACCACTCACAGTTAATTGTAACCCTCGCACCCTCGTAATGACCATGGAACACACAAAGTGCGTAGCGATTCAATACATTAGTCTCCAGCCGACTTCTATAAAAGCAACTAAAGCAGCCACAGCCACCGGATGGACTTTCTCATGGGAGTGTAGTTTCTTTTCTCCGACGGACCAGTGACAAGTAATTGTAACCCTCAGACCCTCATATTGACCGTGGAACACACAAACTGCATCGCGATTCAATACACCATTCTCCAGCCGATTTCTCTAAAAGCAACTAAAGCAGCCACAGTGACTGGATTGACGATATCCTGGGAGTGAAATTGGTTGATTCCGACGCACCACTGACAGTTAATTGTAACTCTGGAACCTTCGTAATTACCGCGGAACACACAAAATGCATAGCGATACAATGCATCATTCGCCAGCCGACTTCTCTCAAAGCAATTAGCGCAGCCACGATCACCAGATGGACATTCTCCTGGGAATCATGTTTCTTGTTACCGACGCATCACTGACAATTAATTGTAACTCTTGCACCCATGTAATGACGATGGAGTACAAAAATTGCGTCACGATTTAGTACTCCAGTTTCCCGGCGACTTCTCTAAAAGCGACTAAAGCAGCCACGGTCACTGGATGGATGATCACCTATGGGGCAAGTTCCTTGTTTTCAACGCTCCGCTGACAGCTAATTGAACTCTCGCGACTTTGAAATGATGATGGTACAAACAATCTGCATCGCGATTCAATACATCATTCTCCAAACAAGTTCTCTCCAAGGGATTAACGCAGCCACGTTCACTGGATGGATGTACTCCTAGGAGCCAAGTTTCTTGTTTCCAACGCACCACTCACAGTTAATCGTAGCCCTCGCACCCTTATAATGACGATGGATCACACAAACACCGTCTCGATCCAACAAATCACACTCCGGCAGACTTCCTTAATAGCGAATAACACAGCCACGGTCACTTGATGGACGTTCAAAGTGGCGTCAAGTTTATTGTTTCAGACGCACCACTGACACTTAATTGTAGCCCTCGCATCCTCGTAATGACGATGGAACTCACAAAGACCGTCGCGATTCATAATATCATTCTCCATCTGACTTCTCTAAAAACGACTAACGCAGCCACGGTGAACAGGTAGACGATCTCCTGAGACAGAATTTTTTTGTTTCTGACACCCCACTCACAATTAATTGTAACCCTCTCACCCTCGTAAAGAACATGAAACACGCAAAGTGCGTCGTGATTCAATACATCAGACCTCAGGCGTCTTTTTTAAAAGCGACTAAGGCTGCTGCAGTCACCGGTTGGAGGTTCTCTTGGATGTGAATTTCTAGTTTCTGACGCACCACGGACAGGTTGTGTAAATAGGCTGTTTAGGTTTTTTTATTGGTGACGCCACGTAGCGCTCTGTATGAAAATCACTGACTGTGCGGTGTGCAGTCTGTGGCCGGTTTGCATTGCTGTTTGCTATTGTAGTGTTAGGCAGCTGGATGTTAACAGCGCGTAGCGTTGCGCAGTTGGAGGTGAGCCGCCAGCAGTGGTGGATGTGGGGAGTGAGATGGCGGAGTTTTGAGAGCGGAGGATCTGGACAGAGACAGTAAATTTGTAAGACTGGATGTCATGAACTGACATATATATTATGACTTTTGAACACTATTAAGGTAAATACATTGTTTGTTCTCTATCAAAATCTTTCATTTGCTAACTATGCCTATCAGTAGTTAGTGCCTTCAGTAGTTAGAATCTTTTATTTAGCTGGCAGCATTGGCGCTCGCTGTATTGCAGTAGTTCGAGTAACGAAGATTTTTGTGAGGTAAGAATTCATGAAAGGTATAGGTTATTGTTAGTCAGGGCCATTCTTTTGTAGGGATTACTGAAAGTCAGATTGCATTGCGCTAAGAATATTGTTTGAGTACGTTCAGTTTTGCTCAGCTGTTTGAAAATCAAATAATGTAAGAGGTTTATCAGCACAGTAATTCACTAATTTTTCCAAGGGGACGTTACATATGGCGACCCTGCCAGGATACCTCACTGGAATCTTCTGATTTTTTCTTGTAGTTTGTGTAATTAGTGTAGCTATTGTTTATTGCTAGCACATAATTGTAGAGAGAATTTCCTTTGTAGTTGTAGTATTTCATTGTTATACAGTAAAACAGTTGTGGCATGCATGTAGATTTGCACCAAGTATTTTGCGCCTGCGCTTGCAATTAAGGAGATTTTATTTTCTATGCTATGTTAATGTGTTTTCTTATTTAGCTCTTCAAATTGTGATTTTCTGTGTTGTCGTGTGAAATATTGTGACAATAATGGCATGTGAAAAACGTAATACTAGGCTCCAAAGTAAATTGAGAAATGATAGTGAAGATGAAAGCAATGTGTTAGCGCCACTGTGTAATGAATTAACTAATGTTCAAACTAGTAATTTGGTAATTGTGCATAGGGAAATGGAGTGGGCTGCAAATAATGGTGTAGACAGTGAAACAACTAGTGAACAGGGAAGCATTATCGATCGATCGGTCGGCAACAGTTCGCCTCAGGAATCCAAAATGACAGGACACAATCTTACAAATACTGTAGATTCAGGTTTTGCGTCCTCACTGTTTTCTGAAATAAGTCAAGACACATTTTCTGCTTGTCAAAATGTAAATGTTGCCGGTGCAAATGCACTGCCGAAAAGCATAGAGCCATAGAGGAGCAGATTCCAGACACTAATACATTATTATTGCAATTAATGCAACAAATGAAACAAAATCAGAGACAAACACAGCAACAGTTAGACACAATGGAACAAAATCTTCAAAAGTTAGACACAATGGAACAACACCAGAGACAAACACAGCAACAATTAGACGCAATAGAACAAAATCAAAAACAGTCACAACATAAGCTTCAAAAGTTAGACACTGCGCTTGAACAAACACGTGAAGGTTTAACTGCTGAGTTACTTAAAATCGAACCAAATTTCAAAAAGTCTGTCATGATGTAAAAACACAAATTTGTGAGCATTTCCAACCTATTTTCTCGTGTCATGAAAATGCATTACAGAATCACGAAGCAGCCATAAAGGAACAGCAAACTATTGTTCATGAAAATCAAGACACCTTGTAAGCTAAAATTGACTCAGTTGCATCTACATATTCGGTTACGCAACTTGCAAAAGCTCAGGAAAACTTAAAGGACACAGTAGATACGATTTCAACACAAATGGACACTCTGAAACTAGGTTCAGAAAAATACACTGAGCAAATCAGTTCACTATCGGAGAAAGTAGCCAACTTTCGGATTAGTTCACCAACTTATCTACAAAGGTAGATGGTGATATGAATGACACTAGACCCGTAGCCTTCACTGACACAGAAGAGTATGAACAAATAAGAAAATTCAATCAAAATCAAAATCAAATCAATACACAGTACAAAAGAGAAATCCGGGAAGTACAAGAACAGTTGACACAGGTAATACAAGAATTACATATTTCAGAGGAGACTCGCGCTCCTACACGGGAAGAGGGACTTAGAAATACGGAATAGTCACAAAATAATAACACAGGGCATTTCGGAAATTACGAAAGAAATTGGCAAGGCGCACTGAATTTTGAGATGGAACCGCCGAAACGACGTAACAACGACCGACATGCGACTCGCCGACTTGATGATTTTGACTATAAGCTGTTTATTACTACACGTAAATTCAAAACGTTTAAGAATTCTGGCAACGACATACATCCACAAGCATGGCTTCATCAATTCTCTTATTGTTTTCCTCCCAACTGGTCATTAGAGCACAGATTAGAATTTATGTGTGGCTACTTAGAGAATGAACCAGCTAAATATAAGATTCTAACTACTGAAGGCACTAACTACTGATAGGCATAGTTAGCAAATGAAAGATTTTGATAGAGAACAAAGAATGTATTTACCTTAATAGTGTTCAAAAGTCATAATATATATATATATATATCAGTTCATGACATCCAGTCTTACAAATTTACTGTCTCTGTCTAGATCATCCGCTCTCAAAACTCCGCCATCTCACTCTCCACATCCACCACTGCTGGCGGCTCACCTCCAACTGCGCAACGCTATGCGCTGTTAACATCCAGCTGCCCAACACTACAATAGCAAACAACAATGCAAACCGGCCACAGACTGCACACAGCACAGTCAGTGATTTTCATACAGATCGCTACGTGGCGTTACCAACATAAAAACCTAAACAGCCTACTTACAGTTGTTGTAACCCTCGTACCTTCGTTATGCCCACGAAACCTAAAAAATTGCATCGCGACTCAATACGTCATTATCCATCACGACTTCTCTAAAAGGGACTAAAGCAGTGTTGGTCACCGGATGGACGTTCTCCTGGAAGTCAATTTTCTTCTTTGCGAGACACCACTGACAGTTTATTGTAGCCCTCACACCCTCATAACGACCATGGGACATACAAAGTGCATTACGAATCGATACATCAGTTTCCAGCCGACTTCTCTAAAAGTGACTAAAGCAGCCATGGCCACTCGATGGAGGTTCTCCTGGGAGTCAGGTTTTTTATGTCCTATGCAACACTGACAGTTAACTGCAACATTCGGGTCCTCATAATGATCATGGAACACACAAATGCGACGCGATTCAATACATCAGTTTCCAGCCGACTTCTCTGAAAGCGGCTAAAAGAGCCACAGTCACCAGCTGGACGTTCTCATGGGAGTCAATTTTCTTGTTTGCGACACACTACTGAGTTAATTGCAGCCCTCTCTCCCTCATAATGACCATGGGACACACAAACTGCGTCGCGATTCAATACATCAGTCTCCAGCCGTCTTCTCTAAAAGCTACTAACGCAGCCACAGTCACCGGATACACTTCGTCCTGGGAGTCAAGTTATTTGTTTCCTACGCACCAGTGACTGTTAAATATACCGTCGCACCCTTGTAATGACCATGGAGCACGCAAATCGCGTCGCGATTCAGTACTTTAGTCTCCAGTCGACTTCGCTAAAAGCGACTAAAGCAGCCAGGTCACCGGATGGACATTCTTCTGGGAGTCAAGTTTATTGTTTCCGACGCTCCACTGACAGTTAGTTGTAACTCTTGCACCATCGTAATGATTATGGAACACACAGACTGCGTCGCGATTCAATAAACCATTCTCCAGCAGACTTCTCTAAAAGCAACTGAAGCAGGCACGGTCACCGGATAGACATGCTCCTGGGAGTCAAGTATCTTTTTTCCTACGCACTATTGACAGTTAATTGTAACCATTGCATCCTCATAATGACCTTGGAACACACAAATTGCGTCGCGATTCAATACATCAGTTTGTAGCTGACTTCTCTAAGAGCGAGTAAACGAACCACGGTCAGCAGATGGAAGTTCCTCTGGGAGTCAAGTTTCTTGTTTCCAACGCACCACTGACAGTGGAGCTTGTAGAGTACGAGTGCAATACAGGCAGCACCCTCAGTGTGGCAGGACCTTATCTGTGGCAGCAATCAGTGGTGCCTCGATTACTGACCACCTTGGATGACGTGGTGGTCGGTAATGCATAGCCGCTCTCGAAGACGTTCATGGGAAGACCCGTGCAGCATACGGACACAGGTCTGAGGTGAATCACCTCCTGCCATCGCTGTTGACCATGTCTCCAGACCCGTAATACCTCCAGTCAGCAGTCCTCAAGTGCGCCCTGCTGGCGTGGGCCTCGGACTTCCATTCAACGGTAAGTCCCTCGGGAGCTAGTAGTGGCAGCGGCAGTAAAAGTGCTCCGGCAGCAGCTGCAGGTGCCCTCTGTTGACAGTTGGAGGCGTGAATGGGATTGTCTGCTCCCAACTCCAAGCACGCAGCCAATAACGTCATGTTGACTGGAGTCATTTAAATCAGCACCCTATTCCTCAGAATGCAGGTAAAGCTTATCGTTATCCCTTACCTAGAGCACGCAAGCAGGAGCATTAACTGCTGCACACGATTTCATCAAGTTGTATGAAGTCAAATCGCAATAAAGATCATATTCCCTAAGAACATGAAGCAGCATAACACCGAATCAGAAGTGAGAGTGCCCTCAATCTCTCAAGTTTATGTCGCGGTACTATATTAGAATGAACTAACATATTACCTAAAGACTTGTCTTTGCAAATAACTGACAAATAAATATGCCATACCCAGATACTACACTCACCTTGCTAAGCACAATACAGTAAGTTACATACTGTAATAGTAGTCATAACAAGACGTGCTATGTAACTTAGCCAGCAAATCAGAAGTCAACATAACGAAAAGAAACTGAAGTTATACAAGACGAACCCCTTGCATTGTAGAACAACAGTCAAGTGAAATCGGAAGATGCTATTATCTCCGCTATGCAGAAATATCTGCACTACGTAGATCTTATCATGATCGAGCTTTAAACAAAGTTATTCAACATAAATGTTAGCATGGAACTGAGATGGCAAAATGGAGAATAAATTTTAAAAGTAGTAGAAGCGTTTTACCAGTCGGGTAGGAAAAAAAAAATGGTGGCCAAAGTAGAGACCATATAAAATGCAGACTGGTAGCAGCAAGAAAAGTATTTCTAAGGTATTTGCTAACATCGAATATAAATTTGAATGATAGGAGGACTTTTATGATGGTATATGTTAGCCTTCTACAGAAGTGAAATGTAGACGATACACATTTCAGTCATGAAGAGAACTGAAACTTTTGAAGGTTGGGGCTACTGAAGAGTGTTGGAAATTGGCTTGGTAGACCAAATAACTAATAAGTAAATACTGGATCGAATTGAGGAGAAAAGAAATTTGTGGTACGGTTGGAGTAAAAGAAGGTATTCGTTGATAGGAAACATTCTGTGATATCAAGGAATCGTCAGTTTCGTAATGGAGGGAAGTGTGTGTATGTGTGTATGTGTGTGTGTGTGTGTGTGTGTGTGTGTGTGGAGGGGGGGGGAGGGAGGGATAATTGTAGAGTTATACCGGTGTTCAGAATACAGTATGGAGCTTCAAATCGATGTAGGTTGCGGTAGCGATGCAGAAATTAAGGAACTTATACCGAATTGACTACCGAGCAGAGCTGCATCAAAACAATCTTCGGACTGAAGACCAGAACAACACATTACGAAATGAAGAGGTATTAGATACATCCATTAAAGAGATGTAGAGAGTACATATGCAAATAGAAGCAACATTTCAGTATTTTATGTGCTAAAAAAAGCTGTTAATTAGGGAGCTCCTAAATTTCTAAATGGGAATACGTAGAGATTTTTATTTCATTAGAAGGACAGTAGTCAGTTATAGTCCTTCCGTTCCCTTCCTAAACATCTTTAATTTCATCTTTTTTTATTCCTTTTCTCTTACCCTTCTCCTCTTTCTTCTCTTTTCTCCCTTTTCTCTTCAAGTCTCCCTTTTCATGCTTGTCTCTTTTGTCTTTCCATCCCCCATGTTCTCTGCTGCACCTCTTGAATCTTTCTCTCTCCTACTCTACTCTTTTTTTGCACTTTCTCTTTCTTCTTTTTCTCTTCTGCGTCCTCCTTCCCGTCTTCTTCTTGTCTTCCTCCTCCTTGTCTTCCTTTTCGTTGTCTTTCTCTTTCTCCTTCTTATTCTTGTTGTTCTTCTTCTTCGGGAAGGTCATTAACATATGTTCCGTAGGTTATGTCTCACCGCATGCGCTGTCCGTCAGGTTACTTTTGACGCTGACCTTCAGGAAAGAGAATTTCTGGCTGATACTGAAACCTGGTTACGCTATCAAGTGTGTGACGATGTTCTGGAAAAGTACAATTAAAGCATTTGCTTCCTTTGTATATAGCAATTATATGGCAAAGTAACAAATGTTATGAACAAAATGTTACTGCCAAAGAAAGTTCTGCAGATTTGAGTTAGCCATAACAGTTAGAAAGTAAGTAAAGGTGTACAGGTGTTCATGGCGGCGAGCTGTAGCAGCAAGAGCACTCTGTTATTGTCTTTTCAAACACTCTGCCGTTGAAAGAGCTGAAGAACCTTCGTTTCGTTAGCAGACCCTCTAATGAAATGTCGTTCTGCTGAGCTGCGAAGTCGGCGACTGATGGTGCAAGTTAGTATTCCTACACCGACTACCGACTGGTTGTTGCGCGCATTGGAATGCAGAATGCGGTTGCTCTCAGAACGTCAAGTATAATCTATGTTGCTCAGCAAATATTACTTCGTAATTGCGACAATTTCTCATCTTGCACAGTGTTGTAAGTACATCCAATTCTGAGATACGCTTGCAGTCTCTCTTTATTTCATTGCCGTAGTTAGTCACAGTAAACATTACCCTCGACTGGATGTACACTGCACTTGTGATATTTTGACGATTCTGAACTGAATTTATTTTGAATCACTTGTACCAGTGAAAATACCACTGCCAATGCAACATTAATTGTTTAACACAACTAATGAATCATCACATCCTCTGCAGTGCCAGCTCAGGAAATGGGTGATGGAAATGTCAGTATAAGAAATATGAGATGTACACGTGATCTGTCCAGATACGTGCGTTTTGTTGGACATACGCCAAGTTTAACGCTGAGCAGTCACTGGAAATGGGTCCATTTATTTCACAAGTGAGTCTTTAAAAACAAACAACGTCTTAATTGAAGTCTCTATTGTGGTGAACGCGTAGTAAGGAAATGTCTTTGCGTATATCTTTGCGAGAAAGTATTTCTTGCTTATATTAACTGATAAAGGTTTCATTGTTACAGTTACTAGAAACCTTAATCTTTTACAAAAGCAAAACACACCGTCAGTTTGTCAATTTACTCACATAGTTGTAATATTCACTCAATGCTTGTTGTATGCATTAACAAAGATTTTGCTGTGCTACTTCCTCTACACTAGTAAACAGCTACTCGCAAAGCCGTCATCCGGTCCCTCATCCCCGTTTGCAATAAAGCTGACGTGACGCAACGTTTATCGGTGCAACACTCGTGATCCCACTGGAATGATACTGTATGAGCTACGATATGCGATCCGACTTGCCATCCGACAAGCAAAAGGACAGTGCGAATCACATTTCTGTCTAAGTTTCAGTTGCAACAATGAGCTCTTCTGAAGAGAACTTTATTGTGGTTTATTATTACTAACACCTCAAAACACTGAAAAAGGTTCAAATGCCTCTAAGCATTATGGGACTTAACATCTGAGGTCATCAGTCCCCTAGACTTAAAACTACTTAAACCTAAGTAAACAAAGGACATCACACACATCCATGCCCGAGGCAGGATTCGAACCTGCGACCGCAGCAGCAGCGCGGTTCTGGACTGAAGCGCCTAGAACCGCTAGGTCACAGAGGCCGGCTGAGAAAGGAAACGAACTACTCGGTGCACCCTTACAATGCTATAAATACCAAATGTAGTCCAGTTGTGATTTCTCATAAGCTCTCCCAACACGAACTGGAAGTCTACGAAGATAATGACTCTACACAGTTTTCATTTTTTTGGAACAACTAGTATTAGCTAATCTGACAAAACAGAACACAAATTTTCGATTTTCTACGTCTCCTGTCGAAAAGCTGATCATTACAGAAAGGGAAGTTGGCGCTAGTGTTTGATTGACGTTAAAAACGCCATTACTTAAAGTGTATTTTTAGTGATGTCACCTGTTATGATACGAGGTTCGCGAAATGAAAACCACAGCGAAAACAAAAAAAAAAAAAAATTATTCGCAACAGTTTGCCACACCTTCCAGCTACCTATCTAAATAGTCGCCGCTCCGACTAAGACATTTGTTGAGGCGTTTTACAAAACTTCAGTACCCTCGTCAAAGAAAGCAGCCGCCTGCGCATTCCGCCTATTCTCTACGATGATCTGCCTTTTGTTGTTTGTGCCAAAATGTTATCTTCGTAGCCAGCGTATCATATGAGCAGAGATGAACAACGGAGGGAGCCAATTAAGGGCTGTGTTGTGGGTGGTCAAACACTTCCCAATGAGAACTCTGCAGGAGCGTCTTGATCGCCCCTGCAGAATGCAGCTGAAAATTGTCTTGAAGAAAGAAACGCATGACATTTATATTACGTGGGTTGCATAGGAGAGATCTCACGAGATCCACATACTTGGCGGGAGACACTGTTTTTTTTTTAAAGAAACATTGTATTCCTACAACTGTCCAAATTCGCAAAGTAGTACATGATTGAGCCTTAGGAGTGTTCAGAATAAACATTGTTGAATTTGAAGAGACATCAGTCACCATCGATGGTGAGCTCTGCGTAAGTGTACACAATGGGAAAAGCCATCATAATAAGGGAAACTCTGACATTCTTTTGTCGGTTTAGTCCAGCTGCACATTCAGAAGTAACGAGAATATAGCTTTCATATCAGTTTTAATACCAGTCACAAACCTTTCTGAAATCAGGGAGCATGCACCGAAAGAAACGTCCATCAGCGGCATCAAATGATTCAAATGGCTCTGAGCACTATGGGACTTAACTTCTGAGGTCATCAGTCCCCTAGAACTTAAAACTACTTAAACCTAAGTAACCAAAGGACATCAAACACACCCATGCCCGAGGCAGGATTGAAACCTGCGACCGTAGCGGGCGCGCGGTTCCAGTGTGTAGCGCCTAGAACCGCTCGGCCACTCCGGCCGGCATCAGTGGCATCAGCTGATGAACATCGATGTCTTTTGACTTAACTGAAATTTTCCATTTCCAGCTTTGTCCGGTACCGGCAGTATACGAAAATAAGAAACAAGAATCACTCAACAGAACAGGCCATAGCAAACGACAGTAGCATCGTGTATAGTGCCTAGTTGCCAATCTCATCATTACCAACGTCCAACATATCTCACGTACTTTTTCGATAATAGAGAGAGGTGCTGCTCTCCTTCTACCGTTAAAAACAATTTCAATACGTTAGTTATACTTTGTATGCAGCAATGTATGCCATAAAGTGCACCAACCGTAAAACGGCCAGTGACTACAGTTCTCACTCCAGACGTTTCAAAATATGCGAGATGTTTTACTTTAATTCGACGTGGACAGTAACGAAAAAGAAACCAGTTCATTACTAAACTGTGGAGTCAGACCATATGATGACGGAAAATCAATTTTTCTATTGGGGAGTTTCCTCAGAACTGAATGAGACAGACTTCTTAGCGGAGAACAGGCGCAAATCGCAAAACAGTGGTTTTTTATTATTTACCTCTCTCCATGTATCGAACTACAGCGTGGAGCAGCCAGCACACCGTGCCGTACAAGACGATTCGACATACATACATACACTGGTGAGTCAAACCATCATGAAAACCTACTTGATACCTTGTTTGTCCGTCTTTGGAACGAAATACGTCACTGATTCTGCGTTTCAGGGAACTGACAGTTTCTTGTTTGGTTTGTGGAGGTACGTGGTGTGGTGTCAGCGCAAGACAGCACACTTGCTAGGCTGTTGGCTTCAAATCGGCCGCGGTCCGTCAGTACACATCGGACCCGTGAGTCACCACTGTCGACACTAGCAGACCGAGCGCCGCCACTCGGGTGGTCTTACGAGACAAGCTAGCGCACTGGCCATTTCTACAGCCGACTTTAGTAGGAATGGTTCACTTGTTATAGCTTCAGAGATCCAATTTGCAGACACGCGAGTTAGCATAGCCTTCAGCTAAGTCTGTAGCTACGACCTAGCCAGGCGCCACAGACAGTTTATGCATTGACAATCGATCTATATGTGTGAAGCAATCAGAATTGTAAAGAAGTATTCGCAGTTCGGCCTACAACTGCACTTGTAAATATTATTGTACAAAGTCAAGATCGACGTTCACCGTTGATGCTGAATTCTAAGTATTTGATTGTATTCCTGTCTACTAACTTCTGATCACCTGATATGTTCCAGATACATCCTGCGGTAGCGTTCTCGCTTCCCGCGCCCGTGTTCCCGGGTTCGATTCCCGGCGGGGTCGGGGATTTTCTTTGCCTCGTGATGACTGGGTGTTGTGTGCTGTCCTTAGGTTAGTTAGGTTTAAGTAGTTCTAAGTTCTAGGGGACTGATGACCATAGCTGTTAAGTGCCATAGTGCTCAGAGCCATTTGAACCATTTTAGCCATATACATCCCGTCAAGTATAGTTCATTTATCCTCACGTAAGTCTAAGTGATCAACGCGTGCAATTAATGGGCAAACCTCCTGATCAGACTAAGGGTCAAATTGCGTGACTCAGCCGGGTCACCCTTTTTCCATGAGGCACATAGTTCCGCCTCATACACAACACATGGCATTAGATGTCCTTCACAGGTCACGTAATTCGCTTAAATAACGCGCCATTGATTCGCAAAAGCGGTGATGGCGGCCGATAGCGACGAACGTGGGTCGACGACACATCAACGTGAGTTCACTGTAAAGCTACACAAACCAGTGCAGTACGGTTCTGACTCAGAGACACGAATACTTATACTGCTGAAAGGTGACATCGTCGTTGATAAAGATCCCAAGCATGAAGGGACGCAGGTGTTTTGCAGCTGTCAGCGTGCCTTCGATTACTACCACAGGTCCCATGGAAGCAAGGGAGAATGTCTCGCATGCATAATACCGCTCCCACCAGCCAGCGTCCGAGGCGCGCTGCACGTTTCGAGCCGCCATTCACCTCGATGACGGCGTTTATGGAGACGACCAACGACCTAGTGTAGCAAAAACGTGATTCACCGGAAGAGCCGACACGTTTCCATAGATCAACGTTCGAATCCCAATGGTACCGTGCCCACTGCAATCGTAATTGACGCTGTCGTTTGGTAGACATACGCACACGTAGGGGTGGTCTGCTGCAGAGCTCCATGTTCAACAGCGTACGATGAACGGTGTGTTCCGAAAGACTTCTAAGCGCACCGGCATTGTGTTCGTTTGGCAAAGATGTCACAGATCACCATCTGTGTCCTACTTTACAGAGCAGACAAGCCTCCGAGCCCCACGTTTTAGCTCGTATTTGGTAGTTGTACTGTCCTTCTAGTTCTTTCCATAGATGCTCATGACAGCAGCACCAGGAATTTCGCTAGCTTCGCCGTTTTCGAGACATTTGTCCACAGACTCTGCGTAATAATAATCTGTCCTTCGTCAACGTCGCTTATCTCACAAGGGGAGGCCGCCAATTGTGAAATTCAGATTCGATTCATACTGCGCATAACAAAAGCTCATGGCCAGAGGTGTAATGTGGCAAAGCACCAAGATGCAGTTCTCAGCCGTTGTCGAGAAAATCGACAGTTAAAAGAAACCGTTGCGGTGAAATACTCTCTACGATTAACAAATGTCTACAGTGTCGTGGCGCAGCGGTAAGCGCTTGGGCTCGTAATCCGAAGGTCGCCGCATCGAATCTCGCGCCATGCAATTTTTTTATTATTAGTTTTTTGTAATTCAAATATATATATATATATATATATATATATATATATATATATATATATATACTCCTGGAAATGGAAAAAAGAACACATTGACACCGGTGTGTCAGACCCACCATACTTGCTCCGGACACTGCGAGAGGGCTGTACAAGCAATGATCACACGCACGGCACAGCGGACACACCAGGAACCGCGGTGTTGGCCATCGAATGGCGCTAGCTGCGCAGCATTTGTGCACCGCCGCCGTCAGTGTCAGCCAGTTTGCCGTGGCATACGGAGCTCCATCGCAGTCTTTAACACTGGTAGCATGCCGCGACAGCGTGGACGTGAACCGTATGTGCAGTTGACGGACTTTGAGCGAGGGCGTATAGTGGGCATGCGGGAGGCCGGGTGGACGTACCGCCGAATTGCTCAACACGTGGGGCGTGAGTTCTCCACAGTACATCGATGTTGTCGCCAGTGGTCGGCGGAAGGTGCACGTGCCCGTCGACCTGAGACCGGACCGCAGCGACGCACGGATGCACGCCAAGACTGTAGGATCCTACGCAGTGCCGTAGGGGACCGCACCGCCACTTCCCAGCAAATTAGGAACACTGTTGCTCCTGGGGTATCGGCGAGGACCATTCGCAACCGTCTCCATGAAGCTGGGCTACGGTCCCGCACACCGTTAGGCCGTCTTCCGCTCACGCCCCAACATCGTGCAGCCCGCCTCCAGTGGTGTCGCGACAGGCATGAATGGAGGGACGAATGGAGACGTGTCATCTTCAGCGATGAGAGTCGCTTCTGCCTTGGTGCCAATGATGGTCGTAAGCGTGTTTGGCGCCGTGCAGGTGAGCGCCACAATCAGGACTGCATACGACCGAGGCACACAGGGCCAACACCCGGCATCATGGTGTGGGGAGCGATCTCCTACACTGGCCGTACACCACTGGTGATCGTCGAGGGGACACTGAATAGTGCACGGTACATCCAAACCGTCGTCGAACCCATCGTTCTACCATTCCTAGACCGGCAAGGGAACTTGCTGTTCCAACAGGACAATGCACGTCCGCATGTATCCCGTGCCACCCAACGTGCTCTAGAAGCTGTAAGTCAACTACCCTGGCCAGCAAGATCTCCGGATCTGTCCCCCATTGAGCATGTTTGGGACTGGATGAAGCGTAGTCTCACGCGGTCTGCACGTCCAGCACGAACGCTGGTCCAACTGAGGCGCCAGGTGGAAATGGCATGGCAAGCCGTTCCACAGGACTACATCCAGCATCTCTACGATCGTCTCCATGGGAGAATAGCAGCCTGCATTGCTGCGAAAGGTGGATATACACTGTACTAGTGCCGACATTGTGCATGCTCTGTTGCCTGTGTCTATGTGCCTGTGGTTCTGTCAGTGTGATCATGTGATGTATCTGACCCCAGGAATGTGTCAATAAAGTTTCCCCTTCCTGGGACAATGAATTCACGGTGTTCTTATTTCAATTTCCAGGAGTGTATATATATTAATGAATTGATTATGCATGTTGGTGAAGGCGGATCGCTCTCCAATTGTACCGCCTCCATTTTTCCGTTTTTTTAACAGGGTGTACCAAAGCTCTCCCGTCCGCACTGATTTTCGACGATGTTATAAGTTGCGCTAGGGACCGCATCTACCTTCTTTCGAAGTTAGCAGGCAACTACGTTGTTGTGCGGCGGCTCGTTTCGGCCCATTCAACATCTGTCCTTCAAGTGTAACGAGCGAGTAACGGAGTTTACATTTCATACCTGCCACAGCGAATTTGTGTTCGTGGGGTCTCTATTCTAATTCGAACGTTTGACTTACGCTATACGTATTCGTTTCGGAATATCGTTTCTACGTCTTCCGTTAACTATACGTGGTTAACATTATGAAGACAATTAATAACATTTGTGAAATACAACTTTGTTTGCGGAAAACATAATGATGTTCGAAGTCGCCAGTTTTTCCACGACAAACGACATTCAACAACTTATTATATGCATAATTGTTGCAACTGATTGCCGGGAATTATATATATATATATATATATATATATATATATATGTGTGTGTGTGTGTGTGTGTGTGTGTGTGTGTGTGTGTGTGTGTGTGCGTGTGTGTGTGTGTGTGTGTGTGTGTATATATATACACATTTGAATTACAAAAAACAAATACTAAAAAAAAAAGTTGCATGGTGCGAGATTCGATCCGGCGAACTTCGGATTACAAACCAGAGCGCTTACCGCTGCGCCACGACGCTGCGGAAATTTATTACTCGTAGAGAGTATTTCACTGGAACAGTTTCTTTTAACTGTCGATTTTCTCGACAACGGCTGAGAAGTGCATCTTGGTGCTTTGCCACATTACACCTCTGGCCATGAGCTTTTATTATGCGCAGTATGAATCGAATCTGAATTTCACAATTGGTGGCCTCCCCTTGTCAGTAAATTTCCCCTTCTGCAGCCCATATCTCCTCTAGGGTAATACCCCGTCTGTGTTTGTTCCGCTCACATACTTCCGCCACCACATTACTTGCCCGCAACAGCACCAGTCGATATACAAACGTCGTGGTGGGCAGTGGTCATAATGCTTTGGCTGATAAGTTTGCATACTACAGTTGTACTGCTGTCATCCCAATGCGAACCAGTTAAGTCGCTTCCTGCATTTTCTGTGCCTACGAATCGCATCACGTGTCGTTCTACATATCGTATCACCTCAGTGAGAATCGCGCCCGGAGGCTATAAACTGTGTAAACGTCTTGAGGGAGTGAAACGCGTGGTGAGCAGAGTAGTATATTCATCAAGCAGTTGAGAAAGGGAGAACTTAGCGACTTCCGGCGAACTCCTCACACAATTTAAAACTTTACAGGAACTTTTTCTCTTTGAGACAACCCACAAAATAGTTAAAGGAATAAAGTTAATCACCTACAACATTTTCCCTGTTCACGCGTTTTAATTTATTACTGGTTTACTGCTAACTGTATTTGCAACACGTTCTGCAGACAGTGTCCACATACACCACTGAATGTACTTCCAAAATTATGTCACAGTACGACAAAAAGTAGAGGTGATATTGCGTCATAAACATTGATATTCGTGAAAAACCAGCTCTTCATAATCAGACTTCTAAGGCTGTTTTATAATTGAGAGTTCGATACTTAAATCGGGGGGGGGGGGGGGGCAGGCGTAACTGATACGTTGTCTCTTGTGTGAATGAACACCAGTGACGAAATACTGCAAATAATAATGTTAGATTACAGCAACCTCCTTGGTAGTCTTTGTCGGTAATAGATGACGTAATAGGTGAAACGCTGATTCAACAGTTCCCACGATAAAATTAAATACGGCAGAGGTTCAACATTACCGTCAACCATTTACCACCCACTGCTGAAAAAAAAACCTTCTCCAGATTAAGTATCATGATGCACATCCAAGTTCCCACTCCATGTTTTTAAACCATTAGAGCGTCGTATCGACTAGGAATCCAACCTAGGAAAATGCGAGAACAGTTCACTAGATTACACGCCTCGTCCATTTCAGTTTCATTTTCTTTGCAGACTTAATTACGTCTTGCATTCTTGTGTATTTCCTCATTCTTTGTCTCTCTATTAATTTGCAAGACGCAAATCTCCACTCCACAATGAACAATTGATTCCGAATTGTTAGCAGACGTCTCAATCCGATAAGTAAGTACTGACAACACACACTTATTCTAAATTTCCATTTCCAGAAACACAAGAACATTCTCTTTGAGAAATCTGGCTAGCTATTTATATGGAATCTCTTTACCTCCCCGCTCCAGAACCTCTGACTCTTATGCAAGCAGTTACTCGGTCTGGGACTGACTGACTGGAGTCCACCTCAGGGATATTGTGCCGAATTCTGTCCAATTGGCGTGTTAGATCGTCAAAATCCCGAGCTAGTTGGAGAGCCTTGCCCATAACGCTCTAAAAGTTCTCAACTGGGAAGAGATCCTGCTACCTTAGTGGCCAAGGTAGCAGGCGCGGAGACAAGCGGTAGAAACTCTCACCTAGTGCGAGCGTTCTTTACCTTGCTGAAATGTATCCCAGGATGGCCTATCATGAAGGGCATCAAAACTGGTCATAGAAAATCGTCGACAAACTGCTATACTCTTAGGTATCACGGATGACAACAAAATGAGTCCTGCTATGAAAGGAAATGGCAGCCCGGGTTGTCGGGCTGTATGGCGAGCGACATTCAGATTGGTATCCAACTGTTGCCTGGGTCATCTGCAGACACTCCTTCGCTGGTCTTCGGGACTCAGTTCCACACAATGAGATTCCAGGCCGGAGATGTGTCATCTTACACCAGTAGCAAAAGATACATCTACATCTACATCTACATTTATACTCCGCAAGCCACCCAACGGTGTATGGCGGAGGGCACTCTACGTGCCACTGTCATTACCTCCCTTTCCTGTTCCAGTCGCGTATGGTTCGCGGGAAGACCGACTGTCTGAAAGCCTCCGTGCGCGATCTAATCTCTCTAATTTAACATTCGTGATCTCCTCGGGAGGCATAAGTAGGGGGAAGCAATATATTCGATACCTCATCCAGAAACGCACCCTCTCGAAATCTGGCGAGCAAGCTACACCGCGATGCAGAGCGCCTCTCTTGCAGAGTCTGCCACTTGAGTTTGTTAAACAACTCCGTAACGCTATCACGGTTACCAAATAACGCTGTGACGAAACGCGTCGCTCTTCTTTGGATCTTCTCTATCTCCTCCGTCAACCCGATCTGGTACGGATCCCACACTGATGAGCAATACTCAAGTACAGGTCGAACGAGTGTTTTGTAAGCCACCTCCTTTGTTGATGGACTACATTTTCTAAGGACTCTCCCAATGAATCTCAACCTGACACCCGCCTTACCAACAATTAATTTTATATGATCATTCCACTTCAAATCGTTCCGCACGCATACTCCCAGATATTTTACATAAGTAACTGCTATCAGTGTTTGTTCCGTTATCATATAATCATACAATAAAGGATCCTTCTTTCTATGTATTCGCAATACATTACATTTGTCTATGTTGAGGGTCAGTTGCCACTCCCTGCACCAAGTGCCTATCCGCTGCAGATCTTCCTGCATTTCGCTACAACTTTCTAATGCTGCAACTTCTCTGTATACTACAGCATCATCCGCGAAAAGCCGCATGGGACTTCCGACACTATCTACTAGGTCATTTATATATATTGTGAAAAGCAATGGTCCCATAACACTCCCCTGTGGCACGCCAGAGGTTACTTTAACGTCTGTAGACGTCTCTCCATTGATAACAACATGCTGTGTTCTGTTTGCTAAAAACTCTTCAATCCAGCCACACAGCTGGTCTGATATTCCGTTGGCTCTTACTTTGTTTATCAGGCGACAGTGCGGAACTGTATCGAACGCCTTCCGGAAGTCAAGAAAAATAGCATCTACCTGGGAGCCTGTATCTAATATTTTCTGGGTCTCATGAACAAATAAAGCGAGTTGGGTCTCACACGATCGCTGTTTCCGGAATCCATGTTGATTCCTACATAGTAGATTCTGGGTTTCCAAAAACGACATGATACTCGAGCAAAAAACATGTTCTAAAATTCTACAACAGATCGACGTCAGAGATATAGGTCTATAGTTTTGCGCATCTGCTCGACGACCCTTCTTGAAGACTGGGACTACCTGTGCTCTTTTCCAATCATTTAGAACCGTCCGTTCCTCTAGAGACTTGCGGTACACGGCTGTTAGAAGGGGGGCAAGTTATTTCGCGTACTCTGTGTAGAATCGAATTGGTATCCCGTCAGGTCGAGTGGACTTTCCTCTGTTGAGTGATTCCAGTTGCTTTTCTATTCCTTGGACACTTATTTCGATGTCAGCCATTTTTTCGTTTGTGCGAGGATTTAGAGAAGGAACTGCAGTGCGGTCTTCCTCTGTGAAACAGCTTTGGAAAAAGGTGTTTAGTATTTCAGCTTTACGCGTGTCATCCTCTGTTTCAATGCCATCATCATCCCGTAGTGTCTGGATATGCTGTTTCGAGCCACTTACTGATTTAACGTAAGACCAGAACTTCCTAGGATTTTCTGTCAAGTCGGTAATTAGAATTTTACTTTCGAATTCACTGAACGCTTCACGCGTAGCCCTCCTTACGCTAACTTTGACATCGTTTAGCTTCTGTTTGTCTGAGAGGTTTTGGCTGCGTTTAAACTTAGAGTGAAGCTCTCTTTGCTTTCGCAGTAGTTTCCTAACTTTGTTGTTGTACCACGGTTGGTTTTTCCCGTCCCTCACAGTTTTACTCGGGACGTACCTGTCTAAAACGCATTTTACGATTGCCTTGAACTTTTTCCATAAACACTCATCATTGTCAGTGTCGGAACAGAAATTTTCGTTTTGATCTGTTAGGTAGTCTGAAATCTGCCTTCTATTACTCTTGCTAAACAGATAAACCTTCCTCCCTTTTTTTGTATTCCTACTAACTTCCATATTCAGGGATGCTGCAACGGCCTTATGATCACTGATTCCCTGTTCTGTACGTACAGAGTCGAAAAGTTCGGGTCTGTTTGTTATCAGTAGGTCCAAGATGTTACCTCCACGAGTCGGTTCTCTGTTTAATTGCTCGAGGTAATTTTCGGATAGTGCACTCAGTATAATGTCACTCGATGCTCTGTCCCTACCACCCGTCCTAAACATCTGAGTGTCCCAGTCTATATCTGGTAAATTGAAATCTCCACCTAAGACTGTAACATGCTGAGAAAATTCATGTGAAATGTATTCCCCCCCCCCCTCCCCCCAAATCATACGTCTATTGCCTGATCCCGGTTACAATGGTGAATTAAATCGTGATCGTCGCCCACCCCGGGAATGAGTGCCATCTGGTGGTTCTCTGGGTGGTTGATGTGTAACAGAAGCACATATCCGGATAAGAGACAAGTGGGCAATCGCGTGATGCCGCCGTGAGCATTTACATACCTACATCTGTGGAATACGGTTGAAAGACGGTGAAAACACGATTAGGCGACAGCGTATTGGACGTCCTAGCCTCATCACAGAACGTGCGGGTCGGAGGCAAACGTGTTTCGTTACACTCCGTGCTCAACACGTTGTTGATCATGGGGCTTCACACTAGACAACTCCTAAGACTTCCAGTGTTGGCCCAACTACACTGTTAATTACGGTAATAGTGGGCACGGGATCTTCGCAGTTGGACCGTTAATTGATGGACACATGTCACCTAGTCGGATGACCCACGTGTCTTGTCACACCAGGGTAATGCACCTGTCTGGATACGATGTCATCGAGGCGAATGGCTGCTTGAAATATGCAGCATCCTATGGACTCATGCCACTGTGGACAGTGTTATGCTATGGAGAACATTCACCCGGATTCCACGGAATCTGTGGTAGTAATGGAAGGCACCATGAGAGCTGTCGACTACGTGAATGATACTTTATTCCAAACGTAGACCAAGAGTTAATAAGAAGACTGCCATAACGTTTTGGCTTATCAGTGTAGAAATGGGGCGTAATCCAAAGCTTTATAATGAATGATTCCAGGCAAGCTACAGATAGTTTAATTATTAGTGCTTCTTCCCTGGTACACGCTTGTTTCGGCTATAGTGCCATCAACGAGAATAAACTGTCAATCTAGCTGTTAAAAGCATTTCATGGAAAAAATTCTACACGAACAGAGATTAGCGACCTATAACGGTCTAGCAACAAACAGACGGTCGACAGTTTCGTCACTGGTGGAATACCAGCGTCTATTACAATTAGACGTAAGTATACAGTGTTATTACAAATGATTGAAGCGATTTCACAGCTCTACAATAACTTTATTATCTGAGATATTTTCACAATGTTCTGCACACACATACAAAAACTCAAAAAGTTTTTTTAGGCATTCACAAATGTTCGATATGTGCCCCTTTACTGATTCGGCAGACATCAAGCCGATAATCAAGTTCCTCCCACACTCGGCGCAGCATGTCCTCATCAACTAGTTCGAAAGCATCGTTGATGCGAGCTCGCAGTTCTGGCACGTTTCTTGGTAGAGGAGGCTTAAACACTGAATCTTTCACATAACCCCACAGAAAGAAATCGCATGGGGTTAAGTGGGGAGAGCGTGGAAGCCATGACATGAATTGCTGATCATGATCTCCACCACGACCGATCGATCGGTTTTCCAATCTCCTGTTTAAGAAATGCCGAACATCATCCTGTTGAAAGATGAAGTCGGCGCTGTCGGTCTCCAGTTGTGGCATGAGCCAATTTTCCAGCATGTCCAGATACACGTGTCCTGTAACGTTTTTTTCGCAGAAGAAAAAGGGGCCGTAAACTTTAAACCGTGAGATTGCACAAAACACATTAACTTTTGGTGAATTGCGAATTTGCTGCACAAATGCATCAGGATTCTCTACCGCCCAGATTCGCACATTGTGTCTGTTCACTTCACCATTAAGAAAAAATGTTGCTTCATCACTGAAAACAAGTTTCGCACTGAATGCATCCTCTTCCATGAGCTGTTGCAACCGCGCTGAAAATTCAAAGCGTTTGACTTTGTCATCGGGTGTCAGGGCTTGTAGCAATTGTAAACGGTAAGGCTTCTGCTTTAGCCTTTTCCGTAAGATTTTCCAAACCGTCGGCTGTGGTACGTTTGGCTCCCTGCTTGCTTTATTCGTCGACTTCCGCGGGCTACTCGTGAAACTTGCCCGCACGCGTTCAACCGTTTCTTCGCTCACTGCAGGCCGACCCGTTGATTTCCCCTCACAGAGGCATTCAGAAGCTTTAAACTGCGCATACCATCGCCGAATGGAGTTAGCAGTTGGTGGATCTTTGTTGAACTTCGTCCTGAAGTGTCGTTGCACTGTTATGACTGACTGATGTGAGTGCATTTCAAGCATGACATACGCTTTCTCGGCTCCTGTCGCCATTTTGTCTCACTGCTCTCTCGAGCGCTCTGGCGGCAGAAACCTGAAGTGCGGCTTCAGCCGAACAAAACGTTATGAGTTTTTCTACGTATCTGTAGTGTGTCGTGACCATATGTCAATGAATGGAGCTACAGTGAATTTATGAAATCGCTTAAATCATTTGTATATATGTAAACTGTCCCTTATGTACAACTTTCATAAACGTAATTAGAGTAAGTGACTATAACACCTACACGCTTACTTGAGAATGGCGCTATAGCAGAAACAAGGTTGTTGTACTGAGGAAGCACTGCTAAAGAAACTGTTTGCATTCACTATAAAATATATTTTTAGGACGTAATGACGTATTTTACGCCTCAGGCCTGGCCGAAAAGGAAATACTGACTTAACCAAAGATTTGTGTATGTAACGCCCTCGAGTTTTACTATTTAATTAACATATTAATTTGGAAAAATGACCGTGAGCATCGGACCCATAGCGCTGTGTTACAACCAGAAGTTTTAAATATGGGTGATAATAGCATTCTGGATTTACGGGCAAAAAATGAGAAACTTAGATAGAGAGAAAATGTTGGCGATAACTTGAAGGCTGACGCGGGTATTGCTAATAATGTAATATCCTATAGCACTGAACTGCGTCACTTTAAGTATCATATAATAATAATAATAGTGATAATATCGATAATAATAATAATAATAATCACTCAGAAACCGATTCACAGAAACTACTGGACTGCAGTGGCTTTGAAATATTGCCAGAAAAATTTTCGAGAAAGAACTCAATCTAAGTACCAATTTTAATAACCATCAAAATTATCTTTTGATTTCAAGTGAGGACTGAATTATCTTTTCATTTCAGATAATGACTGCTACTAATTTATAGCGATTGCTTGTGGATAAACTGATTAACCAGAAAGCTAGATCGTTAATCTGACGTTCAATGAATCAGTGCCTAAGAAAAAGTTTGTGCCTACAGAACTGTCGAGAAACTGCCCTTTAGAAATTGCTTTTGAACTTATATAAACTGTTGCAGTGAATGTCATGAATTTACTGGACGTCTGGCATTTCCTCATTTTCTCCATTAGTCTGTCCGTGTAAGTGTCACGTTAAAGACTCCATTGTGACAGCCCACGGATCTGTGGTTGGCCACCAATATTTACATTTATCCAGCGTGCTTTTCTCTGAGCACCACAGACGTATTAACGTATGCTGCTTCACTCACAAACTGACAGCTAGGGCATGCTGCTGCTCTACCTTTTGCCCGCATTTCGTGGTCGTGCGGTAGCGTTCTCGCTTCCCACGCCCGGGTTCCCGGGTTCGATTCCCGGCGGGGTCAGGGATTTTCTCTGCCTCGTGATGGCTGGGTGTTGTGTGATGTCCTTAGGTTAGTTAGGTTTAAGTAGTTCTAAGTTCTAGGGGACTGATGACCCTGGATGTTAAGTCCCATAGTGCTCAGAGCCATTTTTTGCTCTACCTTTTTAGCGATAACAAATTCGTTAGCATTCTGTTGTGATTCAAGAATTTCGGTATAGTTTCTAGAACCACTCGCCCTTCCACCTTCCCGAACACACGATATTTTAGATGTGAGGGGGAGGAAGAAACCCAATATACTGCTCGTCACCTTTCTATGTGTGCAGGTTTGAAGTTTGTCGTGAGAAGACTGTAGACACGGCGGTCGAACGGCACCGACAAGTACTTGACGGTCGATCCATGGAAGTCTAGTGAAAGCACACTGAAGAACCGAGGAACTTCTGTGTTATTCTGTGCTGTTTTGTAATTGTGACTATTGTTAGTGACAAAAAAACAGTTGAGTTGAGAAAGATTTTTAAGTAACTCTTAACACAGACTTGCTAGAGGCAAACCATGTTTAAGATTTCTGTGGTTGTTAAACCAACTCTGTTGTAAATGTATCTTAGTTGTGTCTAATGTGAGGCAACACGGTTGACTTACAAGAAGTCGAATATTTATGTGAGAAATGATAATTTTGTTCTTTGCGGAAGTTGAAATATACCGAGAGTGAACTAAAAGTATTCTTCGAGCACTTATTTATTTCACGGGTAAAGAGAGAGTCTTATATGTTCCTTTAGCTAGCATCATTCTTCGGAGAAGAAGTTTTTAGAGACGGCTATCCAGAGAAAAAGATCGGCTGTGCATATCAAGCAAGTCGACTCGTGCAAAAGAAGTGGGAAGGTTGCAAGCCAACTTCACACATTCTTGTCGTCAAAAACGTTAGAGTATCCAGTATACTTAACTTTGTCGTATCAACAAAACTGTTTACACACAGACGACCCCAACATTTATTGGGTATTCATTTAACTAATTTTATGTAGAAACTAAAGAAATGAACTGTTTGCAGTGAAGTGTCGAAAAAATTCATTTTCATGTATTCGTGAAAAGACCTTTGAAATTGTGAAACAGTCGTACAAAGAAATATATATAATGTATAAGTGTATAAGTACAGTATCTAGATTAAGGAACATGAGCCTGAACAGTTTGTGTACGCTGGACGCAGCTGCTTCGCGTGTCTACACCGCGATTTTGTAAACGTCTCTACGGCGACGCCTCTTCGTACCTTGTTTTTGCTTGCAGCCGTTTGCGCTTCGCAGTTGAAAGCTGGGTAAAGCGGTGTCAGGTGCCAGGGATTTCCTTACGTTGACTCGACTGCAGGAATATCTTAGTTATAAAGAATAAGTGCATTAAAACTTTATGCTCAACGTGGCAATTTTTTCACGTATCTCAATGTTTGTGATGTCATATTCCTTGAAATAGGTGTAGTGCAATGCTATACGTAAACTCAGTGGAATACGTGGATACTGTAGCGAAATACATCACCAATAGAGTTAATAACAAAGAAGTAATAAATTTAAACATCATACACGACGCGGCAGTTACTTAAGGATATCAGTGTTTATGACGTCATATCTTCCGGTCCACTTGTCATACAGTGATATAATTTTGTACGTACACTCAGCGGCATATGTGGGTACTGTATGGGAAAGATGTTGCGAATAGAGCTGGTTGGAAAGAAGTAATGAATTCAAATGTCATTCACCATGCGGCAGTTTTTCACGCATCTCGTTGTTTATGACATATCACCAGACCTATGACAGATAGGTGGTTTCTTATTACGACGGAAATTGTTGCCTGACAATAAGGGATATGTGTACCAACTTTGACTGAAAACATTTCAGTGGTCTACGTAGAGATGTGGAAGATTCGCACATACAGCTTCCTTTTTCATAACACTCATATTATGAATTTCAACTTTTAAGAAAATATGTGATGTAAATAATAAGAAATAAAATTACACTTGCGTGCAGACAAAAATTCAAAAACCACACAACGTGTCTGGTTACCTTCCATTAGTAACGTGGGTGCACTCAGCGACTGTGATATGACTTTCAAATGCTGAAGAACAGCAATCAGTCGTCCTTTTCTTGCAGGTTTCATTAGGCAGATCTAGATTTCAGCTAGCGCCTAACCATTACCAATGCACCATTTCATAGTACCAATGCATGTTCCAGTACATGGGGGGGGGGGGGGGGGGACTAGGCCCTAGCCGAAATCTAGATTTGCCAAATATAACCAGCAAGAAAAGGACGACTGATTGCTGTGCTCTATCATTTGAAACCCACACAGCTTGTTACCCATGTCATTAACAGACTGCATTTCTTCTTACTTTCAGGGAATATTGTGTATACATCGAGATATTCGAAATGAAGTTCATTAAATAAAGTTGACGGATAAAAGAAAGAAAATTACGTTGTTCCTTTATGTCTTGAATGTGGGTGTAAATTAAATGTGTGTTAATGTCCTGAATTTACTGTGCTATTACATACAAGGTGCGTCTAAAAAGTTCTCTGAATTTTCTCAGAAAATAAAAGAAACAAGAGTAACAGACAAAATCCCGTTACTGGAGTTCAAATTAATCACCATTGGCTACAACACACTCCTGATATCGGTTGTGAAGCTGTTGCAAACTATCACCAAACGCTTCTTGTGGTATCGATGGAAGCACCGTGGTGACACGTTGTTGTGTATCAACTTCATTACAGGAGATGGGAGCTGTCCAGAGGACAGTCAGCGGCGTGGTGTCCATCGCTTTGTCCGCCTCCCTCGAGAAGAAATTTATCCTGTAGCACGGTCTTGCTGTCGAGAAAGACGATCAACATCGTCTTAATGTTCTATTCTGTAATCCAACTTTTTGGGTCGGTGGACAGGACGACGAACGCCACGTCACTGACTTCCGCTCGGTATCTGTATCGTGCTGGAAGCTCCTGACTTCATCTTCTGTAACAAAGCGGATATCTAACGACACGTGACCAAGGTGCTCCCGGGAATTCCAGAAGAAGAGTTTGCTGGCGGATTCTAACAGCTTTGCAAGAGATGTCAGATGTATGTTGTAGCTAATGGTGACTACCTCGAAGCCGACTGCAGTTATTCCGTATATAACAGTTGTTTCCTTTATTTTATGAGACCGTCTTCAGGCGCAGCTTGTATTTCAAACATATTTGTACTAAGACAATACTGCTGTCAGTGTTTGGTGCTAGAAACACGTTCATATTAAGCTGGCTACCGGCTTGTTTGCGGACGCATATTTATTGGAAGATAAGCCTTCCACACAGTCGAGTCACAAGCCTGAATAAGCACCTTTTGCAATGCGCACGTGCAGGAAGAAAGTCACTGCCGTTCTGGAAGGTATTGACAGAGATGTGGAGCCATGCGGACTCCAGTGCTGTAGCCTGAAGCGCTAGGGTGCTCGGTTGACGATGCTCGCTGCAAACAGCTCGATCGAGCTGGCCCCACAGGTTCTCGACTAGGTCTAAATGCGGGGTGTTCGGCGGCAAGGGGAGTACGTCAAACTCAACCTAGTGGTCTACGAACGAAGCGCCTGCGCTCGGAGCTGTGTGAAACATTGCACTGTCCTGCTTCTAAATGCAATCGTGCTGAGCAAAAACAAGCTGCATGTTACAGTTTTAAAAATGGCTGTCTCTCAGCAACCGTGTATGTTTCAGCATAGGACCCACACAGCCAACCGGTTGCAAGGCATACTTGCCAAAGGTTTGAACGTGTTTAATTAGTTGTTGACATGAGCAAATGTGCTAGAAACTTTGATCATTGCTTTGTCGCAATGTAACTTTACTGTGTCTTAAAATTTCATTCTGGTGACGACATCCTTTTAGGTGTCGAATCCTACATCTACATCGATACTCTGCAAATCACATTTAAGTGCATGGCAGAGGGTTCATATAACCACCTTCACAATTCACTATTATTTCAATCTCGTAAAGCGCGCGGAAAGAATGAACCCCTATATCTTTCCGTGTGAGCCCTGATTTCCCTTATTTTATCGTGGTGATCGTTCCGCCCTGTGTAGGTCGGTGTCAACAAAATTTTTTCCCATTCGGAGGAGAAAGTTAGTGATTGGAATTTCGTGGGAAGATTCCGTCGCAACGAAAAACGCCTTTCTTTTAATGATTTCCAGCCCAAATCCCGTATCATTTCTGTGACACTCTCTCCGATATTTCGCGACAATACAAAACTTGCTGCCTTTCTTTCAACTTTTTCGATCTACTCCGTCAGTACTACCTGGTAAGGATCCCACCCCGCGCAGCAGTATTCTAAAAGAGAACGGATAAGCGTAGTGTAGGCAGTCTCCTTAGTAGGTCTGTCCTGCGAATAAAACACAGCCTTTGGTTAGCCTGCCCCACAACATTTCACTTCGTCTTCTTTTGTGAAGCCATTTATTTGGGAAGGCTGTGTTTAGTAAATCCGCTTTTGCAGCACTGTCTTCGATAGTATCTCCAATATTATCGCGCAGAGAAGGCATAGTTTTTTGCCACTAACGTACTTCACATACGACCAGAATCTCTTTGGATTTTCTGCCAGGTTTCGAGACAAAGTTTCGTTGTGGAAACTGCTATAGGTGTCTCGCATTGAACTCCGCGCTAAGTTTCGAGCTTCTGTAAAGGATCGCCAATCTTGGAGATTTTGCGTCTGTTTAAATTTGGCATGTTTGTTTCGTTGTTTCTGCAACAGTGTTCTAACCCGTTTTGTATACCAAGGAGGACCAGCTCCGTCGTTTGTTAATTTATTCGGTATAAATCTCTCAATTTCTGCCGATAATATTTCTTTGAGTACAAGCCACATCTGGTCTACAGTTATATTATTAATTTGGAATGAGTGGAGATTGTCTCTTAGGAAGGCGTTAAGTGAATTCTTATCTGCTTTTTTGGATAGGTCAGTTACCAAACAGTTATTTGTAATCGGTTGGTTGTGTGATTCCTAAGCTGAAACGATGTAAGTGTGGACCTTGTCCCCAAGGATAGGTGCATATTTATGTTGATCCACTGTGCCTTGCAGAATGACAAGATCACACACGGAATGCCCCACGGAGTGGGCCCTTCCGACGACTGTTGCGGGGTGTTCGCTTTCAGACATTTCACACCGTACACGCCAAGGGCCATCTGTACAACGGAGCACAAAAAGTGATCCATCTAAGGCCACGCCGGTCGCGGTGGTCTCGCGGTTCTAGGCGCGCAGTCCGGAACCGCGCGACTGCTACGGTCGCAAGTTCGAATCCTGCCTCGGGCTTGGATGTGTGTGATGTCCTTAGGTTAGTTAGATTTAAGTAGTTCTAAGTTCTAGGGGACTGATGACCACAGCTGTTAAGTCCCATGGTGCTCAGAGCCTTTTTTTTTTTTTTTTTTTTTTTCTTTTGAGAAGGCCACCTGTCGGCGCCCAGTGGTCGTGCATTTGCGGCACTGGCGTGCAAAGTCCAGCATTCGTCGCCGATGAACAGTACTCAGCGTGGGTGCGTGAACCAGGCGGCTGCTGCGAAGGCCCACACGCAGCAACGTTCGTTGAGGAGACACCGTCAGTAGCCCGTTGATTCATCTGGCCAGTCAGCTGTTCAACAATTCCACGTCTATTCCACTGCACACATCTGCTGAAACATTGTTGGCCCCTGTCATCTATGGTTCGCGGTGCACCACACTTATCACAGCGTGGGTTTTGGATACCGCCATTTTGCCCTGCACGGTATGTTTTACCCACGGCGCCACGGGAACTGTTTACAAACCTATGCGTTTCGGAAATGCTTCCATCCTTGGCCGGAAAGCCAATGATAAGGATCTTTTGGTCGTGAGATAAATTGATCTTTTATCCGCCGACCAATGTCACGCTTTACATACTCTCGCCGGCCGGAGTGGCCGAGCGGTTCTAGGCGCATCAGTCTGGAATCGCGCAACCGCTACGGTCACAGGTTCGAATCCTGCCTCGGGCATGGATGTGTGTGATGTCCTTAGATTAGTTAGGCTTAAGTAGTTCTAAAAGAGAGCCACGTGTATGAATATCAAGAGCTCAGATGGAAACCCAGTTCTAAGCAAAGAGGGGAAAGCAGAAAGGTGGAAGGAGTAAATAGAGGGTTTATACAAGGGCGATGTACTTGAGGACAAAGCACTAAAAGACCTGAGTCGAAACAAGGCCCCAGGAGTAGACAACATTCCGTTAGAACTACTGACGGGCTTGGGAGAGCCAGTCCTGATAAAACTGTACCATCTGGTGAGCAAGATGTATGAAACAGGCGAAATACCCTCAGACTTCAAGAAGAATATAAAAATTCCAATCCCAAAGAAAGCAGGAGTTGACAGATGTGAAAATTATCGAACTATCAGTTTAATAAGTCACAGCTGCAAAATACTAAGGCGAATTCTTTACAGACGAGTGGAAGAACTGGTAGAAGCCAACCTCGGGAAAGGTCAGTTTGGCTTCCGTAGAAATGTCGTAACACGTGAGGCAATACTGAACTTACGCCTTATCTTAGAAGAAAGATTAAGGAAAGGCAAACCTACGTTTCTAGCATTTGTAGACTTAGAGAAAGCTTTTGACAATGTTCACCGGAATACTCTCTTTCAAATTCTAAAGGTGGCAGGCGTAAAGTACAGGCAGCGAAAGACTATTTACAATTTGTACAGTAACCAGATGGCAGTTATAAGAGTCGAGGGACATGAAAGGGAAGCAGTGATTGGGAAGGGAATGAGACAGGGTTGTAGTCTATTCCCTATGTTATTCAATCTGTTTATTGAGCAAGCAGTAAAGGAAACAAAAGAAAAATTCGGAGTACGTATTAAAATCCATGGAGAAGAACTAAAAACTGTGAGGTTCGCCGATGACATTGTAATTCTGTCAGAGACAGCAAAGGACTTGGAAGAGCAGTTGAACGGAATGGACAGTCTCTTGAAAGGAGGATATAAGATGAACATCAACAAAAGCAAAACGAGGATAATGGAGTGTAGTCGAATTAAGTCGGGTGATGCTGAGGGAATTAGATTGGGAAATGAGACACTTAAAGTAGTAAAGGATTTTTGCTATTTGGGGGCAAAATAACTGATGATGGTCGAAGTAGAGAGGATATAAAATGTAGACTGGCAATGGCAAGGAAAGTGTTTTTGAAGAAGTGAAATTTGTTAACATCGAGTATAGATTTAAGTGTCAGGAAGTCGTTTCTGAAAGTATTTGTATGAAATGTAGTCATGTATGGAAGTGAACCGTGGACTATAAATAGTTTGGACATGAAGAGAATAGAAGCTTTAGAAATGTGGTGCTACAGAAGAATGTTGAAGATTAGATGGCTAGATCACATAACTAATGAGGAGTTATTGAATAGAATTAGGGAGAAGAGGAGTTTGTGGCACAACTTGACAAGAAGAAGGGACCGGTTGGTAGGACATGTTCTGAGGCATTATGGGATCACAAATTTAGCATAGGAGGGCAGCGTGGAGGGTAAAAATCGTAGAGGGAGACCAAGAGATGAGTACACTAAGCAGGTTCAGAAGGATGTAGGTTGCAGTAAGTACTGGGAGATAAAGAAGCTTGCACATGATAGAGTAGCATGGAGAGCTGCATCAAATCAGTCTGAGGACTGAAGACCACAACAACAACAACAACAAGTTCTGGGGGACTGATGACCTCAGCAGATAAGTCCCATTGTGCTCAGAGCCATATACCCTCCAGTGCTAGTGCATCTGTCAGTGGTTATTGCACGTAGACATCAGACATCGGGGATTGTCACATTAATGTGACTGGACCGATTATTACCAGACACTTTCGTCCTCGGTGTAACAACGTATAGTAGCTACAATCTGTATTTTGATTTTGAAAGAGTTTTAGTTTTCTCCGTTGCCAAGGTGTTCTGGACCGGCCAGTGCGTGCCCTCTGCCCACGAGAGTCCCACGCCTGAGTTCGGCCACATATGGCGCTCCGTGTTCTGCGATTCCCCGCTCTGCGGCGAGCCCACGGCCGGGCGGCCAGGCGCCGGCCGCCGAAGGTCCCCCGGCGGCGCAGCCTCGCCTTGTTCTCTGGCTCTGGCTGTGCTTCGCTTCCCGGCTTCTTTTTGGCAGCACAAAAAGCGGCCCTGGAACGGGACTGAGTCACGGCGCGCCGCCGGCCGGGCGTCCCGTTGCGTCGACATCTGGGTCGCCAGCGCCGCTCCTGCGCCAGCCGCGAGCCGGCAGTCCGGCAGTCCGCTCCAAATGTGGCCGCCGCCGGCTGGTCGCTGCTGCTGCGGCGCCGCCTGTTCGCTGTCAGCAGCGGGCCCGCCTGCAAAGTGTTTGTGCGCCTCTGTTCCCTGGAGCCGTGTATACACTAGGCCAGAGTTTCCAATCCTTCCTTAGCACATTACCTCTGAGTGCAATTAGGGATTGGCTAATAAACTCCCCCCTTCCCCGTCCCGCCGTCTGTTGCCATCCCCTCTCCAACCACATTGTTACCTGCTTTCGCATATAACTAAACATTTTTAAAATGATGAAAGATGAATGATATTTGAAACTTCCTGGCAGATTAAAACTGTGTGCCGGACCGAGACTCGTACTCAGGACCTTTGCAAAGTGCGAGTCTCGGTACAGGAAAAAGTTTTAATTTTACAGTGAACACATAGTGTGTCGTGGGGCTATCACTCTGTTTTTAAAATCATTGAAAAGCAACTCTTCAGAATGCTGAAATCGGTCATCTAGTAAACGACATTGAAGCGATCGTGGCATTTCAATTATTTTAAAAGTTTTAATTTGCCAATACGTTTCAGGGCACACTCCTCTGAAAAGTGAAGATCTCATTCTGGAAACATCCCTCACGCAGTGGCTAAGCCATGTCTCCGCAATATCCATTCTTCCAGGAGTGCTAGTTCCGCAAGGGTCGCAGGAAAGTTTCTGTGAAATTTGGAAGGTAGGAGATAAGATACTGGCAGAAGTAAAGCTGTGAGGATGGGGCGAGAGATGTGCTTGGCTAGCTCAGACGATAGAACACTTGCTTGCAAAACGCAAAGGTCCCGAGTTCGATTCTCGGTCTGGCACACAGTTTTAATCTTCAGGAAGTTTCATATCCCCGCACACTCGGCTGGAGAGTGAAAATCTCATTCTGGAAACATCCTCCAAGTCGTGGCCAATCCATGTCTCCTCAGTATCCTTTCTTCCAGGAGTGCTAGTTCTGCAAGTTTTGCAGAACTTCTGTGAGTTTTGGAAAGTGGGAGACGAGATACTGGCAGAAGTAAAGCTTGTGAGGAGGACCGTGAGTTGCGCTCGGGTAGCTTAGGCCGCAGGCACGGTAGCTCAGGGTTTTCGGTCAGAGACTTAGCCGCCGTCTGTAATAAAAGAAAAGTGAGTTATTGGAACGACAATGAACTTGAACAAGTGTCATGGGACGTCCGCCGCTGACAAATAGAACGAACAATGACGAACAAAATTAGATCAACACAAAAAAGACGGTAGAGCACTTTCCCGCGAAAAGCGAAGGTCCCGAGTTCGAGAGTCTCGGTCCGGCATCTGCCAAGAAGTTTCATATCAGTGCACACTCGGCTGCAGAGGTAGAATCTCATTGTGGAAATGAACGATATTTATTTCTTGACGGTATTTTTGTCCTGTCGTTGCAACTATAAGAATGCTTGCGTTTGACACTGATAATTTTGCAGAACAACCGAAATTCTAAGGCAGAAAAACAACGATGTGCTAGCAGACGGCATTTACCGATGTAAGCGAGAAATCAAGCGAAAATCACTGTAAGTGCAACTCAACATATTTTTAACGAACAATTTTTCGACCTTAAAGCAAATCAAAATGTAAATAACTTGATTACAGACCACTGATGATGGTTTACCTCAATAAAGCGAAACTCATCTGATGAAAAAATCACGCATTTTTTCCCTCAAGAATTGCAAACTAAGGACAATATAGCCACACAAATAATGAATTCAATGATATTTAGTTTGTGTGTGTGTGTGTGCTTGTGTGTGTGTGTGTGTGTGTGTGTGTGTGTGTGTGTCTGTGTGTCTGTGAGTGAGTGGGTGTATGTGGGATGGGGGAGGGTGGAGGTGGCTGGTTTTAGAATGAATGACGAGGGAATTATGGTGCACTGCAATTGCTGCCCACAACTCCTTCTCAGATAGGAAAGCTAACTATAGCACAGTGAGGGCAGACACTTGTTACAAAACACTTCTCCTGCATTACTCCTCTCCACTGTGGTACTAGCTTGAGCTGCGCACTCCAGCCAAACTTAAAATCAAACGAATCCAGATGCGTGCACTGTAGTTATTGTTCGTGCACTCCTTACTTATAATCTGGCAGAAGCTGGAAGACTTCAAGCTGTTAATCCATTTGTCTGACCACAGCAAGTAATACTAATGGTAACAATAATACTGTGTGCAGCACTATAGTAGCCCTTATGTAGTTACTGCTGTGTCGTTCTCTCGAGTAATTCATTTATCTGCTTCGAAGCGAGTAATGAAGCAATTTCTGGACTACTGCAGGTGTTATCTACAACTTGGAGAAGACATTTTCTTGAGATATTTACCATTTGTTACGCATATGTCCGTGATGTGAGGGGCAAAGCACAACATATTTATGTAGTGGATGGACTATGTCAGGAATCTGTAACCTCCGTCGCATTAATGCTACTAGTTGAGAAAAAGTAATTGATATCTTATAAAATCAGTATTACAGTCTTACAAAATTGAGGTATTAGTAATGACCCTTTGAAAATAACTGAATTTCGTGACTCAAACAAAATCGAATCGTTTAGCTTTTACCCCTCATAAAATTTCCTTTTACCCCTCAGGGAGTATTTACTCCCACGTTGGGAACCAGTACACTAGTCCAAAGAATGAGCTAACAGGTTCATTGGCTGAGATTTACTTAGTTTGTACAGGTGGAAAATCGGAGCCAAGGAAGCTTTGGCCTTTGTTGTGGTTCTGCCAACTGGCCGTAACGTCAGAGCGTTGGCGGTTGCCTGGCCTCGGCACCTCTCTCGTAGTGTGGACGCCGGGTCGAATGTTCGTTGGTTCACTAGCGATTTGTTGCGTCTGTAGAACGGATGTATTTAACTTTTTCAGGACAACCAAATGTCACACTTGATATGTTTTGTTTTGGCGCGCTTCGCTCTTTAATATATATAACAAGAGCATTATCAGGAACACTGGACTCTGCAGTTTAATATCCAGTAGTTGGTTCTCAAATTAAAGAGCGGAACCCATCACAAAAAAATACTTCCGGCTGTCCTGAAAAACTTAAACAGTCGCCATTTCCACTACAGGCAATGCCTGTTCTCGCTAAGGGTGTGTATTTATTGTGTTTAAAAACACTGGAATATAGAGGTGAATATGGAGAAAGCCTTAAAACTGCTAGAGTTTTATCGTGAACGGGAATGCTTGTTGGCCTCTACGAACTGACATTATAAAAACAAACTGGAAAGTTTAGACGCTTTGAGAGGGAATAAATAAGCTGTTAGAACACAACGTGCACAATGTGGAAAAGAAAATACGGTCTGTAATGATATATTTGCTCCGTGAACGACAAATAGATGCAAACAAAACTGGGAGTAAATATTGATCTTTCTGGTACAGGTGTCATCTTTGGAAATTGTAGGGCGTACACAATTCAGTAATTTGAATTCTGTAGCTTACATTCGGAGAAAAAATATGAAATAGCCCACATTCAAAGTCAGCTTTAAGGTAGCCATTAATTTTGTCCCACCACACTGCTCCATATCATTTGAATGAGAGGTCCTCGACCACCGTTGTTTGTTCTCATTCTTTTTCTGATGATCAGCTTCTTGTAGTAAAATAAATGTTGCCCATGCTACGACTGCTAAATCTTGCACTTCAAAAAAATGGTTCAAATGGCTCAGAGCACTATGGGACTTAACATCTGTGGTCAACAGTCCCCTAGAACTTAGAACTACTTAAACCTAACTAACCTAAGGACACCACACACTTCCATGCCCGAGGCAGGATTCGAACCTGTGACCCTAGCAGTCGCGCGGCTCCGGAGTGTGCGCCTAGAACCGCGAGACCACCACGGCCGGCCTCTTACACTTCCCTCACAATGTCAACCGGTGAAATTGTAATTAAAACACTACTTTATAAGAGTTATGAACCGTCCCCTTAGAAAAGTTTATGAATTACTGTGCTGATAAACCTCTTACATTATTTGATTTTCAAACAGCTTAGCAGAACTGAACGTAATCGGACATTTCTCTCTTTACTTATTCTGATCAACACTAAACTGACACACAATATTTTGAGTGCAACGCAATCTGACTTTCAATAATCTCTACAAAAGAATGGCCCTGACTAACAATAACCTATACCTTTCATGAATCACTTCTCTCACAAAAATCTTCGTTACTCGAACTACTGCAATACAGTGAGCGCCAATACTGCCAGCTAAATAAAAGATTCTAACTACTGAAGGCACTAACTACTGATAGGCATACTTAGCAAATGAAAGATTTTGATAGAGAACAAACAATGTATTTACCTTAATAGTGATATATATATATATATATATATATATATATATATATATATATATATATATATATATATGCACACAGCACAGCCAGTGATTTTCATACAGAGCGCTAGGTGACGTTACCAACATAAAAACCTAAACAGCCTACTTACAGAGTGACAAAACGGGTGCAATGTCTGCAAGTTATCAGAGCCACTTCGATTCCACATGGCCGAAATACTTGGCCCCAAGTCCATTTAGCGGTAAGGACGTTTCCAACACCAATTTATTGGTGACTTAACGCTCGACTGAATCCAGTGTCTGCCGTTCATTTTTCGAGTTTGCACGCGCCTTAAGATGTGCGGTGAGAAATACACTGCCGGGAGAAACGATGCCAAGCCTTCAAGGCGTCCCCCCTCCCAACATCCCTCCCTTCCTCCCTCCCGTCCACCTGTTATGGAGCATAGCTCTGTGGCCCTTATTTTTTATCCAGAGGGCATATCATTTAATTGGATGAATTTTTACGGAGTTTTAACATTGAGATTATGTTCCTTCCACCTTCCGAGATTAGGGCATTACTCGGCTCTATGAAAGATGACTTGGGGCTTAGAAAGACCGGAGTATACAAAATTTCGTGTCAGTGTGGGAAGGCTTACATCGGCCATTCGACTCACACAGTTCTAGACAGGTGCGTGCAACATCGCCGAAAACATCGGCGGCAACAGAGCGTTGTCTAAACGAGGAACACGGGACTATGACTCACCTCGGAAGATGTTCTCCGTAGTTGAGAACGAAACGTCAGGGAGAAGAAGTTCTACAGATCGACCACGGCAACTTAGCCCGGAAGTGTTTACTGATGGGGACTATGATAGTTGTCAACACTTTCGGTTTTTGGAACAGTGTTTATAAAGAGGCATTTGAAACTACGTTGGCAGACGTGGAATCCGGTACTATTCCGTATCAAAACAGAACGTTTTTCGGTACGGCCAGTCCGTTTTCGAAAATAATCTCTGAGTGCGAGATATCGTTGACGCTGGTGTTCTACTAGGGCGGCGTCACCTGTCCAGTCTTGGAGGGCAGCAACTTTGGCGGGCTGCGCATGGGCCGTGCAACGTGCGGAGGCCTGTATAGGACGTCCATTTGCAACCCTGGCATCAGTTCTCAGCGGGACTCAGCAGTATAAGCAGCGTTCTCCTGAAGATGGTAAGTAGGCTGTTGAGGTTTTCTTATTGGTAGCACCACGTAGCGCTCTGTATGAAAATCACTGGCTGTGCTGTGTGCAGTCTGTGGCTGGGTGGCATTGTTGGAATACTCGCCATTGTAGCGTTAGGCAGTTGACTGTTAACAGAGCGTAGCATTGCGCAGTTGGAGGTGAGACGCCAGCAGTGGTGGATGTGGGGAGAGAAATGGCGGAGATTTGAAATTTGTAAGACTGGATGTCATGAACTGCTATATATATATTATGACTTTTGAGCACTATTAAGGTAAATACATTGTTTGTTCTCTATTAAAATCTTTCATTTGCTAACTATGCCTATCAGTAGTTAGTGGCTTCCGTAGTTTGAATCTTTTATTTAGCTGGCGGTAGTGGCGCTCGCTATATTGCAGTAGTTCGAGTAACCAAGATTTTTGTGAGGTAAGTGATTTGTGAAACATATAGGTTAATGTTAGTCAGGGCCATTTTTCTGTAGGGATTTCTGAAGGTCAGATTGCGTTGCGCTAAAAAAATATTGTGTGTCAGTTTAAGCACAGTCATGTATAATTTTTCTAAGGGGACGTTTCATATGTCGACCTTTAGCCGAGGGTACCTCACTGGAATCTTCTGATTTTTTCTTGTAGTTTGTGCAATTAGTGCAGCCTTTGTTTATTGCTAGCGCGTAATTGCAGAGAGGATTTCCTTTGTAGTTGTAGTTTTTCTTTCTTGTACAGTAAAACAGTTGTGGCATGCACGTAGATTTGCACCAAGTATTTCGCAGCTGTGCTTGCAATTAACGAGATACTATTTTCAATGTTATGTTAATGTGTTTTCTTATTTTGCTCTTCAAATTGTATTTTTCTGTGTTGTCGTGTGAAATATTGTGACAATAATGGCGTGTGAAAAACGTAACACTAGGCTCCAAAGTAAACTGAGAAATGACAGTGAAGACGAAAGCAGTGTGTTAGCGCCACCATGTAATGAATTAACTAATGTTCAAAGTAGTAATTTGGTAACTGTGCCTAGGGAAATGGAGCGGGCTGCAAATAATGGTGTAGGCAGTGAAACAATTAGTGAACAGAGAAGTATTATCGATCGATCGGTCGGCAACAGCTCGCCTCAGGATTCCGAAATGACAGGACACAATCATGCAATTACTGTAGATTCAGGTTTTGCGTCCTCACCGTTTTCTCAAATACATCAAGACACATTTTCTGCTTTTCAAAATGCGAATATTGCCAGTTCAAATGCACTGCGGAATAGCACTGAAGAACGTGTTTCAGATACCAGTGCACTGTTATTATAGTTAATGCAACAAATGGGACAAAGGCTACAAAAGTTAGACACAACGCTTGAACAAAATCAGAAACAAATGGGGCAAAATCTTCAAAAGTTAGACACAATGGAACAACACCAGAGACAAACACAGCAACAGTTAGACACAATGGAACAAAATCAGAGACAAACACAGCAAAAGCTTCAAAAGTTAGACACAATGGAACAAAATCTTCGGAAGTTAGACACCACACTTGAACAAACACGTAAAGATTTAACTACTGAGTTACACAACATTGAATCGAAATGTCAAAAAGTCTGTAATGACGTAAAAACACAAATTTGTGAGCATTTCCAACCTATTTTTTTTTTTTTTTTTTTTTGCGTCATGAAAATGTATTACACAATCAGGAAGCAGCCATAAAAGAACTGCAAACTATTGTTCATGAAAATCACGACACCTTGCAAGCTAAAATTGACTCAATTGCATCTACCGATTCGGTTACGCAACTTGCAAAACCTCAGGAAAACTTAAAGGACACAGTAGATACGATTTCAACACAAATGGACACTCTGAAACTTGGTTCAGGAAAACACACAGAGGAAATAATTTCACTATTGGATAAAGTAGCCGAACTTTCAGATCAGTTCACTAACTTATCGACAAAGGTAGATGATGATCTGAATGACACAAAACCGGTAGTCTTTAATGACACAGAAGAGTGCAAACAAATTAGAAATTCAAACAAAATCAGAATCAAATTAATACGCAACACCAAAGAGAAATCCGGGAAGTACAAGATCAGCTGACACAGGTAATACAAGAATTACGTCTTTCAGAGGACACTCGCGCCCCAATACGGGAAGAGGGACATAGAAATACGGAACAGCCACAAAATAATAACACAGGGCATTTCGGAAATTATGAAAGAAATTGGCAAGGTGCACGGAATTTTGAAATGAAACCGCCGAAACGACGTAGCAATGACCGATATGCGACTCGCCGACATGATGATTTTGACTATAAGCTGTTCATTACTACAAGTAAATTTAAAACATTTAAGAATTCTGGCAACGACATTCATCCACAAGCGTGGCTTCATCAATTCTATCATTGTTTTCCTCCCAACTGGTCATTAGAACACAGATTAGAATTTATGTGTGGCTATTTAGAGAATGAACCTGCTGTAAGAATGCGATCGGTCATTCACGATTGCCACAGTGAAGGAGAATTTTATCATGCCTTCCTCTCAGCATATTGGTCTCAAGCTACACAAGACCGAGTAAAACATAGCATCATAATGATGAAACATTTCGAACAATCTGAATTTTCCAGTCTTGTGAAATATTTTGAAGATATGTTGCACAAGAATCAGTACCTGTCAAACCCATACAGCCCCTCAGAACTCATCCGCATTTGCTTAATCAAATTACCTGAACATTTACGACATATTACTTTGGCAGGACGTTGCAAAGACGACATTGAAGCTTTTCAGGGACTCTTACAAGAATTAGAAATTGACACTGACAATCGCGGGACGCGAAAACAGGAACACAACAATTACAGGTCACATCCGTCGCAATTCCACGATGAAAGAAATAATAACTGGTGACGACAAGGCTATTCTCACAACACAAATCGTGACCAAAACAGATATCGCCCGTATGACAACCGTTGGCAGAGTAGTAATAATTACAGGGAAAGATCACCTCTCCGTGGTAGTAACTATCACAGAGACAATCAGAGAAACAGACAATTTTGGAACCAAAATAATTATTATCAAGGGAGACAGAATAACTTTAGATGCAACGGTCCAGCGTGCAGTTACGATTCAGGGAGAAATTCTCCACCACGTGACCGACAAGAAAGAAACTATGGAATCTACCGACATGACGACAGACGATATGATCGTAACGACAGACCTGAACTGCATCAGAACTGGCGGGATTCAAACAGAGCAGGGCCCTCTCGACAAGGTGAATTTGTAGAAGTTAGGTCTCCAAATGCCAATAACGACGCACGCCAACAAAGAGATAGCAGAAAATGACTCGCACCGCAGGCAGCCACGTGCGTCCGCTGGCTCCGAGAAAAATAAGACGCTATCCTTGAGAAAAATGTTAGCATTCCTTACCGACGTACGCAACATGATAATTGCGTTGAAGTTGAAACTCTGCGTACTAGGAGGAGCAAAGGATTGCACCACATTTCACATGTAAAACCGTTTATTGAGAGATAATCTGCTTTTTAACTTGGTCTTTGCCATAAAATGTTTCACTTCACGCTACTAGTATAATTTGTCACACTGAGAAACTGTTAACATGCAACAATGTTTGAAGTTAAATATCCAATCAAGAACCAAGAGAACTTATGTAAATAGAAATTACGAATGCATTGTTATAGTGAACAGACGTCACAGTGTTATTGTGTGTGTGTGTACATTCTTGCTTGTTAGTTGCACGATTACGTAACGACTATAAGGCTTACATACTTAGAACATGTACTGGTACTGCTAATGAGATTTTAGAGCAACATTTTGGTTTACTTGAAAATAATTCTGGATTTAAAGTACTTTCTGAGAGATACCAGATGACACAGTCGTTAGTTTATGTGACAGCTACACGACTTTATCACGACGCTACTAATGAGTGACAATTTCAGTGTTGCTTTTGCAGTGTTTCTGTTTTATATCTGCACAGTTTTTCTGTATTATTCTGGAAAGTAAAACATGTTTTAATAGTAACTTTTGTGGTATAGCTACAATGAGACTGCCTTTTCCGTAGCACAACAATACGTTACAGCACAGTACTTTCTTCATCATGGCAATAAGCGTAATAACTGGGATAACTATACACAAAGCATTTCACTTTTGTTTATCATGAGGTAAGTACATTGGCTTCTGCAGAACTTAGCTTTCGGAGCACAATAACTACGACACTTCCACAGAGACTATCTTACAGCAAGACGCACATTTAGCGCTACAGGACACGTATTTGAGTGATTAATTTTGCACTTAAATCATTTATTTTTAAAGATATTTGAAGTACAATGATACAAAGGTTTTCTGTGATACATTTCATTCCATTGCTGTAATCTGTAACACCTGAGGGTATAATTACATTAACCCTCAGGGGGGTACACGCTTACTTTGTGTACCATGTGTTTGGCAAGAACAAGGAGCCCTAGCTAATATGGTATTTGCTTATACAACTTTACACATCGGTACCATATTTCTCTAACACAGAAATTACACAGCTATCTGATCATTTAACTGAGAGTTAAACATTTTTTTTACTACATCAGTGACACATGTTTACGCAATTACACAGTTGGGTAACTTCACACTTATGAAACTGTGTTTTGTCTGTACTTTGTGAACTGTTCATATTTATTTTGGAACCATTGTGATACTACGAGAGCCTTGAATCATGTATTTGGTATGGGATCATGATTTTTAAAGTATGTTTGATGTAGATGACACTTTTGAGATGAGCAGAGAATTTTTTTAGGGTTTGAAATTATTGAAGGAAGCTATGACGATTTTGAGATTTGGCTGAGGTTTTATGATGTTATGATGATGATGTGTATTTCGCTGTTGCGGTATGTTTATGATCAATAATCTGATGCTATATGAGGAATTTGATTATGCTACATCTTTATTAGGATGAAATATTGAAGAAGTGTCGACGAATATGTATATGTGTAATAAAGTAAGGAATAACAAGTAGTGGTTAGGGACTCTGACTTGTGAAAAAGGATGATGGAAACCAAGAATCGTACTTTAAAGAGTTATGAAATGTGTGTAAATGCGTGAATGTATCACAATGCCGACGAAAATTTTTTGGACACTATTATATTTATAGGATTTTGCTTCTACACATTTGCAACGCAAATTCTCGACCTGTGAATTTTTTTATGTGAGACTGTCACTGTAATGCAAACTGGTGTCATAAATGTTTCAATAAGAAAGTTAAGTGACCACCTTCACGTAATGAGTCGTGGGTACCCAGCTGCATGACAGTCGCCTGGAAAAAAGCCATTAGTGTGTGCCTTTCAGGGGAACAGGTGGAAAAAAAAAGAGAGACCATTATCTCTGCTATTGACATTCCTTTGTAGAAAGCATCGCAAATACTACACGCTCAAACTTGAAAACATGTGATTACACTGTGGAGCTCTTAATTTATGATATTTACTGAAATGCCTAATGAAATGACGAGAAATATTTTATATCTATACACTTGATTATGACTACTGTCTTTCTAGTTGAGAGATTTTTTTTACTACCTTATGAAATGCCATATGGCTAATGAATAATGTTTCATGCCTTCCTTTGTACATATTTGCTCATTTTGTTTAATATCTAGCTTCTAGCTGCACTGCAACATTGGTTAAAATAAAATTTAATAAATGTACTAATACCACTATTTTCTGTCTACAGACCCAGTAAAGAATACGTTTATGATATACTTTCATAGAAACGAGAGCACAAATAGACATTTCCCTTCACAGGAATTGCATAAATAATTTTTTTAATGCATTGGTATTCTTGCAGAGGCAGTTTTTGTGATGCATCACTCTAGTGTTAACATGTGACATAGGTATTAAACATGGCCATTTTTACTGTAATATTTTTTCTGCTTGAGCTATGTCATGTTTAGATATAAGTTATTGCATTTGCTGCTGCTGTTTGCCAGACATAGTGCTACTGAATTTTAATGTGTGTTACTCTGCTAAGCCAGTTTACTACTGATTTATTTTTCTTGTTTGCTGCACATTCCCTTATATTAGTTGTAATATTGCAGTTGCTTTGCTAATTTCTATAATGCTGCTTGCTTTGCAAATCTGCATTTTTTGTCATTGCTGTTTGCGTTAATTGTTTTGTGCTGCTGCATTGCCTCATCCCTTAGTTTAGCATCTGAGCTCAGTAGATTTAAGTTAGCTTAAGAGGGGTAGACTATATACGAGAATGAGTTGCGATGAAGTGGAAGAAATGCATTGGGAAGTTTTACAAACAAAGTACAGAAAGCAGGTATAGATAGCACTTTTTGAAATAATGAAGAACGAAGGGAGATCTCCAAGAAGTAAAGAAAGTTTTGTTTGCAAGACACTGCAGTAAAACAAACCCTGTCCTTTCCTTTCCTGTTATTCTGCTATGTGTTTGTGTACTCTTGTATATTTGTATTTTTCCCGTCTTTATGTGTTTAGCTGATATGAGTTATGTTGTAGAATTTTTCTAATAGTGTTTAGCTGATACGAGTTATGTTGTAGAATTTTTCTAATAATATGTTATTTTCTTGGTAAAGATTTTTAGACATTATTTATTCTGTTTTGTTTTAATGCTCATGTGTGAAGTTGATGTTTCAAAAGTAATTCTGATCTTTTATGTTTTTACTTATGTCATAATTCCTGTAACACTGATGTATAAGTTTATTTCTATCGTTTTGTAAAGCCTGTATTACCACAAATGTTATCTGTATTATTATGGTTTTAATGATGTATTTTGTACCTTTGTTATTGTATTCTTATGTTATAAAATTGTAATTGACACCAGTTCATCAAATTAAGTAACTTGTAAGTTACATTTCACTGCACACATTTCTGTTGGTCATAGTATATGGACAATAAGTGAGAAGTAGGGACTGATAGTGATTGCACATGTGTTAATAATTCAGCAAGCTGGTTCTAAGGACAAAAAAAAAAAACTTTTGAGTGCAAGTGGTGGTTTATGGACTTGCTATATTCTCCGCAAGACTCTTCGATGGTGATTGTGCACCTGCACAGTCGCAACAGATGGCTGCTGGCCGTCTCTACATGGACTACAGTGGGTCTGCATCTTTGATGGCCCACCAATACCATTATTTCTACAAGGACTGCAGTGGGTCTGCACCTCTGGTGGCCCACCAATACCATAATCTCTACCAGGACTACAGTGAGTCTGCTCTGTGATGACCTACTTTCCAATATTCTTCAAAACTCCGACTGACTGTGCTGTGGGTTTGCTCTGTTGTGGACCATTCCCTGTCTGCACGTCAAGAGTCAGCACTGTCTTTCTGTTGGAAGGACAACACTACTTCTTCAAGACTACATTGAAATCCACTACTTCCATGTGCATTTTCTTTTACTGCTCAGACTTTGAGAAAAAAAAACTGCAATTTTACTGTGATGAATGATCAGGACTGTCTTTATGGACTGTGAGAAAATTTTAACTTTTGTCTAACATTGTATCAATAAGTGTGTGCATATGATTGCTTTGTTATTGTAATTGTGAAAAAATTTTAACAAATATGTATTGGCCAGTGCCCAAAACAATTTGTAAAATTTTTTGTGGGGAGCATGGGGGCTATGTAAGTAGGCCGTTTAGGTTTTCTTATTGGTAACACCACGTAGCGCTCTGTATGAAAATCACTGGCTGTACTGTGTGCAGTCTGTGGCTGGTTGGCATTGTTGGAATACTAACCATTGTAGCGTTGGGCAGTTGGCTGTTAACAGCGCGTAGCATTGCGCAGTTGGAGGTGAGCCGCCAGCAGTGGTGGATGTGGGGAGAGAAATGGCGGAGTTTTGAAATTTGTAAGACTGGATGTCATGAACTGCTATATATATTATGACTTTTGAGCACTATTAAGGTAAATACATTGTTTGTTCTCTATTAAAATCTTTCATTTGTTAACTATGCCTATCAGTAGTTAGTGGCTTCCGTAGTTTGAATCTTTTATTTAGCTGGCAGTAGTGGCGCTCGCTGTATTGCAGTAGTTCGAGTAACCAAGATTTTTGTGAGGTAAGTGATTTGTGAAACATATAGGTTAATGTTAGTCAGGGCCATTCTTATGTAGGGATTTTTGAAAGTCAGATTGCGTTGCGCTAAAAATATTGTGTGTCAGGATAAGCACAGTCATGTACAATTTTTCTAAGGGGACGTTTCACAGTCTTGGAGGGCAGCATCTTTGGCGGGCTGCGCATGGGCCTTGCACCGTGCGGAGGCCTGTATAGGACGTCCATCTGCAACCCTGGCATCAGTTCTCAGCGGGACTCAGCAGTATAAGCAGCGTTCTCCTGAAGATGGCGAACAGTTGGTTCGCAGAAAAATTCAATCTAGTTGATTTTAGGATCCGGTAGCTAAACCGATGAGATTTTCATCTCGTGAGCTTTTTGGCCAGGGCAGTTGTACACGACAAGTAGCATGTTGCATAGGAACAGTCGCATATGGGCGTGCATTATCCTGCTGAAAAAGCAGGAGGTAGTGGGGATAACAGCCGGCGCAATGTAATGGGCACTGGTTACATATGCCAGCGGAAACATCAAATGTAAACATGTCAGATGATAACGAGAGAAAGGAGTCAGGTTTCGTATGCAAGACGGCCCGTGTGCGTGACACAAAGCAGCCAAACAGGATATCGGGGCAGTTAGCGCTTTCCAAAGCAGCTGGACGCTTCTTCGAGGCTGGTCAAAGACGCCAGCATGTAGTACATTTGACATCTCGCAAACAACGCCGGTCAACTGAATAATAGAAAACTTTCCAAAGCGCGTAATGGAAGAATCCGAATACAGTTTAGAGAGATAATCAATCATTAAAGCAACCGCCCGTCGAGGAAAGGGTCCAAGAGAATGTTCCAGAAAGAGAGCGATAGGAAAAAGAGACATGAAGCAGTGAGTATTGAGTATTATCAGAACCGAGCATCCAGACAGTAGTGACGCTCCGTAGCAGCATCTGCTGGAGCAGTAAACACTTCAACTACCAGAAGATGGTGGTAGACTCTCGTGGACAAACGGTAACTGCAAGCGAGGTAGCGTTTTACAATAGTCATTCTAATAGTGCTGTCTCAAAGAGCTAGAATAACGGAATTTCAGGAATCGCTGGAACAGGTTACTACTTGGTACTTGCCTCTTATACGGTAGCCAAAGTGACGTGTGAGTATTAGTGAAGAAGTTTACAATGTTGATGCTTGATTAGTTAGGCCAGGTGGCTGGTAGTTATCACATTGATTCAAATGGCTCTGAGCACTATGGGACTTTACATCTGAGGTGATAAGTCCCCTAGAACTTAGAACTACTTAAACCTAACTAACCTAAGGACAACACACACATCTATGCCCGAGGCAGGATTCGAACCCGCGACCGTAGCGGTCGCGCGGTTCCAGACTGAAGTGCCTAGAACTGCTCGGCCACACCGGCCAGCGGTAGTTAGCATACCGAATAACAGTCAAGCACTCGTCTCTGACAGAAATCCTTTCTGGTAATTACTGAAAGCATCTGACATTCTGATAAGAAGTCTCGGTCCTACACCTCAGTAAGTAAATGTGTTTTACAACAATAAATTGATTAAAGAAAGAATAATATCTTGCTACTCCAACAAATCTTTCCTGCAAACTCCATCAGAGTTACCAGTTTTCTGTAACCTAGTCCCCTACATCGTAGGAAATTTCCACCATCTCACCTCTGCTACAATAGTTAATAAGAAAGCAGACTAAACCCACAATGTCGTTAACGCCCTGATGGCGCGACGCAGGGGCGCGAAACTTACGCTGGGACTCAACAGTATACGTGTGCGTCGATCACTCACATACAGACACAATATACTCTCATCACTGAAGACAACGAACACCATTGCACTCTCCAGTCAATTATTTCGCGACGCCAGAGTAGCCGTGCTTGACGGTGTCGTGGTGTCGTTGTTTACCTGGCCAGAGGCACGCGTGATCATAACCCTGCTGCAAGCAGGCGGCTCCTATTGGTCCCTGATGACGCAGCAGGTGCGTCATGCGTTCGGATTTCGTCCGTGGATGACGTTCGGTAGGCCTCCACTGCTCGCACAATGCGTCGATACTGACTTGCTTCTGTACTGCGTGGAAATCCAGAATGTGGTCTATAGGTGTGGGAATGTTCTACAGACCGCTGTTCAAAGCAGCGACACACCGCCGTTACACTGTGCCCACCATGTGCAGTAGTGCTTCGCCACGTCCGTCCAGCATCCCGCAGCCCCACTATGCGAAACCGTTTAAATGGCTGCTTAGCAGGAGTACGTATTCACTCGTAGGGGCGGCTGTACCCTACAACGAACGTTGCAAACACTTGTTCACCTCGAAATTCGGCACAGTCACTACTTGCAGAGTGAAAACAGGGGACGTACACATTGGCATCCCCAGCGCCATCTGACGGCCGCTGAGCGTGAAAAATAAATCACTGACATTACATTCTATCAGTACCCTGGTGTCTTGTCCGCCCGGTTAGCCGTGCGTTAAACCAAACGGCTTTCCGGATAGGGAAGGAGCGCCTGGTCCCCGGCACGAATCCGCCCGGCGGACTTGTGTCGAGGTCCGGTGAACCGGCCAGACTGTGGATGGTTTTCAGGCGGTTTTCCATCTGCCTCGGCGAATGCGGGCTGGTTCCCCTTATTCCGCGTCAACTACACTATATCCGCGATTGCTGCGCAAACAATTTCTCCGCGTACGCGTACACGGTACACCACCATTACTCTATCAAGCAAACATAGCGGTTACACTCGCCTGGTGTGAGACGTTCGCTGGGTGGCAGAGGGGGGGGGGGGGGGGGGGGGCCACTGAGGGCCGACTCGCACAATAACCCTGAAATAGTGGTACGATGTGGAGCAGCGGAGGGCTGAAGTGGACTGCGGTAGTCGTCGTAGGTTTGTGGACCACTGCGGCTGCGGCGGGGACGGAGCCTCTCCGTCGTTTCTAGGTCCCCGGTTAACATACAATACAATACCCTGGTGTCACTTCTTTAGTACCAGCAGCATAATATAAGTCTAATAACGACGTGATTATTAGAGTAGATGCTCCAAGTAGCTGCTTACAATAAGTAATCCTTATTTACGACTTTATCGCCATTTTAAAGTACGTCCACATTGATGTAACGTCCGTATTACGTCGTTAGTGGATTTCCTTATAACTGTAACTGTTTTAATAAGATGCTAAATGATGTTAATATGTTGAAAATAAAATGTTAATTCCCATGTAACAGTAGTTTGACAGTACCACTCTTACGACGCTATTACTTATTATAAGCAGCTAGTTTGTGCATCTACTCTAACAATCCTTTTTAGCGTGTTGCCTTCTTATCCTGGCGGTGTAAAGTGTGTACCACAGTCATTATGAAGTAATCAGGGATGAAATAGGCCTACAGCGAACGGGTGATTATCTGCAAAACTGTACCCAAGCTAGACAGCACTTTTTGCAACTGGCGGTATAACATAACTTCCCATCAATGGCGCAATTCTCGAGAGTTAAATTCCCTCTCATAATTCAGGTATATCTTTAATTTTGTGAATGCAGGCATTCTCAGCGAATTTTATTGACGGAATCTTCTCGGGGCATCGATGGAATTTTGGTGTAGTGTCGTCGCAACCTTCCGATGAGTTTCCCACACGTCTGCTTCATGTGAACTTCCACTAATCCACAATACAACTCCTCGACTCGGGTGATAACACGAGAAGATTTCATCACTCTCTTTGCTGAAATTAGCATCAGTTGAGGCACGTGAATTTTAGTGTACGACTGACACATTTACTGCACTGTATGCTCTCGGCAATTCTGTTAAAATATTTCAAGTAGCTCAAATATTTTACTTTCCTTAACTTTTCATTGTGTTCAAACGCAAGTCAGTTAAAACGATAAAAGCCTCTTTAAATGCGTGTTCACCCAAAACTTTGCAATGATGACGCCAAAAGTATCAAAAAAAGGTGTAACACTTAAATTACATTGTGACTTTACTCCGTGAAGTTCTCGACGCTCAGAGAATTTAACTTTGTACGCGGAGCCTATTTAAAGGCAAACTTAGTGCAATTTTTACAAAACTGTAAACCAAATTTCACAGCGGCTTAAAAAGGAGTAAAACTAGAAAACAGTGATACACAATAGGCAGAAATGTTATTTCAGTTGCCGGCCGATGTGGCTGAGCGGTTCTAGGCGCTTCAGTCTGTAACCGCGCGACCGCTACGGTCGCAGGTTCGAATCCTGCCTCGGGCATGGATGTGTGTGGTGTTCTTAGGTTAGTTAGGTTTAAGTAGTTCTAAGTTCTAGGGGACTGATGACCTCAGCTGTTAAGACCTATAGTGCTCAGAGCCGTTTTTATTTTAGTTAACAATTACTTTAATGTCCTTGAATAGGTAAAAACCATGGTTCTGTTTTATGTTGTGGGAATTTCGGTGTGCACCAACAGTTAATATGCCCAAGAAAATTTTTATATAGACTCAAATTTTCTAATTAAGTTGTTTCATTAATTAATGTATTTATCGACTAAAAATATACATTTTTTGAAACAAAATTAAATAAATAAAATCATGGCTACTTGACACTTACTTATTTACAGAATTAGGTTCAAATGGCTGTGAGCACTATGGGAATTAACTTCTGAGGTCGTCAGTCCCCTGGAACTTTGAATTACTTAAACCTAACCTAACCTAAGGACATGACACCCATCCATGCCCGAGGCAGGATTCGAACCTGCGACCGTAGCGGTCACGCGGTTGCAGACTGTAGCGCCTAGAACTGCTCGGCCACACCGGCCGGCACAGAATTAGGTTTTTAAATTCGAGCATTCTGTAAATTAACAACTTTGAATAATGGTTATTTTTCAAAGATAGATTTTTTAAAAAGACGAAATGCTCTGTTAGAAAATCAGGTTCCCTCCGTCCAAATGAAGTATGTCAACCTTAAAAAAATTATTTGTAAGGTGTGCGTGGTTTTAACAAATCGTAAATTTCGAATATATCTGAAAAATAAATACAATACAATGTTTTAGGTAACTCATTAAATTGTTGTTTTAAGAAATTTTTTACTTGCAGCCGGTCATCGTCACTACACTCCGCGATATTTCGTGCCAGTCATCCCCAGGTGACCTATGGAAAACTGACTGTCTTCGTTAGCCTTCGATGGCTCGCCAGAGGGTGACTGGCAGATGCCAAGTCAAAATATCGAGGACTGTAGTTGACGACAACCGGTTGCAAGGCTGAATTTTTTTCGAACGCTCAGCCGACAGGGAAGATTTTAAAGGCAGTTACAACGTTGTTATCAGCAGGGTGTAAAATACAGGGTGTTTCAAAAACATGTATACACACTTTGAGCTGTCATAGACAATTTATTTCCCGTTCTACAAGGTTAAATATCTGTGAGAAAGTAATGTTATGTTTCTTCGAGGGGTGGCAGCAGTGGCAAGGAAGTAACTGCAACATGGCGGACGTGCGTTTGAGCTTTGAAGCGCGGAAGCAGATAATTAAGTGGTACAGGAAGTTTGAGAATGTAGCTGCGGTCGAAGACAGTGGAGAAGTGAGTATGGTACAGAACCACCTTCTAGGTTAACATTTACACGTCTACGAGACAAATTCGAAATTCATGGAACAGTGTGTGATGTGCATAAAGGTCGATCAGGGCGACCTCGTACAGCTACAAGTGATGATTCCACAACTGCGGCCTTGGAACTGTTTCAGCGTTCGCCTCAAAAATCTTCAAGGCAAGAGGCACGTGAGAGTAATGTTAAGTGCTAGTAGTGTGCTACGCATTCTGAAGAAAGGCAAGTTTCGTGTGTACATTCCAAGGCTGGTGCAATAGCTAAGTGACCACGATCCAGATCAAAGGTTAGAATTTTGTGAATGGGTTCAGGAGATGGTGAGACGTGAACCGGGATTTATGGGTAGCATAATTTGTTCTGATGAAGCCCAACTCAAACTCAATGGAACTGTCAATAGGCACAATTGTGTGTACTGGGCTGAAGATAATCCTCACATTACAGTTGAAAAGGCTGTGAATTTGCCTGGTGTAAATGTGTGGTGTGGTTTGTCTGTAAGGAGATTCATTGGGCCTTTCCGCTTTGAAGGTACTGTTACTGGAGAAACGTACCTAACAATGCTTGCTGACTCCATATTCTCTGCCATTCGTGCATTATACGGTAATGATGAGTTTTATTTCCAACAAGATGGCGCCCCGCCGCACTATCGTAGCGACGTACGGGGATACCTGGATCACAAAGTGCCAGGCCAGTGGATAGGACGCAGGGCACCAATCGAGTTTCCTGCACGCTCTCCATACCTCACGCCGCTGGATTTCTTCTTATGGGGCACAGTAAAAGATGAGGTGTACAAACGTAGACCATGTAACCTGGACACACTTTGGAATGAGATTCAGGCGGTGTGCGCACAAATCTCATTGGACACTTTGGTACGATGTACGGAATCAGTGGTGATTCGTACTCAGAAATGTATTGATGCTGAAGGCCACCAGTTTGAAAATTAATCACGTTTGCAAAGTACATTTATTTTTTCCAATTGGACTTTAAGCTTCCCATTTCCCGAAATTTAACATTGTAGAACGGGAAATAAATTTTCTATGACGCTTCAAAGTGTGTATACATTTTTTGACGCACCCTGTATATACTGAGTAATAAAATGTAGAAAAATAAGAACTTAGGTAATTCATATACTGTATGTTGTTCGACTCTTCGTGGTACTCAGGTAGTGGTTGTCGTGGGTGCTGGAAGTCTATTATCTGTTTGCTTATTAGAAAAGGAGAAAATGTGTTACGAAACGACTTTTGACAAATTTAGTTGATACTTACGTAATTAGTAAGGCCAAAATTGGGCTACTCCCAGAGTGTAGAATCACACAGCACTCAATAGTAGGGCAAGCAGCCGTTAAAAGTAGTGCACGAATAGCTCTGAAAAAAAAGGACGGTAAACAAAGGGCAGAAACAGTTTTGAGTAGCGTAAGGAAAGTTCTCCGTATCATCGTCGTCACAGGAGGAAGACGACGAGGATTGAGCTGATACTGAAATTCTTGGTAAGATGCTTAGAAAGCATCGTTCCTGCGAAACGCACCTCGCCCTTTTTTCACATGATATCTTGCGAACCGTGGATGAAGGGTATCAGATGGATGCCATATTCCTTGACTAACGGAAAGCGTTTGACTCGGTGCCCCACTGCAGACTCCTAACTAAGGTACGAGCATATGGGATTGGTTCCCAAGTATGTGAGTGGCTCGAAGACTTCTTAAGTAACAGAACCCAGTACGTTGTCCTCGATGGTGAGTGTTCATCGGAGGTGAGGGTATCATCTGGAGTGCCCCAGGGAAGTGTAGTAGGTCCACTGTTGTTTTCTATCTACATAAATGATCTTTTCGACATGGTGGATAGCAATGTGCGGCTATTTTCTGATGATGCTGTGGTGTACGGGAAGGTGTCGTCGTTGAGTGACTGTAGGAGAATACAAGATTACTTGGACAGGATTTGTGATTGGTGTAAAGAATGGCAGCTAACTCTAAATATAGCTAAATGTAAATTAATACAGATGAACAGGAAAAAGAATCCTGTAATGTTCGAATATTCCATTAATAGTGTAGCGCTTGCCACAGTCACGTCGATTAAATATTTGGTCGTAAGATTGCAGAGTCATATGAAGCGGGACAAGCATGTAATGGCAGTTGTGGGGAAGGCAGTAGTCGTCTTCGGTTCATTGGTAAAATTTTGGGAAGATGTGGTTCATCTGTAAAGGAGACCGCTTATAAAACACTAATACGACCTATTCTGAAGTACTGCTCGAGCGTTTGGGATTCCTATCAGGTCGGATTGAAGGAGGACATAGAAGCATTTCAGAGGCGGGCTGCTAGATTTGTTACTGGTACGTTTGATCATCACGCGAGTGTTACGGAAATGCTTCAGGAACTCGGGTGGGCGTCTCTAGAGGAAAGGAGGCGTTCTTTTCGTGAATCGTTACTGAGGAAATTTAGAGAACCAGCATTTGAGGCTGACTGCAGTACAATTTTACTGGCGCCAACTTACATTTCGCGGAAAGACCACAAAGATAAGATAAGAGAGATTAGGGCTCGTACAGAGCCAAATAGGCAGTCATTTTTCCCTCGTTTTGTTTGGGAGTGGAACAGGGAGAGAAGATGCTAGTTGTGGTACGAGTTTCCCTCCGTGACCCACCGTATGGTGGATTGCGGAGTATGTAAGTAGATGTAGATTTTGGAACTCAGGCTACAGACAGACGATAGGCATGGAAGTCTCCAATGCACTCTTTAAAACTAGACTGAGTCTGAATAGAATATGGAAGTTAATGACTAACATCTGGTCACTGAGAATTTCTGTTTTATGTTCAGAACGAGTTGTCAACCAGCCCTTGTTCATGAAAACATATCGGTGTTGCAGACAGTACAGAAGCAGTTCCTCTAGCTGCCTCTAACGCAACACATTACAGTAATGAACTTCGAGTGATCTGAGGTCGAGAAATATAATCGAAGATCACGCCTCCTCTGTCTCGTCAGAAACAGCCTGGAAAGCCTGTAGCGGAGTTGCAGAGTAGCTTGTGCTGAGAAACAACTATTCAATTTAAAAAAAAAAATCGACACGTTGCGCTGTTTCCGAGTCAGTTAGCATTAAAATTAGCCAGTGAGATAGTTGCACGAACTAATTCAAGCGGCTTCCCAAAGACGGTGTCACCAAACGTGTTGTTCGATTGGTTTTCTAAAACCGAACAGGAAAGCGATACAGAAATTGGACATGGAACGGGAATAAGGATCGAACCCGAGCCAAAAACTGGGCTGTCTCACGCACTGTCATCTACGCGGTGAGAACAACTGACACTAATTGTGTCTGGCGGGCTGCTTGAATTCGCGCGCAAGGGCCTGATTGTCTAACTTCAATGCTAACGAAATCGAAAGCGAAGTAACGTATCATTTTTTTCCTTAACAATCATTTCTCAGCGCAACCTACCCTGCAACACACTTAAAAGCTTTTCAGGCTGTTTCTGACCAACCTGCATACTGGTTTTTGTCTGAAGCAAGAACGGCGAAGTTGCTTACTTGAAGAACTAAACAGTGTAGAAGCCATTTCAGCCCTGTTCCTTTAATTAATTCACCCAATAAAATCAAGTATTTCAGAGTAGAAGAAGACTCTCTATTCCCTAACATCTCCGAAGCCTCGAGAACCCTGCTACTGAACGTACTGTCTACATTAAACTGCTGCATAACACACCAGCCACATCAGCTGGTCAGTGTAAACCTAATTTTGAGTACGCTGTACCGTCATTATGACTTTGGAAGTTAATCTGCAGTGATAGTTGAACGCGAGTCTAGGCAGGCGCTGAACTGTCCCTGCAGTTGTTTACGTTCCTATTAAGGAAGCTTTGATGACGACACCCACTCCTTTACGTAACACGCTCAGCGGCTTCGTGTATAGGTATTCTGCGGACTTACCGGGAACATTTCACTGCACTGACGTGCGTTACCGCACCAACATAGCCGCTGTTCATTAAACAACCGAACGTGACTGGGCTAGGATCGAAGGTTCTATTTGTGGCCCGTGTTGTGGTTTCGTGTGGAATGAATTTAGCTTCTGGGCACGTTTCCACCAAGTATAGCACAAAGGCTCCCAAACAAGACAGCGTCTATTTTCGAACAGTCTAGAGAAAACTCACTGGATTGGCATTCCTTTGGGAAAAAGGAAGGAATACCAGAGTTCAGAGTTTGGTCGATATTAAGGTCATTGCAGACAGTGAAATAATTGTACGCAATCTACAGTTCGCCGTATGTAAAATTTGTGTCTGAGTCATGTTATTGTTTTGTTCATTTCCTTCCAGGCATGTTTTTTCATACGGTGTTCCGGCGCCGTTTTAGAGAATACACCCGTTCTGCAACTAATGGTGGGGGTGTTGGCATGTGATAACAAAACAATTTTACTGCTACCATATTTAGTATGCACCCAATCGTTTCGTTACCTTAAGGCGCAGTTTCTGACATGCTGAAACAGTGCTACCCGTCTTCTCACAGTGAACATGTCCCAGATTCATCCATGCTCTTAGGCGGTCGGTGATCGGAAAAAACATTAATTTATTCGAGACTGTATTCTACAAAATTCTGAAGCTGACCAAAATGAAGGGTACTGCTTGATAACTAGCAATTAAAAATTAATACCATATTTGCATTTGAAAGTTGCAACAAAAACTCAAACTTCTGCTAGATTCAATACTTTTATTCAGATGAAATATAGCAACGAACACACACTGATATGACAATAAAAGCTGTCATTGAAATTTAGTACAGATGCTATATAGAAAGTACATTTTGAATTAATTACAGTTTCGTGTCAAATTTATTTCGTGATGCCGAAACTACACCTGAACTATCAAAATAAAGACATGTGGAACACTGAGATGGGAAATGATGATTACATCTGAAGACTTAGCTTGTTCTTAAAAAATTTATCAATTGCTAAATCCTTCGAATTCATATATAATATTCTGTTTCTGTTCCCAACAGTCAGTAAAATGAATAACGGAATCTCAGGTACGCAGAGCGAGATATCGGTCTCGATGAGACAGATTCGATGACATACCTAATTCGTAGATCTGAAAACAAACGATGGTGCAGCAGTACATCTAGAAACTGAGGTGTTCTGATCATGCAGAAGGTTACATGTGGAGATCCAAAGTTTGGTTATGTTGTGTCACAGTTTATCACTGCCTACTTCTTCTCCAAGAGATATAATTTCAACCATTCTGCGGCGTTTCCTGTTACATCGTGATAACCTAATTTACTAGAAAGGATATTATAAGATAGTGAAGACAGCCAAGTATCAGATGGATATTCAATAAAGATACTTTTTTCTTTATTTCTTTAAAGAGCCTACCTTTAGTCATTCTCATAATGTTGATGGTCCTTCTTAAAACAGCCTCCTTTGGATTCGAAGCACTTGTCCCAGCGTTTCTGCCAGTCTGGAAAGACTTGTTGGAAACAATTTTTTGAAACGCCTCCTCACCCTACACTGCTGCTTCTGATGATGTATAATGCCTCCCACGAAGTTGTTTCTTCTTGTTAGGAAATAGAAAAAAGTCACAAGGGGCTAAGTCCAGATTATAGGGAGGGTGAGCTATGCACTTCACAGTGACTGATTTGTAAGATATTTAGTAACAACATTTGCAAATTGCGGCCGTGCATTATCGTGTTGTAGCATTCAACTTGTTTCATGGAAGTGTATGCTCTGTTTTGTGACTGATAAGGACTTGCATATTTTTCAGGACATTCCTATAATATTGCCCAGTTATTGATGAGTGCTGGTTGCAACATGCAGATAAACTATTCCATGAATATCAAGAGGTGAGATGACCAGCAGAAGCAACCACTTTTGTTCTTTTGGGCTTTTCTCATGAAGGAGATTTCCACACTGAGCTTCGCAGTTTGCCCTCAGGATGACGTAGAGTAGTTTCATCAGTAGTGATTGCCTTTGAAACAAACTCCCGATATTCCTCTAATAGCAACTTCAATTACAAGTAGACCTACACCAGAATGTCCTTCTGTTAAGGACTCAAGAGTTTTGGAAATGGCGCACAAACAAGTTTTATGTTTAATTTCAGAATAAAAACAGTCTTGATTGTGAAATTATTTAACATCAACGACGCCTTTCATCCTTTTGGGGATCATCATATTGTGTAAAAGTAGCTGGATATGTAACCCATCCATCGTATGATGATGCCCCAAAAGGGTGAAACAGGTCATTTACATGAAATAATTTCGTAACCAAGACCGTTTTTATTCAGGAATAATTCGAAACTGGTTGTATAACACCCTGTCACTAGGGGTCGGAATAATTGTTATGTTTAACTTTTCTGTCAACAGCTTGTGGGTAACATCCTATCAAATTTTCTGTATTTCAGAAAGTTTTTGCAAGGTTATTCACCGAACTTCTGTGATGATGACGGAGCAGTGTTGATGTTTTCTTCCGTAAGGACATTAACTGGAGACCCATCTGAAACTGATCGTCTTTTCACTTTACAAAAGGTAAACCATATTGTGTAGGCCTCAGCTGAAGATTTGTTGAGACAAAAGCAGGATTCCAAAGCCGCATATTGTTAGTCCCGCTTCACCTCCATTGTTACTGTTGGCGATACTGACCTTGTCTCAGCTCGCCCACCGCTCAAGCGCGGGGGTCAGGAGCGGCAGCGATCAAACGATTATGGTATGTTGGTTACACAATAAGCTAACAGAACATCGTAACACTAGATTCTAGCGAGAAAATTTATGACCGTAAGGAAATCATGATCATTGGGTGGCCTCAGCTGAAGTTTGTTGAGACAAAAGTAGAATTTCAAAGCCGCGTATTGTTCATCGCATGTCACCTCCATTGCTGCGGTAGGCAATACTGAACATACCTCATTTTTGCCGCCTCTCACAAACGGGGATCAGAAGTGCCAACAATCAGACCAGTATGGGTGACGGTTAAGGCCCCCGTAAAACTCCAACATACTGTCAAACGTTAACTAAACTTGCCAAATGTTAGACGGTATACGGTGCTATTTGATGTGTTTGTTAAGCATAGATCATGTTCGACGTGTTTGCCAGAAATTTTGACTGACGGAAACTCTGACAAGATTGCGGGCGTTATTTGTGACGATGTTTCGCCACATATGTTTAGGGAAAAATAGTTTTATTACAATATATCTTGTTATATCGTGAGCTTCCACGACCATGGAAACTACAGTCAAGTATAAAACCAAAATAGCACTGACAATTACCGGTTTTTCGCAGCGATATATTATGCATGAAAAGGTTTTGAAAAAAGTCAATATTTACGTATACAGTCACATACAAGCGGAATTAAATAAAAGAAATCGAAGTTCTCCGGTTCTTCCACGGACGATGTGGGCTGTGTTTGTGCGTTGTGATATTCTAATGAAGTGTCTTAGAGGAAGAAGTATGAAAGGTCTCTGTTGGATTCCTTTCATGTTAATCTCTTAAATCTGTTGTCATTTACGGCATAAATTCTTCTTCTAAATTTACTGTGGTGTTTCTGACTATCTGGGAGGAGACTGAGCAGTGAAACGTGTTACTTTTACACATAAACAAGAACGATCTTTCACACTACTACATTTTAAAACACTGTTTATATGTAATTCATGTCACACAGTCTCATACGGAACCTACATCCGCTTTCTTTTATATACCGTATATGATAAAATACTGTCATCCCCCTTCCCTTCTGTGTGAGAGGATGAATGAGCAAATGTATTTGTAGTTGCATGCTGGATGGTAGCAGACAAGCCTGTCTGCTAGAGTACAGTAGGACCAACGTCGGAACAGGTAGCTACGCTTTCTAAAAGCAGAGAGGTTTCTATGCTTAGTATGGTCCTGTCCGTCCGTTGTCATGTTGGTATAGGAAGCTGCCTCTCTGGTCACTTCCGTTTGTATTTGAGAAGCACGCTCGGTAGGAGCGCAGGTCAGTCTGTCCCCGGCGAGCCAATTGAGGATGTAACAACACAAGGGGCGTGGAGCCTTTTGACACATACTGTCCAGAGAAACTGGCAGACTTCAACGACGCCTATCACCATTTCCTGGCGGATGCCCACTGTCAAGCGACAGTAAATCATAGTTCAATATTCTCTGGTAGCTAAGGGTGGCACAAAGAAGAGCCCTTAAGTGTCATCCTTGCCCAGGAATATCGACCTGGCGTGTCAAACGAGGATACCGCATGAAGTTGACAACACAAACATGGAACCAAATCGAGGTGTACGTGATACGGGCCACCAAGAGAAACTTCATGGGAGGGCAGACACGGCGGGATGGCACGCAACAGATGGACAAAAATCCCTACTGACAGCTGTGGCGACGAAACCCAACCCCCCTCCCCCCCCCCTTATATTGTGCAACCGAACAGTGGAACTACTGAGTGTGTCAGTAACAGTGATTATACGGTTCTTAGTTCAATGCATATACGTGTGCTTCTGTCACAGAAATTTTGACTCGTGTGTTTTGCAGGGGTTCGATTTATTGGTGTTTATTAGACTCACTCTTGTATTTTGCAGGTGTTCTATTTATTGTTTTTTTTTAGACTTTGACTCTTGTATTTTGCGGGTGTTTTATTTATTGGTGTTTTTTTTTACACGTTGACTATTGTACTTTCAGAGCTGTTTTATTTATCAATGTTTGTTTTTGTGTGATGTATTAGAGTTGTGATATTTTGTTTCGTAAATTCATTCCTGTGGCATTGCTTCGTTTATCAGTCAGATAGCTTTTCATTCTCATTGGACTGTGATCGATTAGCCTTTGCATGGGGCATATTTATAGTGCGGAACCCCATAAGGGTAACAATCACATAATTAATTGCGGTTTCAGCATAACGACACAGTGATCATTGTTTGCTAATTAACTTAAATATAGCAGAGTGATTAAATTAGTGCCACAAAGTTATTTTAATTCTACAAATTATTAGTTTTATAAGATATAGAAGTTTTTTTTGATAACCACTTTGTAAAACATGTTTTTTCTCTTATCTTTTTTTTTTTTTTGCTTTTGCGGATTGTGCATTGTAATGTTCTGCTTTTTAATACTGATGTCATTTTCATGTTCTTTTTTAATTGCTGTGCCACCTTTGCTATTTTCATAAATTTTACTTCTTAATAAACAGTCATAAGTTTTCCTGTGATCAGTTGGCTCTTGCAGTGAGCATATACTGGTGAACTCCATAAGGGTAACAACCAGAAGTTGTTTTCATATTAATGACACAGGAACCATTGTTTTTACTTGCTGACCGAATTAGGTCTACACAATCTTTTAAATAGGTGTCACAGATTTTTTTTCTCTTACAGATTGGTAGATTCTATAGATGTGTTGAAATTATTGTGTTTTAGCAAGTAGCTGGTGACCTTTTGCCTCTTCTTTACATTTTTGGTTTAAGTTGGGTGTGAGAAGCCTGCTTGGGAATGTCCTAGCATGGCCAGAAAATTCCCTGCACGGTCTTTTCCTGGAGCGATGGGGTTATGAAAGGTCTGTGTTGGATTCCTTTCATGTTAATCTCTTAAATCTGTTGTCATTTACGCCATAAATTCTTCTTCTAAATTTACTGTGGTGTTTCTATCTGGGAGGAGACTGAGCAGTGAAATGTGTTACTTTTACACATAAACAAGAACGATCTGTCTCACCACCACACTTTAAAACACAGTTTATATGTAATTCATGTCACACAGTCTCATACGGAACCTACATCCGCTTTCTTTTATATACTGTATATGATAAAATACTGTCATCCCTCTTCCCTTCTGTGTGAGAGGATGAATGAGCAAATGTATTTGTAGTTGCATGCTGGATGGTAACAGACAAGCCTGTCTGTTAGAGAACAGTAGGACAAACGTCGGAACAGGTAGCTACGCTTTCTAAAAGCAGAGAGGTTTCTATGCTTAGTATGGTCCTGTCCGTCCGTTGTCATGTTGGTATAGGAAGCTGCCTCTCTGGTCACTTCCGTTTGTATTTGGGAAGCATGCTCGGTAGGAGCGCAGGTCAGTCTGTCCCCGGCGAGCGTCTGAAGTGGTAAGATCTCCGGCTATGCACGTGTCTGCTAAGTCCGTAGGACAATGGATTTCTTAAGTTCAGCCTAACTGAAAATTTAATCACCTTTATTTCAGGTTTAGCTCTAAAATATCTAATGTTATCTTAAATTGCAACTCAGTGTAATTCGCGTGTGAAGTAGTTCAGAATATCTTCCAGTAGTTGCTTTGTCACTACTTTGTGAGTAAAGTGGAACCACGTGTTGATCAGAAACTCTAACTAAGATCATCAAACTTAAATGCGAATGCTCGTGTGATTATAACGTCTCGACTCGATAATATTTTTCAATATAGCAACTTTTCTTTATGTTCAACCCACGTGGGGTGTACTTTGTGAGACCAGTACCACGTGCTTATACAATTGTTTGACCCATCAGGTTAATAGTAAGACGATAGTAACCAGTTCGAGGTTTTTCTTTTGTAAATTTCTTTTCGATCTAATTTATTTTAATTATCAAAATTATTGTGGAGTTACACACTCTGTGTAAACCAAGTTGACCATGTGAAGCATGTGGTGTAATCATCAAAGTAGCCCTCAGCTATTCTTTTCGGGAAGATTTCACAGAGAGTTACTATGAATTTAGTATACCAGTGTGTGGTAATTACATGATGGACAGGATTGCGCTACGAACGTAACTTCTTTGGGTGAAAATTGAATCGGTTGGTTGTGGTTAATTTCCTCTTGCATATGTTTCAACGTTCTTTGTGTGTTATTTTATTGAATGCAGTGTTGTATGCAGTCTTCCAATCTTGACTCCATATCTAATGTATTCCGTAAGATTATAAACTCACATTTTCACAGTCCTAAATAAGGCACCAGCTTAGTTATGATTCAAGTTTAATATGCTGAAATTTCAATGATCAATGTTAAAATAAATTTCCAAATATAAACTGATTTATTTCATTTTATTTAAATTCTCTTTTATATATATATATATATATATATATATATATATATATATATATATATATATATATCACCGGTTGTCGTATGACTATTAACAGATTATAATTAATGTTAGTCTGGTTGGGAATTTGGTAAGCTAGACTGGATACTTGGTGAAACAGTTGCTCAGTAATGCAACGTTAACTTCCCCAGACAGCTCACAGCTTTTAACCCGCTTTTATTGTCTATCAGCACCGCTTTCATAGCAAATTAATGCAACAACGTTACAAGTAGAAGAGAATAATTTTTCACATACGTGCGCTTTCCTTTTTAATGTGAGGGCGAAGTAACGGTAAACAAGTTATAGAACATTTTACTGTCCATTCGCAGAAAGTTGATGTAATCATCAGGTTATGAATATAGCGTTTCCATTAGCAGGTTTTCAATTGTATATTTCTTTCTTGTTTTAAACCATTGGCTGGACCAACGTGTTGTTTTCTTCCTCTTTAAACACAGTGCCGGAGTCATTGTTGTTGTTTTTGTGGTCTTCAGTCCGAAGAATGGTTTGATGCAGCTCTCCAGGCTACTAAATATGCTTTATCTGCATTTGTAGCCATTCCAGCTAGCACCAAAATGCAGTATAAATCAAAGGCTTCTGCTTCGAACGTAAGGCTAAAATGACAAGCTTCCTTTGTACATGTACGGGTTTGTTTGACACAACCGTGGCAAGATAAGAATCAACTTGCCTGATAAGTTTACTCCTTTAGGAGGGAGGGATTTAAAAAAAATTCATTATTCATTCGCAAAATGTTGATATAATCATCGGCTTCTGAAGGTAATATTTCATTTAGCAGGTATTCGTTGGCAAATCTCTCATTTAAAGCCATTCCCTGGACCACAGTCTTGTTTTCTTCTCCTTCAAACACAGTGCCGAAGTCAATACCAGGACTAGTTTGCGTTTGTGGCCGTTCTCGCTATTGTCGAAATACTTACGAAGACGGACAGCGTCTGCTTCAAAGTGAGGTCGAACTGACAAACGTTGCTTGAACGTGTACGGGTTTGCTTGGCAAATCCGTGGCTAGATAAGAGCGATTTTGTCAAACACGTTTGATCATTTACGTAGGGCTTTACATTAGGCTAATCTTCTTTCTTCTTCTTCTTCTTCTTCTTCTTCTTCTCTTCTCCTCAGCGATCACAGGCCGTGTAGACCACGCGCTGCATCAACTATCTGCTTCCACCGCCTTCTATCTCTCACAGTCTCTCTGCACCCTGCGGAAATTCGTAATGCTGCGATGTCCTTCTCTGTCATCTTTCCACCCTGCACGAGGTCGGCCCAGTGGTCTTGTTGCCTGGAGAGTTCCTTCAAATGCTCTTCTGGTGACACTGTTGTTTTCCATTCTGGCCACATGTTCAGCCCGTTGCAGTCTCCTACTTTTTAATTTCTGGGTTGCTCCATTAGCTGATAAACTCCATTGTTCTTTCGAATTCTCCATAAGCCATTCTCCAACACAGGTCCCCAGATTTCGATAATACAGGGTGACACACGGGAGACGGACGATTTTTAATGAAATAACACTCAGCCAACGCAGGCCGGAGTGGCCAAGCGGTTCTAGGTGCTACGGTCTGGAACCGCGCCACCGCTGCGGACGCAGGTTCGAATCCTGCCTCGGGCATGGATGTGTGTGATGTCCTTAGGTTAGTTGGGTTTAAGTAGTTCTAAGTTCTAGGGGACTGATGACCTCAGAAGTTACGTCCCATAGTGCTCAGAGCCATTTTTTACTCAGCCAACTTTAAAGTTAATGCATGTTTATTTACACAAAATCAAAACTCATTATTCGCGATTTTAGTTAACAAAGTTATTTCAAATGGTTCAAATGGCTCTGAGCACTATAGCGCCTAGAATCGCTCGGCCACTTCGGCCGGCAGCAAAGTTATTTGTGGAAAATAATGTCGTCAAGGTGGTGTCCATCATTTCGAATGCAGGACTCAAGTCTCTTCTCAGAATCCTCCTTCACACGGACTAAAATCTCTGCAGGGATGGCAACAATTTCTTGAATGACTACAATTCGGTGGTTTGTGGTTATAGACACAGTTCTTAAGCTACCCCCACAGAAAAAAGTCACATACTGACGAGTCGGGAGACCTGGGAGGCCAAGGAACATTGCCAAAACGTGAGATAATCCGGCCACGAAACATGCGTCTAAGAACTGTCATTGAAGAGCTTGCGGTGTGCGATGTTGCCCCATCCCGCTGGAACCAAACGCGTTTTAAAGGGATTCGTCGTCTTCTTAGTTCTGGTTTCAAGAATGTTTCAGGCATAGGAATGTAACGAACCGAATTAACAGTAACTGTGGCCCCGTTCTCTTAAAAAAAAAATAAGGTCCAATAATGCAAACAGAGCCAAGAGCACACCAGACTGCCAGACTGTTACTTTTTCTGAGTGTAGAGGACGCTGGTGGATAAGGTGTGGATGCTCTGGAGCCCAGTAGCGTAGGTTTTGCTTATTCGCGGTCCTGTTTAAATGAAAATGAGCTTCATTGCTCATCAATAAAATTTCATTTTCATTCGATCCCAAAATCACTTGCGTTCTGTAATGCAAGTACAGCAAAATCAGTTTCCTTAAGTTGTTGGACAATGGGCATTTTATAGGGATGGAATTTTAATTCTTTATGCAAAATTCGTCTAACCGATTCACGATTGATTCGTAACTCACTAGCACGACGTCTAGCTGACCGTCCTGGGCTTCTGACTGCCGCTTGCCTGACCCTTTCAACATTTTATGGTGTCGTTACTCTGCGTCTCGGGCCAGGATGCTTTTTATCCAGTAATTTTCCAGTTGATCTGATGTTTTCTACCCATCTGAGGATTGTGTTACGGCTCGGAACAGCTCCATGTCGATCGACATTAAACGGCGCACGAAACAATCGCTGCGTAGCAATAGTAGACTCACCACTTTTCACGAAACTGTCGTAGACAAACACTCGATGTTGCAAGTCCCACTGCTCCATAGTGACAGAGTAAATGAAATGGCGTCTTGTGTGGATCAGAACTATTCCCGTTACGACCGCCTCCCACCACCGCGCCCTCACAAGGGAACCTCCCAATCGCACCCCCTCAGATTTAATTATGAGTTGGCACAGTGGATAGGCCTTGAAAAACTGAACACAGATCAATCGAGAAAACAGGAAGAAGTTGTGTGGAACTATGAAAAAAATTAGTAAAATATACAAACTGAGAAGTCTATGCGAAGATAGGCAACATCAAGGACACTGAGACTCAAGCAGTGCCGTGGTCCCGTGGTTAACATGAGCAGCTACAGAACGAGAGGTCATAGGTTCAAGTGCTGTCTGCCTTCGGCAGGGCAACAGAGCGGACGCTTACGTGTTGACTTCGTGCGGCGCGCGAGCTCGCCTTGTTTACTTCTGACGGCCGTTGCTTAAGTGCCGGCTTACCTTCTACGATCCATGGCGAACCGTTACCGTAAATCAACACTCCGATTTACTTTCTGCAACGATTATGCCCGACCCAAAGCACTCGAGGTGGAGCGTTTTCTGCGAGAGGAAGTGAAGATCCCGGCGACCGATATTATCGGCATACATTTGTCCATCGTGAGCAGCACGGTCTATGTGAAAATCATTAACGACGCGGCGTGCGAACGCATACTACGTGAGACCAAACAGGGGCTCCGCTTCTGTCGCGCTGATGGCAATGTGGGGGAGGTAACCGTCGACCACGCAGGCTTAGGTATGCGAACGATACGCATTTTCGAATTGCCATTCGAACTTCCAGCTGAGGAAGTCGTCGCGGCACTACGCCCATACGGCACAATCCACGGCCACACTGCGGAGAAGTGGCCACAGTTTCGGACGTATCCTGTCCTAAACGGGGTCCGACAGGTCACCATAGATCTCCGAAGCCACGTCCCGTCCTACTTACAGATCGGCGGATGCCGTGCCATAATTATATAAGATTGCCAGCCTCGGACCTGTTCCGGGTGCGGCAAAGAAGACCACCTTAGATCCGAATGCCTACAACGGCGTATTACGCAACTTCCAGCTGCCGAAAAACCACCCACGTCGCAACCTACGGTGCTACCGGTGACCTATGTAGCTGCTCTGGCTTCTCCTACCACTTTGCAACGTCGCCCGGTCACCACAAACGACGCCACCAACGAGCCCGACCAGACACCGACGGAGAGCGCCTCGGACGACCCGCCGCCTCGGCCGGCCATTGACGCCGCTCCGAAGATGCCGGCGCATCCCGACGCTGACCCTGGCCTCGGAAACACGATGGTGATCGACTCGCTCATCGTTCCTACAGCGGCCTTTCTGCCAGAACGACGCGACTCCCTTCCGTCGTCGGACACGGAGGGTCGCACAAGGAAACAACGTTCCCCGAAACGTCGCAAGCGAAGACGTCGCACCGTTTCCGGCCAAGAGGAGACTTTACAAGTCGAGGAGGACGTACCCGTCGACCAGCACGAGGCCTCAGAACCCGCTACTGCTGACGAAGACGTAATGAGCGCGGAGACATCTATCGGTGTGCCTGCGCCCCGTGCTGACGCTGAACTAAATCATGAACGTCTCACAGGCGACACTACACCACGCACAATTACAACATCTTCTGCAGACAAAATGAACGATACACCAGTTTCCGCTTCCACGGCGTGGCACGAGCAGGAGGTCACGGAGCAGGAGACGTTGCGGGACCCTGCGCCGTCACGGCCGCACCACTAATCATACTCTCCCCAGACTCCCCTGCGGCCCAACGGGATAACGTTCCGCTGCGACGCCCACACCCTTGCGCGGACGGCGGAGTGGACCAGCCTGCAGCAATCCGACACCAGGCCTACCGGATAGCAACCATCAACACCAACAACATCCGTTCCAGGGTGAAAATCCGCCTTATGCAGGAGATGTTCTGGGCTTCGGATATTGATTTCGCCCTTCTGCAGGAAGTTCACTTGGCTAGTCTGCCGGATATTAATGGCTATACCGCCCACGCTTCCGCGAGTGATCCTATAGGCCGCGGGGTGGCCATCTACGTCCGCCACGGGATTTCTGTGATCGATGTCGCCTTCCTTCCATCAGCTCGGGGCATGGCACTCACTGCCATGGGGACACGCATCATTAATGTCTACGCTCCCTCAGGCACCGACCGACGGCATGAAAGAGCCCAGTTTTATTCCGAGGAAATCGCTCCCCTGTTTTTAGGGCGTTATGACCATTGCCTTCTAGGAGGTGACTTTAACTGCGTTCTGCATCCTAAAGATCAGATTCCCCACTATACTACATGCCAGGAGCTACGTATAGTGGTGCGAGACCTCCTGCTTCACGATACCTGGGAAGTACAACACGGCGACCTTTCTGGCCATACCTTTCTTACAAGTCATTCCGCAAGCTGACTAGACCGGATATATGTATCACAAACTGTTAGATCTGCGATACGGGGCGCCGAACGCTGGCCGCTGGCTTTTTCCGACCATTGCGCTTACATCTGTACGGTCCTCCTTCCGCCGCAATCAGTATGGCGCAGACGTGCGCCATGGAAACTCAATACCTCACACTTGCATGACCTGGCGTGTCGCCAACAAGTCACTGAAACGTGGACAGCCTGCGAACGACGCCTTCCCCGCTACCACTCGACATTGACATGGTGGTTGGACTGCGCCAAGCCGGCGATCCGGAGGACACCGATGAGATACGGGAAGGACATGGCCGACTGGCATCGCACCACTTTTGACTTCTATTACGCTATTCTCCGAGATCTGGATGCTCAACCGCCAACCCCGGACAACCAGTTGGAACGGCAAAGAACTAAGGCGAAGATAATTGCGCTGGCACGCCGGAAATTGCAAGGGGTCGTGATACGGACGCGGCGCCACGATCACGCGGATTTAGAAATTCCATCCATGCATGATATAGTGTCCGACAAACGAAGGCGTCGTCGGCAGATCATCAGCACTCTGACCACGCCTCATGGAACGCAGGTGACCACTCAGAATGACATCGTCCGCGCATTCGTCGAGCACTACCGTCGTACTTATAGTGATGACGACGCTGAAACTGCAGCAGACGACTCCATTTTGAATTACGTCACGCGCACCCTCCCCCACACGGAGGCGGATGCTTTGACAGTGGCGGTCACGCTAGACGAAGTCAACAACGCAATCGCCAAGGGTGCAGTCAACAGATTGCCCGGCATTGACGGCTTGCCGATTGAGTTTTACCGTACCTTTCGGGACCTCATGGCCCCACGGTGGACGACTACGTATCAAGAACTGATAACATCTGACCAAGCAATCCCACCCGCCTTTGCTGAGGGCATCACTACACCAGTCCACAAACCAGCCCGTGGTTCGATGGTCACGAGTTACAGACCGCTCACCCTCCTCAATGCCGATTACAAGATTTTCGCGCGCTTATTGGCAATGCGGCTCCGAACTACACTCCCTCATATCCTCTCGCCAGAGCAAACGACGCCTGCCGGACAGATTAACATACCGACTGCCACAGGGGAATGCCGCGACTTAATTGCGATAGCGGCGGCCTGCAGGCTCCGGGCGGCGGTCGTCGCTATAGACTTCGACAGCGCCTTCGATAAAGTGCGTCATCGTTTCCTGTTTTCGGTGGCAGCCCGAATGGGCATCCCCCCTCCGTTTCTCGACGTCATCCGGCGTCTTTACGACAGTGCCAGTTCACGTGTCCAAGTCAATGGACATATAGCAGGGCCGGTACCTATCTGCCGTTCGATACGGCAGGGGTGCCCCCTCTCTACCCTCCTGTATGCTATTGCCCTTGAGCCCCTTATTGGGGGCTTGACGACCAAGCTCTCTGGCCTCACCCTACGCCAACACACTTTTCGCTGTCGGGCATATGCTGATGACCTCCTCCTCCTCATTCGCTCCGGCTCTGAGATTCGGGATGTCCTCGAATTGATTACCCGTTATGGGGCTGCCGCTGGCAGTGCCATGAATGTCGCCAAATCTTCTGCAATGCACATTGGACGAGGCCTCCAGGAGGGTGAAGTGGCACCACTGCCGCTTGTGCGGACTTTCCGGTACCTGGGCATTACCTTTACCCCCACGGTCACACGCATGGCGGCAACGAATTTCCGTCGCCTGTTACACGTCATCCGCAACGACGTCCGCCAGAACCTCTTGCGCCGCCAGGACACACTTCAACGAGTTGCGTTTATTAATCTTTATGTGGCATCAAAATTGGTTCACATCGCGCAAGTTCTCCCTCTGCCAACTGCAATTGGGCGCAACCTTCAGGCGGCTTTTGGCTATCATCTCACGGCTGGTTCAATGTTTAAAGTCCGTTATGAGACACTTACCCTGCCCTCACGGTATGGTGGCGTCGGGCTCGTCAATGTCCGTATGCGAGCTGCAGCCTTGTACATGAGTACCATGAGAAAACAGTGGATGGGCCAGGGTACATCTCTAACACGCAGCTTGCTTGAGGTCCTCCTACCTGCTTCCACCTCACCACCAGTGTCTGTCGGCCATATCGTGCCTCATTTGTCCCATATTTCGACCTTCTTCGTCGACTACAGTTACATACATACCAGTCTCCCAGCTACACGCCCACCTAGGACTAAGGATTTTTACAGCCTGTTGCTGCGCTGTGTTCCCCGGAATGTGATGGAGACAAACACCCCTCCATCCAGTGGCCCATAGTGTGGACTACCGTCCACCAGCCCTTCCTCGCTACGAACGTCCGGGCACTGTGGTATCACATAGTCAACAGGAAATTTGCCACGAAGCAGCGCCTGCACAACATTGGCTTGTCAGAATCCCCTCTTTGTCTCCTTTGCCAGCAACTGGACACTGATGAACACCGTCTGACATGCGCCTTATCGCAAGATGTATGGCGCTTCGTGCAGCAAATCATTGCCTGCTATCTCCGGGTGCCACCAGACACAGTCGAGCCTCGAATGTTTCTATACCCGGAGGACCGACATTTTCCCGCCGCCAAATGTCATGCTATTACGTGGGTCACAGGGTGGGCGGTCGCTTATCTCTTTCATGAGGGACCTAAATCCCGCCTCGACTTCTGGACCTATTTACGAACCCATGCAGCTCTCGAAAACACGCCACGTTACCGAACATTATTTGCTAACTATCTTCGAGCGGTCTTTGTTAGACCTCCACTGAGTTGGGGGGTGCCTGGCACAGAGGGCACCCACCCCTCCTCCCCCGGCGGTGTCTGAGTTTCAACCGCCTACGATCTATTCTACTTCTGACCTCCGCGGATGGGAGAGCGCGTCGCAGATTGCGCGGATTTTATTTCTTTTTGCTTTTCCTTTTTCCTTTCTTTTTCTTTGCCCAGAATTTATATTTCTTTTCTCTTTCGCATATATGTTCCCATAATTTCATGCTATTAGTGAATACTACAAAAACACATGCAAATAAATAAATAACAACGCCTTCCACTACTGTTGATTCCTGTTTCTCCCACTTCCCTAAGCACCACAGGCTCGGTGGTGGTGAGGGGGACACTGTGGCCAGGCCTCAGGTTTCGACCCCTGCCCACTTTGCCCCCCGAGCCCCCACCGGTCCACTACAAAATAAAAAAATAAGAAAAAAGTAAAAAAATAAAAAAGTTGGCAAAAAAAGTTGGTAGAGCACTTGCCCGCGAAAGACAAAGGTCAAAAAAAAAAGTCTTCCCTCGAGTGAAAAGTTTAATTTTTTTATTTTCAGTTTATGTGACAAACTCTTATGTTTTCATCACTTTTTTGGGGGTGATTATCACATCCACAAGAAAACCTAAATCGGGCAAGGTAGAAGAATCTTTTTACCCATTCGCTAAGAGTACAAGTCAGGTGGGTCGACAACATATTCCTGTCATGTGACCCACATGCCGTCACCAGTGTCGTATAGAATATATCAGACGTGTTTACCCGTGGAGGAATCGGTTGACCTATGACCTTGCGATCAAATGCTTTCGGTTCCCATTGCACGTCCTTTCGTCTACTAATCGCACGGTTTTGCGGTGCGGTCGCAAAACACAGACACTAAACTTATTGCAGTGAACAGAGTCGTCAATGAACGAACGGACAGATCATAACATTGCGAAAATAAAGAAAGTAAAATTTTCGTTCGAGGGAAGACTTGAACCCAGGACTTCTCGTTCCGAAGCTACTCACGCTAACCACGGGACCACGGCGCTCCTGAAGCCACGTTCTCCTTGATGTTGCTTTATCTTCCACATGGACTACTCAGTTTCTATATTTTACTAACTTTTTTCACGGTTCCACACAACTTCTTCCTGTTTTCTCGATTGATCTGTGTTCAGTTTTTCAAGGCCTATCCACTGTGCCAACTTATAACTAAATCTGAGGGAGGTGCGATGGGGAGGTTCCCTTGTCAGTACTACGCAGTTAAAAACCGTCCGTCTCCCGTGTGTCACCCTGCAGTATATCATAAAATTAATTCCTAGTGCGAGAAATTATTATCGTAAAAAATTGTAGTCATCCTTCTTTGAATAGGCCTCTTACGTGGTCTGTTGTAGTGCAGTGTTCTGCCGTTGAAAGCGCTCGGCCAGCAACATGTGCTCAGTTCAGAAATAATAACACTGTGGGAAAAGGTGTTTTTCACCAACGTAGAGTTGAGGAGTCCCAGGCGGAGGCGGCGGCGGAGAGCTGCCGTGATTTGCACAGGCGCTGCCCGACCGCCGCAGGTGTCTGTGTTGGGAGTCAGTGGGAGCGGCGGATGAGGAGTGATGTTGGAGGGGGCAGCGCCACAGCTAGCGTGAATGGGCCGGCCCCGGCTGTCATAATAGCGGCGGCCGCCGCATTCAGCGCCACAAAGCGCCGCTGCCGCTTTTGTCCGCAGGTGGCCGCCGCTCGCTTTCTTCCTTTTAATTTCCCAGCTGCTAAAAAGCTCATTTGACTTTTAGAAGAGCTAATAACGCCGGGCCGGGCCGTACAGCCGCCGCTGCTTCAAACACTCCTTCCCCTCCCCCTCCCCCCCCTATCCCGGCACCCGCCTAATCTTCCTACAACATCGCCATCCTGCGACAAATTTTTAATTAAACACCTCGTCCCGAGTTGTTTATCTTCCGGAGCGACTACGAACGAGCATTACAGTTTATAGCCCATGGTGAAGAAAAGCGTCGTCTCGTTATAATTCAGATATTCGCGCGGCTGTGCCGAAAGCAAAGACGATGTAATTGTTCTGTTATCCCTTACACAGCTTGATCCACACTCCTTAAGTCATACAGATGGCAGAGGCTCCAGAATCTGAGATGAGGAACCAAAAGTGGGAAATTAAGAGAGCCATTCGAAAAGTAAGGTCCGATCGGTCGCGCAGCCGAAACTTCTTCAAAATTAAAAAATATTTTATTTGCACCAGTTAGATACACCTATCGGCTACTTCTCTACATAGTCACCGCTTCGACTTGAGACATCTACCGTAGCTTCGTGCTAACTTACCGTTACAGTCTTCACTTTTTTGTTTCACATTGATCGTTGAATTTGTTCGTGGCGGACCCGTTAAGGTTGTTCGTTGATCCATTCACTCCGTTCTTTTATCGTTTTTTTTTTAATTAGAGAGGGTAGCTAAACCCTCTGACCGAACACGCTGAGCTACTGTGCTGGCTGTCTTCATAGAAGGCACCCGCCTGTGCTTTCCTCCAATTCTCTACTATGATCTGCAGTTCGTTGTGTGCCAAAATGTCTCCATAGCCAACAGCTCTTGTGAGCAGCAACTAAACTCACGGGGAACCAGTTACTGGCTGCAGTGCGGGTGATCAAACACTTTCCATCGAAAACGCTGCAGGAGCATCTTCATTGCCCTGCAGAGTGCGGCCAATAATTGTGTTGAAGAAGGAAACGCATAACACTTATGTGGGCTGCATGACATTAGGCAAAGTCTCTCAGCTCGCACACCTACTTGCCGGGAGACACTATTTCCTAGGCATCTTTACGTGCTCAGTGTGTGCTCACAACTGAAAAGAAGAACGTGAAGCGATCGACAGGCATACCAGATACACTGCCCAAAACACCTGTGCAAAGCTTCTTCGTTGTTTAAATTTCGCGACCGATCTGACCTTGCTTTCCGGGCAGCCCTAGTATTACCATTCTATTGACATGCACACATCACATACCAGCTGTAACTACGGGTTACTTTTAGGTCACAGTTTATTTTACTTGCACTAGGCGTTTCAGAGATTTTAACCTGAAACATCAAGTGGATTTATCTGCTTTTATGCGAGATGGGTGTTGGAAAACATGCAGGGAGCGACACTTTTGCAGAGGGGCATTTCTGGCTCTTGTTAGACAAGTGGCTTTTCGTAACTAGCACAGAGATACACAAATAATTTGTTTCCTCTGTAGCAGTCTATGACACACACTACGAAGATTTACTTTTAATGTATCGAGAATGAGTTTTTCACTCTGCAGCGGAGTACACGCTGAAATGAAAGTCCTTGGGAGGTTAAAACTGTCTGCCAGCCTCGGACTCGAATCAGGTACCTTCGCCTTTCGCAGGTAAACGCTCTACCGTTTGGGCTACTCAAAAACACAAAGCCCGTCGTCAGAGTTTTATTTCCGGCAGTACCTCACCACCTACCTTCAAAACTTTACAGACGTTCTCCTGCGGAACTTGCACGACTAATACTCGTGGAAGGAAGGATATTGTGGCTACATAGCTTAGCCGATATCCTTTCTTCCAGAAGTACTAGGAGAAGAGCATTTATCTGCGAAAGGGAACGTACCGGATTCGAGTCCTAGTCCAACAGACAGCTTCCTTTTTCATGTATATTGCGACCAGTCACGTTTTATGATACTTCATTGTTTCATTTGCCAGTTTCAGGTTCAGAAGACATCTATGTTGGGTTGTATGTGACAGTTTGGTTGTAAGATGGTGAAGCCATCGAATGTGAAAGGAAAAAATCATGGTACTGATGACCGTCTGACGTATAAGCTCAGCCCAAAATCTAAGTTAGGACGGAATGTCAAGAACGTAGGAAAAGACAGATTGCTACTCACCGAGAAGAAGACAGCTCAAGTTGCAGACAGGCACAATTAAAAGATTCTTACATGAAGCTTTCGGCCACTGCCTTTTGCTGATGAAGACTGTGGCCGAAAGCTTTATGTGTCTTTTAATAGCGCCTGTCTGTAACTGAAAGTGGCTTCTTTATGGTAGGTAGCAACCTCTCTTTTCCTATATTATTGACATTCCAACATGGAGTTTCCATTTTCGGTTGGAATGTGATAGTTTGGATCTGAATTGGAAAATCCATCGAACGTGAACGCAAACGCCAGGTTTTGATTCATTGGGAGAGTCCTTAGAAAATGTAGTCCATCAACAAAGGAGGTGGCTTACAAAACACTCGTTCGACATATACTTGAGTATTGCTCATCAGTGTGGGATCCGTATCAGATCGGGTTGACAGAGGAGATAGAGAAGATCCAGAGAAGAGCGGCGCCACACACCGTTGGGTGGCATGCGGAGTAAAAATGTTGATGTGGATGTAGAAAAAAAACTTCCTGTCGTATCTTGGGTTCCACAGAATTGTCAACACCCTCCATCTCCGCACAACTTTCGCGAACTCGGCGAGACGTACGTGTTGTTTTTACGGGTTTAGCGAGTAGCTTTGATTAGCACCAAAAGACAAAAACAAAACACTATTTAAGAACATTATTCGAAGTTTTTATTACAAAGATAAACAAGAACACAAATTTAGAAATGACTCCAGTGATCAGGGGCTCTCTTTTGTGTTGTTCAGATGATTCAAATGGCTCTGAGCACTATGGGACTTAACATCTGAGGTCATCAGTCCCCTAGAACTTAGAACTACTTAAACCTAACTAGCCTAAGGACATCACACACATTCATGCCCGAGGCAGCATTCGAACCGGCGACCGCAGCAGTCTCGCGGTTCCGGACTGAAGCGCCTAGAACCGCACGGCCACCGCGGCCGGCTTTTTGTGTTGTGTTGCATAATGTAAAATAATACATACACTTTGTAAATACATAAATAAGGAGAGATACATTATAGAATCTAATAAGTGCAAAGAGCACATAAAATAATAATGCTGCCAAAGGTGTCAAGAACAAAAGACTGTGGGCGTGTTTGGGTCCATAAATGAACAGAAGCGTAAATGGAAACATCTCCAGCGGTTGACCCCGAACTGATTCCGAAACGAACGTCTTGATTTCCATTATCTGCTACCATATTTATCCGACAGCAGAAGTACTGATTTGCCATCTTCTTTTTCCACAGCGAATATGATGATTCCCGTTATTGGATACAGCGACGAACGTCTGTAAACCGGTGCCACTAGACGCAGATTTCCCGTGGGGTCTACAGGGAGCCGAGAGTTCGCGAAATGTGGTGGAAAACCTGATTAGTGTGACGTCACAAGTTCGTTGGATGGTCCACATATATCATTGGCCTCGATTTGAAACCGTGTGACGTCACGCTCCTGCGTGGGAGCATGCGGCGAGGAACCCTTACAGCATTTGGTAGCGAGCCATAGTGTGTCTCGGGAATTTATGGAAGCTACAATCCCCTTCAAAATATCTACTGCAGATGGGAACGAAACGTTGTTTTCCTCCCAGAAATTTAGTCGAGCATGATATAACAGCTAGGGACACTTCAATAAGTACGAAGCCTCCAGCCTTGAGAATTCAGATTGTACAATCTTTATGAACAATCTCCATGTAATTTTATTTGATCCATTATGAATTGGTTGTTGAAAGCCTATGGCTGCAAAAAAATTGTTTTCTTTCTTAGAAAGCAATATTTTCCGATGTCTTTCCGTATTATTGTATATCTATTTTCAGCTCGACTAATCTCAGAAAATAAACCAGTAAGACTGACAGAGGAAGTAGAGCTGTTCCAAAGAAGAGCAGCTCGTTTCGTTACACCGTCATCTAGCAGGTGCGCAAGCGTCACGGAGTGTGAGATTCAGCTTTAAAGGAGACTGAATGAACGACGCTAGTGTGACCTACTCTTGAGTACTGCTCGAGACTTTGGAATCCGCACCAGGTCGTGTTACAGGAATACATCGAAACAGTTCAGGGACGGGCTGCCAGGTTTCTTACCGGTGGATTCGAACAACGTCCAGGCATTACGGTGATACTTTGCGAAAGGGACGTTCTTTTCGAGGAACTCTGTTCAGAAAGTTTGCGGAACCGACATTTGAAGCTCACTGCAGAACGATTCTACTGCCGCCAAAGACATTGCGCATAAGGACCATGAAGATAAGATTCGAGAAATTAGTGCTCATACGGAGGCATATAGATAGCCGTTTTTTCCTCGCTCTATTTGCAAGTGTAAGAGGAAAGAAAATTATTAGTAGTGGTACAGGCTACCCTCCGCCATGCACCACACGGTGTGTTAGCGTGGATGTAGACTGAGAGATGCTCAGTCAGCTCCAGTGGTACATGCTATTCTAGAGGCGTTCTGCACGTTCTGTGGTTTGCTGTTAGAGCGTGCGTTTCTAGAAGAATCAAACAGTGTATTGCTTCCTCCTGCGTACACCTAGCGGAAAGATCACGAAGGTAAAATTGCGGAGATTCAAGTTTATACGGAGGCTTAGCAACAACCATTCTTCATGCGAGTCATGGAACGTGAGAGGGGGGGACGGTGACAGTGGTATACAAAGTACCCTCTACCCAACACCACAAGGTGGCGTGCGGAATATAGATGTAGTTGTAAATATAGATTTCTCCTCAGTAGTGTTCTTTATAGGATAGGTCCATCTATTGTCTGGGCTATTCTAGCCGAAAAGCCAGTCGTACAAACCAATACGAAGCGAAGAAGTGGAGGTCTGGTGCTTTCGTCTTCCTGGTTATGGAACACCTGCAGTTATTGCTGGGAGCCGGGCGTTGCCGGATGCAGACGCGCTGCCGGCCCGCGAGTTTGGACAGCCCTGACATACCTGGCGGCGCCAGCGAGGCGGCGCGCCCGCTCTCCATGGGAACAGCAAGTGTCCCATTATGGGATGCAGCCTACCTGCGCCACGGCACGGCGCCAAGGCGAGGCCGAGGCCGGGGCCGGGGCCGGGCCGCACAAAAACACCCACGGACCGAGAAGGAGAGCCGCCAGGTTCAAAAGGTTGGTGCGCCGCCCGCGTCGACACCCACGGCCGCCGGCCTTATTCGCACGTGCGCGTTATTCACTGTGCGCCGCCCGCCAGGGGTGTACGACCGCGAAGAGGCTTTGCTACCAGGCGGCGGGCTGCTCGCGCCAGGCGTGGCGTGCGTTGCACGTTGCACGTTCGGCTACTGGGTGCGTACGAAGAACAAGGAGATGGAGACCGTCTGTCAAAATTTCTTAAAAATAACGAAAGGAAACTACTTTTTGCTAGAAATATGAAATCTTTCGCCTTAAAAATTTATGGAGGTACGTTCTGTCTTTGAACTAAAAGAAAGGCAGTTTCTTTTTAACCATACACATTTCGTTTTTTTTAAATTTGTAAAGCATTTTCAGTCGCATGCAATACATGTCTGTCTGTATCTATATATAATAAATGTATTACTTACTAGTTTAAGTATCTTAATGTGTTACATTTTCTCATGTTATTCTCGTGTTTCTGAGATTAGAAACAAATTTTGTGGCATTAGTTTTGTGGAGCTGAATTATCGTCTGGTGTGAAGTGCGTGATCTTATAGGACAACAATCCAAGGATTTCCACCCAATAATATCTAAACAGCAGACTCTGTGCACAATTTATTAAATGGCCAATACTAAACTCTTTTAAATAACAACAAATTCATATAACTTACGGAACTTAACAAATGGTTAAAAGAATGAGCTTTAAAAGGAATAACGGCGGCTTGCATTTAGAGTTTACCCAAGAGACAAAATCCAATAATAAGTTCACTTGGCAAAACAACTTAAGATCATTTACAAAAAACCTTCAGAATGATGACACTTGGCCCCATACAATAAATTTCTTCTGCAAGAACAAATTGCAATGGTGCTTTAAAAGATGTTCCTCCACAGACCAAGATCCAATAATAAGTTAACTTGGCATTACAATTTAAAATCATTTATATAAAAAAACTTTGAGAAAGATAATGGCACTTGGCACCATAAAATCAAAGAAGCGCAACCCACACCAATAAACATAATCACAAAATAATAATCTGATACAACCAAAGGGCAAGGACAACTCCCAACGCAATCAAGAACGAGCGAGCTCTCAACACTTCGGAGCCTTCCCACTAGAAACGGCCCCCGAAATAAACCGCTGAGAGCTCCCCGACATGCCTCCCACAACTGCCCATCACTTACGCACCTGGGTTATGTTCTGTAACACACGACAGATAATATCAACACAAGATAAAATACAAAAATTAAATAACAATATAACATCCCGACAGCACATGATATCCACGGCCCGTTAACTCGGGCGCTCTTAACATGTGCCGGAAGCCAACATATACAAATCTTAATAAACAATTCTCGCTTCTTAAAACAAAACAATAAAAGGCAAACGCACATGAATAGTCAAACGACAGTCTTAGAAGTGCGTTAACGATACCAAACGCGACTATTCCTCCAAGTTGATAATAACACAGTGAGGTAAAAATACAAAACATGCCACTAAATGCTGTTACACAAACCAAAATGACGAGATCGTGTTGTTCAGGTCCCAGAAGACCACATATACCACGCAGCAGTAATTCACTATGCATATACTGTCCAAAACCGCCTTTCTTAGGCAGACTTTACCTAACACATGAAATGGCAAATATACGAGTACCATACATGAACGCAACTCTGGGCAGGTATCAGGAACCACCTATGTGAATTCCTTCAAAAAGGAACAAACAAGCACCACCAAAGGTAACGCTGAGCAGACCGGGTGGACAACGATCCACTCAGCGGGATAACCAAAAGATACTCTAGTTGAGCAAATAAATTAGTACCAACAAATATCCTAACGTGCCACACACACAGAGCAAAAACTTCCAACAACGCCCTCCCACATAAGAATGAAGTTCAGAAACCGCTGGTGGAGCTTCCATCAGAAAATCTGACTAGCCAACCGAGCCCACGCCCTAATCTGGCAGAAGACTCCAAAATTCGGCAACTAGTTGTCTCTGGGCCAGAGTATCACAGGACCCCACCGGACTTCCACGTCAGACAGGCAGGCAGAACAAGTACGCCGACTCCAATTAATCACCACCGCATGGCCAGCACAGCGGCGAGTCGCCTCCGCCCCAGAACGCTCTGCTCATATTGCGAGGCACAACAACTTTAGCGCTAGTCACCAGGTCAGGCAGAGCGAACTACACGTTCCGTGCAGTCCCCGGAAAATGACTACCGTCTCGCTTTCCGCCGGCCACCGCAAACACTTGCCAGCGACGTAATAGCAAATCACCACCGGAGCGCCACCCGCACCAGAACAGCGAACTATAATCGATTATAGCGCGCGCTCTAAACGAGATCACAGGATAGCGGCGCGCGTCGTATCATGGTGTTTCTTACAATTTCCATTGTCCCTAGTCCATGTGTGTCGTCGTGGAGATGTGTTTACTTGGTCGTCATACTCCAGATGGCCGATTTGCAGCGTTTGTTTCGCCCACATTTATGACATTTCACTTGCACTTTTCACTGTGCGATGAACGTGTGTGCATTTACAGTGTGTAGAGTTGCCTACTGTCGCTGCGTGTTTGTTTTTCAGTTATACTCGTATGAATGTGTGGTTTCTGTTCTTCCGGATACATTCGAAAGAACAAGCACCATGTATTCATATAACTGAATGGCCTCGATGGGCAGTGAATCCACTATCTTCAGTTCGGGTGGACAGTTACATCGACCTCCTGCGGGAATCTCATAGTAACGAGCGTGTAGGGGACAGCAGGTAGCTGGCGCTAGGTGGGAATGTGCCTCGGTCTAGAGGCGTACCGATTACAGACCACCATAAACACTGTACACGTGTGGCGCAGTGGTCAACGTAGCCGCCTAGTAACGCCGTGGGTTCGAATCTCGGTATAATACACATTTTCACATGTCACCGCTGATTCAGCTTTAAGTACCGATGCAGCTGACGTCAATAGTCCATTCCCTTTACTTTCTTTTCTTATACATCCACGCGTTTAATTAACACAACGTTGATGTCTCGTCTTTCATCTCTAGTTGTCTTATATTTCAGCTTCTTGTTGTTTTAGTGGCTAAGAAGCTTAGTAAGTTATTACTTGTATTGATTCGGTCATTAATTGAATTGTGCTGTATGGAACTGGGGACCTACAACGACAGGGAGGCTTCGTCCCCGCCGTAGCCCTCAGTGGCTCACAAACCCCACAACAGGCTACGGCAGTCCACTCACACCACCACCGCCCCACACCGAACACAGGGTTATTGTGCGGTTCGGGCCCCAGCGGACTCCCCCGGGAACGTCTCACACCGAACGAGTGTAACCCCAATGTTTGCGTGGGAGAGTAATTATGGTGTACGCGTACGCGCAGAAAGTATCTGTACTATAACAGATGTAGTGGCGGAGGACATACGGTGCCATATGTAATTTTACTTATGATCGAAACAGGCTTATGTCTGTTGCAGTTATTTTATTTATTTGCTGTCGTAATGTGGAAATGGAGCTATTTATCTTATGTCCAAAACAGCATGATTGTTGACATTTGGGAAAGTGTGGAAGCACTTCCGAAACGACTAGGTCTTTAAACTGCAGGCGTACCACTGTGGTTGAAGTATTCCACGCATGGCAAAACCGGCGCTGAAGCAACTATGGTGCACTAGGGGTGACAGGGGAGAACCATTGCTGCAGAAATGTGTACGAGACAATAGATGTGAAACTGCCGAGCAACTCACTGCCTTGATGAACCAAGGGGCTACCAACAGTTTCTCTTCAATGACCGTTCAACACATGTTGCTGAGTACTGTCCTCTGCAGCGGACGCCTGGTTCATGCCACCATGCTCTTCATTGGCACGCGTGCTGGAATCTCCTAGCCAATTCGGCAACTGAATATCCACTGAGTGGCGACACATTGCCTTTTCAGGTGACAGATGGACGTTGGCATGTAAGGCGTGAAGCGTCTGAAAGCAAACACCGCGCAATAAAAGTCACAGAGGTCCACGAGGAGGGAGTGTTACGGCCTGGGGATTTTTTTTTTTTTTTTTTTGGTACATATCCTGTGTGATCTCGTCGTCCTGGAAGGCACAACGGATCAACAGAAGTATGGATGTATACTTGGGACTCACGTCCATCCCAACATGCAATTTGATTTTCCTTGGAACGATGGCATCTGCCACATTTCAGACAGCTCGAAGTATACGTCGATGGATCTAGAAGCACCAAGATTAGTTTATCGTACTCCCCGTGGCCACCAAACCGCCTCGATTTAAACCCAATTGAGAATGTATGGGACCACGTCGATCGCGCTGTTCGCACCATAGGTCCTCAGCCGAGAAACCTTGTTCAGCTCGCAACCGAACACACCGACTCCATATGTGACCGATTCACCTTTGTATTTTAAATGTCCAGGTCGCGGGTAATAGAACTGTTTTTTAACATTATGTACCAGGGAAACGAATACTTTTTAACTACGACCGTGAAAATATTTTGCTGTATTGCCAGTTAATATTGCTTAAAATGGAATTAATAATGTGCAGAGTAAATTTTTTATTTCTCCAGAAGGCAAAATATCATGTTGGCGCCAGCCACGGTGGCCGAGCGGTTCTAGGCGCTTCAGTCCGGAACTGCGTGACTGCTACGGTCGCAGGTTCGAATCCTGCCTTGGCCATGGATGTGTGTGATGTCCTTAGGTTAGTTAGGTTTAAGTAGTTCTAAGTTCTAGGGGACTGATGACCTCAGCAGTTAAGTCTCATAGTGCTCAGAGCCATTTGAACCATGTTGGCCGCACTGTGGAAAGTGCACTTGGTTGGCGGTCGAATTTACGACACCATAATCGTTTATCGCTAGCTGCCATTACTGCCTGATAAAAGAGAATTTTCGTCTCTTCTGCGCTCCCTATGTGCCGCTTCTCATAAAAATACAGCTTTTAGTTGGCCTGGTAGAGCATTTTCATTACAACTGCATAACATTTCACCGTTTTCACTAACATTAATAACAATAAAAAAAAATTGACGCATATTATCCAACAGAATACGATTATTAGCAAGGCACCTATTTAGGATTTAAAATTCGTTCCAAAGCGAGGTGTGCATAATGGGGCTCGATTTTCACAACTGGTACACCACAAAAGTTATTAGACACACAACGCTTTATATAGCCTATCCGGATTTGATCTTATTCGTACCCCGATAGCAAACAGCTTGCAGCTATGTAGGATAACCTTACAACAGATCCACTGAAAGAAAAACTTTATTTACGAAGATGGTCGCCAGCTCTGAAGCAGCAATGTAAATACCTTCTTTCAGTTTATGTTTTTGAATGTGCCAGAAGTAAATTTATCTTAATGACTCATTTCGCAACAATTTTACTTGGAAACAAAACTGAGGTGGACTGAGATATTCTTACACGGCTTAATGGCTACCACTCTTACCTAGAATGATTTCGGAAAGTTAATATTCTGTTAAAGAAAATTTAGAGGTAGGAAATCTCGTAAAATTGATCTTTACAACGACATATCAAAGTGACCTTGCTTATTATCTCTTCAAAATGAAGGTAAGCAGTTACTCTAGGAAATGACTTTTATCTCTTCAAAATGAAGGTAAGCAATTATTCTAGGAAATTATTTTTGTACGACACTGAAAAATTGTCACTACACCAAAATTAATTAATTTTGATTACACAGAATTTACAAAAGGGACAGGAAACTTTGGATTCTTATGTGACTCTGGGACAACGATTATAACAAATACTTTCAACAAAACTATATTAAAACTTTGGCAAACTACGTGGTTGACTGTAGTATCACGATACACTCCTAAACATGATTAATACGAAACAGTCTTGCCTTAATGGTTGCAGTCGTATCGATGTTTAATTTGTTGCTTGCTCAACGAAAATTTGAATAGCCTTTCACGTCTACAGTGATAAAATTGATTTATAACCACCATGCACATGCGGTAGCCATGTTAACTTGCTGTATTGAGGGCTGCATATTCCGTTTCCTGACACAAAATAAACTGGAGACGACTTCAGGAACTATAAGCCACTGTCGCACAAAATACTAAGCACTTTCACACCGAATGTTTACTGTTTAAGCCTCACATCGTAATCTGAGGCTTAAACATTCCAAAATACGCAATGCCAAGATTCGATTGCAGCTGCCTCAGACTTTCCGTTCTTTTCCTCCCTTGCAGTACTCGCGCCAAGGTCATCCAAAAGACTGGCAGTCGAAAACCCATAGTGGATTTCCTCCCTTTATGATTTCAATTTGTTTAAATGAATAGCATGTTCTACTACCCTTAGAATATTACAGTCAGTACATTTGTAAATTACATTAATTTCCATATTTTGTTTTCCAAAAAATTATTAATTTTCTTGAACCGTGGCAGTCTCATGTTATGCGTTGGATTAAACCTTGATTGCTATTCTGTGTTTAGTCTCCCGCGGTTATCGCGATTATGCTGTTAACCTCTCTTTCCGCGGGTGGCAGCAGTGGTGTGTATCGATATTCGCACCTTGAACTATCTTTGACCTGGCGCTTATACACTGCTGGCCACCGTAAATGCAACACCCTGAAGGAAGCATCCGAATCAAGTGAAATTTACACCATGGGTTTGCAGCGATGAGATATGCAACTGATTAGAATTTCAGCGCAGACGCACATCACGTGCGCCTATGGCGCCACCTCATAGCGCCATTTAAGGCTTGGCGATTTCGACGAGTGTACGTTCGGCACGTGTGATTACCTTGTGGTTGTTTCACAAGACGATCAGTTATGCCTCGTAGACAACAACTTTTGATCAAGTATCCAAGTTCGACAGAGGAAGGATAGTGGCTTACCGAGATTGTGGATTATCATACAGAGAAATCGCTAGTCGTGTTGGACGAAACCAAACAACTGTAATGCGGATATGTGACTGTTGGATGCAGGAGGGTACGACGGACCGACGTGGTCGATCGCATTCACCTCGGTGCACCACTGCACGTGCTGATAGGCAAATTGTGCTCATGGCAGTGAGGGATCGCTCACTGACATCCCGAACCATAGCACAGTACATTGCGTCTGTAACGCATCATCCAGTGTCTGCGCGTACCATTCGACGCCGTTTACAGCAGAGTGGTCTGTCCGCAAGACGTCCATTGCTTCGTCTACCATTGACGCAGAACCACAGACGTCTCCGTCGCCAATGGTGTGATGACAGACGGATGTGGACGGCAGAATGGAATGACGTTGTCTTTACTGACGAGGCACGCTTCTGTCTGCAGCACCACGATGGTCGGATTCGAGTGTGGAGACACCGTGGAGAGAGGATGCTGGACAGCTGCATTATGCACCGCCACACTGGTCTTGCACCGGGTATTATGGTATGGGGCGGTATTGGATATTACTCTCGCACGCCTCTAGTACGCATTGCCGGTACTTTAAATAGCCGGCGCTACATATCCGAGGTGCTGGAGCCAGTTGTCCTTCCTTACCTTCAGGGCTCGGCCACAGCCATATTTCAACAGGATAATGCGCGACCACACGTGGCACGCATTGTCCAAAGGTTCTTCGTCAATAACCAGAGTGAATTGCTTCCCTGGCCGGCTCGCTCTCCGGATCTTTCGCCGTTAGAAAACATGTGATCCATGGTTGCTCAACGAGTGACCCAGATTACATCCCCAGCTGCCACACCAGATGATCTTTGGCAACGTGTGGAAGCTGCTTGGGCTGCTGTACCCCAGGAACACATCCAACGTCTCTTTGACTCAATGCCGAGACGTGTGGCAGCGGTGATCTCCAACAATGGCGGCTACTCTGGCTACTGATTCTGGCAGGAACCACATGTCACAGACGTCTATAAACGTAATCATTTGATACTTGGTCAACATGTTATCTACAAAACAAATTTTGTTGTGCTACCTCTTGTCGTTCTTGGTGTTGCATTTACGGTGGCCAGCAGTGTACTTTCCGGCTGTGCTGTGTGCGAGCAGTTGGTCAGTTGGCGTGGAGCAGCGAGGAAATCTCCGCGGCGCGTAGTTTGGCCGAGGCCGCTGGCGGCGTCTACGCGCGGTCGGGGTGTGTGGTGCTGTTCCCATTGCTACGAGGTCCGTGGCTCACCGATCCTGGACACGAAAGTTGAGTTTTGACTTAATCTACCGGAAAATCACGACTCTTCACATTGTGTCGTTTGGATTTCGTTGTCGGCTGTTGGGTCATTCCCGCGAGCAACAACGGTGTGTTTTCAAGTTGGCAAATTTTAGCCACCCTCCTGTGTTTAACTGTACTTGGTTATTTTGAATTGAAGTACACCAGCGGAATCTTCTGCCTTGTGTCCGTTAATGTCCCAGTTACCTGCCATGGCCGTTGACGTAAATTCAGGCGGTGTATTTTCCTCATCGTGTTGTCGCTGTCCAGCACGGTGTGTAGTTTGACAGCTCAATATATGTTTGGTTGTGGGCACCAATATCTTCCACGTTGTTCCATTGAACTCCATGATGTGTGCTGGTCTGGTGGAGTGGAAGTTATCTTGTCGGTGAGTCCGTTGACTGTCTGTCGTTTGGGTTGTCGTCGCATCGAGAATAGTTGGACTGACTACCTGTCTCACCTAAGCGAGTGTTAGTGTTTGAATTCCAGGCCGACCCTTGGAAACTTCTGAGCGCCATTCAGTGTACTGTCTTTTCTGATTTGTTCTTGTTGTTTGTATTTGTATGGCTTCTAGCCAGTTTTTAAATTAAGGTTTTCTTCCCTTAAGGCGTAAAATGGTTTGGCCCTTCAGCCTAATTTAAAGAACTGTTTTAAGGCAAGGCCTTTGACCTTTTAAAAATGCACAGCATATAAACCATAGTTATAGGTGTATGAAACTCTAGAATTTATTTAATTTATGAAAAATTGAATGAACTGTTACATTTTAAATTTCATGTTTATAAAAAACTCAAATTTTTTAGTTAATTATCTCAATTTTTACCACAGTTTTTTAATAGATTTGGAAAATCTAGATTTTGATACACCTGTAAGTATTGTTTGTATGCTGTGCAAAATTCATCGAAGAATCTCTCTTACTTAGGAAGAAAAGTGTACCTATAGCAACAAATGCAGCCAGTAGTAAGTGAAAAAACTGATGAAATTTCACATGTAAAAAAAGGTATTTTGCTACGTTTTTGAACTTCCACTGCCATGAGTGTGAGTCTACAATTCTTCCTGGTCATGGTGACAAAGTTTTATGAATTTATTTGTGTTGTGTACATAGTTCCGCGTAGTCAGCCCGTACACAACTTTCCCACTAGAGCGCGCCCCGCTAAGCACAACAGCGCAGGCGCAGCGCTCGTCCGTCTCTGCACTACGAGATGGCGCTGTCATAGAGACAGACCAAATTCTGCTTCCGCCGATCCGCGTATTAATATGTAACGCAGCCAGTGAGATTGCTGCTAACATAGAACATTTTCTCCTCGCGCATCACACTCGCGCAGTGATACCTGAACGCGCGAGGTATTATAACGAGTGTACAGACCTCCGATTAGTCAGTCTGCATTAGTCTGTACGAGTCTGCACCAGTCTGTACCAGTCTACATTTGTCTGTACCAGTCTATAGTCAAGTTTCAGTCTGCGCCTAATAAGATTATCATATTCCTGTACATAGACATGAAGAGAAATGTATAGACACTTTGTCAAGTATCAGAGATATGTGAGAATAAGATTAACGTACCAAGACCAAAGGAACTTCAGATTGTCAATTGTAAACAGCATCCAGAAATAAGTTACGTAATGTCTATATTTGTTATTATTTTAATAAATGTGTGCGAAAATTAATCAAGTTCTGTTTAAAGTTGGTCACCGTCAATCTGCTACTCTAAGTGTGCAAGTGGCATTTCTATCGTCTGACCTAATGGCAGAAGATAAACACGCCACGATAAGACCACGAGACATATTGCTGACACTCGCCTACTTCGTTAGAGCGACAAGTCAAATAATCTGAGGTGTGTGTACCGAAGGTCTTACAGTACGAACACCACAATTTGTAAAAGTATAGACACTAGAAATTAAAATGTCCTGTTGTGCCTCTCCTGCTCCAAGTCGGCCCATTTGACGTCCTAGCCCGCTTAATCTCACAACTGTACACTGTTAAGGTTTTAACTCTGTTCCAGACGATATCACGCATTTAAAGGGAGCTCGAGCCATTATGTAAAGTGGGAATGTCGTTCTCCTTCGACACGGTGTTGGCAGCCAGCCGAGAGCTGATTAAGCTGATCGTTCTCCAAGTAGCTGTCGGAATTCCAGTCCAGCCACGGAAATTACGAAGAGCATCGACGGTGACCTCATAGGTGTTCGACCTCGGAGAAGCTGCCAGCAGGTGGCGGCGCCGGTGACGTGTGTCCTCCGGGGACCGGCTGGGACGGATGCAAGCGGCGCCACGGGGGCAGCGGATGGCACGAAGGAGATGACAGGAGATACTCCGGAGCGGCGGCCGGTCCAGCTCCATTACGGATTTTCGATTAGAGGTTCGCCAGCGCCGGCCTGTTGACTCAAGGGCGGCCGCCGCAGGCGCCGGCGATACCATCTGCCCGCGGAAGCGCGAGAAACCGGCCTTTTCGCGGCGCCGTATGCGTAATTGGACGGACCGTGGCACGCCGCCGTAAAACACTTCCATAAGAGGACGCGGGGCCGATGCTATCTGGCCGGACTCGGCCGGTCGCCGCGGGCATACCCGCTGTTTGCATAGGCGCGAGGGGGCGGCGTCCGCGCCGACGAATCTAATTGAAACCGGTGCGCCGAGTAATTACCTCGGCGCCCTCTAACGATCTTAATAGCGATCGGCGCCGCGCTATCCGAATAAGCCGAGCAATTTTCCCCGTACGGAAGCCGGACCGGCGCGCGCTCTCCCGGCCCGGACACAATAACCGCGCCCTCTTCTCTCGCGCTGATTAGTTCCAGTCGCAGATACAGAACGCTATTACGGCCGGCAGAATGGCCGCTTGTCCCCGCCGCCAGGGGTCGAACCGCTTCTCTGCCCGCAGCCGGGCCCGCCTGGTATTTACCAGCGGTGAGTTGCGTGGGTGCGAGTCATGTAACAATGGCATAGCGAGCGATTACCTCTCGTTATCCTCCGAGGTATTATACACGCCGTTTAGTTTTGTTGCAGGAGGTCTATCGTACTTGCAGTTAATCTAGTGAGGCGTCTATATACAGGCGGCGGCGCGTTACTTCATCACCTCGTATAACTTTTCACTCGTTGACGATTTTTACGGTCTGTTTTCATCTGGACCAATACTGACCAGTGACTCGCAAAATAAAGCCAGAACGTTTTCAAAACCTCATAGAGCATGAGAGATTGCAGAGCACTCTCACTTCTGATTCGGTGTAGCGAATACGATCTACGGCGATTTGACTTCATACATTGTGATGAAATGGTGGGTAGCAGTTCATGGTCTTGTTTGCGTGCTCTAGGGAAAGAAATACAGTAAGCTTTACCTGCCTTCAAAGGAACAGGGTGCCGACTTAAACGACTGCAGTTAAAGCACGGCGTTGGTGGGGCGACAAAGCGCGTTTTTTCTAGAGAACGATGAAGAGACATTTCCAGAAGACCCCGTACTGTGGTCGTATTGTGCAGAAACACATTAGCTTGGCGCCACGGACAGGGCCAGACGTCCACGTATAATGCCTAGTGCCGAAAAGTCGCTGACAGCGCATTGTAGGCCTTGTTAGAGAGCAACCCACCAAAAGAAATGTAAACATTCTGCAAATGTCCGTGGGACAGGAAAACTGGCGCCCAGACATGCAGACTCTGTTTAAAAACATCTTTTATCAATGCGAGTTGATGGCTGTTCCCTGCAAGCTTTGAAATGGACACAACAGGGGAGATAACAAGCTGTTTATGGAGGGCTGTGCTTCCACCCTGTATGGTGTCAGCAAAAGACAGGCAAACGTGAGTGAAAGAGGCCGTGAAGCTGAATTTTTTTCCTTTTTCTGCCAATTAACTTTAAGTCTCTGATTGGTCAAATCGGTTTGCAGTGCGAAGACCATTCACCGAGCTTGGAATGCCAGGCTCCAGCTCGTGATTGGCTTGTGCGAAATTGAGGGAAGTCAAAAAAGAGAAAGATGCTTTTGGAACTGAGCTGAGGAGGCAACACAGAGAAAGGGAGATAGTGACTCTTGTACAAGTCTCTTGTACTGGCGCTTCGCTAGAAAAGAACTGCAGGTCTCTACCTAAACGGTGAGACTTGCATCCTTCGCTAGGGTGCGACGTAGAGCCTGTGCCAGTCACCTTCTGAACCGTCACACGTACTGCTTATGTCATCACAGTCACAACGAGTGATGTGTGGGTGTACTTATTTGTCTTGAGTATGCCGTCTATACATTTGACGTATTCCGACATGCACAGTCGTGGCACGGAGTCAAATTGGTTTGGCCGACCAGCAAACGGGTCCACCTGCACACTGGAATCCGTCGGGGTTTCAGAGGCTCTTAGGGAAGTACCTGCCTTCTGAATTAACCGAACGCAAGACCACGTACTTGCATTTTTCGGGAACGCGCTTAACAGATTGGCGCCGTCCATGACTTCAGTCGCTGAACGGATTGTAGTGTGGCGCCTTGACCAGTAGGATGGTAAAGTATTCGCTGTTTGCAAAGTAGGGCTATAATACCTATTTCTCAGCAAAGTGTTCTTTCGAAAGATATTTTTCCTTTTTTGTATGGTAGAATATTCTTGGTGGTGGCGTAGTTTGATGCCATAACCTGAATTCATGTGTATGAAGTGAGATAGAGCGACTAGTGTTCTAGTTAGTGTCGTGTGTCGATCCCCAGCAGATCGCTTTGTCCACCATAGATCCCATTTTATTAAGGCTTTTCTTAAATAAATATTTTGTATGATGTTTGTTTAATAATTTTGCTGTCTTGTCTTGTTTAAGATCAATAAATCGATTGTGAATTATACTACAACTTCTCCCTGAGTTCTGATTAACAGTTCCTTCGCACTTTTATGGCAGTCTAGATCAGAAACATAAGGAGTAGCTTTATGATTTGGTGTCCACTGCATGGATCTTTTACTTCATCAACCGTAATCTTCTTTCAAGCACCGCAGTACAGGTATAATGATAGATTTTTTAAAACGAAGATGTGACATTTTTCGCCTTGGAATAACATGTCTGTGTGAGACAAATTCAATCATAAGTTGTCATGGGTATATTTGGTAAGTAACAGCAAGGAACTGATCCCACTTCCTGAATAAAGATGTAGCCCCCCACTCGTTGCTTGTCCGATTTTGCTTGTGACAAACAACTTACAGAGAAATTGGGAGTGGAACTGTACGCAAAAATGGATAACGCTAGATTTAAATGTGGCTCTGTCACCCCTAATTAATCTGCGGTGGTAGTGTTGACGATAAATCACAACTATTTTTCCTTCCAAACATGAACGATCACGAACACTTAGGGTGTTCCATGACATCAAACACATACACAAATATTAAGAATAAGCATTAGGGTAAATTCAGGATAAGCTACTGAAAGTAAAGGCTCTACTGAATCACAATAATTTTATTATAACCTTCAGATCAATGCTGAATAAAACACAATGAACAATTTACAAAGTACCCTCCTAACTGGCAATAGAGTGAACTGTCACAAAATCGGTACAAGACGCATCTCTTATAAACTGGCTGACCAACTGACATCGACACAAACGTAAAATACGAAGAACCACTAAACCCCAAAGTATCGTGAAACGTCTGTGGAAACAGCAATTGCAGTTGATCCAACTATTTAACGTTACTCCTAACACAGGCCGAAGCGGGGGCGATCTCACCGTAATATTCCTGTTGTAGCGGCGCTTTCCGACGGTGACGGTGCGGCCGTACGGTCGGCGTGTGGCGTCTCGGAAGGTACAATCCTACAGTATTCGAACAACAGACTGCTGTCCGTAAACTTCTCTGATTGCGACAATGTTCCGCTAACGTCTTTTCAGAACGAAAGACCAAAAGGCCCTCTCAGTACGAGAGCCCAGAACGGAAGACCACTACAGAGAGTCGAGCAAGATCGCTCTTCATCTCTGTTTTCCCACCTCAACTTTTACCGAGCGAGTCACATCACTAGAAGCTCTCAAAATACCCAGTTTGCCAGTGCCGACCAATGTACGGCCTGTGAATAGAACTCTTTTCCGCAGTTCTTTTATTTCTACAAAATTTCACAAGTAAGCTCCGCCCACGCCGGCTGGGAAGAACCACAGCTGTGGGCAATAACACGTTTACTGGAAGCTTTCTCCCAAGAGACCATTCGAGATTTGTCCAGCAAGATTCCCCGTCGTAGCGAACACAGACTTCTGCATTGAAAGTTTCGTTATTCATAATTCCTGGCCTGCCCCACTTGACTTACTCGAAGGTGCAGAATTAGTGAGACATAGGCGAGAGCACGCACAGGAAAACCCATCCAGCTCTCCACTGCTCTGTTTTGGTAAACACTCGAACACCTGCAGCCGCGCGTCCCTCAGAGGTTGGCGGCCGCTGTGGCCTCTCTAAAAGGATTACAGAACTTCCCCAGTTCACCATTCATACCTTCAGGCTGTGGCCTTCGGCGGCTAGCCGGGGACGTAGCCGAGCTCTGTCCCGCATACTGCCTCTCCGCAAAATCTTGTAATTACAAAATCGCAGAATTCTCGCTGTATTATCTAGCCAGCATGCGAATGCGTTTCCACTTAGGTTTCCTACACCGTAATTTAGAGTATTATTCCAAAAAAACAACAACTACTTATCTACAAAGCGATTGCGCCACTGTCAGTCGTTAAATGGACTCATTTAAGGTGCACCTTACAAAGAAACAAAACTTTTGCGATTTCTGACAATGACATGGATTATTTTAGAGATTATGAAGGACTCAGATGACCAGCCGAACGGTGTGTGTAGTGTCTCGAGAAAAGGTAGCAGGGTGAATATTAACAATAGCAAAACAAACATAATACAAAATTTTTGCTGCTTCATTATTGATTGCTGGTTCCAGAATGAAGGGTAGATGGAGGGTGAAACACCTATAGTGCCAGCCACTCGTGATGGCTAAACGTCAGATTAATCGTTGAACAAACATAGGCCGAAGATCGCGACACAACAAGTGTACACGAGAGCATCAAATTTTTGAAAGGTTTTAGTTATTCTTTTTTATCTGATTCAGAAGAACACTAAAACTGCAATCTAATATTAACTACAGACAATTTCACACTTTTCAAGTCCAATGTTCAGCAGCCAAAATGGCTGCTTCCCCGTCTCAGGGTTCTCTTGGGTTACTGCTGACCAGCAAGTGTTCACAGTCTTGTCCTGACCCACACTTACTGAATTCATCGTCATTCATATCCTCCACATTAGTCTTGAACCTTCTCACCCCTGTTTCTTACCTGTTGATGGTCCTCTAGGTTTCTTATTGGAGGTGGTAGTCTGATAGTAGCTTCTCTTTTGGCGTCCATAATCCTCACGGAGAGTAAAGACTAGTCGATTACTTTTGCTTCAACAGCGTACTGTCTCTTTCCTCTTTTAGCTACCATCTATATGATCGTCCCTCAGAATATACATGCAGTAGTTGGTTGTAGCAATGACTTGATCTTGTATTAACCCACCAATTGCTGCATTCTGACAGGCCGACATCAACTACTGTAGCTTTTATTCTATTTGCAACAGTCCTGGAGTAACTTCTTAAGGGGCGTTATGTCCAAAAGACACCACCGAAACTTAAACGGCAATTTCTTAGGTGTAGATCCAAGAAACTAACTCAGCATTTGATGATTGTTGACGACTGTGATGGAGGCTACATTGGAGGTTAATTTCTGTGCGTTATTTTATTAAATGATAGATTTTAACGTACTCGAAAATCTTAGCGAGTGCATCCGCCAATAGAGTACAAAAATGTGTCGACACTCACTACCTTCCTGATTGTTTCGTACGCTCTTGGCATGTTCTCTCGAAGGCTGTATCTGCTGATTACCAACTGCGGCCCAAATCACACAGGACGAACGTGTGAACGCCTTATCGTTATCTCGAAGCCGTAAAGTGTGGTGTGATGCCGTTCTTTTTTCTCGACATCCTACTCCAGTATAAAACGAAAGGGCTTGATTTAATAGCGCCCCGTTTCCTTGGGTAACGTTACTGGTGACGTTATTGCAGAAAAATGGACCAGTCCGAATCCTTGAGGCAAACGGAATCACGAAAAACCAGTTTGCTTACTCTGGCCTTCAGTCGTCGCGAAGCAAGTGCCAAATATGTGAAATATGTCTCGAGTGCCCGTAAGTTAAATAACAAGCCTAGCACATTTTCGCTTTACTACTGTGGGAAAGAGAAGTGGCATAAACGGCGGAGGTGAGGATGGGGTTGGACAAAAATTACTGTGCCTTTTACAGAGTATAATTGTAAAGTAATTCAGCAACAATCCACAGAAACGATCGTAGAGGTCATCTTGAGGGATAATACTGCATGCTATTCCCACCTAAGCGAAAACGTGTTCGATAATGTAGACAAGAACAAACATTTATATCAATGCGTGGTGTCTATTCTTGCGGAGATGCCTCAAAGAACAGACACCATGGATTGATACAAATGATTCGGCTCGATGGTCAATGAATCCACAACCTTCAGCGCGGATGCACATTTACGTTTGTTCTCCAGAGGGAATCTAAAATTAGCAAGCATGAGGACATGGATGGGAGTGCAGATAGGTAGCCCAGGGAGGTAGTGTCAGTCGGCTGGGGAGCGTGCCAGGTTAGCGCATTCTCATTAGCACTGGGTGCAGGCGGCGCAGTGCATAACTGAATTCTCTAGTTACCTGGATGTCCTAGGTTCGTGTCACAGTCCGGCAGACATTTTCGCTCATTGCTACTGATTCCACATAAAGTCCTGATGCAGCTGATGTCAACAGTTCCTTCCCTTTCCTTTCCTTTCTTCTCCCCTCCCCCCCCCCCCTCCCGCTCCCCCCCCCCCCACTCCCCCCCGCTAACTCACCTTAAGATTACATAAGCACAAACACTGTATTCTTCCTTTGCTCTATGTGATGCAATATGTTAGTCAGTGAATTTGATCAACATCTTGTGAGAGCTGTGGGAAATCTGTATTTACAAGCACATACTATACAAGTCGCTGCACAGTGCATGGCGGAGGATACTTCAAACGAATACCTGTGTGTGTGTGTGTGTGTGTGTGTGTGTGTGTGTGTGTTGTATCTATACATTTGTAGATGAAATACCCCCACAGTGCTTTCTGTTACTACGTTTGCACTAATCTCAGGAACCAACGTAACGATTGTGATATGATTTTTGCTAGTAGATAAACTGATTCAGGAGGAAGATTAGTGTGTATGATTTATAAATGTATCATGTAAACTGACTGAGCTATGATGAATTAAAGTCCCTCAACTCTGTGAAAACAGTGACTAATAATCACCGTAAAGTAGGTGAATATGAATCTGTATGTGTCTGGGCTAAAGGTTCAGGCAATTGTTCTGATGTACAAATTGTGGGTGATTTGACTCACTACTACAGAAATTAATAAAGTGTCCTGTCCTTTCCTTATCTCCTTTCAGAAAAATATTTGAAATCACATATGCACTCTGAGACGTACACTGTGTGTGCGCATCTCGGTGTGACCTTGAACGGGACTTAGCCGCTGAGCGCTGCTGGCGCGGTGTCACGGGTCTTAGTGTATATTTACTTCAAACGAATACCTGTGTGTGTGGAGGGGGGGGGGGGGGTGTTGTATCTATACATATGTAGATTAAATACCCCCACAATGCTTTCTGTTCCTACGTTCACACTAATCTCAGGAACCAACGTAACGATTGTAATATGATTTTCACTAGTAGTTAAACTCATTCATGAGGAAGATTAGTGTGTATAATTTATAAATATATCACGTAAGCTGACTAAGATATGATGAATTAAAGTCCCTCACCTCTGTGAAAACAATGCCAGTGCCATACAGCAGTGAATGTCATAACTCCTTCGAATGTGTAAGGCCACTCGACAGCAGTGCCAAGTCAACACGAGTTACTGCTAGCATTATGCCGTCTCTAGTCTCTAACTGCTGACGATTTCTTATCGTCTGGGCAAGGAAAATGCCAGAAACGACCACACAGAAAATGTTTGAATTCTAATTGTAACTCCATATAGTGGCCTGTAAACAAAAGTACTGATATTCCAGACAAGTCGTAAGGCTGAGTCCCTCGACCTGGAGAAAGAATGTGTGTACAACATTCCAGTCTCCTTTTCAAAATCCAGACTTCCACACTTCCAGTTAACTATGTCCACCTTATTACATCTTTTATTTTAATCACCCATCCCTTGTCACTATTAATAGTATCAATTCGCATATTTTCATAACCACTGCAGATATGCCCCAAGGCTCCATTTTCTCTTCTTTACTTCATCTCCTCTATACTCCCAATATGCTCAAACGACCTCCATCAGTCCACCTATTTCACATTCCTGGTGTAACCGCTTTCCTCGTGCTTGCCCTACCCCCTGGTGTAACAAATGGCTCCTCAAGATCAGCTCTTTCAAAACCCAGCCAATAATTGTAGCTCTCATATTCTACCTCCATAATTTCTACATTACCGTTTACCATCGTCCTGTCCAGTTAACTAATACACTAAAATACAATGGATTCAGCACCATCCAACAGAAAGCTCACAATAGACTAAAACTGCTGAATGTCCAAACCACCCAAACTTGCTCCCCTCCACTGTCCTCCACACCTACAAAACCTTGATTCGACCCAACCTCTCCTACCAGTCCCTCCACATTCTTGAACCTAATGCACTCTGCCTCATTTTCCGTATCCGTTTACTCCCCCCCCCCCCCCCCCCTCCCCCGGAAATGGATCCTCTACCACCGCATTTCTCCTCATTCGCTTTCAACATGTTCGAAGAACCTTCACCATCCTCAAACGCTATTCCAATAATCGTATAGTGTACCCTCTGATTTCCGACATAAGTACGCTGTCGCACATCCACCGACACGTCCGTCCAGCCCTACATCTGCATAACCTCGACTTCCTCTCCCAACGAAATTTCAACCAATTCTTCTTCCAGACCCTAAATTCCGCCCCAACATTTCCCCACCACATTATATATAAAATCAACCCACCCATTCCTCCTCATCAGTGCACCTTTCACTTGCCTCCCCATATCTCGTTACCCCTTTTTTCCTTTTCCCTCTATATTCCTACTCTGTTTCTCCTCAACTACTCCTCCCTTCCTGTCTACCAACATCCACTCTTATTCCATCAATACTGCACAACAGATCTCCATTCTTACAGGCCTACCCTTTCCCTCGTCTCCTCAACGCCCAATCTTTTTCCCCTCCAACAACCGTACCTAGGGCAGATTAATCCAGTTTTAATGACAGTAAAGTACTTATTTTTGAAGTCAGTGTTGTAAATAATGCTTTAAATGCGTTCTTATTGTTTCTCGTTTTACTTTTTAACTATTCCTTTTCTTACATTATTAACGAAGGAAGTCAGTTATCTTATATATAAAACGTTTCATTAATTTTGCCTGTAAATCTTTGTAATCTGCTTGCAAATATCTCATCCTTACGTTAGTGTTCTTTCTTCGTAGTCAGTACTACTGAGCACCTGAGCACACTGGATGTACCGCTGCCACCATCCACCCCCCACCCCCCTCCTCCCCCGCCCCGACCATATGAGGCGGCGGGGATAAAATAGCTGTAAGGTGGCTATAATTTTGCACCTTACAAGCACCCATCCACATACTTTGCCGTGATCTACAAACACAATGAGGTATCACGTGATAGGTTGTACATCGTATATGTGAATATGTAAAGGACACTGTCATTATCACATATGCCTAGTAAATAACTGTTAACGTTTATTGCATGAAAGGTGTCAGAGTGTCTTTATTATCATACTAGTAGAGGTTGGAACGACAGTGGGAATGAAACGGCAGGCAGAACTCAAGCTCTGGGTGGAAGGCCCACACAGGTGTTGGTCCTGCTTAAACACAGGAGGCAGCAAGACAGACGTCATGGCTCCAGAGTTCTAGAACACAATAAGGTGACGGCCGGCCGCTATTGTAGCCAGACGGGAAGGATAACCGGATAATAGTTCCAAACTTTGCAAATCTTGGACGGAGGTGAGAGGAACGAAGATGCGGCACCTCGGAAACCACACAGGCTGGTCTGTTTCCAAGGATTTTTACTCAGTAGCGTACCATTGTACGAGTATAGTTTTTTCCTCGCAAATTTTCTGCGTTGGACGACAAAAGACTAAAGTATGGTTGGTCGGCATTCGTAAGAATCTGTGGAGAGGGAGAATATTCCGTGGTTTCGGGAATATTATTCGTTTTCGGAATTACGATGGTGGGGAGCTGGGCCTTGCTGGGAAGCAGCGTTGGAGAGACGTGGTCTTCCGTTGTGAGCGCCCGTGTGACGGCAGCTCGATATCAGCTTTGTTGGTAGAGACGGACTTGCTGTCTTTGCTCTCAGGAGAGTTTATAGTTAGAACAGTTAGGCACTGTATTGTTGCGAACCTATACGATTCTGGACTTCACCTCTGGGTAGGAAGTCGTCGTTGAGTACGCAGCGTTCAGTAATTGAGAGCACTTCGTCTGCCTATACTTACGTTGAGATGTTATCTGAACTCCGTCCTTGTGAGTGGGAGTTCGCGTTTCTCGTCTGTAGAACAAAGAGAGGAGAAAGTATTAGAGTATACTAGTCAGAGGACCGCCTTCTGCTGCCCTGGTGTTTGAAAGAGTTTATTTGTGGCTGGAGTTCTTCCATCGTCGCAGACGAGTATGAGAACCGTCACTTCGAAGCACCGGACGCAGTACATACGGTGATAACGCAAATTGCTTCGGCTTATTACGGCTATGAAAGCTAAATAGCTGTGATCACGTTAGTTTACTTCCACTAAGGTCCCACACCACGGTAGGTCATCTTTGAAAGTAGTGTCTTCTAGTGTTTGGTACATAGATGATGTCAGTCATTTCGCTTTACTGATATTAGATTGCGCAGTTATAATAAGGGGCACAATTGGGCATTTGATTAGTAAATTTGCTTAAGAAATGTAAACTTTGTAATATAAAGAATTTTTTTGATCTACAATAAATATATAAGCACGACCAACGTTTATCATCTAGTGGGATTAGTTGTCTTAATCATTCATTTATGTTTAGGTTGTAATTTATATGTTAAAGTCTATTAATAGATCCTAAGATTTTACCGTTGCGCACATTCACTTTACACCCACCTGGAGTAACATCTTGGATAACAATAAAGAGACAACTCTAATGCGGAAAAAGCCATTATTTAGTGATAAACGACTCTCCCTACGTCTCTATAAGCGTCCTATTCTCATTTGTGTGACTCTAATTCCAAAGAATTACAGTGTGGCAGCAGAAGCGTCACGCTCTCTTTCTTGACCGTTGATAAAAATTTACCCAACATATTTTCGCGAAAACTAATGCACAATTCTTTCAAAGATTCCTATTTTCATCCCCCAAGTATCTCTGTACAGCCCTATTAGTATCCTAAGTGCGCTTCTCACGGTTAATTCATTGTTTGTGTCGTGCCTATCAGCCAAACATTCCAAATTCTGTGAAAGTAGAATTGCATTCGCTGGCGTCTCGTGTGCAATTTCAACTGCAGATGCGCTACACCTTCTGAGGGCCGTTACAAAAAATCCCGTTCGCTCTCCCTAATACTAATTTTAAATGTTCGTCACATTCTCTATAACTGTCATCACGCTCTCGTACGCGATTGCCAAAGCAGATGCACTGCACCTTCCGAAAACCCTTTTAAATAATCTATCTTTCGTCGGCCATCTCCAATACTGATTTTAACAGTTCACCCATTTCCTAGCAATATGATCGTCTTGCAGGAAAATTGCATCTTCCTCACACCGTACGAACGGCAACAGAATCGGCTGGATGGCGTTCTACGTGTACTAATTTGTATGCACTTGTGACAGAAATGAGTATATGTGGTACCAGACGCAGAAGTAAACCCCTTTGTGATTCATTTTCTTTATAACATTTTTCATGAGTTGTATGAAAGTCACTTTGCATTAAAACATAAGGAAAATCTACAGTCTCTGCCACCTACAGTACTAACTGAAGGACAGGTGTTGAACTAATACGACGGGAATGCTGAATAATATTTTTATTAAGGGAATAGAAGTTTTTGAAATGAAAGAATGTTGCGGATTAGGTAAGTAGATCATGCAACTAATGAGGAACTGTTGAACAGAATTGAGGAGGCAAGTAGTTTGCGGCACAATTTGAGTAAAAGAAGGGATAAGTTAATAGGACAGATTCTGAGACACCAAGCGATCACCACTTTAGTATTGGAGGGAAGTTTGATTGGGGGGGGGGGGGGGGGGAGGGGAGAGATGGTGATGAAAAGCGTAGAGGGAGCCAGGGGATAATACAGTAAGCATATTCAAAGGGATGTAGGTCGCAGTAATTGTTCGCAGATGAAGAGGCTTGCGCAGGAGTGCTTCATCAAAACAGTCTTCCCACTCAAGACCACAACAATAAGATACGAGTATAGTGTTTTGTACTTGTCATACATAACAGTTATAGCAACGTTGGCGATACACTGAGGTGAGAAAAGTCCGTCGATAGTGATATACATATATACAGATGGAGGTATTGTCACGTACACAAGATACATAATAGGGCAGATTCTGAGACACCAAACGATCACCAGTTTAGTATTGGAGGGAAGTTTGATTTGGGGGGTGGGGGAGGGGAGAGATGGTAATGAAAATCGTAGTGGGAGCCAGGATATAATACAGTAAGCATATTCAAAGCGATGTAGGTCGCAGTAACTGTTCGCAGATGAAGAGGCTTGCGCAGGAGTGCTTCATCAAAACAGTCTTCCCACTCAAGACCACAACAATAATATACGAGTATAGTGTTTTGTACTTGTCATACATAACAGTTATAGCAACGTTGGCGATACACTGAGGTGAGAAAAGTCCGCCGATAGCGATATGCATACATACAGATGGAGGTAGTGTCACGTACACAAGATACACAATGACAGTGGATTGGTGAAGGTGCCATTTGTACTCAGGTGATTCATGTGAGAAGGGTTGCGACGTGGTTATGGCCGCACGACGAGAGTGAGCAGACTTTGAACGCGGAATGCAGCTAGACGCATGGTACATTCCATTTCGGAAATCGTTAGCGAATTAAGTATCCCGAGATCCACAGCGTCAAGAGTGTGCCGAGAACACCAAACTTCAGGCATTAACTCTCACCACGGAGAACACTGTGTAACGTGCGCGTGGGGCACACGATATTCATTAAAGCCTGTACTATGATAAGTGAATGGGGTTCACCTTACAAGACAGGATTTTTGTATAGATATTGACCGCGTGTACCTGAATGGTGGCAAATCAGACTTACACTCACTCTGTAATAACAATGATCCGTCAAGTAAGTTCAAAATTCAATTACACGTCAGTATGGAACAAAAGTAACACTGAAGATGCTACCAATTTGATAATAATACGGTCGCCAGCCTAATTAGGCATTAACTGAGTTCCTTCCCTGTACAAGTTGATGTATATTCATGCAAAACAAAACACGTAGTAACACTGCATAATATAGTAAATTTTAGAACCAGAAAATCTATTGAAGTGATAGTTTCACGTTCTGTACTGATATGGAGAAACCATAAATACATAACACTACACTATAATGTATACTACAAAACTTCGTAATGTATATTGATCTGATTAAAATCGGGCATAGGTTACCCTAGAAACAGCACTTTCGAGTCACACACACAATGTCAATTTTGATAAAGATAAAACACTGATAAATTTTGGCTTTTATATTGACTTTAACTTTTGCTGGTCAAATCAATTTAGAACACTTCAAAATTCAAATGAATAAAGAAAAGGGGGGGGGGGGGCGGGGTTCTGAAACTGTATAAAAAAAATGATTACTGATTTTATTATGCGTTCAAGATTTCCAGTATATGAGTTACTACTCCTTTTATCTTATTTGCTGCTTATTTAAATACCTTTATATCTGTCTCGAAATAATTAAACTTCATTACTAAATCAATATTAAAGTTATCTTCCAACTTTGTCAGACCTTCGTTATTCATTTACTGGTTCATTAACAAAACAGTTCTTTAAGCACCATTCTAACATAGCTAGGTCTGCAGGTAATTATTATTAACACAAACTTTAATTTTTCATCTCGGGACACTCGGATTGCACAACATTTGGAAAGGACCCTGTCTAGGTTAGTTGTGAGGATAATTAAATGATAGGAAAGTTCTGGTAAAATTGAAGTTGTTATTAAGTTGTTATTGAACAGTATGGAACAAAAGTAACACTGGTCCATACGAATACAGTACTAAAAGTTTCAACCCGCTTGTATCGATGCGGCGGTCGGCAAGCGGCGAGATGGCGAGGCACAGAGCACACATACAACCACAGCTATGGCTCTTGACGTATCGGCACTTTAATTCTTCTTAGCGTGGCAATACTTTTCCGTTTAGTGCCTATGGAATTTTGCCATGGTGTATAGGCGCTGGAACGGCATACCCGAGGCACAATGAAAATACGTCTTCCAGGAGAGAATCCTCGCTCCAGAACGTGTTGCTCAAACCAATGCCAAACTCCAACTACTACTGCTGAGCCCGTTGTGCCGTGCAGTGCCCGTGCGCATTTTCCCGCGCTCGCCTGCCATCCACCTTTTACCGCTCCCTTGCAGAGAGGGTATTCACCCGAGGTTTTGCAATCTACATATCCTAATACATTGCCTACGTATGAACCAGACGCACGGCTACAATTTTAAACATCTTACAACAGTCTCAACATTTGTTATATTTCAATTCTATTACAATATTGTTTGACATTTGACATAAACATTAATATTCACATTGAAAATTGTTTACAGTTTTCTTAACACAATGGCATGAAACAAGAAAACAAATGAAATCAGAAAATCAATTACTCGAATTTAACGAAAAATCAGATGGGAAAAAATATTATTTATATGTACAATAGTACAGCGTTGTTGTTGTTACAACTGCGGCCAATGGTGTTCACTTAACGGCCGAGAGCAGCGGAGTTTGCGTGGATTTGTCAGCGCTTGCAGACCAGCAACAATGCTGGTAACCACAGAAATCAAAGTGGGGCGTACGACGAATGTATCAGTTGGGACAGTGCAGCGAAATGTGCCGTTAATGGGCTGTGACAGCATGTGAGCGAGTCGAGTGCCCTTGCTAACAACACGACTTAGCCTCCAGTGCCTCTCCTGGGCACGTGACCATATCGGCTGGATCCTTGGTGGCTGGGAAACCATGGCCTGAGATGAGTCCCGATTTTAGTTGCTAAGAGCTGGTAGTGGGACTCGAGTGTGGTGCTGATCCCACCAAGTAATGGACCCAAGTTGTTAACAAGGCACTGGGGAAGCTGGAGGTGGCGCCATAATGGTGTGGGCTGTATTTACAACTAATGGTCCGACTGAACTGATCATTGACTGGAAATGGCTATTTTCGGCTACCTGGAGACCATTTGCAGACATTCATCGCTTCATGAACCCAAGATACAATTTTTATGGATGACAGTGCATCATATCACCAAGCCACAAATGTTTGCGACTTGTTTCAGGAACATTCTCGACAATTTGAGCCATTGATCTGGGCACCCAGATCACCCGACATGAGTCTCATCGAACAATTTGGGACATAATTGAGAGCTCAGTTGGTGCACAAAATCCTGTACCGGCAACACTTTCACAATTATGAATGGGTACAGAGGCAGTATGGCTCATTATTTCTGCAGGGGCTTCCAGCGATTTGTTGAGTACATGCCACGTCGAGATTTTTCACCACGCCGGAGAACAGGTGGCCCAACACAATTTTATGAGGTATCCAGTGACTTTTGTCACTTTATTGTAATTTTTTTCTATTTTTCTATATAAAACAAAAATCAAGGCTATTTATGAATCTTCTATGTGAATGAGTAAGAATTACATACTAGCTACTGGCAAGTTACATTTTCGCAGTTGTACCGTGCAATAATTGTTTAACATAAGTGTGTTATCATACAATGTAAGCTTTCACGGACGGTATTGTCTTCACTTATAACTTCCGGGCTGATAGGCCGTGGTCGAAGTATAAAACTCTCTCCTGACGTTTCGTCTCCGACTGCGGGAGACATCCTCGGAGGTAAAGCGGCGAACTGCGAAGAGAACTCGACGAAGCGCTGATTAGATAGGCAGTACACAGGGCGCCACAGTCGATCACGTGGCGTCGGCTATGAGATTGTCTCTGGTAATGCCAACATTCTCGATTGAAAGTGATCGATCGTCACGCTTGCGGTGCAACGCTGATATCCAAATTTTATCCAGTTTAACACCTTCGTCTTTCCTGTTAAAATTATTACGATGTTTATCAATCTCGATAGCCTCTGTATACAAGCGTGCATAATAATGTGAGGCTTTAGATATGACGCTCGTCTCGCTGAATTTTATTTCATGATCACCTTCCTGGTAAACATGTTCCGCTACGGCCGATTTATCCGTGTGACCCAGGCGGCAATTCCTCTTATGTTCAACAGCGTTGCACCGCAAGCGTGACGATCGATCACATTCAATCGAGAATGTTGGCATTACCAGAGACAATCTCATAGCCGACGCCACGTGATCGACTGTGGCGCCCTCTGTACTGCCTATATAATCAGCGTTTCGTCGAGTTCTCTTCGCAGTTCGCCGCTTTACCTCCGAGGATGTCTCCCGCAGTCGGAGACGAAACGTCAGGAGAGAGTTTTATACTTCGACCACGGCCCATCAGCCCGGAAGTTTTAAGTGAAGATAAGTGTGTTACTCTACTACAGGTGTATTGTTATAAGTCACAGCAACCGAACGCTACATTGTGGTGTGGTATTCGATACTTAAGACATGCAATTTACACTGGTCTTACTACAGAGGAAGCGCGTCGAAGTAAATTTCTACGTAATAAATTCCTCCTTTCACGTCGTTGGTACTACCTGCACCTTGCCAGTCCATAAACTCAGAAGCCTTGAATAATGTTTGCATGGTAGGAGCGCTGAGAGGACTAAGGTATTTGGAGAAGTAATAAATATTCAGCGAGGTGACGAGATTTTAGCTAACTACACACCGGCGCAAGCCGTCTCGGCTCAGTCCCGTGCTAATGAGCTTGTCGCTGCAGCGGGTACACGCAACTCGCACGTGACGTACAGCTGCATCGCAGGTGTTAATTCCACTCGCAAGCGATCTCGAGGCACCTCGACGGCAGCTGTCCTAGTAGCGTCCCGGCTGCGAGCGGCGCCCGGACCATTAATTCCAGCGCGCTGGCCTCAGGGCAGCCTGTTCCAGGCGTCGAGAGCATGATCTCGCAGCTCGTGTCGGCAACGGGTCGGGTGGTTCATCTGATTTACAGAGCAGGCTACTTGTTGGCAGTGGTAACTGCTGCGCAGCCGTCAACAGCCGTGACGGAACTGGCTGCCCCGGCATAGGAGGAAAGGCCACCCGCCCACGCTGGAGCGGTCGCTGTCGCACGCCTGTACGCTGGCGCTCGACGAGGAAGCAGCGGGTTCGAATCTTGGTGGTGACATATGGCTGACTAGTGGAGGCGAGGTGGTGGCGTGAAGTTCCTGATCACCGGGATAGACCGTACCATGTTAGATACACGTCGCAAAAAAATGGAAACATTAAAAAATAATTAATGTAGAGTAATGAAATTGCGGGAATACATTTTTCTAGATATATTTAAATGATTAACATTGCAAGTTCACAGATTAATGTAAGCGCGAATGAAGCTGTTGTAAATGGGAAATACTGGTACATTAATAATCGAGCGTGCATCCATTGTGCTGTACTGGTGCCGGATTTATTTATTTACTTATTTATTGCCAAATTATAGACCTGTTACTTGATGTTTAAAACAGGTCGTACATCTTACAATTTTCGTCTTTCATCATTTTACAGTTTTATTTCCTTTTGTTTTATCTACAACATTTACAAAGAATGATTCAAAATAACAATAATTTGAGGTTGAAATATAAATAAAATTTTGTTGTTTTTTAAGAAGAATGTAAAACGAAGATAGGATAGATGAGAGATTTGTTAGTACCATCACCGAGTGTGACTGACGGTGAATACCTCGGAATGGTTTCATCGAGCCGTTGACCGCCTGTCACACACACGTACACACACAAATGGTTATTAGTAGAGAAATAATGTTTATTATCCTATTTGTTACTAATCCTATGTATTAACTACATTAGGTGCGCATCCATGTACAGCATCTGGTGTTTTCTTGGCTAGATTGCCAGCAATTTGCTTATTTACTGTCACATCTCAGCTGTGGGTATCGCTGTCCATCCTCTGGAGATTTCTGTTACGCTGCACATAGGCATGTCTGTGATGTCGTGTCCGCATATACTCTTCGTGTGTTGTTTTTGAAATACTGTTTGTCAGTGCGTTTAATTGTGCCCATTGTTCTTCGTCTCTTATTTCTGTGTATATATCTATGTCTGTATCTGTGTAATATAAGTGTAGTGTATGTCTATTGTCCGCGTATTGCCCGCAGAAAAAGACAGTGTGTTCTGGGGAACCTTCTTCCCCGCATGTGCCTGTAGCTGTCTGCCTCAGACTCACGCGGTTTAAGTGCGTGGGATAAGGTCGTGACAGGTTAAGAAATGTACCATACCGCAGCTGGGATCGATATGTCTCATTCTCAACCGCTCCCTTACGTCAGGGAGGAAGTCGTGCAGTCTACGTCCCTTATCACTTACATCCCACTCACCTTGCCATGTATCCAAACGCCAACTTTTAAGGTGACGTATCGTCTCTATGGGCACACCGGTTATTGTGTGTACCTTATCTAGTCTCCCCACCTTTAACCAGTACCTTGCAGCTCTGTATTTGATCGTGATATCTATGGGGCATATTCCGAGCACCACACACAGTGCATCCGCTGAGGTGGTACCGAAGGCTCCAGATAGCCTAAGTAGGACACTTCTCTGCCCTCGTCTGACGGATGCTTTGTTGGTGACCACGTTCAGTCTATGTGCCCACGTGCTAGCTGCAAAGCTGAGTACTGATTCGAAGAGCGCACAGTGGTATGTACGTATGACTGGTAGAGGTAGTCTGTACTGTTTTGAATTTAGCCTCACCAGTTTGTGGAGTATTTTTTCTGCTTTGTCTGTTGTTAGCCTTATGTGTTCGTGGAAATTCAATTATTCATCTATGTGTACCCCAAGATAGCGCGTAATGCGTGCTCGTTTGATGTTTGTGTCCCCAATTTTAACCGAAGGATTCCTTTGGAGTGATCCTTTCAGTAAAGTATATGTTGCTTTGTTTTCGGCTATCCTGAGATTGTTGTTGTGACACCACTGAGTAATTGTTTGTAGTAATCCACTGGCTTTCTCTTCTAACTGGGCTCTGTTGTTTGCAGTGACTACAACTAATAGGTCATTTGCGTAGGCGACAATTCCGTCTGACCTGTCATCCCCATCCAGAATTTGTAGGAGGGGTTCGATTGTTATGTCCCAGAAGATGGGGCCGCAGATCGACCCTTGAGGACAGCCTTTGGTAATTCTTTTAATTACTTTCCGGCTGTCCATCTGCCATTCGACTACTCGGTCTTTACAGTAGTCCAGAAAACTGCTGTACAGTGATTGCGGTACCTCCAGATGTCTTAGCCTCTGAAACAGTGCTGGCCACCAAAGATTATCAAATGCTCCGGCAATGTCAATCATTATTGCCATGGCGTATTTCTGTTTTGTGGTGTTAACTACGTGCAGGGCCTGGTTGATGGCATCATCTACTGATCTGCCAGATCTGAAGCCGAAGTGGTGTTGGCTCATACCCCTGAGAGCTCTGTGTGTTTGCAGGCGCTTACACAGTAGCTTCTCCTGAATCTTTGCTAGGGTGTTTATTAGACATATTGGTCTGTAAGTCTTTGGATCTGAAGGATCCCTGTCCGCTGATTTCTTAATAATGACTGCTTTGGAGGTTTTCCATACTGTAGGTACCCTGCCCAGCCGTAAGGCATCGTTCAGTAACGTTGTTAGGAACGGGGTGATCTGCGGTGCTAGTTTTTTCAGTGTTTCCGAGTGGATACCATCTGGTCCAGGTGCTTTTTTGTTTTTGAGCTCTGAGATTGCTAGCGCAACCTCTTCTTGCGCAAAAGGACAGGTGACAGTTGCAGTGTTGTATGGTGTGTGTAGGTTTCCTCTTAGTGTTGCATGATATTGTGTGTCTGTATCGATAACGTCGTCAGGGAGCAGTTTATACAGCAGAAACTTCGCTGTATTCCTCCATCCCCTCGTCATCGTGCCGTCATCTTGCCTTAGCGTTCCCAGAACTAGTGGGGTTTTTATCTTCTCTGTCAGTATTTTGTATGGTTCCCCCCATATATTTTGCTCTGTTTGTGTTGTTACAAATAGCTCCCATTGTTGTCTACGCGTGTTGTATAGGGTCTGTCTGTATAAGTCTTGTGCATGCCTATATGCTTCAAGTCTTATTCGTCGGTCCCTATATATATAATTTTCGTTTGCGTCTTGCGTCTTGTTTGAGTCTCGTAAGTTCGTTGGTCCATGGTACTGGTGAGCAATTTGTGTTCTTTGTTGTCGGTATTGATGTGTTTTGTGCATGTTGTATCACCTGTGTTAACTTGTGTGCTCTATAATCGATACTTCCATTTATGTTTTCTAGATCGTGTCGTTGGATAATTTCCGTTAATTTGTTCCAGTCTGCTTTGTGCAACAGCAAGTGTCTGGTGTGTGATTTGATCATTGTGTTCTGAGTGTGAGTTAGTGTGTATGTTATGACATTATGATCACTACTGGTTATGTTGTCGTGAACAGTCCAGTTTGTTACGTATGTCATTGCTGTATTATTTGCTAGCGTGAAGTCCATATTACTGCGCGTACCATCGAACCCTGCATATGTTGGTATAGGTCCTTCGGTATTCATTACATGTAATTGTGTTTCTTGTATTAAATCGGTGATTATGCGTCCTCTGTCATCTGCTCTGTCTGAGTTCCAGAGGGTCAATCTGGAATTAATGTCAGCACTTATCACTAATTTTTTGCCTCTGGCATACATTACTAGGTCTCTGATGTAGTCTGCATAAGGCTGTATTTGATGGCTGTTTTGGGCGTACATGGATGCAATAACCCATGTGACGTTCCCGTTAGCTATCTCTATGGTAACCAAGTGTTGATTGCATAACTGTGTTACCTTAACTATGTTATAAGTTCTATTTAGAATTGCTATTGCAGCCTTACAGTCATTGCTGCTTGTTATTGTGGTAGCATGTTTTGGTAGACATATCAGTTGCCCGTTTCTGTTATAGGGTTCTTGTAAGCACATGATGTCTGCCTGCAGGTCTTGTGCTACAGGAAACGACGCCTTTCGGTCTTTTGGGGCGTCATCAGATTAGTCTAGGGGTGTAAAATGACAATATGAGACGGCCGGTGTGGCCGAGTGGTTCTAGGCGCTTCAAGCTGGAACTGCGCATCCGCTACGGTCGCAGGTTCGAATCTTGCCTCGGGCGTGGATGTGTGTGATGTCATTAGATTAGTTAGGTATAAGCAGATCTAAGTTCTAGGGGACTGATGACCTCAGATGTTATGCCCCAAAGCACTCAGTCATTTGAACCACTTATATATATATATATATATATATATATATATATATATATATATATATATATATATATATATATATATATGAAGACCTCAACGGTAGTGAAGACGGAGATGAAGATCATCGGTACGGCGGAACTGGCGGAAGAGGCAAGCATTATCAACAAGATAAAGCATATTGAAAAGCCCAGACACGTCTGTGTGGCAACCACCGGTACTCTGGCCAGCGTCTGTTCACCATGTGAGGTGCGGCTGAACACCAAGCTCCAGGAACTAACAATCCCTGGTTCTAACTACCCAGCATTAGCTGGAACTTAATTACAAGCAGTATGATTCGTACAAGTAAAATTAATATTACCCCAGGTGGCCAATCCACTCGCCCTGTGGCGACAACCAAGCTATCGGATTCTGGGGAGCTTGGGCTCGTACGACAGAGAAAGTCGGAGTTCTCTAGTAAACGTCCACGAAAGTCCCATACATTTATTGGCACTTTTAACATTCAGACACTAATTCAGACAGGCAAACTTCATAATCTTACAACAGAACTCAACAAACAGAAAATTCAAATCCTTGCTCTCCAAGAGACCAGATTCACTGATTCAGAAACAATAGACTACAACAATTACCGTATCTTTAAAAGTAAAACAGACAAGAAAATTGGCAAAGGAGCTGCAATATTTGGCATGGCTTTTATTGTAAATAAGGACACCCTTGACTCTGTTATAGACATGAATCAAATCAGTAACAGACTAATGACCATGCGAATCAAGCACACCAACAAAATATATACATTTATTAATGTTCATGCACCTACCAACATTGCCAACAAAAAAGAACCGGAGAAGACAGAAAAATTTTGGGAAAAACTCGAAACTGAAATGTCCAAAATTCCAGAGGAGGATGTAAAAATTCTTCTAGGGGATTTCAACGCGCAAATTGGCAAAGAGAGGAAATATAAAAAAACAGTCGGTAATTACCCTGCACACAAATTCACAAACAAGAACGGCATGAGACTCATCGAGTTATGTCAGCAAAACAACCTAAAAATCGTGACAACATCACTTCGAAAAGACCCCAAGAAACAAAAAACATGGAGATCACCAAACCTTCAGCTTGGTGAATTTCAAATAGACCATGTTGCGATCTCCTATGACTTCCAGAAAGAAATACACGACGTTCAAGTCCGCAGAGGGGCAAATATAGATTCTGACCACTACCTTACCAGAGTTAAAATTAAATTCACTCCAAAAAGGAAACGCCAAAGGAAATCACCACTAATTCCCAAATTTGACTTGAAAAATATCAAGGAATCAGAAATTACAGAAGCATGGGATAAACAACCAACAAACAACTGGAAAGATTTCCGAACGAAAATTATACAGAAAGCAAGAGATTTGATTCCATTAAAGAAAATATCCAAGCATCCATGGTGGAATTCGAATTGTGATAACGCATTAGAAGAGAGACAACAAGCCTTTTTAAATTACAATTGTGACAAATCAGAAACCACACAACAAACATTTTTCAAAGTGAGAAAACAAACAGCTAAAATACTTAGACAAACTAAAAGAAAATACCTTAATGAACAGCTAAACACAATTGAAGAAAACTTTAAGAACCACAACACTCAAGATTTCTATAAAATATTCGCAAATCAAATCAAAGGATACACTCCACAAAATCTCTGCTTCCGGAAACAGAATGGAAAATTGGCACTAACTAACAAAGAAAATTGCCAAGAACTAGCTAAATATTTCTCACAACTCCTAAATTGCCCACAACCAAGTACAAGATTCCCCAGATTACAACCAGAACACACGAATGAGGCTTCACTACCACCATCTCAAGAAGAAATTTATAGTCACATTAGAAAACTCAAAAATAATAAATCATCGGGAGAAGATGGAATTGTAGCTGAACTACTGAAAAACCTTGGCCCAAATTCGTTAAAAGAGATCACTAGCATCATCCAAGAAATTTGGCAGACAGAAAATATCCCAGAGGAGTGGAAGTGTGCACTAATTCACCCATTGCACAAAAAGGGAGAGAGATCAGACGTAAACAACTACAGAGGCATTTCACTTTTACCAGTTACCTACAAAATTCTATCTGCATGTCTCCTAAAGAGGGCACAAGAACAACTAGAACATACAATTTCAGACTACCAAGCAGGCTTTCGTCCTAATAGATCATGCCCGGAACAGATATTCAACCTTAAAACTATTTTAAAGATTAAAGCAATCAGGTCAAAACCAATAATCTGCACATTCGTTGATTTCAAAAAGGCATACGATTCCATAGACAGACAGTCTCTATGTCACATTCTCGAAGAACGAGGCCTAGACACTAAAACCCGAAAACTAATTGAACAAACACTAACAGAAACCAAATCAAAAATTAAATTCAGAGGGGAAATTTCGGAACCATTCTCAATTAAAACAGGAGTAAGACAAGGAGATGGGATCTCACCACTATTATTCAATATAGTTTTGGACAAAGTTATGAAAGAGTGGGAAGTAACACTAAGGAAACAAAGCTTTTGGAAGCCAATTGAACTAGGAAGAGGTAAAGGAAAATTGAACATCCCTTATTTAGCGTTTGCAGATGACTTGGCAATTATAACTGACAGTGAAGAAACAGCAGTAAAACAAATTGAGACACTTAAAGAATGTGCTGAGAAGGTTGGCCTGCAAATCTCCTTTGAGAAGACAGAATTCATCTGCTCAAAATTAGATATTTCGAAACTAAAAACAAAGTATGGTGAAATAACTAGAGTCAAGCACTTTAAGTATCTCGGTGAAGTTATTGAACCAACAGGACTTGAGAAAATAGCACAAAAAAACCGATTACAGAAAATCAAGAAAGTATTCGGACTTATTCAAAATATATATAACAAGAAATGTCTATCAAAAGGCACTAAAATCAGACACTACAACACAGTCATCAAACCAACAGTCACATATGCAAGTGAAACACTCTCCCTGAATAGAAAATTAGATTTACACGAAATTAAGAAAGTAGAGAGAAAAATTATTAGAAAAATCCTAGGACCACGATACACACAAGATGGATACAGGCTGCAGACTACCGAGACAACCGCAAAAATATCAAACATCGAGGCAGATATCAGGAAGAGGCGGATGAAGTTTTATGGACATATAGACAGATTACCTGGAAACAGGTTAACTAAACGTCTATTGGACTATATGACATCACTTAAGGCAACAATACCCTGGGTAACTGAAGTTAAGAAGGATTTGAAAAAGGCAAAAATTGACATAACAAACACATCAGACCGGGATATATTCAGAAGAAAAATCGACAAGTGGAAGTTTACTCCAGAGACGGAATCTAAACCTTTCCGACCAAAGTGGACCGAAGAAAGGAAGAAGGCCTTTGGGGAGGCAATGAAGAAATACTGGGGAAATAAGAAGAACATTAAGAAATGTTAATCACCTGCTTATCGTTCTCCCATGGGGACATTCGCTAATAATAATAATAATAATATATATATGAGGCATACGCAGGTTAAAATGGGGAAATGTAGTTCAAAAATGGCTCTGACCACTATGGGACTCAACTGCTGAGGTCATTAGTCCCCTATAACTTAGAACTAGTTAAACCTAACTAACCTAAGGACATCACAAACATCCATGCCCGAGGCAGGATTCGAACCTGCGACCGTAGCGGTCTTGCGGTTCCAGACTGCAGCGCCTTTAACCGCACGGCCACTTCGGCCGGCGGAAATGTAGTTAATATAAAAACACAAATGAGGCAAAGTTTCAGGCTGTGGAGCCATCTCTATAGTTGACCGTAACTGTGAACGTACGTAAAAAATTAATGTGGAAAACCAACATTCGCCCACTAATACCCACATACGGCATTAAGACAAAATTTTATAAGGAAACATCGACCTATCGTCATGAGATGAATAATATCATTACGGAAGCTGGAACCGGGAATATAATGCCAAATATAACTACAGTGTCTACTGTACGTGAAAACTATGACAAACAAAGGAAAATATAAGAAATCTTACGTAACACAGAGCCAACCGCATTCCGGCGTACACAGCATGGAGTGTTGCATACAGCTGAGAAATAGCAGATAATGCGGTGGAGAAGAGGATATACGCCAGCTCTCCAAGGCGACCACACAAACGTAGAGCCGTAGAGACGAGATTATACGACCGTACGGGCAGACGTTAAAGGTAGAGGGAGTTGGCTAACCAAGGTGCTTACAAAAAGCGATTGTATAACTAAATTACATATGCAGATGATAAATTAGGTAGAACAGTGAATTATTAAATTGGATTTTAGTGTAAGAATGTTAAGCAAATAGCTGCAGAAACACAAAATTATTGCGGGTAACAAGATATCTATAAAGAGCAAAATTTTTAAAACCTGTCAGGTAGTAAAAATTAAAACGATGCTAAAGCATTAGTCAGGCCGAGAAAACTAGTTAAAAGATGAGAGAGAAAAATGTAGTGTCGCATTCATAATAAAAGCTATAGGTGGATTGGAATGGTGGGTACCATAATACTCTATCATAATAAGACTAGCTTCTGCTGACCTATTGATCGTTCAATAAAATACATTTTCCTCTTCCGGAGGGTTTCAGAATTTCAGTTTCTATATTTTCATTGAACTATGTCCGGCCTGATCACCAGACTTTGCGCCAACCTTCTGTATTAAATTCCAAGCCTCTCCACAGTGTCTCTTGTAGTGAGGGCATGCCATGTTACTGATACTCTTCTACAATGGTAAGGTACGTGCTGGAGCCGAGATCCATCCTCTAGTCTTCTCTTTCATCGCCATATAACATAAACACGTCACTAAAATTTCACAAACACGCATCACAACCACGACACTTGCGAGGTGCCAGGGCTAGCAGTGTATTTAACACTAAATTTTTCTAGAATCTTCAAATGGAAATGATGCTCTAAGCCACCCGTTTCTAACTCCGACTTTTGCTGTTGCACATGGATTAAGAAGAAATGCGAACTGACTCTAATCGACCCTGCAAGTGGAGTACAAAAGAGTTTGGCACCATCAATAATTTAATTTGATGTAAATTAATTTGATAAATAAGTTTCATTAACGTGGTGAGAAATGAGAGGGTTGCTTTACCGATCTACAGAATGAAAGTTCTGTACAAAATAACAATTTGACTTGTTATGACAAAATTCAAAATAATAAACACAATACATGAAACATTTACAATATGTCAAATTGGATACTCAAATAAATGCTGTGAAGGTGAGGTTGTCCATAAACTAGATTGTGCCAATTCCTTGCAACTCAAATCCTGAGAGAAACACCCAGCCAACCCAACATTAGTTGCTGCAACAGTAGTGAGAACTCAGACAATTAACACCCAAGACAGAACAGAGTTAGAAAAGACGAACAGGCGCGCTCTGCTGAGTTCTGATTATCACCTACCAAAATTCCCTAATTTGTCGGTGCTGCGGACATACATTACCAAGCTGTCTTCTTAACTGCAAGGACACGATCTGGCGCACCTGAGGCGATGGCTGGTTGCTTCGACGTCCCGTCATGGTGATGATAATGTCGCGAGTATAGCCCGAAACAAATTATCCTGGTCTGGTTGTTCGAGACTGAAGACTTCCTAGCAGTACAAATGTGCCTCTGAGGGAGACAAAGAAACGCCGCCACACAATCACTGACGATACAGTGATTGATTTTAACAAGCGAAGTCACACAGTGATTCCGATACAGCCAACTTTAGCCAGAACTTCTCAATTGCCAACTATACTCAGAAAGTTACGTTGAAGTCGAAACTTCAGCAACTGCATCAAACAGTTACAATTAAATGAAAGTATATTAGATAGCCAACGGAAGGCAGATTGTCCAGAGCAGCGAGAGCTCAGTCCTGTAACCTACTCCGACCGAAATGCGAGAGACGACTCTCTCAAGAGTACCTGTAAAAGCCGAACATAGAACATTCCCGCCCCCACGACAGTGGCTGTGGTTAAACGTTCCAATCAGCAACTTGAAAACCGGCGGAAAACTCCACTCTATTGCCAATGCAGTACTATTCCACCAATGGAGATACTTGGCGCCAATTTCTGCGCCGATTTTGATATGTGATGCAGGTATTCCCTGGGCAAGCCAATCACAGTTATGATATTGCAGGAAACGCGGGAATTTGCCCACCAAGACTGCCTGGGAACACAAGTCATTCCCACACCTCGCTGGTAGGCCGCCAGAAAGTGTTTTCACTAAGTTTCTGCAAAGTTACGAAATCTCTAGCCCAGCCACTCCGTCAGGCCCCTGTGGGCGTGTAGCCCCTGCTTTTATGACAATGTCGGCGTCTGGAAAGTATGCAATCGACTCCCTCACACCCGTCGGCTTGACCCTCTTAAGATCAGCGGATCCCGCCTGTCACCGGACCACCCGGGTGACGAGAGACGCTGCGTGGGAAGTCCGTGTGTGAAGGAATAGCGACTTTTCACTGCATGCTATTAGAGAGGAAAATCGAATTACTCAGAGTAAGATAGAAATATGAGAGGGGCTCATTCCACCTCTCACATTCAGCAGTTGCACGTAAGACTCCACTCTCACACTTCACAAAGAAATGGTTCAAATGGCTCTGAGCACTATGCGACTTAACTTCTGAGGTCATCAGTCGCCTAGAACTTAGAACTACTTAAAGCTAACTAACCTAAGGACATCACACACATCCATGCCCGAGGCAGGATTCGAACCTGCGACCGTCGCGGTCACGTGGTTCCAGACTGAAGCGCCTTTAACCGCACGGCCACACCGGCCGGCCAAAGAAATGGTACCAGTATATCCGAAAGCAGAATACATTTGCTGTTTCTTATCTGAAACTATCCATTGTGGCTCTCTGACCAAAAATACTTTCTGTTTGCTGAAGACTTCGAAGGAACACAGCATATATACATGAGGTCAACCGCCATGATAGAGGGATAATTGACAGACCACTCTCGGCCAGACACGGCAGAGCGAACGCGCAGCTGTTGGCCCATCTCTCTGTAGCAGGAGTATGCAAGAGGCAGGTCCCACCACATCGCTCAAGAAATCGGCGAGGTGTCCCTAAGGAGGGGGCAGAATGGCCAGCGAAGGGGGGAATTGCTGAATCTGAAACGAAACAAACATTTTACTGCTACTCATAATGCATTTTAATTAGTTATAGTGTTGACTACTGACATATACAATGGACAGTGGTTCTAGTGCAACAGTAGTAGTAGACATAGTTAGATGTCATAGTGGGTGTAATTTAGGTATTAGAAAAAGATTTGGTAGCTACAATTAGCATTCTTCCAGCTTTCGTAGATTCGTTAGTTGCCAACAGACAATGATGAGCCGAAACATGAAGATCTCCTCTGTAATAGTGTATTAGTCCACCTTTGGGCCATGGAGAACCTGCTTTTGAGTTAAGGGTCACCAATTTCTTATTCCTGTAAATTGCTTGTTCGTGGTTTGTGAAAGCGACAGTGTTGTCCTATAGCGTCACAGATGTGCTACATGATGTTCATGCCAGGTAAAGCTGGCAGAGAAGGCATCAACTGAGGTTTTCTATCGTGCTCCTCAAGCAACTGTTGCACGATTCTGGGATTGCACCACCGACGTTATCTTGCTGGAAGATGCCATCGCCGTCGTGGAAGACATCAGTTATAAAGATATGGTGCCTTAGATTACTATAGTAGGTCCCCTGGACGCCCAGCTGATTGTCCAACATAGCATATACTGCCCCACCGGCCTGCGTCCGTCGCGCGGTGCATGTTCCGTACAGATGTTCGTCTGGGTGACGGTGTATCCGTTGACGACCGTTGAACTAATGTAATAAAAAACATGACCACTGACTCGTCTCCAATGATCCACAGTCCAGTGTCGATGCTCTGTGTCCACTACTATCGTAATCGACGATGTCGTCGGAGTCTGCCGTGCTATTGTAGTCCCACTACAACTTGCTCATGAAGCTGTTAACACATTCAAAACGTATTTGAAAGTCGAAAAACTGGATATGGCACCCAACTATGACAGAATATGTGCGTTTGTGTTCTGAAATACAGGGAGTAACGTGTGTAAGTGCTGACATTTCTACTGGTGACTAAGGACGGTGTCCTGAACAACATTACGCACTTATTTACGTCATTTGCAGACTAATAATTGTAACTATGACAAGTCGTATGATTTTAGGTTGGGTAGTACCTGCAAGTATAATATAGGTGGCAAGAGCAAGCCATTAATGTGTTGAAATGTTGAAGCATAGACGCAAAATGGTTCGCCTATACTGACATGGGCAGTCCACTTAGTGGTGCAGTTACGATCATGTAGAAAACATCAGGTCGTAAAATTTATGATGTGTCTGTGTGAAGACTGTTTGACACAGGGAAATAACAAACAACACGCTGATGTGCGTAAGTATTAAGATACTACATTTAAAAATATCTGCACTTATGCCGGTTACTCGCTGTAGATTAAAAAACCCAGAACTGTGAAGAATAAAGTTCATCAAAGAAAAAGAAAAGCAAACAGTGAGTGCAACGTAGCTGACGTTTTAGTAGGTGTAACACACTGCTCCACATGTCATTATATGGCAGCTTGAACATGCAAGTCAAAGGAGTTTTCTGGAATACTACATTCCAACGAATTTCACCCATTCGACATTTCTCTAGATCAACGGTTTGATGACAACGACTTTCGGAATCGTGACGCGGCGTTTCTGTGCAGTATTCTGTTTACAGATGAAGTATCGTTTATAAGTTATGAGCGAATCAAACTATACACAACTGGTCAGATGAAAACGGACTCTGGTCCAGGGAAGTGGGTAAAGAACGACCTTGGTCTTTCAGTTTAATGTGGCAGGCTCAACAATAAACCAACCAATCGTCTCTGAGTTGCGTGTTCATCTACATTTGGTACAGCATTACATAAGTTGGCGGCAGATGTGCTCCTGACAGCGGTTCAGGGGTTGTGATGTTCTCTCGTTAGCAGTTTATCAAGTTCCACACATGTTAACGCCATCGTACTGCTTTTCGAAGGTTCTTTCCGATAGTACAGAAAGCTACACATAACTCCATTAAAATGAATGGATCTCTTTGTCTGATACGATGTATGTTAAAAATAAGCTCATCAGAAAGTTCGCCATATTGTCCACTCTAAATTAACGAAAACTACACCTCTGGAAACTTCCCGATAGTGGATATATTTTGTGTGACCCATCTAATCTGTCTGGCCCTATTTTTTGCTGCACTTGAACGGCAGTGTGCGTGTGGTTCGAAGATCTCTCGACCTGACACGTCTCACTTGACAGTGGGGCACGTCTGTTCATATCTCTCACCGGGAGAAAATATGGAGGAACCCACTCTGAACGTGTGCATTTGTGTTTCTTCACCAAAGGCTCCCACTAGGCTACCTGTGGAAACACAGAGTACCACATCATCACTCAGGAATCGTTTCACAGCGTGTTGTCTCGTCCTCTCAGCATCCACGGCGTCGCTCGAAGCGACCCGCGGCAACTGCCTGAAACCATAAGAGTCGCCAGCCACACTTTGACTCACGAATCAGAGTTGTCTCCACTCGCATAGAGGCAACAGATAAACTATAGCGGTCAAACAAGTTTCAGAACACAAAATCAGCAACATTGGCGATCTTTTATAGAAGCTAGAAATTTGACGCTGACTTCCATGCGAGATGCTTATAATAGTTTCCACAACGAAACTTTGTGTCGAAACCTGACAGATAATCCGAAGAGATTCTGGTGGAATGTAAGGTATGCTAGCGGCAAGACACAATCATTGCCTTCTCTGCGCGATAACAATGGAAATGCTATCGACGACAGTTACTAAACACAACCTTCCGAAATTCCTTCACCAGAGTAGACGAAGTAAATATTCCAGAATTCGAATCATAAAACCGCTGCCAACACGAGTAACAGAACTAGATGTCCTCTTACAAGGGAACCTCCCCATCACACCCCCCTCAGATTTAGTTATAAGTTGCCACAGTGGATAGACCTTGAAAAACTGAACACAGATAAATCGAGAAAACAGGAAGAAGTTGTGTGGAACTATGAAAAAATACGCAAAATATAAAAAACTGATAAGACCATGCACAAGATAGGCAACATAAAGGAGAGTGAGAGCTCAGGAGCGCCGTGGTCCCGTGGTTAGTGTGAGCAGCTGCGGATCGAGAGGTCCTTGGTTCAAGTCTTCCTTCGAGCGAAAAGTTTAATTCTTTATTTTCAGACAATTATCAAAGTTCAGGCATTCACACATAATCAACTTCGCTCTCCAAAATTCCAGGACATGTTCAGATTTGCTTGGTCATACGCAGAATTTGACGGTCTACACACGGAAAAATTTGAAAACGTTAAAAACGTATGTTCTGACGGAGCACAGGGAAAAGTGTGTGACTGTGTGACTTTTGTATTCGTTTGTTGCAGTTTATGTGACAAACTCTTATGTTTTCATCACTTTTTTGGGAGTAATTATGACATCCACAAGAAAACCTAAATCGGGCAACATAGAAGAATCTTTTTACCCATTCGCCAAGTGTACAAGTTAGGTGGGTCGACAACATATTCCTGTCATGTGACGCACATGCCGTCACCAGTGTCGTATAGAATACATCAGACGTGGTTTCCTGTGGAGGAATCGGTTGACCTATGACCTTGCGATCTAATGTTTTCGGTTCCCATTGGAGAGGCACGTCCTTTCGTCTACTAATCGCACGGTTTTGCGGTGCGGCCGCAAAACACAGACACTAAACTTATTACAGTGAACAGAGACGTCAATGAAAGAATGGACAGATCATAACTTTGCGAAAATAAAGAAAAATTTTTCGCTCGAGGGGAGACTTGAACCAAGGACTTCTCGTTCCGCAGCCGCTTAGGCTAACCATGGGACCACGGCGTTCCTGAGCTCAAAGTATCCTTGATGTTGCCTATCTTGGCGTAGACTACTCAGTTTGTATATTTTGCTTATTTTTTTATAGTTCCACACAACTTCTTCCTGTTTTCTCGATTGATCTGTGTTCAGCGTTTCAAGGCCTATCCACTGTGCCAACTTATAACTAAATCTGAGGGGGGTGCGATGGGGAGGTTCCCTTGTTAGTTGTGAAGCAACTTAAATCACATAATAAAAGAAGGTATTCCGGGGTCATTACGGTCTGGGACATGTTTTCGTGACACAATCGATCAACACAAGTAGACATGTAACCATTGGGACCATGTCCACTTCTACAAGCAGGCTGATTTTTCCTCGGCACGATAGCAACTACCAGCAGCTCTTTGCAAGGTGTCAAACTCCTCTCAGTGTACGTGCGTGATTCAGAGAGCACCAGGATAAGTTTGCCGTTCTGGTTACCGAAGTCCCAGGACTGAAATCCAATCAAGAATCTGAGGTACTACCTCGATCGGACTATTTGCAGCATAGATCCTGAGCCGAGAAATCTATTACACCTGACATGGCACTGGAGTCGGCATGCGTCCACATGCCCGTCCAGAACCTGACTGATACTCTTTTTGCACGTCTCGCAGCAGTCCTTGGTGCAGAAGGTAGTTATTCAGGCTTTTAAGAGTTGGTCACATTAATTTCATAGGACAGTATATGATTATACGATTGCAGGACATTCACTGGAAGCTGTTTCACCATAAAATACCTGGCAGTGTGTGCACGGACCGATTGAAAATGGAATGAGCACATGCAACGAGGCACGGGTAACGCCGATGCCAGGTTGAGGTTAATCGGAAGAATCCTTAGGAAATGTGGTGTACCCACGAAAGAGACAGATTACAATACCATTGAAACTCCCTGGCAGATTAAAACTGTGCGCCGGACCGAGACTCGATCTCGGGACTTTTGCCTTCGCGGACAAGTGCTCTACCAACTGAGCTACCCAAGACGACTCACGCCCCGTACTCACATATCGTCTCCCACCTTCCACACTTCACAGAAGCTCTTCTGCGGACCTTGCAGAACTAGCACTCCTTCCTTCCAGAGTGCTATTTCTGCAAGATTCGCAGAAGAGGTTCTGTGAAGTTTGGAAGGTAGGAGACGAGATACTGGGAGAATTGATGCTGTGAGGATGGGTCGTGAGTCGTGCTTGGGTAGCTCAGTTAGTAGAGCGCTTGCTCGCGAAAGGCAAAGGTCCCGAGTTCGAGTCTCGGTCCGGCACACAGTTTTCACCTGCCAGGAAGTTTCAAATCAGCGCACACTCCGCGGCAGAGTGAAAATCTCATTCTGGGTACAGTACCATTGTTCGGCTAATAGTTGAGTATTGCTCGTCAATCTGAGATTCGTACCAGATAGGACTGACAGAGAAAATAGAGAAGATCCGAAGAAGAGCAGCATGTTTCGTTAAAGGTCCATTTAGCAAAAGCGATAGCGTCCCGTTGATGTTCCGCCAACTGTAGTTCAAGAGAGGCTTTCTACATCTCGCAGTTGTTTATTGTTAAAGTTCCGAGAGCGTACGTTTGTTGAAAATTCAACCACATATTGCTTCCTAATACGTATAGAAGTCGAAAAAAAAGACCATGAAGATAAAATAGGAGAGGTTTGAGCGCAGACGGAGGTTATCCAACCACCTTGGTTCCCGCGAATAGAACAGGAAATGGGAAGGACGTGACATTGCTACACAAGCTGCCTTTTGCCACAGACCGTAAGGTGGCTTTCAGAGTGTTGATGTAAATATGGACCAACTGTATGCGTACTGCTGCGCGGGATTAGCCGAGCGGTCTGGGGCGCTGCAGTTATGGACTGTGCGGCTGGTCCTGGCGGAGGTTCGAGTCCTCCCTCTGGCATGGGTGTGTGTGTTCGTCCTTAGGATAATTTAGGTTAAGTAGTGCGTAAGCTTAGGGACTGATGACCGTAGCAGTTAAGTCCCATAATATTTCACACACATTTTTTCTACGCCTACTGAATATGTTTGCTACAGGTATTCCTATGAAAACAAATATTAATAATCATTTCTTCCTTACCGTACCAACACCACCTTTTTTTTTTTTTGTTGGTTCACTTTTCTTTGATACCCCTTGTAATGGTACTTGAATTACGTAACCATTACGGCACCTCACCTCAACCTCTCGATACCAGCAGTATTCTACTGTGTTTCTGTAAAGTAGTTAACATATTTCCGAGACAACATTCAGATTTGATTTCATTAATGTAGAGGTACTTTGATACATCGATATGTTTATATTGTAATGATATTATTCTTAAGTGTATTCTTTCTTTTGTTACTATAATCTCTGACGTACTTGTAACTCTGATTTTTGGGCGCGTAAGCAGTTATTAGAAAGTCAAGTCTTGGTCGTCAAGTTGAAAAGACGCAAATTGTAGTCAGTTTATGAAATGTGAACTTTAACAGTGAGGAAGATATTTTCAAGCATGTTTTATATTGTGAAGTGATATTGCAACAAAAGTAATAAAATAGAAACGTCACTTAAATTCGGAGTGCTGATTACTTTTTTTTATATCACCATTGTCTTAACTTGCAAAAGTTTAATCATCAAGAATGGTTTGTGAAACACATCTATAAAACTTTTGAATATCGCAGAATAACACCTAGACCTTTTTGCATCCGAGCTTGGAATCATCACTACATAGATTTTCGACGATAGAGCCATGAATTCACAACGAGACCAAAGTGGGAAACACGAAAAGGTGAGTGCCTAGTTTATCCATTATTTCATGAAATACTTTATTAACTGTGCTCTAATGACACCTGCCACATAATATAACTTTGTTGTTGCCCGAAAATGCAATATTTAGCAGCGTGAGCAACACTTCAAATCATAATTAATTATTGACCTTTGTTATGGTAGGGTTGTTAGAAGCTGTTTCAGCATAAAATACCTAGCAGTATGTGTACGGACAGATTTAAAGTGGAATGACCACATGCAATGAGACACAGGTAACGCCGATGCCAGACTGAGGTTAATCGGAAGAATCCTTAGGAAATGTAGTCTGCCCACAAAAGAGACAGATTACATTTAAACTTCCTGGCAGATTAAAACAGTGCGCCGGACCGAGACTCGAAATCGGGACCTTTGCCTTTCGCGGGCAAGTGCTCCACCAACTGAGCTACCCAAGCACGATTCACGACCCATCCTCACAGCTTCAATTCGGCCAGTACCTTGTCTCTTACCTTCCAAACTTCACAGAAGCTCTTCTGCGAACCTTGCAGAACTAGCACTCCTTTCTTCGTGGAGTTGGTAGAGCACTTGCTCGCGAAAGGCAAAAGTCCCGAGTTCGAGTCTCTGTCCGGCACACAGTTTTAATCTGCCAGGAAGTTTCATATCACCGCACACTCCGCTGCAGAGTGAAAATCTAATGCTGGATACAGTACCATTGTTCGGCTAATAGTTGAGTATTGCTCGTCAGTCTGAGATCCGTACCAGATAGGACTGGCACAGAATATAGAGAAGATCCAAATAAGAGCAGCATATTTCGTTAAAGGTCCATTTAGCAAGAGCGCTGCGTCCCGTAGATGTTCCGCCAATTACAGTGCAAGAGAGGCTTTCTTCACCTCAGAGTTGTTTATAGATAAAGTTCCAAAAAAAAAAAAAAAAAATGGTTCAGAAGGCTCTGAGCACTATGGGATTTAACTGCTGAGGTCATCAGTCCCCTAGAACTTAGAACTACTTAAACCTAACTACCCTAAGGACATCACACACATCCAAGCCCGTGGCAGGATTCGAACCTGCGAGCGTAGCGGTAGCGCGGTTCCAGACTGTAGGGCCTAGAATCGCTCGGCCACTCCGACCGGCTGTTAAAGTTCCGAGAGTGTACGTTTGTAGAAGAGTGAACCACATATTGCTTCCTATTACGTATAGAAGTCGAAAACGACCATGAAGATAAAATAGAGACTAGAACAGGAAATGGGAAGGTCGTGACGTTGGTACACAAATTGCCTTTTGTCACAGACCGTAAGGTGGATTTCAAAAAAATGGTTCAAATGGCTCTGAGCACTATGGGACTTAACAGCTGTGGTCATCAGTCCCCTAGAACTTAGAACTACTTAAACCTAACTAACCTAAGGACATCACACACATCCATGACCGAGGCAGGATTCGAACCTGCGACCGTAGCAGTCGCGCGGTTCCGGACTGCGCGCCTAGATCCGCGAGACCACCGCGGCCGGCGGTGGATTTCGGAGTATAGATGTAAATGTGGGCCAACTCTGTGCGTACTGAATATGTTTGCTGCAGGTGTTCCTATGAAAACAAAGATTAGTAATAATTTCTTCCTTAGCGTACCAACACCACTTTTTTTTTTTTGGTTCACTTTGCTTTGATACCCCTGAAAACGAAATAAGAGTTCAAATTTCAAGCGCAGTGGTGGTGTTAGTTTGCAGGGAAGTCTGCTGTAAATACTGACATTAACAACACTCTTTTTGTTGTGACGCCATATCGCTACGCCCTTTGAGGCATCTGTTGAACGAAGTTGTTACCTGCGGAGCAGACACGCCGTCACACGAGTGGATACAGCTTACGAGAGCCGGTGGGCCCCGGGTATCGGTCGTAACTGTCGGAGAGGGGAGAGATACCGGAGAAGATATAAAGGAGGCAAATAAGAAGCAGGTTGCCCACGGGAGGCATAAACAATTAAGCTCGCCGGCGAGCAGAGAGGTTTAATTTTAGCCGGGAGCCCGGGCCGGCTGCCTTTATCTTTATAGAGTGACGGCCCGGGCGCCGCTATCGCGGCCTGGAGAGCGACGTCGCCCGGTTTATTGTCCATTGTGCGCGGGCGGGCGCGCGCGCTGCGCCACGCCACCACGACCGCATTCCTGCGGCGCCGCGTGGCGCCAGCGGCTGGCGACTGGCGACTGGCGCGCCATTACGTTTTACGGCGCTACGCTGCGCTGCGGTGCGACGCCCGGGGGACGCTTATCGATAGCTGGCTCGCCGCGGCGGGCTCGATACGGCCGGCGAGTGGCTCTGGCCGAGGCTGAGATTACCTAATGGGGGTGAAGTACCGATGTGAGCTCTCGCACGTGAGCGCAGGCGGCGGAGGGAAGAGTGACGCGTCTGGAGAAACACGCGGGGAGGGCCTCCTCCAGAACGCTGCTTGATCTCGTAAAAACACTCCCGACCACCGTGGCTCTTGTCGTGGGAGGCAAGGAGGTAGTCTGGGCCAAGGATTCGAGTGATGCAGGAGCCGCTACTAAGGTCGCTACAAGGGGGGCGTCCATTCATTACGTGAACTCGAAACGGGAGGAAGGTGTCCGGAAAAATCCCACCAGTTGTCATTTGAAGGGGAGGCAGTGAAAATCTGACGTGTAATATTAGTAATTTTCGCCTCACAATCATTAATATACGCTCAATAGTAAACGCCTGATGGCCTTAAGTTATCGAACAATTGTAAAGTAAGAGAAATGAACCATCGCATAGCAGCGACAGAATCTATTATTCTTTATCTTTGCCGTTCTTGCGCGGTGCCTGTAAATCTCTGCGTACATGTATCGGTTAATGATATAAAAAGGAATTCTGTTGTTTCAAGACAAATGAGGCACTGGGCGCCTCACCTTTTACTATTTGTATTCCATGAAAGGCGGACGCGGACTTGCTGCGTTCCGCATCGGTATTTTATATTTTATGTGAAAATATTCAGTTAATATGCTAATTGTTATTTTTCCAATCAGAAAACATTTAGTTTCTTGTGACTGATTACTAACAGACAGCATCAAGAGGACATTTTTACTGTTATGTGTAAAGTATTTAACCACAATGGTCATCTATTGTAATTTAATGTGAAAAGGTATGTAGCATTAAAAAAAAACGTGTGTGGAAGATAAGTGTGCTTATTTTAGTAAATTAGCCTTGATGTTTCCATCTCCTCATTTACTTGAATGATAATTATTTTGTGTTAGTTCATCACCAGAAATTACGATCACGCTGATGGGCCGAACGCAGCATGAGGCAGAAGGAACACTATCGTTTTCCTATTACTTCTGAATCAACTCTTTTTTTTTAATTGTGTAGTGTTTCATTTTTTTTAAGTCTATTAATCTTCTGGTCTCTTAGTGTTGTTCCGGGTATGACTACATCGCGACTATAAAAATGCACAGAAATGATAATGTTTCTTCCGAACGATCTCAAATTAATCAATCTGCTGCTCTTATTCAGGTATTTAATGATCAACTTATGTTATTAAAATAGTGTAATCAATCCCTGATTCTGTTGCCAAAATATTCACTTTTTCAACGTGTTTTTTAAAAAAAATTCTATTTCTTTTCTCCCTCTAAGAGCAAAGCTACAGACGTCAACTTACTAATTCAGAAAATATACATTATTATGAAGGATAACATTTTGTTTTATATTAGTAATGCAAAGCGTAGACAAAATTTATCTGCCCACAAGTCTGTATGGCCACTCTGCACTGAACTGAATGCTTCACACTTGTAGACGCCCGGCATTCACCAATTTGAAACAAGTGCCTCACAAATAGCAGATTTCATTCGAGTAGTTAGTTCCCTGCCGTTGAAATCAGTCAGTGAGTCAGTCGTGACATTCCGCGACGCATATAAAACCGATATTATTGAGTTCGGCATTAATTTTTACCAAAAGGTTTACAGTGCATTGTTAAACGGCAAACCGAAGATTCGAAACACATATGCGAGCAAGACATTAATCGTTTGTGGGTGCGTGTTCCTAATCTGCCCAATAATCCTACCGCGGATGCAGCGCGGAATCCCAATCACGTGTCGTGTCTGGTGAATGTGCTCGTAACTGTGAGGTGTGGCCTATGTTAAAGGCAGACTGAAAATTGAGTTGCTCGACCGGAGTCCATTCCACTACAGTAGCTATGGAAATGCTTTTAATTGTTTATGCTCTCGCATGAGCTTGCTATACTTGTTCATCAGATCAGAAAGCATCGGACAACGGAGTCCAAACTGATGTCTTGACACCCAGAAAGCTCTCGATATCGTTACTCAGAATTTCACAGTAAACAGAATGCGTGCATAACGGGTATCCGAACAGATACGTAATTGCATTGAAGAGTTCCAAGCAAACAGAAAGGACGCATATGAGAAAATGTACCACCACAGCTTGTAATGGTACTTTAATTACGTAGCCATTATGGTTCCTCACCTGAACCTCTCGATACCAGTAACATTCTACTGTATTTCTGTTAACTACTTAACATATTTCTGAGACAACATTCAGATTTGATTTCACTTTTGATACATCGATATGTTTATATTGCAATGATATTATTCTTATGTGTATTCTTTCTTTTGTCACTATGATCTTTGACGTACTTGTAACTCTGATTTTTGGGCGCGTAAGCGATAGTCAGTTAGTTGTTGAGTTGTTAGAGAGTTGGACCTTGAAAAAGTCAAGTCTTGGACGTCATGTTGGAAAGGTGCATGTTGTAGTTGGCTTATAAAATGTGAGGAAGATGTTTTAAAGTATGTTTCTTATTGTTAAGTGATGTTTTGTGTGTCACGTGATATTGCAATAAAAGCAATTAAAAGGAAGTGTAACTTAAATTCGGAGTGCTGATTATTTTTTTACATCACCATTGTGCTAACTTTGAAAGGTTTAATCTTGAAGAATGTTCTGTGAAGCGCATCTACAAAACTTTTGAATATAGCGGAATAAAACCTAGGCCTCTTTGCATCCGAGATTTTCAACGATTGAGCTATGATTTTACGACGAGACCAGCGTGGGAAACACAAAAGATGAGTGCCCAGTTTTTTGATTATTACATGAAATGACTTTATTAACTGTGCTCTAATGACACCTGCCACATAATATGACTGTTGTTGCCCGAAAATGCAGTATTTAGCAGCGTGAGCAACACCACAATCGTTATTAAATGCTGACCTTTGTTGTGGTAGGGCTGTTAGAAGCTGTATCTCGAGAACACCTATATTCTATCACTCGATTAGTTTTCCGCCCTCCTCACGCCCCAGTACGGTCAAACATTATTTGATTTCCTTGGCGCATTAACTGTGGGTCGGTGTCAACTATCAACTCATGGTGAAAGCTATCCCACGTGTGCTAGTAACAAGGATCCCACAGTAAATGAGCCAAGGAAATCAAATACTCTTTTGGCAGTGGTTGCGCCTGAGGACGGCGGCAATGTGCTTGTCTTGTGATAGAATAAAGGCGTTCTGAAGATACAACCGTGGTGCTACCTTTTCTCTTATATATCATCTTCGGAAGTCCATCGTCCATGCAATAAGATGGATATCCCTAAATAGAGAGTTTATAGTTCTTAAGAGGTATCGCCAGAAGTGAAACGTATAGGCATAAATGAAGCGAAACCTCAGTGTTGTGTAACAGGTCGGCTACTACTTGTGCTATCTCGCAGTTACGTAGCACTCAAATCTGATAGCGTCATGAGGACGTTTGTGGACGACTGCTTCATACACAGGGAGTTGAAGTGAATAGGGAATTCTTACGAAATACAGAGAGGCTTGCAAATAGTGGTGTAAAGACTGACTACTGCTGTCCATGTAAAAGTACACTGATTTATTATTATTATCGTATTCGTCAATTGCAGTAATACACATTTAGCAAAATAAAGAAATATATATATATATATAAATAAACATGTGAAACTGTGGTGTCACCGCCAGACACCACACTTGCTTGGTGGTAGCCTTTAAATCGGCCGCGGTCGCCACTGTCAGTGATAGCAGACCGAGCGCCACCACACGGCAGGTCTAGAGAGACTCCCTAGCATTCGCCCCAGTTGTACAGCCGACTTTGCTAGCGAAGCTACACTGACCGATACGCTCTCATTTGCCGAGACGATAGTTAGCATAGCCTTCAGCTACGTCATTTGCTACGAACTAGCAAGGCGCCGTATTCAATTGATATTTATTATGTGAAGCATGTATCATCAAGAGCGATGTTCTACAATTGTGGATTAAAGTTAAGTATTACTTTATCTACGTACTTTATTTGCAATTCTCAAGATATTGTCCTGTTCCAGACCTCACGCCAGTCAGCGTGTAATTAAACGCGTGCATTTCGGCCTCCTCTAGAAACACAGTGTTGGCTCTTCTGCCAACACTTCAGAAACCATATACACTACACAAGTTTTAAAACGGCTCAGACTACACTCGGATGTTGATGGACTTGATCCAGCGGAGTGCCTCGTGGGATGCTTGATGGAGCTTCTCAGTGCCACCAGGGAAGCGTCTGATTGGACATTCATTCACAATGTGGCTCATTGTTTGGGTGTCACCACAGTCACACACACTGTCACTTGAAAAGCTCCACTTGCGCATGTTGTATTTGCACATAACCTCTTCAGTCCGATATCTGTTTAACTGCATCCACATCTCCCTCGGTTGGTGGAAGCCTGGAACTGGAACTGTTGGATTGTTTACAAGTTCGCGGTTTCGGGTTCTTGTAGCTTGCCACTCATGTTTCCACTCCGGGTCCTGGTCGAATCCTGTGGATAGCATTTGGATTCCCATTTCATATGCTGGTCTTCTAGATTTGAGGCGTTTCCTGGGCTGTGATAGGAAATCGCCATGAAGAGGAATCGAGTTGTTTTCAGAAACTTGCTGTCAGAGGTTGTAAAGAGCAGCCTTTCGACGGACGTCTGGTGGACAGATGTTTGAAAGCACTGGTAGCCAGCAGGTAGGCGTAGACCTGACTGTACCACTAATTACTCTCATAACTGAGTTCAGCTGGGCGTCTACTTTCACAACGTGGGCGCTTCGGAGCCAAACTGGAGCACAGTATTCTGCTGCAGAGTATAGCAGTGCAAGGGATGCTCCTCGGAGGACTGATGTGGTTGCTCCCCATGTACTGCCTGCCAGCTTTCTCACACAAGGTTCACTCGTGTTTGTATCTTCTTGGCCAAGTTGGAAAGGTGTTTCTTGTATGTTAAAGTTCTGTCCAGAGTGACTCCCAGGTATTTTGGGCTTTCGTTGTATCTGACTGTGCCAAGAGGGCCGAACTGTGGACTGATCTTTGCTGCTGAAAGGCGATTAGAGAGGAAGAACAGGCTTACCTCGGTTCTAGAAAAATTTGGTTTCAGTCGCCATGTCTCAGAATACTCATTAAGTTCAGTAAGGCTGTTCGTTAGGTGTTCTTCACATTCAGGAAGTTCTTCACTCTGATATGAAATCGCCAGGTCATCTGCATATTGAAAGTTTCGGCAGGTCAGCTGCATAGAGGTTGAATAGCACTGGAGCAAGAACGAACCCTGAGGTAATCTGCCATTTAGTGCATGCCACCTGCTTTTCTTTTCTCCTTGATGTACTTTAAGCCGCCTATTGATTAACCCTATTGATTAACATGTTAGTTAAGAGGTTGCCTAGAGTTTTGCAAGGCATTGCTCTCAAAAATTTCAGTAATAGGCCCTCGTGCCACACCGTGTCATAAGCTGCTGTCAGGTCAATGAACACTACTCCAGTTTGTAGTGTAATAAATATGTGATGTACTGAATCGACTGTGAGAAAGCTAAGTGGCAAAGACATTATCTGAGAGACTCTATGATAATTATATCGTTGACTCGGAATATTACTCTCTCTGTGGTTTACTGGTAACTAGGGGTAACTAGAGTTTTCTGTTCGCTTCTTTTGATGTTATGTGGAGAATTGTTCAAGAGACATAATAAACCGTCATTATTTCATGAGAACAAAGGTGAGCGTCACGACCTTTATTAGGCGCTACAGTCTGGATCCGCGCTACCACTACGGTCACATTTTCGAATCCTGCCTCGGGCATGGATGTGTGTGATGTCCTAAGGTTAGTTAGGTTTAAGTAATTCTAAGTTCTAGTGGACTGATGACCTCAGACGTTAAGTCCCATAGTGCTCAGAGCCATTTGAACCATTTCTTACCTTTATTAGTATTTTTGGGAGTGCTGAAATAGCAGAATTGTTTCAGACTGAACGCGACGTGTACGGGAAGAGACGTGGACAACAGCACTCGGACCTGCAATCTCATGTATGCATAGTTGCTAAAATATCCAGCCGTCTCCCGGAAGACTCTTCATGCGCGCAACAAACAGTAATTCTTTTAACAGCACTATCAGAGACAATTTTATCGCGTTGTTACGACCTTTTACTGCGAGCATAATACATCGACAACAGACAAACAAAAAATAGGCAAACACGTAAAAGAATCTATCACAAGTTTTAAGTTTCTTTTGGTATCCAGATACTATGTGAGTAGTCAAGGAGAGCACTTGTTCACAGCAGCTTCTATAAGGTCTGAATCCAGCTTGTTCAGGCGGTATCATAGTTATTAATTTGATCTTGGATTCGGTTTAGAATCATTCTTTCCAATAGCTTGTAAGCACAGCTAAGTAGAGATATTGGACGAAAGTGTTCTGTAGCTGTTTCCTTTTTCCCTGGCTTTCTGATAGCGATAAATTTTGCTCTTTAAAATTTTTTGGGTAATGCCGCTGTGCAAAGAATTTCGTTAAAAAGGCAGACTAGCCAATTTCGCGTTACCGGTCCACTGTGCACCAAAAATTCAGGGTAAAGCCCATCTGCACCTGCAGATTTTCTACATTTCTTGTGCTTAATGGCTGTCTCCAGCTCAGCTGAGGAGCCAAAATTAATATCCTGCTGGACGACGCCATCGCCGCCGAGGAGGCGAGCATAAAGAGAAGCAGGTGGTCCGCAATGATGTGGTGAGTAGTCTACAGGTGTCACGCCGCCTTCGATTACTACCACAGATCCCATGGAATTCCACATCATAATACTCCTCCTTAGACCCTCCTACCCCTCCCCATTCCACCATGACCTGTGTCCACGGCGAGGGTCATGTTTCACGTTTCGATCAACCGTTTGCCTGGATGATGACACATCAGGACATGACCATCCATCCGCTGCAACAAGAAACGCGATTTATCCCACCAGGTGACACATTTGCACTGCTCGACGGTCCAGTCTCGACGATGCCGTGTTCGTTGCAATTGTAATAAATGATGTCACTGCGACACGTGAAAACTCACAGGGATCTGGTCTTCTGCTGCAACATACTCTCTGTTCAATAACGTGCGCTAAACGGTGTGCTCTGAAACATGTGTCTGTGCCAGCATTGTAATCTGTAGTCAGATCAGCCTGCTTCACAGAAGGGGGAAGCCTCCGACTTCCAAGTTCTGTGACGGGTCTTGAAGGTCCAACACCTGCTCGCCTATTCGTGCTTTCAGAGTCCTTCAACCACTTTCCACAGATACTCACTACCACAGCGCGCCTACAGCAGACCAGCGTCGCCGTTTCCGAGATTTAAGCTCCCAGACGCCAGGTCACAACAACCTGCCCTTTGTCAAAGTCGCTTGTCGTCTTCAGTCCCGAACACATACTAAAATTACTAATGATCTACCAGTGTGTTAACAGCATTGTGTCAATGCGCATTAACAATGAACGTGATGAATGAAACTCAAAGAACTTTTTGAGACAATGGGGGAATCATATATTATACCTCAGGACTTACGCAGGACAATTACGTACACAAATCCTCAACATCAGTTTGCTGTATTAAAAAAATCATATATATTACACGTATTCTTCTTATTTGCTGTACATTTCAAGATATTTCAAAATACACTCTTGCTGTCTGAACTTTCTACGGTTGTAAGTAAATAATTAAAAATATTTCAACAAAATTACAATTCCAAAATTTTTAAAAATGGAATACATATGCTGATATTGTAGACGTGGACTCAGAGAAACCTTTTGAAAATGTTGACTGGAATACTCTCTTTCAAATTCTGAAGGTGGCACGGATAAATACAGGGAGCGAAAGGCTATTTACAATTTATACAGTAACCAGATGGCAGTTATTAGAGTCGAGGGGCATGAAAGGGAAGCAGTGGTTAGGAAGGGAGTGAGACAGGGTTGTAGCCTGTCCACGATGTTATTTAATCTGTATATTGAGCAAGCAGTAAAGGAAACAATAGAAAAATTCGGAGTAGGAATTAAAATCCATAGAGAAGAAATAAAAACTTTGAGGTTCACGGATGACATTGTAATTCTGTCAGAGACAACAAAAGACCTGGAAGAGCAGCTGAACGGAATGGACAGTGTCTTGAAAGGAGGATATAAGATGAATATCAACAAAAGCAAACCGAGGATAATGGAATGTAGTCGAATTAAATCAGGTGATGGTATTAGCTTAGGAAATGAGACACTTAAAATAGTAAATGAGTTTTGCTATTTGGGGAGCAAAATAACTTATGATGGTTGAAGTAGAAAGAATATAAAATGTAGACTGGCAATGGCAAGGAAAGCGTTTCTGAAGAAGAGTAATTTGTTTACATCAAGTATAGATTTAAGTGTCAGGAAGTCGTTTCTGAAAGTATTTGTATGGAGTGTGGCCATGTATGGAAGTGAAACGTGGACGATAAATAGTTTGGACACGAAGAGAATAGAAGTTTTAGAAATGTGGTGCTACAGAAAAATACTGACGATGGGTAGATGACATTAGTAAAGAGGAGGTATGGAATAGAATTAGGGAGAAGAGAAATTTGTGGCACACCGTGAATAGAAGAAGGGATCAGTTGGTAGGACATGTACTGAAGCATCAAGCGATCACCAATTTAGTATTGGAGGGCAGCGTGGAGGGTAAAAATCGTAGAGGGAGACCAAGAGATGAATACACTAAGCAGATTCAGAAGGATGTAGGTTGCAGTACGTACTGGGAGATGAAGCAGCTTGCACAGAATAGAGTAGCATGGAGAGCTGCATCAAACCAGTCTCAGGACTGAAGACCACAACAACAACAACAACATGCTGATATTGCTGTTGCTAGAGTAGCCAACTTTCAGAGATGGTAGTATGGACCAAAACAAGAAAAAATGTCCAGTAAACATGCCTACCTTAAGAGCTGTGAGCAATTATTTAATAGAGAGATGTGTTTCACAGTAGCGAAGATGAACTGTGAGCAATTAATTAATAGAAGAGATGTGTTTCACAGTAGTGAAGATGAAGAAGTGGTCGTTCTTCCTCAGGTATGCAATTTAGAGTCCATATCTACTGGATATTTTTTCCTTGTTTTGGACCATACTGCCACCTCTGAAAGTTGGATACCCTACAATCAGTGTCAGAGGGGTCAGAACGGTTTCCGCTTATTTATTTCGACTCGTCTGTTACCTTTACAGGGATCCTTGGCTCATATTGATACATTTATCCGTCTCCATCATCCATCATCACGAAGCCACTCTGTATATACACCCATTTCCAGGCTCCAGTGCCTATAACTTTGACGCTCTGCATCATCGTTGGATGACGTTTCCGGACATGGGTTCCTGTGTAAAACTTGATCTACTAAGTTCTCTCTTCAGCCTCTAGAAGTTTGTAACATGAATTGCGGAACACCCTTTAAATCCGTTATAACGTTAATTTATAGTTAACTATTACTTGAGGAATGTCTGTACATCTGTAATAAGTTATTAAGTCACGTGAAAACACTTGTAATTTGAGAAAGGTATGTGTTTACCGTTATTTCGCTGAAACATGCTGTGCATTTGCAGAAGCAGAAGTTTGAAATCAGTGCTTCCACCTCCTGGTTCTAGGCAGAAAGACGAACAAGTCAGCTGTGGCAAAGACGTTGTGTATTGTACATAATACCACGGCTCATAAAACGTTCAACGGTGTTCGCACATGAGAAAATAATAAAATCTTGAAGTAGCATGTATGATACATCAGGACTGAAGAGGACGTCAGAGGATTTCCGGATTTGTGGCCATAATCGTCGTTTTAAAGATTTCCCATACGCCTCTGCTTCGCTTAAATACACATCCTGACAAAATGTGGATCGTCCACAAGGGGAGGACGAAACGGAATGAAACTTCACGGACTGACGGGTATGTGATGTAATTTCAGTGTCTACAATATCCAATAAATTTACGAAGAAATTGATAGTATGAGTCCACGTATCAGTCTGATGTTGCACTCCATCAGGCTTTGACAATGCGCTGATTCAGCGTGTCGTAAGGCTGTTGTGCTCTCTCCAGCTCAGCTGCACAGTACACCTGTCCCGTTTGTTATAAGTCAACATATGCCAAACAGGTGGATATTGCCCTAAACGACACATGCAGACTTATAACAGACTGAGGTCAACTCCAGTCGAATGGTTCTACCACCTCGCAGGAACTGCACCACCTCCGGTTCGAAGAGAAGTAGCAGCATACAGGGAAAGAACGAAACTGGAGCGGGGAAAAACGCATCCAGTTCATAGGCAAGAACCCTACTCACAACGACTAAGGTCTAGGGAAAGTTTCCTCACAACATCGAAGTAACTAAGAGCCACTGGTGAAGAAGACAGGCTGCAACATCCCACCCTCCTGGTTGGAAACGATTTTCAGAACCGTTACTCCCTGGCCATGAGGAGAATTAGCCGATCTGGAAGTCCTCGAAGAGGCTGAGACCAGGAGTGGGCAGATCGCGGGTTAACCTGGTAAAACGGGGTTACAACGAAGAGACCAGCTTGGACTGTCGCAGTACCAAAGTGTAGCATAGCAAGGACTACTTACAAAAGTTGTGGGCCAGCTTGCTTAAGGAGAGAAACCCAGTGTGACTGTGAGGAAGACCAGACTGTCCAGCTCATGCTTCAGTGTCAACTGTGTCCAGGCACCTGCACAGGACTTCAACAGGCAACGGAAAATGCACTGCAAGTGGCCCAGTTTTGGTCAAAGATGACAGAAACTGTGTGGATTTGTCAAAAATTGTGTGAACTGTATTTTATGTATGTTTCTGACACGAGACTAATAATAATTCTCTCCTTAAGCAAGCTGGCCCACAACTTTTGCAAGTCGTCCTTGATATCCCAGACATTGGTACTGCGACAGTCCAAGTTGGTCCCACCCATGTTCTATCGCGCACGGATTTGGAGTTCATATTAGTCTCTGTAGTATCTCAACATCACGCGAGAAGTTCGTAGAGGCAAGTGCGGTATTAGGACGTGCAGTGGCAACATGATACTGTTGCGTGAGAGGTAATGCATGATAGTGCATGACATCCTTTCCATGCAGTTGTGCCGTCAGAGTTCCCTCAGTCACTACCACCCATGACCTGAAGCCACCACAATCGATTGCTCCTAACACCATGAGGCCAGGCGTAACCGCACAGTTCCTCTCCAAAACGTTGAAAACCTGTGCTCGGGTCGCCGACATACCCGCCGACAATCGTTCTGTGGCGTATTATGCAGAACCACGATTCATCGCTGAACACAATGCGAGCCAGTTCATCAGCAGGTTATGCATTTCCGGTCACGGCACCGTTCCAAACGGAGTTGCGGTGTTAACAGCAGCTTACGAGCAGGCCACAGTAATCTCCTAGTCCTGCTGCTACTGGTCTCCGACCAATGGTGCAGGGGACACAAGATCGTTGTAGGGTGTATATCACATGATCTCACGTGTCAGGCGCACATGTGAAGAGGTTACGACGTACTTGGTGCACGCGAGGTTGACACTCTAAGGTGGTGGTCACAAGTGGTGAACCTGTAACGCAACTGGTCTTCCCTCTCGTGTCTCAAGTGAAATTTTCTTGTTACCTTTGTAACGTATTACTATCCTTAAGACGTTTCTCATCGAGCCATATACGTTATCTCGCATTTCTAGCTGCTTCTGTCACACAAATAATGATAAAAATTTAAAAATTCAGGGTCGCCACCAGCCCAAGCCCTTCCTAACCATTTACAGAAAAACGGAGCTGGAAAATTACTTTCATAATTACTTCAATAATTTAATTACAAGTATGCAAATTTCTTTAAGTAGTCAGATAAATAGCACTCCACGTCGTGCATGAAGCAGCTTGATTAATTAAGGACTGGAAATCGTAGTAAGTGGGTAACATCAACACCACAGAATTTATCTTTCACGTAGCTTATTTATTGTATCTAAGTATTTGGTTGCACATCCTAACTACACATAACTGGTGCCCGACTAGAAATATTTAAGTATGAATTAAGTGAGAATGTAACAGAGCACAGTTTTACTACAGTAAGAAGAAACACAGAAAGCAGGGGTTGGAGACAATGATACTATCATCTCCTTTGCATTCATACCATAAAAATATCTCAGTGAGATTGGCATTAAGATTCTACGTATGCACTATTCTGGACAGTGATTTAACCAATGCACGAGGTTGTGCGATAATTTTTCAACATACTAACTGCGTCTGCTGCTTGCAAACGGCCGAACTAGAGCACGTAGTGCATTCCGAATCAAATTGTTATGATACTTTTAGAAAGCGCACGAAAGAATAGATATTCTTGCAGGAATTATAGCTCATTGAACAAGCGAACTGTTAAAATAAAGCCTATTGCGGTACCGTGGTGGACCAGAAGGGTCATTGATTAGCAAACACGTGGCGCAAAATCGACACACAAAGACAAAACAAACTTCCACAAAATATAAGATTAAAAATCATTAAAATCATACTCGCTTCGACACAGCATTGCACTCACGTACGGTTGAAGTGATCCTAACCAGCTTTTGCTAATCAGATTAACCGTTTGAAATTCTGCTTCATCGTTGTTCAAAATGAACAAATTAACTTCCACACTTTTAACTCAAACACCCAAAAATCGCCAATTAGAGCAATATAATTATGGCACATTCGGAAAAATAACTCGCTTCACACGCTTCAGTTAAGCTGAAGTTCTTACGTATTTCAACAGTTAAACATAACGAAGTCCTAGCTCAACCTGCTTTCTATCACCTCAAACCCCCCTTAAGAGCTAGCCTTCACCGAAGAGTGCCCCTATCTCTTTCGAGATTACCTAGCTTCCCGTGCAGCGGAAGCTACCAGAGGGATAGCCCTCCGTCACCAACCTCACACACAAAAACAGCCTCCGACACAGCCTTCGACTATGATGGGTAAACCTCTCTGTTCAGGTACTGGAAACCTAAGCTGGTCATCCTGTGCTCTCCTTGGAGCGAGAAGCAACATCGTCTGCTCCCAGCAGACAATGACCAACTCAGAGTTTCCCACAAAACAAAGCCGAAACCTCACATTAAAACACACATATAATATTCAATAGGCCTTATTTGAGTGCTCAGTCTATCTAGAAGAGTTCATGAATTGAGCTACTGTAACTAGTAACGTGGGTATCGGGAAGCTTTTGTCTAACAGGGTTACATGTGTTTAGCATATCTACTTTTATTTTTATTCAGTATTTTATCCATCTCCAGAAACTGTAGTCGCATACAATGAAATAATGAACAACAGTTGCATAAAAGAAATTTTTTTTATCGGTTTCGGAAACTTAGTGCCCTTCTTCATAAGGTTATGCCTATTGCGTTATTCGCGAATTTTCATAATAAAGTGCATGTCCCCAAAAATGTATTTGCAGGAGCAATAAGTAATACAATATTTTGTGTTTTTGTAAATATGAAATCCAAACGCATCACCCACACATGTCAAACTTACCTAACTTACCCACAGGAGAAGTACCTGCACGCTGCTTCCCAGCCTGTTAATTGTGAAATCTATGTACTAAACTACTCCCAAACTAATACCCTAGGGAAGTGGTTACCTTCATAAATAAACCACAGACAAAGCTGGTAAAATCTTGATGTACTGTCGATGCGCAGTGTCCTCCCACTTCGTAAATGTTCGTTCGTTACAGCACTGGTATAACGTAGCAGCTGCTGCTGTCAGAACTGATAATGCAGTTACTTGCATCAAAAGCCTCGATAATAATCTCCCAATATTCTATTTTGTTTAAGACTGTACCTAGCACACAGATTGATAGCACATGCCAACGACGTAATTTTGGAAATGCTGGCACCTCCACATCGAACACCAAATGACTAAAATGTGGGACAGCACATAGTGGAACACTAAAGACAACTAATTCACTTACTACTGTGGTGGCAACGGCGACGCGACTGGCAATTGTCTGACATCGATTAAGTCTCTGAGCATGTCACAGAAAAAAACCACTTATAAGCACAGAATAAACCCACATCCTCCGCGGGCTGACTACCGACATCATCCTCTATGTAAGGTGCGCAGAGGCAATGCTTACACCACTGGCGATTAAAATTGCTACACCACGAAGATGACGTGCTACAGACGCGAAATTTAACCGACAGGAAGAAGATGCTGTGATATGCAAATGATGAGCTTTTCAGAGCATTCACACAAGGTTGGCGCCGATTGCGACACCTACAACGTGCTGACATGAGGAAAGTTTCCAACCGATTTCTCATACACAAACAGCAGTTGACCGGCGTTGCCTGGTGAAGCATTCTTGTGATGCCTCGTGTAAGGAGGTGAAATGCGTACCATCACGTTTCCGACTTTCATAAAGGTCGGATTGTAGCCTATCGCGATTGCGGTTTATCGTATCGCGACATTACTGCTCGCGTTGGTCGAGATCCAATGACTGTTAGCAGACTATGGAATCGGTGGATTCAGGAGGGTAATACGGAACGCCGTGCTGGATCCCAACGGCCTCGTATCACTAACAGTCGAAATGACAGGCATTATATACGCATGGCTGTAACGGATTATGCAGTCACATCTCCATCCCTGAGTCAACAGATGGGGATGTTTGCAAGACAACAACAATCTGCACGAACAGTTGGACGACGTTTACAGCAGCGTGGACTATCAGCTCGGAGACCATGGCTGCGGTTGCCCTTGACGCTGCATCAGAGGCAGGAGCGTCTGCGATGGTGTACTCAGCGACGAACCTGGGTGCACGAATGGCAAAACGTCATCTTTTGCCGATGAATCCAGGTTCTGTTTACATCATCATGATGATCGCATCCGTGTTTGGCAACATCGCGGCGAACGCACATTGTAAGCGTGTATTTCGTCATCGCCAAACTGGCGTAGCACCGAGAGTGATGGTATGTGGAGCCAATGGTTACACGTCTCGGTCACCTCTTGTTCGCATTGATGGCACTTTGAACAGTGGACGTAACATTTCAGATTTGTTACGACCCGTGGCTCTTCCATTCATTCGATCCCTTAGAAACCCTACATTTTACCAGGATAATGCACGACCGCATGTTGTAGGTTGTGCACGGGCGTTACTGGATGCAGAAAATGTTCGACTGCTGCCCTGGCCAGCAGATTCTCCAGATCTCTCATCAATTGAAAACGTCTGGTCAATGGTGGCCGTGCAACTGGCTCGTCACAATACGCCAGTCACTCATCTTGATGAACTGCGATATCGTGTTGAAACTTGTAACCTCCCCACAAAAATTTTTAATGAATGACAATATTATTTAAGAATGCTAATGGACATTGCGCTAAGTGTAACCTCTCCACTGAAATTTTAAAAACAGAAATAATAAATGAATGGGAGCCAAGCGTAACCTCCCTAGCAATTAAATTTAATGACAACAAAAATGAGAATCGCAATCTGACTCAAGTCTAAGTTCTTCACAAAAAAAAAAAAGAAAGTCAATTCAGTGATAAGAAAATCTCAGTGATAATGATAATTCAATTAAACCGAAATATCGGTCTTTGGCCCTTGTGCAAAAATCAGAATTAATTTCTTACCTCATTGAAACTGCTTGTCAAATTTCTGCTCTTATTGTTGCGCACGGCTTGGAGGAACTGCATTGCAAATAATATTTTTTTTTTATTTTTAAATTTAACTGAAACTTTTCTTTAAGGGAAGTGGAACGAAATCGTTAGTTCAATTAAATAAATTTTTTTTTGTAAAAATTGCTTTGAAATCAAAATTATTATTGGGCATTTGTTGGAAATTAATTACAATAAATAAACTTTACATTATCTGATGATTACCTTAACTAACAATATACCTCATTCAGCATCTTGACCAGAATGCCATGTCGACGCTCGCCGACTGCGTCCCGCTCGCGACCGTGACAGGACTAAACCACTACTGCCGACAGACTACATCACACAACCGCACTCGGCTGCTACTACTGACCGACTGCTCTGCATGACGACTACTACTGTACTGCTGGACGCAACTGAACTGAGCTACTGTTATCGACAGACTGAACTGCACGACGATTACTAGCGTACTCCACGACCACTACTACTGTACTGCTCTGCATGACGACTACTACTAGCGTACTGCTGGACGCAACTGAACTGAGCTACTGCTACCGACAGAGTGCACTGGCCTACTGCAACTCGCGTACTGCACGACGACTACTACTGTACTGCTCGCAACACTCGCGCGGTCAAGCGCAGACTAACCACGATAATAGGCTCTCTGGTCAAAGATTTTAACGTGTCTCACCATCGCTGCTACGTTACATACGTGTTTCATAACCCTCCACTGGGGGGGCAAAAATTTGGCAGCGATGGTGAGTCATTTGGACTTGCCGTCGCAAGAAATTTTTACAATTTACAGAATATTCAAATGTAGTACATATATTAAATGTGGTGCACACGCATCGAGTACAAAATATATCAGACAAAGACAGGATGTGAGTACAAAACATAGTAGCAAATCAGAAAAATGTATATAAAAATTATTTGACAGATAACAAAGTGCACAGGCACTGAAGAAATTCTTTAGCATTTTCAGAACAAATAAACAGAATGGCAGAAAATCGTGTTGATAAGTGACATGAGTGTACTCGCACTGGAGTTGAGAACATATTAGCAATTGACGAAATGTATATACAATTAGTAACAAATGACATAAGTGCATACACACTGAAGTATTGAACATACAGAATGAGTACAAATCATATTGAAAAATGAGAAAAGTGCACAGGCACTGAAGTTCAGTAGAAAACATATTAACACCTAACATAAGTGCACATGCACTGTAGTTCAGAACATATCAAAATAAAAAAAAAATGTATATACAATATAAAAGACAAGAGTGCACATATACTGTACTTCAGAACAAATCGAAAAAATGTCTTTAGCATTTTCACAACAAATAAACATAATGGCAAAACATCATGTCGACCAGTGACATAAGTGTACTCGCACTGGAGTTCAGCGAATCGAAAAAAAATGTATAACCCACGAACATAAATAATGTTAGCAAGAAAATGATTTTCACTATGTGACAAGAATTAGGACAGGAAAGGGAAGGATTGCATCATGGTTGTAGCACTTTAGATTGCACACAGCTGTTCTGAAAGTCCATATCTTTCCACAGAAGTACAACACAAAGTGACACAATTTGAAGTTCTTTTCCCATCAGAATTTATCAGTGTAGCCAAGACACTGAACTGTCGTAGTAATGTTCCATGTTCTCATTTTGGCAGTACACTAGGTACACCAAACAGTGGGACCATAATAACGTCTTCATCGCTCACGGTGGTGGACAGCATGTCGTGTCAACACCACGCTCTTACAAGGCACACCAACGTAGAATTAGTGCAAAACCAAAGATAGTGCTTCATGATCACTAGGATAGACAGGACAAATGGACATTGCAGTAATTCAGGGTAGTTAGCTCATAAGGTGAAGGACATTAATAGTTTGCGGCATTCATAGCCCAGTTATTGAACATTTCTGTACCAAGTATGTAGTATTACAGAAAAATGTTCATTAATTGTTTTACATAGAATCAGTAACCTTCTTTTCCTAGTTACAAAGCATTATTAAATAATCGCATTCTTTTCCAGTTACAAAGTATAGCATGGTTAATTAATCATTTGTCATTCCAATATAGTATTAATCATTAGCCTTTTCCTTAATTAATATTTTCTGGTTACAAAGTATGCCATAGTTAATTAATCATTTGTCATTCCAATACAGTAAGAATCGCATTCTTTTCCAGTTACAAAGTATGGTATAGTTAATTAATTATTTGTCATTCCAATATAGTATTAATCATTAGCTTTTTCCTAATTATAAAGCATTATGAAACAATCGCATTCATTTCCAATTACAAAGCATAATTAAGAATCATTAGCCTTCTTCTAATTACAAAGCATAGCATCATTTGTCATTTCAATATAGTAAGAATCACATTCTTTTCCAGTTACAACAAAGCATAATTAAGAATCATTAGCCTTCTTCTAATTACAAAGCATTATTAAACAATCACATTCTTTCCCAATTATAAAGCATAGCATAATTAATTAATCATTTGTCATTCCAATAGTAATAATCATTAGCTTTTCCTAATTACAAAGCATTATTAAACAATCACATTCATTTCCAATTATAAAGCATAGTTAATCATTTGTCATTTCAATATATAGTAAGAATCATTAGCCTTCTCCTAATTACAAAGCATTCTTTTCCAGTTACAAAGTATCAACATTGAAAACAAGAGCTAATTAATGGCATAATTAATAACATAATTCATTGATTGATGTTAATTATTGGCACTCAGTGGCCAGCAAGTATTGAATAGAATAAAACATAGTTCATCATTCAGTATTATTCAGATCATTACGAAGTCATTATTAAAAATCGGTTCATTACAGTCATAGCATTAATAATCATGGCCATTATAAGTAGTCTCATTACAATAAACAGTGGCAGTCCTTGGCCAGTTACAAAGCATTATTTTATATATTTTTTTTTGTATCATTAAGAAGTCATTACTGAAGTGACATACTATTCAGAGTTGATCAGTATTATTCAGAATTATCATAAACTAGTGACATTATGTGGGACTGGTAATACCTCTTTTAGCAATGCATTGCGTTGGGATCGATAATTAATTGCTGAGGCATAACACTATTTGCTTTTGACCTATTGGTGCAAATGAGGATAGTTAACGTCATTCGTCATGAGTCAGCTGTAGCAAGGTTATGTAACAAGGCAGTATATGTGATCACATTTATAAATGATAAACACAAATGGGTAAAAAATAAAAATGCAAGTACTAGAACAGGTATAATAAGTAACAGGTTTAGTAAGTATCATGAAAAACTTCTCCTGGAAAAATACAAAATGGATTATTGACCTGAAAGAAGAAACGCACACTATGCTGAAAAGTAGTGAACTTCGAATTAACAGGTAGTGAAATGTGTATAAAAATGTGTTCCATAGCTGTCCTTTCCAAAACCTTCAGTCATTATACTGTGCAATATAACACCTGCTGTCAAAACGAACTGCAACAAATACTTAAATAACTACATAGCATAAATACATAACTTCAACATTATCCTCATCTGTAAAGAAAAAAACTTCATTATCAATCACTTCATTATCCATATTATCATAACTTCATTATTATCATCACCTGTAAAGAAAAACTTCATTATTCATAGTAGCATATTCTTCATCATTATTCATCAGCATTCATTATCATCTGCAAAAAAATCACTTCATTACTCATTACACAACTATTCCTTATCTCTAGCATATTTCATCACTAAAACTAACATGTGTAGTTCTGTCTGACAGCCTGCATCAATCACCTTGTACTCTGAAAGAAAAAAATAGTTAAGACTGCTATTCTACGATGAGCATTGTATATTCTTGTTAATGCCTGCCAATCCTGATCCATTTACTCTTCCTCATAAAGTTATTGCATCTTCTTTCGTTTATTCCGTAGGTGAAATTCCCATTTCTGTTGAATTTATCTCTTACACGCATCATTTCTTTCTGAAATTGATGAACAAGGATTAATGTCTTGCATTTAAATCATATACCCACTAAATAATGACTGGTTAATGTTGACACAATTAACCATACAGCATAACATGACAGAAAACGTAATATGTCAAAGACATTGACAGTGTTCAGATGCAGAAATGTACATAGAATATCACAATGCAGCAGCAAAAAATGTAAAACAGTCATGATCTTGAGATGGCATAAGGCAAAAAGAATGTCAAAATCAACTGGTGTGTGTTATATCTTAAGTATTTCACAGTGCATATAAACAAAACTGGAATACAATCATACACAAAAAAAAATGGAAAATGTGCATGGTCTGATGTGTAACGACAAGAAAAGCGACCTGCTAACCTTACCTTGCCGGGCACTTGCCAAGAAAAAATACGTTAATCATCAGTAATTAGTCAGGTGAATATAATTACATAAGTAAATGGCATCATAGTGTGTTGAATCATAAAGTGTCTTCATTCAATAAACGGTTTAATGTTTGAGATACGGTGATTGCCTTTCGATTTTCTGGTTCTCAAAGTTTCGACGTGTACAACATTGGGGTGAGGGATGCTGCGAATCCGATATGGACCTGCGTATAGAAGTTCAAATTTACTGCACTTACCTTTTATTTTGCTGGATAAATAGTGTGTACGTACTAATATCTTCTGTCCAACGTGAAAGTCTCGGCGTCTACAAACCTGTTTTTGCTGTCTTCTCCGGCGCTCTGCGGCACGTTTGATGTTGTTCAGCGCAATGTCAATTATTTCGTGGTGTCTTAGTAGACGACATTTAGGGAAGTTTACTAATTCTTTAATTTTGTTTGGTGGTTCAACGTTTTTCAGTATAACAGACGGAGATAGCATAGTGGATTCATTTGGAATGGAATTAATTACATCTTGCAATGAGAGTATGTGTGTATCCCAATCAATATGTCTTTTGTGGCAGTATATTCGGCACAGCTTACCAATTTCTTTCATTAACCGTTCACAAGGGTTCGAAGAAGCATGGTACTTGGATATATAAATCGGAGAAAGGTTTCTAGCTCGTAACATGCGTGTCCATATGCCACACCGAAATTGAGATCCATTGTCAGAAATTACTTTCATCACATGCCCTACATGAAATAGAAAATGTTTTACAAATGCTTTCGAAACAGTTTTAGCAGTAGCTTTGCGTAACGGAGTGAAAGTAACAAATTTTGAAGTGAGCTCAACAGCGACAAAGATGTAGCAAAAACCTCTGTTAGTTCTCGGAATTGGACCAAAAATGTCTACTGCGGCCATGTGTCTTAATTTAACAGGTACAATGGGATATAAAGGAGGAATATGTGAAGAGGTGTCTGATTTAGCTTTCTGGCAAATTTTACAAGACGCTAAAACTCGTCGTATACGTTTCTCCATGTTGGCAAAATAACAGTTCTGTCTCAGTATAAGAAAACATTTTCGTGCTCCGTAATGTGCGTAACTTAAATGAGTGTACCAGATTAATTTGTTAACAAGTTCGTCAGGAATGCATAATAACCAATTGTTGCTGTCAGGATGAGAGCGGCGAAACAGAATGTCATTGCGTACAGTGTAATGGTTTCTAATCGTAACATTATTCCTATCTTGCCAAAGGTGTTTAATTTCTTTCCACACATTGTCTTTATTTTGCTCTCGTGCTATGTCCTGTAATGACGATGAAATAAAGTTTTCAAATGCAACTTGCTGAATGTACATGACACTGAAATTTGTTTTGCAGAAGTTGGTTGCTACGTCTTGCTGATTGTTGCCGAGAGAACGCGATAGTGCGTCTGCTATAACATTTTGTGTGCCGGGAATGTGAACTATTGTAAAATTAAATTCCTGTAAATAAAGTTTCCATCTACTTAATCTGTCGTGTGTGAATTTAGCCGAAAGTAAAAATTGTATTGCTCTGTGGTCTGTGTAAACGGTGGTATGTCTGCCATAAAGAAAATGCCGAAATCTCGTAAAAGCCCATACAACACATAATGTTTCCAGTTCTGTAACGGAATAATTTCGCTCAGCAGGTGACAGAATGCGACTTGCAAATGCGATGTTTTTAATTAATATTGAACCATCTTCTTCAATTTCCTGGAAAATATGTACGCCTAAAGCGGTGTTAGAACTGTCGGTGGCAATGGAAAAATTTCTGGTAAGATCTGGGTGCGATAACAGTGGAGCATTCAACAAAGCATGTTTCAGGTTCACAAATTCAGAATGTGCTTGCTTATCCCAAGACCAAATAGTGTTTTTACCTGTTAATTGGCATAGTCTAGGCGTGTCTAAAGCGGAGTGATGAATAAATTTACGAAAAAAGTTAATTAAGCCCAAAAAACTGCGTAGTTGTTTCTTTGTCGTAGGAACAGTAATGTCACGTAGAGCTTGAAGTTTTTCCGGATCAGGTGCAATACCTTCTGCTGAAATTACGTGTCCAAGAAATTTTATAGAAGTTTTGCCAAAGTGCGATTTACTAAGGTTAACTGTAAGTCCTTGTGCATGAAAAGTTTGCAACAGTTGTTCTAAAATCATATTGTGTTCAGACCAGTTAGCTTCTGCGATAAGAATATCGTCTATGTACGTCGTAATTCTGTCTTTAAGTTCTGTCGGAAGTATTGTGTTCAAACCGCGAATGAAAGCTGCATAAGAAATGGTTAAGCCGAAAGGTAATTTGCAAAATTGATAACAGTCTCCAAAACAGAGAAAAGCTGTATATTTTCTGCAATTCGGATGAAGTTGAATTTGCCAAAATCCCGATTTCAAATCTAATGTAGAATAAATAGCTGTACCATGAAATTTCTGTAAAAATTCCTCTAGTGTCTGTGGTCGATCTGTTTCATTAATAATAATGTCATTAATGTGACGTGAATCAAGTACGAGGCGAAGTGAGCCATCTTTTTTCTTAACAATATGCAGCGGGTTTATGTACGGACTAACTGCTGGTTCAATAATTCCTTGGTCAAGCATATCCTGCAATTCTTTTTTAACTTGTTCTCTGTGAATATATGGAATGGGATAATGCTTTGCTTTAAATGTATTGTGCTGTTTGACTTGAAATTCATACATAAATCCGGACATAGTACCAGGAATGTTGTCGAAAACTGGAGCTTGCTGTAAAAGAATTTTGTGTAATTGCGTTCGTTCGTCGTCTGTAGTTGCACTGCTCTCATTAACCGTATCAGAAATCATTTGGATTACGTCGTAGTCAGCTTCGTCTGGAGTATTATAGTTGTGTACGTACGTATCCGTGAACAATGTGGGATTACAGTCTATGTTACGTGTTGCGGAAATGACCTCTGTGCGGTTAATTGTTTGTTCTTCCGCAGATAAAGAGTGCTGAAATTCTAAAGCCAATTGTACATTTTCATCCTTTAACATTAAATAAGAATTCTGAAAATCAATGACTGCGTCGTGTTGTACCAGAAAATTAGTACCTAAAATTACGTCTGTTGTCAATAAAGGAACAATCCAAAAATTTGAGTGGAAAGTATGACCTCCAATACAAAATGATAAATGCGTCTGTAATTTAACGTCTACTCCTTTACTCGCTACTGCTCCCTTCACTTTTGTTTTGCCTAATGGTAATGTCGGATACGTATTCTCTTTGTTACACTCGTTAAAAGTTTCTTCATTTATTACTGATATAGGTGATCCGGAATCAATTACTGCTGAAAATTTTGATGAACCAATTTTAATTTCGATAACAGGATGTGAAATAGTTTTCTGAACAACTGGTCTTTCCTGTAAAAGAGTGTCTAGTATGTCGTCAAAAGTAATTACATTTTCACGAACAACATTTTGCGTGTCTAAAGTAGTGCTTGTATTATTGGAAGATGCGATCTGTACATTATCTAGTCAGATTCTATCTGATGTGTTACTATTTTCAGCTGGATGTTGTGGCATTTCTACTATTTGAACTGTTCTATTACTTCTTCCAGACGTGTTACGCTCTGGATGATACCTACTGTCGGGTTCATTCATGAGAATATGTTCTTGTTGATTACTTTGATGCTGGTAAGACCGACTGTTATTGAACGTATGTTGGTAATTATGCTCATTGTTTTTACGTCTGTCGTGAAAGTCATTCCTATACGGTGTATTGCGATAGGAATTGAAATACTGCCTTCTTTGTACGTAGTTGTTTCCTTGCTGCCGTACGTTACTATTTGTTGTATCAGGGACTATACGTGCTCGCGGCGGAACATTAAAGCCTGGTTGACCTTGTGCATCACATTGTTGGTTATGTATTCCAACCGGCTGACTTTCATGCTGTTGTGGTGGAAAACGTCTATTGTTACCAAAATGTGCTTCCTGTTGCTGATGATTTTGACGATATTGATAATCAGAATTCTGTCTGTGATTTAAGTTCTGGTAGTTGCCGTTCCTAAAGCGTCTGTTACTTTTTCTATTGAAATTATGTCCCTGTTCATAATTACTGTAAGTTTGTTGACCTTGGTTATTATACGAAAAGTTTTTGTTTACAAAAGAATAATCAGATTGTTGTACTTCCAAGAGCTGTAACAAATCTCTGAATGCTGAAATATTTTCGTTTTGCTGATCCGTTAGAAGTGACACTCGTAATGACCGTGGTAATTTAGAGATGCATAATTGTATAAGTGCGGATTCACTGTACGGTTCACTTAGGTACTGGTTCTGTTGTACCATGTGCTCAAAAAATTGCGTGACACTGGGAAAATTTGTGTTCTCATAATTTGGTAAGCTAATTAATTGGTCTTTAATTCCGCGCTGTGTCGTCTTCGACCAATACGCTGACAGAAATGCATTCTGGAATTCTTCTACCGAATAGCATTGTCTCGCGATCGGTCTCATACGAGTTGCCGGTTCGCCTTCCAAAAAACTGCAAATAAATTCAAGTTTATGCGTTACAGGCCAAGTCGGTGGAAGAGCAAAGCTAAATTGTTGAATCCAATCCAGTGGGTGAATCTGCGTTCTATCGTTTTTAAAAACTTTAAATTTTCTCACTGACAGAAAATGTTTGTAATCAAAATTATCGTCTCTGTGTGATGGAACAGGTTCAGGATTGTAAGAGAATCTGTTGAACTGTGATTGTTCGGAATCTAAGTCCCGTACTCTCTGTAGATTACCCAAATTATACACGTTGCGCGAGTCTGACATATGTTCGCAAAGTGGCGTCTGCTGTGATGTGTTATTAACTGAAATACTTTTCATCTCTGTTACTTCTTGTTGTAAACTCGACAATTTTCTACGCAACGTGTTATTAGACGAATCGATCTCATTAATTGTCTGCTGTAAATTTTGAAATTCAGGTGTTTGGTTAAATGAAATCGGTGCAGTATCGTCTGATTTATTATCATTATTACTTTCAATAGCATCAATACGACTGGCTAATTCATCATATTTTTCAGTCAGTATTTTTGCCTGATCATCGGTTTTAGAATCGGACGCATTAATCTGTTTTTGCAACTTATGTGTAGTTTCGCTCAGTTTTTTAACATCAGCTTTGATGACATCGCAATCCTGTGTTAGTTCTAATTGTTCGAATCTGTCGGTCACTGTTTGAATATTTACTGTGTGTGTATCTGTTTTTGATTTAAGATCAGAAATTTCATCACGTAATTCCGCGTTCAACTGTTCTATGGTATTAATTTTGTCGGACACTGTAGTAATATTATTGTCTACATACGTCTTCGCTTTCACGAACATTTTACGTTTGTCTTCTTGCCTTTGTGCAGTGATTGTTTCCATGACTTGACGTTTGACTTTATTTTGATCCTGAATAAATTTGCGGAAACGCGTATCACTGTTTTGTATGTGAAGATTAAAGCGCTCGTCAATCTGAGTGTTCTGCTGTTCGAATTTCGCATCTATCTTTGCGTCCATTGTGCGCGAAAGTTCTACCGTCATTGCTTTAAACTCGTCCCGTAATTGTGTAGCTTTTTCAGAGTATTGTTTAGCGACTCCGCTAATTTCGTCTCTGAGTGTTTCTGTTGCGGCTGTTTGCATTTCTCTTAATTCTTGCGCAACAGACCTAATTTCTTCGCTATTTTTTTGTGAACAAGCCTCAATTTCCGCGCGCAACTGTTCCTTAGTGTCGTGGCACTGCGCGGCAACGGCTCTAATTTGTTCACTAAGCTGTCTGGAATTGCTATCCAATTTTTCATTCTGTTGTCTGACCTGTTCACTAAGTTGTTTGAGATTTTCGTCATTATTGTCTAATTTTTCATTCAAGTATTGTTTGAGTTTTTCGTTATCTTGTTTGTTATCTTCCCTAAGTTGTCTGAAATCTTCACTCTGTTTTTCATTCATTTGTCGTAAAAATGCCATAACTTGATCCCACCCAAAAGTAGCTGTTGCATTCTCAGTACTGTGTGGTGGTATATGTGCAATTGTCACGTTTTGTGCGACCATTTGGTCATTCTGCATTTTAGAAAAAGGTTTGCCAGTCAAATGTACACTATCAGTCATTGTTTCGGAATTAAATAAATCCGTCCTACTTTGTGTGATCTGTTCATTTTCATTAGACAAATTTGTCTGTTCGTCACGTGAATTTAGTAAATCGGTTGTGTTAAGCAGGGCAGCGCTCATTACAATAGTGCGCCCCGCGTCATCAATTGTCGTCAAATCAACACAAGACACAATCGAGTTCGTTTGTTCATCATTAAAGTCTACATCATTACTAATTGTTGGAACGCACTGATTGTCAGTGAACGCAGGATTGTCATCATTACACTGCGTGTCACAATTAATATCGGTCACGTTGTTTAAGTCGGTAATTTCATTCAAAATACCTCGCGATACACTATTCACAGTCTTTCGCGGCATTTTTACAATAGTCACAAATATTCACAAAACAAATAAGCACAAATGCAAAAAGGCAACAAACAAATACAACAGAGCAACGAATTGCCGTTGACCTGTAGAAAGAAAGTCACAAAATTAGTAAAAGCGTAGCGCCAAATCCTAATTATACTTAAGCAAATAAGAGCAGATATCTGACTGTTGTTCAAAAGACTCTCAACGAAATACGATCCTGGACTGGGTGTCGCCAAGTGTAACCTCCCCACAAAAATTTTTAATGAATGACAATATTATTTAAGAATGCTAATGGACATTGCGCTAAGTGTAACCTCTCCACTGAAATTTTAAAGACAGAAATAATAAATGAATGGGAGCCAAGCGTAACCTCCCTAGCAATTAAATTTAATGACAACAAAAATGAGAATCGCAATCTGACTCAAGTCTAAGTTCTTCACAAAAAAAAATGAAAGTCAATTCAGTGATAAGAAAATCTCAGTGATAATGATAATTCAATTAAATCGAAATATCGGTCTTTGGCCCTTGTGCAAAAATCAGAATTAATTTCTTACCTCATTGAAACTGCTTGTCAAATTTCTGCTCTTATTGTTGCGCACGGCTTGGAGGAACTGCATTGCAAATAATATTTTTTTTTTTTTATTTTTAAATTTAACTGAAACTTTTCTTTAAGGGAAGTGGAACGAAATCGTTAGTTCAATTAAATAAATTTTTTTTTGTAAAAATTGCTTTGAAATCAAAATTATTATTGGGCATTTGTTGGAAATTAATTACAATTAATAAACTTTACATTATCTGATGATTACCTTAACTAACAATATACCTCATTCAGCATCTTGACCAGAATGCCATGTCGACGCTCGCCGACTGCGTCCCGCTCGCGACCGTGACAGGACTAAACCACTACTGCCGACAGACTACATCACACAACCGCACTCGGCTGCTACTACTGACCGACTGCTCTGCATGACGACTACTACTGTACTGCTGGATGCAACTGAACTGAGCTACTGTTATCGACAGACTGAACTTCACAACGATTACTAGCGTACTCCACGACGACTACTACTGTACTGCTCTGCATGACGACTACTACTAGCGTACTGCTGGACGCAACTGAACTGAGCTACTGCTACCGACAGAGTGCACTGGCCTACTGCAACTCGCGTACTGCACGACGACTACTACTGTACTGCTCGCAACACTCGCGCGGTCAAGCGCAGACTAACCACGATAATAGGCTCTCTGGTCAAAGATTTTAACGTGTCTCACCATCGCTGCTACGTTACATACGTGTTTCAAACTGCATGGGCAGCTGTACCTGTACACGCCATGAAGCTCTGTTTGACTCAATGCCCAGGCGTATCAAGGCCGTTATTACGGCCAGAGGTGGTTGTTCTGGTACTGATTTCTCAGGATCTATGCACCCAAATTGCGTGAAAATGTAATCACATGTCATTTCTAGTATAATATATTTGTCCAATGAATACCCGTTTATCATCTGCATTTCTTGTGGCTGTAGCAATTTTATTGGCCAGTAGTGTATTTAGCCATAACTGGGAGCCATCTCACAATACGTTCGCCCCAGCCGCATTATCCTCGAACAATGGTGTGTCCTCCTGTCTCCTGCCCCACCAGAGCCAAAATGGCGTCACACGATCCTCTTAAATGATTGTGAATTTTTTCGATAGTAGAATAACTTTCGTCATTACCTCCAAGCGAGACTATGTGATTTTTACGTCTCTCCTAACCAATACAATCTATAATGTTACTGTGGACTCGTCCAACGTTTCGGAAAGAAGGGTTGTCTGCTGCTGCAAACGACGTAATATCATTCGTTTAGGATACATTCTGTATCCACCTGCAGCCTTCGAACTTACCAGAAGCTTACCAGAAGCGGCGAGTCGATGACACGTTTCTCGGCCAACGCGGCGCCAGGTTGCGACGTAAGCTTCGCGCGCTAGCTTCGCGCATTCGTGATTTACGATCGCCCAGCTTACTTAAAACGTAAATATCTCGTGAGCAGTTATCCTCGGATCACGTTGTAGTTTTCACCTGCATTAATTTAATAACATTTCTTTTGCAAATATATATTATTTTATTATTATTTCTTTAATTACGTTAAATTAACCAGTGGTGGGCGAGGACTAGTATGAGCTTGGAAGTGGATTCCTATACCCTGTCAAGGTTCAGACTGTAACCTTGATGACAAATATGCATTCCCCCATGTTCCCATGAAGTCCAACACAGGACCACTGTCACACTGCAATGCCCCAAAAATCTGGATGTTGCGCAATCCGACCAGCCAGCAAAATGGAGGCCCACAATGAGGCCCATTTCAGACAGTGTCAGGTGCTGATAACGTTGTCTGACATGAGTATGCGGCATCTTCGTGTCCTTTAGAGTGATCCCTCAACATCCGATGCTCCTCACGCCCATTCTATACGCTAGCAGGCCTGAGGACGATAATAAACACGAACAACACTAACGCCTTCTGGAGGCCGCTCTGTCTGTCAAAGGGAATTGCAACTCTTTCATTTACATACCTGCCAGCGGTCCGTACATAAGGTGATATTTTTCTACCGCATACAGACCGTAGGTACTGATCGATGACAGGATGCGGAACTACTGGCCATTAAAATTGCTACACCAAGAAGAAATGCGGATGGTAAACGGGTATTCATTGGACAAATACACTCCTGGAAATTGAAATAAGAACACCGTGAATTCATTGTCCCAGGAAGGGGAAACTTTATTGACACATTCCTGGGGTCAGATACATCACATGATCACACTGACAGAACCACAGGCACATAGACACAGGCAACAGAGCATGCACAATGTCGGCACTAGTACAGTGTATATCCACCATTCGCAGCAATGCAGGCTGCTATTCTCCCATGGAGACGATCGTAGAGATGCTGGATGTAGTCCTGTGGAACGGCTTGCCATGCCATTTCCACCTGGCGCCTCAGTTGGACCAGCGTTCGTGCTGGACGTGCAGACCGCGTGAGACGACGCTTCATCCAGTCCCAAACATGCTCAATGGGGGACAGATCCGGAGATCTCGCTGGCCAGGGTAGTTGACTTACACCTTCTAGAGCACGTTGGGTGGCACGGGATACATGCGGACGTGCATTGTCCTGTTGGAACAGCAAGTTCCCTTGCCGGTCTAGGAATGGTAGAACGATGGGTTCGATGACGGTTTGGATGTACCGTGCACTATTCAGTGTCCCCTCGACGATCACCAGTGGTGTACGGCCAGTGTAGGAGATCGCTCCCCACACCATGATGCCGGGTGTCGGCCCTGTGTGCCTCGGTCGTATGCAGTCCTGATTGTGGCGCTCACCTGCACGGCGCCAAACACGCTTACGACCATCATTGGCACCAAGGCAGAAGCGACTCTCATTGCTGAAGACGACACGTCTCCATTCGTCCCTCCATTCACGCCTGTCGCGACACCACTGGAGGCGGGCTGCACGATGTTGGGGCGTGAGCGGAAGACGGCCTAACGGTGTGCGGGACCGTAGCCCAGCTTCATGGAGACGGTTGCCAATGGTCCTCGCCGATACCCCAGGAGCAACAGTGTCCCTAATTTGCTGGGAAGTGGCGGTGCGGTCCCCTACGGCACTGCGTAGGATCCTACGGTCTTGACGTGCATCCGTGCGTCGCTGCGGTCCGGTCCCAGGTCGACGGGCACGTGCACCTTCCGCCGACCACTGGCGACAACATCGATATACTGTGGAGACCTCACGCCACACGTGTTGAGCAATTCGGCGGTACGTCCACCCGGCCTCCCGCATGCCCACTATACGCCCTCGCTCAAAGTCCGTCAACTGCACATACGGTTCACGTCCACGCTGTCGCGGCATGCTACCAGTGTTAAAGACTGCGATGGAGCTCCGTATGCCACGGCAAACTGGCTGACACTGAAGGCGGCTGTGCACAAATGCTGCACAGCTAGCGCCATTCGACGGCCAACACCGCGGTTCCTGGTGTGTCCGCTGTGCCGTGCGTGTGATCATTGCTTGTACAGCCCTCTCGCAGTGTCCGGAGCAAGTATGGTGGGTGTGACACACCGGTGTCGATGTGTTCTTTTTTCCATTTCCAGGAGTGTATATTATACTAGAACTGACATGTCATTACATTTTCACGCAATTTGGGTGCATAGATCCTGAGAATTCAGTACTGAGAACAACCACCTCTGGTCGTAATAACTGCCTTGATACGCCTGGGCATTGAGTCAAACAGAGCTTGCATGGCGTGTACACGTACAGCTGCCCATGCAGCTTCAACACGATACCACAGTTCATCAAGAGTAGTGACGGGAGTATTGTGACGAGCCAGTTGCTCGGCCACCACTGGCCAGTCGTTTTCAATTGGTAAGAGATCTGGATAATGTACTGGCCAGGGTAGTAGTCGAAAATTTTCTGTTTCCACAAAGGCCCGTACAGGACCTGCAACATGCGGTCTTGCATTATACTGCTGAAATGTAGGGTTTCGCAGGGATCGAATGAAGGGTAGAGCCACGGGTCGTAACACATCTGAAATGTAACGTCCACTGTTCAAAGTGCCGTCAATGCGAACAAGAGGTTACCGAGACGTGTAACCAATGGCACCCCGTACCATCACGCCGGGTGATACACCAGTATGACGGTGACGAATACACGCTTCCAATGTGCGTTCGTCGCGATGTCGCCAAACACAGATGCAACCATCATGATGCTGTAAACAGAACCTGGATTCATCCGAAAAGATGACGTTTTGCCATTCGTGCACCCAGGTTCCTCGTTGAGTACATCATCACAGGCAGCGTCGAGGGTAACCGCAGACATGGTCTCGAAGCTGATAGTCCATGCTGCTGCAAACGTCGTCGAACTGTTCGTGGAGATGGTTGTTGTCTTGCAAACGTCCCCATCTGTTGACTCAGGAATCCAGACGTGGCTACACGATCCATTACAGCCATGCAGATAAGATGCCTGTCAACCCGAATGCTAGTGATACTAAGCCATTGGGATCCAGCACGGCAGAGGGTTCAATGAACCACCTTCAAGCTCTCTACCGTTCCACTCTCGAACGGCACTCGGGGAAAACGAGCACTTAAATTTTTCTGTGCGATCCCTGATTTCTATTTTATCGTGATGATCATTTCTCCCTATGTAGGTCGATGCCAACAGAATGTTTTCACAAAAGGAGGAGAAAACTGGTGATTGAAATTTCATGAGATGATCCCGTCGCAATGAAAACGCCTTTGTTTTAATGATTGCCACTCCAATTCACGTATAATGTCTGTGACACTATCTCCCCTGTTTCGCGATAATACAAAACGAGCTGCCCTTCTTTGTACTTTCTCGTTGTCATCCGTCAGTCCCACCTGATGTGGATCCTACACGGCACGGCAACACTCCAGAATAGGGCGGACAAGCGTGGTGTAAGCAGTCTCTTTGGTAGACCTGTTGCACCTTCTAAGTGTTCTGCCAGTGAATCGCAGTCTTTGGTTTGCTCTACCCACAATATTATCTATGTTATCGTTCCAATTTAGGTTATCTGTAATTGTAGTCCCTAAGTATTTAGTCGAATTTACAGCCTTCAGATTTGTGTGACTTATCGCGTAATCGAAATTTAGCTGATTTCTTTTAGTACTCATGTGAATAACTTCACACCTTTCCTTATTCAGGGTCAATTGACACTTTTGGCACGATACAGATATCTTATCTAAATCATTTTGCAAGTCGTTTGATCAGATGATGACTTTACAAGTCGGCAAATGACAGCATCATCTGCAAATCTAAGACAGCTACTCAGGTTGTCTCCTATCTCAGAAACATTAGAGAGCGTATTACACTTCCTTGTGGAATACCGTATATTACTTCTGTTTTACTTGATGACTTTTCGTCTATTACTACGAACTGTGACCTTTCTGACAGGAAATCACGAATCCAGTCGCACAACTGAGGCGATATTCCGTAGGGACGCAGTTTGGTTAGAAGACGTTTGTGAGGACCGGTGTCGAAAGCCTTCTGGAAATCTAAAAATATGTAATCAGTTTGACATCCCCTGTCGATAGCACTTATTACTTCATGAGTATAAAGAGCTAGTTGTGTTTCACAAGAACGATATTTTCTGAATCCGTGCTGACTATAAGTCAATAAATCGTTTTCTTCGAGGTACTTCATAATGTTCGAATACAGGATATGTTCTAAACCCCTACTGCAAATCGACGTTAATGCTATAGGCCTGTAATTAAGCGGATTACTCCTACTTCCCTTTTTGGGTTTTGGTGTGACTTGAGCAATTTTCCAGTCTCTAGGTACGGATCTTTCTGTGAGCGAGTGGTTGTATATATATATAGAAGACGCTTGTGAGGAAATCTAAAATTATGGAATCAATTTGACATCCCCTGTCGATAGCACTTATTACTTCATGAGTATAAAGAGCTAGTTGTGTTTCACAAGAACGATATTTTCTGTCATGCAGAATGTTCTGCACGGTCGTCTGGCTTACCGTCTACTGGCGGGCCAACTGCCTGGTACTGGCACCGCGGTCGCCTTCCTCAGTGTTAATCACATTATCCTCCAAGTCTGGTGTCCGAACATTTCGGGTCCGTCCTTCCTGATTTCCTTCTTCCACAAACGACCCTGTCTCAGAAAAACGGCGAAACACTGTTGCAGACATTGAATGCTGTGGTTGTTGAAGGCCGGGATAGGTTCCCGATACAACCTTGCTGCCTGCCGCCCGTTGCCACTTGATTTTTCGTAACAAAACACCACGTCGGCAAGGTCTCCATTCGAATAGGGAACCACTGTGTGCAACGCTGTTTCCACTGCAAGGTGAGTCAGTAGCAAGTGAATCGGGCAGAACATTACCAATTACTACGGCAGGAGCTGGTGCCAGTGCATGACATATGAGGAACAGTACCAGACTCTAGGAGGAAACCATGAATACTGGAACTGTGGCTGCATGGTACAACGCGTGTTAGATCGCAGTCTCTGTAACAGAATATGACTCAATAGATAGTGTCTTGCATGGAAACCGTCCATTCATGAATATTAGTTCCTTAGACCTTTTTTGTTCTTTATCTTCTTGTCGGGGAGCAAAATAACTAATGATGGTCGAAGTAGAGAGGATATAAAATATAGACTGACAATGGCAAGGAGAGCGTTTCTGAAGAAGAGAAGTTTGTTAACATCGAGTATAGATTTAAGTGTCAGGAAGTCTTTTCTGAAAGTATTTGTATGGAGTGTGATGTATGGAAGTGAAATGTGGACGATAAATAGTTTAGACAAAAAGAGAATAGAAGCTATCGAAATGTGGTGCTACAGAAAGATGCTGAAGATTAGATGGGTAGATCACATAACTAATGAGGAGGTATTGAATAGAATTGGGGAGAAGAGAAATTTGTGGCACAACTTGATTGGAATAAGGGATCGATTGGTAGGACATATTCTGAGGCATCAAGGAATCATCTGTTTAGTATTGGAGAGCAGCGAGGAGGGTAAAAAAATCATAGAGGGAGACCAAGAGATGAATACACTAAGCAGCTTCAGAAGGACGTAGGTTGCAGGAGGTACTGCGAGATGAAGAAGCTTGAACAAGATAGAGTAGCATGGAGAGGTGCATCAAACCAGTCTCTGGACTGAAGATCACAACAACAACATCCTCTTATCGATCAGTTCCTGGAAAAAATCACCTTGCATGTCCGAAGAAACGTTGACGAGCGACCATGTGTTCCAGGTGCTTCACCTATTTTGTTTCCTTAGCTCTCAAGTTGCCGTCTGCTTTTCCATTTTAAATAGCGAACACAACAACTTCACATGTACCCTTCTATGGTTACATGTAATTCTATATTAGGCCAGCTGCAATGTTTCACGATGTCCCTTCGATAGATTGTGAATTACAAGAATGTCTGCAACTCCTCAGTGTGGCTACGCCGATCGGTGGACGTGCATGATGGTGAGAAGCGCGCGCCTGCATTGGCAGCCAATTTAGCTGGCCGTTTGGTACGTGAGTCGGTGGATAGAGTAGTAAGCCATCCGCGTCCTTCTCAATTGACTCGCCCATTCGCTATGGTCGATAAAGTGCCGGCGCGTGTAGCCGCGTCGTCCCGGCTTCCACACGTGAGAGGTGCCGAGCTGCGATCATATTACACCTCTCCTGGCTCTTCGAAATCTTTACGGCAGGAAAATATCTGTTATTTTCTCAGTTACGGCACTGGTTGCATCCATCGTGGCAGTAAGACGTTTCTTACTCTAACGATGAAAATATTCCCGGTATGGACCTCACCGTGTTCATCGCAGATAGGAATAATGGACATTCTGGAATTTTCCATTACCGCTCCAACTAGTAGACCAATCGAAAATTAAAAAGTCACAAATCACAGGACATTCAATCAAGCCAATCAGCTTCTTGCAACAAAATGTGCTCATTTATCTGCAGCACGTGAATTTCCACACTCACGCACCACATTTCCTTTACACACGGCAGTACTAATTTCCCTCTTGACGATGTGAACAAGTGTTCCTGACTGTTATACATACGAGTTGCAATTGCAATTGTCATCGACCTAAAAATTGGTTTGAGCAACACTTAACCCCACTGAAAATGGTTTGCCGTAGTTTTCCTACTAACTTCTGACACACGGCCCTATTTGTCGCTGACTTACAACTTATGGGGCCCTCTCTTATATGAGTCTGGCGAGATGTTTTGTTTTCTGTCTTTACGACATCCCTTGTACCCAGAAAGCTACGTACTCTAAGAGAAAACTGTCCTTCGAAAATTATTTGAGTTGCCGAAGTTAGTGCTCAGTGAATAAAATCAAGGGTCACTACAAAGTAAATGCACACTATTTTTTTTAAATCCATCTTTTATGCTACATGTTTGAAAGTTATACACTGTGTAGACACATCCTTTAGGAACAATATTTTCATTTCTCCACATAATTTCCATCCCTCGCAACTGCCTCACGCCATCTTGGAACCAGCGCCTGCATACCCGCACGGTAAAATTCTGAACCAACCTGTTGGAGCCACTGTTTGACAGCGTGCACAAGGGAGTCATCATCTTCAAACCTTGTTCCACAAGTAGAGTCTTTCAGTTTCCCAAAGAGATGATAGTCACATGGAGCCAGGTCAGGACTGTAAGGCGGGTGTTTCAGTGTTGTCCATCCGAGTTTTCTGATCGCTTCAATGATTTTTTAACTGAAATGTGGCCGTGCATTGTCGTGCAACAGCAAAACATCCTGCTTTTGCCGATGTGGTCGAACACAACTCAGTCGAGCTTGAAGTTTCTTCAGTGTCGTCACATATGCATCAAAATTGATGGTGGTTCCACTTGACATGATGTCCACAAACTAGAGTCCTTCGGAATCAAAAACACCGTAGGTGTGGTTTTGAATTTTTTTTCTTGGGTGAACTTGCATGATTCCACTCCACTGATTGCCTCTCGATGGAGCCATGTTTCATCACCTGTCACAATTCTTCCAAGAAATTCAACTCCACCTTTCTCGTACTGCTCCAAAAGTTCGCTGCGTACCATTTTTCCTGTTACTTTGTGAGTCACTGTCAACATCTTGGGAACCCACCTGGCACAAACCTTTTTTAACGCCAACGATTTCAGTATTCTGCAAACACTTCCTTCCCCTATCCCAGCGTAGCGTGACAATTCGTTCACTGTGATGCGTCTGTCAGCAGTCACCAATGCTTTAATTCTCTGCACACTATCTGGAGTGTGTGCAGTACAAGGCCTGCTGCTGCGAGGACAATCCTCAATATTGCCGTGCCCGCTATCATCACGTAACCCGCTTGCCCACCGACTAACTGTACTGCGATCGACAGCAGCATCTCCATACACCTTTTTCAACCTCTTTTGGATGTTTCCCACTGTCTCGTTTTCAGAGCACAGTTATTCTATGACAGTACGTTGCTTCTGACGAGCGTCAAGTGTAGCAGCCATCTTGAAGACATGCTGTCACGGCGCAGCTCACGGGAACAGGTTGAACTCAGTTTGAAAACAAGCGAGAAGGATGTATCTACATACTGTAAAATCTTCACACATGCAGAATGAAAACTGCATTTTTACAAAAATAGTGTGCATTTCTATTGGAGTGACCCTCGTATTATACTGTAAAGTACTTGAATTTCACTTCAAGGAGCTGTGTTTCGAGTAGCGATATCAAGAAGAAAACTTACATACTGTTTCAGATACGGTGTTTTCCTCTGTAGCTTACAAAATAATAACTAGAAAGAATATCTATTTACGTGGGTAAATACAAGAAACCTTACTCTTTCTGCAGAGCTATGAACTTAAGTTTATCCAGTCTTATTCAAAACAGTTACAAGAACTAGTTAGAATTTTTTAAATAATTTTTTTCTGCCCAATAGATCGTATATGTGCAACCTTTAGTGAACCTTGGCTCTGATTCACATACTTTCTTAAGCTCGAGGAGCGCATGGTCACGTGACACGACAGCAGCCCACCTACCTCATAAAGTCAAAACTATAGCGTTACTGACGTTAAAGTTTGTGCGTAACGCATTGATAAGAATGGAAGAATGGCACCTCCTTCCTGACATGTGTCGCCAACAAATTAGTCCTCAAAACATGCTTTTTTTTTTTTTTTTTGATCACATCCAATTTATCTTTACCCCATCTTTAGACGTTTACATTAGTTACACTTCGCGATTATTGTTTCTTTGCTTTCGATGTTTTACGAGGGTTGACTGAAAAGTAATGCCTCCACCTTCGTAAATCTTCAACAGTTGGCAGCATCGGTATGCGGCAAGTACTGGCTTGTTCCGTAGCCTCTTCTCTACAGCTCCAGTTGGCTGGAAGCCTTAGCATTCAACGGTTGCGTTGTTACAGTGCAAAGTATGAAACCCTGCGCAGACGGTCGGTCAGTGCGATTTAAGCAACGTGCAGTCATTGAATTCTTGACAGCAAAAGGTGTCACCCCAAAGGAGATTCATCAGAGAATGAAAGCAGTTTATGGTGATTGTGTTGATGTGTGTACTATGCGTCGCTGGGCGAGTTAAGTTTAAAGATGTTGAGGCGGAAACGTCTGACCTGGGTGACAAATGAAGAGTTGCAAGTCCTGTGACAGCAACCACCGAGTTTCACTAGCAAAATGTTGACAGATTGGTTCAGGACGATCGTCGTATCACTCAGAGAGAAACTGCAAGCACAATCGGCATTTCACAAGAACGTGCGGGTCACATTATCGCTTTGCTTGGCTGTCAGAAGATCTTTGCACGATGGGTACCCCGGATGCTGACTCCTGAAATGAAAACTCTTAGCCTTGAAATTTGCCAGAAAGTCCTCTCGTGTTACGAGAATGAAGGTGACGCCTTTCTCCATTCAGTTGTGACACGAGACGAAACGTGGTACACAATTACGACCCGCAGAGGAAACCTCGGTCTATGGAATATCGACACAAAGACTCGCCTCAGACAAAGAAATTCCAGACGCAGCCCTCAGCTGGAAAAATCAGGGTCACAGTGTTCTGGGACGCTGATGATGTTACCCATGTTGATTTCCTTGATCGTGGAACAACAATAAATTCTGAGCGTTACATCAAAACGCTGAGCCGGCCGCGGTGGTCTAGCGGTTCAGGCGCTCAGTCCGGAACCGCGCGACTACTAAGGTCGCAGGTTCGAATCCTGCCTCGGGCATGGATGTGTGTGATGTCATTAGATTAGTTAGGTTTAAGTAGTTCTAAGTTCTAGGGGACTGATGACCACCGATGTTAAGTCCCATAGTGCTCAGAGCCATTTGAACCATTTTCAAAACGCTGCTAACTCTAAAGCGACAGCTAACAAGAGTCCGAAAGGAAAAGGGAAATGTTTTCCTGCGGCATGACAATGCCAAACCACACACATCACGTGCCACTACAGGAGAACTTCAGAGACTGAATCTCACCACCGTACGGCATCCTCCATACAATCCAGATTTAGCACCGTCTGACTTCCATCTGTTCCCGATAATGAAATACGATCTGCGGAGACATGGTTATGCTTCTGCTGAAGACGTTGAGAGAACTGTAAGACTGTGGCTGCGGAAACAGAGTGTCAACTCCTTCCGTGACGGCTTCAGAAAACTTGTTCATGGTTGGCAGAAATGTATCCAATTGGCTGGTGATTATGTGGAAAAGCTAATATTGATAATTATAGACAAAATTCTAAGGATTATTTCTGCGTTTGATTTATTAAAATATTCCCATCCAAACCATATTAACGAAGATGGAGTCATTACTTTTCATTCAACCCTCATACAACAGCTGTCGTAAAAACTTAGTTTGCAAATTTCTGCAACGCTGTTAGTAAAGAAACAATGTTTTATGCGACACGTGAATAAATGTAAACATCTGAAGATTGCGTACCATACTTCTTGAAATGTTATCATGAAAAATAAACACCTGTAAATGCCACTGGTTGCAGGTAATTCGTTCCAAATTACCCCCAGTTTGAACGCTTGCATTATTCTAATACGTCCACACCGGCGAAGAATTATTTACTAATTTTAAGACGTTAAAGAATAGAAAAACAAGTTACGGCGACGAGATAAGTCGTTCAAGTCGATATTCAATTAGGAGTGACATTGCAATTTTCTGCTACAGGCAGCTCTTTCGAGTGTTTGAAATTTGGTGGGTAAGTATCCACAAAAAATATTATCAAAAGTTCTAAAAATATTTGTCCAAATATACTTATGATGACATGGGATGGGTTGTTTCGCCAATACTAAATAAACACCGAGTGAGCGCCTCACTCCTTCTCCCACGAATTTTTTCCGCGAGCCGGACTGAAAGCAGTCGCTGGTCTAATCCGTTCCCCGCACCGCTAGTTGCTCACCCATGATGTAGATGATCTGTTTAATCCAACGGTATACAAATCAGTTTAATACAATAGTTTGGCGCGTAAATTCGTACAGTCTTTGTTTCGCATGTTGGTATTCCGGATGCTACGTGTCCATTATCAACTGTCATTTTTTGTTTGGAGTTCACTGTCGGTATTTGAGTTTAAATATTGTCACTTTGTCATTTGAAGATTGTGAACGGAGCTGTGGACGCTGGAAAAAGCAGCGTCAAGTGGAAAAATCGAAACATTTCCGACATATTTTTCAGTTTGAGTTCAGTTGAGGGTTGACAGCAGCGGAGGCAACCACAGGCATTTGCGCCATGTATGAGGTTAATGCCCAATTGACAAGAGTGCTGCAAAGAGATGCTTCTCTTATTTAAAAAACGATCATTTTAACGTTAGTTACTCTCAAAGTTCAGGAAGACCTTCGGGGTTTGATGAAGATATTTTAAACGATTAATTCAGAATCACCCACGTCACTGTAATCAGGGACTGGCAAATGTGATGGAATATGATCATTCCACCATCGTGCTACATTTGCATACAATGGGGAAGATTCATAAATCGGTTGTATGGGTACCGGATGCCCTAAGCCAGAACCACAAGAATCAGCAAATGGCAGTGTGCGCGTCTCTACTTGCTCGTCATCAGCTGGCTTGTGCACAACATCGACCATTCTTATCCTGCATCTTTACCGGTGACGAGAAACGATGTCTTTATGCTAACATAAGGCAAAGAAAGGGAAGGTTGAGGCCAAAGAGAGCAGAAATTTTTCTGCAAAGACTTGCGCGTACCCACAAAAGCTTATGTTGTGAATTTGGTGGAGCTGCGACGGTGCGGTGTACTACTAAAAGCTTCCCCGAGGTTTAACTACCACTGCTGACTTGTATTGTAAACAACTGAGACGTCTCACAGACCTGATCCAAGAACAACGACTAGGAAGACTGCGTGAAGAGATGCCGCTCCAAGATAACGCCCGCCTACATTCTGTTAGATTGACAAAAAACACTGTACAGAAGTTGCGTTAGGTAGTCATTCCACACCCACCTTATACTCCTGATCTTGCACTCTCATATTTTCACCTCTTCCATTCTCTATCACACAACCTTCAATGAACTTCCTTTCCAGAAGAAAATGCGCTCCGAAGATGGCTCGACGACATCTTCGCCCCGAAATCACATGATTTAAACAGCTTCGGAATCTAAAAGCTACACAAGTGTTTGCAGACTTGTAAATAATGAAGGAGAATATATTATTAATGACTTAAGCCTGTGTAAGCCAAAGGCCTTGTCGCAGTTGCAACACAGGTTCCCGTCAGATCACTGAAGTTAAGCGCTGTCGGCCTGGGACAGCACTTGGATGGGTGACCATCCGGTCTGCCGAGCGCTGCTGGCAAGCGGGCTGCACCCAGCCCTTGTGAGACAAACTGAGGAGCTACTTGATTGAGAAATAGCGGCTCCGGTCTCGTAAACTCTCATACAGCCAGGAGAGCGGTGTGCTGACCAAATGCCCCTCCGTATCCGCATCCGGAGACGCCTAGAGGATGAGCACGACACGGCGGCCGGTCGATGCCGTTGGGCCTTCATGGCCTGTTCGGGAGGAATTTACTTTTAAAGGGGGGTGTACCTGTTGTATTTATTAAACTTGTAGAAAAACGCTAAGAACTAATGCACCGATCCACATATTCGCTAATGGAATTCGTCGTAAGAAATCAACCACAATTTGTCCATATCGACAGCACTAGACGAAAAACTGAACTTTATTACCCATTAATAAAGGTGTTGGTGGCTCAGAACGGAATTCCATATGCAGAAATAGAAGTGTTTGATTATTTGCCCAACAACATAAAATATCTGACAGATAGCAAAGCAAACTTTAAATCTAACCTAAAATCATTTCCCCTGGACAACTTCTCCCATCCTACGGACAAACTTATACTCAAAAACTGATAGCCTTTGGAGGAAATAAATGTTGCTTTTAAGTGTAGTTGTATGGGTAGGACTAAAAAGTAATGTGTTTATTAATGGTAACACTGATCAAGTGTACATACAGGGTGTTACAAAAAGGTACGGCCAAACTTTCAGGAAACATTCCTCACACACAAAGAAAGAAAATATGTTATGTGGGCATATGTCCGGTAACGCTTACTTTCCATGTTAGAGCTCATTTTATTACTTCTCTTCAAATCACATTAATCATGAAATGGAAAAACACAGCAACTGAATGTACCAGCGTGACTTCAAACACTTCGTTACAGGAAATGTTCAAAATGTCCTCCGTTAGCTAGGATACATGCATCCACCCTCCGTCTCATGGAATCCCTAATGCGCTGATGCAGCCCTGGAGAATGGCGTATTGTATCACAGCCGTCCACAATACGAACACGAAGAGTCTCTTCATTTGGTACCGGGGTTGCGTAGACAAGAGCTTTCAAATGCTCCCATAAATGAAAGTCAAGAAGGTTGACGTCAGGAGAACGTGGAGGCCATGGAAATGGTCCGCCTCTACCAGTCCATCGGTCACCGAATCTGTTGTTGAGAAGCGTACGAACACTTCGACTGAAATGTGCAGGAGCTCCATCGTGCATGAACCACATGTTGTGTCGTACTTGTAAAGGCACATGTTCTAGAAGCACAGGTAGAGTATCCCGTATGAAATCATGATAATGTGCTCCATTGGGCGTAGGTGGAAGAACATGGGGCCCAATCGAGACATCACCAAGAATGCCTGCCCAAACGTTCACAGAAAATCTGTGTTGATGACGTGATTGCACAATTGCGTGAGGATTCTCGTCAGCCCACCCATGTTGATTGTGAAAATTTACAATTTGTTCACGTTGGAATGAAGCCTCATCCGTAAAGAGAACATTTGCACTGAAATGAGGATTGACACATTGTTGGATGAACCATTCCCATAAGTGTACCCGTGGAGGCCAATCAGCTGCTGATAGTGCGTGCACACGCTGTACATGTTACGGAAACAACTGGTTCTCCCGTAGCACTCTCCATACAGTGACGTGGTCAACGTTACCTTGTACAGCAGCAGCTTCTCTGACGCTGACATTGGGGTTATCGTTAACTGCACGAAGAATTGCCTCGTCCATTGCACGTGTCCTCGTCGTTCTAGGTCTTCCCCAGTCGCGGGTCATAGGCTGGAATGTTCCGTGCTCCCTAAGACGCCGATCAATTGCTTCGAACGTCTTCCTGTCGGGACACCTTCGTTCTGGAAATCTGTCTCGATACAAACGTACCGCGCCACGGCTATTGCCCAGTGCTAATCCATACATCAAATGGGCATCTGCCAATTTCGAATTTGTAAACATTGCGTTGACTGCAAAACCACGTTCGTGATGAACACTAACCTGTTGATGCTACGTACTGATGTGCTTGATGCTAGTACTGTAGAGCAATGAGTCGCATGTCAACACATGCACCGAAGTCAACATTACCTTCCTTCAATTGGGCCAACTGGCGGTGAATCGAGGAAGTACAGTACATACTGACGAAACTAAAATGAGCTCTAACATGGAAATTAAGTGATTCCGGACACATGTTCACGTAACATCTTTTCTTTATTTGTGTGTGAGGAATGTTTCCTGAAAGTTTGGTCGTATCTTTTTGTAACACCCTGTATAGTGTAACGTGATTCGTTCCAGAACAGTTCGATAAAAGAGTCGTTCTAGAGAGCTATAGAACATGTAACTAACTAACTGAAGGAAAATTCTATCAATTTTGGTGCACTGGTGGCAGTGGTCCCGTTCGGTATGAAATGCTCCAAAATGACGCCTTTTTCGTCCCAAAAGAGAGTCAGCATAACCTTCCCTGCTGTTGGTTCTGTTTGAAATTAATTTGGTTTTGGTGATGAGGAATGGCGCCATTCCTTGCTCGCTCTCTTCGTTTTCGGTTGGTGGCAGTGAAGCCAGGTTTCGTCCCCAGTAACGATTCTTGCAAGGTAGCCATCACCTTCTCGTTCAAAGCGCCGAAGAAGTTCTTCACAAGCATCAACACGTCGTTCTTTCACTTCAGGAGTCAGCTGCCGTGGCACCCATCTTGCAGCGACTTTGTGAAACTGGAGTACATCATGCACAATGTGGTGTGCTGGCCCATGACAAATCTGTAAACATGCTGCACTGTCATTCAGTGTCACTCGGCGGTTTTCATTCAGTATGGCTTCAACTGCTCCAATGTTCTGTGGAGTCACAACTCAGTGTGTCTGACCTGGACGAGGAGCATCTTCCACTGAAGTCACACCATTTCGAACTTCCTACTCCATTCGTAGAGTTGCTGCTGTGACAAACATGCACCACCGTACTGAACCTTCATTCCTCGATGAATTTCGATAAGTTTCACACCTTCACTACGCAAAAACCGAATAACAGAACGCTGTTCATCCCTGGTGCAGGTCGCAAGTGGGACGGCCATCTTTATACTGATACTGCGACGGTATGTGTGCATCTGCGCTATGCTACCACCTACAGGCCATTCTGCACGCTGTTTGTAGCACGCTTACCAGCTTACAGGATAACGGCGCGAAATTTCAATTTGTTATTACAGGTTTAAGGTTTTCATTTGGCGCACCCTCGTATATTGTTTTAGGAATGCATGCAGTATGCTGTGCATAACTGGCTCTCTTAAGGCTGATGTTTTGGTGCCGGAATGTTCTGTCAGCTGTTGACAAAAGTCCCCATTTTCCTGGATGAACAATTCAGTGCGCCTTCTAAACACCAGCAGACGAGACGAAAAATTACTGGTGTCACGGAGCGGCAAGCTTCATTGCGGTCTGGCATGTCTCACAACACGCAGCAAATCATAAATACAATGACAATTACTCCACATAGCAATATCGTTGCTAGCCTTAAAAGCTCCTTAACCATTAACTGCTCTAGTGGGGTCCCGGAGAACCCCAGACGATAGAATACAATACATAGTACGTGAACGGAACAACAGATGGCACCTGTGTTCGTGGTAATCCTCAGTGAAGTGCTGCCTTTTGACGCGGAGTGTTGAATGCGGTGTTTCCAGTATTATTGTGTGAGATAAAGAAAAAGAGGTCTCAAAATACCCCACCAGAGTATCGACGTAAGTTGTTTTTGACTATCTCAATTAGTGTTTTATGCGACTGAAATCTTAGAGTACGTCGAAAACAGCACACTTTCCATGATAACGTTAATTGTTAAGGTTATGTGAGTATGAATGCATTATTTTTCAGAATGGCATCATCGAGGTCATTAACAGATGACGAATTGGAAAGAATAGTGAATGATCCTGCGTTTTTGCAATCTAATGAGGAAACCACAACAGATGAGGATGAATTTATACCAAGTGATCATGATTCCACCTCTGAAGCTACATCAGAAAGTAGTTGTGAAGAATCAGATGATGAGGCGTGTATTAGACCTTCCGCTGACAAATATTTTTTTGGAAAAAGCAATGCTACAAGTGGTCAAAAGAAGCTCCACCTACAATTCGTACCCGTGCTCACAATATAGTTAGTCATCTTCCAGGTGGTAAACCTGAAGCAAAAACGATTGATTCAACTGACATATTATCTGCTTGGGAACTGTTCATTTGTGAAGATTTATTGCAACTAATACTCACCAATACAAATGCCAAGATACATGACATGTCAAATAAATACAAAGCTCCTAAGCCAGCGTTCAAAAAGCCGCTAGATATAATAGAACTGAGAGCATTTCTGGGTCTGCTTTATTTATCTGGAGTAATGAAACCAATCACGAAAATGTTGTTGCACTTTTTGCTAATGATGGAACTGGTCGTGATGTGTTTCGAGCCACTATGAGCGTTCGGAAATTTTTATTCATTTTGTGTTGTTTGTGATTCGATTGTGCTGCTACAAGAGATGCTAGGAAGGCTGATGACAGACTTGCAGCTATTAGAGATGTGTGGGAACTCTATAGACAAATGTCAAAAGTATTATACTCCAGGAGCGTACGTGACAATCGATGAAATTTTAGTACCCTTTCGTGGTAGGTGCAAATTTCGCATGTATATGCCCAAGAAGTCAGCCAAATCAACACCGACTCAAAGGAAGGCCTCGGCGCTTGTTCGTGACGTCACGCCAGGTAGGCACGGCGAACGCCAGGTCTGTTGCAGGCAGAAACGCCTGGGCGCGCTTATCACTACAAATCTCTTATTTTTGGACAAAATGTTTGGTATTGTTTTGGATTCTGCAGTTTTATTTAGATGAAAGATTTTTCTTACTATCGTAAAGCTGCAAATGAAGATCATAGTTCTGTATTACTGAATCCAGTCGTAACAAACGTAGATCAATATGAGAAGATGCTTTGCCCCATTGCAAGCTTCGGAAGTTTTACATTCAAGTAACTATATTTGCTTAATCCATTTCGTTATCAAAACTGAACCCAACCCCCTTATAATGAATTCGTTTCTTTTATTTATTTATTTATTTTCGTCTGACATCGTCACTGAAAATGTGAACTAATTTACATGTGTAAACGTCCAACTGTTGCCAGTCATTAGATTACAGTCGTTTTCAACGAAAGGAATTCTAAGCAGGAAACAAAATAGCTTCATACATCGAAAATACGGCTGAGCTTAAACTTTTTTTAAACACGCACATTAGAAAAGATAAATATTCCCCTCTTGCAACTGAAAGGGGAAAGTTTATAGGGTAAAACAATTTTATTTGATAAAACAAATATCTCTCTCTTGCCTCTTCTTCTGTCTTCCACCCCCTCCCCCAACGTGTACAATCGCAAGATATTTCATTAACATTCAGTGCTCCTCACCCCATAGTCAACCAAGATACCTAAAGAAGAGCACCAATATGTTCACAGTTTCTTGTAAAAGCAACCCAGTACAAACGTAACTTCCTCAGATTTACAAATAAGGTAAAGGAGCACGAAGTCTGTTGGTGCTGGACCATGAAGTTGTTTTTGTATGTCAATCCTTAAAACAGATGGAAATTTAAGTTCAGAAGTACACTATTTGTTAAGAAGTGTAATGCACAATTAATTGATTGCAGAAATCTCTCAGAACAACGTGTGTCGATCAACTGCTGCCAATAGTTTCACATTTTCCTGTGTCAAAGAGACACCACCATGATGAGTATAATACAGATAGTCCCAGGTGCTAACACTTTGTACACATTTAAATTTTTTACATACAACTCTTTCACTAATAAGAAAGACTAGCTATGAAACCCACTATGCATGTAACAACACATTTTCAGATCCCTCAGTGATAAAAGGACTGTAGAATATACACTCACTGTGCAATAAATTAAAAATTAACCGACATTCAAGTACAGCAGTATATGCTTTGCTAAGAAGTGTGATGAATTATGGATTTCACCGGTTGTACAAGTCACTCGATACAAGATGTGCTGCTCTCTTACCAACTCAAGTGTCATGTTTTCTTGTTAAGAGGAAAAACACACTACCATTATGAATGTAATGGAAAAGAAATCAATCTTATGTGATAACACTTCAGAATGTACACAATAAAAATTAAATTTTCACATCTTGCAGTGTAATGAAGAAACTTTATAAGCCAACACAATTTTAAGAAATAAAATACATATCTTTGTGTCTTTCTTCCTTCCTTCTGCTGCAATGTGTACAGAGACAAGAAATTTCATTTCATTAACTTCCAAAGCTCCAAATAACATAGATCAACCAAAAAGCCTTCAGAAGAGCCCAATTGTGATCATAGTGTGTTGCAGAAGCAACACAGTGTACACTAACTTTCTAATAAAATGTGTTAATAATGTATCAACAGCAACAACTCTGTTGGTGTTGGACTAATGAAATTTAAGCATGGCAATATATGCTTTGACAAGGGATTTAATGAATTACATACTGTACTGCTTGTGTAAATCACTTGAACACTATGTGTTGAAAACTTATGGTGTAGTACAGCATAAATTTCATTTTCCTATCAGGGATGACCATAATCATTACTGTAAAACAGAAGCAGAAATTTGTTTGTCCTAGTACTTCAAATAAATTTCAACTTTTGACCTACTACTCTTTTACCAATATTTAACATAATCTTCTATCCATGTATGACATTTTCAGTGTCCTGAGTGGTAAGAGTTTAGAAAAAAAAGTAAATGCCATTTCCTTTTGTTTTAATAATAATAACACAATTACAATTACATTCATATGGGTCATTCCATGTTAAAGAGACTTTGTGACAAAAAAAATTAAAATGACAATATTACAAATATAACCTTAAAATGCCAAGTTAAAAGTACATTTGTTCATTGTAAAATAATCATGAATATGAAAAAATGAAATTTCTACCTTCACTAAGTGTTTAAAGTGCACTACTCTATGGCACCACAGAGAGGTATGTTTTATGCTATTTCGAGATGAGTATGAGTTGTGTTGTCTATGGCTGAATGTTCTATTGTTGCAAAAAAATATTGAAGTCAACATTGTTATAGCTCATAATAATTCTTTTTGTTGAGGTAAGCTAATTGGATTTCTTTATTTTATTAGTTCTATAATATATATGCAGCTTGTAACACCCATAACAAAAAAGATATAAAAGTTTAATATCTAATCTAGTAAATTTCTTCTGTACAATACCTTTCTGTAAAAGTGAGGTTATGCACATGTTTTTTCAATATCATATCATTACGTGGCATTTTGAAATCTTATTTAACACTCTTAGAGCTGTTACCTGTGTTACTAATTTTTGTTTCGGTTGTTACTTAAAACATGCATAACACCCGTAACTTGAATTGGAAGGTTTAATGCCACCTTCATCTTTAGTAGGCGTGGGCCCTATATTTAAATTATAACCAAAGGGTATTATTATGAATGAAAAAAGTTTTTTTAACTATGTTTATTACATATGAAAACAGTTTTAAGCATGAAAACTAAAATTTTTATTCCTCTGCATACATTTGTTTAAGCACTAACCCTAAATTATAAAAGTTAATTAGGGCATTAACATGACTCAGCTGACGTTCTCCTAAAAAGTTAATTAAGCCCAAAATGCTTTAGATTACATATAGTTTGTTTTCCATTCTAACTTTTCCAAGAACAACAATATTGCTACCCCAAGTTTTAAATTTTATATAGGCCCAGTAAACTGCTTATCGAGGCAAATTCTAGTCATTCATAAGAGCCCATGTTTAACAATGTCTTTTACTTTTATCTCTCTGCACAGTGTTATGTTTATACATTAATAGGCCTACATTATCAGGATTTCTAATCTCTCTTCAAATGGACTTTGCAGAGAATTATGCTTTAATTTCACAAGATGAGGTACAGAGTGCACACTACACAAGTAACTATTTGCACTTTCTGGATTTGGTTTGCAAACCATGAAGTCAGATCCTATGCAGTCATCAGTAACGACCTTTCACACAGAATATATTCTGTGTGGACTTTTCTTAAAACTGTTATAACAGATATTAAAAAAGCGTTTCCTAAAGTTAAAAGAGTTCAAAAATAAATATACTTTGTCCAATCAATGTTATTTTGAGAGAGACTTTGGATTGACAGTTGAGTGGAATTTTTTTGCCAGTTCACATGGTAAAGGAGCCATGGATGGCATTGGAGGTGCACTGAAGAGAAGTGTGTGGACAGCTGTTAGATCTAGGAAAGTTATTATTAACAACCCAATTGACTTTTATGACTACACTCTGAAGAATTTTTCTAAAAGTAAGGCACTATGTGTTGGTAAGATAGCAGTGGAGCATAACATTCCTATTTTGGATGAAAGGTGGAAAAATTTACAAGCGATTCCTCAAAATCCAGGGCTGCCATCACTTTCAGCCTTATAACACAACTGATTTGCTGGTTTCAAAAACAGGAGAGTCATTAATGACAAGGGTGTCAGTATTTATTACTGAGGAGGCCAAAGTTAAAACATTACATGCAAAAAGATGCATAAACTTCTATGAAGTGTGCAGTTCTGATGATTCTGATCAGGAGACTGTTTCACTATCTGAATCACAAGACAATATTGGAAGTGCTTGTGAGTTAAGCCTAACTAATAAAATTGAAAAGTCTGATTTAAAATTTGGGTTATTTGTCTTGGTTGACATTCCAAGTGACAAAAAGAAGCCAACCCTATCCAAAATTCAATACCGTTACTTGGGAATCTGCCAGAGTGAGGTTGATGAAGAGGAGGTTGTGAAAATACTGTTTCTGAAGTCAGTAGGAATAAGTAAAACACTTTTTAAACTAGATGAAACTGATGTTTGTTTTGTGAAATTCAGTCAAGTACCATCTAAGATAACAACACCAGAAATCAAACAACAAGGTTACCGTTTGTACTAAGAGTTCAATTTTGAGTTGGATGTTGCTGAAAAAGATTATTAAATGAAGTTTTTAAACCTATCAATAATAAGAAAACATTTTTGTCTTAAAATGACTAGGCCTACAAAATGAGGTAAATGTTAGGTAAGTAAGGATATCTTGGCCTAGTTGTACTATAAAACTCTAACAAAATTTTTCGTGTAATAAATAGCGTTATCCTTCAAATATGTTTTCTTTAGTACATACTTTTATTCCAAATAGACTACAATACCAATTTCCTTATATATATATATATATATATATATATATATATATATATATATATATATACTGAGTTATGATGTCCAAAAAAATAAAAATCTATGTTTCAAAATAAAATTTGGGGCAATACCTCTTAACAGTTGTTTTACAAGAATAAAAGTTTCATCAAGTATGCAGAAATTAGAGAATTCCCTAACTCATAACAGGGGCTAGGTCTACTTTTGGTAACACCTGTAACACAAATTTTTTGACTGATAACCAAGAGAACAATAAAACAATTCCAGTATCAACATTTCTAACATGAAATATAATGTAAGCCTTAAAAGTTTTCAATATTAAATTCAATAAATATTTTTCATTACATTATTTTTCCTGATTTTAAGGTGTGTCCATGAAACACCCATAATTATGGAATTGCCCATATATTTCTTAACTTAATGTCTGTACTTTCCTCTTCTTTTTAGCATTACTACATTCATTAAATTTTTTCACATAATCATTGAGGAGAATATTTGTAGAAACAAGTAACAGCTCACTTAGTACTCTATCTTTACAGTGTCCTTTTTTACAAGTGAAGTGTGGTAGGAAGAAACCTAATGTGTTTACCCTGCTAGTTGTCAAATGAATTAAAAGCTCTCTCTGATTGCTGTGTCTCAGGAATGCTGTCTCCCTGCTACTTTCAATTAGCTTCTGTACTGTTATGTAGTTGTACATGACAGCATTCACCATATCCAAGTGTGGGTACAGCAGGCCTCCCCTGTCCATAGCTGCTATTAAAGTATTATTACAAGCACTGTTTTCAGGCAATGCTCCCCTGTCCAAAACCATGACTGAAGCACAAAATTCACACTTAAGTCTCTTCAGAGCAATCCGAGTACAATATCCAGATAAATATGTAAGAAGAGGAAGCAGTTTCTCCACCTCCTTCACATCTGTAGGTGAATATTCAATGTGAATTGTGTCACTAACAGTAGATATCGATGATCCAGTAGTGGTTTCCAGATCAACTGGAAATGTAGGGAGATTTTGTTCATCAGTATCTGTAAGAGAAATAGTTATATTCCCAAAGAAACTGGATTGCAATGGAAGGAGGTTTTGAAGTCTTATCTTACATTCAGTTTCAAAGACTTGTCTCAGTGATACTAAGTATTGTGAACCTGCATATGTTCTGTAATTGCCAAACCTTGCCTCAAGAGCATCTGTCTGTATTTTACCTGGCCAAGTTCATTAATACAGTACTTGGCCATTTCAATTAGACCGTGAGTGGTGTTTGATAGTGCCCAGTGGGTGTCTCGTGTAAGGCAGTTGTACTTTAACCCCATCTGGTCCCAAACATCTAGCCAGTTCAAAAATTTATTCAGAAACAAGAAATTATCCTCATCTCCTGTCACAGTCAGTGGATGCTTAAGTAAATTTTTCAAACGTTCACCTTTGTATTTTGTTTGTACATTCACCACTGACCACCAGTTTTCAATTAAAGTAATAAAATCTGCAGTACTCTGATATTCATAAAGGTTGTGTTCCTCACCTAAAGTGAGAAGCCCCTGTACAACATATGGATTGAAAACATTTAATGCATATTTTACATTCTGCCTTTCAAAATTTGATGGACAGAGAGATTTCATACACAAGCCATAGGAGTACTTAATGATTGTTTTACTTTCCAAGGCATGGAGTTTCTTCAGAGTAGAAAATGAAGCAATTTTTAATGCCAAAGTTTTGTCAATGTTTTCAAAATTGGGATATGTGAGGACCTGTTGGGCATCTTTCTGGTTGATCCAATTGTTCCGAATGCATTTCAACACATGCACACTATCAATGATAAAAAATAATGGTGAACGAGGGTCTGAAGAATGGGGATAAACCACACTCTTTTTTGGTGGTGTTGAGAAATATGCCATGCATTTTCTGTTTATGGAATTGTTATCAGTCACAACACAAATCACTTTGAAACCAATACTGTGCAAGCCTGTTATAACATTTTTGACATATGTAAAAAGATCACATGCCTGAAGAGTGTTTACAGGAAGAATATGTACAACTTCTTTAAATGAAGACAAAAGGCTCTGGATCATGAAAACATATACAGAGCTTGCTGCAGTGGTACCATTGAATGCAGTTCCTAAAATATTGCCTCCCTTATAGTCCAAGTATGGTTTGATGTGCATCTCATCTATCATTAATGAGACAACATGGTCCTCTGTCTTTAAATAACTAAACTTCTGTTTAACATAAGCAAGAAAGTTGTCTTCCACCTGTTCCTTCTGAGGGCTTGCACCAAACTTTAAACATATCTTCTGAAGTGTACGAGGATGTGGCACAGACATATAATGAGACTTTCTCATAAACCTATATGCATGTGGGGAAATTGAAAATAATATGGCACAAAAAACAATAAATTCAGGAGAATACCTCAAGCGTTCTTGGGCTACAGGCAACAGCCTAACTTGTTCCATTAGAAATTCTATATTTCTCTCTTTTCCTTCTGTAACTTTACTAACGTTTTGCAACACATCACAGATTATATTAATGTTGTCCTGTGTACTTTGAACATTGGCACTTATGGACAGTAGTAGTTCCAAAATATTATTCACTTGACCAATATCCTGAATCTTTTTCGGAAAAATGTGACTCCCTACAGTTTTTAAGGCTGTTTGTTCTTTAAAAACATTTATCTCTAAATCACATGTTATACAAGCGGACACTGATAAAAATGGCACAAAATTTGAAGTGTCAATAAAAGCAAATAACACACATTCCTTTTTCTTAACCACAGTCCAACATTCACTAAATGTTTCCCGTTCCAAACAGTCCATAAGTTCGCTAAATGTTGTGAATCTTCTCCTTTCCTCAAACATTTTATATGTACACAAGGATTCAGATATTGCAGCAGACACAGCGCTGTTGTTCAATCTTATTCTTCTTGCCTCTGGGTCTTCTCGTTTATTCTGTACCACTGTCAGGTATTGAGGACAGTTGGGAAAAATTGATGGCACAGATTGAGCTCTAAGTCGCGGTGTGTAGAGTGAAGCCACTATTTTCCGTCCAGTTGTCTCGTCAAAGCACTCTGTATGTTTCAGAACATCCTCTTTTGGAAAGTGTAGTTCACATACCTGAAAATAATTTCGAAAATAATGACTGAAGTTGACGACTAATTCGATTGTGTTAGAGCTCATACACATCGTACAATTATTTTCAATGGAAATCTTTGCTACAACCTGACTTGTCACAACACAGCTAACTGTATGATCTTTACTCTGAAAAGCAGTATTTGCCTCCATGCAGGTCAAATAAATCGTGCCTTCGAGTAAATAAAAAAATGTAGAAAACGCTATTTCGTCTATTCAAGTGTGAATACTAGTTGCTGAACTGACCGGTCAAAATTCGTTTACTGCGTAAGACTAAAGACACAAAACCAGTAGTGGTGCCTGGGTACAATATCGTACAGGTCTTCAAAAGGTATAAATAAAGAATATAGAACTATAAAAACTGATATCATGGAACGCTATCGGATTTACTTACTTTGGAATACTTGGTTGGTGAAAATGCATCCCTGTGAATGGCGGCAATCCACTTACGACGAAGGTTTTCGTCGTTAGGAAACGAAAACACATGGACCTTAGGTCCATTTGGATAATTCCCGTTACAGCGAGGAACACAGCACTTGTACACCATGGTGAAAACTCTCACTATAACTGCTGTAGTGGAAAACACACAATAAGTTGCACAAAAGGAACGGCACTGCACAGCTAACACTCACGATCGTACGCCATGTGGCTTGCCTACCCGTTGTGACGTCACTAACGACTGATGACGTAGCGCCCAGGCCTTCCTTTGAGTCGGTGTTGGCCAAATACGGCCTCAAAGTTATGTGCCTTTGTGACTCACGAACATTCTATTTATGCAATGCATTTGTTTACACAGGAAAAGGGACAAATAAAAGTACATTATCAATCCCAACACAGGATGTTTTGAAATTAGTAACACCAATTGAGGGAAGCAATAGACATGTGACAGTAGACAATTGGTTCATGTCACTAGAAGCCAAAAAGTTGACTGTCTTAGGCACTCTAAAGCAAAATAAGCCGCAGATCCCAGAAGAATTCAAACCAAACAGAAAGTGCCCAGTAGAATCTGCATTATTTGGGCATAACGAAGGAAAGACAATTTGTTCTTATGTTCCTCGGAAAGGTCGAGCTGTTGTGTTGCTTTCATCTATGCATTACAATCAGAAAATTAGTACTCAACAGATAAAAACCTGAAATGATCATTGACTACAACGCCACAAAAGGAGGAGTGGACGCACTGGACCAAATGTGCGCCAACTATTCGTTATCACGGCGAACACGCAGATGGCCAATGTCTGTATTTTATGCCATTCTAAACATAGTAGGAGTCAATGCTGCTGTCTTGCTACAGTGCACCAAACAACTTGATGAAACAAATGGTTTAAAAGGAAGAGAATTGCTACAAAAGCTTGGAATGGATTTAGTAAAGCCCCATATACAACGTCGAGATGTCCGACCCCTTTCTCGTGAACTGAGAGACTTTGTTGTTAAACTTGGTCGTACTCCTCTTACCTCAACATCTTCAGAGCCAGAAGCCATGAGGAAAGCAAGATGCTACACGTGCGCAAGAAATGTGGACAAGAAAACCAAAATAATGTGTGAAAAATGCTCAAAACATCTTTGCCCAAACCACAGATTTTCAGTGTGCTAAAATTGTTTGTAATCATATCTCAAATATGTAAAAATGTTTATAATATTCAGTGATAAAAGTGCAATTCAAAATAAAATTTCCTTAAATTACAGTTTCGTTTTTCTTATTGGGGTACTCCGAGACCCCACTAGAGTATCAGTGTATGAGCATTTCACTAGAGTAGTTCAGGGTTAATGTCCAATTGACGCAGTTGTAATGTCCCGATGGCAGCTTGCCGTCCTCAAAGTGTGTGTCGTCAGAATACGGTAGAGAAGAAGGTGCACGTGCTGCAGCAGCGGCCAGCAGCCGCCGAAACTTGTCCGGGACCGGGGCGGGGGCGGGGGCGGGAGCGGGAATAACGAGCGCACGTGCGGCCGGCCGGTCACGAGCGCCCGGGGCGGCGCCGCCCCCGCGCCGCACGACCGCTGCCGACCGCCGCCGCCTGCGTCACGACGCCGGCAGGCGGGAGCCGGGAGGCAGCGGCCAGCGCTCACAGCCGCCCAGAGGCGGCCAGTGCGCGCACGGTAGCAGGTGGACCACACCCGTGGGACAAAGTCGTAGAGCAGCCCACGCCCTAGTGATGCAGTACTGAGTCTGTGCTCCGTGTGGCTCTGGTGTACCGTAAATGAAAACATGGGGCGCCGTGGATTTGATTCGTAGCTAATCCACTACTGGCCTTTAAAATTGCTACACAAAGAGTAAACGCAGATGATAAACGGGTATTCATTGGACAAATATATTATACTAGAACTGACAACTGATTACATTTTCACGCAGTTCGGGTGCATAGATCCTGAGAAATCAGTACCCAGAACAACCACCTCTGGCCGTAATAACGGCCTTGATACGCCTGGGCATTGAGTCAGACAGAGCTTGGATGGCGTGTACAGGTACAGCTGCCCACGCAGCTTCAACACGATACCACAGTTCGTCAAGAGTACTGACTGGCGTATTGTGACGAGCCAGTTGCTCGGCCACCATGGACCAGTCGTTTTCAATTGGTGAGAGATCTGGACAATGCGCTGGCCAGTGCAGCAGTTAAACAGATTCTGTATCCAGAAAGGCCCGTACGGGACCTGCAACATGCGGCGTGCTTTATCCTGCTGAAATACAGGGTTTCGCAGGGGTCGAATGAAGGGCAGAGCCAAAGGGTGTAACACATCCGTAACGTAGCGGCCACTGTCCAAAGTGCCGTCATTGCGAACAAGAGGTGACCGAGACGTGTAACCAATGGCACCCCATACCATCGCGCCGGGTGATACGCCAGTATGGCGATAACGAATATACGCTTCCAATGTGCGTTCACCGCGATGTCGCCAAACACGGATGAGATCATCATGATGCTGTAAATAGAACCAGGATTCATCCGAAAAAATGACATTTTGCGATTCGTTCAACAAGGTTCGTCGCTGAGTACACCATCGCAGGCGCTCCTGTCTGTGATACAGCGTCAAGGGTAACCGCAGCCATGGTCTTCGAGCTCATAGTCCATGCTGCTGCAAACGTCGTCGAACTGTTCGTGCAGATGGCTGTTGTCTTGCAAACGTCCACATCTATTGGCTCGGGGATCGAGACGTGGCTGCACGTTCCGTTACAGCCACGCGAAAAGATGCCTGTCATCTCGACTGCTAGTGATACGAGGCCGTTGGGACCCAGCATGCCGTTCCCTATTACCCTCCTGAACTCTTCGATTCCATATTCTGCTAACAGTCATTGGATCTCGACCAACGCCATGGGCTACGATCCGACCTTTATCAAAGTCGGAAACGTGATGGTACGCATTTCTCCTCCTTACCCGAGGCATCACAACAACTTGTCACCAGGCAACGCCGGTCAACTGCTGTTTGTGTATGAGAAATCGGTTGGAAACATTCCTCATTTCAGCACGTTGCAGGTGTCGCCACCGGCGCCAACCTTGTGTGAATGCTCTGAAAAGCTAATCATTTGCATATCACAGCATCTTCTTCCTGTCGGTTAAATTTCGTGTCTGCAGCACTTCATCTTCGTGTTGTAGCAATTTTAATGAGCAGTAGTGTAGCAAAGAAGACGCTTCTGGGAAATTTCAGTTTTGTTTTTACCGCTTGGCCTCGGAGTAACTCCACAATATATGTTGATCAGCCTGTGTTGTTACTGTTGTTGTGGTCTTCAGCCCTAAGACTAGCTTTATGCTACTGTATCCTGTTCGAGCCACTTCATCTCCGAATAACGCCTGCAACCTACGTCTTTCTGAAGCTGCTTATTGTGTTCATCTCTTGGTCTCCCTCTACTGTTTTTACCCGGTGCACTTCCCTCCAATACTAAACTGGTGATCCCTTGATGTTTCAAAATGTGCCCTATCAACCGATCCTTTCGTTTGGTCGAGTGGTGCCACAAAATTCTGGTCTCCCTAGTTCTTTAGTTACGTTATCGCTCCATCTGATCTTCAGCATTCTTCTGTATCACCACATTTCGAAAGTATCTATTCTCCTTTTATCTACATTCTTCATCGTCCATGTTTCACTTGCATACATAGCTACACTCCAGACAAATACCTTCAAAAAGGACTTTACTAACACTTAAATCTATATTCTATTTGCGTGAGCGTTTGTAATTTCGTGTCTGAGCTACCATGCGTTACACTTACCACCAGCAGTGGTTGATGTGTTTTCAATCTGTTTTTATTATATTCTGACTTCGTTATAAAATTGATGAAGTCAATAAGACATCGAAAATTTTTCAGATTTGTCAAGTGCAAGTAGAAACGAGAATTTGTGGAAGACAAGAAGGAAAGTGGTCATGAAGATGCGTTTCAAGTTGGCAACGTAATAGGTTAACTAGTGAAGAACGAGAAGCACTAGACGTGGTGCATGAACCAATCCCAGCTCGGCAGTCGTTGCCGGTCGTGACGTCAAAACTCTCGCATTGCAAACTTCGTTTCATGTGAACACAAACTAAGTGCGTTGTGTATGGTTTGTGATGTGTGCTTGCGTTGTACTCTACTTTGTTTCTCTGTAGTTTAGAAAATTCTGTACTTGGAAAATGACACCGAGAAAACTTCGTTCGCCTTCTGACAATGCTTTGAGTCAATGTGTGTGCCGCTAGACAATGAGCCACTGAAGTTATTATAGAGAACTCCTGAGTTATACGAGCAGGAGAAAGAATACGCAAGTATTCACGGACAACGATCAATGCCTACCGATAAAGTTGTGGAACGAACATCAAAATTTCTTGGAATTAGTGCAAGAACAATGACAAGCGAGGGAGTATTTTTCCAAAAGTTGAAAGATGTAGACGTGAGCCGTAATGATTCCCAGATGTCTGGGTCAGAAAATATATTTTTAGCGATCCCCCGAAAGAAGAAAAAGCACCCTCACCCTGTCACCGACTAAGAATCTTTTAAGACTGGTGCAATCCGCAATCATATTAATGCTCACAATGGCAGAAAACAGTATCCTACGGCAGCAAAGTTACTAGCGTCGTTAAAAGAAAGTGAACATTTCGGTGGTGGAAAAACGTCCCTTAAAAACTGTGCTGAAAAGTACGGATATCAGTTACAATGCGCTGGACGAACGCAAAGTCCTGTTACAACAGGAGCATATGCCATTGGAAAACCTGGTTCCTAAATGTCTGTCTTACCAGTACACAATCTATCTGAAACCTTCCAAATGATACGAGTGTTATAATAAATTCCATTATAGAGGAAACTACAGACGAGACGGTTAATGAAATTTCTGAAAACTTTTTAAAAAATTACCTGAAATGGAGTCTTGCTGAATTTTGAGAAAACAGCACATGAATGGGAGTCAGTAAATGTGGTAGCATGCTCCATATTTGTGGGTGTACATACTGATGAGAATTTCAACTTCAAGAAACATATGACTGAGCTTAATAAATAACTTCAGCTACTTTTGCTCCTCACTGTATTACTATTCTTGGAAACAAAAGAATCAGCCTCCTGACGTATTTTCCATAGCTCCACTCAATAGTGTTTTATGGAATAACTTTCGGGGATAACTCACCAATTTGAATGAAAATACTGATTGCACAAGACGGAGCAGTAAGAATAATATGAGGTGTTTATTGACAGTCGCGTCTTCAAGGAGTCATGCATTTCAACAGCATTGTCACAACACATAAATTCGTAAGAAAATTCGTCATAAATAATCCATCACAATTTGAGGCAAACAGTGAGTACCAAAGCATTAGAGGAAATAATGATCTTTATTACGAATTATTAAAGCTATCAGTGCCTCACAAAGAAGTTCACTACACAGAAACAACGCAAAATGTCAGGTGTGTAGCAAAGCAAGGCCCTAAATTTAACCTAAAATCGTTTCTCCTGATCAACTTTTTCTATTCAATGGTCGAATTTCTATTTAAAAAGCTTTACCCTGAAAAAAACTTGTTATTATGTGTAGTTGCATGAGTAGGACTAAAATATTATGTTTTCATTAATGTTAATACTAGTCGTGTACACATATTTTGTAAACTGATTCATTCCACATCATTTCGATAGAAGAACCATCCAAATTATCTATGGAATACGTAACTAACTAATTAACTTAAATTACATCACTACGTACATCATAATAATGCTGAGAGACACACACATGCCTTGCTCATACTATGGCATCAAGCAGTCAGGCCTGCAAGATGAGTGGTCTGCCAAGCGAGTGGATTCATTCTTATTTATCGAGTAACATGAACTCTCGTACTCACAATTAAGTTACAAATTATCCTCCTGTATGAATATTACGCAATGGAAACGCACATCTGACTATCATTAATTTACAGAACTCTGACTGTTCACTACGCACTGACAATACCACATTTTCTTTCTTATTTAACGCCTTTTATCAACACGTGGCGATCGCACTGAATATGAATGGCGCACACATTATAAATTCTGGATATCATGACAACATACAATTCAAAGGAAAAGGCCACCAATCGTTTTCTTTTCACTATCGTATTTATTCCGATAAATTCTATAACCTAAACACACAAATTCTATAACCTAAACACACAAATTCTATAACCTACAACAATAACACATGAGAAACTCCGCCCAGTGGGCATGGCTTTACATTGGTGATTCTCTATCTTACGGTCTCGTAAGTACTTAATGCTACAGTGCACTTTCTGGATAGGATGGTGGATCTTTTGCTATATCTCACACTTCGACTCTCACAATCATCATCACGAAACTTTCCTCCAGACCGAGCAGTAAAAAAGGAACACGCATAACCCACTACCTCTGAAACTACCTTGCTACTCTCCCATGCAGACCACACATACTTAAATTACATGACATACACCACACTGCAACATGGAATACAACATAAGGAATAGTCACAACATTATAATCACATCACTTTCAGCTTTCCCACTTCAATTAGTATTCATCCCAGTTTCACACGACACTGCCCCACTTCGTAACTTTTCTTTCCTACTACGAACTCTGGACGATATATGCACGTCTTCCTGTGCAATGCAAGCCAAGTGGCGTTGCTGGATAGACGGCTGACTCACCTTGCTTCTCTCTCAGAGTATTATAGTTTGAATCAAGCGTCACACGGATACATAACACACAAAGTAATATTAAGAACATATTCATCACACACGCGAGTACTCAACTGATACCATGGACGAGTACTTCTCTTATCCTTTGTCTCATACACAGATTGAGACTCACACAGTACTCACCACTTGAAAGTACTCGTCTCTAATTTCAAGTCCTGCACACACCATTTCTTAAATATTTCCAACTTATAGTAGACACGCTAGTAATTCAGCTTAACTTAAGCACTCGGAAGTATTTCAACTTATTGCTACACGTGGTTTCATTGTGACCGTTGGTCACTTCCGAAGATTACTACGTTCCCCTTAATATTACCTGCCTGACATTTAATTCTCCCCACAAAAGTTCCTGAAATAGAGAAATTATTATTCTAAACTACTCTTATGTATTTCACATGCATACCATGCCTCCACTCTTTTGTCCTTACGGAGCACGCCTAAGACAGGTCTTACCAACACTAGATCCAGCGGCAGAGTGCTGAAACATGGCCGTTCTTCAGATCCTCTCGCACCTCTGCTGAAGTGTGGGAGCACCTTGCTACCGTATTGGTCAGCCACATTTCAGGCGCTCAAAGCTCGGGTAAATTTCATCTCTTTGGTCCCACCAAAGGTGACCCAAGTACCATCTCAAAGATAATCATATATTCACATTCACTATCTGTGGTTAGCAGACGACCACACATTCATTCATTTCACAGATCTCACCAAACTGGATGTAGGGATTTATTTTGTGGGAGTGCACATGCGATCAATTAAATAAATAAATTGTCATTCTTTCCCACACTGGTATCCGGCTTCGCTGTATTAATTGAAATTGAGTTATTATTAGAAAAAATATGTTGTTCTGACAAGAATAACAAAGAATGTTGTACCTATTTTCAATGTCGGGCGGTTCTGTACATTTTCAATGCATGTTTACTTCAACTTCAAAGCAGGTAATGGGTTTCTATCCAAAAATTTGGCAGAGATTGTGCTCGTCATACGGATAAGAATAGAGCGTCATTTCTGAGGAGATATAATGTACAGCAGAGGAAGATATTTACTTTTGTTCCGCGTCCTCCCGTCATCACTTGAGATTAAGTGTTGCATTTGCTTTGTCTGTATTATCACTGTCGGCTGTAATCCTTACCTCTGCTGGGCTTTTTGTGCCTAAATGTGATTTATGACCGACCGTTCTTACCTTTCCCTGGACTGTACCTCTTACCGTACCGGTTTGAGCGGTGTATATGCTCCTGTTGCCTAGAATGAAGTCAATGTTTGGTAGTGACAGTATTGTCATTTGATAGTGTGATGGAAAAATCAAGAAATAATAGATTTTAGTAAACAAAGTAGTTTAAAGAGAAGTAGTGACCGTTTATTGATTCAGGTGTTCCAGCGTAGACAGTTGGCATCTGCATTCCTGTTACCAATGGGTGTGTCAATCCTCAATTGAATAACTCAACTGCATCAGAATTTTTAACATTTTTCAATTTTTGTAATGCATCTATAAACAAACGTCGCATACAAACGAATAGTAAGTCAGAGCCCATCAGAGAATTTTGAGAACTGACGTCGTCTTTTCGGTGTCATCAGGCACTTAATTATTTTTCTGCACCCAGGAATAAAAATATATTTATCTTTTCAGTCGCGCGCGGCTCGCGGTCATGCCGTTTATTGCTCGTCATCTTGTTTTTGTAGTTCTGTCACCTCGTTTTTTCTTTTAATTCGATTTACTGGCATCACTAGGTTGCTGGTTTGCTTGCCCGTGAGAGGCAGCAACAGCGCTTGTCGATAAGTGCACTGTCGCACCATCTCTGGAGCGACCGCTGGTGTTTCCGGGTCGCCGTCTGTCGAGAGTTCAGTCCGGATGCAGCAGCAGTGAAGTCGGGGACAGACCAGCAGTGGAGTCGGGGATGGAGCGCCAGTGACGTGCGGACAGCCAGTGCTCGCCGACCGCTGGCGACACACATGAAGTGTCTGACGGAAGGAGATTGGAGCGGGACGACCGCTGGTTGATCGTTCGGCTGGTCGTCTCATCGGGTCGACGTGTATTTGGTCTTTCGACCATTTATAGGCCACGTCAGTTCGTCATCTAGCAGGACGTGGGTCGTCTCCTTCCTTGTGCAGAAATGTCGTGGCCAATGGGGAAGAGTTTGCGTGGATGGGTCCGAGCCATAGTGCCCGGGTCTCCGTGTCTCCGAATTCCGAACGGACATCAAGTTGAGTCGGGTGGAGCTGCAGTCAGCTTCGGACAGCCAAGACTGGCCCGACCGTTGCCGACACACGTAACTTGAGTGGGAACGACTTAGTTTGGTCGTTCGGTCGGTCGTCTCATCGGACGACGTGTATTTGGCCGCCAACAACTTGTGGAAACTCTTTGTGAGTCGAACTGATTCGTCGTTGTTGTTCCACAGTGATTGCTTTTACGATTGTTCGAGTTGTTGTGCAAGTGTGTTCACGTGGAATCGTGTGTAGCTTCTGTGATTTCCACTGAGCAGATGTATGCTGTCTACGTACTGGAGTAGTCAGTCGGTCGGGTGAAATAGAGCAGCGAGTGTTTCGGGTGGAAGGGAATTGATTAGGCTGTTGGTTGGTTCTTCAGCCGTCCCTAGGTCGTGTTGGTACCCGATTGTTTAGTGTTACGCCTGGCTGCCAGTCTCACCTGAACTGTTGTTAGAGTTTCCTCCCCAGGCCGATCCTTGGAACACTTCTGAGCAGCACTGTTTGTTGTTTGTGATTGTCATTTTATTTGGTCGCAGGTACTGTGCCAAGCCTTCAGCCGTGTTTTAATATTGTCCACTTTATGTTTAGTATATGGCCTTCAGCCGAACTTCATGATAACAATTTTAATATTGGGCCTTCACCCGTGTTTCATTTGGAATTCTTGTTGCTCTGTATTTAGACCTTCAGCCGCGTTTGTTCCAAAATCTGTGGCATTCACATGTAAATCCTTGTCTGTATTCTCTTTAATTATCTTGAATTTTTGAAACGGCCTTGTTCTGTATATGTTTGTCATAAGGTAGTCTTTAATTATTCTTGAGTAATTTTTTGGGCCTTCGCCGGCAAGATACTTCAAGTTTTCTTAAGATGTTTTTCTGTTGTACTGTGTAAAAGCTTATCTTTAAAGCCTCTCTTTTATTATGTAAAAAAATTCTTTTATTGGGCTTTAAGCAGAAGAATTAACTTGAATTTTCCATAATATGGCCTTTAGCCGAAATCATTAAATGCATGGCCTTTAAAGAATTTCCTTAGCTGATCTGAAATATTATTTCCTTCTTCAGCCGAGAAGATATTGTAATTTTACTTAAGTAAGGCCTTCAGCCGTTACTCTAAATCCTGGTGTTTTAAAAGCAATCATTTCAACTTATTCTGGAGAAGTTACTTGGGCCCTCAGCCGTAAAATGATCTCTGTTGTTTTAAAGAGAAAACTGTGCGTTGGTGTGAGGAATAAAGTTGTGTGTGTTCTTGTATAATTAACAGTATTGACCTTGGCACCTTTCCGCAACCTTATCCACCCTGTCGTGCAAAGCCAGATTTCATCGATAGTGATACTGTTAAAGTACACTCAAAAAATAAACAAATAAAGTAAAAAACAACGACTCGTCACGAAAGAATTATCTAAATGGGGAGGAAATCGGTTGGTCTGACGTCCATGTACAGATAAAAGAAGAATTAAATTTCAGAAAAATTGAATGATTTACTCAGGAGAGAGAGCTTCATAAATTGAGCAAGACAGTACAGCGTTGGTCCACCTCTGGCCTTATGCAAACAATTGTTCGGCTTCGCATTGATTCATAGAGTTTTTCGGTGTCTTGCTGAGAGATATCGTGCCAAATTCTGTTCAATTGGCGTGTTAGATAGTCAAAATCCCGAGCTGGTTGGAATGTCCTGGCCGTTGGCCAAAATAGCGTTTAGTAAGCGATGTGGGGGCGTCTGTTATCGTGCTGAAATTTAATCTCAGGATGGCTAGCCATGAAGGGCAACATAACGGAGGGTTAGAACATTGTAGATCTACTGTTGCGCTGTTAGACTGACGCAGATGAAAACCTGAGGAGTCCTGCTATGAGAAGAAATGGCTTCCCAGATCATTACCCCTGGTTGTCAGGCAGCATGGAGGGCGACTTTTAGGTAGGTATCCTACCGCTGTCTTTGGCCTGGAATCTCATTGACTGGAGTTGAATTGTCTCCAATGATGAGTCCCACATCGAACTGAGTCACAATGTTCAGTGAAGATGTGTCTGGAGACGCCTTGGACAGTGGTTGGATACCAACCTGACAGTCGCCCGGAGCAAGTCCCGACTACCAGGGGTGGTGGTCTGGGATTCGATTTCATTTCGGAGCAGGATTCCTTTGGTTGCCATCCATGGTCCACAGCAGACTTACAGCACAGCGCTAGGTCGACGATATTCTACGTCCGGTTTTGTTGCTCTTCATTGAAAATCACCCTGGGCTTACATTCCAGCAAAATTATGCCCGCCCGCAGACGGCAAGAGTTTCCACTGCTTGTCTTCGTGCTTGAGAAACACTACCTTGGTTAGCAAGGTCACTGGGTCTCTCCTCAATTGAGAACGTAGGGAGCATTATGGCTAGGCCCCTCCAACCAGCTCGGGGTTTTGACTGTTTAACCTGCCACTTGGACAGAATTTGGTACAATATCTCTGAGGACAACATCCATCAACTATCTCAATCAATGCGAAGCCGAATAACAACTTTCATAGGGGCCAGTGGTAGACCAACGCATTACTGACATGCTCAACTGATAAAGCTCTTTAGCCGCGCGGAATTAGCCGAGCGATCTAGTACGCTGCAATCATGGACTGTGCGGCTGGTCCCGGCGGAAATTCGAGTCCTCCCTCGGGCATGGGTGTGTGTGTTTGTTCTTAGGATAATTTAGGATAAGTAGTGTGTAAGCTTAGGGACTGATGACCTTAGCAGTTAAGTCCCATAAGATTTCACACACATTTGAACATTCTTGATAAAGCTCTTTCTCTTGACTAAATCATGGAATTTTTTGAAATATTAATCATTTGAAACTTCCTGGCAGATTAAAACTGTGTGCCCGAGCGAGACTCGAACTCGGGACCTTTTGCCTTTCGCGGGCAAGTGCTCTACCAACTGAGCTACCGAAGCACGACTCACGCCCGGTACCTACAGCTTTACTTCTGCCAGTACCTCGTCTCCTACCTTCCAAACTTTACAGAAGCTCTCTGTTGGAAGGTAGGAGACGAGGTACTGGCAGAAGTAAAGCTGTGGGTACCGGGCGTGAGTCGTGCTTCGGTAACTCAGTTGGTAGAGCACTTGCCCACGAAAGGCAAAAGGTCCCGAGTTCGAGTCTCGGTCGGGCACACAGTTTTAATCTGCCAGGAACTTTCATATCAGCGCACACTCCGCTGCAGAGTGAAAATTTCATTCTGTATTAATCATTTGTTTCTGAGCAAATGTACGTTACATTAACCGATTTGCATCCCATTCGGATTATCTCCGTCGTGGTGCGTTAGTTGTCTGTTTTTTTTCCCCTATCAAGTCTGTAATCAGCAAGCATAGTGTAATGTAGTAACTTTGTGAAGGCACCTAGTTGGTGTAGCTTACCAATCTGTGTTATGAAACTGAAAGCTGATAGTCGAAACCTAACTTAGTGTTAATAAATGATAAGTAAATTTTATTTTTGCAGTATTGCTTAAATTGTAATAACTGTTCAGCACATCTAATAACCAATGTTAGAAGATTAAAGAACAATGTCTGGGAGACTTAAGAAGCACAAAACCAGACAGATAAAGTTGCGTACTGTTTTCCGTACTGATGCTTTAGTTATTTCTAAATGTTGAAGCAGTCGTTAAATGTAAGACTTCTTATAGAATGTGTGTCGTAATGAACATAATGTAGAAGACAGCGAGATCCCCGTCATCTGCGTTAACGCGAAGCCTGACAGTAAAAGGGTAACTGGAAACATACAGAAGTCAAGATACGTTCTTTCACAAAAAAACTGTCATTTACAATGATTTAGAATATAGGTTACATGTCACACTTGCAAAACCACTGAAGTGTGTACGCAACACTCGCCGGCAACTGACGCCTTATTTACGTAATTACACATTACACAAACTGTATTTCGCATCACTCCCTAATTCAGTTTCTTTCTTGACGACGATTCCATTTTGCCAGAGAGTCAAAATATGGATGTGGTAAACCGAATCTCGTCTTGCATACTCTTATAACATATCAACGCACTTACGTGCCTCGGTGTGCGTCAGTAACGGATTAGTGGGGCGCCTCATCTTTACTCCATTCCTCTACCGATCACTCTTTGTTTACCATATCCACGTCACGTAGCTTATCAAATCTCGCTTCACAGGCACCGCAGCTTAACCAGTTGTCATCTGAGTGTCCACAAACAGCTACTAGTGATCCTCCTAAAACTAAAGACGTTCACGGAAAAGTTTCAGTTCGTTCAAATTATCAACACAAAACTCATACAACAAATATACCATTTTTACTATCTAGTGTAGCAGCACCACCCTTTAGGATAGGGAAAGCTAGTTTTGTGTGATATTCTGAGCAGAAGTTACAGTCAGGTGCAGTCCGGATTGCAGTAAGTTGCACTGACCAGGGGTGGCGAAGTGGAATGGAGGCGACAGGGCTGTCGAACCACTGAAAAGAGTAAATGCAACAGTTCGCATGGCACAAGCTATAGGCATAAGGGGTCCAATGGCGCAACCGGGGTGTGGTGCGTTCATGACGGAAATGACAAGTTAGCGAAACAGAGGCGCGCAGCCGAGTATAAATAGGTGTTGTTTTCTAACGAGAGTCATTCAAGTGTGGCAGCTCTCCTGGGCGGCGGGGCGTGTCATTCCACCGGGCTACACGCTGCAACAGATGGGGCGACAGCGACCCAGTCCACGGCGGGTCTTTGGTTCGACCCTCTGAGGCCGACGCGGAGTCCGCAGCCAGCCAGGGCGCGCCACTCTTCGGCTCGCTACCGCGGCAGTCGTCTCGGTTCCCGACACACGCTGGAGACTTCCGAGGCGAGGGGCCGCAGATTCGGACGCCGGATCGCAGGCGGTCGTTGCCGCCGTGTTCCCAGCCACGCCAGCCTAGGATGAAGCAGCAGCGGACCGGCCTACGGCTCCTGGCAGAGCAGCTCAGCCATGCTGATGTAATCGGAACTCTACAGCTGGCGAACAAGGCCGGCACGACACTGCGTTGCGTTCCACAGGCCACTCGGGTTCTACCTCAGCAATGCGGGGCCTTGTAACGCAGACCGAGGTGAACGGAGCTCTGTAGTGGAGACAAATAAATCGTTTGGAAAGTTCTCGCCAAGTTTTAATGCGGCACCTCCTGGCACCCACCCACTATATTTGGTGTCAATACGCCAGATTTGGAGTCTGATACCAGAACACTAGGATCATATGTATCATATAGTGATAAAGAAACTAAGATTCAATGTTTCCAGAATGAGATTTTACTCTGTAGCGGAGTGTGCGCTGATATGAAACTTCCTGGCAGATTAAAACTGTGTGCCCGACCGAGACTCGAACTCGGGACCTTTGCCTTTCACGGGCAAGTGCTCTACCATCTGAGCTACCGAAGCACGACTCACGCCCGGTACCCACAGCTTTACTTCTGCCAGTATCTCGTCTCCTACCTTCCAAACTTTACAGAAGCTCTCAGTTTTAATCTGCCAGGAAGTTTCGTATCAGCGCACACTCAGCTGCAGAGTGAAAATCTCATTCTGGAAACATCCCCCAGGCTGTGGCTAAGCCATGTCTCCGCAATATCATTTCTTTCAGAAGTGCTAGTTCTGCAAGTTTCGCAGGAGAGCTTCTGTAAAGTTTGGAAGGTAGGAGACGAGATACTGGCAGAAGTAAAGCTGTGAGTACCGGGCGTGAGTCGTGCTTCGGTAGCTCAAATGGTAGAGCACTTGCCCGCGAAAGGCAAAGGTCCCGAGTTCGAGTCTCGGTCGGGTACACAGTTTTAATCTGCCAGGAAGTTTAAGATTCAATGTTTTGAACAGATTGACCTATGGGGTCTACACGTCAACATCCACATTTACAACTACACCTATGCTCCTCAAGCCACCTTATCGTGTATGGGGGAGGGTACTTTGTGAATCGGTGTCACTACCACATTTTCCTGTTCCAGGCGCATCTGGTTCGTGAGAAGAACGATGGCTAGTATGCCTTCATGTGTGTTCGAATCCCTCTAATTTTATCTTGATGGTTTTTTCGCGAGATGTATGTAGGATGAAGCAAAATACTGACTGATTTGTAATTTTTCGGGACTTTAACAGTAGACCATGCCGTGATGCAGAACCTCTTTCTTGTACCTCTTGTACCATCAGCCACTAGAGATGCCAGAGTATCTCCGTGACATTTTTGCACTTAACGTGAACATCTGTCAAAAGCATGAATAACAACCTCTTGCAGCATGGACCGCTGCGAGAAGTGCAGGAAGAGTATCAGTGAGGTTCAGTAATGTACCGACAGGGATGTGGAGCGATGTCGACTCTAGAGCCGTGACCAGCTACGCCAGGTTCCGCGATTGAGGATCCAAGGCCCGAACAACCCGATCGAGGTGGTCGCACAGATTCTCTGTTGGGTTTAAATCCAGGGCGTTTGATGGCCAGGAGGATACGGTAGACTCATGCTGGTGCCCTTCGAATGACTAAGGTACACTAAGAGCTGTGCGACTTGTTGCACTGTCCTGCTGTAAGATGAATTCATGTCAAGGTTCAAATGGCTCTGAGCACTATGGGACTTAACTGCTGTGGTCATCAGTCCCCTAGAAGTTAGAACTACTTAAACCTAACTAACCTAAGGACATCACACACATCCATGCCCGAGGCAGGATTCGATCCTGCGACCGTAGCGGTCGCACGGTTCCAGACTGAAGCGCCTAGAACCGCTCGGCCACTCCGGCCGGGTCATGACGAGGAAGAAGAAACTGTACACAGGGGTGGACATGGTCTCCCAGGACAGATGCATACTTGTGTTGACCCCTTGTGCTTTCCGAAATGACGAGACTACGCAGATAATGCCAAGAAAACATTCCCCAGATCGACAGCTCCATGCTCCGGCCTGGACCCCTCCGAATATTGTGGAGAGAGTTTGTTTTCAGACGTTTCACAACGTAAACGTCAACGGCCATCTGTCCGATGAAGCACAAAACGTGATTTATCTGACACCTGTCGCCACTCAGTGCACGTCCAGTTGCGGTATTGGCGTGCAAATTCCAGTCTTCTTTTCTGATCAAAAGCAGTAAGCCAGTGCGCATGCATCAGGCACGTGCAACACAGACCCATACGCAGCAACATTTGGTGTACGCTCGTTGAGGAGACACTGTTGGTAGCCTGTCGGTTCACTGGGTGGTCAGTTGCTCAACAGTTACACGTCTGTTCGACCACACACGTCTCCTCAGCCGTCGTGCTCACCTCTCATCTATGGTCCGGGGTGCGCCACAGTTGCCACGTGCCGGTTTTCGACACCACCATTTTGTCATCTCCAGTATACTTTAACCACGGCTCCACGCGAATCCTTTACAGACTTTGGTGATTCGTAAATGATTCCACCCTTGGCGCGAAAGCCAATGATAGTGTGCTTTTGGACTTCACAGATAAACCCCTACATTTCCTCATTACGACAGCACTGTTTTCCGTATCCCTACGGCACACTTTATATACCTGTAGTGTGCGTACTATAAAACCTTCGGTACACACACCATCAGATTATTTGACTTGTCGCTCTAACGAAGTAGGCGAGTGTCAGCAATATGTCTCGTGGTCTTATCGTGGCGTGTTTATCTTCTGCCGTTAGGTCAGACGACAGAAATGCCACTTGCACGCTTAGAGTAGCAGATTAACGGTGACCAACTTTAAACAGAACTCGATTAATTTTCACACACATTTATTAAAATAATAAGAAGCATAGACATTACGTAACTGGATTTTGGATGCTGTTTACAATTGACAATCTGAAGTTCCTTTCATCTTGGTACGTTAATTTTATTGTCACATATCTCTGATACCTGACAAAAGTGTCTATTCATTTATCTTCATGGCTATGTACAGGAATATGCTTATTAGGTGCAGACTGAAACTTGACAATAGATGGAACAGACTAAAGCGGACTGGTACAGACTGGTGCAGACAAATGCAGACTGACTAATCGGAGGTCTGTACACTCGTTATAATACCTCGAGCGTTCAGGTATCACTGTGCGAGTGTGATCCGCGAGGAGAAAAGGTTCTACGTTAGCAGCAATCTCATTGGCTGCATTACATATTAATACGCGGATCGGTGGAAGCAGAATTTGGTCTGTCTCTAAGGCAGCGCCATCTTGTAGTGCGGAGATGGACGAGCGCTGCGCCTGCACTGTTGTGCTTAGTGGGGCGCGCTCTAGTGGGAAAGTTGTGTACGCGCTGACTACGTGGAACTATGTACACAACAATACCCTTCACTGCTAGTGTTGCCATCTGCCCTCTGTGAGTGGATGTTGCATGTTTACCTCAAACATTGGCGGCTATCGTATTAATGCGACTGTACTGTGTAAACTAACCTGCGCTGAACTCGGCTGCTTTTGTTGGGATATTCTCAGTTTCTTTTATCAGTCCCTCTGCTACAGACCCCATGCTGACGAGGACACGTGAAGTATTGGTCAAACGAGGGTTTTGTGAGCTACGGTATTTCGTTAGCTGATGTATTACATTTCCTGACAATTCTTCGAATGAATGTCTGGTATCTGACTCGCTCCCGATTAATTGTATGTGCTCGTTCCATTTTGAGTCGCTCCGTACACATACTCCTAGATATTTCATAGAAGTAACTGCTACCGTTGACTGTTCCGTAATGTTGTAATCGTGCTGCAAACTGCCTTCGTGTCCATGTATCCGCAATGCATTACATATTTTTATGTTGAGGATAAGTTGCCATTCTGGCTATAAAGCGTAGATCCTCAGCAGGTCTCTTCGCTCTTCGTTACAGTTTTTAGAAGAACCAAAATTTATGAGATAGTTTCAACCCCGATTTTAATGTATGGAAGTGAGAGTTGAGTAGCTACTCACAAGGATATGAGTAAGATCCAAACAGCAGAAATGAGATTTTTGAGAAAATTTAAAAATGCTCAAGATTAAACAAATATGCAACGAAGAAAGGATCTTAAACTTTATAATACTGGGAAAAGAATGAAGGACCACAGGAAGAAAGAGAAGGAATGAAGACAGATCGCAGAAACGGATAAGGTTTCACAACTTTCGAAGAAGAGGGATCCTGAAGGACCTAACAAATGATAGGGAGAAGTCTCAAAGTGCAAGTCGGAATTTTGTATAAACCATGAAATGCAGAAGAAGAAGACGAAGAAAATTTTGTTTCCAATTATAACATAATGTCTTGCTTGAGGTTCCACGACACTCTGCCCCATCTCTGTGTAATGCTGCTGACTCTGCAGAGTCTGATTGTCCTCTTCGCGCACTTTGGTGCCGTGGTTTGTCCACCTGGAAAATTTGTTTCACACCACAGTCTTTCATGATTGACAATATTATGTATGAGGTGGCTCTTATTGTTAGAGGAAAAGAAGAATTTATGTTTATGGACAGATGCACAGAAAAAACCCAAACAGATCAAAAAAATATTTTGACTACTTGCACAAGGAAAAATCCCAATGAAATAGGTTCAAGGTAACGGAGAAGGTGTAAGTAGGCTGTTTATGTTTTCTCTATGTAAGTAGGCTGTTTAGGTTTTTTTATGGTAACGCCACCTCTGTATGAAAATCACTGGCTGTGCTGTGTGCAGTCTGTGGCTGCTTTGCATTGTTGTAATACTCGCCATTGTAGTGTTAGGCAGCTGGCTGTGAACAGCGCGTAGCGTTGCGCAGTTGGAGGTGAGCCGCCAGCAGTGGTGGATGTGGGGAGAGAGATGGCGGAGTTTTGAAATTTGTCATGAACTGCTATATTTATATATGATGATATCAAGGTAAATACATTGTCTGTTCTCTATTAATATCTTTCATTTGCTAACTATCCCTATCAGTAGTTAGTGCCTTCAGTAGTTTGAATCTTTTATTTAGCTGGCAGTAGTGGCGCTCGCTGTATTGCAGTAGCTTGAGCAGCGAAGATTTTTGTGAGGTAAGTGATTTGTGAAACGTATAGGTTAATGTTAGTCAGGGCCATTCTTTCGTAGGGATTTTTTTGAAAGTCAGATTGCGTTGCGCTAACAAAATATTGTGTGTCAGTTTAAGGACAGTCGTGTATAATTGTTCAAAGGGGACGTTACAAAGGACTTTAAAAAATGAAAGACAAGAAACACAGATTTCAATCAAAATGAAAACCAAACGAACAATTCAAATTTCTGAAGGAGACAGGAAAGCAAGACCAGAAAGAATGAAACAATACTGAGCTAAAAGTATAGTACAGAACATTGAAGATTGATTGACGTACCGCAAAGTAAAGTGAAACGAAAGAAGAAGACCATATTATCTTAGGCTTCCTTTTTTTTCGTTAAGTAGACAAATTATACACAGAAAATCCCTTGGCTAGGTAATTTGCAGCCGAATAATCATAATTTCTCTGTACATCCGTCTTTTCAGAGATGGTTACGGGATCTCGGTTGTTCAGTACAAAATGTCGATCCAAACAACTTTCGGCTGTCTAAATTTCCAAACTGTTATTTTATTGGGCTACTAATTTCGCCTATATATTACGCAATCTTGAGGTCTCTGTGTACGAACAACAAAGGTACCAGTCTGAAATAGATAACAAAAGGGGCGGGTCAAGTCTTACATACAGTGGAAATGTGTAGTAACATAGCAATACCAAACTGTACAGAAAACTACGTAAAAGTTACAGACAAAATAAGGAATAAAATAAGACAACAAATCACAATATATTAACATAAACTAGGAAGCAAAATACATTCATACAATCGTTTTTTTACCCACTAAACGGAGATCAATATTACACGGTTCAAATGGCTCTGAGCACTATGGTACTTAACATTTGTGGTCATCAGTCCCCTAGAACTACTTAAACCTAACTAACCTGAGGACATTACACACATCCCTGCCCGAGGCAGGATTCGAACCTGCGACGGTAGTGGTCGCGCGGTTCCAGACTGTAGCGCCTAGAACCGCACGGCCACACCGGCCGGCTGCATGTTATGCATAGATAATCACGGTCTAATTACAAATGAATGCCCGTGAAACTACTGGAGTAGCACAGTATAGTCATATACTTTTGAGTACAGACCGGAGGTAAAAATTTTGATTACTAGTAAAACATGAACCACTTACTGGAGGCCAGTCCCATAACTATCTGTATCACAATGTTCAGTATACTAATAATAAGTAATAAAACGAGAATATAAAGTTTCATCAACGCAATTTATCAATCACAGATTCATAAGATACAACTCACTTAATAAAACTTTTTAAGAACTGCCATTCTAATCAGAATTTCGCTGTATGTGGGATAGCTGTTTCAATTTCGTAAACTCCCTGGTGGCTTTAACAAATAAACCAAGGAGTACATAAAAATAAATAATATTCTGAGTCAGCCTGTTTTCAGCCTCTGACTGCACCTGCAAGAAGTGGTGGCGTCAGCGGATGGGGCCGCACAGCTGCAAGAGTTACGTTATTGCGAGGCAATGTAAGAGGGCGCCGCAGATGCCCGTAATTAAGTGGATCGCAGAGTGGATTGATGAAGAGGTGGAGAGCACCGTGTTTCGCATCTGCGTTCCCCGAAGCGTGACGGGCTCGCGAGAGGAAAAGAAATGGTCCGGAGCACTCGGAGAAGCTGCACTCGCAGCGGGCGGCCATTAATAACAGCTAAAAGCGGACGGCGAGTCATATATTTTGACGTCGGCCCCTCGGGACCCGCCGCGATGATTTATAGAAAGCAAATTCGATTTCAATCTGCGCGTCTGTTAGCCGCGGCGGCAGCAACAGAGAGGCCGGGGGCGGTGCGTCGCACAGTAGCCGGCCGGCCGGGGTCGTGCGGTCAGCGCGTTTTAATCCGGCCGCTGCGGCGCGGCGCGGCGCGCAAGAAAGCCGGGCCGGGCATTCCAGCCGCTCTCCGGGCTCCTGCACGGATAGAGACGCGGCGCCGGCGTGACTGGCGTCCGTAATGGGCCGGCGGCTACTACTGCAGGCGGGCCGGCATTCCGGGCCCGCGGGCGCCGCCGCAAGAAGCGGCCGCCATTCAGGCCGAGCGGCCGCCAGCGAACTGGCGCCAGCAGCAAGCAGCTCGCGCCGGGCGCCGGGTTTCAGTTGCGTCTTGCCACCGCGAGGCTGTGCGCCAGTATCTGTGGGTACCGTTCGTGACGTCGTAAGAAAGTCATCTGGGACTGTAACTAACCCCGTCTTGTGACATTCGTAATTGACTCTTCACGTAAGCGACGTCACTGACCTTTTGACCGTTTCTTGAAAAATACACTGTGCAGCAAAATTAAAGGATAACTTTTTCGAAACTTTGTAGTTGCCTCCCATTGTGATGCAATGGGAGACAACTAATTTGGCTCTAAGGTGCTTACAGCCTTCCTCCTTGTTGTAGTTCTAGCCTTCAGTCCGAAGACAGGTTTGATGCACCTCTCCATGCTACTATATCCTGTGCAAGTTTCTTCATCTCCGAGTAACTACTGCAACTTTCATCCTTATGAAACGTCCCCTTAGAAAAATTAATGAATTACTGTGCTGACACATTACTTGATTTTCAAACAGATTAGCAGAACTGAACGTACTCAGACATTTCGCTCTTTACGTATTCTGACCAACACTAAACTGATACACAATATTTTTATCGCAACGCAATCTGACTTTCAATAATCCCTTCAAAAGAATGGCCCTGACTGACATTAACCTATACCTTTCACAAATCACATACCTCACAAAAATATTCGTTACTCAAACTACTGCAATACAGCGAGCGCCACTACTGCCAGCTAAATAAAAGATTCAAACCACTGAAGGCATTAACTACTGATAGGCATAGTTAGCAAACGAAAGATTTTGATAGAGAACAAACAACGTATTTACCTTAATAGTGTTCAAAAGTCATAATATATATAGCAGTTCATGACATCCAGTCTTACAAATTTACTGTCTCTGATGGACACACGCCCAGATCATCCGCTCTCAAAACTCCGCCATTTCTCTCCCCACATCCACCACCGCTGGCGGCTCAACTCCAACTGCGCAACGCTACGCGCTGTTAACAGCCAACTGCCCAACACTACAATAGCATATACTCCAACAACGCAAACCAACCACAGCCTTCACATAGCGCAGTCAGTGATTTTCGTATAGAGCGCTACGTGGCGTTACCAACATAAAAACCTAAACAGCCTACTTACACCAATCCCGTCTGGTTACGTTCGTAATTAACTTGACCTTTCACCTAAGTGACGTCACTGACCTTTTGACCGTATATTGGAAAATACACTGTACAGCAAAATTAATGGATAACTTTTTCGAAACCTTGTAGTTCTCTCCCATTCGGACGTAATGGGAGACAACTAACTTGGCTATAAGGTGTCTACAGCCTTCTTCCTTGTAGTTGTAGCCTTCAGTCCGAAGACTGGTTTGATGCACCTCTCCCTGCTACTCTATCCTGTGCAAGCCTCTTCGAGTAACTACTGCAACCTTCATCCTCGCTGTATTCTTCTCTTGGTCTCCCTCTACGATTTTTACCCCTCACCTTTCCCTCCAATACTAAACTGGTGATCCTTTGTTGCCTCAGAATGTGTCCCACTGTAATGGTACTTGAATTACGTGACCATTACGGCACCTCACCTCAACCTCTCGATACCAGCAATATTCTACTGTCTTTCTGTAAAATAGTTAACATATTTTTGTGACAACATTCAGATTTGATTTCATTAATGTAGAGGTACTTCGATACATCAATATGTATATATTGCAATGATATTATTCTTATGTGTATTCTTTCTTTTGTCGCTATGATCTTTGACGTACTGGTAACTCTGATTTTTGGGCGCGTAGGCGGTTATTAGAGAGTCAGGTTTTGGTCGTCATGTTAAAAAGACGCAAAGAGCCATGAGTTCACAACGAGACCAGCGTGGGAAACGCGAAAAGATGAGTGTCTAGTTTATGCATTATTTCAAGAAATGACTTTGTTAACTGTGCTCTAATGACACCTGCCACATAAGATAACTTTGTTGTTGCCCGAAAATGCAATATTTAGCAGCGTGAGAAACACTACAATCATAATTAATTTTTGACCTTTGGTGTGGTAGGGTTGTTAGACCCACCAACCGATCTCTTCTTCTACTCAAGTTGTACCACTAATTTCACTTCTCCCCAATTCTATTCAGTATCTTCTCATTAGTTACGTGATTTACCCATCTAATCTCCAGCATTCTTATCTAACACCTCATTTCGAAAGCTTCTATTGTCTTCTTATCTTAACCATTTATCGCCCCTTTTGTTATCTATTTCATTCTATTACCTTTGCCGTCGGCCGTTGTGGCGGAGCGGTTATAGGCGCTGTAGTCTGGATCCGCGCGATTGCTACGGTCGCAGGTTCGAATCCTGCCTCGGGCATGGATGTGTGTGGTGTCCTTAGGTTAGTTAGGTTTATGTAGTTCTAAGTTCTAGGGAACTGATGACCTCAGCAGTTAGGTCCCATAGCGCTCAGCGCCATTTGAACCATTTTTTGTTTGTCATCTGTACACGAGGACCTGAAAATTGCGTAATACATAGCCGAAATTGGTAGCCCAATAAAATAAAAGTTTGGAAATTTAGATGGCCGATAGTCGTTTGTACTGAGCTGCCAAGGTCCCGCAACCATCTCTGAAAAGATGGACGTACATGACTACACTCCATACAAATACTGTCAGAAAGAACTTCTTCAGAAACACTTTTCTTGCCCTTGCCAGTCTACATGTTATATCCACTCTGCTTCGACCATCATCAGTTATTTTGCTTTCCAAATAAAAAGATTCATTTACAACTTTAAGTAACTCATTTCCTAATCTAATTCTCTCAGCATTTCTTGATTTAATTCGACCACTTTCCACTATCATCATTTTGTTTTTATTGATGTTCATCATATATCCTCATTTCAAGATATTGTCCTTTCTCCATAACGGTGCAAAAGCGTGGCGCCCTGCGCCATCTCCCTCCAGCTCGCCGACGCTTCAAACAGCAAAGTTCCAACATATGAGGAAAAAAAAAAAAAAAAGACTACAGCCCAGAAGTTCTTAGGGGTTGTAAGACAGATTGATGACGTATAGACATCAAATTTCCCTACGCTTCTGCCCATCGCCACCGTGGAAGTTTCAAACGATGAGAAGGTGGTCACACTCCCTCACACACATTTCATACCCTTGTTTGGCGTCACTGCGATGGAGGCTAAAACCGCGAAAACCAGGTAGTTAATCTCAGGGGTGGCCGAGGAAAAGATTTCAGACTCACCGCCGCACGTAATCGATACGAAAAGGCGTCCGGGGGCTCAGAATGAGTGTCAATGAAGCCAGGCCTTTGTGGGTGGTGTTAATCCCCGACATTTCGCGGTTGAGAACGACAGCCACAGTGCGGTGAACAACAAGAAGATGCTGACACCCCTCAGGCGCTTCAACACGTATCTAAGAACACCGTGGCCTTGAAAACCCATTGAATGTGATCGCATCCGTTTCGAGTCAAGCGCAGTCACTATTCTTGCTCTCGTGTACACGGTCAAATCAACACAGCCCGTTAAAAACCATTCATCAAAAACTGAACACGATCCGGACCAGCAAATACTTATTCTTCTCCAGAGGCGTCATCACGTGTAAGTGCCACATTAAAATGGGTATGAATAACATAAGAGAGATTAGGAGTCGTACAGAGGCATATAGGCAGTCATTTTTCCCTCGTTCTGTTTGGGAGTGGAACAGCAAGAGAAGATGCTAGTTGTGGTACGAGGTACCCTCCGCCACGCACCGTATGGTGGATTGCGGAGTATGTATGTAGATGTAGATGTAGAACATGGCAAAAGGGTCCCTCTCAGACCCCATCCCCAATTCGGCGACACCCTGAGTGCCACCGACGCAGCTTCTTTCAGCATGTTGAAAATGTACGCTGGTGACCAAACTTAAAGCAACAAACCATTGTTTCCCCGTCCTGTGCCTCATCTACGATATAATCATACATACTGCCAACCAGACGTTTGTACGATCATGTTCTGCACTGAATATTGCATTCTGGTCAACGGACAACCGTGACAACAATGACTTCCAGACGACCTAAGAAACAAGGAAGTGTTTGTTGGGCAGCCCCACATTCAAAGTCGGTGTATACATAGCCACAGACGGTGCAGTATGGCGCAGAAAAGATCCTTACCAGACTCTCTGCGGTTGAGGACCAAGAATGTCAGGAAGGTACCTCTCAGACGCCATCCCAAATTCGGTAACACCCTCGGTGCCAACGACGCAGCTTCCTTCAGCGTGTTGAAAATGTACGGTGGTGGCCAAACGTAAAACAACAATCCGTTGTTTCCCCGTCCTGTGCCTCATCCACGATATAATCACACGTACTGCCAACCAGACGTTTGTACGATCACGTTCTACACTGAATATGGCATTCCGGTCAATGGACAACTGTGACAACAATGACTTCCAGACGACCTGAGAAACAAGGAACTGTTTGTTGGGCAGCCCCACATTCACAGTCGGTGTATACATAGCCACAGACGGTGCAGTATGGCGCAGAAAAGATCCCTACCAGACTCTCTGCGGTTGAGGACCAAGAAAGTAAGGAAGGTACATCTCAGACCCCATCCCCAATTCGGCAACACCCTCGGTGCCAACGACGCAGCTTCCTTCAGCATGTTGAAAATGTACGGTGGTGGCCAAACTTAAAACAACAATCCGTTGTTTCCCCGTCCTGTGCCTCATCCACGATATAATCACACGTACTGCCAACCAGACGTTTGTACGATCATGTTCTACACTGAATATTGCATTCCGGTCAACGGACAACCGTGACAACAATGACTTCCAGACGACCTAAGAAACAAGGAAGTGTTTGTTGGGCAGCCCCACATTCACAGTCGGTGTATACATAGCCACAGACGGTGCAGTATGGCGCAGAAAAGATCCCTACCAGACTCTCTGCGGTTGAGGACCAAGAAAGTAAGGAAGGTACCTCTCAGACCCCATCCCCAATTCGACAACACCCTCGGTGCCAGCGACGCAGCTTCCTTCAGCGTGTTGAAAATGTATGGTGGTGGCCAAACTTAAAACAACAATCCGTTGTTTCCCCGTCCTGTGCCTCATCCACGATATAATCACACGTACTGCCAACCAGACGTGTGTACGATCATGTTCTACACTGAATATTGCATTCCGGTCAACGGACAACCGTGACAATAATGACTTCCAGACGACCTAAGAAACAAGGAAGTGTTTGTTGGGCAGCCCCACATTCACAGTCGGTGTATACATAGCCACAGACGGTGCAGTATGGCGCAGAAAAGATCCCTACCAGACTCTCTGCGGTTGAGGACCAAGAAAGTAAGGAAGCTACCTCTCAGACCCCATCCCCAATTCGGCGACACCCTGAGTGCCACCGACGCAGCTTCTTTCAGCATGTTGCAAATGTATGGTGGTGGCCAAACTTTAAACAACAATCCGTTGTTTTCCCGTCCTGTGCCTCATCTACGATATAATCATACATACTGCCAACCAGACGTTTGTACGATCATGTATGCACTTAAGATTGCATTCCGGTCAACGGACAACCGTGACAACAATGATTCCAGAAGAGCTAAGAAACAAGGTAGTGTTTGTTGGGCAGTCCCACATTCACAGTCGGTGTATACATAGCCACAGACGGTGCAGTATGGCGCAGGAAAGATCCCTACCAGACTCTCCGCGGTTGAGGACCACAGAAAGTAAGGAAGGTACCTCTCAGACCCCATCCCCAATTCGGCAACACCCTGGGTGCCACCGACGCAGCATCCTTCAGCGTGTTGAAAATGTACGGTGGTGGCCAAACGTAAAACAACAGTCCCTTGTTTCCCCGTCCTGTGCCTCATCCACGATATAATCTTACGTACTGCCAACCAGACGTTTGTACGATCATGTTCTGCACTGAAGATTGCATTCCGGTCAACGGACAACCGTGACAACAATGACTCCCAGAAGACCAAAGAAACAAAGCAGTGTTTGTTGGGCAGCCCCACATTCATAGTCGGTGTATACATAGCCACAGACGGTGCAGTATGGCGCAGAAAAGAACCCTACCAGACTCTCTGCGGTTGAGGACCGTAGAAAGTAAGGAAGGACAGTCGCAAACTGATTTGGGTCGATGGCTTATTGTGAATCGTTCCCTTGTTTCTCGGATGTGGCAACAGTTTATAGAGACCGGAACTGTATCCCAAAGATCAGGGCAGGGCCGACCACTTGTGACTTCATAATAGAGGACCATTATTTGGCTGTAAGGGCACCACAGTACCGCCTTCGTACTGCACGGCAACTAGCATGTGAAATGGCAGCAGGTGTTGTATCGAGGCAAACGGTGCGCAGAAGGCTATGCCGAGTGGCCTTTATCGTCAGAGACCTGCTGTATGTGTACCTCCGACGCGTGTTTTCAGAAGGGAACGTCTACAGTGGAGTCATCCACATGCCACCTGGACGGTCGGACAGTGGGCCAGTGTTATTTGTTTTCAAACACGAATTCTGATATAGTCTGGAGAGTGACTCTCGATGGATTCGCATCTGGAGGGAACCTAGATCATTTTTTACGCTCCAACTGACAAATGGTTATATATATATATATATATATATATATATATATATATATATGTTTGTATATATACGGTTGTGTACAGGGTGGTCCATTCATCGTGGCCGGGCCAAATATCTCACGAAATAAGCGTCAAACGAAAAAACTACAAAGAACGAAACCTGTCTAGCTTGATGGGGGAAACCAGACGGCGCTATGGTTGGCGCGCTAGATAGCGCTGCCATAGGTCAAACGGATATCAACTGCGTTTTATTAAAAAGGAACCCCCATTTTTTATTACATGTTTGTGTAGTACGTAAAGAAATATGAATGTTTTAGTTGGACCACTTTTTTCGCTTTGTGATAGATGGTGTTGTAGTAGTCATAAACATATGTCTCACAATTTTAGACGAACAGTTGGTAACACGTAGGTTTTTTTAAATTAAAATGTGATACACGTACCTTTGTGAACTTATCATTTCCGAGAACGCATGCTGTTACAGCGGGCTTACCTGTAAATACCACATTGATGCAATAAATACTCAAAAAGATGTCCGTCAACCTCAATGCATTTGGCAATACGTGTAACGACATTTCTCTCAACAGCGAGTAGTTCGCCTTCCGTAACGTTCGCACATGCATTGACAATGCGCTGTCGCATGTTGTCAGGCGTTGTCGGTGGATCACGATAGCAAATATCCTTCAACTTTCCCCACAGAAAGAAATCCGGGGACGTCAGATCCGGTAAACGTGCAGGCCATGGTATGGTGCTTCGACGACCAATCCACCTGTTATGAAATATGCTATTCAATACCGCTTCAACCGCACGCGAGCTATGTGCCTGACGTCCATCATGTTGGAAGTACATCGCCATTCTGTCATGCAGTGAAACATCTTGTAGTAACATCGGTAGAACAATGCGTAGGAAATCAGCATACATTGGACCATTTAGACTGCCAACGATAAAATGGTGGCCAATTATCCTTCCTCCCATAATGCCACATCATACATTGACCTGCCAAGGTCGCTGATGTTCCACTTGCCGCAGCCATCGTGACTTTTCGTTGCCAGTAGTGCATATTATCCCGGTTTACGTTATCGCTGTTAGTGAATGACGCTTCGTCGCTAAATAGAACGCGTACAAAATATCTGTCATCGTCCCGCAATTTCTGTTGTGCCCAGTGGGAGAAATGTACACGACGTTCAAAGTCGTCGTCATGCAATTCCTGGTGCATAGAAATATGGTACGGGTGCAATCGATGTTGATGTAGCATTCTCAACACCGACGTTTTTGAGATTCCCGATTCTCGCGCAGTTTGTCTGCTACTGATGTGCGGGTTAGCCGCGACAGCAGCTAAAACAGCTACTTGGGCATCATCATTTGTTGCAGGTCGTAGTTGACATTTCACATGTGGCTGAACACTTCCTGTTTCCTTAAATAACGTAACTATCCGGCGACCGGTCCGGACACTTGGGTGATGTCGTCCAGGATACCGAGCAGCATACATAGCACACGCCCGTTGGGCATTTTGATCACAATAGCCATACATCAACACGATATCGACCTTTTCCGCAATTGGTAGACGGTCCATTTTAACACGGGTAATGTATCACGAAGCAAATACCGTCCGCACTGGCGGAATGTTACGTGATACCACGTACTTATACGTTTGTGACTATTACAGCGCCATCTATCACAAAGCGAAAAAAGTGGTCCAACTAAAGCATTCATATTTCATTTCGTACTACACGAATATGTAAAAAAAATAGGTGTTCCTATTTTTTTAAAAAAAACGTAGTTGATATCGTTTTGACCTATGGCAGCGCCATCTAGCGGGCCAACCATAGCGCCATCTGGTTTCCCCCTTCAAGCTAGGCGAGTTTCGTTCTTTGTAGTTTTTTCGTTTGATGCTAATTTCGTGAGATATTTCCCGGTCACTACCAATGGTCCAGTCTGTATTTATGGCACTGTACCAATGGTCTGAAATGTCCGGCACAGACCAGGGAACTTCTTGGTCTAGGGCATTCCGTGGCATTCCCTCGATTATGTCGTCATTGTGGAAGACACAATTGATCTACGCAAGCATACATCTATCCTTGGGCACGCTATTCACCTCTACATGCCATCTGTACGATGGCGTCTACCAACAGTACAATGTAGCCTGTCACACAGATCCCAGTTTACGTGCGTGGTTCGAAGTGCGGCAGGATGAGTTGATTGTACTCCCCTGGCCGTCAACTACCAGGATTGAAACCCATCTGAGAAAATATGGTACCACTTCGGTCGGGCTGTTCGAGCCATGGTTCGTCAACAGAGTTATCTAGTAGGGCTGTCCACGACAATGGAGTCGACATTGCTGCACATCCATTGCAGTACCTTCCGGAACCTTACTGACTCCTTTCCAGCACCTCTTGTGCAGCGAGAGCTGACTGTTCAGGCTCTTGACACGTGGTCACAACAATGTCACTATATAGTGTATTTCTTCCAAATGTTTGACAATCTGGGGCTCCCAATTTTGTCGGCTTATTTTCTGCCCGAGCACTGAACATTCCACAAATTTTTAAGGAATCCGTGCTGTCGAATATGAAACGTTCCTTTGTGAGTCCGGACAGTCTATGCGCTGAATTATCTTCGGCAGTGTGCAGTAGTACAGCAGGCGGGGAGTTGGGCTGCGATGGCTGTCACGTCCCCGGCAACTTGTTCAGCTGAAAGCCGCCAGGAAGGGAAGCCAATTTGCTGCTGTCAGTGCCACAGCGGTAACCGGCTACCGAGCAAGGATTTCTTTGGCGCTGCTGGAGTTTGTGAATGGTCACTTTGGTGGTGTGTCGCGTTTTGTTGCGGAACTGTACACGAATCGCTGACACTCGGCCAAGTTAAAGCTCGAGTCTTGGCAGAGAGTGAAGTCGTGTGACAGGATCCGAGGGGGGTGGCTTTCTCTCTCTGAGCACCTCGACAACGACACTAAATGCGTACTCGAGAGAGGCAGAGTTCAGCTTACCTAAATCAACAGACCAATGCTACAGTTGCTTATATACTCCACAGAATATTCTTCTCCAGCTGACCTCTGTTTCACCTCTGACGACCTTTACATCTATGGAACTTAATCGCACTTTTGCGACTTCCATTTATATGTTTAATTGCTAGGTCATAAGATTTTTCTGAGTGTGCGTTGATTGCCGGGTTCGCATTTTGTATTGTTGAGTCAATGAGGCTTAAGGCAAGTTAGCGCCCTCATCCGAACGGCAGATTTATACGTTGAATTATTACTGAATTAAACAAGTAATTATATGGCATTAATAGATGGCTCTCAAGCTTTCCACAAGGGCATTTAATATTAAGCCGTGGTATTTATGAATTTATTACGTTTCTCGAGTTTAGGTGTGTATTACACCTGGGATTATAGTTCGTAATTCAGTGAAACACATGAGTTGAGCAAATTAAAATCTGTTAAGGTTGACGGAACTTTGTCAGTTCCACAACAGAAAGGAAACGCTCGAACACATTTGCTGAACCCAACATATAAATAACTTCAGCGGTCTCTTTGTGCAGTCGAGGATATTGATCTTCGTGAAATATTTTTATAGGAGTTCGGTGAATTCGTGGATGGGCCAAACAAATCTTTTGGGCCAGGTGATACACTGCACGTCTATCAGCTCGAGTTGGAAGTAGTGATGTATGTCAGTTGCCAAAAGCGAGAACAGTCTGAGAAATAAGTGGACATCAGTCTTCACTCGTGAAAAATCTTGGAATCTTTGAGAATTCAGGACGAAATGTTTGAAACACTGAAGCGAACTCAGTCGTGCGTGCTCCACAAATGGTAGACTCGTCTTCGGTGAAATGTTCCATGTTACGAACTTCAAGCTGATGTTTACAAACAATTAATTTTTCTTTTATAGCATCAATCTAGCTCGTCGTATTTGTTATCAAATGATTCTCCCCTTGCGTTGAGACACTTAATTACTTCAAATAACTGGTGACGTCAGCCGTAAAAGGTTCAAAATGGCTCTGAGCACTATGGGACTTAACATCTATGGTCATCAGTCCCCTAGAACTTAGAACTACTTAAACCTAACTAACCTAAGGACATCACACAACACCCAGTCATCAGGAGGCAGAGAAAATCTCTGACCCCGCCGGGAATCAAATCCGGGAACCTGGGCAGGGGATGCGAGAACGCTACCGCACGACCACGAGCTGCTGACGTAGTACTTGAATAACGAAGACAAGACCAGCGGCTGTATTTGAATCTATCGTCGTTTATTCTTCTTAATACATGCCACCAGTTTCGATACAACATGGTGTCATCTTCCGGCCTCAAACGTAGCTTGCCATCTACAACCGTTTCCATGGCCACTGAGCAGAATCGTATGCAGCAACCCAAAATTAACCAAATTTCGTACCTTCCGTGGCAACAACAAGCCTATCATGCTCGCATGCTGGGCTTCGTGTTGCCTCGGAAGACACGGAATCCAGATAATTTTGGCCCGCTACATACGATTCTGCTCGGTGGCCACGAACACGGTTGTGGATGGCAGGTAACGTTCTGGGCAGATTACGTTTTTTCCGTCAGTGTCTTTTGTTGTCTGTCTCAATGCCCACCTATTCCACGGCATTCCCCCTTGGACTGACAGACTTTGGGAGTGCGACGTTCAGGTCTGCAGTGAGAGTTGTAGCTACACTCCTGGAAATGGAAAAAAAAACACATTGACACCGGTGTGTCAGACCCACCATACTTGCTCCGGACACTGCGAGAGGGCTGTACAAGCAATGATCACACGCACGAAACAGCGGACACACCAGGAACCGCGGTGTTGGCCGTCGAATGGCGCTAGCTGCGCAGCATTTGTGCACTGCCGCCGTCAGTGTCAGCCAGTTTGCCGTGGCATACGGAGCTCCATCGCAGTCTTTAACACTGGTAGCATGCCGCGACAGCGTGGACGTGAACCGTATGTGCAGTTGACGGACTTTGAGCGAGGGCGTATAGTGGGCATGCGGGAGGCCGCGTGGACGTACCGCCGAATTGCTCAACACGTGGGGCGTGAGGTCTCCACAGTACATCGATGTTGTCGCCAGTGGTCGGCGGAAGGCGCACGTGCCCGTCGACCTGGGACCGGACCGCAGCGACGCACGGATGCACGCCAAGACCGTAGGATCCTACGCAGTGCCGTAGGGGACCGCACCGCCACTTCCCAGCAAATTAGGGACACTGTTGCTCCTGGGGTATCGGCGAGGACCATTCGCAACCGTCTCCATGAAGCTGGGCTACAGTGCCGCACACCGTTAGGCCGTCTTCCGCTCACGCCCCAACATCGTGCAGCCCGTCTCCAGTGGTGTCGCGACAGGCGTGAATGGAGGGACGAATGGAGACGTGTCGTCTTCAGCGATGAGAGTCGCTTCTGCCTTGGTGCCAATGATGGTCGTATGCGTGTTTGGCGCCGTGCAGGTGAGCGCCACAATCAGGACTGCATACGACCGAGGCACACAGGGCCAACACATAACAGACAATAATTTTTGTGATACACTGAGCGAACCTGTGAAGCTCGTGAAAGCGATAATTACAATTCCAATGACCACATCAGAAGCAGAACGTTGTTTTTCTTCGCTGAAACGCATCAAAAACCTTCTTGCGGAATACTATGGACCAAGGAAGACTGCCAGCACTCGCGATGCTCTCTATTGAACGAGTCCTCGTTTCGGGAATTGCAGACTTCAATCAAAGAGTGATTGAAAGATTTGCAAATATGAAGGAAATAAGAATAGAGTTCCTGCACACGTTAGCACCACCACATCCAAATTCGGACACAAAATCGAACGTCGTTAACATCAGTCCTGCTGAAAAAGTTTAGTAAGGCGTGCCTACTACTTTTTGAGTACATAGAGCTTTCTTTTATTCTGCAAAAGTAATACTTATTTCTGTGTACACCTTTTGGTTTTATTATGAGAAGATGCAGGAGTGACACGGGCGACCGGTCTGTTTATATCAGGCATAACAAAACCATGAACAGTGTACTGATTTTCTCTCTTTTGTTGATGTTTTCCTTCGTGAGCAAAGTGCACCACCATCTTCTTTGGTCACGAGCCGCCACTGACTTCTACCTCAGTAGGACCTATAAAGCGGATAACATTGAACTGTTAGAATGCGGCTTCACGATAGGCGTGCCAGAGATAAATCCCTGCAGTCGCGCTATTCTCTGTGTCCTCGGTGGCTCAGTATCGCCACGATGAATCTTGCCACCATTCGTGCCCTTCATAAACTGGCCTTGTTCAGAGACACTATTTACTCTGCGGATGTGGATATAGCACTATTACAAGAGGTGTTTGTGGCTGACTTCCTAGTTCCCACCGGATACAACGTCCATGTTTCCCCCGCATCCGATACCGGTAGCAGTGTCGCCATCCTGCTACGCGACGGACTCCCTGCAGAGGACGTCATCTACCTCCCCACTGCGCGAGGTATGGCCCTCACACTGTTCGGCGTGCGTATTATTAATATCTACGCTCCGTGCGGCACTGGCCGCCGTCATGACCGACAAAATTTTTTTGCCGAAAGCGTCACACCCCTCTTCACCGGTCCGCAGGACGATTTGGTACTCGGTGGGGATTTTAACTCGACACAAGAGCCCGCCGACCAACTCCCAGTGGTCATCGACCGTCTCCGACTTGTTGACACATGGAAGAAGCTCCACGGAATTCAACCGGGCTATACATTCTACACCTCTCACTCGTCAAGCCGCATAGATCGCATCTACGTTACCCGCTCCCTTGCTGATGGCACAAGTCATGTGGAAGTCTGGCTCTTGGCCTTTTCAGACCATGATGCGTACCTCTGTGACGTCACTCTCGCCCGACAGCGAGTGTGGCATAGTCGTGGTCTGTGGAAACTCAATGTCGCTCACCTGACCTCCTCAGACTATCGCCGTATAGTCGAAGAAGCGTGGGCACGCTGCCGCCATCGTCGAGAAGCCTATGACTCCACCTTATCATGGTGGCTCTCCTGTGCAAAACCGACCCTCAGGACGACTCTGATGAGTTATTGGAAAAAATTTAAGGCGTGGCAAACTAATACCCTGCACTTCTACTACACCATTCTACGTGACTGTACGACGATGCCTTTCTCGCCAGCCCGGCAGTCGATGGTCCATCGCACGAAGGCGCAGATCTCCTTGATCATGCGGCGTAACTTGGAAGGCACTGTAGTCCGTTCTCGAGCTTCTAATCGAATCCCTCAAGAACGTCCGTCGATGTACCACCTCCTTCAGGAAAGACAACGACGACGACGAGCTCTGATCCAAGTCCTCACTGATGTGGAAGGGTGCCGGCACGACACCCAACAAAGCATCGGTGGTGCTCTCCATGCTCATTTTGCCGGGCTATACGCAGCCGTACCGCATTCTGCAGCACTGATCACAGAAGTCGCTCAGCTTACTACGAACACTCTTCCGGAGGATGCAGTGCATGACCTCCAAGACGACGTAACCACAGATGAAGTGGTAGACGCTATCAAGGCGGGTTCCGATAACAGATCTCCTGGACCTGGCGGTATACTCATCGAATTTTATAAAAGTTTTCACTATTTGTTGGCTTCTACGTGGACGGCAATCGCACAAGAGCTGATGTCACCGATGACAGTGGTCCCGAGCGCCTTTCTAGAAGGAATTATTATCCCCGTACATAAACCGCGCGGGTTATCGAGGGTCCAGGACTATCGACCAATTACTTTGCTCAACAGCGACATGAAAATATTCACACGGCTACTGGCATCGCGACTCAAGAAGGTCGCACATTACGTCACATCCTGCGACCAGACTTCCCTAGGAGGCGACAACAAGATCCGTACGGCCCTTTGCCGTTACAGAGACATGATAGCATTAGCGCATCATCAGCGTCTCCCTGGCGCCTTGTCTTCACTGGACTTTAGCCAGGCTTTCGACCGTGTTGACCACTTCTATTTACGGACAGTTCTTCATCATATGGGTTTTCCTGGCGGTATTGTCACAGTGGTTATGCGCCTGTTGAGTAGTGCAACCTCTAAAATCATGTACAATGGTCGCCTTACACCGTCCCTGGTCATCGCACGATCTGTACGACAAGAATGCCTTCTTTCCACGATTTTGTATGCTTTCGCCTTGGAACCCCTGCTCCAGGGCATGCGCCAACGTTTGGAAGGCATGGCTGTGCAAGGCCACCGTTTTTGTTGCACAGCCTACGCAGACGACATATCTGCGCAGTGAAGATGAAGTACGAGCAGCACTGACATGGGTGGCGACTTACGGCGAAGCGTCGGGGAGCTGCCTCAACGTGTCAAAATCCAAGGTCCTGCTCATTGGTGAGGGCTTGCCGGAGAGATGCGCTGCCCCCCTTAGTGTCGCCGCCACCATACGGTGTCTTGGACTTGATTTCACAGCAGACCTGCGCCGCTCAGCGACTATAAATGGTAGACGCTTACTACAGACAATCAGAGCAAATCTCGCAGATCACCGGCTACGAGCTCTCGACGTTATCCAACGCGCGCAATGCGTGAACATGTACCATGCTTCCCGTATACCACACGTGGCTCAAGTACTACCAGTCCCAAATCCCCTGGCGCGACGACTGTTGATGGCTTTCGGCTCCTTCGTCAGCTCGGGGATGTTATTCAAGGTGCAGTATGAATCCCTTGCACTGCCACGAGATCGTGGCGGGGTGGGACTCATCCACGTGCCGACTCGTGTCAAGGCACTATACGTCAGCTCCCAACTAAAACTTTGGCATCGTTGCCCGCAGAGCCTTACTAGCCTCCTGCTTCACAACTTTGCACCGGCCTCCTTGTCCGCCCCAGTACTGGTATCGACCATTCCAACCCCCTTTTATTACATCCAACGATTTTTCCTGGAGTTCAATCTACCGGTCCTTACCACTTACACGTTTGTAACTCACGAAAACAGTCTCCGAATTGTTACAACAGTGCCGCCCGTCCAACCCCATCGAACGTAAGTATCCACAGTACGTGTGGCGACACATATGGAAGGCGATCCACGCGCGTTTTCTCGAATCAGACGTTCAATCAGCGTGGTACATCACCGTGAATGGCAAACAAGTTAACCGAGATCGTCTGCACCGCATCCATCTCGCCGATTCATCCCTCTGCACCCACTGTGGCGTGGATGACACGGATGTCCACCGGTTCCACTGTGGCACAGCGCTAGACGTCTGGACACTTGCGCGGCAAATTTTGGCGTTTCTTACTCCCCAGATCGACGTCCACATGCTTTTGTATCCCGATAAGACTTTCTACCCCTCCGCCAAAACTAACTCTGTGAATTGGATCTGTGGCCACACGATCCGCTATCTTTTTACTTCTGGCGACAAGTCTACGCTAGGATATTGGACTTATCTCAACGAACGACACTGCGTCCTGATACGCAACCCACGCTATAAACAATATTTTTCCGATTTCCTACGGAGCACTTTCGATGACCCACCTAGTAGCTGGAACGTCCAAGCCCTGAGAAGCTGAAAACTGTATAAACAGAACCGAACTGAATAGATCTGCTACCCAGAACCCACGCCTACGCCATGAGAAGACACGTTTGGACGAGCTGGCATGCTGTAGGCGGATACACTTCAGGAGCTCCTGTAAGAACTGGACTTTAACTACAAGTCGCACGACGACTTAAAAAGCTTTTCCTTATTTATTCCTCATAATTTGTTCTTAAAGGAAAAAGGTTTGACTTTGGCTTTGAGAAACTTTTTTTGTTCCAAAAGATTGCTTCTTCGCCAACAAGACGAAGGAGACTCATTTTTGTTTACTGGACGGACAAACCAGTAGAACTGGAGTCTTTGTTTTCTTTTGGAAAAAAAAACTTTTCCTTATTTATTCCTCACAATTTGGTCTTAAAGGAAAAAGAAATTTGAGTTTGGCTTTGAAAAAAAAAATGGGCCAAGGGTTCAGGTCAGTTTCTGCTTCTAATTGTCATTTATTTTAATTTAATAACGTTTACAACCAAAGCGGCACATAGCCGAATCTTTATCGAATGCAACTCTTTCGCGGCTGAAGGCCTCTAACAAGAAATCTTAACAAGATAAAATCCAATTAAAAAAATACAATAAAATAAAAAAGTGGTAATCGTCATGCATTCTAAACTTATAGTCGCAAAAAAAATAAAAAAAAATAAAAAAAAGTAGTCGTTAGGTGGAACCACAATAAAGTAAGGAGTGGCGACATGAAGAAACTCTATCACCAGCAACTTTTCTTTAAAAAAAAAAGATGGATAGGGCGTCTGCCATACAAGCAGGAGATCCCGGGTTCGAGTCCCGGTTAGGGCACACATGTTCATCTGTCCCCGTTGACGTATGTCAACGCCTGTAGGCAACTAAGGGTGTTCATTTCATTGTAACAGTTGTAGCTTTCTGATTTTGTTTCACAATCCTCTTCGATGATCGTCACTATCAACCAACATAGCGACGTAGCGGATGATATTTACACGGTTTCCCTGTATGTGTACAGATCTTCCAATTGGTGTCTTCTGAAACACCAAATACTTCGTTTACCTTGGTTACAGAAGCAGCCACCACACGAACACCAACAATATGACCACGTTCGAAGTCTCTTAGTTCCGACTAACGCAGTCATAATTACACAGAACACTGTTCTGATCACGAATGACGCTTGGAACTTATTGAGCCGTTGCACAGTTACCGTTCGTGGTCAAATAGAAAAGCGCAACATGCAGACATGGACAGCGTCTGCACTTATGATCAAGCGTACATCTCTGGGAGTTTTTCTACATTTTTTCCAACTCCTGTACATCATTGTTATACGCTAAGGTGACGAAAGTTATGGGGCTGCGGTAAGCACACGTACAGATGGCAGTAGTACTGCGTACACAGGGTATAAAGGAACAGTACATTGACGGAACTGCTATTAGTTCTCAGGCGATTCATGTGAAAGTGTGTCCACTTTTATTACGGCGGCACGGCGGGAATTAATAGGTGTGGAATGTGGAATGGTAGTTAGAGCTAGATGTTTGGGAAATCTCTTTTCGGAAATAGTTGGGGAATTCAGTATTCCGAGATCTGCAGCGTCAAGAGTGTGCCAAGAACATCAAATTTCAGGCATTACTTCTCACCATGGACAACGCAGTATGCAACGGCCTTCACGCAGCAGCCGTTTGTGTAGAGTTGTCAGTGTTAAAAGGCAGGCAAGACTGCGTGAAGTAAGAGCAGAAATAAATGTAGGACGTACGACGAAAGTATCCGTTAGGACAGTGGCCCGGAATTTGGTGTTAAAGAGCTGTAATGGCAGACGAGTGACACTAGTGCCTTTGCTAGCAGCACGACATCATCTGCAGCGCCTGTCCTGGGCTCGGGACCGTATCGGCTGGACCGTTTACATCTGAAAAACTGTCTCGTGGTCAGATAAGTTCCAATTTCTGCTTTTAGAGGTGATGGTACCGAAAGAATGTTGCGCAGATCCCACGAGACCATGGACGCGAGTTGTTAACAATGCACTGTGCAAGCTAGTTGTGGCTCTACAATGGTGTGGGGGGTTCTCTGGTCCAAATGAACCGATCATTGATTGTAAATGGTTACGTTCGGCTACTTGGAGACCATTTTCAGCCATTCGCGGACTTCATGATCCCAAACAACGATGGGATTCTTATGGATGACAATACGCCATGTCACCTGGCCACAATGGTTCGCGATTGGTCTGAAGAACATTCTGGACAACTCGAGCTAATGATCTGCCAACGCAGCTTGCCCGAGATGAATCCCATCGAACAATTATGGAACTTGATCGAGAATTCGGTTGGTGCGGAAAATCCTGCACCGACAACATTTTCGAAATTATGGACGGCTGCACAGGGTGATCCATTGATCGTGACAGGGCCAAATATCTCACGAAAAAAGCATCAAATGAAAAAAACTACAAAGAACGAAACTCGTCTAGTTTGAAGGGGGAAACCAGACGGTGCTATGGTTGGCCCGCTAGATTGCGCTGCCTTCGGCCAAACGGATACCAACTGGATTTTTTTAAATAGGGGCCCCCATTATTATTACATATTCGTGTAGTACGTAAAGAAATATGAGTGTCTTAGTTGGACCAATCTTTTCGTTCTGTGATAGATGTGGCCGAGCGGTTCTAGGCGCTACAGTCTGGAACCGTGCGACCGCTACGGTCGCAGGTTCGAATCCTGTCTCCAGCATGGATGTGTGTGTGATGTCCTTAGGCTAGTTAGGTTTACGAAGTTCTAAGTTCTAGGGGACTGATGACCTTAGAAGTTATGTCCCATAGTGTTCAGAGCCATTTGAACCATTTTTTTGTGATAGATGGAGCTATAATAGTCACAAATATATGGCTCACAATTTTAGACGAACAGTTGGTAACAGGTAGCGTTTGTAAATTAAAATACAGAACGTTGGTACTTTTGAACATTGTATTTCGGTTGTTCCAATGTGAACTTATCATTTCTGAGAACGCATGCTGTTACACCGTGATTACCTGTATATACTACATTAATGCAATAAATGCTCAATATGCTGTCCGGCAACCTCAATGAATTTGGCAGTGCGTGTAACATTCCTCTCAACAGCGAGTAGTTCGCCTTCCGTAATGTTCGCACATGCATTGACAATGCTCTGACGCATGTTGTCAGGCGTTGTCGGTGGATCACGTTAGCAAATATCCTTAAACTTTCCCCACAGAAAGAAATCCGGGGACGTCAGATCCGGTGAACGTGCGGGCCATGGTATGGTGCTTCGATGACCAATCCACTTGTCAATATGCTATTCAATACCGCTTAAACCGTACGCGAGCTATGTGCCGTACATCCATAATGTTGTAAGTACATCGCCATTCTGTCATGCAGTGAAATATCTTGTAGTAACATCGGTAGAACATTACGTAGGAAATCAGCATACATTGCGCCATTGAGATTGCCATCGATAAAATGGGGGCCAATTATCATTCCTCCCATAATGCCGCACCATACATTAACCCGCCAAGGTCACTGATGTTCCACTAGTCGCAGCGATCGTGTATTTTCCGTTGCCCAATAGTGCATATAATGCCGGTTTACGTTGCCGCTGTTGGTGAATCACGCTCCGTCGCTAAATAGAACGCGTGCAAAAAATCTGTCATCGACCCGTAATTTCTAGTGTGCCCAGTGGCAGAACTGTACACGACGTTCAAAGTCGTCGCCACGGAATTCTTGGTGCATAGAAATATGGTACCGGTGCAATCGATGTTGATGTAGCATTCTCAACACCGACGTTTTTGAGATTGCCGGTTCTCGCGCAATTTGTCTGCTACTGATGTGCGGATTAGCCGCGACAGCAGCTAAAACACCTACTTGGGCATCATCATTTGTTGCAGGTCGTGCTTGACGTTTCACATGTGGCTGAACACTTCCTCTTTCCTTAAATAACGTAACTATCCGGCGAACGGTCCGGACACTTGGATGATTTCGTTCAGGATACGGAGTAGGATGCATAGCACACGCCCGTTGGGCATTTTGATCACGAAAGCCATACACCAACACGATATCGACCTTTTCTGCAATTGGTAAGCGCTCAATTTTAACACAGGTAATGTATCACGAAGCAAATTCCGTCCGCACTGGCAGAAGGTTACGTGATACCACGTACTTATTCGTTTGCGACTATTACAGCGCCATCTATCACAAAGCGAAAAAAAGTGGTCCAACTAAAACATTCATATTTCCTTACGTACTACACGAATATGTAGTAAAAATGGGGGTTCCTCTTTCTAAAAAATACGCAGTTGATATCCGTTTGACCTATGGCAGCGCCATCTAGCGGGCCGACCATAGCGCCATCTGGTTTCCTCCTTCAAGCTAGACGAGTTTCGTTCTTTGTAGTTTTTTCGTTTGACGCTTATTTCGTGAGATATTTGGCCCGGTCACTATCAATGGGCCATCCTGTAGAGGCAGCGTGACTCCGCATGCCTGCAGGGGAGTTTCATCGACTTGTTGGATCCGTGCCAAGTCATACCGCTGCGCTACGTAGAACGCGGTTTCTGTCACCTCAGTGCGAGCTACGGGGCCACACATATGCAAGACTTCTGTGTCTTAGGAAGGCAATGACAAGCACGATTCGGTTCTGTACGATCACATCGTATCTACTTCTTGTAATCATGGGATGTAAACAAACATTTCTGACTCGCTCATGCATTGGCGAGCCACTGAATGAGATGTACCTCTGGCATCGCGAGTCCACTGCTAACGTAGTGTGACTGCGGCGCTGTCAGAGAACAAACCAACAGGTGGCGGAAGCGGAGCCCCCTGGCAGACGTCGGCGGCGAGCGAGATAATAGACCTGTTGGCTCGCCTCCTTACGTACGTCGGCAGTGAGAGCAGGCCGGCGCCGCCAGGGGCCAGCCGGCGACCGGTCCGCGCCCACCACTGGCCGTCCAGCGCCCGGCAAAAGGAGCAGCGGGAGGGGCGCGGCCGCGTCATCGGGGAGCGCACAGTGGCTGGGCAAGGGGCTCTGGACGAGCACAGAAACAGACACACCTACTCTAGCTGCCGATCCAGTGGGACCGTAAAATGTGGTTTTGCTCGCTGAACTAATTGCTCTTGTTTATTAATGATGATGATGATGAGTCCCATACTTCTTTACAGAGCGTAGGGGAGCAACACGGGAGAACCGCGCCGCCTTACTAGGGAAGGTCCTAGTGGAGGTGGTTTGCCATTGCCTTCCTCCGACCGTAATGGGAATGAATGATGATGATGAAGACGACACAATAACACCCAGTCATCTCGAGGGAGGAAAAATTCCTGACCCCGCCGGGAATCGAACCCGGGACCCCGTGCTCGGGAAGCGAGAACGCTACCGTGAGACAACGAAGGGCGGACTGTTTATTAATACCGATATCCTTAAGATAAACTTTTCTACTAATATTGTGGATCTAAATACATAAAAGAATTACTTTGTAATGAAGTGTTAATTTACTTATACATCACCCCCAACGAAACATTTTCGTTAACAGTTCAATGTTATCCGCTTTATAGGTCCTACTGAGGTAGAAGTCAGTGGCGGCTCGTGACCAAAGAAGATGGTGGTGCACTTTGCTCACGAAGGAAAACATCAACAACAGAGAGAAAATCAGTACACTGCTCATGGTTTTGTAATGCTTGATATAAACAGACCGGTCGCCCGTGTCACTCCTGCATCTTCTCATAATAAATCCAAAAGGTGTACACAGAAAAAAGTATTACTTTTGCAGAATAAAAGGAAGCTCTATGTACTCAAAAAGTAGTAGCCACGCCTTACTAAACTTTTTCAGCAGGACTGATGTTAACGACGTTCGATTTCGAATTTGGATGTGGTGGTGCTCACTTGTACAGGAACTCTATTCTTATTTCCTTCATATTTGCAAATCTTTCAATCACTCTTTGATTGAAGTCTGCAATTCCCGAAACGAGGTCTCGTTCAATAGAGAGCATCGCGAGTGCTGGCAGTCTTCCTTGGTCCATAGTATTCCGCAAAAAGGTTTTGATGCGTTTCAGCGAAGAAAAACAACGTTCTGCTTCTGATGTGGTCATTGGAATTGTAATTATCGCTTTCAGGAGCTTCACAGGTTCGCTCAGTGTATCACAAAAATTATTGTCTGTTATGTAACTGGCCTTGTAACATTAACCAAAACGGCCTTGCTGGGCTGGTACTGCGAACGGCTGAAAGCAAGGGGAAACTACAGCCGTAATTTTTCCCGGGGACATGCAGCTTTACTGTATGATTAAATGATGATGGCGTCCTCTTGGGTAAAATATTCCGGAGGTAAAATAGTCCCCCATTCGGATCTCCGGGCGGGGACTACTCAAGAGGACGTCGTTATCAGGAGAAAGAAAACTGGCATTCTACGGATCGGAGCGTGGAATGTCAGATCCCTTAATCGGGCAGGTTGGTTAGAAAATTTAAAAAGGGAAATGGATAGGTTAAAGTCAGATATAGTGGGAATTAGTGAAGTTCGGTGGCAGGAGGAACAAGACTTTTGGTCAGGTGATTACAGGGTTATAAATACAAAATCAAATAGGGGTAATGCAGGGGTAGGTTTAATAATGAATAAAAAAATAGGAGTGCGGGTTAGCTACTACAAACAGCATAGTGAACGCATTATTGTGGCCAAGATAGACACAAAGCCCATGCCTACTACAGTAGTACAAGTTTATATGCCAACTAGCTCTGCAGATGATGAAGAAAATGATGAAATGTATGACGAGATAAAAGAAATTATTCAGGTAGTGAAGGGAGACGAAAATTTAATAGTCATGGGTGACTGGAATTCGAGTGTAGGAAAAGGGAGAGAAGAAAACATAGTAGTTGAATATGGATTGGGGGGAAGAAATGAAAGAGGAAGCCGCCTTGTAGAATTTTGCACAGAGCATAACTTAATCATGGCTAACACTTGGTTCAAGAATCATGAAAGAAGGTGTATACCTGGAAGAATCCTGGAGATACTAAAAGGTATCAGATAGATTATATAATGGTAAGACAGAGATTTAGAAACCAGGTTTTAAATTGTAAGACATTTCCAGGGGCAGATGTGGATACTGACCACAATCTATTGGTTATGAACTGCAGATTGAAACTGAAGAAACTGCAAAAAGGCGGGAATTTAAGGAGATGGGACCTGGATAAACTGAAAGAACCAGAGGTTGTAGAGAATTTCAGGGAGAGCATAAGGGAACAATTGAAAGGAATGGGGGAAAGAAATACAGTAGAAGAAGAGTGGGTAGCTCTGAGGGATGAAGTAGTGAAGGCAGCAGAGGATCAAGTAGGTAAAAAGACGAGGGCTACTAGAAATCCTTGGGTAACAGAAGAAATGTTGAATTTAATCGATGAAAGGAGAAAATATAAAAATGCAGTAAATGAAGCAGGCAGAAAGGAATACAAACGTCTCAAAAATGAGATTGTCAGGAAGTGCAAAATGGCTAAGCAGGGATGGCTAGAGGACAAATGAAAGGATGTAGAGGCTTGTCTCACTAGGGGTAAGATAGATACTGCCTACAGGAAAATTAAAGAGACCTTTGGAGAGAAGAGAACCACTTGTATGAATATCAAGAGCTCAGATGGAAACCCAGTTCTAAGCAAAGAAGGGAAGGCAGAAAGGTGGAAGGAGTATATAGAGGGTCTATACAAGGGCGATGTACTTGAGGACAATATTATGGAAATGGAAGAGGATGTAGATGAAGATGAAATGGGAGATAAGATACTGCGTGAAGAGCTTGACAGAGTACTGAAAGACCTGAGTCGAAACAAGGCCCCGGGAGTAGGCAACATTCCATTAGAACTACCGATGGCCTTGGGAGAGCCAGTCCTGACAAAACTCTACCATCTGGTGAGCAAGATATATGAGACAGGCGAAATACCCACAGACTTCAAGAAGAATATAATAATTCCAATCCCAAAGAAAGCAGGTGTTGACAGATGTGAAAATTACCGAACTATCAGTTTGATAAGTCACAGCTGCAAAATACTAACGCGAATTCTTTACAGACGTATGGAAAAACTGGTAGAAGCGGACCTCGGGGAAGATCAGTTTGGATTCCGTAGAAATGTTGGAACACGTGAGGCAATACTAACCTTACGACTTATCTTAGAAGAAAGATTAAGAAAAGGCAAACCTACGTTTCTAGCATTTGTAGACTTAGAGAAAGCTTTTGACAACGTTAACTGGAATACTCTCTTTCAAATTCTGAAGGTGGCAGGGGTAAAATACAGGGAGCGAAAGGCTATTTACAATTTGTACAGAAACCAGATGGCAGTTATAAGAGTCGAGGGGCATGAAAGGGAAGCAGTGGTTGGGAAAGGAGTGAGACATGGTTGTAGCCTCTCCCCGATGTTATTCAATCTGTATATTGAGCAAGCAGTAAAGGAAACAAAAGAAAAATTCGGAGTAGGTATTAAAATTCATGGAGAAGAAGTAAAAACTTTGAGGTTCGCCGATGACATTGTAATTCTGTCAGAGACAGCAAAGGACTTGGAAGAGCAGTTGAACGGAATGGACAGTGTTTTGAAAGGAGGATATAAGATGAACATCAACAAAAGCAAAACGAGGATAATGGAATGTAGTCAAATTAAATCGGGTGATGCTGAGGGGATTAGATTAGGAAATTAGACACTTAAAGTAGTAAAGGAGTTTTGCTATTTAGGGAGTAAAATAACTGATGATGGTCGAAGTAGAGAGGATATAAACTGTAGACTGGCAATGGCAAGGAAATCGTTTCTGAAGAAGAGAAATTTGTTAACATCGAGTATAGATTTAAGTGTCAGGAAGTCGTTTCTGAAAGTATTTGTATGGAGTGTAGCCATGTATGGAAGTGAAACATGGACAATAACCAGTTTGGACAAGAAGAGAATAGAAGCTTTCGAAATGTGGTGCTACAGAAGAATGCTGAAGATTAGGTGGGTAGATCACGTAACTAATGAGGAGATATTGAATAGGATTGGGGAGAAGAGAAATTTGTGGCACAACTTGACTAGAAGAAGGGATCGGTTGGTAGGACATGTTTTGAGGCATCAAGGGATCACAAATTTAGCATTGGAGGGCAGCGTGGAGGGTAAAAATCGTAGAGGGAGACCAAGAGATGAATACACTAAGCAGATTCAGAAGGATGTAGGCTGCAGTACGTACGGGGAGATGAAGAAGCTTGCACAGGATAGAGTAGCATGGAGAGCTGCATCAAACCAGTCTCAGGACTGAAGACCACAAGAACAACAACATGTAACCCAGAAAGCTCAAAGCTCCACATATGCTTTTGAACCGCTCTCTTCCATAAATAAGAGAGAGTTCGAAGTTTCTTTGCTTCCAAAAAAGAGTAGCACTCCATAGCAGCTCTGAAAGAAGTTTCTGGAAAACTGAAAGTGTAAGTAGCGAATTTCTCTGCTAGAAAGATAGAGGCTGCAAGTAGGTGTTCTTTCTTTTGCCTCGTAACTTATGACATCACATACTTCTTTTGCCTCCTGCAGTAGATTACACATCACTGTTCCATCTTCAGTTCTCCGTCTTTCATGCTACTCGTGTTAACCTGTTGAATTTTCTGCACTAAAATTAATCAAGGAACGAAAAACACCAGGATTGGAAGATGATTCAGTCTCATCATGTCCTCTAAGGGCAAGTTCCAACGCACTGCAGAAACGAATACAGATAATAATTAGATTCAATATGTACCTATTATCGGTAACTTTTTGGTTGTGTAATGCCACGTACCTTCTGTACCCACTGTCTAATTGGGTAGCTATAATTACATTGCCTAGACTTGCCGTGTTCAAAACGTTATTTACATGGTCTGAAGAAATTCCGTGTTTTCTAATTTTGTCACAGACTCCATGTTTAGACCATGAAAGATCTCCTCCAAACAATAAACAATGAAAACAAAATAAGTCATTTTTCATGTCACAACCACACAGCCGTTCATGCTTGTTGTACAATTCAGAGTTAAATTTCCTATTGAGTTGGCGACTTTTCGTTTTAACGGTCTGTGAAATTGTTAAAGCAGGAGTCGCCCTACCTAGCTTCTTAATTTCTAATTGTTCTTCAAACTTCCGTGAACTGAAGGGTTCAGAGAGCTATGAAATTACCTGATTCATTATTTCACGTATTCACTTGACACTTGAACCACAAAACTCAGGTGCTAGCAAACGCTAAAATAACTAACACAGCACACAGGAAATAGTTAGTTCGCTCGCATCTATACCTGAACTGGTAAGGTGGCGCGAGAATCCCGCTTTGTTCGAAGATCCGATAGTTCCGTTTCCCTTCGGATGAGTTCGGGCCCTCTTCCTGCGGCTGGCAGGGTGGCCCGCGTGAGATGTTTATACACACAAGGCCCGCATACGAGTACAGTGTTGCCTCTTGCGTTGCCCCCGCACCCCGCATCACCTCTGACAAGGGAACCTCCCCATCGCACCCCCCTCAGATTTATTTATAAGTTGGCACAGTGGATAGGCCTTGAAAAACTGAACACAGATCAATCGAGAAAACAGGAAGAAGTTATGTGGAACTATGAAAAAATAAGCAAAGTATACAAACTGAGTAGTCCACGCGCAGGATAGCCAACATCAAGGATATTGTGAGCTAAGGAGCGCCGTGGTCCCGTGGTTAGCGTGAGCATCTGCGGAACGAGAGGTCCTTGGTCTTCCCTCAAGTGAAAATTTTAATTTCTTTATTTTCGCAAAGTTATGATCTGTCCGTTCATTCATTGACGTCTCTGTTCACTGTAATAAGTTTAGTGTCTGTGTTTTGCGACCGCACCGCAAAACCGTGGGATTAGTAGACGAAAGGAAGCGCCTCTCCAATGGGAACCGAAAACATTTGATCGCAAGGTCATAGGTCAACCGATCCCTCCACAGGAAAACACGTCTGATATATTCTATACGACACTGGTGACGGCATGTGCTCCACATGACAGGAATATGTTGTCGACCCACCTAACTTGTATACTTGGCGAATGGGTAAAAATATTCTTCTACCTTTCCCGATTTAGGTTTTCTTGTGGATGTGATAATCACTCCCAAAAAAGTGATGAAAACATAAGTTTTTGTCACATAAACTGCAACAAATGAATGCAACAGTTTCACAACCGCACAGTTTTCCCTGTGCTCTGTCAAAACATATGTTTCTAACGTTTTCAAATTTTTCCGTTTAGGTGTAGCGTCCCCATACTACGGTGCAGTTACCTCGCATCGGACGGACGGACGGACAGATAATAATTGTCTGAAAATAAAAAATTAAACTTTTCACTCGAGGGAAGACTTGAACCAAGGACCTCACGTTCCCCAGCTGCTCACGCTAATCACGGGAACACGGCGCTCCTAAGCTCACACTTTCCTTGATGTTGCCTATCTTGCGCATGGACTACTCAGTTTGTATATTTTGCTTATTTTTTTCATAGTTCCACATAACTTCTTCCTGTTTTCTCGATTGATCTGTGTTCAGTTTTTCAAGGCCTATCCAGTGTGCCAACTTATAACTAAATCTGAGACGGGTGCGATGGGGAGGTTCCCTTGTGAGACACACTAGTCGCGTTTGCAGCCACAGTGCAATCCCCTGTCGCTGTCGGCACATTCCGTCCAACTCCGCTGCGTTCGGCACTTGGAGCCCCGGCATTTCAAAAGATATAAACGGCGACTTCTCCACTAGTATAGAACGCTCAGAAGGAAAACACAATTGGACAGAATTATTCCTTGGGGGTAGTACAAACCTGCAAACCTATACAGGAGCCATCTCTGTTAGAAGTTATTAAATCAGTTGCTAAACCGGGTGGTTATAGTTAAAGTGTAGTAGCTCATTGACGTCCAGTATGGGCTGTAGTTATCATATGTCAGCGAAACTTCGAAGATACGCTAATGCGTTTATACGGAACTGATTTGCGCTGAAGAAAATTAGTTTGCAATTTTGTTCACCAGGTACGTACGACAGTATGACGTGCTCCTTGTCATTTGACAACCTATAACGTCAGTGAACAGTATAGCTATCGAAAAGACAGACTGTGTAGAGTTAGTGAAACTATTTTGTGTGATGAACAGCAGTTACAGCGATGCAGTGAGAGAGTATCAACGACTGAAAGATCTACGAAGAGGCCCGATGTCGTTAAATGGTTTAAAGACGATGACAAAGGAATTGGAAAACTCGGTTGAGCTTCGTCTGGAACCTGGAAGAGGAAAGCGTCCTGTTCAGTTGGGAGTTATTGACGAGGCTGCAGTTGCTCTAATTGACCATACAGCACGTGCACCGGGTCGTGCTAGTGCTCCTCCAGTGTCACGAGAATTGCCCATCGATGGTCAACAGTGTGGTGAGTATTACGGTCTATATTACACTGGTAACCGTGTAAGACACAGATTATGCAGCAATTGGAACCTCATGAGCCGCAGCAACGTCCTGAATTTGCTCTTCGGTTTCTGGCACGGACTGAAGTTGATGACATGTAGCTGGAGAATATTCTATCGAGAGGCGAGAAATATTTTACACTACAGAACAGCCGAATTTGTGCTACTGTTAAACTACGTATTGTGAACGAAGAACCACTCGCCTCAAGGGACTATGTGGTGGGATTCACAAGCACCTTTACCCTCGGTGCATTCTCCTTTGAAGAGAATAAACCTAGACTCCCTGTCACATGTACCGTGACGTCATCGAGACCTAATTGTACAGCATGTGATTTCCGCTCTGGATGAGAACAGCTGTGTAGAAGCCACTGTTCTCATGCAAGACGGGGTAACACCTCATGTCCCTCGCCCTGTGAAAGATCTGCTTAATGCGAGCTTTGACGAACGTGTTATCTCTAGAGGTTTTTCCAGATGCATGGCGTGCAAGTTTACTTGATCTGAATCCACGTGACTTTGGGCTGTGGGGATATCTAAAAGACCGCCTGATCTGAACGACAGTGACGCTACCGCGCAGTCAAGTGCCGGCACGCCAGTTGGGAACGAGAGAGGAGAAAGGGCTGTGAAGAGGACGTCAGCCAATTTCACGCTGCCTGACCTCTCTCCAGGACGACAACGCGACAGGAGTGGCCTCTGTGAGAAGAGAACATCAGCGCCGCTCCCAAATAGCTGCAGACTTTTCTGTTTTGAACGTGTGGGTTGCTCTGAGAGTCTGTTATTCTGCGCAACTGATTAATCTGAGATGTATCCTTTACCCTGTGGCTCCTGCAAGATGAAATTTCCACCCCCACACTACTGCAGAAGTCAGGCAGACGCTCCTAATGTTCTAAAGAGAAATGCCTGAAAAACTTTCAGCAATAAGTATCTTCTGGAGTTGTCCACTGTAAGGAAATGACACAAAAAAGCACTCCGTCATCAGGCCACATGTGGCCCACCGGGACCATCCGACCGCCGTGTCATCCTCACAGAGGATGTGGATAGGAGGGGCGTGTTGTCAGCACACCGCTCTCCCGGTCGTTACGATGGTTTTCTTTGACCGGAGCCGCTACTATTCGGTCGAGTAGCTCCTCAATTGGCATCACGAGGCTGAGTGCACCCCGAAAAATGGCAACAGTGCATGGCGGCCTGGATGGTCACTCATCCAAGTGCCGACCATGCCCAACAGCGCTTAACTTCGGTGATCTGACGGGAACTGGTGTATCCACTGCGCCAAGACCGTTGCCAAATGACACAAAAATTCACGAAATTTCTTACGTAACTAGTGGGATACTTGGGTACTGGAGTAGTGCTAGTTAGTGTAAGAAAAACATGAAACTAACGAAAATTATTATTTATTTTGCAAAAATTCTGAGAAATCACAGTGCCACTTTCAGTTATGAATTGAACAAGTTATATGCTGGTTCTTTTGGGAATATGAAGTTTCCTGTCAAGGACAGGATTCTCTAATGAAATTTTTATACTCAGTTTAAGATTATTATTGACTTGGCAGAATGGTTGAGAGGGGCGCCTACTCAACTTGAATAATTATCCTTTAGAATGTTTCTAGGTACGATCAAGGCTGTCGCGTGTGAAATGCAGTGATGTGTTCTGTTGTGGAGGAAATATAGGGCTCGCAAGAGCTGTAGCGCACAATACTGTAAGCTGCAATGACTGTTGCTGCGCCACTCGCTGCTGACAAATAAGATAACTCTCGTTCTATCTGGATTGACCTTCGCCAATCAAACTCTCCCTATGCCTTGATGAAGTCAAGGATTCCTATTCGCCCCTAGTCTAACTATTGGTGTGGTACACCAGTCAGATAACCAGTCCACTGCGATGCCACTCAAAAATTCGCTCGCAGGCGTTTAACTATGGCTCTGTCCGTTCACACTGCACAATAAGTGTGGCAGCCAACACAGTGAACAACGCTTAATCGCAAGAACTCAATATAGAGAGTCGCACTTCGATTCGCTCTCGACAGAGGTGCTCTCCCAGTGAAGTACTAAGGAGAGACTTGTTCTTCGCTCCAAGAGCGACAACGGAACGGCGCCTCTCCACTCCTTCAACTCAAGGCGTCAGAAATATCGGTTGCCAATCAGCATTGCTCTTCTAAGACAGGAGAACGACGCTTCGTTTAAGGTGACCAATCCGGAAATCTGTAGTATCGGCGTTTGGCGTTTGCTATCTCCCTGTGAAAATCTCCGAAACTGCATGCTATGTGTAAAGAATGCGTACGCTGGCCGCTCCCACACAATGTAGCAGAATTTGCTTTGAAGCCGAACACGGGGTCGTTCCTCCCTTCCCTCGGGCGAACGCTGTCTGCTCCACGGGCGTCAACCGGCCGACGTAGATGGGTTGGGACTGGCCTCCAGGTGTGCGGTTGCCTCTCTCGAACTAAAAGCTCCTGTGACCATCGTGTCAGGAATGTGTGTGTGTACGCCAGCCTCGAGTATTTCAACCTACGGTGCGCACTTGCGATTTATTAGTTATTTGCATATCGTTTACAGGAATTCATACAACATTGACTTTATCTTATCGAGTTTGGGTTCGAATGAAACGTCTTGATGTGCGGAATATGATTGTGAGGGCGAAATGTGTAAGCAATGGAGGTCAGGAGACCACGACGTCTTACTATGTCAGCCAATGCGACCCCTCTCCAGGACGACAACGCGACAGGAGCGGCCTCTTTGAGAAGAGAACGTAAGCGCCGCGCCCAACTAGCCGCAGACAGTTCTCCAGTCGCTTCAAGACTAGTCATTTCGCTTGTACTATGATGCATTGCGTCTGCTGAAGAAAGTTGCTAATTTTGTCTGTCGTCCTTTGCTTGCGACACATCTTGGTAATTCTCAAAGTTAAGTATTGTTATGTATTTTTCGTAATAAAACTCATTAATACGATTTGCTTGAATTGTTGTTTAGCGATCCGAGAATGCAGGTTTCCTAGGCATCCCATATTTCACGACTGGGCAGGAGTCAACAAACATACCGGAACACGATGTTGACATTCTACCGTAACAGTTGTGGGCAAATGTAGATAACGTCGTTTTACTGATGCAGCATCTCGTTGACATCCCCAGTGCTCATTTCGAATAAACTGAGTAAGCAGTGTTTAGTTTGATATTTTTTCCCCAAGTTCCGCTCCTAATACGTTACATCTGAAAACATTTCGTTAGGTCTTTCTTGCATTCACAGCACCAGATTTCCACCTGATGGCGAAAATTGTAACTAATTTCTTCCAGCGTAAATCGGGTCCGAATTAGTGCGTTAGTTTATCCACCAAGTTTTGCTGCCATATGATAATCAGAGACACAATGGACCTCTGTGAGCAGCTGCACTTCAATTACGACCACCCGGTATTTACGGATTCAGCATATACCACACAATAGAGCAATATTAGCACAAACGCCCCCACACAGAACCTATGGCACTCGCCCAGAAACCCATTCTCGTCCCGAACGCTGGCCGATTCCATGCCATTGCTCCGAAGGACTCTTGGCCTAACATGTTCAAACAAAATCCAAGACACTTTCCGCCACAGATACCAGGACAGTGTGCTGAGAGGCGTTATTTTGACACATAAGCTGGACAGTATCTAGCTGCTAATACATTTGGTGGAAATACACCATAAGGCGAACCACAAATACAGACAAAGAGGGGGAAAGTGAGGTGGACACAGACAGGAGGCGGAGGGGAAGTGATCAATGTGCACTACTGGCCATTAAAATTGCTACACCAGGAAGAAATGCAGATGATAAACGGGTATTCATTGGACAAATAAATTATACTAGAACTGACTTGTGATTACATTTTCACGCAATTTGGGTGCATAGATGCTGAGAAATCAGTACCCAGAACAACCACCTCTGGCCGTAATAACGGACTTGATACGCCTGGGCATTGAGTCAAACAGAGCTTGGATGGCGTGTACAGGTACAGCTGCCCATGCAGCTTCAACACGATAACACAGTTCATCAAGAGTAGTGACTGGCGTATTGTGACGAGCCAGTTGCTCGGCTACCATTGACCAGACGTTTTCAGTTGGTGAGAGAACTGGAGAATGTGCTGGCCAGGGCAGCAATCAAATATTTTCTGTATACAGAAAGGCCCGTACAGGACCTGCAACAATTGGTCGTGCATTATTCTGCTGAAATGTAGGTTTTCGCAGGGATCGAATGAAGGGTAGAGCCACGGGCCGTAACACATCTGAAATGTAACGTCCACTGTTCGAAGTGCCGTCATTGCGAACAAGAGGTGACCCAGACGTGTAACCAATGGCACCCCATACCATCACGCAGGGTGATACGCCAGTATGGCGATGACAAGTACACGCTTCCAATGTGCGTTCACCGCGATGTCGCCAAACACGGATGCGACAACCATGATGCTGTAAACAGAACCTGGATTCATCCGAAAAAATGACGTTTTGCCATTCATGCACCCAGGTTCGTCGTTGAGTACACCATCGCAGGCGCTCCTGTCTGTGATGCAGCGTCAAGGGTAACCGCAGCCATGGTCTCCGAGCTGATAGCCCATGCTGCTGCAAACGTCGTCGAACTGTTCGTGCAGATGTTTGTTGTCTTGCAAACGTCCCCATCTGTTGACTCAGAGATCGAGACGTGGTTGCACGATCCGTTACAGCCATGCGGATAAGATGCCTGTCATCTCGACTGCCAGTGATACGAGGCCGTTGGGATCCAGCACGGCGTTCCGTATTACCCTCCTGATCCCACCTACTCCATATTCTGCCAACAGTCATTGGATCTCGACCAAGGCGAGCAGCAGTGTCGCGATACGATAAACCGCAATCGAGACAGGCTACAATCCGACCTTTATCAAAGTCGTGATTGTGCGCGTATCTCGTCCTTACACGAGGCATCACAACAACGTTTCATCAGGCAACGGCGGTGAACTGCTGTTTGTGCTTGAGAAACCGGTTGGAAACTTTCCTCATGTCAGCACGTTGTAGGTGTCGCCACCGGTGCCAACCTTGTGTGAATGCTATTGAAAGCTAATCATTTGCATATCACAGCATCTTCTTCCTGTCGGTTAAATTTCGCGTCTGTAGCACGTCATCTTCGTGGTGTAACAACTCTAATGGCCAGTAGTGTATGTAACTACGACACAAGCAGAGATGTGGGGAAAAGCCTAGCTTAGGTAATACAAATTGTGTAAGTGACTTACACGTAATTTCCACGTTCTATATGTTCTTTATTTCACGCTGTCGGTACTATAGTAGCCAACTAACCAACATTTTTTATCTCTTATTTGTTCTTGAGATTTCCTTCTGGCAGTGCACAATAGCTTTTGTTTTGGCCGCTTGTTTCTTTATGCGAGTACTATTGTTACGGCATTCTAGTGTGAAACTGTTGAATTTGAACGACAGGTGTTGTTCGTAGTGGCATAACGTGTTAGTATGACTGAGACTCGCTAGCCGTAGCCTACAAGTTCTGTTAGATATAAATTTGCGCGTAAGCTTCAGCTGTCGAGCAGCGCCTCTGCTACTGTGCAGTGTTCATCCACAACGGAGCTCCCACCATGCCGCTGTCTCCTCCCGTAACTCAATGTCTGTGCAGCTATAGGCCAAGTTATTTTGAGCGCTCTGTACATGTTGCCCTCGTCACCTTGGTTGGGCATGTTGTAAGGTATCACTTCGTGAGGGCATCGGCGAGTCGTGTCTTGCGCTACTGTGTCCATTAGATCAAGTTTCTTTTATCCAGAGGCGAAAGGTTCCCTTCCAGCCATGGAAGGGTGTGCCTGTCTGACGATAATCCTCCTAAATTGTAGGCGGACTGCGCCTGCTATGCTAGTTTCAAGATCAAGCACTTTAGTAGGATCGTAGGTCTTTTCTAGCATTTATTATAAACAAATTTTAGAAAACTATTTCAGGAAGTTGCTGTTTGTTGTAGAGTGATTCTGTGGGGGCGTGAAATCGCCAATGAAAATGTCTGCACACTGCATCTGAGGATGACTGGCTGGAAGGCATAAATATTGAAGCCAGTTCTGCAGGGCAGTTTTTTGAGTTCGGTAAACTGGAGGAGTCCGCAGCTCGTGGTCGTGCGGTAGCGTTCTCGCTTCCCGCGCCCGGGTTCGATTCCCGGCGGGGTCAGGGATTTTCTCTGCCTCATGATGACTGGGTGTTGTGTGATGTCCTTAGGTTAGTTAGGTTTAAGTTGTTCTAAGTTCTAGGGGACTGATTACCATAGATGTTAAGTCCCATAGTGCTCAGCGCAATTCGAACCATTAAACTGGAGGAGGTCGGTCGAGGGATCTCGCAGGGATTGAATTCATTTCCTCTGCCCTCTGGGGTGGAGGTGATGCTTCGAACTGTATTTCTGAAGTCCGTTTTCAGCAATCCTTAGCGATCAATTTTTTTTTTTTTCACAAAGATGGGAAGGTTGCAAAGATGCAAAGCGGCGTACCTGTACGCGGGTGTAGAATTCTGACTGAGTCGTTTTAGCTTTGAGAGTGCACTTGCACATTAGATACAGTACTCAAATCACGTAGGAGGTCAAATCAGCTGGAAGTGGTGTTTCGTGAACGACACTGACTGTAATTAAAACCTGTGAACATTGAAGTGTGGTGCCTTTTGTCGTGTTTCTACCTCTGGATTTTGAACTGTATCATTTGAATTAATCAGAAACGGTAGATTAAACTGAGTCAGTCCTAAAATTATTTAATAAATTTCAAGGATTAACTGAATATACAGCCAAACCACCTGACTCCCTTAGCTCAACAAACAACAATCCGAAATCAACGAGCAGAAGATGAGCCTCACGTTCGACGTAACTGTTTCTTTTGGACGAATGGAATATTGAAAGCAGGCGCCTAACAGCTTAAGAAGACTACCGCTCAGATAATCAATCTGTCTGTAGGATCGGCATGACAAATCAGTTTTCTGTTTCGTAAGAATGAATGGGAATGTATTCATTTACGAAACTGAAAGCGGCGTGGGATATACTCTGGCAAACATAGAGTGGAATAAATTTACTAACAAGAAGGCTGAAACTCAACTAAAATTTGACAGAACGTATATTAGTTTCAAAATTTTAGAGAAAAACCACGAGACTTGTACACAAAATATATTGGGTTGCTGGCGCCTGATTTACTGAACTAGTGAGTACATAAATTAAAAAAATATACTTTCTCTCATGGTCTCATGACAAGTTGATAATCTGTAAAATAGGGATAGTTGACAGGTATCACAGGCGTACTTCCACATTCGCACTAGCGCCTAACAGAGGAAAGAAAAGAAACGAGAAGAGTTAAGACGTACACCATACTCATGTAGTCACTAAAGGTGTGGTCCCATCGGACTGAAGCGCAGATTTGTCCAAACGTCTCGAAAAGAATCACGTGGCCGAACACGCTAACTTGCTGACTAAACTGAGAAAATTCCACAATTTCCGAAGTAACAAAAAAATAAATAAATAAAAAATTAAAAAAAAAACAGACAAGAATTCGCAAACGTAATGGAATACTGCTATACTGAAATAACCACAACCTCGTACATTGACTAACAACATCCAGTCGTGCAATCACACAAAACACGCACGCAAGGAAAAGAGTCGCAGAATGCTGTGAGCTATCAGAAATACGAGTACAAATCAGAAATAACACACTCGCGAATGGATTTTAATTTAAAAGGAAAGAAACCTAAGGGCGAGGTACTCATGACTCATTAATTTTTCAAGCTTATGATCCGAGTTACACAAAGCAAGACCATGATAAAACCCGAAGATCCTGAAAAATTGGTTATAGCAGACAAATATTTATACACCCACATATTATTGCAAAGTAATGACAAAAGAAAACTGAATCAGAGAACTGAAGGCTCTCTAAACGATACACTAATACTTGAAGTCGAACAGAAGAGACACACGTATAGAAATTGCAGAATAGATTGAAACTGATGAAAAACGAAGAATTACAGCACAAGAAATACAAGCATACGCTAATTAACACTTAGAATAAAAGATTAGTACCAGAAACAAAACAAAATTCGTCCAGCACACTAAAAAATTCCTAAGTTGGATGAAAAAATCGACTACGTATAAAATTCGAATAATAGAAAAAATACGAGCACTCTCTGAGTTGTATAAACTATACTTCACGATTATCAAGACCCAAAGCTGTAAGAGAAATGTATTAATACTTCAGCTAGGTTGACATGTACACAATCTCAATCACCATACTAAAGCTACTAACATCGCGCTCTACACAGGTAACCAAGGTAGTCAGAGAAACCCATTCCGCACTGCGCCAAGTAAAACACAATAGCGCTTTCAGCAAAGGGCCAAACCAATTTGGCTCACATTAAGTCTACACATGTGTTGGTTAAACTGCCACGGCAGCAGAAGGAAACTATACACACAGGTAGACAGCTTGAAATCGCAGTAAACAAACATATTCAGTTATTCTGTTACTCAAAGAGAGGAGGAAAGGGAATGAAACACAGAAACAAAAAATTTAAACGTCGGAAGCAGTGCTGTGGCAGGTAGAGGAACAAGAGACACTTAATGAACTTACACATACACACGTAAACAACTTACAAAACAGACGTTGGTACAGAAAACGAGTGAAACTGGGACTGATAAAGACACGTTCAAGTGCTCATACCTTATACTGGCATGATTTACTAAATGCATCGAAAGCGTGAGATGCTAGTAATTTTTTAAGTGAAGTTAACTTGATTAAAACAACGGAAGCGGATCATTAGAGATCTTTCTTTGCTAGCGGTTTGCTTTTTCCAGTGCATTTGTGGGATCTCGTAATCGTGCTGAATGTAGTCAGTTAATTTCGGGACATTAATCGTTGATTTTGGAAAGGTGAGAATTTTAACCCTGTCTCGGTTATGTAAACGAAGTATTTTTCAGATTGATTTAGTGCTGCAGCACGCAGATAAATAGTCTGGCCAGCCAATAAAAGTTTCTGGTTAAATGTGTCGAGCAGCACGTCGCGTGATTTGTCTCGCGCGCGGCACGTCGTTAAGAATGTGTGGATTCTGGCAGCGGTCGTGTGCACGTCTTCGGCCGACGCCACACGAGCTCCAAGGGCAGACGGAAGTAAAGTACTAGCGGTTAAATGATACAATCAGAAGTACATGACGGTTTTAAAGTAGTAGTCATGAAATAAACTTATCACGATAATGCGACCTCGCCTTGCTTTGAAATGCCCAACTGGTGTTCCGTTGCTCCGTCCCATCACTAATGCTCAATAATTAACGCACATCCTTTCCTTCTGCAACGTCGCTGACTTTGTTCACTTGTAGTCACACCAGCTGAGTTTTGCTACATTGTTTGTCTAGTGAACATAAACTGTCCGACGTCAGATAAATGCAACTGGTTTTTTCCAGTTCCGCACTCTGGTCCTAATTGCCATTCGGTGCCTCTCGGTCTCAGTGCTATCTTCTGCCATATGGCAAAATCTGAATGCAGCATGAAGGTGCATGTGGTCAGCACACACTCTCCCGACCACTGACAGCTTCCCAGACCTGGAACACGATACGTCTCGTTCAAGCATCTCATCAGTTGTCATCATGAAACTGAGGGGACCCATTTACTTCCTACCAAGGAATAATCCCTGACCCTACTGGGAATCGAACCCAGAATCTTAGCATCACAGCCAGTCACGTTTCTCCAGCTATGGAGATGGACAATTACTAGTTTTCGTTCAGAGATATTAATGACCCTAGTTGCATTTGGGTACTGAAATGTATCAGAGACTTTTTTTTTTTGGTCATCAGTCTATTGACTGGTTTGATGCGGCCCGCCACGAATTCCTTTCCTGTGCTAACCTCTTCATCTCAGAGTAGCACTTGCAACCTACGTCCTCAATTATTTGCTTGACGTATTCCAGTATCTGTCTTCCTCTACAGTTTTTGCCCTCTACAGCTCCCTCTAGTACCATGGAAGTCATTCCCTCATGTCTTAGCAGATGTCCTATCATGTGTTTTCCACATATTCCTTTCCTCTCCGATTCTGCGTAGAACCTCCTCATTCCTTACCTTATCAGTCCAATTAATTTTCAACACTAATCTATAGCACCACATCTCAAATGCTTCGATTCTCTTCTGTTCCGGTTTTCCCACAGTCCATGTTTCACTACCATACAATGCTGTACTCCAGACGTATATCCTCAGAAATTTCTTCCTCAAATTAAGGCCGGTATTTGATATTAGTAGACTTCTCTTGGCCAGAAATGCCTTTTTTGCCACAGCGAGTCTGCTTTTGATGTCCTCCTTGCTCCGTCCGTCATTGGTATTTTACTGCCTAGGTAGCAGAATTCCTTACCGTCGTTGACTTCGTGACCATCAATCCTGATGTTAAGTTTCTCGCTGTTCTCATTTCTACTACTTCTCATTACCTTCGTCTTTCTCCGATTTACTCTCAAACCATACTGTGTACTCATTAGACTGTCCATTCCGTTCAGCAGATCATTTAATTCTTCTTCACTTTCACTCAGGGTAGCAATGTCATTAGCGAATCGTATCATTGATATCCTATCACCTTGTATTTTAATTCCACTCCTGAACCTTTCTTTTATTTCCATCATTGCTTCCTCGATGTACAGATTGAAGAGTAGGGGCGAAAGGCTACAGCCTTGTCTTACACCCTTCTTAATACGAGCACTTCGTTCTTGATCGTCCACTCTTATTATTCCCTCTTGGTTGTTGTACATATTGTATAGGACCCGTCTCTCCCTATAGCTTACCCCTACTTTTTTTCAGAATCTCGAACAGCTTGCACCATTTTATATTGTCGAACGCTTTTTCCAGGTCGACAAATCTTATGAAAGTGTCTTGATTTTTCTTTAGCCTTGCTTCCATTATTAGCCGTAACGCCAGAATTGCCTCTCTCGTCCCTTTACTTTTCCTAAAGCCAAACTGATCGTCACCTGGCGCATTCTCAATTTTCTTTTCCATTCTTCTGTGTATTATTCTTGTAAGCAGCTTCCTTGCATAAGCTGTTAAGCTGATTGTGGGATAATTCTCGCACTTGTCAGCTCTTGCCGTCTTCGGAATTGTGTGGATGATGCTTTTCCGAAAGTCAGATGGTATGTCGCCAGACTCATATATTCTACACGCCAACGTGAACAGTCGTTTTGTTGCCACTTCCCCCAATGGTCAGAGATAAGAGATGAAAATTAATGCCGGACTGTATTCTAACGTGGATTTCCCACTTTACGCAAACGGTCGCGTTAACCGCCTCGGCCCTCCGAGCACGCTTCCTTTCCGACCGAAATTCCCAGCCTGCCAGTCACTGCTGACGTAGCGACACCTTTCCGTGAAACCCTTAGTCGCTGTTCCTGATTCCGGTTAAGAGATCAGGTATGGTGTGAATCCTCACTGTAAGAAGATCGCTGGTCGTCGTCACGTTATTGATATACAAGCTGTACCTGTTATACGTGCAGATATTTCTACTGGTAACTGAGGACGGTTTACATCAGTATTTCTATCATTTACAGACTAATAATTATGTGTGTTACTAAGTCGTATGTTTTTAGAATAGGTAGTACCTCCAAGAAGATGTGCCAAGAGCAAGTCGACAATGCTTATTTTTCCCCGAGTAGCAGGTCAGTTGTTGTTGTCTTGAAGTGTTGACGTAGTACCACAACTCTATACTAACAGGCATACTCCACTTAGTGGTGTGGTTACGACCGAGCAGGAAACAAGTAGGTTGTAAAGTTTGTGACGTATTCTCTTCGATGCAGAGAAAAAACAATCAACACATTGACGTGTGTACATATTAAGACACGACATGTAAAAGTACACTTCTGGCCATTAAAACTGCTACACCAAGAAGAAATGTAGATGATAAATGGGTATACATTGGACAAATATATTATGCTAAAACTGACATGTAATTACATTTTCACGCAACTTGGGTCACAGATCCTGAGAAATCAGAACCCAGAACACCCTCCTCTGGCCGTAATAACGGCCTTGATATACCTGGGCATTGAGTCAGAGCTTGGATGGCGTGTACAGGTACAGCTGCCCATGCAGCTACAACACGATAACACAGTTCATCAAGAGTAGTGACTGGCGTATTGCGGCGAGCCAGTTGCTCGGCCACCATTTACCAGACGTCTTCAGTTGGTGCGAGACCTAGAGAATGTGCTGGCCAGGGCAGCAGTCGAACATTTTCTGTATACAGAAAGGCCCGTACAGGACCTGCAACATGCGGTCGTGCATTATCCTGCTGAAATGTTGGGTTTCGCAGGGATCGAATGAAGGGTAGAGCCACGGGTCGTAACACATCTGAAATGTAACGTCCACTGTTCAAAGTGCCGTCAATACGAACAATAGGTGACCGAGGCGTGTAACCAATGGCACCCCATACCATCAAGCCGGGTGATACGCCAGTATGGCGATGACGAATACACGCTTCCAATGTGCGTTCACCACGATGTTGCCAAACACGGACATGACCATCATGATCCTGTAAACAGAACCTAGATTCATCCGAAAAAATGACGTTTTCCCATTCGTGCACCCAGGTTCATCGTTGAGTACACCATCGCAAGCGCTCCAGTCTGTGATGCAGCGTCAAGGGTAACCTCAGCCATGGTCTCCGAGCTGATTGTCTATGTTGCTGTAAACGTCGTCGAACTGTTCGTGCAGATGGTTGTTGTCTTGCAAACGTCCCCATCTGTTGACTCAGGGATGGAGACGTGGCTGCATGATCCGTTACAGCTATGCGGATAAGATGCCTGTCATCTCGACTGCTAGTGATTAGAGGCCGTTGGGATCCAGCACGGCGTTCCGTATTACCCTCCTGAACCCACTGATTCCATATTCTGCTGTCAGTATATCTTGACGAAGGCGAGCAGCAATGTCGCGATACGATAAACAGCAATCGCGATAAGCTACAATCCGACCTTTATCGAAGTCGGAAACGTGATGGTACGCATTTCTCCTCCTTACACGAGGCATCACAACAACGTTTCACCAGGCAACGCTGGTCAACTGCTGTTAGTGTGTGAGAAATCGGTTGGAAACTTTCCTCATGTCAGCACGTTGTAGGTGTCGCCACCGGCGCCAACATTGTGTGAATGCTCTGAAAAGCTAATCATTTGCATATCACAGCATCTTCTTCCCGTCGGTTAAATTTCGCGTCTGTAGCACGTCATCTTCTTGGTGTAGCAATTTCAATGGCCAGTAGTGTATTTTTAGTTGGTCAAGGGCTCTTACTGTTACGCAATAAACAGACTGAAATAACAGAGAGTGTATTTTTTGTGCAAACATGCACTTTTTGAAATGCAACAACGCCTATTGACACTAACAACCTACAAGTAGGGTAAATTAGGTCAGTGGTGTTTGTTGCAGGATTCTGGTGCCAGTCATTTACGAGATACCGCGTTTTGGAAAGTTCCCACACCGATACTCGTTTGTGCCAGGCACGATGTCGTTATGTTTATTTATAGTGTGCTTGTGTGTTCCTTGAGTGCACCGCGACTTGTACGTCAGTTGGTGTGTAACAGTTCAAGCAGTAGGTCGTGATTGGACCATGGGATTTACGAATGTAGAAAAAGCCGATATGCTCGTGGTGTATGGAGCGTGCAGGAAGACTGCACTTCGTTCTTGTACAGTGTTTTGCGGCAAGATATCCCAACAGACGTCAACCAACTCGGCAACTATTTATCAGCCTCTTAATGGTTCATATGGCTGTGAGCACTATGGGACTTAACATTTGAGGTCATCAGTCCCCTAGAACGTAGAACTACTTACACCTAACCAACCTAAGGACATCACACACATCCAAGCCCGAAGCAGAATTTGAATCTGCGACCATAGCGGTCGCGCGGTTCCAGACTGAAGCGCCTAGAACTACTCGGCCACCCAGGCCGGCTATCAGCCTCTTCAAATAGTTACATGAAAATGATAGTGTAACACCTAGACAACGTAACAGAAAGGAACAAGTGATGACAGGAGGATATTAATGTTTTTGCTACAGCTGCAGTTGATCCACTCAGGTGTCCTACGCATTCTCCATCGGCATAGATTCCATCCCAACCTATTTCTCTCCGCCAAGGGCTGACTGGAAATGATTACGAGAATTGTGTTAACTTCTGTACGTGAGCATTAAGACACTCTAGATGTGTCGTATGTCTCGTTCAGTGATGAAGCCACATTTACCAGTCATGACCTGGTAAACCACTGAATCGTGCACTACTGGTCTGTTTACAGTTCCTTTTGTATTCGTCACGTGGAACGTCCGCGTTCATGGTCTGTAAACTTACGGTGTGGGATAGAGAACCACCAGTTCATAGGCCCTTTTTCCATAGATGGAACACTGAATGTGCTCATTTATCATAGCCTCGTAACAGATCATTTTCCACAGATGCTAGAAGACGTTCTTCCGCAGACTGGGAGGAACCTGTCCAACCCATAGTGCAAGAAATATTACAGCGCGTCCTCATGAATTGTCTCCAAATCGTTGAACTGGACACAGAGGACCTGTACCTTGGGCGACCCATTCCCCGCCTTAAGCGGTTGTAGACTTTTCTTCTGGGGGAAACTGAAAGACGCCATCTATAAGGACATACCAACTACACCTGATGCTATGCAACGACGTATTACTGTCGCCTGTTCGGACATCTCCACTGAAATGCTAGTAATTGATCTACAGCAGACTAGAAAATAGTATTGCCGCTGCCGGTGATCATTTTGGACACAACCTGTGATGGTCAGTTGTCTCGCCAGTGGCCAGTAGCCACATAACTGGTGGATGCACTTGCGCAGTTCTTCAGTATGATCTACCACAGGTATTGTACAAGTGCGAGTGTGTGAATTTTTCAAAATACGATATCTCATAAACTGTTTGCACTATTATCCTGACACAAACACAACTGACATTCTAATATACCCTACTTGTTGTTAATGTCGATAGGCATTTCTCCATTTAAAAACGAGTACGTTAATGCAAGAAAGACACTTTCTAAGTATTATTACAATTTGTATATTGGCTAACAATACGAGTCCTCGACTACCAATCCATTCTGTGAATACAGCACATCAATAGCACTTTCCATTTCCGCAATATTTGCGGTGCAACTTTTACTTGATTCACCCATATATAGCATGATCATAAATAAAACCAACGGAACTGCAGGGACGGATTCCTGACTGGAAATGGAGTAGTTGGGAATAAGCCGAGACGATGTTTGTGTAAGGTCAAGCAGATTGAAAAGGTCGAGAGGCAGCACGGCTATACCAAAACAAGTACCCCCCCCCCCCTCCCCCAACCCACAGTCAGGATCCTGAGACGAAGCCTAGAACTAGCTCCAGTCAAGTGCCCCGCCAACACAGTCAACGCCAAAGTACAATTATGTGTATTTTGTATGACAACCGCTGCTAGCAATATCACCTGCAATCGCATGGTGGACACAGAACACCTGTTGTGAAGTGAATGTGATGCAGCACTGTACTGTCTTCCTGGGCGATTTGTTGTTATTGCTCACACACCGTCCGTTGCCAGACAGATGTTCATATGACCTTTTTAAGTCCATTTCCAGTCAAGAATCCGTTCCTGCAGTTTGTCTGTTTTATTAATACTCACCCTGTATATGTCTGTTACAAGTTTGTCGTCTCCCTAAGTTTTCGTAAGCATCAACTGTGGAATCGAGCGTCCTTGGTGTATTACTCATATTTTTCGGCAGCCGAATCTTTGTACGCTGATGAGCCAAAACAGTGTTACATACTGCGTCTTTATTGACCTTATGAACTCTGCGTGCTATGGATTCGGTAAGCCCTTAGTAGGTTTTCAGAGATATGTAGGATCAGAAGTCTACTTACTAGTCACACAATTTGCGTGAATTACTTGCTGGTACGAAGATGGCTCCAGATACTGTCCCAGATGTGTTCCGCCGGTTTGAGGTCGGGTGACAGCCGTGCGTAACACGTTTACTATCGAGACGCTGAAACCACTGTAGCATGATTCTGACCTTTTGACACGAACAGTTATCCAGCTGGAAAAGGCTGTCACTGTTGGGGGGAGACTTGAAGCACGGAGAGGTGCCGGTGGTTCGCTGTCGTGGTGCCTTCAGTTACTATCACAGACCGCGGGTGAATGTTTACCGTATCGTAATACTGCCCCTTCCAGCTCACACCTGTGGCGCGCTGCGTGTTTCGAGCAGCAGCTCGTCTGGAGGATGACATATCTGTAGCACGGAACATGATTCATCTGGCCAGATGACGCGTTTCCGATGATCCACTATCCAGTCTCGATGATCCCACGCCCAATGCAGTCGTAATTGTCGGTGTCATTGTGTCAACATGGGAACACATAGGGACGTCTACTACAGAGCCGCACCTTGAACAAATCTGAGACGCCCGCTGAACCCACTGGGCAGAACAGGTAATAGGATTGTGGGAAGGGCCAAGGGTTGAGGTCAGTTTCTGCTGCTGTAATTTATTGTAACTTGGCAACACTTTCACGGCTAAAGGCTTCCAACAAGAAATCTTAACAAGATAAAAATCCAATTAAGATAGCAATAAAATAATTCCAAAAATAACATACGCAAAGTGCAACACAAATGACCGAAGGCCACAATTAAATTTGAAAACTTCAGACTATATTACCATAGACCTTTAAAGGCAGAAGGCCAGCATGTTTAACACAAGAAATCTTGAAAATTAACAAGATAAAAATCCAATTAAGATAAGAATAAAATAATTTAAAGAAGCAACATATGCAAGGTGCAGTACCAATGGCTGAGGGCCACAATTAAACCTCAAAATGTTAAAATATATTACCACAATCTTTAAAGGCAGAAGGCCGCGGTGTTTAAGCTTGAAAGATAAATTTAAAAATTAATTTTTCAAAATTTTAAGAAACAAAACAAATAACCATAAGCCTAAAATTTAAAATAGCTGACAACAGATAATTAAACACCGGTGACACTCGGAAAGCCTCCAGGGAGGTCGGTCTGCCCTCGTTTACTTAGGTGACACAGGTGGTGAGCCCAACTACACTTGATCCGTCGGAACCCAACCAGGGACAGCCACGGATCGACCGACAAACTACAGGCTTACAAGCAGCCGGTACATGAGAATCTCGCCAACAGCGAGACACCGAAACGAACGACACAACATGAATGGACGTTACTTGGATACGTGAAACCACTACTCAACTCTGACGTCCTGGGTCGGTGAACCACGAAGCTCGTAGCGATAGGACAGCTCCACACACGCTGCGACACTAGGCAGGGACCGGCAGCGGACCCAGCCGACCGCACCCCGCGGAGATATCTTTCCTGGTCCACAGCAACCGACCGACTGCCCGCTTGCCCGTCCGCGACTGCTGCTCCGTCGCGACTGCACTGCTGGTGCGTCTCCCACTCACTTCTAGACACACGACGGCGGAAATACTGGCTCGGACCCAACCATGCAGAGGAGACACGCCCACTGGCTAAACGACACCCCTGCACCAGGATAGGACCGACCCAAGTTCCACCAGATGGTAATTTAAAGCACCCAGAAGCGCTCAGAGAACCAATCACACGTCGCCAGATGAGACGACCGACCTCTCAGAGCCAATACGCTGACGACATTCAAAATGTCAATTCAAATCACAAACTACACACACAACCTGACAAACACTGCACGAAGACCTGAACGATACTCAACAGTAACTAAGCACACACGAGACAAAATGGCTCTGAGCACTATGCGACTTAACTTCTGAGGTCATCAGTTCCCTAGAACTTAGAACTAGTTAAACCTAACTAGCCTAAGGACATCACACACATCCATGCCCGAGGTAGGATTCGAACCTGCGACCATAGCGGTCGCTCGGCTTCAGACTGTAGCGCCTAGAACCGCACGGCCACTCCGGCCGGCCACACGAGACAAATTGGGAGTCGATGCACACACACACAGCCGACTCATGGACGATCGGCGGTCCAAAACGCGTCGTCCTGTGGGACGACCGACCGACGATCCACCAAGACTGTGACCCGGCTCAAGTGATGCGTGGCGGCAATGGTCGGGCGAGCCATGTCGACGCAGACCTCACTGCTGATCCAACCCGACTGCACGAGTGCCGCATCGCAACTCCCCGACTGGCAGGTCCGGACTGCGCTCCAGACGCGTTCCAACTCACTGGCAGACCCGAACTCGCAACCCGAACTCCCGACACGAACTGCCAATCCGAACTCGGTTACGACAGGCAACGACGGAGAAGTAATAGCAGTCAAGCAGAGATATAGGGGATATATCGATACTCGCTGCTAGCGCCGGTCACGGTCAGGCAAAGCAGCAACTCAGTGACAGTAGTAATTTAACTAACGTAGTGTGGTGGAAGTACGTTAAAAACAGGGTGTAAATACATGGTGGCGGGAATACGAGCCACACACGGCTCAAAATCCACTGAACGGTGTGCTCCGAAACACTTTTGCCTCCATTATCCTCGCACTCCATGGTCATCTCTACCAGAGCTCGCCACCTGTCTTGTTTAAGCAGTGTGTATTTACTGTGCTCAGGCACTGATAACCTTTCCTTTGCACGGAAAAAGTTGGCGGTAATGACCGCCGCAAATCAGTGAAATTAAGCTGAATTGAGCATCAGCCCAGTGGTCCAAGGATTCGAGTGTTGATGATAGTGTTTCTGCATCTACAGCTTTACTCCGCTAGCCAGCTTATGATGTGTTGCGGCACGTACAGGGTTATTACAAATGATTGAAGCGATTTCACAGCTCTACAATAACTTTATTATTTGAGATATTTTCACAATGCTTTGCACACACATACAAAAACTCAAAAAGTTTTTTTAGGCATTCACAAATGTTCGATATGTGCCCCTTTAGTGATTCGGCAGACATCAAGCCGATAATCAAGTTCCTCCCACACTCGGCGCAGCATGTCCCCATCAATGAGTTCGAAAGCATCGTTGATGCGAGCTCGCAGTTCTGGACGGTTTTTGGTAGAGGAGGTTTAAACACTGAATCTTTCACAAAACCCCACAGAAAGAAATCGCATGGGGTTAAGTCGGGAGAGCGTGGAGGCCATGACATGAATTGCTGATCATGATCTCCACCACGACCGATCCATCGGTTTTCCAATCTCCTGTTTAAGAAATGCCGAACATCATGATGGAAGTGCGGTGGAGCACCATCCTGTTGAAAGATGAAGTCGGCGCTGTCGGTCTCCAGTTGTGGCATGAGCCAATTTTCCAGCATGTCCAGATACACGTGTCCTGTAACGTTTTTTTTCGCAGAAGAAAAAGGGGACGTAAACTTTAAACCGTGAGATTGCACAAAACACGTTAACTTTTGGTGAATTGCAAATTTGCTGCACGAATGCGTGAGGATTCTCTACCGCCCAGATTCGAACATTGTGTCTGTTCACTTTACCATTAAGAAAAAACGTTGCTTCATCACTGAAAACAAATTTCGCACTGAACGCATCCTCTTCCATGAGCTGTTGCAACCGCGCCGAAAATTCAAAGCGTTTGACTATGTCATAGGGTGTCAGGGCTTGTAGCAATTGTAAACGGTAAGGCTTCTGCTTTAGCCTTTTCCGTAAGATTTTCCAAACCGTCGGCTGTGGTACGTTTAGCTCACTGCTTGCTTTATTCGTCGACTTCTGCGGGCTATGCGTGAAACTTGCCCGCACGCGTTCAACCGTTTCTTCGCTCACAGCAGGCCGACCCGTTGATTTCCCCTTACAGAGACATCCAGAAGCTTTAAACTGCGCATACCATCGCCGAATGGAGTTAGCAGTTGGTGGATCTTTGTTGAACTTCGTCCTGAAGTGTCGTTGCACTGTTATGACTGACTGATGTGAGTGCATTTCAAGCACGACATACGCTTTCTCGGCTCCTGTCGCCATTTTGTCTCACTGCGCTCTCGAGCGCTCTGGCGGCAGAAACCTGAAGTGCGGCTTCAGCCGAACATAACTTTATGAGTTTTTCTACGTATCTGTAGAGTGTCGTGACCATATGTCAATGAATGGAGCTACAGTGAATTTATGAAATCGCTTCAATCAATTGTAATAGCCCTGTACTTTGTGTCTATCTGTCACTTTTCCCTGTCCCACCCCTTCCTGCTCCAGTCGCAAATGATTCGCGGGAAGAATGATTGTTGCTATGCCCCCGTGTGATCTAAAATTTCTTAGAATTTAGGTTCGTGGTCTTTACTCAATATATACGTAGGGCGATGCAACATATTTTTGTTACTTATCTAGGAAATTACGTACACGGAACTTTTAATAATAGACCACACCATGATAAAGAACATCTCTGTTCCAGCACCTGAGCAGCTTCGTGACACCTGTAACGAAACGCGTTGCTCTTTTTTGGCTAGTCTCCTTTTTCTCCATCAATCCTATCCATTACGCATCCAAGTCTGCCGAGCAATATTCAAGGTCTGGTCGAAGGGGGCTTTCGTAACCTACCTCCTTTGTGTGTGAACTCCACCCCATGAGGAGTCTTGCAATGAAACGTAGACTGGCAAGTGCCTTACCTATGATGTTTTATTTCGGAGTTAAATTCTGAAAGATCTGTAGTCTACAGTCTGAGGGGCAAGTTCCCTTCAACGGTTGTGAGTAGTGTGTTAGCATGGCAGCCAATACCTCACACATAGTGCAGATTGTCACTTATTGAGTATTCTCCTGTCTATTACAACCACACGAACCTCGAAGTATGTAGATCTTTCTTCCATACTAAAAAAAGGAACCTGTTTTTTCTTGAATACACGGCTTAATACCTGACACTAATAATACATAGTCCCTCCGTAATTAATTACCCATCAACACTCGTAAATTACACACTCACTTTCTAAGCAGGTGATCGTTAACTAGCTCCAGTACACAGTGTTCTTTTGTTTGGAACTGTTGCATTGAGGTGCAGCTGTTCTTCTTTCAACACATAGATCTGTGGCAGAATTGTTAACTATAGTATTCCAATTGCTACGGCGTTAAAATTTAATTGTTTACATAAGTTTCTAGCAGTCTATAACGTCAACTTTTGTACGAAATTTACCCGAAGTAATATAACAATGCCAGTTTCCTCTGGATAATAACTCAATAATCATACAAAGATCATAATGTGTAATTAGAATAAATAGCAGTGAACAAGGGCATCTTTCTCTTTTCCTCTATCCTCTTTGATCTTTACTCTGTTGCCATTCTGCTTGTATCTCTCGGTTAGTTTGATTCATGTTTGGCAGTTACTTCTGCGGATTTGGTGAAACGATCATAGATGATCTTTCCTGGACTGTTAGTTAATTATTTGCAACGAAAACGTTATTAGAAATCAGAATATCAAGTGCATGCATTTGAACGTCACCCGTTTCATGTGGAGATTCTTATCCTTCAGATATTAGGCATCAAATATTTGATGTGTGGAATAGTCTAAGTTGGCTTTTATTTTTTTTAAATATACTATTTAAGTTTAACAACATTTCATTTACAAACCTGACCTTCCTTTACAGATTCATAATTTTGTGTGCTTTCTTAAACACGGAAACATTTCTTTTGGTTATTATGTGTGCGCCATTTCATGCATAGTATTTTCTTTCTGAAATACGATAGAACCTACAATCATTCTAATATTACGAAGTCCGACAGTAAACTTAATACTAATGTCCATAAGGAAACATATTTAAACTCACGGTCGGCAACAAATTTCATCAAAAGATTTGCTCTCCAAGCCAAAACTGTGGGCCGCTGCTGCTTTCAGAAGAAATTGCATTAACTTTTGTGAAAGTCCAGAAGTAAGTCATTTAATGACAGAGGTCCCAGTTTTTTTAACGCAGCCGCCATTGCTTTTCATTTTAATATAAAAATAATTCACAACCCGAAATTGTGTTCCATATTAACTGCAAGTAAAATAATTAAATCCCAATTAACGGGCGGTGACGTTAAAAGTCATATGTGGCATCTGTTTCGTGATGCGTCAAAGTTGAATTCCCAGAATTTGCAGTTTCATGCAGTCATCTTCTACAGTCATCGACCCGAAACACGCCCTCCACACTGCTGACATACTTCGATTAAAATAACTTGGCGATTGACGTATCGACGAGTCAAGTGGTAGCGCTCAGCCACCAGCCGTTCTTCCTCGAGCGCCACGTCCTCGCTTTGTCGTAATGGTTTTCAGTTACACGTAGAGACTTGCCTAGAGGTGCTGATTTACTTACCCACTGGTCACCGTCCTTCAAGCTGCGTCAGCTATCATTTTGCACTACGTTCTGTCCGTTACTGTTTCCTCCCAAGCTATTTCCTCCTCAAAGCTTCCCGCATATTTCTTTGGGGATCGGCCGCTGGTATGTCCATCGACCTTCCCAAGGGTCTTTAAGTTGCTGTAGGGGCAAACAAAGCTTGCTGAAGAAGACGGATACCTGGCATGCGAATTACGTGTCCTCCACGTTGGAGTTTTCAGTTCTTTTGTTATTGTTAAACATCAGTCTGGTTCATATCTCTGTATCTCGGGAGATGCCAGATTCATCTCGTCGTCTGTGAAGTGCCGACGCGTTTGTTTAGCACTACCCACTTGCATATGTTCTGTTTTTTCGTTACTTGGCGAGTATTCCTGTTTTACTTGCTACTATTTCAATGTTTTTGGTACATCTCCCAAGGTCTTGTTCCCTCTACCACAATAACGCTACGTCACCTGCAAAAGCAAATATCTGAAACCTACCACTTTCCATTTCTCGGCTATTACATTCTTCTGCTTTTCTCCCTCTGATGGTCTCCTACAGGGTGATATTGAACAGCATACATAACAGTGCATAACACTGTCATATGCAGCTCTTATGGGAAAAGATTGCAAGTATGTTCTTGCAGTTGGAACTATGACTCTTGATTCACTCATACAGACTCTAATAATTTAATTGAGCTTATTTGGGATTTTGATCTCCTTTAAGACCCTATAGAGAATATTTCGGTAAGTAATGCCTTGTTGTTGTTGTTGTGGTCTTCAGTTCATTGACTGGTTTGATGCAGCTCTCCTTGCTACTCTGTCTTGTGCAAGTTTCTTCATCTCCCAGTACCTATTGCAACCTACATCCTTCTGAATCTGTTTAGTGTATTTATCTCTTGGTCTTCCTCTACGATTTTTACCCTCCACGCTGCCCTCCAATACTAAATTGGTGATCCCTTGATGCCTCAGAATATGTCCTAGCAAGCGATCCTCTCTTCTAGTCAAGTTGTACCGCAAACTCCTCCCCAATTCTATTCAATACCTCCTCATTAGTTATGTGATCTACCCATCTAATCTTCAGCATTCTTTTGTAGCACCACATTTCGAAAGCTCCTATTCTCTTCTTGTCTAAACTATTTATCGTCCACGTTCCACTTCCATACATGGCTACACTCCATACAGATACTTTCAGAAACGACTTCCTGACACTTAAATCTATACTCGATGCCTTACGCTTTTTGAAATCTACGAACAGTAACTGAACTTTTCTATCTCTATAGCAACACTTCTCAAGAGTTTATCTAAGAGCAAAAACACAGTGAGTTCTTGAACGGTTTGGACGGAATCCAGTTTGATATTCTCCGATGATATCTTCCGCAAATAGCTTTAAACTCTCTGTCGGAGTATGCCTCAAAGGCTCAAAGGTACCGACCGACCGACGTATCATCCTCGGCCGACAGGCGTCGCTGGATGCAGATATGGAGGGGCATGTGGTCAGCACACCGCTCTCCAGGCCGTTGTCAGTTCTCGTGACTGAAGCCGTCAAGTAGCTCCGCGGCCTCACAAGGGCTGAGTGCAGCCCGCTTGCCAGTAGCACCTATCCAAGTGCTAGCCAAGTGTGACACCGCTTAACTTCGGTGATCTGACGAGAACCGGCGTAACCACTGCGTCAAGTCCATTGGCACCAAATGCTTTTCGCTTTTCTAAAACAGTTCTTGCATGTGCATGGCTGACTGCCTGGCGAAAACACTGTCCCTCGCTGCTGCAGCCATTCAATTACAAAGTTAATTTATTCGAGCGGTAGTAATGGGCGTGTACAGAGTCAGTCTCATCTGCAGTGGCCGTCATAGCGATTGTGTCGGGGTTCCTTATTCACCATTACTGCAGAAACTGTTTCGGTATTATACTCTACGTTTCTACCGACCCATTGTCTTCATTCCATTCGCTCTTTAGTATCTTCTGTTTCTCGGTATCGTCTTTGAACTAACTATCGAGCAGGTACCAATTTATATCGATCGTTCTTTTGTTTTCATGAACAATGCCCGGAGAGTCTTGGACTGCCATTGAATTGAATAAGACATTGTTTTCCATTCTGTAAGTACATAAACTGAGGGACACTCTAACAGTACATTCCGACAGAGATTTGAATGTCTTACGAAAGGTGCAGAGACCTAAGGTGTCTGCAAAGAGCAAGCTATCCTACTTCGTGAAGATTTTCCCAATCTCGGACAATATCTAGGAAAGGATCCAACGAGCTCTTCAATATTACCGTTGAGTAACAACGTATTAAAAAAGTTGCTAACTCTGCCTGAAGAGAAATGTGGTGTCAGTCTCACAAACGTACTTCAGCGACGCAAGCTGGTTAGCGTCTAGAACCGCTCGGCCACACCGGCCGGCTCTCCTCTCACAGACTAGTCTTTTAAAAGCGTCTGTTAACAAGTACTGCTGTCTCAACGAATATCCCCTCCAACCCTTCTTTCTTTCTTTTGTAACCTGCAGCAGTCTTCTCCTCTTGCCACCCCTTTCCGGCAGTCTTTCGTTGCTCACTCTTTCCATGTAGCTTATCCTTTCCATTCTCCTCCACATCCACATCTGACATGCTTCTTTTAATCTTCTATTTCTTATTTAATCTTCTATTTTATCTAGTTTGCCACAGAGTACTCTCATCTTTCTGTTGAAAGCATTCTTGGCTATATAAATGCGGGTGCTCACCTCCTGATGACGTCTCAAGCCTTCAGCAATTGTATTTCCAAGATTTTCTTACTGGGCACCAATAACTTTTACTATCTTAATATTTTCCAGTCTCCTTTATGTGCTGAGCACCACACTTATTGTCTTTGCTGTATCAATTCTCATCCCATATTCAACACTAGCTTAATTCGGATCTTTTGGGATATTATTTACAGTTCGTTCACTTTCTGCCACTAATACCATATCGTCAGCAATCGTATACAGTCAATACTCTTCCCAAGAATGCATACTCCTCTATCCACGCCTTTTCTAATAGTCTCTTCCACGTGTAAGTTCAACAGCAAAGGGGACAGGCAGCAACCTTGTCTAACACCTCTTTCAACGCTGTTTCTTTCCGACTAGCAAATGGGCCTGACATGAACCTGATCGAATTCATACCTCTAGAAATGTACCATTCCATGCCATGCAGAACCGCAGCTGTATTGCATTCCATATATGCGCGAACACGTTATAAACAGGTGGTCTTCAATGTTTGGCTCATCAGTGTATTTGATCTACTATTTGCAGCCAATAAAGCAACAATAAAGAAAGTTCTTGACCAACTATCAGTACACCATCTAATTCAAACATGTCTACCATATAATCTCATAAGGTACGAGGGCTACTCGGAAAGTAAGGTCCGATGAGGTGGGAAATAGAAACTGCAGTGAAAATCCAACTAAGCTTTGCACAGATGCGTTGTGCAGTGCCTCCAGTATGCCCGTCGATCGCGTCAGATCGCACTTTACAGTTCTGAGCGCACAGTGAGCACGTAAAGATGCTTAAAACAATAGTGTCTCCCGCCAAGTATGAGTGCCTGGTGTGAGACTTCGCCTGATGTCACGCAGCCCACATAACGTAGCTGTCATGCGCTTCCTTCTACATGCCAATTCTCGGCTGCACTCTGCAGGGGCAATGAAGATTCTCTTGCAGCGTTTTCGATGGGAAGTCTTTGCACACAATAGAGCCCGTAACTGACACTTCCTGAGTTTCATCTCCGCACACGTGAACCTCTGGCTATGAAGACAACGTTCTGGCACAGACAACGAGCTGTAGACAAGCGTAGAAAGTTGGGAAGAAGCACAGGTGGTTTCCTTAAATGTCTAAATCGGAGCTGCGACTATGTGGAGTAGCAGCTGAAAGGTGTGACTAACTGTTGCAAATAAAACGTTTATCATTCCCACTGTGGTTTCCATTTTGCGACTGATGGGACCTAACTTTCCGAATAGGCCTCGTATAATTTCTTCATGTAGGGAAAAAAAAGTTACGATACAAAAAGGAAACGTCCCGAGCTGTCGAATATAAGCATACTGTTTCACATTTGAAAAGAGCTATGACAATGATTACCCTGTTTATGAAAAGCGACACGGGTTTGGAGAAATATAAGGCACAATAATGGCAACACTTAACTATAAAACAGAAAAAGCCACAAAAGCTAATTTGTATGAAACTGCACCGATTCAACTACTATTGCATGGGAGTGAACTGGGTAAGCGGAGTAGCTTCGAAGTTCCTGCACCACGGCCGCAGATTTCTGTGATGCACGACGGTTATGACATGTAGTCTGCATGAAATAAGAATGACAGCGCGCACTTCACACTAGGCGTGGACTCTATCGTTCTCAGTGTCTTTACGTGCTCACTGCGCACTCAGAACTGGAAAGCGCAATGTGACGTAACCGACGGGCATACTGGAGACGCTGCGCAACACGTCAAAAAAAAAAAAAAAAAATGCCCTCTTCAAAGTAGGCCATAAAATATTTCATACACTGTAAGGTAGGCAACACCACTTACATTTACCTGGGTTGGCTATCTTGAGGTGGGTGAAATATTTTATGGCCCATTTTCATTTTCCACGAGGTGTATTTGAATAATTATGAACATCTCCTCCATTGTCACTTTAGTGTTATTTATACCAAGGTTTGCTCGTATTCATGGCAATAACTAGCTGTATGTTCGTTTCCAGACATAGCTGAACGCAACAAAGTGGACGTTGATCAGTAGGAAGCAAGAAACTATAGTAGTAGCGTCTACGGAAACGTCAGATAATGAAGCTTCCTGGCAGAATAAAACTGTGTGCCGGACCGAAACTCGAACTCGGGACCTTTGCCTTTCACGGACAAGTGCTGTACCATCTGAGCTATCCAAGCACGACTCACGCCCCGTCCTCACAGCTTTACTTCTGCCAGTACCTCGTCTCCTACTTTCCAAACTTCACAGAAGCTCTCCTGGCAGAAGTAAAGCTATGAGGACTGGCCGTGAGTCGTGCTTGGATAGCTCAGATGGTAGAGCACTTGCCAGCGAAAGGCAAAGGTCCCGAGTTCGAGTTTCGGTCCGGCACACAGTTTTAATCTGCCAGGAAGTTTCATATCAGCGCACACTCCGCTGCAGAGTGAAAATCTCATTCTGGAGACGTCAGATAATGCTTCCTAAACGCCCAACTCTCTCTATATTTATTTATTTTCTGTATCCAGAAAGACCGTTACAGGACCTGCAACATGCGGTCGTGCATTATCCTGCTGAAATGCGGGTGCAGGATTACCGATACCCCATTATCAGGTTTTATAGGGAGAAAACTTGCCATGTGTCTATCATTGTCTGATGCAGAATCCCAGCGTTCCAGATCTGGGTCAAAATGAGGAATAGGATCTTAGTAAGGTCAGCCTCCCGAAGCCAGTACTATTTAGGCGGTCTGGAACTCCATCACTCCGCTGCAGAGTGAAAATCTCATTCTGGAGACGTCAGATAATGCTTCCTAAACGCCCAACTCTCTCTATATTTATTTATTTTCTGTATCCAGAAAGACCGTTACAGGACCTGCAACATGCGGTCGTGCATTATCCTGCTGAAATGCGGGTGCAGGATTACCGATACCCCATTATCAGGTTTTATAGGGAGAAAACTTGCAATGTGTCTATCATTGTCTGATGCAGAATCCCAGCGTTCCAGATCTGGGTCAAAATGAGGAATAGGATCTTAGTAAGGTCAGCCTCCCGAAGCCAGTACTATTTAGGCGGTCTGGAACTCCATCGAGCGAGATGTGCTCGCCCGTTGTGCAATAAAGAAGCCGCCATAAGTTTCCCTGCAGCTGAGAAAGGTGGTCGAGAAGTGACGTCAATCCAACGCTGACTTTCCTTAGCCTATCTTGCACGATTTCTTCATGGTGTCCACTGTGTGTTTCTCCATTTCAGTTTAATGCCTCCCGTGACGACAAATGTGCAAGGTTGTATACACACTACTAGCCATTAAAATTGTTACACAAAGAAGAAATGCAGATGATAAACGGGTATCCATTGGACAAATGTATTACACTAGAACCGATATGTGATTGCATTTTGACGCAATTTGGGTGCATAGATCCTGAGAAATCAGTACCGAGAAGAACCACGCCTGGGCATTGTGTCAAACAGAGCTTAGATGGTGTGTACAGGTACAGTTGCCCATGCAGCTTCAACACGATGCCACAGTTCATCGAGAGTAGTGACTGGCGTATTGTGACGATCCAGGTGCTCGGCCACCTTGACCAGACGTTTTCAATTGGTGAGCGATCTGGAGAATGTTCTGGCCAGGGTAACAGTCGAAAATTTTCTGTATCCAGAAAGGCCGTTACAGGACCTGCAACATGCGGTCGTGCATTATCCTGCTGAAATGTAGGGTTTCTCAGGGATCGAATGAAGGGCAGAGCCACGGTTCGTAACACATCTGAAGTGTAACGTGCACTGTTCAAAGTGCCGTTAATGCGAACAAGAGGTGACCGAGACGTATAACCAATGGCACCCCATACCATCACGCCAGGTTATTCGCCAATATGGCGATGACGAATAGACGCGTTCACCGCGATGTCGCCAAGGACGGATGCGACCATCATGATGCTGTAAACTGAACCAGGATTCATCAGAAAAAAATGACGTTTTGCCATTCGTGCACCCAGATTCGTCGTTGAGTACACCATCGCACGCGCTCCAGTCTATGGTGAAGCGTCAAGGGTAACCGCAGCCACCGTCCCCGAGGTGATAGTCTATGCTGCTGCAAACGTCGTCGGTCTGTTCGTGCAGATGGTTGTTGTCTTGCAAACGTTCCCATCTGTTGACTCAGGGATCGAGACGTGGCTCCACGATCCGTTACATCCATGCGGATAAGACGCCTGTCATCTCGACTGCTAGTGATACAAGGCCCTTGGGATCCAGCACGGCGTTCCGTATTACCCTCCTGAACACACCGATTCCATATTCTGCTAACAGTCATTGGATCTCGACCAACGCGGGCCGCAATGTCGCGATACGATAAATTGCAATCGCTATAGGTTACAGTCCGACCTTTATCAAAGTCGGAAACGTGATGGCACGCTTTTCTCCTCCTTACACGAGGCATCACAGCAACGTTTCACCAGGCAACGCCGTTGAACTGCTGTTTGTGTATGAGAAATCGGTTGGAAACTTTCCTCATGTCAGCACGTTGTAGGTGACGCTACCGGCGCCAGTGTTGTGTGAATGCTCTGAAAAGGTAATCATTTGCATACCACAGCATCTTCTTCCTGTCGGTTAAATTTCACGTCTGTAGCACGTCATCTTCGTTGTGTATCTATTTTAATGGCCAGTAGTGTAATGTGTGACAGTCGAGTTGAGACACGGAGTTTGCTGCGCTCTTGCTACGTCTCTCGAGACAGCTGGAGCAGAGTTTGCGAGCACCAGGTGCGGCGGTCGGCAGCTGGTCATGACCGCCGGTCGTGACCGGCGTCTGTCGCGCCGCCGAGGTCGCCCTTGTCTCGGCGCACACATTTGTCTGGCCGCGCCGGCACGGGCGCGCGCTAGTCGCCGGTGTTCCGCGCCCCCACCCGGCTCGCTATCTTCCGCATACATTACGGCTGCGGACAATTTGTCCGGCGCGGTCCGCGAGCGATACCGTACGGCACCGCGGCCTCCGTCCCGGCGGGGTCATAACGCGGCCGGCAGGGCGGCGAGCCAAGTGCGACACGCGGTCGTAAATCTGCGATAGCCATCGGCGCGCGCAGGCGCGTGGCGCCGTTGCGAAACTGCGCGTGCGCCACCCGGCGCGGCGCTGGGCGGCGTGTCACTGGCGAGGGCCACGCCCTGCGCTGCCCTGCCCAGGTGCCACCAGCGCTGCCGACAGACCGCTCCCCACTTCACCTTCAAACACTTTGGAGACCAAGCCCGAGTATAGCTCGGGCCAAAACACTGCGTTAAAAAACTTGGGCCGAGTACACAATTGCACCAAAACCTATTGGCACAGGAACATTTTAGTGGTTGTAGGTTAAACGAAACATACCAGGTGATCACAAAGTCAGTATAAATTTGAAAACTTAATAAACCACGGAATAATGTAGATAGAGAGTTATAAATTGACACACATGCTTGGAATGACATGGGGTTCTATTAGAAAAAAAAAAAAACACCCCATATTGCTAGACGCGTGAAAGATCTCTTGCACGCGTCGTTTGGTGATGATCGTGTCCTCAGCCGCCACTTTCGTCGTGCGTGGCCTCCCAGGTCCCCAGACCTCAGCCCGTGCAATTACTGGCTTTGGGGTTACCTGATGTCGCAAGTGTATCGTGATCGACCGACATCTCTAGGGATGCTGAAAGACAACATCCGTCGCCAGTGCCTCACGATAACTCCGGAGGGGCTTAACAGTGCTCTTCACAACATTATTTCCCGACTACAGCTATTGTTGAGGAATGATGGTGGACATATTGAGCTTTTCCTGTAAATAACATCATCTTTGCTTTGTCTTACTTTGTTATGCTCAGTATTGCTATTCTGATCGGATGAAGCGCCATCTGTCGGACATTTTTTGAACATTTGCATTTTTTTCGTTCTAATAAAACCCCATGTCATTCCAAGTACAGGTGTCAATTTGTACCTCTCTATCTACATTATTCCGTGATTTATTCAGTTTTCAAATTTATACTGACTTTTTGATCACACGGTACATTTCAGAACAGAACCCAGACACGTGCCACCTTACATTACATAGGTTACAAATATGTCCAAATCACCTGTCCGTAAAGTAACATACAGTGTTATGAAAATAAACATCGCTCTTCTGCATCCAAAAAAGTATTGGCATACGCGTATGAATCGGACAGTGTGTTCGTTTTCTTCATTGATGTGCACCTTCTAATAGCAAGTGTGCATCCCTTTAACAACTATAACAACACGTAATCGCCTAGGAATGCTTTGCATTAAAGTCCGGGTGATATCAGGGGTAATTTTTGACCATTCCTCCAGGAGCACTTTCTCCAGGTCGTTTTTACCGGACGGACGCCTTTTTCTGACTTGTGTGTCAAGATGAGCCCACAGGTTCTCAATGGGGTTCAAATCAGGGCTCTGATGTGGTGTTAGAACCCTTCTGTGGGCATTGTGCAGTTACCACTCCCTGGTTTTCATGGCGGTATGTTCTGGGCCGTTTTCTTGCTGGAAATGAAACACCCCAGTAAGGCCCAATGTCAGTGCACTAGCGTGTAAATTACCTCGCAACACGTCGATGTATCTCACATGATCCATTGTACCGTGGATTACAGCCAGATTTCCAACGCCGGACGCCGCCATACAGCCCCAGACCACGATACCGTGTTTGATTGCGGAATGCAAGTGTTTGATGTCGAGGTGCTTATTCAGCTTGCGCCAAACTTTCTTTCTTGCATCGAGTCCGAACACACTGATCTTCGATTCGTCGCTAAATATCATACTGTTCCAAGACTCCATCGGCTTGCTGATGTAGTCCTTGGCAAACTGCAGGCGTTTCCGCCGGTTAATATCCGATATGTATGGCTTTTTCCTGGGAGAACGTTGATGCATGTCAGCCTCATTCAACACATTTAGTGTAGTTTGAACACTAACCGTCTTGTCGGACGTTGTCTGAACAGCCTCAGCAGTAGCTGCTGCACTTGTAGCAGGTTCCTTCCGAGCAAGTGCGATTATACGGCGACGCTCTGGGGTTGTAAGAACATTTGGACGTCCAGGACGACACTCATTCACTGTTGTTCCAGTCTCTTTATACACTCCTGCAAATTGAAATAAGAACACCGTGAATTCATTGTCCCAGGAAGGGGAAACTTTATTGACACATTCCTGGGGTCAGATACATCACATGATCACACTGACAGAACCACAAGCACATAGACACAGGCAACAGAGCATGCACAATGTCGGCACTAGTACAGTGTAAATCCACCTTTCGCAGCAATGCAGGCTGCTATTCTCCCATGGAGACGATCGTAGAGATGCTGGATGTAGTCCTGCGGAACAGCTTGCCATGCCATTTCCACCTGGCGCCTCAGTTGGACCAGCGTTCGTGCTGGACGTGCAGACCGCGTGAGACGACGCTTCATCCAGTCCCAAACATGCTCAATGGGGGACAGATCCGGAGATCTTGCTGGCCAGGGTAGTTGACTTACACCTTCTAGAGCACGTTGGGTGGCACGGGATACATGCGGACGTGCATTGTCCTGTTGGAACAGCAAGTTCCCTTGCCGGTCTAGGAATGGTAGAACGATGGGTTCGATGACGGTTTGGATGTACCGTGCACTATTCAGTGTCCCCTCGACGATCACCAGTGGTGTACGACCAGTGTAGGAGATCGCTCCCCACACCATGATGCCGGGTGTTGGCCCTGTGTGCCTCGGTCGTATGCAGTCCTGATTGTGGCGCTCACATGCACGGCGCCAAACACGCATACGACCATCATTGGCACCAAGGCAGAAGCGACTCTCATCGCTGAAGACGACACGTCTCCATTCGTCCCTCCATTCACGCCTGTCGCGACACCACTGGAGGCGGGCTGCACGATGTTGGGGCGTGAGCGGAAGACGGCCTAACGGTGTGCGGGACCGTAGCCCAGCTTCATGGAGACGGTTGCGAATGGTCCTCGCCGATACCCCAGGAGCAACAGTGGCCCTAATTTGCTGGGAAGTGGCGGTGCGGTCCCCTACGGCACTGCGTAGGATCCTACGGTCTTGGCGTGCATCCGTGCGTCGCTGCGGTCCGGTCCCAGGTCGACGGGCACGTGCACCTTCCGCCGACCACTGGCGACAACATCGATGTACTGTGGAGACCTCACGCCCCACGTGTTGAGCAATTCGGCGGTACGTCCACCCGGCCTCCCGCATGCCCACTATACGCCCTCCCACAAAGTCCGTCAACTGCACATACGGTTCACGTCCACGCTGTCGCGGCATGCTACCAGTGTTAAAGACTGCGATGGAGCTCCGTATGCCACGGCAAACTGGCTGACACTGACGGCGGCGGTGCACAAATGCTGCGCAGCTAGCGCCATTCGACGGCCAACACCGCTGTTCCTGGTGTGTCCGCTGTGCCGTGCGTGTGATCATTGCTTGTACAGCCCTCTCGCAGTGTCCGGAGCAAGTATGGTGGGTCTGACACACCGGTGTCAATGTGTTCTTTTTTCCATTTCCAGGAGTGTATTTATGAATGATGGGTGGTACCGTGGTGTAGCTAACAGACACCTATGCTCCGATTTGTCGACAGCTTCTCCTTTGTGAATCGAGCAATACCACTCTCTCACGCAACGCCACTGAATGTTCCTTCTTCTTCGGCCCCATGCTGACCACTATCGCGCAATACAGCAACATACTAGCAACTGGGCCGTCAACAACACGAAATGTATATCGCGTCAGCAGATGGCGTTCCGGTACCTGAAAGCCCAGCAGTATACCGAGAAGCCACGCTCTGTGCCAATACTTTTTGTATGCAGAGCAGATACATGTTTCCCCTTAGCAATGCATTTCTTTGTTAACGGTAGGCACTGTGGGCAGAATTGTAATGTCTGGTATGTTGGGTAGCACGTGCGTGTGCTGTGTACCGGAAGATGCACCGTTTGTAGCCAGCAGCCGGCCGAAGTGGCCGTGCGGTTAAAGGCGCTGCAGTCCGAAACCGCAAGACTGCTACGGTCGCAGGTTCGAATCCTGCCTCGGGCATGGATGTTTGTGATGTCCTTAGGTTAGTTAGGTTTAACTAGTTCTAAGTTCTAGGGGACTAATGACCTCAGCAGTTGAGTCCCATAGTGCTCAGAGCCATTTTGTAGCCAGCAACGATAAATACGCGTGCGTGTCAATACTTTTTGGTGCGATTGTATGTCGTATGACGCGTGAACCGCCTATCGTTCGAAAGCTCGGCTCCTTTCGTATGAGAACAATGTACGAACGTCTTGCTATCTGGCGTTCAACAGGTGCTGCCTTCTGTTGTGAGCTTTTAGAATTACAGGTAAAGAAACATTAATGAACTTAACAGCTTCCGTCTCGAATGGCTGAGCCAATATGTTACCATTGACGTGGTTTCATGCATGTACACGTTAGTTTTCGCAGTTTTCTGCAATTCTGCTGCAAATACGTCAAGTTGGTTGGGTGAGTAAGAAATTTTGGAAGCTCAAATGAAAGAAATTGCTCAGTAACTCACCTTACACTTTCTTCTTGGCAGGATAATTGTAGTTTCTGTCATCATTATTTTAAAATTTGTGACCTAAGAAATAACTATGTAAGTAAATATGAAAAATACACGTTGGAGCTTGGACCTTTTTTAGTTTGTATTACTCCTCAAGAATATCAGTTGGAGACGTGCAAGCAGCGGTTTAAATAACGGCATAAATGGCCGGTTATCTTGGCCCAATATTCTTCTAAGTGAGCGCGCGCCTCAGTGTTAACGAAAGTTGCACCAAAATGCACCTACGGCAAGGAACTGCCTCTGTATTCGTGCAAAGCTACTCACATTTAGAATCTTCTTCTTCCTCCATTCCAGTGTTAGGCCTAGCGCTTGTTTCGGTTTCATTATCTCTAACTCGATTTTCCCACATTTCTCTCGCCCCATGGTTTATAATGCACACCAGTACAGGAAGTCCATGTGGTGGCACACGGAGTACATGTTGTCTTCACTTTTCTCTGTACCAGGCTGCCTTTTAGGTTACATATTGAATCCCTGATTCTTCCCTTATTACTTTATTTCTAATTGTGTCTTCCAGAGCAATGGCTTTCAGAGATCTTAGAAGTTACATTTCTGATGCTTCTATTTGTAAATCTTTATTTCTCGGCGTACAGCCTCCCGTTCTACATGAAATAGTTGCGACTGCCATGACTTTCTAAAATTTGAGTTGCGTCTCTTTCCTTGTTTTATCCTTAATTCTTCTCCTTACTGTTCCACTTATACATTGGTAGGCATCTGGATTACATGATACGTAACATCCTAAATATTCGAAATGAGCTATCCGTTCTATTAGTTCATTATTGAGGACTATTTTTGCTCATACTGGGGGAGTATATAGAAAGGCCACGGCCTCGGTTTTGTGTACAGACATAGTCAAACTGTAGCTTCCGCATATTTCATTCATTTCATGTAATGTCACTTGTAATTTATCTTCACTCTTTTTATGATAACTTCGTCAACCACCAATGACATCGTGTTAGAATGGCTATTCCCCCCAATATTTATGCCTGATGGTGTTCCATCTCTTGCCATGTAATCTGCATAGATACTGAATAACGTCAGTGATAAGCTACACTGTTGTCTTACGTCCTGATTTGTTTGTATTTCGGGTGTTATCTCCTTACGTATGTCATCTCTAATTATGGTGTTCATATAAAGGGTGTTTGCGACTTGGATCAGATGTTTAGGGATTTCTCTTTTTTCTACTTTATTATTGCCCATAGCTTATCGCTGTCAATTGCTTTTTCATAATGCACAGATTCAAAGTGAGTCTCTTTTGTATTGTGCGCCTCAGTGGAAAAACATTGCTGTGCGTACTCTTTCTGTTGTGGACTGGCAAGACAGCCAATCCACAGTGACGGGTAACCGAAAGGCACGCGCTTAAACTCACGCAGGCTGGCGTGAGGTCTGAAACAGGATACGTAATGAATGCTATAAAGAAAAGTACGTAACTGCTGGACTACTTAACTTTAATCCACAATTGGTGAACATTGGTCTTGTTACTGTGCATGCTTCATTAGATACATAGCAAAGGATAAATGGCGCCTTGCTAGGTCGTAGCAATTGACTTAGCTGAAGGCTATGCTAACTATCGTCTCGGCAAATGAGAGCGTAATTCTCAGTGAACCTTTCCTAGTAAAGTCGGCTGTACAACTGGGGCGAGTGCCAGTACGTCTCTCTAGACCTGCCGTGTGGTGGCGCTCGGTCTGCGATCACTGACAGTGGCGACACGCGGGTCCGACGTATACTACCGGACCGCGGCCGATTTAAATGCTACCACCTAGCAAGTGTGGTGTCTGGCGGTGACACCACATTTTCCTTTCGTAAAAGTGCTTGTTCCTCCAAAACTATATCGAAGATATCTCGATCCTTTCACTTACTATTTTTCTGTAGATTTTGTAAACTTTAATCGGAAACTTGTACCCCAGAAGTTGGATGTATTACGCCTTTCGACTTCCTTGTTTAGTGAAATGACTTTTCCTATATTCCATCCCTCCGGCATCGCGTACTTTTCCTAGCACATTTCGAATATCAAACGAAATTTGTGACTGTAATGAAAATCTGTTGCTTTCCATATGCTCCAGTTCCAGTGTCAACACCTGTACACGGACCTACTGTGCTAATCGCCAGGGGCGAGGCTATGGAAGCATTGCATAAAGAGAAAAATGAGACAAGGCTATCTGTGGAAGTCATAGCACTGGGAGTCATTTGAATGGCTGACAAATTCCTTCAGTGAAATTGTTGATGAGGGAAGGATTCTATGTCACTGATCATTAGAATCTAACGCACCTCCACTTCTTCCTCTGGGTATTGATGGCGGAGACTTGCTATGAGTACGTACAAGCGATAATTTGTGCAACGGATATTTTAACGCTACTGAAGTCGCCCTGACACTGATGCGTCCCCCAGTAGGAGTACGTTATTCTCATTAACTATGTAACATGTCAACTGATAACCTAACCGTTTCCTAACCTTATCCTGTGGTTAGGATAGAATGTCAGGATAAGCAGACAAAATCCAGTCCCCCTTTTAACGAATAAGTTGTAAAATATACACAAGAGACATGATTAATTGGTACAGGAAAATACTGTGTACTAAAGGATCAATGCCGTGACTTTAATACATTTATTCATCATAAAACCAATTTAAAGAAACTAAGCAAGGATTACAAATCTCAGGTTCTCCCTGTATCAATACTGGCCCTTAAACTGTCTGGCTCTGCGCTATAATGTACTCACGATCGGTGATTAGGCGTGGAGTTACTGACATCCCCCCTTGTTCTAAATAGCAAGAAGGAACTTCTATGTCGATGAGCAGTGTGAAACCTTAGTGCAGAACGGAGTAGAACATGTGATCCACCAATGATCAGAAGTTATAACCGCAGGACTTCTCGCCTCAGAGAGATAATAGCAAAATTGTACTTCACCGACATTATAGCCGAAGACGTCCCTCGACTGCCGTGGACCTCCAAAACGACTCACCTGCTCCACGACCCCACAACAACTTTTGTTCTCTCCTCTTTTCGCTGCTCAAAGTCTTTTCTCCCCTTAAATTTGACTGGAGAATCATCTTTCCGGGAGGCGTTCGTTTCTGAACGCCAACCAGTGGTAGTCCAGAATCCAGATCTAGGTTTCTGGAAGTTCTTTCTGTGTCCGTAGGAAAGTACGCCAATACCTGCTACCATGTGTTTTTGGCTGATCAGGCCGCCTTGTCACGCATGCCCGCCGGAAACGCGTTCCCGTTTTGCAGGGGCTCGAGTTCACTGGCGGGTCCCGGGACTGGCGCCAGAAGCGGCTGTGCCGCCCTATTGTCCGAAGGAATGTGTGAGCTTCCTGTGTCCTTCCGTTCTACCACGAGTTTCACAACAATCCGTGTTCCCCAGTTACCCAACATGCAGACATCATACAATAAATTAAGTGTACTGGACGATGTCAGTCGCATACATGTTTTTAACGAACGAGTACAAAGCTGTCACTGAAGGGGCTTACTTATGTGGTATTGGAAATAAACGCGGTTTGTAAGTTGTAAAATAATGCCAGCTTACAAGTACAGCAGTTTCAGTTTGGAAGCAGAAGGGTAGCCCAGATGAATGTTTCAGCTGTAGCCCAGTACGCTTTCTGTCACACACAATGAAAGTCACTGAACGCTTCGTTGATAAAAGGATCCGACAAATTATCAGTCCCACCACAATTTGGCTTCGTGTAGGGCTGTGTGGCCACGGATGATATACATGTTGCTCGCCTGCTTATTGAGAATCACCGTGATAATCCAGCAGACCCTCACCTTGCCTTACTCCACCTCGACTAGACCTCTGACCGAATGCCACACGGCTTGATTTGGTTTGCCTTCCGAGACTATGGATTACCCGAAGAGCAGGTAAGATGGGTAAGACTGCTGTGCCATTACTGTGTCGTCCGAACAAGACACAGCCAGGGCAAAAGCACAACAGGCGCAAAGATGCGAGGTGGTGCCTGTGCCGTAGAGAATCGCCACTTGCGCGAATTCCACCACGGGCGGCGCTGAGGATGAAGATATCGACCTCGCTTCGGCCAGTTTCCGGCCAAATACAAAACGCCAACGATCGGACGAGAACGGACAGAACCCTACTTGGAAGACTGAAGAGCAGCTCTAACCAGCTTGGTTATAGATCATCGTTCATGGCTGATTTAAACAGGGAACGTCGTATAGTGAATTAAAAGTGAACAGACAGTCCTAAATTGCATTTCTTATGTACTGTGAAGTTCATCTACGGTTATTTCCGCTTAGCCATAGAGGGCCTTTTTGTGTTATATTACATGCAGTGTTGCGGACCTCAGTAGCCAACACGTCACAAAGGTAAGTTGTTGTTGTTGTGGTCTTCATCAGTCCTGAGACTGGTTTGATGCAGCTCTCCATGCTACTCTATCCTGTGCAAGTTTCTTCATCTCCCAGTACCTACTGCAACCTACATCCTTCTGGACCTGCTTAGTGTATTCATCTCTTGGTCTCCCTCTACAATTTTTACCCTCCACGCTGCCCTGCAATACTAAATTGGTGATCCCTTGACGCCTCAGAACATGTCCTACCAATCGATCCCTTCTTCTAGTCAAGTTGTGCCACAAACTTCTCTTCTCCCCAATCCTATTCAATACCTCCTCATTAGTTATGTGATCTACCCATCTAATCTTCAGCATTCTTCTGTAGCACCACATTTCGAAAGCTTCTATTCTCTTCTTGTCCAAACTATTTATCGTCCATGTTTCACTTCCATACATGGCTACACTCCATACAGATACTTTCAGAAACGACTTCCTGACACTTGAATCTATACTCGATGTTAACAAATTTCTCTTCTTGAGAAAGGCTTTCCTTGCCATTGCCAGTCTGCATTTTATATCCTCTCTACTTCGACCATCATCGGTTATTTTGCTCCCCAAATAGCAAAACTCCTTTACTACTTTAAGTGTCTCATTTCCTAATCTAATTCCCTCAGCATCACCCGACTTAATTCGACTACATTCCATTATCCTCGTTTTGCTTTTGTTGATGTTCATCTTATATCCTCCCTTCAAGAGACTATCCATTCCGTTCAACTACTCTTCCAAGTCCTTTGCTGTCTCTCACAGAATTACAACGTCATCGGCGAACCTCAAAGTTTTTATTTCTTCTCAATGGATTTTAATTCCTACTCCAAATTTTTCTTTTGTTTCCTTCACTGATTGCTCAGTATATAGATTGAATAACATCGGGGAGAGGCTACAACCCCGTCTCACTCCCTTCCCAACCTTTCACGTCCCTCCACTCTTATAACTGCCATCTGGTTTCTGTACAAATTGTAAATAGCCTTTCGCTCCCTGTATTTTACCCCTGCCACCTTCAACATAGTCAAAAGCTTTCTCTAAGTCTACAAAAGCTAGAAACGTAGGTTTGCCTTTCCTTAATCTAGCTTCTAAGATAAGTCGTAGGGTCAGTATTGCCTCACCTGTTCCAATATTTTTACGGAATCCAAACTGATCTTCCCCGAGGTCGGCTTCTACTAGTTTTTCCATTCATCTGTAAAGAATTCGTGGTAGTTGTTATGGATTGGCAGGAGACCAACCCACTTAATTGAGAGGAAGCCGAAAGGCACGCGTTTAAGCTCACGCAGGCTGGCGTGAGGTCTGGAACAGGACAAGGTAATTAGAAAAAGGAGGTTACTGGTAGAATAGTTAACTTTAATCCATTAATGTTGAACGTGGCTCTTGTCTGTACATTATTTACAATATCAATAGCAACTGAAGATGGCGCCTTGCTAGGTCGTAGCAAATGACGTAGCTGAAGGCTATGCATAACTATCGTCTCTGCAAATGAGAGCGTATTTTGTCAGTGAACCATCGCTAGCAAAGTCGGCTGTACAACTGAGGCGAGTGCTAGGAAGTGTCTCTAGACCTGCCGTGTGGCGGCGCTCGGTCTGCAATCACTGATAGTGGCGACACGCGGGTACGACGTATACTAACGGACCGCGGCCGATTTAAAGGCTAACACCTAGCAAGTGCGGTGTCTGGCGGTGACACCACAGTAGTATTTTGCAACAGTGCAGGTAAGTAAACCTTAATTCATTTGTGTGACTTCGTTACTAATTTTTTGGATTGTTGTGGAACCCTCGTTCTCATCTTGTTACCTGACCCTGGGGTACAGCTGTGCAGTAGTGGCAGGGAGAAATTGTCTTAGCGGTGTACTGCACCAGGGGCCATTTCACGAACCTACACGCTTGGTCTACCCTAACAGTGGCAACTCGGCCTCCACAGCAGTAGCGACGTGGCCTTTACAAACTGGCGGCGAGGCTTTACAAAACTGCAGACGAGGGTTTACAAAAACCGTGACCTAAAAAGCCGGATACAATCATCTGCTAGACTATCGGCGATTTTCCTGTTTGTGTCGGATCTGCTCTCTCACCTCTTCATCACAGTGGATACAGTCACGAAAGATCTGCACAAAACCGCATCCTGCACGCTACTGTAGACTTACGTGCAGTGTAAAATCCAAGTGTGGAACGACCGCCATGTAGAAGCAGGTGTACGATTTAACGTAAGTAAGATGCTGTATCTCCCACCAGAATCAGGTACCACCAGAATCAATGGTGTTGATCTCCCAACAAGGAGGACGTGTAAGTACCTGGGTTTGACAATTGTTTCTGATGCAAATCTCCGTGCAGAAGTTCCTAAGCACCTGGGTAGTACTCGGTTCAAATGGCTCTGAGCACTATGGGACTTAACATCTGAGGTCATCAGTCCCCTAGAACTTAGAACTACTTAAACCTAACTAACCTAAGGACATCATACACATCCATGCCCGAGGCAAGATTCGAACCCGCGACCGTAGAGGCCACGCGGTTCCAAACTGAAACGCCTAGAACCGCACGGCCACACCGGCCGGCGTAGCACTCGGCCCAGGTGGCGTTCTGTCTCTGGTGACTTGGCTGTTCTGTGGCCGGAAGATTCCAGAGAGACTCAGGTCGAAAGTATGCCGACCTGTAATCGGAACAGTCGTACTGGCCTTCACCAGGAGATGAGGAACTACGGACTACTGTGGTAGGAACAAAGATGTTCAGATATATAAAATTATATTTGCGATAACTTGTCCCTATGACGATTACAAATATCATTTGCGCGTTTTCGTGTCTGTTTAAGTTTCTCAGTTCTCTGCCTTTATCTTCTATACTGATTTGGATTCCTCTCTACACGGAGGCAATTTTAAAGGTTTTGATACTGTTCAAATGGCTCTGAGCACTATGGGACTTAACATTTGAGGTCATCAATCCCATAGAACTTAGAACTACTTAAACCTAACTAACCTAAGGGAGACGGTACACACATCATGTCCATTACAATTATCCGGGCTGTTATGCCGTGGTCGGTTGATGAATTCCGTGTCAATTCCCAACGTTTTGTCCCCGTCTGCAGAGGACATCTTCAAGGGGGTCTGTAGCTCGATGGCTTGCTACTCAGTAGTACACACATCCATGCCCGAGGCAGGATTCGAACCCGCGACCGTAGTGGTCGCGCGGTTCCAAATTGAAGCGCCTAGAACTGCTCTCCCACAGCGGCCGGCTTTTGATACTGTTTCTCTGTGACTGGTTTCATGTTCAATTGAGGCTCTAGCATACAGAGTCTGGCTCTGGTGACTGATGGCGGTGTACTGAACCGCATTACACCAGACTAATAATTATGGCTATTACGAGTTGTATGTTTTTAGGTTGGTTAGTAGCTCCAACTACATGTGCCAAGAGGAAGCCATCAATGTTTCTTTTTACCTGGGCAGAAGATTACATGTTGAAGTGTGAATGTGTGGATGCACAATGCCCAGTCTATATGACAGGTGTAGTCCATCTAATGGTGCAGTTACGACCGTGGAAAAAACATCGGGTACCGGTACTAAACTCTGTGAAGTGTTTGTGGGAAACTGTTGTATGCAAAAAAAAAAAAAACGACCAGCACACTGATGGCCGTGCTTTACGCCTCTCCTGCGCCCGCTGACACGTATGTAAGCATGCTGTCTGATCACCTGCGTCCATTCATGTCCATTGTGTATTCAGACGGGCTTGGGAAATTCCAGCAGGACAATGTGACACCGCACACGTCAAGAATTGCTACGGAGTGGCTCCGGAAACACTCTTCTGAGTTTAGACACTTCTGCTGGCCACCAAACTCCCGATACATGAACATTATTGAGCATATCTGGGATGCTTTTCAACTTGCTGTTCAGAGGGGATCTCCACCGCTCTCGTAATCTTACGGATTTATGGACAGCCATGCAATAGTCATGGTGTCAGTTCCGTCCAGCACTACTTCAGCATTAGTCGAGCCCATGCCGTGTCGTGTTGCGGCACTTCTGCATCCTCACGGGCCCTACGCGACATGATGCAGATGTACCAGTGTCTTTGGCTCTTCAGTGTAAATGTATTTACAGTATCTTCCAAAGTGAAATAATCTTTGTAAGATAAGAATATGCTAATTGGGTAGATTTAGAAAGCTGCATGAATCTTCTGGATGAAATTTGGGCAATCATGTCGCAAATGATGAAGTTCGAAAGTTACCTAGAGTAGCACCAGTGGTAGTCAGGATGAGAGAGAGCCATCCACGAAGGTACGGGCATGTTCATAGAGAAGACGCAACAACAGAGGCAACGACTGCTTTTAGTTTGAGAGTAAATAGTGAACAGCCAATATTTCGACCTAGACAGCGATGACTTGACAACCTGCAACAAGATCTTAACATCTCTGGACTGCACCCTGACTGGGCATAATAGCGCACAAACTGCCGACAGAAGGTCAGAGCAATGGCCCCTGCCAGCATGTGGGAAAACGTGATTTATTGGTCGGGAAAATGACGAATGATATCTTTGATGAGGAGCCATTGCCATCGGTAATCAGAAAGAAAATTCAGTCGCAACCACATCTTTGTCATATACAACAAAACTAAATACAAAGCTAATCCAAGCACAGAATCATAAACAACTTGCAAATGTTAAACAGAGTCTTTGATTATAAGAAAGACTAACTGCTATAAAATACATAGCTCTGACTATGACTGGCACTACATCCACACAGATAACTGGCGACTTCAGGGCGTCGTCCCATATTTGCAGGTTAGGTGCGCTCTTCTGTTCCAGCCCGTCCTGTGTGAATATTACATATTATATATTATTTGTTTCAGTTATCGTCCGTGTAAGTGAAATTCTAGTGTAGTTGATGCCATCAAGAACAGTGGCCCATTGAAAATAACATTGTCCCAGTTGTCTTCATCCTTGAAACAATTGCTGCTGTTCGGATACCACAAACCCCCATGCGCCCGAGGTTTAGGCTTTCATGACGCCGAAGTAGTGCCGTGTGAGAGGGGGGTGAGATTGGGTGTGTTTGTTGTGATGGAGGGGAAGGGGGGGGGGGAGAGAACTGGATAGCTCCTGGATCACAACATGCAATGCAGCGTGCTCGGCTACGAGCGGCGTCCGTGGTGGGTCTTGCTACGAGGCCATGGTGCACGCGTTCTGCGTAGTAACTCCGTTCTTCATGGTTGCTGTCGAGAGCCAGGAACGATGAAAATCTATGCTGTGGTTAGGAGGATCGGGCTATTACTGGGCTGGAAAGAACTGCTTTTGCCACTGTGGTTGTAAGATAATTGTAACTGTCGCTACGCTACTGCTGTTCCTGACACCTTTGTAACTGTTGCTACTAAAATTCCAGAACCTTGATAATCGACCTACAGTAAATAATCAACACTCGTCTGGTTTAGCCTAATTATACACGTGACCGACACAAAGATCAGAAAATGGATTGTATTGTATGTTAACCGGGGGCCTAGAAACATCGGTAAGGCTCCGTCCCCGCCGCAGCCGCAAAGGTCCACAATGCCACGACGACTACCGCAGTCCACTTCACCCCTCCGCCAGGGTTATTGTGCACCCCCCCCCCCCCCAAGGGATGTCTCATCACACCAGACGAGTTTAACCCGTATGTTTGCGTGGTAGAGTAATGGTGGTGTACGCGTACGTGGAGCATTCACCGAGGCAGATGGAAAACCGCCTAAAAGCTATCCACAGACCTACCGGCTCACCTCGACACAAGTTCACCAAGCGGATTCGTACCGGGGACCAGGCGCTCCTTCCCAATCCGGAAAGCTGTAAGAAATGGATACTTACATCTAGGAAACAACATATCACGTTTTAAATAATTCATTTGCAATTAAAAAGTGAAACATACAGTACTGAGGCTCCACAATAACAATTATTTTACAGTTTGTTCTGAATGGGCGTCCGGCTTTATAGGTCACTCTCAGACAGACCCCGGTAGCTGAGTGGTCAGCGCGCCGCAATGTCAGTCCTAAGGGCCAGGGTTCGTTTCCCGTCTGGGTCGGAGATTTTCTCTGCTCAGGGACTGCGTGTTGTGTTGTCCTAATTACCATCGTTTCATCCCCATCGACGTGCAAGTCGCCGCAGTGGCGTCAGATCGAAAGACTTGCACCCAGCGAACGGTATACCCAACGGGAGGCCCTAGTCACACGGGATTTAGATTTTACATATGTTGTTCCAAAACCCACAACATTTCTTGTTTCACAATCAATCAAGGGCACTTAAAAATTACGTTCCTTCATCGGAAAAGTCTGTAGTTGGTGGAATAACATGATAGGTAATGAAGTTTTGCACAATGATCACATGCCAAATTACTCTCTTCCTTCTGTGCTATCATTTGCCAAAATCTCGTTTCAATATCTTAAACCGTTTATGAAATATGAGAAATGTTGTGCATATTTCACTCTGGCTTTACTGCCGGTTCGGTGCGATCGCAAATGAGTGTGCTTTGTCAGATCACTTTCCCCGTGATCAGTGGCAGGTAAAGACCTCCACCCAAGTCTAAAGAAAAATTCAATATGTTAGCTAAATTTCATCTGCAGCAACATAGTATGTAATATGAACGAAACGAAAAATCATAGCGACCCCTATTTTTCATAGCAAACTTTTTCGAATTTCGCGCTGTGTCTTATTTCTAAGTAAATATCACAGTAACTACGACCATTAACGAAATGATGTGCACATCATAATGAACGTGACGTATAAAGCTACAAGTAAAGGAAAAAAGAATTTTTTTATCGAATATTTTCTGTAAAAAGAGAAAAATTGCAGGGTGCGCGCATCGATTCTGTCATGGCTGACCGGCCGAAAGATGGCAAACACTTGTCAGCCTAGCCTTCTGAACAAACGAATGAATTCACCAAGCGCATTGGACGAAAACTGATCACTGTGCATGGGGTATCGTATACTGGGCGTTATATAGCTGCTGAATCGACCAGCGGTGGCAACGAGTAGCTCTGTCCATACAGTCATGCTTCAATTAAAGCAGGGTAAGACTGCTTGTTTTTTTTTTTTTTGTTTTTTTTTTTTTACTACTTCTGGCGCCGCAGACTCGGGTACACGAGTAAGTCTTGTAGCGGGTCCGGGAGCTGTGCAGAAGCGTGGCGGTAAACGGCGGCCCATTGGGAGTCAATTAGCCCGCGGGATGTTAATGACGGCAGCGCGTGACGCGACAGCCGGAGGAGACCGGAGCAGGGGAGAGGAGAGGTGAGGAGCGGCAAAAAGCGGTCTCGCCTTGTCGCCGTCGCCGACCGCGCTCTCTGAGGCTAACCCAGTTTTTGTGGGGCAGCGCCGGTAGCTGGAGCTACTGCCCCAGCCTGCCGGCAGTAAGATTAGTCCCACACACCTGTTCCATCTACTGCATGCATCTCTGAGTCCGTACCTCTGCTCCCACCAGGCAGCGCGATTTCAGAGAGAAAAATACACACTTTTTTGACCCGGCTGTTTTCGATACCTGCCATGGGTGTTTCAAGTGCTTTCAAAAACACGGTGTATACCTGCAAGAGGTAGCGTTGTTGCGACGTTATTTGTATTTTGAACTGCAGTTTGCTTAACCTTTACTATAAAGGGAGTGGAAGGACTTGACCCAAACTGTGACCATTTCATTTCAACATATTTATTTGCATCATAGATAAATCAGTAAGAGAATTACAATCATAAAGCAGATAATAATTTCTTTAAGAAACGCCATTCAGGCAAACTTATATAAAACCACAAATGAATTAATCTCTTTAAAAACATTTTAAAACCCGGCACTTAGACCAATTTTACAAACTGCTTGTTGTATGAAACAACAAGCGAATTGATCTCTTTCAAACACTGTTGTTGTTGTTGTCTTGAGTCTTGAGACTGGTTTGATGCAGCTCTCCATGCTACTCTATCCTGTGCAAGCTTCTTCATCTCCCAGTACTTACTGCAACCTACATCCTTCTGAATCTGCTTAGTGTATTCATCTCTTGGTCTCCCGCTACGATTTTTACCCTCCACGCTGCCCTCCAATACTAAGTTGGTGATCCCTTGATACCTCAGAACATGTCCTACCAACCGGTCCCTTCTTCTTGTCAAGTTGTGCCACAAACTCCACTTCTCCCCAATTCTATTCAATACCTCCTCATTAGTTATGTGATCTACCCATCTAATCTTCAGCATTCTTCTGTAGCACCACATTCGAAAGCTTCTATTCTCTTCTTCACCAAACTATTTATCGTCCATGTCTCACTTCCATACATTGCTACACTCCATACAAATACTTTCAGAAACGACTTCCTTACACTTAAATCCAAACTCGATGTTAACAAATTTCTCTTCTTCGGAAAGGCTTTCCTCTCCATTGCCAGTCTACATTTTATATCCTCTCTACTTCGACCATCATCAGGTATTTTGTTCCCCAAATAGCACAACTCCTTTACTACTTTAAGTGTCTCATTTCCTAATCTAATTCCCTCAGCATCAGCCGACTTAATTCGACTACATTCCATTATCCTCGTTTTGCTTTTGTTGATGTTCATCTTATATCCTCCCTTCAAGACACCATCCATTCCGTTCAACTGCTCTTCCAAGTCCTTTGCTGTCTCTGACAGAATTACAATGTCGTCGGCGAACCTCAACATTTTTATTTCTTCTCCATGGACTTTAATACCTACTTCGAATTTGTCTTTTGTTTCCATTACTGCTTGCTCAATATACAGATTGAATAACATCGGGGAGAGGCTACAACCCTGTCTCACTACCTTCCCAACCACTGCTTCCCTTTCATGCCCCTCCACTCTTATAACTGCCATCTGGTTTCTGTACAAATTGTAAATAGCCTTTCGCTCCCTGTATTTTACCCCTGCCACCTTTAGAATCTGAAAGAGAGTATTCCAGTCAACATTGTCAAAAGCTTTCTCTAAGTCTACAAATGCTAGAAAAGTGGGTTTGCCTTTCCTTAATCTATTTTCTAAGATAAGTCGTAGGGTCAGAATTTCCTCACGTATTCCAACATTTCTGCGGAATCCAAACTGATCTTCGCCGAGGTCGGCTTCTACCAGTTTTTCCATTCGTCTGTAAAGAATTCGCGTTAGTATTTTGCATCTGTGACTTATTAGACTGATGGTTCGGTAATTTTCACAACTGTCAACACCTGCTTTCTTTGGGATTGGAATTATAAAAAAAAAAAAACAGAAGAAAACGCCACTCGGGCCAAGTAAATCATTTAAAATAAACTTTACATCAAATAACCAGGAAATCAGTTCTTATTTCCACATAGATTGAAAACAGCCTCTCCCGGGCGAGGTATTACCAAACAACTTTACAATATTATAGACAGTTTGACCAATAACCCAGTTACTTCCCCATCAAATTTGACATACACCACTAAGGCTGAATTGAACCGCAATTTTAGAAAACGGTTTCAATTAAGACACATTCTTCTAGAAATCCCTCAAAATTCTTAAGACAAATATTTAAAACATTTAACCCGGGCAACCTTGCAGAGCCACCACAAGTTTTAAGAAAACTGCAGCTCGTACAATAACTAACAGCCCGAAATTGTGAGGCCGCGACTTGGCCACTAACGGTGGAGGCGACTGAGTACTTATCTTCGAATTAAGATGTGGACTCCGTTTGTACTTCCACCCCGTTTAGAACACCGAAATCGGAATCAAACAGCACACGCGAGCTCAGGCGAAGTCCACCGCCCGTACTCCCGCTAGTAATTTAAAAGGGGAGGCTCTGCACTTCGGTGGCCAACTGCTTCCGATCTCTGAAACATAAATCAGAAGCGACAACAAGGAACCAAACAACCCTTCCTTCACCTTAATACTCAAACTTATACAGAAAACTACTTCGATAAAATTGACAAAGACTGATTTCATTCCTTTAAGCAGATCCACGTACACGAATAATGCAAACGGAACTGGCTCAGTAAAATCCAAGCATCACATGGAGTACCTTATGTGGGCGTGTAAGGTACCACACGGCAATCTTTATACACGGAATATAGATCGTTCGGTAAGGCTGCGCACACGTATCAATGTTTTAGACACTTGCCAGCTGAAGTAAGAACAATACTATTAAGGAGCGAAGCACACTTAATAAAAGACATGAAATATCACATCACAGTCCTTACAACTCTTTGCTGCCTCAAGAGCAATCATTATGATATTTCACTAATCGCTGATACGACTTGAATCACTTCACTTGATGCCAGCTGCTGGATCGATGTGGTGAAGACGCCAGACGTTGCTTAGTCCGATAGTGACAGCGTGTTCCTTCACGGAAGCGGGCACATGCATAGCTTCTCGAGGTTGCCAAGAAGCCACAGAGCCGGCCCGCTGTTACTGACCCCAGTTCGATCGAGCGCCGACTGCCGCCCGTACTCAGGCACACCGCGCTCGCTGTCGTCTCTCCAACGTGTCGCTAATACGCGCACTTCCGCGTGCCGTGCCCAGTGTTGTTGTCCCTTACCACCCCGTACTGTACGCTATATCCTGAGCCGGCCCAGGTCCAAAGATAAACTTCTGCCAGAGGGAATCGATAGTGCCTAATCCAAAGATATTCCTGGCGCCAGTCCCGCCACGGTTTAGTTGTTGTCATAACACACCAATGGAAATAACGGAGATTGATTTCAAAAGAGCAGAGGCTCTTCGTCTATTGCACAGACGTGCAAGCCATATTCCCTATTTTTTGTTGAATTTCGTCGAGTGCTCAAACCTACTTACGACGACTGTTCAAAAAATTCTGAAACGCTCGTAATTCCGCGCCAATCGTGAGTTGGAGCGAAATGCTTTTGGCATCCCTGCACACGCCTGTCTTTAACGTGTAACTACCGGAAGTCTCAGTGTTGCATATCTGTTAGTTATGGTTCATTGCCGTATTGAGTAGAACGTTGTGTACACACTGCAATAAATTTTGCATGAAAGTCAAGAAAATCTTCACAGAGACACGCCAAATGATGCAGGAAGCCTACGGTAAGGACTGTTTCACCTGTACTTGCTGTTACGAATGGTTCACACGGTTTAAAAATGGCCGAACGGAAGTAAAAGATGACCCTAGTTCAGAACGGCCTTCGATGTCTACTGATGACGCTCGTGTTATGAACGTCAACGAAATTGAGCGTGGCAATCGAAGACTGACTGTCCGAAAGACTGCAGAAGAATATTACATTTCAGTTGGACCATGTCATGAAATCCTGACACAGCGTCGTGGAATGCATCGTGATGCTGCCAAATTCGTCCCACGTCTCGTGAGTCAAGACCAGAAAGACCTCCGTCTCGCAGTCTGTGCAGAGTCTTTGGATCGCACAAATGAGAACGAGATGTTACTACAGAGAACCATAATTGGTTATGAGACATGAGTCTACGATTGTGATGTTGAGACCAACGTTCACTCTTTACAATCGGACGCGAAAGGTTGTCCAAGACCAAAAACAAAGCTCGTCAGATCAGGTCCAATGTCAGAGCCACGCTGGTAGTTTTCTTTGACTTTGAAGGGTTAGGTCATCATGAATTCGAGCCATTAGGGACAAGTTGTTAACCGATGGTACAGTCGGGACGTGATGCGAAGCCTACGGGAAAATTTGAGAAGGAAACGGCCTGAAATGTGGCGAGACAATCCATGGCTTTTGCTTCACGATAACGCACCTCCACATTCGCCCCAGTTTGTGCGTGACTATTGCACAAAACACGAAATCACTGTGCAGTCTCATCCTCTGTACTGTCCAGTCCTGGCCCTTGTGGGCCTCTTTTAATTCCAGAGTTGAAAACCCGTTTGAAAGGTTCAAAAAATGGCTCTGAGCACTATGGGACTTAACATCTTAGGTCATCAGTCCCCTAGAACTTAGAACTACTTAAACCTAACTAACCTAAGGACATCACATACATCCATGCCCGAGGCAGGATTCGAACCTGCGACCGTAGCAGTCCTGCGGTTCCGGACTGAAGCGCCTAGAACCGCACGGCCACCGCGACCGGCCGTTTGAAAGGACGAAGGTCTGCAATGATACACGAAAAATAAGAAAATTAGCAGACGACGTTTCGCGCGATCCAGCAAGAGACGTACCAAGACCGTTTCCGGAGCTGGAAACGGCGTTTGGAGTGGTGTATCAATTATGGAGGAGAGTATTTCGAAGGAGACCATACACAATAAGTAAGAAGTATGCGTAGAAAAATTTTGTGTACAAATTTCCAAACTGTCTGAACAGGCATCGTAGTTCCATACTTTTATAGTCTCTCTAGATGAGCTGCGGCTGCTAGTCGTCTTGCGAAACAGCCGGCGGTAGTGTAATGAACTTGTTGTGCCTAACGACCTGTTGCAAGCGTTTTCGCTGTCGACCTCACTTTAGAAGCTTGCACGTCATATGGCGCAAGTGTGTCTGATTCACACACGCATATTATCATTTTTGTGTTGCCCGGTGGGAGAGGGTGAAATCCGGAGCAATCAGTATGGCTACACGTCTCGAATAGCACCAAAGGGATCGCCAAGCTTAACGACCCCTTTATTGTTACGTTCTAGTCTCCCATGCGGTTCCGCCACAGTGCAGTAACAATCAGGTGGTAAATGCAGTGGGAACGGATGCAAGTAGACAGTGCTTTAAAGCACATACAGAACACGAAGCTGTATACGAGAAGAACGCCGGCCATGTCACGTGACCGATGCATCCAAACAGAACACTGGAGAAAAAAGTGATCTACAGCAACTTCTCCTTCTCTAGAATCAATCAGTTAGACATTAAATTGCACCTCGTTACAACTCTAACTCAACCGATCAACCTGTCCACTCTCTGTTATCCTTTAGCGCAGATGTAAGTAAGTTTAGAGGTGAATGGTTACCTATCATCCTGAAAAGCACCAAATACAGTAGTCAACTCGCGTATATCACTGGTACTTATATTCCTCCTGACTTATATTCCTCCTGACGATGAAGACTCCTGTACCACCAGTTTACAATATATTATTTTAGTCGTTTGGACCCAGACCATGCAGCCAGCTCCTTATATGTTTATTTATGACGAACTGTAGGGTTCTGTACACTGGAACAGATTGTAAGTAACTCCAGCACCATTTCATATGTATAATCTTAGTATCACATGACGGCAAGTGACTATTATACTTTTAGCAGCAAAATTAATCCAAAACAGACAACCTCTGCATGCAGCCAGTATACATGTAACAAGATAGAGCTATTTTTCACGTGTAGATGAGAGTATAAATTTTCTAAACGCGTCGTGGTAGAAAATACAAAGTGACTGACGCGGATAAATTGTTTTATCTGAACTTTTATTGTCAAAACAGTCACATTTTCCTTAAAAAAACTGTCCAACATGGACGACATAAGGTTACTGTTTAATGCTCCTGTCGTTTCCCTTGTTAGCTTCTGCAACGTCACAAAATTCTCAGAATTTCATATTCTTACAAGAACTTGGATGAAACGACCTTTATTATAGAAGTAAAAAAAATACACTACTGACCATTAAAATTGCTACACCAAGAAGAAATGCAGATGATAGACGGGTGTTGATTGGACAAATATATTATACTAGACCTGACATCTGATTACATTTGCACGCAACTTGGGTGCATAGATCCTGAGAAATCAGTACCCAGAACAACCACCTGGCTGTTCTAACAGCCTTGATACGCCAGGGCATTGAGTCAAACAGAGATTGGATGGCGTGTACAGGTACAGCTGCACATGCAGCTTCAACACGATATCACAGCTCATCAAGAGTAGTGACTGACGTATTGTGACGAGCCAGTTGCTCGGCCACCATTGACCAGACGTTTTCAATTGATGAGAGATCTGGAGAATGTACTGGCCAGGGCAGCAGTCGAACATTTTCTATATCCAGAAAGAGCCTGTAAAATGCGGCCGTTCATTATCATGCTGAAATGTAGGGTTTCACAGGGACAGAATGAAGGGTAGAGCCACGGGTCGTAACACATCTGAAGTGTAACGTCCACTGTTCAAAGTGCCGTCAATGCGAACAAGAGGTGACCGAGACGTGTAACCAATGCCAGCCCATACCATCACGCCAGGTGATACGCCAGTATGGAAATGACGAATATACGCTTCCAATGTACGTTCACCGCGGTGTCGCCAAACACGGACGCAACCATCATGATGCTGTAAACAGAACCTGGATTCATCCGAAAAAATGACGTTTTGCCATTCGTGCACCCAGGTTCGTCGTTGAGTACACCATCGCAGGCGCTTCTGTCTGTGATGCAGCTTCAAGGGTAACCGGAGCCGTGGTCTCCGAGCTGATCGTCCATGCTGCTGCAAACGTCGTCGAACTGTTCGTGCAGATGGTTGTTGTCTTGCAAACGTCCCCATCTGTTGACTCAGGGGTCGAGACTTGGCTGCACGATCCGGATAAGATGCCTGTCATCTCGACTGCTAGTGATACGAGGCCGTTTGGATCCAGCACGGCGTTCCGTCTTACCCTCCTGAATCCACCGATTCCATATTCTGCTAACAGTCATTAGATATCGACCAAGGCGAGCAGCAATGTCGCGATACGATTAACCGCAATCGCAATAGGCTACAATCCGACCTCTATCAAAGTTGGAAACGTGATGGTACGCATTTCTCCTCTTTACACGAGGCATCACAACAACGTTTCACCAGGCAACGCCGGTGAACTGCTGTTTGTGTATGAGAAATCGGTTGGAAACTTTCCTCATGTCAGCACAGCCACTGGCGCCAACCTTGTGTAACGCTCTGAAAAGCTAATCATTTGCATATCACAGCATCTTCTTCCTGTCGGTTAAATTTCGCGTCTGTAGCACGCCATCTTCGTGGTGTAGCAATTTTAATGGCCAGTAGTGTATATATTACTGTACACTAAACACAGTAGAGTTACAGAACCCAATATGTAAAAATATTTGCGCTAAACTTTAATCTTTTTTCTATATATGTGTGCGCAATTATACTCTGAACACATGGCAAGCACTATTCCGAAAAGAAGCTCAGCAGCTGTGTAGCTTATAAAATCATACATGGACTCTCTAACTTTCTGAACAACCTTAGAATGCCTTTCCACAACATGATAACGACTAGTATGATGTGGCACCGCAGGGAACGTTGAATAACGTGTCACAGCATGTCTGTCTGTTTACTTATCTACATTTAAGATGTAAATAAAATTTTCAATGTAATGTTGGTGTTTAAGATCAGTTTGTTTGTTAATATGCTCCGTGGATTGATATACACATGCATGTAAATTACTATTTCTTTTAAGACATTCATGTGGTTTTTCTTTATTGTTATTTCATCCACAATTCTCTGTTATTCACTCAAGAGTAGTCATAAAAAGGTAACAATGATGACTGAAAAATAATAATGTGAGGGCTGTTTGCGCCTTAAGTTAAAAAGGTTAATGATGGACAGCTAAAAGGACGAAAAATATTTACAATTCAAAAACAAAGTTGCGATGAAGTTAAGTTCTTCTACGAAAAACACTGGAGCACTCCACTTTCACTTAACATGTGAAGGTTCAGCACTGGGTGAAAAAGTATAGTGGGAGGTGACAATATGGCCCATAGAGATTGGGAGGTATGGGTAAATGGATAGGAGTCTGCTAGGAGAAAATATAGAGGAGAGAATATGGCCCATAGTGATTGGGGGGGGGGGGGGGAGGGTTAAATGGATAGGAGTCTGTTAGGAGGAGAAAATATGAAGAAGATAGGTAGGAGGTGAAGAAGATAGTGAGAACGACAGAGGATGAGGAGGAGTGATTGTGTGTGGGATACTCATGGTTAGTCCCTTCGATGTTGCGTGTAATACTTGCATTGGTTGTTGTGTCTGGTCTACTTCGTTGTTTGCTGTTTTAATGTGATGGACGAAAGTGGATGGATTTGTATCGCTATTTCTGGTGAGTTCTCAACAATATTTCTGAAATGCCTTGCTGTATGTCCTATATAAAATTAATCACAGTCTTGAAATTTGCGTTTGTGCTACCCGACCACGATATTATGGCACTTGACCTTCCGTGGCCGTTGTCGGAGACATGCGGTGATGTTCATCTACATTTACATGGATACCCAGCAAATCACATTCAAGTGCCCGGCAGAGGGTTCATCGAACCACTTTCACAATTCCTATTATTCCTAATCTCGTATAGCACGCAGAAAGATTGAACACCTATATCTTTCCGTGCGAGCTCTGATTTCCCTTATTTTAACATCGTGACCGTTCCTCCCAATGTAATTCGGTGTCAACAAAATATTTTCGCATTCGGAGGAGAAAGTTGGTGATTGGAATTTCGTGAGAAGATCCCGTCGCAACGAAAAACGCCTTTCCTTTAACGATTTCCAGCCCAAATCCTGTATCATTTCTGTGACACTCTCTCCCATATTTCGCGATAATGCAAAACTTGCTGCCTTTCTTTGAACTTTTTCGATTTACTCCGTCAGTCCTATCTGGTAAGTATCCCACACCGCGCAGCAGTATTCTAAAAGAGGACGGACAAGCGTAGTGTAGGCAGTAAACAAGTACAGTGGTGACAGGAAAACTGAGAATGCTTTCAGGACACTTGTGCACATAGTGTCAAGTGGTTCGGCGTGTCCTTGTGAAATATCACAATAAGGTGACCGAAGCGTCTTCACTGCCACGTGCAGTAATATTGCTGGCGACTAATAAATGCCTGAATTGGGGTGGACTGGTACTTCTGTTTTCCTTGAATGAATTGGTGTTTTTACATTATAGTTGATACACGGGGTTAATCTTATTCCTGTATTTTTCAGTAATCCGTTTAATTTGTCGGATATACTTCCTATGTATGTTGTAAGTATATATAAGATTTTCTGTTTCACTTGTGATTCTTTTAATACAATAATTTTATGTCCTTTGGCTTTTACTGTTGGCTGGTTTGGTGAGTTTTTTATCGAACTGAGTGACTATGTTTGGGTTATAAACATTTTGTTGTACTATATGTTGTAGAATTTCTAGTTCCTTTCGTACTACAGCTTGTTCTAGTAGTAGGTTCTTTCTCCTATGTTTAAAATATTTAGTGCTTTATTGTTTGGCTTGTGATAGGCCTATTTTTGACACACCGTCACTTTATAACTGTGTGTGAATATACAGGATGGTGCATCTGAAGTTTCGGATGAGATTATTTCGAAAACTATACATCGGGTAAAAATAGTGGGTAAGACAAGTTCGTAAGCTCAAAGGGGGACATCAAATGATACTACACATGACCCCCAGCCCCCGCCCCCTTGGATGGGGCAGGGGGCAACTTTTAAATCTTAAATGGAAGCCCCCATTTTTTACTACAGGTTCGGATTCACCATAAGAAAGTAATCAAGTTTTGTCTGAAACATTTTTTTAAATCATTGATAGATGGTGCTGAAATCGAGAAAAATTAAAATTGGGGAAGAACTTATTTAGAATGATCCGAGAAGGACGCATCAGATCGATACAAAATGTGCACCATTTCTTTCACTACGCCAAATTAAGCTATTTTTTTACAATATGTATCCTACCCGCCACAGTTTTTGATGGAGGGAGGCGGAATGGGATTAAAATCTCTTTAGGGAACTCTTCCCGACTGCGGCGCTATCGTGGCCAAACTGCGAACTATGGCTCAGTATAAAGGATGGTACAATGCGATCAGACATCACTTCAGATTGTGAACCGTAAACACCAACTGACGAAAGTAAATTATTCTTTAGCGAAACATGGCTCCTTATACTCCTATAGAGATTGTTGATATGATGTTAATTTTAGGTGTATGCCATAACAATTACGCTGCAGCTGCTCAATTGTATGCTGATCGTTTCCCAAACAGACGACATCCAATCGAAAAACATTATTCGGAATTGCACTCAACGAGCTCGAAATGGGTACATGCACCGTCCACCTCGTCATAGCGGATAAGATGAAAATGATGCTCGTACCCTTACCGCTCTCGCCTGTGTTGAACTGGAGCCCGAAATGAGTAGTTGTGCGATTCAGAAAGAAACTGGAATACCGAAAACAGTTTTAAGGATTTTGAAGGCACATAAATCTCAAGCGTATCACATCACACAGGCATTAACGCCGAAGGATATGCAAATACACGTGCATTTCTGCCAACGGTCCTTGGAAATGATAATAGGTGACAATAATTTTTTTATATACGTTATGTTCACCGATGAAGCCTCATTCAAAAACAATGGCGAATTAAATCGTCGTGATTGTCATTGTTGGACCCCTGTCAATCCACACTGACACAGACCCATTGACAAACAACACAAATGGTCGTTAATGGTCTGGAGTGGAATTTTAAACGGTTACTTGATAGGACAGTATTTTTTTGACCGAAATGTTACTGGGGAATCTTATTTACAACTTCCCCACGATGATTTGTTGGAGCTAAAGGAAGCTGTTGATTTAGAAACTAGGCAACGAATGGTTTCCAACAGGACGCAGCAGCTCCCCACTATGACAAAAATGTGTGGAACATCTTAAATTTATGGTACCCTGGTCGGTGGATAGTACGCGGCGGACCAATTCAGTGGCCTCCACGCCCACCAGACCTAACATCTCCTGATTCTTTCTTGTGGGGTTATTTAAAAAATACTGTTTATGAAAGAATGCCCACAACCCGAAACTTTATGGAGCAATGCATTCGAAGAGCATGTGCAGCCACACTACGGGATGTGCTGCTCAAAACTGTGGACAACTTTCGCAGACGATTGACTTCATGCACTGAAGCAAATGGGGATAATTTTGAACAATTTCTTCGTGGCTAATTTCATTAATTAAGCACCTCAAATTGGGAGAGGCAAGGGGACTCACACTAATGAAGCACCCCATGAGAACATCATTCTACTACGTCCATGTCGTTGTTCCTGGGTAACGCTAAAAGTAGGATACAGTACATTTTGTGCCAAAATAGCTTAATTTGGTGTAACGAAAGAATTGATGCACATTTTTTACCGATTTGATGCGTCTTTCTCGGATAATTCTAAATAATTCTTCCCCAGTTTTACTTTTTCTCGATTTCAGCGCCATCTGTCAATGGTTTAAAAAAACTTTCGGACAAAACTTGATTACTTTCTTACGGAGAATCCGAATCTGAAATAAAAATGGGTGTTTCCATCTAAGATTTAAAAGTTGGAGGTCACGTGTAGTATCATTTGATGTCCCCTTTCAGCTTACGAACTTGTCTTACCCACAATTTTTACCCTATGTATAGTTTTCGAGATAATCTCATCCAAAACTTCGGATGGACCACCCTGTACGTAATTTGGTTAACATTTGTTTCTATTCTTATGCACGATGATTGACAAAATTGGGTAATTATCCACTGACACATCTTGTGGTCTTCGACGTCCGTAAAAGTTAGCAGTGATTTGGATCTCTCTACTTATAACGTCTCTGCAAGACATATTTCACGCAGCGGTCCCTTCAGAACGGAAACTAAAGTATGTGTGGTACTGACAAACTGTTCCTCGTGATGTAGCCTGGAGCATTCCGCATTGTTTCTTTGAGCTCTGAAACTATGAATAAGAGACCTATCTAACATGCGGCGGACGCGCTGGTTATCCTAATCCGTTCTTAGGACGATCGGAGCCCTGGACTCTGATCACTTGGAATCCATTAACTGCGGCCTGGTCCCCCCTCAGTCTCCCTTGGAATCACTGCCCCACCCGCGGGCTAGAACGCGCGGCTTGTGGCAGAGAAGCAGTGTTCTTGATTGCTCTTTTCCTTATACGCCACCCACTAAAGGAAACCTTATATCTGCCCGGACACCTGGCCGGTCCGCTTTCTGCACTCGGGAGACCTGTTCTCATTTACCGCTGCTGATTACGGCCAATCTCCGCCGCCGGGATTCACTGCTGCAGCCGAGCAATTTCCCGTCCGTGTCTTTTACTCAGGGTACAAGCTGCGATTCCGCGGCGCACTTGCGCTTGTGTCTTATTTCGAGCGATATACCAATTTGTGGTTCAATTCTGCTCGCATCTCTGCGAGCGCGGCGTCCCATACGAAGAGGGAACTATCTATTGAGAGCAGGCGTTCCCCGGCATTCTGCAGTGTTCTCACGGCGGCCAGCATCTTGTCTAACCCAGGTTTAATGGCGGCAGTAACACAACTTACCGTCCGGCCTCCAACTGTAATTTGCCTCCGCGGCTGAGAGGTTTATCGCACGAGCGGTTCCACCGTGTGCGCTGAATACTGCCGTCCCCTTCGCTACTGCTTGAAACACTGCACGGCCTGTTCTCACTGATGTCTCTGCAACTGTACTTGGTAACATTAATTGTGTCATTCTTCGTACTGTTAACAAGCCCACCTATCCCACTCAAAATCCAATCATCTCCTAAAACAACATCCTAACTTGTAATCCTTGCGAAAATATAATTAATATATGTAACTTACCTCAGCCACTTATCCATAGAATTTGCGCTGTTGCGAAGCGTTGTGTGTTTCCATGTGCTCCGTCTCAAGTTCATTGACGGAATGGGGAGTGTTGCACCATTAGGCACCAATCCGACTTATATCAAACTTATTAGTGAGAAACACATTAGATGTATGTATATGTAGACTACTGCTTCGAGGCATCCCAGACATAATCTACAGACGACAAATATGGGGACCAGGAAGTATTGTCGAGGATCTGGACATTGCTCAAGGCGTTTGTGGTATGAATTCAGTGTCGGGTCCTGCATTACTCTGCTCTAATAAGCCATTAAAACTACACTACTCATTAGCAGTATGATAAGAAGGATTAATGTACTTGCCACACACGAGCGAACATTCAGTCTCCTTTCAACAATTACCAAATCAGTCATATTATCATATTCACTAAGTCTTGACACCGCAATTCCAGTAATACCTCCTGTAAAGACGGCGAAATAATGAAATGAGTGAAAAATAAATTAGACTCCTGTCATCATTACTGCACACAAATAAAATTCCTTAGGTCCTTTCCCTACCATTGAATATACAACCCGCTTTGTCACTGCAGCTTTCAAAATTACTCACCCGTTTGCGCGACGTCCAGGCGTCCAGAAAGTAAGTCTGGTTGCTCACGCTGCGTTTCACCTAAATGCCATCGCCACGTGCTCCCGGATACCTGCCGCCTAGATACACTTGTCAGGTACACACCCACCCAAAGGTGCAAGACACCTTGTTGTTCTACTGAACTTGATTCTCTCGATAAACACACCCAGATCCCGTTCATCCCCCGAACCACACATATGCTACCTTGACAAACTCTATTCTCGAACTAACAGTCCTTGATATCACCGCCCCCCCCCCCCCCCTGTATCCCACTTCTAGCTTCCTCTGCATGATCTAATTATCCCACTCTATCCACCTGTTTGCCCAGAGATGTTCTAGCCTCTGATAATTATTTGCCTTCGAACCCTTAGAAGCACCATGATCGCCATCCAGTGCTGCGACGAGCAGCTGTAAAGTCACTAAATTATTGACACTGACATTCGTATCACTGCCGCTTGGGCAGCAACTGATAATGACGAAGCCTTTGACATGAACAGCTGACCTAACGGATTGTTTGCAGTTAGAGGATCTCAAGTTGATTCCGTATTTCTAGATTTCCGGAAAGCTTTTGACACCGTTCCTCACAAGCGACTTCTAATCAAGCTGCGGGCCTATGAGGTATCGTCTCAGTTGTGCGACTGGATTCGTGATTTCCTGTCAGGAAGGCCGCAGTTCGTATTAATAGACGGCAAACATCGAGTAAAACTGAAGTGATATCAGCTGTTCCCCAGGGAAGCGTCCTGGGACCTCTGCTGTTCCTGATCTATATAAATGACCTGGGTGACAAACTGAGCAGTTCTCTCAGGTTGTTCGCAGATGATGCTGCAATTTACCGTCTAGTAAGGTCATCCGAAGACCAGTATCAGTTGCAAAGCGATTTAGAAAAGATTGCTGTATGGCGTGGCAGGTGGCAGTTTACGCTAAATAACGAAAAGTGTGAGGTGATCCACATGAGTTCCAAAAGAAATCCGTTGGAATTCGATTACTCGATAAATAGTACAATTCTGAAGGCTGTCAATTCAACTAAGTACCTGGGTGTAAAAATTACGAACAACTTCAGTTGGAAAGACCACATAGATAATATTGTGGGGAAAGCGAGCCAAAGGTTGCGTTTCATTGGCAGGACACTTAGAAGATGCAACAAGTCCACTAAAGAGACGGCTTACACTACACTCGTTCGTCCTCTGTTAGAATATTGCTGCGCGGTGTGGGATCCTTACCCGGTGGGATTGACGGAGGACATCGAAAGGGTGCAAAAAAGGACAGCTCGTTTTGTATTATCACGTAATAGGGGAGAGAGTGTGGCAGATATGATACGCGAGTTGGGATGAAAGTCGCGACAAGATCTATTTACAAAATTTCAGTCACCAACTTTCCCTTCCGAATGCGAAAATATTTTGTTGAGCCCAACCTACATAGGTAGGAATGATCATCAAAATAAAATAAGAGAAATCAGAGCTCGAACAGAAAGGTTTAGGCGTTCGTTTTTCCCGCACGCTATTCGGGAGTGGAATGGTAGAGAGATAGTATGATTGTGGTTCGATGAACCTTCTTACAAGCACTTAAATGTGAATTGCAGAGTAATCATGTAGATGTAGATGTAGATGTAGATGGAGATGTGGAGTACGACCACTCTATTCAGTACGGCACTAGGACTTGAGGTTCCGTCGCCCCCGCCGAATTTTACGCCCAGGAGAGATCTTTGCTATATTTTTGTTAGCAGGCTGAGTCGACATGGCGCACTAATGAAGGGAGAACGAGAAGGAAAATCCCCACCCCTGCCAGGCAATGAACACAGTATCTGCTGGGCCCGCTACGGTCGAAGGTTCGAATCCTGCCTCGGGCATGGATGTGTGTGATGTCCTTAGGTTAGTTAGGTTTAAGTAGTTGTAAGTTTTAGGGGACTGATGATCTCAGAAGTTAAGCCCCATAGTGCTCAGAGCCATTTGAACCATTTGAACCACCGTGGCCAGTATTCGCTGAGAATGTAAATATTATGAAGAGCGTTCAAAATAAAAAGGTGCGAAACAACATTGTGACTATAACTGAAGACTTTATTCAAAAGTAACCAACAGCAGCCTGAACACATCTATGCCACTGTTTCACCAGCCGTAGGATTCCCTGCTCTCAGAACTCCTGTGGCTGTGAGAGGAGCCAATCCTCCACTGTGTCCTTCATAATACTAGTTCAAGGCTCTCCTTCGAGGTGATTGTTTTAACGGACCACACAAACCGAAGTCGTAGGGTGACATGTCCGGACCGTAGGGCTCAAACTGCTCCCATTTTAACTGTGGCCTTGGAGACGTGTGGACGCAAGTTATGGTGGAGCAGATTCACTCCGCAGACATCCCAGGCCGGTTGCCCTTGAAGGACTTGCATAGGCTATGGACTGTCTCACAGACGTGTCATTATTAATGTTTTTTATGTGCTCAAGGAATTCGATGAGTTTCGGGCCTCGGACATCCAAAAGGCAGTGAGCGTCACCTTGCCTGCTGAGGACACAGCTTTCAGTTTTTTAGGGGGAGGTGAGAATATTGCATTCGCGACCCAGGACATCCCACAACGCTATCCCGAAGAGGCATATGCAAATTTCTACTCGCTTGATTGTTACATTCGTATCTTTTCATTTGAATCCTCTTCTGTTGAATTTTGTAGTTCATTATGTTGCAAAGTTCATACATTAGGTACTTAATCTGCTGCTATTATAAACACTTAATTTTCGTTCATAGGAACTGATTTTGTTATTTCGTTTTCTTTTTAATTTATATGTGGAGAGAGGAAGTGCCACAATCAACTGTAGTTTGTTCACTATTACTAGCGGGAGCTCAACGAAGGTACAGTCTGCGCAGAAGAGGTGTAAATGTCGTAAACTGCCACACCATTTGGTAACTAAGGACGCAACGAAAAACAAACCTAAAATAAACAGAAAACATCATGGATGTGTTTGAGAGTTTGGACAAGTGTTCGAGGAGATTACGCGATATTTAAGAGCGGAGAGGTGGGAAGCTGATTTTGGAATTTTAAGACGAAATAAGAAATGTGAGTGAAAATTACAGCTAAATGCAGCTAGATTTGAGAATGCCTGAAGCTTGGAACAGGGACAGGAAGTCGATTTTCAACATAACCAATTTCGACGCATTGTGCGTAAATGCGTGGAAGGACAAGTTACAGTTTGGGTACACGATTGCATAATCAGTTACTAGAAACTGTACTAACCGAAAATATTTGCGAAGCTGCATCTGTGGCGGTTTTCAGAGGTAGCACCACATTGAAATGAAGGCAGGAAGGGAAGGTTGCCGACTGGGATTGATTCGAAGAATCCAAGGGGAATGTAATTGCTACATACTCTTTGATGGACGGATATGTATCAGTAGTCAGACCCTCCCACAGAATTAATAGCGATGATCTAAAGAAGAGGAGAGCGCTTCGTCATGGTGCGAATTCTTCACTCACATAGTTACACAAACACAGTGGCAGAATCTACGAGAGAAGAGTTAATCTTCACAGAGAATTTTGCTGTTAAAATTGCAAGGACATAAGCTGCCGAAGGGTCAAGTACTTTATTATTTCCTCCTAGGCCTATGTACGAAAGAACCATCTCGCTAAAATCATGTAAACTCTATGCTTCCTGTCACTCGTTATTCACGTGGGGCAGTATGTGGTTTCAAGGTATCATCTAGCATAGACCTTCAGGCGTCTTGCACAATGTAGGTGTACACTCTAAGACAAAGAAACGACTAACCACGAAGAAATTATCCGAATGAGACGCAAAACCACAGACGTGATGTACACACACAGACAAAACAAGAATACAATTCAGAAAAATTGGATGGTTTATTCAAAAACTGAGCAAATCCATAACCCGTTGGTCCACCTCTGGCCCTTACTCAAGCAGTTATTCGGCTTGGCATTGATTGACAGAGCTGCTGGATGTCCTCCTGAGGAATATCGTGACACATTCTGTCCAATTACCGCTTTAGATCGTCAAAACACCGAGCTGATTGGAGGGCCCTGCCCATGATATTCATACGTTCACAACTGTGTAGAGATCCGGCGACGTTGATGACTAAAAAAGGATCTGCCAAGCAGGAAAACAAGCAGAAGAGATCCTCGCCGTGTGCAGACGGACATTACCTTGCTGAAGTGTAAGCCCACTCCTGGTTGTTACGCCGTTGGTGGGCGACAGTCACTTTGGTATCTCACTGCCGTCCGAGGCGCTCCAGACAGGTCTTCGCTGGTCTTCGAGGATCATTTCGAAGCGGGACTCATCACCGAAGAGAATTCCACTCTAGTCAATGCCGTTCCAGACCGAAGACGTGTCTGGAGACACACCCGACAACCGTCGGATACCAACGTGACGGTCGCACGCCTTACGGCGCGACGAGCAGGAATGATGGTCTGGGATGTCATTTCTTTTCATAGCAGGTTCACTTCAGCTGTCCCACGTGCCTGCAGCACAACGGTACATCGAAGATGTTCTACGCCCCGTTTTGTTGGTCCTGATGGCAAGCTTTTCTGGGCTTATACACTACACGCCATTAAAATTGCTACACCACTAAGATGACGTGCTACAGACGGAAATTTCACTGACAGGAAGATGTTGTGATATGCAAATGATTAGGTTTTCACAGCATTCACACAAGGTTAGCGCCGGTGGCGACACTTACAACGTGCTGACGTGAGGAAAGTTTCCAACCGATTTCTCATACACAAACAGCAGTTGACCGACGTTGCCTGGTGAAACGTTGTTGCGATGCCTCGTGTAAGGAGGAGAAATGCGTACCATCACGTTTCCGACTTTCATAAAGGTAGGATTGTAACCTATCGCGATTGCGGTTTATCGTATCGCGACATTGCTGCTCGCGTTGGTCTAGATCCAATTACTGTTAGCAGAATATGGAATCGGTGGGTTCAGGAGGGTAATATGGTGCGCCGCGCTGGATCCCAACAGCCTCGTATCACTAGCAGTCGAGATGGCAGGCATCTTATCCGCATGGCTGCAACGCATCGTGCAGCCACGACTCGATCCCTGAGTCAACAGATGGGGACGACTGCAAGACAACAACCATCTGCACGAACAGTTCGACGACATTTGCAGCAACATGGACTATCAGCTCGGAGACCACGGCTGCGGTTACCCTTGACGCTGCATCACAGACAGCAGCGCGTGCGATGGTGTACTCAACGACGAACCCAGGTGCACGAATGGCAAAACGTCATTTTTTCTGATGAATCGAGGTTCTGTTTATAGCATCGTGATAGTCGCATCCATGTTTGGCGACATCGCGGTCAACGCACATTTGAAGCGTGTATTCGTCATCGCCATACTGGCATATCACCCTGCGTGATGGTACGGGGTGCCATTGGTTACACGTCTCGGTCACCTCTTGTTCGCATTGACGGCACTTTGAACAGTGGACGTTACATTTCAGATTTGTTACGACCCGTGGCTCTACCCTTCACTCGATCCCTGCGACTGCATGTTGCAGGTCCTGTACGGGTCTTTCTGGATACAGAAAATGTTCGACTGCTGCCCTGGCCAGTACATTCTCCAGATCTCTCACCAACTGAAAACGTCTGGTCAATGGTGTCTGAGCTACTGGCTCGTCACAATACGCCATTCACTACTCTTGATGAACTGTGGTATCCAGTTGAAGCTGTACACGCCATCCAAGCTCTGTTTGACTCAATGTCCAGGCGTATCAAGGCCGTTATTACGGCCAGAGGTGGTTGTCCTGGGCACTGACTTCTCAGTATCTATGCACCCAAATTGCGTGAAAATGTAATCACATGTAAGTTCTAGTATAATATATTTGTCCAATGAATACCTGTTTATCATCTGCATTTCTTCTCGGTGTAGCAATTTTAATGGCCAGTAGTGTATTTCAGCAAGATAAAGCCTGCCTGCACACGGCGAGAGTTTCTACTGCTTGTCTTCGTGGTAGCCAAGCGCTACCATTACTAGCAGTTGAGAACGTTTGGAGCATTATCGACAGGGTTCCCCAGTCAGCTCGGGATTCTGACGATCTAATACGCAAATTGGTCAGAATTCGGCAAGGTTTCCTACAGGAGACATCCGACAACTCTATCAATCAAGACCAAGCGGAATAAATGCTTACATAATAGACGGAGATGCACCAAAGCGTTACTGACTTGCGCAATTTGTGAAGCTCTTCCTACTGAATAAATCATTCAGTTCTTCTCGATTGTAATCACTTATTATCTCTGCATGTTGGTCACATCTTATTTCTGTCCTATTCAGATAATTCCTTCGTCGTGCACCTTTCTTTTCTTACACTTCATACATATAGCTGTAGGATTGAAGAGCTAAAGGCGTCGCAGAAGGATATGATTGCGACAACCCTCAAAAGCAACCTCAAATAATGACCTAAAGCTCATAATTAAACATAAAACGTATATTAAGTTTACAAAACTTACTAAATTCTGTGTGTGGTATATTAATGAACGAATATAAATGTATAGAACATCAGGTTTTCTAAAACAGCTACAGAGCATGTATCATGTCTAGAATCAAATCGATATATCATGTACAGCCTCCATAAAAGACACATTTGACCTGAATTTACATGTTAGCAACGAAATTAGTGCGTCTACACGAGCAACGTATATAAAAAGTGATAATACACATGACGTAATAAAAGAAACGCTACGTATTGTCGAGAATCATGACGCATTGCACGCAGCAGCTGCAATTTAAGGTACCATGAGTGTTTCTCATCAGTCGCTCTTCGCACTGCAAGAAAAACATGTTCCTTATCGACGGTCGTAATTCATCTTTAACAGCACCACCTAAAACAAGCGTCCGCAGTGGTAATTCGAAAGCACCTCACTCTTCCCTGTTATACGTCCAGCTCATACAATGTGTTCAGTCTTCCATTGTCCATACTAATTGCTTCGCTTGTGTAGCACATTGCTTGGTAATTCGGACCCACATGAAATTGTGTGCTGTTCTCCACACAGTGCTCGGTTATTAACTTGCTGTCATGCAGTAACGGACAAGTTGAATTACTCCCTTTAAGTTCTTTGCAATGGTAAATTTTTAACTCTGACTCCATTTACACTCTTTGCAATTGTTCGTATGTAACTCTGAAGTACCATACTTACTTTCAAGAGACTTATAGAATGTGATACGAATTCGTTTTAATAAAGGCTTGTATTTCGTCCATTAAATAAACGGGCAAACATAAAGGAAACCTGAAATACCGTTTCAATGTACTAGAGTGAAACCTCTTTATAACGTTCCTCCATATAATGTTTTCCTCTATGTTACGTTCGTTTTTTTCTTCCGGTCCCGACTAAAAGCCCATATAAACACTGTTAAATTTTCCTCTTTACTGCGTTTCCTCAATATTACAATTCCCTCCATGTAACGTTGATATTTTTGGAACCCTGGTCAATTATTTACCTCTTTATAACGTTTAAGTGACTGGATGTAGACGCATCGTTTTCCGTTCTGCGGATTCACAGTTTGCACCGGCTCGGAAAGCCCGCGCTCAGCGACAGAACCCGGTCACGTGACATGTGATGCACATTCTGCCTGCGATCTTTTTGGTGGCATTTCAATCAATGCTTTGTGTTCGTAGCATGTTGTGTGAGCTGAGCAGTAAACAGTTCGTGTGTCTAGTGAGAGTGTGTCTTCGATGTAATGTTTTTTTTTTTTTTTTAAAACTTTCGTCAGTGGGTATGAGTGAAAAGCGGAAGAACATTTCTCTGGAAGAGAAGGTTTCTGTTATTAAAAGAGTATTAAAAAACTGGAGGCATCTCCTGGTGTGAGTCGCGTGGAGCTAGCGAAGCAATTTGAGCTGGCCCCCTCAACGCTGTTATGAAAAACTGATCGACGTTAATGGAAGGGTTCGCGAAATGTGGAAATTCGAAACGTATGCGTTTGAAATCATCGACGAAATGGGGGAAGTTTTATTAACTTGTTTCCAGCAAGCACGTACTGCAGACACTCCTATAAACGAAACTATTTTGAAGGAGATGGCACTTCAAATACCTTTGCAGTTAGGAATGGAAAATTTTAAGGCGCCCAATAGATGGACTGATAAATTCGACAGCGTCATGGCGTTGTATACAAAGCGGAATGTGGAGAAAGTAAAAGTGTGGACGAACCAACTGTAGCTCAGTGGATGCAGACTCTTCCTATCTGATACATGGCTACAAACTGCGTGACATTTATGTTTTTCAATTTAATGCCGGATAAGACATTTACTTTTCGTGGGGAAAATTGCCACGGCGGTAATATCATACTACAGTGTTGTGAAAATTTAAAATGTCATCTACGGCACCATTTGTCAAAGCTCATTAGTGGTATCCCGATCTTCAGTAATGCCCTATAATTATTATTTGGAAGCCTTCCTCTTTATAGTGTTTTCTGTTGTGACTTGGCTAGACAGCCAAGCTACTAGGAGAGGAAGCCGGAAGGCACGCTTTTAAGCTCACGCAGGCTGGCGTGAGGTCTGGAACAGGTAAGGGAATTTATAGTAGCAAAGAACGTAAGTAACTACTGGAATACTTAACTTAAATTCATAATTGGTGAACATCGGTCTGACGGTACATGCATCACAAGATAAATAGCAAATGATAATGGCGCCTTGCTAGGTCGTAGCAAATGACGTAGCTGAAGGCTATGCTAACTATCGTCTCGGCAAATGAGAGCGTAATTTGTCAGTGAACCATCGCTAGCAAAGTCGGCTGTACAACTGGGGCGAGTGCTAGGAAGCGTCTCTAGACCTGTCGTGTGGCGGCGCTCGGTCTGCAATCAATGATAGTGGCGACACGCGGGTCCGACGTATACTACCGGACCGCGGCCGATTTAAAGGCTACCACCTAGCAAGTGTGGTGTCTGGCGGTGACACCAAATTCCTCCCCCGCAAATCGGCGTACGGTTGTGTTATAAGGCTTCTGCCCGCCGTGGGGAGGACCCCATGTTGACGCATGCGACGAGTTGGGGAGCCTAACAACAAGCGAGGCTGTGCCACCAAAACCCTGCCATTTGGTCCGAGGGGAGCTAGGAAACGCCTGAAAACCTAGTCCAGGGTGCACACCAACATGCGGTGTACGCGCCCGTAGAGAGACAGGAGGGGCCGAAGGGTCGACCTCCATCGGGTCGGGGCACCCGACGGGCGAAGACGCCATGTGGTCCGGAGCGGGCAAGAGTTCCATGTCGGAGGACAGCTGGTCACGGGAAGCGATCGGCGGCGCGTGACCTAGGGAGGCGCCCGGCTGTTGCAGCGACGCGTCCACTGCGGGCGTCGCCGGCGGGAGAACAGGCGGCGGCGTGTCACCATGGGGCAAAATGGAAGGCAGCGTCGGTAACACCTGGGGATGAGGCGAGCCAGTAGATGGGTCCCCAGGGCGCTGACCGGACGGCATCGTCGCTGAAAGCAGATGGGGAGCGGCAGAACCCGTGCGACGACAGAGGCGCAGCTGATTGAGATGCCGACGCACCTCACCAGAGGCCCCCAAAACCAGATACATAGCGCGGCCGAGGCAGCGAAGAATGCGCCCTGCGAGCCAACGCCGTGAACATCGATAGTTGCAATAATATACAACGTCGCCCGGAGCAAAAGCAGGTGTCTGCCACTGCACAGGAACCTGATGCGGCGGATGTAGCAAAGACATCAAGGTTCGATGAGGGCGACTATGGAGCAACTCAGCCAGCGAGCGACCATCTCGGGGCTGAGAGCGATACGAGGACAAAAAGAGCAATAACGCGTACTCCCGACTCTTTCAACTTCAACATCTGTGACTTGAAAGTCCTGACCAATCGTTCAGCGGCACCGTTTGACTGTGGCGAAAACGGCGTGGACGTCAGATGTTGAATACCATTGGCCTTGCAGAATGACATATTCTGCGGACATGAAATGTGGGCCATTGACTATAGACAAGTTAAACAACTGAAACAAATCGAAACGAAACAAGTTCACTGCAGCAGAAGAACGAAGTACGTAAAATGACACAAGTTTTGTTTGTCCCTTGTATGTTGCAAGAAGGCTGCACTGTCCTAACACAGGGATATGCTGACCGGAATAGCTGCTGAGCTTAACATTTGCAGCACGCAACGGAGGTGTGCCCAGCTGTTTGTACGTGTCGTGATTGATCAGTGAAACTGCAGCTCCGGTATCGAGCTGGAATGGAATCACCTTGCCGGTAATGTCGAAATCTACAAAAAGTTTATTGTCCTGCTGACGACAAGAGCGACTGTCTCGTGCAACGTGAATTGACACTGGTAGAGAATCACATGGGACTTGACGGGATTTCTGGCGATGTCGACGCACACTTTTTGTGGGACGAACACTGTCACTGTTAGAAGGAGTGGCACTGGGCGGAGTGGAATTAACTACATGAATTTCCATGGGCGAAGGTTCACGAGCCTGAGTATTCTTGGTTCGATTCCAATTCCGGCGCGAAGCAAAGGGCCTCGAATGGTTTTGAGGGTCTGATCAGAGCTTTTTCTGGCAAACACTTTGAACATGTCCTTTTTTATTACAGAAAAAGCAAATAGCCTGGCGTGATGGGTAATTCTCACGCGAATGTCTAGTAGCACACTGCGGGCATGATTTTAGCACTGCATTTGCTTGCTTGCGCGGCACATGTGGCTGAGGGCTTGGCGGCAGCTGTGAGGATGGGCGCAAGGGCTGTTTACCGTTCCGTGCAGCTCGCCCGGCGGGCCGGTGAACCTGACACACGGGTGGCAAAGTTTCAAATGATTCCTGGGCAAAGTCAAGTGTGTCCTGTCGATCCAATGTGTCTATCACTTGTTGAAGGGAGGGATTGACCAGCTTCAAAATCTGTTCCCGTATACGAACATCAGAAACGTTCTGTGCAATTGCATCACGTACCATAGTATCTGAATAAGAAAGTCCACATTGACACTCAAAAGCACAATCCCTAGTAAGGCCTTGCAAGGTTGCAACCTACTCCCTATTAGTCTGACCGGCCATACGTTTTGTACGAAAGAAGGTATACCTTTTTGCAACTACATTGACTGATTCTTTGAAATATGCATCTAATGCAGACAAAATTTCGTCGTAGGACAGAGCTGCTACGTCGCGTCGGGGAAATAACTTCACTATCACACGGTACGTCTGGACGCCTACGGCGGAAAGGAGAAAAGGCTGCCGCTCATTACCTTGGATTCTGCAGGCGGCGAGATGGAATCCAAATTGGCGTGACCACTCCATCCAGCTTTCCAGTGCAGCATCAAACGGACGAAAAGGTGGTGCAACAGCGTGTTGTGGTTGCGGTAGCGGTGGAGCGGCGCTGCCGCATTATTTTGCATTGCACGTTGATCCTGGATGAGCTGTCCAAGGGCATCCAATAAGGCCTGCGTCCGCTGATTCTGCAAGCGATAAAATTCGGACAGTACATCTGGAGATTGTCGCGAAGCCATGACACAAGTAAATCAATATAGGTACGAACGCAGAATTCTCGTCGCCAAACTGTTGTGGACTGGCAAGACAGCCAATCCACAGTGACGGGTAGCCAAAATGCACGCTTTTGAGCTCACGCAGGCTGGCGTGAGGTCTGGAACAGGTAAGGGAATTTATAGTAGCAAAGAACGTAAGTAACTACTGGAATACTTAACTTTAATTCATAATTGGTGAACATCGGTCTGACGGTACATGCATCACAAGATAAATAGCAAATGATAATGGCGCCTTGCTAGGTCGTAGCAAATGACGTAGCTGAAGGCTATGCTAACTATCGTCTCGGCAAATGAGAACGTAATTTGTCAGTGAACTATCGCTAGCAAAGTCGGCTGTACAACTGGGGCGAGTGCTAGGAAGTGTCTCTAGACCTGCCGTGTGGCGGCGCTCGGTCTGCAATCACTGATAGTGGCGACACGCGGGTCCGACGTATACTACCGGACCGCGGCCGATTTAAAGGCTACCACCTAGCAAGTGTGGTGTCTGGCGGTGACACCACATTTTCCTCTATACACTTGAAAAACGTTAGATAGTGGTTTCACTGTAATTTATTTCACATTTTTGTGCTAACAAACTGAGACAGCGTAATGCTAGCACTTGTTATTTAATTTACTTTCTTCCCGTATTACCTATTTCTCCCTTCGGTTCCTGTAGCTTTCTAAATATTAAATATTATTGCTAAAACAGTTTAGAGCTATTGTTTCTTAGTTCTCATATTTATTTGTTTTAAGTTCTGTTCTCATTTCCGTAATTTAGGCTATCTCAAAAGCCAATTGTTTATTTAATTTATGGAACTCCACCATGACATTTACTTTGGTTTTACTACACCGCTATCGTAGAAGAACTTCTGGTTCAAAGTTTTGCGTACGATTACCGCGAAGTACAGACTAGTGTTCATCTCTCCTATATGTACAGTTCATCAGCAGCACTATCGGCAGCCAACGAGCAGCAGTCTGACATCGAAGAGTGGACATGGGCCGCCTTTGGGTGTTTCTGTGTATTAGAGTCTTGCGCATCCGATCTGCTCCCACTACTATCAAGTGTGTAGCATTGGCTTCTACACTGAGGCGACGGAAGTCAAGGAATATCTCCTGACATCGTCTCGGACCTACTTTAGCCCAGCGTAGTGTACAAACCCAACGTGACTGAAGAAGTCGCTGGAAACCCCTGGAGAAAAATAGAGCCATTTAGCCTATATAGCCGTCCATAGCAGTGAAAGTGTTACCGGTGCAGGATTTTGTGCACTAACTAACTTCTCTATTCTGTACCATAATTGATCGATGAGATTCATGTCGCGCGATCTGGATGTCCAGCATTCTTCAAACCCGGTGTCGCGAGGCAGTGTCATCTGTGAAAATTTCATCGTTGTTTGGGAGCATGAAGTCCATGTTATGACTGCCAGTGGTCTCCAAGTAATCGAACATAACCATTTACAGTCAATGATCGGTTCACACCACACACCACCATTACGGACCCACCACCAGCTTGCACAGTGCTTTATTGGCAAGTTGGCTGCATAGCTCCCCGGGATCTGCGCCAGACTCGAACCTTGTCAGCTCTTACCAACTGAAATCGGGACTCATCTTGCAAGGTCACGATTTTCTAGTCGTCTAGGGCCAACCGATACGGTCACGAGCCCATGAGAGACCTTGCAGGCGACGTCGAGCTTTTATGAAAGGCACCCGCGTCTGTCGTCTGCTGCCGTAGCGCATTGACGCCAAACTTCGCCGCACTTTCCTAACGGATATGCTCGTCGTATGTCCGACATTGATTTCTTCGTTTATTTCACGCGGTGTTGCTCGTCTGTTGGCACTGACAACCCTACGAAGACTGTAATATTTCTGGCTTAGTCAGCCATCATATTAGGCTCCAAGAAGCTGTTCCCAGAGCAAGAAGTATATAGATGACGAAATGTGGTGTGACATATCTGTGACAGATGTTAGATTCGGTACCATTCCCGTGACAAAGACCGCCTCCATAATGCTACTGCTCTGTGATTGGCTGCTGTGTTCGGAGCAAGGGTGCCAAAACGTGAAAGTATAGTTATTATTATTAGTTAAACTACTCATTGGAATGACTTAACTTTGTAATATAAATATCTCTGAACAGCTCACTATCAATCACTCATTTTAGAATTATTAAAAACAATTTAAATCAAAAACAAAAGACTGACGAAATTGCAGAAGCGTTCGTGTCACACCTTTTCTGGAATGGTGCGCGAAGCGTTTCGGGCTGTTCGTCACTCTGGATTAGACAGTCGAGAAAAAACAGACACGTTGTCTGTCGTAGGATGTGTTTCCAATTTTTATTTAAGTTCCTGTTCCTCATTCTGGATTAGGCAGTCGAGATGTACAGTCATGCTGACTGTGGCAGGATGTGTTTCCCAATATTGAGTGTTAAAAGGTTCACTCCGGTAGTCATGAGGCATAGACACGTGGCACAAATAGTGTAAAGATACATTTTCGTAAGCATTGTGTTTGATCATGTACAGGGCTATTACAAATGATTGAAGCGATTTCATAAATTCACTGTAGCTCCATTCATTGACATATGGTCACGACACTCTACAGATACGTAGAAAAACTCATAAAGTTATGTTCGGCTGAAGCCGCACTTCAGGTTTCTGCCGCCAGAGCGCTCGAGAGCGCAGTGAGACAAAATGGCGACAGGTGCCGAGAAAGCGTATGTCGTGCTTGAAATGCACTCACATCAGTCAGTCATAACAGTGCAACGACACTTCAGGACGAAGTTCAACAAAGATCTACCAACTGCTAACTCCATTCGGAGACGGTATGCGCAGTTTAAAGCTTCTGGATGCCTCTGTAAGGGGAAATCAACGGGTCGGCCTGCAGTGAGCGAAGAAACGGTTGAACGCGTGCGGGCAAGTTTCACGCGTAGCCCGCGGAAGTCGACGAATAAAGCAAGCAGGGAGCTAAACGTACCACAGCAGACGGTTTGGAAAATCTTACGGAAAAGGCTAAAGCAGAAGCCTTACCGTTTACAATTGCTACAAGCCCTGACACCCGATGACAAAGTCAAATGCTTTGAATTTTCGGCGCGGTTGCAACAGCTCATGGAAGAGGATGCGTTCAGTGTGAAACTTGTTTTTGATGATAAAGCAACATTTTTTCTTAATGGTGAAGTGAACAGACACAATGTTCGAATCTGGGCGGTAGAGAATCCTCACGCATTCGTGCAGCAAATTTGCAATTCACCAAAAGTTAACGTGTTTTGTGCAATCTCACGGTTTAAAGTTTACGGCCCCTTTTTCTTCTGAGAAAAAAAACGTTACAGGACACTTGTATCTGGACATGCTGGAAAATTGGCTCATGCCACAACTGGAGACCGACAGCGCCGACTTCATCTTTCAACAGGATGGTGCTCCACGGCACTTCCATCATGATGTTCGGCATTTCTTAAACAGGAGATTGGAAAACCGATAGATCGGTCGTGGTGATGATCATGATCAGCAATTCATGTCATGGCCTCCACGCTCTCCTGGCTTAACCCCATGCGATTTCTTTCTGTGGGGTTATGTGAAAGATTCAGTGTTTAAACCTCCTCTACCAAGAAACGTGCCAGAACTGCGAGCTCGCATCAACGATGCTTTTGAACTCATTGATGGGGACATGCTGCGCCGAGTGTGGGAGGAACTTGATTATCGGTTTGATGTCTGCCGAATCACTAAAGGGGCACATATCGAACATTTGTGAATGCCTAAAAAAAATTTTTGAGTTTTTGTATGTGTGTGCACAGCATTGTGAAAATATCTCAAATAATAAAGTTATTGTAGAGTTGTGAAATCGCTTCAATCATTTGTGATAACCCTGTACTTTGCTGTATCAGAAGGTGTTGTATTAAGATCATGTAGTCTTCTCGTGTGGCTGTATTAAAATACGCGAGTGGCATCCCAAAGAAGTGATACATTATTTCAGAACAGAACCTCGCTAAAAGTCAGTTTCAGCCTCAAGATACAGAACCTACGACCTGCGTGCTGTTTTCTGCGCTGGAGACATCAACTTGAAGACAGCAGGTTAGTGGACTATAACATAACCTTCGTATTCGACACAGTGCAGTGGAAACAACTAGGCGCCTCACGTGTACTGCATGCACAGAACAAATGTGCTCACTGACACGTCATCTGCAGTAATGCAGAGGAGGTAAAGGAGGATGACCGTTATTAACTCCAACAATCAATTAATTCTTCCTTTCTTGCCGTAAGACGCCGCGGCCGTTGGTCGGTATGTGAAGGCCGACCGTCAACGCTTTGTCCATGGTGAGAGAGGTCATGCATGAAATTTGGTCTTCTCAGCACACTATCGATAGTGTAGAAATTGCAATACTGAATACCCTAATGAATTCAGGAATGGAATGTTTTACGCGATTAGCTCCGACTACCATTCCGCGTTCAAAGTCGTGCGGCCGTAGTCACGTCGGAAACCTTTTCAACGTGAACCATCTGAGTACAAATGACATGTCCCCCAATGGACTGCACCTTTATGCCTTGTGAATGCGATACTACTGCCACCTGCATATGTGCATATCGCTATCCTAAGACTTTTGTCACCTCATTGTGTATTCTACTGTCTAACATTATGCGTGGTGTCTGTTTGTTCTATATCGTATCTCCCTACCACTTTCGCGCAACGACGCTCTGAGCGTGTTTTTTAGGGAATTGACTACCTTGAACCTGGGACCTGTTGCTGGTGAGGAGACGCCAGACCACACATGACATGTAGAGTTCATACGAGTTCAGTGAGACTAGCGATGACATAATCAAATACTTAATGATTCCAGCGACAGCTCCACTGCACTCCCTGTAAAAGAATCTTAATACTAACTAATTTTAGTGGAAGGGGTCCAAGGCTTTCCTACTTTTAGTTAGCTGGTAAAATAACGTCGAGAAAGTAGCTAAGTTTGCCATTGGAATTTTTATTCTACTCACAAAACATTGTTTATAAATTGCACTATTGATAAAAGGAAATGTTTTAATACAGGATGATAAAAACCAACTGCGTTCAACAAAAATGTGAACGAATATTCCCTGGATGGGTTTCCAGGTTCTACAATGGATCGAAGGATGACCTATGCCATATCACATCTATAATCTAGATTTAAGTTAAGTTTCACAAAAGAGAAAACTATCAAAATGGTTTACAGTGACCCTCAATTATATATTACTTATTTAACTTGTCGTAAATTACGGTGGCTGATGTGGCTTCTCAATAATTATATAACAGAAAAATCATCGCGTTTCAGATTTTAACTTCTAATAGCAAATGTGAATACCACGAAGTTTAATTGACGATCGACACTAGTATTACGTAAAAAGGGGGTGTAACAGATGAGACTTCTTCAGTTCTGAGTGAAGCCTTATGCGGCATTGCGTGCGTTCGTTACTTTGTCTTTGATTAGGCAGCGTCAGGGGACGGCGCGCGGCGCAGCTCCACACACCTCGCCGTCTCGGAAGCAACTCTCTCTAACCTCTCCTTACTACCATTTACCGAAGCTGGTTTAAGGAAAGCTATCTGGCTGTGTTTTCAACTGACAATCAGGATCCGCCAACAAAAATTCTGTCTATCCAATGAGAAACGTTATACTTTTCGGGGTGGGGCAATGTTTTTAATGTTTGCTACGTAACAGCGACGCGAAAAAGTCTCACGCCAAAACTTGCAGCTGGTGTGGCCCTCTTAGTGTTATCGTAAGATCTATACTTTTCTTCTGGAGGGCTCTATCTTTTAACATTGGCCGGGGGGTGGTCTTGGCGGTCGCCTGGCGACGTGGGTGTCTGTCTCTTATCGTAGGGCCTTCTAGCTTAACACGGTTCTGCTCTCGCCTTCTGTTCTCGTTTCTCCCCTCGGAACTGCATCTGTTTCACGTTGCGAAGGCATGACATGCATTTAGGCGTTCTTGTGTTAGCCTGTGGTATTCCATTTGCTCACTCGTTGATCGTATTACTTTGGTTAATTTAATGTCAGGATTTATTCGGAGCTATGTGACATACTGCCAGATTTGCTATCATGTCACAGTTTTAATGGAAGGTGTTGGATTTGCCTGACACCTTACAACTGTATAGCAATAGCAGTTCCATGCGTTTTTATTTCCAAAGCTGTCACTACAGATTTTATTGAAATGGGCTCAAAATGTTCCTGTTTCGCGCAGATTGATAATTCGTCATCGTTTCTCCTTCCTATAAATTCGTGCCTTTCAAACGGCTCATACGAGCAGCAGCAGCGCGATGGGACCAAAATGGCTGCCACCGTCTAGCTGGCCTCGCTTTCCCTACTCGGAGCTCCAACCCGTGCGACGGTAGCCGCTGGCGGGCGCGGAGCACACGATGCCATCTCCGGCTCCTATCCTGCTCCAGCCGGTAATTGGACGGCCGCCGTGTCCACCAAACAATTCCATTACACGTGTCCCGCGATCCGATCGCGCCATGCATTTCTTTACGGCGCTGCTTCTTGTTTGTTTAAGCGCGCGGAACGTGTGATAAGTGGAGCAGGTGTGGTAAACTCTGTAATTGAAACGATATTCGAAAGAATTACTTTCGGGACCTCGTATCTTAATAGGAATCTCCGCAGAGTGGGCGTCCCGTTACGAAATTGGGAACAAAGGCTCTCCAACGATTTAATTTTCGCTTATCGTTTAGTTGCAGGGGATACCACGAAGTAGAGCGAGGAGCGTGGCGAAATTTTAGTGAAGACCACAGTAACATCTTACAGTTGTTGTGCATCAAGGCATTGTATTCCACTTCCGAAAAGTAGCGTTATTTATTACCAATTTGTGGACCCTGTCATGGGTGGAACTGGTACTTGGTCTCTCTCTCTCTCTATCTCTCTCTCTCTCTCTCTCTCTCCCTCCCTTTCTGTCTATCTGTCTGACAAACACACATACACCCACACACAGAGAGAGAGAGAGAGAGACAGAGAGAGAGAGAAAGAGAGAGAGAGAGAGAGAGAGAGAGGGAGAGAGAGAGAGAGAGAGAGAGAGAGAACGAGAGAGAGACTTAGAATCTGCAACTTATTTAATTGGATAATTTTTGGAGCAGCTTTGGATGATCGAGTTTTGGGAGTGGCAGATAGTTCAAATAGCTCTGAGCTCTATGGGACTTAACATCTGAGGTCATCAGTCCCCTAGAACTTAGAACTACTTAAACCTAACTTACCTAAGAACATCACACACATCCATGACCGAGGCAGGATTCGAACCTGCGACCGTAGCGGTCGCGCGGTTCCACACTTAAGCGCCTAGAACCGCTCGGCCACGCCGGCCGGCGGAGTGGTAGAGAAAGGGTCCACTGCATACACTATTGACGACAAATATGCTTTTTCTAATACTTTTATCGCTATTCTATTGTTGATACCTGTGCCAGATACGAGTCCTTGCAATCTATTACTCGACAACAGGGTACTTTATGGTAAAAGACCGACAGCAATTAACGTGTCTATCAGACTGTAGATAACGCACCTGCTAATTTAAATTCAGAAATAATATCTGGTGAATATCGGCAATGACATCCAGCACCTTCAGGAACAATGAAATTGTCCCTAGAAATTGTTGTATTTTACATTCTCTACCTTCAATACTTTATAGAATGTAGTCCAGTCAACATTGTCAAAAGATTTATCTAAGTCTACAAATACTTCCAACATAGCTTCATTACTATGACTTGTAGGCACAAGCCTATTAGCAACTAATATTAATAATGTTTATAGCCACTTTTCTTCCCTTTTTGCTTCAAATGTACCTTACCATATGATGTTAGAGGTAACTCTTCAGGCTAATCTTTCGTCTGCAACTCTCTTTATCTTCGAAAAATAGCTGCAACATACTTCCATTTGAACTTGCTTATTGTATTCATCCTTTGGTCTTTATCCCTCACTCTTGCTCCCAGTACTAAACTGACATTTCCTTGATATCTCAGAATGAGTCCTTTCAGGCCGGCCGTGGTGGACGAGTGGTTCTAGGCGCTTCATTCTGGAACCACGCGACCGCTACGGTCGCAGGTTCGAATCCAACCTCGGGCATGGATGTATGTGATGTCCTTAGGTTAGTTTGGTTTAAGTAGTTCTTATTTCTAGGGGACTGCTGACCTCAGATGTTCAGTCCCATAGTGCTCAGAGCCATTTGAACCATTTTGAGTCATTTCAACCGATCCCTTCGTTTAGTCATATTGTACCATAAATTTCATTTTTCACCACTTCTATTCAGTAGCTCCTTGGTTATACGAACCACCCATCAAACCTTCAGCGTTCTTACGTAGCTGAACAGCTTATCGTTCATGTTTCACTTCCCTACAACTCTATACTCTAGACAAATACCTGCAAAAAAGACTACCTAACACCTAAATTTATTTTAGATCTTAGCATACTCCTCGTTTTCAGAAATGCTTTTCTTGCCATAGCCAGTCTCCAATTTGTATCCTCTTTACTTCGACCATCATCGGTATTGTGTTGCCCAAACAGCGAAACTCACATACCACTTTTAGTGTCTTAGTTTATATTCAAATTCTCTCAGCATAGTCTGATTTATTCGGGCTACATTTTATAATATTTATTTTATTTTATTTTTTTAATGTTCGGGCTGTAATTCTTTTAAGACACTATCCATTCACATCAAGTGCTCTGGCAAATCCCTGATAGAATTACAATGTCAGCAGCAAGCCTTAAAGTTTTTATTTCACCTCTCTGAACTTTAATCCCTTTTCCAAATTTCTCTTTGGTTTCCTTCGCAGCATGGTCTTTTAGCATACTGAATGTCATCGGAGATAGGCTGCAAACCTGTCTCACGCGTTAGTCAACAAATGCTCCCTTTTCATGTCCTTTGACTCATTTCACTCCCTATATTTTAACCGGTTAGCTTCAATATTTCCAATATTGTAGTACATTCGACATCTCGAATGCTGTATATTAATCTACAAATGCTATAAACTTAGGTTTGCTTTTCTTCAACCTGTTTGGGGTGGGGTTGGGGGTTGTTTGGGGGAAGAGACCAAACAGCAAGGTCATCGGTCTCATCGGATAAGGGAAGGACGGGGAAGGAAGTCGGCCGTGCCCTTTCAAAGGAACCATCCCGGTATTTGCCTGGAGCGATGTAGGAAAATCACGGAAAACCTAAATCAGAATGGCCGGACGCGGGATTGGACCGTCGTCCTCCAGAATGCGAGTCCACTGCGTCACCTCGCTCGGTTCAACCTGTCTTCTAGGACAAGTGGTAGGATTAGTATTGCTTCGTGTGCTCCTACACTTTTCCGGAACCCAAACTGATCTTTCCTGATGTCGCCTTCTACCTCCTTTTGCCTATTTACATAACGAATTCGTAACTATTTTGCAACCAGAATTTATTAAACTTATGGTTCGGCTGCATTCACACCTTTCAGCAGTTATTACATTCTTCTTGAAGTCTGGGGCTATTTGACTTATATATGGTTCACACCGGACTGAATAACTGTGTCACGGCTGGCTCCCCAAATATGTCAGTAATTCTGAGGGAACGTCCTTTACTCCAAGGGGATTGTTTCCAATTAGCGGTTTCAGTGTTGTCAAATTACTCTCGCATATCACGTCTCCAGTCTCAATTTCACCTACTTCCTATCGAATTTCTGTAGCATCGTCTCAAAGTTGGTTCCTCTGATATAGACCTTCTCTATATTCCTTCCACCTTGCCTTTATATTCTTCGGTTAGTACTGGCTTGTCCTCTGAGCCCTTGATTTTCATACAGCTGCTCCTTTTTCCTTCAAGGGCCTCTTTAATTTTCCTATAGGCGTCATCTACCTTTCGCCTGGCCACGCGTGCTTCTACCGCCTTGCATTTTTCATCTAGCTATTCCTGCATAGCCATTTTTCGTTTTCTATCAGTCTCAAGTTTTATGTCTGTTTTCTCATTCACTTTCTTCGCTTGCTGCATTCTTATATTTTCTGCTTGTGTCCCTTAAATTCATTATATCACGTGTTATCGAAGGTTTTACTGCCTTCAGGATTTCATGTCTAAAAGCTATCCATTCACCTATTGTTATATTCCTTTGATCTGCTTCAGTAAAATTTGGGCAAATGTTTCCTTTGACACCCTCACAAGTTGCTTCAGTTTACCCAAGTCTCATCTCCTCCACTTCATTATCTTTTTTCTTAATTTCTACTGTATTAATCTGCACTACCGTATTAATCTGCAGTTCATAACCAATAAATTACGGTCAGAGTCCATATCTACTCCTGTATTGTCTTACAGTTTAAATCTGCTTTCAGTATTACCTGTGTATAATGAACCTGAAATCCGACAGTGCCCCCAACTCTCTTCCACATGTACAACCTTATTTCATGTTTAAGAACAAAGCGTTAGCGAAGATTAAATTACGTTCTGTGTAAAATTCTATCGGGCAGCTCCCTCTCTCGTTCCTTTTCTTCTGTCAATGAGCCCCTGCTATTTTTCCTTCTCTACCTCTTCCCGCTACCGAATTTCAGCCATATACTATTATTAGATTTTCGTCTCTAAATAATCCGAATTATTTCCTATATCTCACCTGACGTTCCTTCTATCTCTTCAGAAAATGTGACACTAGTTGACATGTCAACTTGCACAACTGTTAACGCAGAAGCAGAAGACGAAAAAATTTCGACTGTGTAAAAAAATTCGTGTAGACGCGAACTTTTGTTCAGTGGCAGGTTGGAGTGTTATGAACAACATATTGAAACTTCTGATGGCGGGAGAGGTTGGAGGGGGGAGGGGGGGAGGCAGATGGCGTGAAAAGATCACTGTTTCCGATTTTTCATTTTTCTCGAATATTTTGTAAAGCGCGGCATCCAACCAAAATGTTTCCCGGTACTAAATTAAACTACATTAAACTTCCTGCAAAAAGGGTCCTATTCCTTTCCCTCTAGGACTAGTAGTTCCTGCGTTGCAGGAGATGCAAAACTCACAGATTAATAAAAACAATGTTGTAATTCTATACAACTGATTTTTATTGTTAACTGAATCGTGTTTAAAACAAACATTAAATTGTGAATCACGTATAAGTGCAGTAGAAACATACTACCCGAGAAATTGTGTTCAGTGTTGTAACGGGATGAAAAGTTGAGATGGAGGTTATAAACCTGAGGGAAGCTAGTTCACCGTTTTATAATCACTCACTACCCTCCTTCATTGGTCTCGAAACTGAAGAGCGAGCAGGCAATTCCCCTTTCTTATTACCGCGCTACGTCACAAATGGAAACAACAGGGATTTTACAAAAGATTCACAGGGGGATGGGGGGGGGGCAGATGGTGTTTATTTACGAGGTGCGTTTACTTTACAATGAATACATACAGGGTGGTCCATTGATCGTGACCAGACCAAATATCTCACGAAATAAGCGCCAAACGAAAAACCTACAAAGAACGAAACTCGTCTACCTTGAAGGGGGAAACTAGATGGCACTATGGTTGGCCCGCTAGATGGCGCTACCGTAGGTCAAACGGATATCAACTGCGTTTTTTAAAATAGGAATCCCCATTTTTTATTACATATTCGTGTAGTACGTAAAGAAATATGAATGTTTTAGTTGGACCACTTTCTTCGCTTTGTGATAGATGGTGCTGTAATAGTCACAAACATACGGCTCACAATTTTAGACGAACAGTTGGTAACAGGTAATTTTTTTAAATTAAAATACAGAACGTAGGTAGGTTTGAACATTTTATTTCGGTTGTTCCAATGTGATGCATGTAGCTTTGTGAACTGATCATTTCTGAGAACGCATGCTGTTAAAGCGTGATTACCTGTAAGTACCACATTAATGCAATAAATGCTCAACATGATGTCCGTCAACCTCAATGCATTTGGCAATACGTGTAACGATATTCCTCTCAACAGCCAGTAGTTCACCTTCCGTAATGTTCGCACATGCACTGACAATGCGCTGACAGGTGTAGGCAGGCGTTGTCGGTGGATCACGATAGCAAATATCCTTCAACTTTCCCCATAGAAAGAAATCTGGGGACGTCAGATCCGGTGAACGTGCGGGCCATGGCATGGTACTTCGACGACCAATCCACCTGTCATGAAATATGCTATTCAATACCGCTTCAACCGCACGCAAGCTATGTGCCGGACATCCATCATGTTGGAAGTACAGCGCCATTCTGTCATGCAGTGAAACATCTTGCAGTAACACCGGTAGAACATTACGTAGGAAATCAGCATACATTGCAGTATTTAGATTGCCATCGATAAAATGGGGGGCAATTATCCTTCCTCCCATAATGCCGCACCATAAATTCACCCGCGAAGGTCGCTGATATCCCACTTGTCGCAGCCATCGTGGATTTTCCGTTAGCCAATAGTGCATATTATGCCAGTTTACGTTACCGCTGTTGGTGAATGACGCTTCGTCGCTAAATAGAACGCGTGCAAAAATCTCTCATCGTCCCGTAATTTCTCTTGTGCCCAGTGGCAGAACTGTACACGACGTTCAAAGTCGTCGCCATGCAATTCCTGGTGCACAGAAATATGGTAATCGATGTTGATGTAGCATTCTCAACACCGACGTTTTTGAGATTCCCGATTCTCACGCAATTTGTCTGCTGCTGATGTGCGGATTAGGTGCGACAGCAGCAAAAACACCTGCCTGGGCATCATCATTTGTTGCAGGTCGTGCTTGACGTTTCACATGTGGCTGAACACTTCCTGTTTCCTTAAATAACGTAACTGTCCGGCGAAGGGTCAGGACGCTTGGATGATGTCGTCCAGGATACCGAGTGGCATACATAGCACACGCCCGTTGGGCATTTTTATCACAATAGCCATATATCAACACGATATCGACCTTTTCCGCAACTGATAAACGGTCCATTTTAACAAGGGTAATGTATCACGAAGCAAATACCGTCCGGACTGGCGGAATGTTACGTGATACCACGTACTTATACGTTTGTGATAATTACAGCGCCATCTATCACAAAGCGAAGAAAGTGGATGTACCATCGTCGAATGTCATTCAGCCAATACTCCCTTCATCTTCCAATATTTCTTTTCCCTCGTAATTTCTCTTCAATGATGAGTTGCGAAAACTAGTGTCTTCCGCCCCTTATAATGTGTCGTAGATATCGAGTTTTCTTCTTTTTTTTATAGTGAGCAATAGTTCTTTTTTCTTTTTCATCCGATGAAGGACTTCTTCGTTTTAAATTTTCAGCTCCCTGGATATACGTAAGAGACATAGATACAGATACACTTCAGAAGCACCAATTCTTCTCTCTAGATATTCGCCAGTTGTCCAGCTTTCGTACCCATAGAGAAAAATGGAGAACGAATCATTTGCATTCTCGTAAGATCCGATCTTATGCAGAGATTTTGTCTCCTGGCCTGTTCCGCTCTACATCTGATCTGTTTCGTGCAGCGACCGGGATCATCCACCACGGTGCGCAAGAACTTCAAGGGGCATACTTACTCAATCTTGTTCCTTTTTAGTGATAAAGTTGCTTGGATTTTTCTTTTAGAGAAGACTGCAACTTTGTTCTTGGCGGTATCGAATAATAGCCCAAACTATCCACTGCACTGGATTAAATTGTCTTTCATATCTTGGAGCCTAGGTACATCATTTTGCTAACACAACAGTATCATCTACGTACAAAATATTTCTAATTCTCTTTCGGTTTATAATGGCCATGTTGCTTTCTTCTGCCAACACTTGCCTGAAAATTGCTTCAGAGTAAATATTAAACAAGAAATGTGAGAATTTACAACCCCGTTGAAAGCCTCTACTAACTGCAGTCGTTCCTTGGGCAGTTTTTACACTTGCGGTCTGATTGCTATACAGACAGCTGATGATCAGAAACCATTTTCAGGACGAGATTTTCACTCTGCAGCGTAGTGTACCCAGATACGAAACAAACTGGTAGATTAAAACTGTGTGCCGGACCAAGACTCGAACTCAGGACCTTTGCCTTTCGTGGGCAAGTGCTCTGAAACCGTTTTGATCGATACCATTTGCTCTAAAATCTCCATCATCCTTTTATGTCTCATGTTGTGAAAGCCTTTTTATAGTCGATGAAAGAAGCGTACGCTTTGACGTTGATACCTCTGCACCTCTGGTCTAGTACATTTAAGGAGAAGATTTATCCACAAGTTCCCGCCCCATTTCGGAAGACAAACTGGGACATGTTCATTATTTTTTGTAAATCCGTTTTTATATGGTGGCAGGAGGTAGGACTTATGGCCAGGTAAATACAGAATAATAAATACAAATTCACATACGGGTAATACACTAGGTTTAATAATGAATTAGAAAACAGGAATGCGAATAAGCTACTATGAACAGCATAGTGAACGTATTATCTTAGCCAGTCCACACTCCTAATTAGCCCCGCATATGATAAAGAGACCGAAGAAATATGTAATGATATAAAATAAATTATTCAGACAGTTAAGGGGGATGAAAATTTAATCCCGATGTGGGACTAGAATTCGACAGCAAGGGAAGGGAGAGAAAGTAAAATAATGGGTGAATATGTACTGGAGAAAGGAATGAGAAAGGAACCCGCCTGGAAGAATATTAGACAGAGCATAATTTATTCATTTCTGACACTTGGTTTAAGAATCATGAAAGAAAGTTGTATACGTGGAAGAGACCTGGAGACATCAGAAGGTTTCACGTTGGTTATATAATGGTGACAGAGATTTCAGGACCGGTTTTTAAATTGTAAGACATTTCCAGGGGAAGAGGTAGACTATGAACACAATTTATTGGTTATGAAATGTAGAATACAACTGAAGAAATTGCAAAAAGGTAGGGAACTAAGGAGATGGCACCTGGATAAGTTGAAAGTACTGGGGGCTGCTGATTGTTGCAAAGGGAACATTAGGCAGCGATTGACTAGAACAGGGGAAAGGAGTATAGTAGAAGAATGGGTAGTTTTAAGAGACGAAACAGTGATGGCAGCAGAGGGTCAAATAGGTAAAAAGACAAGCTCTAGTGGATACCCGTGAATAGCACAGTGATACGGAATTTAAATGATGGAAGGAAAAAACATCGAAAGACAGGAAATGAAGCAGGCGAAAGGGAATACAAACGATTAAAAAACGAGATTGACAGTAAGTGCAAAATGACTAAGCAATAGAGTTTCCACTCCTTGTCTTCGTGCTTGCCAAACCATACCTTGGCCAGCAAGATAGCCGGCTCTCTTCACATCTGAGAACGTTTGTAGCAATATGGGCAGGTACCTCCAATCAGCTCTGGATTCTGACGATCTAACGCACCAATTGGCCTGAATTTGGCGAGAACTTTATCAGTCAATACCAAAACGAATAACTGCTTGCATACGTCCCAGAGTTTGACCAACGCGTTATTGAGTTGCTCAGTCTGTACAGCTCTTTCTCTTGAAAGAATCATAAAATTTTTCTGAAATTGTAATGATTAGTTTGTCTGTTCAAATGGCTCTGAGCACTATGGGACTTAACATCTATGGTCATCAGTCCCCTAGAACTTAGAACTACTTAACCCTAACTAACCTAAGGGCATCACACAACACCCACTCATCACGACGCAGAGAAAATCCATGACCCCGCCGGGAATCGAACCCGGGCGCGGGAAGCGAGAACGCTACCGCGCGACCACGAGCTGAGGACTTAGTTTGTCTGTATTTGTACATCACATCAACAGATTTCCGTCCCATTCGGATAATTCCTTCGTGGTACGTCGTCGTCTTTTTTCTCTCCCTTTTTTTTGACTTAGAACTGAATTACATCAGGGGCTCCTTACAGGTTATTAGATATCACGGAGAAAATGTCAGTACTGATGTGCATAATTTTTGTGGAAGAGCCGTAGTGCATTGTGATTCGGTTGTAAGCCTTTTGAGCAACTTACTCTGCACACACATGATGGCAGCTTCCTCACTTATAACCCAGCAGCTACAGTGGGCTGGGTGGCTAGGCAAATAGGCACATCGTTTACTAGTAATAACTTGAACTGACAGTCAGTACACACTCAGAAACAAAGTAGTAACCGACAACCTAGCTGTAATTAACGTGATTCACGCTACGCCTAACAAGGTAGTTCTGGCTTTTAAAACACATTGCAGATCCTCATCTTGTTTAACGCTCAGTTATGTTCGCTGTTGTACATTTTATTGTTACACACATCACAATACCGGGTGGTCAGTACACCGGAGCAAGGGAAAGCTTGGGCTAGTGAGAGAAGACGTCTGTAGGCTAGCACAGAAAACGAAAACTTCTGTACAAATAGACGGCAATATGGCTAATTCTAAATATCAGTTATTAATAAAAAGCTAAGTCGATCGTTCTGATACTTACATTCAAACTACTATTCGTATGGCATACACCGTTATACACTAATGGCCATTGAAATTGCTACACCAAGAAGAAATGCAGATGATAAACGGGTATTCATTGGACAAATATACTATACTGCAACTGACATGTGATTATATTTTCACGCAATTTGGGTGCATAGATACTGAGAAATCAGTACCCAGAACAACCACCTCTGGCCGTAATAACGGCCTTGATACGCCTGGGCATTGAGTCAAACAGAGCCTGGATGGCGTGTACAAGTACAGCTGACCATGCAACTTCAACATAATACCACAGTGCACCAAGAGTAGTGACTGGCGTATTGTGACGAGCCAGTTGCTCGTCCACCATTGACCAGACGTTTTCAATTGGAGAGAGATCTGGAGAAGGTGCTGGCCAAAAAACGAACATTTTCTGTATCCAGAAAGACCCGTACAGGGCCTGTAACATGCGGTCGTGCTGAAATGTAGGCTTTCGCAGGGATCGAATGAAAGGTAGAGCCACGGGTCGTAACACATTTGAAATGTAACGTCCACTGTTCAAAGTGCCGTCAATGCGAACAAAAGGTGACCGAGACACGTAACCAATGGCACTCCATACCATCACGTCGGGTGATACGCCAGTATGACGATGACGAATACACGCTTACGATGTGTGTTCACCGCGATGTCGCCAAACACGGATGCGACCATCATGATGCTGTAAACAGAACCTGCATTCATCCGAAAAAATGACGTTTTGCCATTCGTGCTCCCAGGTTCGTCTTTGAGTACACCATCGCTGGCGCTGCTGTCTGTGATGCAGCGTCAAGGGTAACCGCAGCCGTGGTCTCCGAGCTGATAGTCCATGCTGCTGCAAACGTCGTCGAACCGTTCGTGCAGATGGTTGTTGTCATGCAAACGTCCCCATCTGTTGACTCAGGGGTCGAGACGTGGCTGCACGAACCGTTACAGCCATGCGGATGAGATGCCTGTCATCTCGACTGCTAGTGATAGGAGGCCGTTGGGATCCAGCACGGCGTTCTGTATAACCCTCCTGAACTCACAGATTCCATATTCTGCTAACAGTCATTGGATCCCGACCAAGCGAGCAGCAATGTCGCGATACGATAAACAGCAGTCAGGATAGGCTACAATCCGACCTCTATCAAAGTCGGAAACGTGATGGTAAGCATTTCTCCTCCTTACACGAGGCATCACAACAATGTTTCACCAGATAACGCTGGTCAACTGCTGTTTGTATATGAGAAAACGATTGGAAACTTTCCTCGTGTCGCCGGCCGCATTGGGTAAGAGTTTCTAGGCGCTTCAGTCTGGAACCGCGCGACCGCTACGGTCGCAGGTTCGAATCCTGCCTCGGGCATGGATGCGTGTGATGATTAGGTTTAAGTAGTTCTAAGTTCTAGGGGACTGATGACCTCTGATGTTAAGTCCCATATTGCTCAGAGCCATTTGAACCATTTTTCTCATGTCAGCATGTTGTAGGTGTCGCCAACGGCGCCAACCTTGTGTAAATGCTCTGAAAAGCTCATCATTTGCATATCACAGCATCTTCTTCCTGTCTGTTAAATTTCGCGTCTGTAGCACATCATCTTCGTGGCGTAGCAATTTTAATGGCCAGTAGTGTATTAAAAAAATCCACAAGTAAAGAATCGAATGGCATTATCATTACAAAAGTTAGCAGCGATCGCCGGCCACATACGGCACGGGCATTTAAAAAACTTTGAAGAATATTCGTTGGGCAGTGTCGCTCGGTGTTCTCTGAAGTAAGCATGTGCCCTTTCTCAGTGGCGAATACGTTAGAATTTGACAGGTAAGCAGTTATATAGTCTGTAATAGGTGTCTGGAATAACTTTTTTGCGTTAAATCATCGTACTTTCGAGCTGAGAAACGGTATTTCTAGCAAAGGTGGGAACAGCGTTCGGAACTGTGATTAGGTATCGCAAACTTGGAATAAATGTGCACTTGTCTCATGCAGCATCAAAGACAATACATCTTCAGCTATGGGTGTATTTTCGTTATTTGTCACCGAAGGCTCTTTTTCATCTGCTACTGATTAGCGTTTCCCATGTCTGCCGGATAATTCCGTTGATATACTGCACCAACTGTTGTCCCATCTGTTGCGTCGTCCTCTGAGCACTCGTTCTTATTATGATCGTCCATGTTTAGATACTTTAACGAGCCTTGTGGATTCTGTCCTCTCCACATTGTTGGTTGGTTGGTTGTTTGGGGAAGGAGACCAGACAGCGTGGTCATCGGTCTCATCGGATTAGGGAAGGAAGTCGGCCGTGCCCTTTCAGAGGAACCATCCCGGCATTTGCCTGGAATGATTTAGGGAAATCACGGAAAACCTAAATCAGGATGGCCGGACGCGGGATTGAAACGTCGTCCTACCGAATGCGAGTCCATTGCCTAACCACTGCGCCACCTCGCTCGGTCTCTCCACATTGTTCATCCAATGTATTTTCCTTGTCTTTATCCACTTATTTATATCTTGTGTTCTACACTGTCGCCCTATAGGTGCATTTGTTTTCTTGTCCACATAGTTAGTCCAAAGATCTGTCTTAGTACCTCCATTTCCACAACCATTAATTTTTCTTTTCTCTTTTTCGTTTCCGCTCTAGTTTCTGCCACATATGTCGGAACAGAACGCACCAATATTTTATACGTAGGGTGTAACAGGCTTAAGTGCAGGTATTTTTACATCCGTTACCTTAATGTATACAAAGACCAGTGTGATGGTTGTTTTTTCTCTGTGTCAGACGGTCTTCCTACGTCACGAATTTTACGACCTGGTGTTTTCTGCACAGCGGTAACTTCACCACAAGACGGTCTGCTCCGATAGCTGAATGGTCAGCCTGACGGACTGCCGTCCCAAGGGGCCCGGATTCGATTACCGGCTGGGTCGGGGATTTTCTTCACTCAGGGACTGGGTGTTGCGTTGCCTCCCCCAACACGGGTCACTGACCCTCTGTTAAAAGCCTTTCGTTGTATGCGAGCCGTGTCTGCACAACCTGGGTCCGTTCCAAACTAAAGCGCCTCTTCCAGCAGATTTTTTCACCTTTTACTCATTGACATGCAGGATTTGGGTTCAGTGTGTTAATACCGTCGAACCGAGTGTCATGCCTTTTGGAATTACATACCATACGTTTTGATAGGCAAATCTGCTCACGGTCACCAAAGTATGCCATGTGACATACCCATCTACTCGTGACGACGTATAAAATCTCATGTAAGGTGCGAATTTAACATTCATTCAAACTGCCACTTTACGTTTTTCTAGATTTGATGATCTGAAAACATCGTAAAATGAATATATACACATGCCTCAGAGCTGTGAGTTTCGAAATAAAAGGATGGTGAAAAGTTGCTGTTGATGTGTATATTTAATCATCATGACTGTGTCAAACAGCACACCTGTAACAGTGTATTCTAACATAACAGGATTGTTTTTCCTACTCATCTGTACTAACCTATATTTTTCACTTCATTAAAGGTACATGTAAACATGCGCCATATGCCTGTCCATCCTATTTTGAGCAGCATTGTGTCGTATGAATGAAAAAGAGAACATTTGAAACGTCCCCTTTTGAACAATTATACACGACTGTCCTTAAACTGATACACAATATTTTTTTTTTTAGCGCAACGCAATCTGACTTTCAAAATTCCCTACAAAAGAATGGCCCTGACTAACATTAAACTATACCTTTCACAAATCACTTACCTCACAAAAATCGCTGCTCAAGCTACTGCAATACAGCGAGCGCCACTACTGCCAGCTAAATAAAAGATTCAAACTATGGAAGGCACTAACTACTGATAGGGATAGTTAGCAAATGAAAGATATTAATAGAGAACGAACAATGTATTTACCTTGATATCATCATATATAAATATAGCAGTTCATGACAAATTTCAAAACTCCGCCATCTCTCTCCCCACATCCACCACTGCTGGCGGCTCACCTCCAACTGCGCAACGCTACGCGCTGTTCACAGCCAGCTGCCTAACACTACAATGGTGAGTATTACAACAATGCAAAGCAGCCACAGACTGCACACAGCACAGCCAGTGATTTTCATACAGAGGTGGCGTTACCAATAAAAAAAACCTAAACAGCCTACTTACACATTGACCGGAGAAGATTCTCAGAGCAAAACGACGTTCTCTGAGAAAGTTGTCAATTTTATATGAATAAAACACTCGAAACACATTCTCTGATGAGGCAGTTCTTTCTCGCTATCTCCCCTGTTTTTTGAAAAGATTCTTGGTGTGTAACACACGCCACATCCGGAACGAATCACAAGCGTCATCTTACATTTCATTCAACTCGTTCACACAGGCAAACTGTTAAATATACAGATGTGGAACTGGCATCTCTGTGTTTTGGAGTAGGTGCTCTACATTTAGATTACAGTCTTATGTGTAGCAAGGAATTATTATTAAGACAGTTAATGACTGTTTACGAAAATGCATTTTTCGGTTATGTTGCCGAATTTCCGACATGTGTTATTAGAATTAGGTTAATTCGTGCAAATCTTATGAATACCTGACATTTTCATGTGCTCAAAACCGGAACTCTGTCAGAGTTTTTCAATACAAGATAATTATTATTAAATATGATGTATAATGATACGTTCGCGCATCAAGTACTTCAGCGGTCGCCCGTGAGGTTTTGTAAAGAGAAACACATCACTAGGTTAGTAGTAATCCACTTGTTAATCTTCCTGATCCACCTACTTATTTCTCACATCATAAATTATAAAATATATCCTTTGAGGATACATGATGAACAATACGTGAAAATTAAAGTGGTACGGTTGTCTGGTGTCTTCAATACCAGTCATAAATCCTAGGTCTGCTGACAGCCAAAAATTTTTCTCGTTTGCGTTTCATTTTAAAGGTCACTCCCTCTACTTTCATGATTTTCGTGAAAAAAGTCGCCTGCCATATAATGCTTTTATTATTAAACCTGTGTAAACTTCGACAATTTCTCCCCTCAGTATTTCTTCAGGCTACGAATATCTTTTTACTTTTTTTATGCCTTCCACGCAACACAAATCTGCCATTTTTACTACAAAAATGCGGAAAAACTTAATCGCAACAGAACTCGTTCAGCTCGAAGTACGCTACAGAGCTCACTTCTAAAAACAGAGTGTTTTCTCCGCTTGTGAGAGAATTCTCAAGTTTTATACATACGAAATTGGAGAATGTTGTTCAGATTGAGCAACTGCAACCACCCTTTTACCCAAGCTGAAAACATTCTCTGGTGAAGTATATTATGTGTCTGTTCCATTCATGCGAAGCCTGAGAATGATCTCCGAAATTCCGAGAATAAAGTACGAGGCGTGTTTTTTAATTAAGTACCGTTTTGAAATTAAAAAAAGACGTGCTAAGATATATCAATAATTTTATTTTTACGTGGAAGCCTGTGCCTACGCACTGACGCCATTACAGTCTGATTCTTCCTTGTTTACGTTGTGTACTGAGTGTTTGAGATGCCTCCGATAATCGTGAGTCCCGCCGACTGTGAAGTACGGGCTGATATAAGATTTCTTAGTGCTAAAGGCCTAAAAGCGATCGATATTCATCGTGTGATCTGTGCAGTTTACGGAGAAAGCATTATGAGTGATGGAATGGTAAGAAAGATGGCCGCACAAATGTGCATGATGAACAACGGAGTGGTCTAGGCGCTCAGTCCGGAACCGCGCGACTGCTACGGTCGCAGGTTCGAATCCTGCCTTGGGCATGGATGTGTGTGATGTCCTTAGGTTAGTTAGGTTTAAGTAATTCTAAGTTCTAGGGGACTGATGACCACAGATGTTAAGTCCCATAGTGCTCAGAGCCATTTTTGAACGTCCTTCGGTCGTTAATAAAATTTTGGTACAGGAAGTGGAGAATAAGGTGAGAAAAAACAGACGCTTGACGATTTCCTCCTTGCGGGATGACTTTCCTAATGTTTCTCGTAGTGTTTTGTATGACATTGTGACCGAGCACTTGAATTACCGAAAATCGTGCTCACGTTGTGTGCCGAAAATTTTGACGGATGTGCACAATACCAGACGTTTAGACAGTGCATTGACGTTCCTTGAGCGGTACCACAACGACGGTGATGATTTCTTAAGCCAAATTGTTACGGGTGGCCTACGTCACACCAGAATCAAAGAAACAGTCCATGGAAGTTGAGCAAGGGCATCGTTTTGCTGCAGTACAATGCCCGTCCGCATCTTTTCGATTGGAAACTCTAGATCATCCTCCTTACAGTCCCGATCTTGCGCCCAATGACTATTTTTGTGTTCGCAGAAGAGCCAACACCGTGTTACGAGTGGAGGCCGAAATGCATGCGTTTTAGCTCAAGCAGGCTAGCGTGAAGAGGGAAGAACTATACTGACGTGAGATCTGGAACATGACAAGGAGTGAGAATACAGAAAGCGGACGTAATTAGTTTGGTACTTGACTTTAATCCATTAATGATGAACGTCGCTCTTGACGGTACATGATTCACAATATTATCTGTTCAGAATACATTTTTGAAGTAATTATAGTAACTGAATATGGCGCCTTGCTAGGTCGTAGCAAATAACGTAGCTGAAGCTATGCTAAACTGTCGTCTCTGCAAATGAGAGCGTATGTAGACAGTGAACCATCGCTAGCAAAGTCGGCTATACAACTGGGGCGAGTGCTAGGGAGTCTCTCTAGACTAAACCTGCCGTGTGGCGGCGCTCGGTCGGCAATCACTGATAGTAGCGACACGCGGGTCCGACGTATACTAACGTGCCGCGGCCGATTTAAAGGCTACCACCTAGCAAGTGTGGTGTCTGGCGGTGACACAACAACTACCATCTGTTCCTGCACATGAAGAAACACACGGGCGGTCATTGTCTTCAAGAGGATGATTAAGTCAAAACAGTGGTGATGCAGTGGTTAACAAGTCAGGCGGCAGACTTCTACGAGGAGGGTATTCAAAAGCTGGTACAACGTTATGACAAGGCCTCAATATTGACGGAAATTATGTACATTAACGTACAGGCTTCCGTGCAAAAATAAAATTATTGAGATATCTTAGCACGTATTTTGTTTAATTTCAAAACGGTACTTACTTACAGAAAACGCCTCGTACATTCTTCGTTGAGGCGAACGTGTTTTTCTGCCGGTCTGGATGGCGATATGGGGTCCCCTCGGACACTTAACATCACAGACTCAATGACAGCACGAGATAAACGAGAGGAGTTACATCCTGTAGTGTGGGCGCCTCCAGCCCCATCGTGTAGTTGCTGCCGGACCAATTTCCGTGACAGATGTCCCTCCTCGGAGCCGCGACCACCTGGGCGAGTGGGACGGCAGTCTGAGGCTGGTCGCCCGCAGCTGCGGCCGCGGCCGTGTGACCGACAAACCGGCTGACTCACTGACAGCGCTCTGATGGCCGGCCGATACTCGCTGACATTTCGTGCAGACGCCGGCTGTGGCGCGGCGCGGCCGGGGGGAGGAGCCGATGCCGATGCCGCTGCCGATGCCGATGTCGGCAGGCCCGCAGCGCAGCGCAGCTCGGCTCGGCTCGTGCCGATGGCGGCGCGCCGATACGCCCGCGGCGACCTTTCGCCGCCCTATCAGATGGGCCACTTGCGGCCGGCCACCGCGTTACGGCCGACGCACGCACGCACGCACGCACGCACGCTACGCAGCCCGCGGGGCCTGCGCGATGCCTCCAATGCTCCGGCTCAGTGCGCTGTCCCACCGGAGGAACGGTCAAAAAGTGCACTACTGGCCATTAAAATTGCTACACCACAAAGAAATGCAGATGATAATCGGGTGTTCATGGGACAAATATATTATAATAGAACTGACATGTGACTACATTTTCACGCAATTTGGGTGCATAGATCCTGAGAAATCAGTACCTAGAACAACCACCTCTGGCCGTAATAGTGGCCTTGATACGCTTGGGCATTGAGTCAAAAAGAGCTTGGATGGCGTGTACAGGTACAGCTGCCCATGCAGCTTCAACACGATACCACAGTTCATCAAGAGTAGTGACTGGCGTATTGTGACGAGCCACTTGCTCGGCCACCATTGACTACACGTTTTCAATTGGTGAGAGATCTGGAGAATGTACTGGCCAGGGCAGAAGAACATTTTCTGTACGTATCCAGAAAGGCCCGTACAGGACCTGCAACATGCGGTCGTGAATTATCCCGCTGAAATGTAGGGTTTCACAGGGATTGTATGAACGGTAGAGCCACGGGTCGTAACAGAACTGAAATGTAACGTCCACTGTTCAAAGTGCCGTCAATGCAAACAAGAAGTGACCGAGACGTGTAACCAATGGCACCCCATACCATCACGCCAGCTAATACGCCAATATGGCGATGACGAATACACACTTCCAGTGTGCGTTCACCCCGATGACGCCAAACACGGATGCGACCATCATGATGCCGTAAACAGAACATGGATTCATCAGAAAAAATGACGTTTTGCCATTCGTTCACCCAGGTTCGTCGTTGAGTACACCATCGCAAGCACTCCTGTCTGTCATGCAACGTCAAGGGTAACCGCAGCCGTGGTCTCCGAGCTGATAGTCCATGCTGCTGCAAACGTCGTCGAACCGTTCGTGCAGATGGTTGTTGTCATGCAAACGTCCCCATCTGTTGACTCAGGGATCGGGACGTGGCTGCACGATCCGTTACAGCCATGCGGATATGATGCCTGTCATCTCGACTGCTAGTGATATGAGGCCGTTGGGATCCAGCACGGCGTTCCGTATTACCCTCCTAAACCCACCGATTCCATATTCTGCTAACAGTCATCGGATCTCGACCAACGCGGGTAGCAGTGTTGCGATACGATTAACCGCAGTCGCGATAGGCTACAATCCGCACTTTATCAGAGTCAGAAACGTGATGATACGCATTTCTGCTCCTTACACGAGGCATCACAACAACGTTTCACCAGGCAACGCCGGTCAACTGCTGTTTGTCTACGAGAAATCGGTTGCAAATTTTCCTCTTGCCAGCACTTTGTAGGTGTCGCCACCGGCGCCAACCTTGTGTGAATGCTCTGAAAAGCTAATCATTTGCATATCACAGCATCTTCTTCCTGTCGGTTAAGTTTCGCGTCTGTAGCACGTCATCTTCGTGGTGTAGCGATTTTAGTGGCCAGTAGTTTATCTCGTGCGACACACGTCACCAAGAGTGCGTGGGTTCAAACCGCAGCCGCGACTGCGACACCGCATGGCGCCTCGGTAGGTCAGAGGCACTAACGACAGGAATATCTCAACCGAAGCAACTTTCGACCATCCACCAAAAATAAACAGAAAATATATCTCTTAAAAAACAGATAAAACTAGGTTGACGCCTTCGCAAGAGACAGTCTCCATCCCTTCCATATTAAATACTCGTACAGCTCGACCATATTTAGCTCCAGTTCAGATAAATAGTTTTCGGGCACAAAAACGTGCAGTAAGAGTTATATGTGGTGTTAACTCAAGAACATCCTGGAGAAGCCTGTTTAGGAAACTAGGGATACTAACTACTGCTTCCCAATATATCACTTTTTCAAACCAACAGCTCAATTCATGGAACCAATACAAGATATAAGAATAATCTTAACAACCTATGAAATTCTGTTTAAGAGAAGCCTAAAGGATTTATTGGTGGCCAACTCCTTCTACTCCATTGATGAATTTCCCAGTAGAACCAACTGATTTGTGTGTATATGTATACAAATACAATATAAGTTCTGCACAATTTCAGTGCAGTAATGTGTTCACTGTAAATAAGTGTGTGTGTGTGTGTGTGTGTGTGTGTGTGTGTGTGTGTGTGTGTGTGTGTGTGTGTGTAAGTACAATCAAACTCCTGCATCATTTCAGTTGAGTAAAGTGTTTGCTGTAAATAAGCATTATAGTAGTTGTATTACACGTTTATTACCGTATAAATAAATAAATAAATTTATTTTAAATTCAATGCATTAGTATTTGTAAAATGGTTCTTTCGTATAGTGTTCGTTAAAAAAAGATGATCATTCCTCTTGGGACCTGTGGAATGGTACATTAGCTTATTTGTTTGAGTTGTAAATATTTGTCATGTATTGTTGTTTTTCTGACATGTTCTACATCCTGGAGGACCTCCTCACAACGGATCAATTGGAATGGAAGTAAATCTAATCTCTAATCTAACACCAACCGAGAGTTTTATACGACATATATTAAGAAGAGGCGAAACGGGTACCCTATGATACACAAAACATGTCCCTGTAGAAACAACGAAAAGAGCTTGCCAAGACTGAAAGAAGGATAGTTCTTCAAAAGTGGCAGCGGCCTTTAGTTGCTCGATACTTACGCGGACTTCAGTGAGATCCCAGTTTCGGTTCCACATTGAATATAGTTAAGGCATAGTCTCTAATGTTAGTTTGCACGTGCATAATATCCGTGTTCTCGGTGTATTCATTAACAACAATCTGAAAAAAACGTACTTCATCACGTAGATTTCAAGACTGAGCTTCGTTTCGAAATTTCATTCGAATGGTAGAGGAGATATTTTTCCGAAGCTGCCCACCATAACTGGAGAAAATATTTAGTGGCAAGATACAAACATGAGCCAGTCCGTAAACCATAAATATTTCATGACGTAGACTCGCAGTCACGTTAAGATTTCTGGCCACTGGAGAAGCATTCCATTGGTGGGTCTTTGCGACAAGAATTGCAGCACATATAATTATTTACAATAAATAACATCGACTTTTGAGATAACGCTTATATTAAATCAATAAGAAAGGCTCAGAATCTTTTAGAAAACAAGACGTGAAAAAAAAGTGAAGAAAATTGACCTTCACGGTGCATGACGCTATCAACTACACAATGAGTTCAGCATAGAAATCGACTTTCATATAAGCATACACTACGCAGAGACTGTATCTACAAAACTCATTATTTGATATTTAGTACGCACACTGTACCAAAAAGACGCGCTTTTCGTAGATCATCATTGTGGTGTAGCATTGAAACGGTATACTTTCGTCGCGCCAAAGATATTGTAGTAAAGTCATCGACTGCAAGAAACCTTTACCTACTGATATGTAGTCTCGTATCATTTTGTTATAACAAATAATAGCTAAAACGACGAGTTTTCGAAACATTTTCAATTTTCTGATGTTATGAAAAAGTTTCTATTCATAACAAGTTCTCTATGAGAAAGAATAATCACCAAACATGATTTTTAGCGTTATACAATATGGCGCTCCTATGTTCTGCTTGTGACGTAAAACGATGTCACACTCATTGGCCACATTCCTCTCTGCGAGACAAAAATCTGACATGCCAGACACTCTGTTTCACGCTTCGCAGTCGAGTGGAACGTAGAACCCCACGTTTTAATGTCGGCATCTCCTCATCTACGTGCGTCGTCACGTTCTTTTAGAGGACTGCTTAAGACACACATTCACTACGTAATGGCAGTGGAAATACTAGAAATGACAATCTGCTAACACAGTGTTGTTAAATATTATTTTCCGAATTTCCTTCAACGACGGAAGTGCTGTATATATTCCAGAAATCAAATCAAGAACAGCAAATTAATTCTGAAGTAGGTACTCTTGGTGTAATGAGGCTAAGGCAGTATACTAGTTACCTTACTTTCGACGTATCCTGATAAAATGGCTTCATTTTTTAAGTATCATATACACTAAACAGCCATAGCATTACGACCACCGACGTACGAGGGTGAGTCAAATGAAAATCTTAAATATTTTTTAAAATATTATTTATTGTGCAGAAGTAGTACAAAGCTGTATCAATTTTCAACATAATCTCCCCCACGCTCAATGCGAGTCCTCCAGCGCTAACAAAGTGCATAAATTCCTTAAGAAAAAAATTCTTTTGGTAGTCCGTGCAACCACTCATGCACCGCGTGGCGTACCTCATCATCAGAACGGAACTTCTTTCCTCCCATTGCGTCTCTGAGTGGTCCAAAAATATGGAAATCACTTGGAGTAAGGTCTGGTGAGTATAGTGGATGAGGAAGACACTCAAAATACATGTCTGTGATTGTTGCAACTGTTGTACGGGCAGTGTGGGGGCCTTGCATTGTGGCCGGACGGGTTGGACGAGCGGTTCTAGGCGCTACAGTCTGGAACCGCGCGACCGCTATGGTCGCAGGTTCGATCCTGCCTCGGGCATGGATGCGTGTGTTGTCCTTAGGTTAGTTAGGTTTAAGTAGTTCTAAGTTCTAGGGGATTGATGACCTTAGAAGTTAAGTCCCATAGTGCTCAGAGTCATTTGAACCTTACATTGCCATGCTGCAAAAGGACACCTGCTGACAGAAATCCACGTCACTTTGATTTTTGCTGGTCGCAAATGATTTTTTTAGGAGATCTGTGTATGATGCACTGGTGACAGTGGTCTTTCTAGGCATGTAATGCTCCAAAATGACGCCTTTTTCGTCCCAAAAGAGAGTCAGCATAACCTTCCCTGCTGATGGTTCTGTTCGAAACTTCTTTGGTTTTGGTGACGAGGAAGGGCGCCATTCTTTCCTCGCTCTCTTCGTTTCCGGTTGGTGCAAGTGAATCCAAGTTTCGTCCCCAGTAACGATTCTTGCAAGGAAGCCATCACCTTCTCGTTCAAAGCGCCGAAGAAGTTCTTCACAAGCGTCAACACGTCGTTTTCTCATTTCAGGAGTCAGCTGCCGTGGCACCCATCTTGCAGACTCTTTGTGAAACTGGAGCACATTGTGCATAATGTGGTGTGCTGGCCCATGAATAATCTGTAAACATGCTGCAGTGTCATTCAGTGTCACTAGGCGGTTTTCCTTCACTATGGCTTCAACTGCTGCAATGTTCTGTGGAGTCACAACTCATTGTGCCTGACCTGGACGGGGAGTATCTTCCACTGAAGTCACACCATTTGCGAACTTGCTACTCCATTCGCAGAATTGCTACTGTGACAAACATGCATTACCGTACTGAACCTTCATTCGTCGATGTATTTCAACAGGTTTCACACCTTCACTACTCAAAAACCGAACAACAGAACTCTGTTCTTCCCTGGTGCAAGTCGCAAGTGGGGCGGCCATTTTTATACTGATACTGCGACGATATGTGTGCATCTGCACTATGCTGCCACCTACAGGCCATTCTGCACGCTGTTTGTAGCACGCTTACCAACTCACAGGATAACGGCGCGAAATTTCGATTTATTATTACAAATTTAAGGTTTTCATTTGACTCACCATCGTACTATCGACATAAAGCCGTCCAGGCGACAGCAGCGTCACCTGACGAGGAATGACTGCTAGTCAGACATAAGCGCGGTGTATGTGGTATCCGCGAGCGTGCCGTCCAGGTGTAGAATGGGGAAGGCCCGCAGTCTGTGAATGGGGAAGGCCCGCATTCTGTCTGAGTTTGACCGAGGGCAGACTGTGATGGCCCCTCAGGCTCGGCACGAACCATTAGGAAACTGCCAGACTTGTCGGCTGTTCGAGGAATGTGTTCAACAGATGGCGACACCAAGCTGAAAACGCGTCCAGACGTCGTGGGTTTGGGCGGCCACCCCTCATTTTACACGTAGTGGCGCAAGCAGTAGGCTGGGCAGACTGGTAAAGCAGGAGAGGCAGCGAACTGTGGTGGAAATAACATCAGACTTTAATGCTGTGAACACACAGTGCATCGAACAATGCAGACGATGGGCCTCAATTGGACAGAATATGGCACGATGACCTCAGCAGGACATCGAACATCTCTATCAATCAACGCCAAGTCTAATAACTGGCTTGGATAAGAGCCAGAGCTGAACAAACGCGTCACTGACTTGCTCAATTTGTGAAGCTCTTTCTCTTGAATAAATCATCCAATTTCCCTGAAACTGAAATTATTTGTTTGCCAGCAGATGTGGCTCACATGTACCCATTTCCGTCCCATTGGGACATTCCTTCGTGGTGCGTCGCTTTTTCCGTCTGAGAGTGTATTTCTCGTTTAAAACCCACCAGCGTTTTTGTTGACTGTGAAATTGATGTGTGTCCTCTAATAAGCTACTGTCATGCTACATGTTACCAGTGCGAGGCAATTAATCATTCTTCCTATGTGTATAGTTGGTTGCAACACATCAATTAAAAATACTTGCACTAATGAAGATGCGAGACTAATTAGCAAGGCAGGCAATCATCTTCGTATCCCGTAAAGTGGCAGCCCATATTCAGGTCGAGTAAAATCTGGCTGACAGGACTGCGACTGATAGCCAGTTACGGGATACCGGTCTGATTTATATAAGAAGGAGGTCGCGGTGCCATCTTTTTTCGTCCTCTGTCTACATTTCTACTTTGGACCACTGCTAATGCATCACTATCAGATTTGATACTTGTTTTATACGTTGACATCAAAGTAAGCACATTACTCTGTCTCTACAGCCGTCATCGAGATAGGATGGCAATCCATTACGATAAAATTATGGTCGGTTCCGCCCACAAAGATTGCTTACTGAACGAGTGTTTATTTGCCATTTGTCTAAAGTTTTTCGTCTAGTGGTCATTGCTAATCGTGCTAACTACTGCAGGAAAAAGAAGGCCACGCTACAGTGCCAGTATACAGCCTTTCCTGTTGCATGTTTGGTAGCATAATACACTATCTCATAAAAAGTACGCAGACATCTACACTGAAAAGCCATAGAATCTGATACACCTGCCGAATATCGTGAAAGGCCTCCGTGAGCACGCAGAAGTGTCACAACAAGACGTGGCATGCACTCGAATAATGACTGAAGTAGTGCTAGAGAAGTCTGACACCATGAACCCTGCAGGGCTGTCCATAAAGGTGTGGAGATCTCTTCTGAACAGCACGTTGCAAGGCATGCCAGAGATGCTCAATAATGTTAATGTCGGGAGAGTTTGGTGGTCAACGAAAGTGTTTACACTCATAAGAGTGTTTCTGGAACCACTCTGTAGCATTTCTGGACGTATGAGGTGTCGCATTGTCCTGCTGTAATTGCCCAAGTCCGTCGAAATGCACAATGGACATGAATGGACGTAGGTGAGACACGATGCTTACGAACGTGTCACCTGTCATAGTTGTCTCTAGACGTATCAACGGTCCCACATCTCTCCAACTGCACACGCCTCCTCCAGCTTTAACAGTTCCCTGCTGACATACAGGGTCGATGGATTCATGAAGTTGTCTCCATACCCGTAGACGTCCATCCGCTCTATACAATTTGAAACGAGACTCGTCCCACCAGGCAACGTGTTTCCAGTTCAAATGGTTCAAATGGCTCTGAGCACTATGGGACTCAACTGCTGAGGTCATTAGTCCCCTAGAACTTAGAACTAGTTAAACCTAACTAACCTAAGGACATCACAAACATCCATGCCCGAGGCAGGATTCGAACCTGCGACCGTAGCGGTCTTGCGGTTCCAGACTGCAGCGCCTTTAACCGCACGGCCACTTCGGCCGGCCGTGTTTCCAGTTATCAACAGTCCAATGTCGGTGTTGACAGGCCCAGGCGAGGCCTAAGGCTTTGGGTCGTGCAGTCATCAAGGGTACACGAGTGGGCCTTCGGCTCTGAGAACGCATATCGAAGTTTCGTTGAGTGGTCCGCACGCTGAGACTTGTTCACGGCGCAGCATTGAACTTTATAGTAATTTGCGGAAGGGTTGCACTTTTGTCATGTTTATCGTTTCTCTTCAGTCGTGGTTGGTCTTACATGACCTTTTTTCCGGCCGTAGTAATGTCAAAGATTTGATATTCATGATATTCACAGTACTTTCGTGAAATGGTCGTATGGGAAAATTCGTACTTCATCGCTACCTGGGAGATGCTGTGTCACATCGCCTGTGCGCCGACTATAACTCAACTTTCAGATCCACTTAAATATTGATATCCTGCCATTGTAGCAGCATTAAGCTATTTAACAACTGCGCCAGACACTTGTTGTGTTATATAGGCGTTGCCGACCGCAAAGTCGCATTCTGACTGTATTTGAATACACATGCCTATACCAGTTTCTATGCCGCATCAGTGTATTAGCAGACGCCACACAAATCTAGGAACATATAGAGTTGTCACAATGTAACGCAGCTGATGGTCCTCGCACGGACGTTAACCGTTTTCTGAAACTCTGGAACCCATAACTACGGCCTATGCGATATCGACTCGGCCCTAGTCCACAGTATTTCACCTGCTTCGTGACGTCAGGCGGGTTACTTATCAGTTGCCACAGGCTACGGCTAGGCACTTGCATCCGAAGTAACGGGTTTCCTGTGCTGGGTGGCGGAAGTGCTGCGAGTGACTCACGGTGTAGTTTGCAGTATCAAAGACACTGCACACTCTTGGAAGTGACGACTCAGAAGGACTGAACATTGGTGCAAATCGGCTTCCGCAAGTAGCAAGAACCATAACTCTTGCTGAAGGTAGTAGCTAGCAAGGACTACGCCACAAACACTTTCTGAGGAAAGTGGAAAACAACGAAAATTAGAATAATACTGCATCAGTCACAGTTAAAGTTTATTGGAAATACACTGTGGAGTCACACTAATGTGGCCACCTGTCGGAAGTCTGAATAAGCAGCTTTCGTACTGCGGACCGCTGCGAGACGTGCGGGAAGAGACTCGTTGAGGTTCCAGTTCCTTGCTGGTAGATGCCATTATACCGAGGAAAACCACGCTGCAAGTAGGGGTAGACATGGTCTCCAAGGACAGATGCACACCCGTATATGTGTTGAAACGTCTCTGTGAAGTCGTTTCATAAGACGCTTGTCCAATTCGGTACAACTCATTCACTTTACAACCTGTTTTTAGCTCAATTCATGAACTCTTCCAGAATGACTGAGCACTCCAAATAAGGCCTATTGAATATTATATGTTTGTTTTAATGTGGGGTTTCGGTTTTGTTTTGTGGGAAAGGCTGAGTTGGTCATCGGCTGCTTGGAGCAGACGATGTTGCTTCTCGTTCGAAGGAGAGCACGGGATGACCAACTTAGGTTTCCAGTACCTGAACAGAGAGGTTTAGCCATCTTAGTCGAAGGCTATGTCGAAGGTTGTTCTTGTGTGTAAGATCGGTGACGGAGGGCTACTCCTCGGGTAGCTTCCGCTACAGGGGGAGATAGGTAATCTCGAAAGAGATAGGGGCACTCTTCTGTGAACGTTTGGTGAGTACGGACCGTAGCTCTTAAGAGGGTTTTGAGGTGATAGAAAGCAGGTTGAATTAGGACTTCGTTATGTTTAACTGTTGAAATACTTAAGAACATCAGCTTAACTGAAGCGTGTGAAGCGAGTTATTTTTCCGAATGTGCCATAATTATATTGCTTTAAATAGGCGATTTTTGGGTGAGTTAAAAGTGAGGAAGTTACTTTGTTTATTTTGGACAACGATGAAGTAGAATTTCAAACGGTTAATCTGATTAGGAAAAGCTGGTTAGTATCACTTCAACCGTACGTGACTGAAATACTGTGTCGAAGCGAGTATGATTTTTAATGATTTTTAATCTTATACTTTGTGGAAGTTGCTTTCGTCTTTGTGTGTCGATTTTGTGCCAAGTGTTTGGTAATCAATGACCCTTCTGGTCAAAATGGTTCAAATGGCTCTAAGCACTATGGGACTTAACAGCAATGGTCATCAGTCCCCTAGAACTTAGAACTACTTAAACCTAACTAACGTAAGGACATCACAAAACAGCCAGTAATCACGAGGCAGAGAAAATCTCTGACCCCGCCGGGAATCGAACCCGGGAACCCGGGTGCGGGAAGCGAGAAAGACCCTTCTGGTCCACCACGGCACAGCAATAGGCTTTACTTTAACAGTTTGGTTGTTTAATAAGCTATAATTTCTGCAAGAATATCTGTTCTTTCTTGCGCTTTCTACAAAGCAGCACAAAAGTTTGATTCGGAGTTCAGCACGTGCTCTAGTTCGGCCGTTTGCAAGCAGCAGACGCAGTTGGAATGTTGAATAATTGTCGCACAACCTCATGCATTGCTTAAACTTCTGTCCAGAATCTTAATGCGAATCTCACTGATATATTTTTATGGTATGAATGCAAAGGGGATGATAGTATCATTGTCTCCCACCCCCGTTTTCTGTGCTTCTTCTTGCTGTAGTTAAATTGTGCTCTGTTACATTCTCACCTAATTCTTACTTAAATATTTCTAGTCAGGCACCATTTATGTGTAGTTAGGATGTGCAACCAAATACTTAGATACAATAAATAATTTACGTGAAGGATAAATTCTGTGGTGTTGATCTTACCCACTTACTCCGATTTCCAGTCCTGAATTAATCAAGTTGCTTCATGCACGACATGGAGTGCTATTTGCCGGCCGATGTGGCCGAGCGGTTCTAGGCGCTACAGTCTGGAACCGCGCGACCGCTACGGTCGCAGGTTCGAATCCTGCCTTGGGCATGGATGTGTGTGATGTCCTTAGGTTAGTTAGGTTTAAGTAGTTCTGAGTTCTAGGGAACTGATGACCATAGCAGTTGTCCCATAGTGCTCAGAGCCATTTTTTTGAGTGCTATTTATCTGGCTACTTAAAGGAATTTGCATACTTGTAATTAAATTGTTAAAGTAATTAAACTAATAATTTTGCAGCTCCGTTTTTTTTTTCTAAATGGTTAGGAAGTGTTTGGGCTGGTGCCGACCCTGAATTTCTGAATTTTTATCATTATTGGTGTGAGAGAAGCAGCTAGAAATGCGAGATAACGTATATGGATTGATGGGAAACGTCGTAAAGATAGTAATATGTTACATTGTTTATCCACTGTGCCTTCCAGAATCACGAGATCACTCAGGCAACGCCACGAAAATAATCCCCAGACAATAACACTTCCTCCGACCTGGACCCTCCCGACGATTGTTTCAGGGTGTCTACTATCTGTACGATGGAGCACAAAAGGTGATTCATCTAGAAAAGATACCTGTTCACACTCAGTTGACGTCTAATTGTGGCACTGGCGTGCAAATTCCAGCCTTGGTCGCCTAATGAACAGTAGTTAGCGTGGGTGAATGAACCAGGCGCCCGCTGTAGAGGCCCACACGTAGAAACGTTCGCTTAACGGTCGTATACGAGACACTGTTGGTAGTCGCTTGGTTTATCTGGGTGGTCAATTGCTTAACAGCTGCACGTCTGTTCACCCCTACACATCTCCATTGTTCGTCCCTGTCATCTACGGCCCGTTGTGCATCACAGTTGCTTTAGCGCCGGTAATGGATACCGCAGTTTTAGCCAGCAGAATATACTTAGCCGTTCCGAAAATGCTTCCCACCTTGGCCCGAACGCAATAATAGTGCTATTTTGAGCGTGAAATAAATCGCCCCGTTTCTGCATTAAGAAGACGACTGCACTTTTTTCCGCGTACTACCGGCATGCTTTATATATCCTCCGTTGTTACTGCTGCCACCTGCAGTCTGTGAGTCGTTATTGCTCGTTGATGTCGAACATAGCCGATGATCACATTAATGTCACTGGACTTTGTAGTATGGTTCAAATGGCTCTAAGCAATATGGGACTTAACATCTGAGGTCATCAGTCCCCTAGACATAGAACTCTTTAAACCTTTCTAACCTAAAGAAATCACACACCTGCATGCCCGTGGCAGGATTCGAACCTGCGATCGTAGCAGCAGCGTGGTTCCGGACTGAAGCGCCTAGAACCGCTCGGGCACTGCGGCCGGCGACTATGTAGTTGCTCAGTACTGAAGCAAGGCTGACTAACATGTAAACAAAAGTAGGAAAAAACAAATAGGAAAAGTAGACTGTATGGCACTGGCGTTTCTTGAGAAGTTCTTGCATAGCAGAACCTGCCATCCGCTAAGGACTCTCTCTCCCGTTTCCAGCACAAACACATTGCAGCTCACAGTTATGTAGTTTTGTTTTGTTTGTTTGCAGTTCTGGAACACGTTGAAATCCCTGTACCGCAGTACTGTAGTTCTCCACTAGAGAATCCACGGCTAAATGGTGCAATCCTGTTTCATTTCGTCAATGAGTTACACCATTTTCGTTTGGCTCCTTCATCGGCTGTTACGGTACTCTAGCGTAGTATTTGAATGTGTTGCAGGAATGCTGCTGTGGTATTCTACAAAAATCGCGTTGTCACTCCAAAGTTGACAGCGCGAATCAGTATCACAGACGTTAGCAAGGTCTCGTTGTAATCCGCAGCGACGTATGGAGGTGTTCCTGAAGACCACGCTTCTTCTCTCAGCAGCAACAGTGCTCTCACACTGAGGTCAATATAGTGTGGAGCTAGCGTGAGCTCTGCCCCAGTTCGAGGCCTCAGCTACAGAAGTCAGCATCATCGTCTAGGAATAACGTAATAGTTAAAGTTTTTAATGTATTTGTTCATTTAAGTGTGGAAGATTGCACTGCAAGGGAACAGTTTGTTAATTAGTGTATTAAGTGATCCATTGCTAAACAACGTCAGTTGTAAACTATCGATTACTTCTGTGTCAAAGAAGTGTGAAAAGTAAAGTAAATAATTTATTCATTTATGAAGTAAAATGAATTAATATTTCACGTGGTCTAGTTCCTTCTATCTTCTCCCAGAGCAGTCAAAGAACCCACCGTTATGGACAGATGAAAGTAGTTTCGTCTTTAAACAAAAAAAAAAAAGAAGTTTCAAAGCATGTTAAAATAAGTGAAACAAGTGGTTTCCGTTCTGTGGGACAACAATGAGCATAACAGGTAGAGTCGTATACAGCCAAGGAAAAAGTCCTGTCTTCTGGCCACTGAGGAAAATTAAGGAAGCCTCGCTGCTTGTTAATCTGTGCCTGAAAATACCCGGGATTTATAACATTCTTTGTAAACGTGGCAGCAGTTAGTTGCGGCAATCCGTATGAACTGTGTTGAATATCAAGCTTACTTGAACTACAAGAATGTTGAAAAGTCACGAATTTTCCTTTTTTTTCCCTTTTTACTACTTCAGTCCCCTCACCCAATATGGGCAGTAGGTGCGATGCCAGCTGTAAAATATCCGGTCCTTCAGCTGAAAATCTTTACAATATGAATAAGGACTTTACAAAAAGATTATACAAGTGTTGTGTACATAGTTCCACGTAGTCGGCGCGTACACAACTTTCCCACTAGAGCGCGCCCCGCTAAGCACAACAGCGCAGGCGCAGCGCTCGTCCGTCTCCGCACTACGAGATGGCGCTGCCATAAAGACGGACCAAATTCTGCTTCCGCCGATCCGCGTATCAATATGTAACGCAGCCAATGACATTGCTGCTAACGTATGACCGTTTCTCCTCGCGGATCACACTCGCTCAGTGATACCTGAACGCGCGAGGTTTTATAACGAGTGTACAGGCCTCCGACTAGTCAGTCTGCATTAGTCTGTAGTCAAGTTTCAGTCTGTGCCTAATAAGACTATCCTATTTCTGTACATAGCCATGAAGATAAATGAATAGACACTTTGTCAAGTATCAGAGATATGTGAGAATAAGATTAACGTACCAAGACCAAAGGAACTTCAGATTGTCAATTGTAAACAGCATCCAGAATCAAGTTACGTATATCTATGCTTTTTATTATTTTAATAAATGTGTGTGAAAATTAATCAAGTTCTGTTTAAAGTGGGTCACCGTCAATCTGCTACTCTAAGCGTGCAAGTGGCATTTCTATCGTCTGACTTAACGGCAGAAGATAAACACGCCACGATAAGACCACGAGACATATTGCTGACACTCGCCTACTTCGTTAGAGCGACAAGTCAAATAATCTGATGGTGTGTGTACCGAAGGTCTTACAGTACGCACACCACAACAAGTTTAATATCTATAATACGATACCATGATGCTGTTTACATAAAAAACGATGTTGCTTCTCTTTGGTTTTGTTTTTAACTTAAAATCAAAAAGACTAATATGTAAGCATAATAAGAAAAGTAGCTATATGAAACACTGTGTAAAGGACGGGGACGTTCATTGTAAAGGAGCACTGCAGATTTTCCTAGAAAGCTGAAGGACCCGCACTGGGAAAAAATAGTTGCGGGAAAGAAAACGTTAGATGTTCTACAGGCTGGAGGTGTGTGGAAATACATAGCCTTTTGGGTGGCATCTGTGGAAATGAATGTAAGTGTTAGAGTGCTGTGATAAGACAGAATGGAAGGAGTAGTTTTTTGTGTGGGCAAGGTGGTGGTATCAGAAGGGGAAGGGATGTCTGAGAGTTGGAGAGGAAAGAGGGAGATGGGAGCCAGTATGTAGAGTGGGATGGTGCAAATGGCTCTGAGCACTATGGGACTTAACATCTGAGGTCATCAGTCCCCTAGAACTTAGAACTACGTAAACCTAACTAACCTAAGCACATCACACACATCCATACCCGAGGCAGGACTCCAACCTGCGACCGTAGCGGTCGCGCGGTTTCAGACTGAAGCGCCTAGAACCGCTCGGCCACACCGTCCGGCAGAGTGGGATGAGTGGAGGGGAGTTACACTTGGTGGTCACTGCTGACCGAGCACTAGGTAGAAAAAAAACACAAGAGTATAGTTGCAGATACGAAAATTCTGGCTCATATTTGTAAGTGTAGGGGCTCCGTTATTACAGAAGCAGTTAAAGTTCCATATCAAAGTAACTTGAATAAGCACATGGGCTATGGTCTTAGCAATGCAATGAAGCGTGCCCTTACAATGTGGCTGTTTTGGTGGATGGTATGTGGGGTGCCTACACTTTACTTCTGCCCTGGAATATCTTACGGCAAAGAACCCCCCTCCCCCCCCCCCCCCCCCAGTTAAACAACTACAGAGTGTTACACAACGGAAAGTTTACACACATATGGGTGATTCCAAAGTAATATCTATTCAGTCCCGCATAAATTTATGAAATGAATAAATCTAGCAGGTGAAAAATAATAACAAACTTATTACACCAACAGAGAATGACATTGGAGATGAACTGACACAAAAAACATCAGTCACATCTAAGCTCTTATACAGTGAAATAAATACTGTGTAATGGTGTACAGTTGAAAAATCTGGGGAGTGGGTGGAGAATCGACTCCCACTCTGACATTAACTATGATAACGCGATGATCAAAGCTAAGTAGTTGATAGTAATTGTGAACTACAAAGCTGAAAGCTACCACGATATGCAAACTGGACAGTGATTCCTGCTGTCTCGAAGTGCTCATCGTGGTGAAAAATCCCCTTAAAAACTCCTACAGTGCCGGAGCTGCAGGAGACACACAATATACCAGATAGTGTCAGCATGGGACGAGACGTGCACCTCTGCGTCGACTGAAACGGTGAACTTCCGTCTCGTTCTCCAAGTTCAAGACCCGAACCTTCACTATAGTGACCATTATGGTCTTTGGCTGACCATTTGATCCAACACTTTTCGCGGCCCAAGGCCGAATCCTACTCGTACTGCGGCCACCGCCAGAAGACCTTTCCACTGTGCTCCCAAAAAGCTAAAATCACCAATAATAATTCGTCAGTTCTTCCATATACCAATCACAAAGTTCTCTTCACTCTACGGAGCCTCCCTCCAGACGGCAGGCAAATACTATTCCTCCAATCCTGTCGCTACATGTAACGAGGAATAGGGGGCCACCAGCAGGTCCTCTTACATCGCAGTAGGTGCCCCAATCAAGAAACTGTTCCTCTGCGATAACTGTCTCAGCAACATTGTGAAGAGTGTCCTACTGTGCCAGCCGATTTCAGCTACCGTGGCGAAATGTTTATCAGGATCTTGGCAGGTAGGGATCTCGGTAGGAAGGTCCACAAGAAACCTCAGGCAGTTACCTGGAGATTCAGAAGAATGCTCTCTCCCCAGCCGGGAATAATTATCAAGGTGTTGGTTTGTGGCGACATCCCTAAGGACGTCATAAACATGGTATCTAGAGCCTCTATTATAATGCACTGTAGCCCGCTAAGAACTCCCCTCTCCCTGAGGCTAGGATACCCCCACTCCTTATCCCGAATCCGCCTGAGTGAGTTCCACTGCGTGCAAGCGCCAACAGGGACACCCAGGCCCATCCACTGTACCTGCTCCCACGAAGGCAATAAAGCGGCCCTTTTCGCCATCAGTACACAGTGAGCTTTCCTTCTCACAGCGGCAGCAGTAACTGTCCACCCAGACATAAACGCACACCCATCATCTCTAATTACTCTATGCAATAAACTGCTAATGAACTTAGTACGCAACTACTGTCAACATTCATTAACAAGCGTTGCATCGTTCGCAGCGCCATTAGAATTTTATATGTCTTGATGAACTGAATAACGAGAGTGAAAGAAAGGCGAGTCCAAAGGACTTACCGCCTTTCACTCTTGATAAAGGAAGCTGACGGAGAAACAGTTCACAGTCATGGCTCTGCACTAGACGCCAGACAGCGAGGATATACACCATGGAGGCCACCCATGCAGACCTTTGGGCATAAAAGTGGGAGCCTCGCCAGTTTCACGAAAGTCGTACTTACCCCTGAAGACATCACGGAGGCAGTAATCGAAAGATCGGAATTTTATGGTAATTTGATGCGGAATGATAGCCGAGACCTCTTTGTCCATAGGTTCCGTCGCTAAAGACCTCATTATCCTAAAACATTTACTATTCTACATCTGCATCTACCTAGATACTCCGCAAGCCGCCGTTCGGTGCGTGGCGGAGGGTACCCTGTAGTACAAATTGTCATTTCCCCTCCTGTTCCAATCGCAAACAGAGCGAGGGAAAAACGAGTGTCTGTACGCCTCCATATGAGCCCTAATACCTCGTAGTTTTCTCAATCACGTTTCTCAAAAATAACGCCTCCTTCCCTCCAGGGATTCCCATTTGAGTTCCCGAAGCACCTCCGTAACACGTGTTGTTCGAACGTACCGGTAACAAATCTGGCAGCCCGCCTCTGAGTTGTTTGGATGTCTACCTTCAATCCGACCTGGTAGGAATCCCGAACACTCGAGAAGTACCCACCGTGGTTCAACAACAAAGTCAGGAAACTACTGCGAAAGCAAAGAGAGCTTCACTGCAAGTTTAAACGCAGTCAAAACCTCTCAGACAACAGAAGCTAAACGATGTCAAAGTTAGCGTAAGGAGGGCTATGTGTGAGGCGTTCAGTGAATTCGAAAGTAAAATTCTATGTACCGACTTGACAGAAATTCCTAGGAAGTTCTTGTCTTACGTTAAATCAGTAAGTGGCTCGAAACACCATATCCAGACACTCTGGGATGATGATGGCATTGAAACAGAGGATGACACGCGTAAAGCTGAAATGCTAAACACCTTTTTACAAAGCTGTTTCACAGAGGAAGAACGCACTGCTGTTCCTTCTGTAAATCCTTGTACAAACGAAAATATGGCTATCGAAATAAATGACCAAGGAATAGAAAAGCAACTGAAATCACTCAACAGAGGAAAGTCCACTAGATCTGACGGGATACCGATTCGATTCTACACAGAGTACGCGAAAGAACTTGTCCCCCTTCTAACAGCCGTGTACCGCTAGTCTCTGAGGAACGGAAGGTTCCAAATGATTGGAAAAGAGCACAGATAGTCCCAGTCTTCAAGAAGGGTCGTCGAGCAGATGCGCAAAACTATAGAACTATATCTCTGACATCGATCTGTTGTAGAATTTTAGAACATGTTTTTTGCTCGCGTATCATATCGTTTCTGGAAACCCAGAATCTATTCTGTAGGAATCCACATGGATTTCGGAAACAGCGATCGTGTGAGACCCAACTCGATTTATTTGTTCATGAGACGCAGAAAATATTAGATACAGGCTCCCAGGTAGATGCCATTTTCCTTGACTTCCGGAAGGCGTTCGATACAGTTCCGCACTGTCACCTGATAAACAAAGTAAAAGGCTACGGAATATCAGACCAGCTGTGTGGCTGGATTGAAGATTTTTTAGCAAACAGAACACATCATGTTGTTCTCAATGGAGAGACGTCTACAGACGTTAAAGTAACCTCTGGCGTGCCACAGGTGAGTGTTATGGAACCACTGCTTTTCACAATACATATAAATGACCTAGTAGATAGTGTTCGAAGTTACATGCGGATTTTCGCGGATGATGCTGTAGTATACAGAGAAGTTGCAGAATTAGAAAATTGCAGCGAAATGCAGGAAAATCTGCAGCGGATAGGCACTTGGTGCAGGGAGTAGCAACTGACCCTTAACATAGACAAATGTACTGTATTGCGAATACATAGAGAAAAGGATCCTTTATTGTATGATTATATGATAGCGGAACAAACACTGGTAGCAGTTACTTCCGTAAAAGATTTGGGAGTATGCGTGCGGAACGATTTGAAGTGGAATGATCATATAAAATTAATTGTTGGTAAGGCGGGTGCCAGGTTGAGATTCATTGGGAGAGTCCTTAGAAAATGTAGTCCATCAACAAAGAAGGTGGCTTACAAAACACTCGTTCGACCTATACTTGAGTATTGCTCATCAGTGTGGGATCCCTACCAGGTCGGGTTGACAGAGGAGTTAGAGAAGATCCAAAGAAGAGCGGCGCGTTTCGTCACAGGGTTATTTGGTAAGAGTGATAGCGTTACTGTGATGTTTAGCAAACTCAAGTGGCAGACTCTGCAAGAGAGGCGCTCTGCATCGCGGTGAAGCTTGCTGTGCAGGTTTCTAGAGGGTGCGTTTCTGTATGAGGTATCGAATATATTGCTTCCCCCTACTTATACCTCCCGAGGAGATCACGAATGTAAAATTAGAGAGATTAGAGCGCGCACGGAGGCTTTCCGGCAGTCGTTCTTCCCGCGAGCCATACGCGACTGGAACAGGAAAGGGAGGTAATGACAGTGGCACGTAAAATGCCCTCCACCACAAACCGCTGGGTGGCTTGCGGAGTATAAATGTAGATGTAGATGTGGAATCGGTCGCACCAGCGTCTCCTTTACAGGTGAACCACTCTTTCCGAAAATTCTCCCAATAAACCCAAACCGACCATTTGCCTTCCCTACCACGGTTGTCACATGTTTGTTCCACCTCATATCGCTTTCCAACGTTACGTCCACATAAATAAACTTGACTGTGCCAAGGAGGACACTCGTTATACTGTATCCTAACATTACAAGTTTGACCTTCCTACTCATCCACATTAACTTACATTTTTCCATATTTAGGGCCAACTGCCAGTCATCACACCAACTGGAAGTTTAGTCGATGTTGTGTTGTATCTACTTGCAGTCACTCAAGTTCGACACCTTACCGTACATCATGCCACCATCAACAAACAACCGCAGATTGGTGCCCATCTTGTCCACCAAATCACGTATATGGTCCTATCACACTTTCTTGGGCAGTCCTGACGATATCCTTGTCTCTGATGAACACTCGGTGTCGAGAACAACACACTGGGTACGATTATTTAAGAAGTCTTCGAGCCACTCACATATCTGTGAACTTATTCCATATGCTCGTTGTTGTGTACATAGTTCCGTGTAGTCAGCGCGTACACAACTTTCCCACCAGAGCGCGCCCCGCTAAGCACAACAGCACAGGCGCAGCGCTCGTCCGTCTCTGCACTACGAGATGGCGCTGCCATAGAGATGGACCAAATTCTGCTTCCGCCGATCCGCGTATCAATATGTAACGCAGCCTGTGAGATTGCTGCTAACGTAGAACCGTTTCTCCTCGCGGATCACACTCGCATAGTGATACATGAACGTGCGAGGTATTATAACAAGTGTACAGACCTCCGATTCCAGTCTGCACCAGTCTGTACCAGACTGCATTAGTCTGTACCAGTCTGCATTAGTCTGTACCAGTCTGTATGAGTTCTACATTTGTCTGTACCAGTCTATAGTCAAGTTTCAGTCAGCGCCTAATAAGATTACCATATTCCTGTACATAGCCATGGAGATAAATGTATAGACACTTTTGTCAAGTATCAGAGACGCATGTGAGAATAAGATTAACGTACCAATACCAAAGGAACTCCAGACTGTAAATTGTAAATAGCATCCAGATCCAAGTTAAGTAATTTTTATGCTTGTTATTATTTTAATAAATGTGTGTGAAAATTAATCAAGTTCTGTTTAAAGTTGGTCACCGTCAATCTGCTACTCTAAGCGTACAAGTGGCACTTCTATCGTCTGACCTAACGGCAGAAGATAAACATGCCATGATAAGAGCACGAGACATATTGCTGACACTCGCCTACTTCGTTAGAGTGACAAGCCAAATAATCTGATGGTGTGTGTACTGAAGGTCTTACAGTACGCACACCACACTCGTACAATTGGGCACCGTGTCAAATGCTTTCCGGAAATCTAGGAATATGGAATATGCCTGTTGCCCTTCATCCGTAGTTCTCCGTATATCATACCTCCTGAAACAAACAGTGTATAGGGAACAGTAATGGTCCCATAACATTGGCTCGGTACGGCTGATATCGCGCACGCCGTCTTCAAGAGGAGCAGTGCTCACTGACTCCAGCGAGGCGGCAGGTAGAGAGAGAGACGCGGGCTGTTTGTGCCCGGGGCCGCAGTCGCCTCACGTAGCGGCGATGCGCGCGTCAGATAGGGCGACGTGCGCGTCCGCCGACGCCACGTAATGACCGCCGCCGGCCTTTGGGCGCCGTGGCGGTGGTCCGCCGGCCCCAGATAAGCCCTCCACAGCGCCCGCCTGCCCCACGTGGAACGGCCGTAGCAGAGTGGCTGAGATCCCAGCTGCAGCTGCGTCGTCCCCACCTGCGAGCTGCGTCTCGGTGCCGCTTCCTGCCCGTCTCCTCCCTGCCGCCTACCGTCACGCTATCTCCCTCATTACTGACGCACTGTGCACGTTGTGCCTGTACCTCTCCCAGCCAGATCCGGATCCCACGCACCAGCGTTTCAGCGAACAGCTTCCGCACACTCTGGCTACCTATGCAGCAAGAATCTTAGCAAACGCACAACAGTACTCGGAAACAACGCGGATTAGAAAATCTGAACCCAAAATGAACGTTGGTACCAGGGAAGGTGAACTGACGTATACTACACTACTGGCCATTAAAATTGCTACACAAAGAAGAAATGTAGATGATAAACGGGTATTCATTGGACAAATATATTATACTAGAACTGACACAGGATTACTTTTTCACCCAATTTGGGTGCATAGATCCTGAGAAATCAGTACCCACATCAACCACCTCTGGCTGTAATAACGGCCTCGATACGCCTTGGCATTGAGTCAAACAGAGCTTGGATGCCGTGCTGCCCATGCAGCTTCAACACCATACCACAGTTCATCAAGAGTAGTGACTGGCGTATTGTGACGAGCCAGTTGCTCGACAACGATTGACCAGACGTTTTCAAGTGGTGAGCGATCTGGAGAATGCGCTAGCTGCGGCAGCAGTCGAACACTTTCTGTATCCAGAAAGGCCCGTACAGGACCTGCAACATGCGCTCGTGCATTGTTCTGCTGAAATGTAGGCTTTCGCAGGGATCGAATGAAAGGTAGAGCCACGGGTCGTAACACATTTGAAATGTAACGTCCACTGTTCAAAGTGCCGTCAATGCGAACAAAAGGTGACCGAGACACGTAACCAGTGGCACCCCATACCATCACGCTGGATCATACGCCAGTATGGCGATGACGAATACACGCTTCCAATCTGCGTTCACCACGATGTCGCCAAACACGGATGCGACCATCATGATGCTGTAAACAGAATCTGGGTTCATCCGAAAAAATGACGTTCTTCCCTTCGTGCACCCAGCTTCGTCGTTGAGTACACCATCGCAGGCGCTCCTATCTGTGATGTAACGTCAATGGTAACCGCAGCCACGGTCTCCGAGCTGATAGTCCATGCTGCTGCCAACGTCGTCGAACTGTTCGTGCAGATGGTTGTTATATTGCAAACGTCCCCACCTGTTGACTCAGGGGTCGAGACGTGGCTGCACGAACCGTTACAGCCATGCGGATGAGATGCCTGTCATCTCGACTGCTAGTGATAGGAGGCCGTTGGGATCCAGCACGGCGTTCTGTATAACCCTCCTGAACTCACAGATTCCATATTCTGCTAACAGTCATTGGATCTCGCCCAACGCGAGCACCAATGTCACGATAGGATAAACAGCAATCGCTATAGGCTACAATCCGACCATTATCGAAGTCGGAAACGTGATGGTACGCATTTCTCCTCCTTACACGAGGCATTTCAACAACGTTTCACCAGGCAACGCCGTTCAACAGCTGTTTGTGTATGAGGAATCGGTTGGAAACATTCCTCATATCAGCACGTTGTAGGTGTCGCCACCGGCGCCAACGTTGTGTGAATGCTCTGAAAAGCTAATCATTTGCATATCACAGCGTCTTCTTCCTGTCGGTTAAATTTCGCGTCTGTAGCACGTCATCTTCGTGGTGTAGCAATTTTAATGGCCAGTAGTGCAGATGACAAAAGATGGGACAATATACATAAAACATTTTTAATGACAATGATTTCTTCTGCAAATGTAACTACCGATATATACTGATCAGCCAAAACTTTGTGACCACCACCCACCGCGACACTGAATGTTGAAAGACGGCATGTCCTTTGGACCTGCCTTCCTTCCAGTTTACTTATTCAGTCGAGCAGGCACATACAATTGAGGTACTTCATTAGGTTGCGAAGTTTCTATGGTTAATGTGATCATTAGCACTAGAAGTACGACTCAAGTAGTTTTTGTTTTTCGAGGCCCCTGCCACCGTCCATAATCACCGCCGGACCAAACACTCCCGTGACTTTTATCATTTATGGGATTATGCAATTCATCAAAATTTCATCCCTGTAGACCACCAATAAGTATGAATAATTTACGTTTTATACCTTTGACCCTTACGCATTTTAACACTATTTGATACCAGTAACACTGGTTTTCAGCGCTACATGGTTTATGGATTGCATCGACATTATTCACGAGATATTGGGCCAAAAGGAACATGAAATACGAAGAATTCGGAGGTCAGGTGATACTTTATAACCAGAGCGGCTTTCCGTTTTCTACGGACTGGCGGCAAGCAGACCTATTAGTGACACTGGGAAGCCACAGAGTAACCTATTACGCGGTGGGAAAGCCTCACAACTACTCTCCTACACCTCTATCTGGGGCACGCTAATTGCTCTCTTATACGACAGCAGATGTGAGGCACGTCGCCCTTACAGAAGTTTCCTGTCAGTATGTAGTTGTCTGTGGTCAAGTCAAGCGCACTGAGGCAGTGCTGACGCCAAAAATTGAGCTTGCAGTCTATTTTCGCGAGTTATTATCATTGTAGCTACGATGGACAGACGATGAGGCCTTAGGGAGGCCGGGATTCTCTGTTATCTGAAAAACGTTTAACCGATGCAGTCGAGTGAAGAATCTGATAGTGAGACGAGTGCAGAGTAGGACGATGATTTTGCTCCAGTGGAAACTGCTGACAAGTGATCCAGAGGCATTAAACGAACAGCAAGAATAATCTGATCCATCTCATTCATGACCAAACGTCTTGCACAATGTAAGTATGAACCATTCTAACCAATGAGCGCGAAGTCCACTGTACGGCTTTCTTTCTTCTATTCATTAGATGTTGGATTTACATACTCTACCCAAGGTGTGGATGTCACTGCCGATAATGAGCCAAATGCATGTGCAATACAGGACGGGGCCTACGACAAGGACGTGGACGGTGGGGTGGAGGGGTTATCGGTTCAGCTACCTGATGGAACTGGTAAGTCTTTGCTGAAAGCTCAAACGCAATATCACTGGTCTTCTAATGTAAACATGTAAGTCAAATTGCGTCATGGCCGGTCTTTTGCCGCCATTCCCCATCTCTCACCTGTTGCAATGAATTTTGACATACATTTCCAGTTACCTAGTCATGGCTTAGTACAGCAAGCCTCTTCCATGTTGACAGTGAAAGCTCGACTCTAATTCTTGCTGAATGATTCACAATGAGACTTCATACATATGGAGAAATACAAGTTAAGTAAATCTGTTTGTTGCATTAACTTGTTTGCTGATCATTCCTGCTCCTGTCCAACTGTCTTACGACGACAGTTGCTGGACCAGTATGAGCCCACCTGTCCTCATCGTCGGATATTGAGGTGTGCATAACAGAACCATTTCATCTTGTCAGATGAATTACGTTTCTCGTCACGCCAGGCGAACTGTCATCCACTGTCATCTAGGCCCACAGCTGCCCCAAACGTGTACCATGCCATGGACGCTGTTCGATATGACAGTAATGTGCTATGGGGAGAATCACCTGGGGTTCTGATGGGACCTACAGTAATAGTCATAGGTAACATGACATCTGAGCATTCTCTTTAATGATACTTTGACTTTTCCGTACGTTGCATCTGTCCTTGCAACAACATCTTTTCGAATCCAGCACATGTTTTCCGCAGCCATTTCACTTTATCTTATTTGCATTGCCTATTAATTTCATTGGTTTACAATCGATGTTTAAAGGCTGACGAAACTAAAGCCTGTAGAAGCATTATCACTTTAGAGAAAAAAAGATCATTGTTCAGTCATTTATGACCAGCAGATTTGGAAGAGTCATCTATGAGGTATTATTACGATAGAGGCTAGCCAGTCATTTTGAAACAATACAGGGTGGTCCATTGATCGTGACCGGACAAAATACCTCACGAAATAAGCGTCAAACGAAAAAACTTCAAAGAACGAAACTTGTCTAGCTTGATGGGGGAAACCAGAAGGCGCTATGGTTGACCCACTAGATGGCGCTGCCATAGATCAGACCGATATCAACTGCATTTTTTAAAATAGGAACCCCCATTTTTTATTACATATTCGTGCAGTACGTAAAGAAATATGAGTGTTTTAGTTGGACCACTTTTTTCGCTTTGTGATACATGGCGCTGTAATAGTAACAAACATATGCCTCACAATTTTAGACGAACAGTTGGTAACAGGTAGGTTTTTTTTTTAAATTAAAATACAGAACGTAGGTACGTTTGAACATTTTATTTTGGTTGTTCCAATGTGATGCATGTAGCTTTGTGAACTTATCATTTCTGAGAACGCATGCTGTTAAAGCGTGGTTACCTGTGAATACCACATTAATGCAATAAATGCTGAAAATGACGTCCGTCAACTTCAGTGCATTTGGAAATACGTGTAACGATATTCCTCTCAACAGCGAGTAGGTCGCCTTCCCTAATGTTCACACATGCATTGACAATGCGCTGACGTATGTTGTCTCGCGTTGTCGGTGGATCACGATAGCAAATATCCTTCAACTTTCCCGACAGAAAGAAAGCCGGGGACGTCAGATCTGATCAACGTGAGGGCCATGGTATGGTGCTTCGACGACCAATCCACTTGTCAATATGCTATTCAATACCGCTTCAACTGCAGGCGAGCTATGTACCGGACATCCATCATGTTGGAAGTACATCGCCATTCTGTCATGCAGTGAAACATCTTATAGTTAAATCGGTAGAACATTACGCAGGAAATCAGCATACATTGCACCATTTAGATTGCCATCGATAAAATGGGGGCCAATTATCCTTCCTCCCATAATGCCGACCCATACATTAACACGCCAAGGTCGCTGATGTTCCACTTGTCGCAGCCATCGTGTATTTTCCGTTGCCAAATAGTGCATATTATACCGGTTTACGTTACCGCTGTTGGTGAATGACGCTTCGTCGCTAAACAGAACGCGTGCAAAAATCTGTCATCGTCCCGTAATTTCTCTTGTGCCCAGTGGCAGAAATGTACACGATGTTCAAGGTCGTCGCCACGCAATTCCCGGTGCATAGAAATATGGTACGCGTGCAATCGATGTTGATGTAGCATTCTCAACACCGATGTTTTCGAGATTCCCGATTCTAGCGCAGTTTGTCTGCCACTGATGTGTGGATTAGCCGCGACAGCAGCTAAAAACACCTACTTGGGCATCATCATTTGTTACAGGTCGTGACTGACGTTTCACATGTGGCTTAACACTTCCTGTTTCCTTAAATAACTTAACTATCAGGCGAACGGTCCGGACACTTGGATGATGTCGTCCAGGATACCGAGCAGCACACATAGCACACGTCCATTGGGCATTTTAATCACAATATCCACGCATCAACACGATATAGACCTTCGGTCCATTTTAATACGGGTAATGTATCACGAAGAAAATACCGTCCGCACTAGTGGAATGTTACGTGATACCACGTACTTAAACGTTTGTGACTATTACAGCGCCATCTATCACAAAGCGAAAAAAGTGGCCCTACTAAAACATTCATATTTCTTTACTTACTACACGAAATGTAATATAAATGGGGGTTACTATTAAAAAAAAAACAATTAATATCCGTTTGACCTATGCCAGTGCCATCTAGCGGGCCAACCATAGCGGCATCTGATTTCCCCCTTCAAGCTAGACTAGTTTCGTTCTTTTCGTATTTTTGTTTGATGCTTATTTCGTGAGATATTTGGCCCAGTCACTATCAATGGACCACCCTGCATATGTTAACGCAGAAGAGTCTAGCAGTACACTAAGACAAAAGGTGGACATTGTACATCCTTTTTAACGTGTTCAGACTAAAGTAGTCGAATATCAGAAGACACAAAGACACCTGACCGGGATATTTGCCATGGGCTATTCTATTCTTCTATGTTTCAGTGACTCCAGTGAAATTCCACATCCATATTTTCGTTTCACATAGGGGAAGAATGTACAACGACACTGCAGCTTCTATTTTGGGAAATATAATTCTGTTTGTATTGCTTGTATCAACATATATTTTTTTTATCTTGGAACTCCTCCATTTGGTCTGTGTTTGCATAGAAAAACAACAATATCAGAAAAATTGAGTCCGCCTTGATGCAAAACACCTTGTTATTTGTTCATTTCTTTATTTTTCCAAACTAGTTTCGGCGACCAATATCACTATCATCAGTGGTTTTTTAAAATCTAAAACATGCAGAAAATAGCATGGTTACACAAACAGAGTGGCACGTTGTTACATTTTTACTATTCGTCTTTTTGAAGCATCTGATGAGAAAACCATGAACAGTATACACAGAAATTAAAACAGCACAATGCTCTCATCACGAAGGTAGACAAAGGGAATGCTCTAGTCTTCATAACAGTGGCAGAAAACATTGAGAAAACAAAGAAATTTATGGCAGAGAATGAAATAAGCAAGCTAATCAATGACCCAACACAAAGATATCAAAGAAACGTAAAGACTCTCTTAAAAAACATCACACGCACCTTGACACAGAACCAGACAAAAAGAATGACACAAAAGAACCTTGAAGCTCCACTCTTAAAAAGCCTGCCAAACGCCCACAAACCACTAATCCCAATCAGGCTAGTGATTGACTTCAGGAAAGCCCCATCTTACCTGCTAGGGAGACACATGCACACATTCCTACAGAAAACATACACATACACAAACAACAGAAGCCTTAAAAACACAGGAGACATAATAGAGAAAATTAAGAATGTCATCATCCCCCTAACAGTACATCCATGTACACAAACATACCCACAGAAGAAACTATAAACATTATAGAACAACAGCTAAAATGCAAGAAATTCCCGGACATACAAATAAATGAAATCTCATCCATTCTTAGGCTAATCATAGAACAAAACTACTTCACTTTCACCAACTTCTATTTGCAACAAGAAGGACTACCCATGGGGTCCCCCACAGTGAATCTTAGTCAACATTTTCTTGGACCGTGTAGAGAACACAATATCCAATAACATTGTAAAAGAAGGCGGGTACAAAATAATCTACTGGTACCGATACGTGGATGACATAATCTCTCTTGTAGATGAAACACGTAACAGGACAGAAGAGCTACACAGTAACATCAACACAGTACACCCACAAGTCCACTTCAAAATGGAAACAGAAAAAAAAAAAACTAAATTTCTTGAGTCTTACAATCACAAGAAACAACCAGCAACATGAATTCTCCGTCTACAGAAAACCCACATCCACAAGCACTGTTATCCATAGCTAATCCAACCACCCTACAGTGCATAAATATGCCAGTTTCGCACACATGCTCCACAGGATAAACAGAACACCTCTTAAACCAGAAAACTACACACAGGAACTAAATATAATCAAACAAATTGCTGTTGAAAACGACTACAAAACAGACATCATAAACAAACTCCACAACAAGATAGAACTGAAACATGCAGTACACACAGACAACACAGCAGACCACAGAGAGAGATTGTACACCCTAACATACAATAACAAAATATCACATAGAACGGGAAACATATTTAAAAAAAAAAACAAATATCCCAATAACATTCAGAACAAACAGTAGAGTTCAGAAAAGACTAAGACCTGTCAGAGAAACCTGAGACAAATTCAGCAAAGCTGGAATGTATCAACTCACTTGCAACTCCTGTCAGGCCCAATACATAGGACAAACGAGCACAAACTTCCGAACGAGGTACACAGAGCACATGAGAGCTCTAAAGAGTGACAGCACACATTCAACTTTTGCAAAACATCTAATGAACAAAAACCATAACCCCACTAATATCGAAAATGATCCACATACTCTGAAAAACAGTAACCGTCTATACCGACAACTAACAATAGAAGAAAATTACTATATACAAAAGGCTATAGTCGAAGGGAAAAATGTAATAAACGAAAACACAACACTTTGCAATAACACACTCTTTACTGCTCTCAGAGAACTGACCAAGGACACAGAACAGAAAGCACACACGCAAAAGAACCACTTCCCCATCACACACAGAGACATAAATAAGGATCAGAAGTCGTCGTAATTCGCGCTGCAGTTTTCATAGCCTCTACATATTAAGCAGTGGCCATCGTCATTCGTCTTCATTGTCAAGTAGGTTTTCTTCGTCCTGCATGATTTGTAGGGCGTTTCGCCACTCCGAGGTTGCTGTTACTGACTGGTGGTCTTAGAATCGTAATTTGAAGTGGTTTAAAATTTTTAAAATGAATCTGTAGCTTTTTACTAGGCGGTGGACTCCCATACCCATACCTTTCATTGCAACTCCTCGTTTGCCCGCCCCCCTCCCATCTGGAAAATATCTCCACTCTAACTACTTGACCCATTACATGGCCATACATCAGTACATGAATAGTACTCTTCTATACATAATGCACAAGATATTCTCAACGTGTTTACTGTGGCACCGTCCAGAGATCGTGGTGTTAACCGAAGTTGGCAACTCGCGTCAATACCACTGAAGTTAGCGACGTCTGGTTGAAATACGCAACGATGAATAGGAGGCGCTGGCTGAGCCACACCCTCACTTCCAGCTCTACAGCGTCACTACACACACAGCTGACCAGAGGAAGGCTCTGACCAGTTCGTGACCTCCGATGTCCACCAAGTAGACAGGTTATCACCACACGCCTTCAGTCTCATCTTTGAAAAAGTAATAAAGGATTGAGGAAAGGAAAAATAACATATATGGAAGCCCAATCAATCTAGAAAAACAAAAGATGAAATTAAGCTTCTTTGTTTCGCTTTCTCAGATAATTTAGTGATACTATGAGACAGTGAAATACAGCAACAAACAGACATAATTCCCCAAAGAATTCACTGAAAAAAACTGGTCTACAAATCTCTTTCGGAAAAACTTAGTTTATTTGCACTAGATTTAACTTAGATAAATTAAGTGCTAAGTGCTGTATTTGAAAAAGCCAGATATTTCGCCGGCCAGTGTGGCCGAGCGGTTCTAGGCGCTTCAGTATGGAACCGCGCGACAGCTAACGTCGCAGGTTCGAATCCTGCTTTGGGAATGGATGTGTGTGATGTCCTTAGGTTTAAGTAGTTCTGAGTTCTAGGGGACTGATGACCTCAGATGTTAAGTCCCATAGTGCTCAGAGCCATTTGAACCAGATATATCAAGTATCTGGGTGAGACAATTGAACCAATGGGCTTGGAGCACGGAGGGTTCGAGAACAGAAACTCAAGAGAAAATAAGGCAGAACGCCTAACACTTACAACAAAATGTGCATGTCCACATATCGAAAGTTTAGACACTACAACACGGAAGTCAAACCTGAAGCTCTGCTTGTGAGCAAAACTTTAATTATTAACAAGCAGGTGATATCCAAAACATTCTGAAGGAAGAAAGAAGGACTGGGAGCAAAATTCTTGGCCCAGAAAAAACGAAGGGCTGATACAGACTGAAATCTAGTACACCAACGGAAAATTCGTCAAACCTGACAGCAGACATTTCAGAACGAAGATTAAAATTTTATGGGCTTGTACATGGACACCCAACAACGAGGTTGACATGCGAAATCGTGACATACACCGGAAAATTAAAGAATGTACTATGGGTCCAACAAGTGGAAAACTGAGAAAGCCCAGGAGTGAAAGGAGTAGGCAGACATATGTTCAGTCAAAAGGTCAACTGGTGTGTAGTATTGCCAGAGAATGATACCAAAAAAATAAACGAAATTAAAAATATAAGTAAAGCTAAGTGGACTGAAGAAAAATCAGTGGGTCATGGAAGGAGGAAGAGAGCCATAAGGACGACCAGAAAAACTAATCAAAAAGCACTGCGAGATCCAACATCGTCCATACGCGAATAATAAATAATAACAGTAAATACTGTGTAGTTATAATGGAAGTGCAGCTACTCACAGAGGTCCAGTGAGGACTGTAATTATAATATGGCAGAGAAACTTGGTAGATATGATAATGTGTTAATGCGAAACAGCAGAAAAAAGATTAGTTCCAATTCTGGCAAACAGTTGCAGACGTGGCGCTGCGGAGGCAAGAAAGATGTATAGGAATATTTTAATATGAATGGGATTGTGTAAGGTAGCTGAATTTCTCATGGTGAACACTTTATATATTTTATTCATGTTTTTTATGCTCTAATTAGTTCTACCAAGGTCTGTTCACTTAATGAATGGGTAACTAAGATTTATTCATCATAATTCGTAGTAAATTCATAATGCTGCCTACCATCGAGACAGAAATTGTATTTTTCTGTCACTTTGGTCTGTGAGAAGCAGTATTTTTCCATAATGAGGTTTTCACTCTGCAGTGGAGTGTGCACTGATGCGAAACTTCCTGGCACATTAAAACTGTGTGCCGGACCGAGACTCGAACTCGGGACCTTTGCCTTTAGCGAGCAAGTGCTCTACCAACTGAGCTACCCAAACACGACTCACGTCCCGTCCTCACAGCTTTACTTCTGCCAGTACCTCGTCTCCTACATTCCAAACTTAACAGAAGCTCACCTGCGAAACTTGCAGAACTAGCACTTCTGAAAGAACGCTACTAACAGCTGAACTCAGATGGTGCACACGCGGCCGAGTACTGGAAGTTCATTAGTTGAGATTCGGCCAGTAATGCTTTTGTGTGGAATGGTTCATGGTGCGCAATACTTCTTAGCTTTGTGAAGTTTGTTGTTTTATCAACTGATGACTGCATTCAGCTGATAGATCTGCATGATGCATTTTGCGTCTCTGTACGGTGTTCGTCCTCCTGAGTTCTCTTTTCAATAGCATTTTCTGATACGGTCTTCCGCTTAACCATTAGCAACATTCTTTACGTGACAACCAACTTCTATCAAGATAGCCATTAGACATAATTGTCCCTTACGTTGCATTCGTTCACATCCTGTCAGAGTTTTTCTATATGAAGGGCAGTATACAGGAACACATTGCTCAGATTCCACCAGGGAAATAAACAGTATCTTCTATAGGCTTGCATTTCCATTTGATAATTAGGTGACTCTCTTAACTGAAACACTTTATGGTGTGGTGGATGACTTGCCCCTTTCATGATGGTTCTTAACTTTTAAACTTGGGCCCATGCCTTAATAAATTCGGCTTAAAAAAGACGTCATTCGTGGCACGACTTTTTATTACATTGTAAACGTAAAATCACATGACTGCATAGGGGCTCCACTCCGTTTACTGATCACACGACTTTAATCTTGCATTCAGGGGAATGCACACCAAGACTCACGACCGCCCCAATTCACAAAAGATCGAGAGTAGAAAAGGCCAACAAGTGAGAAAGGCACAATGTTGATTTTATGATTGACCACCTCTTACACAGTTTGTTCAAAATGAGCACCAGAAACGTCGATGAGATGCTGCATCCGTGAAATGATGTGATCAACAGTTGCTCGCATCAGTTCTGGTGGAATCTGAGCAATGTGTTCCTGTATACTGCCCTTCAAATCAGACAGAGGCCCAAGGTGGCCCTGGTAAACGCATTCTTTTAGATATCCCTAGAGCCAAAAGTCACATGGATTCACATCAGGTGATCTTGCAGGCCATGCATCTGGGAAACCTCTAGAGACAACATTTTCGTGGCATGTTGCATTAAGCAGATCTTTCACTGGGCAAACGACATCAAGTGTTGCCGCTTCTTGCATCAAAAAGTGGTTTCCACACAGTTGTGCACTTCACATGCTGTTTAAAGAGATCTCCACAACGCACAGACGTCGTGCTACACCTGACAGGCCCTCTGGGTCTGTTCCCTTCAAAGAGCAAATGCTTGTGAATCCACAACACACAGCCACATGCGGCGAGTGCAGTGGCTCTTTGTACGCAACACGTGATTTAACAGTACTACAAATTCGGCAGCTCTGTCAGTTTTCTGCACCCTGTAGTGTATAATGTGCCTCGTCACTTCATAGAATATTGACCAACCACATGTCATGAACATCGATCCGTGCCAGAAACGAAAGAGCATATTCAGAGCGTTACTGCGGATCATGAGGTTTCAGTTAATGGATCTTGTACGGGTGCCAGTGTAAAATAGACCGCAAAACATTTAGTACTGTTGCTCATGGGATGGCCAATTTTCGTGACACAGCACCAGCACTAGCATTACTCGGGGCACGTGCTGCATGGTCAGTTACACCAACAGCAACCATGTAAATAACTTCCGCTGCGTTAGGACGTCTTCCTCTCCCAGATGTCACACCAAGCTCACCCGTGTTTCCTCATTTCATTCCCATCCTCTTTAAACCGTTTAATTGACATTGGGACTCTCCTCAGACTTTTCAGTCGGCGGGACTCTTGCAATGCTGCACTGTAATTGCTGCCGTTGACGTAACATAGTTTCACATGCACTTATGGTCTCTTTCCTCTCGATGGTCATGCGGTTTACTCATGTTATGGTTTGTGCAAAATGGCTAAGCGTGGATGGCTAGAGGACAAATGTAAGGATGTAGAGGCTTATCTCACGAGGGATAAGATAGATACTGCCTACAGGAAAATTAAATAGACCTTTGGAGAAAAGAGAATCACATGCATGAATATTAAGAGCTCAGATGGGAACCCAGTTCTTAGCAAAGAATGGAAAGCAGAAAGGTGGAATGAGTATATAGGGGGTCTGTACAGGGGCGATGTTCTTGAGGACAATATTATGGAATGGGAAGAGGAGGTGGATGAAGATGAAATGGGAGATATGATACTGCGTGAAGAGTTTGACGGAGCACTGAAAGACCAAAGTCGAAACAAGGCCCCCGGAATAGACAACATTCCATTAGAACTACTGGCAGCCATGGGAGAGCCAGGCCTAACAAAACTCTACCATCTGGTCAGCAAGATGTATGAGATAGGTGAAATTCCCTCAGACTTCAAGAAGAATATAGTAATTCCAATCCCAAAGAAAGCAGGTGTTGACAGATGTGAAAATTACCGAACTATCAGTTTAAAAAGTCACAGCTGCGAAATACTACCGCGAATTCCTTACAGACGAATGGAAAAACTGGTAGAAGCCGACCTCGGGGAAGATCAGTTTGGATTCCGTAGAAACACTGGAACACGTGAGGCAATACTGACCTTACGACTTATCTTAGAAGAAAGATTAAGGAAAGGCAAACCTACGTTTCTAGCATTTGTAGACTTAGAGAAAGCTTTTGACAATGTTGACTGGAATACTCTCTTTCAAATTCTAAAGGTGGCAGGGGTAAAACACAGGGAGCGAAAGGCTATTTACAATTTGTACAGAAACCAGATGGCAGTTATAAGAGTCGAGGGACATGAAAGGGAAGCAGTGGTTGGGAGGGGAGTAAGACAGGGTTGTAGCCTCTCCCCGATATTGAGCAAGCAGTAAAGGAAACAAAAGAAAAATTCGGAGTAGGTATTAAAATTCATGGAGAAGAAATAAAAACTTTGAGGTTCGCCGATGACATTGTCATTCTGTCAGAGACAGCAAAGGACTTGGAAGAGCAGTTGAACGTAATGGGCAGTGTCTTGAAAGGAGGATATAAGATGAACATCAACAAAAGCAAGACGAGGATAATGGAATGTAGTCCAATTAAATCGGGTGATGCTGAGGGAATTATATTAGGAAATGAGACACTTAAAGTAGTAAAGGAGTTATGCTATTTGGGGAGCAAAATACCTGTTGATGGTCGAAGTAGAGAGGATATAAAATGTAGACTGGCAATGGAAAGGAAAGCCTTTCTGAAGAAGACAAATTTGTTAATATCGAGTATAGATTTAAGTGTCAGAAAGTCGTTTCTGAAAGTATTCGTATGGAGTGTAGCCACGAATGGAAGTGAAACATGGACGATAAATAGTTTATACAAGGAGAGAATAGAAGCTTTCGAAATGTGGTGCTACAGTAGAATGCTGAAGATTAGATGGGTAGATCACATAACTATTGAGGAGGTATTGAATAGAATTGGGGAGAAGAGGAGTTTGTGGCACAACTTGACTAGAACAGGGGATCGGTTGGTAGGACATGTTCTGAGACATGAAGGGATCACCAAATTGGTACTGGAGGGCAGCGTGGAGGTTAAAAATCGTAGAGGGAGACCAAGAGATGAATACACTAAGCAGATTCAGAAGGATGTAGGCTGCAGTAGGTACTGGGAGATGAAGGAGCTTGCACAGGATAGAGTAGCATGGAGATCTGCATCAAACCAGTCTCTGGGCTGAAGACCACAGCAACAACAACATGGTTTGTCAAATGACAGCGTGGATATCACGCCATTCTACAAACAGTGCATAGCACCAGATTTGGAACTGCAGTTTTTTAAGTGTAAATCGGTTCCGTGTTAACGTATTAGCATATGTAACAACTTTGACTACCATACGATAATTACCGCCCACACATTATTCACATTTTTTCTTGGTTCAGAAAACTTGGTGACTTGAATCCGTCTCCGTAACTAGGAAGGTGTAAATTCAAGTAGTTTACAAGAAGCCTTTTCCACTCACGGTGACTTTTCCGCGAGTTCTGTATTATTACTTGTTGTGTGAATGTGAGCCGCTATTCGCGAGGCATGTGAGATACGCCACCACGGTGTAGTAGTATAACTGATTTTCTGGCAGATTATACTGTTTACCGATTCTACTGAATGTTGATTTCGCGAATTCATTAGCCATGTTCGCATTTACTTCGATATTTCCTGCTGACAAGACTATGTTATTGAGAACTATTGCATTCACCATGTACGCGAAATGTTTATAAGTTATTAGGCAAAATGAGTAACAGACGACAAAGTCATTTGTCCTTGGACAAATCGGACCTATAATGTGCGATTTGCATTGTGTGGAGGTTGTCTTGTATGTGGCTAACAGTTCCATGGGCATATTTACTACTCAATTGCTTTACAACCGAGTAACTTTTACCATTTTGATTGAGCTTTCAATGAGCTTGACATCCCCTGTCACTAGCAAAATGGTCACACTGTGTTGATGTTGTGGTCTTCAGTCCTGAGACTGGTTTGATGCAGCTCTCCATGCTACTCTATCCTGTGCAAGCTTCTTCATCTCCCAGTACCTACTGCAGCCTACATCCTTCTGAATCTGCTTAGTGTATTGATCTCTTGGTCTCCCTCTACGATTTTTACCCTCCACGCTGCCCTCCAATACTAAATTGGTGATCCCTTGATGTCTCAGAACATGTCCTACCAACCGATCCCTTCTTCTAGTCAAGTTGTGCACAGACTTCTCTTCTCCCCAATTCTGCTCAATACCTCCTCATTAGTTATGTGATCTATCCATCTAATCTTCAGCATTCTTCTGTAGCACCAAATTTCGAAGGCTTCTATTCTCTTCTTGTCTAAACTATTTATCGTCCACTTTTCACTTCGATACATGGTTACACTCTGTACAAATTCTTTCAGAAAGGACTTCCTGACACTTAAATCTATACTCGATGTTAACAATTTTCTCTTCTTCAGAAACGCTTTAATTGCCATTGCGTTTACATTTTATAACCTCTCTACTTCGACCATCATCAGGTATTTTGCTCCCCAAATAGCAAAACTCGTTTACTACTTTAAGCGTCTCAATTCGTAATATAATTCTCGCAGCATTACCCGATTTAATTCGACTACATTAGGTCATTTGTATTCATTTCTGGCGACAGACCTCAGGACAAGAAGTGTTCATCGCTAATCGAGACAAAAGGGTGGTTTACAGCATGCAGTATTTGTTATGACAAGACGAAACTACAATTGTCCGGCCATAACAATGTGTTCATTGTTGCTCTGTGAGGTGGCTCGTTGGAACTACAACGTATCTAATGATAATTCGATTTATTACATTAATGAATGAAAAGATTTACTTAGCTTGATACTGACCTTTGCCGCAGCAGTGCGTGATTATTAACAACAGTTATTGACGATGAAATCATCGCCTGATGCACTAATTAACAAACTGTTCTCTTGAAACATAATGCTCTACATTTACAAAAGTACCGGGTCATCAAAAAGTCAGTATAGATTTGAAAACTGGATAAATGGCGGAATAATGTAGGTAGAGAGGTACAAACTGATACACATGCTTGGAATGACATGGGGTTTTATTAGAACCAAAAAAATACAAACGTTCAAAAAATGGCCGACAGATGGCGCTTCATCTGATCAGAAAAGCAATAATGAGCATAACAAAGTAAGTCAAAGCAATGATGATATTCTTTACAGGAAATGCTCAATATGTCCACCATCGCCGGCCGGTGTGGCCCTGCGGTTCTAGACGCTTCAGCCTGGAGCCGCGTGACCGCTCCGGCCGCAGGTTCGAATCCTGCCTCGGGCAGGGATGTGTGTGATGTCCTTAGGTTAGTTAGGTTTAAGTAGTTCTAAGTTCTAGGGGACTGATGACCACCGATGTTAAGAGCCATTTGAATTTTTTTGTCCACCAACATTCCTCAACAATAGCTGTAGTCGAGGAATAATGTTGTGAACAGCACTGTAGAGCATGTCCGGAGTTATGGTGAGGCATTGGCGTCGGATATTGTCTTTCAGCATCCCTAGAGATGTCGGTCGATCACCGTACACTTGCGACTTCAGGTAATCCCAAAGCCAATAATCGCACGGACTGAGGTCTGGGGACCTGGGAGGCCAAGCATGACCAAAGTGGTGGCTGAGCACACGATCATCACGAAACGACGCGCGCAAGAGATCTTTCACGCGTCTAGCAATATGGGGGTAATTTTTTTTTTTTTTTTTTTTGGTGCTAATAAAACCCCATGTCATTCCAAGCATGTGTGTCAATTTTTACCTCTCTATCTATATTATTCCGTGGTTTATTAAGTTTTCAAATTTATACGGACTTTCTGATCACCCGGTACATTTCCATCTGAGACTTGGATAGCTCATTAGTCGATGATGTAGAGTGCTTCAGCTGAGCTCATTAACTCAAAAATGGCTCTGAGCACTATGGGACCAAACATCTGAGGTCATCAGTCGCCTAGAACTTAGAACTACTTAAACCTAACTAACTTAAGGACATCACACACATCCATGCCCGAGCTAGGACTCGAACCTGCGACCGTAGCGGTCGCGCGGTTCCAGACTGAAGCGCCTAGAACCGCTCGGCCACACCGGCCGGCAGCTCATTAACTGTGGCAGAGTGCTTCCACGCTCGCCTCTATGTTGACCACCGAGAGAGGGTGCTGCGGTGCTGAGAGAAAGGTGTGATCTTCATCAGCGCCTCCCATCCATCGTTGCAGATAGCAGCGGCACCTCCCTAACGTGGTATTGATGTGAGCTGCCGACTCTGGCGTGACACGACAATATCTGGACAATATCACAGTTTCAGTGGCCGCACGTAAACTTAGCGTCTCACAGAGTACTTGCTCCTAGCCACTGGACACGGAGCCCCAGAGGCCGCCGAGCAGCGGCTGCTCTTGCATCGGACGACCAGGGCCGGGTTCACGCGACAGCTGCAGCTGCTGTTGCGGCGACCTGGCGACCCGCGGCGAATTAAATCGGCCGCTGACATCAGCGACCAGTAGCCGCCGATTCAGCAGCGGGCAGGCGGCCGCTGTTACGTCACCGGCCGCCAGCACGTCGCAGCCGGCATGTCCCTCTCCACTGCCGCCGCCTACCAGCAAGGTAGCGGACAGGCGGGTGCGACAAACGAGACCTGAACGAAATACAAAGTTAGTACACCGAGAGAAGCGCGAGTAACTACTAAGGAATTCATAAGCACATTTTCCCAAAGGATCTAATAAAATGTCGTAACTAGCTTCCCAAGAACGGGTTTGCTACAGATCTCCGCGCTACAGTATGCAAGCCTCTTCATCTCTCTGTAACCATTGGAACCTATCAGTCCACTTATTGTAATCAAGATATAAAGTCTGAGGCGTAGCGCCGTATACCGATCCTGCCTTGGAGGCGGTTAAGTGGGAGATGTGTCTCAGAGATAAATAGTGGCAGATGGTGACGCCAGACTGGACGCGCACATAGTTTATGTATCAGCCGATAGAAGAAAATATTGGACAGGGGACTGATTTAGTTTCGATTGTGCCCACTAGAGTGCCCTAAAGTAATAGAATGTTTCTCATAAACTGCTCTAGTACTTTCATAAAGTGTTATTATGTCTTTTTGTGTATGTAAAAAGTTATAAATATGTTTTAGCAGTATGAATGATGCGTGAGTGTGGTTTAAGGTTAATATGAAGATAATTGTTTAAAGAGTTATGTAGTAGGATTTAGTGTGGGAACATTTCGGAGAAGTATGGATATGGACAAAGGGGATTTTTGTAGAATAGATTTGTAAAGTAAATTTATGGAAAAGGGAAAGTTAATTCAGGTATAAATAACAATAGTAAATAACTTTATGCATAAACATAATTCAGCATATTAGATAATTACGTCGGTAGAAAGTGCAATCGCTAGGTTTCCTATTTTGCTATTGGTTATTGATGAAAAGCGCGGACTGACGCGGGAGAATGTTGTTTTGCTATTCGCGCGCCATTCTTTGCTGGTAGAGAAGACTTAGAGTATTCTAGGGAGGAGTCGGAGCCCCAGCCATGAAACAGTTCGAAAGTGTGTAATAGTAGTTCCGATGGAAATGATAAGTTGCCGGATCTAGCAGTGTTTCTTACATTAAATGTGGTGTAAAGTGACGGGATAATTATTCCGATGGGTGTGTAGAAATTTCGGAATTTTTAAATGAATTTTGTGACGAGAAAAGACATAAACTCCGCGTGGCGTATTGAGAGGTTAGTGGCTAAAAACTGTGACTGCATTAGGTACCGACAGACTTAATATTTGGCGAGCATTCTCAATCAAAAACAATCCGTATTATTGTAGCTATGTTTCACTCTCGTATGGGCATATATTTTCACAAAAGTCTTTTCACACTTAAATTTATATTAGATGTTAAAATATTTCCCCCCCCTTTTTTTTTCTTTTAGAAACGCTTATCTTGAAACTGTTAGTCTACATTTTATATCGTTTCTGCTATTTCCATCGTTGCTGCCCAAGTAGCGAAACTCGTTTACTAATTTCAGTATCGCCTTTCGTAATCTACACTCCTGGAAATTGAAATAAGAACACCGTGAATTCATTGTCCCAGGAAGGGGAAACTTTATTGACACATTCCTGGGGTCAGATACATCACATGATCACACTGACAGAACCACAGGCACATAGACACAGGCAACAGAGCATGCACAATGTCGGCACTAGTACAGTGTATATCCACCTTTCGCAGCAATGCAGGCTGCTATTCTCCCATGGAGACGATCGTAGAGATGCTGGATGTAGTCCTGTGGAACGGCTTGCCATGCCATTTCCACCTGGCGCCTCAGATGGACCAGCGTTCGTGCTGGACGTGCAGACCGCGTGAGACGACGCTTCATCCAGTCCCAAACATGCTCAATGGGGGACAGATCCGGAGATCTTGCTGGCCAGGGTAGTTGACTTACACCTTCTAGAGCACGTTGGGTGGCACGGGATACATGCGGACGTGCACTGTCCTGTTGGAACAGCAAGTTCCCTTGCCGGTCTAGGAATGGTAGAACGATGGGTTCGATGACGGTTTGGATGTACCGTGCACTATTCAGTGTCCCCTCGACGATCACCAGTGGTGTACGGCCAGTGTAGGAGATCGCTCCCCACACCATGATGCCGGGTGTTGGCCCTGTGTGCCTCGGTCGTATGCAGTCCTGATTGTGGCGCTCACCTGCACGGCGCCAAACACGCATACGACCATCATTGGCACCAAGGCAGAAGCGACTCTCATCGCTGAAGACGACACGTCTCCATTCGTCCCTCCATTCACGCGTGTCGCGACACCACTGGAGGCGGGCTGCACGATGTTGGGGCGTGAGCGGAAGACGGCCTAACGGTGTGCGGGACCGTAGCCCAGCTTCATGGAGACGGTTGCGAATGGTCCTCGCCGATACCCCAGGAGCAACAGTGTCCCTAATTTGCTGGGAAGTGGCGGTGCGGTCCCCTACGGCACTGCGTAGGATCCTACGGTCTTGGCGTGCATCCGTGCGTCGCTGCGGTCCGGTCCCAGGTCGACGGGCACGTGCACCTTCCGCCGACCACTGGCGACAACATCGATGTACTGTGGAGACCTCACGCCCCACGTGTTGAGCAATTCGGCGGTACGTCCACCCGGCCTCCCGCATGCCCACTATACGCCCTCGCTCAAAGTCCGTCAACTGCACATACGGTTCACGTCCACGCTGTCGCGGCATGCTACCAGTGTTAAAGACTGCGATGGAGCTCCGTATGCCACGGCAAACTGGCTGACACTGACGGCGGCGGTGCACAAATGCTGCGCAGCTAGCGCCATTCGACGGCCAACACCGCGGTTCCTGGTGTGTCCGCTGTGCCGTGCGTGTGATCATTGCTTTTACAGCCCTCTCGCAGTGTCCGGAGCAAGTATGGTGGGTCTGACACACCGGTGTCAATGTGTTCTTTTTTCCATTTCCAGGAGTGTAATTACCTCTGCATCACATAACATTCTTTTCCTGCACTCCGTTAACTTTGCTTTAGTTTTATTGAGGTTCATCTCCTAATCCATTTCTAGAACAATATTCATTTCCTTCAACCGTCTGTCCACGTCCCTTACCGTCTCTGACAAAATAACCAAGGCATCGTCAAACTTCCATGTTTCAGTTTCTCTACTCTTTCCATGTTTCTCCATGGCTTCTTTTGGTGTTTCCTCAAAATGTCGATCGAGGAACATCTAGGAAAGGCTACAGACCTGTCTCATTGCTTTCTCAGCCACTGCTTCCCTTTATGTCACTGGACCCTTATAACTGCAGCATCGTTGTCGTACAAGTTGCAAATAAACTGTTATTCCCCGTATTCTGTCGTGCTACCTCCAGGATTTCGAACTCCACTGTCAAAAGCTTCCTCTGAATCTAGAAATGCTATAAACGTAGGTTTCTTTTTTTTTTTTTTAAGTCTAAGACCAGGTCTTGGGGTCAGCGCTGTTTTGCGTGATCCTGTAAGTTCCTGTACTGAAACTAATGTACACCAATTACGGCTTGTGTGATCTTTTCAGCTCTACAGTAAATAAAACATGTCAATATTTTGCAAACAGACTTGCTAAACGAATCGCTCGAAAGTATTCAGCGTTTTTGTTTCTCTAAGCAAGAGGGATAATTATGAGGAGTATTCAGATGAAAGGGTACGAAATTGCACTGTGGGTATACATGGTCTTCATTCAAAAGTAATCACCAACTACACTATTGGCCATTAAAATTGCTACACCACGAAGATGACGTGCTACAGACGCGAAATTTAACCGACAGGAAGAAGATGCTGTGATATGCAAATGATTAGCTTTTCAGAGCATTCACACTAGGTTGGCGCCGGTGGCGACACCTACAACGTGCTGACATGAGTAATGTTTCCAACTGATTTCTCATACACAAACAGCAGTTGACCGGGGTTGCCTGGCGAAACGTTGTTGTGATGCCTCGTGCAAGGAGGAGAAATCAGTACCATCTCGTTTTTTACATTTATAACGGTCGGATTGTAGCCTATGCCGATAGCGGTTTATGGTATCGCGACATTGTTGCTCGCGTTGGTCGAGATGCAATGACCATGGCTGTAACGGGTCGTGCAGCCACGTCTCGATCCCTGAGTCAACAGATGGGGACGTTTGCAAGACAACAACCATCTGCACGAACAGTTCGACGACGTTTGCTGCAGCATGGACTATCAGCTCGGTGACCATGGCTGGGGTTACACTTGACGGTGCATCACAGACAGGAACGCCTGCAATGGTGTACTCAATGACGAACCTGGGTGCACGAATGGCAAAACGTCATTTTTTCGGATGAATCCATGTTCTGTTAACAGCATCGTGATGGTCGCATCCGTGTTTGGCGACATCGCGGTGAGCGCACATTGGAAGCGTGTATCTGTCATCGCCATACTGGCGTATCACCCGGCTTGATGGTATGGGGTGCCATTGGTTACACGTCTCGGTCACCTTGCAATGTTGTTGCATTAATCTGTTATGAAAGCGGTGCTGATAGGCAATAAAAGCGGGTTAGAAGCTGTGAGCCGTCTGGGGAAGTTAACCTTGCATTACTGAGCAACTGTTTCACCAGGTAAGTCTAGCTTACCAAATTCCCAACCAGACTAACATTAATTCTTTTAATCGTCATACGACAACCGGTGATATATATATATATATATATATATATATATATATCACCGGTTGTCGTATGACGATTAAAAGAATTAATTTAAATAAAAAGAAATAAATCAGTTTATATTTGGAAATTTATTTTAACATTGATCATTGCAATTTCAGCATATTAAACTTGATTCATAACTAAACTGGTGCCTTATTTAGGATTGTGAAAAGGTGAGTTTGTAATCTTACGGAACACATCAAATATGGAGCCAAGATATGGAGACTACATACAACACTGCATTCATAAAATAACACACGAAGAACGTTGAAACATATGCAAGAGGAAATTAACCACAACCAACCGAATCAATTTTCACCCAAAGAAGTTACGTTCGTAGCGCAATCCTGTCCGTCATGTAATTACCATACACTGGTATACTAAATTCATACTAACTCTCTGTTAGGGCTACTTTGATGATTACACCACATGCTTCACGTGGTCAACTTGGTTTGCACAAAGAGTGTAACTCCACAATAATTTTGATAATTAAAATAAATTAGATCGAAAAGCAATTTACAAAAGAAAAACCTCGAACTGGTTACTATCGTCTTACTATTAACCTGATGGGTCAAACAATTGTATAAGCACGTGGTACTGGTCTCACAACGTACACCCCACGTGGGTTGAACATAAAGAAAAGTTGCTATATTGAAAAATATTGGCAAGACGAGACGTTATAATCTCACGCACATTCGCATTTAAGATTGATGATCTTAGTTAGAGTTACTGATCAACAAGTGGTTCCACTTTACTCACAAAATAGTGACAAAGCAACTACTGGAAGATATTCTGAACTTCACACTCGAAATACACTGCGTTGCAATTTAAGATAACATTAGATATTTTAGAGCTAAACCTGAAATAAAGGTGATTAAATTTTCAGTTAGGCTGAACTTAAGAAATCCATTGTCCTACGGACTTAGCAGAGACGCGCTTAGCCGGAGATCTTACCACTTCAGACGCTCGCCACGGACAGACTGCACTGGGCTCCTACAGAGTGTGCTAACACATACAAACGGAAGTGACCAGAGAGGCAGCTTCCTATACCAACATGACAAGGGACAGACAGGACCATACTAAGAATAGAAACCTCTCTGCTTTTAGAAAGTGTAGCTACCTGTTCCGACGTTGGTCCTACTGTTCTCCAGCAGACAGGCTTGTCTGCTACCCTCAAGCATGCAACTAGAAATACATTTGCTCATTCATCCTCTCACACAGAAGGGAAGGGGGATGACAGTATATTATCATATACAGTACATAAAAGAAAGCGGATGTAGGTTCCGTATGAGACTGTGTGACATGAATTACATATAAACTGTGTTTTAAAGTGTAGTAGTGTGACAGATCGTTCTTGTTTATGTGTAAAAGTAACACGTTCCACTACTCAGTCTCCTCCCAGATAGTCAGAAACGCCACAGTAAATTTAGAAGAGGAATTTATGCCGAAAAATAACAACAGATTTAAGAAATTAACATGAAATAAATCCAACAGAGACCTTTCAACCTCTTGTTCGCATTTACGGCACTTTGAACAGTGGACGTTACATTTCAGAAGTGTTACGACCCGTGGCTCTACCCTTCATTCGATTCCTTACCCTTCATTCGATCCCTGCCAAAGCCCTACATTTCAGCAAGATAATGCGCGACCGCATGTTGCAGATCCTGTACATACAGAAAATGTTCGACTGCTGCCCTGGCCAGCACATTCTCCAGATCTCTCACCAATTGAAAACGTCTGGTCAATGGTGGCCGAGCAACTGGCTCGTCACAATACGCCAGTCACTACTCTTGATGAACTGTGGTATGGTGTTGAAGCTGCATGGGCAGCTGTACCTGTACACGCCATCAAGCTCTGTTTGAGTCAATACCCAGGCGTATCAAGGCCGTTATTACTGCCAGACGTGGTTGTTCTGGGTAGTAATTTCTCGAGATCTATGCACCCAAATTGCGCGAAAAAGTAATCACATGTGAGTTCTAGTATAGTATATTTGTGCAATGAATACCCGTTTATCATCTGCATTTCTTCCTGGTGTAGCATTTTCAATGGCCAGTAGTGTATCTCACTGTTTCACGTGCCGAAGGATTCCCTGTTCCCAGAATTCCTGTGGCTGTGACGGGAGCCAGTCCTCCACTGTGCCTTTCGGTTCGTCGTCACAGTTGATGCGCTTCCGTTTAAGATGTCTTTTTAGCGGTACACATGGCAGTAGCAGGGCGATATGTTCTGGATCAGGGCTGATGCTCGAACTGCTCCCACTTGAACTTGGCCATGACTTTGTGTGACCCTGGAGGCGGGTAGATGCGCGTTATCGTGAATGAGAATAACTCCTTTATTTGGCAGTCCGGGCTACCGAGTGTCTTATAGGATACGTCACTGTTACCGGTTTCTCGACGTTCGAGGAATTCGATGAGTATCGGACCTTGGATGTCGAAAATGACGGAGTGCATCACATCGCCTGCCGACGGCACAACTTTGAATTTTTTTGGGGGATGTGTCGACATATGCTTCAATTGCCTAGCTGTCTCACTACGTTATACAAAAGCGTCGTACCCAAATTTCAACCAGTTTGGTTGCGAAGACGTTTCGTAACTTTTAATTCGAACACTCCTTATACGTTCTACTTAATTTCGAAAGGCATCTGCTGTTGGCTCTTTTTTTTTCTCGCCACCTATTTTACCTTTCTCCATATCTACAATAATTGATTTACAACTCTCACCGAGCGAGGTGGCGCAGTGGTTAGACACTGGACTCGCATTCGGGAGGACGACGGTTCAATCCCGCGTCCGGCCATCCTGATTTAGGTTTTCCGTGATTTCCCTAAATCACTCCAGGCAAATGCCGGGATGGTTCCTCTGAAAGGGCACGGCCGACTTCCTTCCCCATCCTTCACTAATCCGATGAGACCGATGACCACGCTGTCTGGTCTCCTTCCCCAAAACAACCAACCAACCAACCAACAACTCTCTCTGAGATATTTACTTCGACAGCTTCAACAGGCCTCGACCGACTATGATACGTACGCATACTCTTTTTTTAAGCACTGTGTCAGAATGTTTGTCCTTGGTGTGGCGTTGGCCATCAGCCAGTCACGTGCCTTGGCTGTAGAGAGTCCACCTGGTTGCTTGTTCGAATGGATATCGGCCATTCTTTCTAGTTGTTCTTCGTACTAGTGTAGTGCTATACTGGAGAGAATCGTAGTACAGTGCATTGAAGCGTTAAGATGTATATGGTCCGGAGACACATTTGAAAGAGCATACTGTACTCACTCGATGAAATTACTTTTGCTTGACAGAGAGTCCCCTTTCTGAATAGTTTGTACGTCATGAAAGAGGTCTGTTAAGATCCTACCGAATTAATTGCTGTACTGAATTCTGCCTTACTGTCTGATCTACATCTACATTTATACTCCGCAAGCCACCCAACGGTGTGTGGCGGAGGGCACTTTACGTGCCACTGTCATTACCTCCTTTTCCTGTTCCAGTCGCATATGGTTCGCGGGAAGAACGACTGTCTGAAAGCCTCCGAGCGCGCTCTAATCTCTCTAATTTTACATTCGTGATCTCCTCGGGAGGTATAAGTAGGGGGAAGCAATATATTCGATTCCTCATCCACAAACGCACCCTCTCGAAACCTGGCGAGCAAGCTACACCGCGATGCAGAGCGCCTCTCTTGCAGAGTCTGCCACTTGAGTTTATTAAACATCTCCGTAACGCTAACACGGTTACCAAATAACCCTGTGACGAAACGCGCTGCTCTTCTTTGGATCTTCTCTATCTCCTGCGTCAAACCGATCTGGTACGGATCCCACACTGATGAGCAATACTCAAGTATAGGTCGAACGAGTGTTTTGTAAGCCACCTCCTTTGTTGATGGACTACATTTTCTAAGCACTCTCCCAATGAATCTCAACCTGGCACCCGCCTTACCAACAATTAATTTTATATGATCGTTCCACTTCAAATCGTTCCGCACGCATACTCCCAGATATTTTACAGAAGTAACTGCTACCAGTGTTTGTTCCGCTATCATATAATCATACATTAAAGGATCCTTCTTTCTATGTATTCGCAATACGTTACATTTGTCTATGTTAAGGGTCAGTTGACACTCCCTGCACCAAGTGCCTATCCGCTGCAGATCTTCCTGCATTTCGCCACAATTTTCTAATGCTGCAACTTCTCTGTATACTACAGCATCATCCGCGAAAAGCCGCATGGGACTTCCGACACTATCTACTAGGTCATTTATATATATTGTGAAAAGCAATGGTCCCATAACACTCCCCTGTGGCACGCCAGAGGTTACTTTAACGTCTGTAGACGTCTCTCCATTGATAACAACATGCTGTGTTCTGTTTGCTAAAAACTCTTCAATCCAGCCACACAGCTGGTCTGATAGTCCGTAGGCTCTTACTTTGTTTATCAGGCGACAGTGCGGAACTGTATAGAACGCCTTTCGGAAGTCAAGAAAAATAGCATCTACCTGGGAGCCTGTATCTAATATTTTCTGGGTCTCATGAACAAATAAAGCGAGTTGGGTCTCACACGATCGCTGTTTCCGGAATCCATGTTGATTCCTACATAGTAGTTTCTGGGTTTACAAAAACGACATGATACTCGAGCAAAAAACATGTTCTAAAATTCTACAACAGATCGACGTCAGAGATATAGGTCTATAGTTTTGCGCATCTGCTCGACGACCCTTCTTGAAGACTGGGACTACCTGTGCTCTTTCACTGTCTGATTTCTTCGTCCAGTACTATGTTGATGCGAGTCAAGTCGTGTTTAATGTCATTCCGCGCGCTGTTATACTTCCGCATACGTATTTATACTCGGTGGTGCATGTTAGGAGTGGTTGCGATGTATCAGGAATTTAGTACCTAATCACTGAGTTATTGCTAACCTCTTTCATTCTCTTTTGTATTAAATTCTTCCATCTTAATTTTCATGAAAGCTACATGGTTGGTTCAGGCGATAGTGTTGGACTATATTTTCGACGATGTAAGCTTCATCTGTAAAGCTGAACTAGAAACTTCTAATTTCTCTCCAGACTGTTGAGGAACAAGATATTCATTTTAACCGCATGTATTCCACACACTTCGGGGAAGAGCCCCATCGCACTGTGGATCGCTACAAGCGAGGAAGTAACACAAATTATTAGCACATGTTGCTTCCATGCAACTACTCAGTTACGCATGCTACTGTACATCGAAATATGCAAGCCCTTTTTATCCGTTGTGTCAGTTGTATGAAAGTATGTGTCGCGTGACTGCTTTTGAGGCATTATTTCGAGTTTGACACCGTTGGAAATCTTTTCATGGCCATTACCTATTTCACAAGCATATGACCACATAGCAAAGCTTGCACATCACTACCTATGAAAGCGATTGATGCTTTTTATAAAACACACACACATTTCAATTTTTAAGATCTATTGGCTGTCTCATATATTTAGCGTAACAGGTTGATTCTCCTAAGGATCTAAATAGTTCTGAGGTAATAATGTTTTATTCTAGGCTGTTTGTTTCGATTTACGTCTTTCAGAGCTCCCTTTCGTTTTCGTCCTCTTCGTCTCCATCTTGTAGTCTCTGATCTTCCTGTCTATAGATATACTCTTGTCATTGTACGTATCTCTGGCCGCACTGAAGGCTGATATCTTCATTCTCTCTACTATTCTTTTATTGCTCCTGTTTCTTTCTGTTGCATATTTTCCCATGTATTTAAAATTGTCCACCACATCTGTACTGTCGCTTCTAGCGTCCTCCGATCCTCAGAGGCATTCACTCACTGCCTTTGTCTTGCTGCACAAGATCGTCTTTTCCATCTTTCTGGGCACCTTGTGCAGTTTACAGGTTGTTTCGTTGCATATTATTCTGTCTTACTATCACTACGTCGTCCACGAAGGCCGAGAACTGGGTACTGCCGTTGGAAACTGTTTCTAATGTGCCCCTTTCGTGTTCCCATATCGCTGATTATTGTCTTTCACTGTCTGATTTCTTTGTCCAGTACTATGTTGAACAAAATCGTTGACAGTCCAGTTGCCTGTTCGACAACGGTCGTGATCTCAAATTCTTCCGATGGTTCACCTCTGAATTTCGTCCTTGTCTTTGTGTCAGTCAGAATTTCTGCCATTAGTCTTCATGTAGTGCCGTCTAGCCCTCTGTTCTTCAGTATCTGTCCAAGAGTCTGTCTGTCGATGGATTCCGACACTTGCACAGTCCTTTTGTTCTTTAGGATCCTGTATTCTATCTCTACGGAAAAAAAATCATCTACAGCACAAAAAAACCGCTCCACATTGAAATTATACGAATAGGACGGAAATGGGTAGAGATGATGTACATGTACAAATAAATGATAACAATTTCGGGAAAATGGATGATTTGTTAAAGAGAAAGAGCTTCAAAACCTGAGCACGTCAGTAATGAGTTCAACCACCTCTGGCTTCTATGCAAGCTGTTATTCGGATTGGTGTTGACTGATAGAGTTGCTGATGTCCTTCTGACGGATATCATGCCAAATTGTGTCCAATTGTCGCGTTATATCGTTAAAGGTCGGAGCTGTTGGCAGTTCTGTACCCATAATGTTCCAAAAGTCGTCAATTGGGGACATATCTGGCTACCTTGCGGGCCAAGGAGGGGTAGGACAAGTACGAAGACCAGCAGTATAAACTCTCGCCGTATGCAGGCAAGCATTATCTTGCTGAAACTTAGCCCAGGGTGGCTTGCCATGGAGGGCAGCAAAACGGTGTGTAGAATATCGTCAGCGTACCGCTGTGCTGTAACGGTGCTGTGGATAACAACCAAAGGGGTCCCGCTTTCAAAAAGGATTGCACCCCCGACCACCACCTTTGGCCGTCGGCCCATATGACAGCCGACATTCAGGTTGGTATCCCACCAACGTTTCCACACACGTCTGCGCTGGTCACCGGGGTGCAATTGGAAGCGGGACTGATCACTGAAGACATTTCTACCGCAGTAAGCGAGATTCCAGGCCGAAGTGTCCTGGACAGCGGTGTGATCCAACCTGTTTGTCGGCCTGCATGAGCCCGACAACTGGGCGTGAAGATCTGATTAGAAATTTCTTTTCATAGCAGGACCCATTTGGCTACCATCCGTGGCCACTCTTACAGCACAGCGGTACGTCGACAATATACTACGCCCTGTTTTATTGCTCTTCATGGCAAGCCATCCTACACTTACAATTCAGCAAGACAATGCCCACCCGTACACTGCGAGAGTTTCTACTGCTTATTCGTGCTTGCCAAACTTTCACCTTGGTCAGCAAAGTCACCGGATCTCTCTGCATTTGAGACCGTTTGGACCATCGTGTGCTGAGTCGTCTAACCATCTCGGGATTTTGACTATATATCGCGGCAACTGGACAGCGTCTGGCACGATATCCGTCAGGAGGACACCCAGCAAGTCTGTCTGTTAGTGTGAAGTCGGATAAATGCTTGTACAAGGACCAGAGGTGGAGCAACGTGTTATTAACTTGCTCAATTTTTAAAACTCTTTTCCTAAATAAATCATCAGAATTTTCAGAAATTGTATGAGCCGTGTGTGGCTCATGTTCCCCCATCATGTATTTTACACCCTGTTTTTAACGTACTTCCACCTCGCTACGTTAATTTAAATTACTACTGTCACTCAGCTGCTGCTTTGCCTGAGCGCGACTGGCGCTAGCAACGCGTACCGATATATCCCCTCTCGTAGTATCCTTGCTCGTCTGCTATTACTTCCCGGTCGTTGACTGTCGTTAGGCAGTTCGGATCGCGAGTTCGGCCGCCAGGAGTTTGATAGTGTGTGGAGCGCAGTGCAGACCTGCCAGTCGGGGAGTTGCAATGCGGCACTGGTGCAGTCGGGTTGGAGCTGTGAGGTCTGCGTCGACTTGGCTCGCCCGACCATTGTTGCCACGCATCACTTGAGCCGGGCCACGGTCTTGGTGGATCGTCGGTCGGTCATCCTACCGGACGATGAGGTTTGGCTCGCCGATTGTTCATGAGTCGGCTGTGTGTGTGTACATTGACTCCCGTTTTGTCTTCATGCGTGCTTAGTTACTGTTGCATATCATTCAGATCTTCGTGCAAGTGTTTGTCAGGTCGTGTGTCCTGCCGTTATTTCAACTGACGACGATTTCAGATGTTGTCGGCATTCTGAGGTGATTCGGTCGGTTGCTGCGGAGCGAGGAAGCTATCTCCGCGTGGTGCAGTCGGCTGGGTCTGCTGGTAGTCCCTGCGCAGTGTCGGAGCGTTTGTCGATCTGTTCGATCGCTATGAGCTTCGTGGTTCACCAACCCAGGACGTCAAAGTTGATTAGTGGTTTCAACTACTCAAGCTACGCCCATTTATGTTGTGTGGTGCGTTTCGGTGGTCGCTGTCGGAGAAGTTTTCCTCTGAGCAACACCGAGTGTTTGTACTGCTGAAATTCAGCCGCCATGCGGTGGAATTAACTAAATTGGTTGACCACAATTCAAGTGCACCAGCGGAATTTTCTGTCCTGTGGCCGTTAGTGTTCTGGTTACCCGCCCTGGCCACTAACGTAATTTCAGGCAGTGTCTTTTCCTCACCTGTTGTCGGTGTCCAACACGGTGTGTAGTTTTGACAGCTTAATACATATACATATTTGATTATGGGTAATCACGCCCACAACATTTTGTGTTTGAATTCTCATATACCGATTGGTGGCAAGCAAGTCGTTTGTCGGTCAGTCCGTGGCTGCCCCTTGGTTGGGTTACCGACGGATGAAGTGTAGTTGGGCTCACTACCTGTCTCACCTTTTTTTTTTAATCTCACTTTGTTCGCTTTCGTTCGTTGTATCTGCTCAGGGCGGACGTCGTTGATCCATTAACTCAGTTTTTTTTTTTATTACAGAGCAATTAACCCTCTGACCGAACACGCTGAGCTACCGTGCCGGCGCATACGTGAACGAGGGCAGACCGACCTCCTGGAGGCCACTGATTGCCGCTGTCTCTATTGTCCTTATCATCGGTGTTTGTTTATGCCGATGATTTAAAAAGTCTTGGTTTTACTGTATTTTATCTAAGTAAGTTTGAATTCCGGCAAGTGAATATTTTCTGAAAGGTTATTGTTATTGCGTTGTCTTTTCTTTTAGTCCAGTTTCAGCTACTTAAACTTTATATGTATATATACACTCCTGGAAATGGAAAAAAGAACACATTGACACCGGTGTGTCAGACCCACCATACTTGCTCCGGACACTGCGAGAGGGCTGTACAAGCAATGATCACACGCACGGCACAGCGGACACACCAGGAACCGCGGTGTTGGCCGTCGAATGGCGCTAGCTGCGCAGCATTTGTGCACCGCTGCCGTCAGTGTCAGCCAGTTTGCCGTGGCATACGGAGCTCCATCGCAGTCTTTAACACTGGTAGCATGCCGCGACAGCGTGGACGTGAACCGTATGTGCAGTTGACGGACTCTAAGCGAGGGCGTATAGTGGGCATGCGGGAGGCCGGGTGGACGTACCGCCGAATTGCTCAACACGTGGGGCGTGAGGTCTCCACAGTACATCGATGTTGTCGCCAATGGTCGGCGGAAGGTGCACGTGCCCGTCGACCTGGGACCGGACCGCAGCGACGCACGGATGCACGCCAAGACCGTAGGATCCTACGCAGTGCCGTAGGGGACCGCACCGCCACTTCCCAGCAAATTAGGGACACTGTTGCTCCTGGGGTATCGGCGAGGACCATTCGCAACCGTCTCCATGAAGCTGGGCTACGGTCCCGCACACCGTTAGGCCGTCTTCCGCTCACGCCCCAACATCGTGCAGCCCGCCTCCAGTGGTGTCGCGACAGGCGTGAATGGAGGGACGAATGGAGACGTGTCGTCTTCAGCGATGAGAGTCGCTTCTGCCTTGGTGCCAATGATGGTCGTATGCGTGTTTGGCGCCGTGCAGGTGAGCGCCACAATCAGGACTGCATACGACCGAGGCACACAGGGCCAACACCCGGCATCATGGTGTGGGGAGCGATCTCCTACACTGGCCGTACACCACTGGTGATCGTCGAGGGGACACTGAACAGTGCACGGTACATCCAAACCGTCATCGATCCCATCGTTCTACCATTCCTAGACCGGCAAGGGAACTTGCTGTTCCAACAGGACAATGCACGTCCGCATGTATCCCGTGCCACCCAACGTGCTCTAGAAGGTGTAAGTCAACTACCCTGGCCAGCAAGATCTCCGGATCTGTCCCCCATTGAGCATGTTTGGGACTGGATGAAGCGTCATCTCACGCGGTCTGCACGTCCAGCACGAACGCTGGTCCAACTGAGGCGCCAGGTGGAAATGGCATGGCAAGCCGCTCCACAGGACTACATCCAGCATCTCTACGATCGTCTCCATGGGAGAATAGCAGCCTGCATTGCTGCGAAAGGTGGATATACACTGTACTAGTGCCGACATTGTGCATGCTCTGTTGCCTGTGTCTATGTGCCTGTGGTTCTGTCAGTGTGATCATGTGATGTATCTGACCCCAGGAATGTGTCAATAAAGTTTCCCCTTCCTGGGACAATGAATTCACGGTGTTCTTATTTCAATTTCCAGGAGTGTATATATATATATATTCCCCCCCCCCTCCCCCCCCCCCCCCAAGAATCATGGACCTTGCCGTTGGTGGGGAGGCTTGCATGCCTCAGGGATACAGATAGCCGCACCGTAGGTGCAACCACAACGGAGGGGTATCTGTTGAGAGGTCAGACAAACGTGTGGTTCCTGAAGAGGGGCAGCAGCCTTTTCAGTAGTTGCAGGGGCAACAGTCTGGATGATTGACTGATCTCGCCTTGTAACACTAACCAAAACGGCCTTGCTGTGCTGGTACTGCGAACGGCTGAAAGCAAGGGGAAACTATAGCCGTAACTTTTCCCGAGGGCATGCAGCTTTACTGTATGGTTAAATGATGATGGCGCGCTCTTTAGTAAAATATTCCGGAGGTAAAATAGTCCCCCATTCGGATCTCCGGGCGGGGACTACTCAGGAGGACGTCGTTATCAGGAGAAAGAAAACTGGCGTCCTACGAATCGGAGCGTGGAATGTCAGATCCCTTACTCGGGCAGGTAGGTTAGAAAATTTAAAAAGGGAAATGGATAGGTTAAAGTTAGATATAGTAGGAATTAGTGACGTTCGCTGGCAGGAGGAACAATACTTTTGGTCAGGCGAATACAGGGTTATAAATACAAAATCAAATAAGGGTAGTGCAGGAATCGGTTTAATAATGAATAAAAAAATAGGACTGCGGGTAAGTTACTATAAATAGCATAGTGAACGCATTATTGTGGCCAAGATAGACACGAAGCCCACGCCTACTACAGTAGTACAAGTTTATATGCCAACTAGCTCTGCAGATGACGAAGAAATTGAAGAAATGAATGATGAAATCGAAGAAATTATTCAGATAGCGAAGGGAGACGAAAACTTAATAGTCGTGGGTGGCTGGAATTCGGTAGTAGGAAAAGGGAGAGAAGGAAACGTAGTAGGTGAATATGGATTGGGGGTAAGAAATGAAAGAGGAAGCCGCCTGATAGAATTTTACACAGAGCACAACTTAATCATAGCTAACACTTGGTTCAAAAATCATAAAAGATGGTTGTATACATGGAAGAAGCCTGGATATACTGACAAGTTTCAGATAGATTATATAATGGTGAGACAGATATTTAGGAACCAGGTTTTAAATTGTAAGACATTTCCAGGGGCAGATGTGGACTCTGACCACAATCTATTGGTTATGAGCTGTAGGTCAAAACTGAAGAAACTGCAAAAAGGTGGGAATTTAAGGAGATGGGACCTGGATAAACTGAAAGAACCAAAGGATGTACAGAGTTTCAGGGAGAGCATAAGGGAACAATTGACACGAATAGGGAAAAAAATACAGTAGAAGAAGAATGGGTAGCTTTGAGAGATGAAGTAGTGAAGGCAGCAGAGGATCTAATAGGTAAAAAGACGAGGGCTAGTAGGAATCCTTGGGTAACAGAAGAAATATTGAATTTAATTGATGAAAGGAGAAAATATAAAAATACAGTAAATGAAGCAGGTAAAAAGGAATACAAACGTCTCAAAAATGATATCGACGAAGTGCAAAATGGCTAAGCAGGGATGGCTAGAGGACAAATGTAAGGATGTAGAGGCTTATCTCACTGGGGGTGAGATAGATACTGCCTACAGGAACATTAAAGAGACCTTTGGAGAAAAGAGAACCACTTGTATGAATATCAAGAGCTCAGATGGAAACCCAGTTCTAAGCAAAGAAGGGAAAGCAGAAAGCTGGAAGGAGTATATAGAGAGTCTACACAAGGGCAATGTACTTGAGGACAATATTATGGAAATGGAAGAGGATGTAGATGAAGATGAAATGGGAGATACGATACTGCGTGAAGAGTTTGACAGAACACTGGAAGACCTGAGTCGAAACAAGGCCCTTTGATTAGACAACATCCCATTAGAACTACTGACAACCTTGGGAGAGCCAGTCCTGACAAAACTCTACCATCTGGTGAGCAAGATGTATGAGACAGGCGAAATATCCTCAGCCTTCAAGAAGAATATAATAATCCCAATCCCAAAGAAAGCAAGTGTTGACAGATGTGAAAATTACCGAACTATCAGTTTAATAAGTCACAGCTGCAAAATACTAACGCGATTTCTTTACAGACGAATGGAAAAACTGGTAGAAGCTGACATTGGGGAAGATCAGTTTGGATTCCATAGAGATGTTGGAACACGTGAGGTAATACTGACCCTACGACTTATCTTAGAAAATAGATTAAGAAAAGGCAAACCTACGTTTCTAGCATTTGTAGACTTAGAGAAAGCTTTTGACAATGTTGACTGGAATACTCTCTTTCAAATTCTGAAGGTGGCAGGGGTAAAATACAGGGAGCAAAAGGCTATTTACAATTTGTACAGAACCAGATGGCAGTTATAAGAGTCGAGGGACATGAAAGGGAAGTAGTGGTTGGGAAGGGAGTGAGATAGGGTTGTAGCCTATCCCCGAAGTTATTCAACCTGTATATTGAGCAAGCAGTGAAGGAAACAAAAGAAAAATTCGGAGTAGGTATTAAAATCCTTGGAGAAGAAGTGAAAACTTTGAGGTTCACCGATGACATTGTAATTATGTCAGAGACAGCAAAGGACTTGAAAGAGCAGTTGAACGGAATTGACAGTGTCTTGAAAGTAGGATATAAGAAGAACATCAACAAAAGCAAAACGAGGATAATGGAATGTAGTCGAATTAAGTCGGGTGATGCTGAGGCAATTAGATTAGGAAATGAGACAATTAAAATAGTAAAGGAGTTTTGCTATTTGGGGAGCAAAATAACTGATGTTGGTCGAAGTAGAGAGGATATAAAATGTAGACTGGCAATGGCAAGGAAGGCGTTTCTGAAGAAGAGAAATTTGTTACCGTCGAGTATAGATTAATGTGTCAGGAAGTCGTTTCTGCAAGTATTTTTATGGAGCGTAGCAACGTATGGAAGTGAAACATGGACGATAATTAGTTTGGGCAAGAAGAGTATAGAAGCTTTCGAAATGTGGTGCTACAGAAGAATGCTGAAGATTAGATGGGTAGATCATATAACTAATGAGGAGGTATTGAATAGGATTGTGGAGAAGTTTGTGGCACAACTTGACTAGAAGAAGGGATCGGTTGGTAGGACATGTTCTGAGACATCAAGGGATCACAATTTAGTACTGGAGGGCAGCATGGAGGGTAAAAGTCGTAGAGGGAGACCAAGAGATGAATACACTTAACAGATTCAGAAGGATGTAGGTTGCAGTAGGTACTAGGAATGAAGAAGCTTGCACAGGATAGAGTAGCATGGAGATATGCATCAAACCAGTCTCAGGACTGAAGACCACAACAACAACAACATATTTTTTTTAATCTTGGAAAATTAATTGTGTGCCTTCAGCCTTGGAACTTTATTCTTAAATTACCTTTCAAGCTTAAACAATGAGCCTTGGAACCTTATTCTTAAAATTACCTTTCAAGCTTAAACACTGCGGGCTTCTGCCTTTGAATGGTTATGGTAGTTATTTTTAAATCTTGAAAATTTTATTATTTGCCTTCAGCAGTTTGTATTGCTATTTTACTTGTAATTGTAACTGCGTGTTTTCAGTCACTTCAAATTTATTTTGTTGCTTTTAAGATATCTTGTTTGGTGGCCTTTAGCCATGAAAAATTTGGAGTTTGCAACTCTTAGTTGTAAAAGTGCGGCTATGTGCCACTTTGGTTGTAAATGTGTTCTAACACCCCACCCGTCACTTATCTGATTTTGGCGTGTGTTCACCCCAGGTAATTGACTAACAGATCAACAGAGAGTGCAAAACTGCCACAATATCGGGTAACACAAAGAAAGTAATAAGGCCCTGTGACTCCTGATTGAACTGTGGTGGCAGTATTGACATTACTTGATTCAGAATTGATCACTTTTAATTAAAAAGGGGTGCACATTGATGTTATATGCAGCTATTGAACACCAGATGCAAATGTTGAACTTAAAATTAATTAAGAAAGTGACTTGGGATTTCAGCTACTTGATTGAAAACAGATGCAGTCGATTATCACAAATTTATTTTAACTCACGACCTTTAATCATCACATTACATGACCCTCCTACTAGGCAGTGGTAATAAATTGCGTTTGTGTGGAGTAAAGCGCGATAACTCAAGAGTAATTCCTATAGACTGACCCAGGCGTAATGCGATGTGCGAGAAGAACTCTACAATACACGGCCCATGAAACCCTCGTGGAAACTTTGCCGATATGATCCAACAAACTAATCAGTGGCTTTCTCGCATGTTTCACAGAAAACGGGACGACGGACATTTATCAACAGGTGTAAAGTTCTCTGTCTGTTTCCCGGTACAGAACCATGGAGTCGGGGTCAACCACCCACTCACTGTCACTCATCTTAAGGCAGTTGGAGGCCGTGCACTGTTACCGCTTTCTCAGAGCTTGAGCCACCATAAGCTGCCTATTGTCACTTCCCTTAGCCGCTCCCCCGGCCGGCCACGCTCAACTCTAAATGCTTCCCTGCGGTATACTAGCGTCTAGTAAATCGACTCGTTTCCACAAAGTTTTCATGTCGTGTGAATTACTTTAAAACCATCATCCGACATTAATTATTCCACTACGTCCATACTATACCCTCTACAAGATGCATTGTGCCTTGTCAGTCATTTTGTTGAGCCCTATTGCTCGCTCAACGTGAGTTAGATGATCTTTAATCTCTTCATGTAAGGGGCATAGTTCTTGCCATCTTACAGTGTTATTAAATTACAATAAATTACACTTTTATGTGAACCTGACGCCAACCTTATTTGGCCCTTTCCAGAATCCTAATCATCTGTTTTGCCCAGCAGGTTTAGTGGGCATTTCATTGTAGTCATTTGGTTGTCGGTACATTTACATCATATTTACTTACACCCGTACCATTCCGATAGTTGCTCCGTGGGCGTCGTTTTTTCTTTGTGTTGGAGTGTAATATGTTCTATCCATCCCCTTCTCGTTATAAATACCCTAATTTGCGAAAGTGCTCTGTAGCCGTCCTACAGTAGCGATAAGGCTCAGCAGTTGTTTGCTTCCCTCTGGTCCCCATTCTTATATATAGGCAGTATTATTGCATTCTTTCATCTTTCTGATAATTTCTTGTCCTTTAATTCTGGCAGATAACAACGTTCGTGTGTTCTGCCGACTTCGCCTCTCCCCACTCTATCATGTTGGCTGCTACTCCACGTTCCCCCATTGCCTTACTATTCGCTAGGTTAGTTATGTCGTGTGAGGCCTCATCCCTGATTGGGACATGTGATTCTGTGTCCTCCCCAATTCCAACCCGTTTTCAAGTGGTTCGCAGTTCAGTAAATCGTCAAAGGTACTCTGCACGTATCTTACAGCTCTCCTTGACACTGAAGGCGAGTTACCCCTTCCTGTCTCTTTTAAACAGTTCTCTGCACCTGTATCGAGTCAGAATTGTTTTGACTTTTCCCAACAGAGTATCTAATTTCTTTTCCTACCTTGTTTTCGATATCGCTCTCTCGTGGGCCCCTACCACCACGGCACAGCACGTCCCCAGGTTGCAGATAGGGGATATGGCCTTCAGGTATGAAGGGTAGCTGCGATGGCGTGATGAACCATCCCTGTTTCTTCTTCTCTTACTATCACATCTGTTCATCAAGAATCAGCAACATTAATGGGCATCGGTCCCTTTGAAGTAAAATATTCCGGAGGTAAACTAGGTTCCCATTCGGATCTCTGGGCCGAACCTACCTCGAAGAGAATCAGGCCGAAAGGAACTTTCAGGGTGGGAACATGGAACGTTAAAAGTTTGAAGAGGCCAGGAACATTCCAAACACTATTAGATGAATTAGATAGATACTATGTAGACATTACAGCTATTCAAGAAACTCGGTGGCAGTGGGGAGGGTAGCATAAAGAGGGGTAACTATACATTTTTCTATGGAGGTGAGGAAGCTCACAGTTTCGGAACAGGTTTCGCAGTACAGAGATAAGTGCTTCACGCAATCAGAGATATAAGGTTCATTAGTGACCGGCTATCAGTTATAGTGTTGTCCAGCAGGTGGAATAGACTAGTAGTAATTAATGTACACGCATTAACTAAGGCCACTGAAGAGGTTGTTAAAGACGACTTTTATGAAGAACTGGATCGACTGTGGGGTGAGCTCTCCTCGTATGATACAAAACTAATCATAGGTGATTTTAATGCGAAGATAGGGAAGGAGAAGGCACACCGTCCTACAATTGGGAAAGGATGTTTGCATAACATTTCGAATGATAATGGCACAAGGGTGGTTAATTTCGCTGTTTCAAAAGACATGAATGTTGAGAGCACATATTTCAAAAGGAAGGACATTCATAAAGCAACTTGGGTCTCTCCGGATGGACACACCCGAAACCAAATTGACCATGTTATTGTAGATCGGAGATGGCACACTAGTATGGAAAATGTTAGGACTTTCAGGAGAGCAGACTGCGATTCTGGACATTTTCTTGTAGTTGCCAAAGTTCACCAGCGGCTATCTACAGCAACATCAAGGTGTCACAATGAAGAACTTGTTAGGATCGACACTGACAAACTAAATGAAAATTTTAGAAGATCGTACATCACAGAAATTTCAAATAGGTTTGATGCTCTCAAGACACACGAAGATCAAGACGAGGATGTAAATAAACAGTGGATCACTGTCAGGAATAATATCAAAGAGGCAGCGATGGTCACAATAGGTACAATTAAGAAGAACAGGAGGAAACGGTGGTTTGATGAGGAATGCAAGAAATTGGTAAAGGAGAAAGCGCGATTAGATTGGGATAGAATGGGAGACAGAAAACAAGAGGAGTTCTTGAACATGAGAAGGGAAGTGGGAAGTAGGCTACGGACAAAGAAGAGGGATTATATGAACAATCAAATTAAAAAAATGGAAACAAACAGTAAAACAAAAAACATTAGGGAACTTTACCTAGACATAAATAGGTTTAGGAAGGGGTTCAAGGCTAGGACAAATGCACTTCGAGGGGATGCTGGGGGAATACTGACAGACCCCAGTGCTATATTAAGTAAATGGGGGGCGTATTTTGAGCATATATTAAATGTACACCAGGAAGCAGGAAATGAGCAGGCATACGAAATACATACAGCAGAACCCCAGGTACCTGAGCCAACGTTAAAGGAAGCAAGAGATGCAATCAACAAATTGAAAAACCATAAAGCACCAGGATCAGATTGCATGACTGCAGAATTAGTTAAAAAGGAGGGACAGAAATTGGTGGAAGTAGTTCACAAGGTGATAACTAAAGTATGGAACTCAGAGATGATACCTGAAGAGTGGCAGGAGTCGATTCTGATCCCAACTTTTAAGAAGGGCGACAAAATGGATTGTAGTAATTATAGAGGAATATCGCTATTACCAGTATGTTCCAAAATTTTCTCGAATTTTCTGCTAAGCAGGTTTACACCATATGCAGATGAAATTGTAGGGGATTAGCAAGCTGGCTTTCGGAGGAACAGATCAACTATAAAACAAATATTCACCCTGCGTTAAATTTTGGAAAAGAAATGGGAATACAATAAACCAGTTCATAATCTTTTCATAGATTTTACAAAAGCATATGATTCAGTATTGCAATCAAAATTGTACAGAATTCTTTTGGAACTTGGAATAAATACCAAAGAAGTATGTTAGACTTATAGAAGCGAGTTTGAGAAACATGAAAGGTAGAGTACGCGTGGGGAAATTGGGGTCAGAAGAATTCGTAATATAGAGCGGACTTAAGCAGGGAGATGCCATGTCTCCGCTATTTTTTTATTTAGTCCTAGAATATATTGTACGAATGGCAGCAGATAATTTAGAGGGTGTGGAGTTAAATGGAAATATTAAGATATTAGGGTACGTAGATGATCTAAACATCATTAGCGATAGGAAAGAATCTGTAACAGCAAATGCGAATGCGTTAATCAGGGCTAGTGAAGATGTAGGTCTAAGGATAAGTGAATACAAAACAAAATACCTGGTTACAACTAGAATGCCAACAGCAGTAGATCAGGAAATGTTAAGAGTTGGAGACATGCAGTTTGAAAAAGTGAACACATTGAAGTATCTAGGCATGGACATCACTTCGAGAAATGAGATTGAATCCGAACTGAAGGAGAGATTACGGGCGGGAAATGCGTGCTACTTCTGACTGAATAGATTACTTTCATCATGGATATTGTCTAGGAATTTAAAGATTAGAATATGCAAAACTATTATTCTACCAGATATGCTGTATGGGTGTGAGACTTGGTCTCTCACTGTGCAAAATGAAAAGCCGTTTCGAGTATTTGAAAACAAAATCTTGAGGAAAATTTTCGGAGCAAAAAGGGATGACATTAGCAGAGAGTGGCGAAAACTGCATAACGAAGAGGTTCACGAACTGTATTCAAGCCCTGACATAATCAGTATTATTAAATCACGTAGTGATAAATTTTTGGCTACACTGCGACGAGAGAAAATTATGCCTCTAACAGTTATAAACATTATCTATTCGACGTATGAAAAAACAGTGAAAACTTATAAATATTAATTATTTATATAATATTCTATGATATAATTGGACATATCGATGTGTATCATACAAAGACAATGATAATTGTAATTTCCTTTTATGATCTGCGTTTGTCTTCCTTTGTTTTTACCTTTTGTTGGTTGGCTTTTCTAAGTTGCGGACACATATCAAACTGAGGTCTGTTAAGAAATTGTAATTATTTGTTAATTATTACTTGAACATAGAGTTCATTATTATTATAAATATGAGTGAATAATTATTTGTAACTTTAATTCCTCTCAGTAAGTATTATCTGTGTTAATTATTTCTTTCCGCTGCAACGAGCGCAGCCATTGATGATAGGATTTGTATTGCGTTTTTGTCTGTGTTTTCCTTAGAAACAAATCAAATGTTTGCTTGATGAGGTCTAAATACTGCACAATATTAAAGTATAGTTCATAGCGTTTAATAAACATTTTAAATATTTACTTATTTGCTCTAACAATAGAAAGTCTCTATCAATTGTCTGCCGCCATCTTAACAATTATCACAGCGGCAAATTCAAATTACGCAACTCTGCAGACATAAATGCTGAACGTAATACAAATGTGTAAAAATAAATGTGCACCGGTGGTCCCGAACTCATTTTAATGAAAATAATTCGAATCAGATTGGTTCTTTAAAAACAGTGCTCATAGCACGATCGTCATAACAAACTTTTCTAGCTGATGTATGGAGCCGAAATTAATTACGCACGAGTTGCGAAGAATATTGTTTCAGGTAACATACGTCAGTGTTGTGCGAGGCTGATATTCTGTGGTTTTAATGATCATTTTGCTGAAGATAACTGTTTCCATCATAATCCATAGTTGTATAGAATCTGTTGTATGAACTGTGATTTAGTGACACTTACACAACTTACAGACAACACTTTAACACGATGTTAACTTGGAGTTCTTTAGCAACTTGATCAAATTTTTAGCCGGGAGAAAATGTATTTAGTAATTACTCAATGTAATAAAATAAGATAATCTTTTCCATTTACAAATTAGTTAAATACCAAACCACTGAATAACACAGCGAACGCCACACTGGCGCCCAACGTGGGGCCACCAATGCACATTTATTCATTTTAATAATTGAAATTGTGATCTATTACAGGTACGGGGTACCAAAACAAACTATTAATCATTGTTTATTTATTTGTTTAATGAGCATTGACATCTTCCAACTAAACTGCTGTACGAATCTGTATCTGCACTGGTGCCAGACACACGAGTAACTTCATATAAGCAGTGCAGTCCACCACCCTCAAACAGGTAGGAACAGATGTTCGTTTTCTTTAATTACATAGCAGCACCCTAACAACATTCGCTACGTGTTCAATTTTAAATTAAAATCAGTACCTCCAGCCATAAGTAATAATAATTGAATACTCTGGCTGTGGGAATAATTTTTTAAGTGTTATTTGTGCATATATGTTAGATATAAGATTATTTTGTGTCATTTGGTGCTTGTCAGTGATTTATATATTTGTTGTGCTATATTGGTGATAGAATGGTTAAACAAAAGAAAAATAAACCGAATGAGCATACTGATGCAGAGATGACATCAGAGTCTCAGGTAGAACAATCTACCCATATTTCTGTCGAATTATTAGAAAATTTAATTATGAATAATAATTTAGTAACTGATGTCCCGAGTGATAGTAAAACTGAGGAGCTGCCAAAACAAACTGACACTCCTGCATTCAACCGGTTAGTAATTAACGACAATATTTGTTCTGAGCAAGGGGCAGAAGTTAGCAATGCTCAAGCTATGTCGATACAGCATTTTTTGGAAAGTTTACTATTAAAGAGCAGGAGCGTGAAAGACAACGTCAGCAGGAAGAGGAAAAACGTAGACAGCAAAAGCTTATAGAAACACAGCAACAGGAGCTCAGGGACCAAGGAAAGGAAAAGAAATTTATGGAAAATATAAACAATATTTTTCTGGAAAGAGATAAAGAAATTGTCCGTAGGATAAATCAAGTGTTGGTCGATCGTGATAATGCTATTACTACCCATTTTAAGCAGGAGATCGATGCAGTAAGAACCACTATTGAACCGTTAACAAACATTCCAGTTCAGGTCAATAGTCTTCAAACTGAAGTAGATAGACTAGAGAACCAATTCAAAGGCTTGGCTACCGCTGTGGAAACTATCGAGGAGGACATTCCCTCGGAAATCCGAAAGCAAGTCCGAACAGAAGTAGCCAGGGTGCTGAGCTCTGAAAATCAAAACTTTGAAAATCTGACAGTATGCAGTAATGACAACACTGGTACTGACAGGGGAAAGATCGCAGATAATCTGACGGTGAATTTTAATGCACTAGAAGGAAGACCAAATTTTGGCAGTCATCCGATATTACCAGAGCAATATGTGACAAATTAGTTAAATACCAAACTAGTTAAATACCAAACCACTGAATAACCCAGCGAACGTCACAGTAGGCTGCAATGGGCGAGTCACGTAGCTCGAATGGATGAGGGCAGGGCAGCGCGCAGAGTAATGGTAGGGCACTTAGAGGGAAAACGTCCTGTGGGGAGACCGAGGCGTAGATGGGAGGACAATGTGAAGGCTGATTTGAGGAGCCTAGGTATTGAAGGTGAATGGAAGGAAATAGCCCAAGACAGGGACAGATGGCGAAAATACATTGCTGCGGTAATGGACTCTCGATCCGGTATGACCACTGAGTGTGTTTTCGATATCGTCCAGTTCCTGGTTCATGTGTTGTGCATTACAAAGAAGTTTATTGTGAAAATGTCGAGAGTTTACATTCCAAGGAAGAGACGGGTGGCGTTTTACTTCCTTCCACATGCGTATCCCTCAATAGCATGCAATCATTCGATTATTTCAGAAGTGTTAATAATCAACAGGGTAGTAAACAACTGCTAAACGAAAAGGCAGACGAAGCACTTCAGAGATATTCGGTTCGTGCCTTACTTGGATGGCGGGTGAAGTACGAGTATTTCGGCCGTAAGATCAGAGCTGATTCGGCTGTCTCGGAAGACAGACTTGTTATCTGCCTTACTTACTACCGGTTAAGGACTTAATTAGCAATCTCTGTTTATTTGGATATGTATTTGAGAACAAATAAAAATGGCTCTGAGCACTATGGGACTTAACGTCTGAGGTCATCAGTCCCCTAGAACTTAGAACTACTTAAACCTAACTAACCTAAGGACATCACACATATCCATGCCCGAGGCAGGATTCGAACCTGCGACCGTAGCGGTCGCGCGGTTCCAGACTGTAGCGCCTAGAACCGATCGACCACTCCGGCCGGCTAATTGAGAACAATTTGATAGTAATTACGCAAATGGTCAGTTCATTGTTTTGATTATTTTTTATGAAAGTGTAAAGATTGGAGATTATTTGTGACTCATAAAGTAGAATATAATTGTGCATTTTCATGTATTCTGCTAGTAAAAAAGCGAGTGGCATCCCGTATAAACAAACTAAGTTTAGATTTAATTATTTATACAGTATCAGTTCCTCGCTAAGAGTTTATTACACGACCTACATGCTTGTTTTCTGCGCAGGGGACAAAAACTATAGAAGACTGCAGGTTGGTGAACATTAGTTAGAACTTATTTATTCCACTCAGGGAGATTTAAGTAAATAGGAACCTCGGGTGTACTGCAGTTTTAGTACAAATGAAGATTAGTGACACGCCATCCGTGGTAATACAGAGGAGGCACAGGGAGAGAAATTTTCGAAGGAAGGGTTTATCTCTCTTTCTCACTCTGTCTCTCACCCTTTTTCCCAACGTGCCGTGTCGGTTCCTTAGAAAGCCCGAAAATGTGGGTTTTCCCATTTTTTCGTGCCAGCAACGAGCCGTTGATTCCAATACGGTTATGCACAGCATATGGTTGAAATTTTTAAGATATGTTCGTAAGATCGACACATCGAACTACCTTGAAAATTTTCTTAATACCATTATCCGTTTTTGCGATACCGAGATTCAACGTCACCCTACTTCTACACGCAAAACATGCACCTAAAATCCGCTATGAGGCGAAATCTAAACAGTAAATAAGGAAAGCAAATTGCCCAAATTTTAATTGGATACCCTAAAAACATTTTTCTACAAGTACCATCTTCTCGTTTTCAGAAATCTTTATTTGTTCCTGGGGGGAACCTTACAAAACTCAATGAGTGTTTCTTACCATTTTTTCGTACCGAAACCAAACCGCTGATTCCAGGACGGCTAAGTACGGAAAATGGCTTACATTTTTACGGCGTAGTCCCAAGACCGCGATCTCTGAGGAAGTTGAACATTTTATTGATATCTTTATACATTTTCCAGATACGGAGATCCAAAATTACCTTACATGTACACGTAAAATAGGCATGTAAAATCAGTGTGAGGCGAAATCAAAATAATAAATAACCGCGGCAAATTGCTCTAATTTTAACGTTATATTCTTGAGGCATTATCTAGAAATGCCATATACCTCTTTTCACAAATCTTTATCCGTTACCGAGAAACAGCCCCAAAACATGGATTTTGGGTACCAAACCAAGCCACAGAGTCCAAGACGGCTATGCACAGCAAATGGGTGTAATTTTTATATTCCTAAAATGTCAGTCTCGAATAGCTTTGAGAATTTTCTATGTGTCTTCATCCGTTTACGAGATACAGAGTTTCCAAGTTACCCTACATTTAGCCGCGCGGAGTGGCCGAGCGGTTCTAGGCGCTACAGTCTGGAACAGCGCGACCGCTACGGTCGCAGGTTCGAGTCCTGCCTCGGGCATGGATGTGTGTGATGTTCTTAGGTTAGTTAAGTTTAAGTAGCTCTAAGTTCTAGGGGTTTGATGACCTCAGATGTCAAGTCCCATAGTGCTGATAGCCATTTTGTAAGTAGGCTGTTTAGGTTCTTATACTGGTAACCCCACTGCCACGTAGCGCTCTATGTAAAAATCACTGGCTGTGCTGTGTGCAGTCTGTGGCTGGGTGGCATTGTTGGAATCTGCTATTGTAGTGTTGGGCAGTTGGCTGTTAACAGCGCATAGCGTTGCGCAGTTGGAGGTGAGCCGCCAGCAGTGGTGGATGTGGGGTGAGAGATGGCGGAGTTTTGAGAGCGGACGATCTGCACGTGTGTCCATCAGAAAGAGTAAATTTGTAATATTGGATATCATGGACTGATATAAATATTATGACTTTTGAGCACTATTAAGGTAAATACATTGTTTGTTCTCTATCAAAATCTTTCTTTTGCTGACTATGCCTATCAGTAGTTAGTGCCTTCAGTAGTTAGAATCTTTTATTTAGCTGGCAGTTGTGGCGCTCGCTGTATTGCAGTAGTTCGAGTAACAAAGATTTTTGTGACGTAAGTGATTTGTGAAACGTATAGGTTAATTTAGTCAGGGCCATTCTCCTGTAGGGATTATTGAAAGTCAGATTTCGTTCGCCATAAATATTGTGTCAGTTTAGTGTTGATCAGAATAAGTAAAGAGAGAAATGTCTGAGTACGTTCAGTTCTGCTCAGCTGTTTGAAAACCAAATAACGTAAGGGGTTTACCAGCACAGTCATCCATTAATTTTTCGAAGGGGGACGTTTCATATGGCGACCCTGCCAATTTCAATATGAACCATTTTGAACAGAGCCAGTGGGAGAGAAATAAAAAGGAAGTGCAAGTGGGTGAGAGGTGATAATGAGAGACGGAGTATATGATAGCAACAAAATGGAAGGGAGGGATAGTGACAGTGAGAAAAGATAGCAGCAATGGGAAGGAATGAACGAGATAGTAGCAGTGAGAGAGGGCTAGAGGGAGACAGTGGAAGTGAGAGGAGACAGTAGTGGTAACAGCACAGAACCAAAGACACTGTCGCTGTGGCACAGGAGACAGTCGCACAGACACACGAAGAGATAGTGACAATGAGATGGTTTGGATGAGAGAGTGAGAATGTGCAAGTGGGCGAGGGTGGTTGTGAGTGACTTACAGCGCTGGACTAGTGGTTTGAGCGAGTTACAGTTAAAGGAGCTTGTGTGAGACAAACGAATTGCATGTTGAAAAGAGCGTGAATATTTTCGCATGCCAGATGTTTGGAAATATTTTTGAAGATGGTGAGGAAGGTAGAATGAAGCAGTTGGAAACCCACTTTTGAGTACCTTTTAAACAGGCGCATATTCGCTTTTTTTGTGCTGTGACAGGAGCATTTTTCCGCTGGTCTCGTATTTGATTTGACCATTCTTTCTTCGAGCAACATGACCAGCCCACTACCAATTCAAGGTATACACATTTTACGTTATATCACTGACCTCCACATCTGATGTCTACTGGTTTTTTCAGTATTTATGTAGCCCATAGTTGATCTTTCCATTCCTCTTTGGTTTTCTGAGGGTTATCTACCAATGAAACCTTTTAGAGTCGTTGTCTTGCGCCATAAGTTATTACTGCAATTGGAAATTAGCGAAAAACTGTTTTCTGCAGCTGAGCCGACATTTTAGACTTGAAAACTGAAGACTTTCTTTCTTTCTTTCACTTGCCCCATTTCCCGCGGGTAGGCAGGGTCGGCATGTTTATCGGAATTGGCAGTGTTAGTTTAAGGAGTGGCCGGATGCCCTTCCTGCCGCCACCCTGTACCCCCCTGGGATGGAGTAAGTGTATCCCAACTGTCTGTGACTAGTGTAATCCATGGAATAGTGCGAAAGTGTTCAAACGTCTGCAAGCCGTGTAACTGAGGCGGGATGCGGGGACCAGCCCGGTATTCACCTAGGGGGATGTTGAAAACCGCCTGAAAACCACGTCCAGGCTGGCCGGCACACCGGCCGTCGTCGTTAATTCGCCGAGCGAGCCGGGGCCGGCGCCCCTACACAAGCCCAGGAAGCAGCGCAATAGCGTTCTCGGCTAACCTGGCGGGATACTTGAAAACTGAATACTATCTTCAGTAAACTTGGCAGCCAATTTAATACGGAGAATAGCCGTGGAATGATGAGAGGTACATTTCTTTTCCTTCGGTCTTATTCGCCACCGTGCAATCCAGATAGCAGCGAGTATTTTCGCGGCAGCCAGTGAAGAACGCGCCGGGCGGCCAGTGTGCGGCGCCGCCTGGAGCGGCTGCTATTAACGGCCGCCGCTCGAACATAACAAATGACTGTGGCAACAGGTTTGGATGTCGTGTCTGCCGTGTAATTCTCCAGCCACTGCCGGCCTGTAATGGCATATGCAAGGTTGACAGCGCCAGAACCAGTTTTTGTGTTGTCGTTACGCCTCGGATCCCGGCTTACTGTACGCCGTAATACGGCCTCTTAAGATAATTCCCGACAGTAAATCTCTGCATTGGCCGCTGCGTGAAGCAATTTGCAGCCGTCTGCCGAGAAGAATGCGCGTATTTGACATCGTGGCAGTGTGGACGCTGATGGCTTTAGGACAGCGTTAAAACACAACCTTCTCATGTCGTGACGGCGTTTCATGAAGTATTACGTAAGGAGTAGTAATAATCGACCAAAATGCTTTACCTGCGCCTGGTTCTTGCCAGAGAAACATGGTGTATGTCGTACGAACGCTGTAGCAACAGCACTAGACACGCTCATAAAATCATTTCCTTTGTAAGCTCACCGTGTAAGGTGGTCATGTCATTTTGGTTTTTGTGTGTTACCGATGTGCACGTCAGAGAGAGAGCAAGTTACATTACTGTTAAACAATCTTTGGTCTTGCTGCGCCACAGTCTTTGCCTCTGTGTAGTCTCATACTTTCTTAGTTGAAGTGTGGTAGGTGACGTATGTATTCTGTTGTGCTGTGTCAACTTGTGATTGTGTCTGTTAGATAAAGAAAGATTGATCGTAAAGGACAGCAAGGATGAATAAGTCGTATATATTATAAAACGAAGAAAATATAAATTTTGAATAATGTTATTATTTTTTGAAGAGAAGAAGTTCGAGGTAAGACTGCAACACTGCGGCGTAGTTTGTCAGAATAAATATTGTCAGCTTGTTAACCGGCTCAGAGCTAAGAGAAAGACCACCCCACTTTCCTGAGTCATGCATTAACATATTAATTCATTAATCCCTTTGATTGGCATAGAAATTCTCTGTTAATACTGTATCCATTTTAAATCATTGTTCACTTTGTTAAAAATAGTATTGTTCAGACCTGTGTTATGTGTGAAGTATAAGCGAAGTTTTACTCTGTCTCTCTGAATACATACTTCAGCCTGGACTACCATTTCGTACGAATAGTTACTCTCAACACCCCACTGATTAACGAAGGTTTATCATCGGGCATTACCACATTGCAACATATGGTATGCAAGAGTTTGAATATTGTTTGGAAAATTTGGTTTAGAAATAGAAATCTAACTTAGACGCTGCCTACTTGCTGTTTGCTGTTGTGCTTTCAAGAAATCTGCAACAATGTTATCAAGACAAATTTTGATTAGGGCCAAAGAACTGTTGCGCATTTAATATAAAGATAAGTTGTTTTCTGACCAATTACAGTTCAATTGAAATTAGGTTCTGTTAGTCAAAGTTTAGCATATGAGTTTAAGTTCTACAGCACTTTGTCGGTATATAGTTGTGGCAATACGTAGACTTTTATTGAGTAGGAGGTAAAGTAGGGCTAAATTCCATACAGAAACAAAATGTTGTGGAAAAGTTACAACCGGATAAAAAATTACTCCTTTCAGTGGCACGCACAAATGCATCGTTTAACCTTTAGAGACGATGCAGCAATCGAATTGCACTGTTCTACGTTAGCATAAGACAGTAGCGATCAGTGAGGCATTGATGTTTCGAGGGGACATCGTACTTAAAAATGTGTAAATGTAAGGGCGTGTCGGAGTCGCAAACAGGGAGACTTGTGTTTGACCGTGCCCAGGGCCATACGCTATATGAAGTTGCTGGATTTGTTGGTGTCACGCGGCGGATTGTTCAACATGTCTAGAAGCTACGAAACAAGATTCAAAATTGCAGTCAGTGAAAGAAGCCGACTGAGAAAGACCGGAGACGCGTTTCACGGCTTGCTAATGAAAATCGCTTCGAAACCCGACAGCAATTGCTGCAGGCAGTGAATGAAGGTCCATCCCAACCTGTTTGCGAGAGAACGTTGCACTGGAACTGCATGCAGTCAACATTTGGTCAATTGCACACACAGTCAAATGGTTCAAATGGTTCAAAAATGGCTCTGAGCACTATGGGACTATGGGACTATGGGAATACGTGTGGTCACCAGTGCCCTAGAACTTAGAACTCAAAAAATGGTTCGAATGGCTCTGAGCATTATGGGACTTAACTTCTGAGGTCATCAGTCCCCTAAGAACTATTTCAAACTGACTAACCTAAGCACATCACACACATCGATTCCCGAGGCAGGATTCGAACCTACGACCGTAGCGGTCGCGCGGTTCCCGACTGCAGCGCCTAGAACCGCTCGACCATAGCGGCCAGCGGCACACAGTCACGAATGACGGCGGCAGCAAAATTCATCGGTGTAGAAGAATATGTGACTCGTATTGGGAACACTCCACTACCCTAATTACATCTCGCCTGGCATGCAGAATCACCTGACCTGAGCCCTATAGAAAATCTGTGATCTCTGTTGGAGCACCGAGTAAAACGCTAACGTCAGCATCCTCGCAACTTGATGGAATTGCATGATCAAATCCTCAGCGAATAGCTTCATCTGGATGCGAAGAACCTGGACAACCATGTGGAATCACTTCTAACTGAATCCAGGTGGTCATCAAGCTCAGGGGCGCAATTATACGGCATTAAATGAGATTCGTCCTGATGTCTCTATCGCAGACCAATTTTTTGTCCGGTGAACATACGTTTACTAGACTATGGTGGCCACTTTCCTATGTATGAATACATCCCGTTAATGCGATATTCTGTTCTCCACGTTAGCCGATGGACAAGTCCTAGCGCAAGTAGCAGAACACAGGTATAATTTATCAAAAAGTTAAATTACATTATAAATCTCAATGTAGAGCGAAAGTAATGTTGGGAGAAATTAATAATATTTTCTAAGTAATAGCAGTTACGAATTCGAATAAGAAAATCTATGGCATTGTTGTCTGGGAGGCACCAAATCATTCTTCAGCCGGCTAGCCACAACCGGTTTCCCTCCTCGAAAATCCAGAACATTACAATCACTGATTTACACATGACGGTGACGCAGGTAGGTGACGCGGTGACTGATGTATATAAGCAGAGCAGAGGCGAACGGGGAATCATTCTAGCTTCGATAAGAGCTGAAAATAGGGAACTGGACTGTCAAACGACTTTTGCAAAGCGTAGGGTGTCAATGGCCCAGGAACCGAGAATCTCGGGAACGGCGAAGTTCGTTGCACGGTCGTCGGGTGTTGAAATGCGCATCATGCTTCCTGCAAAAGTCGTCATTACACGGACGGTGCATTCGAGTGTTGGCGTTTTGCATGCCGAGTATCTCACATGACCTGGAAGAAGCAAGTTAGGGTGTTTTTCTGAACTTGTATAACAATATCAAGCGTGGCTGATACTCTGAAAGTGCGTTTGGACGCTGGCGATGTCACATGGAGGCCATATCTTTGCAGTACGGGCGAGTAGAGAGCTTTCAGTCGAAGCCCATATTTGCTGGGATTTGGGCTGTATCCAACGTCCTATGAATATTTTTCAAAGCGCCATTAAATTGATGTTTCAAGAACTTATCGTTTATTACTACGATTTGTTGTGATAAAATAACGGCAAAAGGAATATTCGTGCTTAAAGAATTTTCGAATAGTGACTTGTGTGTTGTGAAAGTGTGTCCTTTAAGACAAAGGCACATTGAACAGCCATCAAAAGTTCATTGTTCTTCGTACGTTTCGCTGCAATTATAAGCCAGCTAGTAATGTTTCTGCAATTAGAACATTCTGCAGTTAGTAACATACAGACATCGTATGATGATACAGAAGTTCAGAGTAGTGTATAGAATAGAGACACAGAATTACGAAGTGATACAAGCTGTTCTGCAGACTTTTGTATTACTAGATTCAAATTCTCGCTTCACATTGTCTAATAGGTTGTGACACTTCCAATTTAATATACTCGTATGTTATATAACATATTCTATTTAACATACATTCTATAATATTTGATGGTACGTGAATGTGAGTGCTCTCTCTTTCCAGGAATGTGTTTGTTCGATTGCGTTTATCTACAAGAGGGCTTGCACTAATTGCAATCGGATATTTTACACTTTCTTGTCCGGGCTTGTGTTTCACGTGTTTTAAAGAATCTGCAACTGAATAGAAACAGCGATGAAAGACGAATTAATTTACGGTTTCACTCAAATGTGAGACTGATGGAATGATTTTTATTTTATGTGGCAGACTATTCTAAATTTCCATTACACTATTTGTAATGGAGCTCTTGTAAGTGTCCACCGCGGTAGCTTCACGGACAGCACGGCGGAATGCTAAGTGAAGGTGCTCAGGTTCGATTCCCGGGCATATCGAGGATTTTCTCCGCTCAGGGACTGTGTGTTGTGTTGTCCGTTCTTTCGTCATACTTGACACTGATATTAAGATGGTAGAATGGGCACAGATGGAAAACCAATAAACTGGACAGTAAAGTTTTTGCTGACGTGTACTACAGACAGAAGAACATGACTAGCATATGGACAATGGAGAAAATGAACGTTTTACCACAGGTAACATAGGAATCTTACGTCCTCCCATTTCGTAAACAAGCTGGGTGGTTTGACAGCCAGGTACAGCCGTCAACTGCCGCTGGAGCGGGCTGCGATCGTGTGTACCACGTTCAGATACGCATACCGTGTGGACTGTGCCGCATCGTTTCTGAGCGTTGAGCAGCACGGTGAATTCGGCTCGCTCAACGTTGGCCTTCGAATGCACGGTCCCTGTGAAGACAATTTGAGAAATGTTGACTGGAGGCCCATTGGACATATAGTAGCATGTTACAACTGACATAAATGCAATCACAAGTAGTAAGAGCGCTATAATCTTCGAACGCCATGCACTCCGCCTAGCATTTAGAATCCGCTTACCCTTCCCCATCCACATCCTCTACCATCGTATCAAATTTTCGTCCCTCCTATTCCATCTTGCACATCTCCGCAAACTCGACACTACCCACCCCTTATTTGCCCATCTGTACACTTGCTACTGGTACTCCGCCGCGCCTCTGTCACCACATTCCCTCAACGCTTCACCTCCACACCCTCCACTTCCTCTCTCGACCTAACATTAATCGCCTTCCCTTGCCTGACAATGAAGTGCGCCCTGATATGTACCTCTCCCACCACATCTAAACGCAACCAGGATGTGACATCAAACACGTTTCAGCCGCCTAATTTCCAAACGTTTATGTTGTTTGTTTAGCACTTTCGGCGATTTACTACGCCATCTTCGGGCCCCTGTCTACTGACAACAGTGGTAACAGTATGACATAGGGGGATGCTGCAAGTCTTATATACAGTGGTACTGTGGTGTCACCGCCAGACATCACACTTGTTAGGTGGTAGCCTTTAAATCGGCCGCAGTCCATTACTATACATCGGACCCGCGTGTCGCCACTGTCAGTGATTGCAGACCGAGCGCCACCACACTGCAGGTCTAGAGAGACGTCCTAGCACTCGCCCCAGTTGTACAGCAGACTTTGCTAGCGATGCTACACTGACAAAATACGCTCTCATTTGCCGAGACGATAGTTAGCATAGCCTTCAGCTACGTCATTTGCTACGACCTAGCAAGGCGCCATTACCAGTTTATATTGAGATTATTATTGATGTATCAACAAGAGCGATGTTCTCCAATTATGGATTAAAGTTAAGTATTACATCAACTACGTACTTTATTTGCTACTATTAATTCCCTTAACTGTTCCAGACCTCACTCCAGTTTGCGTGAGCTTAAACGCGTGCCTTTCGGCTACCCGTCACTGTGGATTAGCTGTCTGGCCAGTCCACAACAGGTAGTATCTAATAACATAACAATACCAAGCAGTACATGAACTTATATAAAGTTACAGATAAATTAAGGAATAAAATAAGAGAACACACAGCATTAACTTAAACTAGTGAGCAAAGCATATATGTCGTATGATGGTATAAAAGAAATTGCTGAACGGAAGTTATGCATAGAAAATTACGGTGTAAAGTTAATGCAATCCCCTTTAAACAACTGGAGTAAAACAACATGGTCATATACTGATGACAACAGATTGAAGGTAAAACATTTGCTTCTTCGACTCTTATAACTGCCATCTGGTTTCTGTGCAAATAGTGAGTAGCCTTTCGCTCTCTGTATTTTACCCCTGCCACCTTCAGAATCTGATAAAGCGTATTCCAGTCAACACTGTCAAAAGCTTTATCTAAGTCTACAAATACTAGGAAAGTAGGTTTGCCTTTCCTTAACTTATCTTCTAAGATAAATCGTAGGGTCAGTGTCGTCTCGCGTGTTCCAACATTTCTACGGGATCCAAACTGATCTTCCCCGATGTCGGCTTCTATCAGTTTTTCCATTCCTCTGTAAAGAATTCGTCTTAGTATTTTGCAACTGTGACTTATTAAACTGATGGTTCGGTAATTTTCACACCTGTCAATACCTGCTTCCTTTGGGATTGAAATTATTATTTTCTTCTTGATGTTCTTTCGCGTGTCTCATACATTTTGCTCACATGATAGTACAGTTTCTTCATGACTGGCTCTCCCAAGGTTATCAGTCGTTCTAATGTAATGTTCTCTACTCCCCGGGCCTTGTATCTCCCACTTAATCTTCATCTAAGTCCGCTTCCATTTCCCTAATATTGCCCTCAAGTACATCGCCCTTATGTAGACCCTCTACAATGTCGAATACTATGTACTATGTACTATGTAATGCAGAAATTGAAAATTAAAGGAAAACATGATTCCCTATGGGACGCGACCCCCATAACCCTTGCATTGCTATTCTGTTATCTTTCCGCTGCCAACTGCTGCATGAAAACTAGGCTAACATAAATCGTTGATGTAGCACCCGAATCCCACAAAATTTGCTATTTTTTTAAGGGTTTCGTACCTCAATCGGCAAAACCGGGACCGGTATAGGATTACTTTGTTGTCCGTCTGTCCATCTGTTTTCCTTTCGGTCCGACTGTTCAAAAGGCTTTTTCTCAGGAACGGGTAGACGTAAAAATTTGAAATATACGTCACATACTAAGGTCTATGGCTGTTTTCGGTATAATAACGTTAAAAATGTGTTTCATTTGACACTCGCATCATCAAAACCCACAGACTAGACTTGGAATCATGGAATTTGACATGACGAAAGATTTCACAATGCAAGCGAAGGGAAAAATCAGATAATAGCTCGTGATTATACGACACGAAAAAAAAGAAAACATTACTCCTGTCATTTGTCATCCGACTTCAAACTCGATGTTAAATCATTCCCGAACTGCTCGGAATCCCTCGTAGCGATGTCTTTCCAGTTACCATTGTCGACAACAGGCAAAAATCCTCGGTAACCGGAACGGAAGAGCTGTCCATGCAGGGCGATTTTCCACCACGTACAAACTCTGAGGATTGATCGACGAAGGGATTTGTAACAAAAAAGGTGTAATGAACTTGTGTCCGGAAATGCAAGGTTTCCATGCTAGAGATCATTTACTTGCTCATACTTTGCTACAGAGACTGCAGTCTAATACGCGCTGTACCTATGCAGGCATAGTTACAGTATGCATTGAAAATGGTTCCCATGTGCCTCAAAGCGTGCGTGTACGCGCTGTAGCATGTTCTGTCTTACAAGTTCACGTCAGCCAGGCTGCAACCGAACAGTGTCAAAGGCAGTATGAATACGCTGCTCCAGTGTCTCCACATCTGGAATGGGCTCTGCGTACACAATACTCTCGAGGTGACCCCATAACCAGAAATCGCACTGTTTGAAATCCGGTAAACGAGCAGGCCATGCAGTCAACCGGGGAAGACACGACTGAGATGCTTCCGGACGTTAATGGTGACGTGGTCTGGATCACCAACACGTAGCAGCCACATAACCCTTCGAATCATCATCAATGGCACTTCTTCCAGCAGTGGAGGAAAAGTCACACGCAAGAAACTCCGGATAGTTCTGGCCTGTTAGGCGACGTGGAAGGAAGAAAGTTCCCAAAATGTGGTCGTCAATAATCCCGGCCTACTCATTCCGCCTGCACCGCTGCTGATGATTCGCACCGTACCGTGGTGGTTCTGCATACTCTCCCACAGATGACTGTTACGAAAGTTAAAGACACTACTCCGCATTAATGTGGCCCCACCTGTGAATGAGATGGATGACACAAATCCCGGAATAGAGGTTGTCTGGTGAAGAAACCAGTGACAAAACTGCTCCCGATGTGGAAAGTCTGTTGCTAGTAAGCCCTGCACCCTCTGTAAGTGATAAGGGTAGTTAACAGTTGTCATGGATAAAGTTCCACACGGTCGTCTGGCCTACCCTTTACTGGCGGGCCAACTGTCTGGTACTGACACGGCCGTCGCCTTCCACAGTGTCAATCACATTTTCCTGCAAGGCTGGTGTCTCAACATTTTGGGGGCGTCCTTCGTGATTTCCTGCTTCCTGAAACGACCCTGTCACAGACAAACGGCGAAACACTTTTGCAAAACATTAAATATTGTGGTTGTTGCTGGCAGGGATAGGTCTCTTGATACAGCCTTGTTGACAGCCGCCCATTGCCATTTGCCTTTCTGTAAGTGAAGACCATGTCTGCAAGCACTCGATTCGAATACCGAACCATTCTGCACAATGCTGTATCACATCCACTACAAGGTGGGACAGCAAGAGAAGTGAAGCGGACACAACATTACCAATTATTGTGGCAGGAGAGGGCGCTAGAGCATGTATGAGGAACAGTACGACCCTCTAGGAGGAAACCATGCATACTGTAAGTGTGGCTGCATGGTGTAGCGTGTATTAGATCTCATTCTCTGTAACGAAGTATGATTTAATAAATGGTCTCTAGCATGGAAACCATGCACTTCCGGACATAAGTTCTTTGGACCATTTTTGTTCTATACCTCTTATCGATCAATCCCTAGAGTTTATACACAGTGAAAAAAAATTACCCTCTACATCACAATTATTCGTTTATTCCTGTTTCTCCATCTGTACTGCGAGTAGTTACTAGTGAAATACAATATGACTGATTTGATTGTGTTACCAAATTATATTATATGTAATTTATGAATGAAAGTGCGGATAATGCTGAGAAGCGTCAATATTATCTAACTCCCAGTTTAATACGTAATGTTTACAAATACTAACACGAAGTATTTAGTGAATAATGAAAAACCTGTTCGAAGCTGACCTCTGGGAAGATTATTTTGGGTTCCAGAGAAATGTAGGAACACACGAAGAGATACGTACCCATAAGATTTATATTAGAAAACAACCTTACGGTTATGTCATTTCTAGGTCCAGAAGAAAGTTTAGAAATGTTGACTGTACTAATTCCCGTGAAATTCTGATGACAGCATGGGTAAAATACAGGAAGCGAAAGGTTATTTGTAACTTTTGCATGAACATAACTGCAGTTATAAGAGTGTGTTGGTATTAAGGCAAGCGGTGGTGGAAAAGGGATTGAGACAGGGTTTAAGCCTATCCCAGATGTTATTCAATTTGTACATCGGGGAAGTAGCTAGGAAATCTAAAGGAAATTTTAGGGATGAAAGTAAAGTTCAGGGACCTAGTGAGAAGAAACAACAATTTTGAGGTTTGACACTGTAGTTCTGTCGGAGGCAGCAAAGGACTTCAGTCGGACGGAATAGTCAGTGTCTTGAAGGAAGGGTGTGAGATAAATATTAACAAAACCAAGACAAGGGTAATGTAATGTAGTCGAATTAAATAAGGCGTTGCTGGAGAAATTCAATTAAGAAAGGAGCCACTAAATGTTGCAGTTGAGTTTTGATATTTTGGCAGCAAAATAACTGGTGATGATCGAAGTAGAGAGTAGGCAACAGCCCCGGCCAAGATAGAGCAACAACAGGGAAGTAACTGATTTCGTGACATTTTACGAGTTCCTAACAGGGAGAGAATTATACTCGTATAGTTTCATCTGTGTGCTATGGTAGCTGAGTTTTCGAATTTTTGCTTGGTAATTTAATATTTAACAGACACAGTTATCGTGTTTTCTTTTGTGTCGGGAAGGAAAGCGATTTTATGACAATTTACAAGTTCCTGTGTAGGAGCATATTGTTCAGTCGCACCTGTGTGCTTTGGTAGTTTAGTTTTTGAATCGCTGCATGTTAAGCTAATACATTAGATACACAGTTCTTGCGTTTTCATTATTGTCTGAAGTAGAGTTTCGTAGCGCCTGTCGATAGTCGATTGTTTGTCTGTGTAATGTATTTTCCACTGTATGGACAGCGACTGTGCTGAGTTTGTGATGATTCATTCTCAGCTCCAGGCTGTAATGGCTTCGGTTACACAGCTTGAGGCTGTAGTGGATAGGCATCAGTGTTGCGGGCTGCCCTTGGGGTTCCAATGGAAGTCCAGCACGACCTACGAATCCGCTGATCAGTCTGCACTAGTTGCCATCCCAGTTAAGGCTCGCATTGAGGTTGACCCCTCACCTGTGGTTGAGTGGGAGATCACTTTTGGGCGTGCCAGGTGGCGAAAGACTTCCCAGGGGGCTGCAGGTAAGGCCTCCCTGGTTAGCCTGGCAAACAGGTTCCTAGTGCTATGTATGGCGGACATTGTCGCTCAGAGAGATGCAGTCGTTTGTCCAGTTTCAGAGGAAAACTACCAGCCTGCAAGATCCCTGCAGTCGTAGACTGTGGGATTATTGGTAACTGGGGACATCATTGTAGGAGAGCTATGGAGCCCCTTAGGGACATGGCTGCCAAGTAGGGGATGAAAACCAATGTACACTACATGTGCATACCGAGTGGAGTCATTCCACATGTGAAACGAGTAATTCCAGATGCCATGATGGGCACAGGGCATAGCTAACTGTCGGTGGTGGCTCACGTCGGTAGGAATAATGTGTGTCGCTTTGGATCAGAAGAGATTCTTTCTGGTTTCGAGCATCTATCAGAAATGTAAAGGCTGCCAGTCTTGCTTGCGTGATGAAAGCAGGGCTGACCGTTAGCGGCATAGTCGACAGGACCGATTGTGGACCTCTGGAAGAGAGCCGAGTGGAGGGTCTGAATCAGAGGTTCAGGCGGTTCTGCGGCCGTGCCGGCTGCAGATACCTCGCCTTCGCCGTACAGTGGTGGGGCTTCGGTTTCCGCTAAGCAGTTCAGGAGTGCATTACATGCAGGAGCGTCTACCCGGGTAGTGGAGGCTATGTGACGTGGACTGGGCGGTTGTTTTTAGGTTGGAGGGTCTCAGAGAAAAACAGAAAATTCTTCAATCTCATAAGGTGCAGGTCGAACACAGAAGAAACGTAGATCTGGGAACCATCGGTATAACAGTTGTAAATTATTGTAGCTGTGCTGGGAAAGAACCAGAGCTCTAATAGAAAGCACCGATGTTCAACTCATTATAGGTACTGAAAGGTGGCTGAAGCCGGAGGTAAGTTCAGACGAAATTTTTCCGAGGGACTAAAGGTGTTCGGCAATACTGTTGGCGATAGCATCTTTGTTGCTGTTAGAAGCAATTTCTCTTGTAGCAAAATTGAATTAGGTGATTCCAATGCGTTAGTATTTGTAGAGGTCATTCTTGGCAACTGGAATAAAACAGTAATTAGATGTTTTTCCGACGTCCCAACTCAGATGGTACAGTTGCTGAAAGGTTCAAAGAAAACTTGAGTCTAATTTCTAACACGTACTCAACTCATGCAAGTATATTTGGTCGTGACTTGAATTTACTCTCCATATGTTGGCGAAGACACACGTTTAAATTCGGAGGTACGCATCAAAGATCATCCGAAATTGTTCAAATGGTTCAAATGGCTCTGAGCACTATGGGCCTTAACTTCTGAGGTCATCAGTCCTCTAGAACTTAGTACTACTTAAACCTAACTAACCTAAGGACATCACAAATATCCATGCCCGAGGCAGGATTCGAACCTGCGACCGTAGCAGCAGCGCGGTTCCGGACTGAAGCGTCTAGAACCACTCGGCCACAACGGCCGGCCAGAAACATTCCAAAAGAATAATAGATAGTTGCAATTCACAAGTTGGGATGAACACAGATCCCGGAGAGAAACGTCCTAGATAAAGTTTGCTTTTAAAAACCAATATCCTAGAAGCTAAACACTGACTCAGAGATATGCTCCATTCCCACGGAACCCATCCAACCACTCGAATATGCAACGAAATATTTGGATGATCGTATTTGAAATCAATATTCAAGACACCAGCAAACTTAACTATCTTTCTCCTGAATTAGTTTCTCATCTTCTCGCTACATAAATCCAAACTTCGTAAATTGTCTACCATCTGCAAAACGACACCAATATTTGCAGAAGCAGCTGCAGCGCAGTGTCCGCCTGGTTCCGGTTTAATTTATTAACGCTCCCAGAAAGACTAAGCAATCAAACTAAAGTTTATTAAATGATATTATGTTTTATTTTTTATGCTCCATGGGAAATCATGACCTGTATTTATTACGTTTTCCCTTCACCCTAACTTATGTGTGCGTGAATGTGACTGAATGAGTGTTTTTACATCTGGTTTCGGGTTTCTTTTGTGGGTGACGCTGAGCTGGTTGTCGTCTGCTAGGAACACGTGATGTTTGCTCCTCGTTTGGAGGGTAGCACAGGATGACCAACTTAGGACCCCAGTACCTGGACAGAGAGGTTTACCACTATTGGTCTGAGGTTGGTTTGTCCGTCAGGTTGGTGGCGGAAGCCTACCCCTCTGGTAGCTTCTGTTGCACCGGTAGTTAGATGAAGCCCGGTAGAGAAAGGACACTTTGCAGCTAGTGGTTGGTGAGCATAGTTCGTAGCTGCTAGGGAAGGTTTCTGCTGATAGAAAGTAGGAAGAATTAGAACTTCCCTACGTTAAACTCATGAAATATTTAAGTACTTCAGCTTAACTGAAGCGTGTGTAGTTATGTATTCTCGGAATGTGGCGTAATTATTTTGTTAAAAAATCGGCGAAGATGGTGGGTGAAATTAAAAGTGTGGAAGTTGTTTTGTTCCTTTCGGACACCATGGTGTGGAATTTCTAGCAGTGAATATGTTTAGGAAAAGCTAGTCAGTGTAACTTCGGGTAAACGTGAGAATAATAGTGTTTTAGAGCGAGTGTGATTTTTTTGTTCTTCTTTTCTATGTTTTCGTGGAAGATGCTATTGTCTCTTTGTGTTCGTCTCGTACATCGTGTTTTGTAACCGATGATCCTTCTGGTCTACTACTGCATTGCAATAGGTTTTCCATATTACCAGTTTAATTGTTTCGTGTGTTATAATTTCAGCAAAATATCAGCCTTCCCTTCGTGCGCACAGAGTAAATGTTTGTAACGGTTTGTTTCTGAACGGACCACGAGTAAGTTGAAACGATTTTTTTTTTGGGGGGGGGGGGGGTTCTGCCTTGCCGAGTTAATTTTATTTCGTGGTGGCAAAATCATTCTGGTCTTGCACCATTAAAGTTTCTTACATTTGTGTTCGGTTTAATGTCTGATTTCTGAATTGCTTAATCAAGTTTACCACGTGATGAAGTTCGACCGTTCGTAAGCGGCATTCGCGGTTTCCATGTCGTATATCTACTCTATAAAACCTTGCGAATCGGATAAACTTCTTTCCAAGCTACTCCATGAGCATAATGGTGATAGGTGTATCTCTGAACTATTTCTGTCGTGGGTATGCAGATGGAATGATTGAATTATTGTGTTTCACTTCCCTCTTGTGTGTTTTTTCCTTTTTCATTGCGCTATCCTACAATTCTTGCGAATTATTTTGTCAATTCTCTTTGTTCAGGCACCAGTCATGTGTATTCATAGGATGTGCATCAAATTCAGTCACGAAATAAATGTGCTACGTAAAAGATAAATTCATCGTCCTTTCTTTATCTCTCTCACTGATGCCACTTTTCAAATTAATATTCTATTCCTTGATTTTGTTAAGTTAATCTGCCTGCTTGTGATAGACGGAAATGGGAGGCAAAATCAAAGTGAACGGTGTACTGTCTCAAAATTCAGAAACTGACATTTAATTAAACAAGCTCATTGACATACAATGCTGTTCGTCTTGTTAAATTCTTTAAAAAAATTTGCTTTCTTATAATTAAATTCTTAATTTAATTAAACTGATAATTTCCAGTTCGGTCTTTTCTTAATTGTTAGGAAGGGCTTGGGCTGGTGGCTACCCTCTAGTTTTTAAATTTATAATTGTCCTTGTGAGGTGGCTTAACCAGAAATTGCCCACAAGGGTTACATCTCCATTATTCTTGCTATGTAATGTATGTCGTGCTTTGGCTAGGATCCGTTTACAGTTCTACATACATACTTCACATACTTTATGTTACCCATACAGAAAGAAAAGTTCACCTTATCCTACACCCAGAAAGTATGTTTTCAAGCACAACACGAACTTATATTCCTAACGTTTCGGACATGTTACATAATACTACGTTGCAAGATTCTACCTCATCTCAAAATTCTCGGGATATTGTACGGCTTAAGGTATATGGCAAGGAGAGTTTGGATGAGACAATCTTTGTTATGCAAGGTAAGTAGTATATGGCGCAGTCACATTAACGTGACCACCACCTATGTTCGACGTCACCGGGCAATAACCTTTCACATGAGGCGGGTGGCAGCACTAGCAGTATGACGGGGGGGGGGGGGGGGGGGGTATATAAAGGAAGTCGGAAGGACGCGGGTAACAGTGTAGTCGTTGTAAGGACGAAACGCAACTGTTTACCTGACGTCCAAAGGGGCATGATCAAGTTGGAAGGTTTTCCGAAATGGCTGAATTTTGTAAACTGTTGGTTGAAGTATACTGTGCATGGCAAAATGGCGCTATCCAAAACCTGCGAAGAGATAACTGGTGCAGTACGGACATAGGAAAATACGCGTGCAACTGTTGAGCCACTGACTGCTCAGGAGAACAAAAGACTGGCAGCAATGTCTGCTACAGGACCGTTCAACAAGTGCTGCGGCGTGAGAGCCTCTGCAACAGGTGCCTGGTCCAAGCATCCGTGATGACTGCTGTTCACGGGTGCCTAATGCTGGAATTTGCGCGCCAGTACCGCAACAGTTCGTCCAGCGAGTCACGACAGGTAGCTTATGAGATGAAGCATGTTTTATGCTCCATCGGGAAAGTGGCCGTTTATGTGTACGGTGTGAAACGTCTGAAAGCAAATACCCTGTAACCTCGAGGGAACATTGCGGGCTTGGGAATGTTTCCGTGGCATGCCGTAGGTGATCTCGGGTTTCTGGGAGGAACAACAATAAATATAAGCATGCAACTATCCTTGGGGACCATGTCCTCCCGTGCATCAGTTTGTTTTTCCTCTGCGCGATGGCATCGGCCAGCAGGTCACAACGTGTCTCATAGCTGACGGTGTACCTGCGTGGTTCGAAGAGCGTCAGAATGGGTCTACCATACTCCCTGGATTAAAACCCGATCGAGAATCCATGATACCACCTCGATCGGACTTTTCGCTCCCTGGTGACTCAACTGAGAAACCTAGCGCGTCTGGCCACGACACTGCAGTCGACATCCCTGTCGGTATCTTGCGAAACCTCATTGATTCTCTTCCTTCACATTGCGCGCCGCAAACGGTAGTAATTCAGGGCTCTTGTCAGGTGGTCACATTGATGTATTTGGACGGTGTAAGTCGATCTACACAAACTACAGTGTTACAAAACATAGGTAAAATACATACACCAATTTCAATCTTTTTTCCAGGAATGTGAGTGCACTTGAATCGTAAACGCCAGGCAGGCACGATTCCCAAACGAAATACACCAATTGTGTATGTTCCAAAACCAAACACAAACTCGCTCCGTATCGGGGAATGTGGCGGCTAACACTAAGGCTGTTTCCACAGTGGCACCCACAAAGGTCGTCAGACGCCGCCGCCAAAGGTTGTCCGATAAAACTGGACGACAGCTTGATCTCTGGGCATCCGATCTCGGTCGTCTGGGTTTGAAGGGCTCGAGGAGGTTAGGTTAGGTTAGGTTAGAATCAATTTTATGTGTAGAGTAAGTAACATTTTAAACCACGACGCCTCTGTGCTTGGAGACGAGTGCCGCAAAGCGAATTTTATTATTTAAAAAATGCGTGTAAGTGAGCCATATCTGTCTCTAAAAGAATGCGGCGAGTTCTGAACACTCTGTCCTCAGTTACTGAAATCACCAGACACGTATTGGGAATAAACGAGACGAACGGAGAAACACCATCGGACAAAAGTTAAAAAATGGTTCAAATGGCTCTGGGCACTATGAGACTTAACTTCTAAGGTCATCAGTTCCCTAGAATTTAGAACTACGTAAACCTAACTAACGTAAGGACATCACACACACCCATGCCCGAGGCAGGATTCGAACCTGCGACCGTAGAGGTCGCGCGGTTCCAGAGTGTACCGCCTAGAACCGCTCGGCCACCCCGGTCGGCGACAAAAATTAAAAACGCTTTAATCTTGTGACGCCACTTTCCTTCTCTCAGCGGTGATTAGTGTCAGAAGGAACCAGTACCTTACAAACTAACAGGCCGTAATTGATATTTCTCATTTTTATACGGGTGTATCACGAAAATACGTAGTTTCAGAGACACACTGCACTAACGATCTCTCCAAAACAAGTTGTTCAGAATGTGGTTTATTATGCTAAAGCGACAGGACGTGCAACTTCAGTGTGTTAAGTTTTTGACAGTGAGATTATGACCACATAATGGTTAATTTACGTGCTGAAAGTACATGTTTCCATTATATGACGCATGGACAAAATATGTGTGTAAGTAAACAAATATTATCTAATTAATGAAAGGTAGATTTGTAGTTTCACAGCATCTCATTTTATTCTAAAATTGGTGAAAGCGAATGCAATAAAGACAGAAAATGCATATAATCAGATTATACTACACTTCACTACTCTCTAAACACTTACCCAGTGGATATGAGAAAGGAAATAACAATATTCCCGGAGGCTGTATTATTTCAGATGGATTGTTGCTTTTAATAAAGAAACTCAACCATATTACAGTGTCTTTTAGTGTAGTTACACAGCTACAGAATTCGGTATAGAAAAAATAAAAATTTTCGTGGTATTGTTATTCAGGCGCAAGAGTGAAAGTACTAGATTTCAGATTAGTATTTAGAGCACCGTAAATAACATTCAACATATCGCACAAAAACTTTGAAACTAGACTTTTCAGAATGTGGTGTAGGCTCAAATGGCTCGGAGCACTATGGGACTTAACATCTGACGTCATCAGTCCACTAGAGCTTAGAACTACTTAAACCTAACTAAACTAAGAACATCACACACGTCGTTGCCCGAGCCAGGATTCGAAACTGCGACCGTAGCAGTCGCGCGCTTCTGGACTGAAGCGCCTAGAACATCTCGGCCACCGCGGCCGGCTGGTGTAGGCCTAATTATCAGAATGGTGTAATCGACAGATATCACGTATCAAAGCGTCATTTCCAGCGTTACCTGAACCAGAACTGCATCTATAATGCGGGGAATCGGATCTTTTAATAGACCTCGAACTCTGTGCTGCTGAATTTATTTAACGGTGTGCAGGCATACGTCAGTTAACCTTCAATTACTGTCATTCAGTATACGAGCGAAAGACAAAAATAAAGTTTAGTTAACATACTCTGAACACCTAAAACACTGAAATGTTGGGACACACAGGTACAGCACATTTGCAAACAATTCCACGTAATAGAATCACCAACCTACTGCCATAAAAACAACGCCAGTAAGCAGTAATAACAATTTGTAGAGATCTGATGTCCACGTATCATAACCCAGAAAGTTCCACTACAGTAACTTTAAGCGAAAGATGAAGCCATCCTTGTCACTTGAACATATTATTTTCCAGATTACAAACCACACCTGAAATTTCTGATAGTGATTTTGACCACTTGTGGTTTCCAATAAACCTGCGATTTCAGACCATAGATTCCGACGTGTACCTCGGTTACGATATTTTTTATGCTCAGGCTACCACAAACCCTGCCTTTGACTGAACTTACCAGTTTCTCACAGTTCATGTTTCGTCTCGTGTCGGCCAGTATGACCGAAAAAAACAAACTGATATGAATTTCACCGATTGTCGTCCGAAATACACTACCGGCCATTAAAATGGCTGCACCACGAAGATGACGTGCTACAGACGTGAAATTTAACCGACGGGGGAAGATGCTGTGATATGCAAATGAATAGCTTTTCAGAGTATTCACACAAGGTTGGCGCCGGTGGCGGCACCTACAACGTGCTGACATGAGGAAAGTTTCCAACCGATTTCTCATACACAAACAGCAGTTGACCGGCGTTGCCTGGTGAAACGTTGTTGTGATGCCTCGTGTAAGGAGGAGAATTGCGTACCATCACGTTGCCGACTTTGATAAAAGTCGGATTGTAGCCCATCGCGATTGCGGTTTATGTATGGCGACATTGCTGCTCGCGTTGGTCGAGATCCAATGACTGTTAGCAGAAAATGGAATCGGTGGGTTCAGGAGGGAATACGGAACGGCGTGCTGGATCCCAACGGCCTCGTATCACTAGCAGTCGAGATGACAGGCATCTCATCCGCATGGCTGTAACGGATCGCGCAGCCACTTCTCGATCCCTGAGTCAACAGATGGGGACGTTTGTAAGTCAACAACCATCTGCACGAACAGTTCGACAAAGTTTGCAGCAGCATGGACTATCAGCTCGGAGACCATGGCTGCGGTTACCCTTGACGCTGCATCACAGACAGGAGCCCCTACGATGGTGTACTCAACGACGAACCTGGGTGCACGAATGGCAAAACGTCATTTTTTCGGATGGATCCAGGTTCTGTTTACAGCATCATGACGGTCGCATCCGTGTTTGGCGACACTGCGGTGAACGCACATTGGAAGCGCGTATTCGTCATCGCCATACTGGCGTATCACCCACCCGGCTTCGGTGGTATGGGGTGCCATTGGTTACACGTCTGGGTCACCTCTTGTCCGCATAGACGGCACTTTGAACAGTGGACGTTACATTTCAGATGTGTTACGACCCGCGACTCTACCCTTCATTCGATCCCTGCGAAACTTTATATTTCAACAGGATAATGCACGAACGCATATTGCCGGTCCTTTACGGGCGTTTCTGGATACAGAAAATGTTCGACTGCTGCCCTGGCCAGCACATTCTCCAGATCTCTCACCAATTGAAAACGTCTGGTTAGTGGTGGCCGAGCACCTGGCTCGTCACAATACGTCAGTCACTAGCCTTGATGAACTGTGGTATCGTGTTGAAGCTGCATGGGCAGTTGTACCTGTACACGCCATCCAAGCTTTGTTTGACTCAATGCCCAGGCGTATCAAGACCGTTATCACGGCCAGAGGTGGTTGTCCTGGGTACTGATTTCTCAGGATCTATGCACCCAAACTGCGTAAAAATGTAATCGCATGTCAGTTCTAGAATAATATATTTGTCCAATGAATACCTGTTTATCATCTGCATTTCTTCTTGGTGTAGCAATTTTTGTGGCCGGTAGTGTATGTACTATGACTATGAGGTCGGCCCCGTTGTGACCGCGCACGTAGTGGGGTACATGATTTGAAACGACCGACCGTCTTTGGCCGACGTCGGTCGTGGGTGAAGTCCGCCGATTTCAGTGCCACTGTGGCTGCGACATACGGCGTGGCAAAGCAGGGGCCGCTAAATGATGTTCCACAGTCTCCGTGTGTATTCCCCACCTCTTTGACCCAGATCGGTATGTCTTCCCGGCTCCAGTCAAATCACGAGCACGGCGACCTGCGCTCCAGTGCACCAGACGGCGGATAGTCGCCCTCCTCTATCCGACCAGTGCTTACACTCCGGTACCGTTGGGTCCACGGCCGGTATGCGTGTGGCTGCCGGCGCGCCGGAGTGGAAACGGGCTTCCCGTTGCGGCGGGGGGCGGAAGGCAGCGATGGGAAAGACAAATACCGGCGGCGCGAGGCGAGGCGCGCAGCAACAGGTGTAGTGAGGTGAGGTGAGGTGAGTGGCTGGAGTGTCGCAGCCGCGGCAGCAGCAGGTGCGCTGTGGGAAAGCGAGCCACGGCCGGTTTTTTGTGGCGGGTCTTGCGCCTCCCGCTGCACTCCCGCAGTCTGCAAGAGCGGTCGCGCCGCCGGCGGCGCGGTTACCGCCTGCCACGTCATGTAGTCCCACTCTGGTCGCCCGTCGCTACAAGCCTTTAATGGCTGTTATACACGACACGCGAACGCTTGCCGTCGACAGGTATGTGCGAAACAGCCAACAGGACAAGCTGGACACCGTGGATGACGCAGTGACGACTTAGTTTGGAACATATTCTGTGTTCGAACGTAATGAATTATCTCCAACCAACGGTTTATTGACTAATAGCACGGATTGGGGAGCAATCGTTGTTTTGAAACACAACTAGCTCTCTATTCTTACGAAGTAATGAGAGCTGTCAGAAGTGGTTGTCAAATTGATTTCGTTCTTTTAGATTTCCAGAAGGCTTTCGACGCCTTTACTCACAAGCGCCTTCTAATCAAATTGCCTACCTATGGAATATCGTCTCTGTTGTGCGACTGGATTCGTAAGTTCCTGTCAGGTAGCTCGTAGTAACTAACGTAAACTCATCGGGTAAAACAGAAGCAATATGTGGCGTTCCCCCAAGGAAGTGTTAGAGGCGCTCTGCTGTTCTACACCAACTATACAGGAGACAGTCTGAGCAGCCCCCAAGACTGTTTGCAGATGATGCTGTCATTTAGCGTCTTGTAAAGTTATCGGATCTGCAAAATGATACAGGCAAAATATCTGTACGGTGCAAAAACTGGCAATTCACTCCAGATAATGAAAAGTGTGAAAATACTCACATGAATACTAAAAGAAATCCGCTAAATTTCGGTTACACAATAAATCACTGAAATCCAAAGGCTGTAAATTCAACTAAATACTTAGGTAATACAATTACCAATAACGTCAATTCGAACGAGCACGTAGATAATGTTGTGGGTAAAGCAAACCAAGGACTGCGATTTATTGACATAGAAAATGTAACAGATCGACGAAAGAGACTGCGTACACCACGCTTGTCGGCCCTGTTCTGGACTATTGCTGCGTGATGTGGGATCCGCATCAGATGCGTTTGACGAAGGACACTGAAAAAATTCAAAGAACGGCAGCTCATTTTGTATAATCGCGAAACAGGGGAGAGAGTGCAACGGACATGATGTGTGAGTTAGGATAGGAGTCATTAAAACAGTGGCGCTTTTCGTTGCGGCAGGATCTTCTCGTGAAATTTCAATCACCAACCTACTCCTCCGAATGCGAAAATGTTGGCTCCCACCTACACAGCGAGAAATGATCATGATGATATAATAAGAGAACTCAGAGCTCGCACAGGAAGATTTAAATGCTCGTTTCTCTCGCGCACTATTAGAGAGTGAAACCATAGAGAAATAGCTTGGAGGTGGTTCGATGAACCCTCTACCATGCACTTAATTGTGAACTGCAGAGTAATCATGTAGATGTACGTGTAGTAGATAATTATTCCGCCAAGATCACTTAATAACGACAAAGTTGGTATCACCGGTTTCGGCCACTGATAGCCATCGTCAGATGTGATTAATCAGCTGACAGCCCTGACATGCTGTGTAGTGGCGGTTGGCATCTGGTGGAGAGTAGCTGCTACTGTATGTGAGACTAGGCAGCCACGCGGAGTTTTTTTTTTTTTTTTTTTTAAACTTACGGGTCCAAACTGCTTAGGTCAACGGCGCTTAGGCTTACACACTACTTAATCTAACTTAAACGTACTGACGCTATGGACAACACACACCCACGCCCGAGGAAGGACTCAAACCTCTGACGGGTAGAGCTGCGCGGACCGTGACAAAACGCCTTAGACAGCGCCGCTACACCACACGGCTCACGCCGAGTCTACCGCGCGATTCTGAGAACTACTACGAAGCCAGCGCGACCACCACGACTTCAATACGTTATCAAGCTACCCACTGCAGGACACTGTTGCCCTTACATCAGTCCATTTTATTGTAACTTTTTTTCAACCTTTTCAGGAAGAACTGGTTGCTCTTATTTCATCATTAATATAACTACTGTATCATGGCCTTCTTGAAGAATATCTCTTGCTGTATGTATTTCATTAACGACACATGTTTCCAAAAATGTACTTTATTGTGGTCAATCCATATCCTCTGGGTAATGCAGGAGTAGGTTTAATCACGAATAAAAAAAAATAGGAGCGCGGGTAAGTTACTATGAAGAGCATAGTGAACGCATTGATGTAGCTAAGATAGACACGAAAGTCACGCCTAGCACAGTAGTACAACTAGTTCCTAAGATGATGAAAAGATTGAAGAAATGTATGATGCCATAAAATAAATTATTCAGATAGTTAAGGGAGACAAACATTTAAAGTCATGGGGGACTGGAATTCAACAGTACGAAAAGGAAGAAGTACTAGGTGAATAAGGATTCGGGGTAAGAAATGAAAGAAGATATCGCCTGGTAGAATTTTGCCAGAGCACTAGTAGCCAGAGCCAACACTTGGTTTCAGAAAGAAGGTTGTATACGTGGAAGAGGTCTCGAGACACTGAAAGGTTTCAGATAGATTATGTAATGGTTTGACAGAGATTGAGGACCAAAGTTTTAAATTGCAAGGCATTTCCAGGGGCAGATGAACTGCAAAACGACAGGAACTTAAGAAGGTGGGACCTGGACAAACTGAAAGAACCAGAGGTTATAGAGAGTTTCAGAGAGAGCTTAGGGAACGAGTGACAAGAACAGGGGAAGAAATACAATAGAAGAGTAAGTAGCTTTGAGAGACGAAATAGTGAAGGCAGCACAGGATCAAGTAGGTTAAAAGACGAGGTCTACTAGAAATCCTCGAGTAACAGAAGAAATATTTAAATTAATTGATGGAAGGAGAATAAACATAACTGCAGCAAATGAAGCAGGCGAAAAGGAATACAAATATCTCAAAAATGAGATCGTCAGGAAGTGCAAAATGGCTAAGCAGGGATGGCTAGAGGACGTAGACGCATATATCACTACGGGTAAGATAGATACAGCTACAGGAAAATTAAAGTGACCTTTGGAGACAAGAGAACCACTTGTATGAATATCAAGCGCTCAAATGGAAAACCAGTTATAAGCAAAGAAGGGTACGCAGAAACGTGGAAGAGATTCTATACAAGGGCGATGTCCTTGAGGGCAATATCATGGAAATGGAAGAGGACGTAGATGAAGATTTAATAGGGGAAATGATACTGCCTGAGGAATTTGACAGAGCACTGAAAGACCTAAGTCGAAACAAGACCTGGGAGTGGACAACATTCCATTAGAACTGCTGAGCCAGCAATGACAAAACTCTTTCATCTGGTGAGCAAGATGTATGAGACAAGCGAAATACCCAAAGACTTCAAGAAGAATATAATAATTCCAATCCCAAAAAAAGCAGGTGTTGACAGGTGTGAAAATTATCGAACTATCAGTTTAATAAATCATGGCTACCAAATATTAACAAAAATTATTTGCAGACGAATGGAATAAGTGGTAGAAGCTGGCCTTGGGGAAAATCAGTTTGTATTCCGTAGAAATGTTGGAACACACGAGGCAATGTTGACCCTACGATTTACCTTACAAGAAAGATTCAGGAAAGGCAAACCCACGTTTCTGGCATTTGTAGACTCAGAGAAAGCTATTGATAATTTTGACTGGAATTCTCTCGTTCGAAGTCTGAAGGTTGCAGGTGTGAAATGCAGGGAACGAAAGGCTCTTTAGAAATTGTATAGAGATAAGATGGCAGTTATAAGAGTCAAGGGCACGAAACGGAAGCAGTGGTTGAGAAGTGAGTGAGTCAGGGTTTTAACCTACCCCCGATTTATTCAATCTGTATATTGAGCAAGCAATAAAGGAAACAATAGAAAATGTGGAGTAGACATTAAAATCCATGGAGAAGAAACAAAAACTTTTTAAGCTTGTCGACGACACTTTAATTCTGTCAGAGGCAGCAAAGGACCTGGAGGAGCTGCTGAACGGAATGGACAGTGTCCTGAAAGGAAGATGTGAGATGAACATCAACGAGGATAATGGAATGCAGTCGAAACAAATCAGATGTTGCTGAGGGAATTAAATTAGGAAATAAGACACTTAAAGCAGTGAATGAGTTTTGCTGCCTGGGAAGCAAAATAACTGATGATGGTCGAAGGAGAGATATATAAAATGTGGATTGGTTATGGCAAGGAAAGCTTTGCTGAAGAAGAGAAATTTGTTAACATCGAGTATAGATTTATCAGGAAGTCCTTTTCGAAAGTATTTGTATGCAGTGTAGCCATGTATGTAAGTGTAAAATGGACGATAAATAGTTTAGACAAGAAGAGAACAGAAGCTTTCTAAATGTGGTGCTACAGAAGAATGCTGAAGGTTAGATCGGTGGATCACGTACCTAATGAGGAGGTACTGAATGGAATTTGGGATGAGAGTAATAAGTGGTACAACTTGACTAGAAGAAGGGATCGCTCTGAGGCATCAAGGGATCACCAATTTAGTACTGAAGAGGAGAGTGGAGAGTAAAACCCGTAAAGGGAGAGCAAGAGATAAATACACTAAGGAGATTCAGATGGATGTAAGTTGCAGTAGTTATTCGGAGATGAAGAAGGCCGCACAGTATAGAGTACCACGGAGAGCTGCATCAAACCAGTCTCTGGAATGAAGACCACAACAACATCAGTGTATTTAAGGTAGTACTTCATAAACAATGCACACAGTAAACGTCAGATTGTGCTGTTATCTGCCTCACTTCGCCTATAGACTCAGTTTTCCCTCCTCCACCATTCTTCGCAACCCACTCTTCCATAGTCCCCCTAGAAACATAACAGTCTGTATTTTAATTTAATCTATTTTAAAACCTGGGGACATGATTTATATACTCATTTCACTAAGATTTTAAGCTCATCTTGATGTTCTCCAGTATTTGCGATTTAAAATTGGGTTGCTTTGAGGATCAGCCTTATGTATACACAATTTGTTTATTTTTTTATGTACCCAGACATGTTTCGACACCTAATTTCATGTTGTACTTTACAGAAATATAAATTCGACCCACAAAAGATGACACCTAGGTGTCGAAACATGTCTGGATAAATACAAAAATAAACAAATTGTGTTTGCGTAAGGCTGATTCTCAAAACAACCCAACATGATTTATAATTTTAAAGTTTCTTATATATTTAAATTCGTGCCTCCAATTGTCAAGCTGTTATCTGTCAAAAGCGCAAGACTCATTTTTGATATCGAAATATGGAAATCTCAGTGCAGGGCAACAGAGCTACGTGAAAATTTATTTTTGAACGGAAATATATGGATTTCACGCTACACGATACGAAATCCACGCTAGCTGGCAAATCAAATCATTCGTCTGCGATAACGCAATCCGTTTTCAATGAAATTTACATACCCCATCCGACTGTAAAACAAAATGACAGAGTCTAAAACACTCTGACCTGATAGTGACATTATTTTTTTTAAAAAAAAAAAAAACGCTCTGCAATCACTGTGCGTCACAGTGGACATAAACTTTGATGGTAATTAAATTTATTGGCCTCGTTGTGTGCAAGAAACGCTTGTCTGCTCTTCAACTTGTTGCTATTAGGAATAATGATGTGACAGAAATCAAATTTCATTTGCCGTACTTGCGATGTGCAGTGTGAGAGGGTGTCTTACCAATTTTCATAAATGCTTCTCAGTGCACATCTCGTAATGTGCAATGCGAATGTGCAAATAGGATCATAAGAGTGAGTTAAAATGGGAAACTCATGTTAACGACAAATAAATCACAAGAAAGACTCAAAGTTTAACTGTGCTTCATTATGCCATAACAACAATACACCAACTTCTCACAAAGTTCTCACACGTAGACAAGTTAGCAAAATATTTCTTAATAACTCTCCTGTGTACAACTGCCTCTCTTAACACTTGTTTTATAAGACAAGACTATACGTTTCATTAGAAAATTTCTACACCAAACTTCAACCATACGCAATGTTCTAACAATGAGAAGCTACAGTTACAAATATAAAAAAACTGGATGACCTTAAATGTTGGCGTCAATCGACCATTAACACGTTCTATTTGCTCAATATCTTCCCTAAAAACATGTTATTACAAAATCTTTTTTAAATAATGCAGCCTCCACTACATAGCAGGCTTTCGTACTTTTTAAACCAACTGCAGTGCCAGGCTGCCCAACACACTCTGCTATTGCTACTCTCTGACTTACTCTGACAAAGCAAAGATAGCTTCTCTGACTAACATCTCTGGCCTCAAGCACAGTCTTCCATAGCAGAATATCGTTACATAGATATTACAGAGATCGATTACATTCCTCAGATTCGATACTTCATTCACGTTTGTGGCCAAAACTCCCTAAAAAACGTCATGGCAAACACAACAGCCCCTTTTCAAATTCATCGATATATTTTATCCGAGTTCATAATATTCAGAGTGTATAACTGGAATTGTTACATTACATCATGACGAAGCTTTTAGTGATTTTATCACATCTAAACAAGGCGCACAATTGCCGAAGCAAATCTTAATGTCATAAATTGTTATGTGAGTGCAGCATATCGCGACCACTATTGCATCACATCATAGGTCACAAAAATCTACTTAAGGTCGAGTATGAGTGAAAGCAGCGTGTCAAAATATTATTGACAAAATACGACGCAGGAGCTAACTTTGACTTCAGTGACATAATCAATGACTTTGCTTTATTCGAAACAAGGAAATGGAAAGTAAATGCGTAATAAAAGCACAGTTCCTGGAAAGAGATATTTGCTCAGTACTCAGTTACAGCCCTTTATTTTCTACTTTTAATTAATAATTTATGCACTGTTCATAATTTAGGAGAAACAACTAAAATATGTTCTTTATAATTCAATGTACTAAAACTAATGTACGGTAGCTGCCATAACATACATTTTGTTCTGCTTTCAGTTTTTTTAGAAAGTTGATGCAATATGAAATTCATTTACTCCAGTGTCACATTTCATTTGTTGTAAGCAATATTTTTCAAGAATACTGTTCATTTAACCAATATTCTTCAATAATGTTTCATGTTCATTAAACCTACTTATAAAATTTGCTATCTCTGTGAAGAAAGAAATTTCGGGAACACGATCCTGCAATTTTTTATGGAAGGGTAGGGGTGTAGTGCACACAGTCACCTTGGAACGGCTATGGTCCCATTGTAACACGAATTAGGGTTTCTTCCCGTTGAATTTCAGAACGGACCGCTGGAAGAGTGACTTCTTAAATGTTTCTGTGTAAGTTCTAAGTAGTCTGCTCTTACCTTCGCAGACCCTATATTAGAGATACTTAGATGACTGCATTGTATTCCCAGATACACCCCTTGACACTTGGTAATGAAAGTTAGAAAGCCGGATTTCGCGGTATAGTTGACGTACGTCTACAACCGTTTACCAGTTCAGCATTTCTGTGACGCTTTAGTGGGAGAAACAAATCTCTGACCAATCAATTCGAGCTCGGAAGAGCAGAAGTTTGATTTCTTCTCCTGTGTATTCTGTGGTCACAAGTAAAGATGCGCGGCTCTCTCATTTAAAAGAACGGACGCGAATGCTGTAGTTTCAGACTGTGAGATCATTCGGCAGATGGCCAAATGGCATACCGTCGGGATATCAGTTCAGTGAATGGAATTTCTGGGGTTGCTCGCCGGAAACCTAATGTATTAAGAACCCCGCTGAATTATTATAACGCACAACAAACGTGTGATCGTTCGTGTTGACGTGATAGTTCTAGACTGAGCAACAAAATTAAAGGATAACATTTTTCGAAACCCCTTAATGGTCCACAATTTGCGACGCAGGTATTTCAAACTGGGTTCAAAGGTGCTACAACTCTCCTCTGTAACGGTGCGAGGTGCCGGGGCTAACAGTGTATTTAACACTAAATTCTTCTCGAATCTTCATATGGAAATGATGCTCTAAGCCCCCCTTTTGCTGTTGCACATGGATTAAGAAGAAACACGAAGTGACTGTAATCGACCCTGCAAGTGGAGTAGAAAAGAGTTTGGCACGTGCAATAATCTAATTGATAGAAATTTCTTAGGTAAAGGAAAGTTTCATTAACGTAGTGAGAAATGAAAGGGTTGCTCTACCGATTAACAGAATTAAAGTTCTGTACAAAATAACAACTTGATTTATTATGACTAAACTCAAAATAATAAACAAAACACATGAAACATTAACAATACATCAAATTGTATACTCAAATAAATGCTGTGAAGGTGAAGTTGTCCATAAACGCCGGCCATGGTAGCCGAGCGGTTCTAGGCGCTTCAGTCTGGAACCGCGCGACCGCTATGGTCGCAGGTCCGAATCCTGCCTCGGGCATGGATGTGTGCGATGTTAGGTTTAAGTAGTTCTAAGTTCTAAGGGACTGATGACCTCAGCAGTTAAGTCCCATAGTGCTCAGAGCCATTTGAACCATTTTTTTGTCCATAAACTAGATTGTGACATTTATGACCAAGTGGTATGTGGAGCCAATTCCTTGCAACACAAATCTTAAGAGAAAGACAGAGCAAAGAAAAGACGAACAGGCGCGCTCTGCTGAGCTCTGATTATCACCTAGGAAAATCCCTGTCTGCCGGTGCTGCAGACATACATTACCAAGCTGTCTTCTTAGCTGCAAGGACACGATCTGGCATACCGGAGGCGATGGCTGGTTGCTTCGATGTCCCGTCGTAGTGATGATTATGTCGCAAGTATAGCCCGAAACAAATTTTCCTGGTCTGGTTGTTCCAGGCTACAGACTTCCTAGCAACACAAATGCGCCTCTGAGGGAGACGAAGAAGGCTCGCTACACAATCACCGACGGTACAGTGAGTGATTTTAACAAGCGAAGTCACGCAGTAACTCCGATACAGTCAACTTTAGCCAAAACTGCTCGAGACGGACAACATAGGTCGCTCGAACGCAGAACGCTCAATTGCCAACTGTACTCGGAAAGTTAAGTTGAAGTCGAAACTCCAGCAACTGTGTCAAACAGTTACAATCAAATAAAAGTATATTAGACAGCCAACGGAAGGCAGGCTGTCAAGAGCAGCGAGAGCTCAGTCTTGTAACCTACTCCGACCGAACAGCGAGAGCCGACCCTCTTAAGAGCACCCGTACAAGCAGAACACAGAACATTCCCACCGCCACGACAGTGGCCGTGATTAAACGTTCCAATCAGCAACTCGAAAACCGTCGGAAAATTCCACTCTATTGCCGAAGCACTACTAGTCCGCCAATGGAGATTCTTGGCGCCAATTTCTGCACCGATTTTGCTACGTCACGGAGCTATGCCCTGAGCAAGCCAATCACAGTTACGATTTTGCAGAAAACGCTGGAATTTGCCCACCAAGACTGCCTGGGAACACAAGTCATTCCCACGCCTCGCTGGTAGCCCGCCAGAAAGTGTTTTCACTAAGTTTCTGCGAAGTAACGGAATCTCTAGCCCAGCCGCCCCTTCTGGCCCCTCTGGGCGTGTCACTCCCGCTCTTATGCCAATGTCGGCGTTTGGAAAGCATCCACTCGACTCCCTCACACCCGTTGGCTTAACCCTTTCAAGCTCAGCACAACTCGCCTGTTACCGGACCACCAGGGTGACGAGAGACGCTGCGTGGGAAGTCCGCGTGTGAAGGAATAGCCACTTTTCACCACATGCAATTAGAGAGGATAATCGAATTACTCAGACTGAGATAGAAATAAGACAGGGAGCTCCTGCCACCTCTCAACGGTACAAAACCATGGCGTCCTGCGACATCAATCTTGAGCTCGGCCGCGCTTCAAAACAGCACGCTATGGACACAAGCGAAAACAATATTGCAGGTCAGAATTTCATTTAAGGTGTAAGGTGGGTTGATGACGTAACATACATCAACTTTCGCCACAATTCTGCCCAGCGCCACCGTAGACGCATCACATGATAGGAATATCGTCACAGCCACTTTTACCCCCATTTCACCTCTTATTCGACACAAGTTCGCTGTACGTGAGAACCACGGGGTTTTCTTATGGTTAGACGAGGGAAACGTTTCAGACGTGGCACGTTTATCACCACCTAAAGGCCTTTGGATGTGGCATACAGGGCGCCAATGAAACCACTTCTTCCCTAGGGATGCTGATTCGCACTTAATGCGCGGTCGAAAACGGCTTTTCGCAGTGTTACCAGCAACAGGACGACGTTTTGGGCAAAATTTACATGTTGGCACTCCAAGCGCGATTCAACCCTTCTCCAAGGATATTGTGGCCCTGCAACTCCACTGAACGTGATAACAACCATTTGGAGTGTCGTGTGATCACAATGTTTCGTCTGGCGTGCAGGGCGGAACCACTACGGACTGTTCAAAACCACTCCACGAAACTTGAACGTCATCTGAAGCACCAGATAGTGTTTATGCTTTTCCAGTCCACCTACGGCGTGTTCACCGGCAGTGGGGGAAAGGGGGGGGGGAGGGGAAGAATCCGATGGAAAATGTGCTTGAACAAAAGGATCACTTTAAGAATCCCAGTACGGGAACAACCTGCGTTCCACCTGCCCATCTTTATTGGGCAGTTTTACATAAGCCGAAACATTATAACCACTTCGCACTGCGTCATTGGATGCCACGTGGTGGGGCTGTGGGCAGGTGACGCGGTAACAGAAGTATGTGAGCGGAGTAGACACAGACGGGCGAAGATATGGGCTGCAGATGGACAAGTATACTGAGATAAGCGACGTTGGCAACGGGTAGGTTATTATTACGCAGAACCTGTGAACTACTATCTCGAAAACGGGGAAGCTGGTCGAAAGTTTAGGTGCTGCTGTCATGAGCATCTACGGAAAGAGCTAGAAGGACAGTGAAACTACCACTAGGTGCTAAACAGTTGGAGCCCCACGACTCTTCACAAACGTGGCGTTTGCAGGTTTGTCTGCTCTGTAGAGTAGAACAGATGGTGATCTGTGGTATCTCTGCTGTAAGAGTACAATGCTGGTGCACGCACAAGTTTCAAAGCACACAGTTCATCGTTCATTGTTGAAAATGGAGCTCCGCAGCAGACCACCCCTTCGTGTTCACATGTGGACCGAACAGCATCGTCAGTTACGATTGTAGTGGGAAAGGGACCATCGGGATTCGACCGCTGAGCAACGGAAAATTTCAGCTGTTTGGATGAATCACATTTTGCCGTCATCGAGGTGAACAACGGCTCGAAACGTGCAGCGCACCACGGACGCAGGCTGCTGGGAGCAGTATTGTGCCATGGAAGACATTTTCCGGCGCTTGCATGGGATCTGTGATATTAACCGAGGACAGACTGAGAGCTCGAAAGCACCTGCATCCATTCATGCTTAACATGTTCCCGGACGGTGATCTCATTTTTCAGCGGTATAATTGTTCGTATCTCGGAACCAGAACCGTGGTACAGCGGTTTAAGGAACATTATAGTGAAATGTTTTTTATTCCAGTCTTTGATCACAATATGAATTTTTTAGACGATGACCGGTTTCTTTCCGTAATGACCATCCTCAGACCTTTTTTACGGAATGAAACCGGTCATCATCTAAAGAATTAATATTGTGATCAATGACTGGAAAAAAAAACATTTGACAGTATTGGATGACTGTTTGTATACGCGACCATATCGCAGAAGGTGAGACATTATAGTGAACTCAGATTGATACCTCGGCGACAATATTCGCCTGACTTAAATTCTACGGAAGCCATCTGAGTCGCTGTCGGATGCCATCACCACATACGAAGATCAGATGCCCGTTGTTTACACAAAACACTTGAGCTGTGCGTAGACTTCTGATGCCGCATACCTCCACAAAGCTACCAGAAAACTTCGGATCAGTGACTATTTCGTTCCTATGACGGACAAACGAGCTACTAATCATGTGGTGGTTATGTTTTAGCTCTTCAGTGTTAATATCCACCTGTACAGAGACAGCCAGTCATGATTCTTAGGCACCCGTGTGACAGGCGACCCTTTCGACACTCCTTAGATTTCCTACTCGTCCAACTGGCGTAAATTCAACTACGTAGCACCACACAGATTAGGGGTCTCGGAATGGTTACCTGTCACACCAGTGCCTGGCTGGCCTTCATACAGTACATTTAAAAAAACACTCAAATCGTTTCATGAGTGGCACCGACGTTGTTGCCGAACGGGTGAGCGGAGGATGTGGTTTTAGGTTTTAGAGTGACCCTTCGATGTTTATTCACGCATGTGTCGGTATCACATTCCCACTTGCCCCCTACCTTTGTGAAATGTTAACATGCCACAGAAGGGGGAGGGGGCTGCAAAACGCAGGGACTGAAAAAGCCAAAACATGTTTTTCTCTGCTTCAGACCACGTTCAAATTTCATCGAATGATTTTTACCGGTCTCCACCGTGTACACTGGGGCAAACCTGCGGTCGAGCTACACAACAAAGTTGTGTGATCACGTTGAGTGGGACGGAGGCCCACGATGTTCTTAGAGACGGGTTGAATCATCAGGGACGGCGGAGGGGTTTGGTTGTGGCCGGGAATGTCGAAGGTTGTCAGTAACGTCGACCCGTTGCTCATAGCAGCGTGAACTGTCGTTTCCTAAGCGCGTTGCGTGGGAGTCAACGACAAGAGGGTAGGGGCTTTATGCCACCTCCTGAGTCCTCCTCGTGTCGACGCTGAGCGACGGTGTGTCTGAAATGTTTTCCTCGGGAACTCATAAGAAAACTGCGAGATTTCGAAGCTGGACGTCGCGGTTCTGACCCCCGCCGAAAGGCACCGAAAAAATGGGTCAAAAGTTGATACGAAAACGTATGACGACCTTCCCATCGTCTAATATGTCCACGGTGGCGCTGGGCAGAAATGTGGCGAAATCTGGTGCCAATGTGCTTGAACCGTGAATTTACTTTCAAAATCTTTTCTTAATGAATTTACTTTATTTACTAGCGATTTATCAAGAACATTAACACATTTGATTACACTATGTGAGCGTGGAAGTAGTTGCCAGTGGGTAACTGATGAAAACAAATTTCTTTCAACAAATGGAAATTTTATTCCTAAAAACCCTTTCCTTCTTTTTTTTTAAAAAAAAAACCGATCTAAAAATTAAAATCAGAAAACACCTTCTAACAAAAATTTTTAACAACTCATACAAACACATAAACTATGCACCCCGTAGGAGGGATGGAAATGGTACAAAACACTCACATTTAAAAAAATTACTTGCCACCTAAAGTGCAACTTGTTTTTAAAAGAAAACTCTTACAGTGGAAGGGTGGCAACTTTATATACAAAAATGACGATTTAATTAAAAACCCATGAAATGGAGTCTTACATAAAATGTACAAACATGCTCCACATTACGCATATAGCGGCTCTCAAGATGATAGGCAAAATAAAAACATATTTCAGGAATTCGGCCTTTACACCTAAGCAACAAAATTCGTTAACACCGAATCCGACAAACATGACAGAGGCAGCTATTAACGTTTGGAAGATCGACAGACAGACAGACAAACACTAACTGCCTAACAAGTGCGGACGAGAGACAGACGAGCAAGCTGGCGACGAGAGACTGACCACGAGCACAAGTAGAATTTAACAAGTAAGTGAAACAACATATCACGAATCACTTAACTTTTAATAAACTGCGATGTTTGGCGAAGACCTGGCGCAGCACGCCAAAACGATCTCCCGAACCGTCCGCTGCCAGCCGCTTCAACGGACGCAGGAAGGCGCGCCGATCTCCCGTCTCACGGCGTCGCAGCTCGCACCGGCCAGACCGGTGTCGTGGGTTGACTCCTGTTGCTCTCGTGTCGGCCGCGAAGGCACTACCACTCGCTATACGGCGCGGCCCACTGGACTGACGCGGCGACTTCACGTGCGCCGACACTCCAGGCGGACAAGTCATCTTGTGTCCCAGTGCGCGACCGACCAACCGATCGATCCAGCCGCCAATGAGCATCGCCTGAACAAACTCGAGCAGACTGGCGGCCTAACACATACTGGCACTCCGGACGAGAGACACTGCCTCCCCCATACTGACCCGGCTGACCAACTGACCAGACTCGCCGAGACTGACAGACTGACCAACTGGCGAGTTTTTTTTTCTTTTTTTTTTTTTCATTATTGATTTTCAATTCCCCCCGAAGGGGGCGGGCCGGCAGCAGCTTACTACGCTGCTCTACTGCCGACAGACTTGTATTAAATAAAGGAAGAAGAAAGAAACAAGAAAAAACAGGCGATAAAATGGCGATTTAAAGAGTAAAATGGCGTAAAATGGCGGAAAGTTAAAACAGAAAGCAAAAGGAGTTGGCAACATAGATAAAAGACACAGGAATCAGACAAGTAACATAGTAGACACACAATTAAAAAACATGGCGACAGTCTTGCTTCTGTTCGCAAGTGATAAAAAGCACACCCAGCGACAGTATGATGGCTGTTCGCTACACTTCCCAAAAGACACAACACGGAGCACGCACTGGAAAAACACACTGTAAAGCACTGCACGAAAAGGCGGCACAAAGATGGCACTCCCGATCCAAGGCAGATGGCGGGGGGGGGGGGGGGGGACCTGGAGTAGGGGGGAAAACAAGGAGGGAGGAAAAAACGAAAAGGGGAGGGGTAACCAAGGAGGGAGAGGACTAATAAAGGGGGAGAAGGGCAGACGCGAGAGGGAATGAGAGGAGGCAGAGGAGGGAAATGTAAAAGGATGCAGGGGAGAGAAGGGGGGCAAAGAGAGGGGAGGTGGAGAAGAAAGAGGATGGAAGGGGGGGAGAGGGAGCCTGGGAAAAGGACAGAGGAAAGGAGGGGGAGTGAGGATCAGAGTTGATAGGAGGGATAAATGGAGGGAGAGAGGGCATCATCCGGGAGGGGGAGTTGATGGAAGCCACCTTGGGAAAGTAGATGTAGGGTGTAGAGATGGAGGGTAGGGGGGACGCAACGGTGAAGACGTGGCATGGGGCGGGGATGGGAGAGGAGAGGAGCAACCAGGGGGTGAGGGGGTTCAAGACGGCGGGAGGTGTAGAGGATGCGGATATGTTCGAGGAATAGGAGCAGATGGGGGACAACTGGCGAGCTCATAGCGCCCTTTAAATGGACGTGAAGAGGCAACCTTTCCCCTTTTCCACCAGAGGGAGACACCAAAGCTGCGACTGTCACAGCGGCGCCACCGCCAGAAACGGAAGGCGGCTACTTCACACTACGCGCTACGCGCTGCGGCGCGCTCCTCAAAACAGCAATTTTTACCACGGCTCAGTGCCGCCATTAATCCATCTTACACCCAAAATGAAATTTTAAACTGTGACCTTTTTTTCGCACGTGTTGACACCTCGCTGTTTGAAGCGTCGCCGAAACCGAGTGTGACGTCGCAGGGAGCCACGCTTTTGCACATATACAGAGGAACATCTGCAAGGGAGAACAAGTGGCGCTGAGAAATATGAGGGAGGACAAGTTAACTGTGGTTCTGCCGCTCGACAATGGGAACGCTACGTTCCTTGTCTCAAGTGTGGCCTCCAATAAGAAAATTTTCTATCTTTTCATTGACGTTGCATACAGATGGATAGATGGCGAGCTCACGAATAAAATCGAGACGAAAATCATAACTCTTCTCAGCGAGATGGGTGTGCCATTTAACAGCATTCAGGATCTTGGAACACCAGCAGCAGTACCACCACAACTGTATGGCATTCCTAAGGTGCATAAGGAAAGAAATCCTCTAAGACCCATAGTTAGCAATATTGGTGCACCTACATACCAGATGGTAAAATACCTGAAAGGCAAACTCGCGAATATGTGAAGAAGTGCTAGCACCACATTTCGAATTCTGCTGATTTTGTGTAACACCTCAGTCAACAATGGTTGCAGGGTGCAGACATTATGGTCAGTTTGGGTGTAATCTCCTTCTTTACGAGAATTCTACTTCCACACGTTTGTCTTGTGGCCCCGTGGAGTGGAAAAGCTTCAGCAGTTGCCGGAGCATTTAAACTGTATAGATCTTATAATTAAATTTTCCCCGAGATATTTGTGTCTCATCTTTATCTACGATAATGATGGAAGCTGAAGAAATGAATTAAAATTTTGTGCCACAGCCCGGATTTGAACCCAGGCCTACTTGCCTACTAAGCAGGAATGCTAACCAATTTTTTTTCCTCGAACTCAGGAACTTTACCTTCGGTTGGCAAATGCTCTACCGACCCTTTTTTTATTATTTATTTATTTAATAAGAACTCTACCAACTTTTTATTTAATTTTTAACAAATTTTTTATTTTCTACTTTCCTTTTTGGCCGAAAAATTGAATTAAACTCTATGTAATTCCAAGATATGAAAAAAGTTTTGTGTGCTTGGTGGTAAAAATTATCTCTGCACTTACTCTACCTCTCGTACATGGCAACGGAGCAATAAAGTAAAAACAAATGTATCACCAAGGAATCGAACCTGGGGCGCCTAACGAGTTTATTTATTTAATAAATATAGGAGCACAGTCAGCGGCAGGGTGGAGGAGGCATGGCGGGCAGGGATCAAATTCCGCGGAATGGCCGTGATGTCCACTACACCACTGCACCACTTACATTGCTGCATGGACTACCCAAGTCCAGTACCTTCCCCAATAAGGCGAAGACATGAAGCTTGTATTGGAGAGGGCATTGGAATTAGCCAGTCCATGCAGGACTGTTAGCCATAGTACTATGATGGTGTAATAGTTAGCCTTACCGCATAGTAAGCAAAAAGACTGGGGTTTAAATCCCAGTTGTAGTACGAAATGTAATTCATTTCCTCTGCTTCTATCATTGTCTTTTAAACTCTATTTACCGTAACGCAAAATTCGCAACGGAACTTGAAAAATAGGGTCAATTATTTTTTTCTCAACATATTGGTTAAGAGAAGAACGAACGGATGCATGGATCACAGTGTATATATAAAAAGAACCACACACTCTCACGTCTGTCCTCACACCTCGGGTCATAACCATTCATCACCAAGAAATTCGGTCTTATAGACTGTAATAGATAAAGCACAAAAGCTTTAAGACAGGGATAGCCTCGTCGAAATACACCTACGAATAGTGTTCCAAAGGAGTTCGTAGGTAAATCATCAGTCTGAGCGGGCAATTCAGTCAAATCAAAAAGGCCCTGGGAAAGAAATTCAGATTGAGGTCGAGGGAAAGAAGTCAGAAATAGCTAAAGTATCTTATGCTGGCCCAAAACCGAGAAACAGTGGAAGGTCCTTACGGAAATATCTCATCCAGTGTATTTCGCTCTCTTCAACTAAGATAAAAAGTATCTCGATGCATGTCTCCGTAAGCAGCGTGTGTGCCGAATTTTATTCGAATGTGGCACGTCTTGCGTGATGCAGACTATCAGAAAAGTCCAGGACAGGTGTAAGGAACATCACCGACGCAGCCGACGAAAACAGTCGAGCAAATCAGCTATCGCCGGCACTGCTTAAATTACAGTCATGAAACGAAATACCATTAGACCAGTATCGTGGCGAAATCTTCAAACTTCTGCGACAGCGTAATTAAGGTATGTATCGAAATAAAGATGTACGAAAACCTAGCAAACTGGGACGGAGGTTTTAGTTTAAAAAATGTTTGTGGTCTGAGATTGAATTTATTAACGCTGAGAGAATTTGTATTTCACGCATTATCAGTGCGAGCTCTGAAAAATAAAAGTGCATCATACGGTGTAGGGAGTGTTTGGAATCGACTCGGTTGTAAATAGTGGTGCAAGATCGAGAATAGTTGACAGTCTGCTTGGAGTCCAGCCAGCGAGTGCACGCTGCAGCTGGAGGAGAACCCTGGATCGTCCTCGAAATATTGGCATAAAATGGAAACAATAACTCGGCAGAACTCCCGGAAGCACACTACTAAACATTTTCATTGACTGATACATGAATTTATGGTCAAACATTATGTTTTGTGATAACTAAGCGGAACATTTTTTTTTACCTTGTTTCATGAAACTGTAATATTTTTACACGACCAAGGTTTCGAGTTTTAACGTAATTTCTCAGTACATAATTGTTTTCATTTATGACAACAAAGCAAATATTAACATACGTCAGTTTCTTAATTGCTTCTCGACTGCAACAAAAGCAATTATTTCTTTCGACTATTTTGATACAGTTGAATTTTAACACATAATTTCTTAATTGCCCTGGTGTTGTAACCCTGTTTAGGTACTGTAGTCGCCTCGGTTTTTTTTCTTTCTGGCGGTTGGAAGAAGGGATTTTTTTCGGCCTGAAGAAGATGTGAAGGATTTTCTGTAATCCTTGAGTGCGAGTTGGAGCTGACTGGAGTGACTGAGAGGGTGAGAAAGTTTCCATGTTGGCCCTTAGTGGAAGGTTTCTTAATACACTACTGGCCATTAAAATTGCTACACAAAGAAGAAATGGAGATGATAAACGGGTATTAATTGGACAAATATATTATACTAGAACTGACTTGTGATTACATTTTCACGCAATTTGGGTGCATAGGTCCTGAGAAATCAGTACCCAGAACAAACACCTGCGGCCGTAATAACGGCCTTGATACGCTTGGGCATTGACTCAAACAGAGCTTGGATGGCGTATACAAGTACAGCTGCCCATGCAGCTTCAACACTATACCACAGTTCATCAAGAGTAGTGACTGGCGTATTGTGACGAGTCAGTTGCTCGGCCACCATTGACCAGATGTTTTCAATTGGTGAGAGATCTGGAGAATGTGCTGGCCAGGGCAGCAGTCGAACATTTTCTGTATCCAGAAAGGCCCGTACGTCCAGAAACATGCGGTCGTGCATTATCCTGCTGGAATGTAGGGTTTCGCAGGGACCGAATGAAGGGTAGAGCCATGGGTCGTAACACATCTGAAATGTAACGTCCACTGTTCAAAGTGCCGTCAATGCGAACAAGAGGTGACCGAGACGTGTAACCAGTGGTACACCATACCATCACACCAGATGATACACCAGTATGGGGACGACGTATACACACGCTTCCGATGTGCGTTGACCGTGATTTTGGCAAACACGGATGAGACCATCTTGACGCTGTAAACAGAACCTTGATTCATCCGAAAAAATGACGTTTTGTCATTCGTGCACGCAGGTTCGTCGTTCAGTACACCATCAGAGGTGCTCCTGTTTGTGATGCAGCATCAAGGGTAACCGCAGCCATGGTCTCCGAGCTGTTAGTCCATGCTGCTCCAAACGTCTCGTTCAGTACACCATCACAGGTGCTCCTGTCTGTGATGCAGCATCAAGGGTAACCGCACCCACGAGCTGATAGTCCATGCTGCTCCAAACGTCGTCGAACTGTTCGTGCAGATGGTTGTTATCTTGCAAACGTACCCATCCGTTGACTCAGGGATCGAGACGTCGCTGCACGATCCGTTACAGCAATGCGGATAAGATGCCTGTCATCTCGACTGCTAGTGATACGAGGCCCTTGGGATCCAGCACGGCGTTCCGTGTTACCCTCCTGAGGCCGCCGATTCCATATTCTGCTGACAGTCATTGGATCTCGACCAACGCGAGCAGCAATGTCGCGATACGATAAGCCGCAATCGCGATAGGCTACAATCCGACCATTATCAAAGTCGGAAACGTGATGGTACGCATTTCTCCTCCTTACACGACGCATCACAACAACGTTTCACCAGGCAACGCTGGTCAACTGCTGTTTGTGTATGATAAATCGGTTGGAAACTTTGCTCATGTCAGCACGTTGTGGGGTCGCCACCGGCGCCAACGTTATGTGAATGCTTTGAAAAGCTAATCATTTGCATATCACAGCATCTTCTTCCTGTGCGTTAATGAATGAATGAATACCGAGCGAGGTGGCGCAGTGGTTAGACAGTGGACTCGCATTCGGGAGGACGACGGTTCAATCCCTCGTCCGGCCATCCTGATTTAGGTTTTCCGTGATTTCCCTAAATCACTCCAGGCAAATGCCGGGATGGTTCCTCTGAAAGGGCACGGCCGACTTCCTTCCACATCCTTCCCTAGAACCGATGAGACCGATGACCACGCTGTCTGGTCTCCTTCCCCAAACAACCAACCAACCAACCAATGGATGAATGTCGTGTGACGAGGGCCTCCCGTCTGGTAGACTGTTCGCCAGGTGCAAGTCTTTCGATTTGACGCCACTTCGGCGACTTGCGCGTCGATGGGGATGAAATGATGATGATTAGTACAACACAACACCCAGTCCCTGAGCGGAGAAAATCTCCGACCCAGCCGGGGATCGAACCCGGGCCCTTAGGATTGACAGTCTGTCGCGCTGACCACGCAGCTACCGGGGACGGCCTGAGCGTTATATTTCCCGTCTGTAGCACGTCATCTTCGTGGTGTAGCAATTTTAATGGCCATTAGTGTAATTTACCGTACCAGTACATATGTCAGCGTTGTTATTTCTTCTGCATTCGCTGTTGTAAGATGTTCGTCTGGAGACGTGGATTTTAGTGCCATGAAACCGGTAATGATCCAACAATAAAGCACTAAATACTGCTGAAGCAGTTATTAATGCCCCAGATGACAAATTCGCAGAGTCTTTCCACTCAATTTAACCCGCTCCGTCGTTGCTCGCCACAATCGTCGCCAGGTGATGAAATTAACGTGGGTTGTGTTTCGCTCTGTGACCGTTGCGGTATATCCTGAAACTTGACCCGTGATTGGCGGCTTCGAGTTCGCTCCAGCACTGCAGTCTTTGACTCTGTTAGCACTCTTCTCGATCTTTGAACAGATGCAGGGTAATTATTCCCCGCAGGCAGGGGGCGGTGAGGCTGCAGCGTATATGAGCAAGGCACCTCAGCGAGCGGGAAGTTACGATGAGCCAGAAGCGTGTAGCGAGATTGCACAAGCACACAGCTGCAGCCTAGGCTACGTTTATGCTGCATCCTCGCTGCTGGAACCTCGCACCTCGCAGCACGCTGCTAGTGCATCTTAGCTCGCCGGAAGCCCTGTCACATTTACGCTGCAGCCTCGCTGCTCACCGGGAGTAATTATCCTGCAGCTGTTCACATAGCTCACGGAGGCTTACTCCGGTACTAAACTATCATATATCTTTGACAAAGAAATGTGATCAAATATTCGTCAAATTTCTTTGACAAAGATCTTTGACGTGACACTGAAAAGGGGTGTTACACAGTTGTCAGATTTTTTGTCAAATTTCAAGATGGCGGACAACAACAGCTCGTTCAAAAATGGTTCAAATGGCTCTGAGCACTATGGGACTCAACTGCTGTGGTCATAAGTCCCCTAGAACTTAGAACTACTTAAACCTAACTAATCTAAGGACATCACACACATCCATGCCCGAGGCAGGATTCGAACCTGCGACCGTAGCAAACAGCTCGTTATAATGCGCTGCAGTTGCTTGTACCGTAGTTGCACTGTGTGAGCATTTGGAAGAAAAAGCGGCGGAGAAAAGCAAAGATACTTGGGTGCAGCTATGGGTATTACGTCGAGATAGTAAAATAATTCGGCAAAATTTGTTACGAGAGCTGCAAGTGGACAACGTCGAGTCGAATATAAATTACTTACGAATGGATGAGAGTGTATTTCATTATTTGCTTAGTAAAGCAGCTTCTCCTATTACAAAACAGAATACTCACTTGACAAATGCAATGCGACACTGCGATTTCTTGATACACGAGAGAGCTACTCTAGTTTACAACACAGTGATCGCTTGCCACAGCACACGTTAACCTAAATAACTCGAGAAGGGTGTGATGCGGTTTAAAATGGCTCTGAGCACTATGGGACTCAACTGCTGAGGTCATTAGTCCCTTAGAACTTAGAACTAGTTGAACCTAACTAACCTAAGGACATCACAAACATCCATGTCCGAGGCAGGATTCGAACCTGCGACCGTAGCGGTCTTGTGGTTCCAGACTGCAGCGCCTTTAACCGCACGGCCACTTCGGCCGTCGTGACGCGGTTTATAAAGCACTGAATGGGGAACATACGAAGGTAAATAAATGTCTGTTGCACTATATGGTCAATAACAGTTTTATTTTTATTTTTGAGTAATTTGATTAATAGAATTAGTATTCCAACAACCTCAAAGTTAATAAAAAGTACGAAACACATGACGCGCTTTTCGGCTTGAGCCATACAGAGTTGAAAAATAGACAAAGCGGAATGAAATACTAGGAAATATATATTTTTTTATTTTCGATTGTGACCACAGCCTTCATTCCGGCTTGCTAAAAGGCTGCCTGGATGTTTCCAGATGTAGAGATGGATGGCTGTAGCTGTTGTTGTGGATATGAAGTTGGCTGTAGCGTATTCCACCTGTTCATCACCACATTAATAGCGCGCATTGTGCCCCTTGGTTACCCTCCCTCCTCCCCCACCGCAGTCGAAGCAAGGTAGATTCGAAAGAACGCACTAAACTTGAAGCCATGTTTACAAACGCACTACAGACACGTCAAATAGCTGTAGCGATGTTAGCGTTCCAAGCGGTTACATTTCACATTATAGTGAACAGAAGGCGAGGCTCTAGACTGGATCATATTTCTTTGGCGAAAAGGCGAGATTTGACAAAATTCCATATTACACTGCCAAATTTCTTTCACATAGATATTTGACATATCATCTTTGAAAAAGAAATGTGACAGTGTAATATCAGCCTCAGCATAGTCAAACGTGGCGCTTCTGAGTTTCTCGCTGTTTTCATTTCTGCTACTTCTCATTACTATCGTCTTTTTTCGATTTACTCTCAATCCATATTGTTCATTCCATTCAGCAGATCATGTAATTCTTCTTCACTTTCACTCAGGACACCAATGTCATCAGCGAAACGTATCATTGATATTCTTTCACCTTGAATTTTAATTCCACTCTTGAAACTTTCATTTATTTCTATCATTGTTTCTTAAATGTATAGATTGAACAGTAGGGGCGAAAGACTACGTCCCTGTCTTACACTCTTTTCAATGCGAGTACTTCGTCCTTGGTCCACTCTCATTATTCCTTCTAGGCTCTTGTAGACATTGTATATTACCCGTCTCTCTCTATAGCTTAGCCCTATTTTTGCCAGAATTTCCAACATCTTACACCATTCTACATTGTCGAACGGTTTTTCCAGCTCGACAAATCCTATGAACGTGTCTTGATTTTTCTTTAGCCTTGCTTCCATTATCAACTGCAATGTCAGAGGTCTCTCTGGTGCCTTTACCTTATTTGAAGCCAAACTGATCGTCACCTAGCACACCCTCCATTTTCCTCTCCGTTATTCAGTAAACTATTCTTGTTAGCAACTTGGATGCGTGAGCTGCTAAGCTGATTGTACGGTAATTCTCGCACTTGTCAGCACTTACCGTCTTGTGGATGAAGCTTTTCCGAAAGTCAGGTGGTATGTCGCCAGACTCATACGTTCTACACATCAACTTTATTAGTCATTTTGTTGTCACTTCCCCCCAATGATTTTAGAAATTCTGATGGAATGTTATCTATCCCTTCTGCCTTATTTCATCTTAAGTCCTCCAAAGCTCTCTTAAATTCTGATTCTAATACTGGATCCCCTATATCTTCTAAATCGACTCCTGTTTCTTCTTCTGTCACATCAAATAAATCAAATAAATCTTCCGCCACATAGAGGCTTTCAATGCAGTCTTTCCACCTATCCGCTCTCTTCTTTACATTTAGCAGTGGCATTCCTGTTGCACTCTTAATGTTACTGCCTTGCTTTTAATGTCACCGAAGGTTCTTTGGATTTCTCTGTATGATGAGTCTGTCCTTCCGATAATCATTTCTTTTTCGATTTCTTCACATTGTTCATGCAGCCATTTCGTCTTTCCTCCCCTGGAGTTCCTGTTTATTTCATTCCTCGGGTACTTGTATATCTGTATTACTGAGTTTCCCGGAACATGTTTGTACTTCCTCCTTTCATCAATCAACTGAAGTATTTCTTCTCTTACCCATGGTTTCTTAGCAGTTACCTTCTTTTTACCTATGTTTTTCATTCCAACATCTGTGATGGCCCTTTTTAGAGATGTCCATTCGTCTTCAATTATAATGCATACTGAGCTATTCCTCATTGCTGTATCTATATCCTTAGAGAACTTCAAGCATAGTTCGCCATTCCTTAATAGTTCCGTATCCTTCTTCTTTGCGTATTGATTCTTCCTGACTTATGTCTTTAAAAATTCTGCCTACTCTTCATCACCACCATATTGTGATCTGAGCCTATATCTGCTCCTGGGCACACCTTACAATCCAGTATCTGATTTCGGAATATCTATCTGACCATGATGTAATCTAACAGAAATCTTAACATTTCACCCTGCCTTTTTCAAGTATACCTCCTCCTCTTGTCAGTCATGAACAGATCATTCGCTATTAGTAGCTGAAAATTATCACAGAATTCATTTAGTCTTTCTCCTCTCTCATTCCTTGTCCCTAAGCCCATATTCTCCTGTGAGCTTTTCTTCTACTCCTTCCCCTACAACAGCATTCCATTCTCCCATGACTGTTAGATTTTATCTCTCTTTACGTACTGTATTACCATTTTAGTGACCTCATATACTTTCCCTATCTCTTCATCTACAGCTTGCGACGTCGGTATGTATACCTGAACTATCGTTGTCCATTCTGGCTTGCTGTCGATTCTGATAAGATCAACCTGTGCTGTCGATTCTGATAAGAACAACCCTATCACTGAACTGTTCACAGTAACTCATTCTGTGCCCTGCCTTCCTAGACTGCGCACACTGACGTCCTGTAAGAACAAGACAGAGAGAGTATGGTGTTTTTTGTTTCAAGGGGATACCAAAATAACAAAGATAATAATAATACTTATGTTGCAGATAACAGTTTTTCTTTATAATTGCATTTTCCCTTGACTTTCAGTAGAGTTGCAGATAACAGTTTTTCCTTATAATTGCATTTTCCCTTAACTTTCAGTAGAGTTTCTTTTACATATGACAAATATAATTGCTCAATATCGTGGAAAAATATTTAATAATTCATAGTTATCATAATCTGGGCCATGGGATGTCATATGATATTACCCTATACTCATCTGACTAGCAATCCTTGTCTTCTTTTTATTTCACTTCACTGACCCCTACTATACCTGGACTGAGGCTTTGCATTTCCCTTTTCAGATTTTCTAGTTTCCCTGCCACGTTCAAGCTTCTGACATGTCACGCCCCGACTTGTAGAACGTTATCCTTTCGTTAGTTATTCAATCTTTTTCTCATGGTCACCTCCCCATTGGCATCCCCTCCCGGTGATCCGAAAGGGGGACTGTTCCGGAATCTTTTGCCAACTGAGAGATCATCATGACACTTTTCAGTTACAGGCCACATGTCCTGTGAACAAACGCTACGTGTCTTTAATGCAGTAGTTTCCATCGCCTTTTGCATCCTCATGCCGTTTATCCTTGCTGATTCTTCCGCCTTCAGGGTCAGATTCCCACTCTTACTACAAGAGAGTGCCCTGAGCCTCTGTCCGTTACTCCGCCCTCGTTGACAAAGTCATTGGCAGAATGAGGGTGACTTCTTCTGGCAGAAGTCTTCCGCCGCCAGTGCTGATTATTAATCAAAATTTCAGCGAAGGCGGGGCTTGAACTCGCGACTGAGGACGTTTTACTAATCGAAGACGCTATCCCTAGACCACGGGTCCTCTCCACCGACCTATCATCAATATAAACCGCTCCAGGCGATAGCAGCGACTCGTGGCGAGAAATGATTGCTGGACAGACCCACGCACGGTGCATGTAGTATCAGTGAGAGTGCTGTCCGGTGTGGAATGAGTTTGACCGAGGGCAGATTGTGATGGACTGGAGACTTGCCAAGAGCATTTCGGAAACTGCACGACTTGTCGGGTGTTCGAGGAGTGCTGTGTCTTCATCATGTGGCGAAACCAAGGTGAAACCGCGTCCAGACGTCACGGGGCTAGGTGGCCACCATATGTCGGATGTCGTAGGCTGGGCAGAGTTGTAAAATAGGACAGGCGGCGAACTGCGGTGAAACTAACATCAGATTTTATCGCTAGGCAGAGTACAAATGTGTCTGAACACACTGTCCTCCGAATACTCCTAACGATGGGCTTCTGCTGCCAACGACCCATGCATGTCCATTAATTTATCAAAATCTTATTGCTTTTTAAAAGATTCAGGTTTCAAGTAATTGTAATAAGGAAACCTTTATCAGTTAATATAAGCAATTTTGCGCAAAGATATACGAAAAGACAGTTCCTTACTAAGTTCAAATGGCTCTGAGCGCTATGGGAATTAATGTCTGAGGTCACCAGTCCCCTAGAACTTGGAACTACTTAATCCTAACTAACCTAAGGACATCAGACACATCCATGCCCGAGGTAGGATTCAAACTTGCGACCGTAGCGGTCGCGCGATTGCAGACTGAAGCGCCTAGAACCGCTCGGTCACTGCGGCCGGCGGCCAAGGAGTATCGTACACTGGTTGCAGAACAGGTAAATCCCTTCATGAAGATCATATTTCCTGACAGCTGTGGCATTTTGCAAGAAGATTATGCGCCAAGCGCCACGAGTGTGATGGAGTGGTTCGAGGATAACAGTGGCGAGCTCAAATTGATGTGCTGGCTCCACAACTCACCAAATCTGAACCCGATCGAATACATCTGGGATCTGATTGAAAGAGGCGTCAGAGCTTATGGCCCCTGCCCGGGATTTACTGACATTAGGTGACTTGTGTGTACAGAAGTGTGACCATCTCCCTCCAGCAACCTACCACAGGCCTCGTTACTTCCATGCCACCATGCGTCGTCGCTCTTACACGTGCCAGAGGTGGACAAACTGCCTATTAGGAAGGTGGTCATAATGTTATGGCTGATCATTGTATACCAGTCCAGCAGTCGGACGCCAGAACCTTTGCTGAAAATACTTCGGGGCTTTTAATTATTCACTTTTGAGTTGCGAAGTTCAACCGTGTCTCGTTGGCCAAAGCAGGCTTGCCATGTCCTACATTTATTTGGTTGTGTAGAGGGTAGACAATAAATCCTGATCCTCCAGTAAACTTTTCCGATTGAATCCATGGAGCAGTACGTCGCTTAATTCGTCCCATGTGCTGCACATTGCCAGCAGTGCGTGGATTCAGATCGCGCTCGCGAGGGAGATTTTGCGCTGCACTTCGGAAGCTTCGAAAGAGAACGAAAGGAAAGTTTCCAAATTTCTACTGTACGAACATAAGACATTCATTAAGATACCATTTACTCTAACTGTAACCAAACGAACACTAGAACAGAGGTATGTGCACAAGAATGAGTACTTTTGTGATTACCTATTTGTGAATGAAAACAATGATGTTCCACTCCGACGTAGAAGCTGTAACATTATCTAACAGTGTGTGGAATCGGACAGTGATGATGTGCTGATGCAGACATCTGTTTGTAATTTTTATTATATCCAATTGAGCCAAATTTTCATCCGTTCCCTCTATGCGCAGGACTTCTCTATTTCATATCTGTGTTTCTCGTTTGAGCAACGTTCAGCAATGGCAGAATCTCGCCTCTTTAATCTCTACCATACGTGGCGTTCTCGGAACCAACTACAGATTGGTCGCCCTGCCAGTAGTTTACAGCAGGGCTGGCATTCTTGGCAGATGATCTCATAAACGCCAATTTTCATGTCAGAGAGTTTATCCTTTAAACTGAAGAAACATTTACAGTGTCTGACAAGAAAAGTGAAGAACCCTCAAGAGGAGGAAGGAATGAAATGAAGCTTCACGATTTGAAAGGTTGTTCTTGGTATTATATTCAGTCCGAAGACTAACATGAGGCAGCTCTCCACGCTACAGTACCCCTGCAAGCCTCTTCATCTCCGAATAACCACTGAAACCTATATCTCTTAGAACCTGCTTACTCATTCGTCGTTTGATCTCCCTCCTTACAATTCCCTGACCCCGTCCCTCCGTTACATTTCCATACAAGGCTACGCTCTAAACGAAAGCCACTAAGAAACACTTTCTACACTTAAATTTGTGCTCGATGTTAACAAATTACACTTCTTCAGAAACACATTCCTTGCCGTTGATAGTCCACTCTTTATATCCTCTCTGCTTCAGCCTTCGCATTTATTTTATTGCGTTAATAACAAAGCTCATCTACTACCTCTAGTGTCTCGATACCTAATATAATTCCCTCAGCGTCACCCCCTTTAATTCGAGTACATTCCATAACCTTCCTTTTGCTTTTGTTGGTGTTCAACTTATATCCTACTTTCAAGACACTGTCCTTTCCGTTCAGCTACTCTTCCAAGTTCTATGCAGTCTCTGACAGAATTACAAAGTTAACGGCACACCTCAAAGTTTTATTTTTTCTCACTGAATTTTAATCCGTTCCTCAAATTTATTTATTGAATTATTTTTTCCTTTACTGCTTCACCAATATACAGGTTGAATAACATCTGGGATAGCCTACAAACCCTCTCGCACTATTTTCGTACGAATGCTTCTCCTTCATATCCTTTGACTTTTATAACTGCTGTCTGCTTTCTGTACAAGTTTTATACAACCATTTGTTTCCAATACTTTACTACCTTCAGAGTTGCGAAGAATGTATTCCAGCCATCATTGTCGAAAACTTTCTCTGTATAAACGTAGGTTTTTATAAACGTAGGTCTTCTAAGATAATTTATAGGTTCAGTATTGCCTCGCGTGTTTCTACACTACAGGCCTTTAAAATTGATACATCAGGAAGAAATGCAGATGTTAAAAGGGTATTCATTGGGCAAATATATTATACTAGAACTGACATGTGATAACATTTTCACGCAGTTTGGGTGCATAGATCCTGAGAAATCAGTACCCAGAACAACTACCTGTGGCCGTAATAACGGCCTTGATACGCCTGGGCATTGAGTCAAACAGAGCTTGAATAGCGTGTACAGACACAGCTGCCCATGCAGCTTCAACACGATACCACAGTTCATCAAGGGTAGTGACAGGCGTATTGTGACGAGCCAGTTGCTTGGCCACCATTGACCAGACGGTTTCAATTGATGAGAGATCTGGAGAATGTGCTGGCCAGGGCAGCAGTCGAAAGTTTCTGTATCCAGAAAGGCCTGTACAGGACCTGTAACATGCGGTCGTGCATTATCCTGCTGAAATGTAGGGTTTCGCAGGGATCGAATGAAGGGTAGAGCCACGGGTCGTATCACATTTGAAATGTAACGTCCACTGTTCAAAGTGCCTTCAATGCGAACCAGAGGTGACCGAGACATGTAACCAGTGGCACCCCATACCATCACGCCGGGTGCTACGCCAGTATGGCGATGACGTATACACGCTTACAATGTGCGTTCACCACGATGTCGCCAAACACGAATGCGATCATCATGATGCTTTAAACAGAACCTGGATTCATCCGAAAAAATGACGTTTTGCCATTCGTGCACCCAGGTTCGTCGTTGAGTACACCATCGCAGGCGCTCCTGTCTGTGATACAGCGTCAAGGGTAACCGCAGCCATGGTCTCCGGGCTGATAGTCCATGCTGCTGCACACGTCGTCGAACTTTTCGTGCAGATGGTTGTTGTCTTGCAAACATCTCCATCTGTTGACTCAGGGATCGAGACCTGGCTGCACGATCCGTTACAGCCATGCGGATAAGATGCCTGTCGACTGCCTGTCGACGAGGCCGTTGGGATCCAGCACGGCGTTCCGTATTATCCTCCTGAACCCACCGATTCCATATTCTGCTGAAGTCATTGGATCTCGACCAACGCGAGCAGCAATGTCGCGATACGATAAACCGCAATCGCGATATGCTACAATCCGCCCTTTGTCAAAGTCGGAAACGTGATGGTACGCATTTGTCCTCCTTACACGAGGGATCACAACAACGTTTCACCAGGCAACGCCGGTCAGCTGCTGTTTGTGTATGAGAAATCGGTTGGAAACTGTCCTCATGTGAACACGTTGTAGGTGTCTCCACCGGCGCCAACCTTGTGTGAACGCTCTGAAAAGCCAATCATTTGCATATCACAGCATCGTCTTCCAGTCGGTTAAGTTTCGCGTCTGTAGCACGTCATCGTGGTGTAGCAATTTTAATGGCCAGTAATGTACATTTCTCCGGAATCAAAACTCAGAGGTTATGTGATGTTTTTTCACTACTTACCAACTGGAGTCATTGCTACAGGGAACAAAGGAGCACGAGCACACTTACCAGTATAACGTAGTGCCCCTTCTGGCCTGGATGCATGCTCTGGTTCGATTAGAACGGATGTCATGAAGCCGTTCTGTCCGCTACTGACGCAGACTGGCCCACAGCTTATTGTAATTGTTCTTTAATTCCCTGGATATTGGTACTAGAACGAAGTTGAAGATCGATCTCGTTCCGCACCGCTTCTGTCGGGGCAGATCTGGGGATTATGCTGGCTACAGGGGTACCATAGCAATATGCTAGATGTGCCATGTGTGTACTGTTGAAAAATGGCACCACAGTACTGTTAGATGAGAGGTGACACACGACGGCAGAGACTGTCCGTGCCATATTGTTGCGCGGTAAGAGTTTCCTCAACCAGTACCTGCCCTGACGTGAAGTCATCGCTCATGGGTTCGCACATGTGGCACCAAGAGTAACGGAGCAGTGCCTGTCCAGAACATTGGGAGGATGTGACCTCTTCCTAGACGACCGCCATATCCGCCGACGATGGTCATCCAGTGTAGCGCACAACCATGATTCGTCTTTAAACACAGTACGACTCCATTCACCAACGGTCAAATCTTCCTGCTCACTGCACCACTCCAAAAGCAACCGTTTGTGTTGTGTTAACGGCGCGTTACGCATGGGACGGTAGTTTCCTAGTCCGACTCCTGCTAGTCACCGACCAACGGAATGATGCAGGGAGTTATTTGTTCTTCCAAGGCATATGCAGATGTGAGGGGATTATGACGTGCTAGGTGCACACTATCTCGCTTGGTGGTATTATACCGCGATGGTCAGACGTGGTTGGCTTGAACACTGACGATTACGATTGCCCACAAGTTCCCATTTTGTCCAAAATCGAGCCACTGACACACATGAAAGTCCCACAAATCTGGCTCTGAGCACTATGGGACTTAACTTCTGAAGTCATCAGTCCCCTAGAACTTAGAACTACTTATACCTAACTAACCTAAGGACATCACACACATCCACGCCTGCGGCAGGATTCGAACCTGCGACCGTAGCGGTCGCGCGGTTCCAGACTGTAGCGCCTAGAACCGCTCGGCTACTCCGGCCGGCACAAATCTGGATATCGCACTTTTCGATGAGCTGGCCAAATGGAGACGCAGAACGAAGTAGCCTTGGTAAAACTGTTCACAAGAGTACGCGGTAACTCTGTTCCCTTCACAGTGGTTACTCAGCATCTGACGCTGTTTACGCCCCTTATATACCCCGGCAGACCTGGTGTAAGGTGAGCATGCCATTTTGATTTTCGTAGATTATCAATGTGCGCGTCAGAGAGAGGGAGCAAGTTACGTTAATGGTAAGCAATCTTTGGTCTTACTATGGGACAATCTTTGCGTCTACGCAGTCTGATACATAGCTGAAGTGTGGTAGGTGATGGACGTATTAACTAGTACTCTGTTGACTTGTGATTGTATCTGTTAGACGAAGAAAGTTTTATAATAAAGGACACCAAGGATGAATATGATGTATATATTGAAAGGTGAAAAGAGTATGAATTTTGAATACTGTTACTTTTTGGAAGAGAAGAACTTGGGGGTAAGACTAAACCACTCCACAGCTGGTTTGTCGCAATGATTATTGTCAGCTAGGTAGGTTTGTTCACTTGCTCAGAGCTGAGAGGAAGACCACCCCACTTCCCTGAGCCCTGCATTAACAAGTCAACTGATTAAGCTGTTTGGTTCTTATAGAAATTCTCTGATGACATTGTACTCTTTTCAAATCATTGCTCATTATTTTAAGCAGAGTAGTGTGCAGAACAGTGTTATGACTGAAGATCACGCGAAGTGTTACTCTGTCTTCTTGAATACATACTTCGTTCTAAAATCGTTGTCTTGGAATATCACGCCCATTCCACTGTTTAAAGAAGGCTTATCACTGCACGTTATCACACTGCACCATATGGTATGCAACAATTTGAATACCGTTTGGAAAATTTTATTAAATAATAGAAATCCAGCTTAGCCGCTGCCTACTTGCTGTTTGATGCTCTGTGTTCGAGAAACCTGTAACAATGACAGCATTGTTACAGGTTTCACGACGAGAGGTAGGAGAAAATTTGAATCTGGTCCAGACAATTATTTTACCTCAGTTGCACATTTAATACAACGAAAAGTTTATTTAGCCCAGTTACATTTCAATTGAAATTAGGTTCTGTTTAGTGAAAGGTTAGGATACGAGTTTAAGTTACATAATAGTTTGTGAGTACATAGTTTTGGTAATACGTAGACTTTTTAAGGTTGGAAGGTAAATTCGGGTTAAATGTCAAACAAAAACACACAGTGGAGAACTTACACTGGTAATAGCGTTGGACACGAAAAAAACTCAGTGTAATGTGCTGGCTTTTCTACCTGTAATGGAGATTTGCTATTCTTAATCATTTATATACTCACCAATGGTGTTTACGTGTACAAAATAACGTTGACATCCCGACATGTCTCCTGGGTGGTTAACTTCTTTCGGTACTGTACCTAATATCCATAGGACAAAGAGAAACAAGAGAAGACCTTCACCTCTAAAATGGTACTTAACATATCACAGACTTTATCTATAAAAGGCGACTTGCACCATTACCTTTTTGATCTGTCTATGTTGTACACTGGATACAGTAGTAACTTGGCTTGGTTCTTCAGCTTTTTTTTTTTAAATCGAGAATGTTATCAATAACGCTGGTTTTAAGTTCGTTATTTATATCTACCGTTTTTATTGAATTAGATTCCAAGCAATAGCTTCCTGGACAATGGGGATGGAAAGGAGGCGGTGGATCATTTGATGGGATGGTTCAAAATGGTTCAAATGGCTCTGAGCACTATGGGACTCAACTGCTGAGGTCATTAGTCCCCTAGAACTTAGAGCTAGTTAAACCTAACTAACCTAAGGACAGCACAAACATCCATGCCCGAGGCAGGATTCGAACCAGCGACCGTAGCGGTCTTGCGGTTCCAGACTGCAGCGCCTTTAACCGCACGGCCACTTCGGCCGGTATTTGATGGGATGCTACATGTTTATAATCTGTTGGGTGTACAGAGGAAGCTGAGATGAATATGTCAGCAAACGAGCCCTTCTGGTAAACTTTAAATTTATGGCTACTATTTTGTGTCTTTTAGTTGATATCTAGGAAATTAATTGTGGACTCTCCAGACTGCATATTAATCTATATGTTATCGTGTCCCTGGCTCATGTACACCAAGAACTTATAGAGCTGTCTAGGGGAAATTTTTCACGTACAAAGAATGCTGTCAGCGTATCTGTACCAATGCCCTACATGTTTTGCTAGTGTTTCGCTTTTAAGAAACTCGGTCTTCCACTTGTCCGTCACCATTTCTGCCACAAGGGGTAACTGATTCCTTCTAATAGTATCCTTCAATGCAAAATTAAGTTTGATTTAAACACTATCCTACAGTACTCACTACGCTCAGTTATTCTTCTCGTTTAATGCTATGTGGGTACAATTAATCTATGCAATCTTTCACAGGAAGGCTTGAGAACAGGCTGTGTACATCAGAAGAGATCAATTTTGCATTTGTTGAAATCTTGACATCCGTTAACTTGTTACTAAATCCAAACTGTTGTTAATGCTATGTTTCTTTCTGAGGTTCACCTCTTTTCTCATGAAAGACACAAACTACACACCTGTCAGCTGGCCTTAGCCTAAATTCTCGCTCTGGAGTGTAAAGACAATTTCACGTAGTGTTACTTCTCTATTTCACAAAAATCTAAGTGAAAGATACGGGACTGATAGAATCTGGAGAGAGTTACAGTTTGTAGATTTGGTTTTTAACGGCGTGGTTAACGTCTGTGAATTCTGAATTACTGTCGGATGCTGAATCTGAGAATTTAACTTTTTTGTGTTGTTCTGGACTTACAAGGTATACATGGCATCGTGAGCCGTGAAACTGAGAACAAATTATTTTAAAATGTGGAGTGTACCTGTCCTACCTGACATGAACGTCTTTCATATGTGAAAATCTCCATTTGCGTGCAATCGATTTGTGGAGGTTAACAAACCTAACGGCTTCAGAAGCGCATGTCGCTGAAGAAGTAATACTGTCTAAGAGACATTTAACGGCCAGAAAATTCACAAGACCCATCATGAGATGCTATTTGGCAAAAAGCTACACATTGGCCAGAAATGTTGCATCTTACGACCTGCTGCACTAATAGAGCTATACTCCACGAAGGAGGAATTGCTCTGTCTTCATACTCCTTCCTTTATTACTGAAGCACAAACGTGGATTTTCAGTGAAGTGACTGGAGCACAATGGAATGGAACAGTACGCAATTTGAAACGGGCAACATGTGCACGCGCTACATCGGTGTACCCACACTACAGCAGCCCAGCTCCAAAGGACGCAGTGACCACATTATCCACATCTTGCCAAGAACTTCAGGCGAATCACTTGTAAGTCCGCTAGCGCTGAGCTTTCTTGAAACTTAGATGGTCTTGACCGATAGCATGGATCTTTTGAACTACTAAGTCGAATTTGGAAACCTTGCTCGTGAGCTTTACGCAATCCACATTATAGTTAATAGCCTTTACACCCACAATTGAGCATTTACCAGTAACAGTATCCATTTCTTAAGTGTTTCCTGAGGAAATTAAATGTCATATTGTTGACCATATCGTCGTACGTCGACTAAAGTCAATGAAGCAACGATGCTACATTTTTAAAATTTAATTACTGCTTGTGTGGCAGCAGATGTCAGCTTTCAGGAACGTACGGCGATGGTGTATGATCACCTCCTCATCTTACTGTTCTACCTAAATTTCTATATTTCTACAGGGCTATTACAAATGATTGAAGCGATTTCATAAATTCACTGTAGCTCCATTCATTGACATATGGTCACGACACACTACAGACATGTAGAAAAACTCATAAAGTTATGTTCGGCTGAAGCCGCACTTCAGGTTTCTGCCGCCAGAGCGCTCGAGAGCGCAGTGAGACAAAATGGCGACAGGAGCTGAGAAAGCGTATGTCGTGCTTGAAATGCACTCACATCAGTCAGTCATAACAGTGCAACGTCACTTCAGGACGAAGTTCAACAAAGATCCACCAACTGCTAACTCCATTCGGCGATGGTATGCGCAGTTTAAAGCTTCTGGATGCTTCTGTAAGGGGAAATCAACGGGTCGGCCTGCAGTGAGCGAAGAAACGGTTGAACGCGTGCGGGCAAGTTTCACGCGTAGCCCGCGGAAGTCGACGAATAAAGCAAGCAGGGAGCTAAACGTACCACGGCCGACGGTTTGGAAAATCTTACGGAAAAGGCTAAAGCAGAAGTCTTACCGTTTACAATTGCTACAAGCCCTGACACCCGATGACAAAGTCAAACGCTTTGAATTTTCGGCGCGGTTGCAACACCTCATGGAAGAGGATGCGTTCAGTGCGAAACTTGTTTTCAGTGATGAAGCAACATTTTTTCTAAATGGTGAAGTGAACAGACACAATGTGCGAATCTGGGCGGTAGAGAATCCTCACGCATTCGTGCAGCAAATTCGCAATTCACCAAAAGTTAACGTGTTTTGTGCAATCACACGGTTTAAAGTTCTTCTGCGAAAAAAATGTTCAGGACACGTGTATGTGGACATGCTGGAAAATTGGCTCATGCCACAACTGGATACCGACAGCGCCGACTTCATCTTTCAACAGGATGGTGCTCCATCGCACTTCCATCATGATGTTCGGCATTTCTTAAACAGGTGATTGGAAAACCGATGGATCGGTCATTGTGGAGATCATGATCAGCAATTCATGTCATGGCCTCCACGCTCTCCCGACTTAACCCAATGCGATTTCTTTCTGTGGGGTTATGTGAAAGATTCAGTGTTTAAACCTCCTCTACCAAGAAACGTGCCAGAACTGCGAGCTCGCATCAACGATGCTTTCGAACTTATTGATGGGGACATGCTGCGCTGAGTGTGGGAGGAACTTGATTATCGGCTTGATGTCTGCCGAATTGCTAAAGGGGCACATATCGAACATTTGTGAATGCCTAAAAAAAGTTTTTGAATTTTTGTATGTGTGTGCAAAGCATTGTGAAAATATCTCAAATAATAAAGTTATTGTAGAGCTGTGAAATCGCTTCAATCATTTGTAATAACCCTGTACATTTCACAAAACAATTGAATCACTTAAGATATCAAAATCAGATTTGTCGCTAGTTAAAAACAGGTGCCTTCAGGGAAAGAAATTTAATGGTAGTATGGATATAACAAAGGCGTTTGCAGTTTGTAAGTGTGACAGAATGAAGCGTTTTCCTTAAAAAATGCGCGGAAAAGGTATTGTTAATTTGACTTGCGGTAAAACAGAAGTATTTTGAAAATTAAATCGGCAGACAAAGAACTAAACGAATAACTATGCGAAAGGTTAAAAAGGTAAGCAGTATACGAGTAGAAAACACTTCCAAGAAAGAGGGGAGGAGTTAATGAAAGATTGTGAGATAAATTATCATCACGATTCAGCGTACTGGGCATACCTAGGTACAGCTAAACGAGTTTCATTACAGCTTTTTTTCAAAAATCGACTGCCATTTTTGTCTATAAAAGCGTTCCTCCTTCCGCACAGGTAAACATGTTTCAACTAGAAAGTAGAAACCTCGCCATGAGGCTGGCATTCGAGCGAACTCCAGTTACATTTTCAAGCAGTATTCCATTTACTAGTGACCGCATAACGTTCATGCAGTTCACACAATCGTTTCCTTTACTTTTGTTGCTCATGCTGTTAAACGCACGTGCCAAAACATTATTTTAACCCTCCCCCCTGCCCCACCACGAGATGGACGACGCCTGTGGTCACGTGATCCGATAAGGAAAGTATGGATGTAACGGGCACAAGTGAAGATAGTTGTATTGCTAACTCAGGGAGCTGTACTGAACAACAGCGCATGCTGAAAACATCAGGTAGTAAGTTATGTGACGTGTTTGCGGGAAGACTGTCAGACACATAAAAAAAACAACAAACAGACTGAAGTTAATGTTCCACATATAAAAATGTATTGGACTTATACCCGTTACACCATGTACAAGAGAAACAGAGGTGAATGAGGAATCATACTACCGGAGCTACAGGCTGCAAATTGGGAAATTCACTGACATAATCTACTTCGACAAATTACTGACGGTTAAGGTCCGTTCTAGGCGCTTCAGTCTCGAACCTCGTGACCGCTACGGTCGCAGGTTCGAATCCTGCCTCGGGCATGGATGTGTGTGATGTCCTTAGGTTAGTTAGGTTTAATTAGTTCTAAGTTCTAGGGGACTGATGACCTCAGATGTTAAGTCCCATGGTGCTCAGAGCCATTTGAACCATTTGGTTAAGATCCAGAGCCTCAGGAGCAACACTTGGGAAATAGCGAAGCTGGTCACTTTTTGGAGTGATATTGTCGTGAGCATCTCTGGTAAGTGTTTTAAGGACTGTGAAATCACGAGTACGCAGTGTGGTGTCACCGCCAGACACCACACTTGCTAGGTGGTAGCCTTTAAATCGGCCGCGGTCCGTTAGTATACGTCGGACCCGCGTGTCGCCACTGTCAGTGATTGCAGACCGAGCGCCGCCACACGGCAGGTCTAGAGAGACGTCCTAGCACTCGCCCCAGTTGTACAGCCGACTTTGCTAGCGATAGTTCACTGACAAATTACGCTCTTATTTGCCGAGACGATAGTTAGCATAGCCTTCAGCTACGTCATTTGCTACGACCTAGCAAGGCGCCATTATCAATTGCTATTTATCTTGTGATGCATGTACCGTCAGACCGATGTTCACCAATTATGGATTAAAGTTAAGTATTCCAGAAGCTACGTATTATTTTTGCTACTATAAAGACCTTTAACTGTTCCAGACCTCACGCCAGCCTGCGTGAGATTAAACGCGTGCGTTTCGGCTATCTCATAGTGGCTTGGCTGTCTTGCCAAGTCACAACACGCAGCATGGTGTTTGACTTCATCATGGGAGGTGCAAGTGTTTGACGTCATCATAGAAGGGGAGGTCGAGGGCTCGCACGCTGTGTAAAGCAGTACAGCAGACCATCTATGGCAGATCTGACGTAATGATGCAATGCTGGTGCAAGCTGAAGCGTCTCGGAGCACAGCGTTCAGTGAACACCGTTGAACAAATGGCTCCGTATTGGGCGACACCTGGGTGTTTCCCGTGCTGAACCAATGGCATCGTCTGTTACGGTTGCAGTGGGCAGTGGTTCATCCACACTGGACTGTGGATCAACGAAAACGTGACATCTATTTGGGATGACTTATGTTTCTTGTTCCACAAGATGGACAGTCGTGTCCAGATGTGGCATCATCCAGACGAACAGTTGCTCGAAATATGCACTGCCCCACAAACTAACGTGGGGCCAGTGTTATGTTTTCGAGGACATTCACCTATGCTTCCACGATACATGTGGCAGTAATCGAAGGCGCCATGACAGATGTGGATTGCGTGGACATAACTGCAGATCACCAGTATCTTCTCACACCTGATGTCTTCCATGAGGGCAATGACATCTTTCATCAAGATAACTGTCCGTGTCACAAAGGTAGAATCGTTCTGCGGTAGTTTGAGGAGCTTGATAGTGTAATCTCCATTATGTCGTGGCTTCCAAATTTGCTTTCTCTCGACCCTATGGAACACACCGGTGACGCTATCAGGCGCCAGTTCCTCGCCCACAAATCACAGCCACGAAATTTACTGGAAATGCGTGACCTGTATGAAGACATCTGGTGCCGCGTGGCTCTGCAAACCTTCCACGGACTTCTCGAATCCATATTACGTAGACTCGATGCTGTATTGCATTCCGAAGGTGGACCAAAACATTGTTATCAGGTGACGAGAATGTTTTGGCCTACCATTATGCGACGTGTTGATGCTGTCAATGGAAAACTTTCGCCGCGCTCTTACAAGCTCATTGTTGTTTTTAGTTATAAGTAAACAGTTCCAAAAGTGTCTGTCGACTTTTCGGAGCAACGCTGAATTCACAGACTTTCCTGTTTTCCTACATTATTGTCATTACTATACAGAGATTTCTCGATTACTTTAATAATGCATTAAAAGAAAAATAATCGGAGTACCAAGAAGGAGTTGTGCGACATAGACGAAAGTTGGTGGGCATGTTTCTACGTATGACAGATGATGCCTATTCAGATTTCGTGCCGGTAGCTTTAGAGTGGTATTAGTTGCGTCGCTATGAGGATGAACGCGTTGAGTTTATGTTAATCAAGGAACGACAAAGACGCAACAGGTGCCACCAGAGTGACACAACGCACTGTTACAAATTGGTTACTTCAAGGACAGAAGCACTGTAGCGTGCATTTCGCTAACCCCAGATCACCGCCATCTTCGCCTCCAGTGGTGTCAAGCGATAGCTTATTCGAGGGCAGGCTGGAGGTCTGTTGTGTTTACAGACGAAAGCTGATTCTGTCTCGGTGCCAGTCATGGCAGTTTGTAGGTTAGAAGGAAGCCAGCGGAGGACCTGCAACCAACTTGTCCACGTGCTAGGCACACTGCACCTACACCTGGAATCATGGTCGAGGGTGCTACTTCGTATGACTGCAAGAATTGTGATTATCCTGCGCGCCCTGAATCCAAATTTGTATCTTAGTCTGGTGATTTGACCTGTTGTGCTGCCATTCATGAACAGCATTTCAGGGTTTGCTTTCCAACATACCCTGTTGTAACTCAACATGCTGTACAGATTGTCGACATGTTGTCTTGGCCTACCTGAACACCTGATATATGTCAAGTCGAGCACATACGGAACATCACCGGAAGGCAACTCTAGCGTCATTTACAAACTGCCTTAAACGTCACTGTATTGCCGACCAAGTGCAACAGGAATGGAACTCTATCACACAAATTTACATCTGACACCTGTGCAAGACAATGCCTGCTTGTTTAAATACTTGCATGCAACATTGTGGTGGCGAAGAGTTCTCGGGCTTCCAGCCGGGTGGCGGAACCGCCACCCGGCTGGAAGCCCGAGAACTCTTCGCCAGCTGTATACGCCGGGAAAGCATACATTCACATTTAACACTATGGTGGTTACACTGATTATTAACGTAGCAGCATTTCACATTTGCAATGGCTTATCTCGCGCTTACATTAATTTGTGATTCTGCAATGTTAATCTCTTAAATATGTTACCGAGACTGGCCGAGCGGTTCTAGGCGCTTCAGTCTGGAACCGCGCGACCGCTATGGTCGCAGGTTCGAATCCTGCCTCGGGAATGGATGTTTGTGATGTCCTTACGTTAGTTAGGTTGAAGTAGTTCTAAGTTCTAGAGGACTGATGACCTCAAATGTTAAGTCCCATAGTGCTCAGAGCCATATGAACCATTTTGTTGCCTAGACAAAGTATTCCCGAAATTTCAATACTCTTCATTAATTACTTTTCGATGTCGTGTTTCCTTTTCCGTCAGTATAGTAACATGTAACTCGGTTTGATTCTTGCAAAGAAGAAAACAGCAACCAGCCACTTTTAACAATGCAGTTTACTCGCACAAACAGTTCAGTTACAGGGTCATTATCATGTGGCTGTTAACGTTAACGCTAGATTACTATAACCCCGTAAAATATAAGACAGCAGATCGTATGTCGTACGGTTCCCGACATTCTGGATACTTGAGCGATACGTAGTCTTGATTAGCTTCACAGCAGACATAGTAGTTAACAGTGGCTGCATTTCATGCTGGAAACATCGCCCAGACTGTGCTAGTTCTGCAAGTTTCACAGGACAGCTTCTGTGAAGTTTGGAAGGTAGGAGACGAGGTACTGGCGGAAGTAAAGCTGAGAGGACGGGTCCTGAATCGTGCATGTGTAGCTGAGATGGAGCCGGCGCGGTACCTCAGCATGTTCGGTCAGAGGGTTTAGCTCCCGTCTGTAATTTAAAAAAAACTTAATGAACGGATTAACGAAAAACCTGAACGGGTGTCAACGGACGTCCGCCACGAACAAATTCAACGAACAGTCTAGAACAAAATGAGATAGAAAAAGGTAGAGCACTTCTCCGCGAAAGGCAATGGTCACGAGTTCGAGCCTCGGTCCGGCATAAGGTTTTAATCTGAAAGGAAGTTGCAGTGGGTGCATCATTTATTGTCCGCCTCTAGCGGTTTGCTGACACTGGTGCTCTTGTAAAAATTACAAATGTTTACTAATGATGCGCCTGTTTCTTAAGAGTCAGCCTATTTGTCGTATCGTGTGGCATTTTTTGGAGAAATATCATGCAGTGGACTATAGAAGAGTGATAGTTGATATCACATTGATCCCCTTCAGTGCCCACCTCGTTTTTTGGTACCGAATACTGCAGAGTTTGGTTTTGACACTGATATAATGGACGAGTTGCTGGAACGAGCTGACGAAGAGACATAGAATGGATGTTTTAGTGGAAAAGAAGAAAATATTGTGCACACAGATGACAGTGATGTAGACCCAGACTCTGAAAAAGTAAATGAGGAAAGCAAGGAATCAAAAGGAGATCTCTGGGTGACCTTGGAAGACCGAGCCCGGTTTTGCTTGGATTGTAATAATAACGCCTAAAGCAGAAGACTCTCTACTCATACCCTTGGAGCTATAACAAATGATGACTAGTGCATAACATAAATTATGACTTCTTTTCCAATAAACTTTTGAGCGGTAAAATTGCCATTATAGGATATAAAACAGAACATTTTGCAGTTACTTTTTACGTAACATACCATTCGAGATCTAATAACGGTAGTAAACCAGTCCGTAGTTTATAAATTATGACTTCGCTTGATTAAAATTTACGATGGTGTAGTAATGACGTGACATTTTCGCTCCTTTAGTGCTCTAGGATTAAGATATATGTTTGTTCTTGTTAACATTAATTTTCACATTTTATTCCCCCTTGTGCTGAAATTTCATTGGAATAGCGCTGCCCAACAACCAAGAAATGATGTGAGAAACGGCCTATTTAACTGTAGTTGTACCTAATAACGATTGGAAACGACGTAAACGAGTCATTAAAGTAGTTGTCTGAGTTGTCACGCAATAATGGCGAATTAGAAAAGACACAAACAAAAAGGTTTTGTTGGAGAAACAAAAGTGGAAAGCTAGTCAGGCATGGCAGACGATGAGGTCAGATGGTCGTTGCTAACAACTAAATAACACACTTCCCAGAACATACGGCACCAGAACGAAAGCTACACCGCAGATGCGATTCGGTTGCCTGGTGGTCACGTGTTATAAGGGGAGAAGGCGAGGAGAATGTCGTTTTTCCAAAACGAGTGATGATTGCCAGTTTCGTCATTCCTTAATAGAGTCTTAAAGAGCCTTGCAAACGCTATTTCACGGCTCTGATTTCTGACCTCTTTACGGCGAAAACAAGTTTCCCTCGCCATGACGAATGGAGAGAGTGGGGCACGAGATTCCCTCTGCAACGGGGGCAATAGTTACGGCAGTAAAAACGCAAGGGGCTCCGGCGCTGTCGGCGACTGTGGGCGGTGAATGAACAGCTGCCGGGCGCGCCGGGTTCAGGGACGGCGCAGAGGTAGCGCTGAGGACGTGCGGGAGGGCTCGAAACGTCACCACTGTCATCAAACAACGTCACTTGTATCAGAGTTACCACACGGTGGGAGCTACTACACATACTATTTTCTGTCTATGTGCAATTGAATAAAACCATTTATCTTTAGATCACACGCATTTTGCATGGCCTGAAATCTCTCTCAAATATATTACAAAAATGTAAGTATGTATCGTTGTATGTTCCACATCCCCTCCTTCAACTAACTTTCGTGCACATATCGCTTACTATCTGGAAAGAACCTCGCTCACCCGTCCACCCCACCTGCCCCCCCTCCATATAGAAAATTTAGCACTTACTACATTTTCGCTGTTTAGGCAGCAAAACAGCTGCATCAAGCATGATGTTTTTTAGCCGAGCGGTCTAAGGCTGCTGGACTATGCGGCTGGTCCCGGCAGATGTTCCAGTCCTCCTTCGGGCATGAGTGTGTGTCTTTGTCCTTAGGGTAATTTAGGTTAAGTAGTGTGTAAGCTTAGGGACTGATGACCTTAGCAGTTACGTCCCATAAGATTTCATACACATTTTTTTTGAACAAACATGGTTTTAATTGATTACTTGTTTACTAATAACTCTATGTTCAATTAGTTTTGCAGACACTGTGCACAAATATCATCGAATGTACTTGCAAAGTTATGTCATTTTACGAGATATATTTCAGGAGATGTGACGTCATAAACACCTAGATGTCTGAAAAACTACTTTCTGTAAAACAGAGTGCAAATTATCCACACCTAGATAAAGAGAGCACTTCGCCACTTCCAGCAAATCTAAATATAATTTAAAACCTTTCCTAAACTTTTCCTTGTTTACATGCTTAACGTCAAATATTTAACACAGTAGATCATGCGCAAAAAAAACGGAAGTTTGAAGCTGTTTTGCACAGGAGAGCTCGATTCTTGACAGAATCGGGGTGACTGATTGCTTACTATCTCGCAAGAAGCACAGTAGGCTTAAGAATCACCTATATCCCACAGGGGTAGGCATGAAAAGGGATCGGCATTGAATCGTAACTCAGGAGCGCATGGAGCAATTTCAACTGGATTTGTTAGACACATTATTTAGTATCTGCATCAAAATACTGTGGGAGTAGGAGACACCACTACTATTATGGGTTGGGACGTAGTTGAGGAGGAGTCACGTAAAAATGTTCAAAAACGGCCTATGGCATTTCTTTACTATTTTTGTTAACTTGGAATACCTTTAAAAGCATGAAATGGAATTATTCTCTTATTTGTACCGTTCAGTGTGTCTTCTAGGTAGCGAGAATGAGCACTGCAGCGAGCCAACGATTTTGTCAACATCTTTCAGGAACTAAGATCAAGCCACATGTCTTACTGCCGGAGATAAATTTAACATCCTTCTTGGCGTCATTTGATGTAAAGTAGCAGAAAATCAAACGTATACGTGTCCAATTTTTGCCACATACGCACATGTTCGACATCTCCTAAGCCCCTCAATCAGTTTCAGTCTAACTTAGTACAAATGTTATTTACTATCTGGATGTGAGTGGTGGTGATAACAAGGTGATGGACGGAGAAGGGGGGCTGCGGAGGAGGAGATGGACAGAGAGAGAGAGGGAGATGATGATGATCATGATGATGCTTGGTTTGTGAGGCGCTGAACAGCGCGGTATTCAGCGCCTGTACAAAGTCCCAATTTTTACAAATCCAGTTTTTTCACATTCCAGTCTAGCCCTGTCACGAATGATAATGATGACGATGAAACGATGAGGACAATTCACACAGTCCCTCGGCAGAGAAAAATCCCCAACTCGGCCGGATATCAAACCCGGGACCCCATGATCCAGAGGCAGCAACGCTATCCAGGTGAGAAGAGAGACAGACAGAGAGGGGCAGGGGAGACGGATAGAGAGAGGTGGAGTAGGAGGTGGAAATATGGAGGGGGAGGAAGAGATTGATAGAGCGAGGGGGGAGTAGTAGACCGAAAGATATACTCGGATAGAGCGAGGATTGGGAGGAGTAGATGGACAGACAGAGATGATGGACAGAGGGAAAGGGTGGACGAAGAGTGGGAAGGGGGAGATGGACAGCGAAGGGGGAACAGCAAATGAACAGGGAGAGGGAGACCGAGACAGAGATGTCAGTACAGGGAAAGAGAGAGAGGAGGAGGTGGATAGAGAGAGGAGGAAGAAGAGACAGAAGAGAGAGGAGACGGCCAGAGAGCGGAGGGTGGAGCGAACGAACTAATAGAAGATTGGAACTAATAAATACACGGACGGAGGGGTTTCTCAGGTAATATATACGTATGTTGGTGTACATTGCATTACATTACAAACTACATTGACGGAAAAAAATCGAAACACGAAAAAACTATTAATGTAGACTAATGAAATTTTGGTAATACATTTCTGTAGGTAACACAAGAAAATTATTAACACTGCAAGGTCACAGGTTAATGCAAGTGCGAGATAAGCCACTGCAAATGTTAAATGTTGCTACGTTAATAACCGGTGTAACCGCCAGAGTGTCGAGTACAAGCATGCTGATGAGTATGTATTGTGTTTTACATGTGCCGGATGTCAGGTTGTGGAATGGGGCCAGTTACGCTGGGTCGGTCAATACGGGGACAGTTAATGTTCGATGCGGATGACGCTGGTGTTATCTTCCGATGACGTTCCATATGTGCTCGACGGGAAACAGATCTAGTGATCGAACACGCCAAGGTAACAAGTCGACAATCTGTAGAGTATGTTGAGTTACAACAGAGGTATGTGCGGGAGTGTTATCCTGTTGGAAATCACCTCCTGCATGCCGTTTATCAATAGAAGCATCACAGGAAGAATCATCAGACTGACGTACGAATTTTCAGTGAGGATGTGTGGGATAACCAGGAGAGTATACCCGAAGTCATACGAAATTGCTCCCTGGACCATAATTTCGAGAGTAGGTATAGTGTGCTAGCGTGCAGACTGTTAGGTTGTAGGCCCTCGTCTCACCTCTTTCTAAACAACGCACGGCTGTTACTGGTGCCGAGGCAGAGGCGGCTTTCATCAGAAAACACAATAGACCTCCATCCAGCCCTTTAGCTCTCGCTTGACATCACAAAAGGCGGTGGATTTAGGTCTGTGGAATGGACGCTACAGGGCGTTTGGATCGGAGCTGTCCTTGAAATAACCGATTTGTAACAGTTCGTTGGTGCAGTTTGGTGCTAACTGCTGCTCAAATTGCTGCTTCAGATGCACTGCGATGGGACAGAGTCATACACGGTTGTCTTCCCTCTCGGTAGGGGCCGTCCGTGGTCTTCTTGTGAGAGCACATTCTCATGGCCACTGCTACCAGCAGTCATTTGCAATGCCTACATTCCTGCCAAGTCTTTCTGCACTGTCGCAGAGTGAACACCCAGTGTCTTGTAGCCTTATTACCAACCTCGTTCAAAATCAGCGACGTGTTGATAATGACGTCTTTGTCGCGTTAAAGACATTCTTGGCTACAATCGTTTTTCCACGTCCAGTCTCAAAGGTAAGTGACTCTCAAGACCGTTTCACAATGTATTTCTACATCTGCATATACACTCCGCTAGCAACCAAGCGGTGTGTGGCGGAGGGCACAATTCGCGCCTACGTCATATTTCCCCCTCTCTGTTCCACTCGCGGATCGCACAAGGGAAAAACGACTGTCTGAACGCCTCAGTACAGGCTCTTATTCCCTTATTTTTGAATGATGATCATTACGCGATTTGAAAGTTGGTGGTAATAATATATGCTCTACATCCTCAGCTAAGATCGGATTTCGGAATTTAGCGAGTAGCCCCTTCCGTTTTGCGCGTCGTCTATCTGCAGGTGTATCCCACTTCAGACTTTCTATGAGATTTGTAACGCTCTCGCGATGGTTAAATGTACCAGGCACGAATCTTGCCGCTCTTCTTTGGACCTTCTCAGTCTCTTAAATCAGACCCAACTGGTAAGGGTCCCATACAGACCAACCAAAGTATTGTAAGCTATTTCCTTTGTGGGAGGACTGCATCGCTTCAGGATTCTGCCAATAAACCGAAATCTAGAGTTCGCCTTACCCGTTACCTGTGTAATATGATCATTCCATTTGAGATCATTTCGAATAGTCACACCCAGATACTTGACGGATGTTACCGCTTCCAAAGACTGATCATTTATTTTGTACTCATACATTAATGGGGATTTTCGCCTTGTTATACGAAATAACTTACACTTACTAATATTGAGAGATAACTGCCAGTCATTACACCACGCATTTATTTTCTGCAAATCCTCATTGATTTGTTCACAACTTTAGTGTGATACTACTTTCCTATAGACTACAACATCATCCGGAAACAGTCTAAGGCCGCTGTCAATACCATCAACTAGATCGTTTGTGTAAATCGTAAAAGGCAGAGGACCTATTACGCTGCCCTGGGGCACATCTGAAGTTACTCTTGTTTCTGTTGAAGTTACCCCGTTCACGATGACATACTGCTCCCTGTCTGTCCAACCGCATACGTCATTGGATAGTCCGTAAGCGCGCACTTTTTGTAGGAAGCGACAGTGCGGAACTGAGTCGAACGCCTTTCAAAAGTCGAGAAATATGGCAGCAACCTGGGAGCCGGTATCTAGAGCCTGTTCTATATCATTTACAAAGAGGGCCAGCTGTGTCTCGCACGACCGCTGTTTCCTAAAACCGTGCTGGTTTCTGCAGATGAGCTTCTCAGAGTCTAGGAAGGTCATTATGTCTGAACACAAAATATGTTCCATGATTCTACAACAAATCGAGGTCAGTGAAATTGGCCTTTTTATAGATTGCTATGACCTAGGCCTACTTCCAGTCCCGTAGAACTTTCCGTCGTTCCAATGATCTCTGATAGATGACTGATAAGAGTGGAGCTATATTTGTAGCATAGTCACCATAAAATCTTACGGGGATACCGTCTGGGCCTGATGCCAATCTGGCGTCTAAGGATCTTAACTGTTTTACAATCCAAGATACACTAAACACTATGTCAGCAGTCCTTTCGTTTGTTCGATAATTGAATGGGGGAATGGTGCTACAGTCCTCTATCGTAAACGAGTTTTTGAAAGCTAGGTTTAGAATTTCGACCTTCTCTTTATCATCATCAGTTATATTACCTGTACATTTAAGGCGAACGTGATTTGCATCCTCTTGGTGTCGCTAGTAGCGACACTCTTACGCGACTGGCGCGAAATGTGTACAGCCATCATCTTTCAGATGTAGAAACACACACAACAACTTTAATTTACGTCACACGTGTCCTTCTGGGTTTGCGACTTCTTTTCCATCAGTGTATATTCTGTGATTTCAGACTTGAAACAGTGCTTATTTCGGAACGTAATGAGGTGGACTTCTGTGAGCTTGGAATGTAGTAGAAAGGCACTGGCAGAAGTCGAGCCAGGAGATGGATCATGTCTCGCACATGGATAGCTCATTCTGTAAGACCATTTTAGGCAAAACTGTGGTCTGCTTCGAGTCACACTCTGGCACACAGTTTCAATCTGGCAGTTAGTTTCACTACAACGCACATTCCCCTGTACAGTGAAGATTCATTTTGGAAAGAGTGGATGTACTTTTCGAAAAGGTGGAGAGGTATATCGTGCCAAAGATACTAAATCCGCTATCAATCTATCGCTTGAGCCTTGTCCCGCAGTTACGCAGGGTGAGCCCTCGTTAATCGGATTTGGCATGTTAATGCTTAAAGGGTGATCGGGTGCCCTTCCTGCCGACACCCCATACCCCCCAGGACGGAATTAGTGTACCCCAACTGTCTGCGTCGAGTGTAATCCATGGAATAAAGCGAAAGTGTTCAGATGTCTGCGAGCCGCGTAAGTGAAGCGGAACATGGGGACCAACCGGGTATTTACCTAGTGGGATATGGAAAAGCGCCTAAAAACTACATCCAGGCTGGTCGGCACATCGGCCCTCGTCGTTAATCCACCGGGCGGATTCGATCCGGGGCGGCGCGCCTACTCGAGTCCAGGAAGTAGCGCATTAGCGCTCTTTTTTTTTTTTTTTTTTTTTTTTTTTTGTAATCTTTATTATGGAACAAACGGAGAGTACATATATATATACACAAAGCAAAAGTTCTTCAAGGTACCAGTTAAACATATACAAAGGAGTGTTAGGTAAACAAATTATTAGAATAACGTGAAATACAACAAATTAGAACATATCCTGTTTTCCTTTTTTTTGTTTTTTTTTGTTTTTGTTTTGTTTAAAAATTTGTATTGAACAAACTAAAGGTACATATATATTCACTATGCAAGAGTTCTTCAAGGTACCATTTAAAAATATACAAATGACTGTTAGTTAAACAAAAAAAATATTAAAAAAGAAAAACATTAAATACAACAAAATATAACATATTCTGTCTTCTTCCTTTTTGTAAGAAAAAAAAAAATTAAAAAAAAAATAAATAAAATTGTGTTTGTTTTTGGTCGATGCATGAGAACGTGGATAAGGGTGTTGCATCATGTGACAGGTAGGCATGGTACACCCCAACTTTGAGGGGGGTCAAGAAAGACGCTGCGGAGATAACCGGCAAAAGTTTGTCGGTAAGATGGTTTTCGGGTGAGGGTGCTATGCGCGGTCACAACTTTGTACCAGAAGTCAAGGACTGTATGCGGACCACTCCGAAAGAGATATTCTAAAGCCTGTCCTCGAAACCAGATTAGGGTATGGTGCTTAGCAAGAGGGTAGTGAAATGTCTGGGGCAACAACAGGAAATCCGGGGTTACCGTCGTTGGCGGGGCACGGAGGTAAAAGCCCACGATTCGTTGGATGAGGAGCCATACGTTTTGTTTCAGGGGGCACGTAAGACGGTGCTCGTCGGTGTCTTCCAGCTGACAGTCAGGGCAGAGTGGGGAGGTGGCCAGTCCTATGCGGTAAAGTCGACTATTAGTCGGGAATTTCCCATAGACTAAAACATACCAGAGTGCAGACACAGACGACGGTAAAAAGGGTGCATGCACACACCCCCAAACCGTGCGCCAGTTAATGTCAGGATGCTGTAGCACCATGGGGTCGCAAGGGTTGGACAGCATAAACAAACGATAATAATCTTTTGTACGGGGAGGACGGGTGACTGGAAGATCGGCCCGAACGTAGCTGAGTTCTATGAAACAATTGGCGACGTAGTACAATAATGGAGAAATAGGTGCCACATTGATCGGTGGATCGAGAGAAGCTGGTCGGAGGATATCTAAGAGACAGCGTGTTAAAGACGGGACCGGCCCCTGCCAGTGCCGCAACAGAGTGTGGACAAAGAGTGCAGAAGAGCGTGCCCGCACGTTGATGAGTCCGAGGCCACCTTTTGCAGGAGGCAGTGTTAGAGTGTTGTAGCGGACTTTGAAAAGTGCCCCTGCTGACACGAAATATCCAAAGGCTGATTGGATGCGGCGGCCAAGGAGTAACGGCAGTGGGAGGATCTGGGCGACGTGTACCAGTTTAGGGGCGACATAGATGTTTACATAGGATACACGTTGGAGTTGGTTTAAGTTACGGTGCACTTGACCGCGGACATGGTGCCGAATCGACTGCAAAAGCCGCCGGTAAGCAGGGCCACTGTGCGGTGTGTGGAGCTCGTAAATTCGATACCCAAGTAACGAAGGGTGGCACTAACTGGGAGTGGGGTCGGCACCATAGCCGGGAGGCCGCACCCAATGTGCATCATAGTCGATTTACGGACATTAAGAATGCTACCAGAAAGACGTCCATACTGCTGGATCCATTGGATGGCGTCAATGAGTTCCGTGGAGGAGCAGGTGAGAAAGAGGAGATCGTCCGCATAAGCCCTACAGTGAAAGGTGTGGTCACGCAAAGTGAGGCCCTGCAGTCTAGAGGTAAGTCCAGTGATGAGGGGCTCAAGTGCAATGGCATACAGTAAAGTAGACATAGGGCATCCTTGACGCACAGAGCGGCGTATAGGAATCGGTCCTACAAGCCTCCCATTGACTTGTACCATCGAGACCGCGGGAAGGAGTAACCGGCGAATGGCATCGACAAAAAGCAATGGGAACCCCATACGTGTCGCCACCATGAGGAGGAAAGGGTGTCGAACGCGATCAAAGGCACTCGTGAAATCGACGGATACCAGTGCTGCACGAAGGCGACAAACCGACGCCAGTGCAATGGGGTCACGGCATTCTCCCAGGGCTGTTTGTAAGGTGGCCCCACAACCACGTGCAGTCTGCTCAGGAGAAAGGACCGTAGGTAAGACGGTGCGTATGTGCGCTGCTAAGAGGCGTGCATAGATTTTATAGTCTGCATTCAGTAGTGTAAGGGGGCGATATGCAGAGACATGAGACCCTCCCTTCGGTTTAGGCACAGGTAGAAGAATGCCAGTGACGAATTCAGGTGGAATTGGGAAGGACGGAGTAAAGAGTTCCTGAATCATTTCCGTCCAGCGAGGAAGCATTAACGTGGTGAACGCCCGGTAAAACTCCACTGGGAGACCATCTGGTCCGGGTGATTTGTTCTTGGCCTCTTTGTTGATCGCTTCTACCACCTCTTCTGCGGTGATTGCAGACATCATGGACGTTGACTCCGCTACGGTGAGGGTCCGTTCAGGGGAAGGACGGAGATCATCAGGAATGGGCGTCGCCATCGCTTCATCATCATAAAATTGGCGATAATGTTCAGCAAAGGCGGACACGACCGCCGCCTGTGTTGTGTGGTGAACACCATCGGAGGTCGTGATGTTGGGGACGAAAAGCCGACGTCGACGACTATGGTCGGATGTGGCATGGATTGTGGATGGGGTTTCGTCGTGGAGGAGGTCTTGTCGTCGGGAACGCACCACGACACCATGCAGTCGTGCACGTTGAAGAGAGAGGAGACGAGCTTTAGTACGTTGTCGTTCCCTGTGGGTGTCAGGTGATGGAGGGAGCGCATCGAGCTCACGGAGGACGGCGTAGTGAAAATTTGTGGTGTCTCGATGCCATGCTGCTGCTTCCTTGCCACATTGTATGAAGGCCTTTCTGATCGCAGGTTTGGCACATTGGAGCCACCAATGGAACGTGGATGTGTACTGCGGAAGGCGTCTTTCGCAAGACGCCCATGTAGCGGCAATACATTGTCGGCAGTGTGGATCATTAAGGAGGGAGGTATTAAGCTTCCAGCAACCTCTGCTGCGCCACACTGATTGAGGTGGCAGAGCCAGGGAGCAAATGACGGCGCAATGGTCCGAAAATGCAAGGGGCCATCGTTCAGCTTGGGCGACTTCATTGCCGAGGTGAGCAGAGACATAAAACCGGTCCAGTCTGCTCGCAGAATGTGCTGTATAATGGGTAAAACCGGGGGTATTGCCATGAATTTTCTCCCAAACGTCCACTAGATGAAAATCTTCGATTAAGGTGAGCAGCGCCGGGCATGGCGAATAACCAGGTACTTGGTCCTGCGGATGGAGGACACAGTTGAAATCGCCTCCCATGATAAGGCGATCATAGCGTCCAGAAAACAGGGGCGCCACGTCATGTCCGAAGAAAGTGGACCGCTGCCGACGGTTCGTGGAGCCAGACGGAGCGTAGATATTGATGACGCGCGTGTCGAAGATGGTAACAGCCATGCCTCTTCCACAGGGAAGGATTGTCGTGTCCGTGAGTGGGATTCCTTCGCGTATGTAGAAAGCCACTCCACGCCCTGATTCATCACATGTGGACGTGTATGAGTCGTAGCCGTAGACTGGTGGTAGTGTGGCAACGCGTACTTCCTGAAGAAGGGCGACGTCGACGTCAGAGGCCCGAAGCATGTCACATAGGAGTTGCAGCTTGGGTGCAGTGCCGATCATGTTGATGTTCAGTGTGGCAAACCGGTATGTTTGTTTCAGTGGTGGTGGACGCGCATCTACCATCACCAAGGGAAGTAAGAGGAGGGCACCGACAGGAAGTCCCGTCCCATCAGCGGCAATGCCTCGCTTTTGATGTTAACAGGCAGCCTCGTCCGGCGGAGGTAACTCATCCGGAGGAGGGGGCGTACCTTCCTCAATGTCGTCGGCCCATGCTCCTGTGCCGTGGGTCTGTCCAATGTCCATGGGAATTGCGTCGTGGTGAGAGAGATCTGGAGTTGTCGGCGGGGAGACAGGCGTCTCAACCGGCGCACCGATCGTTACATTGTGCGTGGCGACCTCCATAATGGTCCCGTCCTGCGAAACGTCTTGTTCATCGTGAAAGTTGTCCGCCGACCTCTGCGTGGAAATGTCGGCTGCTTGGGTGTCGTCTTCGTCGTCGCGGGTGGCAACGCTCTGAGAGCCCGTGGGGGAACGGCGACGGCGTTTGCGCCTACGTGGCGAGCGTTGTTTGCGCACGTGTTCCTCAGTGTCGGACGACGGCAAGGAGGAGCGTCGACCTGGTTCGAAGGCGTCGGTGGGTACAATGAGATTGTCAAACAGGTGTTGTGAAGATGTACTGGTCTCCTCAGCGTCCGTTGCGGGAGCCTGTTCGGCGGCAAGATTGTCAGGTGGGACGTCTGTACCGTCCGTTGGTGACTGGGACGGTGGGACGTGCCGACCAGAAGGACTGGGCGACGGACTGGACGAAACTGTAGACGTGGCAAGAGCCGCTGCGTAAGTGACCGGTAGGGCGGTCATCGTGGGTGTGACGGACGCTTCCGACAACGGGAGCTGCGCGACACGTCGTTGAATGCATTCAGACCGTAGGTGACCTTCTTTCCCGCAACCGGAACAGGTCCGAGGTTGGCCGTCGTACATTATAATGGCACGGCAGCCTCCGATACGTAGATAGGAAGGTACGTGTTTCTGCAACTCGATGCGGACCTGTCTAACACCGTTTAAAACTGGATAGGTCTGAAATTGGACCCATCGTTCGGCAACATGTTCCAGAACGTTGCCATAGGGACGGAGCGCCTCGATGACGACGTCTGCAGGTAGTTCGAACGGCAGTTCGAAGATCCTTATCGTCCGTGTGCCGAGACCTGCGTGATCGACGGTAACGGGTCCGACGTTGCCATCGGAATGACAGAAGCGCAGTCCACGTTTTGCCTCTTGAAGCACCTTGTCGCACGCCGCATCGTTGATCATTTTGACGTAGACGGTACAGCTAACTATGGACAAGTGGATGCCAATTAGATCCGTTGGTGGTATTTTAACTTCATCGCGTATAAATCGTTCTACCTCCAGGGCCTTGGGTCGGGCGAAGTCGGAACAAAAGTTGAAACGTAATGTCTTCTTCCGATAGTTGTGCGTCATGGTGGTCTAGAAGGAAAACGGCACTTACAGCGGCCGAAGTAAACACAAACACACCGTGCGCGCCTCGCCCGCAGCGCTCTGGCGCGTGACCGCCTCGCAGCACTGCCGGCGGCAGACTGAGTCACACTCTGGCACACAGTTTCAATCTGGCAGTTAGTTTCACTACAACGCACATTCCCCTGTACAGTGAAGATTCATTTTGGAAAGAGTGGATGTACTTTTCGAAAAGGTGGAGAGGTATATCGTGCCAAAGATACTAAATCCGCTATCAATCTATCGCTTGAGCCTTGTCCCGCAGTTACGCAGGGTGAGCCCTCGTTAATCGGATTTGGCATGTTAATGCTTAAAGGGTGATCGGGTGCCCTTCCTGCCGACACCCCATACCCCCCAGGACGGAATTAGTGTACCCCAACTGTCTGCGTCGAGTGTAATCCATGGAATAAAGCGAAAGTGTTCAGATGTCTGCGAGCCGTGTAAGTGAAGCGGAACATGGGGACCAACCGGGTATTTACCTAGTGGGATATGGAAAAGCGCCTAAAAACTACATCCAGGCTGGTCGGCACATCGGCCCTCGTCGTTAATCCACCGGGCGGATTCGATCCGGGGCGGCGCGCCTACTCGAGTCCAGGAAGTAGCGCATTAGCGCTCTCGGCTACCCTGGCTGGTTATACTAAATCCGCTATAACCCAAACAAAACTCTTCGGAAGAATACCAGAAAAAGAAAACGACAAAGTACATCGATACCTAAAATAAGATACATGACAAATTTCATACGTGCCGCCAAATCGTTGAAAACAATTTCTGGAAAAAATTAACGAAGCTCAAAAATAGAAACAACTCTGAAAAATCATGGTTACCAGGACACATTGCAGGGATCACACGCAGTGTCTCCGCCGTAGCAAGCTTCGACGCTGACGGCACAGCAGACCTCGCCGTCGCTCAGTAGCCCCTAACTGCCATGCGTTTGTGAGTGATAAGAGAGCGCGTAATAAATGTGTCTGCTTCCGTTGTTTCCTCCACAAGCGTGTAATGATACAATAATGAGTCTTTCTGTCTGCTTGTGTGCAGGCTATACACAATAGCATTATCCGAAAATGAGGATTAAGTGCAACGTTATGCCACAGTTACCAGTACTTCTACAGGTCCTGAGTCTGCCAAGCGAGTGGATTCATTCTTATTTATCAAGTAACATGAGCTCTAGTACTCACAATCTAGTTACAAATTATCCTCCTGTATGAATAATACGCAACGGAAACACGCATCTGACTATCAGTAATTTACAGAACTCTGACTGTTCACTACGCACTGGCAATACCACATTTTCTTTCCTTTTTATTTAACGGCTTTTATCAACACGTGGCCATCGCACTGACTATGAGTGGCGCACACATTATAAATTCTGGATATCATGACAACATACAGTTCGAAGGAAAAGGCCACCAATCTTTTTCTTTTCACCATCTTATTTATTCCGATAAATTCTATAACCTAAACACACAAATTCTATAATCTACAACAATAACACACGAGAAATTCCGCCCAGTGGGCATGGCTTAACTTTGGTGATTCTCTACCTTATGGTCTCGTAATTATTTAACGCTACACTGCACTTTCTAGATAGGATGGTGGATCTTTTATTATTTCTCACACTTCGACTCTCACAATCATCATCACGAAACTTTCCTCCAGACCGAGCAGTACAAAAGGAACATGCATAACCCACTAATCTTTTGAAACTACCTCGCTACTCTCCCATGCAAACCACACATACCCAAATTACATGACATACACCACACTACTATATGAAATACTACACAGGGAATAGTCACAACATTATCACTTTCAGCTTTCCCACTTCAATTAATATTTATCCCAGTTTCACACGACACTGCCCCACTTCGTAATTCTACTTTCCTACTATGAACTCTGGAGATATATGCACGTCTTCCTGTGCAATGCAAGCCAAGTGCCGTTGCTGGATAGACGGCCGACTCACCTTGCTTCTCTCTCAGATTTTGAATCTAGCGTCACACGGAATCATATCACGCAAAGTAATATTAAGAACGTATTCATCACACACGCGAGTCCTCACCTGATACCATGGACGAGTACTTCTCTTTATCTTTTGTCTCACACACAGTTTGAGACTCACACAGTACTCACCACGTGGAAGTACTCGTCTCTAATTTCAAGTCCTGCACACGCCATTTCTTAAATATTTCAACTTATGGTACACACACTATTTCTTAAATATTTCAACTTATTGTACACACGCTAGTAATTCAGCTTAACTTAAGCACATGGAAGTATTTCAACTTATTGCTACACGTGGTTTCATTGTGACCGTTGGTCACTTCCGAAGATTACTACAATCCCATTAATATTACCTGCCTGACATTTAATTCTCCCCACAAAAGTTCCTGAAATAGAGAAATTATTATTTCAAACTACTCTTAAATATTCCACATGCGTACCATGTCTCCACTCTTTCGTCTTTACGGAGCACAACTAAGACAGGTCTTAACAGCACAAGATCCAGCGGCAGAGTGCTGAAACATGGCCATTCTTCAGGTCCTCTCGCACCTCTGCTGAAGTGGTGGAGCACCTTGCTACCGTATTGGTCAGCCACATTTCAGGCGCTCAAAGCTCATGTAGATTTCATCTCTTTGGTCCCACCAAAGGTGGCCAAAGGATCGTCTCAAAGATGATCATATATTCACATTCACTATCTGCGGTTAGCAGACGACCATACATTCATTCATTTCACAGATCTCACCAAACTGGATGTAGGGATTTACTTTGTGGGAGTGCACATGTGATCAATTAAATAAATAAATTGTCATTCTTTCCCACCCTGGTATCTGGCTTCGCTGTATTAATTGAAATTGAGTTATTTTACAAAAAAAAATGTGTTGATCTGACAAAAATAATAAAGTATGTTGTACCTATTTTCAATATCGGGCGGTACTGTACCCTTTCACACTAACCTCTGAAGACACTTGTGAGTGCAGTGCCTGCTCCCTCCGGCGCCCTACCAAGGCCTCATTTGGACTCGCATTCGGAAGGACGACGGTTCAATCCCGTCTCCAGCCATCCTGATTTAGGTTTTCCGTGATTTCCCTAAATCGTTTCAGGCAAATGCCGGGATGGTTCCTTTGAAACGGCACGGCCGATTTCCTTCCCAATCCTTCCCTAACCCGAGCTTGCGCTCCGTCTCTATTGACCTCGTTGTCGACGGGACGTTAAACACTAACCACCACCACCACCACCAAGGCCTCATTGCTTCCATGCCACGACACGTCGCCGTTGTTATCATTGCGACAGGTGGACGTACTGTCTATTACGTAGGTGGTCATAATGTTCAGGCTGAATAGTGTATATTCAACAGCGTTCACTAAGGTACCTCAACAAAATAAACCTGTTTTTAGTTTCAACAGTTGATCTTGTAAGTAGGCTGTTCAGGTTTTTTTTGTTGGTAACGCCACGTAGCGCTCTGTATGAAAATCACTGACAGTGCTGTGAGTAGTCTGTGGTTGGCTGGACTCATTGTTGGAATACTGCCTTGTGTAGTGTTGGGCAGTTGGATGATAACAGCGCGTAGCGTTGTGCAGTTGGAGGTGAGCCGCCAGCAATGGTGGATGTGGGAAGAGAGATGCGAGAGTTTTGAGCGGACGATCTGGACGTGTGTCCGTCAGAAAAAGGAAATTTGTTTAATTGGGTGTCACAAATTACTTTTGAACGCTATTAAGGTAAATACATTGTTTTTCTCTATCAAAATCTTTCATTTGCTAACTACGCCTATCAGTAGTTAGTGCCTTCAGTAGTTAGAATCTTTTATTTAGCTGGCAAAAACATTGTGTATCAGTTTAGTGATGATAAGAATAAGTAAAGAGAGAAGTGTATGAGTACGTTCAGTTTACCAGCACACTAACTCCTAATTTTTGTAAGGGGACGTTAAAATCTGCAATTAGAAAGGACGGATAGGGCCATTATTCCAGCAGACGGACTAAAGCAGCAGTTCATTAACCTAATGTAAAATTAGTAAATGCTGTTTCGAAACACCGAGAGTCTCTAGAAAACGCGTCGGTACTGGTAAAATTTGTTGCAACAATATTTCTAAAAACGTCATATTTGTGGCTAAATATATATTTTAATTGAAGAAACTTTTTGTTTGGGAAATAGGTGTCCTAAAAGAACTAACTTGTCAACTGTCTTTTTATATTTTATAGGCGGCTGATGAAATTGTTCAAATGGCTCTGAGCACTGTGGGACTTAACATCTGAGGTCATCAGTCCCCTAGAACTTAGAAATACTTAAACCTAAAGACATCACATACATCCATGCCCGAGGCAGGATTCGAAGCTGCGACCGTAGCGGTTCCAGACTGAAGCGGCTAGAACCGCTAGGACACTGCGGCCGGCTGTAGGTGCCTAAGATGTCTTGTAATTATTTTGCAAATGTGCCAGTCTCCCCTGTGCCCTGTGTTTCCAATACTGAGTGGTAGTCTGCTTTATCGGATGGTCAACATGTTTTGAATATTTATTCGTACAGAGAGAGAGATAGAGGCGGGGGGGGGGGGGGGGGGGAGGAGAGACAGCAGTCCCGTATTTACGTAACATCGAATACTTCTATTGACGTGTTAAGGTAGTTCCAGAAGTTTTTAAAAACGTGAGGGAGGAAAAAAAAGCTACAGATACTGGAGGAGACAAACGTGTCACATAGTTACACTACAGTTTGTAACTCAACGCTTATAACCACTAAAACACCATAACTAGCGGAAGTTTGTCTTTTTGAGTGTTAGGACCTTATGCAACAAATCGTACCAAGGCCTTTTAATACCTTTAGTGGCCATTGCCCTGAGACGGCATACTTTCATAACAAGCAAGTTACAATACGAAATTATCGAATCGAGCATGCTATATATGACGGTAATATCTGTTCCCGAAAGAACAGTTACATTTGATGACCATGCAGTTTTTGCTAGAATGAAATGATAATTAAATGGACACCCTAGCTGCAACCAGGTGTTGATATACTTCACTGGGGACACGTTGAAAATTTGTGCCCCGACTGGGACTCGAACGGGGGATCTCCTGCTTACATGACAGACGCTCTATCCACCTTTTTTTTTTTTTTTTTTACCGATCGTTGTGTTTGATCGTTGCGGACGTCACAAGACATCCTGTTTAAGTTCAAGTTCGGTGGTTGATCCTTCCACCCAGAGAATAATGCGAATGCAAGAACTTATCCCTTGCACGCTCCCCGTGAGACGCACATTCCCAACATGTTCAAATGGTTGAAATGGCTCTGAGCACTATGGGACTTAACATCAGTGGTCATCAGTCCCCTAGAACTTAGAACTACTTAAACGTACCTAACCTAAGGACATCACACACATCCATGCCAGAGGCAGGATTCGAACCTGCGACCGTAGCGGTCACGCGGTTCCAGACTGAAGCGCCTAGAACCGCACGGCCACAACGGCCGGCTCCCGACATGTCCACACCACTACATTAATAGTGCGCCTAATAGATGTCTGCCCATCATACTCATTACTCGTGGCAGATTAATCTACCAAGTCCCGTACGAGTTCCCAATGAAGTATATCAACGCATAGTTGCAGCTAGGGTGTCCATTTAATTATCATTTCAATTCAGCATGCTGTTTGCGAAGCACCCAGCATCGAAAGTTAACCCATTACTGGCCAGTACTCTATCGGATCATTTTTTGCAAACTTTTATGCATAAATGCGTTACATTGAGTGATTAATTGGTTAAAAAGTTGTTTTGAAAGTTTTCAGTTTATTAGAACAAAAACTACAGTCCGTCCCATTTTTGGGACATTGGCCAAATGCGCTACCCAAATTCACAACCTTATTCTCCATGCATAATAATGTAAGGAAAGACACAAACAATAAATAAACAATGTTTTAATATTATTGAATGTCTATTCAGTATGAAATGAAGCAAAACACTTGTCGTGTACACCAACATTGCACCTATCACTTTTTTTGGCAGTAAGCACATCTCTTCTGTGTTTTACTTGACACAATGAAATGATTTCCTGGATCTAGTCGTACATCTGTGCTCACCCGTCCTCCCATCAATTTGCTTCCTTGTGGTCCTCTGCGTTTTGGTACTGATCCTGTTTTCTTTGATAGGTAAAACATCACTATTCTCTGTCGGACATCCAAAAGTGAGAGCTTCTCTCTAAAGTACCGTCTACATCTTGTACAACACACTCATTGTTCAATACATTTTTGTCAATGTCTTCCTCATCTGTTATTACATCTGCATCGGATGGTATAATCACCGATTCTACGTCATCATCTTCATCATCACTCTCTTGATGGTTTGCTAGTTCTGCTAGAATTTCTTCAAGTGTAAGTCCACACGGCATGTTTTTAACCGTTGGAATCTTAAAATTCGAATAGAACATGAAAAAAGCAGATATAAAGAACGTAAAATGCAATTCTTCTCTGTATAATACGTTTATACAAGAATAGAACACATCAACAATAAATGATAGTGTAACATGCCATTGTCCCATTATTGGGACGCATAAAATATATCGATATTGCACTTACTTGAAAAAATCTGAAGTATACTTAATCTTACATGGACATCCATATGTTCATAACAAACACGCCCAGGCAACTAAAGCACAGCTCATTGTCGTCCAGGATCTACTAGCAGACATACAGTGCTGCCAAGTGCGAGAACAAAAAATCGGCAACTTTATAATTTTCCTGGCGTGAAGTACTTAGAAAAAAGTTATTTGTTTTACATTTACAGGCATTATAGCAGTTAGTTGAACCTACAGATGCAACAATAAAGGCTAAAAGCTCCATTGCTTACGTAGAAATAAGTAAAATATACGTCCCAAAAAAGGGACAGTGGCCAGTAATGGGTTAACCAAATTCGATAGCAGCTCCTGCGGTCTTCGATAAGTGAGTGTGACGCCAAAATGGCGTAACGATTGCACAAAGTCTTGCGAACCGTAGGTTACCCCAGAAGATGACGGTTGAAGTGATTACAAGGTAAACTTATGAGAGCGAGCCACTGCAGCTGACGGCTTGCAAGCGTGTCGGCACGCACCGCAAGAACGCGGCTGAACGTCTTCTGCAGCAGGAGCAGAGGAGCGGCCGGCGCGGCGAAGCGGAGATGATTGATGAGCGCATAATGCGGTCGCTTCTCGGGCCGCGGCTTAATGGCGGCGATGCTCGCCCGACAGGTTTGCGGCGTTTAGTCGCGCCATTACGCACGTCAGTCAGAACGGCTCGCGGCGGAGCGTGTTGTGCGAGGCCAGGGGGCGCCGCGCACCATTGTTCCGGGCGGCGGCAAGTGGCTGCCGCCGTGGTGGGGGCAGGCGCACGCACTAAACAGTTGACGCGACGGCGCAGGCCGTGGCGGCGGTGGGGGGCGGCGGGGGGCGGCCTGCCTGCGCATCTGCGCGCTCTGGGGGCCCGCCACGGCGCCGCCCGCCCCCGGCACGCGTCCGGCCCGCCCCCGGCTGTGGGCTGCGGCGTGAACGGCGCGCCGCCGCCGGCAGCCACGCCGTCAGCGGAAGGCGCTGCCCCCCAGGCGCTCCGAGGCGGGCAGTTGGTTCGTTATTGTCCGCCTCCGTCATTAAACAGGCCGCCCGGCACAGCCAGATCGGCTTTTTTTCTCTCTCTCCTTCTCTCTCGCTCTTTGCGTGACGGCCATTTGGAGACCAGCGCCGGGTAATTGTTTCTGCTGCACTGGCGCGTGGACCATATGTTTCCATTTCTCCGTGCTTTCCGGAATTTTAGAGGGAAACAGCGAGCACCATTCGATTCTCAATTACTGCGTCCGAAACTGTCCATTTACTAATCCGTATTTTCGTGTGACTGACAGACAGCTGACTGACAACGCGTGAAAGCAGAAAGGTCAGTCGGTGCGAGCAGCTGGGACCTTTCCGTCCGACCAGGTTTCATAATGTCGCCGATACGTGCCCCGTCATCGTCGCGACGGAGCGACTGAATTGGCACAGTGGTTATGACAGGGTACTCGCGAAGAGTGGCGCTCGGGCCTGTGTCCAGCTGCTGTTACTGACGAAGATCGATGACCGAAAAAAATCTTCCTGTAATCTTCTTTATCGTTTCATGCGGCTGGTGAAAAAGTAAGGGAAAAAAGTTTGTTTCGTAAACAACTCACCTTACTTCTCGATATGGGCTCCTTCGATGGATGTACGCTTGTTCTAACGATCCCCCCTGTTGTTTGGGGGTCGTCAACTACTCGCCACGTGCTTTGCCCGACCTCTTGGCTGTCACGTCAGGTGCCTACGTGGCTTGTGAAGCTTAGAAGCCGTGGTGCACGAGATGAGCGCGTGGGACCGTACGTCTTCTTATCGGCCGTTGAAACCACTGGCAGCGGTTGGCTCTGACGAGCATGTGGAAGTGCAACGTGTTCCATGCGCTGTGGTGGAGTGTGAGAAGTTGAGTACGGTCTTTATGTAACAGAGTTATATATATTTGAAGTTCTAGTGAAGTGTGTGAGTTTCTTCACCAGTGGTTTTGTTGTGGTCTTCCCACCACAGTTTTCGTTTGCCTGTCCGCGGGAATGTGGTAATTGCTTCTTGGTCGGGCCGTTTCATTCACACCTCGAATGGGTGATTTTCGGTCGGTGTCGCGTGTCTCTGTGGTTCGCCCTTTCTACATCTCCTGGTTTTGAATAACTCAGGGAGGTGGTGGCTTGTAATGGAAGTTTTGGGGCTGATCTGCTGGTGGCCTGTAGACCACGAATAACTATTCCGCCTATTGTGATCTGGGCCCCTTTACACACGTCACTCCCTCACCGAGCTAAGGAAAATTTTTTTGGGAACTGCATTTAATGTGAAGGTTTGTGTACTGGCTTATTCACATCTATCTTGTAACAACTGACAGGTGTAATATAAGTTATTTAACTGGCGAGAGACAACTAGTTTATTTTAGTACAAACTAGCTACTTAAAAGAGTTTTTTAAAGTGTTGTCATATATATATATATATATATATATATATATATATATATATATATATCAAATTAAAATCTTGTTAATATTGTACCCTGCAATATCCTTTACATAGTGAAAATTTGCCAGCTATTTAAAGGAGTTTTTTTTTTAATTGTTATTTTATATATGTTGAGAGATGTCATGAGCCCCCTCTCATATTTCTATCTTACGATTTTCCTCTCTAATTGCATGCAGTGAAAAGTCGCTATTCCTTCACACACGGACTTCCCACGCAGCGTCTCTCGTCACCTGGGTGGTCCGGTGACAGGCGAGCTCTGCTGATCTGGAAAGGGTTAAGCCGACGGGAGTGAGGAAGTCGAGTGAATGCTTTGCAGACGCCGACATTGTCAAAAGACACGCCCGGAGGGGTCTGAAGTAGCGGCTGGGCTAGAGGTTCCATTACTTCGCAGAAACTTAGCAAAAACACTTTCTGGCGGGCTACCAGGGAGGCGTGGGAATGAATTGTGTACCCAGGCAGTTGTGGCGGGAAAATTCCCGCGATTTCTGCAAAATAGTAACTGTGATTGGCTTTCTCAGGGCATAACTCCGTGACGTAGCAAAATCAGCGCAGAAATTGGCACCAAGAATCTCCATTGGTGGAATGGTAGTGCTCCGGCAATAGAGTGGAATTTTCCGCCGGTTTTCGAGTTGCTGATTGGATCGTTTAACCATGGCCACTGTCGTGGGGGCGGGAATGTTGTGTGTTCGGCCTGTATGGGTGCTCTAGGTAGTCGGCTCTCGCCTTTCGGTCAAGGACGTCGAAGCAACCAGCCATCGCCTCCGGTACGCCAGATCGTGTTCTTGCAGTTAAGAAGACAGGGATTTTTCTATGTGATAATCAGAGCTCAGCAGAGCGCGCCTGTTCATCTTTTTCTAACTTTGTTCTGTCTTGGGTAGCAGCAATTAATGTTGGGTTGGCTATGTGTTTACTCTTAAGATTTGAGTTGCAAGGAATTGGCTCCACATACCACTTCGTCATAATCCTCACAATCGAGTTTAGGGACAACGTCACATTTACAGCGTTTGTTTGAGTATAGAAATTTGAGCCAATTTTTCATGTGTTTTTGTTTATTATTTTGTGTTTAGTCTTAATAAATCATATTGTTATTTTGGACAGAACTTTCATTCTGTTAATCGGTAGAGCAACCCTATCATTCCTCACTATGTTAATGAAACCTTCGTTTATTTAACCTATTTATCAAATTAAATTATTGCAGGTGCCAAACTCTCTTCTACTCCACTGGCAGGGTTGATTAGTCAGTTCGCGTATTTTTTTTAATCCTTGTTCAACAGCAGAAGTCGGAGTTAGAATAGGGGGGCTTAGAGCATCATTTACATATGTAGATTCTAGAAGAATTTAGTGTTAAATACACTGCTAGCCCCAGCACCTCGCAATGTCAAGTTAAAATTTTACTATTGGGAAGTTGTTAACGTCATACCTGGGAATCTCCTTTTCATAAAGAAAAATTTGTCAGCTATTCGAAATTGTTTTTGAAATTGTATTTAAATGCCCGATTTAAAAATTTGTTACTGAGAAAGCCTGTTAAAATATACGGATAACCTTAGCAGTGTCTGTTATTTCACCAGCACCTCCTGGCCCCTACTTCCACGATAACATTTTTGGAAGAACATGTGTACTTGAGTTGTAGTTTGTGAACCGCCCTAATTGACGGTTCACCAATCTTGGTCTATTTTTAGCCGACGCAAGTTTCAAACGATCCAACAGCGAACCGTAGTAGGGTCGAGTTATGGTTCTGTCCCTTTGCAAGTAATCTATGGGGAATCCCGGGAATTACTGCTGTCACCTTACTAGCCGACAAAATAGTGTGTACCTTCTTCGGCTCACATTCACGAGCCTTTCCCCTTATTTTGACTGCCGTTTTGTCTCTGGCGTGCAATGGTGGATCCAGGTTTCACTAACAGTCACAAATCGGCGAGAACAGTCTTGAAAACTGTGATTGAACATCTCCGGACATTATGTTGAAATGCAGTGCCGAATGCGCTTTCGTTCAACTAGAAGCAATCGCGGCTTCCACCTCACACACAGAGTCTTCATAGCCAATTCTCCATACGGGATAGTATGCACGCGCTCAGTTGAGATGCCTACAGTCGGGAGAATTTTTATTCGACGATCTTGCATTACAATATCATAGAGTTTGTCAGTCGCTTCCTTTGTGGTGACGGCCGGAGAGCGCTCCGTCTTCGTTGCTTCTCCGACCACATTTAAAATTATTAATCCAAAATTAAATGGTCTTCAATGACGGTGTAGTGTCAGCGTGAACTTCATCCGATTCTATCTTGATCTGTGTGGCAGTCCAACCCTTCAAACTAAAATGTTTAATAACAGTACGAAACTCGGTTTTCTCCATTTTCTGTCTCAGTCGACGCACTGATCAATCATTCGCTTGTCAACAGTGTCTTGTATCCAGTACATTGTTGAAATTTTTCATACGATACTTGGAATAATCAACCTGACCAGCCATGAAGGCGAAACAGAAATGTTCCATTATTCATGGAAATATATCAGACTTATCAAACCACACTTTTAAAGCCTGCTCCGTGTGGCTGCCCGTTTGCTTAAAAATGAAGCTTGAATCTGTTTAAACGTATCTTCATTGTGCCTACTTCCATGAACGCGCAAGTTCTGCTGTATAATATCCAGAATAAGAAATACTTTATTAATTGCAACAAAACTCATGTTTGTTCGTCAGGCTCGACTGTAGCTATGAAGCTGCAAAAAATGGTTCAAATGGCTCTGAGCATTATGGGACTTAACTTCTGAGGTCATCAGTCCCCTAGAACTTAGAACCACTTAAACCTAACTAAACTAAGGACTTCACACACATCCATGCCCGAGGCAGGATTCGAACCTGCGACCGTAGCGGTCGCGCGGTTCCAGACTGTGGCGCCTAGAACCGCTCGGCCACTTCGCCCGGCTATCAAACTGCACATGTGGACTTGCGGTTCATAACGCACTACATGAGCCACCATTACTGAGTGACAAATTGATACAAGTTCAGAATGACCATAATGTGCCTTCACTACTGCCACTAGAAAAGACAAGTTCTTAGACGCTTGTTGACACAGTTCTGATAGCGTTGGAGAACAGGCAACGTCGCGAAAACAAAGAAGAAGATCTTAAGAGACTCCACCACTTCCAAACATCTTATACAGTCGAATTAATCGAGGAACTTGAAGGTTTTGTATACCACAAAAAGCAATCAGTGACAAACCAGATAGTGAATCAGTTAATTCATTAAATGTAATTGCTGCATGTGATAACTGTAATTATTTTCGGAAATATATACGATTCATCATTAGCAAAAATTGTAATCGACAATTTAGCAGTCAGTAGTAGTAAAAATACATTTTATAATTTGCAACCTTTTCATATTCTGTCACTAAGAAATGAATTTCCTTTAACTGTCCTTTGATTTTTTACTGAATTTTTTACTGGCTCTTTAAATTGTACTAAGGTGTACTATTCTGTGAAGAATTTACGAGTTTTCTCAGTATATTCACTTTCTTTCATGCCAACTGTGTGGTTTTTATCTGATTTTATGCTTAGTGCCTCATAGTCTCTTTGTTTACAGTGCCTATTGTGTTTTAATTATTTTGTATGTGTCAGTGGTTGTCTTCATACTTCACCACTTCCTTTTCAAGGAGTTTCTTTAATGTTGAAACTGTTGTTACAGTTTGGATATGTATATAAAACCTAAACTCTAACAACAGCATACAACACTGCAACAACTCTGACTCTGAGCAAACTCTTTGTGAAACCATAATATCATAATATCTTTGCACCATGTTTCGTAAACTAAGAAACCATAATATCATAATATCTTTGCACCATGTTTCGTAAACTAAATCTTTGCACCATGTTTCGTAAACTAAAAGTGATGATTTGTCTGTGTGTGATGTTCTGTATAACTGAGGCGGGACAATACCCGTAAGTAGTGGAAAAGAATACTATTTCTAAGAACCGTGTTTGCAAGCACTCAAAGATTCATTTTGTCCAATTTTTCGATAGTTGTCTAACTTCAAAAAAACACAAGAGAGGGATATAATCATACAAGCAAACATCACCAAAAATATGCACATAAAAATATGCACAAACGAGAATAAATTCTCGAAACGTGTCGTGACAAGCATCAAAAAAATAAGTAATTGGTGTAGTTTTCATTCCTGAAACATCTAATACGATAAAAGAAATTAAGTTATTAGTGCCAAGCCAGACATTGGAAGGAGTATATACATTCACAAAATGTAAATGAAAGTTTTTCAAAACTATTGCACTCATAAATTTCAACAAAGGGTGTAGGCAGCTAGGTTTGATTCCTAACTGGGATGCATGAGTCATTCTACGGAGATTGTGAAGCGGAAAACCGAAGCTATGGTTAAATACAGAAATAAAACTTTTATACAAGAAGAAAGACATTCTAAACAGACAACTTTTGAACAAACATCCACAAGTAACAAACAGCATGGACCATAATATATGGATCTTTGTATATGAGAAAGTTCAAGCGATAGTTTGTAAGGAGTACATTAAGATCTATAACACACACACTAAGAAACTCTACAATCTGAAATCTAAACAATATCAGAATAGTAAAAAAGGGAACATCGTTAAAAACACATATGCATTCTATGGCAGAGTAGCAAACAACACAGGCAGAGTATTTAATGAAAGAGAGTGAAACCTGTTAAACAAAGTTTAAAATATAATGCGAAAGAAAACCTGTCAGACAACTCACTGAAACAGCTCATAGAGACAACAGCGCATGCAACAGACATCGTAAAACTAAACAACAACGAAAGATCAGCCATAAGTCACAAATTAAACAAACTACTTGAAAAGAAAATAGTGAAGTATGAAGATAACCATTGACAAGTACAAAATAATTAAAAAAAATAGGCAGTATAAACAAAAAAGAGAATATCAGGCACTAACCTTAAAATCAGATAAAAGCCACACAACTGTTATTATGAAATAAGTGAGTACACTGAGAAAGCTAACAAATTCTTCTCAGAAAACAACACACTACAACTTAAAGAGCGAATAAAAAATTCAATAACAAAATTAAAGGACAAATAAAGAAGACACATTCTGACGGAATATGAAAAGACATACATCACGTCGATGTCGTGTTAGGCCTGTAGTTGACAGTATGAACAGTCCTTTACATAAACTGTCTCACAAGCTCAATCAGTTCCTAAAATGTATTTCGCGTATGAAACATATACTGTAAAAAAGAGTACCATACTATTCACTGAAATAAAATGAAAAAACATTCCAGATGCTGACCATTTTATATCACTACACATCACAAACCTATATTCCAACATCCCAATTAAAGAAGCCATTGCAGTAATATAGAACAACTTACTGAAGCACAATAAGTGTTCACAAGCTGAAATTATTGAATTTATAGAGTTATTGGAAATAACCCTCAACTACAATTACTTTGCATTCAGTGGTAACATCTATCAACAATGAGACAGACTTGCCCATGTGCTCATCCATATCTGGCAAAACAGCAGTCGTTTTCATTAACCACCAAGAACAGAACATATTCAGCAACCAGGAATTCTGCTTAAAAAACGTAGTATATTACAAAAACTATGTAGTTCATATCTTAATTTTACTCAAAGGTGACACCAAAGACACAAAAAAATCATAAATTTGTTTAATAATGTGCACAAGAATATAAATTTTACAGCTGAATAAGAAAAATCAACAGTATTAATTTTCTAGATTTGTGCATAGAAAACAAAAACAACAGGCACAATTTCAAGATATATGGAAAAAAGAAAACCACCTGCAACACAGTGCTCATCACATCATGTCACCCAGATGTACGCAAGAAAGCGGCATGCAAAGAGATATACACAAAGCAAACAAAATCCCAGTGAACAAAAAGGACAGGGAGACATCATTAAGCAAGTTGCATCGGCCAATGACTTCCTCTGCTCGATGATAGTATGCTGAGACATAACAAGAAAGAGAGAAAGTCCTGACCCTTTAGATGGAACCAATAATACTATCAAATATATGGCTACAATACCTTACACAGGTAGCATTTCTCAAAAAATAGCAGACATACTTAAATCACTTTCTCCACAAACAACAAACTGGAACAGAGACTAGTCCACATCTTAATGATGAAAAAGATAAATTCTCAGACTCAGAAAAAATAACACGCAAAACTTCCTCAGTCTGCTACATGGGACGAAGTGGAAGAAATTTTCGAATCAGACACACTGAATCCAATAACTGTTACACACATAACCAGTTTATGAAATCAGCATTGGCAACACACATAAAAAGCATTGGACACCCACTGGAAAACATAGGAAAAGATTCTAAGGTATTCCACCACTTCCAAAATCTCATTCAATGGTTTTAATGAAGGAGATTAAAATTATTGTACAGCGCAAAAAGCAATAAACTATTGAATGTCAGTTTAGTTTTGATCAGAACAGGTAGAGAGAGAAATGTCTGAGTACATTCAGTTTTGCTCAGCTGTTTGAAAATCAAATAAGGTAGAGGTTTTCCAGCAGTATCATTTACAATTTTGCGAATGGGATGTTTCACAGTTTGGATTATATATATATATATATATATATATATATATATATATGCTTCCCACAAAAATTTTACAAATTGTTTTGGGCAATGGCCACTACATATTCGTTAAAAATTTTTTGTATTAATGCTAATAAATACAAATGCAGACACTTATCGAGACAATGTTGGTTAAGCAAAAATTGTCCACTGTCCATAAAGACAGTCCTGATCATTCATCACAGTAGTAATTACATTGCACAAAGTCTGATCAGTAAAAGAAAATTCACACAGAAGTTATGGATTTCCATGCAGTCGTGAAGAAGTAGTGTTGTCCTTCCATCGGAAAGACACTGCTGACTCTCGACATGCAGACAGGTAATGGGCCACAACAGAGCAAACCCACAGCAGAGTCAGTCGAAGTTTTGAAGAATATTGATAGGTAGATCATCACAGAGCAGAACCACTGTAGTCCTGGTAGAGATCATGTTATTGGTGGGAAACCAAAGGTACAGACCCACTGTAGTGCTGAAAGATTCTAACTACTGAAAGCACTAACTACTGCTAGGCATAGTTAGCAAATGAAAGATTTTGATAGAGAACAAACAATGAATTTACCTTAATAGTGTTCAAAAGTCCTAATATATATACATATATATATATATATATCAATTCATGACATCCAGTCTTACAAATTTCCTTTTCCTGAAAGACATACATCCAGATCGTCTGCTCTCAATATTCTGCCATCTCTCTCCCCACATCCACCAATGCTGGCGGCTCACCTCCAACTGTGCAACGCTACACGCTGTTCACATCCAAATGCCCAACACTACAATAGTGAATATTCCAAAAATGCCAACTAGCCGCAGATTGCACACAGCACAATCAGAGATTTTTATACAGAGTGCTACGTGGCGTTACCAACATAAAAGCCTAAGCAGCCTACTTACATAGCCCCCATGCTCCCCACAAAAATTTTACAAATTGTTTTGGGCGATAACCAATACATTTGTTAATTTTTTTATATTTACGCTAACAAATATATCAAATGCACACAATCATTGATACACTGTTGGTCAAAAGCAAAAACTGTCCACCGTCCATTAAGACAGTCCTTTCTGGCACAATTTTACTGTTAAGTAATGACAGAGATTGTATTACAACATGACACACAGTTTAGCGCTACAGTACACGTACTTGAGTGATTAATTTTGTAGTTAAGGGGATACGGAATCGGATTTTGGGTTAAAAAATCGAATTTTTTTTTATTGGCGTATTATATTCTGCCATGTTTCCTCTTTAAAATGACGTATCATACATAGCTCTACTACAATTATAACTATTTTATTTTTATATATTTGTGAGATCGGGTATTGCGCTTTAGTTATACACGTCTCTCGTGGCTGACCATGAACTTTTTGGCAGTACCTTTAAAGTGACATGAATTCAAATATCCCGGTTTCCAGCGACTATTTATACACTAGTTGCCCGAAAATATTTCTCTCTGGTTTCCTCAAGTTACTCTTTGACTTTGTGGCGGGACTGTTTTGTAAACAGTGTGATATAAGAAAGTAGTTGTTGTTGAGTTATTTCGTATTTAGTGCTTCATTTTTCGCAGTGAAAATGCCTAGAGCTAAAGCAAAAGTATTTAAAAAGCGTGTGAACTGGCAAAAGAAAAGAAATAATGATTCATTAGCAAAGCAAAGCAGTTCATCATCATCACTGTTGGAAAATGTGAATCCACTTATTACTGATTTGCCGAACGAACTTACACCAAATGAAAACAGTGCTTCTCATAAAAAACTAAGAGATTTGGAAGAGAAATATAATTTACTTCATAGAGGGAATGAAGTTTTTGAACTCATTGATACGAATATATTGTGTGAAGCTCTTGAAAACAGTTTGTGCTGCAAAAAATGTCATGGAAACGTTTCTCTGAAAGTAGAATCCCATGTTGGCCTGGCTGCCCAGTTTAATTTAATATGCAGTGTTTGTAAATACAGCTGTAAGTTTCCAAGTTCGGTTTCAATAACTGTAAATAATGGATACAAGAAAACTGAACTTTATAGTGTAAATATTAGGTTAGTTTATGGATTGCGAGCAATTGGTAAGGGCAAAGCAGCTGGTGATATGCTATGTGGTGTTCTAAATCTTCCAAGTGCACCTTCAAAGTTTGAAGCTTACAATTATGTACTAGGATCTGCAGTTGAAGATGTAGCACAGAAGTCAATGCAGGTTGCTGTGGAAGAAGCAGTGGAAGAAAATGACGGCAGTCGTGACCTCACAGTGGCGTTTGATGGCACGTGGCAGAAAAGGGGCCACACCTCCAACAATGGTGTTGTAACAGCAACTAGTGTTGATACTGGCAAGGTTATTGATGTTGCAATAATGTCTAAATACTGTAGGTGCACAGGCAGGCTGAAAAATGAACACAGTGATGACTGTATTGCTAATTATTATGGTAGTAGTGGTGGCATGGAGGTTGCTGGGGTGAAGAAAATTTTTCATCGCTCTTCACAGTGGTATAATGTTCGCTATGTCAAATATCTGGGAGATGGTGACTCTAAAGCATTCAAAGAAGTTTTGGAAAGCAAACCATATGGGAACAGTGTAAATATAAGCAAACTTGAATGTATAGGACATGTGCAGAAGAGAATGGGTGCCAGGCTGAGAAGGTTAAAATCAGTTATGAAAGGGAAAAAACTAGATGATGGGAAAACCTTGGATGGCAGAGGAAGATTGACTGATTCCATAATAGACCACATTCAGAACTGCTATGGCCTTGCAATCAGGCAAAATACAGGCAATCTTGAAGAAATGAGGAGAGCTATATGGGCTTTATATTTCCACACCGCATCCACGGATGAGCATCCACAACATGGTTTGTGCCCCAAAGGTGAAAACAGCTGGTGTAAATACAATAGGGGACTAACAACAGGAGAGAAATACATTCACCACCACAGTCTACCATCAGCCATCATGGCAGAAATAAAGCCCATTTTCAGAGATCTGGCTGACAGAAGTCTTCTGATGAAATGTCTTCACGGAAAAACGCAGAACCCCAACGAGTGCTTGAATAGTGTGATATGGCATCGTCTCCCAAAAACAGTGTTTGTCGGAATTAATACACTACATTTTGGTGTGTATGATGCTGTGGCAACCTTCAATCTTGGAAATATAACTAAATGCCAGGTCCTTCAAAAGTTGGGTATGTGTGTTGGTTCCCGTACGGTACGTGCTATGGTCTTTTTAGATCAGCACAGACTAAGGCATGCTGATAATATAATCAAGACATTAGTGAAAAAAGCAAGACAGGTGCAGAGGGGTGCCAAAAGAAGACTTGAAGATGATTATGAAGACTGTGAAGGGAGTATTAGCTACGGATCAGGAATGTTTTAATCTTCTTTCTCCGTTTCCCGTAAGTTTACTTTTTACTTCATCTAGGAACATTATCTCAGGTACTGGTCAACCTAGAAGTCTGAAATTTTTATGACGTAGTGACATAGGTCCCTATTACATACTGAAACAACGATTTTTTAATTACTTGATTTACAAAAGACTTAGGGGTGATAGTCTAGTAAAAAGCGATGGAAAAAATTTACTTAAAAATAAATGTACAATATCTCTGTAAGAAAATACTTTGACAATAAACTGTTGTTTCAGTATTGTTGTAACATATGAATGCACATACAGTAAAATTTTTACCTCTCTGTCTCCAGTAGTTTGTGAGAAAATGTCCCCTATAGTAGGCATATATTAACATTGCGGGGATAGGTGATTCCGTATCCCCTTAAAACATTTATTTTTAATGATTTTTGAATTAAATAGGTACAAAGAAGGTTTTCGGTGATACATTTCATTCCATTGCTGTAATCTGTAACACCTGAGGGTATAATTACATTAATCCTCAGAGGGTACATGTCTACTTTGTGTACTAAGCGTGTGGCAAGCTCTAGGAGCCCTAGACAATATGGTATTTGCTTATACAACTTTACACATAGGTACCATAATTCTCTAACACAAAACTACATACCTATCTGATTATTTAACAGAGAAAGAAACTGCCCAAAACAAATTGTAAATTTGTGGTGAGCATGGGGGCTATGTAAGTAGGCTGTTTAGGTTTTTATGTTGGTAATGCCACGTAGCACTCTGTATGAAAGTCACTGACTTTGCTGTGTGCAGTCTGTGGCTGATTAGCATTGCTGGAGTATTCACTAGTGCAGTGTTGGGCAGTTGGATGTGAACAGCACATAGCGTTGGGCAGTTGGAGGTGAACCACCAGCAGTGGTGGATGTGGGGAGAGAGATGACAGAGTTTTAAGAGCAGACAATCTGGACGGGTGTCTGTCAGAAAAAGGAAATTTGTAAGAATGGATGTCATGAACATATATATATATATATATATATATATATATATATATATATATATATATATATATATATATATATGACGACGTTTGAACATTATTAAGGTAAATACGTTGTGTTTGTTCTCTATCAAAACCTTTCATTTGCTAACTGTGCCTATCAGTAGTTAGTGTCTTCCATAGTTAGAATCTTTTATTTAGCTGGCAGTATTGGCACTCACTGTATTACAGTAGTTAAAGTAACAAAGATTTTTGTGTGATGAGTGATTCATGAAATGTATAGGTTATTGTATTGAAGGTCTTCCACAGACTATTGTTTCCGACAATGGCCCACAATTCATGTCTGCAGAATTTCAGTCATTCTGCAAGGCCAATGGTATTCAACATCTGACATCCGCGCCGTTTTCGCCTCAGTCAAACGGTGCCGCTGAACGATTGGTCCAGACTTTCAAGTCACAGATGTTGAAGTTGAAAGAGTCGCATTCTCGGGAGGACGCGTTATTGCTCTTTTTGTCCTCGTATCGCTCTCAGCCCCGAGATGGTAGCTCGCCGGCTGAGTTGCTCCACGGTCGTCCTCATCGAACCTTGATGTCTTTGCTGCATCCGCCGCATCAGGTTCCTGTGCAGCGGCAGCCACCTGCTTTTGCTCCAGGCGACGTTGTATACTATCGCATCTATCGAGGTTCACAGCGTTGGCTCGGAGGGCGCATTTTTCGCTGCCTCGGGCGCGCTATGTATCTGGTTTTGGGGGCCTCTGGTGAGGTGCGTCGGCATCTGAATCAGCTGTGCCTCTGTCGTCGCACGGGTTCTGCCGCTCCCCGTCTGCTTTCAGCGACGGTGCCGTCCGGTCAGCGCCCTGGGGACCCATCTACTGGCTCGCCTCATCCCCAGGTGTTACCGACGATGCCTTCCATTTTGACCCATGGCGACGCGCCGCCGTCGCCGCCGCCGCCGGTCCTCCCGCCGGCGCCGCCCGCAGTGGACGCGTCGCTGCAGCCGCCGGGCGCCTCCCTGGGTCACGCGCCGCCGATCGCTTCCCGTGACCAGCTGATCTCAGACATGGAACTCTTGCCCGCTCCGGACCAGATGTCGTCTTCGCCCGTCGGGTACCCCGACGCGATGGAGGTCGACCCTTCGGCCCCTCCTGTCTCTCTACGGGCGCATACACCGCATGTTGGCGTGCACCCTGGACTAGGTTTTCAGGCGTTTCCTAGCTCTCCTCGGACCGAATGGCCGGGTGCGGGTGGCACAGTCTCGCCTGTTGTTAGGCTCCCCACCTCGTCGCATACGTCAACATGGGGTCCTCCCCACGGCGGGCGGAAGCCTTACAACACAACCGTTCGCCGATTTGCGGGGGAGGAATGTGGTGTCACCGCCAGACACCACACTTGCTAGGTGGTAGCCTTTAAATCGGCCGCGGTCCATTAGTATACGTCGGACCCGCGTGTCGCCACTGTCAGTGATTGCAGACCGAGCGCCACCACACGGCAGGTCTAGAGAGACGTACTAGACTCGCCCCAGTTGTACAGCCGACTTTGCCAGAGATGGATCACTGACAACTACGATCTCATTTGCCGAGACGATAGTTAGCATAGCCTTCAGCTACGTCATTTGCTACGACCTAGCAAGGCGCCATAGCATTTGATATTGAGATTATAACATGTACCGTCAAGAGCGATGTACACCAATTGTGGATTAAAGTTAAGTATTATATCAACTACGTACTTTATTTGCTACTATTAATTCCCTTAACTATTCCAGACCTCACGCCAATCTGCGTGAGCTTAAAAGCGTGCCTTTCGGCCTCCTCTAGCAACAGTGTTGGCTCTTCTGCCAACACTTCAGCTTCCCCATTATAACTTGTAGCTTGCAGTTCTGATACACTGACGGGCGCAGGCAAGCTCGAATGGCCACTAAGTGCGACTATGAGAGATGGATACCGTGCATATTAATCACGTGGCCAACATATCCAAGTTCAGTGAGGAAGACTGATGCCGGCAAGACTCAGCACAATCAGGAGTACCTCCGAAGATGTCCAACGTAACCTTGGACGAAACGTCACGGATTGAAGAGTTCCATGGACCACGGCCATACAACCCGGTAAAATTCTCAGCATTTGAAACATCCGGTAGTGAAAGCCTTCATTGTATGAAGAAGGAACACTTAGAATGGTTGCACATCAGTCTCACTTTGGACAAAATTCAAACAATGCCTCTAAATTTGTGACTGTTCTGACGGAGTACGACCAGACACATCTTTTTCATCTAAATATTTAGAAGAAGAAGGTACTTGCGACGTTAGTTGCTCAAGATACCTTTGGGAAATGTCTGTGCGCAACCGAATGTCAACCGCTGATTGTGGAATAATCCCTTTTATGTGTTGATCACAAAAATCTTCTTTGACTCTTCATTGTAAAGCAGTTGGAGGTAGGCCTCCTGGAGATCAGTTTTTGAAAAGAAATGACCATGATCTAATTTTTCCATCAAATCCTCAGAGCAGGACGCCGGAAAACAACAGCTTGTGAGTTGACTGTTGATTTAAAGTCTGTGCAGAAATTCCCCGACGATTTACTAAGGACCACCAAGGGTGACGCCCATTGGCTAGCCGACACTTGTCTGATGACATCACTGTCCTGCAACCGCTGCAGCACTGCAAGAACCCCGTCCCGTAATGCATAAGGGACGGGACGAGCTCAAAAAAAACTTGGGCTGCACATTGTCTCGCAGCGTCCCACGGGCCTTGAACACTAGGGAATTGCCTCATCTACCACTCAACAAGACTCGCGAGAACACAACACATGAAATAACAATGTTTTAGTAGTACAGAGGCTGGTAAACTATACATTCCAAGTGCTGGAATAGGTTTTCCCTTGTATGCTGACAATGAATTACGTTGTTGCTGAAACTGTCCGCTACTTATCCATTCATACGTAGAACGGTTGAGCAGTGTAGCAGTAGCACCAGTATCCAACTGGAAATTAACACACTTGTTAAACACACACTCTGAATGTTGTGGCTTGGCAAGACAGCCAAGCCACTATGAGGAAGCCGAAAGGCACGCGTTTAAGCTCACGCAGGCTGGCGTGAGGTCTGGAACAGGACAAGGTAATTAATATAGCCAATAACGTACGTAGCTGCTGGAATACTTAACTTTAATCCACATTGGTGAACATCGCTCGTGACGGTACATGTTTTACAGCATCAATAGTGACTGGTAATGGCGCCTTGCTAGGTCGTAGCAAATGACGTAGCTGAAGGCTATGCTAACTATCGTCTCGGCAAATGAGAGCGTAATTTGTCAGTGAACCATCGCTAGCAAAGTCGGCTGTACAACTGGGGCGAGTGCTAGGAAGTCTCTCTAGACCTGCCGTGTGGCGGCGCTCGGTCTGCAATCACTGATAGTGGCGACACGCGGGTCCGACGTATACTAACGGACCGCGGCCGATTTAAAGGCTACCACCTAGCAAGTGTGGTGTCTGGCGGTGACACCACACTGAACATACAGCTTATTGGATTGCCGATTGATAAGTTCTCAGTTTTCGTCCTGGTTCAAAAATGGTTCAAATGGTTCTGAGCACAATGGGACTTAACTGCTACGGTCATCAGTCCCCTAGAACTTAGAACTACTTAAACCTAACTAACCTAAGGACAGCACACAACACCCAGCCATCACGAGGCAGAGAAAATCCCTGACCCCGCCGGGAATCGAACCCGGGAACCCGGGCGTGGGAAGCGAGAACGCTACCGCACGACCTTTCGTCCTGGCAATCTGACGAGACAATAATAGGAGTGGGGGACGTTGGGCTACAGACACTACATACACCTCTTTGGAATCACTGTCTGACATGGTCAAGATAAATGGGACACCCTGTATAGTGAGTGAATTGCCATATCTGAGGTGTTTGCTGCCGTCTTGGCTTTTTGCCAAGGGAACGGAGAGAGAGGGGGGGGGGGGGGGGGGACAAATGTCTGCTGCAGTGTAGTGTGGTTGCATTTACGCAAACTTACGTTGAGGGATAAGGGCTAGCTGTGCACACCGTGAACCATGCATGTTGTTCATCAAATCATCATGTATTTGGCCCGTAAGGAAAATAGGTCACGGCAGTTGGCATGCGCGAAAGCTCCTTAAAACGCGAACAACTGAGAGTGTGCTAGCCACCTTGGTGCCAAGTATCAGGGTGTCTAGAGGAATAGCAGTGTAGAATATCGCGGTAGATTTATACTGTGTTCATCGTAAAAATAAACCTGATGTTAACATTACACCATGCATTCTTCCGCATTATCTTGAATCTCATTGGATTCCGTTTCACGAGGAGTGGAAGCCAAGCTGTTTGCAGTACAGTCAAGTACGATCATAAGAATACGTTTTACGTTGTGTTTCACGCGCATCGACTGAGCGATAATGAGGGACAACGACTTTACCGGTGCATTTATCTTGGGCAGCACTGGCCAGCTAGCTAGTCCAAGAAACCTGCAATGATACGAGCAGTTGCAGTTTAGACGTAAAGAGAGACGAGCAGAGAAACAATGCAGCTTCGAATTCCATTTAATTTTTAGAGAGAATTAAATAATATTCGGCAAAACTCCACCACTACGGCGCGCTTCTTATGTGAGCAGCCGGAAAGCATAAAATGTTCTCGTTCTCGCATAACATAGCGGTCTAGTTACAAACAAGAGTGATGAAAATTCCTAACAAAACAGAGGGTAATTTTTCTGAGTGAGCTATATATGACGCAAAAGCATACTGCGGGGATTTCACCGTACTGTTGAATGCTCAAGCCACTGAAGGTACTAATTACAGTCAGTCGTCTGGTGATCTCTTTGCTCCTTTCTTATCCGAATCAGAGAAATACATTTCAGTTCTGGAACTGTCGTCTGATACGTTGATAGCCGGCCGCGGTGGCCGAGCGGTTCTAGGCGCTTCAGTCCGGAACCGCGCGACTGCTACGGTTGCAGGTTCGAATCCTGCATCGGGCATGGACGTGTGTGATGTCCTTAGGTTAGTTAGGGTTAAACATTTCTAAGTTTTAGAAGACTGATGACCTCAGATGTTAAGTCCCATAGTGCTCAGAGCCATTCTGAGCGTTACTTCTCGCGACAAATCCTTTAACTTGGCTGCAGGTCAGTTCTGTTAGGTTCATGTTGTGATGGTACAATGGCAAATGTATGTTCAAATGTGTGTGAATTCCTAGGGGACCACACTGCTAAGGTCATCGGTCCCTAGACTTATACACTACTTAAACTAACTTAACGCTAAGGACAACACTCACACCCATGCCCAAGGGAGGACTCGAACCTCCGGTGGGAGGGGCCGCACGATTAGTGACGTGGCGCCTCGCAAATGTAAAAATGCAGCATTTGTATGGTGTGCTCGATGCTGCGAAAATGATTGTTTTTTATGTTTCTACGTGACTTGTCACCCTGGTTCGTGTGAGACTACATCTGTGGAATAAAACAATGGACATAGTAAAAATAAAGAGTATTCGTTTTTTCAATTTTTTTCCTAAAAAGTTAAATTGATATCTTTTCTTAATTTAAGCAACCCTTATCAACAATATTTCATAACATATCGATAAATCATAATTTATATTTGAAATAAAAGCAGGAATTTCGCGTGCAATATGTAATAAGAAACAAGAAGACATGCATTATTAATAAAAAATGATGATGAATTTTACAGTTACGAGATGTAGGTATTTAAAATTGAACGAAAAAAAGGATGAGCAAGGTGAGATTTCAGCCAGTGATCCATGAACCGCATCAGATTATCATTCTATTACGGAATCGATTCCGCTATACAGTCGGTATGTACTTGTACCTCAACCCTAGCAAATACAGTCCCTCAGAAAACTACAAAGCTGATTTTTTCTGTAAATTTGTGAAAACATTAAGAACAGCCTATTTCTCGGCACCTTTTAAGCGTGTTCCACGAGCGTGTTTCACTACATAGTAAGAAGCAGTCGTAGGCTTATTCATACTGCGTATTAACAGCGTGACAATCAGAGAACAACAGTACATTGTGACTGTGCATGATTCTTTAATTAAAAACTACATAGCTAAAGCGTGATCGAGAAAAACGTTGATCGCTGTTAACACATTGGAATATCTTAAAGTTTCATTTAACGTAACTTAATAATAAGATATCTAATATATACGTGGGACATAATTCAAAGATCTTAACGACAACAGTGTGCGTGTGGTACAACTTCTGGGCAATCATCGCGTTTGTGTTTGCTTGCATCAAGTTTCAAAATGGTTCAAATGGCTCTAAGCACTATGGGACTTTACATCTGACGTCATCAGTCCCCTAGACTCACAAGGGGAGGCCACGACGTTTGGAACGCGGATTTACTGCAGACTTCGTACACTCTCAGTACTTCATGAGGACAACAAAATGTGTAAGCAGTAGCGCGTACTTATCAAGCGTTATTGAGAAAATCGCAAGATAATTTCGGTCGTCAAATATATATACCTGTGCGTGGACATTTTTACCACGAAGCGGCGGGAGCTGAGTGGTAGCCGGCACGATAATTCAGCGTGTTGGGTCAGAGGTTTACCTACCCCCTGTAATAAAAAACTGACTCAATGGATCAACGAACATTCGGAACGGGTGCCATAGGACGTCCGCCACGAACAAATTCAACGAACAATACAGAACAAAATGAGATTTTTTTAAAAAAAGGTTAGCGTTCAAGCCCCGTAATTGGTAGATCGAGTTCCGTTCGTCATTTTTTTTTATTTTTAACACATTTTCTTTGCTATTTACATTAAAATTGATATAATGGGAAAAATACATGTAATCGGATGAACTTTTGTTAAATTTTTATTGTTATTTGGCAGTCTACAAATATTTATTAACACAAATAATATAATATTCATAACTATCGACTAGTAGACGACCAAATGCATAAAGTGATACTGAAAACGTATGCTTGACCGGTCCTCAAAATTGTTCGTATTTAATCGAAAGAGAACGAAAAATTGCTTCTCTTGAAGACGCTATTAAAATACACTAGATACTGCATGACCAATTATCAGCGCCGATTTGTAAGGAAATACTGCGTTATGCATGGTTTGTTTCCAAATCATCGGCTGAAAGAGAGGTTTTTGAAAACGTTAACGAACTTTGTTTTTCCTCGGAAAACCTCACAAGACCTTGCGTATGCGGAAACATAGCGTTTACTTAATGCAGCAGGTGCCGTTTAACTTTATGTTTTCCACGTTTTTACGAAAAATACCATCCTGCAACTTGTCCTCGTAATGTCGAAAGCGACGATTAATTGTACACCTTCCGACAGCCGTCTGTGCCGGTCAAAACATGGAGCAAACAAATAGTTTCGGGCTCCTTCCAGGTATAAGGAATTTCTGAAATCACGGAGAAGCATACATTTTCAGTATCACTCTATGAGTTTGGTCGTTTACTAGTCGATAGTTATGAATATTATATTATTTGTGATAATAAAAACTTGTTGACTGCCAAATAACATTGTAAATTTAATAAAAGCTCATCCGATTACATGTATTTTTCCTTTGCATTAATTGTAATATAAATAGTAAAGAAAATGGCTGTGTTGAAAATAAAAAAATGACGAACGGGACTCGACCCAGCGATCCACCGGCTTGAACGCTAACCACTCGGCTGCCGCCGCTTCATGGCAAAAATGGCCACGCATAGGTATATACTGGACGACCGAAATTATCTTGCGATTTTCTCAATAACGCTTGATAAGTACGCGCTACTGCTTACACATTTTGTTGCCCTCTTGGAGTACTAAGAGTGTACGAAGTCTGCAGTAAATCCGCGTTCCAAACGTCGTGGCCTCCCCTTGTTAGAACTACTTAAACCTGGCTAACCTAAGGACATCACACACATCCATGCCCGAGGCAGGATTCGAACCTGCCGACCGTAGCAACAGCGCGGTTCCGGACTGAAGCACCTAGAACCACTCGGCCACAGAACATCGGGTTGATTCTTATAATGAACACAGTATAGAGTCGATTTCTGATTACCGTAGCTACATTGTGTTTAAATGCATTCAAAGAAAAATAACCAATAAACTTGCAAGGTATGAAAAGTTCCGGTGTTAACGTGCTCTTGTGCTCTTATATAACAGCTGTCACTGCCTACCTCTCCTAAACCTACACTCTATGCCTCGGACGGCGTTCTGCAACTGTCAGCTGCGCCCACGGCAGGTCAGCGAGCGGCATACAGAAACCGCTTGCTAACGCGGTACGCCTATGTATGCCCTCGGTACTGTCGAATGGAACTAGGAGTTCTTTTTAGCAAAACAGCTAACTATGACTCTAAACCTGGCGAGATAAAACGCACCGAAAAATTATGCCAGTCAAAGAAATATTCGAACATGAAGTGTCGGAACCAAGCGCAATTCGAGAGTGGAATGTAACTGTGGCTGGCCGCGTTGCCTCGGAGAACGGCGCCGTCACCTTCCTCGTAACGAACAGCAGGGTAGACAGCAGACGCTACTCCCAATCGAAACCTTCGTATCAGTTTTTAACCTCCACCCAGTGTGATTTCGACAGAGGCACCAATGAGACACTCTTACAAAAAAGCTGACGCTTAACTACAATTTTTCACCACTCATCCTCACACACGCCGACGGAAGTACGTTGTCCCCATAAGAACGCAATCTGAGACCAGAAAAGGAAGGAAGATTGGGTTTAACGTCCCGTCGACATCTAGGTCATTAGAGACTTAGTACACTCCTGGAAATGGAAAAAAGAACACATTGACACCGGTGTGTCAGACCCACCATACTTGCTCCGGACACTGCGAGAGGGCTGTACAAGCAATGATCACACGCACGGCACAGTGGACACACCAGGAACCGCGGTGTTGGCCGTCGAATGGCGCTAGCTGCGCAGCATTTGTGCACCGCCGCCGTCAGTGTCTGCCAGTTTGCCGTGGCATACGGAGCTACATCGCAGTCTTTAACACTGGTAGCATGCCGCGACAGCGTGGACGTGAACCGTATGTGCACTTGACGGACTTTGAGCGAGAGCGTATAGTGGGCATGCGGGAGGCCGGGTGGACGTACCGCCGAATTGCTCAACACGTGGGGCGTGAGGTCTCCACAGTACATCGATGTTGTCGCCAGTGGTCGGCGGAAGGTGCACGTGCCCGTCGACCTGGCACCGGACAGCAGCGACGCACGGATGCACGCCAAGACCGTAGGATCCTACGCAGTGCCGTAGGGGACCGCACCGCCACTTCCCAGCAAATTAGGGACACTGTTGCTCCTGGGGTATCGGCGAGGACCATTCGCAACCGTCTCCATGAAGCTGGGCTACGGTCCCGCACACCGTTAGGCCGTCTTCCGCTCACGCCCCAACATCGTGCAGCCCGCCTCCAGTGGTGTCGCGACAGGCGTGAATGGAGGGACGAATGGAGACGTGTCGTCTTCAGCGATGAGAGTCGCTTCTGCCTTGGTGCCAATGATGGTCGTATGCGTGTTTGGCGCCGTGCAGGTGAGCGCCACAATCAGGACTGCATACGACCGAGGCACACAGGGCCAACACCCGGCATCATGGTGTGGGGAGCGATCTCCTACACTGGCCGTACACCACTGGTGATCGTCGAGGGGACACTGAATAGTGCACGGTACATCCAAACCGTCATCGAACCCATCGATCTACCATTCCTAGACCGGCAAGGGAACTTGCTGTTCCAACAGGACAATGCACGTCCGCATGTATCCCGTGCCACCCAACGTGCTCTAGAAGGTGTAAGTCAACTACCCTGGCCAGCAAGATCTCCGGATCTGTCCCCCATTGAGCATGTTTGGGACTGGATGAAGCGTCGTCTCACGCGGTCTGCACGTCCACCACGAACGCTGGTCCAACTGAGGCGCCAGGTGGAAATGGCATGGCAAGCCGTTCCACAGGACTACATCCAGCATCTCTACGATCGTCTCCATGGGAGAATAGCAGCCTGCATTGCTGCGAAAGGTGGATATACACTGTACTAGTGCCGACATTGTGCATGCTCTGTTGCCTGTGTCTATGTGCCTGTGGTTCTGTCAGTGTGATCATGTGATGTATCTGACCCCAGGAATGTGTCAATAAAGTTTCCCCTTCCTGGGACAATGAATTCACGGTGTTCTTATTTCAATTTCCAGGAGTGTAGTTTCCCCGGATTATGTCAAGGATGGGCAAGGAAATAGGCCGTGCCCTTCCAAAGGAACCATCCCGGCATTTGCCTGGGTCGATGTAGGGAAATCACGGAAAACCTAAATCTGAGTAGCCGGACACGGATTTAAACCATCGTCCTCCCGAATGCGAGTTCATTGTGTTAACCACTGCGCCACATTACTCGGTCTCTAAAAACAGAATACTTATCCCCAACTGGCGTCTTGTTCCTACGACGCTGGAAAAGTTTTTTCATGCTTGTGCTCTCTGTTTGCTGCATTCTTCTGTCATTAAATGTTGAGCGAGACGTCGTTCGTTGGCGTCCCAAGTTAGGAGCCCTGCCTGATCGCGGTCAGAACTGCATCGCACTCCCCCTATCCTCTAAACGCCGGCGCCTAAGAGAGACCAGACAGTGCCACATGGCTGATAGCGCATACTCGCCGGATGTCTTCTTCTCCATCGTGGATACCAGCTGGCCTCTCACGTCCCTCGCTGTCCACTATGCATGATGGCCTAACGACACATTCTTTGCCCACTTCAGTCCAAGAGAAAAAGCAGTACTTCTGCCCGGAATGTCAATTCCCAAGGCGTCATGAGACACAGTTAATTCTAAATGTTAAAGAAATGGGTAATGAAAAATCAAACTTAAAAGGGGTTCACCACCCTGCTGGAGCAAATGTAATCTCGATGCATTGCTCACTTGCTAGAAATACCTTTGCCCCTGTCAAAAGAGAGCTGCAATAGAGTCGCAGGTGAGAGCAGTCTCTGCCGTAGTTGCAGTCGCTCGCTGCTACACTGTAGTTGTAGTCTGTCGCTGGTACAGTGCAGTTTATAGTTAGTAGTTGTTAAAGTCACAGTGCAGAACAAATTATAAAATTTTATTATATGGAAGTGAATAATAATTATGATCAGCCGCAGTGCTAAATGATACCATGGAATCAGATGAGGATGAACAAATGAATAATTGTTAATATAATGAAAAATCAACAGTGCAATTAAGTCAACCACCTATTGTAAGGTAAATTTTATTATTTTTATTGGCATACGCTTAGTTAAGTCACTTTTCTGAGATGTTAATATGAATTTTTTTCAATTTCTTCTTTTTTGATCCGTCAGCACCTGTTGACCCAGATTTATAATACATTCGATTTTCCCGTGTAGTGGGTTGTAGACCTTTATGTGGGAATCGGAGGGTCAAGTAAGAACCAGGACAGATGCACATTCTAATCACTCGTACGCTGGTGCACGCAGGATCTCATCAATTCAAATCTAAATCTAATTCGCCAAAACCTAGAGCGCGCTGGAGAGATCTAGCGTGGTGCATTCAGGTGAACTGTAGGAGGTGACAAGCAGCATGTATAAGGGCATAAAAATACAAAAACCATCAACCCGGGAAAAAATTCCCATAAATGTGAGTTACATCTCATATTCTCTGGAATAAGTACAAGGGACAAATAGTTTTTCATGATAATTCTATTTGTAGTTGGACCATGCGGCTGGTTGATGGCCAAAGTTCAGTCTGTCTTTGATAAATTCAGGAAATTGGGAATGATTCAGAATTACAAATGTGTGTGCATACTCATTAAATTCAGGGAATTGAGATCTAATGTTTCAACATGGCCACGGATGATAACTTTGTGTGGTGTCACCGCCATACACCACACTTGCTAGGTGGTAGCCTTTAAATCAGCCGCAGTCCGTTAGTATACGTCGGACCCGCGTGTCGCCATTATCAGTGATTGCAGACCGAGCGCCGCCACACGGCAGGTCTAGAGAGACTTCCTAGCACTCGCCCCAGTTGTACAACCGACTTTGCTAGCGATGGTTCACTGACAAAATACGCTCTCATTTGCCGAGACGATAGTTTAGCATAGCCTTCAGCTACGTCATTTGCTACGACCTAGCAAGGCGCCATTACCAGTTACTATTGATATTGTGAATCATGTACCGTCAAGAGCGACGTTCATCATTAATGGATTAAAGTTAAGTATTCCACAGCTACGTCCGTCTTTCTAAATTCTAATTTCCTTGTCCTCCGTGAGCTAAACGCGTGCATTTCGGCCTCCTCTAGTAACACGGTGTTGGCTCTCCTGCCAACCACAACACTTTGAATCGAGGGCGACATGGACGCCTGATGGCCACAATGCAGCTATCTTCGATAAATTAAGAAATTGCGAAATAATCAAAAATTATACATGTGTATGGGTACACTTTAAACTCAAGAGAATGATATCAGACATTTTAATGTAGCCAAAGATTTATAATCTTGAACTGAAGACCAAATGGTTGGCTGATGACCAGAATACAGAAGGAAAAATCCCACAAGTACACTCCGATACACAAATAGTAAGAACTTAGAAACACACTGGAAGTAACATCCCGTATTTTACACTATTAGAAGGAGCAAGAAGTTACAAGTTTAACTGTCTTCCTCTTAGGACACTGCAAGACAGAGCAATACCCACTGCATAAAACGCGAGAATTTACCCCAAGAAAAATGTATAATATACAAAATCTGTGAAACCTTCCCAGTATATTTCTAAAGAGCATACCAAACCGAACTGTTCTAACCGAACACTTTATCCATGATGCTAGAACAGTGATTGCAGAAGTGTGTCCGTCACTTACCAAGTCCTGACAGAGAGTCCCCTATATTCCTCGTCTGGGAGCGTGCCCATCCCAAGTGGGTAGTAGACGAAAAGACCCATTGACAAACAGGCGCCTGTAACTCACAACATGGGATATTTGCTCTCTGTGACTAAGCAGCGTCTCTGCTTTTCGCACAAACTGCCTAACGGTTAGGGTGGCACTGCGACCGACTGTAAAAAAAAAAAAAAAAAAAAAAAAAAAAAAAAAAAAAAAAAAAAAAAAAAAAAAAAAAAAATGGCCTTATACTGGAGTGGGTTTCAAATTACGTGAGAAGGAAAACAGACTGCATAAGGAAAAGAAATAAATAAACGCGGGCACTGTGTCGTTTCGCCAGAGGCTAAGTGTTGGCATGGTAGCGAATTATAAACAATGGAATTAGTCGTTCTCATTGTGGTGTCATAAGCACACCACAGACACCGACAGCTTACTGCAGAGGCGGCGTATAGTCCAGCGATTGCCGCACCAAGGAGCCGCACCAGTGGCGCCACCAGAGAAGTGATACTCGTAGGCGTCACAGCAGAGCGGACAGATCCAAGAAGGCTCGACTACCGAGAAGACCGCCGTCTACTTGTGTACTTCACGCCGCCGCGTGTGCTTCTAGCGATGTCCCGTCTTCAGTGAACATTCTAGTGGGAGAAGAACTTTTTAATATCCGACCTCAGATTCTGGAATAGTAGTTGAACTTCAGGATCTACTCCCTGGACGATTTTTACAAAGCTGAGTATTCGTCAATAAATGTGTGTGTTCTTGTCACTCGTCACTATTAGTGTCCGCCCCGATAGCAGAGTGGCAGCGCGACGGAGTGCCGTCTTACGGGCCCGGTTTCGATTCCCGGCTGGGTCAGGGATTTTTCTCCGTTCAGGGACTGGGTGTCGTGCTGTCTTCATCATTATTTCTTCCCCATCCGGAGCGCAGGTCGCCCAATGTGACGTCGAATGTAATGAGACCAGCACCAAGGCGGCCGGACGTGCCCCGCAAGGGGCCTCCAGGCCAATGACGCCAAACGTTCATTTCCATTTTCCCATCATTATCAGTGTTCTCCTCTTTCTCCTCTCACGCTGTTTCCCTTAGCGCTCTATAAATGGTTGAGGATGGTGGCGAATAAAGTCACTTTCTGTGGTTGTATCAAAAGTACGAGGCAATAGTCGGCACGTCTGCACAATTTGCACTTAATATGCATGAAAGCAGTCTTACCGAGCCTTTCAGCAGCACCAAACGTAGGTCTTGACCTGAGGAAGAAATGTGCATGCAACATGGTGTTTACATGCAAACTGGTGACAAGTGAAATAATAACAAGTACAGAGGACTTGCAAGATACAACTAATTTATTACTGATCAACAGTTTAACCCAAAGGGTACAGTATTTACCAAAAATTTTCTACAAGTGTCTCTTATTCACAAGTCAGAAAAATACATTACACAATACCTTTCTAATTGAATTAGGTGCTAACAAGAACTTCTTACTTTACTAGCTGAAAGCAATTCAATAATAAAAGGTAAAATCAGTTTCTTTTGAACAGTATACACAAGTCAGAAAACTACATTACACAAAACCTTTCTGACTGAATTGTTTGCAAACAAGAACTTATAACTTCTATACTAACTGTAAGCACTTCAATAATAAAAGGTAAAAATCAGTTTCATTTAACAAAGGGCACTTGAATAATAAAGGTGCAATAAGTTTATTTTAAATAGGTCACCTGGGCAAGCGCAATAGGTCAATTCACACAATTTCCATTTTCCTCAACCCATCAAGTATTTCTCTTTAACATGTACATAGCTTCAACTCCCGCTGCACGTAAGGCATAATTCAGAACACTAGTCTCCTTCCTCTATGGTTTTGAAGGTAAATATATAAGCAGTATAGAAAACGGAACAGACGCCTTGGCGTCCCAATGCAGAGGAAACTTAACTTACTGCAATATCCCCACTCACTGCAACCTGAAGAACTCAGTGGCCGCCGTATCGGTTGCCATTTTCCCCTCGGCCAAAAGAACCTCCCGTTCCCTCTGGTACTGGTCGGCCAAGACGTGGATAGGTGCCCACTGCAGTGCTGCAATAGAAAAGCAAAAATACACAGCCACAGCCAAAAGAAACAATGTTAACAGCCCCAGAATATAGTAAGATAAAATTCTGCAAAGATAGATGACATCAAGACAAAGGCAAATTAAAAATGGTTAAGAGCATTAACTGTAGACCTCAAACTTCAAAATATGTAAAACTGCCACAGCACAAACAGACTAGTTTTAAAAGGCTAGCGATAAGACAAAGCATAATATTAGTACACCAGTACGTCGCAGTTCCAATACAATATTGGCACTCATAAGAAAAGGTAGAAGCTAGTGATAACACGGGTATGCCCGAGTGCAAAACTAGAAAGCTTGAATGTCTACTTCTTCAATAGACAGCTGTGTGGTACATAGTTCAACTCCACTAGCCAAAATGAATAACGCATTGCTCAGCGTCCTGTGTAGAAGACCATAGCCCAGTCACGCCTCAAGAACTTGGAATAACAGGCCCGCTTCCGCACTCCGATCCACATACTCCGGTCAAGTCCAGCTAACTCCACGCAAACACTCTCTGAGCAGCGACACGTACCGGCCGTTCCGAAGCCAAAACCCAGTCTGCGCGCCAGCCCACCAGCACCACCACCGGCCAACGAGGCAAGTTAAGCAACGCCAGAGGGAAACAATCGATCCGGGTGAATCGAACGGAGAAAGCGACTGGCGCCAGCGCCTCCCCACGCATCAGTGCATTTGAAACACAGAATTGTTGGTAGTGACTCATGGACTGTGGGAAAACCGGAAAAGAAAAGAATCGTGGGTTTTGAGTTACGGTGCCAGAGAAGGACGATAAAAGTCAAATGGACTGGTAAGATAAGAAATGGGGACATTCTGCACAGAAATGGTGAAGAAACGAGCTTGTGGATAACTGAGAATAAAAAGGAAGATGGTGATTGTACATTTTTTAACATAACCGGAAATAATCTCCACCATTTCAGAAGGGATGTAGAGGTTAGAAACAGTAGGGGAAGTCTGGGATCACAGTACATCTATCAGATGATTGAGGTGATAGAGCGCAGTTGTTATACCAAGATAAAAAAGTTGTCCACAATACAGGAATTAGTGGCGGGCCAGCCAGAAAACTGATATCTAAAGAAAGTATATCACCATACCGGCTTGAGTACCCTCTTTGAAATTATAAAATTTGCATGGATAAAACATTGAGTGTCAATGGTTGATTACAACTGGTGCAGCAGCCAGACTTCAGTAACAAGAGTCGACGAAGATCAAAGGGTAGTAACAGTTGAGACGAAAGGAGCTGTTTGCACCTCGACAGTTAAGAAGCGTATCGTAAAAGTAGTTGAGACTTGGAACACACGAGACAAAATTCATCAGTCGCTCCTTGGCAAAACAACTTCACAATCATCAATGAAAGACACCAGACTGTGGTTGTTCTACGGTATTAATTTACTTCGTTGACTGGTTTTCAACTTATCGTTTTCTAAAAGGATGCGACACTGGTGGGCAACACTGAAAACGATAGTATAGCAGACGAGATGCAAACGCAGAATAAACATCAGCTCTGACAGTGTAATGATAGCATAATTAGAAATATGAAGCTGAAGAGTAAACAAACGTAAAGGGAACAACCACCGGCCGCTGTGGCTGAGCGTTTCTAGGCTCTTCAGTCTGGAACCTCGCTGCTGCCATGGTCGCAGGTTCGAATCCTGCCTCGGGCATGGATGTGTATGATGTCCTTAGGTTAGTTAGGTTTAAGTAGTTCAAAGTTTAGGGGACTGATGAGCACAGATGTTAAGTCCCATAGTGCTCAGAGCCATTTGAACCATTTTTGAACAATCTAAAAAACGTAAGTGTAGGCTTCCGCGGCCGTTGTCTTCTTCAATAAAATTCTTCAGGGTATCAGACCGCATCGTCATAATTTAAAATGCGCCAACGTTTGGGCCAGCGTTGCAGCTAGCCTTCACCAGGGCCTTACGTTAACGTAAGGCCCTGATGAAGGCTAGCTGTACGTTAACGTAAGGCTCTGATGAAGGCTAGCTGCAAGGCCCTGATGAAGGCTAGCTGCAATGCTGGCCGAAACGTTGGCGCATTTTAAATTATGACGATGCGGTCTGATACCCTGAAGAATTTTATTGAAGAATCTAAAAAACAATATCATCGAGAAAAATGTGTGTGTGTGTGGGGGGGGGGGGTTGGTGTGTGTGTGTGTGTGTGTGTGTGTGTGTGTGTGTGTGTGTGTGTGTGCGGGAAATGAGAAGTGGTAGTTAGTAACTGTGGTCATCATTCAATACATGTTTAGCAAAGGTGGAGTCATAATTCTGCAACCCCCAGCTGCGTTCTTGTTCAGCTAACCTAACTGCAATGTCTCTGCGTGGCTGGCCAACAGAAAAGTTACCAGAATGAAGAAGAATTGGATTGACGTTGCAGATTTCTGACTCTACATTTGCTAAGTATGTACTACGTGAGGTCACACCTACCTGATACAGTCCCATGCTTTCCCCAACAAAGACGAAAAACTTAATTTGGGCCGGCCGGTGTGGCCGTGCGGTTCTAGGCGCTTCAGTCTGGAACCGTGAGACCGCTACGGTCGCAGGTTCGAATCCTGCCTCGGGCATGGATGTGCGTGATGTCCTTAGGTTAGTTAGGTTTAAGTAGTTCTAAGTTCTAGGGGACTGATGACCTCAGATGTTAAGTCCCATAGTGCTCAGAGCCATTTGAACCATTTGAACTTAATTTGGAAGCACCGTAAATCAGTAAACATTCAACACACAGCCCTGATTTAACATTAAATGACTAAACACAACTCAATACCTCGCCTCGCATAAACCTCACTTACGCTTCACATGTTTTCATTTCTTCCCACGCTCTGTGTTCCATTCCATTCAACCTCTTTTTCTTGTATTTATTTGTGTTTAATTACGCACACGCCCTGCATTGTTGAGCAAAAAGCATCGAAAGGATGTCTCTACTGGAAAATGCGCTCTCGCCGCCGAATGTTTTAAAGAACCAGCGTTCTACGTCATACCACTATCGATAATAGTATTGTAAAATAAGATGAATAGAGGCAATTTTCAACTTTAAACGAAAAAAACTGATAGTTCTGAAAAGAAATATGAATGTCTAAATATAACATGGTTGTAGGTTTTGTACCTAACTTTATATTTAATTTTGGCACCTAGCTCCTGCTTTACAAAATTTACCTAGTTCAGAAAAGTTTTACTCAATACATAAACTAAAAATATTACATGGATTCTGACTTTGTATTCTGATTTACAAATAAACAATGTTACATCTCTCATTAATTTACTGTAAAATTAGATTGATGAACTTGATATCTTAATTAATAGATGAAGTCTGTGACATCATTTTTAAAAATCATTTCTTTGAATCTACAAATCGTACTCGCAGGGAGTAATGAAGAGCTTTCATAGAACTACTTCTTAACTAACGCTTCTGTTTATCAAGTTTTCGGCACTCTATACAGCATACATACATAATCTCGACCTGAGAATTTCATCGCGAAATTCCACGAAATTGATGGGATGCTGGTCAGCGATCTACCCGTTGTTCCAACATGCCCCACAGACTTTCTATGGTGTTCGAGTGATTTTACAGGCTAATCGAGATATAATAGCGTATGGGAGTGTTTGGAAAACGAGTCACATATTCTTCCATCCTGATAAAACTGGCTTTTGTCGTCTTTATCTACCTGTGTGAGCATTGGCCTCTTGGGAGATGACAGAATCAAAATGTTCATTACACGCAGTTCCTGTCACAATGTTCTGTCTCTTAGCAGGCTGGAACGGACCTACATTCACTGCCTGCAGCAATTCCTGTCGGGTTTGGAAGCGATTTTGATTCTCAAGCCGTGAAAGACGTCTCTGGTCCCTCTCAATCAGGATCTATTGCCGGCCACAATTCTGACCTGTTGTTTCGTAGCCACGAGTGTTATGCCACTGCTTGCAGACTCGTTGAAAAGCCCGCTACGAAACGCCAACTCATCCAGCAACTTCCGACACCGTATGGGCATGGGAATGGCCAAACACAATTGCTTCTTTTTGCTGCTCTGTCACGTCCTTAGCATTTACCCATGTTTCCATACGATTGCGCTAGAAAAGTAAGTGACTGCAAGCATCAGTTACGTGCTGTTTTTCCTACTTGCGGTTTGGTCTGTACTGCACATTCAGACAAATAGGAACGTAGTACTGATTTTCTGTCAACAGAGATATTCTAAGACAGAAAAAACGACACACCACAAAAGATTATCCAAATGGAATAGAAATTGGTAGATGTGATATACATAGACAAACATATGATTACCATTTCAGAAAAGCTGGATGATATCTTCAAGAGCAAGAGCTGAGAAACTCAATATCACGTTGGTCCACCTCTGGCCTTTATACAAGCATTTATTCGGCTTGGAATTGATTGACAGAGTTGTCGGATGTCCTCAAGAGGGATGCCGTGCAATTCCTGTCCCTTTGGCGCTTTAGATCGTCAAAATTCCGAGCTGGTTGGATGGTCCTTCCCACAATAATCCAAACGTACGCAACTGGGGAGGGATCAGTCGAGCTCGCTGGCTAAGGTAGGGCATGACAAACACGGAGACAAGCAATATAAATTCTCGTCGCGTGTGGGCGGGCAATACCTTGCTGAAATGTAAGCCCAGGATTGCTTGTCAGGAAGGCAACATAACGGGGCGTGCTGTAAGGATGCCACGGATAACAACCAAAGGGGTCATTCTTTGAAACGAATTGGCACCCTATAGTACCACTCTTGGTTGTTGGACGTATGGTGGACGACAGTCAGGTAGGAAGTATCAAGGATAAAATTGTCTCTACGAGTGAAAGTATCTAACCCAAAATTGTTTCCTTTTTAATTAGTGAAAGAATCAAGGATAAAACTGTTCCAAATTACTTATTCAACAAACCAGCATCTGACTGCGTCTTCAAACTTGTTTCTTGCACTCCTCCATTTTTGCCAGTAATGAAACATGTATTTGACTCAGCAATCAAGTTTAAGAGAATAATTGCCCTTGTACAATGGCATTAAGATGGTACTGAAAAATTTACTTTTGGTCCTGATGTTTACTTAATGAAATTATATCTTGACTTGAATAATGCCAGTTGTGCAATGGCATAAAATTATTTATTTGAAATAACTTTAGTTATACCAAAATCGATTTCATACCATGAACTGCATGCATATATTGCATAGAGGCCTCATTTTCTTTACATTGTTTCATTTGGTGGGTAACTTTACTTTACTACTCATTTTCCTATTCAATACAAGCAAAGAATGTGGATTACGATTCAGGCTGTTAGATTTAAACACAATGTTGATCTCTCTCTCTCTCTCTCTCTCTCTCTCTCTCTCTCTCTCTCTCTCTCTCTCTCTCTATTCTTCATGTATATATAGTTAAAATTTTAACTCATACACAAATACTACCATTTACAACATTTTTGTAGCACGAATCACTCTTACAAAAATTTTTACAAAAGCCTTAGTGCGTCAAACCATGTACATAAAAATCCTAACTCTGAACATTATCTAACAAAAATCATTTTGAAATCATTATACAGCTTATCCCATTAACGCGCTAAAGTTTGTTTCAGTGTAAACTGCGCAGTGCGAATCCTACCTTAAAGCTGTCACCACATGTCTGCTTCCTCTGGGCACCTAGCTGGGACTCCCGAGTTTCTTACAGCGAGCGCCTGGCTCTCTTAACCATAAAAGATCCTTCTACTCAAAGATATTATACTCATTCCGTGTTGCGGTTGCCAACTATCGACTTTTCGTGGATCTACCATGATCAGACCTTAGAACATACCTTTCAAGGTTGGTGTCCCACTCCTGCCTGGGGCGTCTCCAGACAGGTCTTCACTGGACAAGGGGTTCAATTAGGAGCGGTACGCATCACTGAAGACAACTGTTTTCCAGTCAGTGAGACTCCATTCGAAATGTGCCCAACACCACTGCAAACGGACTTGTTCGTGTACAGAGGACAATGGTGGTCAGCACAAGGAATGCGTGTGCTCAGCCCCATTTTTGTGAGTCGCCTAGTTATGATCCTCGTAGTCACGGAAGAACTATTTGCACATCGCATCGACGATAATGATGGAGCCAGAGCCCTGAGTGGCTCTCTCACAACTGCTCGGTCATCTCGTTCTGTCGCCTCTCTAGGTCGATCGCTTCCTTCTTGACACTGTGGTGGTTGTAAGTTCCTATGAGACCGAACTGCTGAGGCCATCAGTCCCTAGGTTTACACACTACTTAATCTAACTTCAACTAACTTACGCTAAGTACAACACACACGCACACACACACAACATCGAATAGTGGCATTACTCCTATTCAAATGTCGAGCGATTCGCCGATTACTCCAAAGGTCTTCCTTGAGCCCAACTGCACGTTGTCTCTCAAATGTTGACACCTGCGGATACTCTTCACGCGCATGCTGTCAGGCACAATTACTGTATAACTGAGTACTCGGAATGAAACTGAACAGGAATGAAATCTGCAAAGCATTTGTGCCTTTGTGTCCTTGTTTTTACATGTACCTTGGCACCTGCACTGTGAAACTGCGCTACAACATCACACATTCATCCACTAGCCGCTAAAGTTTACAATTTTAAATTTTGAATTTTCGATTGATAGCTGTATGAATATCATCAATATCAGTTTGTGCCCAATTTGCATAACATCTTCGTGGTGCATCGTTGTTTCTTTTTTTCTTTATACGTCGTATGTTGAGCTGCTGCTGAGAAGGTGTCCTTTATCACGATTTTTCTGTCAAAATTACTGAAAAGAATTTCGATACGTATAAAGATTGTACATTATATTGGTTGTGCAAAAGAAAAGTTTCTTCAGTTTTTCGAAAATCAAATGGCTCTGAGCACTATGGGCCTGAACATCTGAGGTCATTAGTTCCCTAGAACTTAGAACTACTTAAACCTAACTAACCTAAGGACATCACACACATCGATGCCCGAGGCAGGATTCGAACCTGCGACCGTAGTAGTCGCGCGGTTCAAGACTGAAGCGCCTAGAATCGCTCGGCCACACTGGCCGGCTTCAGTTTCTCAGTATCAATAGGAACCTGCATCCAGTATTACCATTCTCTTTGATGATAAGTGAGGGTGTTACTGTAAATTGGACAATTTGCAATTATGGCTGGAAATGAAGAAAAGGTGGTTAAGGAAAATAGTAACAGCCGCAGATAGTAGAAGGCAAGAGATACACAATTAACAGCATATCTAGTAAGATGTGCATGGGCCTCTTCCCGTTATAATTACCTTCGTAGCGTAAACCATCAAACTACGTTGAAACTATAGTGGTGAGGCTACTATCGCATTTCTTCTCCACAGAATGCTTATGTAGCTTTGCTAAGCTGCAAATACATTTTCTTATCTAACTCGATTTTACTACCCTTGTAGACTTCAGTGAATGAATGCTTCAAGACGGTCAACGAAATGAACGCTTTTCATTGTTCGCTGTTATATGAATGAAATTTAAGTAAAGTGACGTTGCCTTCTTAGTATGTGTTTTCATGAAACAGTCGATATGTCTTAAAACTCGCGCAAAGTTAGAAAATAAAATTTAAAAAAGCTGCACTAAGCGGCCTGAAAGAGAATCCGATTTGTGAGAGTGAAGTTCCAATCTTCTTTTACCAGAGTCACCGGTGAGTCACATAGTACTTTGCAATAGAAAGGAGGTTAACGAGCAGTTTAAATGGGTACAGACCGCAACACATGTGCGTTTGCCGCCCTGCGCGCGTGTAGTTAACCACACACACTCGTTAAGCGGCGACTAGTGCTGCGAATGGAAACGAACGTAATCCAGAGGAGCCACACACTAAGTACCACAACGTCTGAACTGTTATTCCACACTAATCGCGATTCAGCAGTTTCGTCAGCATCGCAAGCAGTTGTTAGCCAATTAAGCGGTAATGCATGCATTTCATGTGTGCCATTACTGTCACGACCACTAAAACCGCTAAGAAGAGAAGCGTACAGCTACTGAACATTTGTCTGCCATTAAATTAGATCCATTCTCACAACCGATGAAGTTCCTGTTTAATATGGTGGCAAGACAAGGTCTCATCCACATTTCTTTCGCGACCGAGATAGAGTTATAACGAATATCTCCACTGGAGGAAAGGTGTTAGTGGATGTGTTGTACCATTGGCTTCCTCCGACTTGTTATATTGTGTCAAGTGTGTGTGTGTTGTAGATGTCTATTGGGAGTGCTTATGCAGTCTTCTTCTTCTTATACCTCTTGGCCGTAATGGAATATTATTTAGGTATTGGCATTGTTAGTGGTAGAGTTTGGTCAGATGCTATTCCTGGCGTCATAACTCCCCCCTCGCAACCCTCTCAACCACCTTCGCATGGGGAGGAAATTGTGTACGCCGTCAATCTCTGTCTAATGTTAACTCATATTCAGTTGTGGAAACGTTCTTTGGTGGGTGCCAGCCCGGTATTCATCTAGTCGGATGTGAGAAACCGCCTAAAATCCTCACGCAGGCTGGTCGGCAAACCAGTCCCCGTCGTTAATCCACCGGACGAATTCTATCCGAGATCAGAAGAGGTTGCTTTAACGCTCTCTGCCATCCGGGAGCTTCATCCGACAATAGTTGGAATCGCCTCTTCGATGAGAGAGTGAGTGCTGTCTTGGACCCTGCCGACGTTGATGCAGCTGCCAGAGAGTGTAGTTTGGTGAAGATAACTCTGAGCCCTCTGGCCCAGATTTTTGGACGCGAAGAGTGAGAGAGACAGACGAGGATAGAAATGGATAGATGGAGAGAGAGAGAGAAATATCGGAGCGATATAGAGCACTCTGTTAAGGAGATTCAGCATACACTTAATGGCCTAAAATATAAGTATGTTTTTAGACTTAATTAACATTTCCAAATGATTTAATTAATATATTTAAAGAACATTTGTTACAGCACAGGGGCCTCACATACCATTAATCTCATTCTTTTATCTGTGACTTAGCTTTGTCTTTAATACATATTATGAATGAAAATCCTTATATTTATCAGTGTGTCGTCTGAAACAGTCGTTGGCATCTGTAACTATGTGCAACTGTTCTTAGCTCTAGGAAATGGTTACTGCTTAATGACTGCCAGAAATTAATTATGGCAGAATTATTTTTATGTGAGAAAAGGTTATCTGAGTTCATTTTTAACAATGATATTGTTTTTAAACTAATCAGCTCCATCTCTGTTTCATTGCATTTTGTTCACTGACCGAAAATTGGTTGAAAACTAATGAAAACGACTTTCAAATGACCATCACAATTTTTTCACTACATTTGGTGCTGTTACCCGCAGAACTTTCACTCTGTTCTTTCAGCTATGGAAATTGACACAAATTTTCATTTTATAACTAACAGACGATCAGTTTTAATATAATTCTAAATTGACAGATGCTTTTGACCTCTAGTTTTAAATTTAGGCTTTGAGATGGCAGATAACTTAAAGAAAAATGCCAGATCAAATTGTTCATTGTCACTGATTTGGTATTTTTAGTAGAAGTTCGTTGCCATCTCAGCGCCTATATTTAAAACTAGATGATCAGAGTTATAAAGTATATCAAAATAATTCTGTCATAATTAATTTCTGGCATTCATTACGCAGTGGCCATTTCCTAGAGCTAAGAACATTTGCACATACTTATAGAGGCCTACATCTGTTTGAGACGACATACAGATGAACTCAAATCTTTTCACCCACAGCCGGCCGAAGTGGCCGTGCGGTTAAAGGCGCTGCAGTCTGGAACCGCAAGACCGCTACGGTCGCAGGTTCGCATCCTGCCTCGGGCATGGATGTTTGTGATGTCCTTAGGTTAGTTAGGTTTAACTAGTTCTAAGTTCTAGGGGACTAATGACCTCAGCAGTTGAGTCCCATAGTGCTCAGAGCCATTTGAACCATTTTTTTCACCCACAACATTTATTAAACACAGAGCAGCGTCACTGATAAAAGAAAGAGATTAATGGTATGTAAGGTTCCTGTTCTGTAAAAGATGTTCTTTAAATATATTAATTAAATCATTTAGAAATGTTGAAACTTCCTGGCAGATTAAAAATGTGTGCCCGACCGAGACTCGAACTCGGGACCTTTGCCTTTCGCGGGCAAGTGCTCTACCAACTGAGCTACCGAAGCACGACTCACGACCGGTACTCACAGCTTTACTTCTGCCAGTACCTCGTCTCCTACCTTCCAAACTTTACAGAAGCTCTTCTGCGAACCTTGCAGAACTAGCACTCCTGAAAGAAAGGATATTGCGGAGACATGGCTTAGCCACAGCCTGGGGGATGTTTCCAGAATGAGATTTTCACTCTGCAGCGGAGTGTGCGCTGATATGAAACTTCCTGGCAGATTAAAACTGTGTGCCCGACCGAGACTCGAACTCGGGACCTTTGCCTTTCGCGGGCAAGTGCTCTACCAACTGAGCTACCGAAGCACGACTCACGACCGGTACTCACAGCTTTACTTCTGCCAGTACCTCGTCCCCTACCTTCCAAACTTTACAGAAGCTCTTCTGCGAACCTTGCAGAACTAGCACTCCCGAAAGAAAGGATATTGCGGAGACATGGCTTAGCCACAGCCTGGGGGATGTTTCCAGAATGAGATTTTCACTCTGCAGCGGAGTGTGCGCTGATATGAAACTTCCTGGCAGATTAAAACTGTGTGCCCGACCGAGACTCGAACTCGGGACCTTTGCCTTTCGCGGGCAAGTGCTCTACCAACTGAGCTACCGAAGCACGACTCACGACCGGTACTCACAGCTTTACTTCTGCCAGTACCTCGTCTTCGATTCTCGGTCGGGCACACAGTTTTAATCTGCCAGGAAGTTTCATATCAGCGCACACTCCGCTGCAGAGTGAAAATCTCATTCTGGAAACATCCCCCAGGCTGTGGCTAAGCCATGTCTCCGCAATATCCTTTCTTTCAGGAGTGCTAGTTCTGCAAGGTTCGCAGAAGAGCTTCTGTAAAGTTTGGAAGGTAGGAGACGAGGTACTGGCAGAAGTAAAGCTGTGAGTACCGGTCGTGAGTCGTGCTTCGGTAGCTCAGTTGGTAGAGCACTTGCCCGCGAAAGGCAAAGGTCCCGAGTTCGAGTCTCGGTCGGGCACACAGTTTTAATCTGCCAGGAAGTTTCATATCAGCGCACACTCCGCTGCAGAGTGAAAATCTCATTCGGGATTTAGAAATGTTAATGAAGCCGGCAAATATACTCATATTTGAGGCTGTTAAGTGTAAGCTGAATCTACTTCTATAGAGCAGAGAAAACAGACCACTTCATGTTTCAACCTCTCAGTGCTCCAACTCGGTCCGATCTCTCTCTCCCTCTATCTCTCTCCCTCTATCTTCTTCTCTCTTTCTCTATCTGTCTATCTATGTGTCTGTCTCTCTATCTGATTCTGTCGCTGTCTCTTTCTCTCACTCCTTGCATCCGAAAATCTAGCCCAGAATTATCTTCAGCAATCGACACTCTCCAGCATGTGCAGCACCGTAGGCGGCGTCCACGACGGCAAATGGTTCAAATGGCTCTGAGCACTATCGGACTTAACATCTGAGGCCATCAGTTCCCAAGACTTACAACTACTTAAACCTAACTAACCTTATGACATCACACACATCCATGCCCGAGGCAGGATTCGAACCTGCGACAGCAGCAGCAGCGCGGTTACGGACTGGAGCCCACGACAGCACTTACCATCTCCTCAAAGAGACGATTTTCGACTATTATTGAATGTTGCTCCCATAAGCATCTGTCTTTTGAAGTGGTGTAAGTTAATTGATTTAATTGCGTGAGTCTAAGCCAATCCCTGTTTTCCTACCGTGACACTGAGCGTATGAAGACACATGAGGTGCTTGAACTGATAACGTATTTGAACTCCTTTTTACACGGGAACCCACACACTCGGCACCCTCTTCCCTCAAACGCAGGGAAAGCCTGCCACTATACCTTCACTGGAACACACAAGCAACGACTGCCAGCGATTTTATCATACGAATGAAGTCAGATCGTATCAAATAAAGAAACCAGATAATAAGGATCACCTTCCCTATGAACATTAAGCAGCATGACACCGTATCAAAAGTGAGAGTGCCCTGCAATCTCTCAAGCTCTGTCCCGCAAATGTGACATAATGGTCAGCCATGTGAAGATGGCACCTGACTTGCAAGAAATATACGTTTTTTTCTTTCAGAGTTCTTGAAACGTATGCCATAGTTCTGCAGTTCCCAGTACAAAATCTATCTCTTCGGAATTCCGAGAAGAAAACACTAGTAATTAAGAAAATTTTAATTTTCTATAAAAATTAATTGCCACATTTGGAAAAAAAGTTAATAAGCACAATTCTGAATAACGCCCCCAGAGGTCTACAAGAAATCCTAATGACATTTTTTGTGCAGATAATAGTTTAAAACGACAGTAATGAGGGACCTATTTTTACAGTCATGTAAAGCTGGCAGCCGATTTTTTCGGATTTTTTTCAGGTATGCTATAGTTTTAGAGTTCTCTTCAAAAATTTTTAATAGTTCCGTACCGACACCGAAAACTAGTGCTTCGCGATCCCACCATGCTGAAGTGCTTCCAATCTTAGGAGATCGCGTTAAATAGTCAGTCATCTGTGTTCAGTGCACTCTGAAAAAGCCCACTAAGCTGAATAACAACATTGTTGGATATACTGTCTGTCAGTTATGCAGACTCCGTTTTTCCGGTTTTCACAAACATATTTCAGCACTTCTGTGCCATCATCAGTGGGTTTTTGTTCTATTTAATCTTTTAATGTGAACATTTTACTAAATGATTACAAAATTACGTAAATATTTAGTGCAAACAACACCAAAGAATGTGAAGATTATGTGGTTAAAGCAAGAAATTAGGAAATTATGTGTTAAAAGCAGTCGCTCAACACTAAACTTTACCAAACACATTTAGAATTTGCCAAAAAATGTGAAATAGCAGCTCACTTTGACGAAATAACAGAGAGAGAAACTGCATATATACAGAAGTAATGCAAGAAAAACAGAGGAAACGAAACAGAAAACTCAACAGACTAATTAACAGCACAAGCACAAACACTGAAAACAAGCACAACCAACAATATACATTCCATGACAGAATCTTTAAATTAACTTACATAAATCTTACCAAACAAGAAAAAAGCCTACTGCAAAAAGGACCAAAGTACAACAGTAACACAAACATATCACACAAAAAATAGCAAATCTAAACACATTATAAAGGAACAAGAAAGTATGAGCGCACGAAATTTTAATACAAACTTGACAAGAGAATTAGCACCTGCAGAAATAACGCAGATAATCAGAACACACAAATCCACCATTATCTCTAATAACAGAACATCGGAGGAAATCACAACCAACAAGCTAAAACAAAGATTAAATCATAATACTGCCATAGTAACAAGAGCAGACAAAGGAAATATTACTGTAATTGTGGATGAAAAGGAGTACATAGATAAAACACTAGATTTTGTGAAAGACAACAACATCAGTAAATTGGCCAGTGAGTCAACAGCAAGTTACCAGGAAAACATTCAACAGACACTGAAAAACATCAAAAATACATTGTCACAAGTCCAGATAAACAGGATGACACAGAAAAATCCAAAACCATCCACTCTAAATTCCGCACCAAAGGTTCACAAGGATAATACCCCATTATGGCCCGTCATCAACTTCCGAAATGCTCCATCCTACCACCTAACACAACAGACACACGCATTACTAAAAAAATATACATTTTTGATAACAACAGGAACCTGGACAACTCTAAGAAATTAATCGATAGAATCAAGAACATATACCAGATACAAAAACCCTTATATCATTTGATGTCACATCAATGTACACTTGCATTCCAATAAATAAAACAATCAACATCATCTCACAAAGATCAAAACAAAAAGGGAAACACAAGAGACACACACGTTAATCAAGTAACAACCATACTCAAGACATCACAAAATTATTTTGTCTCCAACAACGAACTTTGTTCTCAACGTGAAGGACTGCCAATGGGATCACCAATTAGTGGCCTCCTAGCTAACATATTTATGAACAACCTGGCGAACATGTTCTTCAGACATATAATAAAACCAAAAAATTACAAAGTTAGATACTGCTACCGTTACGTTGACAACATAATATGCCTGATTGATGAACCACACACACACATAGAACAGCTACACAGTGAAATAATCAACTCACACCCAAAAATTAACTTCACATTAGAAACAGAAACAAACAACACGCTACAATTTTCAGATCTCACGATAGAAAAAACAAACACACACGACTTCATAATATTCAGGAACCCGACAGCCGTAAGCACAATCATTGACAACCTGTCGAACCACCCATTGACACATAAGCAAGCAAACTTCAGATTCATGCTCCATAGATTGAACAGAAACCCATAAGCAAACAGAACTAAACATATTAAAACAAATAATAGTAGAAAATGATTATGATACCCATATGGTAGACAAATTAAACAAAAAAATATGTAAACAGTACAGAAATGAACATACCACCCACACACAAGTCCACACCCAACACAGAACAACACAAAACACAAACAATGACCATATGCAAGACACAACAGAGCAACAACATACTCGTACGCACAAAACGAAATGGCACATACTCACCTGCAATACAAAGTTGTTCACATAATACGCAACATATTAAAGAAACAGGTGTCCCAACTAGGATACAGGGCAGAGAGCACAACATAGAGAAACGACAGAACACAAGAAACACCTACAGATAAATTTAACAGATCAGGAATATATGAACTCACATGCAACACTTGCCAGTCAGTGTACAGAGGACAGATATGCAGAAACTTCAAACCCAGGCATTCAGGACATCTCAGAGCCCTAAAAAGTAACAGCTCCCATAGCACATTTGCTGACCACATAATAGCACCCATCACCACCCAACAACAATAGAAACACACTTAAGAATATTAAAACCCAGCCACAGCATGTACAGCCAACTGACCATTGAGGAAAACTTCCACGTACAGAAGGCAATAGCGGAAGAAAAACACGTCATAAATGAATACATAACACTCTGAAGGGCACACTATTTAACGCATTAAAGAAAATTTACAGAAAAGACAACACAAACAGCTAAAATGTCTACCCACACACTCTACTATATATATACGTAAAAAACAACACAAACAGATAGGAAGCGTACAGAACACACACACACACACACACACACACACACACACACACAATGATAAAATGTAAACAAAATCCAAATTTGGCCCCAACCTACCTGGTAAACAAATCATCACTGACTGCGCTGGGACACCCAGCGGCCACGCTGTGTTTTGGTGAAGTATGAAGTGCTTTTTTACGACCAAATGTCTGAAAATATGTGTTATATTTACGTCTGCTTCACAATACCTCATTAGGATGCAGAGAAAAGAGGGCTTGTCACACAATAACGTAAGCAAAAACGAATATATGCTCGAAATATCGCGACAAACAACAAATCCCAACAAAATTTCTCATCAACAACGTTTGCGTGCAGATGACAAGCTACCAGTACGCAAGTGGTCCTGCAAAACCATGCAAACAAAAACTGTAGTTGTTTGAACTAAATATTTCCGTAATTTTGTAATCATTTAGTAAAATGTTCACACTACAGATTAAATACAACAGAAACACACTGATGATGCTACAGAGGTCCTGAAACATGTTTGGGAACTTTGAAATACCGGTATTTTGCATAACTGGTGGACATTACATCCAATAATTTTAACTGCAAACATGAAAAATACAAGAGCTGCAAACCTAACGATAGATAACAACATGTTTTGTACCCGCCGCGGTCGTTGCCACCAGTTCTCAGTAAGGCTCTCTGACGTCACGTCACATGTTCTTGAGTTGCCCAATAAACTCCCTGCATTTCGCAGGACGTGCAAAATCAGCCATGAAAACAGCCGTCACAAACGAACAAATTATCGCCCAGACGCTAGGCGCCGGTGTATCGGGCCTCCCGTGGCCTCAGACCTCAGATTTCTAGAACCACTGAGAACAATACTAGCACCTGGAGTCGGCCAAGTGAAGCCCAGACAGCAAACATCAACAAAACGTTTAACGTTGGCTTCCAGAAAGTCGCGCTCGTCACCGCTTCATGCCTCAATACAATGGCGAAGATCCGTAACAGGTCGGCCGCGCTAAGAAACTGCTACACTGTATTGTCCACTCCCCCTTGCACCGCAGGAAAGCTGGTCTGGCCCAACCTCACATTTTGCTGTCACCCTCAATGCAGGTGGCCCTTGTCCAGCCACAGCTTACCCACCCAAGAAGAACAGGTGAGCACACATTGTCACAAAACCAGTTGAAATATCAACGAATAACAATCAGAATCCTCATTACTGGTTTCATTTACAGCAGCGACATTTCTCTGCCCAACCCCACTGAGACACATTAATAAAATGATATTAAAAAAGTTAAAAAAAATGAGAGTAGACAGGTCACAAGAGACTTGTAACCTCTCAACCATTCAGTGCATATTCCCGAACACGATGCTCCGCATTAGACAACCCGTACGTGTTTCCGTTTTGAACCAATGACATTGTCAGTAACGATACCAGTGGATGCTGAACCATCGAGTCTGGGCTGTGGATCGATGGAAATGTGTCAGGAAGAATCATCAATACGCAAAGAAGTGGGATACGGAAGTACTAAGGAATGACGAGATACGCTTGAAGATCGCTAACGCTATAGATACAGCAATAAGGAATAGTGCAGTAGGCAGTACAGTTGAAGAGGAATGGACATCTCTAAAAAGGGCCATCACAGAAGTTGGGAAAGAAAACATAGGTACAAAGAAGGTAGCTGCGAAGAAACCATGGGTAACAGAAGAAATACTTCAGTTCCAGAATGAGATTTTCACTCTGCAGCGGAGTTTGCGCTGATATGAAACTTCCTGGCAGATTAAAACTGTGTGCCCGACCGAGACTCGAACTCGTGACCTTTGCCTTTCGCGGGCAAGTGCTCTACCATCTTTTTTTTTTTTTTTTTTTTTACCATCTGAGCTACCGAAGCAGGACTCACGCCCGGTACTCACAGCTTCACTTCTGCCAGTATCTCGTCTCCTACCTTCCAAACTTTACAGAAGCTCTCCTGTGAACCTTGCAGAACTAGCACTCCTGAAAGAAAGGATATAGCGGAGACATGGCTTAGCCACAGCCTGGGGGATGTTTCCAGAATGAGATCCCCCAGGCTGTGGCTAAGCCATGTCTCCGCTATATCCTTTCTTTCGGGAGTGCTAGTTCTGCAAGGTTCGCAGGAGAGCTTCTGTAAAGTTTGGAAGGTAGGAGACGAGATACTGGCAGAAGTAAAGCTGTGAGTACCGGGCGTGAGTCGTGCTTCGGTAGCTCAGCTGATAGAGCACTTGCCCGCGAAAGGCAAAGGTCCCTAGTTCGAGTCTCGGTCGGGCACACAGTTTTAATCTGCCAGGAAGTTTCAATACTTCAGTTGCTTGATGAAAGGAGGAAGTACAAACGTGTTCTGGGAAAATCAGAAATACAGAAATACAAGTCGCTGAGGAAAGAAATAAACAGGAACTGCAGGGAAGCTAAGACGAAATGGCTGCAGGAAAAATGTGAAGACATCGAAAAAGATATGATTGTCGGAAGGACAGACTCATCATACAGGAAAGTCAAAACAACCTTTGGTGACATTAAAAGCAACGGTGGTAACATTAAGAGTGCAACGGGAATTCCACTGTTAAATGCAGAGGAGAGAGCAGATAGGTGGAAAGAATGCATTGAAAGCCTCTATGAGAGTGAATATTTGTCTGATGTGATAGGAGAAGAAACAGGAGTTGATTTAGAAGAGATAGGGGATCCCGTATTAGAATCGGAATTTAAAAGAGCTTTGGAGGACTTACGGTCAAATTAAGGCAGAAGGGATAGATAACATTCCATCAAAATTTCTAAAATCATTGGGGGAAGTGGCAACATAACCACTATTCACGTTGGTGTGTAGAATATATGAGTCTGGCGACATACCATCTGACTTTCGGAAAAGCATCATCCACACAATTCCGAAGACGGCAAGAGCTGACAAGTGCGAGAATTACCGCACAATCAGCTTAACAGCTCATGCATCGAAGCTGCTTACAAGAATAATATAGAGAAGAATGGAAAAGAAAATTGAGAATGCGCTAGGTGACGATCAGTTTGGCTTTAGGAAAAGTAAAGGGACGAGAGAGGCAATTCTGACGTTACGGCTAATAATGAAAGCAAGGCTAAAGAAAAATCAAGACACTTTCATAAGATTTGTCGACATGGAAAAAGCGTTCGATGGTATAAAATGGTGCAAGCTGACCTAGATTCTGAAAAAAGTAGGGGTAAGCTATAGGGAGAGACGGGTCATATACAATATGTACAAAAACCAAGAGGGAATAATAAGAGTGGACGATCAAGAACAAAGTGCTCGTATTAAGAAGGGTGTAAGACAAGGCTGTAGCCTTTCGCCCCTGCTCTTCAATCTGTACATCGAGTAAGCAATGATGGAAATAAAAGAAAGGTTCAGGAGTGGAATTGAAATACAAGGTGAAAGGTTATCAATGATACGATTCGCTGATGACATTGCTATCCTGAGTGAAAGTGAAGAAGAATTAAATGATCTGCTGAACGGAATGAACAGTCTAATGAGTACACAGTATGGTTTGAGAGTAAATCGGAGAAAGACGAACGTAATGAGAAGTAGTAGAAACGAGAACAGCGAGAAACTTAACATCAGGATTGATGGTCACAAAGTCAATGAAGTTAAGGAATTCTGCTACCTAGGCAGTAAAATAACCAATGACGGACGGAGCAAAGAGGACATCAAAAGCAGACTCGCTATGGCAAAAAAGGCATTTCTGGCCAAGAGAAGTCTACTTATATCAAATACCGGCCTTAATTTGAGGAAGAAATTTCTGAGGATGTACGTCTGGAGTACAGCATTGTATGGTAGTGAAACATGACTGTGGGAAAACCGGAACAGAAGAGAATCGAAGCATTTGAGATGTGGTGCTATAGACGAATGTTGAAAATTAGGTGGACTGATAAGGTAAGGAAGGAGGAGGCTCTACGCAGAATCGGAGACGAAAGGAATATGTGGAAAACACTGATAAGGAGAAGGGACAGGATGCTAGGACATCTGCTAAGACATGAGGGAATGACTTCCATGGTACTAGAGGGAGCTGTAGAGGGCGAAATCTGTAGAGGAGGCAGAGATTGGAATACGTCAAGCAAATAATTGAGGACGTAGGTTGCAAGTGCTACTCTGAGATGAAGAGGTTAGCACAGGAAAGGAATTCGTGGCGGCCCGCATCAAACCAGTCAGTAGACTGTCAAAGGCACCCTGAGAGCTGTGGCCTATGTTAATATAACTGTGGACCACCTGTATCCCTTCAGGCATGATGTTTTCCCCTGACGGTGTTGGCAACTTCTAGCAGAATAACTGATCCTGTCAAGATAAAAATTTTAAATTAGTGGTAAGGTCTAATGCAACCAAACTGCTGAGGTCGTCGGTCCCTAAGCTTACGCACTACTTAATCTAACTTAAAGTAACTTACGCTAAGGAGGACTCGAACCTCTGACGGGGGGAGCCGCGTGGACCGTGACAAAACGCCCTAGACCGCGCGGCTACCCCGCACGGTTGTCAAGATCAGAAACGTGCTACAATAAGTTGAGGAACATGATCGTGAACCCACGTCGTTGTCTTAACCACCAAATTTGCCTGCTCTGTACCTAATTGAACACACTCCATGCTCATGAACCAATGGCCAATAATTTACGGAAATTGCGTGGTTTTTACACAGACATCTGGTGCTACACGGCTCCAGGAAGAAAACTAGGACTTGTCGAATTCATGTAACGCGGAATGGCTGCTCGAGTGTGTTTCAAAGACTACGAAGCACATGATCATAATGTACTGGATAATCAATGCCTTGTTTATCCGCCGGCCGCTGTGGCCGAGCGGTTCTAGGTGCTTCAGTCTGGAACCGCGCGATCGCTACGGTCGCAGGTTCGAATCCTGCCTCGGGCATGTATGTGTGTGATGTCCTTAGGTTAGTTAGGTTTAAGTAGTTCTAACTCTAGGGGACTAATGACCTCAGATGTCAAGTGCCATAGTGCTTAGAGCCATTTGATTTGAACCTTGTTTTTCAAAGTTTCTCGGTAGGGATGCAGACACAGAGCCCGAAGTTCTCACAATATCTATGAATCCCAGCTAATTGATATCTCATTCTCATCGTATTTCAGTTAGTGTATGTTCTACAAATGTTCCATAATACTACACACACTTGTGAAACATGCTTATTCCTGTGCAGGGTTTAAATCTACTGTGTTTCTATGCGACTGATAATACATTTTACGTATAAATTTTACTTTATGGAGGCTAATACGCCCATCTGTTTTTACTTACTGCGTCACTCCTTTCCTGTGTACCTGTACAGTGTACTACATAGACATTGGAAAAATAATTTCGCATATCCCTTCTTCACCAGCTTCAGTCACTTCTCTTGAAAGCCCAACATTTTTAGGAATCTCCACTTTCTTCATAACTCCTCGCGCTGTATAAGCTGAGTAAGGCATTTTTAGCCGAATGTCATTGTTTACATTCTCAATCTGCTCTCTTTCCACACAAAATTATCGAATACTTGTACGGTTTCTACTTTCTGTTAGTCACTGTAATTCTTTGATCTTGCAGCATACGCCCAACATAATTTTATGTTTGTTTCTCCATACTGTTATTGTTTTCCGTCATTTCTCTAATAAAATTTACAACAAAATGGTTCAATTGGCTCTGAGCACTATGGGACTTAACTGCTGTGGTCATCAGTCCCCTAGAACTTAGAACTGCTTAAACCTAACTAACCTAAGGACATCACACACACCCATGCCCGAGGCAGGATTCGAACCTGCGACCGTAGCGGTCACGCGGTTCCAGACTGAAGCGCCTTTAACCGCACGGCCACACCGGCCGGCAAATTTACAACAAATTTTCTCAACAGTTCTCAGTGACATCTCCTGATGGCTTTGTTTAATTCATCACATTCTCTCATACTCCAGACTTTCATCTTCTCGTGGATCCTTATTTGACAACTATCGAGACACACATATGTATCAGGAGTGTGCCCCACTGCACCAAACACTAAATGAATACATACTTCCTGATCTCGATTCCCAAAAATACAGATCCACATCTGATACAGAGATCAGAAGACGTGTACATCAAGGATCCACTCCACCAATCCTCTAAAATCCCAGGAAGTTCTTATAGGTGAAACCATCTGGCCCTCTCGTAATGCAGTCTTCCACATTACAGTCCACCACTGTCCAAATCACATAATTCAAATGTTGTCAGTCCTCAGATTGATTTGATGCAGATCTCTATACTTGTCTATCCTGTGTCTGTTCCTTCATCTCTGTATAATTAATGCAACCTACATTCATTTGAACCTTCTTACCCTATTCAAGCCTTGGCTTCTCTCAATAGTTTTTACTCTCACACTTCATCACGTAATTCACGATCCCTAAATGTCACAGGATCTGTCCTGTGAGCAGACCCTTCCTTTTATGCAGGATAAACCATGAATTTATTTCCTCCCCCGTCCCCAGTTGTACGCCACACTATTTTAATAATTAATTTATATTAGCCATTCTATGCATATAATTTTCAGCATTCTCCTGTAGTATAATGTTTCCAAAGCTTCCAGTCTCTTCTTAACTGAACCATTCATTGTCCACGTTAAACTTTGGCACAAAGCTAGACTCCAGAAAAACGCCTTCAGAAAAGGTTTCCTAACACTTAAATTTATCTTTGATGTTAACAAATGTCTCTTTTCCAGAAAGTAACTACTTACTATTTCTAGTCTGCATGTTATACGTGCTCTGAATCCCCCATCGTCAGTTATTTTACTCGTCCAAGTACCAAGAAACTTTTAGTGTCTCATTTCACTTCTTAATCTAATTCTCTGAGCACCACCTAATATAATTTGACTGTGGCCTATTACCTATTGCCTACTTCTGCTGGTGTTCGTCATATGACCTCTTATCAAGTCGTTATCCACCCATTTCAACTTGTCTTCCGTCGTCTCTGATACTCTCGCTCGATAATAAACCTCAATGTTTTCATTTATTTTCCCATAACTTTAATTCCCTTTCAGACTTATCCTTCGTTTCCTTTACAGCTTGCTCGACATGCATTCTGAATAAAAGCTGCTACAGGCTACAAGCTAGTCTCACTCCTGTCTCAACTACTACTTACCTTTCATGTCGTTTGGCTCTTACAACTGGAGTCTGGTTTCTGTACAAGTTTTAGATAATCTTTGGCTCCCAGCATTATGTCTCCGCTACCTTGAGAATTTCAAAGAGTGTATTCCAGTCAACACTCCCAATATCTTCAAATCTGTAAATGCTATAAATGCATGTGTGCCTTTCCTCGTCTGTGGGATTGTCGTTACTTCAGATGCCTTGTTTCGACCTAGGTGTTACAGTGGTCTACCAAATTCTCCTTGCAATATCATATCTCCCATCTCTTATGCACCTTCGTTTTCTTCCCATTCTTCTTCTACAATAACGTCTTCAAGTTTGTTTCCCTTGTATATACCTATATATTCCCTCCACATTCCTGCCTTCCGTTCTTTGCTTCGATTTGACTTGGCATCTGAGCCCGTAATTTTCACAGACATGGTTCTCTTTCTGCAAAGGTCTCTTTAATTTTCCTGTTGACGGAACCAATCTTTATGAGAGTCACGCATATTTCTGCAGTTTTCCATTTCTCCTCTACCTGTTACATCTGTGCCATTCTCTACATTATACGCACATCTCTCTGTCTCTCTCTATCTCTCTTTTTTTTTTTTTAGGCTTCTGAATGCCGGTGTTTCTTTTCGTCTACGTTCATGTAACCTTCATTTTCCATAATCCTGAGCTTAATGCTTAATTTAATCTGATATACTTGTCAATTCTTACTCGAATTATCATAATGTATAATTCTAATTTACTAACTGACCATGTCTCTCTTTTGTTTTATATCCATTTTTGAGTTGTATCTTACTGATCTTTGCAATTGTTACGTGGATTCTAATAATGTACATTTCTAATTTACTAACTGACGGGTCTTTCTTTTGTTTTATATCCATTTTTATGTTGTGTCTCACTGGTCTATGGTCACTTACACTCTGGCGTTATTTATGACGTTCACAAACATTTTTGATAAAAAACAGAATTTTTTTTGTTCCTTTTGATATTTGGCGTGGCCTTTTAATATTTATTTTCTTATGAAAAATGCTTAAGAAGTTACATACTGTTCTTCTTGGCCAAAATCACTAATGCGCAACTGCAACTTGTGGCGTCACACAGGAAGATTACTCCGAGAAGTATTCTGCTGTTACTTACGACTGTCGGGACATTAAGTATGTTGGTGCATAGTCACGAATGATTTAGTTGAACATCTTTGGTTTATTTTTGAAACATCCATGTTATTCTGCCTTGGGGTCTACCTATATCTGTAATACTGTTTTCATTTCCTTGCTTACAGTGAAGTCTATAACTAAATTTCATCCCTGCTCGTTTTTCTATAATTGATCGCTCGCCATGATTTTAAAACTATTTGGTGCCGTTTCTTGTCGCCATTTTGGATAGCCTTGCTGCCATGATTAGAAAAAACATTATGACCACACCCCACCGCGGTAATGAATCGTTGGTGGAGTTCCGGGTACTTGGACCAGTAAGGGAAGTATATAAGCGGAGCAGAGACGAATGATGAATCGCTTTAGCGACGATACGGACCGCAGATGGGGAAATCCACTGACAGCATCGTCTTTAACAGAGGGCGGATTGTTGAGGACCTGAGACTGGGAAAGAGGATCTCGGGAACGGTGAAGCTGGTCCGCTGTTGCCGTGCTGCTGTCGTGAGCATCTGTGGAAAGTGATTGAAGGATGGCTAAATCACTAGTCGGCGACAACGTGTTGGACGTCCGTACTTCATCATACAACGTGACTAGCTTGCTCTCTCCGTAGTGAAGAACAGGGCGCTCAAAATGGTTTAAGTGGCTCTGAGCACTATGGGACTTAACATCCGAGGTCATTAGCCCCCTAGAACTTAGAACTACTGAAACCTAACTAACGTAAGGACATTACACACATCCATGCCCGAGGCAGGATTTGAACCTGCGACCTTAGTGGTCGCGCGGTTCCAGACTGAAGGTCCTAGAACCGCTCGGCCACAGCGGCCTGCAGGACAGGGTGCAATGTGTTTTACATCTGACGACAGAGTACAACGTTGGTGCTTGCGTAAGTGTTCTGGAGCACACCACTCAGCGCGCATTGTTTAACATGTGGTGCCGCTGCAGGCGCATCCTATGTGATCCCGTGTTGATACAAAGAAATTGCTAGTAACGATTGCAGTGGGCACGGGGCGACCGAAATTGGACCGCGAATTTATGGCAACGTGTCACCTGCTGGGATTAATCACATTTTGTGTCAAATCGTGTTGGCTGTCACATCCAGATACGCCATTCTTTGGCGGGAGGCAACGTGTATCGCATGAAATACCGCCATAATTTCATTTGAAAAGAAAATGGATTTCCTACCTTCATATCGCTAATTAATGAGGTTGCGAAAGCTAACTATTCACTGTTTTATGGACCTGTAGTGAGAATTCGTACAAAGTGTTAACACACGACTGAAGACCATAAAAGCCAAGATCGTACAAAATAATTTTTTTTTTTTCAGGACAACCGATTGCAACAGTCTAAGATGTCGTCTGTAAAAAAATGCAAAACATAGAGTTGATATGAAAATTTTAGTTTGGTGCTGTAAAAAAAAGAAGTGGACCTGTACGTTTACATACTTGAAACATTTTTTGTTTTAAGACTCGTTCATTTTACGCTGAACCACATGTACAAGATTTTTTATCCCGCCTGGTAGGCGCACGTAGGTCCGCTTCTGTAAACTGATGGGTAGGGCGAATGTAGGAAGTGAGTAGGAGCAGAAAAAGGTGAAATCCTTCGATACTGCAATTAAGTGGTTTTACTATAGTCAAAATTAGGATTACGTTAGGCTTACGTAACTTTGGCTGAGATGAGCTCGTAGGTGCGTAGGCGTACATCAATCAATGCTAACAGTTTTAATCTGCAAGGAAGTTTCATATCAGCGCAGACTCCACTGCAGAGTGAAAATTTCATTCTAGAAACATCCTCCAGGCTGTGGCTAAGCCATATCTCCGCTATATCCTTTCTTTCAGGAGTGCTAGTTCTGCAAGGTTCGCAGGAGAGCTTCTGTAAAGTTTGGAAGTTAGACGAGGTACTGGCAGAAGTGAAGCTGTGAGGACGTGGTGTGAGTCGTGCTTGGGTAGCTCAGTTGGTAGAGCACTTGCCCGCGAAAGGCAAAGGTCCCGAGTTCGAGTCTCGGTCCGGCACACAGTTTTAATCTGCCAGGAAGTTTCACATGACCAGTATCTTTAACGTATTAAGATTTATCCAAAGTGCGATAGATGCCTCACCCTATGCTGGTATTCGAGGAAGCGAAGTTGCTCCGTTTCCGGATCGGCAGTAGTCACAAAACACCTGCGTTTTGTTTTAATAGACATGATGTTTAATTGGCAACAGACGCACCCCATCGGACTACGTCGTTGCCTTGGATGAAATGAGCCATCGCTTGTAATCACCTGACGTCTCAACTAACACATTCCAGCGCCGGGTTACGCAACGCGTCGCCAGCGAGCAGTGCGGCGCATTATCTCGGCGCCAGCGGCCGCCCCACTGCGGCGCGCTATTAACGTCCCGGCCGGTCGCCGGCGCCTCCTGCACTGTAATAGGTCGCGCGCACCTCCGCGCCGCCGGCGGTTCTTGCCGGCCAGCGCGCATAATTGCGGTGAGCGGAGCGCGTAATGAAGTCACCGAGAGTCTAAAGTGCGATGCGTGAAACCGTTCCGAGCAGATCGGCTTCTTTCACTTTCGCTGTCATGACGACTCTGACGATGAAACGCACGTGGCAAGAAACTTGGTGAACTCCTCCTTTTGTCTGTCCCTATTATTGTTGCTGGCCCAATAACATTTGTATCAAGCGCTGCCTGGAGCCTTATACAGATCCGAGAACAGCGTCACACCATTCGTGCTTATACAGGGTGGTCCATTCATAGTGACCGGGCCTAATATCTCATGAAATAAGCATCAAACGAAAAAGCTAAAAAGAACGAAACTCGTCTAGCTTGAAGGGGGAAACCAGATGACGCCACTAGATGGCGTTGCCATACGTCAAACTGATATCAACTGCGTTTTTTTAAATAGGAACCCCAATTTTTTATTACATATTCGTTTAGTTCGTTTTTGTATTTATTTGCTGCGCTTAGCTTTAAATAGTTTTTCTGGGAAAACCTAGCGTAGTTTTCGCGTCTCGTATTTCAGTGAGTGTTTCTTGATTATCAGAGTAGCTCATCAGAAGATTATCTTGGGAATTTGTCACCGTATAGAGTAGGGTAAACATAGTCATGTGTAGGGACTGTGGTTGTTGTGAGCGGACGCAAGGAGAATTGGCCACTCTTCGGGGGCAGGTGGAGGCTTTGTCTGTTAGGCTCATCGAGCTCGAGGCGCAGGCGTCGGCTCGTAGTGGCGTTGGGGCAACTGTGGTGAGACCTATGCCTACTTCGGTGGCCTTGGAATCACATGGAACCCCTGATGTCGCTGCGTCTTCCGGCAGTGAGCATCTTACCGGTCAGCCATCACTCCAGGGTGAATGGCGGACAGTGGTGGGCTCGCGCGTGCCTGGCCGAAAGGCAAAGGTGGGATCTGGCCGCGTGGCAGCTGCCTTACCCCTTTCCAACAGGTACGGGGTGCTTCCTAGTGGTGATGACATCGTTTCCGAGCCACCACAGGATGCCTCGCCTGTTGGGCCAGTGGCCGATTCTCCGGCAAGGTCCCGACAGTCACAGAGGGCGGGCCTATTAGTTATAGGGAGCTCCAACGTTAGGCGGGTTATGGAGCCCCTCAGGAAAATAGCGTGTAGGTCGGGGAAGAATGCCAGTGTGCACTCGGTGTGCTTGCCGGGGGGTCTCGTCCGTAATGTGGAGGAGGCCCTTCCGGCAGCTATTGAACGCACTGGGTGTGACCGGCTGCAGATAGTAGCACATGTCGGAACGAATGACGCCTGCCGCTTGGGTTCTGAGGCCATCCTTGGTTCCTTCCGGCGGCTGGCTGATTTGGTGAAGACAACCAGCATCGCACGCGGAGTGCAAGCTGAGCTTAATATCTGCAGCATAGTGCCCAGAGCCGATCGCGGTCCTCTGGTTTGGAGCCGTGTGGAGGGTCTACACCAGAGGCTCAGACGACTCTGCGACTATAATGGTTGCAAATTCATCGACCTCCGTTATTGGGTGGAGAACTGTAGGGCGCCCCTAGACAGGTCATGCGTGCACTACACACCGGAAGCAGCTACTAGGGTAGCAGAGTACGTGTGGCGTGCACACGGGGTTTTTTTAGGTTAGATGGACCCCCCCTTGGGCGAAACGATAAAATACCTGACGGCTTACCAGAGAGGACATTATCATCGTTGATAAAGAACGTCCGTCCTCAGAGACCAAAAACAGGAAAAGTTAACGTAATATTGGTAAACTGCAGGAGTATCCAGGGCAAGGTTCCTGAATTAGTATCTCTTATTGAAGGAAATAGTGCGCATATAGTATTAGGAACGGAAAGTTGGTTAAAACCGGAAGTGAACAGTAACGAAATCCTAGACACAGAATGGAATATATACCGCAAGGATAGGATAAACGCCAATGGTGGAGGAGTATTTATAGCAGTAAAGAATTCAATAATATCCAGTGAAGTTATTAGCGAATGCGAATGTGAAATAATCTGGGTTAAGTTAAGTATCAAAGGTGGGTCAGATATGATAGTCGGATGCTTCTATAGACCACCTGGATCAGCAACCGTAGTAGTTGAGCGCCTCAGAGAGAACCTGCAGAACGTCGTGAAGAAGTTTCGTGATCATACTATTGTAATAGGGGGAGACTTCAATCTACCAGGTATAGAATGGGATAGTCACACAATCAGAGCTGGAGATAGGGACAGAGACTCTTGTGACATTATCCTGACTGCCTTGTCCGAGAATTACTTCGAGCAGATAGTTAGAGAACCAACTCGTGAAGCTAACGTTTTAGACCTCATAGCAACAAATAGACCGGAACTTTTCGACTCCGTGAATGTAGAAGAGGGTATCAGTGATCATAAGTCAGTGGCTGCATCAATGACTACAAGTGTAATAAGAAATGCCAAGAAAGGAAGGAAAATATATTTGCTTAACAAGAGTGATAGGGCACAAATCGCAGAATATCTGAGTGACCACCATCAAACGTTCATTTCTGAGGAAGAGGATGTGGAACAAAAATGGAAAAAATTCAGAAACATCGTCCAGTACGCCTTAGATAAGTTCGTACCGACTAAGGTCCAAAGCGAGGGGAAAGATCCACCGTGGTATAACAATCATGTACGAAAGGTACTACGGAAACAAAGAAAGCTTCATCATAGGTTTAAGAGTAGTCGAATCATAGCTGATAAGGAAAAGCTGAACGAAGCGAAAAAGAGCGTAAAGAGAGCAATGAGAGAAGCATTCAACGAATTCGAACATAAAACATTGGCAAACAATCTAAACAAGAACCCTAAAAAGTTTTGGTCATATGTAAAATCGGTAAGCGGATCTAAATCCCCTATTCAGTCACTCGTTGACCACGATGGCACCGAAACAGAGGACGACCGAAGAAAGGCAGAAATACTGAATTCAGTGTTCCGAAACTGTTTCACTGCGGAAAATCGTAACACGGTCCCTGACTTCAGCCGTCGCACGGACGCCAAAATGGAAAATATTGAAATAAACGATATCGGAATTGAAAAGCAACTGCTATCACTTAGTAGCGGAAAAGCATCCGGACCAGACGAGATACCCTTAAGATTCTACAGTGATTATGTTAAAGAACTTGCCCCCTTTCTATCAGCAATTTATCGTAGATCGCTGGAAGAACGTAAAGTACCTAGCGACTGGAAGAAAGCGCAGGTCGTTTCCATTTTCAAGAAGGGTCATAAATCAGATGCGAATAATTATAGGCCTATTTCGCTTACGTCAATCTGTTGTAGAATAATGGAACATGTTTTGTGTTCTCGTATTATGACGTTCTTAGATAATACAAATCTCCTTCATTATAACCAACATGGATTCCGCAAACAGAGATCATGTGAAACTCAGCTCGCCCTATTTGCCCAAGAAATTCACAGTGCCGTAGACACTGGCGAGCAGATTGATGCCGTATTCCTGGACTTCAGGAAGGCATTTGATACGGTTCCGCACTTACACTTAGTGAAAAAAATACGAGCTTACGGATTATCGGACCAGGTTTGTGATTGGATTCAGGATTTCCTAGAAGAAAGAACACAACATGTCATTCTTAACGGTTCAAAATCTGCAGATGTAGAGGTAATTTCGGGAGTACCGCAGGGAAGCGTGATAGGACCTTTATTGTTTACATTATACATAAATGACTTAGTTGACAACATCGGTAGCTCCGTGAGGCTATTTGCAGATGACACGGTTGTCTACAAGGAAGTAGCAACATCAGAAGACTCGTACGTACTCCAGGAGGACCTGCAGAGGATTAATGCATGGTGCGACAGCTGGCAGCTTTCCCTAAACGTAGATAAATGTAATATAATGCGCATACATAGGGGCAGAAATCCATTCCAGTACGATTATGCCATAGGTGGTAAATCATTGGAAGCGGTAACGACCGTAAAATACTGAGGAGTTACTATGCGGAGCGATCTGAAGTGGAATGATCACATAAAACAAATAGTGGGAAAAGCAGGCGCCAGGTTGAGATTCATAGGAAGAATTCTAAGAAAATGTGACTAATCGACGAACGAAGTAGCTTACAAAACGCTTGTTCGTCCGATTCTTGAGTATTGCTCATCAGTATGGGACCCTTACCAGGTTGGATTAATAGAAGAGATAGACATGATCCAGCGAAAAGCAGCGCGATTCGTCATGGGGACATTTAGTCAGCGCGAGAGCGTTACGGAGATGCTGAACAAGCTCCAGTGGCGGACACTTCAAGAAAGGCGTTACGCAATACGGAGAGGTTTATTATCGAAATTACGAGAGAGCACATTCCGGGAAGAGATGGGCAACATATTACTACCGCCCACATATATCTCGCGTAATGATCACAACGAAAAGATCCGAGAAATTAGAGCAAATACGGAGACTTACAAGCAGTCGTTCTTCCCACGCACAATTCGTGAATGGAACAGGGAAGGGGGGATCAGATAGTGGTACAATAAGTACCCTCCGCCACACACCGTAAGGTGGCTCGCGGAGTATAGATGTAGATGTAGAAAAATGGTTCAAATGGCTCTGAGCACTATGGGACTTAACATCTGTGGTCATCAGTCCCCTAGAACTTAGAACTACTTAAACCTAATTGACCTAAGGGCATCACACACATCCATGCCCGAGGCAGGATTCGAACCTGCGACCGTAGCGGTCACGCGGTTCCAGACTGAAGCGCCTAGAACCGCACGGCCATACCGGCCGGCGTAAAGAAATATGAATGTTTTAGTTGGACCACTTTTTTCGCTTTGTGTTAGATGCCGCTGTAATAGTCAAAAACGTATAAGTACGTGGTATCACGTAACATTCCGCCAATGCGGACAGTATTTGCTTCGTGATACATTAGGCGTGTTAAAATGGACCGTTTACCAATTGCGGAAAACGTCAATATCGTGTTGATGTATTGCTATTGTGATCAAAATGCCCAACCGGCGAGTGCTATGCATGCTGCTCGATATCCTGGACGACATCATCCTAGTGTCCGGACCGTTCGTCGGATAGTTACGTTATTTAAGGAAACAGGAAGAGTTCAGCCACGTGTGAAACGCCAACCACGACCTACAACAAATGATGATACCCAAGTAGGGGTTTTAGCTGCTGTCGCGGCTAATCCGCACGTCAGTAGCAGACAAACTGTGCGAGAATCGGGAATCTCAAAAACGTCGGTGTTGAGAATGCTACATCGACATCGATTACACCCGTACCATATTTCTATGCACCAGGAATTGCACGGCAACGACTTTGAACGTCGTGTACAGTTCGGCCACTGGGCGCAAGAGAAATTACGGGACGATGACAGATTTTTTTCACGCGTTCTATTTAGTGACGAAGCGTCATTCACCAACAGCGGTAACGAAAACCGGCATAATATGCACTATTGGGCAACGGAAAATCCACGATGGCTGCGACAAGTGGAACATCAGCGACCTTGGCGGGTTAATGTATGGTGCGGCATTATGGGAGGAAGGATAACTGGCCCCCATTTTATCCATGGCAATCTAAATTGTGCAATGTATGCTGATTTCCTACGTAATGTTCTACCAATGTTACCACAAGATGTGTCACTGCATAACAGAATGGCGATGTACTTCCAACACGATGGATGTCCTGCACATAGTTGGCGTGCGGTTGAAGCGATTTTGAATAGAATATTTCACGACAGATGGGTTGCTCGTCGAAGCACCATATCATGGCCCGCACATTCACCGGATCTGACGTCCCAGGATTTCTTTCTGTGGGGAAAGTTGAAGGATATTTACTATCGCGATCCACCGACAACGCCCGGCAACATGCGTCAGCGCATTGTCAATGCATGGCAACATGCGTCAGCGCATTGTCAATGCATGTGCGAACGTTACGGAAGGCGAACTACTCACTGTTGAGAGGAACGTCGTTATACGTATTGCCAAGTGCATTGAGGTTGACGGACATCATTTTGAGCATTTATTGCATTAATGTGGTATTTACAGATAATCACGCTCTAACAGCATGCGTTCTCAAACGTGATAAGTTCACAAAGGTACATGTATCACATTGGAACAACCTAAATAAAATGTTCAAACGTACCTACTTTTTTTTTTCTTTATTGTGATTTTGAAACCCGTACAAACAGGCAGGCTGTCAGCAGCATGTTACGCCGCTCTTCAGCCATAGAATAGATAAATAAACAACAGAAAGAATACACATAAGTGACATAACGGTGGGCAATAAAACAGTAGACACATAAAGACAAACACGGAGCCGTTCACAATCGACGATAATCCACACTACAAACTGTTGACACGACGCACAAACACTGAAGATGGCGATGGCACGGGTGAACGATGGAGTGTGACGGTGAACACTGAACACTAAACACGACGGCACACACGAGACACTGATGGCGATGATCTCCGGCGCGTGAATGTCCACTTATCGTGTGCGAGGCCGGGGACCTGCCAAGAAAGGAAGAAGGGTGAGGTGGGGGAGAGGGGAGAACAAAGCCCAATGGCTGAGGAGATGGTGGGAGGAGGAGAGGGACAGGGGAGGGGAAGCCCGGGGGAGGAGTGGGGAGAAATCGAGGAGGGAGGGGAGAGGGAGAGAAGGGCGGGAGGGTGCCCAAAGGAGCAAACACAGGGAGGGAGGATCAAAGTTGGTAGAAGGGGTAGATGGAGGGGAGGAGGGCATCATCAGGGAGAAGGAGCTGGCGAAAGCCACCTCGGGAGAGAGTAAGGAGGGTGGAGAGATGGAGACCAGGTGGGACGGGGGAATACAAGCGTGGCAGCGGGCGGGGGTGGGAGAGGATGGGGGAGACAAGCGGGTGAGGAGGATCGAGTTTTCGGGAGGTGTACAGGATCCGTATCTGTTCCAAGGAAAAGGAGGAGGTGGGGGAACGGAATGAGGTCGTACAGGATCTGCGTGGGGGAGGGGAGATGGATGCGATAGGTGAGGCGGAGAGCATGGCGTTCGAGGATCTGAAGGGATTTGTAAAAGGGAGGGGTGGGCGGAGATCCAGGCAGGATGGGCGTAACAGAGGATAGGGCGGATGAGGGATTTATAGGTGTGGACTACGGTGGACGGGTCCAGACCCCACGTACGGCCGGAAAGTAGCTTGAGGAGAGGGAGTCAGGAGCGTGCCTTGGCTTGGATTGTCCAGAGATGGGGGGTCCAGGAGAGGTGACGGTCGAGGGTAACGCCAAGGTACTTAAGCGTGGGGGTGAGAGCGATAGGACGGCCATAGATTGTGAGACAGAAATCAAGGAGGTGGAAGGAAGGGGTGGTTTTGCCTACAATGATCGCCTGAACGTACCTACGTTCTGTACATTAATTTAAAAAACCTACCTGTTACCAACTGTTTGTCTAAACTTCTGAGCCATATGTTTGTGACTACTACAGCACAATCCACCACAAAGCGAAAACATTCATATTTCTTTTCGTATTACACGAATATGTAATAGAAAATGAGGGTTCCTATTTAAAAAAAAAAAACGCAGTTGATATCCGTTTGACCTATGGCTGCGCCATCTAGCTGGCCAACCATAGCGACATATGGTTTCCCCTTCAAGCTAGACAAGATTCGTTCTTTTTAGTTTTTTCGTTTGACGCTTATTTAGTGAGATATTTGGCCCGGTCACGATCAATGGACCACCCTGTATAGAGTGGTTCAATGATAATGTTACAAAGCTTTAGGGATGATGGGGAAGGGTAAATTGCAATATTCCCGGATCTACAGCCGTCATATTCGGCTACAAGAAACCGGGGAGTTGAGAATGCAGCAGTGGGTAGACGACGTAATGTGGTGTGAAGGACCGATGAAATATGGTTTGTTCGGAACGAGCGTCGTGAGAAAGACCACCTTCCACGAGTGGCCTCTGTGTTCGGAAGTGATGTTCTGCTATTAAAATTAGAAAAAACAAAGCAGTGAATAAGCTTTTCTTTCAAATAAAAGCATATCTCAATAGCAGGCTATCATTCCATTATTTCAAAAGTGTTAGTTACCAGCAGATTCATAAACAACTGCTAAACGAAAAGGAAATCTTCGGATCGCGCCTAACTTGGATCGGGCGAACTGGTTCGGTTGTAAGATCAGAGCTGGCTCGGCAGTCTCGGAGAACAGGAATGTTGTCTGCCGCGGTCGGTGTCAGTTTGTTAGCAATCTCTGGTTTGTGTATGTCAGACTTGTTTCGGGAGTCTCAGAAGACAGACATGTTGTCTGCCTTTGTCCGCATCGGTTAAGAACTTAATTAGTAATCTCTGGTTGTTTGGACACGTAACGTGTGTGAATTTCTGAGTGACAAAACTGCTTAGGTCATCGGTCCCTACACTTACACACTACTTAAACTTTAACCTAACTAACGCTAAGAACAAGACACACACCCACGCCCGAGGGAGGACTCGAACCTCCGGCGGGAGGGGCCGCGCAGTCAGCGACATGGCGCCTCTAACTCGCGGCCACTCCACACGGCGGACATGCAACTGAGAACAATTCGATGGTAACTACGCAAACAGCAGTTCATTTTTTTGTTTATTTTTTAGGAACGTGTAAAAAATTGAAATGATTTCTGATTCTTAAATAACTACGCCGTTTCTCGTATTCTGCTAATAAAAAGCGAGAGGCCTCCCGCATAAACAAAATATTTGGAAATTTTATTATTCATACGACATCAGTTCCTCGCTAAGAGTTTATTACAATCTCCAGGTAACGTATTCAGGACCTACGTTCTGTTTTCTCTGAAGGGGACAACATCTACAGAAGACTGCGGGATGGTGAACATGACATCAGTGACACGTCATCTGTGGTAATACAGAGGAAAAAATTTGTACATGGCTTCACGTTCAGAGACCCTGAATAGTTATAATTGAAAGAAAAGAGCCCTCGGTCACTATTTTTAACGAAGTAACCGTGCTTCAACATTGCTAAGAGTGTCTTCCTCGGAATTTAAATCAAAGAATGGTCTACAATATCGTCACAGCATTATGACTAAAAATGTATGATACAGAGTATAAGTACAGAATCATCGTGAAAGACTGGCAGTACTTATATGCCATTTATAAAATAACAAATATGCCAAAAGGGCATTAGTCACAAAGATATTTAAGATAAAAAATTGTGATGGCGAGCCACAAAGGCTGCTTGTTACTTACGCGGTTACAGGTTGCAAACAGATATACTTTATAAACCTGACGCTCAAATGCGGACATATCGCACACCCAGCACTAATACTAAGTATAATATTACCTCCTCAATAATCGGATGCATACGACACGAAATAATACTGACCGAAACTCAAAGATGGGTGTGCATGTCTCTTACGTTCTTCCTGCGAGTCATACCACCGTGTCATAGACGTAATAGATAAGATGTTAAAGAAACAAATCCCGATCCCAACAACTACCGCATGTTACTCTGACAAGCGCTCGTCGTTCTACAGGAGCACCCAAGTATCCATGTTAAAACCTATAACCGCTTTACGAATCCAGATACGACATTACCTCTGAATGAGGTGGTGTTTTCCGGACAAATACCATGACAGTGATCGAAGAAATGTGTGTATTAAGAGCCAACGATGCAACCTCGCGATAAACTCAATGAACTTTGAAAGTCATTCGGCTAAGGAACGTCGTATGCAAGAGCTATTTGCGACTCCTTCGTACCGCACGCAACTACATAATTCATTAGTTTTTGCAACCCATTCTGTCTCGAGACCATATCAGACGTATCGCGATATATCCGCTGAGTTATAGGCGATGACAGACAGTAGTAGTAGATGATTGAGGTCCTAAGAAGAAAAATATACACTAACTTCTCAGATCTCTAGCCGTACGCTATATATTAGAAACTACCTCCAATCAAACACATACTTGCATAGGCTCACACTCCCAAGTCAATCATATTTCACGCACTCTCATATCTCTAAACGAGACACCTACCTCGAATCTGTTTGCTACATTAAAATTACAACCTTTTAATAGCACCGTACACATCTCCAGTCGCACCTATTTCTACAGCTTTCCACAACTGCTAGTTCCAATTTTAGTCAGAGAAAGACAACACCTTCTGCAAAGCATGTAGATACAGATCACGCTAACTGCAACAGGACCGTGGAAATGCGCGCAATGTGGTGCGTACCCAAACTAGATACAATGACTACAGATCCCCAACACGCTATCTTCGTTATTCTATACCCACCCGAACATAGAAAAATTACGAACCATAAAAGCTCATCCTATTTACAAGTCACCTAGGCGTCGATGCGTGCGCAATGACGTATAGCTACGGTGGGCCTCCAGCGCGAAGAAAGACATTTCAAAATACTTCCCCAGAATAACGTAGCGTGCAGCCATCCAGGCATTCCTAACGGTTCACCAAGTCCGACACCTCAAAACGCAGCTGCCTATGTGCAGCCGATCATATTAAATATACAAACACCGCAGAGACCACTTTAAACGTTCATCACCTATACTCTAAGCCAATTACCGTACGAGACGTTCCCTCTGGTCCTGATTCAAATACTGTTTTCTAACACGCTTTTGTACATTGCCAAACATTTCGTTTTCTGCCACGACTTCGAGGTCTATGTCAGATTCTAAACTGACATTAAGACGCTTTGATCCACGACCTCTCACAGAAAACTAGACATCACACGATGTAACTCATATTCTTACGACTGACAGCATAACACTGAATGATTTTTAAATGGACACTCAATAGCTCACCAAGTGGCATGGTGTACTAATAAGGAATGGGACTCGTAGTCCCACTGAGCTTGCCTTGAGTCCCCATCCGGTTAACAAGAGTTACGTTTCTGTCTTATTCCCTAAATCCACATCTTTTTTCAAGTTTGTTTGATCAAAGCTTGTGTTCTCACTGAAGACGGGATTGAAAGTATTGTTTTATTTTTCACATCCGTTTATAATCTCGCACCCTTTGACACTGAGCCGGCCGGTGTGGCCGAGCGGTTCTAGGCGCTTCAGTATGGAACAGCGCGACCGCTACGGTCGCATGTTCGAATCCTGCCTCGGGCATAGATGTATGTGATGTGCTTAGGTTAGTTAGGTTTAAGTAGTTCTAAGTTCTAGGGGACTGATTTCCTCAGATGTTGAGTCGCATAGTGCTCAGAGCCATTTGAACGTTTGACACTGAGTATAGACAGAAAATATTTTTTTGAGGCTCTAGCTCATTGCGTTTAAAGCTGTGAAATATTATCAGATTTAAATGTAGACTAAGAAACACAAAACAAAAAGAAGATGAACCTCGAAGGAATTATGGGAATGGAGCGAATTTAGGTAGATGTGATGTACATTTACAAACAAATGATCACAATTTCAGAAAAATTGGATGTTTCATTCAAGAGAAAGAGCCTTACAAATCGAGCAAGTCAATAACGCTTTCGTCTGTCTCTGGCCCTCATGCGAGCACTTACTCGGGTTGGAACTAATCGACAGAGCTGTTGGATGTTCTCCTGAGGGTACTGTGCCACATTCTGTCCAACTGTCGTGTAAAGATCGCCATATCCTGAGCTAATTGGAGGACCGTGGCCATAATGCTCACGACGTTGTCAACTAGACAAAGGCCCTACGATCTCGCCGGCCTAGGTAGGGTTTGGAAAGCAGAATATGAGCAGCAGAACCTTCGCTGTGTGCGGGAGAGCATTATCTTGTTAAAATGTTCCAAGATGCTACCCCAGGCGGGTGTAAAACTGAATGTGCGCAACGGAAAATAATAAACGCTAAAATGATGATTTGGCCCTGTCTGACTACTCCCTGAAGCAGATCTTAGGATCTCAAACGCTCTTTTTTACATATAAATTACAATCTAGACATTAATGAATGATGAAGGCAACTAATACTACTAAATGATAAACGTTGTTGTTCAATATAACTTTATTACAGATTAAAACCAACCCTTTAAGTACAATTGTCTATATTTCCTAACTAAAATTATTAATCAGTTGCATAACTTTGCCCCTTATTATGACTGCGCAGTCGAATATCAATAATGTTAAATGACTGACATCATCTACATACCAAACACTAGAAGACACTACTTTCAAAGATGATCTACAGTGGTGTGGAACATCAGTGCAAATAAACTAACGTGATCACAGCTGTTTAGCTTTATAGCCCTAATAATCCGAGGCAATTTGCGATATCACTGTATGTACTGCGTCCCGTGCGTCGAAGTGATGGTTCTCGTACTCGTCTGCGAGGATGGAAGAACTCCAGCCACAAATAAACTCTTTCAAACACTAGGACTGCAGAAGACGGTCCTCTGACTAGTATACTCTAGTACTTTCTCCTCTCTGTGTTCTACAGACGACAAACGCGAACTTCCACTCACAAGGACGGAGTTCAGATAACGTCTCAACGTAAGTATAGGCAGAAGAATTACTCTCAATTACTGAACGGTGCATACTCAACGACGACTTCCAACCCGGAGGTGAAGTCCACAATCGTATAGGTTCGCAACAGCACAGAACCTAATTGTTCTAACTATAAACTCTCCTGAGAGCAAAGACAGCCAGTCCGTCTGTACCAACAAAGCTGATACCGAGAGACCGTCACACACGGGCGCTCACAGCGGGAGATCTCGTCTCTCCACTGCTGGCATCCCAGCAAGGCTCGGCCCCCCACCATCGTAATTCCGAAAACGAATCATATTCCCGAAACCACGGAATATTCTCCCCCTCTCTAAAGATTCTTCCGAACGCCGACCAACCATATTTCAGTCTTTCGTCGTCCAGCGTGGAAAGTTTGCCAGGAAAAACCTATACTCGTACAATGGTACGCTTCTGAGTAAAAATCCTTGGAAATAACCCTGCCTGCTTGGTTTCCTCTCATCTGCGTCCAAGATTTGGTGAGTTCCCAGTTATCCTTGCGGTCCTACTACAATAGTGGCCGGCCGTCACCCTGTTGTGCTCCAGAGCTCAGGTGCCACGACGTCCGTCTAGCTACTTCCTGTTTTTATGCAGGACCAACACCTGAGAGGCCCTTCCACCCAGAGCTTGAGTTTGTGATGTTACAAAGTAAAAGTGATGTTGTTATTTAATTGAAAAGTTGGAGTTTGAGATTTCGCTTACTGTTTTATCAATCACAATTGGCGTAAGAATCATGGATCGACCATTTTCATAAAATATTGTATTATGAAATGTGAATAGTTTTTACTTGCAGTTTCGCGTGGCTTGAAGCAGTCACAGCTAGCATGCTATTGATTAAGAAATTGCATTATTGTCTTTCTAATTACTTCATGATCGTAGATACGATCATACCTGGTCGTGAAGTTATTGTTATGACAAAACAATATCCTAAGGGACCAGAAAGTTCTTATGGGTGCAAAAACAACTGTAACATCACACAAAAGGGGAATTCTACGTTAAAGCTGATGCAAGAAGACGATAAAACAGTTTTCTTTTTGTCAATGTAACACGCACATTGGACTGCTGATCTTGGTGTCTGTAATCTCAGCAAAATGCGTAATTAAAATGAAAATAATACTGAGGAGATGATAGGAATGAGCACTGCTAAATGATTCAGTATTTCCAGAACAAATATTTATTATAACTAAAACATATATCGTACCTTAAGCTTAGTACTACATTGACAGTAGGTTTTTATGTCCGTGTCATGTCCATTGAGCGCTCTTTTATACAGCCATTGTCCTCTTTGAGTCGCTCGTGCGTCGTCACGATAAGTTACAACAGTTCTTCTTTTTACACTTCACTCAAACTTAGACGGAACACGTTTTCATTTATTTAGTAAAAAAATTAAATCAGACCGCCACAAATCTGCGTCCGTCTTACTTAAGAAAAACAGTACAAGTCTCTAGTGCTCAAGGCTTCATTTGTTCTCCAGCGAACAAAATATTGAAGGATCGCATATCTATCCGTATTTTTCTGTTTATATTGCCGCCCAAAGACGACGAATTACATTATTCAAGAAATTCCACCGTCACTATGCGACGCCTTATTATACATTAATCATTCTTTATAAACAAGTATTTGCCTTCTGGCTGAAAGTATTAACTATTTGCTGTTTTAATGAAGCCAAAAATAGCGTATATCACAAGTTCTGCCTGCCATTTGATCTCCACTGGCGTTGCAACCTCTACTAGCGTGGGCAATCATTCATTACACCTTTCTGATAATAAAGACCCTCAGTCACCTTTCATGCAATATGCGTTAACAGTTATTCACAAGGCGTACGTGACACTGTCAGTGTCCTTTACATATTCATACATACGATGTACAACTTATCAAATGATACTTTTAAAGGGTACAGTACCGCCCGACGTTGAAAATAGGTACAACATACTTCATTATTTTTGTCAGAACAACATATTTTTTCTAATAATAACTCAATTTCAATTAATACAGTGAATCCGAATACCAGTGTGGGAAAGAATGACAATTTATTTATTTAATTGATCACATGTGCACTCCCACAAAATAAATCCCTACATCCAGTTTGGTGAGATCTGTGAAATGAATGAACGTATGGTCGTCTGCTAACCGCAGATAGTAAATGTGAATATATGATCATCTTTGAGACGATCCTTTGGCCACCTTCGGTGGGACCAAAGAGATGAAATTTACCCGAGCTTTGAGCGCCTGAAATGTGGCTGACCAATACGGTAGCATGGTCTTCCCCCACCTCGACAGAGGTGCGAGATGACCTGAAGAACGGCCATGTTTCAGCACTCTGCCGCTGGATCTAGTGTTGGTAAGACCTGTCTTAGGCGTGCTCCGTAAGGACAAAAGAGTGGAGACATGGTATGCATGTGAAATACATAAGAGTAGTTTAGAATAATAATTTCTCTATTTCAGGAACTTTTGTGGGGAGAATTAAATGTCAGGCAGGTAATATTAAGGGGATCGTAGTAATCTTCGGAAGTGACCAACGGTCACAATGGAACCACGTGTAGCAATAAGTTGAAATACTTCCGTGTGCTTCAGTTAAGCTGAATTACTAGCGTGTGTACAATAAGTTGAAATATTTAAGAAATAGCGGGTGTACCATAAGCAGAAATATTTAAGAAATGGATGCTTGTTCCTTCGGTACCGCTCGGTCTGGAGGAAAGTTTCGTGATGATGATTGTGAGAGTCGAAGTGTGAGGTATAATAAAAGATGCACCATCCTATCCAGAAAGTGCACTGTAGCGTTAAATAATTACGAGATCATAAGGTAGAGAATCACCAATGTAAAGCCATGCCCACTGGGCGGAATTTCTCATGTGTTATTGTTGTAGGTTACAGAATTTGTGTGTTTAGGTTATAGAATTTATCGGAATAAATAAGATAGTGAAAAGAAAAAGATTGGTGGACTTTTCCTTCGAATTGTATGTTGTCATGATGTCCCGAATTTATAATGTGTCCGCCATTCATATTCAGTGCGGTGGCCACGTGTTGGTAAAAGCCGTCAAATAAAAGAAAAAAGAAAATGTGGTATTGCCAGTGCGTAGTGAACAGCCAGAGTTCTGTGAATTACTGATAGTCAGAAGTGCGTTTCCGTTGCGTATTATTCATACAGGAGGTTGATTAGTGACTTAATTGTGAGTACGAGAGTTCATGTTACTCGATAAATAAGAATGAATCCACTCGCTTGGCAGACCACTCATCTTGCAGGCCTGACTGCTTGATGCCACAGTATGAGCAAGGCATGTGGGTGCCTCTCAACTTAATTGTGGTTTTAGTTCACGGCAAAGTATGAGGATGAGTGCGTGTAAGGTGCGCAATTATAGCCACCTTACAATGTAAGTCTTTGACAGCTCGCCATGATCGACAACAAAACGGGGCGTAGAATAGCGTTACCCTACAGCCGTGATGTAAGGGCGCCTCGGATGGTAAGTAAAGTGGTCGTCCTGTGAAAAGAAATGGTACCCCAGCCCGTCACACCAGGTTTTCTGGCCGCATGGTGGGTGAGAGACAGGTCGGTATCCCAGCACTATCGGGGTCCTCTCCAGTCCCGTCTCAGGCCTATAATCTCATTGACTGGAGTGGAATTGTCTTTAGTGATCTGTCCCACTTCTAACTCTGCCCCGATGACCACCGAAGACGTTCTTTGGACGTCCTGGTACCAACCTGACTGACTCCCGACAGTCTAGAGTGACTGTCTCGTGTCCCATTTCTGTTCTTAGCAGAACTCCTTTGGTTGTCATGAGCCACACCTTACAGCACAATGGCATGTAGATGATATTCTACGCCCCGTTTTGTTGATCTTCGTGGGAAGCCATCCTGGGCTTGCACTGCAGCAGGATAATTCCCGTCTGCCGACGTTGAGAATTTCTTCTGCTTGTCTTTGTACCTGCCGAACCCTACCTTGGCCAGCAAGGTCACGGGTCTCTCGCCAGTTGAGAAGGTTTGCAGTATTATGGGCAACGCCGTCCAACCACTTCGGAATTCTAATGATCTAACAGACAGAATTAGGACAGATGAGGGTATCCAACAACTCTCTCAATCAATTTCAAGCCGAACTGGAAGCAGTTAACTCCATAAATTATCTGGGAGTACGCATCAGGAGTGATTTAAAATGGAATGATTATGTGAAGTTGATCGTAGGTAAAGCAGATGTCAGATTTATTGGAAGAATCCTAAGGAAATGCAAACCGAAAACAAAGGAAGTAGGTTACAGTACGCTTGTTCGCCCACTGCTTGAATACTTCTCAGCAGTGTGGGATCCGTACCAGATAGGGTTGATAGAAGAGATAGAGAAGATCCAACGGAGAGCAGCGCGCTTCGCTACAGGGTCATTTAGTAACCGGGAAAGCGTTACGGAGATGATAGATAAACTCCAGTGGAAGACTCTGCAGGAGAGACGCTCAGTAGCTCGGTACGGGCTTTTGTTGAAGTTTCGAGAACATACGTTCACCGAGGAGTCAAGCAATATATTGCTCCCTCCTACGTATATCTCGCCAAAAGACCATGAGGATAAAATCAGAGAGATTAGAACCCACACAGAGGCATACCGACAATCCTTCTTTCCACGAACAATACGAGACTGGAATAGAAGGGAGAACCGATAGAGGTACTCAAGGTACCCTGCGCCACACACCGTCGGGTGGCTTGCGGAGTATGGATGTAGATGTAGAATAGCGGCTTGCGTAAGGGACAGAGGTGGATCAACGCATTATTGACTTGCTCAATTTGTGAATCTGTTTCTCTTGAATAAGTCATCTCTTTTTCCGAAATTTTATCACTTGTTTGTCTGTAAATATACATCGCCTTGGTTAACTCAATTTTTATATTTTTAGTGTATGTTGTTGTACTATTCACATAAAAAAAGCACTCGACTCGATATCGTGTTCCTCCACCATTGACTTACTCCCATTTAAAATTTTAGAGCCAGCTTCCACCATTCGTTTCATCAGCGCTCTCGCTCTTTTCTGCTCTCATCGGCAATAAGACCAAAGGCGAATACAGTGAGCTACTGCGCTGCCGTGCATTACCTGCGTCACTGTAATGCTCGTAATGGAAAACAACGTGCGTCGCCTGGAAGCAGAGTGTAATTATACGTCCTAGCGTCACAGAGGTAGTGCCCGTCATCGGCTGCCTACAATTTGTTTTGACGAGTAACTGCTGCCAAGTGCGTCTCCGGTACGTTAACACACAACAGCCACGACTGCCTGAGTATTCCTAAATATCACAACCAACATTGCCGAAACGCTTTGACGCACGCCGCTTTCCAAACAAGAGGCAGGGACACACTGAACGAGGCAGTCACGTCTCGCAAATAGTTTCGTTATGACCGATGCTTATTTTAGGCACCTTTAACAGTAAGGCCACAGGCCTTACTTAAACAACTATCACACAATATACATGGTATTTTCTAGCTCCTATTACATGTTTCTAGATGGTAGATATATTTTTGACAAGGAATCCACGCCTGGAAATGAACCGTTTGAATACAAAACTGGTTTCAGGCTCGGATCACTACAAAATCGCCAGCTTCACGGTAAGCACACAGTGGAGACATTGAAACCTAACCTCTGTCTCTACAGGTGCAATGTTTCGAGAACTCGTCGTGTGGCTTTCTTCTTTCTGCACGGTGTCCTCTCGAAAGCTGTGAATGAGTGCACGCGTAGTGTACCGCAATCATCCCTCCTAATTGCGAACCTGACTGTTTCTCGTCGCAGCTCTTATTGTAGTCTACGGGTTACAAAGGTGGGAGTTATTACCCCATGAGTGATAAAATGAAATTTCCTGAGGGGTAAAAATGTAAGGATTCGATTGCGTTTCGATCAGGAAAATATATTATTTTTTAAAGACCGTTGCTATCATCACTCTTTCGTAAGACTGATATTGATTACATTGCTTACATTTTAACAATAACTCGCGGAACAATGTGGTGGTGGGTACAGCTTGTGAAAGGAATGTACAACATAGCCCTCACACAGTATACCCACTACACACACACTCAGTAGAATGCACCTACGACAGTGAAACTGAGGCGTATACGTAACATATGCATAAGTATTTGGTGAAAATGCATTCTCCGAGTTGTAGGCAGTTCCTGGAATGCATCATTAATTACTTCATTGTTGACTTTGCAACAATAAATGAAGTAATTGGTTCCGAAATACATCAGTAACTCTGTAACGGCTTCTAGACTGTTGAAAGGCCTAAACAATTATCATCATCATTATAATCATTATATTATTATTATAAATGTTTGAAAACATAAATATGTAAATATAATGAGGTGCATCCGTGGTGAACCGCATTCACCCTCCTAGTTGGAAACCTGACTGTTTCTCGCCGTAGCAGTTATCTCGTAGTCCAGTGGTTACCAAGATGGTACTACTCCATATTATATATATATATATATATATATATATATATATATATATATATATATATTTAAAAATACAGTATGGCTAGAAAAAAAATCCAGTCACCAAGTGGTGGGAGCAAAAACGCACGTTAGACGTTGAAATGTGCAAACTTTCGGAGCCAGTGGTACCTACTTCTGGGACAAGGGCTGAGGCGGAAAATGCACAGTAATAATAATAATAATAATAATAATAATAATAATGATTACGTTGATGATAATTGTTTAGGCACTACGACAGTCCAGTAGCCATTATAGAGTTACTGTTGTGTTTTGGAATCAATTAGCTCATTTATCATCGCAAGGTGAACAATGAAATAATTAATGCTGCACTCCAGGAACTGCCTACAACTCGGAGAACGCATTTTCAGCAAATACTTATGCATGTGTTACGCATACGTCTCAGTTTCACTGTCGTAGGTGCATTCTACTGCGCGCGCGCGCGCGTGTGTGTGTGTGTGTGTGTGTGTGTGTGTGTGTGTGTGTGTGTGTGTGTGCGTGTGTGTGAAGTGAGTAGTGTATGTGAGGGCAACGTTGTTCATACATTCCTTTCACAAGTGTATCTGTGACCACATTGTGTCACCCGTTAATGCTAGAAGCTGTAATGTGGTCACTGGATCTGATGTAATCAATAGCACAGTATGGTTTCTGTTTTAAAATTGTTGGGGCTCAGCTATGTCACTTTGCCGCGTAACTCCGGACTGCAACGATTCTACGAGATCGCGGCTTCCTTTTGGCAGTTGTTCAGTATTGTGACCACCAACGCGCAACAGGTCATTTCAAAGCCAGCGAGACAAATAGCTTTTCCTATATTTCGTTAGTTTAAGCCTGTTTCTGCATTATTGTAGGCTGAGAATGTTACATTTAACTTACGTAAGGTGTCCAAACACGTTTGAAAAGAGCCTTTTCGATATTATACATGTTTGTTTTTTGAGTAGCACGACATGCTAGCGATATCCTGAACAAACATTACCATAAGGATTTTTTCAGTATTTTTACCTAATTCTAGAAGTCGTAAACTATACAATTTGATATCTATCAGATAAACTTCTAAGAAATTTTCTATCAGGGTGGAAAGGGCTTGAAAGAGTGATAATGGCAACGATCTTTCAAAAAACAATTTAGTTTCGTGATCAAAACGCAAACGAACCCTTGTCTTTATACTCATCAGAAAATTTCTTTTTACCACTCATGGGGTAATAACTATCATTTGGCAGTCTCTGGACTGAACATACTACGTTGAATTTCGTGCTTTATCACCATTCGCACACACCCTAAATCTCTATTTGTACATATAGCTTGGCGGATACAAACTAAGGGATAAAAACGCATCACAAGGAATTATCTGAGCGGGACAGAAATCATTACATGTTATGTACTTGTTCAATCAAACAAATTACTTCAGAAAAATTTGATTATTTACTCAGGAGAAAGAGCTTCACAAATTGAGTAAGTCAATAACGCGTTGGTCCGCCTCTAGTCCTTATACGAGCAGTTGTTCAGGTTGATAGAGATGTTCTCGTCCTCCTGAGAAATACCGTGCCATATTCTGTCCAATTCGCGTGTTATATCGTCAGAATCACGAGGTGGTTAGAGGACCCTCCCATAACGCTCCAAATATTGTCAAATAGGGAGAGACCCAGCTGCCTTGCTGTCGAAGGTGGTGTCTAGCAGGTACTGACTTGGCAGAAAATCCTAAGAAATTTTGGTCTTATGTCAAAGCGGTAGGTGGATCAAAACAAACTGTCCAGACACTCTGTGACCAAAATGGTACTGAAACAGACGATGGTAAAGGCCGAAATACTAAATGTCTTTTTCCAAAGCTGTTTCACAGAGGAAGACAGCACTGTAGTTCCTTCTCTAGATTGTCGCACAGATGACAAAACGGTAGATATCGAAATAGACGACAGAGGGATAGAGAAACAATTAAAATTGCTCAAAAGAGGAAAGGCCACTGGACCTGATAGGATACCAGTTCGATTTTACACAGAGTACGCGAAGGCATTTGCCCCCCTTCTTGCAGCGGTGTACCGTAGGTCTCTAGAGGAGCGTAGCGTTCCAAAGGATTGGAAAAGGGCACAGGTCATCCCTGTTTTCAAGAAGGGACGTCGAACATATGTGGAGAACTATAGACCTATATCTCTAACGTCGATCAGTTGTAGAATTTTGGAACACGTATTATGTTCGAGTATAATGACTTTTCTGGAGACAAGAAATCTACTCTGTAGGAATCAGCATGGGTTTCGAAAAAGACGGTCGTGTGAAACCCAGCTCGCGCTATTCGTCTACGAGACTCGGAGGGCCATAGACACGGGTTCACAGGTAGATGCCGTGTTTCTTGACTTCCGCAAGGCGTTCGATACAGTTCCCCACAGTCGTTTAATGAACAAAGTAAGAGCATATGGACTATCAGACCAATTGTGTGATTGGATTGAGGAGTTCCTAGGTAACAGAACGCAGCATGTCATTCTCAATGGAGAAAAGTCTTCCGACGTAGGAGTGATTTCGGGTGTGCCGCAGGGGAGTGTCATAGGACCTTTTCTATTCACAATATACATAAATGACCGGGTTGATGACATAGGAAGTTCACTGAGGCTTTTTGCAGATGATGCTGTATTGTATCGAGAGGTTGTAACAATAGAAAATTGTACTGAAATGCAGGAGGATCTGCAGCGGATTGAAGCATGGTGCAGGGAATGGCAATTGAGTCTCAATGTAGACAAGTGTAATGTGCTGCGAATACATAGAAAGAAAGATCCCTTATCATTTAGCTACAAAATAGCAGGTCAGCAACTGGAAGCAGTTGTTGTTGTTGTTGTGGTCTTCAGTCCTGAGACTGGTTTGATGCAGCTCTCCATGCTACTCTATCCTGTGCAAGCTTCTTCATCTCCAGTACCAACTGCAACCTACATCCTTCTGAATCTGCTTAGTGTATTGATCTCTTGGTCTCCCTCTACGATTTTTACCCTCCACGCTGCCCTCCAATGCTAAATTTGTGATCCCTTGATGCCTCAAAACATGTCCTACCAACCGATCCCTTCTTCTAGTCAAGTTGTGCCACAAACTTCTCTTCTCCCCAATCCTATTCAATACCTCCTCATTAGCTACGTGATATACCCACCTTATCTTCAGCATTCTTCTATAGCACCACATTTCGAAAGCTTCTATTCTCTTCTTGTCCAAACTGGTTATCGTCCATGTTTCACTTCCATACATGGCTACACTCCATACAAATACTTTCAGAAACGACTTCCTGACACTTAAATCTATACTCGATGTTAACAAATTTCTCTTCTTCAGAAACGATTTCCTTGCCATTGCCAGTCTACATTTTATATCCTCTCTACTTCGACCATCATCAGTTATTTTACTCCCTAAATAGCAAAAATAGCAGTTAATTCCATAAATTATCTGGAAGTCCGCATTAGGAGTGATTTAAAATGGAAGGATCATATAAAGTCGATCGTCGGTAAAGCAGATGCCGGACTGAGATTCATTGGAAGAATCCTAAGGAAATGCAATCTGAAAACAAAGGAGGTAGGTTACAGTACGCTTGTTCGCCCACTGCTTGAATACTGCTCAGCAGTGTGGGATTCGTACCGGATAGGGTTGATAGAAGAGATAGAGAAGGTCCAACGGAGAGCAGCGCGCTTCGTTACAGGATCATATAGTAATCGCGAAAGCGTTGCGGAGATGATAGATAAACTCCAGTGGAAGACTCTGCAGGAGAGACGCTCAGTAGCTCGGTACGGGCTTTTGTTGAAGTTTCGAGAATATACCTACACCGAAGAGTCAAGCAGTATATTGCTCCCTCCTACGTATATCTCGCCAAGAGACCATGAGGATAAAATCAGAGAGATTAGAGCCCACACAGAAGCATACCGACAATCGTTCTTTCCACGAACAATACGAGACTGGAATAGAAGGGAGAACCGATAGAGGTACTCAGGGTACCCTCCGCCACACACCGTCAGGTGGCTTGCGGAGTATGGATGTAGATGTAGATGTAGATGTAGATGTAGATGTACGAAGAAAAACAATAGAATCTCTTGCCGTGTGTGCGTGGGCATTATCTTGCTGAAATGTAAGCCCGTGATGGCTTTCCATGAATGGCAACAAAACGAGGCGTAAAATATCGTCGACGTACCGCTGGGCTTAGGGGTAACACGGATGATGATGGTTATGATGATGTTTGGTTTTGGTTATGATGATGTTTGGTTTTGGTTATGATGATGTTTGGTTTGTGGGGCGCTCAACTGCGCGGTAAACAACGTCCGTACAAATTCCCAACCGCTGCTCGGTCCAATCTCTCCACTTTCATGAATGACGATGAAATGATGAGGACAACACGAACACCCAGTCATCTCGAAGCAGGTGAAAAATCCATGACTCCGCAGGGAATCGAACCCGGGAGCCCGTGCACGGGAAGCGAGACTACGACCGCTAGACAAGCTGCGGACAAGTAACGCGGATGACGACTGAAGTAACCTTGCTATGAAAAGAAATGGCAGCCCATACCATCACTCCCAGCTGCTGGTCTGTGTGCCGGGCGACAGTCAGGTTGGGAACCTAACACTGTCCAGGGCATCTCGAGACACTTTTTCGACCTGGAATATCATGAACTGCATCGAAATGAAGCACGATGACCAGCGAAGAAGTGTATGTAGACGCCAGGGAGAGCGCTGGGATAACAGCCCGACTGTCGCCCAGCATATGGACAGACAGCCGGCAGTGATAGTCCTGGGTGCCGTTACTTTTTCATAGGAGGACCACTATAGCTATCAGCGGCACACTTACAGCACAACGGTAAGTCGACGATATTTTACTCCCTGTTTTGTTGCCAATCGTGGCAAGCTATCCTGGGCTTACGTTTCAGCAAGATAATGCTTGTCCTCACGTGGCGAGAGTTTCTGCTGGTAGTCTTTATTCTTGGCAGACCCCGCCTTGACCAGCACGTTTTCCGCATCTCTCCTCAATTAAGAACGTTTGGAGCATTCTGGGCAATCAGCTCAGGACCTAGGCGTTTTAACACCAGAATTAGAATTTAGCACGGTTCCCCTTCTGTGGTGAACGTGGGGTTGATCTGAGATTCTGTTATTCTGTGCAACGGATTAATCTGAGATGTACCCTTTACCCTGTGGCTCCTGTAAGATGCAATTTCCACACCCACACTACTACAGAAGTCAGACAGACGCTCCTAAGGTTCTAAAGAGAAATGCCTGAAAAACTTTCAGCAATAAATAACTTCTGGAGTCGTCCGCTGTAAAGAAATGACTCAAAGATTCACAAAATTTCTTACGTAACTAGTGGGATACTTGGGTACTGGAGTAGTGCTAGTTAGTGTAAGAAAAACATGAAACTAACGAAAGTTATTATTTATTTTGGAAAAATTCTGAGAAATCACAATGGCACTTTTAGTTATGAATTGAACAACTTATATCCTGGTTCTTTTCGGAATGTGGAGTTATCTCTCAAGGATAGGATTCGCTAATGAAATTTCTGTACAAAATTTGAGGTTGTTACTAGCTTGGCAAAATGGCTGAGAGCCGCGCCTACTCAACTTGAATAATTATCCTTTAGAATGTTGCTAGGTACGGTCGAGGCTGTCACGAGTGAAATGCAGTGAAGGGTACTATTGTGGAGGAAATATGGGGCTCGCAATAGCTGTAGCGCACAATACCGTAAGCTGCGATGACTGCTGTCTGCGCCGCTCGCTGCTGACAAATAAGATAACTCTCGTTCTATCTGGATTGACCTTCGCCAGTCAAACTCTCCCTTCGCCTTGATGAAGTCAAGGATTCCTATTCGCCCCTAGTCTAACTATTGGCATGGTACACCGGTCAGATAACCAGCCTAGCGCGATGCCACTAAAAAATTCGCTCGCAGGCGTTTAACTATAACTCTGTCCGTTCACACCGCACAATAACTGTAGCGGCCAACACAGTGAACAACGCAATACAGAGAGTCGCACTTCGATTCGCTCTCGACAGAGGTGCTCTCTCAGTGAAGTACTGAGGAGAGACTTGTTCCTAAAGGCCGGTTCCCACTAGGGCTGCCGCGCGTCAAAACCGCGCGTCAGCGGCGTGGTTGCCATGGAAACGGCGTCAGCAGCACAGCGCGGCGGGCTCTGCATCGCGGTTTGACCATGTCGAACCGCTTCCTCTGCCGCGTGACGCGCCCCAGGTGCGCGCCGCCAATCACAGAACGCGCTGAGCGTGACGTCAGGTACGCAACCCGGGGCCACAAGAACTTTCGCCGAACCGCTGGCGCGGACGCGGCGGCAGCTATGGAATACTTATCATTCGATTCCAAGGAAACTATTCGGTAGAAAAATTTGATTCTTCGGCATGTTACAGCCTGATATCTTCTCTCGATAAAGGGCCGAATTTCTTTTCGATATTCGGCATGGTTACTTGCTGTATCGCATTTACGTAAACCTTTAGACGAAATTTTAATGAGTGTGCAGAGGTAAAAACGCATTGCGTGAACTTTGCGTCCAGTTCATTTTAGGTAATACATTATTGCGTATGAAATTTAGTCAACATATCGAAATTCCTTTTAAAGCTGAGAGCAGAACGATAGCTATCACCATTCTCGAGATATTGAATGATATGTCGGCGGACGGGCTGTGTGGTCACTGCGCGGGTCGCTCGCGACGCGACCGATACTTCGTCCTGCTCGTTGTAAACCATGTGGTTGTATCAACTGCAAATTTCGTAAACGGTTCAAGAAATCTAAAAGCGTTTTTTTGCAAACGATAACTTGTAAAAAGTCATGTATTTCGTCGTGTGATAAATATCCAAAATCTGTTTATTTTATATGAAAGCAACTACAGTTTTTCAGAAGGGATAGATGATTTTTTTTAAAAAAAGCATTTAATAGCGTGTGGAATGAGAAGTTAAACAGAAACTAATTTGCTGGTATGTCATAACATGTAATTTGCTAAGTATCTACAGTTATTGATTATTTCCTTTGGTAAGTAACAAACATTTTTTTTTTCTTTATCGAGTGTAATTTATTGGTTCAAGACGCGTTTTGCCTTTTACTTTAAGGCATTTTCGGTGGAATCTAGAATGATTCAGTTTTGTTTTAAATGCATAACTGATTACTTACAGTGAATCGAGTTTTTGGCGGACATATACGTTTCCCCTCACCTGGTCACATGCTGGAGGTTGAACTAAAACTTGGATTATGGAACATAAGCACATTTTCATGTTCGCTGTTTTTTCTTCTGTCACTAGCTGTAGACATTTTACCGAAAACACTGATTTGAAGTTGTAACTACAGTGTGTTCACCTCATGCCCCTTCCTGTTTGGTTTGTTTATGTACATGTTGCCAACCTAAAGAATTATATGCTGAAATTGTTTGTTTATTTCTGTTCTCCTTATATCTGTATATGTGTGGGGCTAGCCAGTGATAGTTATAGAAAGCTGAAAGTGAATGCAGTAGTTGTCAGACAGTGGTTGAAAGGTTTGGTGTTCAGCTGATTTCAGTTTTGGTTTAAATGTTTTGTGGAGGAGTGCATGGAAGACTAAATTCACTGCTTACATTAACAGATTAAAATAGTAGAATAGCATTTGAACAAATGATTATTATCAGAATACTATCACCCAACCCCTTTGTCCTCACTCTTTGACGCCTCATAATATGTCCTGTCAACTTACCCCTCTTGTAGTCAAAGTTGTGCCGTAATTTCCTCTTCCTACTCTATTTAATTCCATACCTCTTCTTTAGTTACACGATCCTCATATCTAATCTTCAGCATTCTTATTGATCACCACGTTTTGAAAGCGTCCATTGTCTTCTCGACAGAACTGTTCATCGCCCACGTTTCACTTACAAGGCTGCACTCCACACAAATACCTTCATAAAATAGTACCCAATCATTACAATTTACATTCCATGTGAACAAATTTTCTTTTTCAGAACGCTTTTCTTGCTATTCACAGTCTTCATTTTATATCCTCTCTACTTCTGCCTTCTCAATTACTGCTTCCCTTTGAAGTCATTGAAGTCTTAGAAATGCAGTTTGGTTTCTGTACAAGTTGTAGATAATCTTGGGTCCCTGTGTTTTATCGATGACATCTCCAGAGCTTCAAAGAATGTTTTAATTAAGATTGTCAAAACCTTTCTCTAAACATGCAAATGCTATAAACACAGTTTCGCTGTTCTTCAGTGTGTCTACTTAGTTAAGTGGTAGGATCAGTATTGCCTTGCGTGTTCAGACATCTCACAGGAATCTATCATTGTACTTATATTAGTTTGTTCAACCCCTCCCCCTCTCCTGTCTACATATTCCTTCCACTATCTAGCCTTCTCTTATTTGCTTAGTTCTGGCTTGCCAAATGAGTTCTTGACAGTTGCTTCTCCTTTGAGCAAAGTTTTCTTTGTTCTTTCTCATTTTCATTCCCTTATGTTTTCCAAGTGCAAAATCACAATGCAATTTTGGACTTTCTGTCAACGTCATGTTTAGACATTTCTATTTCCAATGGCCTACTTTATTTGCTGCATTTTTATATTTTTCCCTCTTGTCAGATTTAATATTTCACGTTTTATCTAACGATTTCTACTGCACCTACTTCCCGTGCTCATACTCTGCTGCATTCACCACTTCTTCTCTCAAAGATATCCATTCGTATTCTAGCGGATTCCTTCCTCTGTTTCAGTCAGTCGTTGCATTACGCTAACTTCTAGATTATCGAAAAACTGTGGATCTTGACTTATTCAAGTTCCATTTCCTTAATTTGCTACCGTTTACTGTCTCTTTAGTTGTAAACTGCAGCTCGTAACTAATAAAGTATTGTAGGTTTGCGTCTGCACCGGGAAATGTCTTATAATTTAAAATCTGGTTTCGAAAACTTTGTTCCAAATATGTATTATTCTTTCATGATTCTTAAGCAATGTGCTAGATAGTGAACAATGATGAACGGTAGTCATGAAATCTGTTTATGGTGAAATGAGAAAACCTGCATAATGGAATATGTGAAAGAGTACATTGTACAGAAAATGAAAAATTGGTATGTCTTCACCCAACTTCGTCTTTCCTCCATGTAGGTGTAAGATATAGTTTTTCAAACGCACTGGGAGTTTCAGTGGGTCCTGACCCGTACCTCAGTAGCTGTCCGTCATTGGCTACCGCTAGCGTCTGCCGCTTCCAAATGGGAACGCCAATTCCGCGAGCCGCCGCGTCAAAGCGGAAAACGCTTGCCGCTGCCGTTGCCGCACGACGCGCTGCCGCGCTCTAGTGGGAACCGGCCTTAACTCCAAGAGCGACAACGGAAAGGCGCCTCTCCACGCCAGACGTGAAGGGGTATATCTTTCGGTCTCTTCCATTACTCCTTCAGCTCAAGGCGTCAGAAATATCCTCTGCCAATCAACATTGCTCTTCTAAAACGGGAGAATGACGTTTCGCTTAAGGAGACCAATCCGCAAATCTGTAGTATCGGCGTTTGGCGTTTGCTCTCCCTGTGAAAATCTCTGAAACTGCGTGATATGTATAAAGAATGCGTAGGCTGGCCGCTCCCACACAATGTAGCGGAATTTGCTTTTAAGCTGAACACAGGGTCGTTCCTCCCTTCCCTCCGGCGAACGCTGTCTGCTTCACGGGCGTTCTGCTCCACGGGCGTCCACCGGCCTACGTAAATGGGTTGGGACTGGCCTCCTGGCGTGCGGTTGCCTCTCTCGAACTAAAAGCTCCTGTGACCGTCGTGTCTGGAATGCATGTGTGTACGCCAGCCTCGAGCATTTCATCCACGGTGCGCACTTGCAATTTATTAGTTACCTGCATATCGTTTACATGAATTCATACAACATTGACTTTATCGTATCGATTTTGGGTTCGAATGAAGCGTCTCGATGTGCGGAATATGATTGTGAGGGCGGAATATGTAAGCAATGAAGGTCAGGAGACCACGACGCCTTACACACTCCCTGACATCCTGCAGCTGTGTCAGTCGACGACAATCCGAATAACTGCATGCATACTACGGTAACTTGGAACAGAGAGGGACAGAGGAGGGTGAGATATATATGAGCGTATGTTAATCCTCTTCCCTCGAAAATTTCTCTTCTTCATACCTCCTCCGTGTTAGCACAGTTGACGTGCCACTGATCTCGTCTGTACTAAGATTGCAGTACACGCAAGGTTCCTGTATGCTTCCATCGCCCTGAGTGGAATGCATAAGTTCTAATTAATTACAGAATGTACATATAGCCACCTCGGCTGCATAAAATGATTGTCAAACTGATCATGGTTTCGACAGCACCAAGGCGGTCTTCATAAAAATAAAAATTACATTGGATTACCTATAAAATATAATGACAAGGCTCAACAATACAATATACTTAATAGGATTACTACCATAAAACGTACAAACAGTGTACTTACATGTAATCACACCACAGGTGAAAAAGAACTGAGCAAAAATGCTCGTCCCAAATTGAAATTATCACAGGAATGAATATCAAAGTGTAAAAATGTAACATATTTGTCATTTGGAATAAAATGTTCCATCGAAATACAAGGCAGTCGCCGGTTCACTTAGGGCAAAGAACTGCATTAAACCGCCGCTACCGTCCCACTAGACGGCTAACAGGCCGAGACAGCCGCGAGTTGGAGACGGAAACAGATTCGCGCCATCCAGCAAGAAGTGATCGAATTACAGACAAGAGCAAATGAGTCACCGCATAGACAATTTAACACTACAGGCAACAACAGGAACCAGTGCATGAAAGTTACAATATACCGTAACTGTCTTATTTTACAGAAGAAATGCAGTTCAAAAAATGTACATAGGAAATACAAAAATGGAAGGAAAACGATGTTTAACAGTCTACATTGAGCAGAGTGTAGCCATTCAGACCATTTTTAACTAGCGGCTCTATACCTTGAAAAAAGTTCTTGTTGCGTAATTGCAACTGTTCGTTAAGAATGATACAGTCCTTCAGAAACAGGCGTTTAAAAAGCTCTTCTAAGATGTTAAGCCTAAAGTATTTTTCTCCGAGTGCAAGATCTGGACATCTTTTACATCTTTAGGATTAAGTCCTCTGATCATCAAACGGTTAGCGAAAGTCGAATTGTGAACATTGGTGCCTTTTTTGCCGAGAAGGTGTTCCTTGAATCTTCTCCAAATAGCTCGGCCTGCTTGGGCTATGTGATAGGCAGGACAACTGCCGCAAATAGTTTTATAAACACCAGAATTCTGGAGACGGGAAAGCGTAGGTTTCAAGTTATTTTTGATGTTACTTTTTAAAGAATTATTAGTCTAGAAGGTTAAGTCAACGTTGTACTCTGTAAGAAATTGGACCCAGAAATGGTAAACAGAAAACTTTTTTCATTTCAGTAGGTTCGTTATTAGCAAGGCCTAGAGTGGTGACTCCCTTATTGGTTTTCTTACTAAAAATGCTATCTACTATAGAAGGATCATAGCCATTATTGATAGCAATAGTTTTAATCACATTGATTTCAGAACTCAGATTTCCAGAAGAAAGGGGTGTGGAGGTGGCTCTATGAATAGCTGAATGTAAAAAGGCCATCTTATGAGAATGCGAGTGTACTGAGTTGAATGGAATAATTTGATCAGAACTGGTTTCTTTACGGAGGATATTAAAGCTAATTTTTTCATCTTCTATCGTAAGAGTGAGATGGAGAAAATTCACTTGCCGGAACTCATTTGTCACATTAAATTAAAAATAATTGTATTTTACTACGATACGAAGTAAATTCATGAAGTCGGAGATTTGCTCATCAGATAAATCTTTTTTTGAAATAACGTAAATTATTTTCTACTACGTCTATGGTTTCAATTACCGGCACATTTGTGTAATGATTTTAATGTCAAAGGAAATTAATTTCGTATCTCTAGCACAATGAACGTCTTTAACTTTATTAACTAAATCTTGACTATTGGAAACAGAATAATTGCTATGGAAAACGATTTTTTCAAAATAAATTGCAAGGATTTGGCTAAGTCGTGATAAGCTCTGTTCATACTGTTGGGAATTCGGCTGATCAGATGGTTTTTTTATGGACTTTAAACTAAGCTTAGGAGATTGCGGATTCATGTAGTTTAGCTGCTTATTTAGAAAAGCTTTAAGAAGAGCTTTGGCATCAGTAATAGCGGTTCTGACTTGTTTCTACAAAGTTGGCGTGGGGTCCTCATGTAGCTCGGGAATATCGTTTTCCTGAGAGAACTGTAGAGTTTTTGCAACATATTCTTGTTTGCTAGCAATGACAATGGAATTAACCTAATCAGTCTTCGTTACCAAAGCATCTTTTTCTACAGGCTTGGTATTTATGGTTTTAATTAGTTTTTTGTCGGAATTAACAATATTACGAGAATTGGTTAGGTTTTCGTTGACAATACTACAAACATCAGGTGCTACTCTAGTCTGACGCGAACTGTCCTTTTTTACACTGTATAGGCCTGATTTTGAATCAAGACAATTTTAACTACATTTTGACTGGATACCTGATTCATGACATTATACTTTAAGGCTTTCTCTAGTAGCGACATCTCAGCTTTTGAAAAATAAAGTCAGTCTTATTTAAAACCCCGTCATAGAATATATGCTCACTTTTTCAAAAGTAGGTGGATTACATGATTTTACAGATAGAAGGCATTGCTGTTTCTTAGTTTCTTTTTATGCCAAATGAGAATGTTCTGCCTACAGTTCTCTAATCGCTCGTTAATGTGAAACCCAAAATCATCAGTTTGAATGTTATACTGAGACTTATGTCTGAAAAAATAAGTTCCTGTACGCTAAGAAAGATGTTTTAAATGAAAAAGCGTATTATTTGTATTTAGAACTAACAAAAATTATTTGGCTCATTCTAATATTCAAACTCCCGCCGAAGGTTCTAATACTCCCTCGGGCATGGGTGTGTGTGTGTGTTGGTCTTAGCATAAGTTAGTGTAAGCAGTGTGTAAGTCTAGGGACCGATGACCTCAGCAGTTTGTTTTCTTAGGAATTCACACACATTTGAACACTTTTTCTTTTGTTTGCGTATTATACATCCTTCCTGCTCGCACTCTGGATCAGACATTAATAAGGTTAAGGAAGCCAGCAGAAGAATACTCGCAGTACTAAATCGGTTGAATGCGTTGATAAATAGTATGGCTGTCTCTGGCACCAATGTACGTGACCATTATGTAAACACAGCTGCAGATATGTCTACGAGTCAAGTGCATCTGTTGGACTGTTTCGGTGAAAATGCGTTCAACACCGGTCTGTATTATGTGACTGTTTGAATACAAAAGGTTATTATCTTCTATCTTTTATAAGCTGATGGGGTGGTGTTGTTGAAGTCAGACAAGAAGTTCAAGGCAACTTGAAACAGTGGAGAGAAGCGTTACAGAGTGCCAGGGCAAACATCAGTTAAGCTAAAACGGAACTCATGCTCTTAAGTTTCGACGACACAAGAACCAGTCTACCTGATGAGGAGTCGGACGTGATGGTACCAAATTACCGAGGTTTACCATATTCAGATATGTAGTACCTATAACATCAGATGAGGAACTGTAGTTGTAGATGTTACCAGTCAGATAACCGCTACCGTATGCACGAAGTGACGATTGCTCGCAGCAGTTTTGCATGTTTTTTTTTTTTTTTGTTTTTTTAATTCTATTCGAGCCAAATACAAAGTGTATAGAAACAGTCATTAGGCCAGAATTAATCTATGGCAGTGTGATATGGGCTGCTGAGGACGCAAAAGAGCAAAAACTACATTCGACGGAGGAACACAGTTTCATTCTGTTAGTAATCTAGCAGCGCGATCTACGCAGCAAGCTAGAATACCTTTCTTTCATTATTAAATTGAGAATTGTGTCCCAAAGTTTCTTCAAATTGGCTAAAACACTTTTTTTTACGCAGAAAATTGTACGTAATCTTGGGTCAGTATGAATTTTGCACTATTCCGTATAAAACCGAGTACATTCATATCTATTTGAAACTTTGAAAACGAATCTATGAGAAAGCACCGTTACTTTTTTCACCTTCACCGGCTTCTGAGAAGCACATTCAGACTCATTATTTCTTCATACATGCGTCACAGTCTACCTGCAACATCAATTTCTTCTCCATGTCGTGAATTTATTTTCAAAAGCGAATTAGCGAGTACGATAATGACCTAAATGGAAAGGGTCTGGGAAGAAGCAAGCCCCTTGCAATTAATTTAATGAGCGGCATTACTCTGGTAAAAACAGTTACTGTGCTACTTTGCAAACAGTTACAGCTTCTTAATAGCTCGTCATAATGAATACTTCTGCGTTCGCATGTGGTGATGATCCCGACTCCTAACATTAATCCTAGGGCTCATAGGAAGTCGTCTAGTACAAGAAACTCATGAAGGACGGCGTGATGAAAGGGGCTCAAGAAGATGAGGGGAACACTTCTTAATACATGTGTAATTTCTGCAGTAATCATCCGCAGTATTAGCAGTTTTTCATCAAGTAGTTGTATAAAGCAAAACATGAACTCACGAAACGCTCAGCGTAAGCAGCATAAGAAGCCACAAAGTTTAACAATCTATGACGAGAAAAGCAATTACTTTATCCGAGATATTATTGGCTGGTATAAGTTTCCACGCCATTGGTGAATTAAAATATCTGTCAGAAAACTATACATCATTATCATCATCATCATCATCACTTCCTTCCAAGCGTTAGGCCTCTCGACCCGTTACTGTCTCTTCGAGAAGTTCCCTGAAAAATGGTTCAAATGGCTCTAAGCACTATGAGACTTGACACCTGAGATCATCAGTCCCCTAGACTTAGAACTACTTAAACCTAACTAACCTAAGGACATCACACACATCCATGCCCGATGCAGGATTCGAACCTGCGACCGTAGCAGCAGCGCGGTTCCGGACTGAAGCGCCTAGAACTGCTCGGCCACACCGGCCGGCCGGTGGTAGTGAAGCATGGACTTTGGGATCCTCTTGAGATCATTAGCTGTCGATGTTTTCTCCAGTTGTGTTAATAGTTCTCAGTAGCCTGTAATGTGTGAGGGTTTCATTTTATGTTCCTTCAGCACATCTTCATTCCTTTTGTGATCTCATTTGGCGTAACCTGCCGTTCGTCTCAAGAATTTCATTTCACTAACTGTTAGTCTTTGCATATATTTTTTCTTCATTGTCAGGCATCCCTATCACAACACATCTGAGGTTTTATCAAAGCGTATTCTGACGTTCTTCTAGACTAGGGAATGTTCCATTACGTTGTTAATGACCCCATTGTTTATGTACGTGTAGTGGCTTTTTCAGCCAGACCTGTTTTTTCCAGAAAGGATAGTCTGTAGTCTAAATACACGAATGTGTTAATTAGTTATAGAATTTTATTTTCCGAGCGTGTCTTACATTGTACTGAAAATTTGCGCAGAAAGCCATAGTTTTTGCTTTTTTCTGTGTTGATATCTATTCTGCATTTCTTGGATAGATGATTTTATTCATGTAAACAATAAACAATAGTGGTCAAAGTTCGCATCACTCTCGTAATCCAGCATGTCTTCTACCTCACTCTGATAATTTTTCCTCTTTCTTCACATAGATTGAATTTGTTATGTAAATATTATCAATAAGTTGCAGGGGTACATGATAATCTGCCAGCATCCATAGTAATTCATTTCTGTTGACTTTATTAAAGGCTCTCTTAATGTCGAAGAAGACAATATGTGTAACACGATTGGATTTTCTTTGATCTTCAACTTGCAATTTCAATGAAAACTAGCCATCACAGGATTATATTCCTTTTAGAAATCCCTTTCGCTCCTCACTCATGATGGGTTCATAGTGTCTATAAAATTTATTTGATGATATTTTCAAAAATTTTTGTAAGCCCGGTTCATTACTGTTGTTCCTCGGTATTTGTCGCATTTTTTTCTGGTCCCCTCTTTTGAAAATAGGAATAACAAATGATTGAATCCTGCTTTCAGATACGTAAATACCCTCTCTGCCAACACCACTTCTCAATGACGTATCTTCCTCGACAGTACTGTGAACGTAGTTTTTATTTTCTTTTTAGCCTTATCCGGCGTTGTCTGTCCATTTTTCAAGGTAGAGTATATATCTTTCATTTAATATCACGTTTGTTCTTCTTACTTCATAATCACTACTTCATATCAAAAAGTTACGGCTTCTGTTCATATTGCCATTTACTCACGTGTTATATCAAGTCTCATCTAAACCACTTTGCCAGCGTGCCGCGGATGCTGTGAAGTGCACATCTGCTTGCCCTTCGCCGTTTGGAGGCATATGTAGACTTGCCTTCCTTTACCACCGGGTCGGGGTGGTGCATTGGTTAGCACACTGGACTCGCAGTCGGTAGGACTACGGTCATACCCGCGACCGTCCGTCCTGATTTAGGTTCTCCGTGATTTCCCTAAATCGCTTCAGGCAAATGCCGGGATGGTTCCTTTGAAAGGGCACAGCCGACTTTCTTCCCCATCCTTCCCTAACCCGATGGGCCCGATGACTTCGCTGTTTGGTGCCCTCGTTTCACCGAACCGAAGACAAGTCTGTAATAATTATACATATCTGGTTGACTTTTCATACAGTATAACAGATGTTTACACACAGATATTGAAACAATTAAAATATAAAATTGAATGAAAAGTCCAACTGTCCGCAATAAGTGTCTTTATTGAAGACGATAGGAGACTAACACAGCCGGTTTTGCGACTTTAAGTTGCATTTTCTGGTGTAAATAATGCACCAGGTATGGGAGCTACTACAGAATGCTGCAGGGGAACAGTTGTTGCGATTACGCAAAGCTCTCAGCCTTCTTCAATTTTTTAGAATCATCATCAGTGATGAATGACCAGTCTGTGTTAAGATCACAATGAACTGTCATCCGTCAGTGATGATTCCGTAGTCGGTAACTTTCTACAGTGGTATGAGGGAGTGCCACGAAGAACATACTAGAAATCCTGACTGATGTGGATGAGTGTGGGGGTGAAGGTCGCTTTTGTACGTTTTTCTTGAACCACTTGAAAACCATGGCCTCCCGCGAAAACGTATCTCAGTACAAAATTTAACTACATTAAATTTCTTACAAAATTGTCCAGCTCATTTTTTCTGTAGGACTAAAAAATTGTGCATAGTATGCAAGAGAATACGAAAATCTCGTGCGTGGTTTATGTAGGCTAGATATAACGTTGAGGGTTGTATGAAACGACAGTGGAAAAACCCTGAATGTTTCTGCGTAGTTCGCAAACTGAAAAGGTGCATATGTTTTGGCGCACTGGTGCATACTACATAAAATCAAACACACTGAGGTGACAAAAGTCCTGGGATAGCGATATGGTAACATACAGGTGACAGTAGTATGGCGTAGGACAAAAGGATAACATACTGGCGGAGCTGTAATTTGTGCTTACGTGATTCATGTGAAAAGGTTTCCGACGTGGTTTTGCCCGTACCACGGGAATTAACAGACTTTAACGAGGAATAGCAGTTGGAACAAGACCCATAGGACACTTCGCCGGCTGGAGTGGCCGAGCGGTTCTACGCGCTGCAGTCTGGAACCGCGTGACCGCTAAGGTCGCAGTTTCGAATGCTGTCTCGGGCCTGGATGTGTGTGATGTCCTTAGGTTAGTTAGGTTTAAGTAGTTCTAAGTTCTAGGGGACTGGTGACCTCAGAAGTTAAGTCCCATAGTGCTCAGAGCCATTTGAGCCATTTTTTGAGCTATAGAACACTTCTTTTTGGAAACCTTTAGGGAATTCAATATCCCGAGGTCCACAGTGTCAAGAGTGTGCCGAGTACACCATTTTTTAAGAACTGCCTCTCACCACGGAGAACGCAGAGAAGCAAAATGTGCGAAATAGCTGCAGAAGTCAACGAAGGACGTACGACGAAAGCATCCGTTAGGGCAGTGGCGCGATATGTCGTTAATGGGCTACGGCAGCAGACAAGCTACGCGAGTGCCTTTGCAAGTATCATGACATCGCCAGCAACGCCTCTCCTGGGCCGTATCGTTTGGACCTTAGACGACTGGAAAACCATGGCCTGGTATGATAAGTCGCGATTTCATTTGGCAAGAGCTGATGGAAGTGTTAGAGTGTGACGTAGACATCACGAAGCTATTGACCCAGGTTATCAACAAGTCACTCTCCAAGTTGGTGGTGGCTACACAGTGGTGTGGGCTGTGTGTGCATGGAATGGACTGGGTCCTTTGGTTGAAGTGAACCGGCAGTGACTGGAATGGTTATGTTCGGCTAATTGGAGACAGCAGCCATTCTAGTCCTTCATCTTCCCAATCATGCCACTGAGCAACAGTTGTTCACGATTGGTTTCAAGAGCGTTCTAGACAATTCGAGCAATGTTCAAATAACTTACGGGTTTGCTGCCAGGTGACGTAGTCGAACACCGCGGCGTTCGACGACGTCACCCGGCAGCCATCCCGTAAGTTATTTGAACATTCGATTCGCAGGGAAAAGTTAAGGTCTCACAATTCGAGTGATGATTTGGCCAACCTGATCGCTCGACATGAATCTCATCGAACATTTATGGGACATAGTCGAGAGGTCAGTTCGTGCAAAAATCCTGCACCGGTAGCACTCTAGGAATTATAGACGGCACTAGAGGCAGAAAGGCTCAATATTTCTGCAGCGGACTTCCAAAATCCTGTTGAGTCCAGGCCACGTTGAGCTGCTGCACTTTTTTTTTTTGTTGAGTCATCAGCCAAACCAGCCAGCCTGGTTTGATGCGGGCCGTCACGAGTTCCTTCCTTCTGCCAACCTCTTCATCTCAGAACAGGACTTGCTACCTACGTCCTAAATTATTTGCTCGATGTTTTCCAATCTCTGTCTTCCTCTACAGTTTTTGCCCTCTACAGCACCCTCTAGATCCACGGAAGGCACTCCCTGATGTCTTAACAGATGACCTATCATTTTGTCTCTTCTCCATGGCTGTGTGTTCCATATATTCCTTTCCGCTCCCATTCTGCAGAGAACTACCCCATTCCTCACCTTATCAGTCCAATTAATTTTCAACATTCTTCTGTAGCATCAGATCTCAAATACTTTGTTACTCTTCTGTTCCGATTTTGACACAGTCCATGTTTCACTACTATGTAATGCTATACTCCAAATGTACATTCTCAGAAATTTCTTTCTCAAAATAAGGCCTATGTTCGATACTTGTAGACTTCTCTTGGCCTGGAATGTCGTTTTTGCCAGTGATAGTCTCTTTTTTATGTCCTCCTAGTTCCGTCCGTCATGAGTTGTTTTAATACCTAGGTAGCAAATGGTTCAAATGGCTCTAAGCAATATGGGACTTAACATCTGAGGTCATCAGTCCCCTGTATTTAGAATTACTTAAACCTAACTAACCAAAGAAAATCACGCACGTCCATGCTGAGGCAGGATTCGAACCTGAGACCGTAGCAGCAGCGCGGTTCCGGACTGAAGCGCTTAGAGCCGCTTGGCCACAGCAGACGGCCTAGGTAGCAGAATTTCTTAACTACATGTACTTCGTGATCATGAATCCTGATTCTAAGTTTCTCACTGTTCTCATTTGTGTTACTTCTCTTTACTTTCTTCTGTCTACTCCGTACTCATTATGCAGGTCATGTAATTCTTCTTGAGTTTCACTCAGGATAGCAATGTCATCAGTGAATCTTATCATTGATATCCTTTCAACATGAATTTTAATTCCACTCTTCTACTTTCCTTTTATTTACATCATTGCTTCTTCGATGTACAGATTGAACAATAGGAGCGAAAGACTACATCCGTGTCTTATGTCCTTTTTAATCGGAGCACTTGATGTTTGGTCGTCCACACATACTATTCCCTCTTTCCTACATATTGCATATTCCCTGTCTCCCCCTATAGCATATCGCTATTTTTTCAGAATTTCGAATACCTTGCACCGTTTTATATTGTCGAACGCTTTTTTCACGTCGACAAATACTACAAACGTGTCTTGATTTTTCTTCAGTCTTGCTTCCGTTATCAACCGCAAAGTCAGAATTGCCTCTTTGATGTCTTTAACTTCCCTAGTGCCAAACTGGTCGTCATTTAACACATCCTCAATTTTCTTTTCTGTTGTTATGCATATTATTCTTGTCAGGAACTTGGATGTCTAAGCTATGATTTATTTTCTAAGAATATTCTTAGGAATTTATTTTATTTACTAGCGATTCGTAAAGAACATTAACACATTTAATCATACTATGTAAGCATGGAAGTAGTTGCCAGAGACTAACTGATGAAATCATAATCTAATTACTTTTAACAAATTGGAATTTTATTCACTTTAATAGTGCCTAAAAGCATTTTAAAAATAAACAGATTTAAAATTATAATCAGGAAGCACCCTCTAAATATCAAAGATACAATTTATTCAGAGGCAGAAAGAAAGAAGTTTTGACTGTATGAGCTTTCGGGCAGAGGACCTTGCCACTCCCTTTTGACACGGCCATAGTTACGACCGCTCACAACAGCCTCTGAGCGACTACACTGGTGCAAATCTGCAACACACCAGATTACTTTAAACTAAAAGTTTTAACAATTTACACAAGCACCCAAACTATGCACTCCCCGTAGGAGGGATGGAAATGATACAAAACACTAACAATTAAAATATTCACCTTGCCACCGAAGGTGCAACTAGATTTTAACTTCTAAGAAAAGTCTTATGGTTAAAGGGTGGCAACTTTATGTACTAAAATGGTCATTTAAATAAAAGCCCATGAAATTCAATCTTATATAAAATTCTACATGGTTGGCCAAACAATAGTTAAGATGCTCTACAGTGCACAGATACCGCGTCTCAAGATCATAGGCAATAATATCAAAGTTTCCAAGGATCAAAACATATTTCAGGTACTAGGCCGTTATACTCCAAGCAATAAATTCGTTAACGCACCAAATCCGACAAACATGACAGAGGCAGCTACTAACGTACGGTAGATTGATAGGGAGATTACCGAACAACCCGAACCGCAGGTTGCTCTAACCTGGCCCTTCTCCACAAGGGAAAAACGGACCGACCAATTTATAAACAACCACCTTACCGCGGGTGGGCAAACGGTGAAGAATGGTGGGACGACCCTAAAGCAAAACGGCTGCTGACCTCACCAAGAAATCAATTAGAATTTAACAAGAGTAAATAAAACAACATATCACCAATCACTTCTAATAAACTGCGATTTCTCGAGAAGACCTGGCGCAGCATCCCCAAATCGCTCTCCCGAACCGTCCGCTGCCAGCCGCTTCAACGGACACAGGAAGGCGCGCCGATCTCCCGTCTCACGGCGTCGCAGCTCGCACCACCCAGATTGATGTCGTGGGTTGACTCCTATTGCTCTCGCGTCGATCGGGAAGCCACTACCCCTCGCTATACGCCGCGACTCGTTGGACTCACGTGGCGACCTCACATGCGCCGACGCTCAAGACGGACAACTCATCTTGTGTCTCAGTGCGCGACCGACCAACCGATCGATCCAACCGCCAATAACCATTGCCTGAGCAAACTCGAGCAGACTGGTGGCCTAATGCGCAGACTCAGATGCAGGAACCAAGCCCCGACTGGGCGACCCCTCGCTGAGTTCTCTTTCTGGCGGGGTGGAAAGTCATTTTGCCGGCTTTAAAGGTTGATCCGAACGACATACTAGCACTCCGAACGACAGACAGACACTAACTGCCTAACAAATGCGGACGAGAGACAGATTAGCGAGCTGGGGACAAGAGTGTGACCCAGACTGACCCCCTGGCGACCTCATAGCGCCCTTTAAATGTACGTGACCAGGCAACCTTTCCCCTTTCCCACCAGAGGCAGACACCAAAGCTGAGATTGCCACAGCGGCGCCACCGCCAGAAGCGGACGGGACTGCTTCACACTACGCGCTGCGGCGCGCTCTTCAAAACAGCAATTTTTACCACAACTCACTGATTACATGATAATTCTCGGACTTGACAGCACTGGCAGTCTTCGGAATTCTGTGGATATTTTTTTGAAAGTCAGACGGTATGTCACCAGACTCATACATTCTACACAACATTGTGAATAGTAATTTTGTTGCTACTTCCTCCAATGATTTTAGATATTCTGATTGAATCCTCCATAGCTGTTTTAAATTGTGGTCCTATCTTCTCTAAATTGACTACTGTTTCGCCTGTTATCACATTAGGCATGTCTTCCCGCTAATAGAGGCCTTAGATGTACACTTTCCACCTATACACTCTCTCCTCTGCAAAGCGCCGGGCAAAAAGAATTTCCGACACGATAATAGGAAGCATCCCACAACTTTTGTCGCCTCAGTGTAAATAAATTACAAGAGAGGAAGGAAATAGGGTGCGGAGTCGGGGAGAACTACGGCGACGACAGAGAAAAAAGGGTCAAATGGCTCTGAGCACTATGGGACTTCACTTGTGAAGTGATTAGTCCACTAGAACTTGTTGTTGTTGTTGTGGCCTTCAGTCCTGAGACTGGTTTGATGCAGCTCTCCATGCTACTCTATTCTGTGCAAGCTGCTTCATCTCCCAGTACCTACTGCAACCTACATCCATCTGAATCTGCTTAGTGTATTCATCTCTTGGTCTCCCTCTACGATTTTTACCCTCCACGCTGCCCTCCAATACTAAATTGGTTATCCCTTGATGCCTCAGAACATGTCCTACCAACCGATCCCTTCTTCTGGTCAAGTTGTGCCACAAACTTCTCTTCTCCACAATCCTATTCATTACTTCCTCATTAGTTATGTGATCTACCCATCTAATCTTCAGCATTCTTCTGTAGCACCACATTTCGAAAGCCTTTATTCTCTTCTTGTCCAAACTATTTATCGTCCATGTTTCACTTCCATACATGGCTACACTCCATACGAATACTTTCAGAAATGACTTCCTGACACTTAAATCAATACTGGATGTTAACAAATTTCTCTTCTTCAGAAACGATTTCCTTGCCATTGCCAGCCTACATTTTATATCCTCTCTACTTCGACCATCATCAGTTATTTTGCTCCCCAAATAGCAAAACTCCTTTACTACTTTAAGTGCCTCATTTCCTAATCTAATTCCCTCAGCATCACCCGACATAATTAGATTACATTCCATTATCCTTGTTTTGCTTTTGTTGATGTTCATCTTATATCCTCCTTTCAAGACACTGTCCATTCCATTCAACTGCTCTTCCAAGTCCTTTGCTGTCTCTGACAGAATTACAATGTCATCGGCGAACCTCAAAGTTTTTATTTCTTCTCCATGAATTTTAATACCTACTCTGAATTTTTCTTTTGTTTCCTTTACTGCTTGCTCAATATACAGATTGAACAACATCGGGGAGAGGCTACAACCCTGTCTTACTCCCTTCCCAACCACTGCTTCCCTTTCATGTCCATCGACTCTTATAACAACCATCTGGTTTCTGTACAAATTGTAAATAGCCTTTCGCTCCCTGTATTTTACCCCTGCCACCTTTAGAATTTGAAAGAGAGTATTCCAGTCAACATTGTCAAAAGCTTTCTCTAAGTCTACAAATGCTAGAAACGTAGGTTTGCCTTTCCTTAATCTTTCTTCTAAGATAAGTCGTAAGGTCAGTACTGCCTCACGTGTTCCAGTGTTTCTACGGAATCCAAACTGATCTTCCCCGAGGTTGGCTTCTACTAGTTTTTCCATTCGTCTGTAAAGAATTCGTGTTAGTATTTTGCAGCTGTGACTTATTAAACTGATAGTTCGGTAATTTTCACATCTGTCAACACCTGCTTTCTTTGGGATTGGAATTATTATATTCTTCTTGAAGTCTGAGGGTATTTCGCCTGTTTCATACATCTTGCTCACCAGATGGTAGAGTTTTGTCAGGACTGGCTCTCCCAAGGGCGTCAGTAGTTCCAATGGAATGTTGTCTACTCCGGGGGCCTTGTTTCGACTCAGGTCTTTCAGTGCTCTGTCAAACTCTTCACGCAGTATCATATCTCCCATTTCATCTTCATCTACATCCTCTTCCATTTCCATAATATTGTCCTCAAGTACATCGCCCTTGTATAGACCCTCTAAATACTCCTTCCACCTTTCTGCTTTCCCTTCTTTGCTTAGAACTGGGTTTCCATCTGAGCTCTTGATATTCATACAAGTCGTTCTCTTATCTCCAGAGGTCTCTTTAATTTTCCTGTTAGCAGTATCTATCTTACCCCTAGTGAGATAGACCTCTACATCCTTACATTTGTCCTCTAGCCATCCCTGCTTAGCCATTTTGCACTTCCTGTCGATCTCATTTTTGAGATGTTTGTATTCCTTTTTGCCTGCTTCATTTACTGCGTTTTTGTATTTTCTCCTTTCATCAATTAAATTCAATATTTCTTCTGTTACCCAAGGATTTCTACTAGCCCTCGTCTTTTTACCTACTTGATCCTCTGCTGACTTCGCTACTTCGTCCCTCGAAGCTACCCATTCTTCTTCTACTGTACTTCTTTCCCCCATTCCTGTCAATTGTTCCCTTATGCTCTCCCTGAAACTCTGTACAACCTCTGGTTCTTTCAGTTTATCCAGGTCCCATCTCCTTAAATTCCCACATTTTTGCAGTTTCTTCAGTTTTAATCTACAGGTCATAGCCAATAGATTGTGGTCAGAGTCCACATCTGCCCCTGGAAATGTCTTACAATTTAAAACCTGGTTCCTAAATCTCTGCCTTACCATTATATAATCTATCTGATACCTTTTAGTATCTCCAGGCTTCTTCCATGCATACAACCTTCTTTCATGATTCTTAAACCAAGTGTTAGTTATGATTATGTTGTGCTCTGTGCAAAATTCTACCAGGCGGCTTCCTCTTTCATTTCTTCCCCCCAATCCATATTCACCTACTATGTTTGTTTCTCTCCCTTTTCCTAACTCGAATTCCAGTCACCCATGACTATTAAATTTTCGTCTCCCTTCACAATCTGAATAATTTCTTTTATTTCATCATACATTTCTTCAATTTCTTCGTCATCTGAGAGCTAGTTGGCATTTAAACATGTACTACTGTAGTAGGTGTGGGCTTTGTATCTATCCTGGCAACAATAATGCGTTCACTATGCTGTTTGTTTTAGCTTACCCGCATTCCTATTTTCCTATTCATTATTAAACCTACTCCTGCATTACCCCTATTTGATTTTGTGTTTATAACCCTGTAGTCACCTGACCAAAAGTCTTGTTCCTCCTGCCACCGAACTTCACTAATTCCCACTATATTTAACTTCAACCTATCCATTTCCCTTTTTAAATTTTCTAACCTACCTGCCCGATTAAGGGATCTGACATTCCACGCTCCGATCCGTAGAACGCCAGTTTTCTTTCTCCTGATAACGACATCCTCTTGAGTAGTCCCCGCCCGGAGATCCGAATGGGGGACTATTTTACCTCCGGAATATTTTACCCGAGAGGACGCCATCATCATTTAATCATACAGTAAAGCTGCATGCCCTCGGGAAAAATTACGGCTGTAGTTTCCCCTTGCTTTCAGCCGTTCGCAGTACCAGCACAGCAAGGCCATTTTGGTTATTGTTACAAGGCCAGATCAGTCAATCATGCAGACTGTTGCCCTTGCAACTACTGAAAAGGCTGCTGCCCCTAGAAATTAGAACTACTTAAACCTAACCTAAGGACATCACACACATCCATGCCCGAGGCAGGATTCGAACCTGAGACCGTAGCGGTCGCGCGGTTCCAGACTGTAGCGCCTAGAACCGCTCGGCCACGCCGGCCGGCGCGGTGACAGCACCTTGCTGCGCCAAGATCAGACTCTGCCCTCTGACAGGAAAGTTTCCTCGAGTGGGTCTGGAGGCGCCCGGGGCACGGAAAGGAAACACGCTTGCCGTCGGGTAAATAAGCGGCGGCGGGCAGCGGCCTTATCTCCGGGCGCGCAGGCCGCACCTGATTCAACAGCGCGGCGGAACGCCACGTACAGCGTGCCATGGAGGGCCGCCTGTTTTCCTGTGGCGAGTCGAGTCGACGCAAGCAAACCGCGGTCAGACAACAGCCGGCGATAGCCGCAGGCGTCTCCGGCCGAGCCGTCAATATTTGTAGTCCTCACTGTCCCTGCGGAGCGTTTGCGTTTCAGCATCTCCTCCGCGCAGATAGGGAAACCCTGCGGTACTTTTCGATAAGTGTCCACCGCTAGAGGGTCCCAAGCCTCCCGAATAACAAGGACACAATAGCTGTCGTAATTTTATTCATTGCTGACAGTGCTGCTTCGCTGACTGTTATACTGACGAGGAATAAAAAATACACCGATTTCAGGCGCAAATTGTGATTCTTATTTCAATGCACGATGCATTTAGAGCCCTAGGGTCTCATCTTCAAGTGCTTGATCAGTCTACGTCATTGCTTGAATTTAGGTTACTACTGGTTCCGTTAAGAGTACTTAGATATAGTTTTGTAAACTTTGTAATCTCAATATGCCTATGTAGTCGTAACACGTGCAGCAGTAACCTAAATTTGGAAAATGATGCAGACTGATCAAGCACCTGGGAATGAGCCCCCAGGACTTGAAATACATAGTGCATTGAAATAAAAATCACGATTCGTGTCTTTACGCTTTCCGTATATCAGGATAACCTTTAAAGTTTAAAAGATCATATTTGAATTTAAATGGAACGTGAGTTTCTGTAGCGAATCATTTATCGACTTCTGCTTTTGTTCATTGGGACAGCAGTGCAACATATATTTTCCAATGACTTGATTATTATGAATGTCAACCAGCTACACTGCTCTTTAAATGGTTTTTATTTTATAAATCATCCACGATGATCCCATTTCGGCGTATATCCATCATCAGGTGCATACATAAGTAGGTATGGTCTTAATATAATTTTCTGTAACTATGATGAGAAAAGTTGTAGTGTGTTCGTGTGGTGTTTTTACCTTACACGTAATATCGTTGCTGCCATGTCCTGTTCTTTTATGAAAACTGAAAAGGGATATTATGTTGTTAGTTTTGGCGGGGGCTGTTGCTTCTCCATGAGGTGTTTGATTTTATTTTTGTGTGTACATCTGATCTGGGTGCTGAACACACATATTTCCTAATGGCTTAGAAGAAAAATTCTTTGCAACAAAGAACACAACTAATAAAGAATCATATGCTACTACAGATTCGTAGACAACACTTCAATGTTTATAGAAGGCAGTCTTACTGACATAGACGAAATATATCAATCACTGAATCAGTTACATCCAAAATGAAATTTACCTTAGAACACGAAAGGGCGAAAACAGTTAACTCTCTCGACTTACATATTAAGAATATTGCTTCGAAATTTACAGGAAGTCTACCACAACAGTCTGTATTATCAATGCACACTCATATCAATTCAAAGAACACAAACTCGAATTCTTCTACCCAATGCTTGCCACCAGACGACGAACCAATTCAAATTGAAATAGAAATCTTGGAATACAAGGCCCAGCAAAACGATTATGACCCCAATATTGTATCACAATTACACCACAGTAAAACACAACCAGAAGGGCCCAACGTACATAAAAATAACACTAAAAATACACACAAAAGAAAGGAAAAAAACAACATACGTAACCACAACTTGTCTAGGAAAAGTGTCAAACAAAATAAACAAATTATTCAACAAAACCCACATTGCCTCAGCATATCAAAACACACACACTCTCAATAACAAAATCCAAAAAGGCAGCTCCAAAATTCCCATAACCGACGTTTACAAAATTTCATGTAACACATGCCACAAATGCAAACCGATAGAAGCTTCAACATTCGATGTGAAGAATGAGAGATTGCAGGGCACTGTCGAGTCTGATATGGTGTTATGCTACGTAATGTTCTTAGGGAAGTTGACCTTTATTACTTGGTTGCTATACCTGGATATGATCTGACTTAATTCATATGATGAAATGGTTGAAGTAGTTAATTCTCTTGCTTGTCTGCTCTAGTGAAGGAATAGCAGTAAGCTTTCCCTGCGTTCAAAGGTAGAGGGTGCCAATTTAAACGACTGCAGTAAAAGCATAGGGCAGCTGAGGGCCAAGGGGAGCGGATTTTCGGTGGAACCAGGGTCAAAACATTTGCAGACTGTCCAGTCCGTCGGTCTCATTGTGCGGACACGCTGGATGGCGCCGGTCGGTCGGCGGCCGCGTCCAGATAGGCTAACTGGCGCCAAGGAGTCGCCACTGCTATGGGCAGAGCATTGATGACCGGCAGTAAAGCAGAGGATGGGCCCTTGTTAGGCAGGAAGCCGATGAGACGACTGTGTGTTTCTGCGAATTTCCGTGGGACAGGTCAGTGGCCCCAGACGCCCAGATTCTGCTACAAAACAAATTTGTGAAGGCACGGGGCTTTTAGGGGTTTATGGCTGTTCTTTGGAATGTTCGAAATGGGCACAATCTGTACATCGAAGAAGCAATGATGGAAATAAATGGAAGGTAGAAGAGTAGAATTGAATTTTAAGATTAAAGGATATCAATGATAAGATTCACTGACGACATTGCTATTCTGAGTGAAAGTCAAGAAGAATTACATGATCTGCTGAATGGAATAAACAGCCTAATGATTATGGGTTGAGAGTAAATCAAAGACAGACAAAAGTAATGAGAACAGTGAGAAACTATAAATTAGGAGTCATGGTCACTAAGTACATGAAGTTAAGGAATTCTGCTACCTAGGTATTAAAACATGCGGGGTTGTGGTTCCGTCCAGGTAATGCTATTAGCAAACGACATAGCGTAAACACATGGGAAAGAGGCCGTGAAGCTGAATATTTTTCCTTTTTTCCCAATTAATTTTTAAAGTCGCTGACTGGTCAAATCTGTGTATGCAGAGCAAGGGGCAGTCTCCCATCTTCGAGCGCCGCGCTCCAGCTCGTGATTGGCTTGGTCTAAAGTGGGAGTAGTCTAAGATGTAAATGTGCCAGGCTACCAAGCGGGAGAGGAAAGCTGGGAGGAAGAGGTCACTCTTTTACTGGCACTTCGCTAGTGAAGAACTGTAGGTCTTTACCTAAAAGTGAAACTTGTGTGCCTTGCTAGTATGCCACTTAGAGCCGGTGGCAGTCACCATCTAAACTGTCAGAGGTACTGCTTCTTGCATCACACACACAACGGGTGATGTGCGGGTGTACTTATTTGTTTTGAGTCGGCCGTCTAAACATTTGACATACTGTGTCACGCATAGTCGTGGCACGGAGTCAGATTGGGTAGGCAGACCAGCAAATGGGTACACTTGGACACTGTGATCCACTAGGGTTTCAGAGGCTCTTAGAGAAGTACCTGCATTGCGAATTAGCTGAACGCGAGACTGCGTACTTGCATTTTTTCGGACGCGCACCGTTAAATAGTGACTGCTGCCACCCATGACTCCAGTCGCCGAACGCCCTGCGGTGTGCCACGCTGACCAGCAGGGTGGTTAGTATGCACTGCTACGGCGTTTGGCTCCAATTTATGCTTCTCAGCACCCTGTTCGTTGGAACCATATTTTTCTTTATGGAATAGTACCGTATAGATCGTTGACAGTAGCATAGTTATTGGGCCATACCACTGATTCCTATGTATGAAGTCAGGTAAATCGATTAGTTCTGGTTAGTGTTGTGTGTTGATCCCCAGCTGATGACTTTGTTCACGATACACCGCATACCATTAAAATTATATGCCCAATAAAGAAATGTTTGTGTGTCATTTCTTTAGCCATTTTTTGTTGTTTTGTCTTGTGATGTTAAGAATGATTAAATCTATTGTTATTTAGACCACAACTCCACCCAGTGTTCTGATTAACATTACCTTTTCCACTTTATTAAACACTTGATTACAATTGAAAGTTTGAAGCTTGCAAGATCACACCAGTGAAAGTGCAAACAAACCATCAACAAATTTTCAACACCTACAAACAGAAAAACACTGTGTAAAGCCCATAAATGAAGCCCTAGAAATCTTCCATGTTTCGCAAATGGAGCATTCATGAACATCGTTGAGGAAATAGAGATATATTCACATACTTACAGCAACCGCACAAATTTACAGAATGAACTAACCGACATAGAGCACTAAAAGTTCATATAAAATTTTATTCATGTTACAGCATAAAGTGAAGCGCCGGCACGCCAGATGGGGACGACGGAGAAGAAATGGCTGTGAGAGGAGACCTTCCTCCAGGACGACAACGCGACAGCAGTGGCCCCTATGTGAGAGGTCATAAGCGCCGCGGCCGATGGGTGACAGCGCAGTTCAGTAGCACCTTCAAGACTAGTGACTTGTAAAGTGGCGTCAACTCTACTCACTTCGCTTGCGCTCTCAATGTGGCACAGCCTTGGAATTGTCTGTACTGATGAAGTTCCATTATTTCGTATGTAGGCCTTTGCTTGCGATACGTTTCGCTAAAGGGGGCATTCATAAACATCCTTGAGGAAACAAAGATATATTCACATGGACACACCAACGTCACAAATTTTCTGAGTGAACAAAGCGACCTATAACACAAACAGTACATAAAAAGCTTTATTCACATTATAAAGCAAGAAACCAAAGTAATAAATAAGAGACTCTAAATAACATGTATCCATAGCAACAGCGATAAGAACATGTAGAGTATAAGACAAAGACATAACACCATGAAAACATAAAAAATCATTGACATTAACAAATTTATTACGAAAAAATAAAAATATGAGATAAAAGTATCCAATAAAACAAACCAAATTCCAGGCCAAAAAAGTAATTAGAACCAAACCAATAAAAATAAAAAAAACGTATTTCCACACATCACCTCTTGATAATGGTAAATATGTAAACATGTAACATCGCTGATCCACTATCATCCAAACTGTCAAGTAGTATACATAAAACCCGACTAAAGTCAAGTCAGATATACGTATCCACCGTAAATCTAAGAAGCTACTAACAATTCACCATCAATAAAAAAATGTTCAAATGTCTGTGAAATCTTATGGGACTTAAATGCTAAGGTCATCAGCCCCTAAGCTTACACACTACTTAACCTAAATTATCTTAAGGACAAACACACACATTCATGCTGGAGGGACGACTCGAGCCTCCGCCGGTATCAGCTGCACAGTCCATGACTGCAGCGTTTCAGACCGCTCGGCTAATCCCGCGCGGCACACCATCAATAAAGACAGGCATGGCAGCAACGATATTACATGTGAGGTAAACACACCAAACTAATGGTTTATGACTTTTCTGATCATAGTTACAGACCATTATATTAAGACCATCAATTACTTACGTATTTACAGGGTACCTGATGATGGCAGTATGCCTAAATTGGCTCATCGCGAGTGATTTATGAAATAAAAACTACTTAAAGAGCAGTGCAGCTGACTGATATTCATCATAATTTATCGATTTATAACAAGATATTTGGAAATTAGGTACGGCATGACGCATCCGATATATGGCCTCCACAGCCTTGGTGGGTCACGTCTACTCTTCTGGCGAAATTTTCAATAACTGTTCTGCAGGAATGTCGTGGCTTTTCGTCGACACAGCGTTCAGTTTCGGCTTTTGGTACTTAGGTGGTCATTAGGTTGTTTTCGTAAACCGGATACCCTAGGGAAACCCACATACACAAATCCATAGTTGTTCAGTCGCAGCCGGCCGGAGTGGCCGTGCGGTTCTAGGCGCTACAGTCTGGAGCCGAGCGACCGGTACGGTCGCAGGTTCCAATCCTGCCTCTGGCATGGATGTGTGTGATGTCCTTAGTGTGGTGTCACCGCCAGACACCACACTTGCTAGGTGGTAGCTTTTAAATCGGCCGCGGTCCATTAGTATACGTCGGACCCGCGTGTCGCCACTATCAGTGATTGCAGACCGAGCGCCGCCACACGGCAGGTCTAGAGAGACGTGCTAGCACTCGCCCCAGTTGTACAGCCGACTTTGCTAGCGATGGTTCACTGACAAATTACGTTCTCATTTGCCGAGACGATAGTTAGCATAGCCTTCAGCTACGTCATTTGCTACGACCTAGCAAGGCGCCATTTATCTTTCGCTGGTTCTCTTATAAAGCCTGTACCGTCAGACCTATGTTCTCCAATTATGGAATAAAGTTAAGTAGTCTACCAGTTACCTCCTGTTTGCTACTATTAATTCCCTTAACTGTTCCAGACCTCACGCCAGTCAGCGTGTAATTAAACGCGTGCATTTCGGCCTCCTGTAGCAACACAGTCTTGGCTCTTCTGCCAACACTTCACTTAGGTTAGTTAGGTTTAATTAGTTCTAAGTTGTAGGCGACTGATGACCTCAGAAGTTAAGTCGCATAGTGCTCAGAGCCATTTGTTCAGTCGCAAGATCTTGGCAACCTATTTTGGCCACCAAACGGGCGTGACATGTACAGCGAAATACTCGTACAGGACGGTCAGTGTTTCAAGGGCTGTACAGCTACTGGCAACGTCTTCCTGAAACCACATGTCTTTAAGAGAAACATTTTCCAGTTGAGGCACAAACAAGTGGGTTACCATAACGTCAGCCACTTACCGTAAATGCATAACCTGCCTCGTTTCCAATGATAAATGGTGCACTGATTCCTCCAGACCACAATGCACACCAAACAGTGACCCGCTGGGGATTCATTTTTTCCTCATTAATTATTGGTGGATCTTATAAACACCAAATAAGACAACTATGTCTATTAATGAAGCCATCGAAATGAAGATGGGACTCGATGCTGTAGATGATTTTTCCCACAAAACTGGCATTCACTTCTTGTTATTCAGTTGGCGAAATATCTGCTCTGTGCATGTCGTGTTGGCGGAAGTTGTTCAGTGTACTGAATTTTGTAGCATGGCGGTCCGAATGTTTGGTAAGAATACGGTCGAGAGTGGCTGTTGAAAGGTTCTGTTCTGCTGCACGCGAACGACTCGATGAATTTACGGCCAGCTCTAGCGAAAGGCCGCTATGTTCATGCCTCTAAGACCACTGCCAGCCTTTGTTGTCTGCTTTACAACAGCTGTAGCAGTACCTTAAAATTCTTCCATTATGCTTTTCAGAGATGACGAATGTGGACATTATATCTAGCGTAACCTGGACGCACTATACAAATCGGTGTAATCAAATTTTCACCCCTTTGACAGAAACCTCTAACAGTAAAGACGTGTTATTGCGTCGTGTACTTGGATGGGTGACCATCCGGTCTGCCGAGCGCTGTTGGCAAACAGGGCGCGCTCAGCCCTTGTGAGGCAAACTGAGGAGCTACTTGACTGAGAAGAAGCGGCTCCGATCTCGTAAACTGACATACGGCAGGGAGAGCGGTGTGCTGATCACATGCCGCTCCATATTAGCATTCAGTGACGGCTGTGGGATGCGAATGACACGGCGGCCTTCATGACTTGCTGTGGGGGGATCTATTCCGTCATATAGCGCTCCATATTTCCTAACTTCGATCATTCTCTTATCGAGCTGTCACGATTTTCGGCCTATCGAACTATGATAGCCAAAATGGTGTGCTATTAAACTTACACCCCTACTCTAAAACACTGTGCAAAAATAATGAAAGGAAAAGATTTTCAGGTACAACTCGTTTTATTGCTCCTCACTCTATTTCCGTTTGATGTCAAAACATTTTTCCACCAGTTCTGGAAACACGTTTTTCATTCCGATGCTGGCCCTCGAAAACATGGTTTTGGAAGGATCCCACAGCTTCTTGGAGCGATGACAATAGCAAACCACGCATCTGTGTTTGCTGCATGAGAACAGAAAGAGGTCTTCTTCAGGCAATAAATCCGGCTAATACGAGAAGGGAGACATTAATTCACTATTATTCTTAGTGAAATGATCTTCTGACATGATGTTTTGGAAAAACAACCGATTTTTGTCGACCAATAGGAAATTCATCCCCGACGGAAGGACGACCACCACGAACTTCAGAGTTTTTCACTGAAGACGGCAGATCACCAAAACCTGCACTAAATTATTCGACGCAGTGCTGTTGAGAGTGACATTTATGGAAATACACTGAAAATCTTCTCGCGAAACCTCAGTTTTGTCAAAAACTTGTTGAGAACTAGTTGTACCAATCATCTTAAATACATAGTTGCCCATGTGGCACTTGTTGACGATAGCTCTATCACGCCAAGATGATCTACTTAGTAACATGAATAGGATAGAAGGAAGAACTTATCTGAATCTGGGAGACACGCTGGATGGACCTCTTTGTATAGAATAACGTTGGTAAGACAAATGACGTCAGTGTTTCCGTTAACTGTAGCGGCGATGACGTACACTATCTGATGAAAGGATCCGAATACCTATTACAGAAAAACTAATATGAAATGTACCTTTTACCTTTGTGACGGCTTGAACTGTGTTGGGTACACATTCAATAAGGTGTCCGAATGCCTGTGGAGAAATGGCAACCTGTTCTTCCCGGAGAGTCGAAACCAGAGAAGTACTAAAGTTATACACAAGGGTATGGAGCGAAATCTTTGTTCTAAATCATCCCAAAGACATTCCATTGTGTTCAAGTCAGGACTCCAGGTAGGCCATGCCATTTCAGGAATGTTATTGTACACAAACCATTGCCTCACAGATGGTGCTCTATGACAGGGTGCATTGTAATGAAATTACATCATCGTTTCCGACCTAATCATCGACTGCTAGGAGTAATATGTGTTCGTATCCCGCACCGTTTTCTCAAGCTCTGTAAGGAGTCAAACCATAACCACGAAAAACACCCACTTACCGTAACACCTTCTTCTCCGTGCTTTGCTGCTTGTGTTACAGACGATGGAAGGTAACATTCTCCAAGCATTCATCAAATCCTGAACCTTCCATAGGACTGCCACAGAGTATAGCGTGATTCATCGCCAAATCACCATTGTCACGGCGTCACTGTTTGCGTTTCATACAGCGTCGCTTACAAGGAGAGGTCCCAAGCAGTACGATCGACTTTTTGAAACTAAATATACGGTGATGTAGGTTAAGATCCTATGTATCACAACCTGCAACCACTCGTCCTGGTGGGGCCTCGTTTGTGAGTAAGTGACGAAAAAAATTTCAGAATTTTGCGTGATGCCCAGTAACGTCAAAATCGTCGCAGTACGCAGACAAGCATTGTGTAATGGATAGGGTAATAGCTTTCCACGAATTAGATTGTTGCTTCGACTCTCGTCAGGTGCAGTGAATTCGAATATTTATTGAAAAGAGTTCGAGCATTATTTTTTATTCAATTAATTGGTTTAAATATAATTTTTTATTTTCATTCCTATGTCACATAAGTTTAATCAAAATATCAACTACTTCATATGCTCCCACTTTTCTTCCTATCATTCTTCTTACACACGAAATCGTTGTTCATGTGCCTTCAATTAATGTTATGTATTGATCTCGATTCCTTTTGTTTTGTTGCCCTGTTTTTTCGTCCACGTTATTGAGTTCATTAAATTTATTTCTCATTTTGCTTAAAATTCGTTTTACTTATAAACCCTTCTTTGACTTAAATCTTCATCTGAGTTATCTTGTCCATATTGCAGTAGGTATTATGGTTATGTTTTAAATATTTGTATGGGATTAACGTGCAAAAATTGCACATCTAGTAACAAAAAATTCATTTTTCACACCGTTGCACAGTCAATACAAACAGATTATTTCGTCCTTTGTTTTTTAACTAACAGATCAGAATTATCAAATAATTGAATATTATAATAGATAACTGAGCTCATATTCTTAAATATTCCGATTGGGGAAAGAATGACACAAAGAAAAAAATGGAAAAAATTATATGGTGACTAAAATGATGTGACAAAGAAATAGAAATAAAATAATTACATTTAAACCAGTTAACTGAATAAAAATAATAATCAAAGTCATTTCGATAAAGATTTAAAAAAAATTATTACACCCAATGATATTCGAACTAACAACCTCATGCGTAGAAAGCTATTACGTTTTCCTTTACAGCATGCAACCAGCCCATGTAACTCCTTTTTTTAACGTTACTGAGCAACATGCAAAATTACGAAATCTATGTTCGTCAGTTATATGCAAGCGAGGTCCCACAACGGGACCTCTCTTTGTTAACATTGGCTACAGAAGTATGTGAGTTGGAAGGAACTTTTCGGCCATAGAAAGCTACTCGTTGTAACTTCCTACGCATGGTCATTGTGGTATGTGGACTTCTGGTAGCGATTTAGAACTGACGAGCGGTTCTTTCAAGAAATTTAAAGGGAAAACGCCCTATCCCGACAATTTTAAATTTAGTAACTTGGCCTCCCTCTATATCAGGAACCACTGCAGCCATTGACATGAAACTTTTACAGCACATTAAACTGTATGTTCGGAATCTACTGAAATACAATAATTGCATTTCAGCCACTGCTTTCGGAAATACAAATTTTTAATTACACGGTTAAAATTTTGTGTACTTTTCTTACGTTATCCTATATAATTTTAATTACGCAAAACATAATGTTCTTCTTATAGTTCAGTAGACTCAGGATATGTATGTTATTACTCTCTGAAAATCTGAATACTCTACTCGAAGTTGTTTCAGAGATTTAGGGAAAATGCAACAGAAAATGAAAAATTTCAGGAACGGCTTCTAAGGTTTCAAAAGACATTAACTCATTTAATATATGCTTAATTTTTTATTTTTAGCCACTCAGAAGCACCCTGCACCATACTGTATATCATCCTCTTGATCTTTGTCCAAATTTTTTTCTTCTTTTCTTCTTTTTGGACTCCTTAGTAACCAACTGTGCTGCGTACTCTGTTTTATCAATGTCAACCTTGTCCATCCGTTCAAAGTTCTCTGATGCAGTTTGCTCAAGGATTAATTGCCATATGCTGTAGGACTTTCACCCAACCAGTGTTGCCATCATTAAAAGCAATAACAGCATCACTGACCCCTCCACTTTAGTGTCTTCATTCCAACAAATAGATTTTTTGGCAAGCGAGCCCATATAAGATTACTGAACGATTCATTGGGAATTTTGAATCTGACCATGCAGACAGTTCTTCAGTAATTCAGGATTTTCCGGGTCTCTGTAAATAGATTTTATGATATCCAAGACTGTTGCTGGGATAGAATGTTTATGGCTGTATGAACTGTTTGAGTACTGGGCATTGCGCCGGCCGCAGTGGCCGAGCGGTTCTAGGCGCTTCAGTCTGGAACTGCGCGACTGCTACGGTCGCAGGTTCGAATCCTACCTCGGGCATGGACGTGAGTGATGTCCTTAAGTTAGTTTTAAGTAGTTCAAGTTCTAGGGGAGCACTATGACCTCAGAAGTTAAGTCACATAGTGCTCAGAGCCATTTGAACCATTTTTTTGATCTGTTACTCAGGTGACAACTAACGACTAGTCTACATTCGCTGATCTCTTCAGAGATATCCACTCTGATGTTGCTGCTTCTGTACTGCCACCTTTTGCACTGGCGGTCTGCCTCTCGTGACATCTTGTGGTCAGTTCCACTTTACACATGAATGTGTGGATTCTTTTTGTCAGATAGTGTATTAAAGACGAATACTACAGTCTCCTTTCACTATTTCTTTAAATGCAATAGAAATTTCACAACCTAATAGCGCCACCTGTTTTGAAGATAGCACTAGAATTTAATAGGTATGCTGCCACTTTTAACTTGCAGTAACTCATAATAGTCATTTCTACGCAGGAAAAAAGGTATTTCTGCATCTTCGCTTTTTGAAACCACTGCCTCAATCTGGTCTTCGTTTTGATGTGAAATGTAAAGCTGTCCACATCCTGGAGGCTGGATTAAAAACTACGCTGCTTTACTAGATGTGGTCCTATGTCCTCTGACAGTTTCAGAACTGACCACTTTTCGCATCAACAAATCGGAGACATAGTTATAACAAGCCATACGTTACAGAAAATAAGAATCCCCGGATCCTCTGGGGTCGAACACTAGACCATTATGAAGAGTTGCACCTGTCCACTGACGTATTGTTTTGTAAACAGTCACCTTTCCTTCGCATCATCCGTACTTTCTGCTCGCCATTTTTCTCTTTCTTGGATTGGCGTTATCCCCATTTAATACCCTTGAAATAAAATCGTTGTTCCTCAAAAATGGTTCAAATGGCTCTGAGCACTATAGGACTTAACATCTGAGGTCATCAGTCTCCTAGAACTACTTAAACCTAACTAACCTAAGGACAGCACACTGAAGCGCCTAGAACCGCTCGACCACTCCGGCCGGTGCTGTTCCTCAAAAGCTAAACTTTTTTTTTTACTTAAATATTTCTTACTTCTAACTCAATGAATTATCTGCTTTGTAACTCGCCTCTTAGTCATATTAAAATGCTGCATCTTTATAAAAATAAAGTTCTTACTTCTTTAGAAGTGATGATTTTTTTAAAATCTTGCCTCAGCATGAAAGGACAACACCCGTGAAACGATTTAAATCACCTTCGATGAATTTAAATCTAAAATGTTCTTGATAATATAAAGCTCTCTGCAGAAGAAGGTGGTAACCATCAATTTACTAAGGATTAATCTGGAAATGCTGTCGGCTACGCTTTAAAGGGCGTTACCGTATCTTTACTCCCCTCTTAAACTACAGATTTCTTTTGTATTGTTACTTAAAATCCGTCTTGATTGCAATTTTTTTTTAATTATTCATATGACCGGTTTCGGTTCATTCAGAACCATCTTCATATCTGTAAAAATAATTATACTAATTTACTATTTCACGGAAGCAAATCTTTTTCATCCTATCTAATCAGCATCAAACGTACCAGAACGTACCTGATATTTCAGTTACAGGAGTAACCCGTCCAACTCTAGCAACTTTCACATGCTACGTCACATAAAATTGGTTGGCAGAGTGGACGTCATTTATATTAATTATAACACTATTACCGACAGGTGGCGTCTGGTACATTTGTTACATTCCATTTGCACATACTGTATTCAGTAGACCTTTTTTACATTAAAAATATTTAATTAAAATATGTAGATGTCAAAGTTAAACAGCTTTTGGGGCGCATATGGCTGCGACAAAGCACTCAGTCACGAATATTGAAAACAATTTAGACATCCTGCATAGAGCTCATAAGGGACAATTTCTTAACATTTTGGAAGAGATCGCAATTTACACCCACAAAAATAAAGATCCGTATTTAAACCTCAACGAGCAAAGCGAATTCAATCATAACGCCTATTTTAGCATTTATGACGACCTACTAAGATGACAACTGTTGCGTGTGGAGATCCAGGCCGAGGGATGAGAGATGGTGCGCGGTGGAGAAGCCGGAAGACGCGTGCAGCGCCTGGCGTCGTTGACAGGGCCCTCCTGCGCGGCCCTCTTGCCCGCGGCGATGGACATCAGATGACTGGGCGGACCGCGGCACAACACCAAAATGGCGGGAACCACGGAAGCAGACCGTAGAGGAAAACAAGTTCACACCAGCACCATAGATATATAAATCGCCCTATGCTTTTTAGATCGCATAAAAATGATAATTTTACTGTTTTTTAATCCTGAAAAGTACAGATTTTAACTTTGACATCTACAAATTTAATTAAATATTTTTAATATAAAAAAGATCTACTGAATACAGTATGCGCAAATGGAATGTAACAAATGTACCAGACGCCACCTGTCGGTAATAGTGTTATAATTAATATAAATGACGTGCACTCTGCCAACCAATTTTATGTAACGTAGCATGTGAAAGTTGCTAGATTTGGACGGGCTACTCCTGTAACTGAAATATCAGGTACGTTCTGGTACATTTCATGTTGATTAGATAGGATGAAAAAGATTTGCTTCCGTGAAATAGTAAATTAGTATAATTATTTTTGCAGATCTGAAGATGGTTCTGAATGAACCGAAACCGGTCATATGAATAATAAAAAAAAAAAATTTGCAATCAAGACGGATTTTAAGTAACATTACAAAATCACTGATTGCTGTTATCCCATAAGACATTAAGTCTGTTTTTTGCAAAATTTCTTTTGTATGGCGAGTGTGAAACGCAAAAGTTTTGAACGTTTTGTTGTACTTTATTTGCGTCTTAATCCTGATCTCCCAATGCTGCTGCGAAAGATAGTGCTGAACGTCACAACAGGGCTCGATGTATTTAACGTGTAATGAGTGAAGTGACCAATGATACGTTTGTGACAAACTTTATTTAGATTTTGCAAACAGTTTCCAATCGTTTAGCAAGATATGTCATGGATCTCGTTTGATGTCATGTCCTATTTATCACAACAAAATGGTTCAAATGGCTCTGAGCACTATGGGACTTAACAGCTGTGGTCATCAGTCCCCTAGAACTTAGAACTACTTAAACCTAACTAACCTAAGGACATCACACACATCCATGCCCGAGGCAGGATTCGAACCTGCGACCGCAGCAGTCGCGCGGTTCCGGACTGCGCGCCTAGAACCGCGAGACCACCGCGGCCGGCTTATCACAACAATTTATCATAACCAACTTTTTCCTCGTCCAGTTCCAGATGCGAAAACGTTCTGCCCATAAGAAGAGAGGAGCGACGGAAGCTACAAGTTTTCACTGTACACAGAAAGGTCTTCGAGCCAGTCGTAATTTTTTTTTTTTCCGAGTTCAGTTCTATTTCCGTCACCACGCCGTACCATGATGATCTTTCAGGATTTCTTTTGTGACTTTGAGATGATGTTTGGAACGAATGTGACACACCCGAACCCGAATTTTATTCAACGCCAACACGGCGAAATTGTATAAATTACCTGGTGAGAAATTATAGTGTTTGTTTACTACATTTAGACTTCGCAATTCATTAATTCACAAATTTGCCTGGAACTGGCAATTTCCGCCACAAGTGTCTTATTCCGTGTTAGAATTCTTGTGTATTTTCATGGGGTTGGTGTGTAGAAACACATTTCATTCGGGGTTACATTGTGCGCACGTTCGCTATTGGAGTTTCTTGTTTGTTAAAAGATATTCTGTAGATAAGGAAAACTGGTGATGATGCAGATATTCCTTGATTTCCTGATGCCGTGACTGCAAACCATTTTCTTCACCACACATGATAAATATTCGCTGGCTGTGAGGCAACGTAGGTGACAGAGGACAAAGACATTTGCCTTTGTACAAATTTAACCTATTAGGTGTGATGTATCACACTTGGGGATTGTCTACCATTTGGTTAGCAGTTCACGTGCGTGTGCGTGTGCAATACTCTGTTACTTCCAAATTGCCCCCCTTTTGTTGCTCCTGTTATTAGTCAAAAGTCTGGTGGCGTTATCACTGGGTGATATGAATCGTTCAGGGTTAATTTCAGACCATAAAATTTGTTCATCACTTCGAATCGACACTAGTAAATAGCCAAGATAATATGGCGGATAACAACTGAAATCTTTCAATCTAACGGTGTGTATCGACTAACGAATGCAGAAACTACTGCTCGATATCAGCAATCTTATAGTCTACGCCTGTCGGAGACCCTAGCCCTGAAATTCTCTTTTTATGTTGCTATCTAACCACTCATTACAAGCTCCTCCTAAATTCTGTCGTAGATGCACTGTCTTACTTGAAGTAAATGGTGGATTTTTGGTGATTGTTAAATTCATGGTGAGAGGCACCCACATGCCTTGCTCATAGTGTGGCATCAAGCAGTCATGCCTGCAAGATGAGTGGTCTGCCAAGCGAGTGGATTCATTCTTATTTATCGAGTAACATGAACTCTCGTACTCACAATTAAGTCACTAATCAACCTCCTGTATGAATAATACGCAACGGAAACGCACATCTGACTATCAGTAATTTACAGAACTCTGAATGTTCACTATGCACTGGCAATACCACATTTTCTTTTTGTCTTTTATTTAACGGCTTTTATCAACACGTGGCCACCGCACTGAATATGAATGGCGCACACATTATAAATTCGGGACATCATGACAACATACAATTCGAAGGAAAAGTCCACCAATCTTTTTCTTTTCACTATCTTATTTATTCCGATAAATTCTATAACCTAAACACACAAATTCTATAACCTACAACAATAACACATGAGAAATTCCGCCCTGTGGGCATGGCTTAACATTGGTGATTCTCTACCTTATGGTCTCGTAATTATTTAACGCTACAGTGCACTTTCTGGATAGGGTGGTGGATCTTTTATTATACCTCACACTTCGACTCTCACAATCATCATCACGAAACTTTCCTCCAGACCGAGCGGTACCGAAGGAACAAGCATAACTCACTAATCTTTTGAAACTACCTCGCTACTATCCCATGAAAACCACACATACCCAAATTACATGACATACACCACACTACAATATGAAATTCTACACAGGGAATAGTCACAACATTATCACTTTCAGCTTTCCCACTTCAATTAATATTTATCCCAGTTTCACACGACACTGCCCCACTTCGTAATTCTCCTTTCCTACTATGAACTCTGGAGATATATTCACGTCTTCCTGTGCAATGCAAGCCAAGTGGTGTTGCTGGATAGACGGCCGACTCACCTTGCTTCTCTCTCAGAGTTTGAATCTAGCGTCACACGGAATCATATCACGCAAAGTAATATTAAGAACGTATTCATCACACATACGAGTCCTCAACTGATACCATGGACGAGTATTTCTCTTTATCCTTTGTCTCATACACAGACTCACACAGAGCTCACCACGTGGAAGTACTCGTCTCTAATTTCAAGTCCTGCACACGCCATTCCTTAAATATTTCAACTTATAGTACACACGCTAGTAATTCAGCTTAACTTAAGCACACGGAAGTATTTCAACTTATTGCTACACGTGGTTTCATTGTGACGATTGGTCACTTCCGAAGATTACTACGATCCCATTAATATTACCTGCCTGACATTTAATTCTCCCCACAAAGTTCCTGAAATAGAGAAATTATTATTTCAAACTACTCTTAAATATTCCACATGCATACCATGTCTCCACTCTTTTGTCTTTACGGAGCACAACTAAAACATGTCTTAACAGCACAAGATCCAGCGGCAGAGTCCTGAAACATGGCCGTTCTTGAGGTCCTCTCACAACTCTGCTGAAGTGGGGGAGCACCTTGCTACCGTATTGGTCAGCCACATTTCAGGCGCTCAAAGCTCAGGTAAATTTCATCTCTTTGGTCCCACCAATGGTGGGAAAAGGATCGTCTCAAAGATGATCATATATTCACATTCACTATCTGCGGTTAGCAGACGACCATACATTCATTCATTTCACAGACCTCACCAAACTGGATGTAGGGATTTACTTTGTGGGAGTGCACATGTGATCAATTAAATTATAAAATTGTCATTCTTTCCCACACTGGTATCCGGCTTCGCTGTATTAATTGAAATTGAGTTATTTTACAAAAAAAATATGTTGTTCTGACAAAAATAATGAAGTATGTTGTACCTATTTTCAATGTCGGGCGGTACTGTACCCTTTCAATGGAAAGTGGTTGCATATACTGCCACACATGCAGCATACTCCCTCTGAAATGATTGCACTTACTCAGTACCGTGCCAGTAACACAAAACAATTCTTGGAATGATGTTGCAATTCTTCCGTCTACCTTTCCCCCAGCGGTCACTTCTGTGCGAAACGACGAAGAAATGAGTCAGAAGTGAGTCGATTTGGTGGAGACTAGACAGTGAGTCTCTGTAAAATCAAGTCATTGCTGTAAGCAGCCATGGCTGAAATTTTGATCTCAAGAAGATCTGAGTCATTATTACTTACGAATCGTTACTAGAACTTGTTTGGATTGTGTATAGGAAAAGCCTTGTCTAAAGAATAACGGCTCATTTATATGCAGATAAAGCTACGTGTTCGTGATTATTTTCGTCGAACTCTGTATTCTATGTTATGAACTACTACGGCGTCCTATAGATCGTCCGGATTTATGCATACTAAGTTGGTGGTATGAAACGGAAGACACGGTCTAGTTTATTTCGAAGGAAACAGATTTAAAGCAGTGAGTGAAATCTGCTTACTGACTACCATCCATTTTTCATTTGAATACGCCGTCAATGCACACTGATGGATTCCTGTCGATTTTCAGCTACAGCGTAAATACTTTACATTACGTTTTAGCTTTCGAGGAGCACTTGCAGCTTCATCGACGAGCAACCAACTAGATTCTCGTGCAAGCTGTACAATCACTGCATTATTCAAAGTATAGCAAAAAATTTTACACCGTTCGGTATACTACTCTCAGCAGGAAAGGTTAGAATTGCCCAAGTCTTTTTTTTGTGTTTTTGAATATAGTTGGATTTTTTATGCAAAGAACTTTAAGTAAGATTCTTTATCTGGTATTTAATACTTTTCATGAGGTTAAAGTCAACCAGTACAAAGTTATTTCAAGTTAGCGTCGTTCTCTTTACTTTCATTCCCTTTTCCGGAGAGACAGAAGAGATCAGAAAACTGAACAAAGATGCAATCCTTTGAATAAATAAACATAACCAGGCACGTACTCTTTGTTATTGCAAGATAGCGTTTGCACTAGAATCCCAATCAGGAGCAGTTCTTCAATTGCTCACAACCATTTCTTTATCATGTTAGCGAGTGGACAATGTTCTGGATTATGATTCTGGTTGCGTTCAACGGAAGTTGTTCAAAATGAACACCTTGGGGAGCCACTTTTAGTAGACGACGAACAGCTACACCAGGAGAGAACCAGAGACCACAGAACACCCAACTGCAGCCAGTGACGCCACAAAGGTAAGAAGCTACGACAAACACTTCGTAGATTACGGAAGAATAACAATCACAAAATGACAGTGTATGTAACTCGAATTTTGTGAGTTCAATCACAAACAATGTTGTTAGGAAAATACTCAGCACAGAGTATTTAATGAAATGTACTTGATAGATAGACAATTCAAGCAGTAAACAGATTTTTAATACAGATGTTAAAATTAGTAAATATAAAAGTGAATGAAAAGTCCAATAGTTGGCTGTAGTGTATTTGTTCAAGTCAATTATAGATCCATTATCTGTTGATAAAATGTACCAGTTTCTTAACGAAAATTTTAGCAGTGGGAGTAATAGAGAGTGAACCAAGTTTGATGTGTATATCCAGATACAGGTTAAACGTAAAATTTTCTCGCTAATGTAACTTTATTAAATTGTGTACTACTTCTGCCACAAAGGACTTGGTCAAACACTGAAACCTTTATTTAATGCAGCCTTACCTTAAAAAACTGAACCATCCCAATGGAAACATGCGAATATTAGAATGACTCTAAAACATGGAAAACGAAAACAAACAACCCTAACTCATACAGACCTTTCACATTACATCCAATAATAGCCAAAACCTTTGAACCAATAATTAACAGCAAACTTCAAAAGTTTGCAGAAGATAACATTATCATACCACACGAACACGCTGGTTTGAGAAACAGTCACAGTATCGCTGATCCATTAAACTAGCAAAGTAGCAGAATCCTGTAACTTAACAGATGCGACTGTTGCCCTCTTTCTGGATGTAGAAAATGCTTTCGATAAGGTATGAGACGAGGGACTTCTTCACAAAGTTCTAAAATACAACTTCCCCCTGAAAGAATACAATTAATAGTTAACTTCACTGCAAATAGAAAAGTACGAGCTGGGGATTAAAATTCATCCTACTTCACACCCAACGTGGGAGTCCCTCAGGCTGTCGTTGTTTACATATATACTGTACTTCCCAAGACCAAGTGACGGAATCAGTGCTTAACTCTGTATGCAGACGACAACCATTTATTGGTGTCCACCATTTATTGGTCTCATTCCCCACCCTATCCAATTCAGTCAATGAGCAAGCCAACAATTATATCAGCCAACTTGAAACCTGGCTCAGGAAATGGAGAATCAGATCCAATCCAACAAAAAGTCAGCTTGGATGATATTTTGCCGTCAGGATGAACACTGAGAAACATACCAGTAACCTAGGTACGGTTTTGCAACTATTTCAGCTGTAGGCTTGAAGTGTCACCTGGACAAATCTGCCTTTTTTCAGACTGAAATTCAATACTTTGGCCGTGTTCTTAATAGCCAAGGTGTTCATCCGCACTAATCACATTTGCTGGCCGCCCTAAATGTGTGTTGACAACAAACACTTTCTAGGACTCCACATCTAGCGGAATTTGCAAAATAGACATCGCGTAAGTCAATTTTTGAAAAATAGCGGTCTGCACCAAGCCAGTCCATTAATTGCTCAGGGCGAGGCAACGGATAAGTATCTATTATTGTTTGTGGATTCACAGTGGATTTAAAGTCAACATAAACACCAGATCTTCCAAAATGCTTTGGTGTGCTTTCTGAGGGAGAAGCCCATCGACTAGCCTAGATACGAGCAATAACACAGTTGCTTACTATTCCTTAAGTTCACTTGCAAGTTTGTCTCTAAGTGCACGAGGGATGGGACGTGTCCGAAAAAACTTAGGTTGTGCGTTGTCCTTCATTGCAGCGTGTACTGCAAAATTATTTGCTCTGCCTAGTCCTTGAGAAAACAAATCAGGAAACCTCCCAATCACCTGAGTAATACTGGCCTTTGGTTCGAGAGCAGAAACAGAAAGTACACAGTAAGTACATTGTCCTGAATACGAAGACCAAACAATTCAACTGAATCTAACCCAAAAATATTGTCACAAACGCAAAATTGTAAATGACACTATTGTGGTGTGAGACTGGAATGTTGCAGACGAACTACACATACTGAGCCCTGGAATGCCCTGATCATTATATGCAGTAAGTTGGATGCAAGATTTTGTCAACTGTGGCGAGCCCAACTGTTCAAAATATTAAGCACTATAACGGAAGAGCAAGTGTCTAACTAAAGTAACACACAGTGTCTGACAGTGACTAAGTTCACAAACAGTTTGTTTGACTGTCATTGCACAGAACTTGGGCGGGTTGAAGCCACATCCTGAATTTGGTCATTACTAGTACCAGTAGCTGGTTAAAAAGAAGTAACATTCACTGAGCGACAAAGCGTCCCACACTTACGAAAGCGAGTGTGGGTAGAGTTCTTTTTCTGTTGCAAGCATATAGACTGTACATGATCTGGCTTTCCACAAGCAAAGCAAGTCTCGTTCCACAAAGCGCTGTTTTGTCTTTTATGCATGGAAAAGCAGTGGGGGACATGATTACACAGCACAGACATGTTTTGACACTTGTTCACTCTTTCTACTGCGCGGTGGCCTGTTTGCGAATGGTGGTCGGTTACAAGGTCTTGCCTATATTAACTGGGTGTTAAACTTGAAAGACGTCACGGTCTCCTGACCTTCATTGCTTACATATTCCGCCCTCACAATCATATTCCGCACATCAAGACGCTTCATTCGAACCCAAACTCGATAAGATAAAGTCAATGTTGTATGAATTCATGTAAACGATATGCAAATGACTAATAAATCGCAAATGCGCTCCGAGATTGAAATACTCGAGGCTGGCGTACACACACACGTTCAAGACACGACGGCCACAAAAGCTTTTAGTTCGGCAGAGCAACTGCACACCAGGAGGCTGGTCCCAAGCTATCTACGTCGGCCGGTGACTGCCCGTGGAGCGGACAGCGTGTGCCCAAGTGAAAGGGGGAACGATCCGGTGTTCGGCTTAAAAACAAATTCCACTACATTGTGTGGGAGCGCCCAGCCTACGCATTCTTTACAATATAGCACTTAGTTTCAGAGATTTTCACAGGGAGACAACAAACACCAAACGCCGATACTACAGATTTCCGGATTGGTCATCTTAAACGAAACGTCATTCTCCCGTTTTAGAAGAGCAATTTTGATTGGCAGACGATGTTCCTGACGTCTTGAGCTAAAGGAGTAATGGAAGAAACCGAAAGGTATACCCCTTCACGTCTGGCACGGAGAGGGGCCGTTCCATTGTCGCTCTTGGAGCGAGAAAACATAACGAGAGCGTGCGCACTCGTACATGTACTCAAAGAGGAGCAAGTCTTTCCTCAGTTCTTCACTGGGGGAGCACATCTGTCGAGAGCGAATCGGAGTGTGACTCTATATTGAGTCCTTGCGATTAAGCGTTGTTCACTGTGTTGGCCGCCACACTTATTGTCCGGTGTGAACGGACAGAGTTATAGTTAAACATCGGCGAGCGAATTTTTGAGTGGCTTTGCGGTGGACTGGTTATCTGACTGGTGTACCACGCCAATAGTTAAACCAGGGGCGAATAGGAGTCCTTGACTTCATCAAGGCGTAGGGAGATTTGATTGGCGAAGGTCAATCCAGATAGAACGAGAGTTATCTTATTTGTCAGCAATGAGCGGCGCAGACAGCAGTCATCCCAGCTTACAGTATTGTGAGCTACAGCTCTTGCGAGCCCGATATTTCCTCCACAACTGTACACTTCACTGCATTTCACATGCGACAGCCTCGACCGTACCTAGCAACATTCTGATGGGTAATTATTCAAGATGAGTAGGCGCGTCTCTCAGCCATTCTGCTAAGTCAATAACGATCTTAATCTTTGTACAGAAATTTCATTAGCGAATCCTATCCTTAAGAGGTAACTTCACATTCCGAAAAGAACCTGGAAATAAATTGTTCAGTTCATAACTAAAAATGCCATTGTGATTTCTCAGAATTTTAGCAAAAATAAATAATAATTTTCGTTAGTTTCATGTTTTTCTTACACTAACTAGCACTACTCCACTACCCAAGTGGAGTCGGTACAAAATAATACTCAGGGAAAATCAACGATGGGTGGATGCGTCTCATAAGTTTTTCTTGTGAGTGTTACCACTGCGTCTTATAAACAGAGGCATAACTGTCTTACAAAATCCGATCGCAACAACTACTGTATGTTACTGTCACAAGCGGTCTTGGTTCTACAGGTGCATGAAAGTATCCATGTTAAAAGCTATACTGCCTTTATAAATCGAGCTATGGCATTACCTGTGACTGAATTTTTTTTTTTTTTTTTCCAGACAAATACCGAGCCGGTAATCGTAGGAGTGTATATTATCAGACCAGCAGCCCAGTTACACGTAGCCCATGATGCAACCTCGTGAAGAAATAACTGAATTTTGAAAGTGATTCAGCTAAGGAACATGGTATGAAACCGCTGTCTGCCACTCCCTCACGGCACTAGATATTTCTACATTATGTGTAACGTATTCTGTCTCGATACCATGTCATATGTTCTGCGATATATCCACTGAGTTATAAGCGATGACTGATGGAGAAGGATCATAAACAATAGTAGATGGCGTGCTGATTGAGGTCATAAGAAATTCATACCAGCTTTTCAGATCTCTAGTGTTACACTATCCGCTAGAAATAATGTCTATGATTGGAATCAAGTCCTTCCATTCAACCACATACCTATGTTGCACCATAGCCACAAGTGAATCATATTTCTGGCACTCTCATATCTCAAAACGTGTCATCTTTCTCAAACCCATCTGCTAGAGTAAAATTGGAATGTGGTTTAAGTCAGTCCCTACACATCATGCAACTGCCGCAATTTCTTCAGGTTTGCGCATGTCATCGTTCCAATTTAAGTCGTAATTGAGCAGAAGTCAGAGAAATACATATCCACCACCTTCTGCAGCCCGTGTAGATACAGAATGATCTGTTAGTGCTACAGGACCGTGTTTTGACCATTTAGTGGTGCGTCCCCAAACTACGTACAGAGACTACAGTCCGAAGCAGATCTGCATCCATTCACATCTATCAGCCTGACATGCTGCCATAGTTATTCTGTACCATCCAACAGAGATAATTAGCAATTATAAAAGCTCCACTAACTTTATCTGATATACACTCCTGGAAATGGAAAAAAGAACACATTGACACCGGTGTGTCAGACCCACCATACTTGCTTCGGACACTGCGAGAGGGCTGTACAAGCAATGATCACACGCACGGCACAGCGAACACACCAGGAACCGCGGTGTTGGCCGTCGAATGGCGCTAGCTGCGCAGCATTTGTGCACCGCCGCCGTCAGTGTCAGCCAGTTTGCCGTGGCTTACGGAGCTCCATCGCAGTCTTTAACACTGGTAGCATGCCGCGACAGCGTGGACGTGAACCGTATGTGCAGTTGACGGACTTTGAGCGAGGGCGTATAGTGGGCATGCGGGAGGCCGGGTGGACGTACCGCCGAATTGCTCAACACGTGGGGCGTGAGGTCTCCACAGTACATCGATGTTGTCGCCAGTGGTCGGCGGAAGGTGCACGTGCCCGTCGACCTGGGACCGGACCGCAGCGACGCACGGATGCACGCCAAGACCGTAGGATCCTACGCAGTGCCGTAGGGGACCGCACCGCCACTTCCCAGCAAATTAGGGACACTGCTGCTCCTGGGGTATCGGCGAGGACCATTCGCAACCGTCTCCATGAAGCTGGGCTACGGTCCCGCACACCGTTAGGCCGTCTTCCGCTCACGCCCCAACATCGTGCAGCCCGCCTCCAGTGGTGTCGCGACAGGCGTGAATGGAGGGACGAATGGAGACGTGTCGTCCTCAGCGATGAGAGTCGCTTCTGCCTTGGTGCCAATGATGGTCGTATGCGTGTTTGGCGCCGTGCAGGTGAGCGCCACAATCAGGACTGCATACGACCGAGGCACACAGGGCCAACACCCGGCATCATGGTGTGGGGAGCGATCTCCTACACTGGCCGTACACCACTGGTGATCGTCGAGGGGACACTGAATAGGGTACGGTACATCCAAACCGTCATCGAACCCATCGTTCTACCATTCCTAGACCGGCAAGGGAACTTTCTGTTCCAACAGGACAATGCACGTCCGCATGTATCCCGTGCCACCCAACGTGCTCTAGAAGGTGTAAGTCAACTACCCTGGCCAGCAAGATCTCCGGATCTGTCCCCCATTGAGCATGTTTGAGACTGGATGAAGCGTCGTCTCACGCGGTCTGCACGTCCAGCACGAACGCTGGTCCAACTGAGGCGCCAGGTGGAAATGGCATGGCAAGCCGTTCCACAGGACTACATCCAGCATCTCTACGATCGTCTCCATGGGAGAATAGCAGCCTGCATTGCTGTGAATGGTGGATATACACTGTACTAGTGCCGACATTGTGCATGCTCTGTTGCCTGTGTCTATGTGCCTGTGGTTCTGTCAGTGTGATCATGTGATGTATCTGACCCCAGGAATGTGTCAATAAAGTTTACCCTTCCTGGGACAATGAATTCACGGTGTTCTTATTTCAATTTCCAGGAGTGTAGAACTCACCTTGGTGCCATTGCTGCAGGATGACACATAGCTGCGGTGTGGGCCCAGTGTGGAGAGAGGTGTTGCAATGCTTCCCAGAACAGCACAGGATGCATTCCTCCAAGCAATCCTACCTGGACACCCCATCCATCACAGAACATACCTGTCAAATTGTCGCTGCTGCTGGTGTGAGACGATTCTATTAAATATACAGCTTTTGACCCACTGCATAGACCAGTTTAAGGCTTCATCACCTGTACTATAGGAGGATGATCGTATCCCACAGGCTATACTATAAATCGCAAGAAATGCTCCCTGTGGCCTTGTCTCATTGTTTGAAACATTATTTTTTTTCTGCTGTATTATTCTTTGTACACATTTTGTTTTTGTGCCATGACTTTGAGGTCTGTGTCAGATTATAAAATGACATCAAGACATTCTGATCCATGGCCTCTTGCAAAAAGCTAGACTTCACACAGTGTAAATCATATTGCTACTGCAGCTATGATAACATGCCACACACACTGGCTGTGGCTGGGGTGGCAGTGACGTCCGGCATTGAGTGGTGGGATGTATCTTTTGTTAGCGATCTTTTGTTTAAACTGAATTCAAACAGTTTCACCGACCAATAGGATGCTGTGAATTAAAAAAACTACCCCATACATGTGAAAAATATCGATTTAATGAATTTGCATAAATTAGTTTATTTCAATGTGGTGTTAGTGGTACAATAGGTAAGGGGAGCGTGCGCATGTGTGGGTGACATGGAGCAGAACAGCAGGTTAAGTGCAGAACACTAGGTTATGTTTTTATGTAAAATGCAATTCAATAGTTTAAAGGTGTGGGGGACAAAGAAAGCGCCAGAAATGGCGTTCAAAAGCATGTCAAATTCGAGAAGTGTAATAGAAAATGGTGGGAGGACATAACTAATTACTTAACTTGGTATCAAAGGTGGTAGAATAGTTTAATGAAATGGGGATGACATGGAAAACCACTTAACAGAATAATTGGTTAAGTACCAACAAAGAGTCAAACATTAGGTTAAGACACACACAGTGCCGAACATTAGGTTGCACATGTTGGCTCCATGTCATTACTTCCTACAAGTCCTGCATGTTTCCAAATAGCAGACAATGATGAGGAAGAGACATCCAATCCCCACAAACTGATTTTTTTTGTAAATAAACAAAATGCCCTTGTATTTCCTGTTATGAGCCTCTTTCCCTCCGCCACCAGACCGCTATCTTGGATTAAGTCCTGGAAGGTACGATAGTGCCCTTTGGTGGTGGTACTGTGTACTAGGCCTGGACCTCGTGGTAAACACACTGTTCCAGCGATTTTCTCCCACCTCAGACCGCCATCTTGTATTACATCACAGAATGGACAACAGAGCCCTCTGGTGGCAGTACTGTGTACTAGGTCAGTTGGACTCTGAATCCCATGGCGACTACACTCGATGGTGGTACTACCTCTAATTGTTTAAATAATTAGTGCATGAAAAATAAAGACATATGTCCAGCACAGGTCAAGTCGTCTTCCCATCATTTCCTAGGATGAGGTGGCGGTTGGATGACTTACGTTAGTGGAGGTAGCCCAAGTGCTCTTTCTTTCCTGCTGAAATTCCAACTTCACTCCAGACCCTAGGAAGAGGTAGCGGTCGGATGACTTGGGTTAGTGGAGGTACCCCAACTGCCCTTTCTTTCCTGCCATTTTTCTTAAATTAGTAGAGGCTGCATTATCCTGATGGGATTTTAACATGCTACCATATTCTGCTGGAGGGGAGGGGAGGGGGAGTTGGGTTCGTGGGGGTATCCCAATCGACCTATCTTCCCACCAAAATTCAATCTTCCTGCCAAAATCCGTCTTCTTGAATGACGTCATGGCCACCATCTTGGGTGTCATCATGCGCTGTTGCCAAGTCTGCCAGCTAGAGTGGTCGAGTGGTTCTAGGCGCTACAGTCTGGAACCGCGCGACCACCAGGGTCGCAGATTCGAATCCTGCCTTGTGCATGGATGTGTTTGATGTCCTTAGGTTAGTTAGGTTTAAGTAGTTATAAGTTCTAGGAGACTAATGACCTCAGCAGTTAAGACCCATAGTGCTCAAAGCCATTCGAACCATTTTTTCGTTGCCAAGGCTACACACCCCAAACTTTGATGATGTCATCGCTGGCATTTTAGCAACATCTGTCAACAATGGAGAGTGGGTCAGAAATGTTTTGTCCCAATACTGATGGGTGTTCTCTCTTCATAGGCACCCGACAGACCAGTACTAAGCACAACGCAAAGATGAAATCCGTTTGTTTGAAAGACCGCCCATCATGCGGATCCATGTGTGACATGCCCCTAAGCCTGGTGTGTTGTCTTCCTATGCAAGAGGCGTACTGGCGTCACACGATGTTAAGCCGCGTTTGTGGCAAAATGTTCTCGAATCCCCTCTGGGCTTACAGACTATATTACAAATGGTGGTTTAAGAACGACTGACTGGAAATCATCAAGAACAGCAACAGTTTTACGTTTTGTCAACCATCAGGGACTATAGTTTATCGTGTAAGTTCGCTGCCATTACAATGTCTATGGCACCTTGCTCAGGGCAAACCCTAGAAAATGACAGTATAAACCGTAACTATTTGTGCAAGTAAGAAGAGGCCTTAAAAACACTATAGCGGAAGTGAGAAAATGTCGTCTTCGTTCGGCACATTCATGGTTTGTAGAACGAGTGGCGGTTCGTGGAGTCTTTTCTGGGGGTTGACCGGAAAATTAAGTGTACGTTTCCAAATAACTAGCATGACGGGCTGAAAATGGATAACACAATAAATATTACAGGGAAATACACCTACCTTTCATTGCATGAAAAACCCATTCTCCTCTCCTTACGAACAGAGAATCTATCAATGACGCGTTCGTGGAGGTCTACTATGCTGCGACCGAAGTCCTTCGCAATGGTAAGAGCTGCCAGTGCTATTAGCCGCTATCGACTCATGGTAGACAAAAATCGTTCCACCTCAGACGTTGCCGTCAATATGCCAACAGTTACTTTCAGGAGTTCATTGTTACGCTAAGATTATCCTCCAAATTATGTTCCAGCAGTAACTGCAGAACAGAAACAGCACCACGACCCTGAAAGAATTCCTTCAGATGGTGACCGGATGTCCTGCCTTTCAGACGGTTCCTCTTCATTGACACCGACTGACCCGGAACTGCCTACAGAGGAGTCAGGGATAATGACCCGGCAGCCACATCGAAGTGCATCAGAGGACGTTTCTGGGATTGATGACCAATGTTACTGGGCAGAGCCAGTCGAAGAGATACAGGAATTGGCACCCCCACTTGATGACGACACACTTATAGGATGCACACCACAGAACGAAAACAATGGAGGGCAGCCCGTTGCCGGGCACCCCTCTGAGCACGAATAGTGGACTAAAGCCCTTGGAGTTGACAGTGACATGACACGAGCGTGACAACGACAACGGACCAAGCAAATAACGTCGGAACAGTGAACATTAACACAGCACGATTGCATGCAAAAATGCAACATTTCTGGGACATGATTTACGCCACAGACGTGGATATTCTGCCGGTACAGGAAACCTGCAATGCCGCCTTTTCCGATGTGCGTGGTTACAACACTTACCTATCGTTGACTCCAAACATAGGATGTTGCACCGCGATATTAGTTCGGGAAGGGATTCCGGTGCGTGATCTCGATTACCTCCCTTCAGCTCGAGGTTTGGCGATGATCGTGAACGGCATTCGTATTGACAACATCTATGCAACCTGCGGATCTGACAATCGACGGTCCCGTGCGCATTTCTACTCGGAGGAGATTGCGTCCCTGTTCCAAGGGAGATATGACCATATCTTGGTAGGAGGAGATTTTAAGTGTGTTCTCACACCGAAGGATCAAACCCCTAATTTCAGTCGGTGCTATGCATTGCACACGATCTGCCGGGACACGGCACTAATGGACACGTGGGAAAAGATCCATGGGCAGCGAGAGGGCTACACGTGTTTTACTAGCCACTCGGCGAGCAGGCTGGATCGTATTTATGTTTCTGACGGATTAAGAGATCACGTGTTGGCTGCTGAACGTTGGTTCAAAATGGTTCAGATGGCTCTGTGCACTATGGACCTTAACATCTGAGGTCATCAGTCCCCTACAACTTAGAACTACTTAAACCTAACTAACATAAGGACATCATACACGTCCATGCCCGAGGTAGGATTCGAACCTGCGACCGTAGCGGTAGCGTGATTCCAGACTGAAGTGCCTAGAACCACTCGGCCACACCAGCCGGCCTGAATGTTGGCACACAGATTTTACGGATTACCTTGTCTATTTATGCACGTTAACCTTCCCACGTCAGCGGGTCTGGCGGAGCCGTAGTTCGTGGAAACTTAATTCATCCTTATTGGTGGATCCTGAATGTCGCCAGCGGATCGAATAAACATGGCAGACATGCACTCGCCATCCGCCGATGCACTGTATGGTTCACTCATGGTGGCTGCAATGGCAAAACCGGCGAAACGAAGCGCTCTCATAACGTATGGCAAGGATAAAGCGAAATGACTCCGAGATACACTTGATTATTACTAGATGGTGCTCCCTGTCCCCTAGGCAAGGGGAGAAAGCTTCTTGAGACGCTTCGGCGATCGTAGTTAGCGCGCCCTGCCCTTTGCCGCCGTAGGCGACGCCTCACTATGTTTGTCGAGCGTTTGTTGGTCCGTTGCTGGCGCCACTGTCTCGACCTCCACTTCCACGCCGCGTGCTACATGGTGCTACATGTGACGGCGCGGAAGGTTCCTCCCTCATCTGACGTGACGTAGATCTAGGGGCATTTAACGTGTCACCTCCATGCTGCCCTAACACGGTCTACTCTTGCGTCCACACGTCCTTGTCGCGCTCCGAACTCGGCAACACCTCCCGGCGGGTTACCGACACATTCATTATCGACAGTTGCGTGAGAACTTCTCGCTGCGACGCTTCTCCATGTAACAGCTGCATCACGCGGCGTTGTATGCACTCCGAGCGGATATGTCCTTCTCCATGACAGCCGGAACAAGTGCGTGGCTGGCCATCGTAAATCACAATACCTCGATATCCGCCAATATATAAATATGAAGGGATATGTTCGTTAAGGACGATCCCCATCTGTCGGGCGCCGTTGAGGACTGGGTAGGTGCTAAAACTCGCCCAGTGTTCAGTCGTATGACTGAGTACCGTTCCATATGGTCGCAGCGATTCAATAACCACCGATTCTGGTACCTGAAACGGCTATTCAAAGATCCGAATGACCGCGAACCCAAGCCTCAAGGAGCTACTGTTACATCGCTGATACGGCCATCAGAGTGTCGAAATTTAAATCGTTTTTGAGCAGCGGCGATAGTTCTTCCACGCGCAGCTTCATCGCTCATGTTGAAGTACATTGTACTGCTTACAATGGATAGGTGTATTCCAATTAGGTCTGTAGCAGGTAAACGAAATTCTTCCAACAAAAAACGATCTTTTCGAAAGCCTTGGGTCTGACATATTCGTTGCGAAATTGGAGCGTTGTCTTTGTAAAATTGTGGCGATGTAGTCAGACAACAGAATGCGCGAGTACCGGCGGTGTAAACACTTCCTCGTCCACGCGCCCGCGGCCGGGACAGTAGGTCCGTGTCGTGCCGTCACCTAAAGCAGACTGATGCTTACTAGGCACGCCATCCGGGACACAGTTTTATCGTACCTGGGCGAACTGTCTCGGCACGCCTCAAGGCTGCTCCACATTCTTAGGGAGCGCCACCTATCTGCAGTCCCTGCCCATTTCCACAACGCCCGCTATTCTGAGATTCCCACAGGAGATCGGGCGTATTTGTGCATCTGCTCTGAAGTAGGTGGATCCATTGAACAGTTAGGCTTATCAGTTATATGAATGCGTGGTGTCTGTTCTTTCGGAGAGGTCCGAAAGAACTGACAGCACGCATTTTATAAGGCGGTACTGACCGCCGTGCAGTGCGGAAGATGTTTACAGGTGGCGTCAGAGGGGACGGGAACAATACCGTCGCTATAGAAGGTGTGACGGGTGATGGGCCTTTGAACACTGGCTCAGCTACTTAAAAAATATGTAACACGGTATACGAAAGATTCAGTGCTATTTATAAAATACTAGAAGTGGACAGTTGAAATGGAACATATTAACAAAAGCTGGCTGGCAATACAGTATAATACAATCTGACTGTCCAAGCAGACAAGCATTATACAGTGTATCAAAAATGGTTCAAATGGCTCTGAGCACTATGGGACTTAACTTGCGAGGTTATCAGTCCCCTAGACTTATTAACTACGTAAACCTAACTGACCAAAGGACATCACATACATCCATGCCCGACGCAGGATTCGAAACTGCCACCGTAGCATCTGCGTGGCTCTGGACTGAAGTGCCTAGAACCGTTCGGCCACAACGGCCGGCTACAGTGTATCGCTTCGTTATTGGCAGAGGTCTTTAGCCTCAAAGACAGCCTATTGAATTTTTACATTAACCTATACTTGTATTTTTTTGGATGAGGGAATTCGTATTACCACTGAGGTTTTGTTAATATGTTAGATTTCAATTGCGCACTTCCAGTTCTTTACAAACAGACTCAATCTTCTGTACACTTTGTTACATATTTATCAAGTAGTTCGGCCTTGGTTCAGCAACCCCTCCTCCACCATTCATGCCTTCTATGACATCGCTTCTGACGCCACCTGATACACATAATCGACATTGCAGATCGGTCCGTACTGCTTTGCCTGCTGCCGCTCAGCCGCCTTTCCGCTCGTGGCATTCCACGGCTCTCCTCGCTTACTGAGTTCGTGCACTGACAATGGAAAGGTGCGCTGCTAGTCTTAAGATCAGTTTGTCCCACATGGTCTTTATTCACATTTTTTTCTATAGGTTCCACGCTGTCACATTCATTTTACCTCTGACTTACCGCGCTATCTGTTTATCGCTTGACGTGAATGATGGGGAATTTCTCTAAGCCAGTTACTTTTCCGCTAAGAGTTGTTAAATACAATCCCTGTGAGTACTTTTCAAGCAGTGACGATGTAGTAAGAAGAAAGTAAGTTGAAGATGTGGATTGAAGTTTGTGTGGCGGAGGGCGTTGAAGTTCAAAAATGATTCAAATTGCTCTGAGCACTATGGGACTTAACTTCTGAGGTCATCAGTCCCCTAGAACTTAGAACTGCTTCAACCTAACTAACCTAAGGACATCACACACATCCATGCCCGAGGCAGGATTCGAACCTGTGGTTCCAGATGTAGCGCCTAGAACCGCTCGGCCACAGCTTCCATCTCTTTCAAGATTTGTCGTATGATGCTTGAAACGTCCCCTTTGAACAATTATACAAGACTGAGCTTAAACTGATACACAATATTTTTTAGCGCAACGCAATCTGACTTTCAAAAATCCCTACAAAAGAATGGCCCTGACTAACATTAACCTATACGTTTCACAAATCACTTACCTCACAAAAACCTTGGTTACTCGAACTACTGCAATACAGCGAGCACCACTACTGCCAGCTAAATAAAAGATTCAAACTACGGAAGGCACTAACTACTGATAGGGATAGTTAGCAAATGAAAGATATTAATCGAGAACAAACAATGTATTTACCTTAATATCATCAAAAGTCATAATATATATAGGAGTTCATAACATCCATTCTTACAAATATCAGAACTCCGCCATTTCTCTCTCCACATCCACCACTGCTGGCGGCTCACCTCCAACTGCGCAACGCTACGCGCTGTTCACATTCAGCTGCCGCTGCCCGACACTACAATGGCAGACAACAATGCAAACTAGACACAGACTGCACACAGCACAGCCAGTGATTTTTATACAGAGGTGGCGTTACCAATAAAAAAACCTAAACAGCCTACTTACATGCTATACTTCATTTCCCTTTAGTCTTCAGGCCACTCCTAAGAGTTCTTTGCAACTTCCTTTCTTTATTAATTTTTGTGCGACTCGCCTGAGGATGTGTCTTCGGTTGACATGAAACCGGAAGTGACAGCCACTGCCTTTTATTTGATTGGGAAAGAGAAGATGTAAGGGGCTTGAATTCTGTGCGTTGGTTTTTCTGCGCATTGTGCTGGGCGGGAGACGTGAGGCAGCTGTTCGGGCCGCCTTGCGGGTCGAAATTCTCAGACATTGTCTCTAACCTCGCCCAGTAGGTCAAAATATTGACACGGACTGGAATCAGGGAGCTGCATGGACGCCTGGCGATGCTCCCGGCAGTGGCTCTCTGAGTGTGCATGCCAGATACTGTCCCAAAGATCTGCAAACACAGAAAAACAGAGTAATACACCAACAGATCGACCAGAACATTATGTCCACCTGCCTCATAGTCAGTATGTACACCTTTGGCGCAGATAACAGCGGCGACGCGTTGTGGCATCGAAGCAATGAGGCGTTGGTAGGTCGCTGGAGGGAGTTGGCACCACATCTGCAAAACACAAGCCATTTAATTCCCGTAAATTTCGGAGAGGGGTGCGACCAGCTCTGTTCAGTCTCATCTCATGTGGGTTCCATCGGGTTCAGATCTGGCGATTTGGGGAGCCAGCACATCAATCGGAGCTCGCCACGGTGTTCCTCGAACCACTCCATCACATTCCTTGCCTTGTGACGCGGAACATTATTCTGCTGAAAAATGCCACTGACGCCGGAAAACTTGATCGTCATAAAGCGGTGTACCTCTTCTGCAACCAGTGTAAATACTCCTTGGTCTTCATGGTGCCTTGCGCGAGCTCTACCGGATGCCCACGTGGATGTACCACAGAGCGTAATGGAGCACCCGCCAGCTTGTCTCCGTCCAACAGCACAGGTGTTAATAACTTGTTCCCCTGGAAGACGATGGATTCGCTCCCTCCCATCGCCATGATGGAGAAGGTATCTTCAGACCGTGCAACACTCTGCCACTGCGCCAACGTCCAGTTCTGATATCAGGTATCCATTTAAGTCGTAATTGTCGATGTTGTGATGTTAACATTGGCACCTGAGTGGTTCGTCTGCTGCAGACGCCCGTAGTGAGGAGCATTCGGTGCACTGTGCGCTCAGACGGACTTGTACTCTGCCCAGCATTAAAGTCTGATATTCGTTCCGTCACAGGTTGTCGCCTGTCCTGTTCTATCAGTCTGCCCAGCCTACGACGTCCGACATCTGTAATGACAGACCCCAAGACGTCTGGACGTGGTTTCACCAAGGTTCCGCCACGTGTTGAAGACACTCACCGCAGCACTCCACGAAGTTGGCAGGAGCGGCTCTGAGGAGGTGGAATTACTGTCCTCTAGTTGACTGGCACTCCTGAACACGTGCCCAAGTGCCTATCTAGCAGAAGCCATTGGCTCCTAATTCGCTTGGTAAGCCTAACTTCCCATATAGCCTTGGAGACACAGTAGGATGCAGATGAGATGAATAGGCAGAGTGGCACTGCGCCTTGGTAACTGACAGCGGTGTGGGAACTAGTTTCTGCCCCAAAAGCCGTAGCTTCCATTTATGAGAGTTTTTTGCTTAAGTTTACTACACTCCTGGAAATTGAAATAAGAACACCGTGAATTAATTGTCCCAGGAAGGGGAAACTTTATTGACACATTCCTGGAGTCAGATACATCACATGATCACACTGACAGAACCACAGGCACATAGACACAGGCAACAGAGCATCCACAATGTCGGCACTAGTACAGTGTATATCCACCTTTCGCAGCAATGCAGGCTGCTATTCTCCCATGGAGACGATCGTAGAGATGCTGGATGTAGTCCTGTGGAACGGCTTGCCATGCCATTTCCACCTGGCGCCTCAGTTGGACCAGCGTTCGTGCTGGACGTGCAGACCGCGTGAGACGACGCTTCATCCAGTCCCAAACATGCTCAATGGGGGACAGATCCGGAGATCTTGCTGGCCAGGGTAGTTGACTTACACCTTCTAGAGCACGTTGGGTGGCACGGGATACATGCTGACGTGCATTGTCCTGTTGGAACAGCAAGTTCCCTTGCCGGTCTAGGAATGGTAGAACGATGGGTTCGATGACGGTTTGGATGTACCGTGCACTATTCAGTGTCCCCTCGACGATCACCAGTGGTGTACGGCCAGTGTAGGAGATCGCTCCCCACACCATGATGCCGGGTGTTGGCCCTGTATGCCTCGGTCGTATGCAGTCCTGATTGTGGCGCTCACCTGCACGGCGCCAAACACGCATACGACCATCATTGGCACCAAGGCAGAAGCGACTCTCATCGCTGAAGACGACACGTCTCCATTCGTCCCTCCATTCACGCCTGTCGCGACACCACTGGAGGCGGACTGCACGATGTTGGGGCGTGAGCGGAAGACGGCCTAACGGTGTGCGGGACCGTAGCCCAGCTTCATGGAGACGGTTGCGAATGGTCCTCGCCGATACCCCAGGAGCAACAGTGTCCCTAATTTGCTGGGAAGTGGCGGTGCGGTCCCCTACGGGACTGCGTAGGATCCTACGGTCTTGGCGTGCATCCGTGCGTCGCTGCGGTCCGGTCCCAGGTCGACGGGCACGTGCACCTTCCGCCGACCACTGGCGACAACATCGATGTACTGTGGAGACCTCACGGCCCACGTGTTGAGCAATTCGGCGGTACGTCCACCCGGCCTCCCGCATGCCCACTATACGCCCTCGCTCAAAGTCCGTCAACTGCACATACGGTTCACGTCCACGCTGCCGCGGCATGCTACCAGTGTTAAAGACTGCGATGGAGCTCCGTATGCCACGGCAAACTGGCTGACACTGACGGCGGCGGTGCACAAATGCTGCGCAGCTAGCGCCATTCGACGGCCAACACCGCGGTTCCTGGTGTGTCCGTTGTGCCGTGCGTGTGATCATTGCTTGTACAGCCCTCTCGCAGTGTCCGGAGCAAGTATGGTGGGTCTGACACACGGGTGTCAATGTGTTCTTTTTTCCATTTCCAGGAGTGTATTTTCGGTATGTTTATCACTAGCAACATATTACACATGCTGGAATTTGTAGTGCTGTTCTACTGTTACCGTAAACGCTTTAGTAACAATGTTAAAGAAGTTTTCGCTGGAGTGTTAACATTCCTTACGATCCAGTAGTAACAAATATGTGTTAATAAAATTGGCTTTTTTTTTTGCAAGCAGCACCGTCTCGTTGCGTGTCGACTGTTACGTACAGAGAATAACCTGAACATAATCATTTTAGGTCTAAATGCTTCCGTCCTCTTTTCTCGAGGTTCTAAGCGCTATTGTGAAAAAATTACGGATAATTTACGATGCACAGTATTGGACATCGCTGGCTACTAATTACTCCCATCTTTTGCACAGCATACAAATCCCACGGCGGAAGAACTGCACGTCTTTTGAGGACATGCGTGAATCGATCCTATTTGGCACTTGTTCATGTGACCATAGGTGCTGGTCAGCCAGGTAGTATGCCACTGATTCAAAAGTTGGTAGTCGGAGGGGGAAATATTTGGAGAATACGGCGGGTATGGTAGCACTTCCCATTTCAACGTTTCCAGGTATGTTTTGATAGGTTATGCGACATCACCTTTTCAGGTGTGTCGTTGTATTCTGGTCGTTTCTCTTTCAGTGCTCGGCTCAAACGCATCAGTATCTTTCGATAATGGTCTGCTGTGATTGTTTCCGTCACTTTCAGTAGCTTCAAAAACATTCTCTCTTCCAATATCATGCTGATCTTCGGCATCAGAGTCATCGTTATTGAAGAGTTGAAACCATTCTCTGGACATTCTTTCACTAATGAGTGCCTAACCATAGATATTACCCAGCATTTTATGATCCTCAGCGGCAGATTTCTTCATGTCAAAGCAGAAAATTAAAACTTCACGCAAATGGCGAGAGTTGCGCCCGAGAGTTCATACATTCAGTCGAGAGTAACTTTATGATGCATTCACTAATCGACTAACATTTGATTCCCGGCGGGGTCAGGGATTTTCTCTGCCTCGTGATGACTGGGTGTTGTGTGATGTCCTTAGGTTAGTTAGGTTTAAGTAGTTCTAAGTTCTAGGGGACTGATGACCATAGATGTTAAGTCCCATAGTGCTCAGAGCCATTTGGACCATTTGACTAACATTTTGATGGCGTTGGTTATGTTCACAAACGCCTGCGCTTATTGTGTGACACTTCCGACCTACTACCTGCACCGTCACTTGCCGCTACTGCTATCTATTGCAAAACGGCAGAACTAAAGTTGTACACCTAACATATAACTAGGCAACATACGTAATCACAGAGTAGACGGTGGGTTATGGGAGGCATTGTAGTTGGTTAAGCTTCGTATCTTCGTTGATCTTTCTCAGATCTGCTGTTAATCCTATGAGCGATAATGGCTGTCTCGAAAGTGAAATCTCAGGAGTGAATTTTACGCAGTTTTCTGGCACATAATGGGAAGCTTATGAACTGCTACCGAAGACTCTGTCAAACAAGGGCAACGCTCTTTCCCTAGAAATTGAGTGTCAGAAATCTTTGAAACGAGTTACAGAAGCATGCCTCGTAACTATCTTGAAGTGTGGCAGACAAGAAGGGGAAATAACGGAGAAGTGCCTGTTGTTGTCTTCCTCCTTTTTTTAGTTATTAACACGTATTTATTGATTTATAACTTCTCTAAATACATGTTTTGGAATCTGTATAGTCCCTAAACAGCTTTGTGTGTAGACCATCCGCTATGCTGTTCATGAATGATGTTGTATTTTCTTGTAAAGTTTAGCTAACTGATGAGCGTGGATGCAAAAAGATTGTGAACAATCGCAAGATCGGCAATGCACAAAAACCTGTGTTGACTACCTTCAAAAATTATGCTCGAGTGGTGAACGGTCCATAATGAGATAAGCAGGGGCTTTTTTGAGTAATTGCCCATAAATCTTAAAGACCGCTAGCGTCACGTGGCTGACGTCTTCACAGTAAACGATAATCGCTCGTGGTATGGTTTTTACGCTGTGGCACGCTGCAGTACGTCAGAGGGGTCTCAGCGTCTTATTCTGTCACGTGAGTCACGTCGCATACATCGCCAGTGAGGGCTGTAACCAGCTAACGAAAGGTAGGAGTGCTCCAGGAAGCTCAGTCATGCACTGTTTTTGCCACACAGCGCCATGCCCGAGCGACTGTGTTCATCAGTCTTAATTCTTCCAGTTTTTTTAAATTAACTGTATAAGTCAAAGCTAAGAGCCACTCGCCACACTGAAAGGCAATTACCTTGATATTATTTCCCTATCTTAACTATTAACTAAACTATCCTGGCAGTTGCCACCAAATGAAAGTTTACTCTCTATTAACTATCTATCTAGCTTAATAATGGAATTGGGCTTGTGGCAGGAAGAATGAAGACTGAACAACTTAATTATTTTAAAAGATTAAGCTCACGAGGCATATAATACGTGATTATATTTTCGCCTAAGTAGGTCAGCCGTTGTAGGGACAACCAATGCAAGACACGTGTTTGTGCTGTCTGTATTAGATAAAATTCAACAGGTGCAAGTAGCATTCGCGCACTGAGATTTCCGTACCAACTTAATTGTGAGTAGAGATAGTTCGTCCATCCGAGAACAGAGAATCTCGACGATTTGTACATGTTACTGACACTCATAGCGGAAAGATATCCGCCCCAGGAATTCCAAGACTTTCGAGAATGTCTTAAGTTTGAAATCGGATAACAAATGCCAAAAGAAATATTTTTTGTGAGGTATAATTACAAATTAACAATTTTCTGAGTTTATCCTGTTCTTGTACTGAGAAACCTTGCTTCTTGTTGTAGCCCCCCCGTCACATATCCGGTCTTTTTCGAAACTAAAATTTAACCGAACTAGCCCTTGCGAGGCAAACCGAGGAGCTACTTGATAGAGAAGTAGCGGCTCCGGTCTCATAAACTGACGTACAGCCGGGAGAGCGGTGTGCTGACCGCATGCCCCTCCATATCCACAACCAGTGACGCCTGTGGACTGAGGATGACACGGCGGCCGGTCGGTACCGTTGGGCCTTGATGGACTGTTCGGGTGGAGTTTACATTTTTTGCCATGAACAATTCCCATATTTCATGTAAAATCACGAACTCCCGTTTTAAAACAGAGAACATTAAATAAAAGAATAACAAGAGCCAATGGAGTAGAGTAAGAAGCAAGGGGCTTTATTCAAAAAGTTTCTAACGAACGGCCGCGTGGGGGAGCCGCGTGGTCCAAGGCGCCTTGTCACGGTCCGCGCGGATCCCTCCGTCGGAGGTTCGAGTCCTCCCTCGGGCGTGGGTGTGCGTGTTGTCTTTATTGTAATTTAGTTTAAGTTATACTAAATAGTGTGTAAGCTTAGTGACCGATGAGGATAGAGCATACTCTGACAACTCATTGGAGAGTCACTCAGCCTCACGTTTAACCTTGTCCTGGACCACGTGGAAGGAGAGATGCTCGCGATAGTCTGCCTCTAGAGCATCACACACCTACAGGAGCAGTGGGAACCTTTGAAAAATTCAGTATGACCTTTACTGATCGCGTGATTCAAGGGGGTCGGATGGAAACCACCGGCCACCGTCTGCATAACATTGCGAGATGTTATGACGTACAGGCTACGTAATACGCCTTTCTGCTCCACTTTTGCTTTTCGTTCCTAGTATTTCTCCCTCTCTCTCCTCTGAAACCTATAATGGATTTCTTGATATCATTTTGTGTCTCTGTTACGTTGCACTCACATATTGCTATGTGATATTCACGATAATTTTTTTATTTGCTTATTATCGATTATCTTTGAGGAAAACAAAAGGCTGGCTAGTTATGCAGAAATGTTTCAGATTCCCCTGACAGAAAGTGAGCTGTCTGAGGGGCAGCTTATTGGTTCGAGAAGGACGACAGGAAATCCGTCACAAGGCTCTGGTGGAAGATGGACGGACTTGCTTTTTACAGAAGCGTCCGCAGTTAGTGCCTGGCCATCTATTTCAGCTCCAAATGCGGTTTTATCCTTTGAAAGGAGTTCCCGACCAGTCCCTAGAGAGTTGCTATGTGTGAAGAATTCGTCTTTAAACAGAACGCAGAAGAGAACTATGTGGTGGCGCTAACCTATTATAGGAAAACTCGTTCTCTGCCCTCGAAAATCTGGCTATCCTGTCATGTGAATCTTGCCCGCCACCGTGCTGTGGTGCGAAGGACCTGCCCAAGAATCATTACCAACCTTCTGCGTACCAGAATGCATTCGGTGAGCCGAGAATGAGAAATTTGTGCAGGGTTTCCCTGTACTCTGGAAAAGAGAGCGAAATTCTAGTTGGTCACTGTGAAGTGAAGATCCTCCCCATGAGGTAGAATTTTTCGAGTGTTAGATGGAGACGAGGGTTCATTTCCGCGACTTGTCATGGGTTAATGATGTCACATTGGCCGCAGATTTCACAAAAATTCTTCCTAACGCCACCGTGGTGTCACGCTCTGAGAGGGTCCTCATATCCCCTCCTACCCACATTTCACCACTTCCTTTGACGTCTCTGTGATGGAGGTCAGGACCGCGATGTCCAGTGCTTAACTCACGCGTTTTCCTTGAGGGTGGCGAGGAAAACATTTCATACACACCGCCGCTCATAATCGACATGAGAAGGCCATCATGAAACCACCCCTTTCCGTGGGACGTTGACTCGCGTACATTGCGCGATCAAAAATGACAGTGCGCAGTGCGACGAGCAACAGGTGGATGTTCTACATAACCGTCGACACTGCTACGACCCTCGGACGTTTAAACCCTTCTCTAAGGAGACTGAGGGGTTCCATCCCCACTGACAGTCATCGTGTCCGTTTGGAGTGCACCACGATCGTGATTTTCGCTCTCCTGTAGAAGCTGGAACCACTAAGAACCGTTCGAAGCCATTGGACAAAATCTGAACGTGATCCAAAGCAGCTCTTTCAGCCGGCCTCTTATCCGCCACCTGCGGCGTAAACACGCGGGAACATTAACATGTGTCTGAATAAAACGGCAAAGAGCTGAAACTTCCGGGCAGAGAGGCCGTGGTCATTGTATAAAATTTTGACCTAACGTATTGTCTCCATCTGCGGGAGACATCTTCTGAGGTCGTCTGGCTACTGCCACTGAGGCCCCAGGTACTCTCGCATTAATAGAGCACATAGAGGGTACCACCATTCGTCACGTGATGCCGACGGTATGCCTATCTTTGGAAGGCGGCATCCTTCTCGATTAAGAGTAATCGATTGTCATTTTGCTGGCGCAATGTCGACATCCAAATTTTGTCCAATTTTAAAACATCCTCTTTTCTATTAAAATTATTATGTCGATATGTCCTGAGCGACAGTATCTTTTATGTTCGCATAGGACACATCGAAAAATCGGCGGTAGCTGAGCACGTTTTTCGAGACGAGAAACACGAAATTAAATTTAACGAGACAAGCGTTCTAGCACGAACATCCCATTATCATGCGCGCATGTATAGAGAAGCAATACACATTCACAAACACCATAATAATTTTAATAGAAAAGAGGAAGGTTTAAAATTGTACAAAATATGGATGTCGACGTTGCGCCAGCAGAATGACAATCGATTACTCTTAATCGAGAAGGATGACGCCTTCCAAAGATAGGCATACCGTCGACATCACGTGACGAATGGTGGTGCCCTCTAAGTGCTCCATAAATGTGAGAGTACCTGTATCCTCAATGGCAGTAGCCGGACGACCTCTGAAGATGTCTCCCGCAGATGGAGACGAAACGTTAGGTGGAAATTTTATACACAGACCACGGCCTCTCAGCCCGGAAGTTTCCGCCAGGCTGATTTCGTGTCGAAATTTCTGAAGGTATATTTCTAACGTGCTCAACAATGTTGCGGGGGTGGCACCGAAGGTGTTGCTGAAATAGGGTGATCTAAGAGGGACCCTTCGGGCGCACATGTTAATGCCGCACTCCCGCATTATCACGCAACGGGAGGACGGATAACAGGATGGATGGAAAAGCATAAGCACCCTTTCCCACTTCGAGTCACTTTCAGATTTCATCGACTGGCTTTCGACGGTCCGCAGTGGTTCAAGCCGTTGTTGTTGTTGTTGTTGTTGTTGTGGTCTCCAGTCCTGAGACTGGTATGATGCAACTCTCCATGCTACTCTATCCTGTGCAAGCTGCTTCATCTCCCAGTACCTACTGCAAGCTACATCCTCCTGAATCCGCTTAGTGTATTCATCTCTTGGTCTCCCTCTATGATTTTTGCCCTCCACGCTGCCCTCCAATACTAAATTGGTGATCCCTTGATGCCTCAAAACATGTCCTACCAACCGATCCCTTCTTCTGGTCAAGTTGTGCCACAAACTTCTCTTCTCCCCAATCCTATTCAATACCTCCTCATTAGTTACGTGATCTACTCATCTAATCTTCAGCATTCTTCTGTAGCACCACATTTCGAAAGCTTCTATTCTCTTCTTGTCTGAACTATTTATCGTCCATGTTTCACTTCCATACATGGCTACACTCCATACAAACACTTTCAGAAACGACTTCCTGACACTTAAATCTATACTCGATGTTAACAAATTTCTCTTCTTCAGAAATGCTTTCCTTGCCATTTCCAGTCTACATTTTATATCCTCTCTACTTCGACCATCATCAGTTATTTCGCTCCCCAAATGGCAAAACTTTTTTACCACTTCAAATGTCTCATTTCCTAATCTAATTCCCTCAGCATTACCCGACTTAATTCGACTACATTCCATTATCCTCGTTTTGCTTTTGTTGATGTTCATTTTATGTCCTCCTGTCCATTCCGTTCAACTGCTCTTCGAAGTCCTTTGCTGACAGAATTACAATGTCATCGGCGAACCTTAAAGTTTTGATTTCTATTTCAAGCCGTACACGAGAGCAAAAATTGGGTTCGCACTGCTGTCCAAAGGGTGCGATGACGTTCAATGGGGATGCAGCCCCTGTATCATTAGAGAAGGTTGAAACCTCTGAGGACATCAGCAGTGTCAAAGTTTACGAAAACTGTCTTCCTATAGCTCATTGCGCCGCGAACTGTCGTTCTAGACCGCGAAATGTGTGGGAATCAATGGCCAATGGAAAGGGGCAGTTCCACTGATGCCCTTTATGACGCCACGTGTGGCGGTTTCGTGTCGATTCTGAGCGGCGGTGTTTCTGAAATGTTTTCCTCGGATACCGATAAGAAAACTGCGTGATTTCAACACTGGTTGTTGCGGTTCTAATCTCCGTCGCAAAGACGTCAAGGAAAGTGAGACAATATTGGTAAGAGGGGCTGTGACAACATTCTCATCGTGTGACACGTCCGCTGTGGCATTGGGCAGAATTTTGGTGAAATTCTGTGCCAGTGTGATATCATTAACCCAGTTCGAAGCTTACATGAACTTCTCCACTGTGGCCTTTTCTTTTCGCATGTGTCTACGCCTCGCTGTTTGAAACGTCGCCGAGCCCGATGGTTACGTCGCAGAACGACATGCTTTTGGACCGTTTCAGAGGAAGCTTGTAGGCACTTTTGAGTCAAATTACAAATTTCTGCATCGCGATATATGGCAATTAGGGCGTTTCGAGAAGACGATATTTCAGTTGTTGTTGTTGTGATCTTCAGTCCAGAGACTGGTTTGACGCTGTTCTTCATGCTACTCTATCCTGTACAAACTTCTTCATCTCTCAGTACCTACTACAACCTACATCCTTCTGAATCTGTTTAGTGTATGCATCTCTTAGTCTCCCTCTACGAATTTTACCCTCCAAGCTGCCCTCCAGTACTAAATTGGTAATCACTTGAAGCCTCAGAATATGCCCTACCAACCGATCCCTTCTTCTAGTCAAGTCGTGCCACAAATATCTCTTCTCTCCAATTCAGTTCAATACCTCCTCATTAGTTATGTGATCTACCCATCTAATCTTCAGCATTCTACTGTAGCATCACATTTCTAAAGCTCTTCTTGTCTAAACTATTTATCGTCCACGTTTCACTTCCATACATGGCTACACTCCATACAAATACTTTCAGAAACGACTTCCTGACACTTAAATCTATACTCGATGTTATCAAATTTCTCTTCTTCAGAAACGCTTTCCTTGTCATTTCCAGTCTACATTCTATATTTTTTCTACTTCGATCATCATCAGTTATTCTGCTCCCGAAATAGCAAAACTCATTTACTGCTTTAAGCGTCTCATTTCCTAATCTAATTCCCGCAGCATCACCCCATTTAATTCGACTGCAATCCATTATGCTCGTTTGGCTTTCATGACACTGTCCATTTCGTTCAGCTGCTCTTGCAGGTCCTTTGCTGTCTCTGACAGAATTACAATCTCATCGGCGAACCTCAAAGTTTTTATTTCTTCTCCATGGATTTTAATTCCTACTCCGAATTTTTCTTTTATTTCCTTTACTGCTTGCCTTTTTTTTTTTTTTAAGTCATTCCCTCATGTCTTAGCAGATGTCCTATCATCCTGTACCTTCTCCTTATCAGTGTTTTCCACATATTCCTTTCCTCTCCGATTCTGCGTAGAACCTCCTCATTCCTTACCTTATCAGTCCACCTAATTTTCAACATTCGTCTATAGCACCACATCTCGATTCTCTTCTGTTCCGGTTTTCCCACAGTCCGTGTTTCACTACCATACAATGCTGTACTCCAGACGTACATCCTCAGAAATTTCTTCCTCAAATTAAGGCCGGTATTTGATATTAGTAGACTTCTTTTGGCCAGAAATGCCTTTTTTGCCATAGCGAGTCTGCTTTTGATGTCCTCCTTGCTCAGTCAGTCATTGGTTATTTTACTGCCTAGGTAGCAGAATTCCTTAACTTCATTGACTTCGTGTCCATCAATCCTGATGTCAAGTTTCTCGCTGTTCTCATTTCTACTACCTCATTACCTTCGTCTTTCTCCGATTTACTCTCTAACCATACTGTGTACTCATTAGACTGTTCATTCCGTTCAGCAGATCATTTAATTCTTCTTCACTTTCACTCAGGATAGCAATGTCATCAACGAATCGTATCATTGATATCCTTTCACTTTGTATTTTAATTCCACTCCTGAACCTTTCTTTTATTTCCATCATTGCTTCCTCGATGTACACATTGAAGAGTAGGGACGAAAGGCTACAGCCTTGTCTTACACCCTTCTTAATACGAGCACTTCGTTCTTGATCGTCCACTCTTATTATTCCCTCTTGGTTGTTGTACATATTGTATATGACCCGTCTCTCCCTATAGCTTACCCCTACTTTTTTCAGAATCTCGAACAGCTTGCACCATTTGATATTGTCGAACGCTTTTTCCAGGTCGACAAATCCTATGAAAGTATCTTGATTTTTCTTTAGCCTTGCTTCCATTATTAGCCGTAACATCAGAATTGCCTCTCTCGTCCCTCTACTTTTCCTAAAGCCAAACTGATCGTCACCTAGCGCATTCTCAATTTTCTTTTCCATTCTTCTGTATACTATTCTTGTAAGCAGCTTCGATGCATGAGCTGTTAAGCTGATTGTGCGATAATTCTCGCACTTGTCAGCTCTTGCCGTCTTCGGAATTGTGTGGATGATGTTTTCCTGAAAGTCAGATGGTATGTCGCCAGACTCATATATTCAACACACCAACGTGAATAGTCGTTTTGTTGCCACTTCCCCCAATGATTTTAGAAATTCTGATGGAATGTTATCTATCCCTTCTGCCTTATTTGACCGTAAGTCCTCCAAAGCTCTTTTAAATCCCGATTCTAATACTGGATCCCCTATCTCTTCTAAATCGACTTCTGTTTCTTCTTCTATCACATCAGACAAATCTTCACCCTCATAGAGGCTTTCAATGAATTCTTTCCACCTATCTGCTCTCTCCTCTGCGTTTAACAGTGGAATTCCCGTTTCACTCTTAATGTTACCACCGTTGCTTTTAATGTCACCAAAGGTTGTTTTGACTTTCCTGTATGGTGAGTCTGTCCTTCCGACAATCATATCTTTTTCGATGTCTTCACATTTTTCCTGCAGCCATTTCGTCTTAGCTTCACTGCACTTCCTATTTATTTCATTCCTCAGCGACTTGTACTTCTGTATTCCTGATTTTGCCGGATATGTTTGTACTTCCTCCTTTCATCAATCAACTGAAGAGTTTCTTCTGTTACCCATGGTTTCTTCGCAGCTACCTTCTTTGTACCTATGTTTTCCTTCCCAACTTCTGTGATGGCCCTTTTTAGAGATGTCCATTCCTCTTCAACTGTACTGCCTACTGCGCTATTAAAAAATGGCTCTGAGCACTATGGGACTCAACTGCTGTGGTCATAAGTCGCCTAGAACTTAGAACTAATTAAACCTAACTAACCTAAGGACAGCACACAACACCCAGCCATCACGAGGCAGAGAAAATCCCTGACCCCGCCGGGAATCGAACCCGGGAACCCGGGCGTGGGAAGCGAGAACGCTACCGCACGACCACGAGATGTACTGCGCTATTACTTATTGCTGTATCTATAGCGTTAGAGAACTTCAAACGTATCTCGTCATTCCTTAGTACTTCCGTATCCCACTTCTTTGCGTATTGATTCTTCCTGACTAATGCCGGCCGCGGTGGTCTCGCGGTTCTAGGCGCGCAGTCCGGAACCGCGCGACTGCTACGGTCGCAGGTTCGAATCCTGCCTCGGGCATGGATGTGTGTGATGTCCTTAAGTTAGTTAGGTTTAAGTAGTTCTAAGTTCTAGGGGACTGATGACCACAGCTGTTAAGTCCCATAGTGCTCAGAGCCATTTGAACCATTTGAACCTGACTAATGTCTTGAACTTCAGCCTACTCTTCATCACTATTATATTGTGATCTGAGTCTATATCTGCTCCTGGGTACGCCTTACAATCCAGTATCTGATTTCGGAATTTCTCTCTGACCATGATGTAATCTAATTGAAATCTTCCCGTATCTCCCGGCCTTTTCCAAGTATACCTCCTCCTCTTGTGATTCTTGAACAGGGTATTCACTATTACTAGCTGAAACTTGTTACAGAACTCAATTAGTCTTTCTCCTCTTTCATTCCTTGTCCCAAGCCCATATTCTCCTGTAACCTTTTCTTCTACTCCTTCCCCTACAACTGCATTCCAGTCGCCCATGACTATTAGATTTTTGTCCCCTTTTACATACTCCATTACCCTTTCAATATTCTCATACACTTTCTCTATCTGTTCATCTTCAGCTTGCGACGTCGGCATGTATACCTGAACTATCGTTGTCGGTGTCGATCTGCTGTCGATTCTGATTAGAACAACCCGGTCACTGAAGTGTGCACGGTAACACACACTCTGCCCTACCTTCCTATTCGTAACGAATCCTACACATGTTATACCATTTTCTGCTGCTGTTGATATTACCCGATACTCATCTGACCAGAAATCCTTGTCTTCCTTCCACTTCACTTCACTGACACCTACTATATCTAGATTGAGCCTTTGCCTTTCCCTTTTCCGATTTTCAAGTTTCCCTACGACGTTCAAGCTTCTGACATTCCACGCCCCGACTCGTAGAACGTTATCCTTTCGTTGATTATTCAATCTTTTTCTCATGGTAACCTCCCCCTTGGCAGTCCCGGAGATCCGAATGGGGGACTATTCCGGAATCTTTTGCCAATGTGGAGATCATCATGATACTTCTTCAGTTACAGCCAAATGTCCTGTGGATACACGTTACGTGTCTTTAATGCAGTGGTTTCCATTGCCTTCTGCATCCTCATGTCGTTGATAATTGCTGATTCTTCCGCCTTTAGGGGAAATTTCCCACCCCTAGGACAAGAGAGTGCCCTGAACCTCTATCCGCTCCTCCGCCCTCTTTGACAAGGCCGTTGGCAGAATGAGGCTGACTTATTATGCCGGAAGTCTTCGGCCGCCGATTTACAGATTGAATAACATCGGGGAGAGGTTACAACCCTGTCTCACTCCCTTCCCAACCACTGCTTGCCTTTCATGTCCCTCGACTCTTATAACTTCCATCTGGTTTCTGTACAAATTGTAAATAGCCTTTCGCGCCCTTTTTTTTACCCCTGCCACCTTCAGAATTTGAATGAGAGTATTCCAGTCAACATTGTCAAAAGCTTTCTCTTTAAGTCTACAAATGCTAGAAATGTAGGTTTGCCTTTCCGTAATCTATTTTCAGTATTGCCTCACGTGTTCAGTTATTCTACAGAATCCAAACTGATCTTCCCCGAGCTCGGCTTCTGCCAGTTTTTCCATTCGTCTGTAAAGAATTCGTGTTAGTTTTCTGTTATGCAGCTGATAATAACACTAGAAAGATAAAAATTGTTTTTCTCCGTAGATGCTGCTATTTCATTTTAACAAACAAGATATAAGTAATAAATTAAAAAATTAAAAAAAGCATTTCAGGAGCTAATGGTTTAATCCATAACGTAATTCATACTTAACTGGGTTAATCCAAAACGTAATTCATACTTAACTGGAAGAATGCAGAAAGTTGAAATAAGTGGTTCATGTAATGTTAAAACAACAGCTGATTCCTCAAACTGGGGGGCTATCAAATACGGGGTCCCACAGGGTTCGGTCTTAGGTCCTTTACTGTTCTTTATATACATTAATGACTTACCATTCCACATTGATGAAGATGCAAAGTTGGTTCTTTTTGCTGATGATACAAATATAGTAATAACATCCAAAAACCAAGAACTAAGTGATGTAATTGTAAATGATGTTTTTCACAAAATTATTAAGTGGTTCTCAGCAAACGGACTCTCTTTAAATTTTGATAAAACACAGTATATACAGTTCCGTACAGTAAATGGCACAACTCAAGTAATAAATATAGACTTTGAACGGAAGTCTGCAGCTAAGGTAGAATTTTGAAAATTTTTAGGTGTGTCCATTGATGAGAGGTTAAACTGGAAGCAACACATTGATGGTCTGCTGAAACGTGTGAGTTCAGCTACGTATGCTATTAGGGTTATTGCAAATTTTGGTGATACGAATCTCAGTAAATTAGCTTACTATGCCTACTTTCATTCACTGCTTTCGTATGGCATCATATTCTGGGGTAAATCTTCGTTGAGTAGAAAAGTATTCATTGCTCAAAAACGTGTAATCAGAATAATTGCTGGAGCCCACCCACGGTCATCCTGCAGACATCTATTTAAGGATCTAGGGATCCTCACAGTATATATATTCACTTATGAAATTTGTTGTTAATAATCCAACCCAGTTCAAAAGTAATAGCAGTGTGCATAGCTATAACATCAGGAGAAAGGATGATCTTCACTATGCAGGGTTAAATCTGACTTTGGCACAGAAAGGGGTAAATTATGCTGCCACAAAAGTCTTTGGTCACCTACCAAACATCATCAAAAGCCTGGCAGATAGCCAACCAACATTTAAAAATAACTTAAAAGAATTTCTAGATGACAACTCCTTCTACTCATTGGCTGAATTTTTAGATATAAATTAGGGAAAAAAAGAACCAACTTAAACGTTAGTGTCATGCAATATTTTGTGTAATGTAATATCTTGTACAGACATCTTTTATTAACCCGACACGTTCCACATCATTACGAAGTGTCGTATTCACGATCTATGGAATACGTATTAATCTAATCTAATCTAATTACCTAAGAAAATAAATGTAGCATCACAGCTTCATTGGCCGTCGGTGCACTCAGCTGCTACGTGAAATTCTCGTTCCAGATACGAGATGGCCAGTCCGAACAGACCACGGACGCACGCTTTCACACGTGCGGCTCATGAATGGGCGCCCCGGTGTAGGAGTGTTCGTCGTATAAGGCGCGCCAAGCGGCGCCGAGTTTCGCAAGGTGTCTGTGGGCGGCAGGCGGCTGCGACTGTCTGCTGTCCGCCGGGGCCACCCGCAGCTGCGCGACCCACATGGGCGCCCCCCGCTCTCCCACTGCACTTGCCCTTGGGCGGCGCTGCAACCCAGACACCTGTACCACACCACAGCGTAGCAGCACAGCGCAGCACAGCACGCGACGCTGTGACCCCGTTCCTCATTAAGGGCCGAGCCGCTGGAGGACACTTGTGGTACAGGAAGCTGCGGCGCAGCCTCTGACTGTCGTACCGCTGTCCAGCCCAGGCTAGACTGCAAGCTGTAACAGAACGGCTGACTTGAGTATGTCACGTATCGCGAAATGTGTGTCATTGTGTGTGTTTCGTGAGTAGCGATCAACTCCGTCACCTAACACATTGGGCACTTTGGGTGCATTTACATACACATTAATCATCCGAAACGAAAAGATCACTGCCCATTGGGAGACTTGACATGCCACGTGGTAGTGTTGTGTGTAATGTCTCTTGGAGCGGTCTCTCCGCGATATTTTCAGAAATTTTATAAATAATATAACTCAGTACACATCTCGAAATATCTCTTCTTATCTTACCGATTCCTAAACTTTAATATACGATGATTATCAATGCAAAGTAGTTTCAAGCCCTATTATTCCTAGGAGCGTGCGTTTACTCCATGGAATAGCTTCTCTGCTATCTATGTTTTTTCTTACGAAAAGAATGATTCAGATCTTGCCGATTAGCCGTGAAAGAACGAAGATGTACAAGGTTATTACAAATGATTGAAGCGATTTCACAGTTCTACAATAACTTCATTATTTGAGATATTTTCACAATGCTTTGCACACACATACAAAAACTCAAAAAGTTTTTTTAGGCATTCACAAATGTTCGATATGTGCCCCTTTAGTGATTCGGCAGACATCAAGCCGATAATCAAGTTCCTCCCACACTCGGCGCAGCATGTCCCCATCAATGAGTTCGAAAGCATCGTTGATGCGAGCTCGCAGTTTTGGCACGTTTCTTGGTAGAGGAGGTTTCAACACTGTATCTTTCACATAACCCCACAGAAAGAGATCGCATGGGGTTAAGTCGGGAGAGCGTGGAGGCCATGACATGAATTGCTGATCATGATCTCCACCACGACCGATCCATCGGTTTTCCAATCTCCTGTTTAAGATGGTTCAAATGGTTCAAATGGCTCTGAGCACTATGCGACTTAACTTCTGAGTTCATCAGTAGCCTAGAACTTAGAACTACTTAAACCTAACTAACCTAAGAACATCACACACATCCATGCCCGAGGCAGGATTCGAACCTGCGACCGTAGCGGTCACGCGGTTCCAGACTGAAGCGCCTTTAACCGCACGGCCACAACGGCCGGCCCTGTTTAAGAAATGCCGAACATCATGATGGAAGTGCGATGGAGCACCATCCTGTTGCAAGATGAAGTCGGCGCTGTCGGTCTCCAGTTGTGGCATGAGCCAATTTTCGGCGGGCTACGCGTGAAACTTGCCCGACCGCGTTCAACCGTTTCTTCGCTCACTGCAGGCCGACCCGTTGATTTTCCCTTACAGAGGCATCCAGAAGCTTTAAACTGCGCATACCATCGCCGAATGGAGTTAGCAGTTAGTGGATCTTTGTTGAACTTCGTCCTGAAGTGTCGTTGCACTGTTATGACTGACTGATGTGAGTGCATTTCAAGCACGACATACGCTTTCTCGGCTCCTGTCGCCATTTTGTCTCACTCCGCTCTCGAGCGCTCTGACGGCAGAAACCTGAAGTGCGGCTTCAGCCGAACAAAACTTTATGACTTTTTCTACGTATCTGTAGTGTGGTGTGACCATATGTCAATGAATGGAGCTACAGTGAATTTATGAAATCGCTTCAATCATTTGTAATAGCCCTGTATATGTATGTATTGTTGAGCTAGTCGACATCTTGATGAGACTCTGTATGAGAAGGAATTTAATACAAGAACTAAACTAAAGTAAGTCTGTTCGCGTATTATTTAACTGGATATTATTGACAGTGTCTGCTTACTACGCTGTGTTGCACGGAATCAGTGGGGAACGTCTGATTTACATTGGACGAACCTGCCGTTTTGTACGCTCAAGATATCCAGTTTAATACTTCAACAAATGGGCTAACACGGTCTTACCAGCAGATCTCCCGTCTTCCCCATGTGATCACCGAAAGTTAATAATTATTGCAAATGTTTTCAGGAGATCGACTGACAATTTTCGTCGCACCGAGACTTCGAAATTGCTTCACTGCCTTATGGAATTTAAGCTTAGTTAAATCAGGATAGAACAGTATTGAACTGTGTGAATGTGATAAGCTTGCTTTGTGAATGAAAATTCCTTTAATATACGCATGTTTTTACCATCCAGATCACTGAAACTAAATCAGGCCGGCGTGAGAGAGATTTTTAAATTTCAGATCCCACAAAAAATATTAGATGTGCACACGTGACGCAGTAAGCGAGGTAGATACGGGGAGCAGAGACGAATGGCGAGTCATCTACTCCTACGGAGCGCTGCATTCTTTCCGGCGAACCTCAAGCTCAGTCCATGGACCACTGTTGCACACACTGTGCGCATCGGATGTACCAAGGATCCACCCTGCCCCGCTATTCTCTGCTCGTCAATTTCAGCCAACCGTGTGCATAGTAATATGTGGGAAACCGCGGGGAGAGGACAGAGGACTTAATGAGATGCAAAAATGTACGTCTATACATACGATCAACATTTTTTTCAATTTTCTTACTTGCAGATACTTTTTCTCAATGAGGATGGAAGCTGAAGTAAGAAAAAATGTGTACCAAGGGTGAGATTTGAACCCAGGTTTCTTGCTAGCCACTGTTTTTTTTTAATTTTTAGTGTCATTGCAAAGGGGCGTCTAGGGGCAAGGTGGGGAGGGTTCACAACCAGAGACCTGACCACGATGTCCCGTTTTACCCCTCAGAACTAACAAGGGTGGAGGGCACAGCATCCAGGTGGGCAAAAATGCATCAAGGAGAAGGAGGAAAGAATATTTTTTATTTGTTTCATTTTATTTATTTTTATTTTACGTTACTTCATTTTTTCTACCAGCAATAACGTGTTAAAAAACTCATGCTATGGCGTACCTCATAATAATGAGGATAAGTTAAAAGCTGGTCCTTGTCAGCTACCAAAAAGTAAGAAAAACAGAAGAAGCTGCCTAGTTACTATGTGAGGATGCTCCAAGGTGCTACCCACTGCGGAATTATCAATGCATGTCTTCTACTATCAATGTGGCTGTAAAAATGTTCGTCTATACATACGGTCAACATTTTTTTTTTAATTTTCTCACTTGCAGATACTTTTCTTCAGTGAGGTTGGAAGCTGAAGTACGAAATTAAAACTTAAACAAAGGGTGGGATTTGAACCCAGGTTTCTTGCTTACAAGACAGATGTGCTAGCCACATTTTTTATTTTTAGAGTCATCGCTAAGGGCTGTCTAGAGAGGCAGGATTCGCAACCAAAGACCTGACCACGATGTCCCGCTTTACCCCTCAGAACCAACAAGGGTGGAGAGCATAGCATCCAGGAGAGCAAAAATGCATCAAGGACAAGGAGGAAAGAATATTTTTTATTTGTTTCATTTTATTTATTTTTATTTTACGTTACATTATCTTTTTTCTACCATCAATAACGTCTTCCAAAGCTCATGCTATGGCGTGCCTCATAATAATGAGGGGAAGTTAAAAGCTGGTCCTTGTGAGCTACCACAAAGGAAGAAAAACAGAAGAAGCTGCCTCATTACTATGTTAGGATGCTCCAGGGTGCTACTCACTGCGAAATTATCGATGCGTGTCTTCTACTTTCAATGTGGTTGCCATTGCTAATTCAATCTTGTTTTTCTTAAAAAAAAAGGGTTTGTTGTTCAACTTCTTCCATCGTAGATAATCCAGCTGTGAGGTAGTTTATGGAGAAAATTCAAAAAGCACAGTCCACTAGATGACCCTGGGATTGTGGCTAAAACATCTGCACAGAATACCATAATCCGGTGCCCTCTCTGCCGAAAACTCTAATTCCCACTTCAGTTCATCTTGATTTTCCCATTCTTAAATCTTCAGTATTGCCGAGACTCTCCGATACTGGATCAGCACCCCAGCTCTGCACGTAATGGAGAAAACCTGCCTGAACCTGATCTGATGTAATTACATTTTCCTGGAGACATACTATGTCTCAACTATATCTTCGATAAAGATAGTAGTTGAAGGGGCACAGGCAGGATTTCTCCATTACTAACCAAAATAGGGTACTATTCCAGTATCAGAGGGCCTCAGTAATACTGAAGATTTAAGAAGGGGAAAATCAAGATAGCCTGAGACGTGAATTTGAGTTTGTAGTAGGGAGCGCACTGGATTAGGCTATTCCATGCAGCTACGATTCCAAGACGCTACTCAAGGTGGGTGTAAAATGAATGTGCGCAATGGAAAATAATAAACGCTAAAATGAAGATTTGGCTCTGTCTGAGTACACCCTGAAGCAGATCTTAGGATCTCTTAATTCTGCAACATATAAATTACAACCTAAACATAAATAAATGATTAAGGCAACTAATACTACTACATGATAAACGTTCTTCCTGCTTATATATTTATTGTAGATTAAAAAAACCTTTATGTTAAAAAGTTTACATTTCCTAAGTAAAATTACTAATCAATTGCCCAACTCTGCCCCTTATTATGACTGCGCGATCTAATTTCAATAACGCGAAATTACTGGCATCATTTACGTACCAAACACTAGAAGATACTGCTTTCAAACATTATCTACGGGGGTGTGGAACCTCAGTAGAAATAAACTAACGTGATCACAGCTGTCTAGCCTTTATAGCCCTAATAATCCGAAGCAATTTGCGATATTACCGTATGTACTGAGCCCGGTGCGTCGAAGTGATGGTTCTCGTACTCGTCTGCGACAATGGAAGAACTCCAGCCACAAACAAACTCTTTCGAACACTGGGACAGCAGAAGGAGGTCCTGCGACTAATATAATACCATCTTCTCCTCTCTGTGTTCTACAGACGAGAAACGCGAACTCCCAGCCACAATGACGGAGTTCAGATAACGTCTCAACGTAAGTATAGGCAGAGGAAATGCTCTCAATTACTCCCACTCAACGACAGCGACTTCCAACCCAGAGGTGAAGTCCATAATCGTATTGGTTCGCGACCGTACAGTGCCTTACTGTTCTAACTATAAACTGTCCTGAGAGCAAAGACACCAAGTCCGTCTGTACCAACGAAGCTGATATCGAGCGACCGTCACACACGGGCACTCACGAGGGAAGACCTCGTCTCCCCACCGCTGGCCTCCCAGCAAGGCTCGGCTCCCCACCATCGCAATTCGGAAAACGAATCATATTCCCGAAACCACGGAATATTGTCCCTCTTACAGATTCTTCCGAACGCCGACCAATAATATTTTAGTCTTTTGTCGGAAAGTTTGTGAGGAAAAACCTATACTCGTACAATGGTACGCTTCTGAGTAAAAATCCTTGGAAATAACCCAGCGTGCGTGGTTTCCAAGGTGACGCTTCCTCGTTCCTCTCAGCTGCGTCCAACGTTTTCGTAGTATTTTAAATATAATCCTTCCGGTTTGGCTACAATCCGGCCGGTCGCGACTCTATTGTGCCCCAGGTATCCCAACATCCGTCTTGCTACTTCCTGTGTTTAAGCAGGATCAACATATCTTTGTGGGCCTTCCAACCAGGGCTTGAGTTCTGCCTACCGTTTCATCTCCACTGGCGTTCCAACCTCTGCTAGTATAGGCAGTCATTCATTACGCTGTTTATATGATAAAGATACTCCATCACCTTTCATCCAATAATCGTTAACAATTATTTACAAGTCGTACGTGACAATGTCAGTCTCCTTTAGATATTCATATATACAATGTGCAACCTATCATGATAGCTAATTGTGTTTGTAGATCAAGGCAAAGTATGTGGATGGGTGCTAGTAAGGAGCAAAATTATAGCCACCTTACACGTTAGCTGCAGTGCCAGTGTCGTGTAATTTATATCACGCATGTAAGTAGGCTGTTTATGTTTTCTCTATGTAAGTAGGCTGTTTAGGTTTTTTATTGGTAACGCCACCTCTGTATGAAAATCACTGGCTGTGCTGTGTGCAGTCTGTGGCTGCTTTGCATTGTTGTAATACTCGCCATTGTAGTGTTAGGCAGCTGGCTGTGAACAGCGCGTAGCGTTGCGCAGTTGGAGGTGAGCCGCCAGCAGTGGTGGATGTGGGGAGAGAGATGGCGAAGTTTTGCAATTTGTCATGAACTGATATATATATTATGACTTGTGATGATATTAAGGTAAATACATTGTTTGCTCTCTATTAATATCTTTCATTTGCTAACTATCCCTATCAGTAGTTAGTGCCTTCAGTAGTTTGAATCTTTTATTTAGCTGGCAGTAGTGGCGCTCGCTGTATTGCAGTAGCTTGAGCAGCGAAGATTTTTGTGAGGTAAGTGATTTGTGAAAGGTATAGTTTAATGTTTGTCAGGGCCATTCTTTAGTAGGGAATTTTGAAAGTCAGATTGCGTTGCGTAAAAATATTGTGTGTCAGGTTAAGCACAGTCCTGAATAATTGTTCAAAGGGGAAGTTTCATATGTCGACCCTTAGCCTAGGATACCTCACTGGAATCTTCTGATTTTTCTTGTAGTTTGTGTATTTAGTGTAGCTTTTGTTTATTGTTAGCGCGTAATTGTAGAGAGAATCTCCTTTGTAGTTGTAGCCTTTCATTGTTGTACAGTAAAACAGTTGTGGCATGCATATAGATTTGCACCAAGTATTTCGCAGCTGTAATTAACTAGATATTATTTTCAGTGTTATGTTAATGTGTTCTCTTATTTTTGCTCTTCAAATTGTGTCTTTCTGTGTTGTCGTGTGAAATACTGTGACAATAATGGCGTGTGAAAAACGTAATACTAGGCTCCAAAGTAAACTGAGAAATGACAGTGAAAATGAAAGCAGTGTGTTAGCGCCACCGAGTAATGAATTAACTGATGTTCAAAGTAGTAATTTGATAATTGTGCATAGGGAAATGGAGCGGGCGGCAAACAATGGCGTGGACAGTGAAACAATTAGTGAAGAGGGAAGCATTATCGATCGATCGGTCGGCAACAGCTCGCCTCAGGAATCCGAAATGATAGGACACAATTTTGCAAACACTGTAGATTCAGGTTTTGCGTCCTCACCGTTTTCTCAAATGAGTCAAGACACGTTTTCCGCTTGTCAAAATGTGAATGTTGCCGGTGCAAATTCACTGCCGAAAAGCACTGAGGAACATGTTTCAGACACCAGTGCATTGTTATTACAGTTAATGCAACAAATGAGACAAAGGCTACAAAAGTTAGACACAACGCTTGAACAAAATCAGAAACAAACACAGCAACAGTTACACACAATGGAACAAAACCAGAGACAAACACAGCAGAATCTTAAAAAGTTAGACACAATGGAACAAAATCTTCAAAAGTTAGACACCACACTTGAACAAACACGTGAAGATTTAACTACTGAGTTGCATAAGATCGAATCGAAATGTCAAAAAGTCTGTAACGACGTAAAAACACAAATTTGTGAGCATTTTCAACCTATTTTTTCGCGGCATGAAAATGCATTACAGAATCACGAAGCAGCCATAAAAGAACTGCAAATTATTGTTCATGAAAATCATGAGACCTTGCAAGCTAAAATTGACTCAGTTGCATCTACCGATTCGGTTACGCAACTTGCAAAAACTCAGGAAAACTTAAAGGACACAGTAGAAAGACACATGGAGGAAATTAGTTCATTATCAGAGAAAGTAGTTGAACTTTCGGATCAGCTAAATAATTTATCTACGAAGGTAGATGATAATCTGAATGACACAAAACCGGTAGTCTTTAATAACACAGAAGAGAGCGAACAAATTAGGAAACTGAAACAAAATCTGAATCAAATTGATACGCAACACCAAAGAGAAATCCGGGAAGTACAAGATCAGCTAACACAGGTAATACAAGAATTACGTATTTCAGAGGACACTCGCGCTCCAACACGGGAAGAGGGACTTAGAAACACGGAAAAGCTGCAAAATAATAACACAGGGCATTTCGGAAGTAATGAAAGAAATTGGGAATGTGCACCGAATTTTGAGATGGAACCGCCGAAGCGACGTAACAATGACCGACATGCGACTCGCCGACATGATGATTTTGACTATAAGCTGTTCATTACTACACGTAAATTCAAAACGTTTAAGAATTCTGCCAACGACATTCATCCACAAGCATGGCTCCATCAATTCTCTCATTGTTTTCCTCCCAACTGGTCGTTGGAACACAGATTAGAATTTATGTGTGGCTACTTAGAGAATGAACCAGCTGTAAGAATGCGATCGGTAATTCACGATTGCCACAGTGAAGGAGAGTTTTACCATGCCTTCCTCTCAGCATATTGGTCTCCAGCCACACAAGACAGAGTAAAACATGGCATCATAATGATGAAATGTTTCGAACAATCTGAATTTTCCAGTCTTATGAAATATTTTGAAGACATGTTGCATAAGAATCAGTATCTTTCAAACCCATACAGCCCCTCAGAACTCATCCGCATTTGCTTAATCAAACTGCCTGAACATTTACGACATATTATTTTGGCAGGACGTTGCAAAGACGACATTGAAGCATTTCAGGGACTCTTACAAGAATTAGAAATTGACACTGACAATCGCGGAACGCGAAACCAGGAACACAGCAATTACAGGTCACATCCGTCGCAATTCCGCGATGAAAGAAGTAATAACTTTACACGACAAGGCTATTCTCACAACACAAATCGTGACCAAAACAGACACCACCCGTATGACAACCGTTGGCAGAGTAGTAATAACTACAGGGAAAGATCACCTCTCCGTGGTAATGACTATCACAGAGACAATAAGATAAACAGACAATACGGGAACCAAAATAAATACTATCAAGGGAGACAGAATAACTTTAGACGCAACGGACCAGCGCGCAGTTACGATTCAGGGAGAAATTCTCCACCATGTGACCGACAAGAAAGAAACTATGGAATCTACCGACATGACGACAGACGATATGATCGTAACGACAGACCTGAATTGCATCAGAACTGGCGGGATTCAAACAGAGCAGGGCCCTCTCGTCACGGTGAATTTGTAGAAGTTAGGTCTCCAAATCCCAATAACGACGCGCGCCAACAAAGAGACAATAGGCAATGACTTATACCGCAGGCAGCCACAAAACGCACGTATGAAACTAACGACGCAGCTGCCGTAGCTAGTAATTACGTAAAAATGGAAGACATTAGGGACATTTTACTCCAAGAACACGACGTAAAACATAACAACATTGCATATCCTGTGATTCACATTACAGTAAATGACGTAAAATTTACGGCAGTACTTGACTCTGGCAGTCCCATTTCAGTAATCAGTGAAACAGCCTTTAGCAAATGCAACAAATCGAACGATTGCCCGACACTTCCGTTACGTAAGATTAAATTACAAGGTGCAATCTTTGGAAAAAGTGTAGATGTACGCCAACAAACCAATTTAGAATTCTTTTGTCAAAGCCACAGCTTCTCTATGAACTTTCTCATTGTTCCATTATTGTCGACGGAAATTATATTGGGAGTAGACTTTTTGAATGAATACAAAGCAATCTTAAACTTTCACGATGCTGAAATAAGTTTAGAGAAAGAAGGTAAGTCAATAGCTTTGAAATTTGAAGATTGGCTCTCAAACCATGACGAGGAAATTAATCGGCTTTACCTTCTGTTAGACAACAGTTCGGACTTTTCTACGGAACTAGACACTAACAATCACTCTGCAAGTACTGACAGGGATGGTATCGACGGCGCATTTGACACTAATAAGTTAATTCAGAATAAAATTCAAACAATTGAGAATTGTAATGACAATGATAGGCAAGACCTTTTTGAGATTTTACAAGCACATTCCACAGTTTTTACTCACAAAACAGGAACAATCAAGGGATTTCAATACCAATTTCGTGTTCGTGAGCATACTAAATTTTGTGTTAGACCATACGTAATTCCGGCGCATTATAGGGACCGTGTTAGAACAGAAATACAATCTATGCTTAATGAGGGCATTATTGAGCCTGCAGTAAGCTCATACAACAATCCATTACATGTTGTTGAGAAGAAAAATGGATCGATCAGGCTTGTCTTAGATTCGAGACAAATCAATACGATCATTATTCCTGAAACAGACAGGCCGCAAACGTTAGAAGAACTTCTTCAAAATTTTAATGGTGTAAAAGTGTTGTCTTCCATTGATCTCAGATCCAGCTTTTATCAGATCGAACTTCATCCAGAATGTAGAAAATACACAGCTTTCCTTTGTTTCGGCGTTTGTTATCAGTTTCGGAAACTTCCCTTTGGTTTGAACATTTCTTCGGCAGCATTCATTCGCGGGCTAAATTCCATATTACCTGAGTTCTTAAAACGTCACATCACCTTATATGTAGACGATATTCTGATAGCAGAAGCCTCATGGGAACAACACAATCGCATCCTCAACAGCGTGTTACATATTTTTGCAGAATCTGGAATTACAGTTAACTTGGAAAAGTCTGAATTCGGTAGGTCAAAGGTGAGGTTTTTGGGACATATTATTTCTTCTGAAGGCATTCAGCCGGATCCTGAAAAGTTAGAAGCAATCAGAGCCATTCCAGTGCCATCCACAAAAAGACAAGTCCGCAGTTTTCTAGGTCTCGTAAATTTTTACCGTCGTTTTCTGAATATGCAAATTCTAGCTACACCAAAACTTTGTTCTCTCACTGGAAAAAATACTATTTGGAACTGGGACGAACAAGCACAGTTGGAATTCAATTCTTTGAAAGAAGCGTTACTTCACGCGCCAATCTTAGCTCATCCAGATCTGTCACAAGATTTCTGCCTTAGCACGGATTCTTCTAAAGTCGGTCTTGGTGCCCATTTATTTCAAGAAGCCATAGAAAATGACACTACCATTCAGAAAACCATTGCTTTTGCTAGCCGAGTGCTAACAAAATCTGAAAAAAATTATTCCGTTACTGAATTAGAAGCTTTAGCTATCGTTTGGGCATTTCACAAATTCCGTTTCTTTCTTTCTGGTAAGCACGTAAAAGTATACAGTGATCATCGTGCATTACAATTTCTTATGTCTTCAAAATTAAATCATGACAGGTTAAAACGTTGGGCATTGTTTCTGCAAGAATTCCGCTTCACAATAGTCTACATTCCCGGCAAGGAGAACATTGTTGCGGACGCACTGTCACGCGCACCGGCTGGGCTTGAGAAAAGTACCACAGAAGGCAACCTCCAGAAAAATTTCAGTATTCTTTACATTCAGAAAGTCGCCTTTGAAAACTTCATCACCACATCTTTAAAGGACATTGCTCATGAACAAGATAAAGATCCGATTTGGAAGGACATCAAGAGCAAATGGCATGAAAAGACACACACACAGATTCGGCATTATTACCTGGTTAGAAACAACATACTCTTCAAACGCTGCACTGTTGATGACAAGCTATGGGTACTTTGCATTCCAGACGATTTTGTTAATAAGCTCATTTGGTACATTCATTTCAGCTACGCACATTTTGGCCCACGAAAATGTTATCATATTCTTCGAACGACTTGTTATTTTAACAATATGGAAAAAAGAATTCGAAGAGTCTTGTCTATTTGTAAACTTTGTCAAAAGGCGAAGCCATCTACTGTCTCACAACGTGCTCCGTTGTTTCCTATTATTCCTGCTAAATTAAAAGAATTTGCTGCTGTTGATCTCTTGGGACCGCTTGTCAGAACATCCAATGGATTTTCGTACGTTCTAGTCGCTGTTGAACTTACTTCAAAATTTGTTTCTTTCACTCCGTTACGTAAAGCCACTGGACGGTCTGTATCCAACGCCTTTGTTAAAAATTTCTTACGTGAAGTTGGACACGTTAGCAAAGTCATTTCAGATAACGGACCGCAATTCAGATCTGCTGTTTGGTCACGTATGCTTCGCAACCATAAAATCAAACCTGTTTTTATTTCATTGTACTCACCACATTGTAACCCCTCCGAACGGATTATGAAAGAAATCAATAAGCTTTGTAGACTTTATTGTCACAGAAAGCATCAGCATTGGGACAGATATTTACACTTATTTCAAAACGTGCTGAATGAAATGCCTCACGACTCCACTGCTTTACCACCTACTCTTGTACTGAAGAATGAAGAACCACCGAACAGAATCAGAGAGCTTGTACCTTTCCCGAATACACGTAAACTTCGACACAAAGACATAATTGATTTGGCTCTTAAAAATATAAAATCTGCAGCAGACAAAAGGAGAAAACTACACGGTAAAGCAAATGCAAAGAAGTTGTATATTGGTCAGAAAGTTCTCATTAAAGCTCATTCATTGTCACATAAGAAGAAACACTTGAGTCACAAATTCTTTCTAGTTTACAATGGACCTTACAGAATCCGACGTATACCACATGATAATTGCGTTGAAGTTGAAACTCTGCGTACTAGGAAGAGTAAAGGTTTACACCACATTTCTCATGTAAAACCATTTATTGACAGATAATCTGCCTTTTAACTTTGTCTTTGCCATAAAACTTTTCGCTTCACATTACTTAAATGCTTTGTCAGACTTAAGAAACTGTTAACATACAACAATGTTTGAAGTACAATATCCAGTCTAGAACCTAGGGAACATTTTAAACAGAAATTACGAATGCATTGTTATAGTGAACAGACGACACAGTATTGTATTTGTACATTCTTGCTTGTTTGTTGCACGATTACGTAACGACTATAAGGCTCACATACTTAGAACATTTACCAGTACTGCTAATGAGATTTTAAGGCAACATTTTGGTTGACCTGAAAATGTATTCTGGATTTAAAGTACTTTCTGTGAGATACCAGATGACACAGTGTTAGTTTATGTGACAGTTACACGATTTTATCACGACGCTACTAATGAGTGACAATTTACAATGTTGCTTTTGCAGTGTTTCTGTTTTATATCCGCACAGTTTTTCTGAATTTCTTCTGGAAAGGAAAACATGTTTTAGTAGTAAGCTACAATGTGAGGCCCTTTTCTTAGCACAACAATACTTTACAGTATAGTATTTTCTTGATCTCAGTAATGTGCATAATAATTATGATATCTATACACAAAGCATTTCACTTTCGTTTCTGATGGGGTAAGTACATTGACTTCTGCAGAACTTAGCTTTCGGTGGACGATAATTACGACACTTCCACAGAATTATCTTACAGCAAGACGCACATTTAGCGCTACAGGACATGCATTTGAGAGATTTTGTACTTAAAACATTTATTTTTAAAGATTTTTTAATTACAAAGAAAGTTTTCCGTGATATATTTCATTTCATTGCTGTAATCTGTAACACCTGAGGGTATAATTACATAAATCCTCAGGGGGGTACACGCTTACTTTGTGTACCATGTGTGTGGCAACCACAAGGAACCCTAGCTAATATGGTATTTGCTTATACAACTTTACACGTCGGTACCATATTTCTCTAACACACAAATTACACAGCTATCTGATCATTTAACTGAGAGATAAACATTTTTTTATTACATCAGTGACAGATGTTTACGCAATACACAGTTGGGTAACTTGATACTTATGAAACTGTATTTTGTCTGTGCATTGTAAACTGTTCATATTTTTTCGGAACCATTGTGATACTATGAGAGCTTTGAATGATGTATTTGGTAAAGGGATTATGATTTTTAAAGTACGTTTGAGGCAGATGACACTTTTGACATGAGCAGAGAATTTTTTTAATTATTGGAGGAAGTTACGACGATTTTAAGATTTGACTGAAGTGTTATGAGGTTATTTTTACGACGACGATGTGTATTATGCTGCTGAGGTATGTTTATGATTAATAGGCTGAGGCTATACGAGTTATTTGAATATGCTTCATATTTATAATGACGAAATATTGACGAGTGTCGATGGATACGTATATGTGTAATAAGGTAAGGAGTAATGAATAGTGGGTAGGGACTCTTGACTTGTGAAACAGGATGTTGGAAACCAATGTGACCACCTGCACGTAATGCGTCGCGGGCACCCAGCTGTGTCAGACGCCTGGAGAAAAAGCCATTATTGCGAGCCCTTTTCAGCGGCACAGGTAGAAAAAAAAAGAAAGGGAAGGCCATTGTCCGCGCTACTGACATCTCCTTGTTGAAAGCATACTGTGGAGCTCGTAATTTATGATATTTACTGAAATGCCTAATGAAACGATGAGAAACATTTCACAGCTATTGCCTTGCTAGTTAAGAAAAATGCCATATGGCTTGCTTAATGTATTTATTTACACATTTTGTTTAATATCAAGTTTCTAGCTGCACTGCAGCATTGGTTAAAATAAAATTTAATGTATGTACTAATATAAATATTTTATGCCTACAGATCCAGTAAATAATTTTATGATCTATCCAAAACAAATGAGGGAGCACAAAAAAAAAAAAAAAAAAAAACATTTCCCTTCACAGGAATTGCATAAATAATTTTTTTACGATTTGGTAACTTATCTACTAGCGTAAGTTTTTGTGATGCATCACTCTAATGTTAAGATGTGACATAGGTATTAGACATGGCCATTTTAGTGTAATATTTTTTCTGCTTGCGCTATGTCATGTTTAGGTATAAGTTGCTGCTGTTTGCCAGGCATAGTGTTATTGAATTTGACTTTTGCTCATTTATGCTGCTAGCTTTGCCAATTTGCATTTTTTGCATTGCTGTTGGTGTTGATTTGTTATGTGATGCTGCATTGCCTCGTCCCTTAGTTTAGCATCTGAGCTCAGTAGATTTAAGTTAGCTTAAGAGGGGGTAGCCTCTAAGAGAATGAGTTGCGATGAATTGGAAGAAATGCATTGAGAAAACAGGTTTAGGTAGGATTTTCTTGGAAATAAATGATGAGGTAAGATAATGGAAAATAAAAATGAGGTAAGAAATGTGTGAACATATAAACACAGAAAGCATGCTTAGTTAGAATTTTTTTTGGTGGAAACAAAGGATGAAATAAGAGGAAAGATATATGAAGTTTTGGGTTGGACTGCAGTACCAAATGTTACACTGAAAACGAACCCTGTCCTTTCCTATTGGTGTTATCCCACTATGTGTGCGTGTACCCTTGTGTATTTGTTTTCTTCCTGTCTCTGTGTAGTTTCATAGAATTTTTTCTTCTTTTAATATTAAGCTACATTCACTATGATGAGGAATACTGTTATCCTCGAAAATAATTGGCATTAATAATATGTTATTTACTTTGTAAAGATGTTAGACATTAATTCCGTTCTGTTTAATGCTCATGTGTGAAGTTGATGTTTCGAAAGTTATTCTGATCTTTTATGTATTTACTAATGTCATAATTCCTGGAACACTGATGTATATGTTATATCGATTCTTTTGTAAAGCCTGTAATACAATTGTTATCAATATTGTTATGTTCTTTAATGATGTATTTTGTACCTTTGTTATTGTATTCTTCTGTTATAAAATTGTAATTGTCACCAGTTCATGATATTAGTAACTTGTAAGTTCCATTTCACTGCACACATTTCTGTTGGTCATAGTATATGGACAATATGTGAGAAGTAGGGACTGATAGTGTTTGCACGTGTGTTAATAATTCAGCAAGGGACTGGATAACAGCATTGCTGGTTCTAAGGACAATTCCAAAAACGTTGTGAGTGCACAAGTGGTGGTTTATGGACTTGCTATATTCTCTGCAAGAATCTTCGATGGTGATTGTGCACCTGCACAGTCGCAACGGATGGCTGCTGGCCGTCTATACCAGGACTACAGTGGGTCTGCACCTCTGGTGGCCCACCAATACCATTATCTCTACAAGGACTACAGTGGGTCTGCATCTATGATGACCTACCAACGCCATTATTTCTACAAGGACTGCAGTGGGTCTGCACCTCTGGTGGCCCACCAATACCACAATCTCTACCAGGACTCCAGTGGGTCTGCTCTGTGATGACCTACCTACCAATATTCTTCCAAACTTCGAATGACTCTGCTGTGGGTTTGCTCTGTTGTGGCCCATTACCTGTCTGCATGTCGAGAGTCAGCACTGTCTTTCCGTTGGAAGGTCAACACTACTTCTTCAAGACTGCATGGAAATCCACTACTTCTATGTGCATTTTCTTTTACTGCTTGGACTTTGAGAAAAACTCTGCATTTTTACTGTGATGAACAATGTGGACTGTCTTTATGGACTGTGAGAAATTTTGATCTTTTGACCAACATAATATTAATAAGTGTGTGCATTTTATATCTTTGTTACTGTAATTGTGAAAAATTTTTGTCAAATCTGTATTGGCCAGTGCCCAACACCATTTGTAAAAATTTTTGTGGGGAGCATGGGGGCTATGTAAGTAGGCTGTTTATGTTTTCTCTATGTAAGTAGGCTGTTTAGGTTTTTTATTGGTAACGCCACCTCTGTATGAAAATCACTGGCTGTGCTGTGTGCAGTCTGTGGCTGCTTTGCATTGTTGTAATACTCGCCATTGTAGTGTTAGGCAGCTGGCTGTGAACAGCGCGTAGCGTTGCGCAGTTGGAGGTGAGCCGCCAGCAGTGGTGGATGTGGGGAGAGAGATGGCGAAGTTTTGCAATTTGTCATGAACTGATATATATATTATGACTTGTGATGATATTAAGGTAAATACATTGTTTGCTCTCTATTAATATCTTTCATTTGCTAACTATCCCTATCAGTAGTTAGTGCCTTCAGTAGTTTGAATCTTTTATTTAGCTGGCAGTAGTGGCGCTCGCTGTATTGCAGTAGCTTGAGCAGCGAAGATTTTTGTGAGGTAAGTGATTTGTGAAAGGTATAGTTTAATGTTTGTCAGGGCCATTCTTTAGTAGGGAATTTTGAAAGTCAGATTGCGTTGCGTAAAAATATTGTGTGTCAGGTTAAGCACAGTCCTGAATAATTGGCATTATTAAGCCGGAGAGAAGGCTTCAAGTCCTCGACTTCGCTCAAATTCATTACTTTAGCTTCTATCCTCATTTAAGATAAAGTAGAGACTAGGTGTGTCTCCAGGAATTTGTAGTTACATCAGATCAATAGGCAATTTGGATTCTGTCTCTTGTCTGTAAACGTTCAAGCTTGCCTCTACAGGTATTTTTTTCTTCTCACATGTTCGCTTCTGACGCCTAGATGAAATGCTCAAAACGTATACCATAAGGAGCTTGAAGGAAGAAAACTTGTCAGCCAAGATCTCATTTGTAAAACCTTTATTTTCAGTGACCAGTTTAAGCAGAACGGAGCTACCACCATCTGATAGTCATTCAAGGTTAATACAAGTGCATAGTTAGAGCTATAGATGCGACCTTGGCTGAGAAATTCTCTTCGTACAACAAGCATTTCTACTTTAATACTCAATGTGAACAACTTAACGTCTGCCACGAGCTGTTACACACACTTCGAAAGGTCACATCATGAATCATCTTACAAGATCCCATGTTCCAGCCGACTGCTGTATCTGCTGCAGTCCTTCTTAAACGTGCTCCCGGAGATTTTCAACATTAAAAATTAACTGAGATCAGGAGATCGAACAGCCCAAGAAGTTGCTGCCCCACAACCAGATCGCTCACTTAAAATTATCCTTGCTTGCAGAGCAAAATGCTTTTGCGAATGTTGCTACTCTTTGCCAAAGTAGTTCAGAAGAATTTCAGGAGATACAGTAGAGGCCTAGAATATGTGAGCCAGTAAGAAAGCCCATGACGGGACGTTTATAAGCTTGTGTTAGAGCTTATGGTAGTCGTTTTGAGCATTTGATTTAGCCATCAGAATACAACATTTGGAAACAAATAATAGTCTATCAATAGAAACAAAAATAGAAAAGTCTGTAACTAAGATACCGAGTTACCACCGTGTCAACCTCGATCGACAGGTGTCACTGGTTGCAGATGTGGGGGAGCATGTGGTCAGCACATTGCTCTCGTAGCTATCGCCAGTTTTCATGACCAGAGCCGCTACTTTTCAGTTGACCTCAAAAGGGCTGAGTGCTCCCCACTTGCCAACAGCATTTGGAAGACTTGGACGGTCACCCATCCAAGTACTAGTCTGTGTTTAAAGGAATTTTAAAAATTATCGTATGTACATATGAATTTCTTGTTTCTTTTTAAGTCCTCTGCCAATCCCCAAAAGTTCTCCACACATTAATTAACATCTTGCAAACCTGCAATAGTGCACTGTAGTCTCGCCGTATGAACATGGTCTTCCATGAGCCTGCCACGTCCCCAGTCAGTGGGCGACGAAGTGGAGATTCAAGTTCAATAGCTTGAAGACGCGGGCCCTGGTCGTCGTTTGAACAGCACTTCCTGCGGACTGGTGACTGTTCTGGGGACAGCAGTGCCTCGGGGAATCACTTCTAAGTATCTGGGAGCCACCACTGATGATCGACTCACACGGGGTCAACAAGTAGACCACCAACATAGGAAACCGGCAGGAAAGCTGTGTGTGCTCTATATCCATTTATCAACCTGCATTCAGTGCTCGCCCTCACAACTGAGGCTCATTCTGCTTGAACCTTATCCGCACCATCTTTAAGTATGTGGCCACTGTCTGGGGCAACGCTGCACAGACTGACGTCCTGCGTCTCCAAAGTCTTCAGTCCAGACACTCCAGCTCGTCCCGAACCTGCCAAATGGATTCCTGACTGGAGACCAGCTGTGCATGAGCCACTATGGGAGAGATTTCGAAAGGCATGCTGGTCGTTTATCACAAGCCAGCCAGATCTTAAAACCATCATCTACGATGGCTTTGAACCGGCGTGCAGAGAGTGAACAGTAACTAACGTCCGAGGTCTCAAACGTCTTTAGATCAGTCTCTCTGTCCCACCTTACGGATTCCCTACTTAGGACCTACTACAGATGAAGCCTCTGGGAGAGGTCTCGACAGATGGCATGGGTTTTTTATCACAAGACAGTTCAATTTTCAAACATCATATTCACACACTTTGAACATACGTGCAGAGATTGGACAGCAACAGATGGCCCCACCTGCTTCCGAATTGAGATCCGTGAAGCTGTAGTACCAAGGACGGAATCAACCAACAAGTGAACAATGGCAGGACAGCCACAACGTCAAGAAAATTTGGACTACACATTTATTTGAACGTCGAACTTCAGGGCACCTCAGAGAGAGCCAATATACCTCCGCAACTTTTGCGACTGTTGCTGCTGCTCCTGCTTGGAAGTCATAATGGAGACGATACAGACCGCAAAAGGGAAATTCAGTGACATAAGTGACTTTGAGAAAGGGCAGATTGTTGCTCCAGTGGAAGAACATCTCAGAATCAGCGAGATTGGTCAGCTGTTCATGTGCTACTGTCATGAGGATGTATGTAAACTGGTTGAAGGATGGTGAAACCATGAGTTGGCGATAAGTTGTGAGACGTCCATGTCTCTTCACAGAATATGGATATTAGAGGCATGTCCGCTCTGTAAAAGTGAAGAGGATGTGATATGGGGCATACCTGACGGCAGAGTAGAGTGCTGGTTAGAGCACACAATTCAGCGTACATTGTTTCACATATGGCTCTGCAGCAGAGGAAACAAGTTTTTATGATGTTGTAACCACATGGTCACAACAAATACACTTCCAAAATAGTTTTTAGTCTCATTTGCAATCACTTCAAAACGCTTCTGATACCTCCCATATATCCACTGTCCACATATTAATAGCATCAATCAATTTCTCATTCGTCCACGTTTGATAACATTTCGACAACATAGGTGAATGCACAGCTCAGTGCAGTAAAGCTTACGACCCCCTAACAGCGCCACTTGAAGTCTAAAATGACTGTGGAAGTAGTTTTCGTGCTACTTTCATACGTCCGCCACCAGTCACTCTTTGAATGAGGCAGAACAGTTGGAACAACACTCCACGAACGTGAGGGTGTTATCAGCTCGTCGGGTCACGTGATCTCAGTTCTACTAAGCACAACCGGGACGGATGTGGACGGATGTGTGCTTCGGATGCAGTTCTAGCAAATCTCCGGCAGCATACGGCCGTTCAGTCAAATTGTTGTTTTCATTTCAAGCACAATGTTCCGATGAATGAACTGGTCATTTTCCTCAAGCACGAGTTCTGCTGTTATGAATAGCCGCTTCCCGGGATTCAGCCAGGACTAGGTCAGTCGATCAAATATTGTGCGTAAAAGGAAACAACTTGGCCTCAGAAGAGAGCATTATACACTCCTGGAAATGGAAAAAAGAACACATTGACACCGGTGTGTCAGACCCACCATACTTGCTCCGGACACTGCGAGAGGGCTGTACAAGCAATAATCACACGCATGGCACAGCGGACACACCAGGAACCGCGGTGTTGGCCGTCGAATGGCGCTAGCTGCGCAGCATTTGTGCACCGCCGCCGTCAGTGTCAGCCAGTTTGCCGTGGCATACGGAGCTCCATCGCAGTCTTTAACACTGGTAGCATGCCGCGACAGCGTGGACGTGAACCGTATGTGCAGTTGACGGACTTTGAGCGAGGGCGTATAGTGGGCATGCGGAAGGCCGGGTGGACGTACCGCCGAATTGCTCAACACGTGGGGCGTGAGGTCTCCACAGTACATCGATGTTGTCGCCAGTGGTCGGCGGAAGGTGCACGTGCCCGTCGACCTGGGACCGGACCGCAGCGACGCACGGATGCACGCCAAGACCGTAGAATCCTACGCAGTGCCGTAGGGGACCGCACCGCCACTTCCCAGCAAATTAGGGACACTGTTGCTCCTGGGGTATCGGCGAGGACCATTCGCAACCGTCTCCATGAAGCTGGGCTACGGTCCCGCACACCGTTAGGCCGTCTTCCGCTCATGCCCCAACATCGTGCAGCCCGCCTCCAGTGGTGTCGCGACAGGCGTGAATGGAGGGACGAATGGAGACGTGTCGTCTTCAGCGATGAGAGTCGCTTCTGCCTTGGTGCCAATGATGGTCGTATGCGTGTTTGGCGCCGTGCAGGTGAGCGCCACAATCAGGACTGCATACGACCGAGGCACAAAGGGCCAACACCCGGCATCATGGTGTGGGGAGCGATCTCCTACACTGGCCGTACACCACTGGTGATCGTCGAGAGGACACTGAATAGTGCACGGTACATCCAAACCGTCATCGAACCCATCGTTCTACCATTCCTAGACCGGCAAGGGAACTTGCTGTTCCAACAGGACAATGCACGTCCGCATGTATCCCGTGCCACCCAACGTGCTCTAGAAGGTGTAAGTCAACTACCCTGGCCAGCAAGATCTCCGGATCTGTCCCCCATTGAGCATGTTTGGGACTGGATGAAGCGTCGTCTCACGCGGTCTGCACGTCCAGCACGAACGCTGGTCCAACTGAGGCGCCAGGTGGAAATGGCATGGCAAGCCGTTCCACAGGACTACATCCAGCATCTCTACGATCGTCTCCATGGGAGAATAGCAGCCTGCATTGCTGCGAAAGGTGGATATACACTGTACTAGTGCCGACATTGTGCATGCTCTGTTGCCTGTGTCTATGTGCCTGTGGTTCTGTCAGTGTGATCATGTGATGTATCTGACCCCAGGAACGTGTCAATAAAGTTTCCCCTTCCTGGGACAATGAATTCACGGTGTTCTTATTTCAATTTCCAGGAGTGTATAATGAAAATAATAGTGCATCCTGAGATTAACTTCAGTTTAATCATACACTGAAGTGACAAAAGACATCGCGGCAAATGGTCTCCAAGTAGCCGAACATAACCATTTACAGTCAATGATCTGTTCAGGTGGAATAGAGGACGCGGTCCACTCTATGTAAACACAGCCAACACCGGTTGCCTAGTGTCTTGTTGACAACCTCGGCCCATGGCCTCGTGGGATCTGCCCCACACTAGAACCCTACCATGAGCTCTTGCCAACATAAATCGGCCTTCTTATAACCAGGTCACCGTTTTCCAGTCGTCTAGGGTCCAACCACTATGGTCACCAGCTCAGGACAGGCGCTGCATGCGATGCTGTGCTGTTAGCTGAGGCACTCACGTCGGTCGTCTGCTGCCGTAGCCCATTAACGGCAAATTTCGCCGCACTGTCCTAGCGATACGTTCGACATAGTCCCACATTGGTTTCTGCAGTTATTTCACGCACTGTTGCTTGTCTGTTAGCACCGACAACCATACGCAAATGCCTCTGCTCTCGGTCTTTAAGTGAAGGCGTTCGGCACTGCTTTGTCCGCTGTGAAAGGTAATGTCTGAAATTTGATATTCTCGGCACATTCTTTACACTGTGGATCTCGGAATAATGAGTTCCCTTACGATTTCCGAAACTGAATGTCTCGTGCGTCTGACTCCAAATACCATTTCGCGTTCAGAGTCTGTTAACTCCCATCGTGCAGTCATAATCACGTCGGAAACGTTACCACATGTCACACAGTACAAATGACAGATCCGCGAATGCACTACCCTATTGTAGTTTGTGTACGCCACACTACGGTCATCTATATATGAGTATATCACTATTCCATGGCTTTTGTCACCTCAGTGTTTCCTAGGATCGGTGGACTACATTCCAGCAGAATTCAAAATCCAGACAACGAGACTGTCGCTCGCTTCGTTAATTGAACTAATTTTACGATGGCATTTCATAAATTAATATTGATTGGCTATTGAAAATAAACAAATTTTCACGACGTGTGTGCTGTCTGATTAGGACACTTTGAAGAAGATGTTGCGTCAGTCAGCTCTCGACTGCCACCGTCATTGCGTGAGCAACATGCGTTTGAAATGAACGGCGTCATTGTGTCTCCGGTCAGCTGTAAGGTAGCATCTGTCACTCGCTTAACGCAAACAACAGGAATCAATGCTGCACATATTCATCGCCAATTGTGTCGCGCGTGTTGAGATGGCGTTACGAGTAATGGTGTTGCGAGGGAGTGATACAGAAGATTTAAGGCTGGTCCCACCGATGTACGTGATGAAAGTGGTCGAGGGAGACATTCAGGTGTAACTGATGATTTGAGGAACATCTTGACAAAGTTATGTGTGCCTGACGTCGCTTTACAATTCACAAACTTTCTGAAGACGTGCCTCGGATTTCCAGGATAACCCTATTTAACGTATTCGAAGAGAGCCATGTTACCGTACGTTTTGTGGACCGTGTGTGTGCCAACAAATCTAACCTATGTTCACAAAACTGAAAGTATCGGTTCCGCCTTGACATTCTTTCAGCGCTACCATGAAGAAGGGAAAGAATTCCTGAAGAGAATCGTGTCAGTGGACGATAAATGAGTACAGTGCGTGAACTCTGAAACTAAGCAACAGTCCGGCCAGTGTCTGCACACTCATTCCCTTAACACGTCCAAATGTCAAACCAGACACCGTCAGACCACGAAATTATGGTTACACCTTTTGGGATCGCAAAGGAATTTTAACATCAGAGTTCATGTGAGCAACGTGTGAGAATGTTGTGACACTACACGTTTATTCGGGGACGTATGAGACTTCGAAGGTCAGTCCAAGACAGACGGCGCAGGGTGATAACCGAAGGAATCACTGTCCTCCGCCATAATGCGCGACCCCATACTATGAATCAAATACGCTTCTCAACATCCTCCCCATGATCTCGACCTGGCTGAAAGCGACTTTCATCTCTTCTCTATGATGAAATGATAATTAAATCGACACCCTAGCTGCAAACAGGCGTTGATATACATCATTGGGGACATGTTGAAAAGGTGTGCCCCGACCGGGACTCGAACCCGGGATCTCCTGCTTACATGGCAGACGCTCTATCCACCTGAGCCACCAAGGGCACAGAGGATATTGCATCTGCGGGGACTTATCCCTTGCACGCTCCCCGTGAGACCCACACTCCCAACATGTCCACACCACTACATTCGAAGTGCACCCAATAGATGTTATCACACTCATTACTCGGGGCAGCTTAATCTACCATGTCCCGTACGAGTTGGGGCATAGAGTGTGCATTCGCACAAGAAGGTCAGTGACTGGGTAGCCATATTTTAACTATATATGAAGGTAGTATCTTTCCCGAAAGAACAGATACCATTGATGACCGTGCAACTTCTCTAGAATGAAATGATAATTCAATCGACACACTAGCTGCAAACAGGCGTTAATATACATCGTACGGAACATACATTCATTGGGGACATGTTCCCTATGATGTAGGCCTGGCTGGCTTTTCAGCACTTCAAAAGCGACGATCAGTTATAGGATTCTGTTAATCTTTGACGTAGGGATAAAGAAGCTGATGTCCCGGTACGACAAATGTTTGAAATTTGATGCTGACTATATGGAGAAGTAATGTCCACTTAGAATTACAGATTACTTATTTACTCACTTACTTCACTTTTGTGCGTACAGGCCCTATAGACAACGCGCTGCTACAGGTTTCTTTCTCCATCGTCTTCTACCTATGGCTGTCATCTGCCATCATTGTATATCTTTGGCTGACTGTTGCAAGTCTTCATGGAGGCCATCCCTCCACCTGTTCCTTTGCCTTCCCTGAGGTCCCCTGCTGTTGTGGCAGTTGGTCGCCTTCCATCCGGGCCACATGTCCGGCCCACTGTACTCGCCTACTCTTGATGGTTCATACTAAACTGGAATCTCACTACGGTTCATCAGCTCATGTTTGTGACTGATGGTCCATTCATTTGTGTTTGAGTCCATCATCAGACCAAAGATCTTCTGCAGCACTTTACTCTCAATTACGAGTGGTTTATGTAGGTCCTGCTGTCGGCTACTCTACGTCTATAGCCAGATAGGGGTTGGATCAAGGTGTTCTATAGCCGAATCATGAACCGTCTGGAGAGCCATCTAGACCATTTGTGTTAGCCTGTAGAAGCATCGGTTTCGTGCCTGGGTCCTGGCGTTGATCTCTACTTTCCATGACGAGTTCCCTTGGAAAGCACTCCCAGGTATTCAAATATGTGGAGTGTGTTGGAGGAACAGTCTTCCACCCGCAGTGACTGTAGTTATACAGCATCTTGACAATGTCGACGAGTCATACCGGTGATGATCCGTGCCGGCCGAAGTGGCCGTGCGGTTTTAGGCGCTACAGTCTGGAGCCGAGATACCGCTACGGTAGCAGGTTCGAATCCTGCCTCGGGCATGGATGTGTGTGATGTCCTTAGGTTAGTTCGGTTTAATTAGTTCTAAGTTCTAGGCGACTGATGACCTCAGAAGTTAAGTCGCATAGTGCTCAGAGCCATTTGAACCATTTTTTGATGATCTGTCTTGGCATCCTTTGCGGATTACCCGAATTTACTGGCGGCGTTCTCGAAGGGCCTGGTCGTTTGTTTGAATTCATTTTCAAAACTGCTGAGTAGGCAGATATCATTTGTGTAGACACGCAAGATTCTTCCCTTCGACTTAGATTCCTTCGAAGGAAAAAAACTGAACAGGATTGGAGATAAACCAACTCCTTCCCTAAGACCTCTCACAATTTCAGAGTGATCTGTTTTCTATCTTTACGCTACAGCGCGTTTCACTCAAGTCTGTATTTACGAGACTGTTGCATTTCTGTAGCCTCCCGATCTTTCTTAGACAACTGAACAGGCTCTTGCGGTGTATGCACTAACAGGGTCTCCTGAAAATCAACAAGCGAAATGTGCACTTCTTCATCGTGTTCTCTCAGTTGTTCAGTATAAATGGAAATGTCGTGTGGCTAGGGCCTCCCGTCGGGTAGACCGTTCGCCTGGTGCAGGTCTTCAGTGATCTAGCGGAGAACGAAGATGCGATCTACCGTTGGATGCCCTGGGCGAAAATCTCCCAGGTATTCACCAATTACTGATCATCGTAGGGGTTGAAGACAGTATCTCGTAGCATACGTTAAGCAGGGCAGCTCCTCGTCGGAGTTCTCACATTTCAGTTAGTCAATCTTCTTATGGATTGGATAGATCAAAGCCGTTTTCTATTCTGTTGGTATTAGGTTGCTGCATAACTTCGTAGAGTTTTTGTTTTGAACGTTGGTATTCCTGTTGCTACGGGTTTATTTACCGATTTTGTGTGTGTAGTTCACTGCTGCTATTTGAATTTGTGTATTGTCATTTTTCAATTGGAGACAGGGAGTGGAGCTACGCACGGTAGACTATGGAGGGACAAGAGGAGAAATCGGAACGTTTCCAACATATTCTTCTGTTTGAGTTCAGTAGAGGGGTGACAACAGCCAGGGCAGCGAGTAACAATTGCGGCATGTATGGCAATAATTCTATTGGACAGAGCACGGTAAGATAACGATTTTCTCCTTTCAAGGAGGATGGTTTTGACAATAGTGACTCTCCACGTTCAGGAAGACCTTCAGGGTGTGATGAAAATCGTTGTACGCATTAATCCACAATGATTGCATCTGTGTACTTGAGAACTGCTGGATGTGATGAACTGTGATCATTCCGACATCGTGAGACGTTTGCAACCAACGCGGAGGGTTCAAATGTCAGATGTATGCCGGCCGGAGTGGCCGAGCGGTTCTAGGCGCTACAGTTTGGAACCGCGCGACCGCTACGGTCGCAGGTTCGAATCCTGCCTCGGGCATGGATGTTTGTGTTGTCCTTAGGTTAGTTAGGTTTAAGTAGCTCTAAGTTCTAGGGGACTGATGACCTCAGAAGTTAAGTCCCATAGTGCTGAGAGCCATTTGAACCATTTTTTATCAGATGTATATGTACCGGATGCTCTGAGCCAAAATAAAAAAAAATCAGTGGGTTGCCATATGTGTATTTCTGCTTGCTTCTCTCCAGTTGGCTCGTCAACAACACCGACCATTCTTATCCTGCATCGATATTGGTGACGAGAGATGCTGTCTGTAAGTTAACATTAGTAAAGGAAAGGAATGATTGAACCCAAACAAAGCAGCAATTCCCAGTTGTTATGCGTCTGGTGGAACAGTGACGGTGTGGTGGACTACGAAATGCTTTCCTGAGATGTAACCATTACCGCTGACATTTGTTGTCAACAACTGAGACGTGTTGCAGACGCAGTACAAAAACAGCGACCTGGAAGGCTGCGTGAAGTAATGCTACTCCACGATAACGCCCGACCACATTGTGCTAGACTGACAATACACACCATGCAGGTGTTGGGTTGGGAAGTCATTCCGCACCCACCTTATTCACCTGACCTTGCGTCCTCAGAGTTTCACCTTTCTCGCTCTCCATCGAACAACGGTCAAGGAAGTTCCTTTCTCGATGAACATGAGCTCAGAACATGGGTCGACGCATTCTTCGCGTCAAAACCATTTGATTTCTACAGTCGCTGAATCTGAAATTTAGCCTAGTGTTGGCAGACTGTTGTAAATAGTGAAGGAGAACACGTTATTGATGACTAATGTCTCTGTTGCGTTTATTAGACTTATCGAAAAAGGGTTCGAACTTAAGCACCAACCCAGTAGTTCTTTTCTCCAGACTGTTTGCATTAGCGACTTTAGTCTTTCTGCAAATTTCTCGCCTCCGCCTTGGTCCTCTCAACCTGTATTCGGCTTTCACCTGGGGTCTTATCTTTCTTAATCCATTTTATTTGCGTTTTGATTTCACAAACAGCCCTCGTACCAGAATGGTCTCATAAACCGGACCGTCTGTTTAGTAACAAATACGGCTCGATGTAAAGCGACATGTAACTAATGCCCGGTAATAATTGTCCCCTACAAGCTATCGGCAGCTGTCATCTGGGCCAGACGCCAATACCTGGAGTACAGCACGAGTCGTTTCTAACTGTCACATCGGTCGGCGGCCGACGTATGAATCGCCACTCTGATGCAGTTGTAAATCGCTTTCGCGGCTGATTTCAGAATAGAGCTATTGTCAATCACGGCGGGCAGCGTGCGTGCCCCACAATGCTCAGAGCCAGGTCTGAGTTACGGGCGATGCGAGATACGGGCGGGGCAGTAGTCCCGCCGCATACGTACGTCATACGTAGCTGCCAGTGCGGCGGCGTCGTGACCGGCAAGTTTCTATTCCAGCTCGCAGACTTACCCGCCGGCCGGCGGCCGTCACCCGCGATTTATGCCCCGTGGCCGCCGCTGCGCGCGTGCCGCCCTCGCAGTGCCGGTCACGCAGTGGTTTTTCCGGAGTCGCAGCTTTCGCGTCATTCCAGCATGAGCCTCCGAGTTGCTCTGGCTGAAGGTGGAGACAAAGAGGGAATTCCAAGAAGGCCGTACTCCGTCCTGCCTAGGCAGCATCGCTTCCTCGAATGTCACGTGTAGAGTAGAACGTATCTGGGAATGATGGTTGGGGAGGGGTGGGAGGGGGATAGTGAAATTCCGTTACTGCAGAACTCGATGCCACGGTTTATAAAAGCTCGATACTGGGACTGTTGAAATTTAAAAAAAATCTGGAATCCAATTTATCGACATTTGAAAAACTGTCATTATCGGTCTTCAGTATATCGGAAAGAAGTATCGATATATCGACATAACGGCCTATGAAAATATCGGCTGCACATTCTAAATATACTGCCGGTTTTAGAGCTATAGGCTATATTTTAGTACTGATTTATTATTAGGTATTCTGTACATCAACAAGCTAGTGGCTTGCTTATCCTCTTTAAAGCAAGAACGGAAAGGATAACTATGGAGCCGGCCGCTGTGGCCGAGCAGATCCAGGCGCTTCAGTGTGGAACCGCGTCATCCCTACGGTCGCAGATTCGAATGCTGCCTCGGGCATGGATGTTTGTGATGTCCTTAGGTTAGTTAGGTCTAAGTAGTTCTAAGTTCTAGGGGACTGATGACCTCAGATGTTAAGTCCCATAGTGCACAGAGCCATCTGAACCATTTGATAACGATGTACGTTCACACTTAGCGATAACCACTTTGCTAATAATGGTAACTGCATGTAAATGGCACAATAAAAGATTTGGGATTGTTCCGTCGTTGAGTTTCATGACATATCGGATTCGTCCGGAAACTTCATGTCGACTTCTGTTTTTTTTTTTTTATTTCTCTAAACGTCAGCGAGCTAGCTGTCGTAGTGTCAAAACTGCGTGGCGAAGCTAAACGTTGTAGTTTCTGCTGGTAGCGCCGAGCGCCGAATACGTGAGCATTTCCCCTCCACGTCTCCGCCCACCGGAAGACCGATCACGTCAATTAAATTTTTGTCCATCATTTTCAGAAACTGTTTTTAAGGCTGCCGATGTGAATAAATAGCACACTTGTTGCGTTAAAATTGTGATTAAAGATAGAAAACTAATAAGACACCGTCACACCGTGAAAGCAAAATTATGTTCTACTACAATTTCAAAAGGAAAATTTCAAATATTTACCTAAAATTGCAAAAAAAACAAAGTTGTAAAAAAATATAAGCATTCAATAGTGCCATTTCGATACGGATAAATCGATATATCTGACAAAAAGTGTCACCGATATATAACGATGTTCTTTGGAAAAATTAACGATACATTGCCATATCGATACTTTATCTACAGCCTACTCCATATCTTGTATCTGAATTGCGCGATGCATCAGAAGAGTTGTATTTTACAGTGGCAAAGATGAATAAGTGTTCATAGCTCTTGAGGTATGCACTTTGGAGCGCTATGTTCACTGGACTTTTTTTTCGTTTTGGTCCGTACTACCACCTCTCAAAATGTGGACAACAAAGAGCTCGCAGTAGAAGAGATTTCTTTCACAGTATCAAAGATGAACTAGTGCTCATAGCTCTTAAGGTATACAGTTTAGAGTCCAAGTTTACCGGACTTTTTTGCTTCGAATGATCGTTCGTGATATATCCCTGATAACCGACCTTTGCACTTGGCACACACTGTATAAGTAATTGTATTAAAAAGACATAATGCTGTACACCATGAGCTACCCGTAAAATGCTGTATTGCCAGACCGTTATTTTGGCATACAGCCCATCGTCAGCAGCATCTGATACAGATTCACTAGTTCTCAGGGAATGGAAAAAATATAGCATAGTTAGGTGTTTTTCGTTGAACAAATGATTTAAAAGTCAGTATTACGCTAATTTTTGACAGGATCGGAACTCTAACTCTTTTGTAGCTACTTACAAGTCGTCATTCGTCTTCCAAAACATTAAGAATACTCCATACTACCAGGCCAATCACTTCCCCCTCCCCTCCCCAGACTCGCGTATGAGCGACCTTGACAGAACAAACAAACAAATAAATACATCCATATCTACAATATATTAACATTTTGGGCACACATAATAGTAGAAACATAAGGTTACTAACTTACTACACACATCCGTATCACATTATATGCGTGCCAGTCATAAAATCTCTATGACCTCAAAAATAACTCGGATCTAGAAAACTCCCACCACTGCAGTACGCAGGATGTCGTGAGTACCCGTTACAGCTGCCAAACGCTGAACAACCACGCTCTCTGTTAACAGTTGACGCTACTGTCACGCAATGAAGATGCGGAACTTGTACTCGTGGCAAAGAGTCTATATTACAGGTTCTTGTTTTATCCGAGATCATATCTAGGTACATTTGCGAGAAGCTGCGGAGAACCAAGCACACAAGATGTTTTTCATAAGCAGTTAGTCCAATCAGAACGTGTTGCAAATAGTAAAGGCATTTCTTTTCAGTTATAGTCAACAACACATATGATTAACATAAAATAACAAAGGTTCATCATGCTATCATTTATTTTAAAGTTGTTGTTGTTGTTGTGGTCTTCAGTCCTGAGACTGGTTTGATGCAGCTCTCCATGCTACTCTATCCTGTGCAAGCTTTTTCATCTCCCAGTACCTACTGCAACCTACATCCTTCTGAATCTGCTTAGTGTATTCATCTCTTGGTCTCCCTCTACGATTTTTACCCTCCACGCTGCCCTCCAATACTAAATTGGTGATCCCTTGATGCCTCAGAACATGTCCTACCAACCGGTCCCTTCTTTTGGTCAAGTTGCGCCACAAACTTCTCTTCTCCCCAATCCTATTCAATACTTCCTCATTAGTTATGCGATCTACCCATCTAATCTTCAGCATTCTTCTGTAGCACCACATTTCGAAAGCTTCCTTAACTTTTACTGTATACTTTTTCCCAGATCTAAGGAAGTGCCTTATTACTGACAGTCACAGACAGGATGTTTCACAATTCTTATTACAACCTTTAGGAATGGGGTTGCAAGAATCCTCCATCCGTAGTAAACTTCCATAAATGTCTCAGCTTAGCCGGTCAGTCCATAGACGGTGATATAAGAGGCGTATAGTATAACTCGCCACGCTTTCCCAGCTGAGTTCTGCGATTGTAAAGCCAGTCCGTCCTTGAACTGCCTTAGTGAGCCGCCGTGTAGGATTTCTTCCTACCCGTTGCCTGCAGATTCTCTAGTAGTTTTATGATGCCTTGCAGAGACGTAGCAGCGCCGTTGGCTTCTGAAAGTGCAATACTACTGTATATGTTTTACGTAATGAAGTGGAAAGAAGCTGTTTTTGTACAAATAATTTTTACATGGGATCCCATTATGGTGGATTTATTTAAGAGAAAACCGTAAACTGAGCTTCTTGACACTGGTCGTAAATTAACTACTATCGGTACGATACCGCATGACTAGATCAAAAGGCATTTTATCGACGACTGCCGACTATGGTGCACTGTCTACAACTTGAGCATACAGTCGGTTAAGTTAGTACAAGATGGTACATATACGGTTATGGCAAAATTATTCACTTATTTATAAACATAAACTTTTCCGGCATTGTAAAATTACGGAAAGATGGTATTTATGACCGTTAGATTCCTTCTAGTCTGAGTGGCAAGAGGCAACATTTGTTAGCATTATTAATAACAGTTACTCGATTGGGGCAGAATAAATGTACTGTTCCTACGTAACTCTTGCTGATGTTAGGAGTGATTTCTGCATCGGCACCTCACCCCACTGGCACTCCAAGCACCAGATGTTAGCCAGCATGGGAACCTATCGATCGCGCCTTACACCGTACGTGACTGCAGCGCTGATACATTCAGATTACGAATGCCAAACAGCAAAACTGGAAATAAAGTAAAATGCACTCGTATCTGCAAATAAGGGGTGTCTTACAAGGGGGCATGTACTGTGTGTATGTAATAAAAGTTTGAATAATGTGTCACTTTCAAATCTCGCGCTTAAGAGCTCCAAAATGCATGTATCGAGAAGCTTTCAAGTTCGCATTGTTCCATCAGATCTCATTTTCGTTCGACTACAACAACGGCTAAGAGAAGTTGGTACATTTGCACTGGCAGGGACGACAATGGTGCTCCACAGACACACGCCACAATTTGAACACATGCGTAGATACGCCTCGTGCAGCGAACAGCAGAGTAGCCACGTGGAGCAGCTTCCATAAAGCACGTGGGTCAGAGCTCATTGTCTCCGCTGTGTGCGCACCGTGAAGCCGGTGATGAGAAAATTCTCCGAAGTTATTTTACATCCTAACGGTACATTCCTTGCCAAACTTTACCATGTCCCCACTACAAAACCTAGAAGTCGGTAATGAGAATTTTGAAACACCATATATACTTTTTCGCTTTGTGATAGATGGCGCTGTAATAGTCACAAGCATATGGCTCACAATTTTAGACGAACAGTTGATAACAGGTAGGTTTTTTAAATTAAAATACAGAACATAGGTACGTTTGAACATTTTATTTCGCTTGTTTTAATGTGATACATGTACCCTTGTGAACTTATCATTTCTGAGAACGCATGCTGTTGCAGTGTGATTACCTGTAAAAAACACATTAATGCAATAAATGCTCAAAATGATGTCAGTGCATTTGGCAATAAGTGTAGCGACATTCCTCTCAACAGCGAGTAGTTCGCATCCGTAATGTTCGCACATGCATTGACAATGTGCTGACGCATGTTGTCAGGCGTTGTCGGTGGATCACGATAGCAAATATCCTTCAACTTTCCCCACAGAAAGAAATCCGGGGACGTCACATACGGTGAACGTGCGGGCCATGGTATGGTGCTTCGACGACCAATCCACCTGTCATGAAGTATGCTATTCAATATCGCTTCAACCGCACGCGAGCTAGGTGCTGGACATCCATCGTGCTGGAAGTACATCGCCATTCTGTCATGCAGTAAAACATCATGTAGTATCGTTGGTAGAACAGTATGTAGGAAGTCAGCATACATAGCACCATTTAGATTGCCATCGATGAAATGGGGGCTAATTATCCTTCCTTCCATAATGCTGCGCCATACATTAACCCGCCAAGGTCGCTCATGATCCTGATGTCGCAGCCATAGTGGATTTTCCGTTGCCCGATAGTGCCTATTATGCCGGTATACGTTACCGCTGTTGGTGAATGACGCTTCGTCGCTAAACAGAACGCGTGCAAAAAATCTGTCATCGTCTCGTAATTTCTCTTGTGTCCAGCGGCAGAACTGTACACGACGTTCAAAGACGTCACCATACAATTCCTGGTGCATTGAAATATGGTACGGGTGCAATCGATGTTGGTGTGACATTTTCAACACCGACGTTTTTGAAATCCCGATTCTCGCGCAATTTGTCTGCTACTGATGTGCGGATTAGCCGCGACAGCAGCTAAAACACCTACTTCGGCATCATCATTTGTTGCAGGTCGTGGCTGACGTTTCACATGTGGCTGAACACTTTCTGTTTCCTTAAACAACGTAACTATCCGGCGAACGGTCCGGACACTTGGATGATGTCGTCCAGGATACCGAGCAGCATACATAGTACACGCCCGTTGGGCATTTTGACCACAAGAGCCATACATTAACACGATATCGACTTTTTCCGCAATTGGTAAACGGTCCATTTTAACACGGGTAGTGCATTACGAAGCAAATACCGTCCGCACTGGCGGAATGTTTTTTTTTTTTTTTTTTTTCATTCATTGATTTTCAATTCCCCCCGAAGGGGGCGGGCGGAATGTTACGTGGTTCCACGTACTTATACGTTTGTGACTATTACAGCGCCATCTGTCACAAAGCGAAAAAAAGTGGTTCAACTTAAACATTCATATTTCTTTGCGTACTACACGAATATGTAATAAAAATTGGAGTTCCTATTTAGAAAAACGCAGTTGATATCCATTTGATATATGGCAGGGCCATCTAGCGGGCCAACCATAGCGCCATCTGGTTCCCCCCTTCAAGCTAGACGAGTTTCGTTCTTTGTAGTTTTTTCGTTTGATGCTTATTTCGTGAGATATTTGGGCCGGTCACTGTCAATGGATCACCCTGTATATATCAAACTGATTCCATTTTTATGCATTTCCTATGCTCTTTCTGTAGTATTTCTTTCCAAGTAAACTTGTGTGGGATATGCAAGGTAGGTTATACAGAAAAGTAATTGTTAAGACAAAAATTCGGTATGTAGTGCCGTTTTCGAGTTAATTGACATAGAAATTAGCCAGTCAGGCCATTGCGCGTGCAAATTGAAGCGGCCCGCCAGATACAATTATTGTGATACGATACGATATTGCAGTGCCTGTGTCATTACCGATTACGATGCAAAAGCATGTCCGAAGAAACAGACTGTATAATGGATAGACGACAACGAAAATTTGTGACTGACCGAGACTCGAACCAGGATTTCCCGAGCCGTGACCTCACCATTTGGCTATCTGGACACGACTCACGTCCAGACCTAAACTCCCATATCTGGCCTATAATGTATCTACAAACTACACTCGTACGTTAATGTACGTTCTGAACAACACAAGTACTGCAATATCGTGTTTACCTGCCAACAAAGGGCAAGCGACTTTCAAGTATAATGTCACTCCTGTACGGGAATACAGGCGACCGCTTGCGATGTTCATGGAATTTGGGTTCGAGTCCTATTCCGAGACAAATTTTTCACTGTCGACATTCCATTACACAGCTGATGCTTGTCCATATTCGCAACTGCGAATACGTTTCCTGTATTGCGTAACGGCTGCAGTCGCTGCAGTGCCTGTTCCCACGGACGTGTATGCGTGTCTGAAAGAACTTTGCATCGTAATACATAATAAGCAGGCATTGCAATATCATATTCATCCACCGACCACTGGCAAGCGACATTCAAGTAAAATGTCTCTCCTGTACGGGATATCCATAATGGATGTACGAGTACGGTTTTTAGACACATAGCACGAAAAATGGAAGTTTGGCCTTGATTCGTGCTCGGATGGCCGAATGGTAAGGCGATAAGTGGAAAATCCGGTTTCAAGACCCGGTCCGACACATATTTACATTTTCATTATTCCATTGTATAGCTGATGGTTGTCCATATTCACAACTGTGAGTACATTCCTTGTCGATATATTTAGTGTCCGCTGTTCTCATAGCGTGTACAGTTTGTCAGGCGTTGCTTTGGGTTCGGTCCTTGGTACCGTCTCGTGCCCAATTTTTGTATGGTTCTGTTGTCCCGTGTTAGGAAACGAAGAACACGTTTGACCACACCGTCTTTGGCGTGCTGCTTGAATTTGGGCGAGAACGGTCTGACTGGATAACTTCAACGCTAATTAACTCGGCAACGGAGCTACGTATTGTATTTTTTTCTCAACAGTTATTTCTCAGTATAATCTACCCTACAATCCTCTTACAAGGTTACTGACAACCCAGCGTACTAGTGATAAAGTACAAACAGCGCCAATGATGGAAAATAACCAAATGTTTGTTACTGTGCGACGGCAGTACAGTAGGGAGAACTAATGTTTAAATTTGTGGACGATTTGGGGCTACACAGGGTGCGAAATTTACTACACTTTACATTTTCACCTATCGTGGGTTTTTCGTGTGTTCCTAGAAATTGGAGAATTGCGAAGGGTGGAAGTGCTACAAAGTTTGTTGGACTTTAGTTTGCGCTAACAAGTAAGGAAAAACTTTTTGACTTCAAAAAACGTAAAAAAGATTGCACCAAAATTCATTAAGGAAGACAGTTACAGTGTGTAAATATCAAAATGTAGGAACGTAGTATGTGTTCTATACTTGTTGTTGTAAACAAATGTGAAACATAAATTACATTATGCTTAAGTTGGTAAAAAATCAAAACAATTTAATTCATAATCTTATACAGGATTCGCAAAACAAAAGTGACCTGCAAAATATTTTGCGTGGCCGTGAGGTTCTAGGCGCTTCAGTCTGGAACTGCGTGACCGCTACGGTCGCAGGTTCGAATCCTGCCTCGGGCATGGATGTGTGTGATGTCCATAGGTTAGTTAGGTTTAAGTAGTTCTAAGTTCTAGGGGACTGATGAACACAGATGTTAAGTCGCATAGTGCTCAGAGCCATTTGAGCCATTTTTAAAATATTTCATGTGCCTTAAGACAGGTTACCCTACTTACGTCAGGTGCGGCTGATGAAATTTTGGAGGCCTGTCTGAAAGGCCCCGGGAGTAGACAATGTTCCGTTAAGGCTAGTGATAGCCTTCGGACAGCCGTCCATGTCGTGAGCAAGATGTATGAAACAGGCGAAATAACCTCAGATTTCAAAAAGAATATGACAATTCTAATTCCAAAGGATGCAACTAATGACAGGTATGAATACTACCGAACTATTAGTTTAATAAGTCATTATTGCAAAATACGATCACAAAACCTTTGTAGAAGAATGGAAAAACTGGCAGAAGCCGACGTCGGGGAAGATCATTTTGGATTCCAGAGAAATGAAGGAAAACGCGAGGCACTACTGACCCTACGACTTCTCATAGAAGGCAGGTCAAGGAGAAGCAAACCTAAATTTCTAGACTTAGAGAAATCTTTTGATAATGTTGACTGGAATACTCTCTTTGAAATTCTGAAGGTAGCATGGGTACAATACAGAAAGCGAAATGTTACTTACAACTTGTACAGAAACCAGTCGGTAGTTATAAGAGTCAAAGGCCATGACAGGGAAGCAGTGGTTGAGAAGCCATTAAGACAGGGATGTAAACTATTCCCGATGTTATTCAGTCTGTGCATCGAGCAAGCAGTACAAGAAACGAAAGAAAAATGTGGGATAGGAACTGAAGTCTAGAAAGAAGAAATAAATACTTTGAGGTTTGCTGATGACATCGTAATTCCATCAGAGACACCAAAGGACTTGGAAGAGCAATTGAATGGAATGCGCAGTGTCTTGAAGACAACGGAATTGCCGCAGTGGATACACCGGTTCCCGTCATATCACGAAAGTTACGCTCTGTCGGGCATGGCCGGTACTTGGATGAGTGACCATCCGGGCCACCGTGCACTGTTGCCATTATTCCGGGGTGCATTCAGCCTCATGATGACAATTGAGGAGCTACTCCGCCAAATAGGCTCCGGTCACAGAAAACCATTATAACCACCGGGAGAGTAGTGTGCTGACCACACGCCCCTCCTATCCACATCCTCAATGAGGATGACACGGCGGTCGGATGGTCCCGATGGGCCAATTGTGGCCTGAAGACGGAGTGTTACAGTGTCTTGAAAGAACATCAACAAAAGAAAAACAAGGATAATGGAATGTAGTCGAATTAAGTCAAGTATTGCTGAGGGAATTAGGAAACGAGACACTTGAAGTATTATATGAGCTTCAGTATTTTGGCAGCAAAGCAATTGATGCCGAAATAGAGAGGATATAAAATGTAAACTGGCAACAGCAAGAGAAGCGTTCCTGAAAAAGAGAAATTTGTTAACATCAGGTATAAAAAATGTTCAAATGGCTCTAAGCACATTGGCACTTAACATCTGAGGTCATCAGTCCCCTAGAACTTAGAACTACTTAAACCCAACTAACCTAAGGACATCCCACACATCCATGTCCGAGGCAGGATTCGAACCTGCGACCATAGCAGCAGCGCGTTTCCGGACTGAAGCGCCTAGAACCGCTCGGCCACAAGGGCCGGCTAACATTAGGTATAGATGTAAGTCTTATGAAGTCCTTTCTGCAAGTATTATGTAGTGTAGCCACGTATGGAACTGAAACATGGACGATACACGATCTAGAAAAGAAGAGGATAGAAGCTTTTGGGGGTTGGGCTGGGTTATTTGGGGGAGGAGACCAGTGAGGTCAACTGTCTCATCGGATTAGGGAGGGACGGGGAAGGTAGTCGGCCGTGCCCTTTCGAAGTAACCATCCCGGCATTTCCCTGGAGTGATTTCGGGATATGAATGAAAACCTAAATCAGGATGACCGGACGCGGGATTGAACAGTCGTCCTCCCGAATGCGAGTCCAGTGTGCTAACCACTGCGCCACTTCGCTTGCTTAGAAGCTTTTTAAATAGGATTCTATAGGAGAATGCTGAAGATTGGATCACTTAACTAATGAGGAAGTAATGAATAGATTAGGCGAGAAAAGAAATTTGTGGCACAGTCTGACTAGAAGAACAGATCGGTTGGTTAGACTTGTTCTGAGACTTCAGGGGATCACCAATTTAGTACTGGAGGGAAGTGTTGGGGTTAAAATTCCTAGAGGGAGACCAAGAGATGAATACAGTAAACAGATTCAGAAGGATGTTGGTTGCAGTAGTTACTCGGCGATTAAGACGCTTTCAGAGGGTAGAGTAGAATGGAGAGCTGCATCAAACCAGTCTGTGAACTGAGGCGCACAACAACAGCAACAAAAACATTTTTAGGTGCATGAAAAATTTTCCAGCTCATTTTTATTTTGTTGACCCTGCAGTTTTAATCTGACACATGTGAGGCTTTTCTAATTCGTTATGAGAGACTGACTCAAAGCGTAAGCATGCATAGTCAAGACATGGGTGTATGAGGGTGAACAAAATTTAATGTTGATGCACGCCTGACAGTCGGCGCTACAGCAACGTAGCGCCTGTTACTTCACGAGACACATTATTACTTTTTTTCCAATATCTAGTTACTACATGCTTTGTGCGGCTGGACCATTGCATCCTGTGCTGTACCTTTAGTACAGCAAGGGGCGAGGGGTGGGGAGGGGGTCGAGGGGAAGATTTGCTAGTGGAGCCCGTTGTTGTAGCGTTAATTGCGTCGGCATTCCCACCACGGCGCCACCTCATTAGCCGCGAGTGCCCGCCTGCCGCTGTAGCTCATTTGTGGAACAGGCCGCGCGAGGTGAGGTGTGACGTCACGCGACGTACCTGCAGGCCGTCACACGTGCGCGGCGCGGCCAGCGCAACACAAGGCAGGCGGGCGCAGACACGTGCGACATCTGCCACCCACCTGTCGTCCTGGTCACACGTGGAGCACACGAGACACCGCACAAAACACGCCGAATACACTTCCAGTTTTTCAGCTCTGAGAACGACATAATTTTACAGACATTCGCTAACAAGATGTTGAGTTACAAGTCTCTTTACTAAATCCACATCTAGATCTACATCTGCACTCTGCGAGGCAACCTGTGCGATGCGGCGGAAGGTACAAAGTTCACCAGTACTGCTCTCTTCCTATTATTTTGAGGATACGGTAATATACAGTTTCCAGTAACTTTTTTTTAAGAAAACTGCGTTTTTTCAAACAGCTGTATTGTCACATCAGTACACTTCCAGTTTCACTCATAAAGAGGTCACTTCCCCAGTACCATAAACTGACTAAATAGTTTATAACAAATTCCCCGGTACAAATGAGTAACACACACATCATTCTCGAACAATCCTCACGTGACCAATTACTTCACTGTACAGTATAAAAACTTTACACAAGAAGTATTTCTCATTGACACCTTCATTCACTCTTATAAATAAACACTAGTAATAATTAATAAACAATTAGAAAATTAAACAAACAGATCCGGGAGTGAAACTGACAGTATTTTGACTGCAGCACAATGTCTGGCAGCTAGTGACCTCTACCAGATCGCATAGAAACTACATACACTTGAGCAATCTGACGCCTCCTGTCTTAACGCGCGACTCGCACTATACTTGTGGCCACTGCCGTAATGTCCCATCTACATAGGTACGATGTAGTGGTGATAAGCCGCATGTTGTCCGCTCACAAGCGGTCTTATGTCTTGAATACTTCCTCGCAGCACCGCAGTGAAAGGAAATACACACTTCCGCCATTGCATTTCTTGCGAGAAGACTTCTGAGAAGAAAAGCTTGCACAATTACTTTATTCCACTTTTTCAGCCTCGAAGCATACTAAAAGTAAACGGTTCACTCACATTAATGTGACAACCGTCAGTGTTTGACGTCAGTGTGTAACAACCTCTCACATACAGCAGGTGGCAGCACTAGCAGTGGAGGGTATATAAAGCGCGTCCGAGGGGACGCGCAAAACAGTGCAGTCGTTGTCATAATGCGAAAATGGAGCGATGTATCTGACGTCTAAAAGGCGGTGATCATTGGCTCTCGGGTAAAGAGCGGTAGCACTTCCGAAACGGCTAAATTTCTGAACTTTTCGCTTGCCACCATTGTTAATGTATACCATTCATGGCAAAATAACACTATCCAAAACCGACGTTGAGACAACTGTGGTGCACAACAGGCCGTAGACGACAGAAGTGACTGACGGTTGTGAAGATGTATACGGGCAAGCAGACGTGCACCTGTTGAGCAACTGACTGCCCAACTGAACCAGGGGATTAACAACAGTGTCTCCACAATGAGAGTTCAGTAAACATGACTGCGAGTGTGCCTCTGCAGCAGGCGTCTGGTTCATGAACAGATGCTGATTGGTGTTCATCAGCGACGAGGTCTGAAATCTGCACGCTAATATAGCAATTGGACGTCGACTGAGTGGCGACAGGTGACCTTTTCAGATGAACCACGTTTTATACTCCATCGGCGTGAAACTTTTCAAACCAACCATTAGAGGTGTCCAGGCTGGAGGAGGGAACATTATGGTATGGGGAATGTTTCACTGACATTCCCTTGGTGATCTCGTCATTCTCGAAGGTACAGGAACCATGACCATCCCTACATGCAGATTGTTTTTCGTTGACACGATGGAATCAATCTGAAGGACAGTGTAATGTTTCAACAGCTCGCAATGTACGTGCATGGTTCGAAGAGTATAGGGACGAGTCTCCCATGCTTCCCAGGCCACCAATCGCCTCGTATTTAAACCCTTCTGTCTGACCATCTCGATCTGGCTGTCAGCACTATGGATGCTGTAAGTAGCGCGAAAACCTTCGTGCAGCCCAAAAGTACCTTTATCCAAGATGGTTGCCGTGACGTCAGCTGATGACGTCATCCAAGATGTCGGCTGTGATGTATGCTGATGACACAAGTACTGTTATCCAAGGTGGCGCCTTTTGGAGGAAAATTTGAATTTTGGTGGGAAGATAGGTCAATTGGGCCGGTCGGAGTGGGTATGCGGTTCTAGGCGCTACAGTGTGGAACCGTAGGACCGCTACGGCCGCAGGTTCGAATCCTGCCTCGGGCATGGATGTGTGTGATGTCCTTAGGTTAGTTAGGTTTAAGTAGTTATAAGTTCTAGTGGACTGATGACCTCAGAAGTTGAGTCCCATAGTGCTCAGAGCCATTTTGAACCATTTTTAGGTCAATTGGGCTACCTCCACTAACTTAACCCTCTCCCCTCCCCCTGAAAATGGCGGGAAGTTGAAATTCCATCAGGACAATGCAACTCAGCTCCCTCCAAAAAATGGTTCTGAGCACTATGGGACTTGACATCTGAGGTCATCAGTCATCTAGACTTAGAACCAATTAAACCTAACTAATCTAAGGACCTCACACACATCCATGCCCGAGGTAGGATTCGATCCTGCAACCGAAGCAGCAGCGCGGTTCCGGATTGATGCGCCTAGGACCGCCGGCAGCCGGCAGCTCCCTCCACTAACCTAAGAAAATAGTGGGAAAGAAAGGGCACTTGGGCTACCTCCACTAATCTAAGTCACCCGACCACCACCTCTCCCTAGGAATTGGAGGGGAAAGGACTCAGCCTGGGCTGGATTTGTCCTTTGCATGAAGTCCTTATTTAAACAATTAGAGCCAGTACCACCATTAAGTGTCTTCGCCATGGGGTCCAGAGTCCAACTGACCTACTACACAGCACCGCCACCAGAGAGCTCTGTCATCCCTCCAGTGTCGTAATCAAAGATGGCTGTCCGCAGTGGGGGGAAATGGTGGGAACAAATAGGAACCCATAATACAGTCACGTGTTAGAGTTCAGCCCATAGGATTGCGGTATCTCGTAACAGTAACGTTGGAGGGGATATAGGGCTGGTTCAGCAGCCCTCGGACCTCAGTCTTGCTCAGTCAGTCAGCAGCAGCAGAAGAAGGAGAACCATGAAGCAGCAACAGCACAATCCTCCAGAACAGGAGGAAACGGAAAAGTAAGTATCCCATATCACAACTTTCTCTGTGGTTAGCATTATTATTATTATTATTAGTATTAGTATTATTTACTATTTTTGCGTCTTGGTCCTTGTGTAATGATTCATCTTGTTCAGCAGTAGCCCTCGACGCATCCAAGCGCGCAGGATGGAACGCCAACATCCTGACCTATGCCGCGTCCCGACCTGTAGCAACCTTGGCTGCCATCTTGTTGAGACCTACAGCGACCTCTGGACCTGTGGCAGCAACAACCGCCAGCACTTCTGAACCTGTAGTGACCATGTGGGATCCTGTAGCGCACATAGCCCACTTGCTGGAGCCCGACAAGGAGCTGCTTTTGTCTGTCCCCATCATCGATTGGTGTGATGAAGGCATGCGATCTGCTCCCAACACATCGAACGCTCCTGGTGGTCCTAAGCAACAGCAAGATGGAGGACAGTACTGGTCACCAACATACGACCCATCCCAGCAGAACATCCCTGTGATAGTGTAGCCACAGAGTGCAGATGCTTTGGATAAGAAGGCATCGAGTATACCCATGCTTTTCAGTTCCACTTACAATCTAACTCCCAGTGGAACGAAACGTGTTAATGTTGGTATAGAAGCACATCATGTCTGGGGATTGCATGCGAGAATGGAAATTGAAAATGCATCGAAGGGTGTTAATTTGCCGATTTCCTAGTTCGACTGAGACGAAATATGTCGTGCAGAGCGCTAAATCAATCAGCAGATGACTACAAAGTATTATCCAACCCGTACTGCCCCAGACATTCGTCTTACTGCTCTGACACTTTCTATTATAACAGTGTATGAATACTGTGCACTATGTTTGAAATGCTAAATAATGCAAATTATGGATACAATATTACTGGAACATACCCGCACAAAATCACACATTTGCTATACATGGATGATCTAAAACTACTGGCAGCAACAAATCAACAACTCAACCAATTACTAAAGATAACAGAAGTATTCAGCAATGATATAAATATGGCTTTGGGAACAGACAAATGTAAGAAAAATAGCATAGTCAAGGGAAAACACACTAAACAAGAAGATTACAAATTGGATAACCACAGCGACTGCATAGAAGCGATGGAAAAAACAGATGGCTATAAATATCTAGGACAAAGACAAAAAATAGAAATAGATAATGCAAATATTAAAGAAGAACTAAAAGAAAAATATAGACAAAGACTAACAAAAATACTGAAAACAGAATTGACAGCAAGAAACAAGACAAAAGCTATAAATACTTATGCTATACCAATATTGACCTACTCATTTGGAGTAGTGAAATGGAGTAACACAGACCTAGAAGCACTCAATACACTTACACGATCACAATGCCACAAATATAGAATACATCACATACATTCAGCAACATGAAAGATTCACATTAAGCAGAAAGGAAGGAGGAAGGGGATTTATCGGTATAAAAAACCTACATTATGGACAGGAAGACAATTTAAGAAAATTCTTTATAGAACGAGCAGAAACTAGCAAAATACGCAAAGCAATTACTCATATAAATACGTTGGCTACACAACTGCAATTTCATAACCACTTCTACAACCCTTTAGATCACATAACATCAACAGATATGTTGATGTTATGTGACCATCTAACCCAGCCACACATCGATCAAGATGCATCCAACATATGGCTAAGAAAAAACAATATATAGAGTGAGATGGAAGGATTCATGATTGCGATAGAGGATCAAACAATAAACACCAGATATTACAGCAAGCATATTATTATAGATCCCAATACCACAACAGATAAATGCAGACTTTGCAAACGACAAATACAAACAGTAGATCACATCACAAGCGGATGTACAATACTAGCAAATACAGAATACCCCATAAGACATGACAATGTAGCAAAATAATACATCAACAACTTGTCATACAACATAAACTAATAAAACAACACGTTCCCACGTACAAGTATGCACCACAAAATGTACTGGAGAACGATGAATACAAATTATACTGGAACAGAACCATTATAACAGATAAAACAACACCACAAAGCAAACCTGACATCATTATCACCAATAAAAAGAAGAAATTAACACAACTAATCGAAATATCCATACCCAATACAACAAATATAAAGAAGAAAACAGGAGAAAAAATTGAAAAATACATCCAACTGACTGAGGAAGTCAAGGAGATGTGACATCAGGATAAAGTTGACATTATACCAATTATACTATCAACTACAGGAGTCATACCACACAATATTCACCAGTACATCAAACCAATACAGCTACATCCAAACTTATATATACAACTACAGAAATCTGTAATTATTGATACATGTTCAGTTACCTGAAAGTTCCTAAATGCAATGTAACATATAGCGTACAGTTAAAAGGAAGTCACTCTTGATCAAGGTCCGTGACACTTTCCATTTTTAATGAGACATAAGGTCTGAGAAAGGAAAGAATAATAATAATAATAGTAATGGAAATTACCTAATTCACCTTGCTACCAGTACAGCATCTACTCATATGGTTCAAATGGCTCTGAGCACTATGGGACTTAACATCTATGGTCATTAGTCCCCTAGAACTTAGAACTACTTAAACCTACACCCAGTCATCACGAGGCAGAGAAAATCCCTGATCCCGCCGGGAATCGAACCCAGGAACGCTACCGCATGACCACGAGCTGTGGACACAGCATCTACTCCCAAATATCTATGCAGACAAACGGAGACATCAAGAAAGGTCATACAAAAGCTAATGTTAAAAATTTCTGGGACACTATACAATTTCCGAGAGGTCGACTTGGTTCTTATTTTACATGGCCATGTGACATCAGTGTAAGATTGAGAATCTTGTTAAATGCACTTGCAATGCAGGCTAGACGCATCTTGCATGTTCTGTTATGGTCGCAGGGAAGAGAAAGCAGGCAATCAGATTCCTGTAACACGATCTGGTACATCAGTATCTAATGGCGCGAGTGGCCCAGATGATGACTTGGCGCTTATTGAGATAGACATGTGATGTCAGTATAACACTCGAAGAAGTTTAACTGTAGACATGACTTCCACATGCCATCAGCAGTGGCGTGACCTGCCATTTTCCCCCACCCCAAACCACCCTCTTGGGTTATGTCACAGGAGGGATGATAGCGTCCTCTGGTGGTGGTTCTGCGTACTAGGTCAGTTGGATTCTGGACCCCATGGTGAACACACTTGAAGGTGGTACTGATTCTAATTGTTTAAATGAGGACTGCATGCAAATGAAACACTTGCATCCAGCACAGGTTGCTGCGTCCTACTCCCTCCATTTCCTAGGAAGAGGTGGTGGTCGGATGACTTAGGTTACTGGAGGTAGCCCACTTGCTTTTTCTTTCCCACCATTTTCTTAGGTTAGTGGAGGTAGCCATGTTGCATTGTACTGATGGAATTTGAACTTCCCACCATTTTCTGGGGGAGGGGAAGGGGTTAGTTTAGTGCAGGTAGCCCAATTGACCTATCTTCCCACTAAAATTGAAACTTCCCAACAAAAGTTGCCACCATAATAACAGTACTTATGTCATCAACTGACATCATGGCCGCCATCTTGGATGACGTCATCAGCTGAACTCACGGTCGCCATCTTCGATAACAGTACTTTGGGGCTACACAAAGGTGGTCCCCATCCTGCTGTACCGAGATACTTAACGCAGCTGTGCCTCCACACCTCTGTTATTCCTTCCAGAACCTCACTGACTTCCTGCTCATCCACACTACAAAAGATGGCTATTCAGGCTTTTGATAGGTAGTCAGTGTCACTCGATCGTCTGTGGTAACTGGTTTCTGCTTCTTAGAATTCATTCATAAAATGGGGTGTTTAAAAAGTATGAAAAAGTTGTACACAGGGTGATCTTTCTCACACTGTAGAAACTCTAGGAACTGATCGATGAGAAGATACAGGACAAAAAAGGTCTAGTGAAATTATGTGCAGAAATGTATGGTTTTCAAGCTAGAGGCCGTTTACCCAATCATGTACTGTTATAGAGCCTGCAGTATAATATGTGCTTTACAGAATGTGTTCAAAATGGTTTCCATGTGCCTCAACACATACATGTACGCGTCATAGCGTGTTCAGCATGTTCTGTCTCACACGTTCACAGGCTGCATCTGAACAGTGTCAAAGGCAGAATGAATATGCTGCTCCTGTGTCTCCACATCTGGAATGGACTCTGCATATACTTTACTTTTGGGATGATCCTCTAACAAGGAATCGCATGGGCTTAGATCCGGTGCACGAGCATGTCATTCAAACTGGACCCCCTCGTCCGATCCATCGACCAGACACGACTGAGATGCGTCCGGACGTTGTGGCTGGAGCACCATCATGTAGCTGTCACGTAACCCTTATAACCATCACTGGCAGTTCTTCCAGAAGTGGAGGCAAAGTCACCTGCAAGAAACTCTGGCAATTCCGACCTGTAAGGCGAAGTGGAAGGAAGACTGGTCCCAAAATACGGTCGCCACTTATGCAGGCACTCACATTCCAGCTGCACCCATGCAGATGATTCACTGTCATCAGACCATGGGTGTCGTGCATGTTATCCCACAGATGATAGCCATGAAATCTGAAGATACCACTCCGTGTAAAGAAGGCCTCACAAAACCTCAGAATCGTGAATGCCTGGTGAAAAAAAAGTGATAAAACTGCTCTCGATGTGGAAAGTCTCTCGGTAGCAAAGCCTGCACACGTTCTAAGTAATAGGGGTAGTAACAATTGTCTTGGGGAATATTCCACACTGTCTTCTGGGTTACCCTGTACTGGGCGGCCAACTGTGTGGTACTGACATGGCGGTCGCCTTCTACTGTGTTAATCAAATTTTCACCAAGTCTGGTGCCCGAACATTTCGGCTACATTCTTCATGATTTCCTGCTTCCTGAAACGACCCTCTCTCAGACAAAAGGCGGAACACTTGCAGAGAATGAATGCTGTGGTTGCGGTCGGCAATGATAGGTCTCCTGATACAAACTTGCTGCCCGCCGCTAGTTGCCATTTGCCTTTCCGTAAATAAACACAATGTCGGGAATTTCTCGGTTAGAATACGGAACCATTGTGTACAGCGCTGCATCACATCCACTATAAGGTGAGTCAGCAAGAGGAGAGAATCTGACACAACGTTGCCAATTACTATGGCAGTTGGGGGCGCTAAGGCATGACGTATGAGGGAGAGTATCATCGTCCAGGAGGAAACCATGAATACTGTATCTATGATAGCTTGGTATAGCTCGTATTAGACCGCAGTCTCCGTAACAAAGCATGATTGAATAAATGGTCTCTAGCATGAAAACCATGCATTTTCTGACGTAAGTTCATTAGACCTTTTTTGTTCCGTATCCTCTCAACGATCAATTCCTACAGTTTGTACACGGTGGACAAAATCACCCTGTATCTTAAGCTCAGGGTGGCAAAATAAAACTGGCCCACAAAATATTCATAAGAATGGCGCGTAATTGAGCCTTCTCAATGAACTGGAGAGCCGCCCATCGCAGAAAATGCTGGAAACGTGATTTCAATGCACCAGTCGCTAACTATCACGTGACTATACATTCTCATCTCCCCTAATCTTTGTCCCGAGTAATACGCTGTGTCATTGCATTTCAGCGAATAGGAGGAGCAGGCGTGTTTAGAGACCAGTCGAATCCAACACAAAGTGGTGCTCAAATAAGGCACGTGTTCACTGTCGAGTGTTATGCGAAGTTCTGTTCGTGGAAAACGTGTGCGGAAATGTTTGCGAAGGAGCTTAAGACTGGTAGCACTATGACAAAACCTCCATGGAAGTTTACACTGCAGAACGTAGTGGAAAAACGGCATGAAACGGTGGCCATTTTCAGTAGCTTCTGTGACGTTCACATCTACATCGGCGTGATTACTCTGCTGTTCACAATAAAGTGCCTGGCAGAGGGTTCAATGAACCACCTTCATGCTGTCTCTCTACCGTTCCACTCTCGAATGGCACGCGAGAAAAACGAGCACTTAAATTTTTCCGTGCGAGCCCTGATTTATCTTACTTTATCGTGATGATCATTTCTCCCTATGTATGTGGGTGCCAACAGAATGTTTTGGCAATCGGAGTAGAAAACTGGTGATTGAAATTTCATGAGAACATCCCGTCGCAACGAAAAACGTCTTTGTTTTAATGATTGCCACTCCAATTCACGTATCATGTCTGTGACACTATCTTCCCTATTTCGCGATGATAAAAACGAGGTGCCCTTCTTTGTGCTTTTTCGATGTCATCCGTCAGTCCCACTTGATTCGGATCCCACACCGCACAGCAGTGCTCCAGAATAAGGCGGACAAGCGTAGTGTAAGCAGTCTCTTTGGTTGACCTGTTGCACTTTTTAAGTGTTCTGCCAATGAATCGCATTCTTTGGTTTGCTCTACCCACAATATTGTCTATGTGATCGTTCCAATTTAGGTTATTTGTAATTGTAATCCTAAGTATTTAGTTGAATTTACAGCCCTCAGCTTTGTGTGACTTATCGCGTAATCGAAATTTAGCTGATTTCTTTTAGTACTCATGTGAATAACTTCACACATTTCTTTATTCAGGGTCAATTGCCACTTTTCGCACCATACAGATGTCTTATCTAAATCATTTTGCAAGTCGTTTTGGTCATCTGATGATTTTACAAGACGGTACATGACAGCATCATCTGCAAACAATCTAAGACGGCTACATTAGGAAGGGTCGATCCCGCGTCAGTCTTATTGTAAATATTTTCCGGGTCACTTTTATTTGCCGACATTGTACGTGTACTTGAATACGTTTGGCATTAAATCTTCATTCCGAAGGTGAAAAGGTCAACACAGGCGGTAGCACTGTAAGTATGTTTGCCCTCAGTTTTACATGGCACACATTTTGATTGAAGGAGCTGAGGTGCGCAGTTAACAACATAACGGTGTAAAGCATGTACTCTCTTCAATCGCAAATATGAGATTAAATAGCAAATATTGCTTACTTTTTTTGTGAATCACCTGTATTCTGACTGGTCTGATGCGGCGGTCAGGAATTCCTCTCGTCGCCAATATCGTCTTAGAGCAGAACTTGCACTCTTTGTACTCAACATTACTTCTTGGATGTGTTACAATCTCTGCATTCCCCTACAGCCTTTGACCTGTACAGCTCCCTCTAGTACTATGGAGGTTATTCTCTGATGTCATAACAGGTGTCCTGTCATCCAGTTCGTTTTTCTTGCCACTGTTTGCCGGCCGGTGTGGCCGAGCGCTTCTAGACGCTTCAGTCTGGAACCGCACGACCGCTACGGTCGCAGGTTCGAATCCTGCCTGGTGCATGGATGTGTGTGATGTCCTTAGGTTAGTTAGGTTTAAGTAGTTCTAAGTTCTAGGGGACTGATGACCTCAGATGTTAAGTCCCATAGTGCTCAGAGCCATTTGTCACTGTTTTCTATATGTTCCTCTCTTCGCCGATTCTACGGAGAACCTCTTCATTCCTTATCTTATCAGCCCACCTAATTTTCAAGATTCTTTTGTAACGTCACATACCAAACGCTTCGATTCTCTTCTGTTCCGGTTTTCCCACATTCCACATCTGCCTACCATACAATGCTGTGCCGCAGACGTACATTCTCAGATATTTCTTCCTCAAATTAAGATCTATGTTTGATACTGGAAGAGTTCTCCTAGCCAGGCATACTCTCTTTGTCTGTGTTAGTCTGATTCTTATGTCGTCCTTGTTTCGATCGTCGTCGTCGTCGTCGTATTTTGCTTCCAAGTACCAGAATTCCTTAACATTGTCTACTACGTAAACATCAACTATCTACAAAACGTTTCTCACTATTCCCGTTTCCTCTGTTTCTCGTCATTTTGTCTTTTTTCGTTTTATTCTCAGCCATATTCTGTACTTATCATACTGTTCATTCCATTCAGAAAGTTCTGTAATTCTTCTTCACTTTCGTCAGCGAATCTCATCATTGATATCTCTTCCCCCTTAATTTTAACCCCACTCTTGAATACTTCATTATTTCTCTCATAGCTTCTTCGATGTAGAGACTGAAGAGTGCGGGCGAGAAATTGTATCCCTGCCTTACACACTTTTCAATCCGAGGACTTGTTCCATGTTGCCGGCCTGAACGCATTACGCTGTTCACTTTACTTCCTCAGAATTTCGAACATCTTGCACCAGTTTACACTGCGAAACGCTTTTCCAGGTCTTGATTTTTCTTCAGTCTTACATCTTTATCAACTGCAACATCAGGACTGCCTCTTCGGTGCTTTCGTAAAGCTAGACTGAAGGTCATCTAACGGATTCTCAATTTTCTTCTCTTCTCTCCTGTGTATTATTATTGAAAGCAGCGTGGATGCATGCGCTGTTAAGCTGATTGTATGACAATTCTCCCACTTGTCAGATCTTGCTATCATCGAAATAACTTCAATTACTTCTTCTGTCACGTCATCGGACAAATTCTCCTTATCTTTGCTTGCATACAGCGATAGCTATTAATATATGCCAGATTTAACTTTGCGATGTGTAAATCATACAATCAGTTTTACATGGCACACATTTTGAATCTTGCCCCATCATAACGTTTAAGATGACGCGGTGGCCCATCGGTACCGTTGGGCCTTCAAGGTCTTTTGGAACGGAGTTTTTTTTTATACTATGATTTAAGAGTCAGAAGCTTTTTACTAGTGTGAAGTTAACTGTAGCCTTCACTTCCGTCAAACAGGGTCCGTATATGTTAACACTTCACTCGTCTCTCCTGGAGTGCTGACTTTTGCTGAAACGAGTTACTACGCAACTTACGAAAGTGCGTACGATTCTTGGCTTGTGTTTGTAATTTAGTTTCCTAGCATTTTGCAGTTCCACTTTTTCTTTTTCTAAAATAAATCACCTGTATGTGAGTTTTATGAATTCTGAACCATTTGTGATAACTTTCGTGTGATCCGAGGCTCAAAAATTCTCATTACAAGATTTTCACTCACACGGCAATCAGTATAAACGCATTAGGCACTTCGCCGAAGCTGTATGTGTGTGCGAGGAAAAAAGTCTTCGCTGGACACGTTGTCCAAAGTTCAAGAACAGTGCAAGGAAATAATTGCGTTGCTGGTACTGCATTGGCGGCTAGCTAGCGTCAATAAATCATTGTACGCGATCTCAGTTTCATTTTCTCTGCAGACGAAGTTTATCAGTCTGGTAGATCTTTATAGCACATACAGTGTTTATTTATGGCCGTTCCCCGAATTTTAGCTAAGGTCATCTATTTCCTCGCAAGCCGTGTCCAGGGAGTAGGATCTGCGCAGAACAATGGAACCCTTCGGTATGTTCCACTTGAGACGACGACTGTAATCGTCGCCCATGTTTTTTATGGGCGATAGTAGCCAAGGACGATCACTTGAAGGACAGCCTCAGATATAGGAAAAAAGAGACTTTTATGGCTATAAGGATACAGCTGTAATACGCCAGCACCATTCATTTCTACCAACGTCTGTATTTCACAGAAATGGTTGCTATCGGATTGTATATAGGAATCCGTACCCCTGCTGGGTGCATCATTCCCACTGGTGGTTGTTTGTGATATCTCTCATGTATCTTTTGGTCTCCACGTTGTCTGGCTCTGCAGAGAACAAAAAAAAACTTTGACAACCTTCCATTTTCATAATAAACATTTGCCTTAATTTTGTGGTTCTGCTTCTGAGACAAGAAAAACAAGGATAATGGCGTGTAACCGAATTAAATCGTGGGATGCTGAGTGTATTTCAGAATAAAATTTTCACTCTGCATCGGAGTGTGCGATGATATGAAACTTCTTGGCAGATCAAAACTGTGCACTAGACTGCGACTCGAACTCGGGACCGTTACCTTTAACGTGCAGTTGGAGACGAGGTACTGGCGGAATTAAAGCAGCGTGGACGTGTAGTGAGTTGTGCTTGGGTAGCTCAGGCGGTAGAGCACTTGCCACGAAAGGCAAAAGTCCCGAGTTCGAGTCTCGGTCCGACCCACAGTTTTAATCTTAGTGTATTTGTTTAGGAAAACACACATCAAAAGTTGTAGATGGGGTTTGCCGATTGGGCAGTAAAATAACTGACCATAACCGAAGCAAAGAGGATATGAAATTTTAACTGGCACCAACAAGAAAGAAAAACTTTCATGAAAAAGAAAAATTTCCTAATATCTTATATAAATTTATATGTTAGAAAGTACTTATCTAGCCTTATTTGGAAGTGAAACGTGGAGAATGTAGTGTAAAGAATAGAATATTAGTTTTTTAAATGTGGTCGTAGCAGTTTCCTTCTGAATTTATCCCTGTTCTGAATTGTGTTTTCTGGGATACGAAGTTATTGCAGGTCTTTTATGCAGTCTTGAAACAGTTACAGTTAGGTCGTCATTCAGGTTATAAAGTTTCAGATGTTCTTAGTTACTTAGTTGCTATCCACTCGTATATTTGGGCATACAACAGCAGTATTCTCTGTGACATTGACGATGTTATTGGTTCTAAATGTCTGCTCAATTCTTGATAAGTTCTTAATCGCTGCTGTCGATCGATCCATAAATTTCTAAAACCTTCTCTGAATAGCTTCCATCTCCCTTTTATTCATGGGATGACTGGATCCTCTGAAGTAATACGCAACATCTATTATATGTGTAATTCCGGTTTGATAACCATGCAGTAGTGCCTCCCTGTATCTCCACAGCAAACAGCCTTCTTATTACGCAAGATTCTCGCCATATGATAGATCCACACTAATTTTAAGCCTCTATCATTCACTGCATCCCGATATAGCCCATTGTCTTCAATAAGTTCAGTACTGAATTTAAATTTCTTGACTTAATCTACCTCACCATGGTTGGTCTATCATTGAGTTTCGTCTTATATTTCATATTTCGTATTGTCGTAGAAGATCTGTAGACATATTCTCTTAGCTACACGTTTCTGACAATTCAGCTTTCTAAATGCTGATTACATGTTATTACTTCAAGCAAACAACATTTACTCCTCAATTTGCGGCACAGCCTTAGTTGTTTTTTTCTTTTTATCCAAAGCACAGTTGAAGTGCGCAAAGTACATTACTTTCCTTGACATCAGTACTATCAATTGAGTCTGAGATCACACCCATGCAGATTTTGTGAGAAGCTTGTGATCAGCCCATTTTTTTTTTAATCGTATTGACCAACTAGTAGGATCACGTTAACAACTTCAGTTCCTCTTCTTCCTTTGTTGTTGTTTCCTATATTTTGCAGTATTGTCTTCCTTTCTTCTGTCCATGTTGTTCCCGATTTTTTATTTCTTCAGCTTTGAAAGCCAACCAAATTTAGTATTTTGTTTTTAAAACGGTTTCTTTCTGCTGTTTCTGATTCTTTGATGTTGTTTCTTTCAAGATCTTTTCTTAATTCTGTAATCCACGCTATTGTCGATTTCTTCTTCCAGAAATATAGGAGTATTTGTTTTGTTAGTCTATTTCCATCCATTCGGTAGAGATGTCCAAAAAAGGTTAATCTTCGTTTGGCCATTACTTCAGATATTTTCTCTATATTTTTGTAGATCTCCTCATCACTTCTTATTTTCCAACCAACTGCAGTTTTCATTACACCCATTATTTTTCTAATAATCCTTCTTTCCAGTACCTCTAGTTTGTCCGCCTTATAGTTCATCGTTAGGCATTCTGATCCATATAAACATTCTGGGCATATTTTATTTTATTTTATGTTTTTTTATTATCTTTTTCGCTCCGCTAAGTACGATCCGCAATCGGTACTAGAACTTTTATCTGTCACTTACCATTTCTTTCGTCTCTGGTTATATTTATTAGTGCGAAAATTACCCATTTGCTCCGTATTATGGAATCAACGTTAAACTCCAAAGCCTCCTATAACTGGCTGGATATATCAGTTCACGAATCTAGACAGGGCCATGTCATCGCCAACAGCATCACTTGTAGTGAGCCACTGTAGTATTCAAACAGACCTTTGAGTTAATGACAGGTATACTTTCCGTTCAGTTATTGGACATTATACTAAGAATATGGTCTCCGCCGTAGTAGCTATCCGCTCTATCGTTTTTAACTGGACTCACAGCCGTTCCGACAAAATCTGTTATCGCCGCTATTTGTCTTTTTTTACATCGGAACACCTTGATAGAAAGCGTCTGCTGACCCCTGTTTGAACTGCAGCCTTCTTTATCATGCTGTCAGTTTCTTCTTATTCGTTGCATTATATTAAGAAACTGGACTGTACCTCATTGCTATATTACGAGCGAAGTCTTATTCAGAAAAGCAGGTAATACGATCTGGCTTCATAATTAATTGCTATAGAAATAGGGATGAAGATTATATCTCGCTTGTTACACGCAGAAGATGCGCCGCAGCAAAACACTGGCCTCTGAATCCGAACAGGTTGTGATACAAATGAGGGTGTTCGCTAATTGGGAAGGGTTGAGCTGCATGATTCGTAGCGAAAGCAGGTAGATTTATTTACCAGCTGCGCGGGTCGAGGGGCGCTCCTTTGAGCGTCGTTCCGGCTTAATGAATGATCGCTTAACCTCTTCACCCGCAGATGAGTAACGGCAGTGCATCAGTTGTAAATAAATAAGTAATAATTACGGCGGACGTTTTTTCTGGTTTTCTTGCAAAGCACTAGCAGCATGTTTTCCCGTCGACAAGCATGTTCCCCACATCGTTAATCCAGAAACCTGTTTTGCTTGCAGCAGACGTTAGACGGCCGTGGCTTCGCACAGACTGCGCTAATTTTCTATTTGATATCACAAAAAAATAATGTAAAAAATGTTTGAGACGATGAGATACTGAAAGAATGGTAAAAAAATAAAATTTGTCTTATTTAATTTGCATACCACTGTCTACGTAAAGACATCTTTCTACATACCTCCGCATAGCTGCTATACAACTCTGTGTTGCTGCATCTAATTTCGACACTTTCGTCTCGTCATCACCTAACTGAGCAGTTCATAAATCTTGAAATGGCTTTCTAGCAGTCCTAGTGATTGAAAGCTGGACTAGCCAGATGCTTCTAGTACCTCGAGGGGACCTGAGTCTCTGATAATTTATGAATTTACAGTGAAGGAATTCATACTATAAGTGAAGATGTTATTTAAAATACACGCTGGATGATATTGAATTCAGCATCTGCATCTGGAGTTATTATGTGTATTACGAGATCAGCTGAGGAGTATGCAATTAGATATATTCTTGATCAAGGAAGGGAGGTATTTTTATTGCATCTCCCTCAAAGTCTGCAAGCTTACTGATTTTCGAAGGTGGATGTTATATATGGGTAACTCTAGGTTGCTGGTAACAAGACCAGTGTTTCATTCATTTAGCTTAGCTTCGTAAACGCTAAATCAAATGATAATGTAAAAAATGCTTGCGACGATGAGATGCTGAGAGAATGGTAAAAAAATAAAATTTGTCTTATTTAATTTGCATACCACTGTCTACGTAAAGACATCTTTCTACATACCTCCGCATAGGTGCTATAAAACGCTGTGTTGCTGCATGTAATTTCGAATCTTTCGTCTCGTCATCAACTAAGTGAGCATTTCTTAAATCTTGAAATGGCATGTGCCATATGCAATGTATACACGGTGTAAACGGTAACTCTTTACAATGTGCCACGTGGAATAGGTGAGGTCGGGACCAACGATTCCATTCAGGACACCTCTGGTCTGTCGAGAAACTACCTCAAACTGGCCTACCAAAATCACCCATGATTTTCAAATTGATCCCGCTCCCTTCGCACAAACTCTTACTACTACGGAAAAAATTGACAATGTGCGAGTGGTACTCACGCACTGGCGGTTCCGTAAAAACATAATTCTGTGTATAGATAGTCCATATAACGCGCGAATCGACGATTGGAGCCTGTTATCGTTAATGATGCTGGAAAGATATGGGTCACAGGGATTCCAAGACTCTCGAGAAGGCTTTAATTTCTTGTTTGAAGTCGGATAACAAAGGACAAAAGAAATGTTTTTTCGTGAGATATAATTACAAATTAACAATTTGCTGAATTTTGCTTTACTTGTACTGTGAAACCTCTCTTCTTGAAAAATTTCATGATTTTGCGTCAAGGGGAAGTAGGCCCTATGCATGTTTTTGAGCAATGAGTTCGCGAGTATCAAAAAACGTGACATAAACGACCACATCTTTTGATTGCATTGAAATAGAAGTTCAATTTATGACGTCGTTAAGGGCTTGTTGATCTTAATACTTGACACAAATTTCAGTTTGATACGTCTAACTGTTGCTGAGAAGAAGGTGTCTCATCAGACTGACAGACGATAGACAATGTCCTATCAAATGACAACTTTTCTTTCGTCTGATATAGTTACAAATTAACAAATTTCGAATTTTTTTTTCTTTGTAGAGTGAAATCTTCCTTCACGGCAGATTTCACGATTCTAGACTAAGGGGAAGTACCATGAAGGTTTTGCTGACTGAGTTTTCGAGTCTCAAAATATGTGGCACAAATGACCGTACCTTTTGATTGCATTGACATAGAACCTAATGTTTATTATGTCACTAATGGTCCATACGCCTCCCCCCGTCGTAGGTTCGAGCCCTCCATCAGGCATAGGTGTGTGTGTTGTCCATAGCGTAAGTTAGTTTAAGTTAGAGTACTAAGTGTGTAGACTTAGGGACCGATGACCTCAGCAGTTTGGTCCCATAAGACCCTAAATTTCCAAATTTATCCCCAATGTACGCGACACAAATTTCAGCTTGAAACGTCTAACCGTTCCGGAGGGAAAGGAGCTCTAACAGACAGACAGACAATCAGAGAGATAGAGAGACAGTCTTATAACAAAGGACAAATTTTTTTTTCCTGTGATATAATTACAAATTAACAATTTTCGGATTATTACTTTGGTGTAGCGCGAAATTTTGCTTTTTGGCGAAGTTCATGACTCTGGATAAAACCCAGTAGGTTTTGAATACTGACTTCGCAGCTATCAAAATATGTGACATAAATGGCAGTATCTTTTGATTGCATTCGCTTTATTTTTGAGATCACCTTAATATATGACATAAATTTCAGCTTCATACTTCTACCCGTTCCTGAGAAAAGGGGTTTTTAAAAAGTCAAACAGGTAGACGGACAAGAAAGTGTAACTGTCTGGATTCCGTTTATACCGACAGAACTACTTAAAGAAGACTTTTTGTAGGAAATTTAATGTAGTTTAATTCTGTACCGGGGAGACATCGTGGTTTCGATTTATTCAAGAAAGATGTACACAACTGACGTTGAAACACAACCCTCTGCCCGCCATTATTCCCTCTTTCCACCAGCTAGGATTCTTAATACGCTGTTCATGGCACTCCTATCAATGTGTAAATATTTGCCACATCAAGAATTGTTTTCCATTTTCGACACTTTATGGTCTCTGTTGCGTGGGCTATTACGACACCTGCTTAGTCGGCTATTTCGTAAATGTTACCAATTTAATTTTCTCGTGACAGAAATGAAACCAAAAATACGTTTTTAAGAAAACTTATATACGTTTATAATTGGATCTAAACTTAATCATTACAAACACAGTAGTTTCTTAGTAAGAAGGTCACGCAAATGTTGGCGAACGTCAGTTTTGTACTGGAAAACCGCGACTTCCAGCAAATCACATAAAATTTTCTAAAAAATATCTCGTTCATTTCTTTCTCTAGGACTAGCAGTCTGTGCGAAGAGAGCTAGAGAATATTAAAAATCCTGCGCGATGCGTACGCGCTGTATGTTGGGTGGTTTTCGTAGGCCAGTTTGTGGTAGTTTCCAGCTTGACAGACCTCAAATGTCCTATATAAAACTGTTCAAATGGTTCAAATGGCTCTGAGCACTATGGCACCTAACATCTGAGGTCATCAGTCCCCTAGAACTTAGAACTACTTAAACCTAACTAACCTAAGGACATCACACACATCCATGCCCGAGGCAGGATTCGAACCTGCGGCCGTAGCGGTCGCGCGGTTACAGACTGTAGCACCTAGAACCGCTCGGCCACCCCGTCCGGCTATAAAAGTGTTCATCTCGACTTCACCTACAGAACGGTGGTCCGTTCTAAACAGTTATCGTTTACACTTTGCGTAATATATTTTACAATAGTCGACATCCGGTATGCACCAACGCTTTAATGTCTGCAGCCTACGATGAAAAATACGAAAGCAGTTGCTGCAAAATAAACTTTATAGCAGTTTTTTGCTGGTGTACGTTATAACGTGTAACAAAAATTCTGTTACAAAATGGTAGTTCATTCTTAGAACCTCATAATTTTTTATTTATCTTTTTAAGAACAGCCTCTAATCTATGTGGGGAGCAATATCTATGCCAATCAAGCAACTTTTAGCAGCCATCTTCGCTGGAATGAAGTTGGTACAAATCTATAATTCTCTCTAATTTTAGTCAAGACGTTATAAGAGAAAATCAGTCTTATGTAGTATGACGTTCTGCATACAGCTAAAATATGTAAAGTGATTGGTGCAACTGTAAACAATGGTAACAATAAATACCTGCAAAAGAATTCTAGTATTCTATTACGAACAGATCCATCTCCTCCCATTTTTAATTAACAGTATTTGAGTTTTGGCTAGAGACACTCCCTCAGTACTTTCATTTTTGTGTGGCAGTTACCTAAAGATACTAATCAAAGTAACTCTCATAAAAGTCACTGATACCTGGAAGCAGTTAGAGCTCATTGCCCGAGATTGTACACGAGGAAGATCGAATATATCGTTATGTCGAGGCAAAGAGCGCATTTTGACGGTTTATGAGAGTAAGCGGGAGATGAGACAAGGCACGCGCTCGCTTTCTTATAACAGTGTTCTTATATTACTCCTATGTTAGCATTCTGCAGTGTGGGTGATGGTTGCTAGCAATCGATGTGCTCATACATTCGCCTAGGCACCTGTCTCTAAAGGCGAGGAGGATAGAGTAAAGCAGTGGAGCCCTTACATGCTCAACTGGAAGGTATCGTAAGAACCTTCATTTAATCGCGAAAAATCGTAATCATTAACGAAGTAAGGCTAGGAAGGTGGCTTGGCTGGCGAAACAAATCCCGCTGACTGGCCGGTTTGTACTGCCTTTCTTGGGAAGCAGTTACGAGCGCTAGTAACGACCGCTTTGCAAGCTGATCTGAAAATAAGAGGACGTGTTTCAGACTGAGGTCGAAAACGCAAAGTAGCAGCAGTGGTCTAGTCACTTTGGAAGTCAACGCTGACGGGCTTGTACAAATACCTGTGATTGCAGTGGCATACTTGTCACATTAATCGTTCCAATGATTCAGTAGCTTGGCAACTGGACCGGATAAGATATCTTTGAGATTCTGCAGAGATTTGCGGCGGAACTCGCTCGGCTTCTACCACTAGTGTATCGCAGGTCGTTACAGCAATGATGCGTACCTAGCTGCTGGAGAAAGCTCAGGTTATTCCCGTTTTCAGAAAGCGTCACAGGACAGACGCAGTCTGTTATAGAATTGTGGACCGTGTTTTGTGCTGGTGTATTATGAAGATTTAGAGGACGCAATATCTCCTCTATAAAAATTGACATTCTACACGCAAACAAGGATCCTGTGACACGCATATCGCTCTGTTCGTCTATGACAGTGGTCGTTACCTTGGGGTAATTTCCCTCTGAAGAGTAAGACTAAATTTTGTGAGGGTGAAACTGAACGATTTGATTCTGTTTTAGTCACGAAACTAAATTACTTTCAAAAGATCATTACTATTATCACAGTTCTCTAAGATCCTAATATTGATTACATGAATTATCAATAATTACTCTTTCTCATTAATGCAGTGGAGTTTACAGGTTCCTCACGTAGTCCACCCACTACAGACGTATTTTGTGCTTTGTTCCGTTCGTAGATAATGATGAAAGTGAGACACAGACCGTAACAATTTTCAAATATCTCAAGAAGATGTCTTCTTCATGTTGTAGATAGTACCTGTAGTAGTCCAGAAATTGCTTCATCACTCGCTTCGGAACAGGTAATTCACTGCAGGACACAGTATAATTACATAAGGGCTACTATAGTACTGTAACCAGTATTGTTATTGTTATTACTATTACTATTAGTGGTTGTGGTCAGACTCAGATCATTACCAGCCTGAAGTCTCCTAATTTCTGCCACTTCAGAAGTAAGAAGTGCAGCAGTCAAGTTATTTATGAGCAGTAAGTATAGTGCACACATTTTAACTTGGTTGATTTTAAATGCGTCGCAGTGTCCAAGTCAAGCAAGTGACGCAACGGTGACGAGTAATGCAGGGAAAGTATGTTGAAAGGTCTCTGTTGGATTCCTTTCATGTTTGATTTCTTAAATCTGTTGTCATTTATGGAATAAATTCCTCTTCTAAATTTACTGTGGCGTTTCTGACTATCTGGGAGGAGACTGAGTAGTGGAACGTGTTACCTTTACACGTAAACAAGAACGATCTGTCACACTACTACACTTTAAAACACAGTTTATATGTAATTCATGTCACACAGTCTCATACGGAACCTGCATCCGCTTTCTGTTATATACTGTATATGATAAGATACTGTCATCCCCCTTCCCTTCTGTGTGAGAGGATGAATGATCGAATGTGTTTGTAGTTGCATGCTTGAGGGTAGCAGACAAGCCTGTCTGCTAGAGAACAGTAGGACCAACGTCGGAACAGGTAGCTACGCTTCCTAAAAGCAAAGAGGTTTCTATCCTTAGTATGGTTCTGTCCGTCCGTTGTCATGTTGGTATAGGAAGCTGCCCCTCTGGCCACTTCCGTTTGTCTTTGTGAGCCACCCTCAGGAAGCACGCTCGGCAGTAGGGCAGTTGCAGTCTGGCGGTGGCGAGCGTCTGAAGTGGTAAGATCTCCGGCTAAGCGCGTGTCTGCTAAGTCCATAGGACAATGGATTTGTTAAGTTCAGCCTAACTGAAAATTTAATCATCTTTATTTCGGGTTTAGCTCTAAAATATCTAAGGTTATCTTAAATTGCAGCGTAGTGTAATTCTCGTGTGAAGTTCAGATTATTTTGCGGTAGTTGCTTTGTCATTACTTTGTGAGTAAAGTGGAACCACGTGTTGATCAGTAACTCTAACTAAGTTCATCAATCTTAAATGTGAATGCTTGTGTGATTATAACGTCTCGTCTTGACAATATTTTACAATATAGCAACTTTTCTTTATGCTTTTCTTTATGTTCAACCCACGTGGAGTGTACTTTGCGAGACCAGTACCACGTGCTTATATAACTGTTTGACCCATCAGGTCAATAGTAAGACGTTAGTAACCAGTTCAAGGTTTTTCTTTTGTCAATTGCTTTTCGATCGAATTTATGTTAATTATCAAAATTACTGTGGAGTTATACGCTTTCTGTAAATCAAGTTGACCACGTGGAGCATGTGGTGTAATCATCAAAGTAGCCTTCAGCTATTCTTTTTGGGAAGATTTCACAAAGAGTTAATATGAATTTAGTATACCAGTGTGTGGTAATTACATGACGGACAGGATTGTCTTATGAACGTAATTTCTTTGGGTGAAAACTGAATCCGTTGGTTGTGGTTAATTTCTTCTTGCTTATGTTTCAACGTTCTTTGGGTGTTGTTTTGTGAATGCAGGGTTGTATGCAGTCTCCCAATCTTGGCTCCATATTTGATGTGTTCCACAAGATTAAAATCTCACATTTTTACAATCCTTAAACAAGACACCAGCTCATTTATAACTCACGTATAATATGCTGAAATTTCAATGAACAATCTTAAAATAAATTTCCAAATATAAACTGATTACTTTCCTTTTATTTAAATTCTCCTTTTTATATATAGATATATTACCGGTTGTTGTATGACTGTAAAAGATTATAATCAATGTTAGTCTGATTGGTAATGTGGTAAACCTAGACTAGTTACCTGGTGAAACAGTTGCGCAGTAATTCACGGTTAACTTCTCCCCAGACAGCTCACAGCTTTTAACCCGCTTTTATTCTACTATTAGCACCCGATTTCAGCATAGCAAATTCAGGTAGCAATATTACAATGTTTTGTAACAAGGATCTAGCCTCACCGTGCTATAGTCAGCTTTCTTATCTGAGAAGGAGTTGTGCGTAGTCCTTCATCATTCATTCTAGCAACCCCCCTCGCTCCCCCCCCCCCCCCCCCCCAATGCAAAGTAAATATCATTTATCTTTAATCATTTAAAAATAAAAGTTTTTCATTCTAGACGTTAGTTAGGTGCTAAAGTTGGTGATAATGTGAATGAGGGGGAAGCAAGAGTCAGCAGTGAGGGGGGGGGGGGGGGGGGGTAGGCTAATACATAATGTCTGATTGCACTCAGAGGTAATGGTCTAAGCTGGTCTATGAAATCAGTGGCACTGCAGACATCTGCGCTCATGTTGACGCGGTGTTCCTTGATCTCAGGAAGGCATCTTTCGTATTGACCTTTAGTGAATAAAACATGGGCTCACCGAGCATCGCACAAGATTTGTGACTGGATTCAGGACTTTGTTACGTACAGAACGCCAACACATCGCTCTTAACGGAAACAAGCTTGACAGACGTAAAGGTATTTCCAGGAGGACCGCAGGGAAGTATGTCAGCACCTTTACAGTTTATGCAGGTCGTAAACGACAGTTGTTTAAAACCTACAACTGTGGTGCAGGGGAAGTGGAGACGAACGAACTGGTGTAGGACATCCGTGGTCTGTTGAGCCCGGAAATAGTCTCAAAATGGCCTACAGAAGCAAGCTGATCTACAAGCATAAACAGGCTGCGTGAGAGTTTTAATATCCTGTCTCCTCCTTGCCACATCGAACTAGTCGTGCACTTAAAAACTGTAAAAATGATGTCTGCGTAAATTTCAACTCATAATTGTGTGAATTTTGTTAGCACAAAATTAGCTGTTATATCGTTTTGTTTCTCTGACTTCTTTACCACGAGACGACTGGGCTTGTAAGGTTTCTTTTTAGAGCGAATTGTCAACGTAATTAGTTTTCACTTAACGTGTTCAAAGGCCTTTTTACTTTCGTTACCATAATATTTTTACGTTGAAATGGTGCAGTCACTCAGTCCGGCTAGACACACAAGCATTTTATTTCGTTGTTGACGGAGTGAGAGATGTAACGATGGTCATTTTATATTTTATGATTGATTACGATTTTATCAGGCAGAGTGTAAAACCCTTCTCAATTTTTGTATCAGTTCATAAAAATTTTTTTTCGCTGAAGTTGCCTTTCATACAGTTGCAAGTTAATGACTGAAGTGATTTTACAGATACAAACAATTTCTTTAACTTACGTCATGTACGGGCACGGTGTGCAGCCTGGCTGTTTTGCTGTTACTGTTAGCACAAAATTTCTTATTCATGTTACTTTCTAGATCCATGTCACTGTATGATGTTTATTACTGATGCATCCCGCCTTTGTTCAGACCCCATGTAACAAATGCATGTTCTGAAATGGCTCAAATGGCTCTGAGCACTATCCGACTTAACATCTGAGGTCATCAGTCCCCTAGAACTTAAAACTACTTAAACCTAACTAACCTAAGGAGATCACACACATTCATACCCGAGGTAGGATTCGAACCTGCGACCGTAGCGGTCGCGCGGTTCCGGAACATGTTCTGACTCTTGTAAAACTGGTCACCAGATTGAAACGCCGACCAGGATACATCAGATGTTCCTAGGTACGCTAACCTCCAGGCACAATACTCTTCCCTACCGAAATACAATGTAAGAGGAAAAAAAAGAAAAAATGCACCACATGAATTTTAAAATTATCGTAGCCTACCATAAATAAGTGCATACGGACCCCAGTAGCTTTGCTCATTTAAAGTCGTACCCTTGTCACCTGCACGTTAGGTTTGGTGCGTTCCCCTCGGTCGTTACCACATAACTACCGGTTTCTTTGCATATACTGTGGTGTCACCGCCAGACACCACACTTGCTAGGTGGTAGCCTTTAAATCGGCCGCAGTCCGTTAGTATACGTCGTACCCGCGTGTCGCCACTATCAGTGATTGCAGACCGAGAACCGCCACACGGCAGGTCTAGAGAGACTTCCTAGCACTCGCCCCAGTTGTACAGCCGACTTTGCTAGCGATGGTTCACTGACAAAATACGTTCTCATTTGCCGAGACGATAGTTAGCATAGCCTTCAGCTACGTCATTTGCTACGACCTGGCAAGGCGCCATTATCATTTGCTATTTATCTTGTGATGCATGTACCGTCAGCCCGATGTTTACCAATTATGGATCAAAATGGTTCAAATGGCACTGAGCACTATGCGACTTAACTTCTGAGGTCATCAGTCGCCTAGAACTTAGAACTAATTAAACCTAACTAACCTAAGGACATCACACACATCCATGCCCGAGGCAGGATTCGAACCTGCGACCGTAGCAGTCACGCGGTTCCAGACTGAAGCGCCTAGAACCGCTCGGCCACAACGGCCGGCTATGGATTAAAGTTAAGTATTCCAGAAGCTACGTACTTTTTTTACTAGACTCATCTCCTTTAACTGTTCCAGACCTCACGCCAGCTTGCGTGAGCTTAAACGCGTGCCTTTCGGCTACCTCATAGTGGCTTGGCTGTCTTGCCAAGTCACAACGTATACTATCAGTGTCTTCTCGATAATCCCAAAAACTAGAAGTGACGAACCGTCTAGAAATCGACTGAAGACACATAAAGAGCCGGGTAACCTACGGAACATTTTCGTTCTGCATAGTTATCTCCTGTCTGTTACTTAAAACTAAACGGTATTTGCAGGAGAGTTGAAACTGTCAGGTTTTATTCGAAAATTGTTGATTTATAGTAAATGTAGATGTATTAAAATAAAGAAGAAACGGAAATTTACTATGCTCCGCTGGAAAATATTTCCTCAACAAAAAGAGAGAAAAAAAAAAAAACGCGAAACAAGGATGTATCAAACTTCTTCGAAATTACATAGAACATGTTTCTGTTATTCATAAACAACTTTCGCATTTATTAACAGTAACAGGAAACTCGCCTTACGTCATGATGAAGACGTTCTACTAATTGCAGAATAACAACAATAATAATTATTTATACAGGGTGAGTCACTAAATATCGCCACCTAGGATAACTCCGAAAGTATGATAGGAGCTGAAAAGTTTGTGGGACAAAAGCTGCATGGGGCAACGCCGGCCATTATATGACGTTGGTTTTCTGTTGCTAGGTGAGGTCGCTTCAGAGATATGAAGGTCAACTTTGCTTTTTAAATGGGATGCTATAGTTAGGTACTTACTTTCTGATAGCGGCTATCGAGATGAAGCTCTGGCTCAAATGGCTCTGAGCACTATGCGACTTAACTTCTGAGGTCATCAGTCGCCTAGAACTTAGAACTAATTAAACCTAACTAACCTAAGGACATCACACACATCCATGCCCGAGGCAGGATTCGAACCTGCGAAGGTCAACTTTGCTTTTTAAATGGGCTGCTATAGTTTGGTACTTACTTTCTGATAGCGGCTATCGAGATGAAGCTCTGGTTCAAATGGCTCTGAGCACTATGCGACTTAACTTCTGAGGTCATCAGTCGCCTAGAACTTAGAACTAATTAAACCTAACTAACCTAAGGACATCACACTCATCCATGCCCGAGGCAGGATTCGAACCTGCGACCGTAGCGGTCGCTCGGTTCCAGACTGTAGCGCCTAGAACCGCACGCCCACTCCGGCCGGCCGAGATGAAGCCAATGATGTGTAACAGTAAGGTATTTGAAAGTCAACGAAGCTCACACAGGTTTTTGGTGTGCAACTTGCCGCGGCCAACATGGATTTTAAGTTGCCCTATAATGCATGTTATGCAAATTAACATTTCCATGGTTCAGTAAATAAAATTAAGAAATGCGTCATACCTCTGAATCTGAAGTTGAGCCCATCGGCAGAATTCAATGCGACGCATACAATCCGTATCAGTTAATTCTTGGTGGAGACTGATATGGTAAGGATGACGTTTATGGCGTTGAAGAACACGAACAATACTACTATGGCTCATGTCAGATTCCCTTGAGATTTGACGCGAACTAACACAAGGATTCGAACTACAGTGGCAAGAGTACCAATTTCCGTTTCCTCGATAGTAACTTTCCTTTGCCGGATATGTTTCCGATGCGTTAAAGATCCAGTTGTTCTCAGTTTATCATACACATACATAAATATGTGTACGTTGAGGGCATCTTTCAGCGTATAAGTCTCTAGCTCTCACTGAATTTCGTTGGCGTTCTCCGTAAATGAGAAGCACATCGACTTGTTCTTCGAAGAAATACATCATTCACATTCGCTTGATTCGACGATACTTTCCGTTCCTATTAGGGTTGTACTGCGAAACCGTCGAATGGTTTTTACATGTCAAAGGCACTTTAGATTGATAAGCCGTATTCGGCGAATGTTTATTATTTGCACGGTATACGAGAGAGAATTGTCAGAGCATGTGCTTCGGTAAGTGTGGAAGTAATAAGGAATACCATTCAATCCATAATAAGAAGATTGCAGCACTGATTCATAACGATGGCTATCACTTCGAACACCTTCGGTAAATGGACGTTCATGCCACCTTTTCTACCTTCGTTCAGCTTTAAAGAGCTTGCTGATAAACATCATTGGATTCGTCTCTATTGCCGCTATGAGAAACTAAGTATCGAACTATGACATCCCATTAATAAAATGAATAAATATATAAAACCAAAGTTGAAGTTCATATTTCGCGGCTCCGTCGGAGGTTCGAGGCCTCCCTCGGGCATAGGTGTGTGTGTGTTGTTCTTAGTTAGTTTACGTTAGATTAAGTAGTGAACTCAGCTGTTTGGTCCCATAAGACCTTACCACAAATTTCCAATTTTTCCTTCATATCTCTGAAGCGACCCCACCTAGCAACAAAAGACCAACGTCATATTATGGCCCCCGTTGTCTCATGCAACTTTTGTCCCACACACTTTTCATCTCCTACCATACTTCCGGAGTTATTCTACGTGGCAATAGTTACTGACTCACCCTGTATTTTTCTATTTTTGTTCATGTAAACTGTTTTTGTGCCAAAATTAATCGCTTTGGTTACATAAAAGCGCAGAGGATACGCGGTCAACCAATTTTTATTACTTATAAGATGCAATTTATATTATGTAAGGATATAAAATACACAATAGACTAACACTGAGTGATGTACCGATCTAATTATGTGCAAAACAAGTTAACAGACGAAGAAAGAGAAGTCGTCATCTCCCAGTTCATCCCGTAAACATCCATTTATGTTCATTTCCCTACTAATACTACCAATGCTACCGCTAATACTACCATTCACTACATTTATGTACTGTACCAAAACCACCGAACCGTACTTTTGGGAGTGCGCAGCTCTACGTGCCACGAGGGAATTGTCTGAATGTGAGGGATACCGGTAGATGTGATGTACATGTACAGACAAACAAATGACTCCAATTTCGGGAAAGCAAATCGCGTTGGTCCACCTCTGCCTCTTTTGCAAGCAGTCATTCGGCTTGGCATTTATTGATAGAAATGTTGAAAGTGGTCCCTGAGAGATATCGTGTCAAATTCTATCCACAAAACCCCGAACTGATTGGACGGCTCTCCACATAATGCTCCAAACTATCTCAATTGGACGGAGATGTGGAGACCTTGTTGGCAAAGGTAGGATTTGGCAAGCACGAAGACAACCAGTAGAAACCCTCACCGTGTACGGGCATGCATTATATTGCTTAAATGTCAACCCAGGACGGCTGGCCATGAAGGGTAACAAACCAGAGCGTAGAGTATCGACGCCATACTGTAAGGGTGCTGTGCATGACAACCAGAGGGGTCTGCGGTCGACAGTCTGGCTGGTACCCCAGCGCTGACCGGGGAGTCTACAAAACACGTCTTCCGGTCATCAGTGCTCAGTTCGAAGCGGGATCCATCACTGGTTCTAGTCCAGTAAATGAGGTTCCAGACTGAATGCGCCCGACAAAGGTGCAGATGGACATGTTGGTGTAGAGATGTCCACGATAGAGTGGCCGCGAGCTCAGGCCCCTATCTCTGAGCCGCCCGTTAATGGTCGCTGTGGCCACTGACCCATCAGCTGCACGTTGGATCGGTGATAACAATGAACCCAGGGATCTGGGTTCCTCTCTGACGGTTTGCTCGGTCCTCGGGTTCTGTCATCTCTCTAGGCTGACCGCTTCCTTCTTGACGTTGTGTTCGGGCGTGGTTCACACAATCCTGCCAACACCGCCGAGTAATGGTACCGCTCCTGTTCACATGTCGAGCGATTCACCGATTACTCTAACCGAATTTTTGAGCCCGACTACACTCCTGTCTCAAATGCTGACATCTGCTTATATTGTTCATCAACCTGTTTGCGAAGCACAGTTACTGCCCACCCGGGCACTCGGAATGAAGTTCGCAAACTTTATGCTCTGATATCGACATGTCTCCTGTTCACTATTCCTGCAGCTCCGCTGTGAAATTGCGCTGTAGCGTCACCCAATCATCGAACGGCCGCCGAAGATTACAGTTTTGTATTTTTGTCGATAGCTGTGTGAATACCAATTTGTGACAATGAAATTAATGCAGAGAGAGATCCACTTCAGTTGTACTAATATTTATTCAAATTACGACCGGTTTCGAGATTTTAAAAACCCATATCCAGGTGCAAGACGGGATTTTAATATCTCGAAACCTGTCGCGGTTTAAATTAATCTTAATACAACTGAAGCGGATCCCTCCAAATCAATTACCGTGCATTTCAGTTGCGGATATCCTACGTAGCAAATCTTGTGCAATTTGTGACCATTTGCATGTACTGTAAGTGGTGTGTTGCCAATTTTTTTCTTTGGGTGTAGTAATCGTAGCTTTCTTTTCTGACCCCGGCTAGATGGAAAGGAAATAGTATGGGTGTTTCGATTGTTGCAGTTGCATTTCCAAAAATCGTACAGCAAAGCCGAGTTCTACACCTACATCTACATCTACATACGTATTCCTCAACCCACCATACGGTGCGTGGCGGAGGGTACCTCGTACCACAACTGGCATCTTCTCTCCCTGTTCCACTCACAACGAGAGAAAAATGACGGCCTATATGCCTCTGTACCAGCCCTCATCTCTCTTATCTTATCTTTATGGTCTTTCCGCGAAATATAAGTTGGCGGCAGTAAAACTGTACTGCAGTCCGCCTGAAATGCTGGTTCTCTAAATTTCCTCAGTAGCGATTCACGAAAAGAACGCCTCCTTTCCTCCAGAGACTCCCACCCGAGTTCCTGAAGCATTTCCGTAACACTCGCGTGATGATCAAACCTACCAGTAACAAATCTAGCAGCCCGCCTCTGAATTGCTTCTATGTCCTCCCTCAATCCGTTCTGATAGGGATCCCAAACGCTCGAGCAGTACTCAAGAATAGGTCGTATTACTGTTTTATAACCTGTCTCCTTTACAGATGAACCACATCTTCCCAAAATTCTACCAATGAACCGAAGACGACTGTCCGCCTTTCCCACAACTGCCATTACATGCTTATCCCACTTCATATCGCTCTGCAATGTTATGCCCAAATATTTAATCAACATGACTGTGTCAAGCGCTACACTACAAATGCAGTATTCAAACATTACAGGATTCTTTTTCCTATTCATCTGCATTAATTTACATTTATCTATATTTAGAGTTAGCTGCCATTCTTTACATCAATCACAAATCCTATCCAAGTCATCTTGTATCCTCCTACAGTCACTCAACGACGACACCTTCCCGTACAGCAAAGCATCATCAGCAAACAGTCGCATATTGCTATCCACCCTATCCAAAAGATCATTTATGTAGATAGAAAACAACAGCGGACCTACCACACTTCCCTGGGGCACTCCAAATGATTCCCTCACCTCCGATGAGTTTCTTTTACGGTAAGCACATCCTCGAAGCCCCTTTGAAACCAGACGAGGAAAGGGCGTAGCAGAGGAAGCCCCTGGCGGACGCACCACTGTAGAATGCAGTGACGCACGAGAGTGGGGGCGTATCTACTGTATGGAGACGGGCGGCCGCTCTTGAGCAAGACCCCCGCCCGCTATCAGCTGGCGGTGACTCGGAGGCTGCGGGCGGCGGGGGAGAGCGCTTAATTCCGAAGCACGCAGCTCCTCGCCTCTCCAGACACCTGTGTTTACGCTGCGGCGATAAGGCGGCGTCGGTGCGGCCGCACCGCGCCGCTCATTAGCTGTGCAAACACCTTGCGGCGCGCGCCGCGCTGGGTAGCTCAGTCCTCTCTGCTTCTTCCGCAAAGAAATCAGCGAAACGAGGCGGATGCACTCTGATCTCAGCCGCGGTTCACTTCAAGGACTGCAGGCAATTATCATCAGTTGCACGTACAAGACGGAGTTAGACATTAACGGTCGGGAACGTGTAAAGACAGAAGAGAAAAAAAGCGCTGATGGCTCCAGTATTGGGCGAAGCGCAAAAGGACGGCACCGCAGCAAAATTACCGGCTAACATCCCTAATATCGGTTTGCTCTGGAACATTTGAGTATATTTTAAATTTGAATCTACACTACTGGCCATTAAAACTGCGACACCACGAAGATGACGTGCTACAAACGCGAAATTTAAACGTTAGGAAGAAGATGCAGTGATACGCAAATGATTAGCTTTTCAGAGCACTCACATAAGGTTGGTGCCGGTGGCAACACCTACAACGTGCTCACATGAGGAAAGTTTCCAACGGATACCTCATACACAGTTGACCGGCGTTGCCTGTTGAGACGTTGTTGTGATGCCTCGTGTAAGGAGGAGAAATGCGTACTATCACGTTTCTGACTTTGAGAAAGGCCGGACTGTAGCCTATCGCGATTGCGGTTTATCGTACTGCGACATTGCTGCTCGCGTTGGTCGAGACCCAATCACTGTCAGTAGAATATGGAATCGGTGAGCTCAGCAGGGTAATACGGAACGCCGTGCTGGATCCCAACTGCCTAGTATCACTAGCAGTCGAGATGACAGGCATCTTATCCGCATGGCTGTAACGGATCGTGCAGCCACGTCTCGATCTCTAACTCAACAGATGGGGACGTTTGCAGCAGCATGGACTATCAGCTCGGAGACCGTGGCTGCGGTTACCCTTGACGCTTCATCACAGACAGGAGCGCCTGCGATGCTGTACTCAACGGCGAACCTAGGTGCACGAATGGCAAAACGTCATTTTTTCGAATGAATCCAGGTTCCGTTTACAGTATCACGATGGTCGCATCCGTGTTTGGCGACATCGCGGTGAAAGCACATTGGAAGCGTGTATTCGTCATCGCCATACTGGCGTATTACCCGGCGTGATGGTATGGGCTTCCATTGGTTACACGTCTCGGTCAGCTCTTGTTGGCATTGACGGCACTTCGAACAGTGGACGTTAAATTTTAGATGTGTTACGACCCGTGGCTCTACCCTTCATTCGATCCCTGTGAAAACCCTATATTTCAGCATGATAATGTACGGGCCTTTCTGGATACATAAAATGTTCGACTGCTGCCCTGGCCAGCACATTCTCCAGATCTGTCACCAATTGAAAACGTCTGGTCAATGGTGGCCGAGCAACTGGCTCGTCACAATACGCCAGTCACTACTTTTGATGAAGTGTGGTATCGTGTTGAAGCTGCATGGGCAGTTGTACCTGTAAACGCCATCCAAGCTCTGTTTGACTCAATGGCCAGGCGTATCAAGGCCGTTATTATGGCCGGAGGTGGTTGTTCTGGGTACTGATTTCTCAGGATCTATGCACCGAAATTGCGTGAAAATGTAACCACATGTCAGTTCTAGTATAATATATGTGTCCAATGAAGTTCTTCTTGGTTTAGCAATTTTAATGGCCAGTAGTTTAAGAAATTTCTTCGAGAGATATAATTTTCTGTCCAGAAACTGAAAGGTTATATCAAGCGATTCATTAAGCTGTATATATTTTGTATTATATATGCTATTTCATTTTGCACAGTAGGATCAAAGAACGACTGGATAAGGAACTGGAGGAATAGAAGGAGGCTTCAGATCTTGGAGAAGCTGTGCCGAACAAATAATTACTCTGAAATTAATCATGACTTATTACCGCCAACGGAACAAACCTCTCTCAATCACGTTTAAAGATTTTAAGAAAGCATATGATTCTCTCCATAGACCATCACTGTTAAAAGTTTTGAGACCTTTCGGACTCCACCCAAAACTAATTAAACTGACAGAGCTTACCTTAACAAACACAAATTCGAAAATTAAGTTCAGAGGGAAACTTTTTTGAACCATTCTTGATAAAAACTGTTTTGAGACAGGAAGATGGCCTGTCACCACTTTTTTTTTAAAATTGTGCCCTTGAATACATAATAAGAGAGTGGTACAAGTACAATCCAAAGAATATTAAGATTGGAACACAAAAAGACGACATAAAGTTGAACTGTTCAGTATTTGCTTGCGACCTCGCTCTTCAAGCCAACAATATTCAAGAAACCAAACAACAAATACAATTATTACAGGAAATACCCCAGGGCATTGGCCTTAAAATATCTTTTGAAAAACAGAAATAATGCTAACGGAACCGACTCTAACAAACGAATTTAGTGTTGTGACTTGGCAAGGCAGCCAAGTCACTATGAGAGGAAGCCGAAAGGCACGCGTTTAAGCTCACGCAGGCTGGCGTGAGGTCTGGAACAGGTAAAGTAATTGAGACTAGCAAATAAAGTAAGAAGCTGCTGGAATACTTAACTTTAATCCATAAGTGGTGAACATAGCTCTTGACGGTACATGCATCACAAGATAAGTAGCAAATGAAAATGGCGCCTTGCTAGGTCGTAGCAAATGACGTAGCTGAAGGCTATGCTAACTATCGTCTCGGCAAATGAGAACGTAATTTGTCAGTGAACCATCGCAAGCAAAGTCGGCTGTACAACTGGGGCGAGTGCTAGGAAGTCTCTCTAGACCTGCCGTGTGGCGGCGCTCGGTCTGCAATCACTGAGGAGGAGGAGGAGGAGGATATTAGTGTTTAACGTCCCGTCGACAACGAGGTCATTAGAGACGGAGCGCAAGCTCGGGTTAGGGAAGGATCGGGAAGGAAATCGGCCGTGCCCTTTCAAAGGAACCATCCCGGCATTTGCCTGAAGCGATTTAGGGAAATCACGGAAAACCTAAATCAGGATGGCCGGAGACGGGATTGAACCGTCGTCCTCCCGAATGCAATCACTGACGGTGGCGACACATGGGTCCGACGTATACTAACGGACCGCGGCCGATTTAAAGGCTACCACCTAGCAAGTGTGGTGTCTGGCGGTGACACCACATTTAGAATTGGAGAACACAGCATAAAACTTGTTAAAAAGTTTAAATATTTGCTAGAAATAATAACACACCACCTGAATGAGAAACCATCATGGAAGAGTAGAATAAACAAACTGATTAAAACACATCATGTTAGCAAGAACACATTAACAAAAAATGCCTGTCAATAGCCACAGCCGTAACTAACATATGCTATCGAAAATATATTTAAAACAATCAACAACAAAAATGGCTCTGAGCACTATGTGACTCAACTTCTGAGGTCATTAGTCGCCTAGAACTTAGAACTAATTAAACCTAACTAACCTAAGGACATCACACACATCCATGCCCGAGGCAGGATTCGAACCTGCGACCGTAGCGGTCGCTCGGTTCCAGACTGTAGCGCCCAGAACCGCACGGCCACTCCGGCCGGCAAAACAATCAACACTATAGCAGTAGACAGATTACTTAAAATAGAAAGAAGGGTAGTCAGAAAATGTAGAAATAAAAAAAAAGCAAAAAGACGGACTTTGGAGAATAGCTTCAAATGAAACAGTTTATAGAGAAATAGAACCAGTGATAAGGACAATGAAAAAGAAACAGATGTCTTTCCTAGGACGTTTGATGAGGACAACAGAAAATAGAATAAGTACGAGAAAAATTGAGAAGTTATGGGATACTAAGGGAGGCATTAGTTGGATCGGAGAGATCAAGGAGGACATGATAAAATAATAAATTACGATGGAGGATTTGAAAGGCAAAACAGCCGCACTTAAGATAATTCAGGACGAACATATTACACTACGAATAAAAATTGACAAACATAAAATGGGAAGTGTGATTTCGGATGTGGAGAGAAGGGCATGATCTGAAAGAATAAAAAATTTTTGGGTCAACAAAAAACAGCTGTACCTAGTTCATAATATGACTAAATAAAAAGTACTATAAGGAATCTGTAATTGAATGACCCTCTATAAGAGTGGCCAGAGAAGGTAAACTTAATATATATCACTAATTGTGATCAAAATCAACAAAAATGTTGTATCAGATTTTTTTTTAAGTTGTTCATCACATGGTTCAGGTGCGACTGCTACGGTCGCAGGTTCGAATCCTGCCTCGGGCATGGATGTGTGTGATGTCCTTAGGTTAGTTAGGTTTAAGTAGTTCTAAGTTCTAGGGGACTGATGACCACAGCAGTTGAGTCCCATAGTGCTCAGAGCCATTTGAACCATTTTTTGAACATGGTTCAGCTAGCGTACTCTCTCCTGCCTTGGCCATTGCTTACATGAGCATTTGTAATTCTTAATTAATAATAATTGCATTAATTGGAAATGGTATACTTGTGTCAATTTAAGAGTAATGATCAGTACATTCACAGCTGAGAAACAGGAGTTCCAATTTCTGTAAGTACTTATAACACTTTCCGGAATAACGCCTTGCTGCCGAACAATTATCAACTATTTTCTACGTCCCATGCAGATTGCTACTAACAGCAGTAAACTCTTTCAGAGCCTGCTGCTGTTATTTCACTAGGAAGTCTGATGTCCAAAGGTGAATAAAACTGACGAACCTGAGATAGGTATTGTTGACGTGGTCACGAATAGGAAATTGAGGGTTTTTTATCACGGCCGCGAAGTATGAGGCTACATACTAAAATAAGTTCCTTTACCGATCTAACTCTTCTTCTTAGGCGGAGAGGGAGAGTTATAAAACCAGCACGAGTTTAGAAAGATTTGGTCGTGTCCGTCATCTGCACATCATGCGAACCGTGAATAAAGAGCAAAAGGCTGATTGCATATGCTAGATTTCCAGAAAGCGTTTGAACGGTGCCACACCACAGACCGCTAACAAAAGTCAGAGCTTACGGATATGCGAGTGAATCGAAAATTTTGAAGTAATAGTGCGTTGTTGCGGACGGCAATGCTTCATCAGACACAAAGGTGTCGTCAGGAGTGCCCCAGGGAAGTGCGACAGGACCGTTCTTATTGTCTACATACCGAAACGATCTCACAAATAGGGTGATCAGCATCTGCGACTGTTCTCTGATGATTCTGCAGTGTACGGGAAAGGTGTCGATCTTGAGTGACTGTAGGAGGATCCAGAATTTAGAATTTCCATCTGGCGCGATGAATAATAGTTTGACTTAACGTGGAGAAATGTAAGTTAATAAGATGAATAGGAAAAATAAAACCTCCAGTGTTAGACTACAGTATTGGCGATGTGCTGTTTGCCACAGTCACGTCCATTAATATTTAGGCGTCACTTTGTAAAGCGACATGAAATGGAACGAGCACATAATCTCGTTAGTACGAAAGCTAAATGGTCGAGCTTTTCACTAAGTTGTTTTAAAACTAAAGTGCATCAATAGTTTATCGTCCTTTTCTTAATGCTACCTGTTATTCCATCAGTAAACATTTTGCCATTGTTTTCACTCTTGTGTCTAAAGTTCTTGCGTCGTACTAAAAAAGTGTTCTAGGTGGAAAGTTAAGATCAGTGAAGGGGACATCTACCTGGGCTACAACTGGCCATCTCCTAACCATTCCTCCTGCGAGGGTTGGGTCAATTTGGTGTTTTCAAATGGAAAACCCCATTTCTATTGCATATTCGGATTCTACTCCAAAAAGTACGTACGGTTTTTCTCAAGCCATTGTTTCCCATTTGTGGTAGATGGCGCTGTAGTCGACAAATATGCTTGTTTTTGCAATTAAGAACCGACGCATTTGATTCTGCATTTCACCTCCAATATAAATGTAAACCTTTGTGTTCTGACGGTTGAAGCTGACGTTCAAATGTTCGTTGAGTTTTGCATATGATTGTTCAGTACAGATAACATGGCTATACGTTGACATTTCTGACAAATAAACTACTTATACGGTAACGAAGTTTTCCGGTCCCGTCTGCGATGGTTAAGGTGAGACACCAAACCATCAGAATGGATGATTTCGGTAATTGCTCTCGAATCCCGCCACCGATTTCGGTGTGTGTTTCCATCCAACCGCGGTAACCCTCGCGCTGGCCTCTACGCGGCTACTGGCAAAATATAAAAAAGAACAACAGTGATAAGGTAAAACAAAACGTTCATGAAGTGATACTGAGAGACACAAGTGCCATGGATACTCACCGACATCAAGCACCCCAATGATGAGAGACAAGGGGGCTCACAAATATCAAGCATCCCGTGGGGAACAGAAAACTATTACATCGATGTCACTGTTGCTGTATCACGTTAAACGTAGTTTCTACCCATACGCTGAAACGGCTAAACGTATTCTACTGTAAAATCAAATTTGCAATACTAAAGTAAATTTCGAACATGAATATCAACTGTCAGGACACAAAGGTATATGTTTACATCTTAAATGAAAGAATCCAGTGCTTTGGTTCTTAATTGCAAAACATGCACACTTGACATTTCCGATTACAGCACCATCTACCAGGAATGGAATAAATGGGTTGAATAAACCGTACCTAATTTTTGGCGCGGACTTCGGATGTGAATGAAAGTTGTGGAGGTGGGCTTCTCATTTGAAAATACGAAATTGGCCCCGCCCACTCAGGAGGGGTGTTTTGGTGGTGGCCAGTGGCAGCACAGACAGCTGTCCCCTTTACTAATACTAACTTTTCACCTAGAACATTTTTTCCGTATTGTGCTTCGTTTTCGAGGTATTTAGTTGTCTTAAGTTAGAACAAATACCCTGTATTACGATATTCTTCCAATATTGCTGGACATTTCTCTGCGCCTAGCACAAGTCGTACAGTACAAATTTAGCAAATTTAAGGTTTAGCGATAATCCTCCAGATTTAATGAACACTGTATTAATTCCATGTAACCTTTTGTTTTTCGATTTGTTGTGGGTTTTTGAAGATGCTGCAAGTGAAAGATGTAAGCTAGGAGTTAAAGGACAAAGAGGAAAACGAACACGTGGAGCTGGGAAATGGTAAACCTTTGTTACTAAAAGGAACAGAATCGAGAGTAGATGCACAGGGGAAGTCCTTGTCTGAGTTCCGGAAGATAAGAAAAAAACCGAGGCAACGACCTTGTAGTAACATGTGGGATCAACGTGGATGGGTGTAACTGTCATAGTAATGTGTCAAAGGCCAAAGCAGGATTTTATCCCACTTTGGATGTGAAATGATGGTGATTGATACAGTTATAACGACGATAGTGATGGTGGTTGTGGTGGTTGTTCACAACTAGTTCGTCACGGATCACCTACCAAGAAATGTTGAATCATTATAGACTCGAGTACAAACCGTGAGGATGGCGGCTATCCATAAAACTCTTCCGCCCTAGGTGATTTATGCTGTACTGAGTTCTCAGTAGCTGGATACCGTGCAAAGATTTGTAATTCTGATTCGTTTACTCAGCGAATGACTAAAATACGTGTTATTGCAGATTATGTGAGAGAGGTAAAACAATGGTAGGTCTAGTCATGAAAAGTAGGTAAAATAGAGTTCAAATCTATAAGAGTTACAAAAATGAGTATGTATGTTCCACATCTCTTCTTAAACCACTGGACCGATTTCAACCAAACATGATATACATGTACCTTACTGTCAGATAACAATCGCTGTAGAGGAGTTACGATGTCACAAACACCGACGTGTCTGGAAAAACTAACTCTTCAGACATGAATTTTAAATACGTTTATTCTTTACTGCAGCGATACTCCTACAGTCGACCCAGCTTAAGGAAATCCCGGACACCCAGCAGCGCTTTCGATACCTTCCAACTGTGAAGGCGAAACCAGTAGCCGTTTGTAGAGTTATGGAGAGGTGTTGCTATACAGGCCTTTACAAAATCGCTAAGGAGGGCGCCCAGCGTGCTTAAACTGTTCAAATGGTTCAAATGGCTCTGAGCCCTATGGGACTTAACTTCTGAGGTCATCAGTTCCCTAGAACTTGGAACTACTTAAACCTAACTGACCTAAGGACATCACACACATCCATGCCCGAGGCAGGATTCGAACCTGCGACCGTAGCGGTCGCGCGGTTCCAGACTGTAGCGCCTAGAACCGGTCGGCCACCCCGGCCGGCGCTTAAACTGTCCGGGATCATAACACGGCGAGTCTACCGCAAAACTTCAAAGGCGTTTTTACGAATATATGGAAATGAAAGTTTTTCGATAAACATAGCTCATTTTTTGTTTTCGTTCCAAATAGAAAATTGGCAAAATCAAAAACCAGGTAACGTCGGGTTTTTCAGCTAGTATCTTACATGTACAACATAGTAGTTCAATGGATAAACACTTAAAATATTTGGTTAATTTTGTCTGTCTAGTGAACAACATCTGGTGGCAGTGTCAGGATCATTTGCGTTACCTGTATATGATGTGGAAGTACGTTCATGAAAGACGTGTTGGGTAATCTGGGATGTGTCGCCGCAACTGCAGGGAGGGTCGGACACTTTAGGAAAGAAAATCCTTAAATATTCTCTGTTTCTACTTATTCTGTAAACTGCCTACCACGTACGTTAAGGTAAATCGAAGCCCGTTAGTGTGTTGATGATGTTTAGATGGTTTGTACTGCTAATGGTGCTTGCTCGGTCCATATTTGTTCACATTTATAGCTTATACGTAACGTTTTATCAAAAACGTCTGCAGCAGTTTTTATTGCTGGCTTTCTGGACCTGCGCCCGCCAGATGCAGCGATCACGACTGAGAAGCTAGTGGGTTTACCGGTATCTCCTTGTACCCCCGTAACAAAGCGACTGAGTTCAAGTGGTGAGATATGGCACAGAAGGGAGGGAGCCAGTAAGTTAGTGTACTTTCCAGATAGTCTGCTATGATACACATTGTTGTATTACGTTTGGTGCCGAGATTGCTGGTGTAGTTGCTATTTAGATACACAGGAGCTGTTCTGTACACTAATTGTGATCATTTTTGTATTCTCTTGTGAAATACCGAATCTGAGTTACAAAGTTCCATACACTGTCAAGTATCCTTCTTGGTACTGAGTTTCTCACAAACGTTTACTTCTGCTAGTATGCTGTTTCGCGTTCTAATGGTTTCCCATGGAGAGCGATCGTAAATGTAAATGAGATACAACTTTTTATGACCAAACCGACTCGTTACACGCACATGCAGTTATCAGCTATCTACCGCTAGCAGAGGAGAGATATTAACCCAACTGTCAGCAATATTTCGCCACTTTTTTCTTATAAATGACACACACACGCCATTTAAGGTACCGTGTACCGTTACTTAGTGAACGCAGGGACATAAACTTTGCCAGAAACGCAGCCGCATCAGTTTTTTCTGAAGTTGCAGTTCGTCTAATTACTGAAATAAATTTAGTTGTGTACTCTGGGCGCTATTCCTTATAAGCGAACATGTAGACGACATCTCGTATCTCGCGTAATAGCAACCGTAATCCTTGTGGTAATTAAGGTGCCTGCTCCGTTAATAACGTATCACATTGGTAAAGATGCCGGAATCGTACTTCGTAAACCTTACGTTTGATTGATAATGACGGTGTGAGTATCCCGCGACTGCTATATAGTGAGAAAGACCACTAAAAGTATGGCCAGATATCTGCAAAATGGAAGAAGAATTAACAAAAGTACAAACGACATTTGAGCATCATGCACATCATGCCAGCCCTTGTGCAACGTCGATCTTGACTGCAGCTTAGGTGAATCTCACCCGACAGCAGTTTTTGTATTTGACAAATCATCTAGAGCTTCCGGGAAATTCCGTTAGAAAGTCACAACGTGTCTCTCTTTGCTAAAGATTCCTTAATTGTAGAGACTGTAGAATAAGGAATAATAATACATTATCATGGATTTTACACCAGGGTACTTCGTTATAAATGAAATTACTTGTGTGTGTTTACGGGGGTGCAATTCTAATTACGTTCAATCCCTCTTAGTTCATTTTCAACTCCTTTAGACTTATGACAGTGGCACGGGAAGAGACAGCAAAGCAATATACCGAGCCAGAACATCAACTTTCGCACAAAAATCTATTATACGGATGTTGATAATGATTTAGGGTTGTAATGGTAAACATGTGTAACTGAAAAACCACTACTCTGATGACCAAACGGCACTAATCGCATGCGTGTATTATTTAAAATGGTTCAAATGGCTCTGAGCACTATGGGACTTAACTACTGTGGTCATCAGTCCCCTAGAACTTAGAACTACTTAAACCTAACTAACATAAGGACATCACACACATCCATGCCCGAGGCAGGATTCGAACCTGCGACCGTAGCGGTCACGCGGTTCCAGACTGTAGCGCCTATAACAGCACGGTCACTCCAGCCGGCTATTATTTAAACAGATCATCATACGGAACTTGGTTCTCGTAGCCTTAATCCAGAGCCTGTCACAATTCCTACAAAATTTCAGATAAAAAACTAATACACGTGACATTATTCCAGAACTACCTCTCGTAAGAGCGTTGAACACCGGTTCATGGCCTTTTTAGAAGCCCTGAACACAGCCCAGAAATCAAAACTATAGGACACCACAGAAAGAAATTTCAATAATAGAAAAATGCATTGCCTGGCAAAAAATTGAAGCGAGGAGAAGGGGAGGAATGGAACATGAAGGGGTTGTGGGGGAGTGTGATGTTATTTCGGTGATTCTAAAATCTGATCATATTTACAAAGAAGTTGGCAGAATGAGCTCACATTTTGTATGGCGTTGCAAGCCGTCTGGCCTAGATATATGAACTCATCTACACTACTGGTCATTATTAAAACTGCTACACCAAGAAGAAATGCAGATGATAAACGGGTATTCATTGGACAAATATATTATACTAGAGCTGACATGTGATTACATTTTCACGCAATTTGAGTGCATAGATCCTGAGAAATCAGTACCCAGAACAACCACCTCTGGCCGTAATAACGGCCTTGATACGCCTGGGCATTGAGTCAACAGAGCTTGGATGGCAGCGCATGCAGCTTCAACACGATACCACAGTTCATCAAGAGCAGTGACTGACGTATTGTGACGAGCCAGTTGCTCTACCACCATTGACCAGACGTTTTCAATTGGTGAGAGATATGGAGAATGTGTTGGCCAGGGCAGCAGTCGACCATTTTCTGTATCCAGAAAGACCCGTACAGGACCTGCAACATGTGGTCGTGCATTATCCTGCTGAAATGTAGGGTTTCGCAGGGATCGAATGAAGGGTAGAGCCACGGGTCGTAACACATCTGAAATGTAACGTTCACTCTTCAAAGTGCCATCAATGCGAACAAGAAGTGACCGAGACGTGTAACCAATGGCACCCCATATCTTCACGCCGGGTGATACGGAAGTATGGCGATGACGTATACACGCTTCCATTGTGCGTTCACCGCGATGTCGCCAAACACGGATGCGACCATCATGATGTTGTAAACAGAACCTGGATTCATCCGAAAAAATGACGTTTTGCCATTCGTGCACCCAGGTTCGTCGTTGAGTACACCATCACAGGCGCTCCTGTCTGTGATACAGCATCAAGGGTAACTGCAGCTATTGTCTCCGAGCTGATAGTCCATGCTGCTGCAAACGTCGTCGAACTGTTCGTGCAGATGGTTGTTGTCTTGCAAACGTCGACATCTGTTGACTCAGAGATCGAGTTATGGCTACACGATCCGTTGCAGCCATGCGAATAAGATGCCTGTCATCTCGACTGCTAGAGATACGAGGCCGTTGGGATCCAGCACGGCGTTCCGTATTGCCCTCCTGAACCCACCGATTCCATATTCTGCTAACAGTCATTGGATCTCGACCAGCGCGAGCAGCAATGTGGCGATACGATAAACCGCAATCGCGATAGCCTACAATTCGACCTTTATCGATCCTTTATCAATCCTCCTTACATGAGGCATCACAACAACGTTTCACCAGGCAACGCCGGTCAACTGCTGTTTGTGTATGAGAAATCGGTTGGAAACTTTCCTCATGTCAGTACGTTGTATGTGTCGCCACCGGCGCCAACCTTGTGTGAATGCTCTGGAAAGCTAATCATTTGCATACCACAGCATCTTCTTCCTGTCGGTTAAACTCCGCGTCTGTAGCACATCATCTTCGTGGTGTAGCAATTTTAATGGCCAGTAGTGTACATGTACATCTATATTGATGCCTTGCAAATCACATTTAAGTGCCTGGTAGAGGGTTCATCGAACCACCTTCATAATTCTCTATTGTTCCAGTCTCGTATAGCGCGCGGAAAGAACGATCATCTACTCGTATATCTCTCCGTACGAGCTCTGATTTCCCTTATTTTATCATGATGATTATTTCTCCAAAAAATGGCTCTGAGCACTATGGGACTTAACATCTATGGTCATCAGTCCCCTAGAACTTAGAACTAATTAAACCTAACTAACCTAAGGACTGCACACAACACCCAGTCATCACGAGGCAGAGAAAAAGATTATTTCTCCCTGTGTAGGTCGACGTCAACAAAATATATTCGCATTCGGAAGAGAAAGTTGGCGATACGGCTCGATGGGGTGTTATGAAGCCGTCGTATCCTCTCCTGAGGGAAGCTGCCCCACAACCGTTATAACTGGCACTTACAAGGGAACCTCCCCATCGCACCCCCCTCAGATTTAGTTATAAGTTGGCACAGTACATAGGCCTTGAAAAACTGAACACAAATCAATCGAGAAAACAGGAAGAAGTTGTATAGAACTATGAAAAAAATTAGTAAAATATACAAACTGAGTAGTCCATGTGCAAGATAGGGAACATCAAGGAGGTTTTGAGCTCAGGAGCGCCGTGGTCCTGTGGTTAGCGTGAGTAGTTGCAAAACGCGCGGTCCTTGGTTCAAATCTTCCCTCAACTGAAAATTTTACTTTCTTTATTTTCGCAAAGTTATGATCTGTCCGTTCGTTCATTGACGTCTCTGTTCACTGAAATAAGTTTAGTGTCTGTGTTTTGCGACCGCTCCGCAAAACCGTGCGATTAGTAGACGAAAGGACGTGCCTCTTCAATGGGAACCGAAAACATTTGATCGCAAGGTCATACGTCAACCGATTCCTCCACAGGAAAACACGTCTGATATATTCTATACGATACTGGTGACGGCATGTGCGTCACATGACAGGAATATGTTGTCGACCCACGTAACTTGTACACTTGGCGAATGGGTAAATAGATTCTTCTACCTTGCCCGATTTAGGTTTTCTTGTGGATGTGATTATCACTCCCAAAAAAGTGATCGCATCGGACGGACAGACGGACAGATACAATTGCCTGAAAACAAAAAATTAAAATTTTCACTCGAGGGAAGACTTGAACCAAGGACCTCTCGTTTCACAGCTGCTCACGCTAACCACGGCACCACGGCGCTCCTACACTCACATTCTCCTTGATATTGCTTATCTCACATGGACTACTCACTTTGTGTCTGCTTATTTTTTTCATAGTTCCACGTAACTTCTTCCTGTTTTCTCGATTGATCTGTGTTCAGTTTTTCAAGGCCTATCCACTGTGCCGACTTATAACTAAATCTGAGGGGGGTGCGATGGGGAGGTTCCCTTGTTAGTATCCTCTGTAGTGGCACTGGGGCGGAGCTGACTTCACAGCTGGTCACACACATGTTCTATCGGGGACGGGTCTGGGGATGCTGCTGGCCACGGAAGTTCCTCTGCATCACCAAGATTGTTTTGAGAGACAAGTGCCACGTATGAACGAGCATTGTCGTGTTGAAGAATCACACCACGATACTTTTCTTAGAGACATGTACCAACTGTGGACGTTAACTGTCGTGTTGGAAAATCGCACCACGATAATGTTCTTAGAGACACGTACCATACATGGACGAGCATTAACGCGTTGAAAAATGACACAACAATACTCAATTAGTACTGAGCCGTGGTAAAAATTGCTGTTCTGAAGAGCGCGCCGCAGCGCGTAGTGTGTAGCAGTTGCCCTCCGTTTCTGGCGGTGGCGCCTCTGCGGCAATCGCAGCTTTGCTGTCTCCCTCTGGTGAGAAAGGGGAAACGTTGCCTGTTCACGTGTAATTAAGGGGTGCTATGAGCTCGCCAGTCGTCAGTTGGTCAGTCTGGGTGAGCCTGGAGTCAGTCTGGGGTCAGTCTCTCGTCCCCAGGTTGCTAGTCTGTCTCTCTTCCGAATTTATGAGGCAGTTAGTGTCTGCCGTCGTTCGGAATGCCAGTATGTCTGTCGTTCGGATCAAGCTTTAAAGCCGGTTAGATCGATCGTTTGGTCGGTCGCACACTGAGACACAAGATGACTGGTCCGTCTTGAGCGTCGGCGCATGTGAGGTCGCCACGTGAGTCCAATGGGCCGCGCAGTATAGCGAGGGATAGTGGCTTCGCGGTCGACACGAGAGCAAGAGGAGTCAACGCACGACATCGTTACACCGTGATGTAACTGGCTTTTCGAGCGCTTCCGGGCCCCATCAGTTCCCATCTTGTGGAGCTTGGCTCGGTCCTTTCCTGGTGCAGGGATGTCGTTTTGTCAGTGGGCGTGTTTCCTCTGCATGGTTGGGTCCCAGCCAATATTTCCGCCGTCGTGTGTCTGGAAGTGAGTGGGAGACGCACCAGCCGTGCAGTCGCGACGGAGCAGCAGTCGCGGACGGAGCAGCGGCCAGTCGGTCGGTTGGTGCGGACCAGGAGAGACGGGAGATCGGCGCGCCTTGTTGCGTCCGTTGAAGCGGCTGGCTGCGGACGGTTCGTGAGAGAGATTTAGGGGTGCTGCGCCAGGTCCTCTCGGGAAATCGCAATTTATTTGAAGTTAAGTGATTGGTGATTTGTTGTTTCATGGACTCTAGTTAAATTCTCTTTGTTTTCTTGGTGAGTCTCTCGTCCCCAGTTTGCTTGTCTGTCTCTCGTCCGCATTTGTTAGGTAGTTAGTGTCTGTCTATCGTTCGCAGCTGCCTCTGTCATGTTTGTCGGATTCGGTGTGTTAACGAATTTATTGCTTGAAGTGTAACGGCCTAATTCCTGAAATATGTTTTTATCTTGCCTATCATCTTGAGAGGCGGTATATGTGTACTGTAGTGCATGTTTGGCCAACATTGTATAATTTTATGCAAGATTGCATCTCATGGGCTTTTATTTAAATTGTCATTTTAGTATATAAAGTTGCCACTCTTCCACCGTAAGACTTTTCTTAGAAGTTAAAATCAAGTCGCACCTTCAGTGGTAAGTTAATCTTTTAATTTTAGTGTTTGTACCATTTCCAATCCTCCTAAGGGGTGCATAGTTTGTGTGCTTGTGTGGATTGTTAAAACTTTTACTTTAAGGTAATCTGGTGTGCTGAAGATTTGCAAATGTATGATCTTTAAGAGGTTGTTTTGAGCGGTCGTGACTACGACCACGCCAAAGGGAGCGGCAAGGTTCTCAGCCCGAAAGCTCATACACTCAAAAATTTGTTTCTTTCTACCTCTGAAAAAATTGTAACTTGATATTTAGAGGGTGCTTTCTGCTTATAATTCTAAGTCTGTTTCTAAAAAAAAAAAAGCTTTTTGGAATAAAATTCCCATTTCCTAAAAGCAATTTCCTTTTGATTTCATCTGTTACTCCCTGGCAACTACTTCCGCGCTCACATAGTGTAATTAAATGTGTTAATGTTCTTGATGAATCGCTAGTAAATTAAGTAAATTTTTAAGAAAAAGTTTTGCAATAAATTCACGGTTCAAGTACCATCCGTGACAGTAGTCATAATCGATGGCTCCTCCACCAAGTCTCCAGGACTAATACCGTTCTGCCCCCCCCCCTCCCCCTCCCCCCCTCCCCCCTCGCCACGCCCTCCCTGCCCTCACACCATTGGGAGATTGGGATATCTCTCGAGGTTGCCTTTATACTCGCCGACGATGGTCATCCGGCGTCGTGCCGAACTGCATTTCACCACTGATCACAACGCGATGCCATTCGGCAGCAGTCCATGATTCCCAATCACGGCACCTTTCCAAATGCAGCTGCTTGTGTTGTAGAGTTAACCGCAGCGTATCCATGGAAAAGTTATTCCGTATTCCGGCTGCTGCTAGTGTCGAACCTATGGTGTGGGATGACACAGAATGTCGCAGGGAGTACACAACTTGTTCTCGGACGTCCTATCTTGTGGTGGTCAGACGTTGTCGACATGAACCTTGACCACAAGTATGACTGCCCTGACGTTTCTATGCAGTGCATCATAAGGGCACTGTCACATGACTTGGAGACCCACGATGGGGTCACTTTCAAACCGGCTAGTTGTTGGTATTAGAGCCTCTCGCTAGTACATACTATCTCCATCTCCTTTTCATGGATCACTCTACATTTGACCCTGTTCATGCCCCTTATATACCCTAACCTTCTTCGTACCCACCCCGCTAATGCCCTCTGGTGGCAAACGTAACCGCCAAAGGTGTGTTTGTGTACGAAGCTATATTCACATCCGGCCAGTTTTTCAAGGTGTTACACTTTGTGGTTACAACAAGGAAAAGGAACAATAATATCACAAAAAAATCTTGCATTTTAATCCAGACTGTTCTCGCCTGTTCGCTTCATTGGTGCTGTCAGTTTTTGCATATCGCGAACAATTTATAGGAGTTCTAAATGTTTTAACCACCGTACACATGCACATATATTACGTTGGTGGCCAGTTCTGGCCCTAGGCCATTTTCAGATGCATGATATTACTTATGTGTGGGCCGAAACTGGTCAGTAACGAACTTACATGCATGATGCGTTATAGGAATTAAACTGACAGCCTACGGTGGTTAAAATGGTTCCATCATTTAGACGATACATTGAGGCTGTAGACCCGTACATCAAGAAATTAATTTGTGGGAACTGTCTGAACAACACTTTAATAAACTGAAAAAGAATAATAACATATAATTTTATTCTAAAAGTACACCACTGCCACCACAAGCTGTTTCTTGTTGTAAGTAGGCTGTTTATGTTTTCTTATTGGCAACGTTACGTAGCGCTCCTTATGAAAATCACTGGCTGTGCTGTGTGCAGTCTGTGGCTAGTTTGCATTGTTGTCTGCCATTGTAGTGTTGGGCAGCTGGATGTTAACAGCGCGTAGCGTTGCGCAGTTGGAGATGAGCCGCCAGCAGTGGTGGATGTGGGGAGAGAAATGGCGGAGTTTTGAAATTTGTAAGACTGGATGTCATGAACTGCTATGTATATTATGATTTTTCAACACTATTAAGGTAAATACATTGTTTGTTCTCTATTAAAATCTTTCATTTGCTGACTATGCCTATCAGTAGTTAGTGCCTTCCGTAGTTTGAAACTTTTATTTAGCTGGCAGTAGTGGCGCTCGCTGTATTGCAGTAGTTCGAGTAACGAAGATTTTTGTGAGGTAAGTGATTTGTGAAAGGTATAGGTTAATGTTAGTCAGGGCCATTCTTTTGTAGGGATTATTGAAAGTCAGATTGCGTTTCGCTAAAAATATTGTGTGTCAGTTTAAGGACAGTCATGTATAATTGTTCTATGGGGACGTTTCATTGTTTTACGTAGTAACATATAAATTGTTTGCAAAAATACTTACAACAAATATAGTCCTGAGGTTCTGGAGGTCGTCCATGAATGTATAAGGCACAGGTGCTGAAGTGAAATAGTAGCATTGCTCAATGGCTTTCATTCGAAATTTCCATACGTACTCGTGTTTCTACCATGATTGTGGAAATTGTTACTAATGACAGAGATTTGAACGTTCAGCATACTTTGCGCGTATATGGCGTCCAAAGTACAAGCATCATCGACGAGGCGTTTGTACCACAGTTTATACCATATCTGGAAATCCTTCAAGATGGTGTGCACGTTTTCTGAATCCACTGATTTCTTCTAGGGAAGACGTAATTGTTCAAATATAGACTGGTGAGCCAAAATATTACGAACACTCCAACCGCCTAGTGGTGTTGCAGGCATGTTATACGGTAAGAAACATTTACAGCTTATCCTAGAAATGTTGCGATGAACTCCGAATGGCTGTAGAGGATGTCTTGAGCACTAACGGGAACGTCATCCAATGACGCTGCAGGGTGTCGACGTTTTAGGCGCCGGGGTCTGCCACTGGGCCACCGCTTCTGAACAAAACGTGACTTTGTACGCTGACGGACGGTAGGCGAAGCGTCTCCCAGTGTTGTTTGTTACTCAGTGTTCGCGATAGGCTGCCAGTTTCGCCGGTTTCGCCGGTGGGAAAGATGGACGCAACTGCTGCATAGAAAGGCCTTGTCTCTTGTGAATTCGATGCTCTGTTACCTCGGTGGATGACGGTTTCGGACATCTGCTGTTTATTTTCCTCTCGCATTGTAAAGAACAATGGATATTTAGAAAAAAAAACTGCGAATAGAAAGCTGTGTCCTAAACTGTCATACACAGAGGGAACACCGCATCACATTCGTAGAGGTCAAGGCCTTTTGAGCAGCAAATAGCTTCCTCTTCTCCACTGGCGATCGTGGCAATCAGTCGCGATCACTGTATAACAAACAACACTGCGAGACGTTCCGCCTACAGTTCGTCACCATACAGAGTCACAATTGGTGCCAACGTGGTGGCCTAGTTGCAGGCGCTATCATCTATAACTTCGATGCTCTGTAGCGTCGTTGGATGACGTTTCCAGGCACGGCTTCCTGTCCTCTATTTCTTCCTCAAGACACCCTTTACCACCCCTCGAAGTTTCTTCCAACATTCCTGGAAGAGCATGTGCAAGCAAAACACAGACGAATAGGGAATATCACTGTAATGATGATAATGGGCGTAAGTTAGGAAAACCACTGACGACCGAAGCTGGTCGTTTGTTAATGTGTTACTGTTATGAGCACCTATAGAAAGTGATTAAGGAGGCTGCAACCACAACTAGGAGACAAGGTGTTTTTACGTACGTAATGTCAGAGACTTTCACAGTCTATAATGAAGGATGGGCAGCCATCTTGTGACAGATTTGATGACAATGTACATTGCTGGGACCATTCAGCGCACATTGTTATACATGAGGCTCCGCAGATGACCCCTATGTGTTTCCACGTTGACTGGATGATTGCGGTGGACACAGGATCATCCAGACTGGACCCTGTATCGATCGAGACGTGTCGCCTCGCCGGATCGATCACATTTGTGTCCGGATACCCCGTCAGACGTGCGGACGGCTGTTGGAAATATGTGGCGAACCACGAATTCAGACTAGTGTATTATGCTGTGGGGGACGTTCAACTCCTTTCTGTCAGGCTGTTGTGGTACTCGAAGACACCATGTCAGCTGTGAACTACGTGAACATTTATAATCCAATGGGCCCACAGCGTAGAAGATATCTCTTAGAGACATTATATAGTTAAAGTCAGATTGCTGCTATAGGAGTTTACTGATGCACTTTTTGTGATGCATCCACTTTCGATAGATTGCCATTTCAGACCTCCTGCGAAAGTTACACAACTTTTTTTATTTTATTATTATTTTGATTATTACGTCCAAATATCATCAGTGGTCCCTGTCACTCTTTATTGTACTATAAGCTGTTTTGTAATATTGTCATTAATAGTTTTTACAATTTGTCATTTTATCATCACATTTCACAGACTGATAGTTGTGACAGTCGGTCAAATACAGTATGTGTTTACAGTTGCTATGGCATGTTGATGCTATCATTTCGAGCTTTATGTACATTCCTCGCAACCTATGGGTCTGTGGGTAGTTGTTTGTGTCCACTGGTTATCTTTACTTAGAAATTCAGTAACGTGTTGTATAAAACGTGTATGTTTCAAATCCGTTTTTTTTCGTATAAACTATCGTCAGGGCGTTGCATTTTGTGTAAATGTATTTCTAATTCCTTTATATATATTACGTCGTGGTTTAACAATGAATATACTAGAAGAGAAATATATAGATATAAAACTTAAACGTTTCACGCAAAATTTTATAGAATTCCTGAAGAAAGATAGCCGACAGACGTACAGGACTATCCATAGCCGCATCAAAAATGTAGATCGTACATGCACGCGAAATGATTGTATTAAAACTTCACAGCAACTGTAACTATACAGCGTGTTTGACCAACTGTCATATCCGGCTGAGCCGTGGTAAAAATTTCTGTTTAGAACAGCGCGCCGCAGCGCGTAGTGTGAAGCAGTCGCCCTCCGTTTCTGTCGGTGGTGCGCTGTGGCAGTCGCAACTTTGGTGTCTCCCTCTGGTGGGAAAGGGGAAAGTTTGCCTGTTCACGTGCATTTAAGGGGCGCTATGAGCTCGGCAGTTGCCCAAGCCAAGGCACGTTCCCGCCTCCGTCTCCTCAAGCTCCTTTCCGGCCATACGTGGGGTCTGGACCCCTCCACCATCCTCCACACCTATAAATCCCTCATCCGCCCTATCCTTTGTTATGCCCATCCAGCATGGATCTCCGCTCCCCCTACCTTTTATAAATCCCTCCAAATCCTTGAACGCCATGCTTTCCGCCTCGCCTATCGCATCCGTCTCCCCTCCCCCACACGGATCCTGTATGATCTCATCCCCTTCCCCCACCTCCTCCTTTTCCTTGAAAGGATACGGATCCTGTACACCTCCCGTAAACTTGATCCTCCTCACCTGCTCGTATCTCCGATCCTCTCCCGTCCCCGCCCGCTGCCGCGCCTGTATTCCCATGTCCCGCCCGGTATCCATCTCTCCACCCTCCTTACCCTCTCCCAAGGTGGCTTCCGCCAGCTCCCTCTCCCTGATGATGTCCTCGTCCCCTCCATCTACCCCTCCTATCAACTTTGACCCTGCCCCGCCCCCCACTTCCGGTGTCCTTTCCCTTCTCTTCTCTTCCCTTCTCTTTCCTTTTCCCAGTCCCTTCCCTCCCCCCTCTTCCCCCGGGCTTCCTCTCCCCCTTCCTCCCTCCCCCCTATCTCCCCTGCCCGTGGCATCTCTACTCTCCCCTCTCGCTCTTCCACTCCCCTTCCTCCTCCTCCTCCCCCTCTCTTGGCAGGTCCCCGGACTCGCACACGCATAGTGAACATTCACGCACCGGAGATCATCGCCTTCTGTGTCTCGTGTGTGTGACGTCGTTTAGTGTTTTTGGTGTCCGCCATCCCACTACTACGTTCACTTGTGCCGTCGGATTCGTCAGTGTTCTGTGCGCCGTGCCAACGTGTTTTCAGTGTTGTTATCGTCACGTGTGAACGACTCCGTGTTTTTTGTGTCTCTGTGACCTCTCTCTTTTGCCTGTCACTTTGTTTCATTCTCATGCTCCGTTTCTTCTACTATTGTAAACGCTATGGCTGAAGAGCGGCGTAGTGTGCCGCTGCCAGCCTACCTGATTTTGTACAGGCTTTAAAATAACAATAAAGTAAAAAAAAACTCGGCAGTTGGTCAGTCTGAGTCGGTGATAACTGGGCGAGTCTGATCAGTTGGTCAGCCGGATCAGTGTGAGGCAGTCAGTGTCTGTGTGTCGTCCAGAGTGCTAGCATGTGTTAGGCCGCCAGTCTGCTCGAGTTTGTTCAGGCAATGGTCATTGGCGGTTGGATCGATCGTTTGGTTTGTCGCGCACTGGGGCACAAGATGACTTGTCCGTCTTGAGCGTCGGCGCACGTGAGGTGGCCACGTGAGTCCAGTGGGCCGCGCCGTATAGCGAAGGATACTGGTTTCGCTGCCGACACGAGAGCAACAGGAGCCAACCCACGACTTCGGTCTGTTCGGTGCGAGCTTCGACGCCGTGAGACCGGAGTTCGGCCCGCCTTCCTGCGTCCGTTGAAGCGGCTGGCAGCGGACGATTCGAGAGAGCGTTTTGAGGGTGCTGCGCCAGGTCTTCGCCAGAAATTGCAGTTATTAGAAGTTAAGTGATTCATGATATGTTGTTTCAGTTACTTGTTAAATTCTACTTGTTTTCATGGTCATTTTCTCGTCCCCAGATTGCTCGTTTGTCTCTCGTCCGCATTTGTCAGGCAGTTAGTGTCTGTCTGTCGGTCTGCCGGACGTTAATAGCTGCCTCTGTCATGTTGGTCGGATTCGGTGTTATCGAATGTCTTGCTTAAGGTGTAAAGGCCGAATTCCGAAATATATATTTATCTTGCCTATCATCTTGCGAGGTGGTGTATGTGTAATGTAGAACATGTTGGTACATTTTATGTAAGACTGCATTTCATGGATTTTATTTAAATGGTCATTTTAGTATATACAGTTGCCACCCTTCCACCGTAAGAGATCTTTTAAAAACAAGTTGCACTTTCTAGCGTCAAAAGGTTTTGCTTTTCACATTTAACCAAATGTAACATTGATGATGATAATTTATGGTAATGTTTGCCGACAAGATAAAGAGTGCAACCTTTAACACTAGATTGCGTACTCACGGCAGTTCTCCTTGGCCGTTTTTTGGTACGACTTGGAAAGAGAGAAAAATTAATGAAAGATCGCCGATGCGTCGGTTCTCGATTGTGTTCAGGAGATGTACAGATTGATTGCGCGAAAATAGTTTCTCAAATGACCTCTTAACCCGGATTGCTTTCACGCAATCAGACTCTTCAATGAAATTACCTAAGGAATCTATTTGAATAATAAAAAAAAATTGGAAATGAATGCAAAATAATGAAATTTTGTAAAGAAGTTGTCAGATCGGAAATTGAACACATTAATGGTCTCCCAAATATAATCGAGACACTGCGATAAAGAGCGAACCTGCAACAAAGTTAATTTAAACATAAACATTATTTGTGGTTAATTTAAAGAAAAGAATAAGCATAGATTTTCTGTACAGTGAAGCATCAATATATTCTCAAAGAACAAAGGCGTTAAACTATAAACATTAACAAATTTACAATGAATACAAAACTTACATTTTTATGTTTTTCTCATACATGGGGCAGTCCAACAATCGCTGCTTTTGTATGTGTGATATTTTGTAAAAATTAAATGTCCTGGCGTGCGCGTTAGTATTTTTTATCGTCACAAGGTTTACAAAAGCGTTTTTTTTTCCTTGGTGACAACGTGCTTTTTCACACTAAATGAAATATAACTTGTAGCGGTTCTACACAACACGTCTTAACAAGTCGGCGACCAAACATCAAAGGTAATGAAGTACATGTTAACATATCGGCGACCAGAAGTACAACTAACTATAAAGACTCTAGAATTTTCCTAACAAATTATAAATTGTTCTTTCTTCTGTTTCGCAGCTTCTTGCTATCAAGCGCTGCGGCAATGATTTTAAATATCTTCGCCCAGCGAGTCATAGTGTTTAAAAGTACCTTTTAAACGCTGGCCGCGCGTCTTGGTATAGGCGCACGTTATAAACAGATTTCGTTTCTTTACTCTCGCGTTGTCATGCTTAGTATCATTACAAACTACAGCTCGATGGCTGTCCTTTTCTCATATGCAAAATTTCTGAAATCCAATAATATCACAACTTTCGGTGGCAAATAATTTTGATGTGAGTGTTTTGTACCATTTCCATGCCTCTTACGGGCTGCATAGTTTATGTGTTTGTGTTAGTTGTCAAAAATTTTTAGTTTAAAGTAATCTGGTGTGTTGTAGATTTGCGCTAGTGTAGTCTTTCACAGGTTTTTTTTTTTTTGTGGTTTTAGGGCGCAAAACTTCTATGGTCATTAGCGCCCAGCCCGTGACTTAGGAAACAGGAAAAAACCGAAATTTAAAACCAGCAGCAATGGGAAGAAAGTCATAAAATTTGAGAAACTAAAAGCAGAAGGAATGCTTAAAAATCCACTACAGAAAGGGTTGGTTGTCCCCAAAATAGCTTCAAATGACTGACGTCATTTCACTGTCACTAATAAACTGGAGAACGCGGTCGGCTGAGCGCGTGTCATCTGCTAAAATCGACGATAGATCAGGCGATAGCTGTAGACGGGAGCGTAACGGATTAAAATAGGGGCATTCAATTGAAAGGTGTCTGACCGTCCACAGCTGAGAGCAGTGGGGACAGAGTGGGGGAGGATCGCCGCTTAAAAGATGTCGATGGCCAAAAAGACAGTGCCCTATCCGGAGTCTAGCTAAAATTACCTCCTCCCGACGACGCGTTCGGGAGGAAGAGGTCCAAGCGCAAGGAAGGGCTTTCACTTCCCGCAATTTATTATGGGGAAGTGTTGACCAATGCGCATGCCAGAAATGAGCAACTTGGCGACATAAACCGCTCCGTAGATCGGTGAAGGGAAGCGACTGAATAGCTGGCCGAGGAAGAGAGACTGAGCCTTGGCCGCTATATCGGCCACCTCATTCCCACAGATACCAGCGTGTCCCGGGAGCCAGAGGAACGCCACCGAGACGCTCCCCAGGTGGAGCAAGCGCAGACAGTCCTGAATCCGGTGGACGAGAGGGTGCACAGGGTAAAGAGCTTGGAGACTGAGGAGAGAGCTGAGAGAATCTGAGCAGATTACGTACTGTATCCGCTGATGGCGGCGGATGTAGTGGACAGCCTGGAGAACAGCGTAAAGCTCCGCAGTATAAACCGAACACTGGTCGGGAAGCCGAAAGTGATTTCGGGTGTCGCCAACAATATAGGCACTCCCTACACCTAACGATGTTTTTGAGCCGTCGGTGTAAATAAATGTGGCGTCCGTCATTTGTGCACATAGAGCAGCAAATGCCCGACGGTAAACAAGTGTAGGGGTACCATCCTTGGGAAATTGTCATAGGTCACGGAGCAAGTAGATCCGGGGACGGAGCCAAGGCGGTGCTGTACCCCAAGTTGTCAAGAAGGTTTTAGGAAAGCGGAAGAAAAGAGAATGGAGCAGTTGACGGAAGCGGACTCCCAGGGGTAGTAGGGAGGAGGAGCGGCCTGCATACCCTACATCAAAGGAGGCGTCGAAAAAAAGGTCATGGGCTGGATTAGCAGGCATAGATGACAGATGGCTAGCATAACGACTCAGAAGGACCGCCCGCCGATTGGACAGCGGAGGTTCAGCAGTCTCAGCATAAAGGCTTTCCACAGGGCTGGTGTAAAAAGCTCCAGACACTAAACGTAATCCACGGTGGTGGATAGAGTCGAGACGCCGAAGAATAGATGGCCGAGCAGAGGAGTAGACTATGCTTCCATAATCCAATTTCGAGCGCACTAAGGTGCGATAGAGGCGGAGAAGGACCATTCGGTCTGCCCCCCAGGAGGTACCATTCAGGACACGGAAGGTGTTAAGGGAACGCAGACAGCGAGCGAAAGATAGGAAACGTGGGAGGACCAGCACAGTTTTCTGTCAAACATAAGACCCAAGAATTTAGCGACGTCGGAAAACGGAAGGTTGACAGGACCGAGATGTAAGGAGGGCGGAAGAAACTCCTTATGTCACCAAAAATTAACACAAACGGTCTTACTGGGTGAGAAACGGAAGCCGGTTTCGATGCTCCACGAGTGGAGGCGATCGAGACATCCTTGAAGACGTCTTTCAAGAAGGCTGGTCCGTTGAGAGCTGTAGTAGATCGCGAAATCGTCCACAAAGAGGGGGCCCGAGACATCAGGAAGGAGACAATCAATAATTGGATTTATGGCGATCGCAAACAGTACAACACTCAGCACGGAGCCCTGGGGTACCCCGTTTTCTTGGGAGAAAGTACGGGAGAGAGTAGTGTTCACCCGCACCCTAAATGTGCGCTCTGCCATAAATTCGCGAAGAAAAAGGGGCAGCCGGCCCCGAAAGCCCCAATAGAACAGTGTGCGGAGGATGCCTGTCCTCCAACAGGTATCGTATGCTCTCTCCAGATCAAAAAATATTGCTACCGTTTGGCGTTTCCGGAGAAAATTGTTCATGATATAAGTGGAGAGAGCAACAAGATGGTCAACTGCAGAACGATGCTTTCGGAATCCGCATTGGGCTGGTGTTAAAAGACTGCGGGATTCCAGCCACCAAGCTAAACGGTAATTCACCATACGCTCCAAAACCTTACAGACACTACTCGTGAGAGAAATGGGGCGATAGCTAGAGGGGAGATGCTTGTCCTTTCCAGATTTCGGAACGGGAACGACAATAGCTTCCCGCCATCGTCTGGGAAAGGTACTGTCGGTCCAAATTCGATTATAAAGGCGAAGGAGGTAACGCAGACTATGGGTTGATAAATGCAGCAACATTGGGACATGGATACCATCCGGTCCTGGGGCGGAGGAGCGAAAAGAAGAGAGGGCATGTTGGAGTTCCCGCATGTAGAAAACAGTATTGTAGCTTTCTTGATTTTGAGAGGAGAAAGCAAGATGTCGCACTTCCGCTGCACGTTTCTTCGGGAGAAACGCTGGCGGGTAATTTGAAGAGCTCGAAATCTCAGCAAAGTGCTGAGCCAATGAGTTAGAAATTGCGACGGGGTCCACTAAGTTATCATGCGCGACAGTGAGCCCAGAGACCGGGAAGAAACTAGGCGCGCCTGAGAACCGTCGAAGCCGACTCCAAACTTCCGAGGAGGGAGTGAAGGTGTTAAATGAGCTAATAAAGAATTTCCAGCTTGCCTTCTTGCTATCGCGGATGACGCGACGGCATCGCGCACGGAGCTGCTTATATCGGATACAGTTGGCCAAAGTTGGATGGTGACGGAAAATGCGAAGAGCACGTCGCCGCTCACGTATTGTGTCACGGCATGCCTCGTTCCACCAAGGAACTGGGGGGCGCCGGGGCAATTCGGAGGTGCGTGGTATTGAACGTTCCGCAGCTGTAAGAATAACGTCGGTAATATGTGTCATCTCATCGTCGACGCTGGGAAAGCGACGGTCATCGAATGTCGCTAGAGACGAAAAAAGTGTCCAATCGGCTTGAGCAAACTTCCAGCGTCGCGAGCGCATATATGGCAGTTGAGGCTGCAGTCTAAGAACACATGGAAAGTGGTCACTCGAGTGTGTATCATCAAGGGCGAACCATTCGAAGCGCCAAGCTAGCGGAACAGTACCGACCGCAAGGTCCAAATGAGATAAATTTGTCGTGGAGGCAGACAAAAATGTGGGGACCCCAGTGTTGAGGCAGACTAGATCCGCTTGGTGGAAGACATCTAGCAATAGTGAGCCATGGGGACAAGGATGTGGAGATCCCCAAAGCGGGTGGTGGGCATTCAAGTCCCCAACCAGCAAATAGGGGGGTGGAAGCTGACCAAGAAGATGAAGGAGATCAGCTCGTGCCATTGGTGTGGACGATGGAATGTATACCGTACAAAGAGAGAACGTGTATCCAGAAAGGGGAAGACGGACGGCGACAGCTTGGAAGGAACTGTTTAAGGGGATTGGGTGATAATGGATAGTATCATGGAGAAGAATCATGAGTCCTCCATGGGCTGGAGTGCCTTCAACAGAGGGGAGGTCATATCGGACGGACTGAAAATGAGGGAGAACAAAGCGGTCATGGGGACGCAGCTTTGTTTCCTGAAGACAGAAGATGACCGGAGAGTAGGATTGTAAGAGGATCGACAATTCATCCCGATTGGCTCGAATGCCGCGGATATTCCAGTGGATAATGGACATAGGGTGAACAGAAAATGGAGGAATGTGACCAAGGGTGCTGTCAACTCAACGACTGCTCAGAGCTTGCAACCGACAGCATGGAATGGCATTCAGTCGAAGGCAGAAGATCCTGATCCATAGGTTGGTCAGGAGCAGCTCCTGCCACCAGCGATCGGCCGCTTGACCGGCCACCAGCAGTGCGCCTCGGCGACACAGAAGACGGCCGAGGGCGATTTCCGCCAGGTGGTGCTGTAGATGGGACACGCCTTGGCGGAGAAGGAGAGGAAATGTGTTTCTTCGTAGCCTTCTTGGAAGTATGATGTTTAGATGAAGGAGGAACCGATGGTTGTGAAGTTGCGGGACGTAAAAACTCTTCACGAGTATGCTCTTTTTTCGAAGACTTGGTGTCTGACTTTTGGGCTCGAGATTTAGCACAACCCGACGAAGGGTAAGCCATAGAGTGGGCAGGCGAAAGTGGTGAGGTTGAATGGGCGATCTTTGTGCTGGCCGATCTGACGACCGTGGTACTAAAGGTGAGGTCGCAAGTCTGCGTGGCCGCCTCCTTTGTTGGCCGAGGAGAAGCAAGGACAGTGCTGTATTTTCCTGTCTGAGGCACGGTGGGCTGTCGACTGGCGAATAATTTTCGAGCAGCAAAGGTCGACACCTTTTCCTTCACTCTTATTTCCTGGATGAGCTTTTCGTCCTTAAAAACGGGGCAATCTCGAGAGGAAGCAGCGTGGTCACCCATACAGTTGATGCAGCGAGGGGATGGAGGGGGAAAAGCACCCTCATGGGCATCCTTGCCACACATAACACATTTGGCCGGATTGGAACAGGACTGGCTGGTGTGATTGAACCGCTGACATCGATAGCAACGCGTAGGGTTTGGGACGTAAGGGCGAACAGAAATTATCTCATAGCCTGCTTTGATTTTCGATGGGAGTTGAACTTTGTCAAATGTCAAGAAGACAGTGCGGGTTGGAATGATGTTCGTGTCAACCCTTTTCATAACCCGATGAACAGCCATTACGCCCTGGTCAGACAGGTAGTGCTGAATTTCTTCGTCACACAATCCATCGAGGGAGCGTGTATAGACGACTCCACACGAGGAATTTAAGGTACGGTGCGGTTCCACCCGGACAGGGAAGGTGTGGAGCAGAGAAGTACGCAGCAATTTTTGAGCCTGGAGGGCACTGTGTGTTTCTATCAACAGGGTGCCATTCCGTAATCTGGAACAAGACTTTACAGGACCTGCAATTGCGTCGACACCTTTCTGAATAATGAAAGGGTTGACCGTGGAGAAGTCGTGACCTTCGTCAGACCGAGAAACAACAAGGAACTGTGGCAACGATGGAAGAACCGTCTGTGGCTGAGACTCAGTGAACTTACGTTTGTGAGCAGACATAGTGGAAGGTGAGGAAACCATTGCGGAAGAATCCCCCATGATTACTGGCGTCTCCGATGGCGCGCTCCTCCCTTGTGGGGGCCCTCACCGAGGGCACACCCGCCTTAGGTGATTGTTCACACCTCAGGTCACACCTCCCGACAAACGGACGGAGGGACCAATCGGCACTTGCGGAAGGTATCAGCTCGGGTAATCACCCCTCCCTGGGCCTGGCCGTTACCAGGGGGTACGTACGTGTCCTACCTGTCTACCCGGGGTGGGGAATTACGCGTTACCCCATCACTGGCTACGCATGGAAGTGCGTGGGTCGGCCTTCAGACACGCACAGGGAGGAAAAAAGAGAAAGGGAAAGGAAAGAAGAGGGGGTCTCAAACGCCGCAGCGGAGAAAAGGGCAAGGAGAAGTGGGAAGGAAAAGAGAAGGACAGAGGAAGGACGAGGACTTGCAAGTGTATAAAGCAAGGAAATTGGAACAGTTTCGGGCGTCCATCTCCGGACGTAGGCACAAACCATACTCCCAGAGGGGGAGAAAGGGAAGGAAAGAGCCAGAGGTGAGGGGGGGGGGGCGAAGATGGGGGACGGGGAAGGATGCGGAAAGGGAAGGGAAGGTATGCAGCCCGGAAAGGAAGGAGGGCCACATTAGCTCGGGGTCCCGTGCTCGCTACGCACGTGTCCACAAAAGAGTTGTGGACCCCCTGGGGGGTCTTTCAGAGGTTGATGTGAGCGGTCGTAACTACGGCCGTGTTAAAAAGGAGCTGCAAGGTTCTCAGCCCGAAAGCTCATATCATAAAATAAAAAAAAGAAGGATTCGTATTTCTGCCTCTGAATAAATGAATAAATTGTAACTTGATATTTGCAGGCTGCTTTCTGATTATAATTTTAAATCTGTTTTTTAAAAAAAGGGCTTTTAGGAATAAAATTTCCATTTATTAATTTTTTTTTAAAATTTGTTTCTTCAGTTACCATTGGCAACTACTTCCACGCTTACATAGTGTGATTAAATGTGTTAATGTTCTTGATGAATCGCTAGTAAATAAAGTAAATTCTTAAGAAAATGTTTTGAAAGTAAAATTCAAGGTTCACCAGTGATGAAATGCCCAATTGAAGAAATTGCAAGAATGGACCATTAATGACAGTAGCAAACCACAAAACAGTTTACAGCTGTACACCACGATGTAACACAACACAGAATGACAGCGACTGCTGATGATATAAGAACGTAAGTACCAAATTTGTTGCCGGCCGGTGTGGCCGAGAGATTCTAGGCGCTTCAGTATGGAACTGCGCGACCGTTACGGTCGCAGGCTCGAATCCTGCTTCCGGCATGGATGTGTGTGATGTCCCTAGGTTAGTTAGGTTTAAGTAGTTTTATGTTCTAGGTGACTGATGACCTCAGATGTTAAGTCCCATAGTGCTCAGAGCCATCTGAACCAAATTTGTTTATCCGAAAATATGATTTACCAAAATAATAAAAGAAAAAATGTTAAGTATCTTCTGCAGATGGTCTGAAGATGGCAATCTAGGTGAAATGGACCAATCACAATGAACATATCATTAAACTACTACAGCAGAATATACATTTTTATTACATAATGTCTCTATGTGAACATTATTGCGAACATCTCCATTCCTTCAAACTTGGTGACTTTCCCTATGCCGATGGCATCTACCACTAGGATAACTGTCGGTGTCACAAGACCATGAGCGTTCTACAGTGTTTTGAGGAGCATGACACCGAACTCACGTTGATATGTAGTCTATCAAATTCGCATGCTCTGAACAGACAGAACACATCTCTGACGCTGTCGGACTATCACAAGCCACTGGCCCCATAGAGAGAATGAAATTTTCACCCTGCAGCGGAGTGTGCGCTGATATGAAACTTCTTGGCAGATTAAAACTGTGTGCCGAACCGAGACACGAACTCGGGAGTTTTGCCTTTCGCGGGCAAGTGCTCTACCAACTGAGCTACCCAAATACGGCTAACGACCCGTCCTCACAGCTTCATTTCTGCCAGTACCTCGTCTCCTACCTTCCAAGCTTCATAGTAGCTCTCCTACGAACCTTGCACTACTAGCACTTTTGGAAGAAAAGGTATTGCGGATACATGGCTCAGCCACAGTCTGAGGGATGTTTCCAGATTGAAATTTTTACTCTTCACCTGAGTGTGCGCTCATATGGAACTTCCTGGCAGATTAAAACTGTGTGCCTGACCGAGACTGACGAAGCCTCGTTTATTTGCAGAGAAGATAGTTAGAATAGCCTTCAGCTAAGTCAATGGCTACGACCTAGCAAGGCGCCATAGCAATTGATAGTTATCGTATGAAGCATGTCTCATCAAGAACGATGTATACAAATGATGGATTAAAGTTAAGTATTCCAGAAGCTACGTACTTTTCTTTATAGCATTCATTACGTATCCTGTTTCAGACCTCACGCCATTCTGCGTGAGTTTAAGCGCGTGCCTTTCGGTTACCCGTCACTGTGGACTGGCTGTCTTGTCAGTCCACAACAGATACATGGCTTAGCCACAGTCTGAGGGGTGTTTCCAGAATGAAATTTTTACTCTTCAGCTGAGTGTGCGCTCATATGGAACTTCCTGGCAGATTGTATGCCAGACCGAACGGCAGTACCTCGTCTCCTACCTCTACCCGTGAAAGGTAAAGATCCCGAGTTCGAGTCTTGGTCCGGTACACAGTTTAATCTGCCAGGAAGTCTTACTGACCCGTAATCTGCGGGGACTGTGTGACCTGTGTGTCGACAACTGATGCTCCATTTATCCGGAAACCTACCAACGACTTACCAAATGCATGCCACTCAGAATAGCTACTTTATTGCGTTCCAAAGGTGAGTCAACAATCTATTAAGGGGCTCCGGAACGCCCTATACTTGCAATGTTAAAATAACGCTTATAAATTACATCTTTCCTCACAAAGTATTTGAGGTAGGAAGTTGAACTTTTTACAGATTCTTTATTGGAATATAAGCTAAACTTAACACAGGGATTTTACAAAATTTTAGTTCAGTTATTTAAGATGAGTTTTTTTCAATTGTAATGAAAATTCACAACATTTTTTTGCAATTTTTTATTTATATATTCAAAAATATACAGTTTTTTTGGAAAAAGGCTGTGTTAAATTATGCAGAAGGTACTGTGTAACATTTACTGAAAATTTGAAACAAATACGTTTGGAAGATCCTTAGAAAACATGTAATTAGTATGAGAAAATAAAAGTTTTGGGAACCGAGCGACAAAGATTGGATTAACTTTTTAGTGCATTCCAGGTCCATAGGATGGATTATCTTCATCCTCTGCAAACTCCTCCTCCAGCTTCCTCTTGTTCCTCCTCCTGTTTACTCTTGCTTGTATTTCTAGACTCTTTACAGCCCTGTCTGCAGCCCGAAGGCGTTCCTTGTCTAAAGCAAGCATCGCTCGTTGTTGTGTTCGTAGATTTTGCTACCATTTTCTTCAGTTGCAGTTACTGCAACACTGTTCCAAAAGGTGGTCATGTATGAACACTTATCACATTTCAGTTGCATTTCACTAGCAAGTCCTACGTGCTTTATTATGGAGAGTTCCAGACCAACTTCACTACAATGAATACATCTTACACAGTTTGAAAAAATTCCTTTGAGAACCGATATATCAAATATTTCATTCACATCCGATTCGCCCATAAAACATTCATAGTTTTCACTCATTGAACCAAGCTTCTTCTGTGAAGTATTTTCTTTCCCACTTTGACTGCTATGGGCAGGTGTACTTGAGAGGTTAGGTTCACTCACTTGGTTATCGTCTTTATTGTTTACAGTAATAACACATACCTTTGGCTTTCCAACGTTTCTCCTTTTCTTAAAAGCCTTCAGAGGATTTCTAATAACTTTGCTTTTACTCATTATTATACTTCAACAAAACAGAGACTCAAGAAACAGAATTAATTACGAATATTTTCGAGATAACGACAGAGTAAATAAACATGAAACAATCGACAATCACACCAGCGATATATATTGAAACATCACAGGATAGCCACAACACATACTTTATCCCACATCACTAAAATGTACCTGATGAACACGGACGTTAATAATAACACCATTTGACAGCAGTTTAACAGCGCCACAGTGGATCACGCCCATGTAGAACACATTTCAAAAAAAAAAATTAAAAATAGTTGTAGTCTTCGGAATTGAATAAATTATATATCTATTAAAAGGTAATAGTCTGCAGATTCAGAAAACGCAAAAAAGTAAAAATTGAACTTTTCATGATTTTGAGCCTTTCCAGAGCCCCTTAAGATGGCCCCAAGTTTGGCTCATCCGTGTATATTATATGGATAGCTGACACTTATATGGCCTCCTCACCCTTCCTGTTCCTACCTACCTGGACGACCACTGACCGTCGGCATTTCCATCCTACAGCGCATCTAACGGATCGCTCTCGAACTGTGACGACGGGGCTGCAGACTTCCTTTTCACGGAGTAAAATAAGTATCCACATCGTGCACTTACGACGTAGAGGTACACAAGGTAAACACCAGGATGCTCCCTTTAACTAAACCACTCTCTACTTCCTTTCTCATCCCTGTCCAAAACGAGCTTATTCGCTTTCCGGATATTGAACGATATAAAACCCCGATTTTTCTTTATATTTAACTATTCATACTTCCTCCTTACGAATGGCGTGGGAAGACTACTAGCGTCCAGCGAAGTTTGCCATATTTCTCGTTATCTGTGTGGTTTCCATCTGCAGAGAGTAAAGATACTGAGCAGATATTACGCGGAATCCATTGAGACTGCCGTCGTATTACCGACTTCCGTAGAGCTTACAGCATCAGGGAAAATTATCGTCGCAGTGAGGATTTTATACGGCGATTGCCCCACTTGCAGTTTAAATTGCAGAACTGCACATTGAGGCCAGCACTCCATTTTCGTTTTATGCATTAACCGTAACTGGAGATAAGAGAAAATTACTGCAGAATCTTACATCGCAGCTGCTCTTAGCTATATATGTTAATACTGAAGATATAATCATAGATGACGGGCCATCTTAGTGTTATGTGGCTGTATACGTCCTCCAGCACTTCGTACGCTATCTTTACGTTCTGTCATTACTTAACTATAATATCAGCTTCTGACGTGAAAGAATACAGGCACCTTTCAGTCATCGTAATAAGGATCATCTGCTGCTTATACCGGATTCCTCTGACATTTCAAATTTGTAATATTAAATTAAAAAAATCCAAAGATTTCAAGAAGTTCTTAAAAAAAAGCACTATTTTCCGTTGACCTAGTATAAGACGTTTGTGATGCAGTAGGTAAGTGAACACGCAGCATCTGTGTCATATGAGGAACAGTGCTCCTGTAAAAATGGTTTTAAATACGGCGGGATTTATACCATAAGACACGTCAATCTCTGTAAGTGTGACATGAAAGCTGGCTATGGCCACAGAAGCTAAAACATGAAAGCAGCTATGGCATTATGAGTGGTTGTCTGTCGCGCTTAAAATGTCACTAAACGGCTGGATTCCAGTCAGTTCCCGTCGCTAGAGTGCGATTTTGAAACAGAGTCCGTGACATCGATTTATAAAAGTTACGTTACAAACCTGCGATACAAATTTGCAATAACTCTCCACATAAGATAAAAATTATTTCATTATTCTCACCTTTCACTTAAACTCCGAAGTCGTTCTTGCTTGATCGCTGCTCCTATTCAGTAGCAGAATCTTTACAACACGTGAAATATAAAACTTGAATCAGGAGAGTCCAAAATATGTTACTGAAAGTAATGCAGGCTGTCTTGTAGATAAAGCCAGTCAAACAAACTCACTCCTCAGAAAGGGGAATATGCTTCTATCAAACATATAACAAAGTATCAAGACCTATCAGAAAACACGAAGGTTAGTAACAAAAATATTTGAATCCATTGTGACGCGAATCATAAACACATCACATATTTACCTTCATGTTCCGCGTTTCTACTCATTACGCAACACCGACCAGTAAATAGTCACGACCATATCTTGTCTACATCTACATCTGCGTAGATACTCAGCAACCCACCGTACTGTGCATGGCGGGGTACCCTATACCATTACTAGTCATTTCCTTTCCTGTCCACTTGCAAACAGAGCGAGGGAAAACAATTATCTGTATGCATCCGTACGAGCCCTAATTTCTCGTATCTTATCTTCAAAATGGTTCAAATGGCTCTGAGCACTATGGGACTTAACTTCTGTGGTCATCAGTCCCCTAGAACTTAGAACTACTTAAACCTAACTAACCTAAGGACATCACACACATCCATGCCCGAGGCAGGATTCGAACCTGCGACCGTAGCAGTCGCGCGGTTCCGGACTGAGCGCCTTAACCGCGACACCACCGCGGCCGGCTATCTTATCTTCGTGGCCTTATGCACAATGTATGTTGGCGGCAGTAGAACCACTCTGGAAAGTTATCTTCAGATTCCGGTTCTACAACTTCTTTCAGTAATCTTTCTCAAAAAGAATGCAGGAAGATCTGCAGCGGATAGGCACTTGGTGCAGGGAGTGGCAACTGACCCTTAACATAGACAAATGTAATGTATTGCGAATACATAGAAAGAAGGATCCTTTATTGTATGATTATATGATAGCGGAACAAACACTGGTAGCAGTTACTTCTGTAAAATATCTGGGAGTAAGCGTGCGGAACGATTTGAAGTGGAATGATCATGTAAAATTAATTGTTGGTATGGCGGGTACCAGGTTGAGATTCATTGGGAGAGTACTTTTAAAATGTAGCCCATCAACAAAGGAGGTGGCTTACAAAACACTCGTTCGACCTATACTTGAGCATTGCTCATCAGTGTGGGATCAGTACCAGATCGGGTTGACGGAGGAGATAGAGAAGATCAAAAGAAGAGCGGCGCATTTCGTCACAGGGTTATTTGGTAACCGTGATAGCGTTACGGAGATGTTTAACAAACTCAAGTGGCAGACTCTGCAAGAGAGGCGCTCTGTATCGCGGTGTAGCTTGCTCGCCAGGTTTCGAGAGGGTGCGTTTCTGGATGAGGAATCGAATATATCTCCAAGGATTCGCATTTGAGTTCCCGAAGCAACTCCGTAAAATTTACTTAATGTTCGAACCTACCGGTAACAAATCTAGCATTCCGCCTCTGACCCCAAACACTCGAGCGGTAGTCAAGAATAGGTCGCACCAGCGTCCTGTATGCTGTCTACTTTACAGGTGAACCACTCTTTCCTAAAATTCTCCGATTAAACCTAAGTCCACAATTCGCCTTCCCTGCAACTGTTCTCACATGCTCGTTCCATTTCGTATTGCTTCACAAACGTTACGCCCAGTTATATTTAAACGACTTGACTGTGTCCAACAGGGCACTAGCAGTACTGTATCCGAACATTACAGGTTTGATCTTCCCACTCATCTGCATTAACTTACATTTTTCCACATTCAGAGCAAGCTGCCATTCATCACACCAACTGGAAATTTGGTCTAAGTCGTCTTCTATCTTCCTACAGCCACTCAACTTCGACATCTTGCCGTCCACCAAGGTATCATCAGCAAATAACCGCAGATTGCTGTCCACCCTGCACACCAAATCATTTATGTGTAGAGACCACAGCAGTGGTCCCGTCACACTTCCCTGGGGCGCTGCTGAAGATACCCTTGTCCCTGATGTACACTCGGCGTCGAGGATAACGTACTCAGTTCTATTAAATAAAATATCTTCGAGGAACTCTCATATCTGTGAACTTATCCCGTATTCTACACAGAGTACGCGAAAGAACTTGCCCCCCTTCTAACAGCCGTGTACCGCAAGTCTCTAGAGGAACAGAAGGTTCTAAATGAGTGGAAAAGAGCACAGGTAGTCCCAGTCTTCAAGAAGGATCGTCGAGCAGATACGCAAAACTATAGACCTATATCTCTGACGTAGAATTTTAGAACATGTTTCTTGCTCGAGTATCATGTCGTTTTTGGAAACCCAGAGTCTACTATGTAGGAATCAACATGGATTCCGGAAACAGCGATCGTGTGAGAGCCAACTCGCTTTATTTGTTCATGAGACCCAGAAAATATTAGATACAGGCTCCCAGGTAGATGCTATTTTTCTTGACTTCCGGAAGGCGTTCGATACAGTTCCGCACTGTCGCCTGACAAACAAAGTAAGAGCCTACGGAATATCAGACCAGCTGTGTGGCTGGATTGAAGAGTTTTTAGCAAACAGAACACAGCATGTTGTTATCAATGGAGAGACGTCTACAGACGTTAAAGTAACCTCTGGCATGCCACAGGGGAGTGTTATGGGACCATTTCTTTTCACAATATATATATAAATGACCTAGTAGATAGTGTCGGAAGTCCCATGCGGCTTTTCGCGGATGATGCTGTAGTATACGGAGAAGTTGAAGCATTAGAAAATTGTAGCGAAATGCAGGAAGATCTGCAGCGGATAGGCACTTGGTGCAGGGAGTGGCAACTGACCCTTAACATAGACAAATGTAATGTATTGCGAATACATACAAAGAAGGATCCTTTATTGTATGATTATATGATAGCGGAACAAACACTGGTAGCAGTTACTTCTGTAAAATATCTGGGAGTATGCGTACGGAACGATTTGAAGTGGAATGATCATATAAAACTAATTGTTGGTAAGGCGGGTACCAGGTTGAGATTCATTGGGAGAGTCCTTAGAAAATGTAGTCCATCAACAAAGGAGGTGGCTTACAAAACACTCGTTCGTCATATACTTGAGTATTGCTCATCAGTGTGGGATCCGTACCAGATCGGGTTGACGGAGGAGATAGAGAAGATCCAAAGAAGAGCGGCGCGTTACGTCACAGGGTTATTTGGTAACCGTGATAGCGTTACGAAGATGTTTAACAAACTCAAGTGGCAGACTCTGCAAGAGAGGCGCTCTGCATCGCGGTGTCGCTTGCTCGCCAGGTTTCGAGAGGGTGCGTTTCTGGATGAGGTATCGAATATATTGCTTCCCCCTACTTATACCTCCCGAGGAGATCACGAATGTAAAATTAGAGAGATTAGAGCGCGCACGGAGGCTTTCAGACAGTCGTTCTTCCCGCGAACCATACGCGACTGGAACAGGAAACGGAGGTAATGACAGTGGCACGTAAAGTGCCCTCCGCCACACACCGTTGGGTGGCTTGCGGAGTATAGATGTAGATGTAGATGCTCGTTCGGTCGTTAGCAGCCTCCAAATCGTTTACAGCCTGCAGTGGGACATCGTGTCAAATGCTTTGCGAGAATCTAGAAATATGGAATCTGCTGTGCCCTTCATCAGTAATTCGCAGTATACCATGTGAGAAAAGGGCAAGCTGAGTTGAGCACGAGCGATGCTTTCTACGAGGGCAGTTCAATAAGTAATGTAACACATTTTTTTTCTGAAACAGGGGTTGTACTTTTAGCATTGAAATACACCAGGTTATTCCCCAATCTTTTAGCTACACAACACTATTTTTCAACGCAATCTCCATTCAATGCTACGGCCTTACGCCACCTTGAAATGAGGGCCTGTATGCCTGCACGGTACCATTCCACTGGTCGATGTCGGAGCCAACGTCGTACTGCATCAATAACTTCTTCATCATCTGCGTAGTGCCTCCCACGGATTGCGTCCTTCATTGGGCCAAACATATGGAAATCCGACGGTGCGAGATCGGGGCTGTAGGGTGCATGAGGAAGAACAGTCCACTGAAGTTTTGTGAGCTCCTCTCGGGTGCGAAGACTTGTGTGAGGTCTTGCGTTGTCATGAAGAAGGAGAAGTTCGTTCAGATTTTTGTGCCTACGAACACGCTGAAGTCGTTTCTTCAATTTCTGAGGAGTAGCACAATACACTTCAGAGTTGATCGTTTGCCCATGGGGAAGGACATCGAACAGAATAACCCCTTCAGCGTCCCAGAAGACTGTAACCATGACTTTACTGGCTGAGGGTATGGCTTTAAACTTTTTCTTGGTAGAGGAGTGGGTGTGGCGCCACTCCATTGATTGCCGTTTTGTTTCAGGTTCGAAGTGATGAACCCATGTTTCATCGCCTGTAACAATCTTTGACAAGAAATTGTCACCCTCAGCCACATAACGAGCAAGCAATTCTGCACAGATGGTTCTCCTTTGCTCTTTATGGTGTTCGGTTAGACAACGAGGGACCCAGTGGGAACAAATCTTTGAATATCCCAACTAGTGAACAATTGTGACAGCACTACCAACAGAGATGTCAAGTTGAGCACTGAGTTGTTTGATGGTGATCCGTCGATCATCTCGAACGAGTGTGTTCGCACGCTCCGCCATTGCAGGAGTCACAGCTGTGCACGGCCGGCCCGCACGCGGGAGATCAGACAGTCTTGCTTGACCTTGCGGCGATGATGACACACGCTTTGCCCAACGACTCACCGTGCTTTTGTCCACTGCCAGATCACCGTAGACATTCTGCAAGCGCCTATGAATATCTGAGATGCCCTGGTTTTCCGCCAAAAGAAACTCGATCACTGCCCATTGTTTGCAACGCACATCCGTTACAGACGCCATTTTAACAGCTCCGTACAGCGCTGCCACCTGTCGGAAGTCAATGAAACTATACGAGACGAAGCGGGAATGTTTGAAAATATTCCACAAGAAATTTCCGGTTTTTTCAACCTAAATTGGCCGAGAAAAAAAATGTGTTGCATTACTTATTGAACTGCCCTCGTATAACCATGTTGATTCGTGGATATAAGCTCGTCAGTTTCAAGAAAATTTGATACATTTGAACTGAGAATTTGGTCAAGGATTTTGCAGCAAACAGTAGTTACGTATATTCCTCTGTAGTTTTGCGGATCCATTGTTTTACCATTCTTTATTCCAGCCGCTTGGGGATTTGTGCAGGGCGTGAGATTCATGATAAATGCAATCTACGTATAGGGCCAATGGCGTAGTGTACTGGTATTCCATCAGAAACTGGTGGTTTGTTTTCAAATCTTTCATTTGTTTCTCTACGCCAGGGATGCTTATTACTATGTCGTCCATACGGGAGTATGTCCGACGGTCAAATGACGGTATGTTTGTACGATTGTCCGGTGAGAATGATTACTTGAACGTGAAATTTAAAACTTCGGCCTTCGTTTTGCTACCTTCAACTGCCACACCAGATTGGTCAACAAGGAACTGAATAGAAGCCTTAAAACCACTCAGGAACTTTACATATGGCCAGTATTTTCTCGGATTCTCTGGCAGATCTTTTGTTAAGGTGTGACGATAGTAACTGTTTATGCTTCGCACATAGATATTTTCATAGGCGCACTAATCTCTACTTATCTTCGCTTGTCGTCATTTGTGCGCTCTCTTTTGAACAGGTTCTGCTTGCTCAGCATCTTCCGAATTTCGTTATTAAAACGTGGTGGGTCTTTTCCGTCCTTTATCCACTAGCTAGGCACATAACTCTCCAGATCACGTTTTAAAATCGGCTTATACTCTACATCCGTCTTACTGGAATTATGCCAGTTCAATGTCTAAGTTTCTTCCCGTGTCCTGAATACTTTTATCGAAGATAAGTTATTAAGTGACGTTTCATTATAACAAATTGTACCAAAAACAATGACTTTTTGATGGAACCGGGAATTTGACGTTGCCTTGAAATGGCATACTTTCATACTAAGCAATTTACAATAATTGTTAAGCCACCAGTACGAGGTTTCTCGTCATTTTATCGTAAGAATTCGAACGATTAACGACGAGTTTTCTGGTGCTTAGAAACGGAAAATATACATATGCCTTCAATTGAAAGCAAATATGGCGCCTCGCGGCTCTGTACTGAAGAGAGATTGTGTCATGTGACGTTAAATGGAACTCTTCCATCTCACTGGTCTATGTTGACCCGCACGTTCAGAATATCTGTGGTGCCAGATATTACTCTGCATGCTCGGAAATACTCCCCAACGTTCTTTGACTAGGCTATGACTCTGTACGCTCAACGTTAAGACGCACGTTCCGTACGCTGACGTCTTTACTGTGCACCGCCTCTCCGGTACTTCTGTTGAGAAGAAATTGATCACTTTGTCGTACTCAGAAACGCGACCCTCACCTGACAATGCAGAGGAAACTATGCTTAGCGGCCATTCTTATTTACTTTTTACAACGTCCTGGCCACGTCAGCTAACCGCTTCACATCAGAAAATTCAGTATCGAAAATTCATTATGGAATAATGACAGTGTTACGAAATGGACAGATTGCTACTCATCATATAGCGCAGACGTTGATTCGCAGATAGGCACAACAAAAAGACTGCCAAGCAAGTAAGACGTCGACTAAAAACGACTCAGGGACAGTGGTCATGTGTGTGTGTGAGCTGAGTTTAAGTGAGTGTGTGAGTGTACGTTTTATATTTCGGAAGAAGACCTTTTAGCACAAAGACTTACTTGTTCGACAAGCCTTATTATTGCGCCTATCTGCGATTGAACGTCTCCGCTATATGGTGAGTAGCAATCTATCCTTTTCATAATATTGTCATTTCAAAGCAGACATTTGCAAGCGACACATTGTATTTCTTTACGCAAATGTTCAGGGTTACTTCTAACGTTGGTCGGCTCATTTCGAAACACCGTTATTTCTAAATACTTCGGCAGATAAAAAACTTTGTAATACTAACTTTGACACAAAACGCTTACCCATTTCTCTGCTATCGCTAGTCGAGGACCCTGTTTCAAATGGCTCAGGTCGTGCAGGAAACGATAAAAAATTTTGAAACCTGTTGAAACATTCAGCCTACCCATGTTCCAGCAGTAAATGTCAGTTGGTTAACTTTAATCGTTATTTATTTTCCTATATGAGTGTACTGCATGGTTATGAGATGTCCTTACTGTTTCTCCTAGAGTTTATATTAGCAACCAGGTTTCCTCTGTTGAACGCAATTCGCCAGTGATTAATGAATTTGTACTGTATGCTGTGAACAAATATAGTCTTTTACTGGTACGCCTGCCAAGAACCTTTAGCGCTTTCCGCAGTTTCGTATACTGGGTCTCTTGTATTATCACTACAGCCAACGTACTTGTCGCAAGAGATTCCGCAACAATGGCGCATCATGTTCGTCTACAGCTTAAATCTTAAACCGTCTTTCTTTCTTTTTTACGGTCAGTTTTTGTGCGACTTCTGCGCCTGCGCCCCTCGAAGGGTTCATAATAATCCTTCAATTGATAGACACAGCAGTTGAACGAACGAAAGCTGAACGAGACAGGAGAGAGTTGAAGAGAACTCGCACCTGTAAAAACACTACTGCCAGAAAATCAGCCCAATATAAATCTAAAGAACATGATGTAACCAAAAACTGTGACGTGATTGGTATAGATATAATGTTTATTACAGCACTCTTATTAAAGGAACAACTTGTAAATCTGAATGAACTTCACATTCTGCAACAGACTGTGCGTTACTTACGAAACGTTTCGACAGATTAAACCTGGGACTTAAGACCGTACCATGGACTTTCTGAAACAGCGCACACTCTGCTCCGAAGTAAAGGAGTTGTATGGGAAACAAACTGCATGCTATTGTAGGCCATTTCTCCGTGATACTCTTTATTCCAGGCTCGCCCAAGTCAGGGAAGAGAGGCGACAAAGGTTCGGTTAAGTTCCTGAATAGTAGAAGTACGGGCGGAAACAATCTTGTGAGGTTAGCTCATTTAACTGAAAAGAAACGTTGATATGAAAGGAGACAATCGTTTATCTTTCACAAAGATGTGACTCCCGGTTTGTTTTAGAACAGGAGCAGCTTTATGCAATTTTGTCATATGATGACATGTTGGAGACCGTGGCTGTTTTTGAAGACAAATGTTGATCGTGTTAGGACAGCAACCAGCTGGTTGCTGCCCTAACACGATCAACAGGAGCAGCTTTGTTTTAGAAGGGGAGCGACGTCAATTCCCTTTTTTTTTGTTATAAAACAGGAATCTTGCTTGCTTCAGAAGATGAATTCTGTTTGGTTTGCAAAAGGAGTCCCGTTTGTTCCGGAAGAGGTAGTCCCTTATTATGTTTGTCCTTTGAAAGGGAGTTTTTTTCTTTTTGCTTCGAAGAAGAACCATGTTTTTTATGTTACGTTGAAGAAAGGTATTGCACATCAGGTTCATAAAAGGTAGAAGAGGGATTTAACTACAGAAGCTAGCCATAGAAGGCGTTCTTGGAGAGAGACAGGATGGAGTACAAGGGGAAAAGGGAGGTCCAAACATGGCGGGAAAAACAGGATGCAAAAAATTCAGTGATGGCACGTCCTCCATCGGCACTGTTCTTAGCCCCATCCATCATACCGTTTCATCCTGTCAAGCAAACCAAATGGCCGTGAAGAAGGGACTGTAGCTGTGTGAGGGACTCTAAACCTGAAATACCGACAGTAGGACATTTAAATTTGATTACGCTGAGCGTATGTTTAGTATATCCTCAACCATAAACCGAGTTTAGGAATGAAGAACACAGACAGAATGCCGTAGGAAACGTACAGACTACGCTTACTTGATGCATCTGTGAACACGGAACAGGATCAAATACGGTGTGGGTGTCATATTATGCTCATCAGTGATCTTCTGTTGTTGATGTTGTTTTGGGGAAGGAGACCAGACAGCGAGGTCATCGGTCTCATCGGATTAGGGAAGGATAGGGAAGGGAGTCGGCCGTGCCCTTTCACAGGAACCATCCCGGCATTTGCCTGGAGCGATTTAGGGAAATCACGGAAAACCTAAATCAGGATGGCCGGACGCGAGATTGAACCGTCGTCCTCCCGAATGCGAGTCCAGTGATCTTATGTTCTGGTAGAAATGAAAGATACTTACGTTATAAGATCGGCTAAACTGTTATAGTGGATGTATACTGAATAGTGACCTCATCGTCCAAACACGAAGTTCCATCGGCATTACTTTTGAACAGCCATGCTTCAACTGCTGGAAAATTTTCAATTTTATCTGACGATCACGAGGTTGAAACAACGTCTCCTTTCTGGATAGTACAATAGCCGCATTTAAATAATATTTTGTGGTATCTATACTGTAAAAGCAGGTGAGAATCTACTAGCCCATTCTAGCGACAATCGAGGAATTTTTTTTGGGAGAAGTGTAATGAAATCGCATTTTCTGCCTTTCTGGTTTTGTATTCAGCGATCCCAAGGAGAATTTCATCAGCCAAATAGATGGTTGTTTATATTGATTTGGTCAACTCTTACATGCAAAGAGTCACAGTAGGTTGCAACTGAATGTCTGGGCTCACAATGAGGTTTATATTTCAGATTATTCGCAAAATGGAACAACTCATTTGTTGCTGACCAGGAGACTCAATAGAAACTGTCGCCCTGTTATAGTTTTAAATAATGATTGTATTTGTAATAGGCGTAGTCGCTGGGATGAGGGTAGTTGTGGGAATGAAGAGAAAACATGTTTAAAAGTGAACCCAACGATGTGAAATAAAAATCATGAATTTGTGATACATCTTTGTATATACTCCCCTGTCGGAGTTTCGAGTCCCCGCTCGGGTATGGGTGTGTGTGTTGTCCTTAGCTTAAGTTAGTTTAAGTTAAATTAAGTAGTGTGTCAGTCTACGAACCGATGACTTCAGCAGTTTGGTCCCATAGGAACTTACTACAAATTTCCATATTTCTTTGTATATACATTTCCGTGTGCTGTTGTTATTGTTGTTGTGGTCTTCAGTCCTGAGACTGGTCTGATGCAGCTCTCCATGCTACTCTATCCTGTGCGAGCTATTTCATCTCCCAGTACCTACTGCAGCCTACATCCTTCTGAATATGCTTAGTGTATTCATCTCTTGGCCTCCCTCTACGATTTTTACCCTCCAGTACTAAATTGGTGATCCCTTGATGCCTCAGAACATGTCCTACCAACCGATGCCTTCTTCTAGTCAAGTTGTGCCACAAACTCCTCTTCTCCCGAATTCTATTCAATACCTCCTCATCAGTTATGTGATCTACCCATATAATTTTCAGCATTCTTCTGTAGCATCACATTTCGAAAGCTTCTGTTCTCTTCTTGTCTAAACTATTTATCGTCCATGTTTCACTTCCATACATGGCTACACTCCATACAAATACTTTCAGAAACGACTTCCTGACACTTAAATCAATAATCGATGTTAACAAATTTCTCTTCTTCAGAAACGATTTCCTTGCCATTGCCAGTCTACATTTTGTATCCTCTGAACTTCGACCATCATCAGTTATTTTGCTCCCAAAATAGCAAAACACCTTTACTACTTTAAGTGTCTCATTTCCTAATCTAATTCCCTCAGCACCACCCGACATCTTTCGACTACATTCCATTACCCTCGTTTTGCATTTGCTGATGTTCATCTTATACCCTGCTTTCAAGACACTGTCCATTCCGTTCAACTGCTCTTCCAAGTCCTTTGTTGTCACTGACAGAATTAGAATGTCATCGGCGAAACTTAAAGTTTTTATTTTTTCTCCATGGATTTTAAAACCTACTCCGAATTTTTCTTTTGTTTCCTTTACTGCCTGCTCAATATACAGATTGAATAGCATCGGGGAGAGGCTACAACACTGTCTCACTCCCTTCCCAACCACTGCTTCCCTTTCATGTCCCTCGACTCTTATAACTGCCATCTGGTTTCTGTACAAATTGTAAATAGCCTTTCGGTCCCTGTATTTTGCCCCTGCCACCTTCAGAATTTGAAAGAGAGTATTCCAGTCAACATTGTCAAAAGCTTTCTCTAAGTCTACAAATGCTAGAAACGTAGGTTTACCTTTCCTTAATCTTTCTTCTAAGATAGGTCGTAGGGTCAGTATTGTCTCACGTGTTCCAACATTTCTACAGAATCCAAACTGACCTTCCCCGAGGTCGACTTCTACCAGTTTTTCCATTCGTCTGTAAAGAATTAGCGTCAGTATTTTGCAGCTGTGACTTATTAAGCCGATAGTTCGGTAATTTTCACATCTGTCAACACCTGCTTTCTTTGGGATTGGAATCATTATATTCTTCTTGAAGTCTGAGGGAATTTTGCCTGACTCATACATCTTGCTCACCAGATGGTAGAGTTTTGTCAGGAGTGGCTCTCCCAAGGCTGTCAGTAGTTCTAATGGATTGTTGTCTACTCCCGGGGCCTTGTTTCGACTTAGGTCTTTCAGTGCTCTGTCAAACCCTTCACGCAGTATCATATCTCCCATTTCATCTTCATCTACATCCTCTTCCATTTCCACAATATTGTCCCCAAGAACATCGCCCCTGTATAGACCCTCAATGTACTCCTTCAACCTTTCTGCTTTCCCTTCTTTGCTTAGAACTGTGTTTCCATCTGAGCTCTTGATATTCATGCAAGTGGTTCTCTTTTGTAGAAAGGTCTCTTTAATTTTCCTGTAGGCAGTATCTATCTTACTTCTCGTGAGATAAGCCTCTACATCCTTACATTTGTCCTCTAGCCATCCCTGCTTAGCCATTTTGCACTTCCTATCGATCTCATTTTCGAGACGTTTGTATTCCTTTCTGCCTGCTTCACTTACTGCATTTTTGTATTTTCTCCTTTCATCAGTTAAATTCAGTATGTCTCCTGTTGCCCAAGGATTTCTACTACCCCTCGTCTTTTTATCGACTTGATCCTCTGTGCCTTCAATATTTCATTCCTCAAAGCTACCCATTCTTCCTCTTCTGTATTTCTTTTCCTCATTCCTGTCAATTGTTCCCTTATGCTCTCCATGAAACTCTGTACAACCTCTGGTTCTTTCAGTTTATCCAGGTCCCATCTCTTTAAATTCCCACTTTTTTGCAGTTTCTTCAGTTTTAATCTACAGTTCATAACCAATAGATTGTGGTCAGAGTCCACATCTGCCCCTGGAAATGTCTTACAATTTAAAACCTGGTTCCTAAATCTCTGTCTTACCATTATATAACCTGAAACCTTCTAGTATCTCCAGGGTTCTTCCATGTATACAACCTTCTTTTATGATTCTTGAACCAAGTGTTAGCTATGATGAAGATATGCTCTGTGCAAAGTTCTACCATGCGGCTTCCCGTTTCATTTCTTAGCCCCAATCCATATTCACCTACTACGTTTCCTTCTCTTCCTTTTCCTACTCTCGAATTCCAGTCACCCATGACTATTAAATTTTCGTCTCCCTTCATTACCTGAATTATTTCTTTTATCTCATCATACATTTCATCAATTTCTTCATAATCTGCAGAGCTAGTTGGCATATAAACTTGCACTACTGTAATAGGCGTGGGCTTCGTGTCTATCTTGGCCACAATGATGCGTTCACTACGCTGTTTGTAGTAGCTTACCCGCACTCCTATTTTTTTATTCATTATTAAACCTACTCTTGCATTACCTTCCTTTGATTTTGTATTTATAACCCTGTATTCACCTGTCCAAAAGTCTTGTTCCTCCTGCCACCGAGCTTCACTAATTCCCACTATATCTAACTTTAACCTATCCATTTCCCTTTTTAAGTTTTCTAACCTACCTGCCCGATTAAGGGATCTGACTTTCCACGCTCCGATCCGTAGAACGTCAGTTTTCTTTCTCTTGATAACGACGTCCTCCTTAGTAGTCCCCTCCTTAGTAGCACCTACGGTACGGCTATCTGTGTCGTTGAGGCTCGCAAGCCTCCCCACCAACGGCAAGGTCCATGGTTCCTGTGCTATTGCCTGTAATTCCTAACTTTCGACTGTACTAATTACAATTACCTGTTGTTGAAGAGATATTTAATGGTTGGTTGATTTATTTGGGCCAGTGAACCAAACAGCGAGGTCACCGGTCCCATCGGTTTAGGGGAGGATGGGCAAGGAAGTCGGCCCTGCACGTTCAAAGGAATCATCCCCGCATTTGCCTGAAGCGATTTAAGGAAATCACGGAAAACCTAAAGGAGGATCGCCGGACTCTGGTCTGAACCGTCGTCCTCCAGAATAACATCTTAACAGTATTTTAACATTTTAATTGCACTTCGTACATTATGTAAGCACTTTAAGGCATAGAAGAGGTAAATCATAGTTCAAGGTGACAATAAATAATATGTTCGTCGTTTCGGAAAGTACATTCGTTCATAAAAGTCAGCTTGTACGACCTCAGAGATAATGAACTACCGCAGTGATCACAATTATTATCTATGACAACGCCGGATACAAATTATAGAGTTAATATGTACTTTAAAACAAGTAAAATAGTAAAATAACATGAAAAGTGGTCTCTTATTAATCATAAATAAATTGGCTTCGTATGAAGCTGGGCGTCCACAATGTACTTCTGTTTACGTTATTTAAAGGTCTCTCTTATATTAAACTTTTACATGAATAATAAGTATTAGTGCAAAATCGACATGTAATCTCAGAAGCCGGCTAGTAAACCTTTGTAAAGGACCTCATTCACCCCTGTGCGATTAGTATGTGTTGTGATGTGGACTTGAGAAATAATCACCTAGAACTTGCACCGCAAATATTGCAGAAATGGAAAGTGCTGTTGGTGTGCGGTTTTCACAGAATGGATTGGTAGTAAGAGTCTCGTATTGTGAGCCATTAACGATATCATAACAGTAGTTCGGAAGTATATTTCTTGCGCAAACGTACACTTCTACAAATGGAACGATGTCTGCTGAGGTACAGACTGAAAGCAGGGTAAATTAGAATGTCGGTGGTGTTTGTTGCAAGAGTCTAGTGCGAGTTATTTACGAGATATCGTAATTTGAAAAGTTTCTTCTCCGACACTTGCTTGTGCCATTCAACATGCGTCGTTGTTAGATACTCCATGATTTGTCTACAATGCGCTTGTGTGTTTCTTGAGCGCATTGTTAATGTGTGACTGTCCAAGCAGTGGATCATGGGTGAATGATGAGATTTATCAATGCAGAAAAAGCCAACATGCTCATGGTGTATGGAGAGTGTAGGAGAAATGCAGCTCGTTCTTGTACACGTGTATGAGGCTAGATGTCCCAAAAGGCATCAACCACCTAGGCAGTTGTATTTCCGAACCTCTTGAACATGTTACGTGAAAGTTGTAGCGTAACGCCTGTACAACGTAACAGAAAGAAACAAGTGAAGTCAGAGAGGGGGAAATTAGTGCTCTTGGTGCCGTTTCAGTTGATCTGCACATTAGCTCCCACGCAATTCCACGAGGAAGGGGAATGAGTCAGGCAAGTGCTGTACGCTTTCTCCATGGACATAAGTTCCATCCCTATCACATCTCTCTCCATCAAGGGCTGTATGGAAGCGATTATGAGTGTCGTATTAACTTTTGCACGTGGGCATTTAAGACAGGATACTCTGGATGTATCATGTATCTCGCTTAGTAATGAAGCAACATTTACCAATCATGACCTCGTAAACCACCGAAACATGCTCTATTGGTCTGTTGACAATCTCCGTTGGCTTCGTCAGGTTCAAATGGTTCAAATGGCTCTGAGCACTGTGGGACTTAACATCTGTGGTCATCAGTCCCCTAGAACTTAGAACTACTTAAACCTAACTAACCTAAGGACATCACACACATCCATGCCCGAGGCAGCATTCGAACCTGCGACCGTAGCGGTCACGCGGTTCCACACTGAAGCGCCTAGAACCGCACGGCCACGACGGCCGGCTGCTTCGTCAGGTGGAACGTCAGCGTCCGTGTAGTGTAAACGTGTGGTGTGGTATAGTGAACCATCAGTTCATAGGCCCGTTTTTCGTAGACGGAACGCTGAATATCGCACTCTCCTAACGGCCAACCTTCTACGGATGCTAGAAGACGTTCCTCTGCAGAGCAGGAGGAACCTGTGATACCATCATAATGGCTGTCCAGCATTCGATTTGATGCACAGGAACTGTACCTTGGCCAGCCCTTTCCCCGGATCTGACACCTGCAGATTTTTTTTCTGTGGGAGACAGCTGAAAGACGATAGCCACAAGGACGTACCAACTGCACGCGATGATATGCAAGGATGTATTACGGGAGCATGTCGGATGTTGTTGTTGTGGTCTTCAGTCCTAAGACTGGTTTGATGCAGCTCTCCATGCTACTCTACCCTGTGCAAGCTGCTTCATCTCCCAGTAACGTACTGCAGCGTACATCCTTCTGAATCTGCTTGGTGTATTCATCTCTTGGTCTCCCTCTACGATTTTTACCCTCCACGCAGTCCTCCAGTACTAAATTGGTGATCCCTTGACGCCTCAGAGCATATCCTACCAATCAAACCCTCCTTCTAGTCAAGTTGTGCCACAAACTCCTCTTCTCCCCAATTCTATTCAATACCTCCTCATTAGTTATGTGATCTACCCATCTAATCTTCAGCATTCTTCTGTAGCACCACATTTCGAAATCTTCTGTTCTCTTCTTGTCCGAACTATTTATCGTCCATGTTTCACTTCCATATATAGCTACACTCCATACAAATACTCTCAGAAACGACTTCCTGACACTTAAATCTATACCATATGTTAACAAATTTCTCTTCTTCAGAAAGGATTTCTTTGCCATTGACTGTCTATATTTTATATCGTCTCTACTTCGACCATCATCAGTTACTTTGCTCCCCAAATAGCAAAACTCCTTTACTACTTTGTCTCATTACCTAATCTAATTCCCTCAGCACCACCCGACTTCATTCGACTACATTCCATTATCCTCGTTTTGCATTTGTTGATGTTCATCTTATACCCTGCTTTCAAGACACTGCCCATTCCGTTCAACTGCTCTTCCAGGTCCTTTGCTGTCTCTGACAGAATTACAATGTCATCAGCGAACCTTGAAGTTTTTATTTCTTCTCCATGGGCTTTAATAACTACTCCGAATTTTTCTTTTGTTTCGTTTACTGCTTGCTCAATATACAGATTGAATAACTTCGGGGATAAGGCACAACCCTGTCTCACTCCCTTCCCAGCCACTGCTTTCCTTTCATGTCCCTCGACTCTTATAACTGCCATCTGGTTTCTGTACTAATTGTAAATAGCCTTTCGCTCCCTGTATTTTACCCCTACCACCCTCAGAATTTGAAAGAGAGTATTCCAGTCAACATTGTCTTAGGCTTTCTCTAAGTCTACAAATGCTACAATCGTAGGTTTGCCTTTTCATAATCTACCCTCTAAGATAATTCGTAGGGTCAGTATTGCCTCACGTGTTCCAATATTTCTACGGAAGCCAAACTGATCTTCCCCGAGGTCGGCTTCTACCAGTCTGTAAAGAAATCGTGTTCGTATTTTTCAGCCGTGACTTATTAAACTGATAGTTCGGTAATATTCACATCTGTCAACACCTGTGCACGTCGGATGTCTCCGCTGAAATGCTAGCAGGTGTGCGGCAGTCATTCCGGACAAGGCTGGAAGCCTGTCTTGAAGCTGGGGGCGATCAATCTGAGCACAAACTGAGATGGTCAATTGTCTCGTTACTGATCAGAAGCCACGTAACTAATGTACGCAATTGAGTTGTTCTTTAGTATACGCTACCACAGGTACTGTACAAGTGTCGGTGCGGAAACTTTTCAAGATACTATATCTCGTAAACGACTAGCACTAGAGTCCTGCAACAAACACCTCTGACATTCTAATTTACCATTCTATCAAACCCGTTTAAAAAAGTGTATCCGACCGGGTTGGCCGAGCATTTCTAGGCGCTACAGTCCGGAACCGCGGGACCGCTACGTTCGCAGGTTCGAATCCTGCCTCGTGCATGGATGTGTGTGATGTCCTTATGTTAGTTAGGTTTAAGTAGTTCTAAGTTCTAGGGGACTGATGACCTCAGAAGTTAAGTCCCATAGTGCTGAGAGCCATTTTGAAAAAAGTTTAAGTTTGCGCAAAAAACTATTATTGGAATCTCTTGATGGGCTAAAAATACGAGCCCTTGACTACCAATCCATTCTGTAAACACCGCATATCAATATAGCTTTCCATTTGAGCAATATTTGTGGTGCAAGTTTTAGGTGATTCAGCCAGTGTGAGGTAAGTGTGCGGAGGTATTTAATTGCAAAGCTTTGAAAATCATAGAAGCAAATCGGTTTCAATTTAGAAGTAAGTAGTGATAGTACAGGCCCTGCAATTTCGAAGGGTTACGTAAAATGCAAATCTTTAAACAAATGTGCTCATTATCGGTAGATTAACTAATTATGGAGTGCAGCCTCCAGAGATAATTTCCTCGTCATATTAGCATAACTGCTCATTTGCTAAATCGATAACTGTAGTGTAAAGACAATCACTGATTACTGCAAACGAGTTCTGCGGAGGCCTTAATTGGAAGAAAGACCACACAGGAGTCGTTATAGCAAGTCTCGTGAGGTTATGGAAGCCACACCCACCCACCCACCCAGCCGCCCTGCGAGACAAGCAGCTCGTCACGACGCACGCGGTGTGTGTGTTTAAAGAATTCCGATGCAATTAAGATTTTAATTTGTGAGTGCGGGAGCGCGCGTCGGCAGGTAACGGCGTCGGGTGGCGTCACCCGGGCAGAGCGCGTAATGAGGGCTGCGCCCAATTACGCCGGCGATCTATCTGGACCGGCGTCAGAGGCCGACGACTGCTCCGCTTCTCTCTCTCCCTGCCAGATAGCATCGAGCGCTGCAGCGGCGGCAGAGGCAGAGGCAGAAAGTGAGCAAATCGAAAAGCAGAGCGCAGCCGGCGCGAGCGTTAATCGAGAACGTGTCGAAACGGTTCCGGCGGCCGCTCGCCGACGCGTAATCTGCTCCCCCTGCGACTGACGCGCGTCAGCTGCTCCCGGGACGCACCGCATCTATCAGTACAGCGAGACACCTGTGACTCTAGCGTGGTCTGCATCGGCCGCTCCCCTACTCTGCCAGGGATGTACCGCGAGGGATACAAACGGACAAAGTGATAATGCAGACAATTTTAGACCTACAGTACTGGCCATTAAAGTTGCTACACCAAGATGCAGATGATAACGGGTATTCATTGGACAAATATATTATACTAGAACTGACATGTGATTACATTTTCACGCAATTTGGGTGCATAGATCCTGAGAAATCAGTACCCAGAACAACCACCTCTGGCCGTAATAACGGCCTTGATACGCCTGGGCATTGAGTCAACAGAGCTTGGATGGCGTGTACAGCTACAGCTGCGCATGCAGCTTCAACACGATACCACAGTTCATCAAGTGTAGTGACTGACGTATTGTGACGAGCCAGTTGCTCGGCCACCATTGACCAGACGTTTTCAATTGATGAGAGATCTCGAGAATGTGCTGGCCAGGGCAGCAGTCGAACATTTTCTGTGTCCAGAAAGGCCAGTAAAGGACCTGCATCAGGCGGTCGTGCATTATCCTGCTGAAATGTTGGATTCCGCAGGGCTCGAATGAGGGTAGAGCCACGGGTCGTAACTCATCTCAAATGTAGCGTCCACTGTTCAAAGTGCCGTCAATGCGAACAAGAGGTGACCGAGACGTGTAACCAATGGCACCCCATACCATCACGCCGGGTGATACGCCAATATGGCGATGACGAATACACGCTTCCAATGTGCATTCACCACGATGTCGTCAAACACGGATGCGACCATCATGATGCTGTAAACAGAACCTGGATTCATCCGAAAAAATGACGTTTTGCCATTCGTGCACCCAGGTTCATTGTATAGTACGCCATCGCAGACGCTCCTGTCTGTGATGCAGCGTCAAGGGTAACCGCAGCCATGGTCTCCTAGCTGATAGTCCATGCTGCTGCAAACGTCGTCGACCTGTTTGTGTAGATGTTTGTTGTCTTGGAAACGTCCCCATCTCTTGACTCAGGGATCGAGACGTCGCTGCACGATCCGTTACAGCCATGCGGATAAGATGTCCGTCATCTCGACTGCTAGTGATACGAGGCCGTTGGGATCCAGCCCGGCGTTCCGTATTACTCTCCTTAACCCACCTATTCCATATTCTGCTAACAGTGATTGGATCTCGACCAACGCGAGCAGCAATGTCGCGGTACGATAAACCGCAATGGCGATAGGCTACAATCCGGCCTGTATCAAAGTCGGAAACGTGATGGTACGTATTTCTCCTCCTTACACGAGGCATCACAACAACGTTTCAGCAGGCAACGCCGGTCAACTGCTGTTTGTGTATGAGAAATCGGTTGGAAACTTTCCTTACGTCAGCACGTTCTAGGTGTCGCCACCGGCGCCAACCTTGTGTGAATGCTCTGAAAAGCTAATCATTTGCATATCACAGCATCTTCTTCCTGTTGGTTAAATTTCGTGTCTGTAGCACATCATCTTCGTGGTGTAGCAATTTTAATGGTTAGTAATGTATTTCTATGCTATCAATGTATGGTAAGGTTATTGAAAATGCTGTGTATTATAAATTATGCGTGTCCTTTGGAAGTCAGGTCTGGAAGCTGGAGAGACTGAATAAGAGTCACCAACCGTTCTTTCCAGCAACCTGAGGTCTAAAGTTGTGTCCCCAGCGCAGAAGACAGCCCGTGGGTCGTGGGATCTTCTTCGGTCGATGCTGCTGTGCTGTCATCTGGAACCTGTGACTGTGCTTTTTAGTCTCTGCATCTAGAAAGTTCACGATCTGTAGGACTGACAATGATGGTTGGCGACAGTTCTCACTAATGTATCCTGTTTCATTATTGTTTAAATCTTCATACGTTTTACACTCGACACAGCTTTCTTAATTGTACGGTAACTTTTCTGACAACTTCCGATATAGAGTACGACATGTTCTCCCCGTAACAGAGATACGTGTCCGGCTCTGAAGAACGTCCGGAACAATCTTACACATCTGGCGCTCCGAACGACCGAAACAGAGTTGTGTGACCGGACCTTCAGAACGCCCGAAACAGTCACCAGTGCAGCCGCAGTACCTCTCCTGGCGCGCCAAAGCGACCTGGAGATGTCAGAAGCATTTCGGTTGTAATATTATTACTCATTTGTTTCTCAAAACTTTTGAAATTTAAGTAACAAAAACGGTAGACTCGTAGGGTAACTAAGATTGTCATACTGAAAACTGGGTTAAATACAATGAAAAGTATATAAATAATTAATAAGAGAAGTTAGATGCTTTGGCGCCGAATACCCGACTCTGCCGACCATTCAGAAGCAAGTTCAGTAAAATTGGCGGACTATCCCACGGGTATGGTACATATTGTACCATCTGTCGCTTGTACCTCGCCCCACTTTTCTACCATACGTTACATCACGTGTATCAAGCTGCACCAAAGCGAGCTTCTAGCAAGATAAAATACTGGCGGCCACAACCAGGAATATCACATTACGTAAGGATAATTTATCATTTAATTTCACGTAATTTGCTAACAAATGTACAGTTCGGTTTTAGAAGTGGTTTAACAACTGAAAATGCTATATTTTCTTTCCTTTGTGAGGTACTGCATGGATTAAAGAAAAGGTTTTGAACACTAGGCAACTTATTTGATTTATCTAAGGCGTTCGATTGTGTTCATCACAAAATATATCCGCAGGAGTTGGACCATTGTGGCATGCGGGGGTGTAGCTCACAACTGGTTCACCTCTTACGTTGAAGCGCCAAAGAAACTGGTACAGTTATGCGTATTCAAATACGAGATATGCAAACAGGCAGAATACGTCACTGCAGTCGGCAACGCCTATGTAAGACAACAAGTGTCTGGCACAGTTGTTGATCGGTTACTGCTGCTACAGTGGGGACTTATCAAGTTTTAAGTGAGTTTGAAAGTGGTGTTACAAGGGGCGCAAGAGCGATAGGACACAGCATCTCCGAGGTAGAGATGAAGTGGGACTTTAACCGTACGACCAATTCGCGAGTGTACAGTAAATATCAAATCTCCGACATCACTGCGGCCGGAAAAAGATCCTGCAAGAACGGGGCCAACGACGACTGAAAGGAATCTTCCAGTGTGACAGAAGAGCAACCCTTCTTCAAATTGCTGCAGATTTCAGTGCTGGGGCATCAACAAGTGTCGGCGAGCCGAAGGCCCAGTCGTTTATCCTTGATGATTGCACGAGGAAAAGCTTTATTCCTTGCCTCGGCCCGTCAACACAGACATTGCCGGCCAGTGTGGCCGAGCGGTTCTAGGCGCTTCAGTCTGGAACCGCGCGACCGCTACGGTCGCAGGTTCGAATCCTGCCTCGGGCATGGATGTGTGTGACGTCCTTAGGTTAGTTAGTTTTAAGTAGTTCTAAGTTTTGGGGGGACTGATGACCTTAGATGTTAAGTCCCATAGTGCTCAGAGGCATTTGAGCAATTTGAACACCGACATTGGACTGTTCATGACTGGAAACATGTTGCCTGGTCAGACGGCTCTCATTTCAAATTGTATCGAGCAAATGGACGTGTACGGGTATGGAGACAGCCTTACTAATCCAGCAGGGGACTGTTCAAGCTGGTGGAAACCCTGTAATGGTGTGGGGCGTGTGCAGTTGGAATGATATGGGACTCCTGTTACATCTTGATACGACCCTGACAGGTGACAGACGCAGTCACCCTGTCAGATGACCTGCATCCATTCATGACCATTGTGCATTCCGACGAACTTGGGAAATTACAGTAGCACAATGCCACATCGCGCGCGTCCAGAATTACTACAGAGTGGCTCCAGGAACACTCTTCTGAGTTTAAACACTTCCTCTGGCCACCAAAATCCCCAGACATGAACATTATTGAACACATCTGGGATGCCTTGCAACGTACTGTTCAGAATTTATGAACAGCCGCTCAGGATTCATGGTGTCAGTCCCTCCAGCACTACTTTAGACAGTAGTTGAGTGCGTACCACATAATACTGTGGGACTTCTGCTTGCTTGCGGGGGCCCTATGTGATATCATGCAGTAGAACCAGTTTCTTTGGATCTTCACTTTCCTTTAACAATACACAGAAAGAGGCCATTATCCACAGTGTTGAGAATGGCTATGATGTGCAGTCTGAGTGGGGCATGGTTAAATGGAGGGTGGCCCAGGTATCAGGGATGGGGCCACTCCTGTTTCTTATTTATGTAAATGATATACCGTCTAGCATTACAAGTGGTTCCAAAATAATTTTGTTTGCCGACGACACTTGCTTGGTGGTAAAGGACGTTGTGTGCAACATTGGTTCTGTTCGAAATAGTGCAGTTCATGATATAAATTCATGTCTTGTAGAAAATAAATGCTAAATCACTGTAAGACCTAGTTTTCACAGTTCCACAATTCAGCAAAACCCGACGTTTTCATTTCACAGAATGGGCATATGATTTGTGAAACTGAACAGTTCAAATTACTAGGTCTTGAGGTAGATAGTAAACTGTCGTGGGACGCCCACATTCAGGATCTGAAGTAAGTGATAATTCAACACGAGAAGTAGTCTTCTTTTCTTATTTTCATTCGCTTATGACGTATGGTATTACAGTCTCAAAGGATATTTTTGGCTCGGAAAAAGTCGGTTCGGGTAATAAGTGATGTAAGTTCGCGTAGCTCTTGTCAATCCCTGTTCGTTAGTCTGGGTATTCCGATATTACCCTCTCAGTATATACACTCCTGGAAATGGAAAAAAGAACACATTGACACCGGTGTGTCAGACCCACCATACTTGCTCCGGACACTGCGAGAGGGCTGTACAAGCAATGATCACACGCACGGCACAGCGGACACACCAGGAACCGCGGTGTTGGCCGTCGATGGCGCTAGCTGCACAGCATTTGTGCACCGCCGCCGTCAGTGTCAGCCAGTTTGCCATGGCATACGGAGCTCCATCGCAGTCTTTAACACTGGTAGCATGCCGCGACAGCGTGGACGTGAACCGTATGTGCAGTTGACGGACTTTGAGGGAGGGTGTATAGTGGGCATGCGGGAGGCCGGGTGGACGTACCGCCGAATTGCTCAACACGTGGGGCGTGAGATCTCCACAGTACATCGATATTGTCGCCAGTGGTCGGCGGAAGGCGCACGTGCCCGTCGACCTGGGACCGGACCGCAGCGACGCACGGATGCACGCTAAGACCGTAGGATCCTACGCAGTGCCGTAGGGGACCGCACCGCCACTTCCCAGCAAATTAGGGACACTGTTGCTCCTGGGGTATCGGCGAGGACCATTCGCAACCATCTCCATGAAGCTGGGCTACGGTCCCGCACACCGTTAGGCCGTCTTCCGCTTACGCCCCAACATCGTGCAGCCTGCCTCCAGTGGTGTCGCGACAGGCGTGAATGGAGGGACGAATGGAGACGTGTCGTCTTCAGCGATGAGAGTCGCTTCTGCCTTGGTGCCAATGATGGTCGTATGCGTGTTTGGCGCCGTGCAGGTGAGCGCCACAATCAGGACTGCATACGACCGAGGCACACAGGGCCAACACCCGGCATCATGGTGTGGGGAGCGATCTCCTACACTGGCCGTACACCACTGGTGATCGTCGAGGGGACACTGAATAGTGCACGGTACATCCAAACCGTCATCGAACCCATCGTTCTACCATTCCTAGACCGGCAAGGGAACTTGCTGTTCCAACAGGACAATGCACGTCCGCATGTATCCCGTGCCACCCAACGTGCTCTAGAAGGTGTAAGTCAACTACCCTGGCCAGCAAGATCTCCGGATCTGTCCCCCATTGAGCATGTTTGGGACTGGATGAAGCGTCGTCTCACGCGGTCTGCACGTCCAGCACGAACGCTGGTCCAACTGAGGCACCAGGTGGAAATGGCATGGCAAGCCGTTCCACAGGACTACATCCAGCATCTCTACGATCGTCTCCATGGGAGAATAGCAGTCTGCATTGCTGCGAAAGGTGGATATACACTGTACTAGTGCCGACATTGTGCATGCTCTGTTGCCTGTGTCTATGTGCCTGTGGGTCTGTCAGTGTGATCATGTGATGTATCTGACCCCAGGAATGTGTCAATAAAGTTTCCCCTTCCTGGGACAATGAATTCACGGTGTTCTTATTTCAATTTCCAGGAGTGTATATTCTTTACTGTCGTTTCTTGGTAAAAATATCAGCTTATTACCAAGAATTACTGGCTTTCACTCAGTTAATACTGGGCAGAAATCCAATCCGCATTTCGATCGCACTTCCCTGACTCTTGTGCAGAAAGGTGTGCAATATACTGGTCGATCCATTTGTAGTTAGCCACCGCAAGAATTCAAAAATCTTAGCTGTAATCCACGCGCTTTCAAATCGAAACTGATGAGTTTTCTCATGGGTCACTCCTATTCTGTCCAGGAGGTCCTTGAAAAATTAAGCTGATTCCTGTGTTATGTTGTTGATTGCGTTTACGTACATTTATAGTTTTTCTTGGGTTCAGAATCATTTTTTTATCTGTTATTACTTTTATGTCGTAATTTCATGTAGTGACACGTTCCATGACCTTGGAGATTTGCTCCTCATTTCGGTCCTACGGAACTAGGCGTGTAAAATAAAAAATAAAACAAAAAGTCTATTAGTCTTCCAGTTACTGGCAGCTACAATACAAGCGTCACTCGAAAACAAATGCTCGATAGTCATGTTTTCACATCCAAGTTGTTAAGTAACGAGCAGCGTCTTGCATATACACATAGCGCCATAGAGGGCAGTGCACACTGAGGAAGTCATGGCATAGCGATACATGTACTAGATGGTAGTAGTATCGCGTACACAATGTGTAAAAGGGCAGTTCATTGGCGGAGCTGTCATTTGTACTCATGTGAAAAGGTTTCCGACGTGATTAAGACTCATAGGACATTCCATTTGGAAATCGTTAGGGAATTCAATATTCCGCAGTGTCTAGAGCAGGGCCGGCCAAACGCTGCACAGCGTGCAGACGTGCGGAAGTGCTGCACATGTGCGCACGTATGCGACAGCGACATCTGTTATTAGACATCTGTCCTAAATGAACGGCGGCGGCTCCACTTCCCTGTTTATGTGGTACACGCAAGAGCGCAACATACCCAGTCTCGTATACCCCTGGCAACCGTACCCTTAACAGAGAAGTACTGAGAAATGGCAGGTACGGTAAAAAGCAAAGGACGGGAGATCTATGTTCTCAGTCGTTTAAAAATGATTGGGAACTGCAATTTTTTTTTTTTTTTTTTTGAAGCCGTTGGTGAAAACTCACAGTGTTTGCTATGCCGCCTAATAATACGCGGCCAGCGAAAGTTTTCAATTGAAAGACACTACAATATGTATCACAAAGACGAGTGTAGTGTACTCAAGAGTGAAGAACGGCAAGCAAATTTAAATGTCCTTAAGAAAATGGATGAGACACATCAACTCGATTGTCATTTCTCATGACCAGTGATGAAAGTGTTTGGATTTATACCTTTCATAATGAAAAGTTATTGTTTACTAACTGTGCATTAGTGCCTCATTCTGCTCCATGTTACATTATTATCAGGAAACTTGGTCATTAAACCGGTTGTTCCAATGTATACTTATATTTAGGGCTTTTTTTTTTTTTTAATGTGTGAAGGGATACGCTCAGCTGAAGTCTATAAAACGTAACATTCATCTAATTGTCGGTTATTATGCAGATTTCAGACGGAGCTGATGAAAGATGTAGCAATAATGGTATTGAAATAACAGGTGATCATCGAGAGGTCTGCGGTTATCATTCTGTTCAGAGGTCAGTGAGACAGAAATTATGTGGGTGTAACTGAAGGCACCGAGAATTAGTTGTAGGAAACCTTGCATTAGTTTAAAGTTATTTGAAATCATGAATAAGGTTCGTTGGAAGTCGCTAAGTGCTCTCCTTCTTAAATACTAGATCAAAAACATTTCTCGTATTTACGTGCCGTCAGTCAAGCTGCCATAATAAAAACCCACGGTTGTTAACTGTATTACTTGTCTTACTGGGTTAAACTATTGACATAAAAGTAGACGTCTCAATGAGTAGACTGCGACAGTATTTTAAATGTTTAATACGCGAAATACCTTCCCATGGTTGGCTTGCAAGCTGTGGAAAGAGCACTAGAATGCGCCGGTACAGAGTATCCCAGCAAGTGGATAAAGCGACATCTGTGGGTAGAAACATGCACTACATGAACGCTGACGGCTGCGGCGTGCACGCTGTGACCTGGAAGTTGCACATGTGCACGAGCACCGCACGCGTGCAGAATTTCTGGCCGGCCCTGGTCTAGAGCGTGCAGAGAATACCAGGTTTCAGGGATTACCTCTAAAAATGCCCTAAATCTGGTATTCTGAGACGGTAATGCTTGAAATCTGGTTCTCTCGGCACCACATTTCAGGCGTTACCTCTCACCAGAGGGACAAGGAACGAGCCTCCGCGAAGAATGCGCTAAAAACATCAGTATCACATTCGGGAGTCCCCTGGGCAACCGTGGTTCACTAGCTGATCCTTCCAACCGGTACTGAAACACAGTAAACATGGTCACTACAACGTTAAATTGAAATGGTCTTCCTCAAGACCCCAAAATTCAGCCAATTGGCACAATCTTGAAGATCTGTGACCTAGAAAGTCTGTGCTGTGAGAACAACGTAAACGTAATTACTCTACAAGAAATACAAAAGACGGCAGTGGTCCTCAAACAGAGGAAAAATCCCCGGATATAGATCGTTAGATGCTCTTCACGACGAATACTATGTGTACGGAATAGCAACATATTTTAGGATGGACGTAGCTGATCACAGAGTGGTTTAGAAGGACTCTCCAGACGACATTTTTATTTTGGCAGTGATGACATGCGGGACTACTACTATCAACATCTACAAACTTCCAATAGTGATTTGACCCACACCCCCATTCAGACATTTTACTGGCCTTGCCATGTATGTCGATTTAATAGCCACCACCATACTTGGGAATGTAAGGCATAATGATAAACATGACAATATCTTACATGATTGGCTGTCGTCGAATAATGTGTATTTCGGTTTTAGTGCAAATGACAAAGATATTTTCCAGTTGGCAAGACGGCAGAAAGACACATCACCAGACCAATGCTTTATCACTATCCGGTCAAGTTAACGAAAATGAACTGGCAATCGGGAAAATTAAGTATCTTTTCCACACAGCCAACATAGGCCCATTCTCATTTATTATAGCATCAAGATACCGTTATTAAATTAAACTACTAAAGTTCACTGGAATTTTAAAAAAGCGAACTGGCAACAGTATTCTGACGAACTTGACGAAATTATTGATTACACTCTTGTGCAGATTAAGAACTCTGACAGATTTAATAAAGTTGTCAAAGAGGTAGCAAAAAGAACGATAGCCAGAGGATACAGGAAACAGTACATCCCTGGATGGCCCTATGATTGTGATGAGGATACGAGGTATATCAATTTATATATTCAAATAAAACAGCAGACGAACTTCTTCAAGCTCTGAATGAGCACAGAAGAAGGAATTGGAGAGCCTCTACCTCACCCACTCGAGGTGTAAAGTGTGGCAGCTAGTCAAGAAACTGGTTGCGGATCCTAAGCCTGAGAGATGGCAATACATCACACCAAATGAAGTCACAACACCCTTATTGCATAACTCTAAATCAGCTATGAACATGAACCGTATTAGACTGGTGAAGACATTCACGGGCAAAACGCTCTCACCTCGTCCCCATTCAGAGCTCTCACGCGAGTCCACAATCGATGAGCTGGAGGAAGCTTTAGTAAATGTGCGTACGGACAAAGCGGCTGTTATAAACAAAATATATCCAGATTTCCTGAAAAACAAGGGCCCGAAAACGAAGCAGTATTTATTACAGCTATAGAATGTAATAGTGATCACTGAAAAACTGACAACAAAATTTAGGTCTGCAAAGATATCCGCTGTGAAAAGGCTGGTAAAGATGGCATCAAAGCATCACATTAGAGACCCATATCACAACTTAGTGTAGCTTATAACCTGGTATGAAGAATGTTGCTACACCGAATTCAACTGTTACCTACCGAGCGAGGTGGCGCAGTGGTTAGACACTGGACTCGCATTCGGGAGGACGACGTTTCAATCCCGCGTCCGGCCATCCTGGCTTAGGTTTTCCGTGATTTCCCTAAATCGCTCCAGGCAAATGCCGGGATGGTTCCTTTGAAAGGGCACGGCCGACTTCCTTCCCCATCATTCCCTAATCCGATGAGACCGATGACCTCGCTGTCTGGTCTCCTTCCCCAAACAATCCAACCCAACCCCCAACTGTTAACTGGCAAAGTAACTTCACTGCATCAAGACGGTTTTCGAAAGAATCGCAGTTGCTGTGATCAGGTATTGGCACCAACATCTTTCATTGAAGCACGGTACCAATGCAAATTAAATAATGCAACAGCATTTGCTGATCTTACTGTCGCATTTGACGCAGTTGGCGCCATGACCTGCTACTTAAATTTGCAGAAATCATACCATGTAAGAAGTGGGTTATTTTAATGGATACACGCACAGCAACAGGCGATTTCAGGTGTTCCTTGGAGACCAATGGAGCAGATAATGAAGGCTGGATGATGGGATACAGCACGGCTCTATGTGATGACCAGCCCTTTTTAATCTTTACACCAGCGATATAAACAACACTAGCACTAAAAAGATAGGCTTTGCTGTCGAACTAGCACTAGCTTATCAAGCAAGAAAGCTGGAAAAGTGTGAAGGATCTGTAACCACAGATTTACACGTAATGGGCGACTATTTCAAGAACTGGACATTGAAGTCAAATCCATCTAAAAGGGAGGTAAATGCTTGCCATCTAAGTAAACGTGGGGCAAATCGCAAATTAAATGTGGTTTTCCTCAAATGCACCCTGGAACATAACCCATGCCCAAAATACTAGCCAATCATTTCAGATCGGGCTCTTTCGTTTAAGAGCCACTTAGTAAACGTAGCAAAAAGTGAGCACCATTACTGATATTGCTGGAAAACTGGCTGGATGGCTGGGTGAACAGGGTGCAAATGCAGATGCTCATCCCATTGCTTCAACGGCATTGTCCGTAGGCCTTCACTTAACGACCGAGTGCAGCAGCTTTTGCTTCGAGTTGTCAGTGCAAAGACAAGCAACACTGTGTGAAGTAACTGCAGAAATCAATGTGGAAAGAAGGACGAACGTATCCGTTGGAACAGTGCAGCGAAATATGGCGTTAATGGGTTACATTTGACAGCATGGAACCGACACGAGTGGCTTTGCTCGGAGCACGACATCGCCTGTAACGTCTCTCCTGGGATCGTGACCATGTCGGCTGTACCCTGTAACACAGCAATACCGTGACCTCGTCAGATGAGTTCGATTTCAATTGGTAAGAGCTGACGCTAGGGTTCAAGTGTGGCACAGAACGGGGCCATCGAATGGTCCCATTCAAAAATAGTCAACATATGCAAAATACTAACGCGAATTTTTTACAGACGAATGGAAAAACTGGTAGAAGCGGACCTCGGGGAAGATCAGTTTGGATTCCGTAGAAATGTTGGAACACATGAGGCAATACTAACCTTACGACTTATCTTAGAAGAAAGATTAAGAAAAGGCAAACCTACGTTTCTAGCATTTGTAGACTTAGAGAAAGCTTTTGACACCGTTAACTGGAATACTCTCTTTCAAATTCTGAAGGTGGCAGGGGTAAAATACAGGGAGCGAAAGGCTATTTACAATTTGTACAGAAACCAGATGGCAGTTATAAGAGTCGAGGGGCATGAAAGGGAAGCAGTGGTTGGGAAAGGAGCGAGACAGGGTTGTAGCCTCTCCCCGATGTTATTCAATCTGTATATTGAGCAAGCAGTAAAGGAAACAAAAGAAAAATTCGGAGTAGGTATTAAAATTCATGGAGAAGAAGTAAAAACTTTGAGGTTCGCCGATGACATTGTAATTCTGTCAGAGACGGCAAAGGACTTGGAAGAGCTGTTGAACGGAATGGACAGTGTCTTGAAAGGAGGATATAAGATGAACATCAACAAAAGCAAAACGAGGATAATGGAATGTAGTCAAATTAAATCGGGTGATGCTGAGGGGATTAGATTAGGAAATGAGACACTTAAAGTAGTAAAGGAGTTTTGCTATTTAGGGAGTAAAATAACTGATGATGGTCGAAGTAGAGAGGATATAAAATGTAGACTGGCAATGGCAAGGAAATCGTTTCTGAAGATGAGAAATTTGTTAACATCGAGTATAGATTTAAGTGTCAGGAAGTCGTTTCTGAAAGTATTTGTATGGAGTGTAGCCATGTATGGAAGTGAAACATGGACGATGACCAGTTTGGACAAGAAGAGAATAGAAGCTTTCGAAATGTGGTGCTACAGAAGAATGCTGAAGATAAGGTGGGTAGATCACGTAACTAATGAGGAGGTATTGAATAGGATTGGGGAGAAGAGAAGTTTGTGGCACAACTTGACTAGAAGAAGGGATCGGTTGGTAGGACATGTTTTGAGGCATCAAGGGATCACAAATTTAGCATTGGAGGGCAGCGTGGAGGGTAAAAATCGTAGAGGGAGACCAAGAGATCAATACACTAAGCAGATTCAGAAGTATGTAGGTTGCAGCAGGTACTGGGAGATGAAGAAGCTTGCACAGGATAGAGTAGCATGGAGAGCTGCATCAAACCAGTCTCAGGACTGAAGACCACAACAACAACAACAACAACATGCGTTAACGATCAGTTCTTGTTTCGGAAAACGCGGTCGAGCGCTGATGGTCCACAATCGCACCCTCTCTTGCACTTCGTCGTCCGACTGAAACCAACATGTCGCCAAAGATGTGAAAATCACGGTGAAAGATCCGGGCTGTACGGCTTCCTAGATGTTTTGACTACATGATACTTGGTAGTTTCTACAAAGTGTCTTCACAGTCCTCCGTAATGTTTGTGGTTCCACGCTCGAGGAACTCGACGAGCAGAGGAAGTATCACAAACTCTAGGAATTGGCGCACTTCAAAGTTGCAGAACTCGGAAATTTCCGTTAGACGAGACAAAGAGAGAACTGTAGCAACCCACGTGCTTGCAGAATTTTTTGCCCAGTCTTCAAGGAGGTAAGTCCAGTTGGTGGGATTACTAGTTTCACTGCAGCAGGAAAGAGGCAGAGCGTACCGAAACCGATAGCGTAAAGTGACAGAAGTCGAACACATTAATCTTGTGACGGTCTGTTTCAGTTTAATTATGAGCCTCCAGCTTTCATTCAACTTTCAGATATTCGTTTGAGAAACACGCATAACCCATTTTACATGTAGAGAGCTAATTACCAAGTGTGCGACTTCAGTGTTGACGGTAACTTAAGAACGCTTCATGTAATGTATCGGAAAACTGATCAACATTGTAGGAAAGTCGTTGCAAAAGCGAAAACTCATCAGTTTCTTATTCACGTACTGAGGTAACAAATTATTGTAACTTAGGCCCGAGTTTTTGTGCATCCTGTAATTCGAATGTATATCAAAGTATTAACAGAATCTTCCGTCGGTTCTTGGTAGAACAACATTATAATAATAAATGAAAAGCACCAGTTTCCTTTTGTTCTACAAACTGTAGAACAAAAGTAAACTGGTGCTTTTCATTTATTATTATATCAAAGTAATTTTTCTGTTTTCTTTTGTGCACTTGATCGTACATCTTAAATACATTAAACAATATCACAACCCTGTAATAAATAAATAAATTTCAAGATTGAATCAGTGCTTTTTTTTTCTCTGAGTTATCAGTCTTCTGATTGGTATGATGCGTCCCGCCACGAATTGCTCTCTCGTGCCAACCTATTAATTTTCAGTGCTATTATTTTATAGTGTCCAGCGCTATTATGGACGCTATAACAATTCATGGAAGTTACAAGTTTCTTAGTGAATACTTTCTTTAATTACACATTTCAATGTATGCAACATACGGCTAACTGGGCGCACTAATCGGCCACTCGGTATTGGGGCGAGGTAAAATGAATTTGTTGTGCAGGTGAACGCCAGCGGCCCTAGGGGTTCACGGCAGACTAACACAGTCCAGGTGCAGACATGGGAAATTTTGGTGCTAGAGCGAAAAGACGATGCTCCCAGGAATGGTGCAGTGTCACGCAACCTGAAAGATGGCAGAGCGTCTATAGTAACTTAGAATTAAATATTGATGCAAATCGGAATACATCGGACATCCCAGAAATAGGAAGGCGCATCCACTAACACAATAATAATTTAGTTGTCTTTTAAACAAAAAAGTTAGTAATTGACGGTGACTAAATATTTGAACAACTAACCGCTGAATTAACAACTTTTAAACACTTCATTCAATTTCAACAGATCTTAATACATTAGCGATCCCAGAAAAAAGACGCACATCCAATGACGCAACAATAATTCCAGTATCTTTAGAACAACAAAATTTACTAATTTTTTGTTGTGGTCTTCAGTCCAGGGTCTGGTTTGCTGCAGCTCTCCACCCTGTTCTATCCTGTGCAAGCCTCTCTATCTCCCAGTAATTACTGTAACTTACATCCTTCTGAATCTGCTCACTGTATTCATCCCTAAGTCTAACTCTACGATTTTTACCCTCCACGCTTCCCTCCAATACTAAATTGGTGGTCCCTTGATGGCTCAGAGCGTGAACGACCAACAGATACCTTCTTCTAGTCAAGTTGTTACACAAATTACACTGCTCCCCAATTCTATTCAGTACCTCCCTATTAGTTACGTGATCTACCCATCTAATCTTCATCATTCTTCTGTACAACCGCATTTCGAAAGCTTCTATTCTCATCTTGTCTTAACTATTTTTCATCCATGTTTCACTTCCATAGATGGCTACACTCCACACAAATACTTTCAGAAAAGACTTCCTGACACTTAAATCTATACTCGATGTTAATAAATTTCTCTTCTTCAGATACGTTTTCTTTGGCATTGTTAGTCTACATTTTATATCCTATCTCCTTCGACCGTCATCAGTTATTTTGCTGCCCAAAGAGCAAAACTCATCTACTACTTTAAATATCTCATTTCCTAATCTAATTCCCTCAGCATCACCCGACTTAATTCTGCTACATCCCATTTCCTCGTTTTGCTTTTGTTGATGTTCATCTTATATCCTCCTTCCGTTCAACTGCTCTGCCAAGGTCTTTGCTCTCTCTCAAGAAACTGCAATGTCATTGGCGAACCTCAAAGTTTTTATTTCCTCTCCCTGGACTTTAATTTCCACTCTAATTTTTTTTTCCTTTACTGCTTGCTGATCTTCCCCGATGTCGACTTCTATCAATTTTTCCATTCGTCTATGAAGTATTTGCGTTAGTATTTTGCATCGTGAATGATGAAACTGATAGCTCGGTAATTTTCACACCTGTCAACATCTGCTTTCTTTGGGATTTGAATTATTACATTCTTGGGTTAGACAGAGCAGCAATCAATCGTAGAATTAAGTTGCTTTAATATGACATTTATAGTCACAACGCAGATCAGATTTCGACCTGTGTCACGTCATTATCAATACAGTGCGGAATTGTAGCAGTTATTCGTGCTCAAGTTCTACATCTACATCTACATCCATACTCCGCAAGCCACCTGACGGTGTGTGGCGGAGGGTACCTTGAGTACCTCTATCGGTTCTCCCTTCTATTCCAGTCTCGTATTGTTCGTGGAAAGAAGGATAGTCGGTATGCCTCTGTGTGGGCTCTAATCTCTCTGATTTTATCCTCATGGTCTCTTCGCGAGATATACGTAGGAGGGAGCAATATACTGCTTGACTCTTCGGTGAAGGTATGTACTCGAAACTTTAACGAAAGCCCGTACCGAGCTACTGAGCGTCTCTCGTGCAGAGTCTTCCACCGGAGATTATCTATCATCTCCGTAACGCTTTCGCGATTACTAAATGATCCTGTAACGAAGCGCGCTGCTCTCCGTTGGATCTTCTCTATCTCTTCTATCAATCCTGTCTGGTACGGATCCCACACTGCTGAGCAATATTCAAGCAGTGGGCGAACAAGCGTACTGTAACCTACTTCTTTTGTTTTCGGATTGCATTTCCTTAGGATTCTTGCAATGAATCTCAGTCTGGTATCTGCTTTACCGATGATCAACATTATATGATCATTCCATTTTAAATCACTCCTAATGCGCACTCCCAGATAATTTATGGTATTAACTGCTTACAGTTGCTGGCCTGCTATTTTGTAGCTAAATGATAAGGGAACTATCTTTCTATGTATTCGCAGCACATTACATTGAGATTCAATTGCCATTCCCTGCATCATGCGTCAATTCGCTGCAGATCCTCCTGCATTTCAGTACAATTTTCCATTGTTACAACCTCTCGATACACCACAGCATCATCCGGAAAAAGCCTCAGTGAACTTCTGATGTTATCCACAAGGTCATTTATGTATATTGTGAATAGCAACGGTCCTATTACACTCCCCTGCGGCACACCTGAAGTCACTCTTACTTTCACTCTTACTTCGGAAGACTTCTCTCCATTGAGAATGACATGCTGCGTTCTGTTATCTAGGAACTCTTCAATCCAATCACACAATTGGTCTGATAGTCCATATGCTCTGACTTTGTTGTTCTTGATACCTGAGGGTATTTCACCTGTCTCATACATCTTGCTCACCATTTGGTAGTTTTGTCATGGCTGTCACTCCCAAGGCTTTCAGTAGCTCTAATGGAATGTTGTCTACTCCCGGGCCTTGTTTCGACTTAGGTCTTTCAGTGTTCCGTCATATTCTTCACGCAGTATCATATCTGCAATTTCATCCTCATGTACGTCCTCTTCCATTTCCATAATATTGCCCTCAAGTACATCTCTGTTTTATTGACCCTCTGTGTACTCCTTCCAACTTCTTGCTTTCCCTTCTTTGCTTACAACTGGTTTCCCATCTGAGCTCTTGATATTCATGCAGGTGGTTCTCTTTTCTCCAAAGGTCTCTTTTGATTACCCGTAAGCAGTATATGTCTTACCCCTAATGATGCATGCCTCTACATCCATACATACATTTGTCCTCTAACCATCCCTGCTTACCCATTTTGCACTTTCTGTCGATCTCATTTTTGAGACGTTTCTATTCCTTTTGGGCCTGCTTCATTTACTTCATTTTCGTATTTTGTCCTTTCATCAATGAAATCTAATATATCTTCTGTCACCAAAGAATTTGTACTAGTCCTCGTCTTTTAATACTTGATCCTGTGCTGCCTTTACTACTTTATCTCTCAAAGCTACCCATTCGTCTTCTGCTGTACTTCTTTCCCCCCTTCTTGTCAATCTTTCGCTAATGCTCTCTCTGACTCTCTACAACCTCTGGTTCTTTCAGGTTATCCAGGTCCCATCTTCATTTCTGCAGTTTCTCCAGTTTTAATCTACAGTTCATAACCAATAGATTGTGGTCAGAGTCCACATCTGCCATTGGAAATGCATTACAATTTAAAACCTTGTTCCTACATCTGTCTTTCCATTATATAATTCATTTGAAACCTTGCCGTGTCTCCAGGCCTCTTCCATGTATACAACCTTCTTTCATAAGTCTTAAGCAAAGTGTTCGCTATGATTAAGTTATGCTCTGTGCAAAATTCCACCATGTGGCTTTCTCTTTCATTCCTTACCCCCATTCCATATTCATCTGCTGCTTTTCCTTCTCTTCCTTTTCCTACTTTCTAATTCCAGTCCCACATGACTATTTAATTTTCGTATCCCCCCGCTATCTGAATGATTTCTTTTATCTCATCATACATTTCTTCAATCTCTTCATCTGCGGAACTAGTTGGCTTATAAACTTGTACTATTGTGGTAGGTGTGGGCTTCGTGTCTATATTGGATAGAATAATACGTTCACTATGCTGTTCGTAGTTGCTTATCCGCGCCTCTATTTTTTTATTCATTATTAAAGCTGCTCCTGCAATGCCCCTATTTGCTTTTGTATTTATAACCCTGTATTCACCTGACAAATGTCTTGTTCCTCCTGCCATCGAACTTCACTAAATTCCACTATAACTTTAACCTATCCATCTCACTTTTTAAATTTTCTGACCTTCCTGTCCGATTAAGGGATCTGACATTCCACGCAACGATCCGTAGAACACAAGTTTTCTTTCTCCTGATAACGACGTCCTCTTGAGTAGTACCCGTCCAGAGATACGAATATTTTACCCAAGAAGATGCCATCATCATATAACCATACAGTAAGGCTGCATGTTCTGGGGAAAATTGCGGCTGTAGTTTCCCTTTGCTTTTAGCCGTTCGCAGTACAAGCAAGAAAGGCCGTTTTCGTTGTGTTACAAGGCGAGATCAGTCAATCATCGAGACTGTTGCCCCTGCAACTACTGAAAAGGCTGTTGCCCCTCTTCAGAAACCACACGTTTGTATGGCCTCTCATCAGATACCCCTCCGTTGTGGTTCCACCTACGGCTCGTCTACCTGTATTGCCGAGGCCCGCAATTGACCTATGACGTCTTTCATATCTGTTTTATGACGCAAATGTTTGTCAGAACATCGTATTCTCCACATTTATACAGCAAATTAATAAAGCAATAATGCCTCACATATTTTTATACTTGATTCATTATTTAATAAACAGTTTACAATTTTGACAATAACTTTATCTAAAAGTTGATTTTAAGTGGTATTAAAAACTGTGCTGATTTAAAAGTCAGTTACGTTAGCATACACTACTATTTAAAATGGAACCACAAGATACTTTTTTCAAGAAGGCATAAATAATAGTTTAAATTACATTTAACGACATTTCATTGTCATTTAACGTGCGTGTACTTGCAGAAGAATAGTAACTTATACGTGAAGGAACAAACCTATAGATATGTAATTATCGTGAATGGTCTTAGTGTGGCTGAATATTTACAAAAATTGTTTCTTTAAAAATTGTTATAATGTGTGAGTCTGGTCCGAGAAATGGACTTGCTGAGTCAAATCTTGTCCGTAGAGCTTAAGAACGATGTATTTTTGGTCGGGACGACCTTTAACCAACGGCCGGCCGGTGTGGCCGTGCTGTTATAGGCGCTTCAGTCTGGAACTGCGTGACCGCTACGGTCGCAGGTTCGAATCCTGCCTCGGGTATGGATGTGTGTGATGTCCTTAGGTTAGTTAGGTTTAAGTAGTTCTAAGTTCTACGGGACTGATGACGTCAGATGTTAAATCCCATAGTGCTCAGAGCCATTTGAACCACTTAGCCAATGAAAAAGCAGGCAGTAGCGAGACACTTTCAGAGTCAAGTGGAGACCGGGACTTTTCGAGTGAAGATCTCAACGGTGCGATTATGGACACTTTTATGTTAGTGCTTGAAAGAGGTGGACGTACCTGTGCTAATGAGTAGTATTCGATCTTGCATTTGATTGATTCTGGGCAGTGAAGGGCCGCTACCATACTTTACCTTCTAAAGGCCCTTAAATAAATTTCGATTACTTCACGTGACTGGTCACAAATTTTTGTCATCTGACTACCGATTTCGTGCTATAATGACCGTCTTGAGATGCGTTTTATAAAAACATGTGCTAATATACTGGAGCCATAGTGGCACCGTCAAATGCTAAACACAAGCCTCCTGAATGATAGCGAAAAGTTTCTGTCACTTCCGACAGATAGCGTAGCTGCAGGACAGTTTCAAAATGCCGTCTATGGGTGATGTACGTTACAAGCAACGTTCCGTCATTGAATTTCCAACTGCAGAGAAAGAAACTGTGGTGAATATTCGCAAACGATTGTGCGAAGTCTATGGAGCGACCGCTGTCGACAGAAGTACAGTTAGTCGCTGGGCACGGAGGATGAGGTCATCATAAGGCAGTTCGGCGGAGCTCCACAATTTGCAGCGGTCGGGGAGTCCATCCAGTGTTACGACTCGGCAGTTGGCGCTGCATCTCTCAATCAGAAAAGGAAGTTTGGATGCATTTGTCCGCGCTCTTGGATATCCAGAACTGTGTGTAAGATGGGTCCTGCGGTGTCCAAATGTGGACCAAAAAATCGCACAAAAAACATTTGCCTTGATTTGTTGCAACGTTTTAAAGGTGAGGGTGACAGGTGATGAAACCTGTGTTCATCATTTTGAGCCCGAAACAAAACGACAGTCGATGGAATGGCACCGTTCCCACTCCCCACAGAAGAAAAAATTCAAAGCAACTGCTTCCGCCGGTAAGTTCATGATAACCGTGTTCTGGGACTGTGAAGGTGTGATTCTCTTTGATGCGATGCCAAGAGGCGGTACCATTAATTCTGAAGCGTATGTCAATACATTAACAAAACTCAAGACGCGCTTCCGGCGACTTCGGCGCCACAGCAACCTAGGAGATGTCTTGCTGCAACACGATAACGCTCGGCCCCACACAAGTCTGAGGACGGCTGGACACATCACAAAACAGGGTTTGACAGTGTTACCCCATCCACCCTACAGACCCGACCTAGCCCCCTTGGACTTCCACTTGTTTGGGCCATTAAAGAATGCCAGTCGTGGAATGCATTTTGAGGACGATGAGGAGGTGATTGACACAGTGAAGCACTGGCTGCGCAACCAGGACAAGAACTGGTACCGACAGGGCATACACGCACTTGCTTTGCGCTCGAGAAAGGCCATAGAAGGGGATGGAGACTACGTGGAAAAATAGGTTGTGTAGATAAAACACCATTGTTTCGGTGTGTAATTTTCACTGCTACGGTCGCAGATTCGAGTCCTACCTCGGGCATGGATGTGTGTGATGTCCTTAGGTTAGTTAGGTTTAAGTAGTTCTAAGTTCTAGGGGACTGATGACCACAGATGTTAAGTCCCATAGTGCTCAGAGCCATTTGAACCATTTGAACAAAAAAAAAGTGTCAGTTCTATTCGTCTCATTGGCAGTGATATATCATGCGAAAGTTACTTTCGTCGTTAACTTTGAAACGGCAGTGCGTATAATATTTTGTATTTTTCTCACCTAACATTCTGTAAATGAAGGATTAACCTTTTCTTTATTTATTTTAGTCATCAGTCTGCTAGCTGGTTCGATGCGGCCCTCAACGATTTGCTCTCCTGTGCCTACTTGCCTTTCTCTCTCCAATCTCTGTCTTCTGCTATACTTTTCACACTCTACAGTTCTCTCTATTACCATGGAAGGTAATTTCTGCTGTCTTAACAAATGTTCTACCATAGTGCCCATTCTTCTTGTCAAGGTTTTCCATTTATTCCTTTCCTCACTGATTCTACGGAGAACCTCCCCATCTCTTACCTTATCAGTCCATACAATTTTCGATATTCTCCTGATGCACAACATCTGAAGTGCTTCGATTCTCTTCTGTTCCTATTTTCCCCTAGTCCACGTTTCAGTATCATACAACGATGTACATTCTTACAAATTTCTATTAGATCTCTCTTGGCAAGGAAAGCCCTTTTAGCCAGTGCTGCCGGTCGGAGTCGCCGAGCGGTTCTAGGCGCTTCTGTCTGGAACCGCTCGACCGCTACGGTCGCAGGTTCGAATCCTGCCTCGGGCATGGATGTGTGTGATGTGGTTAGGTTAGTTAGGTTTAAGTAGTTCTAAGTTCTAGGGGACTGACGACCTCAGAAGTTGAGTCCCGTACTGCTCAGAGCCTTTTGAACCATTTGCCAGTGCTAGTCTCTAGTCTGCTTTTTATTTGCTCCTTGCTGTCCAGGTAGGTTGTAATGTGTAGAATGCGAAAGATCTACGAAAGTCGCACAAAACACAATATCACCGACCAGAAAATATCAAGTGTTCCTGGATACACTATACTCTAACTAAAACAGTTTTAAATGGACAAGGATGGCAGTAGTTGCGTAGAGATGAAGAGGCTTCTACAGAATGGGCGAGCGACGGAGCTTCGACAAACCAGTCTTCAGACTGACGAGCACAACAAAACCAACGTCGCAACGATTTGAAAAACATTCGAGCTGTAATTGAATTTTTAAACGAGTAGAAAGGTAAATATGAGAAGAACTCTGACATCTAAACTGAAATAAATAGGGAAATTCATAAATTTCCTTAATTAGGTACCTTAACCACAGAATAGAGGCTAGAGATGCTGCAAGCAAATCAGGAAACAGCTGTAAGAGCAAAACTGTGTTTGCAGTGTCAGAGAATAAGTCGTTCAGTACAGAAAGGAAAACAACAGCGTTCATCTATAACTGCGAAAGCGAGACACGCTTGATGATATACAGAACTCTGCAAAGCAATGGAGAATGCGGCTTTCCAGAAGGTTAACAAGGATTGTGCTGGTAAGAAGAAAATTTAGCAACGATTCAAGAAAAAAAAAATCCTTCACAGACGAAACCAGAAAGCAGCCACTCATACAATAAAAATAAAAATTTTTGGTCTTTTGTCTAACGTGAAAACTACTAAATAAATGAACTGGGAGCAAACATTTTGGGGAAGTAAATGAAGGAGATGCCGAGAAACAGCATAATGTCGGAATTGTCAAGAAATGAAGAGGAGAGCACCAGGTAAAGTATGTCCCGATTCTAGGTCCTTAATGTAGCTGGAGTCATTGACCAGAAACGAGGAGCATCGACCGCCATTAACCTCAATGGGGAGTCGCCGGTAGCTGCTGCGTAGCCGCCGTTTCCATTCCACGGATGTTCAGCATGTTTCAGTCCGGCGAGTAAATAGTGCTTTTGAGCCGCTTCATCGATCTTCAGCTAAACTGTTTATCTGGGTTTACATACCATACCACTTCATCGTACATTTTCCAGCTACTGTCCTGCTGCTCAAGCATCCAAGTTCCTGGAAAGCTTCTACGCTTCCTAGGGCCGTGATATTCATTCCTGAAGGATTTCAAAACACGAAATGTGATCAGTAACGAATTATTTTCGCGTGCTTTGTGGAAAGGCAATATTTTAGTTGCCTGATAGCGCCTAAGGACTACCTGGACGTGTGGACATACGGCTAAGCCAGTGTCAGGTTACAAATCCCAAAATTTCGAAAGGTACTTCCATTTTCAATCCGAGCAGTTGTAAAATCGCTGTTACTTACACCACGACCGGCTGAATTTGTTTTCAGTCCGCAATGTTATACTCGTAAATTTACACCATCACCGTCGGTGCAGACAGTTGTAAATCTGTCATTTTAATACATAATAGTTGTCGTAGTAAACACGAATGTGAACAATGTGGTGTATTTGCGGATGCTTTAAAATGACATTTCTTTCGTCCGTAAACATGAAAACTCTTGAGACACGGTGTAACGAGTGTAAGTGCAGATATTTCTGCTGGTGACTGAGGACGGTGTAGTGAACAACATTACATCAGTATTTACGTTGTTTACACTCATTACCGCTCATATGTTTTTAGATGATGATGATGATGATGTTTGGTTGACTGGGCGCTCAACTGCGAAGTCATCAACGCCTCTACGAAGTCCCAATGTTTACACAGTCCAATCTAGCCACTGTCATGAATGATGATGATGATAATGATTATGATGAAATGACGAGGAGAACACAAACATCCAGTCCCCAGGCAGAGAACGTCCCCAACACCGCCAGGAATCAAACCCAGGACCGCGTGAGACAGAGACAGTAACGCTAGCCACTAGGTCACGAGCTGCGGACATATGTTTTTAGACTGGTTTGTACCTCAAAGTACACGTGACAAGAGCAGGCTTATTTTTCCCCGTATGCAGTAGTTCAGGTGATGAAGTGTGGACACATGGACGCAAAACGGTTAGTCTGTGCTGACAGACATAGTTCACTCAGTGGTGTATCATTACGACTATGCAGAAAACATAAGGTCGTAAAATTTTTGACGTGTTTCTGGGAAGACTGTTCGATGCAGAGGAAAAACAACTAACACACATATAAAAATATCTATACTTATCTCCATTACGTCCTGTCTACCGCAAGTAACACAATCCTACACAAATTGACTGTACTGTCGAGTTCAAAGGAAGTGCACAACTTTTTTAGCCTTTGCACCACACATTAGGAACAGAGGAACTGGAAACATAAAAAGTATCGATCATAGTCTCATTCACAACTGTTTTATTGTTATTCTGTTGACGACCCTGTCCTGTAAATGATACAGTTGTGTCCACGGTTTTGAGCTTAATTGTTCTAAAACTCCAATCCATGTGGAGGTCGCTATTGGAAATTGATGTGTCAGAAAAGGTCGAAAAGTTGTGTTAAATTGTGCTGCCTTGGTGTCTTCACTCTCATGAAGTTTATTCCTGCATAACGAAAAGCGAAGAGTTTGATCATAATCATATACCGTTGGCTGAAACAGACACGTGAGTCGGATATTCTGCCGGCCGCTGTGACCGAGCGGTGCTAGGCGCTTCAGTCCGGAACCGCGCTGCTGCTACGGTCTTAGGTTCGAATCCTGCCTCGGGCATGGATGTGTGTGATGTCCTTAGATTAGTTAGATTTAAGTAGTTCTACGTCTACGGGATTGATGACCTCAGATGTTAAGTCCCATAGTGCTTAGAGCAATTTGAACCATTTTGTGAACGCGGATATTCTGTCCTAGACAGTTACGAGACGTAGTTATTCTATTCCTTACGTTAGCGGTAGTTAAAATAACGAAGACAGAACCGTCACAACGTCATGTGCTCACTTCAACAGGGAAGCTAGAAATCCAGACACTTAATAATCAACACATGTAATTAATAAAGTTTCCATACACAACCGAACAACAGATAAGACTGAATTCTAACGACACATTGGATTGGACAAAAATATGGAAACATTGCGAGGAATGTATGTTGGAACATGAATGCAATGCTAGTGAAGCCTTCAGGTTCCGCTGTTTTATTTGACAACAAACGACGCCTGCGCAATGTCCTCAATTCGTTGCAAGTGTCAGCTGTGGCCACAACAGTGTTCTGTGTAGTTGCGAGCGCATTATGTGGGAGATAAGTGAATTAGAAGTAGCCGAAGTGTTTAATGTTTCAAGAGGCACCGTGTCAAACATTCTTACAGCATAGAGGGAAAGCAGAAAAACATCATCTGCTAAGTCACAACGCGGAACAAAGTGAGTATTGGGCGATCGTGACAGACAGTCTTTGAAGACGACTGTGCAAAAAATTAGGAGACGACAGTTGCCAAACTCACTGTAGAAATGAATGACACTCTCGCGAACCGTGTCAGCACCAAAGGAACACGAAATGAGTTCTAGAAGCAGGGTACTGCAGGGCGAGCTTGAATTCCAAAACCTCACATCAGTTACGCAAATGCTGGAATCCTAAAGACATGGTGCCGAAGCCATAAAACATGGACTATGGAGCAATGGAAGCAAAATCGCTCAAAAGAGGAAAGGCCGCTGGACCTGATGGGATACCAGTTCGATTTTACACAGAGTACGCGAAGGAACTTGCCCCCCTTCTTGCAGCGGTGTACCGTAGGTCTCTAGGAGAGCGTAGCGCTCCAAAGGATTGCAAAAGGCCACAAGTCATCCCCGTTTTCAAGAAGGGACGTCGAACAGATGTGCAGAACTATAGACCCACATCTCTAACGTCGATCAGTTGTATAATTTTGGAACACGTATTATGTTCGAGTATAATGACTTTTCTGGAGACTAGAAATCTACTCTGTAGGAATCAGCATGGGTTTCGAAAAAGACGATCGTGTGAAAACCAGCTCGCGCTATTCGTCCACGAGACTCAGAGGGCTATAGACACGGGTTCCCAGGTAGATACCGTGTTTCTTGACTTCCGCAAGGCGTTTGATACAGCTCCCCACAGTCGTTTAATGAACAAAGTAACAGCATATGGGCTATGAGACCAATTGTGTGATTGGATTGAAGAGTTCCTAGATAACAGAACGCAGCATCTCATTCTCAATGGAGATAAGTCTTCGGAAGTAAGACTGATTTCAGGTGTGCCGCAGGGGAGTGTCGTAGGGCCGTTGCTATTCGCAGTATACATAAATGACCTTGTGGATAACATCGTAAGTTCACTGAGGCTTTTTGCCAATGATGCTGTAGCATATCGAGAGGTTGTAACAATGGCAAATTGTACTGAAATGCAGGAGGATCTACGACGAATTGACGCATGGAGCAGGGAATTGCAATTGAATCTCAATGTAGACAAGTTTAATGTGCTTCGAATACGTAAAAAGAAAGATCCTTTCTCATTTAGCTACAATATAGCAGGTCAGCAACTGGAAGCAGTTAATTCCATAAAATGGAATGATCATATAAAGTTGATCGTTGGTAAAGCAGATGCCTGACTGAGATTCATTGGAAGAATCCTAAGGAAATGCAATCCGAAAACAAAGGAAGTAGGTTACAGTACACTTGTTCACCCACTGCTTTTATATTGCTCACCAGTGTGGGATCCGTACCAGATAGGGTTGATAGAAGAGATAGAGAAGATCCAACGGAGAGCAGCGCGCTTCGTTACAGGATCATTTAGTAATCGCGAAAGCGTTACGGAGATGATAGATAAACTCCAGCGGAATACATAAGAAACACGCGATTGCAGTAAAAGTCAACGAAATGAAGCACACTCACACACACACTGACAACATCAAAGAAATGGCTTAATACACACAAAATAACGCACTTGAAAACGGGAATTATTTCTCGAAACGCGTCGTGCAAAAAGTAAAATAAAGAAAAATCGTGACTGGTGGCAGAAGATTCATTTATTTATAAACAAACCTATTGTTTCTACAGTCGCAAGCTTTCAAAAACCTTTTATAATGTATCAGATCAAAATGTCTAAAACTAAACTGATATAGGACTTTCTGTTTATTGGCTTCTGGTGTGCAGTTGGAGCATATTGCCCCAATAGGCACACCAGCTGTGAACAACAAACGAAACACGATACTGCAGTGCCCGTGTTATTCCGAATTACAGTGCAAAGTTTCTTCAGACATGCACGCATGACCGAAAGAGCTTTTCATCGTAATTCGCAGCAATAAAGGCACTACAATATCGTACTTATCCGCCTTAACGGGGCAAGCGACTTTCGAGTAAAATATCTGCCCTCTACCAGAATATATGTTATGAATGTACGAGTACTGATTGTTACGACACATGGTTGACGTTATAAGGAATTGTGGGTCTGGCTGTGAGTTGTGACCGGATAGCCAAATGGTAAAGCGACCGCTCGCTATAAATACGGGTTCTAATCCCGGTCCGCACAAATATTCGTTGTCATTTCATTATGCAGCTGATGGAAGTTCACATTCGCCATTGCAAATACATCTAATGTATATATAATATACAAAATGTCATTTGCTAATTTAGTTTAAGATATTATATTTTTAAATAACTATTTTCTGTATCTATGAACACCTGAAGTTGAAAAAAACATGTTCGAAACGCGATATAGCGCGCTAAATTAAACATAAAACAAATAAACTGACTGTTACCATAAAATAAAAATAAGTATGATACAGACTTATTCACAGAAAACTTATGACGCTAAACGCAAAGTTCTTGAATGAACAATGGTACAGGTAAAAAGAATGTAGTCAAATGCAATACAGGTTTTGTCTAGAAACACATTCAGAATGGAGACAGTAATTAAAATAAAACTGTGGTACTGTCCAGAGATCGCGTTGCCACATCAAAATTGGCAATGCTTGTCGTTACCACAGATATTAGCACTGTCTCGCTGCAATTTAGAATGACGAGTGGGAGAGGCTGAAGAAGACACGCCCTCTGTCTCAGCACAGCAGCACCCTAACATGGAAGTCAATATAGAGTTGAGCATGGAAGGGCTCCGCCCATTTCGTGACGTCAGTCAGTTTCGCCGCGTAGGATTAAAGTGTTATTCAAGTCTCAGATGGATATGTAGTACTGTATATGGTAAACACTGTACTTCAAGAGAAACGTTTATTAGTTAGTGCATCAAGTGACGGTTTAATAGTAAATGACAGTTGCAAGAAATTTTATCGAGTTACGTAAATCTTTTTATTTTTTCATGCAATAAAGTGAACTTCACACAAGCCATATATCTGAACAATCGGAGAATGTACAGTTATGGTCAGACGATTGTAGTTTGGTCATAACAAAAGCAATCATTAAAATCAGGTTTATGTCCGCTGGAAACATGTAAGGCGCTGAACTTATTAATACGATGGTATGATATGATATGTGATATACCAATATTATACTAATACACTGAAACGCCAAACAAACTGGTACAGGCATGCGTATTCAAATACAGAGATACGTAAATATGCAAAATGCGGAGCTGCGATCGGCAATGCCTATGTAGGACAACAAGAGTCTGCTGCAGTTGTTAGATCGGTTATTGCTGCTACAATGGCACGTTATCAAGATTTAACTGAGTTTGAAAGTCGTGTTATAGCTGGCGCACGAGCGATGGAACACATCATCTCCGAGGTAGTGATGAAGTGGGGATTTTCCCGTACGACCGTTTCACGAGCGTACCGTGAATATCAGGAATCGGGTAAAACATCAAATCGCCGACATCGCTGCTGCCGGAAAGAGAGACCAATGACGACTGAAGAGAATCGTTCAACGTGACAGAATTCCGTAAATTGCTGCAGGTTTCAATACTGGGCCATCAACAAGTGTCGGTGTGTGTACCATTAAACGAAACATCATCGATATGGGATCTCAGAGCGGAAGGCCCACTCGTGTACCCTTGATGACTGCACAATACAAAGCTTTACGCCTCACCTGGGCCCGTCAACATGGTACTGTTGATGAGGGAAACATGTCTGGTCGGAAAAGTCTTGTTTCAAATTGTATCGAGCGGACGAACTTGTACGGGAATGGAAACACCGTCATGAATCCATGGACCCTTCATGTCAGCAGGGGACTGTTCAAGCTGTTGGGGCTCTGTAATGGTGTGGGGCGCGTGCAGTTGGAATGATATGGGACCCCTGATACTTCCAGATATGACTCTCACAGGTGAAAAGTATGTAGGAATCCTGTCTGATCACCTGCATCTGTTCACATCCATTGTGCATTCCGATGGACTTGGACAATTTCAGCAGGACAATGCGACAGCCCACACGTCCAGAATTGCTACAGAATGGCTCCAGGAATACTCGTCTGAGTTTAAACGCTTCCGCTGGCCACCAAATTCCCGAGACCTGAACGTTACTGAGCATATCTGGGATGCCTTCCAACGTGCTGTTCAGAAGAGACCTCCAGTCCCTACCACGTCGTGCTGAGTGCTCGCGGGGACCCTACACGATATTAGGCAGGTGTACCAATTTTTTTGGCTCTCCAGTTTATAAATATGCCAAAGGAAGGTCGGTTTGACAGGGTTTGATGAAAAGTTGAGGCAGAATGTTGACAGAGAGAAGGTAGTTGCAGCAGAAAGGGAGTAACGAGTAAGCCCCGGGATGCAAGCGATGCCTGCTGTGTGGTAGCGGTTAGTGTAGAGACAGTTGACTGTGGACAGGTGGCGATGTTCAGTGGCTGCACTAGGCGGCCGACGTAGTGTGACTTTATACTGACCTTTCCACTCAGCTGCAAACAACCAGGTATCCCCGCTGGCGCTGCAGCGGAACACGTGATGTGGTCGACATCTCCAGAAATCGGTATCTTGCATTCCACGGGGGCTACATGCAGATGTTAATTTCTGCTGTTACAGCCCGGAGACTTGATGAAAATTTATACTGGGAATCTTTTACAGTCGCTCTTAAAAGTGCCGGAACTTACTCGAACTGAGAAAATTCATAGGGGGGCGGTGGGGCGGGGGGGGGGGGGGGCTGCTGTTGTACTAGCTGTTAGCGAGTGGCTGAAAACTTTGGTGACAGCTGTTTTGACTTTCCGTTTCAGTATTCTGGGAAGCGGTCATGGAAGAGTGAGTGTAAAGATTTTGGGTTCTATTATTATTACATTGGACAGTATTATTATATCTATCCTTTTTGCGAACATTATTCTATTATTTTATCTACGAGGGCAGTTCAATAAGTAAAGCAACACTTTTTTTTCTGAAACAGGGGTTGTTTTATTCAGCATTGAAATACACCAGGTTATTCCCCAATCTTTTAGCTACACAACACTATTTTTCAACGTAATCTCCATTCAATGCTACGGCCTTACGCCACCTTGAAATGAGGGCCTGTATGCCTGCACGGTACCATTCCTCTGGTCGATGTCGGAGCCAACGTCGTACTGCATCAATAACTTGTTCAACATCCGCGTAGTGCGTCCCACGGATTGCGTCCTTCATTGGGCCAAACATATGGAAATCCGACGGTGCGAGATCGGGGCTGTAGGGTTCATGAGGAAGAACAGTCCACTGAAGTTTTGTGAGCTCCTGTCGGGTGCGAAGACTTGTGTGAGGTCTTGCGTTGTCATGAAGAAGGAGAAGTTCGTTCTGATTTTTGTGCCTACGAACACGCTGAAGTCGTTTCTTCAATTCCTGAAGAGTAGCACAAGACACTTCAGAGTTGACCGTTTGACCATGGGGAAGGACATCGAACAGAATAACCCCTTCAGCGTCCCAGAAGACTGTAACCATGACTTTACCGGCTGAGGGTATGGCTTTAAACTTTTTCTTGGTAGGGGAGTGGGTGTGGCGCCACTCCATTGATTGCCGTTTTGTTTCAGGTTCGAAGTGATGAACCCATGTTTCATCGCCTGTAACAATCTTTGACAAGAAATTGTCACCCTCAGCCACATGACGAGCAAGCAATTCCGCACATATGGTTCTCCTTTGTTCTTTATGGTGTTTGGTTAGACAACGAGGGACCCAGCGGGAACAAACCTTTGAATATCCCAACTGGTGAACAATTGTGACAGCACTACCAACAGAGATGTCAAGTTGAGCACTGAGTTGTTTGATGGTGATCCGTAGATCATCTCGAACGAGTGTGTTCGCACGCTCCGCCATTGCAGGAGTCACAGCTGTGCACGGCCGGCCCGCACGCGGGAGATCAGACAGTCTTGCTTGACCTTGCGGCGATGATGACACACGCTTTGCCCAACGACTCACCGTGCTTTTGTCCACTGCCAGATCATCGTAGACATTCTGCAAGCGCCTATGAATATCTGAGATGCCCTGGTTTTCCGCCAAAAGAAACTCGATCACTGCCTGTTGTTTGCAACGCACATCCGTTACAGACGCCATTTTAACAGCTCCGTACAGCGCTGCCACCTGTCGGAAGTCAATGAAACTATACGAGACGAAGCGGGAATGTTTGAAAATATTCCACAAGAAATTTCAGGTTTTTTCAACCAAAATTGGCCGAGAAAAAAAATGTGTTGCATTACTTATTGAACTGCCCTCGTATTAGTGTAAATAATGAATTGCTTGCCATGTGTACTTGATCATTCAACAGGATTTTCCCCTCTGCTTTTGCTTTTATGTATGTGGTAATTTTCTTGCATGGTCAGAAGGTGCTTTTTATTGTTGATTCTAATTATTCTCATGTCATCTTCTCTAGTGACTGGTTTGTGGCCATGTTCTCTTAGGTGTTCTGCAAATGTGAAGTGGTTTGACCCATATTTCCATGCTCTCATGTGTTCCTTGTATCTGACGTCAAATGTTCTCCCTGTTTGCCCTATGTATGTGCCTTCACAAGTGGTACACTGTAACTGGTATATACCTGCTTTCTGGTATATGTCTCTGTTTTTTGTCAGTTTTGGGGTGTATTTTTGTATATACAGGGTGATTCAAAAAGAATACCACAACTTTAAAAATGTGTGTTTAATGAAAGAAACATAATATAACCTTCTGTTATACATCATTACAAAGAGTATTTAAAAAGGTTTTTTTTCACTCAAAAACAATTTCAGAGATGTTAAATATGGCCCCCTCCAGACACTCGAGCAATATCAACCTGATACTCCAACTCGTTCCACACTCTCTGTAGCATATCAGGTGTAACAGTTTGGATAGCTGCTGTTATTTCTCGTTTCAAATCATCAATGGTGGCTGGGAGAGGTGGCCGAAACACCATATCCTTAACATACCCCCATAAGAAAAAATCGCAGGGGGTAAGATCAGGGCTTCTTGGAGGCCAGTGATGAAGTGCTCTGTCACGGGCTGCCGGGCGGCCGATCTATCGCCTCGGGTAGTTGACGTTCAGGTAGGTTTCATAACCAACCTTTTTCGTAGGACTCTCCATACAGTTGATTGTGGAATTTTCAGCTCTCTGCTAGCTGTGCGAGTCGATTTTCTTGGGCTGCAAACAAATGCTTGCTGGATGCGTGCTACATTTTCATCACTCGTTCTCGGCCGTCCAGAACTTTTCCCTTTGCACAAACACCCATCCTCTGTAAACTGTTTATACCAACGTTTAATACACCACCTGTCAGGAGGTTTAACACCATACTTCGTTCGAAATGCACGCTGAACAACTGTCGTCGATTCACTTCTGCCGTACGCAATAACACAAAAAGCTTTCTGTTGAGCGGTCGCCATCTTAGCATCAACTGACGCTGACGCCTAGTCAACAGCGCCTCAAGCGAACAAATGTACAACTAAATGAAACTTTATAGCTCCCTTAATTCGCCGACAGATAGTGCTTAGCTCTGCCTTTTGTCGTTGCAGAGTTTTAAATTCCTAAACTTGTGATATTCTTTTTGAAATCACCCTGTATTTGTCTGTTGAGTATGCTATGTATATTTTCTGTCTTTTGAAAATGTTGGTGATTTTATGAGTGAGTTTGTGTTTGTATGCCATTGTGTACCATCTTGTGTTTTCTTTCATCTTTTTCTGACTATCCTGTGTAGTTGTTATAATAATATCTCCTTAGTGTAGTGGTTGGATTTATTGTTATGGAAATGCTACGTAGAGCACGAGTAATCAGCCTAGCAGCAGCGAGACAAAGGTAGGCAGGCAGCCAGCTACCTGTGTGTGTGTGTGTGTGTGTGTGTGTGTGTGTGTGCGTGGCGCTCCGCCGCAGCAAGCGTCGCCCGCGCAGCCACACACGGCGGCCGAGTGAATGACGCTGCCAGCCACTGGCCTTCGCCACATGCAAATGAGCGACCGGCCGTCTTAATGGCTCTCCTAAGCGCGCCAGCGCACGCCACGGATCTCGCGACCACCGTCCCCCCACAACACACAACCGCTTCTGGAAAGCGAAGCACCGCACAGCAGATACGGGAACCACTTAGTTATATTAATTTACCCAACCTGATCAGCTTGAAACATTCACGACCTCTCTTACTTCAGGCCGTAATTTAACACACGTGAAATACTTGTGCCACTGTTTTATTACACTACCGGCCACTAAAATTGATACACCACGAAGATGACGTGCTACTGACGCGAAATTTAACCGACAGCAAGAAGATGCTGTGATATGTAAATGATTAGCTTTTCAGAGCATTCACACAAGGTTGGCGCAGGTGGCGACACCTACAACGTGCTGACATGAGGAAAGTTTCCAACCGATTTCTCATACACAAACAGCAGTTGACCGGCGTTGCCTGGTGAAACGTTGCTGTGATGCCTCGTGTAAGGAGGAGAAATGCGTACCATCACGTTTCCGACTTTGATAAAGGTGGGATTGTAACCTATCGCAACTGCGGTTTATCGTATCGCGACATTGCTGCTCGCGTTGGTCGAGATCCAATGACTGTTAGCAGAATATGGAATAGGTGGGTTCAGGAGGGTAATACGGAACGCAGTGCTGGATCACAACCGCCTCGTATCACTAGCAATCGAGATGTAACGGATCGTGCAGCCACGTCTCGATCCCTGAGTCAACAGATGGGAACGTTTGCAAGACGACAACCATCTGCACGACCAGTTCGACGACGTTTGCAGCAGCATGGACAATCAGCTCGGAGACCAAGGTTGCGGTTACCCTTGACTTTGCATCACAGACACGAGCGCCTGCGATGGTGTACTCAACGAGTAAACTGGGTGCACGAATGGCAAAACATTTTTTCGCATGAATCCAGCTTCTGTTTAGAGCATCATGATGGTCGCACCCGTGTTTGGCGACATCGTGGTGAACGCACATTGGAAGCGTGTATTTGTCACCGCCATACTGGCGTATCACCCGGCTTGACGGTATGGTGTGCCATTGGTTAGACGTCTCGGTCACCTCTTGTTGGCATTGACGGCAGTTTGAACAGTGGACGTTACATTTCAGATGTGTTACGGCCCGCGGCTCTACCCTTCATTCGATCCCTGCGAAAAACTACATTTTAGCAGGATAATGCACGACTGCATGATGCAGGTCCTGTACGGGCCATTCTGGATACAGAAATTGTTCGACTGCTGCCCTGTCCAGCACATTCTCCAGATCTTTCACCAATTGAAAACGTCTGGTCAATGGTGGCCCAGCAACTGGCTCGCCGCAATACGCCAGTCACTAGTCTTGATACACTGTGGTATCGTGTTGAAACTGCGTGGGCAGCGCTACCTGTACACGTTATCCAAGCTCTGTTTGACTCAATGCCCAGGCGTATCCAGGCCGTTATTACGGCCAGAGGTGGTTGTTCTGGGTACTCGTTTCTCAGGATTTATGCACCCAAACTGTGTGAAAATTGTAATCATAGGTCAGTTCTAGTATAATATATTTGTCCAACGAACACCCATTCATCATCTGCATTTCTTCTTGGTGTAGCAATTTTAACGGCCAGTCGTGTACTTCTCAAGGTGGCGCTGTGGTAGTGTACTGGACTCACATACAGGAGGACGCCGGTTCAAATCCGCGTGTTACCGTTCTGTCTTAGGTTCAAATGGCTCTGAGCACTATGGGACTTAAAATCTGAGGTCATCAGTCCCCGAGAACTACTTAAATCTAACTAACCTAAGGACATCACACACATCCAAAGATTCGAACCTGCGACCTTTGATTTAGCCACGAAGCCCACTTTCATTTGGATGGGTTCGTCAGTAAGCAAAATTGGCACATTCGGGGACCGAGAAACCGCATTTCGCGATCGACAGGTCTCTTCACCCTCAACGGGTGACTGTGTGGCGTGCAATGTCCAGTCACGGAAAAATCGGTGGGATATTCCTTGATGGCACGGTGACTACCGAACGGCACGTAAATGTGTTGGAAGATGATTTCATCCCACTATCCAAAGTGACCATGTTTGCGATACGATGCGGTTGATGCAAGACGGAGCTCGACCCCATCGGAGCAGGAGAGTATTTGGTATCCTGGCGGAGCACTTTGGGTACCGCTGGCTCTGGGGTAATAAGAGGCCACTGTCATGCGCCTCGATTGGCCGCCATATTCTCCGTGTCTGAACACACTCCTTTCTGTGTGGCTATATTAAAGACGAAGTGTACAGCAGTAACCCCAAAACCATTGCTGAGTTGTAAACAGCCATTCAGGAGGTCATCGACAGCATCGATATCCCGACATTTCAGCGGATCATGCAAAATTTTACTATTCGTCTACGTCACATCATCGCCCATGATTGCAGGCATATCTAACATGTCATAACCTAAATCCGAATGTCTGTAGTGACGTTGACGTGTTAAATAAAGTGTGTGGAAGCCGTTGTTTGTAACTAATTTACGTTTCTTTTATACAGTTCAATAACCGCCACACTGTAACGCAACGAAAATACTCTTGACATTCACACGGCAGATTTCCTACAATACCATTCCCTATTGAGCAGGTTGTCAACGAAAGGTAGTGCTTATTGTTGCGCTCTACCAAAACTACGGTACGGTAGTTTTGGTATAGTCCGTAAATAACGTAGTAATTTTAGGATTTCCTGTAGCAGATAGATTTGGTAACGATACAAATATAAAAGAATATGATCATTTTTTCCTTGATGTGGAGCGACAATTATACAAAACTTTCAGAAAGATATAACTCTATTTGACTGAAAGGTATGCTTAGTTACACGGTCCGTATTTCAGCCTTAGGCCACTATTAAGTGTTACTAATGTCGAAAACAACTCACTTGTGTAGAACCCAAGTCATCGTTGAAATATATATCTTCTATAATATAAACCTGGTGTTTCGTTAAATAAAAGTGAGAACATTTTTGTGATGTGTGTTACGTAAACGCCAGCCAATTAACTTATCAAAAAAATATACTCATCAGATTTATGCAACCGAAGATATGTATAACGATGACTTGTGTTCCACACAAGGCAGGTGACTTTTGACATTCGAACACTTGATCATGACTTAAGGCTGAAATATGGATCTTGCAATAAAGCATACCATGCAATAAAGCATACCATACATTCAAATGATGCAAGCATATCGAACATGTCATAACCTAAATCCGAATATCCTTTCCGTAAATAAATGAGTGTGTGAGAGAGGAACTGGGACTTGACGAGTTCTCTATTTTTCTTGTTTGTTTGCTTTGCACATAGAAGCCCATGTCGTTCAATGTTAGCCCATGGAATATAAATTGCGTTTTAGAAGTATTAATAATTAGCTGCTCGTGTGATTTCTGCTGTTTTATGTAACCAAAGCAATTACTTTTGATGAAGTTACAGTTCACATACACAAATATACTAAAATTTATGTAGTTATTGTTGTTATTTTGTGCTCAACAGAACGTCTCTTCACATGATCAAAGATAAGAATATTCTGTTATTATTGACAAGTGCTAAAGTTTTTTAGCAGCAACAGAAACGTGTTTTTTTTTTGGTCTATATTTTACTTTTTCTAAAATTTTACCTTTACCTGAGGAAATTGCTTTTACCAGCGCTGTATGATATATATTTGATTTTCTAACTTTTACTGCAACGTCCCTCTCTTTCACGTTTCAAGAATTTTCGAACAGAACCTGAACTACGTATTGACAATTTCAATTTTGCTATAAATACTGTTTATTTTGAAGTAACAGACATGAAGGTATCTATGTGGAACAAAAATGTTCCGTTTGTTTTGCGGCCCGTGTATATACAGGGTGGTCCATTGATAGTGACCGCGCCAAATATCTCACGAAATAAGCATCAAACAAAAAAAACTACAAAGAACGAAACTCGTCTAGCTTGAAGGGGGAAACCAGATGGCACTATGGTTGACCCGCTAGATGGTGCTGCCATAGGTCAAACGGATATCAACTGCGTTTTTTAAAATAGGGACCACCATTTTTAATTACATATTCGTGTAGTACGTAAAGAAATATGAATGTTTTAGTTGGACTCCTCTTTTCGCTTTGTGATACATGGCGCTGTAATAGTCAAAAACGTGTAAGTACGTGGTATCACGTAACAATCCGCCAGTGCAGACAGTATTTGCTTCGTGATACATTACGCGTGTTAAAATGGACCGTTTACCAATTGCGGGAAAGCTCGATATCGTGTTGATGTATGGCTATTGTTATCAAAAATGCCCAACGGTCGTGTGATATGTATGCTGCTCGGTATCCTAGACGACATCATCCAAGTGTCCGGACCGTTCGCCGGATAGTTACGTTATTTAAAGGAAAAAGAAAGTGTTCAGTCACGTGTGAAACCTCAACCACGACCTGCAACAAATGATGATGCCCAAGTTAGTGTTTTAGCTGCTGTCGCGGCTAATCCGCACATCAGTAGCAGTCAAACTAAGCGAGAATCGGGAATCTCAAAAACGTCGGTGTTGAGAATGCTACATCAACATCGATTGCACCCGTACCATATTTCTATGCACCAGGAATTGCACGGCAACGACTTTGAACGTCGTGTACAGTTCTACCACTGGGCACAAGAGAAATTGCGGGATGATGACAGATGTTTTGCACGACGAAGCGTCATTCACCAACAGCGGTAACGTAAACCGGCATAATATGCACTATTGGGCAACGGAAAATCCACGATGGCTGCGACAAGTGGAACATCAGCGGCCTTAGCGTGTTAATGTATGGTGCAGCATTATGCGAGGAAGGATATTGGCCCCCATTTTATCAATGGCACTCTAAATGGTGCAATGTATGCTGATTTCCTACGTAATGTTCTACCGATGTTACTACAAGATGTTTCACTGCATGACAGGATGGTGATGTACTTCCAACATGATGGATGGCCGGCACATAGCTCGCGAGCGGTTGAAGCGGTATTGAATAGCATATTTCATGACGGGTGGATTGGTTGTCGAAGCACCATACCATGGCCCGCACGTTCACCGGATCTGAGACCCCCGGATTTTTTTCTGTGGAGAGAGTTGAAGGATATTTGCTAATGTGATCCGACAACGCCTGACAACATGCGTCAGAGCATTGTCAATGGATGTGCGAACATTACGGAAGGCGAACTTCTCGCTGTTGAGAGGAATGTCGTTACACGTATTGCCAAATGCATTGAGGTTGACGTACGTTATTTTGAGCACTTATTGTATTAATGTGGTGTTTACAGGTAATCACGCTGTAAGAGCATGCGTTCTCAGAAATGATAAGTTCACAAAGGTACAACGGAAATAAAATGTTCAGACGTACCTACCTTCTGTATTTTAATTTAAAAAATCTACCTGTTACCAAAATGTTCGTCTAAAATAGCGAGCCACATGTTTGTAACTATTACAGTGCCATCTATCACAAAACGAAAAAAATGGTCCAACTTAAACATTCATGTTGCTTTACGTACTACGCGAATATGTAATAAAAATGGGGGTTCCTATTTTTAAAAAATAACGCAGTTAATAGCCGTTTGACCTATGGCAGCGTCATCTAGTGGACCAACCATAGCTCCATCTGGTTTCCCCCTTCAAGCTAGACAATTTTTGTCCTTTGTAGTTTTTTCGTTTGACGCTTATTTCGGTAGATATTTGGCCCGGTCACGATCAGTGGACCACAATTGAAAATTACGATTTATCGTTTAAAAACAAAAGGCGCAACGTATCCAATTTTCTTAACAATTATATCTCTGCAGAACCCACCTTGCAACACCCTTACAAGTTTTTCGGACTGTTTCTGACCACCCTGTACGTTTACTTCGGAGTTATCAGTGCAGTATAATGTAAGTGGGGGAGCAATCGTGAGAATCGAACACGAAGCTAGTCTATACACGTCTGACCTTAATCTTGAATCAATTCGGGCTCCTGGTGCCACTCCGGGAGAGATTAATTATGCTTCTATTATTCATTGTTACTTAAGTCTTCAGGTTGACAGCGTAAGTGGCCACAACTCCATGTTTTCAGACTGCGCTTAATCCATACGCTGTTTTGTAAGATTTATAATTTGTACTAACTAACATTGCACCAGTGCAGCGATATGGTCCATCTCGGAGAGTGGCGGTGACAGTACCTGTGTAGCAGATAGTTCGGATTAAATGGTGCCTTCAATACCACTTTGACAACTCACAACCAAATCGTTACCTTTCGACCCCGAGCCACGGTACAGAAGAGTCTGTCACCACGGTCTACATTCCAAAAACTACCGAGTGTCTTCAAAAAGTATGTCACGCATCATTAAGGCAGACCAAGTAAGTTTTATTGCACACTTCACTACATTTCACAGTGAGACAGATACATGACAGTGTTTTTCAGCATAGTCACCAAGATTCTGTAAAGAACGGTCGGAATGCTCTATTAGTCGTTCATTTCTTCTAGAATAGAAATTCGCTCTTTGATCACGGAACGTCGAAAAATCTGCGGTTGCTGCGAATCAGTTCCTTAAGTGTCTGGACATTGTTATCTGTGGTCTTTGTTCCCGACCAACATTACCGACATCGTGCGGTCTCGGTCACATTGTTGGCACCATTTCACTACGACTAGACGTGACAATGCGTTTGCGTCAACATGCCACCTGAGTTTCGTGGTGAATCTGTGTACTGTTTAGACGTTTTGCCCACAGTAACCGCACAGTGCCGGGACTTCAACTTTGGAGTATATTTCCAGTTGCCACGCCTTTGCACTTGCACAATGTGATACGCCTGTTATCCGTGCCACTGCAGAACGATGCCTGCAGTGACCCCGGAACTGTGTGCTCTCTTCGGACAATACATCACTCTGGTTGCATAGTGGTCTTAAAGTGGGACGCATGTGTAATGTACTTTTTGAATTCCCCTCCTAATGAAGACCCAAAAAAATGTAGCTTCTGTTCTCTTCTAGTTTGTATTCGTGTGACACCACATGCAACAAGATCATTACCTCACGTGACGAAGTTGACATCCGGTACGAATAGTTTCAGCAGACCCGGTGGTTTCGCTTGCGATGGATGCGATCACTGAGGCCGTGGCAAAAATTTCTCGTGCCGACGACCGTTGATCCTATGAGTTTATAATTAGGAGAGTTGTTATGACCTAAAATCTAGAAGCAGAAGTCCGCCATGTTTGCTGCCCCAAAGATCAGTTTCTGGCAGAAATGTGTTCATAAAAAAAAATGCGAATTTGTGTGATTTGCAGATGTACTTATCGTTCTTATTATGGTCTACAGTGTAAAGGAATCACATTTCATTCTTAAATGGACTCGTTCACCCGATATTTTCTGTTTTACATAAGGGACAGTCAAATGAAAACGAGACACATGGAAAGAAGTACTTCAAAAGTAATTGCTATATGTGTTAGTTCCATTACCCACTGTGAGGCCGGCCCCTGTGACCGAGTGGTTCTAGGCGCTTCAGTCCGGAACCGCGCTGCTGGTACGGTCGCAGGATAAAATCCTGCCTCGGGCATGTATGTGTGTGATGTCCTTAGGTTAGTTAGGTTTAACTAGTTCTAAGTCTAGGGGACTGATGACCTCAGATGTTAAGTCCCATAGTGCTTAGAGCCCACTTGAAACAAGATGGTCAATGCCTTAACGGAAAAATTTTTTCCGGCGCCTATCGAAACAATTTTTTACCCTGCCGTTCATCTCTTCGTCCAAATCACGCCCACGACTGTCTTTCTTCAGTGCTCCAAAGACATTGAAATCGTATAGGTTGGCTCTGAGCACTATGGGACTTAACATCTGAGGTCATCAGTTCCCTAGAACTTAGAACTACTTAAACCTAACGACATCACAAACATCCATGCCCAAGATAGGATTCGAACCTGCGACCGTATCGGTCTCGCGATTCCAGACTGTAGCGCCTACAACCTCTCTGCCACACCGGCCGTCAAATCGCCTAGGAAGAGATGGGGACTATATTAAGGATGTGTTACGGCTACACAGCCAAATTTCTACAGCGCACTGGAAACAACCTTACTCCCCTTATTCAATTTTTGTATTTTTGGAGCCCTCAAAAAAGACATTCGTGGTCGTGCTTTGGACGAAACTTTGTACGCCAGGGTACAATCATGGCTCGAAAGGGACCCGCAAACATTTTTCCATGAGGGCACTGACGGTTGTGTCCCACAGTGGCTCAGTGGCATACATGTATTTATGACGATTACTTTCGAAGCAATAAATGGTCTCGTTACTTTTTCCATCTTTCTCCTCTAAATTAGACTGTCCGTTATGAGTGGCTGTGGTTGCGCTGTTTGCTTTTACTTCAGTGTTTTTATGTCTGTCGCTTCTGATTTCCTATCAGTCCAACTCTAAAAGTGCTCTGTGAGAACACGGTGAGAAAGAAAGACTGGAACCGTACCAAACATAGCAAAATACGTTCTCAGCATTTTCGGTATGAGGGCGTACAACGAACATCAGTTCCGCCGTTCCATATTAAGGAATTCTGGATTGCGAAAGAACCCTTTTCATACCACATACTTCTTTTCATGGTTAATCGAAACATATAACAAAAATAAAGTTATGTTAACGAAGCGACATGTGTCATGTTACTCGGTCAAATATGCATTTAAGATCAGAAAAGTCTGAAAAATGCCATCCTGACGCTGTATTATTCACCACTATACTCTGTAACATTCGCTGTTGAGAACTGCAGTTCCGTGCACACGACATAAATTAAGAACAAGATAAACACGTAAAGAGGAGGAGATTAGTGTTTAACGTCCCATCGACAACGAGGTCATTAGAGACGGAGCACAAACTTGGGTTAGGGAAGGATGGGGAAGGAAATCGGCCGTGCCCTTTCAAAGGAACCATTCCGACATTTGCCTGAAGTGATATAGGGAAATCACGGTAAACCTAAATCAGGATGGCCGAACGCGGGATTGAACCGTCGTCCTTCCGAATGCGAGTCCAGTGTGCTAACCACTGCGCCACCTCGCTCGGTCGTAAAGAGGAATATTCTAATGTTTTGGGGCATCTAACTTGGCGGCGCCGGTTTCCGGGCAACGTACAGCGCATGTCTGTAGCGCCAGCTACCGTTACTATACCTCCATGGTTGATGCGCTAACGGAAATAAAAGAAACCTGTCCTGGCGGCTCGATCGATAATTCGTGCGTAGCCATTGAAGCCTACATTACACAAAGTGACCTCGCAATTCTGAAAATCGTCTATGAATTTAGATTACCGATCGTGTTTTGCTGCTGTTTAAGACGATTCTGACTTTCTTCGTTGATAGTGTTTGAGTTCAGCTGCCACCCCTCTCGTTTCCCTGCCTTGGACTTGACGTCTCAGTAACCACACCCTAACTGCTTTACGGCAGTGACTTGCCTAGTTTGTGTCAGTCAAAGTCACAAAATAATATTGTATTTTCGACACTCCGATGGAGATATCTCCATACAGTTTTGATGTGGTCACCTATGTGATTCAGGGAATCCTAGATTATAAAACACACGTAAAATTTACGATTGCAGCAGGATATAAAACAGGACTTTTTGTACTTAATTTCGCATTGAAATACTACTGGAGAGCTAACAAGTAATTGTAATTAATTAATGCATAACCTACAAATTATGACTTGATTTGAATAAATTTGGAGTAGTACGATTTGAGACGGAGTAGTAGCAATGTAACGTTTTCCCCCATTATTGTTTCAGGGTTGAATGGGAGAAAAGGACAAATATACTTACAGGGTATTTGCTAGTACGATTTGCAGCAACTTAATATGGTTCTCCTATCCTCCGCCTATTCACTGTCCGTGTATTTGTAGCTTCTAACAACTTCCTTCCGTGTACATAATGGGTTTATACTGTGACAAGACAGCCAAGTTTATAGTTCTAGGCACATAAACCGACCACTCCAAAATGGCTCCAGATGAAATGCCTCAAATAGCTGCATAAATAGTGTACGTGGTACTCTCAAAGTGTGAAGCAGAAGCTACAGGGCAGTTCCATCCTAACATGTCACATCATCGGCAGAGAACTCGCAATATCTGTAACTGTCAACTGAAGCTGGTAGAAAAAAAAAAAAAAAATAGCATTTCCAGTATGTCACCTTTCTGTGGATAATGAGCGCAGAAGGGCATATTCAACTTCCAAATACGTCCCCGCTTTCACTGCTGTTGACAGAGACTGCGCAGTAAGCTAAATGTTTCTATATCAACATTTACTACTTCTACTATGTACTAAAACTTCTTAATCTGCTTTATGTCACTGTTGATCCACAAAATGAAAGTAGTTGGCCTGTATGAGCTCGCAGTGACACAAAACAGCAGACTCTTGAGACAGACAAACACATTTTAGTGTCACAGGGTGGCCATATTTTCTCGGACGTTGACACAGTTCTACAGGGACTTGCTTTCGAGGCGCGGTGTCCTGTCTGGAAGGCTTCCAAAGTATTTAGATCAGTTGGTGCGGCCGCGGCAGCAGGGTGCGCCGTTGCATACGGAGTAGGCACAATGAACTGTCACAGGCGACTGGCTACGGTCGTCAAGAGTGAGGCAGGCGTTTCAGACTTCCGCTTACCTAATCTTTGCTCCAACGCTGTTGCACAACTGTGCTCCGCTGCTGTTGAAGCTCCATTTCATTTAATGCTACAGCACTTCTTCTTCTTCTTTTTCCTGGAACGTTTCTGCATACATAGGTTGTTCATAGAGTCCCTTACAAGCTTCTGTTTTCTTACACAGTCTATTGTTCAGCATTTTCTCCCACTGCAGTCCTCTTCGGTTCACATCGACCTTCACCTGGTCTTTTCATCTTGTTCGTGGCCTTGTAATCAGATTTCTTGCAAATTCTATCCATTCTTAGAGCTGTTCTTGGAAGTATTTCTTGCCCCATTCTTTTAAATACAACCGAACCATTTCACGCTATTTCTCTCCACAGTTTCTTTTAGAGGACCGATCTGAAGGGTGTTTCGTATTGTTTCATTCTTTATCCTGTCCCTCCTCGTCTTACCCAGCATCCATCGTAAGAAAGCGCATCAGCGTCCCTTGAATTCTGTCCAGATATTTCTTTTTCCAACACAAGCATGCTCATTCATAGGTCAAAATTAGCAGATAATATGACTTGTGTGCTAGTATCTTTGCTTTGGCAGGTATTTTTTCAATTTCTAATTTGCCCGATACACAATAATAAAATTCTGTACCCTTTTCTACCCTCTCCAAATGGATGCTTCATTCCTTGCTGAACTTACTTTCTAGAAGTTTGAAACCATCTACTTATATAATAATTTCTTCATTACAAATTACATCCTTCCTTTTTTATTTTCCCTGTTGATTTTCATTATTATTATTCTTAATCTTAGTTCAATGTTTGCTTCTTCTATTACTTTGTGCCAGAAATTTAGTTGTTCTTCCAATTTCTGCTCACTTTCTTCGCAAATCATCGCATCATATTCATATGCTATGATTTTCATAGTGTGTGCTGTCGACCACTCGCAAACTCTCCTTATGATGTTGTCCACGACTGTATTAAAGAGCACTGGTGAGAGCACACTTCCACTGCTGCGTGTAATGAACACAGATGCCTCGAGCAGATGATTGTTCCTCGTGTTTGAAAAGAGAACAGATAATAAAAATTGATAATAGAGAATATAGTATAGATAAAAAAGAGCTACTGCCTTGTGTCACCCACTCCTGTTTGTAGCAAAATCCTAAAACATAATTTCAATTCAGATGAACGAAACAAATCTTTCTGTCGATATCAGCGTATGTTTCTAAAACACCGCTCATTCTTTCTAAAAAATCGTTCATTCTTAAACATAATTGCTGTTTACAGGGGACCTCGCAAGTGGAGTCGAGAGAAGAAACCAGATTTATTCGATGTTCCTACAATTTCGAAAAACATTAAATTGTATACCGTATTGATACTTTCCAAATAGAATACGTTGCTATAGAATATGTGACCGCATGCGGGACTTAATGGAAAATTTCTTGATCAGCGGCAGACAGCGCTGTATACTGTAGTACACTACTGGCCATTACAATTGCTACAACACGAAGATGACGAGCTACAGACGCGAAATTTAACCGACAGGAAGAAGATGCTGTGATATGCAAATGATTAGCATTTCAGAGCATTCACACAAGGCTGGCGTCGGTGGCGACACCTACAACGTGCTGACATGAGGAAAGTTTCCAACCGATTTCTCATAGACAAACACCAGTTGACCGGCGTTGCGTGGTGAAACGTTGTTGTGATGCCTCGTGTAAGGAGGAGAAATGCATAGCATTTCGTTTCCGACTTTGATATAGGTCGGATTGTAGCCTATCGCGACTGCTGTTTATCGTATCGCGACATTGCTGGTCGCGTTGGTCGAGATCCAGTGACTGTTAGCAGAATATGGAATCGTTGGGTTCAGGACGGTAATACAGAACGCAGTGCTGGATCCCAACGGCCTCGTATCACTAGCAGTCGAGATGACAGGCATCTCACACGCGTGGCTGTAAACGGATCGTGTAGCCACGTCTCGATCCCTGAGTCAACAGATAGGGACGTTTGCAAGACAACAACCATGTGCACGAACAGTTCGAGGACGTTTGCAGCAGCATGGACTATCAGCTCGGAGACCATGGCTGCGGTTACCCTTGATGCTGCATCACAGACAGGAGCGCCTGCGATGGTGTACTCAACGACGAACCTGGGTGCACGAATGGCAAAACGTCATTTTTTCGGATGAATCCAGGTTCTGTTTACAGCATCATGATGGTCGCATCCGTGTTTGACGATATCGCGGTGAACGCACATTGGAAGCGTGTATTCGTCATCGCCATTCTGACATATCACCCGGCGTGATGGTATGGGGTGCCATTGGTTACACGTCTCGGTCACCTCTTGTTCGAACTGACGGCGCTTTGAACACTGTTACGACCAGTGGCTCTACCCTTCATTCGATCCCTGTGAAACCCTACATTTCAGCAAGATAATGCACGACCGCATGTTGCAGGTCCTGTACGGGCCTTTCTGGATACAGAAATGTTCGACTGCTGCCCTGGCCAGATCTCTCACCATTTGAAAACGTCTGGTCAATGGTGGCCGAGCAACTGGCTCGTCACTACTCTTGATGATCTGTGGTATCGTGTTGAAGCTGCATGGGCAGCTGTACCTGTACACGCCATCCAAGCTCTGTTTGACTCAATGCCCAGTGGTATCAAGGCCGTTATTACGGCCAGAGGTGGTTGTTCCGTGTATTGATTTCTCCGGATCTATGCACCCAAATTGAGTGAAAATGTAATCACATGTCAGTTCTAGTAAAATATATTTGTCCAATGAATACCCGTTTATCATCTGCATTTCTTCTTGGCGTAGCAATTTTAATGGCCAGTAGTGTAATACAAGTACGTATGATGTGGTCCAGTGATTTTCTGTGGGGAAGTTCTGTCTGGTAAAAGTTATAGTAAGACCCTGTCACATCTCGGTAAAAGAACAGCCTGACACGAATACTGGCAACTAACACAAAACCTAGAGATATGCAGTACCTCACCTGAAAAGGATAGCGTGTGAGTTGAAGTTAGATGTAGGGGGAATTACTTAAGTTCGATAACAGGGAGAACACGACCTCTTTCCAGGTGAGTACACTGTTATAAATACAAAGTAAAATTATGTATAATGTGGGAGTAGGTCTAATAATGAATAACAAAATAGGAATGTGGGTAAGCCACTGTGAACAGAGCTGTGAACCCGTTATATAAGCCTATACTGACAGGAAGACAACATCCACATTAGTAGTACAGGTTAGCACGACTTGTAGATCCGCTGAAGATGAAGAGATTGAAATAATGTATGATGGGATAAAAGAAATCATTCAGATAGTTAAGAGACGAAAATTTGTTTGTGATATCAGACTGGAATGCGGTAGCAGGAAAAGGAACAAAGGGAATAATGGTAAGAGGATATGGACAGAGGACAGGAGTGTATAATGGTTTTTAAACTGCAAAATACTTTCAAGAGTAGATGTGGATCCTGAAAGTAATTTACTGAACATGAATTGAAGAAATCGGACAAATTTAGGAACTTATGGAGATAGGACTTAAACGTACTGAAGGAACCAGAGGTTATTGAGTGTTTCGGAGGGAACACAAGGCAGCGTTAGACTGAAACAGAGGAGAGGAATACAAGAGAAGACGAATGGGTAGCTTTGGAACATTAAATAGTGAAAGCAGTGGAGGATCAAATAGGCAAAAAAGCAAGGCCTAGGAGAACTCCTTCGATCACGCACAAGATACTGAATTCAACTGAGGTAACGAGAAAACAGAAAAATGTAGCAGGAAACAGAAAATGCATACATATAAAAAATGAAACTGATGGAAGTACAATATGAGCAGGAAGGATCCGAGTAAAAATTTAATGCTTAAAAGAACTCTGAAGGAAAAGACTTGGGAAGAGCCAACAGGAAAATTAAAGAGAATTTTGAAGAAAAGAGCAGTAGCAGTATGAATATCAAGAAGTCAGATGGTAAGCCAGTACTAAGCAAAGAAAAGGAAAGTCAAAGATGGAAGATTCAAGGAAACAGAAGCAGAAAAATTCTGGAAATTCAAAAAAATGGCTCTGAGCACTATGGGACTTAGCTGCAGTGATCATCAGTTCCCTAGCAAACTACTTAAATCAAACTAACCTAAGGACATCGCACACATCCATGCCCGAGGCAGGATTCGAACCTGTGACCGTAGCGGTCGCGCGGTTCCAGACTGTAGCGCCTAGAACCGCTGGGTCACCCCGGCCGGCTCTAGACATTCCTTGGACTAGATTGAGTAAGATCAACACCAATTTTTTACATGTAGAGAAAATATTTTTCAAGAACATTAAATAATGCATAAGCAAATGCAATAATAGAAGATTGAATCTGTGATTGGTCCTTCAATGGGAGAAAAAGTTTCCTATAAAGTAACTGGTCTCAGAGACAGAGAACAGAAATAGGATTTTACATTATAAAAGTGACCATGAATAAACCAGTTTGTACCTTGTTCTGTATAATTTAATTTATGTTCTATAGTGCAAATTATACAACAATATTATCGCAGAAGAGGCTGAGGAGCACCGTGGTGTAGTGGTTACGATACTAAACTGTTGCATGGAGGGTCGTGAGTTCAAAAGTCATCTGGACTGTACACTTTTATTTTCTATATTCGGTTCGAGTACATTCTAGAAGTATTCACAAATGTCAGGAATCATTATACTGGAATGTTCTGTAGCTGTATATACAGGGTGTCCCAGCTATCTTGTCCACCCAAAATATCTCTGGAACAATAACAGCTATTGGATAACGACTTTCACCGGTATCAATGTAGGGCTGGGGCCCATGAATGTACATATTTGGAAATATTCTAAAACGAAAGCATATGTGTTTTTTAACACAAACTTATGTTTTTTTTTAAATGGATCTCCTATATTTTTTCTTCAGCAATCCATAGCATGAGAAAGCACATACACAATGGCGTTGATTGCATCGCAATATTCCCATTACATCCCGAGATATTGAGACGCGAAGTTGACGCTTGAAACACCCGACATGCGCTGCTAGCGCACGTCCTGAGGCTCAGGCGTGAACCCCATGCTGTCCGTAATCGCGATGGTCCGAAACGAATAATACGGCCTGCTGCCATCCTCTTGATAAGTATGAAGGTGTGATTACACATGTCAATCACATCGCGATTACGGGCAGCATGGGGTTCACGCCTGAGCCTCAGGACGTGCGCTAGCAGCGCATGTCGGGTGTTTCAAGCGTCTACTTCGCGTCTCAATATCTTGGGATGTAATGGGAATATTGCGATGCAATCAATGCCATTGTGTATGTGCTTTGTCATGCTATGGATTGCTGAAGAAAAAATATAGGAGATACATTTAAAAAAACATAAGTTTGTGTTAAAAAACACATATGCTTTCGTTTTAGAATGTTTCCAAATATGTACATTCATGGGCCCCAGCTCTACATTGATACCGGTGAAAGTCGTTATCCAATAGCTGTTATTGTTCCAGAGATATTTTGGGTGGACAAGATAGCTGGGACACCCTGTATACTGTATGTGTTCTGGCCAGAGGCAGTTCGTTTCGCGCTCTCCTATGTACAAGAGCTGAATAAACCTTCGTTAAGTGAAGTTAGTGTTCGTCATTCATTAATTACACCTTCATCTACGTGGCAATATTAGGTATGTGGTATGGAGAACAGTTACGTTTATGTATGTATATAACCTATATACAAAATACTTGCGTAGTTTTATATGTATTTACAGTGTCTTATATAGCACAATTGTTCTTCACAAACAAATAAATTCATTTGAATTTGACTGATTCATCAGCAATATGATATCGTATCACTGCTGGCACCTAGCCAAATATGTAAAAAATATAGGTGATCATATGAGCTCTGTACCCATATCGTGAGCTTCCGAAAGGGCCTTCATAAAACTTTTATCCATTGTGGATGAGGAATACTAGAACTTTCGTGAATAAAGGTTTGGCTCAAATGGCTCTGAGCACTATGGGACTTAACATCTATGGTCATCAGTCCCTTAGAACTTAGAACTACTTAAACCTAACCTAAGGACATCACACAACACCCAGTCATCACGAGGCAGAGAAAATCCCTGACCCCGCCGGGAATCGAACCCGGGAACCCGGGCGCGGGAAGCGAGAACGCTACCGCACGACCACGAGCTGCGGACGAATAAAGGTTTCTTGAAATTACTCTCTCTCCCACATTGCCACACCTACTCAACACTCTTTTTCTCCTTCTAGTAAACACACACACACACACACACACACACACACACACACAACTCCTCTTCCCACATACCACCCAGCTTAACAGTCAGTTCATTATTTCTTTAGAAGAGTAATGCTGAGATGTTTATTGTTAATTTCGTAAGTGTTGATCAATGTTAGCTAAACGCAAGACAAATTAAATGTCAATCGAAATTACAGTGCTAAAATTGTATTATCTTCAAAACTCATTCTTTAACAGATTTTATGAATATCACATGTTATTTTTGCTATAGTACTACATGTTATTTTACAATAACGAAAATAGATACATTCTTACTGACACTAGTGTATACTACAAGAGCTCTGCCCTAACGCAAACCCTTTGACGTAACTTCAGCCATACTCTTTGATTTACTTACATTTTTCAAAGCATATGGAACGTGTTATCTGTGGCTAAGTGAGTTAAATGCAGTACAGTTAACGTCACTGGGAAACATTCATTATGTTTTCCAGAATACTATGTACATCAGCATCCAACCAACGGATACTAATCACCGTAAGTAAAGGAACAAAATCTATCTCATAATGTGAAATATTCTAGCCACACCCAGTGCTTACGTGTTTCTTTATATATATTGCCACAGCTACACAGCTCACACACTGATGCAGACAGTTAATAAATATTTACTATCTGAATGAATCGCTAGTCGGTTCGAAACCGGCAATAGAATAACAAAAAAAAAAAAAAAAAAAAAAACAATTACGAACAAAACAAAAGGGACAGGTTGCAGGAATTTCAAGAATCGTTTAGACTTCTAATAAGCTGGATGTGTTTCTGCTGAAGAAGAAACAGCTTTCGAAAATCTTAGTCTCACAATCAACAGACAGACAGTTGTGGGATATTTACAACTTATTTATGCTGAACTTATTGATTAACAAACATGTCCTTAAGTGGATTTTTACGTTACTTCTTACGTCATTCCATTCATTAGTCAGTTAATGTCAATGTTTAGCAATTTATATGTTTTGAGATCAACTGTTACCGATCATCGACGTTTAGACATCATCGTTGATACCTTAATTGCTTTTGATAGTTTGCCATCACTGCACACTCCTAGTTCTCTTTCACATACTTCGTTATCCACGATTCTCTTGCCACATGTGTAAAACATGTGGATCGTGAGAGACACTATTGCTTAAGAGTGCGCAGGGAAGTGTAACGATATTAAGACAGGAGGTAACTTTGTTGCGTAAGAGACAGGAAAATAGTCTGTCAAATGACATAACAGAATCTAAGGAAGCCTGTCTATTAAATAGCTCAACACAACGAAGAAAATAATTATCTTGTAGCGTCAAAAGTACAAAAAGAAGAAAGGTAGAAAGTGTAATTGAAATACAGGACGCAGCAAAAGAAAAAAAATTATAGCCAAGAAAAACGTCTTTACTTAGAGGACGGTAGGAAATCAGTTACATAACGAGCAGGGATACTTTCTCCGCGCTCAATGAAATATATATTTAAACTCGTTGAAATGGAGAAAGGCTCCGTCTCACCATCCGTATTCGTCTCATGTTTATAAATTGAAAAGTCGTTTGCTATAAGGAAAGATGACGTAACACTTGATTCGTTCTGACAGCTCATATCAAAGCACTACTTAAAAGAAGCAAAGTTCTGTGCCCTTCCAGATCCACCACGACAAGGCATTGGAACCTTAACTTATAGACTCCAGTGCCGTTACTGTGTGGCAGAGGGTACTTCTTACACTGCTGGTTTCCCGTCTTTCCCTGTCCTGTTCGTGAATGGTGCTCGAACAGAATGATTATCCGTCAGCGTCGATATGAGATCTAACTTCTCTGATTTTTTTGCGTTGTGGTCGTTACAGGAGCCATATGTGGAAGTAAGTAATATTTACCTGACTCTATTTGGAATATACCCTCTCAGAATTCCATCAGAGAAACTCTCCGTGGTGCAAATTGGTCTCTTGCAGCATCTGCCACATGAGTTTCCTGAAAATTTCCGTAACGTCGTCACACCATCTAAGAATTTCCGTGACGAAACGCGCCGGCCTTCTTCGTGTCTCCTCTGTATCTTCTATTAATACAAGTTGGTAAGGATCATCATTACATTGCGAGTATTCTACGGTTGCCACCGCTTCTCTTTCCTGTATTCTAATTCATCCGATCAAGCCAGTCTCCTTCCTGGTGTCCTCTGACATCCATGAGGTCCCGGATCTCTCTGTCCCATCTCCTCCTATGTCGTCGACGATTTCTTCTTTCCGCTGCGGTTCGCTTCCACATTTCCTTTAGCCATCGACTGTTACCCACCCTTTCTAAATGTCTATACAATTTTAGATGTTTCATATCTTCGATGTCTATTATTGATTTATCGACACCTATAGGCTCTCATATATTGGTATTTGACACACAATACAACTTGGAGGTGCCACAACGTCACCTGCAAAAGTCCATCTCTAGCTCGAACAACTTGTTTCTCTGACGCTTATTTATTAATCAAGTTCCTGTTCTACAAGCAGCGATCTTCTCAACGACTGAGAGTTCTATCACCTATTCGGTACTTTTCGTTATTTTGTTATTCCAAAGGATAGAGTTGTCGTACGGCCCTCTTGTCTTGCCCTGTTTTATTATTAATGGCATCATCGCATGATGACGCTGTAACCCCTGGACACTTAAAAGACCTACGTCCCCTTGCCTTACTGGCTCCAGATCCCTATGGAATTGTGGCTAATATTCAGATGTTCGGTTTTTATCATGCTCATAGTGAGGCCTCATCTTTCAGATTGATCTTTTAATTTCGGCTGTATGTACCGGGTGAACAAAAAGTCAGTATAAATTTGAAAACTTAATAAACCACGGAATAATGTAGATAGAGAGGTAAAAATTGACACACATGCTTGGAATGACATGGGGTTTTATTAGAAACAAAAAAAAGAAACAAAGTTCACAAAGTGTCCGACAGATGGCCCTGGACAGCAAAACGTCAGTAACTGCTACCGTGACGGGTGAGAGGTACACCGATATGTTACAGAATCGCATCATCCCCAGCCTGGCTGAAAAAATGTTTCAAATGGCTCTGAGCGCTATGGGACTCAACTGCTGTGGTCATCAGTCCCCTAGAACTTAGAACTAGTTAAACCTAAGTAACCTAAGAGGACATCACATACACCCATGCCCGAGGCAGGATTCGAACCAGCGACCGTAGCAACAGCGCGGCCCCGGACTAGAGCGCCTAGAACCGCACGGCCACCGCGGCCGGCCAGCCTGGCTGTTAAACACCTGCTGGAACGTACGATGTTTGTGCAGGATGGGGCTCCCCCCCCCCCCCATATTGCTAGACGCGTGAAAGATCTGTCGCGCGTGTCGTTTGGTGATAATCGTGTGCTCAGCCGCCACTTTCGTCATGCTCGGGCTCCCAGGTCCCCAGACCTCAGTCCGTGCGATTATTGGCTTTGGAGTTACCTGAAGTCGCAAGTGTATCGTGATCGACCGACATCTCTATGGATGCTGAAAGGCAACATCCGACGCCAATGCTTCACCATAACTCCGGACTTGCTTTACAGTGCTGTTCACAACATTATTCCTCGACTGCAGCTATTGTTGAGGAATGATGGTGGGCATATTGAGCATTTCCTGTAAAGAACATCATCTTTGCTTTGTCTTGCTTTGTTGTGCTAATTATTGCTATTCTGATCAGATGAAGCGCCATCTGTCGGGCATTTTTGAACTTTTGTATTTTTTTTTTTTTTTTGTTCTAATAAAACGTCATTTCATTCCAAGCATATCTGTCAATTAGTACCTCTCTATCTACATTATTCCGTGATTTACTCTGTTTTCAAATTTGCATTGACTTTTTGATCACCCAACACTTACAAGGGAACCTCCCCATCGCACCCCCCTCAGATTTAGTTATAATTTGGCGCAGTGGATAGGCCTTGAAAAACTGAACACAGTTAAATCGAGAAAACAGGAAGAAGTTGTGTGGAACTATGATAAAATAAGCAAAATATACAAACTGAGTAGTCCATAGGGAACATAAGCAACTTCAAGGATGACGCGAGCACAGGATCGCCGTGGTCCCGTGGTTAGCGTGAGCAGCTGCGGAGCGAGAGGTACTTGGTTCAAGTCCTCCCACGAGCGAAAAGTTTACTTATTTTATTTTTGCAAAATTTTGATCTGCCGTTCGTTCATTGACGTCTCTGTTCACTGTAATAAGTTTAGTGTCTGTGTTTTGCGACCGTACCGCAAAACCGTGTGATTAGTAGACGAAAGGACGTGCCTCTCCAATGGGAACCGAAAACATTTGATCCAGGAAAACACATCTGATATATTCTATACGACACTGGTGACGGCATGTTCGTCACATGACAGGAATATGTTGTCGACCCACCTAACTTGCACACTTGGCGAATGGGTGAAAAGATTCTTCTACGTTGCCCGATTTAGGTTTTCTTGTGTATCTGATAATCACTCTCATAAAAAAAATGAAAACATAAGTGTGTGTTACATAAACTGCAATAAATGAATGCAACAGTTTCACAGTCGCACAGTTTTCTCTGTGCTCTGTCAAAACATATGTTTTTAACGTTTTCAAATTTTTCCATGTGTAGACCGTCAAATCCTACATATCTCCAAGCAAATCTGAACATGTCCTGGAATTTTGGAGAGCGAAGTTGATTATGTGTGAGTGCCTGAACACTGAATTTGTCTGAAAACAAAAATTAAAATTTTTCACTCGAAGGAAGAGTTCAACGAAGGACCTCTCCTTCCGGAGCTGCTCACGCTAAGCACAGGACCACGGCGCTTCTGAACTCATGTTGTCCTTGATGTTGCATATGTTGAACGTGGACTACTCAGTTTGTACATTTTACTTATTTTTTTCATAGTTCCACACAATTTCTTCCTGTTTTCTCGATTGATCTGTATTCAGTTTTTCAAGGCCTATCCACTGTGCCAACTTATAACTAAATCCGAGGGGGGTGCGATGGGGAGGTTCCCTTGTCAGCAACATCCTTGTCTCCTGCTACGATGACCTTATCATCGGGGGAGATGAAGTGAGTACGGTATTTCGTTCCCTACAGGGACTCTCATGCCATCACATTTGCTTCTCCGGGCTGTAAATGCTTCCTCCACATAGATTTTAGATAGCGTCGGTGTTATAGCACACTCTTGGCGTAGTCCTTCTGTAACAGGAAACTCGGATGATACTTAATTTCCTACTTAGACAGCACTCACAGCACTGCTCGACTGCTTTGAGATGATACTGGACACGCCAGTATTTTTTATAAAAATTTGAAAAACACACACACACCCATGCCCGAGGGAGGACTCGAACCCCCGACGGGAGGAGCCGAGCGCACCTTGGCAACGTGTCTCAGAACGCGCGGCTACCCCGCGCGGCCTAATATTTATATGTGTCCGCAAATTTGTGCATATCATTGGCCTTCTGCAAATCCACCAAGACTAGATAGGTCTGTATCGCCCTGGCAGTTCACTTCTCTATTAGATTCCGTAACGTGAATATTCAATGAATACATGAGCGCCTAGGTCTAAAACTATTCTATTTTTCAGATATTGTAACTTCCATCTTTATTCTTTCTTTTAAGATTCTCCCCTATAGTCGTACTAGTGACAGCATCACACTTGTATCCCGGTAACTTCACACTCTTGCCGATTTCCTTTCTTACAGACCGAAGGAACAACAGCCTTTTTCCATTCCTTGGGAACTCCGCCCTCCTCCAAATAATTATTGTACAATTGGACCAAAATATTCCACACAACCGCAGGAGCAACCTTTATCAACTACGTGTTCAATCTTTCTGGACCCAGTGATTTTTAATTTTTCGTATCTTCACCACTTTACAAATTTTTTTCTGTCATGTACGTAAATGTTCGTCCCATTCCACAAAATTTAATATTCTTTGTATTTCCTTTTTCTTCCCCTTCAGCAACGGTTGCTTATACTTTATCCACTCGTTCATGCTTATTAGAATAATCCCAGGACTATCTTTGTTTTTTACCCCATCCTCTTCATTATCGCTCTGCTTGCTCTAGTAGCGTCAAACATTTCTTCTCAATCCTCTCAATTTCTGCCTCGCCTCAGTTTTAGCTTTAGCAATGGTCCTTTGTTCTTCTTTCCTTTCACCTCCATACGTTTTACGCTCTCCATCAAGCCGAAAAATCAGCCATTTATTATAGGCCCCCTTTTTCATCTTCAACCAGTTTGTCTGCTTTCCTCATAGCACCATGAATAGCAATCTTGTTTTCTCTCGCAGAGCGCCAAACGTCGCTTCATGTATCGCAGCTTTAACTGACAGAGCCATATTGTCTACAGTACCATCCTTAATATGTGTTGCCTTCGTTGCCAGTCTAAATTGAAGAAGGCAGCATATAGAATCCTTCTGCAAACTTAACAGATTACACCGAACCTCGTCAGACTTCATACTTGCTAACTTTTTGCGCAGTATTTCTTTCCGTTTAAAGGGAAAGTAAATTCTAGAAACCAGTAAGTAAAGCTAAGGATCTCATATCTAAATATAACGGTCTTACAGACTCACACACGATGCCCCCCATAATGAAGACGGAATCGCACAAACGCCCTGTAAAACTGAAGCAGTTAGGATCTATCTTCTAGTGATAAACTGTAACTGATGTATTTCATAATATTTAATGGTTTTAATGATCGTGGGTTATTATCACAACCAAGCATAACAAACGTGAGTGTGTGTCTAGGATATGTTTCTAAATAACTGGCTTAACGACCTCTCAGAATCTCTCAACCAACAAATGTGTGTTGTTTTGCGTAGTTAGCCGGCCACGGTGGCCGAGCGGTTCTAGGCACTACAGTCAGGAACCGCGCGACTGCTACGGTCGCAGGTTCGGATCCTGCCTCGGGCATGGATGTGTGTGATGTCCTTAGGTTGGTTAGGTTTAAGTAGTTCTCAGTTCTAGGGGACGGATGACCTAAGATGTTAAAACCCATAGTGCTCAGAGCCATTTAGCCGTTTTGCGTACTTCAGTACGAAAATAAGCTGACTATTTTCGTACTATACAAAAATACCAGACATTCGAATATTCCATTCATCCTGAACCTAGAGAATTACGACCAGAAAAATGGTGGAGAACATAACAGGCAAAAAACATTTCGAAGGAAAATTAATTAACTGTGGCAAGTTAAAACAAAACTACGCAGACAATATGACGTCAGAGATGACCTGTCTATCTGCAGACCTCAGTGGTTCTGCCTGCTGCACACAGCATAACAGACTAAATCCAGACGACATTTTACAGTGGGCGGCCGATCTAATAACTAAATTTACTTTTCTTATTACGACTTTGACATTTTACAGGAATGAGACCTCTGTAGTTGGTTAAGGAATGTCGTCGGTGCCCAGTAACAACAGTGAATTTTCCGCTGCTAACTTAGTACGAACTGTAGCCGCTGGCGGTAAAATCTGCGAGCAACGCCAACACCTACCCAAACCGTCGCAAAAATTTTTCCCCCCGAGCTTGCTCTGTGACTTTTTTTTTCTCTTCTGTAACGCTACACTTCAGGAACGTCTGTCTGCTACATTACAACTGGAACCATGCTAGTGAATGATAGCATCCTGACTTCTTGCCTTTGATATGGTTTGGAGCAGGATACAGTGGCTGCTTGAGTGGAAGGCCGAGCAACAAATTGAGGATAGAATATAAATTTTAATTTATTACGCAAGAAAATTCATGCAAGTTACTGGTAACAACATATTGACCTATAACTTGTTCAATTTAAATGTACATTGGCTGATTTAACATGAATCATCAACGAGTTATCTAACATCAAACAATCTGCAAATATGAGATTTATACCTTTCCCAAAATTTTAATGCTTGTAAAATGTTATTACGAAACACATAAAATTACCAAACTAGTCACTGTATTTAAGCCTTACATAACATAATGGGCACAATGGCTTACAGGAAATAATATCACAGACGTATAGCAATATCTGCACACTACTGCACCGTCTTACGTGACCTTGTGTGCCACAGTGATTCACAGAACCAACTCATATAGTTAAACGGTAAATATTACCCACAATGGCGCTTGAATTATAATCTTACGTAGCACACCGATTTACCAAGACAATGCAATTAATGGCAGGTACAGTCTGGTCCAGAATAACGAGCGCCCTACCACTGATTAAACTACTGAGAATCAGTAATGAACTGTTTTACAAGGCAAGCACATTCAGTTCAGACAAGTTAACAAGACAGTGCCTCCATTTGAATTCTACCACAGAAATCCATCAATAGTCGTAGGCCAGACGGTGATTCGAAAAGGACTGATAACAAATTACCACATTGTTGGCAGTTGGCACTAAACCCCTGGCGTGCGATAGATGTGTGGGCCAAAAACCCCGTTGCAACAGGAGCCGTTAACAACAGCACCCACAGAACTCTTTCTAAAACCACACCATGAAATGACCTCAAAAGTGTTGCCAAAACAGTTTAACACTCAACAGTAGTGAGTAAGAGAAAAGGACAAAAAAACAAACACACACGGCACTTACAATTAGCCTTGAAATATTCCTAGCTGTGGTTAGGATTGAATTAATTTTAATCCAACAGGTAAACAGTGGTGTCACAGTAGACTTAAACTTTACTTGACTAGCGTGACAATTTGGGCGTCCATTAGCTGACATAAGTTCAGTAACAAACTGAAATGCAATTTAAAGACACTGAAGTAAGGGGTTTGTGAAACACTTCAGCAACAATTTAAGGCAAAGGTCCCAAGTTCGAGTCTCGATCCGGCACACGGTTTTGACTGTGCGGCTGGTCCCGGCGGAGGTTCGAGTCCTCCTTCGGGCATGGGTGTGTGTGTGTTTGTCCATAGCATAATTTAGGTAAAATAGTGTGTAAGCTTAGGGACTGATGACCTACGCAATTAAGTCCCATAAGATTTCACACACATTTGAACATTTTTGAACAATTTTAGCAAACACGCCCACATAGGCACTCCAGTTAATACGTAAATCAACCAGGGAACAAGTCAGTATTCCGACACGCGACGTGGGAACACTCACTGCTCAGCAGCGCAAGCCAGAATACGACAGAAAGAAGTCTCGCTGTAACTCCACCAGATGAAGATGCACCAAACTAACAGCTCGCATTTAACAATATTAATCCAAATGCCGCTAATAAGGTAATGGCCAGAATAACACCAGCCCGCAGCCACAGCGTGAGGAAGGTTGAACTCTTAAACAGAACGAACCACAGCGAGTGACTGCAGCACCTCCATTTCGGCTGCTCGGCCGGCCCCAGTGCAGCTGCCGCACTCACACCACTTGCCGACGCGACTTCTGCGATCTTCCGGCGTCGCTCCGCCCAGGCCCGCTGGTCTCTCTCTGCCCGAGACTCCCTTTCGGCTTCCCGCACGGAATCCCAGAGGGGGCACCAACCCGCGCTCCGCAAAGCGAATCGAAAGAGATCGAACACACTACACCGGAACAATCAAACCGCAGGAGCATACGGCACAGCCTTCATAGCATCACGTCCTCTGAATTCTTGGTAGCAACTAACCTTTTCGCAGAGGCGACTGGGGAGATTTCTGCGATGGACATCATGCATCCCGCTGAAATACATCGTCGGGTACAGGTGTTACAAATGCGGTACAGCAGACTTTTCTAACATGTTCGTGTAAACATTACCATTGACCGCAAAAGCTCTAGGAAGGAATGGACCACTGCAATGGTGTATACGTCCGAATCACACATGGACGCTGCGACAGTCTGCTTCCTTTTCACTTGTAACACACAGACACTTTGATTCCAATATACAATCATGAAAGATCACTTTGCCGGAAACATGAAAAGGCGACTCGCCGTGGAAATAGTTCTTTTACAAAAAAGTCATTGTTTGCGTGAGTCTTGACTAGCACATCCGCTGAAAAGCGTTCGTGCTGAAATTTGTCCGTCGCCTTTAGTGTCTGAAGTCACACCCTGAAGGCGTAAATATGTAACGTTTCATGCAAGATTTTGTCTAGTGTTGATCGTGGCGTGCCCAACTCTTTTATGGTATCAGAAACAGATGGCTCAGCCGCCACCTGTCTGTTGAGAACTCCAGCTGCTTTCATAAATAACGTAAGCGAGCGCTTATAAAATTGACTGGATGGCTCAAATGGCTCTGAGCACTACGCGACTTAACTTCTGAGGTCATTAATCGCCTAGAACTTAGAACTAATTAAACCTAACTAACCTAAGGACATCACACACATCCATGCCCGGGGCAGGATTCGAACCTGCGACCGTAGCGGTCGCTCGGTTCCAGACTGTAGCGCCTAGAACCACAAGGCCACTCCGGCTGGCAATTGACTGGATTTTGGAAAAGCTGAGTACATGTTTCGGGCTCTGCCCATCATCGGATTTCCATTTCATAGCAAAAATAAACTTTGAAATTTTGTTAACACTCATACATTGACGAAGCAAAATATGTTACATATAATTTCAACTTAAAGAATTGATATTCTGGTCGTCTTTCTTACGACAAGCTGAAGGAGTTAATTTTGCTATGAAATGGATATAGCCTGCAATATTTCATTTGGAATAAATGCACCAAAAAACCACTGTTACCTGTTCTTTTGCGATTACTCAGATTTTATAAAATTCGGCGAATTATATTAATAATAAAGGTCGCATTCCTGTACCGGCAGTTTCAGGCCGACAATGTTAATAGTTGACTGAGACGGTGGTTACTTTCCCGAACTGTCTCTAAGTTTCACTGCAATTGTGTGTCTGACTGTCTCTATGAACTGACCTTTTTCGTGTGGCGGTCATATATTTCGTCGAATCTGTGAAAATTGGAAAATATAAAAAGTAAATGCCTATGATATCTCTTGGCACATGTTGAAAATCAGGAGTTATTAACATTAAACTTATTATATTTTAAGGTTGTAAAGATAATTCACGGACCGCTATAGACACAAACGGATCCTTATACTGCGAAAAAGACGACACTATACAGGGTGGTCCATTGATCGCGACCGGGCCAAATATCTCACGAAACAAGCGTCAAACGAAAAAACTGCAAAGAATGAAACTTGTTTAGCTTGTAGGGGGAAACCAGATGGCGCTATGGTTGGCCCACTAGATGGCGCTGCCATAGGTCAAACGGATATCAACCGAGTTTTTTAAAATGGGAACCCCATTTTTTGTTACATATTCGTGTAGTACGTAAAGAAATATGAATATTTTAGTTGGACAAGTTTTTTTCCCTTTGTGATAGATGGCGCTGTAATAGTCACATATGACTCACAATTTTAGACGAACAGTTGGTAACAAGTACGTTTTTTTTTAATTTAAAATACAGAACGTAGGTACGTTTGAAAATTTATTTCTGTTGTTCCAATGTGATACATCTACCTTCGTGAACTTATCATTTCTGAGAACGCATGCTGTTACAGCGTGAGCCGGCCGGAGTGACCGTGCAGTTCTAGGCGCTACAGTCTGGAACCGCGCGACCACTACGGTCGCACGTTCGAATCCTGCCCGGACATGGATGTGTGTGATGTCCTTAGGTTAGTTAGGTTTAAGTAGTTCTAAGTTCAAGGGGACTGATGAACTCAGAAGTTATGTCCCATAGTGCTCAGAGCCATATATATGTATATATTTTTTTGTTACAGCGTGATTACCTGTAAACACCACATTAATGCAATAAATGCTAAAAATGATGTCCGTCAACCTCAATGCATTTGGCAATACGTGTAACGACATTCCTCTCAACAGCGAGTAGTTCGCCTTCCGTAAAGTTCGCACATGCATTGAGAATGCGCTGACACATGTTGTCTGGCGTTGTCGGTGGATCACGATAGCAAATATCCTTCTACTTTCCCCACAGAAAGAAATTCGGGGACGTCAGATTCGGTGAACGTGCGGGCCATGGTATGGTGCTTCGACGACCAATCCACCTGTCATGAAATATGCTATTCAATACCGCTTCAACCGCACGTGAGGTATGGGCCGGACATCCATCATGTTGGAAGTACATCGCCATTCTGTAATGCAGTGAAACATCTTGTAGTAACATCGGTAGATCATTACGTAGGAAATCAGCATACATTGCACCATGTAGATTGCCATCGATAAAATGGGGGCCAATTATCCTTCCTCCCATAATGCCGCACCATACATTAACCGGCCAAGGTCGCTGATGTTCCACTTGTCGCAGCCATCGTGGATTTTCCGTTGCGCAATAGTGCATATTATGCCGGTTTACGTTACCGCTGTTGGTGAATGACGCTTCGTCACTAAAGAGAACGCGTGAAAAAAATCTGCCATCGTCCCGTAATTTCTCTTGTGCCCAGTGGCAGAACTTTACATGACATTCAATGTCGTCGCCATGCAATTCCTTGTGCATAGAAATATGGTACGGGGGCAATCGATGTTGATGTAGCATTCTCAACACCAACGTTTTTGAGATCCCCGATTCTCGCGCAATTTGTCTGCTACTGATGTGCGGATTAACCGCGACAGCAGCTAAAACACCTACTTGGGCGCCTTCATTTGTTGCAGGTCGTGGTTTACGTTTCACATGTGCTTGAACACTTCTTGTTTCCTTAAATAGCGTAACTATCCGGCGAACGGTCCGGCACTTCGATGATGCCGTCCAGGATACCGAGCAGCACACATAGCACACGCCCGTTGGGCATTTTGATCACAATAGCCATACATCAACACGATATCGACCTTTCGGGCAATTGGTAAACAGTCCATTTTAAAACGGGTAGATCGATCACGAAGCAAATACCGTCCGCACTGGCTGAATGTTACGTGATACCATGTGTGAAGAAAGTGGTCCAACTAAATACTCAAGTTTCTTTATGTACTACCCAAATATTTAATAAGAACTGGGGGGTCCGTATTTCTGGTGGGGTTCCCAGCCACTCTAGCAGCACTTAATAATAGGTCGCTCTGGTGTCCTATTCTCGTTCTCCTTTATAGATGAGCTATACTTTCTGAAATTTCTCCCAGTAAGCCGAAGCCGAACTTCCGCCTTCCCTACTAACGTCCTTACGATTTCATAATTTTTGCAACATTACTTCTAGATATTTAATCGATGTGACTGTGTCAAGCAGCATGACACTAATACTGTATTCGAACATTACTGGATTGTTTCTCCCAACTATCTGCGGCAACTTACATTTTTCCATATTTGGAAACGAATCACACGAAATAGAAGTTCCGTTCTTGTCATCCTGCAGACTACTTGAGTGACGCAACGATGACACTTTCACGTACACTACAGCGTTATCGGCAAGCAGTTGCAGGTCTTTGCTCATCCTACCTGCCACATATGTTCTACGTCCAGTGAACAAGAGTCGTGCCGTCACAACTACATGGGACATTCCTGACGATACACCATCTTTCTAATTTTGTTCGTAAACGATGGTGGGCCCTCACCGTTCGTAGCCGGCATGTACTTCTGGAGAGAGCGACTGACAGATTGTTTGAACTTTGTCCGTAATTCTTCTACGTTCGTCATATTGAGACTAAGTCATTTACTGTATATGTAGGAAGCTAAAAATTGTTTATTTGCTCTTTCCTGCAAAAAAAAAAAAAAAAAAAAAAAAAATTCTGCTAGTCTTCTTGTAAACATCGTCTTTATGAGGACGTTATCGTCACTAATCACTGTCTGTATACTGACACCATTAACAGGTTCAGGACTGTTTGTAGCTGCAAGGTCTAAAACATTTCAGTTGCGTGTGGGTTGTCGTACTGGCTTCTCTAGAGAGTTCTAGGGAAATGTGTTCAGAACTATTTGACAGATCTGTCTGGCCGTACCACCAGCAATGATTTCATAGATGTCCCGGTCTATACTTGGTAATTTAAATCTGTCTTCAACTAAAGTGCATTATCAGTGTACTTCGACTTCACTAAGCGTCGCATTTCTATAAATGACTACGCATCCCAATAACTTCGCAGTCAGACTCAATTCCGACCTCGATACACACAATACCTTTGTCAATCTATAGCGGGTGCGTTGGTTGGGAGAACAACTGCATCTGTGGAAACCTTTTGAGCCATTTTCTCTTAAGAGTCTGAATTAATTGTATCAACTGACATTGTGCCCTAGAAGATCAGTCATTTAATGATCTTCTGTCCCAGGGGTCGGCTTGATTCCCTCCAGCAGGTGTCTCGTCGCCTGGTACGGAAACGATTAAAGGGAGAGCGGGAAAGCTGCAGACCAATGAAAGTCAATATTGTCTTGCAATGCATTCAGAAATGGATGTATAAAGGGGAGGTAGCCCTGTCACTAGTTTCGTAACGTATCACTCGCAATGAAGCAGGCGCTTAATAAACAATGGACGTGCTGCAGGACAAGTCAAAAGAACAGAAGTACACACTAGCCCCTAGCGAGAGCGCAGAATGAAATAATATGCGTTTAGAATGCGTCTAGAATGCTGCCATAGTAACAGTGGTCGGACAAAAGAGCTCACCACGCAACATGTCGATTTGCAGCACCACTGCAAATATAACGACAGCGCAGAGCCAACTGTTGCAGTTGCAGCTTGCTTCGTAATTGTACAAATCACGAGCAACACGCGGGTACTTAATACCAGGTTGCTCCCAATATAATGGAAAATAACACTTCCTACAAAATGGCAGTAACTGGTGAACTATTTGTAAGTAGGCTGTTTGCTATGTAAGTAGGCTGTTTAGGTTTTAATGTTGTTAACGTCACGTAGCGCTCTATGAAAATCGCTGGCTGTGCTGTGTGCAGTCTGTGGCTGGTTGCCATTGTTGGAATATTCGCTATTGTAGTGTTGGGCAGTTGGATGTGAACAGCGCGTAGCCTTGCGCAGTTGGAGTGAGCTGCCAGCAGTTGTGGATTTGGGAAGAGAGATGACAGAATTTTGAGAGCGGACGATCTGGACACGTGTCCATCAGAAAGAGTAAATTTGTAATACTGTATATCATGAACTGATATATGTATGATGACTTTTGGATATTGTTAAGGTAAATACATTGTTTGTTCTCTATCAAAATCTTTCATTTGCTAACTATGCCTATCAGTAGTTAGTGCCTTCAGTAGTTAGAATCTTTTATTTAGCTGGGAGTATTGGCGCTCGCTGTACTGCAGTAGTTCGAGTAACGAAGATTTTTGTGAGGTAAGTGATTCATGAAAGGTATAGGTTATTGTTAGTCAGGGCCATTCTTTTGTAGGGATTGTTGAAAGTCAGATTGGGTTGCGCTAATAATATTGTGTGTCAGTTTATTGTTGATCAGAATAAGTAAAAAGACAAATGTGTGAGTACGTTCAGTTCTGCTCAGCTCTTTGAAAATCAAATAACGTAAGAGGTTAACCACTACAGTAACTGATAAATTTTTCTGAGGGAATGTTACATATTGTACGAAGAACCTTGCGATGTTGACGCCTTTAGTAACTGCAAAGAAATGTGGTGCAGAGCTGCTCCCTGGACTGTTTACTTACTCGGTCGACGAACTACTGTACACTGCGCACTCACGGTATACGAAAAGGTCCTTATAGCCACCGTAACAAAAGTTGACGGTTAGCTGACCCTACTGTTTTGGCGGACTGGAGTGAGCTAGTTCTTGCTTTCAGGTTGAGTGACACGAACTGGAGCGAATTCCCAGAACGCACGAGACTTCGTATGTCTCTGCCACAGCGATTCGAAATAACAGCCACCACGGGCGTTTCCTACATTAAGCGAACGGGAAATGCCAACTGACGATCCCCTATGCAGAGAACATCGCCGTAGTGCCTAAGGAGCTCGGAAAATTAATTTAGTAGTATTCATTTGTAATTTAGATTAACGACTTCTTAATTAACTGACCGACCGGTGTCTGTTTGGTATCAGTTTACCTGGAATTTTATTGGGAGTTCAAGTCTGTGATCAAGATTAAAGGATTAATTTTGGTAGTCTCTCTTCCATTGTGCTGGCGAACGTTGTGGACAAACGTTGTGGCCCCACCACGTACGTTATGTGCTTGATGCAGTCATTGCTTTACAGACCTATGGCCTTGGGTGTCTAACCTGTCTTATACGATCTTTCTTCCTTTTTCTTCTTTTTTGAGTCATCAGTCTTGTGACTGGTGTGATGCAGCCCGCCACGAATTGCTCTCCTGTTCCAATCCCTACATCTCTGAATAGCACTTGCAACCTAGGTCCTCAATGATATTTTGGATGTATTCCAATCTCTGTCTTGCACTGCAGTTTTTGCCCTCTACACCTCCCTCTAGTACCACAGAAGTCATTCACTGATATCTTAACAGATCTCCTATCATCCTGTCGATTCTCATTATCGCTGTTTTCACGTATTCCTTTCCTCTCAGATTTGCGCAGAACGTGCTAATTCCATACCTTATCATTCCACTTAATTTTCGTCACGTGTGTAACATCACATGTCAGATGCTTCGATTCTCTTCTGTTCCGTTTTTCCCACAGTCCATGTTTCACTACCATACAATTCTGTGCTCCAAACGTACATGATTAGAAATATCTTCCTCAAATTAAGGCCTGTGCTTGATACTAGTAGACTTCTCTCGGCCAGGAACGCCCTTTTTGCCAGTGCTAGTTTGCTTTTGATATCCTCCTTGCTCCGTCAGTTGTTAGTAATTTTGCTGTCTATGTAGCAGAATTCCTTAACTTCATCTACTTTGTGACCATCAATCCTGACGTCAAGTTTCTCGCTGTTCTCATTTTTTCTACTTCTTATTACTTTCGTCGTTCTTCGGATTACTCTCGGTCCATATTCTGTACTCATTAGACTGTTCATTCCATTCAGCAGATCATGTAATTCTTCTTCACTTTCACTCAGGATAGCAATTTCACCAGCGAATCGTGTAACTGATATCCTTTCACCTTGAACCGTAACACTACTCTTAAACCGATCTTTAACTTCCGTCATTGCTTCTTCGATGTAGAGATTGAACAGTAGGGGCGAAAGACTACATCTCTGTTTTACACCCTTTTTAAACCGAGCACTTTGTTCTTGGTCATCCTCTCTTATTATTCCCTCTTGGCTCTTGTACATATTGTATATTACCCGTCTCTCCCTATAGCTTACCCCTATTTTTCTCAGAATTTCGAATACCTTGCGCCATATTTCATTGTCGAATGCTTTTTCCAGGTAGAGAAATCCTATGAACGTGGCTTGATTTTTTTTCTTTTTTTTTTTTAGTCTTTCTCTATGCCTCGTTATATATTTCGGGTCTTTCTTCTTCGGGACTAGAGCTATGAGGAATGCCTAGCTGCCACGGTGAAAGCCAAGTCTGCTGAATAAGCTGCCGTTGCTGGTGCGAGGTGTCCGTGACGGCAAGTAGCAGACCAGTGAGGCAGACTGGGAAAGCGCGAACGACAGCGGCTGAAATAGAGACGCGCGACGCAGAACGAATCCGGACGTTGGGCAAGAGCCTATCACGGCCGGACAAACGATCGGTGAAACTCGACCTCCAGCCGTGAAATGGGAACTCCGCCGCAATATCGAGTTCGAGACGGCTCCTTGCGAAACGAAAGACGCGACGTGGAATGCGGGTTGGCCGCTGTCGGCTTAACCCCGTGCTCACAGCAACGACTGCAAGTGTATCTCGTCGACGTGTGTAAATATTTTCGAAATCCAGTTCCTTAAGAGCGCAGATCTTCCTCTGCTATGTTTCTACATATCTGTCATAACTGCCCAGACTTGATCGCAACTTGAATGTTATCGCTCGTCAAATTGACCCACACATCTTCGTGCTGCAGCACGAAAGATTCTTACACAATTGCTATTCTGTTTATACACTACTGGCCATTAAAATTGCTACACCACGAAAATGACGTGCTACAGACGCGAAATTTAACCGACAGGAAGAAGATGCTGTGATATGCAAATGATTACCTTTCCAGACCATTCACACAAGGCTGGCGTCGGTGGCGACACCTACAACGTTCTGACATGCGGAAAGTTTCCAACCGATTTCTCATACAGAAACACCAGCTGACCGGCGTTGCCTGGTGGAACGTTGTTGTGATGCCTCGTGTAAGGAGGAGAAATGCGTACCATCACGTTTCCGACTTTGATAAAGGTCGGATTGTAGCCCATCGCGATTGTGGTTTATCGTATTGCGACATTACTGCTCGTATTGGTCGAGATCCAAAGACTCTTAGCAGAATATGGAATCGGTGGGTTCACGAGGGTAATACGGAAAGCCCTGCTGGATCCCAGCGGCCTCGTATCACTAGCAGTCGAGATGACAGGCATCTTATGCAGATGGCTGTAACGGATCGTGCAGTCACGTCTCGAACCCAGAGTCAACAGATGCGGACGTTTGCAAGACAACAACCGTCTGCACGAACAGTTCGGCGACGTTTGCAGCAGCACGGACCATCAGCTCGGAGACCATGGCTGCGGTTACCCTTGACGCTGCATCACAGACAGGAGCGCCTGCGATGGTGTACTCAACGACGAACCTGGGTGCACGAATGGCAAAACGTCATTTTTTCGGATGAATCCAGGTTCTGTTTACAGCATCATGATGGTCGCATCCGGGTTTGGCGACATCGCGGTGAACGCACAATGGAAGCGTGTATACTTCATCGCCATACTTCCGTATCACCCGGCGTGATGGTATGGGGTGCCATTGGTTAGACGTCTTGGTCACCTCTTGTTCGCATTGACAGCACTTTGAACAGTGGACGTTACATTTCAGATGTGTTACGACCCGTGACTCTACCCTTCGTTCGATCCCTGCGAAACCCTACATTTCAGCAGGATTATGCACGACCGCATGTTGCACGTCCTGTATGGGCCTTTCTGGATACAGAAAACGTTCGACTGCTGCACTGGCCATCACATTCTCCGGATCTCTTGAGAGGCACCCACATGCCTTGCTCATACTGTGGCATCAAGCAGTCAGGCCTGCAAGATGAGTGGTCTGCCAAGCGAGTGGATTCATTCTTATTTATCGAGTAACCTGAACTCTCGTACTCACAATTAAGTTACTAATCAACCTCCCGTATGAATAATACGCAACGGAAACGCACATCTGACTATCAGTAATTTACAGACCTCTGACTGTTCACTACGCACTGGCAATACCACATTTTCTTTTATTTAACGGCTTTTATCAACACATGGCCACCGCACTGAATATGAATGGCGCACACATTATAAATTCGGGACATCATGACAACATACAATTCGAAGGAAAAGGCCACCAATCTTTTTTCTTTTCACTATCTTATTTATTCCGATAAATTCTATAACCTAAACACACAAATTCTATAACCTACAACAATAACACATGAGAAATTCCGCCCAGTGGGCATGGCTTTACATTTGTGAATCTCTGTCTTATGGTCTCGTAATTATTTAACGCTACAGTGCACTTTCTGGATAGGATGGTGGATCTTTTATTATTTCTAACACTTCGACTCTCACAATCATCATCACGAAACTTTCCTCCAGACCGAGCAGTACAAAAGGAACACGCATAACCCACTACCTTGCTACTCTCCCATGCAAACCACACATACTTAAATTACATGACATACACCACACTACAACATGAAATACAACACAGGCAATAGTCACAACTTTATCACTTTCAGCTTTCCCACTTCAATTAATATTTATCCCAGTTTTACACGACACTGCCCCACTTCGTAATTCTACTTTCCTACTATGAACTCTGGAGATATATGCACGTCTTCCTGTGCAATGCAAGCCAAGTGGCGTTGCTGGATAGACGGCCGACTCACCTTGCTTCTCTCTCAGAGTTTGAATCTAGCGTCACACGGAATCATATCACGCAAAGTAATATTAAGAACGTATTCATCACACACGCGAGTCCTCAACTGATACCATGGACGAGTACTTCTCTTTATCTTTTGTCTCATACACAGTTTGAGACTCACACAGTACTCACCACGTGGAAGTACTCGTCTCTAATTTCAGGTCCTGCACACGCCATTTCTTAACTATTTCAACTTATGGTATACACGCTATTTCTTAAATATTTCAACTTATTGTACACACGCTAGTAATTCAGCTTAACTTAAGCACACGGAAGTATTTCAACTTACTGCTACACGTGGTTTCATTGTGACCGTTGGTCACTTCCGAAGATTACTACAATCCCATTAATATTACCTGCCTGACATTTAATTCTCCCCACAAAAGTTCCTGAAATAGAGAAATTATTATTTCAAACTACTCTTAAATATTTCACATGCATACCATGTCTCCACTCTTTTGTCTTTACGGAGCACAACTAAGACAGGTCTTAACAGCACAAGATCCAGCGGCAGAGTGCTGAAACATGGCCGTTCTTCAGGTCATCTCGCACCTCTGTCGAGGTGGGGGAAGACCATGCTACCGTATTGGTCAGCCACATTTCAGGCGCTCAAAGCTCCGGTAAGTTTCATCTCTTTGGTTCCACCAAAGGTGGCCAAAGGATCGTCTCAAAGATCATCATATACTCACATTCACTATCTGCGGTTAGCAGACGACCATACATTCATTCATTTCACAGATCTCACCGAACTGGATGTAGGGATTTATTTTGTGGGAGTGCACATGTGATCAATTAAATAAATAAATTGTCATTCTTTCCCACACTGGTATCCGGCTTCGCTGTATTATTTGAAACTGAGTTATTATTAGAAAAAATATGTTGTTCAGACAAGAATAATGAAGTATGTTGTACCTATTTTCAATGTCAGGTGGTACTGTACCCTTTCACTCTCACCAACTGAAAACGTCTGGTCAATGGTGGCCGAGCTATAGGCTCGTCACAATACGCCAGTCACTACTCTTGATGAATTGTGGTATCGTGTTGAAGCTGCATGGGCAGCTGTACCTGTACGCACCATCCAAGCTCTGTTTGACTCAATGGCCCGGCGTATCAAGGCCATTATTATGGCCAGAGGTGGTTGTTCTGGGTACTGATTTCTCAGGATCTATGCACCCAAATTGCGTGAAAATGTAATCACATGTCAGTTCTAGTATAATATATTTGTCCAATGAATACCCGTTTATCATCTGCATTTCGTCTTGGTGTAGCAATTTTAATGACCAGTAGTGTATGTAATGTGGCAACGCAATAGCTCATAACTCGTTACTATACTGCATAAGGTACAGCAAGCCATTCAGATCACGACCAAATCTTCTCTCCGACATTTCTTAGGTTCTGATAATGAAGGCCGGCCGGAGTGGCCGAGCGGTTCTAGGCCCTTCAGTCTGGAACCGCGCGACCGCTACGGTCGCAGGTTCGAATCCTGCCTCGGGCATGGATGTGTGTGATGGCCTTAGGTTAGTTAGGTTTAAGTAGTTCTAAGCCTAGGGGACTGATGACCTCAGATGTTAAGTCCCATAGTGCTCAGAGCCATTTGATTTCTTTTCTGATAATGAAAAGAGTAGACCCTCACCACAAGAACGGGGTTTAATTTACCCATGACCTGCCAGGATAGACAAGTAGAATATCAATATAAAGACTAATCAAGTGAGCTGAGGAGGGTGAGAGTAGATTAGAAGTGTTCCGGCGTAAAGTTAAGTGCCAGTACGCCAGTCGGTAACAGTTGAGAAGAGCTTGTGAGAAGACGTCAGCTGACGTCGCTGACCGACCCCTCTCCAGGACGACAACGCGACAGCCGTGGCCCGTATGTGAAGAGGACACAAGCGCCGCGACCGACTGGCGACGCCCGAGCTCATTAGCGCCTTCAAGACTAACGACGTGCATAGAAGCGTCAACGCTCGTTACCTCGCTTGTACACTCTGTCTTGCACAGACCTGGAACTGTTTATACTGGAGAAGATTCATTATTTCGTATGTCGCCTTTGCTTGCGACACATCTGTGTAATTGTCAAAGTTAAGTATTGTCATTTACTTTTTGTAAGAAAACTCATTAATACGATTTGTTTGAATGTTGTCTATTGTTACGAGTAAGTGGGCTTCCTAGGCATCCCATATTTGACGACGACTGCGGAGACATAATAAGAAGGATGCAGGAAGGGGGAAGGGGAAGAAGGGGACAGCCAGAGGAATCAATAACATACCCGAAAGCGAGTTAAGCTACTGGATCTGTGATTTCCGTTCTTAATTTCAGAGCAACTAAATTAGTCACCTGTGAACGTAAGTTGCTAAATCAATGGTTTTCTATTGCTGTTGTTGTGGTCTTAAGTTCGAAGACTGATCTGATGTAGCTCTCTACGTTGTTCTATCCAATGCAAGCGTCTTCATCTCTGAATAAATACCACAACCTATATACATCTGAACCTGCTTATTGTATTCTAGCCTTGGTCTCCCTCTAGTATCTGAATTCACTATACTTCCTTCTTGGCACTTTGCTATTTTGCATTATATCTGACTTCGACCTATCAATTTCCCTTTTTAATTTCTTTAATCTGCTTACCCTATTAAAGGATCTAAAAGTTCACGCAGTGTCGGTCGGTTATCATGCGCTAATGTGTTACACAGCCCCCTAAACATCGAGCTAAAACTATGCCATCTTGCTTCGAATGCGAACCGGAAATCGCACTAAAACTATGCCATTTATCTTCGAATGTGAACCGCAAATCCAACTAAAATGGTTCCATTTCTCTTCCCGTTGTGCTGGTATGCTCATAAAACGGACTGGAATATGTGTTTTGAAGCTCTTTCCACACTAACTAGGTATAAGTGTGGAGTGCTGAAATGAAGTTCAGCTACACTACGATCAACTCACAGAAGTGATGCAGCTGTCTGTTTTCCACTTCACGTAGTCTGTTGTGTCGTTATACTTTCCACTACGAGTGCCACTTTACTCACAGCACCAAGTAATTATTTTTCTTTAAAATTGCGGGTAGCATTATGGGCAAGCGTAGAGTACGAAAACTTATTTAAAGAACTGTTGTGATGGCAGTGTGGGTGAGTGGCGAATAGAACCGACTTTTAAACTGTGGACAAGCGTTCGCCTCCTGTTGATGCTGACATTTTTTTCGTTTCAACTTTTCCTTGGAATGTTGAACTGTTAACTGCAAAGTTTAAATATATTTAAGCAGTTCAATTACCATACATAAAATTCATATATTCAATTTAGTTACAATTACTAACATTGCAGCCGGCCGATGTGGCGAGCGGTTCTAGCCGCTTCAGTCCGGAACCGTGCTGCTGCTACGGTCACAGGTTCGAATCCTGCCTCGGGTATGGATGTGTGTGATGTCCTTAGGTTACTTAGGTTTAAATACTTCTAAGTCTAGGGGAATGATGACTTCAGATGTTAAATCCCATAGTGCTTGGAGCCATTTGAACCATATTTACTAACCTTGTACAGTCAGTTACGCAAGAATGACTACACCATAATTTTAAAAATAGCTTCCGCAGCGACGTCTCTGGTAGTTGTCTCGAATCTGTAATCAATGAGCTTTTGCAAAGTGTATAGATAAACAGTGTGAGAGTTGAATGTTTTGTTTTGTCGGTTGCAGTTTCAGCTATTTGCACTTGTTTACAGCCAATTTAAATGCTAACAAAAGCGCAATATTCATCAAAAATGCCTTCTGAGGTCCGTTAAGAAGCTATTTGATCGAAACGAGGCAGACGGGGTGCTTCAAGAGGATAATGATCCGAAACATCGCAGCCGTCTCTGTACAGCGTGGAAAGAAGACAGTGGGGTGGCCACGATGGGTTGGCCTGCAATGTCTCCGAATGCAAAGCCGATCGAAGTCTTTGGTTGTACAATAATATGAAACTTGAAAGAGAGTGAATATATACTTTGAAGTAGCTCTCATATAAAGTCAGGACGATGTAATGATCGTTACCGAGAGAATATGCAGAAAACCTAGCGAAAAGCATGACAGAAAGGTGTCAAGCTGTAATCGATAATGATGGCGATTGAATTAACTATTAAATGATTGTGGAGTTAGCAATAACATGTATTTTAATTTAAACATAAATGTATAATAGTGTCTTATAATTCATGCAGATAATGGCGTACACTTCCATGTGGAACTAACTGTAAGTCAAAATGCTGTGGGTCACACTGTAGCCTGTTGTTGTTGTTGTGGTCTTCAGTCCTGAGACTGGTTTGATGCAGCTCTCCATGCTAATCTATCCTGTGCAAGCTCCTTCATCTCCCAGTACGTACTGCAACCTACATCCTTCTGAATCTGCTTAGTGTATTCATCTCTTGGTCTCCCTCTACGATTTTTACCCTCCACCCTGCCCTCCAATGCTAAATTTGTGATCTCTTGACGCCTCAGGACATGTCCTACCAACCGATCCCTTCTTCTAGTCAAGTTATGCCACAAACTTCTCTTCTCCCCAATTCTATTCAAGACCTCCTCATTAGTTACGTGATCTACCCACCTAATCTTCAGCATTCTTCTGTAGCACCACATTTCGAAAGCTTCTATTCTCTTCTCGTCCAAACTAGTTATTGTCCATGTTTCACTTCCATACATGGCTACACTCCATACAAATAATTTCAGAAATGACTTCCTGACACTTAAATCTATACTCGATGTTAACAAATTTCTCTTCTTCAGAAACGCCTGTAGCCTACTGATATAATTTTGTACAGACTGCCACTGGGTTCACGCTCCTGCCGATGGAATGACAGTTTTATTTTTCCTGGTGAGGACATATTACTGAGTAGTACTGCCTGAAGATCCGAATTGGAGCTATTTTTCTTGTGGAATGTTTTACCCACGAGAATGTCGTCATCATTCAAACACACAGTACCGTCGTGTTCTCTGGAGAGCAAGGCCAGATCACTCAGTCATTCAGCAACTACTGTAAGCCCTGCTGAACTTGGTCGAGAGCCACAGATTTGTCTGGCCTCTGCACTGATACCTCTCTAGTTTCACCTACCACACGGATATTGTTGAGACACACAAGCCACCCACTTCGGCTTGGTGCAAGGTTTATGGATAAAGGGGGTCTTAAACTGTTATTACACAATCTTAAATATCTTATTTTACTCTACTATTTTTATGTAATCCTTCGAAAGGTTTTCGATGATGATTCTGTTAGATATTCGTGAAAGAATAGGCTACACTCGCTATCTCCTTGTTCGTTGATGGTGGGCGTTATCTCCCTCTACTATAGAGTCATCCAGCTCAGACTGGTGGAGATTTATTGGCAGCGACAGTAAGTAAGTACGGTCCATATTTCTATCATGCAAACGTCCATCAAACTCGGTACGGAGCGAGAGTTAACGAATAAAAAACTAAGGTCATTGTGACGAGTACTTCTGAAAAAAAAAGAAAAAAGAAATGGCCACAGTTTCGGTGAATAGACAAAGCTTAGCAAGTGTACAAAAATTCCCTTTTTCTCCTATCTTCCAAAGGTCATGGAGCATTTCTGCATTACTTATAGGATTAGCGTTATTGGAGGTACTGACGGAAGTTCAGCTGTGAGTGTTCTCGTGAGTCGTGCCAGCATAGCTCAGTCATTAGAGCACTTTCCTGTGAAATGCAAGAGATTCCGGGCTCCGCATACATTTCTAATCCGCCAGGAAGTTACAGATCAAAGTGCACTCGCTGCTGAGTGAAAATTTGTTCGGAAAATGACAGTCCGTCTGCGCAGGTGAATATACATTCATTATCATTATCATTTTACGTCATTTTACCGATAAAGGACGCCGTTACTACATGACAGTAGTCTTCCGCCGTCGCAGTCGATTTCATCACGATGTCCAACGCCGTCTGCAGTAGCAGGCAAAACACCGACATCTTTCTCCCGCCATGACGCGGCCTCACACCCAGGTGAATCTTACTGAAACTTCCTTAGTAATTAACTTAAACTGCGTAAAACAAGTATCCATCAGTAGGTACATATTGCTTCATCGTCTACAAAGCATTCGTGATATGCCCCGCATTTGAAAGCCGATTATTATTTTCATTTCCGTAGAAGAGCACGACACGAATTTTTCCGATATGTATTCGTCTAGTAATTGTGTGCTTGGTGAATGGAACTTAAGGGGAGCCGGAGGTGCCTATGCTGCCCATGTTAAAATACTAAGTTTGAGGAACATTTATGAATAAACTACCAAATAGGAACATTTGAATTTTTTTTACATATAGAGTGGTTTAGTATTGCAGTTATGACAGAGGGATTTTGGAGTATCTTTTCTAGTTTCCTTCCAATTATTTTTTTAATTAATGACCCAAATTATTTTACAAATAATTGCTTTGTAATTAAACTGAAATGAAACTACTGAACATATTGCCAAATGGTTGTGTTACAATGTAAGTTTGACCACTAGGAGTGCTGTATAAAAATTTCATCTCTCTAGCTTGTGTGGATTTTGAGAAAATGTTCCTTATATTCGAAAAATTCTAATTTATGGGAAACGGCTATCAAAGTTTCTCAATACATTCCTGCACTATAGGATGGATTAGCAGGGTCTTCTTCTTCATCCTCCAAAAGCTTCCTCTTCTGTCTTCTTTTCTGGCCTGTTGTTCCATTATACTTCATATGCCTTTCTCTTCTTTCTGCTCGTCTTATCCTTTCTCTGTCAATATTTCTTAGTGCTCGTACAGTGTTCACCCCAGCTGTAAATCCTAATGCCTTCAGAACTTCACACTTCACACTGTTCCCTTGGTTGTAGGTTGCTATTGCATCATAAATGCCGAAGTGCAGTGTTTTTATGCTTACAAACACCCTTTTAGGAATCACTTTCCAAATCAAATTGTTTACGCTCTCATTAGGATTCTGCGTCTTTCCGTGTAGACATTTGTGTAACAATTCTGGCTGTGCTAAGTCATGAAAAATTGGTTTTATTGCGTTTATCATAGCTGCTGGCAAACCATGTTTGTGATCATAGTCCTTTTTTGCATTATATTTGCACCAGGAATCTTTTGGGCACAGGCTGTGTTGAGGGTATTCATTGGAAGAGGCAGTATGAAGGAACAATGCCCACACTGCTTTTCGCATGTCACTAAGGTTACTAGTATTTTGCCTTATAGCATACCCATAGTATCTCTGTAGACGTTCAATCACGTCATCAGTAAGCCTTCCTCTCCCTCCTATTGTCTTTCCATCACTGAGCTTACTTGAACCCAATGTTTGTTTGAGCCTTCGAAGCCGAAACGGTAAACAGTAAAGAGACGATGTTCCGCGCTCTTAGCGCTTCATTTGTCACAGAAAACAATGTAGCCAACCCTTGCACACTCGCTGTATGCGTAACATAAGGCACTGTATGCATAAAAGGCCGAGAAAGTCCCAAGCAGTTCGCCAGGAAGTCACGAGAGGGTGTTAGATGCATTCAGCGGCCGCCCATTTCCTCTGCAGGCGTTGGGGAAAATGGTAATAACTCCACTTCTAGGGCGAGTAGAACAATAATACAAAGTTTACATTAAATAGGAATGTTCCAATTAATTTTCCGTAGTAAAAAAAAAAATCATAATGTTTTGGATTTGACCACCTCCGGCTCCCCTTAAAACACATAAATAAATAAATAAATAACAATAAATCAATGAGAAAATTATTTGAAATTGTTTTCGGTGAAATTCTTGAAGTGTGTCTTGATTTACAAGCCATTTCAAGTGCCAATTTTCGAAAAAAATTACACTTTGTGTGTAGTCTGCGGCAAAATTATTGCCAAAACGTGAAATCTTCAGTACTGTTATCGAATCTTCTCTCGAAGCGAGATTCATACGAAAATATGTCGCTGCGGGAAGCCTGCCCTCATGAGTTGCTAGTGGATTCCGGAATTTCTATCTTTCGTGTATATAAATGCTGAAATACGGATTTATTTATTTGTGATAGAGAAACTAAATAGCTAGCTTCAAAATTACCTTAATAGCGACATATTTCAAAAAAATAAATAAATAAATAAAAAATAAAAAAAAAACCTCTCAGCTGCTATTTTACCACCCTGGGAGTGGAAATTCGAAAAATCTCTTCTTACACGATGCCTACAGTATAAGATCAGTGTCGTCTCCAAATTTAAATATTCTATCCTAAGCAATTTGAGCTGGGCAGTGACTCAGTCAAGATATTGCCTTTTATATATTGCCTCATCCAGAAAGATGCACAAAATCGTCCTGATGAATAAACATAAGAAAAAATATAAAAATCAATATCAGAACTGATATAAGAATGAAATAAGGCCATAGAAGCATGGTTTTTCCAATTATACTTCTGAACAGAAACGGATTCTGGTAGGTAGATTCCATGGTTTTTGTTAATCATCCTTTTTGCCTTCTTGTGGTGATATTTTCATAGCAACTTTCATCCATTAACGCATATTTCTCTGTATCTAACCGGGAGGTGAAATACAAAGTTACATAGATTTAGCTTTGAAAATGCTTTCATAATGAAATAAAAGTTACATAGATTTAGCTTTGAAAATGCTTTCATAATGAAATAATTTCGTAAAACACCGCTGAGGGTTTGAATTTCCAGAAACAGTGAAATTTGTATCTTTTATTTCGAACAGAGAAGCCAAATGCAAATTTTCATAGATGTAGCTTAAAACATACTTTCATGAGCAAATATTTCTGTAAAACTTCCATCCCATATTCCTCCTCTATAGGAGTTGAATTTATAAAAACAGTGAAATACGTACTTTTTACTTGCAACCGGGATATCGATTACCAAGTTTAATAGATGTACCATTAAAAATACTTTAGCAGTTATTCAATAATGATTTATATTCAAAAGCTTTCGTCCACAATTTCACCCCAGTAAGGATTAAATTTCCAAAAATGCTGAAAGACGGATTTATTTATTTGTGATAGAGAAACTAAATAGCTAGCTTCAAAATTACCTTAATAGCGACATATTTCAACACAAAAAAAATTAAATAAAATAAAAAAAACTTCTCAGCCGCTATTTTACCACCCTGGGAGTGGAAATTCGAAAAATCTCTTCTTACACGATGCCTACAGTATAAGATCAGTGTCGTCTCCAAATTTAAATATTCTATCCTAAGCAATTTGGGCTGGGCAGTGACTCAGTCATTGCCTTTTATATATTGCCTTAATAGCGACAGGTTTCAAGAAACCTTCCATCCCCCATAAGGGGTTGAATTCCCAAAACCACTGAAACACGAGTTTTTGTATTTCTAACCGAGATGCCAAATACAAATTTCCATAAATGCCAAAGTTCCAAAAATGCCTTCAGGGTGAAAGATTTTCATAGAACTCGTCATCCCCTGTTGAAACCTCTTAGAGGATAAATGCCCAAAAACATTGTAGCAATTTTTCTAGTTCTAGCTTCAAAATTGTTTTAAGAGCAACATATTTTCAAAAAAACCTTTCATATCCTATTTCACCCCTTAGAGCTGGAATTTCCCAAAATACCGAAATACTTTTTTTTGTTTCTGATCAAGAAACCAAAAACCAGTTTTTGTAGTTCTAACTCCAAATTGGCTTTAATAGTGACATATTTTCACAATGCTTTTCATCACCTATTTCATCCTCTTATGGATGTACTATTGGAAAATCCATTCTTAAACGACGCCTACAGAGTAAGGTCAACATACTCCGCAAATTTCAAGTTTCTATCCTTAGTGGTTTGGGCTGGGCGATGGTGGATCAGTGAATGAGTGAGTCAGATAATCCGAACATTTCCTTTCACGATGTAAAACTCAGCTGCATCTTTACAATTAATATAACGCCCTTGTATCCCCCTTACTTGATAAGAAACATTCGTATAATAACCTTTTACGGACATAGGTAGGTAAATGAAAAGACGAGAAGTAAAATCACTAAAAACAATAAACGAGTTTCGAACACGGGGCGCAAAAGTGAGAAGCTGCGACGCTAGCAACTGTTAGGATGGCGGCGCTCTAAACGGCATCTAAATTAAGTCGAGGACTTTCACCGACGTTTTCTCAAAAGCGATCCAGTTATCTACAGATGATCAGAGACAAGTGTTCGCTTATTCCGACTCCACTTCCACTGTGCGAAGTTTCCGGGAAATCAGGTTATGGCATTTGCCGTGTTCTCCTCGTTAGTCTGCCGTAACTTCTCAGAATTTTAGAGTGTAGCCGACGATCATTCATAACGGAAAAACTGCTGCGAATGCCAGGATTGTCAACAAGAGAAGCCGGCAGCGGTGGTCTCGCGGTTCTAGGCGCGCAGTCCGGAACCGCGCGACTGCTACGGTCGCAGGTTCGAATCCTGCCTCGGGCATGGATGTGTGTGTGATGTCCTTAGGTTAGTTAGGTTTAAGTAGTTCTAAGTTCTAGGGGACTGATAACCACAGCTGTTAAGTCCCATAGTGCTCAGAGCCATTTGAACCATGCAACAAGAGAAACAAGATCTTCACTCAAGCAGAACAGTAAAAATTGTATAAAACGATGACTAGCGGTTGACAGTTATTCAGAGGACTAGATGGCCAGCCTAGTAAGGTGTTTTGCAGTGACTTTTAAAGCGAAATCACTTTCAGTTTGCAGTAGCTTAGCTTCTAGCACCAGCGGCGGCCACAAGAAGCTTCTCGTATCTATCGGTCGTTGAGAAAAATCTGGGAGCGGACAGAAGCGGCGAGGGCAGTGATAGGAAGTTTCCTGTTCCGCCACAACTGGCACGCGGCGTCGCTGGGAGACCTCTCTGAAGATGGCGCCACCGCACTGTGGACGGAAGGAGCCCTGATGTACAGGCCGGGTAGCACGGTAGGCTCAGAAGCGGAGTGCGCGGGACATGCCGACTTGCCTGCGGGTTTAAGCTTAAGCCGTCGGCACACGGACCGTGCTGTCGAACGTTAAACTGAACGTGCCAAGTTCAACGTGCTGCTGAACGCTCAGGAATGATGCGACTTGTGCATACGATACGTGGGCTCCAACGTGGTACACGCGATCGCAACGCACTCCGGCGGCAGTTGAGGGATGTTTCTAGTTCGTAAATCACACTGTTTACTTAACGGGCGCGCGTAAAATTCCCTCGTTAGCTCTATTAAAACGCACATTTCCTCCATCGTCCACGAAAAGGAAAGTACCACGTCCAATCAGTAAGGACAGAGACACATAAAAGATCCATTACAAACAGTCCAGTGCAAATTTGGAATATCTCTCCGCTTAAGATAAACATTATTTCATCATTCCCACATTTTAATAAAAACCCCAAGGTCAGTCTTACTGAATCACTGTTCCTACCCAGTAGCAGTATCTTTGCAACATGTGAATTACGAAGCGTAAAAGAAAAAGGAGCAATGTTTCTTTATACAAGTAGCGCAAGCAGTCCTGTAGATTAAGCCAATCGAACAGTCACATCTCAAAAAACGGTGAAATTACATTTACATAACATCAAATATTATAGTATATACTTATATTAAACTAATAATAAAGTATCAGAACCTAAAAAAACGCAAATGTTAGGAAATAAAATTTAGCAGTGTGAAGACGCGAATCTCCGCCCCCACTTGTTACTAATTATAACAAATAGTACCAAGAACAATGCGTTTTGGGTGGATCTTCCGTGTGTCGCTGCCTTCAAACAGCCCACTCTCATAATACGCAAGTTACAATAATTCCTTTGCCATGAAAATGATGTTTCTCGTTGTTTTATTGGAACGAATCACGCAGTTAACAACGGGTTTTCCAGTGATTCTGAATTTGCTGGTGCTCAGAAACGGTATGTATACATATGAGCATGAAATGAATGCCAATATGGCGCCTCACATCTCTGTACTGAAAGGGAGACGGCTTGCTTGTGATGTAGGTGGCGTTGTGCCATCTCATTGGTCAACGCTCAAAAGCACGCTCAGAATATCTGACATGCCAGATATTGCTCTGCACGTTCGAAAAGACTCCCGAACGTGCTATTCCGCGCTATGACGTCAGAAACTCGGCACGCTCAACGCTCGACGCTCGGATTCACGGACCGTGTGCCGACGGCTTTAGTGTACACGACGCCACTATGTTGCACCCAACTGTGCTACCAGCCACTGCTCATGTGCGGTGCGCATTTGCGCAACTCATTGGTCAAACTAAACATTTTCGGCTTATTCCAACTTCGGCGACACTAGTTGTATGAGTATTGAGGTTAGGTGTGTCGGTAGAGAGCAAACAAACTGAAACATTAGGACAGGATCAGAGGATATTGTTCACTTTTTGTGTGTCAGTGCTATGCGTGGGTATTTGTAGGATTTTAGTGGCGGTGACTACAAAAACAAGAAGCGACTTGTTGTTGCCCTTGAGGCTGTCATTCGCGATCTGAACATGTATTCGTGGACAATATCCGGGCTGCAGGGCAAAATCTATTCAATTAAAATTGTAGGAGTAAATACGCATATGAATTAAGAAAAATGCGGGGATGAGAACAGCTGCGGAATAGCACACGTCTACAAGGCTTAAATCCTATGGTTCGAGTTGGCCGATTCTTTTTTGAGGAAAATAGGTCACAGGAGAAAAGGCTACAGAAATCTGAAAGCTCATTTCTTTGTTCAACATTAATTTATTTAAAACATCACAGCAGTGCTCCCCAATCACGAACTGTACTACAGATGATTAAAATAACTTACAGAGCCTTCCAGTACAATTAAACTACCTGCCATTAAAATTGCTACACCACGAGGATGACGTGCTCAGACGCGAAATTTAACCGTCAGGAAGAAGATGCTGTGATATGCAAATGGTTAGCTTATCAGAGTATTCACACAAGATTGGCGCCGGTGGCGACACCTACAACGTGCTGACATGAGGAAAGTTTCCGACCGATTTCTCATACACAAACTGCAGATGACCGGCGTTGCCTGGTGAAACGTTGTTGTGACGTCTCATGTAAGGAGGAGAAATGCGTACCATCACGTGTCCGACTTTGATAAAGGTCGGACTGTAGCCTATCGCGATTGCGGTTTATCGTATCGCGCCATTGCTAATCTCGTTGGTCGAGATCCATTGACTGTTAGCAGAATATGGAATCGGTGGGTTCAGGAGGGTAATACGGAACACCGTACTGGATCCCAACGGCCTCGTATCACTAGCAGTCGAGATGACAGGCATCCTATCCGCATGGCTGTAACGGATCGTGCAGCCACGTCTCGATCGCTAACAGACCATCTGCACGAACACTTCGACGACGTTTGCAGCAGCATGGACTATCAGCTAGGAGACCATGGCTGTGGTTACCCTCGACGCAGACAGGAGCGCCTGCGATGGTGTGCCCAACGACGAACCTGGGTGCACGAATGGTAAAACGTTAATTTTTAGGATGAATCCAGGTTCTGTTTACAGCATCATGGTGGTCGCATCCGTGTTTGGCGACATCACGGTGAACGCATAATGGAAACGTGTATTCGTCATCGCCATACTGGCGTATCACCCGGCGTGATGGTATGGGGTACCATTGGTTACACGTCTCGGTCACCTTTTGTTCCCACTGACGGCACTTTGAACAGTGGACGTTACATTTCAAATATGTTGCGACCAGTGGCTCTAGCCTTCATTCGATCCCTGCGAAACCCTACATTTCAGCAGGATAATGCACGACCGCATGTTGTATGTCCTGTAAGGGCCTTTCTGGATACAGAAAATGTTCGACTGCTGCCCTTGCCAGGACATTCTCCAGATCTCTCACCAACTGAAAACGTCTGGTCAATGGTGGCCGAGCAACTGGCTCGTCACAATACGCCAGTCACTACTCATAATGAAATGTGGTGTCGTGTTAAAGCCGCATGGGCAGCTGTACCTGTGCACGCCATCCAAGCTCTGTTTGACTCAATGCCCAGGCGTAGCAAGGCCGTTATTACGGCCAGAAGTGGTTGTTCTGGGTACTGATTTCTCAGGATCTATGCACCCAAATTTCATGAAAATGTAATCACATATCAGTTCTTATATAATATATTTTTCCAATGAATTCCCATTTATAATCTGTATTTCTTCTTGGTGTAGCAATTTTAATGGCCAGTAGTGTATTTTCAACAACTACCAAAAATTTCAGTTTACACGCGACAACGCGGCCTCACAAAACGACGAAACTGAAGTGCGAACTGGTGGCACCGTGTCTACAGACATACGAAACTAGGTGCGTGCATCCGCTTACTGGCCGCACCAGGGACGCTGGTGAAAAGGAATGGGAACGTGTGTGTGTGTTGTGGAGGGGGGGTGAAGGGGAGGGGAGAGGGCGAAGGGGGAGGGGAGCGGCGCCTGGCAGAGAAATGGATGAGAGCAGCGGCAGCGTTCATCTCAGGTGCAGTTGAAGGCCGAAGGACGCCTCCACGTGTGTCTGTTCCATGTGTCTGCCGAGTTGTGGCACACCTTGTATGCTACGAAACGCGACTTACACTTGCACTTCCATCTACGAGGGGCGTTCAATAAGTTAAGCAACAATTTTTTTTTCTCCGCCGGTTTCTGTTGAAAATTACGGAATTCGTCGTGAGAAATTGTGGAATATACCCGCTTCACTCCATATAGTTTCATGAAGTTCCGATACTGTAAATAGGTTTCAGAATGCCATCTGTAACTGAGGTGCATTCCAAGCAGAGAGGTGTCATTGAGTTTCCTTTGGCGGAAAACTAAAGCATCGTAGATATTCATAGGCGCTTGCGGAATGTCTACGGATACCTGGCAGTGAACAAAAGCACGGTGAGTCGTTGTGCAAAGCGTCTAGTTATTATCTCTACAAGCTCGCGCAAATATGTCTTGTGCTACCCACAGGAAATTGATGAGACGACTTCAGCGTATTCGTCTGTACAAAAATGCACACGAACTTCTCCTGCTTCATAGCTACGAAAAGCCTCACCTAAGTCTGCGCACCCAAACGGAGCTCACAAACATTCATTGGACTGTTCTTCCTCATCCACTCTACAGACAGGATCTAGCAGTTTACGACATCCATCTGTTTGGACAAATTAAGGATGCACTCCGAGAAAGGTAGTACGTGGATGATCGGAGATTTTTGATGTAGCAACATGCTGGCTCCGTCGTCGACCAGTAGAGTAGTACCGTGCCGGCCGGCCCTGGTGGCCAATCGGTTAAAGGCGCTACAGTCCGGAACCGCGCGGCCGCTACGGTCGCAGGTTCGAATCCTGCCTGGGGCATGGATGTGTGTGTTGTGGTTAGGTTAGTTAGGTTTAAGTAGTTATAAGTTCTAGGGGACTAATGACCTCAGCAGTTAAGTCCCATAGTGCTCAGAGCCATTTGAACCATTTGATACCGTGCGGGCATTCAGACCCTCCCGATAAGGTGGCGTAAGACCGTCGCATTGAACGGATATTGTGTTGAAACGCACGCTTTTGTATCCAAAAGAGTGAGAAACAATTTGGTGTGCTGTAATGGCTCTGGGCACTATGGGACTCAACATCTAAGGTCATGAGTCCCCTAGAACTTATAACTACTTAAACCTAACTAACCTAACCACAACACACACATCCATGCCCCAGGCAGGATTCGACCGTAGCGGTCACGCGGTTCCAGACTGAAGCGCGTAGAACCGCTCGGCCGCACAGGCCGGCAGTGTGCTGTAATCCTCAGTAAAACTGATCTGCAGTACTGACCTGCAAGTTGACCCTCGTACAACCGTACTCCGCAAGACACCTTAGAGTCGGTGGCGTTGGGTAGTTTGTATACCTCTGCCGTTTGCCCCCCCCCCCCCCCCCTTTCCCTTTACCAGTAATAAATGGTTCTCATGGTGAATAATTGTTGATATCCCTTTGTGTAAGCTTCTCGAATCTTTAAAACTTTTACCTTCATGGACTTTTCCGCAAACATACGTAGGAGGAAGCAATATATTGACTGACTCGTCAATGAACGTGTGCTCTCGGAACTATGGCATGATCTTTTTTTCTTTAACGTTGACAATTACGGTAGGTAGGAAATTGCTTTAGTAGAAATAAAACCAGAGAAATATACATATACTTAAAAAAAGGACTTGAGAATCTCATCAGATCATAATGGTGCAGTCATTGACAAACATTACTTCATAAGAACTATCGATAAAAACAATTTGCTTTCTCCCATTGACACATACAAACACTTTACCTTAGGAACACTCTGAATGAGTTCTTGATTCTGTAAACACCATAGTTTCCACGTTTTCCACGATTAGCAATAAGATCTGGCCATCAGTTCCAAGATTTTGGGTTCAATTTTCTTGTGATAGTGAATACCCCTTCATTTTTCTGAAAATAGTTGCGAGATATTATTTGTTATCACTGCCATCTCCAAAATGAATTTCTTCGGCTTCTGGAGAAAAAAAAAAGTTCAAATGCGTGTGAAATCTTATGGGATTTAACTGCTAAGGTCATCCGTCCCTTAGCTTACACACTACCTAACCGAAATTATCCGAAGGACAAACACACACATCCATGCCCGAGAGAGGACTCGAACCTCCGCCGGCACTAGCCGCGCAGTCCATGACTGCAGTGCCTTTGACCGCTCGGCTAATCCCTCGCGGCTTCTGGAGAATAACTGGAAATATTTTGTTGATGATTTTGTTGATGTAGCGTGGTGTCATTTTTTTGTTTAGTATGCTGTAAATTGATGTGTTGCAATTATTCAAGAATGTGTTTTATTTCAGGATCGCTGATGTATCAATATCAGATGGAGAAAACTTCGCCGGCCGGTGTGGCCAAGCGGGTCTAGGCGCGTCAGTCTGGAACCGCGAGACCGCTACGGTCGCAGGATCGAATCCTGCCTCGGGCATGGATGTGTGTGATGTCCTTAGGTTAGTTAGGTTTAAGTAGTTCTAAGTTCTAGGGGACTGATGACCTCAGATGTTAAGTCCCATACTGCTCAGAGCCATTTTTTTGGAGAAACCTTCTAGAGTAATTCAGTTGTTTCCTTATCTTAGAATTTACTCGCCATGGTCTGCCATGCAGAAACATGAGACTGTAGGCCTGTCGGCATTTTAAAGTACAGAATATTATATACGAACATTTTCTGTAAAATATTCAACATTCTTGGCATTTAAACAATCACTAGCACTAACTAACTTACCATGTCACCAGGGAAAAATATAAAGATCACATTATCATCGTAATTAGTCAAAACAAAGCAGAGGAAGACTCACATCCACCTACACGCAGCTAAATAGCGTAAGGACTGCAAGTGCTGAGATTCAAACTGGTCCCGAGCGTCAGACAATAGGTACGTAAACGTTGTGCGACATGTTAACAACGTGCCGAAGGTTTCAACTGGTCATTTTCGTTTGCACGTCAGCGCTAAAAGTGCTTGTGATGTGAGAACTGTATGCTGCGCAGTTTGGCATCTGAGCTTTTGCTTTTTACGAAAGAATCGAAATATGGTAGGAACGAGCAACAATAATAGTGTTTATTAGAGACCAAAGGGGAATTCATAGTGGCGGCTGTGAATGCTTGTTTCTGCAGTTTATACCATATTTCAATTTTTTCGCAAAAATCGTAAAGTTCAGATGCCAAACAGCGCAGCAGACAGTTCTCATATCATACACAGTTTTAGAGCTGACGTGAAAACGAAAATGACGAGTTGAAACCTTCGTTACCTTGTTGACATATCACAGAACATTTACGGACTTATCATCTGTGACTCGAGAGCAATTTCAATCTCAGCACTTTCAGTACTTGCGCTTTCTGGCAACGTGCAGTTGAATGTGGGTCGTTTTCTGCTTAGTTTTGGCTGTTTACTGTGACAATCTGGTCTTCATATTTTCTCCCGTTTTGTGCTAAGTCATTTAGTACTAGTAACAGTTTAAAAGCCAGAAATGTTGAACCGTGTCAAAGGTAGCGTGGTAAATTCTTTACACTCCTGAGAACGGAAAGAATACGGAAAGTGTCATCCAAGCACTTTAGAACACATACGTGTATTTGTTCAGAAATTTGTAACACATTGAACAATACCTAGAACGCAGTAATAGCGTCTCTTTGCCTTATTCTTTGTATCTCGATATGTTAAGCGCCAAAAACATCGAAAATTGCTTTCTCATCAAATAACTCTGAGTTTTTCGCTGTTGAAATAATTTTCAGTAAAACACATTTATCTTTTCACTTTCTTATTTATGCACAGTGGAGGCTTCTTCTGACTAAAGAGTTAATGCCTCTATGCTTCAAATATTTGTCTACCTTGTAACAGAACCCTAGCAGGAAAAAATATTGTGACCTTGTGTAACTTTTCAGTGTGTCACGAAAACAAAGAAAACAACGCATTAAAGATTAAGGAGACACGAAAGCATAAAGCGCATTTCTATAATACATGTGAGCTCGGCCAGAATCTGTTAACTTTCCATTTTAGCAGATGCTGCCAAAGTCCACTGTTTCTGCGCGTGCACAGCGGGCAGCATACACCGAAATTTAGAACTCCATACTCAGTACAATGTGTAGATCATTGACGTCATACACACACCCGAATCGGGGCCGGTTGCTGACTTAAGCCGTCGGCCCACGGACCGTGCATCCGAACGTTGAGCGTCGAGTGTGCCGAGTTTCTGACGTCATAGCGCGGAATAGCACGTTCGGTAGTCTTTCCGAAAGTGCAGAGCAATATCTAGCATGTCAGATATTCTGAGCGCGCGTCTGAGCGTTGACCAATGAGATGGCATAACGCCATCTACGTCACATGTACGCCATCTCCCTTCAGCACGAAGTTGTGAGGCTCCATATTGGCATTCATTTCAAATCCACACGTATCGTTTCTGAGCACCAGCAAATTGAGAGTCACAGGAAAACCCGTTGTTAACTGTGTGATCCGTCGCAATAAAATAATGAGAAACTTCATATTCGTGGCAAAAGAATTATTGTAACTTGCGTATTATGAGAGTATGCTATTTGAAGGCAGCAATACACTGAGGATGCACCCAAAACGCATTGTTCTTGGTACAATTTGTTTCTAATTAAATTTCAGTTAGTAACATAGTTACGATTAAAGCTTTCAGCAAGTGCTAAGATTGGTAACATCCTAGGAATGGTAAATAATTTGAAAATGTTAGTTTAGCGTACACCCACACAACGATGGTAAACACTGAAACCGCCTCAGATAATGGTCCTTCGAATGGTCGACGTAGGAGAAATAAATACCGCCCACACTGGCAGGAATGGTCAAGATTATATGGCTTTCTGCCAGGTTTATAATGCGACACCGCGTGCTGCAGGGATTGTGATGCAGATGATAACTTGATTTTCACTCCCGCCCGTGACTAGGATTGTCATTTACTTTATTCCTGTTACAAAAAAAAAAAGAAAAAAAAGAGGGCGGCCTTTGCGTTGATTTTATGGTTTCCAAATTGTTTTTGCTGTCTCGATACTTAAAAAAAAAAAAAAAAAGTGGTCGCGTTGTTGGACCACAAAGTGGAGCAACCGCGTTTTTATTTTATCAGAAAAAAAGATGGAAAAAAAGCGTGGTGAGTAGCGTCAGTGATTGGTCAAATTTTTACGTTTGGGCGGTGGTTCGCGACTCGCCAGTATGTAAATTTTTTCCTAACATAGGCGTTTTCATTACGTTCTTTTACTTTATTATTAGTTTAATATAAGTATATACTATAATTTATGATGTTATGTAAATATAATTTCACCTTTCATTGGGTGTTCGATTTGCTTGATCTACATGACACCTTGCGCTGCTTGTGTAAAGCTATTTTGCTACTTTTTCTTTTACGCTTCGTAATTCACGCGTTGCAAAGAATCTGCTACTGGGTAGAAGCAGTGATCAAGTAAGACTGACCTTAGAGTTTTACTAAAATGTCGGAATGATGAAATAATGTTTATATTATGCGGAGAAGTATTCCAAATTTTTACCGCACTGTTTGTAATGGAACTTTTATAAGCCTTTGTCCTTATTGATTGAACATGGTACTTTCCTCTTCGTGGACAATGGAGGAAATGTGCGTTTTAATAGAGCTAACGTGGCAATTTTACGCGAACCCGTTGAGTAAACAGTGTGATTTACGAACTAGAAACATTCCTCAACTGCCGCCGGAGTGCGTTGCGATCGCGTGTACCACGTTGGGGCTTACTTACCGTGTGAACAAGTTGCATCGTTTCTGAGCGTTCAGCAGCACGTTGAACTTGGCACGCTCAGTTTAACTTTCGACAGCACGGTCCATGTGCCGACGGCTTTACAAGCAAAACGTACACTCACTTTGAGTAGTCGATTTTGACCAGAAAGTCGCTCGTGTAAAACAGGCCTTAAGCCGTCGGCACACGGATCGTGCATGCGAACGTTGAGCGTTGAGCGTGCCGAGTTTCTGACGTCATAGCGCGGAATAGCACGCTCGGGAGTCTTTTCGAAAGTGCAGAGCAATATCTAGCATGTGAGATATTCTGAGCGCGCATTTGAGCGTTGACCAATCGGATGGCACAACGCACGCCGTCTCCCTTCAGTACAGAGTTGTGAGTCGCCATATTGGCATTCATTTCAAGCCTATATGTATATATGCCGTTTCTGAGCACCAGCAAATTGAAAATTACTAGAAAACGTGTTGTTAGCTGTGTGATTCGTTCCAGTAAAATAATGAGAAACATCATATTCGTGGCAAAAGAATTATTGTAACTTGCGTATTATGAGGGTAGGCTATTTGACGGCAGCGACACACTGAAGATCCAGCCAAAACGTATTGTTCTTGGTGCAATTTGTTATAATTAAATTTCAATTAGGAACATATCTACGATTAAGGTTTTCAGCAAGCGGTAACATAACATGATTAGTGGCAAAGGGTGTGATGTTAGTTTAGCGTTCAGCCGGCAAGTTAGCTCAGCGTGTTCGGTCAGAGGGCTCCTTGGCCTCTGTAATAAAAAAAAACTGAGTAAAGGAATCAACGATCCACTTGAAGAGATGTATTGTGACGTCCGCCTAGACCAAATGCTACGAACTACACTCCTGGAAATGGAAAAAAGAACACATTGACACCGGTGTGTCAGACCCACCATACTTGCTCCGGACACTGCGAGAGGGCTGTACAAGCAATGATCACACGCACGGCACAGCGGACGCACCAGGAACCGCGGTGTTGGCCGTCGAATGGCGCTAGCTGCGCAGCATTTGTGCACCGCCGCCGTCAGTGTCAGCCAGTTTGCCGTGGCATACGGAGCTCCATCGCAGTCTTTAACACTGGTAGCATGCCGCGACAGCGTGGACGTGAACCGTATGTGCAGTTGACGGACTTTGAGCGAGGGCGTATAGTGGGCATGCGGGAGGCCGGGTGGACGTACCGCCGAATTGCTCAACACGTGGGGCGTGAGGTCTCCACAGTACATCGATGTTGTCGCCAGTGGTCGGCGGAAGGTGCACGTGCCCGTCGACCTGGGACCGGACCGCAGCGACGCACGGATGCACGCCAAGACCGTAGGATCCTACGCAGTGCCGTAGGGGACCGCACCGCCACTTCCCAGCAAATTAGGGACACTGTTGCTCCTGGGGTATCGGGGAGGACCATTCGCAACCGTCTCCATGAAGCTGGGCAACGGTCCCGCACACTGTTAGGCCGTCTTCCGCTCACGCTCCAACATCGTGCAGCCCGCCTCCAGTGGTGTCGCGACAGGCGTGAATGGAGGGACGAATGGAGACGTGTCGTCTTCAGCGATGAGAGTCGCTTCTGCCTTGGTGCCAATGATGGTCGTATGCGTGTTTGGCGCCGTGCAGGTGAGCGCCACAATCAGGACTGCATACGACCGAGGCACACAGGGCCAACACCCGGCATCATGGTGTGGGGAGCGATCTCCTACACTGGCCGTACACCACTGGTGATCGTCGAGGGGACACTGAATAGTGCACGGTACATCCAAACCGTCATCGAACCCATCGTTCTACCATTCCTAGACCGGCAAGGGAACTTGCTGTTCCAACAGGACAATGCACGTCCGCATGTATCCCGTGCCACCCAACGTGCTCTAGAAGGTGAAAGTCAACTACCCTGGCCAGCAAGATCTCCGGATCTGTCCCCCATTGAGCATGTTTGGGACTGGATGAAGCGTCGTCTCACGCGGTCTGCACGTCCAGCACGAACGCTGGTCCAACTGAGGCGCCAGGTGGAAATGGCATGGCAAGCCGTTCCACAGGACTACATCCAGCATCTCTACGATCGTCTCCATGGGAGAATAGCAGCCTGCATTGCTGCGAAAGGTGGATATACACTGTACTAGTTCCGACATTGTGCATGCTCTGTTGCCTGTGTCTATGTGCCTGTGGTTCTGTCAGTGTGATCATGTGATGTATCTGACCCCAGGAATGTGTCAATAAAGTTTCCCCTTCCTGGGACAATGAATTCACGGTGTTCTTATTTCAATTTCCAGGAGTGTATATCGAACAAAATGAATGAAAAAAAAACCGTTATGAGTAGAGACACTGACCTCTGAAGAGTTTTGTGGTGGGGCAGTGGTTCGCGTCTTGACCCTGCTAAATTTTTTTCCTAACATTCGCGTTTTTATTAGGTTCTGATACTTTATTATTAGTTTAATATAAGCATATACTATAATATTTGATGTTATGTAAATATAAGTTCACCTTTTTTTGAGGGATGACTTTGTTCGATTGGCTTAATCTACAGGATAGCTTGCGCTACGTATATAAAGATTTTTTGCTCCTTTTTCTTTTACGCCTCGTAATTCACATGTTGCAAAGGTTCTGCTACTGCGTAGGAACAGTGATCAAGTAAGACTGACCTTAGGGTTTTGCTAAAATGTGGGAATGATGAAATAATGTTTATCTTATGCGGAGAAGTATTCCAAATTTGTAATGCACTGTTTGTCATGGAAGTTCTATAAGTCTGTTAATTGGACATGGGACTTTCCTTTTCGTGGATGATGGAGGAAATGTGCGTTTTAATAGGGGTAGCGTGTGAATTTTACGCGCGCCCGTTGTGTAAACAATGTGATTACGAACTAGAAGCATCCCTCAACTGCCGCTGGAGCGCGTTGCGATCGCGTGTACCACGTTGGAGCCCGTATGCACAAGTCGCATCGTTCCTGAGCGTTCAGCAGCACGTTGAACTCGGCACGCTCAACGTTAACGTCTGACAGCACGGTCCGTGTGCCTCACTTTGAGTAGTCGATTTTGACCAGAAAGTCGCTCCTGTAAAACGGGCCTTAGGGAAGGCGCTGGCGCAGGGTGGAGTGGGGCGCTGGAGGAGTGTGAGCAGGTAGCAGGTAGGGACAGGTATGAGGCTGGCAGCGTCGGCGCGGTGCGTGGGAGCGCCGGCAGACCGCGGCTGGAGACGGGTGGCGCAGCCGTGGAATGCGGGGAGAGGCCGTGCGTGAGCGGCTGACGTGCGGCTGTGTGCGTGTCCGTGGCGCCAGCCAGTCTGGAGAACACCTGCGCCTCTAGCTGCCCGCCCGACAGCCACACCTGGCCGCCGCACAGCCGCCAGCCTCCCAGGCCGCCCTTTGCACGCGGGACCAGCGCTGGGCGCCGCAACCACAACTATGCCTCGGTCATCGTAAGAATAAACGAGATGCAAACAAATACAAGCGCGATGATAGGTCAGCAGCAGTAGCGCACTACTTACGAATTAGATATCGTTTCACTGATGTTTTCAAGAAAAATGTTCAAATGTGTGTGAAATCTTATGGGATTTAACTGCTAAGGTCGTCAGTCCCTAAGCTTACACACTACTTAACCTAAATTAGCCTAAGGACAAACACACACACACATGCCCGAGGGAGGACTCGAGCCTACGCCGGGACCAGCCGCACAGTCCATGATTACAGCGCCTCAGACCGCTCGGCTAATCCCACGCGGCTTCACTGATGTGGTCTTCAGTCCAAAGACTGGTCTGATGCAGCTCTCCATGCTACCCTACCCTCTGTATGCGGATTCATCTCTACTGCATCACTACAGCAACCCACACCCTCCTGAATCAGTTTAGTGTATTCATCGCTTGGTCTCCCTCCAACACTAAATAGGTCATCCCTTAAGACCTGTCCGCCGCTCGTGGTCGTGCGGTAGCGTTCTCGCTTCCCACGCCCGGGTTCCCGGGTTCGATTTCCGTCGGGGTCAGGGATTTTCTCTGCCTCGTGATGACTGGGTGTTGTGTGCTGTCCTTAGGTTAGTTAGGTTTAACTAGTTCTACGTTCTAGGGGACTGATGACCATAGATGTTAAGTCCCATAGTGCTCAGAGCCATTTGAACCTTAATACCTCAGAACGTGTCCTACCAACCGAACTCTTCTTCTAGTCACGTTGTGCCACAAATTCCTCTTTACCCCAGTTCTGTTCAGTACCTCCTCATTAGTTACATGATCTACCAATCTAATCTTCAGCGCTCTTCTGTAGCGCCACATTCCAAAATCATCTGTTCTCTTCCTGACTCTAAACTGTTTATCATCCATGTTTGCCCGCATCTCGTGGTCGTGCGGTAGCGTTCTCGCTTCCCACGCCCGGGTTCCCGGGTTCGATTCCCGGCGGGGTCAGAGATTTTCTCTGCCTCGTGATGGCTGGGTGTTGTGTGCTGTCCTTAGGTTAGTTAGGTTTAAGTAGTTCTTAGTTCTAGGTGACTGATGACCATAGATGTTAAGTCCCATAGTGCTCAGAGCCATTTTTTGAGCCATCCATGTTTCACTTCCTTACATGACCACCCTCGACACATGTTCTTTCAGAAAGGACTTCCTTACACGTAAATCTGCACTCGATGTTAAAAAATTCCCTTGCTCAGAAATGCTTTCCTTGCCATTGCCAGTCTACATTTTACGTTCTGTTCGCCCCTGGTAGCTGAGTGGTCAGTGCGACGGAATGTCATGCCTAACAGCCGGGGTTCGATTCCCGGATGGGTCGGAGATTTTCACCGCTCAGGGACTGGGTGTTGTGTTGTCCTTATCATCGTCATTTCATGCTTCCCATCGACACGCAAGTCACCGAAGTGGCGTCAACTCGAAATACTTGCACCTGGCGTACGGTCTACCCGACGGGAGTCCCTAGCCACACGGCATTTTATATCCTACCTACTTCGACCATAATCACTTGTTTTTACATCCAAATAGAAAACACACCTACTACTTTAAGTGTTTCGTTTCCCAACTTTATTCCCGCAGGATCACCTGATTTAATTAGACGACATTCCATTATCACCGTTTTGCTTTTATTGATATTCATTTTACATCCTCCTTTCAACATACTGTATATTCCGTTCAACTGCTCTTTCAGAAGCTTAGCTGTCTCTGGCATAATTGCAATGTCATCGGCAAATCTCAGAGTTTCTATTTCTTTTTCCTGGACTTTAACTCCTGCTCCAAATTTTTGTTTCCTTCACTGCTTTCTCAGTATACAGATTGAATAACATTGGGGATAGGCTACAACACTATCTCGCTTCCTTCTCAACCACTGCTTCCTTTTCGTGTCCGTCAACTCTCATAACTTACATCTGGTTTCTGCACAAATTGTAAATAGCTTTTCGTCACCTGTATTTTACTTCTGCTACCTTCAGAATTTGTAATAGAGTTTTCCAGTCAACATTGTCAAAAGCTTTTTCTAAATCTACAACTGCTATAAACAATGACTACGAAGTCTTTCGCGACGCAGTCCTTGCATAAAAAGTTCTCCGTTTACTTGCCGCGTCAGATTTGGATAAAATTCCAAGCTTTCGATGACTACATCCTTCAGTTTTACCCCTGACGAAGATGACGGAGGTAGTCATCGAAAGCTTGGGATTTTATCCAAATTTGACGCGGCAAGTGAACCGAGAACTTTTTATGCTATAAATATAGTTTGCCTTTTCTTAACTTACTCTGTAAGATAAGTCGTAGGGTCAGTATTGCCTCGCGTGTTGCTACATTTCTACGGAATCCAAACTCATCTTCTCCAAGGTCGGCTTCTATCAGTTTTTCTATTCGTCTATAGAGAATTTGTGTTAGTATTTTGCAACCGTGAATTTTTAAACTGATAGTTCGGTTATCTTCACACCTGTCAGCACATGCTTTCTTTAGAATTGGAGTTGTTATATCCTTCTTGAAGTCTGAGGGTATTTCTCCTGTCTCACACGTCTTGATCACCAGCTGGCTTTCCCAAGGATCTCAGGAGTTCTAACGGAATATTATCTACTCCCGGGGCCTTCTTTTGACTTCAGTCTTTCAGTGCTTTGTCAAATTCTTCACCCAGGATCATATCTCCCATGTCATCTGCATCTAAGTCCCCTTCCATTCCCATAACATTGCCCTCAAGTACATCACTCTTGTATAGTCCCTCTATACATTCCTTCCACCTTCCTGCTTTCCCTTCTTTGCTTAGGAGTGGTTTTCCATCTGAGCTCTTGATATTCATACAATGCTTCTCTTTCCTACAAAGGTCTCTTTAATTTTCTTGTAGGCGACATCTATCTTACACCTAGTGATATATGCTTATACATACTTACGTTTGTCCTCTAGCTATTCTTGCTTAGCTGTTTTACAGTTCCTGGCGATCTCATTTCATTATAGTACAGGAAATGAAACTTTACGATACTCTAAGGTACTAATAGCCATTAACGGTTTTCTTATTCATACTTTAACTAAGTTGTGTTAGGTTCAAAAATCGTGTACAGTCTCAGTGTCTGTACTATTGTGCACCGATTGTCACGCTCGTGATACGTACTGGGAAATTGACTGCCGCTGTTTTCTGCTCTCTAGTGAAACTCACTCGTTGAATACCGTCAAAACATGGCGAGAAACAGGCTGTTTTTCATGTTTTCCATAGCTTTACAGAAAGATTCAGCTTTAACGATTTCTGTGAAAATGATTCTCTAAAGTTAAGAGGGTCTGCAAACCATATTTATAGCTGAATTGACAGTGTTGTAGAATCGTAAAATTCGAGGATAGGTGTTACAAACGTCCCTGTGATTTCCCTTTTTGGCGTTGAGTTTAGAGTACATAATTTTTTTTTAAATTCTGTATTTATCAAATATGTGCTAATTAACACATATCTAATCGTAATTGTAAGGAAAACTGCACGTCTCCTTCTTTCTAACAACATTCACTATGCAGAATTACCGTAGCACTGCAATACGTACCCAACGGAACACAGCTGATCGGGAGCCTAGGTATGGCATTTGCCGCGAGAAATAACAAGTCACGTAAGGAACCAGACATACTGGAACTAATGCAGGAAGCTTTTATCACACATCACTACCGAATGGTGTCGGGATACAGAATCGCACACCACAAACGAAGAGGAGAAAATGTTGCACTTGGAACTCTTCATGAATTCTATTACTGATCTACTCGGAAAAAAGACCGGTTCAAATGGCTCTGAGCACTATGGGGCATAACATCTGAGGTCACCAGTCCCCTAGAACTTAGAACTACTTAAGGGGCTCCGGAAAGGCTCAAAATCATGAAAAGTTCAATTTTTAGTTTTTTGCGTTTTCTGAATCTGCAGACTATTACCTTTTAATAGATATATAATTTATTCAATTCCGAAGACTACAACTATTTTTAAATTTTTTTTGAAATGTGTTCTACATGGGCGTGACCCACTGTGGCGCTGTTAAACTGCTGTCAAATGGTGTTATTATTAACGTCCGTGTTCATCAGGTACATTTTAGTAATATGAGATAAAGTATGTGTTGTGGCTAACCTGTGATGGTTCAATATATATCGCTGGTGTGATTGTCGATTGTTTCATGTTTATTTACTCTGTCGTTATCTCGAAAATATTCGTAATTAATTCTGTTTTGTTGAAGTGTAATAATGGGTAAAAGTAAAGTTATTAGAAATCCTCTGAAGGCTTTTAAGAAAAGGAGAAATGTTGGAAAGCCAAAGGTATGTGTTATTACTGTAAACAATAAAGACGATAACCAAGTGAGTGAACCTAACCTCTCAAGTACACCTGCCCATAGCAGTCAAAGTGGGAAAGAAAATACTTCACAGAAGAAGCTTGGTTCAATGAGTGAAAACTATGAATGTTTTATGGGCGAATCGGATGTGAACGAAATATTTGATATGTCGGTTCTCAAAGGAATTTTTTCAAACTGTGTAAGATGTATTCATTGTAGTGAAGTTGGTCTGGAACTCTCCATAATAAAGCACGTAGGACTTGCTAGTGAAATACAACTGAAATGTGATAAGTGTTCATACATGACCACCTTTTGGAACAGTGTTGCAGTAACTGCAACTGAAGAAAATGGTAGCAAAATCTACGAACACAACAACGAGCGTGCTTGCTTTAGACAAGGAACGCCTTCGGGCTGCAGACAGGGCTGTAAAGAGTCTAGAAATACAAGCAAGAGTAAACAGGAGGAGGAACAAGAGGAAGCTGGAGGAGGAGTTTGCAGAGGATGAAGATAATCCATCCTATGGACCTGGAATGCACTAAAAAGTTAATCCAATCTTTGTCGCTCGATTCCCACAACTTTTATTTTCTCATACTAATTACATGTTTTCTAAGGATCTTCCAAACATATTTGTTTCAAACTTTCAGTAAATGTTACACAGTGCCTTCTGCATAATTTAACACAGCCTTTTTCCAAAAAACTGTATATTTTTGAATATATAAATAAAAAATTGCAAAAAAATGTTGTGAATTTTCATTACAATTGAAAAAAAATCATCTTTAATAACTGAACTAAAATTTTGTAAAATTCCTGTGTTAAGTTGTAGCCCATATTCCAATAAATAATCTGTAAAAAGTTCAACTTCCTACCTCAAATACTTTGTGAGGAAAGATGTAATTTATAAGCGTTATTTTAACATTGCAAGTATAGGGCGTTCCGAAGCCCCTTAAACCTAACTAACCTAAGCACATCACACACAGCCATGCCCGACGCAGGAGTCGAAAGTGCAACCATAGCGGTTGCGCGTTTCCAAACTGAAGCGCCTCGAACCGCTCGGTCTCACCGGCCGGCTGATCTACTCGTTTTCAGTGTAGGAGGTGACAGTTCCAATACTGAAATGTATTTCTTGGATTCCAATATGGAAGGATTTCAGACATTACCAGATGTCTGACAATAAATAAATACCGTGAAGTCCCTGCAGTACGCTTTTGCTTCACAGATAGAGCATGCAGAAATATTACTGTTTGTTTAAGTTATGGTTTCATCACTCTTGCTTTTAATAACAATTCTATATTAGCTGAGAACGGAAGCATGTTAAGCTTCCCGTCTGCGGTACTGGAGCTTTCTCGAATATTATTTCATTCACTTTAGAAATTAACGACATTCGAAGCTATATCGTTTCTCTCCTCGTCTCTTTTTGCGACGTAACACCAACAGCTAACATCACTGCGGGTTAGTTGGACCAGCTGGCTGACCTGTCCTGTCCTAAATGCGCCTGCAGAGCTGTTGTTCCGTATTATCGCTTAGTCGATATGCGCGTAACGCACAGCATGAAACGTATCCCTGTTCTCGAGACAGCCTGACCTCCGCTCCACATGATCAAAATCCAATGTGATTTCAGCAAACACGGATGAATACATGGTGTAATGTTCACATCTGGTTTATTCTTATAATGAACACACTAAGTTTCAGCCCTGCTTAAGGCCGATATTACACCATCAAATTTACTGGACAAAGTTGATTTGTCCAATACATTGGCGGAGTGTAATAGAGAACTTGTGACAAAAGGTGCATTTCGTCCAATTTAGATGATCAAATCTAGCGCCTCGCCTAAGATCTGATCAAAGAAATCGTTCGTCTGTTTTCTGCAGTGATAAATGCAACCGTTTGGAGCGGCAGCATCGCCGCAGCTTTCTGCTATCCAATATTCACCAACATGTCTTCAAAAATTACAGGGTATGTCGCATCTGCAACGATACTAATAGAAAAGTACGAGGTAGATGAAGCAAAATATAGAAAGAAATTTTCACTCTGCAGCGGAGTGTGCGTTGATATGAAGCCTCCTGGCAGATCTAAAACTGTGTGCCGGACCGAGACTCGGGATCTTTGCCTATCGCGGGCAAGTGCTCAACCAACCTTTTTCTTATTTTTATTTTATTTTATTTTATTTTTTTTAATGAACCGCTGCAGGAGCAGGACGACGGGTAGGGCAGGGGTCGACACCCGAAGCCTGGCCATCCCGCCGCCACGCCCAAACAACGTGTTCGAGTTCGAGGATCGAAGGATCAGGAAGAGGATGTAGTGGGTTTGTCGATGTTGTTTTATTTATTTATTTCTAAAATTTTTTGGAACATTTTTAATTTTTTTTAAAATTTTCATTTTGTATTGTATTTATAGATTTATTTTTGTTTCATTACAAAGAAAGATGCTACAACTGTCGTAGCCGAGCGTCCGAGTCGTCTTCTCGTCTGTTGGGAGGGGTTCCCCCCTATTTCGTCCGTAGAGGATCAATATGCACCAGGACTCTTCTTCATTTTCAGCGTCTCATAGCCGTAATGCCCCTGTGACCAGGAGGATCCGCAAATAATGGACCTAAGTAATTTGCGAAACGAGTTCTGCACTTCGGGTGGCGGCTGAAAGCTGCATGTGTCGTCATCAATAGGGACCAAAAGTCGAGTGTGCCTTTGGGAGCATCGCAAAAATGTAGTAAACGGCCATGCCTTTTAGCCAGTTAACGGCGTTCGTTCCGGTCGATGGAAAGTAGACGCCGTCGGGGCGCAATACGTCATCAGGGGAGATAGACTCCGGCAATCGCCGCAAGAGTAACGCCTGCATGCGCTGCGTCAGTAGCCAGCACTCGCTGGTCGCGGCACACGTCAGACGGTGTGCATCCGAGTCAGCGACTGAGCACGTCGGACACAAGGGGTCGTCCGTCAGATGTATGGAATGTAGCCTCTGACGAGCAGCGAACTTCCCATTCACAACCACGTACCACAATGAACGCACCGTCGTAGGTAGAAAAGGCGTGTGTACCGCTCGCCACACCGTTTTCCAGGCAACTTCAGGATGTCTGTGGGCGACCGTATTTACAGGTTGCTGCTGTTGATAGAGGCGATAATAGTCTTTTGTGCTGGGCTTCCGTGTCGTCGGAAGTTCTGACCGTAAGTAGCTGAAGTCAATCAAGAACTCTCTGATGTGGGTGAGTGCCGGTGAAATGTGTCCTACAGAAACCGGGGGATGCAGAGAGTGTGGTTCCACTCCCGCTATCAGGGTGCCCGTCAGAGTGGTGTGGGCAGAGGTCCATGTGCGACGCATAGTGTTGAGATAAAGCGATCACGCACGGTTATATACATGAATTAAACCGATACCGCCCGCCCGCTGCGGCAGTGTCAGGGTGGCGTATCTTACTTTGAAAACCAGACCGGTGCTTACGAAATGTCCATATGCTGCCTGAAATCTGTCGGCCATCGCAGCCGTCAAGGGAAGGATATGCGCAAAATAGTTCAGTTTTGAGACAAGATAGGTGTTGACATAACGTGTTCTGAGGAGCATATCCGAGCGACGCAGTTTGTTGTCCTGCAGCAGAGCACGTGTCTGGTGTAGGAGCCGGCGGTATGTAGCCGCCGCCGTGCGGCGGACATTGCTATAGAATTGCACTCCTAAACATTTGAGTGCGGGCACCTTGTCAAAGGGCACCGCCGTTGTGTGGGAAAGCCCCCCTCTGACATCCATGTATTTTGTCTTCTTCACGTTGATGACTTCCCAGCGACCGCCCCGTACTGGCGTAGCCACTGTAGCGCCATATGCATTTCATCCTCTGATCTGGCCAGGAACACCACGTCATCGGCGAATGCACCACAACGAAAGGTCACGTCCCGCAAGGAGATACCAGTTAATCGCTGCCGTAGACCTTGTAAAGCTGGTTCAAGCGCTGCAGCAAATAATATACCCGACAGGGGGCACCCTTGTCGCACTGAACGTCCAACAACAATGTGACCAGACTGATAACCGTTGACCATCATGCAGGAGCGCGCTCCGTGGACCAGTCGAAGGACCACCTGTGCAGACTCCGGAGAGAGGCCCATGTGTTGCAAAACTGCGCGTAAGAAGCCGTAATCGATGCGGTCGAACGCGTGGTCAAAATCTACGGCGACAAGGACGCCTCGTATTTTGCAGACCGCCGTCGAAGCAATTACGTCGCGGTATGCTCCTAACGCCGTATGAATGTTGCTGACACCACCTAAACATGTCTGATCGATGTTGATGGCTTTCCCGATAGCAGTGTAGAGACGCGCGCGGAGGATTCGGGCGAAGATCTTGTAGTCGTTGTTGAGGAGTGTGAGTGGGCGAAAGTCCTGCCACCTACAACCACCATTCGGTTTCGGTACTGGGATCAAGATGCCTTCTGTGAATTCTGTGGGGACAGTGAAATCAGGGCTGATCAGGTCTTGAAACATTTGGAGCCACTTGTCGCCCATAAGGTCGTAAAAAGTGCGGTAGAATTCCAGGGGTAAACCGTCCGGTCCAGGCGACTTGTTCGGTGCTCCACGTGCCAAGCCCGTCGGGTGTAATGGGCAACAGCAGACCATCATCGGGTGCCAAGTCCCGAGGGGCGGGAAAATCGTGCAACAGCTCGTCATAATCACGTACATTTCGCGGATCTTCCATATCCAAGGTCCCATAGTGTCTGGCGAACGTGTGCGCGATGTCCGTTTGTGTCACTGCGCGGCCACCCTCCACCGTGTTTACCGCCGTAATGAGCTGACGTTTGCGGTGGCGCCTCTCGCGCACAATGTGATTCACTGACGCCGTTTCGTTGGGGATACAGTCTTACACTCGCGCACGGATGCGAACACCTTCTAGCTGCTCTGTCCTGATGCGAAGTAGACGAGCTTTGATGCGTTGTACGGACATCTGACGTTCGGGAGACGGCGGTTGCGTCGCCAGCTCACGTAACGCTGTATAGTAAAATTCCGATGTTGCCCTTTGGCAGTTCGATCTGTCACGCCCGTAGGCCATCAAGGTCTTTCGGAGTGCAGGTTTGACACATCCCAGCCACCACAGCAACGTGGAAGCATGCAGGGGCAGGCGCCTAATACATCGACGCCACGTGTCAGTAACTGCTCTCCGACACTCTTCCTCTCGAAGGAGGGTGACGTTCAGCGTCCACGGACCCCCACTGCGTCTTGTGAGTTGTCGGGGTAAGGTGACAGTGCAGATGTACGCGAGATGGTCCGTGAAGGCCGTCGGCCAGAGTTCTGCATCACGGGTTGCAGTGCGGAGGGCACGCGAGACGTATATCCGGTCCAGACGACTGGCAGAATGGCTGGTAAAGTTCGTATATCCACTCTGGGTCCCATGATGTAAGAGCCATGTGTCGTGGAGCGCAAGGTCACGTATCAATGCTTGTAGAGACGGGCATGGGACGTAATGCGGTATCTGGTCCTCGGGCCGCAGAACACTGTTAAAATCGCCGCCCACTATGTAATGGTCCATATTTCCTTGCAAAAGTGGGGCTACCTCCTCCGAATAGAAGACATACCTGTCACCACGGTGCGAATTACCGGAGGAAGCGTAGACGTTAATGAGGCGGACTGCGCCAAGTGTGAGTGCGATGCCTCGCCCGTTCGTCAAGTACGTCGCGTCCGTCGCGTCTATGCCATCTCGGAGAAGGGTAGGCTGTACGTGGTGTAGCCATATAGGTCTAAACGCAGCTCGGGACGGAACTCCTAGAGAAGGGCAATGTCCAAGTCTGCCATTCTGATCATGTCGTGTAACATGCGGGTCTTGACAGTGGAGTGGACATCATTTACATTGACTGTTCCCACACGGTATGACTGAGACATATCAAGTGGCGGAGGCAGTGTGCCGGTGCAAACCCACAGTGATCTCACACACCACACAGCCACCCATCTGCATGCTGTGCATTACTGTGCCGTATGAGTCCCTGACTAGCAGAGCCCTCCGGGCTCAATGTTAGCCATGGCCTCTGGTGGAGATATCGATGTTTGCTGTGCATCATCTGCCTCCATATCGTCTGCCCAATCACCAAGAGACGATTGTGATGTCATTGGTGGCTGGTCGCTTGCACAGGAGCCCACATTTTGGGAGTCGACGCAATGCGCCTCGTTTTCTGGACCACCAAATTTAGGAGAGTGTTCCTTGACTTCAGGCACCTTCTGGTGAATGATGCCACTGGAGTCCGTTGCTATTGTGGATGAGTCAACGAAGTCGGTGTTTTCCGCCGGCTTCACACCCCTGTCCTGTTCTTCAACTGACAATCGCCTCTTCTTGTGTCGCTTGGGTGATTTTTGCTTTCGGGTCCGAGATTCGTCATCCACTGGAGGGCGGGGTTCGACACAGTCTCGGTCGCTCGGAATCCCTGTGTCCGATCCCGATAGTGACAGTGGCTGGCCACGACGCTGCAGTGGGCAGAGGCTGTAGGAACCTCTGCACCGTTGGGCTGCGGCGTCGTCGACGACGCTGACTCTGCAACGGAGCTGGCAGCGGCTTGAGGTGGTAGAAGGTTTTGATCATCCATCACATCATGTCGTGCCGCCTCCACATACGTCAGCGGGAGAGAGGTCATAGTGGATCGTTGGGGAAGTTCATTTGGGGCACCTGAACGAGGCGGCGCTGCAGACACTCAGTTCTAACGTGGCCCTCCTGGCCGCAGCCCGAGCAGGTCCTCGGTTGTCCATCATATATAACAACTGCGCGGCAGCCACCAACGAAAATATATGATGGAACGTGCTTCTTAAGTTCTATGCGCACTTGTCGTACCCCGTTAAGGACAGGGTACGTTTCGAATGCGTACCATTTCTCCTCTGTGTGGCTCAGAAATGTACCGTATGGCCGCAGCGTATCAACGACTGGGTTGGCAGGAACTTCGAACGGTAGTTCAAAGATGCGCTCGGTACGCACCCCCAGACCAGCATGGTCAACTCCTACCACGCTCACATTGCCGTCTGCGTGACAGAAGCGAAAGCCGTTTGCAGATCGTTGGAGTAATCTGTCGCAGGCCGCTTCGTCGATCAGTTTGAGGTACACTGGGCTGGTTACAATAGACAGATGAATGCCTATCAGTTCTTGTGGTCCTATGCGCATGATGTCTCGTAGAAACCGTTCAATTTCATGGGCCTTCGGTCTCGTGTAAGATGCGTTGAACGTTAGTTTGATTGTAGCTTTTTGATATGAGAACGCCATGGCGGGTCGGTACAGGTACTATAAGGCAATACAACGACGCGACCACGCCCCAGCGGGTAAACAACAACACCCGCGGAGCGCTGCCCGGCGCGCCGAGCCCGTCCGCACGGTATCACGGCTGAAAGCCGACTGAACCAACTGAGCTACCCAAGCACGACTCACGCCTCGTCCTCACAGCTTTACTTCTGCCAGTACCTCGTCTCCTACCTTCCAAACTTAACAGAAGCTCTCCTGCGAACCTTGCAGAACCAGCACTCCTGAAAGAAAGGTCCGGCACACAGTTTTAATCTGCCAGGAAGTTTCGAAGCACAATATAACTTGCGGCTTCAAGAATACAAAAGAGAATAAGAAAAAGCGAGAGCTATAAAAAATTGCTTTGGCCATTAGCCAGGGTGTACCTCCGAATATATAAAAGAGAAAATGTAGAACATTTGCAGAAATGAAAATATTTCATAATGGGTATAGTGTGCACTAAACAGTTATTTGCCTTCAGATGTTTCTCCTTCAGTGCTTTATAAATAGCCTCACATGTTTCTCATATTATTTCGTCAATGTCCATCGTGGTATTCGAGTGCTATGCTGTGAACTACATTATCCTTCTTCTGCTGCAAGAAATCGTTCTGTTATCGAGTGTATTTTTGAGACATGGCATTTCTGAGGTGAGTGTTTCGCTTGGTAATATTAATAGCCACTTTCCTAAGCACTCGGAGATATACAGGGTGAGTCACCTAACATTACCGCTGGATATATTTCGTAAACCACATCAAATACTGACGAATCGATTCCACAGACCGAACGTGAGGAGAGGGGCTAGTGTAATTGGTTAATACAAACCACAAAAAAATGCACAGAAGTATGTTTTTTAACACAAACCTACGTTTTTTTAAATGGAACCCCGTTAGTTTTGTTACAACATCTGAACATATAAACAAATACATAATCAGTGCCGTTTGTTGCATTTTAAAATGTTAATTACATCCGGAGATATTGTAACCTAAAGTTGACGCTTGAGTACCACTCCTCCGCTGTTCGATCGTGTGTATCGGAGAGCACCGAATTACGTAGGGATCGAAATGGAACGGTGATGGACCTTAGGTACAGAAGAGACTGGAACAGCACATTACGTCCACATGCTAACACCTTTTTATTGGTCTTTTTTACTGACGCACATGTACATTACCATGAGGGCAGATTTCAGACTACCTAACAGATCAAAACGAAAATTTCTGTTCCGACACTGACAATGTTGAGTGTTTATGGAAAAAGTTCAAGGCAATCGTAAAATGCGTTTTAGACAGGTACGTGCCGAGTAAAACTGTGAGGGACGGGAAAAACCCACCGTGGTACAACAACAAAGTTAGGAAACTACTGCGAAAGCAAAGAGAGCTCCACTCCAAGTTTAAACGCAGCCAAAACCTCTCAGACAAACAGAAGCTAAACGATGTCAAAGTTAGCGTAAGGAGGGCTATGCGTGAAGCGTTCATTGAATTCGACAGTAAAATTCTATGTACCGACTTGACAGAAAATCCTAGGAAGTTCTGGTCTTACGTTAAATCAGTAAGTGGCTCGAAACAGCATATCCAGACACTACGGGATGATGATGGCATTGAAACAGAGGATGACACGCGTAAAGCTGAAATACTAAACACCTTTTTCCAAAGCTGTTTCACAGAGGAAGACCGCACTGCAGTTCCTTCTCTAAATCCCCGCACAATCGAAAAAATGGCTGACATCGAAATAAGTGTCCAAGGAATAGAAAAGCAACTGGAATCACTCAATAGAGGAAAGTCCACTGGACCTGACGGGATACCAATTCGATTCTACACAGAGTACGCGAAAGAACTTGCCCCCCTTCTAACAGCCGTGTACCGCAAGTCTCTAGAGGAACGGAGGGTTCCAAATGATTGGAAAAGAGCACAGATAGTCCCAGTCTTTAAGAAGGGTCGTCGAGCAGATGCGCAAAACTATAGACCTATATCTCTTACGTCGATCTCTTGTAGAATTTTAGAACATGTTTTTTGCTCGCGTATCATGTCATTTCTGGAAACCCAGAATCTACTATGTAGGAATCAACATGGATTCCGGAAACAGCGATCGTGTGAGACCCAACTCGCCTTATTTGTTCATGAGACCCAGAAAATATTAGATACAGGCTCCCAGGTAGATGCTATTTTTCTTGACTTCCGGAAGGCGTTCGATACAGTTCCGCACTGTCGCCTGATAAACAAAGTAAGAGCCTACGGAATATCAGACCAGCTGTGTGGCTGGATTGAAGAGTTTTTAGCAAACAGAACACAGCATGTTGTTATCAATGGAGAGACGTCTACAGACGTTAAAGTAACCTCTGGCGTGCCACAGGGGAGTGTTATGGGACCATTGCTTTTCACAATATACATAAATGACTTAGTAGATAGTGTCGGAAGTTCCATGCGGCTTTTCGCGGATGATGCTGTAGTATACAGAGAAGTTGCTGCATTAGAAAATTGTAGCGAAATACAGGAAGATCTGCAGCGGATAGGCACTTGGTGCAGGGAGTGGCAACTGACCCTTAACATAGACAAATGTAATGTATTGCGAATACATAGAAAGAAGGATCCTTTATTGTATGATTATATGATAGCGGAACAAACACTGGTAGCAGTTACTTCTGTAAAATATCTGGGAGTATGCGTACGGAACGATTTGAAGTGGAATGATCATATAAAACTAGTTGTTGGTAAGGCGGGTACCAGGTTGAGATTCATTGGGAGAGTGCTTAGAAAATGTAGTCCATCAACAAAGGAGGTGGCTTACAAAACACTCGTTCGACCTATACTTGAGTATTGCTCATCAGTGTGGGATCCGTACCAGGTCGGGTTGACGGAGGAGATAGAGAAGATCCAAAGAAGAGCGGCGCGTTTCGTCACTGGGTTATTTGGTAACCGTGATAGCGTTACGGAGATGTTTAATAAACTCAAGTGGCAGACTCTGCAAGAGAGGCGCTCTGCATCGCGGTGTAGCTTGCTCGCCAGGTTTCGAGAGGGTGCGTTTCTGGATGAGGTATCGAATATATTGCTTCCCCCTACTTATACCTCCCGAGGAGATCACGAATGTAAAATTAGAGAGATTAGAGCGCGCACGGAGGCTTTCAGACAGTCGTTCTTCCCGCGAACCATACGCGACTGGAACAGGAAAGGGAGGTAATGACAGTGGCACGTAAAGTGTCCTCCGCCACACACCGTTGGGTGGCTTGCGGAGTATCAATGTAGATGTAGATGTAGATGTAGATGTAGGGGAGAGGTACACGTTCGACGGGCGTTTCGTAGGACGTGGAGGACGCATAAATTGGCCAGCCCGTTCTCCTGATCTTACACCTCTGGACGTCTTTCTGTGGGGTACGTTAAAGGAGAATGTGTACCGTGATGTGCCTACAACCCCAGAGGATATGAAACAACGTATTGTGGCAGCCTGCTGCGACATTACACCAGATGTACTGCGGCGTGTACGACATTCATTACGCCAGAGATTGCAATTGTGTGCAGCAAATGATGGCCACCACATTGAACATCTATTGGCCTGACATGTCGGGACACACTCTATTCCACTCCGTAATTGAAAACGGAAACCACTTGTGTTGTCAGTATTTGATGTGGTTTACGAAATATACCCAGCGGTAACGTTAGGCGACTCACCCTGTATACTCTCATCCATCTGCAAGTAATTTCCAGCTACAAATTTTGTTATATGTTTCTATTATCTCGCCCCGAAACCCGCAGCTTCATACAAGAACTTTTCCTTCTCCTTTTGTTCCGCTCCTCTTCCAAATGCAAACGCAACGGGACTGAAGTATACGCAACTGCAGAACATAGTAACAACTGTTGACAGACTTTCTGAAATTTTGACGAAATATTGGATGACTGTGTAATATCATCTTTGTCCGATAGATTGCCTGGGAACGAAGACGAGCGTCGCATCTTTGTAATGACGATCGGCTGCAAACCCTACATAAACTGCTGCCTCTAGTGGATGAAGGTCCATGCCAACCAGTTTCCGAGCGAAAATTCCGAAAGGGTCTGCTTGCAATGGAAGTTTGTAGTTGCATACGTCACAGGGGCCGTTGCTCACAGTTGCGCATGAAGCTGCACGTCCTTAAAGGACCAGACAGCACAGAAAGTTGACAATAACTGGCTGAAGTCTGAAAATGCTTCTTTGAAAAGAATGCAAGGCGTCGAGTGAGCCAACGGACCAATGAGACGTCTGTCACTCAGTGTTCGAAGGCTGTAGCTGGGGTCGGAAGTTGTCCTGTGATGATTTGGGGGTCTATTTCGCACTCATTCACGTTACCATGAACATGTACCAGGGAATTCATTTCAAGAATTTCGGTGACCAAGCATTGCCGTTTCTTCTACATCTTCATGCACTCCCGCCTTTGAATGGGAAAACAGCTGCATTTACAGGGCGGCACCTCTACCTTCCTGGTTTGACGAATATTCACCCTATCGCTTCCCGTCTGTCCCGTAAACTCACTCAATTTTAATCCCGCAGCAAATCTCTCGGACTATTTGCAACAGTGGCCATCAGCATTCCCGATGTTTGGTTGATCTTATTATAAATGAGTCATTTCAGTTGGATGTGTCGTACCTTGCAAAATCCCATCTTCGTTGTTTTATCTCCTAACCCAGAAAACTAATTGAGGGGAAAGCCACTCCTCAAAGACATAACCTATGAATCTACAGGTGCGCAATTTTAGGTGGATAACACCACTATACTAGGATTGAAATCAGTCCCGGTGTATCGGGACCGTTACCGTTTGGACTTCTGTCCCGACATCCCTAACTAATTCCACGTATCTGTATTCTGAATAAAAAGTAATTACATTAAATAATTTTTTACTTCATTTCTACACCCACGTATAATAGTATCCCAGCGAAGTCCCAACTAGATATGACAACCCTGTACGATGCCTCATATGTAGACTCTATAGTGGGGATTCGCATAATAAATACACTATTGGTCATTAAAATTGCTACACCACGAAAATGACGTGCTACAGACCCGAAATTTAACCGACGGGAAGAAGATGCTGTGATAAGCAAATGATTAGCTTTTCAGAGCATTCACACTAGGTTGGCGCCGGTGGCGACATATACAACATGCTGACATGCGTAAAGTTTCCAACCAATTTCTCATACACAAACAGCAGTTTACCGGCGTTGCTTGGTGAAACGTTGTTGTGATGCCTCGTGTAAGGAAGAGAAATACGTACCATCACCTTTCCGACTTTGATAAAGGTCGGATTTTAGGCTATCGCGATTGCGGTTTATAGTATCGCGACATTGCTGCTCGTATTGGTCGAGATCCAATGACTGTTAGCAGAATATGGAATCGGTGGGTTCGGAAGGGTAATACGGAACGCCGTGCTGGATCCCAAGGGCCTCGTTTCACTAGCAGTCGAGATGAAGATGACAGGCATCTTATCCGCATGGCTGTAACGGATCGTGCAGCCACGTCTCGATCCCTGAGTCAACAGATGGGGACGTTTGCAAGACAACAACCATCTGCACGAACAGTTCGACGACGTTTGCAGCAGCATGGACTATCAGCTCGGAGACCATGGTTGCGGTTACCCTTCACGCTGCATCACAGTCAATAGCGCCTGCGATGGTGTACTGAACGACGAACCTGGGTCCACGAATGGCAAAATGTCATTTTTTCGGATGAATCCATGTTCCGTTTACAGTATCACGATGGTCGCATCCGTGTTTGGCGACATCGCGGTGAAAGCACATTGGAAGCGTGTATTCGTCATCGCCATACTGGCGTATTACGCGGCGTGATGGTATGGGCTGGCATTGGTTACACGTCTCGGTCAGCTCTTGTTGGCATGGACAGCACTTCGAGCAGTGGACGTTACATTTCAGATGTGTTACGACCCGTGGCTCTACCCTTCACTCGATCCCTGCGACTGCATGTTGCAGGTCCTGTACGGGTCTTTCTGGATACAGAAAATGTTCGACTGCTGCCCTGGCCAGCACATTCTCCAGATCTCTCACCAATTGAAAACGTCTGGTCAATGGTGTCTGAGCAACTGGCTCGTCACAATACGCCATTCATTAATCTTGATGAACTGTGGTATCGTGTTGAAGCTGTACACGCCATCCAAGCTCTGTTTGACTCAATGCCCAGGCGTATCAAGGCCGTTATTAGGACCAGATGTGGTTGTTCTGGGCACTGATTTCTCAGAATCTATGTACCTAAACTGCGTGAAAATGTAATCACATGTCAGTTCTAGTAAAATATGTTTGTCCAATGAATACCCGTTTATCATCTGCATTTCTTCTTGGTGTAGCAATTTTAATGGCCAGTAGTATAGCATGTAACTAGAATGGATGTGTGTGATGTCCTTAGGTTAGTTAGGTTTAATAGGTTTAAGTAGTTCTAAGTCTAGGGGACTGATGACCTCAGATGTTAAGTCGCATAGTGCTTAGAGCCATTGAACTATTTGAACTAGAAGATATCTGTTAAAAATAATCAACTGTTTAAACACTTGAGTTTATTATACGTATTTAAACATGGATTCTGGTCACTCATGATAAGAGGCGGTAAATAGGTTAAAAAACGCTAACTACGTGAACTTAATAGTATTAGAGTTTTATTGACAGCGTTACTCGACTGCCTAACAAAAGCCGCATCCTGTTAACCCATAGGTCTAAGGCGCTGCAGTCACGGACTGTGCAGCTGGTCCCGGCGGAGATTCGAGTCCTCCCTCGGGCATGGGTGTGTGCGTTTGTCCTTAGGATAATTTAGGTTAAGTAGTGTGTAAGCTTAGGGTCTGGTGACCTTAGCAGTCAAGTCCCATAAGATTTCACACACATTTGAACATTCTGTTAACCCATATTCTGATCTGAGGCTCAGATTTAATAGCACAAAAATCCTAGTGAAGAAAACACTGATTGCAAGCTTAGTGACTTGTTAATCAGATCATACATTCAACACATGATTGCTGAACCCGAGACGAGATGAAATTTCACAAATGCTGACTGGAGCAAATCTCAAAAGTCACATCGTAAGTCACCTCGTCCGGTGTCGGGTCAGGAAAGGTCGGAGAACTATCCATCAGCTACTGATATCATTCCGAAAGCTGCCGGGCGGCAATTGGCGACTTAAGAGTCGTCGTATATCTGATAGGAAGTATAACAGGCGACGGGGGAAATACTACTCTTCCAGTCGGTAGCTGTGTTATCCGTCGCTGCAGACGTTCAGATCTGATGTGGCCCTCTTTTACACACCCAGAACGAGTAATAGTTGTCCATCCTACATGATCCGCTGATGGTCAGGCAACACGGAACATGGCTGCGCAGGTCAATAGTGGTCTGACGCAACACGTTCAGAACAGAGTAAGAGAAAGTGGGCCCAGCGTTCTGCCTTATGACCATGTGCAGCGCCGTACGGCCGAAAAGCCACTATGGCGTCCTCTGCAGGTACCTCGAACACGCGAGTAGTTCTAACGTCTAATTCCTCGTTGAGTCGTGGTAAAGATTGCTGTTTTGAAGAGCGCACCGCAGCGCGTTGTGTGAAGCAGTCGCCCTCCAATTCTGGCGGTGGCGCCGCTGTGGCAATCGCAGCTTTGGTGTCTCCCTCTGGTGGGAAAGGGGAAAGATTGCCTGTTCACGTGCATTTAAGGGGCGCTATGAGCTCGCCAGGGAGTCAATCTGGGTGAGTCTGGAGTCAGTCTGGGGTCTGTCTCTCGTCCGAATTTGTGGCGCAGTGAGAGAACTCAGCGAGTGGTCGCCCGGTCGGGGCTTAGTTCCTGAATCTGAGTCTGCGCATTAGGCGGCCAGTCTGCTCGAGTTGCTCAGGCAACCGTCATTGGCGGTTGGATCGATCGGTTGGTCGATCGCGCACTGAGACACAAGATGACTTGTACGTCGTGAGCGTCGGTGCATGCGAGGTCGCCACGTGAGTCCAGTGGCCGCGCCTTATAGCGAGGGGTAGTGACTTCGCGGCCGACACGAGAGCAACAGGAGTCAACCCACGACATCGGCCTGGTCGGTGCGAGCTGCGACGCCGTTGAGTCGGGAGATCGGCGCGCCTTTCGGCGTCCGTTGAAGCGGCTGGCCGCGGACGGTTCAGGAGAGCGTTTTGGAGGTGCTGCAGCAGGACTTCGCCAGAAATCGCAGTTTATTAGAAGTTAAGTGATTGGTGATATCTTGTTTCATTTACTTGTTAAATTCTACTTGTTTCTTGGTTAGGCCACCGGCCGCTTTTTTTTTTTTTTTTTTTTTTTTTTTTTTTTGGGTCGTTCCACCATTCTTCTCCGTTTGCCCACCCGCGGGAAGGTAGTTATATGAGTTGGGTGGTCCGTTTTTCCTTTGTGGAGTAGGGGCAGGTTAGAGAAAACTGCGGTTAGGTTTGCTCGGTAATCTCCCTATCGATCTGCCATGCGTTAATAGCTGCCTCTGTCATGTTTGTCGGATTCGGTGTGTTAACGAATTTATTGCTTGAAGTGTAACGGCCTAATTCCTGAAATATATTTTTATCTTTCCTATCTTGTGAGGCGGTATATGCGTACTGTAGAGCATGTTTGGCCAACCTTGTATAATTTAATGTAAGATTACATTTCGTAGGCTTTTATTTCAACGGTCATTTTAGTATATAAAGTTGCCACCTTCCACTGTAAGACTTTTCTTACAAGTTAAAATGAAGTTGCACCTTCAGTGGCAAGTCAATCTTTTAATTTTAGTGTTTTGTACCATTTCCATCCCTCCTACAGGGTGCATAGTTTGTGTGCCTGTGTGAATTGTTAATAGTTTTACTTTAAAGTAATCTGGTGTGTTGCAGATTTGCACCTTTGTAGCCTCTCAGAGGTTGTTGTGAGCGGTCGTGACTACGGCCGTGTCAAAAGGGAGCAGCAAGGTTCTCAGCCCGAAAGCTCATACACTCAAAAATTTGTTCTTTCTGCCTCTGAATAAATTGTGACTTGATATTTAGAGGGTGCTTTCTGCTTATAATTTTAAATCTGTTTCAAAGTAAAAAAGGGCTTTTAGGGATAAAATTCCTATCTGTTAAAAGCAATTTCATTTTGATTTCATCAGCTACACCCTGGCAACTACTTCCACGCTCACATAGTGCGATTAAATGTGTTAATGTTCTTGATGAATCGCTAGTAAATAAAGTAAATTTTTAAGAAAAAGTTTTGAAAGTAAATTCACGGTTCACGCGTGTTCGACTTTTACCACGCTCACGTTACTGTCGGCATTACGTAAACGGAGTCCCTGTTTGGTAGTTTTTAAAACGCGTTAGCACGCAGCATCATTCAACCTTTTACTGTTGCTCAGAATCGAGAGATGGGTTGCCAAAATTTCCGATGGCGGGATCTTCGCCTCCTCACGGAGGAAACGTTCCACATCTAAGCATTTCGGTCGTGCAAATTCCAGCCAAATGTGGAAACGTAATATCGATTTTATGAACTTATTTGCCATGATCGCAGTGCGTGAAGCTCGCGCACGAGCCGAGTCGCAATATAAACAAATACGAGCTCACACGATCCTCTCAGGGCGGCCGCTGGAGTCGCACTGTCACACCACTGAGCTATGGGTTATACAAAGCTCGGGAAGTTGGCTGAAAGATGTGTGAAGGCTACAAGTTGTACTTTGAAAAAAAAAATGAAATTTCTTGTTTATCAGGAAATTTCAGATAACTCGTTAGTCATAGTATTAGAGGAAGGGAAAATGTTTATTTTACTTCCAGCAGTTCTCAGAACTGACGAATAGGATCACATCAGTTGTCCAGTAAGCTCAAATTTATTTTTATTTCAACAGTCGACTAAGTAAACCCGTATCAGCTCAACAATTTCAATCAGTGTTCAACAGTCATTCCAGAACATGAATTTACCGAAAACAGTACACGTTCGCGATAAATTTTACAGTTCTCTGGTTTAATTTGTGATTAAGTGCTGATGTTCTGTTTCACATCTGTGTATTGCCACGAAAGAGAACTTATTTCTTCGAAATATTCACAGAATGCTTCGCCGCCTCGTTTCATCCGTTCTGCATGCTTGTGTTTTGCAGGGCTAACAACTCAAAATTAATGCAAGTTCCATATCGTCGAGCGCCGATATAATCGCTATGAAGACGCAGTTCTCACTCAGGAATCCCAGACGTAAATATTGCGCAATAACGCTGCGCCGTTCTCGCACTTTCTCCCAGTATAGTGACGCAACGTATTGTCTCAGTAATGTGGAGCGTGTGTGGGCCACTTATGACGTAGTATACAGAAATGAGAAGATTACTTCAGCAAAGCAAGAGGGTGGACCAAACCAGTTTGTGGGCGACGAGTTTTAGCGCAAGAAATGCTGATATGAAGTGATAAGTGCATCTTCGTAAGGGCGTGCGTCCATTGGCAAGTAAACATTCGCAAGTCGCTCGCTGAAGCAACTTCAGCACGTTGTTTGGCGTGGAAAACACCAAGCAAGTCAACTTCCACAGTATTCGACATCCTCCAAAAAATGTTCAAATGTGTGTGAAATCTTATGGGACTTAACTGCTAGGGTCAACAATCCCTAAGCGTACACACTACTTAACTTAAATTATCCTAAGGACAAACACACACACACCCATTCCCGAGGGAGGACTCGAACCTCCGCCGGGACCAGCCGCACAGTCCGTGACTGCAGCGCCTTAGACCGCTCGGTGAATCCCTAGCGAGTTAGTGGAAACAGTTACTTGCGTCGTGCCGCACGGTCCGAATTTGTCAGTTGTGGCAGATGGCTAGATGGGCAGAAATAAATACACAAAAGAACTTCTAATCACACACACTGAAGTGACGAAAGTCATGGGACAGCTCATTTTGCACGGCGTAGTGAAGCAACTGGATGTTGCTTGGACTCAACAAGTCGTTGGAAGTCCCCAGCAGAAATATGCTGCCTCAATAGCTGCCCATAGCTGCGAAAGTGTTTCCGGTGCAGGATTTCGTGTAAGAACTGACTTCTTGATTATATTCCATAAATGTTCAATGGGACTCCTGTCGGGCGATCTGGGTGGCCAGACCATTCGCTCGAATTATCGAAAACGTTCGTCAAACCAATCACGAACAACTATAGCCCATTGACATGGCGCATTGTCAACCATAAAAATTCGATCGTTGTTTGGGGATATTCATGAATGCCTGCATATCGTCTCCAATTAGCCGAACATAACTACTTGCAGTCAATGATCGGTTGAGTTGGACTAGAGGACCCAGGCCATTCCATGTAAACACGGCCCACGCCATAATGCAGACACAGGGTCTTGTTGATAACTTGTGTCCATGGCTTCGTGGGGTCTTCGCAACATTCGAACCCTACCATGAGCTTTACCAACTGAAATCGGGACTTAGCTGACCACATGTCGGTTTTCATATCGTCTAGGGTCCAACCGATATGGTCACGAGTCCAGAATAGGTGTTGCAAGGAGATCGTGCTGTTAGTAAAGGCACTCGCGACGGTCGTCTGCTGCCATTTAGCGCCAAATTTTGCCGCACTGTCCTAACCGATAGGTTCGTCGTACGTCCCACGTTGATTTCTGCGGTTATTTAAAGCAATGTAGCTTGTCCGTTAGCAAAAACAACTCGACGCAAATGACGCTGCTTCCGGTCGTTAAGTGAAGACCGTCGGCCACTGCATTGTCCTTGGTGAGACGGAATACCTGAAATTTGGTTTACTCGGCTCACTCTTGGCACTGCGAGTCTCGGAATACTGAACTCCCTTACTACCATCGAAATGGAATATCCCATGCCTCTAGCCCCAACTACCATTCCGCTTTCGAAGTCTGTTAAATCCCGTCGTGTGGCGGTTATCACGTTGGAAACCTTTTCACATGAATCACCTGGGTAAAAATAATGGTTCCGCCAATGCACTATCCTCTTATACCTTGTGTACGCTATACTTCCGCCATCTGTATATATGCACATCGTTATCTCACAACTTTTGTCACCTCAGTGTATATCTGAGCACCGTTAGCAAGTAAGAGCGAAACGAATTTACCGATTAGCTTGTTTGACCAGAATGGGAAATGCAACGTCTTCCTTAAATGACAAGAACTTGCATATACTAACAGCATACAGTCGAAACGTAAAAAGTCGTGCTGATGACGAGACAACACACGGCCAGCGCAACGTAATTTACACTCATGCTCATAAATTAAGGATAACTGCAGAAAGTGGAAGCTGGCGCTAGTAGCATAGGCACATAGGGAACACACACGACACAGACCTGTAAGTTCACGGTATTGGTGATAAGTTGAGAAAAACGTCCCGAAACACATGTGCTACAAAACGCCACTGTTTCCTGCGCATGTACAACGACATCAATATGGGATATGATCACCATGCACACGTACACAGACCGCACAACGGGTTGGCATACTCCGGATCAGGTGGTCGAGCAGCTGCTGGGGTATAGCCTCTCAATCTTGCACCAGTGCCTTTCGGAGCTCCTGAAGTGTCGTAGGGGTTTGAAGACGTGCAGCAATATGTCAACCGAAAGCATCCCAGACGTGCTCGATGGGGTTTAGATCTAGAGAACAGGCAGGACATTCCATTCCCCTAATATCTTCTGTTTCAAGATATTCCTCCACTATGGCAGCTCGGTGGGGCCGTGCGTTATCATCCATCAGGAGGAAAGTGGGACCCACTGCACCCCTGAAACGGCGGACATACTGGTGCAAAATGACGTCCCGATACACCCGACCTGTTACAGTTCCTCTGTCAAAGACATGCAGCGGTGTACGTGCACCAATCATAATCCCACCCCACACTACCAAACCACGACCGCCGTGCAGGTCCCTTTCAAGGACATTAAGGGGTTGGTATCTGGTTCCTGGTTCATGCCAGATGAAAACCCGACGAGAATCACTATTTAGACTATACCTGGAGTCACCCGTGAACATAACCTGGGACCACTGTCCCAATGCCCATGTACTGTGTTCTCTACACCATCCTTTACGGGCTCTTGTGTGACCAAGGGGTGGTGGAATGCACCTTGTCGGTCTCCGGGGGAATAAACCATGTCTGTTCAGTCGTCTGTGGACTACGTGTCTGCAGACAACTGTTACAGTGGCTGCAGTAAGGTCCCGAGCAAGGCTACCTGCAGTACTCCGTGGCCGTCTGCGGGCACTGATGGTGAGATATCGGTCTTCTTGTGGTGTTGTACACTGTGGACGTCCACTACTGTAGCGCCTGGACACGTTTCCTGTCTGCTGGAATCGTTGCCATAATCTTGAGATCACACTTTGTGGCACACGGAGGGCCCGTGCTACGACCTGCTGTGTTTGACCAGCCTCCAGTTGCCCTAGTATTCTACCCCTCTTAACGTCATCAATATGTGTTCTTTGAACCATTTTCAACACACAGTCACCATTAGCACGTCTGAAAACGTCTGCACACTTACTCGCTGCACCGTACTCTGACATGCACCAACACACCTCTGCGTATGTGGACTGCTGCCAGCACCACCGTGCGACGACCGCAGGTCAAATGCACCTCATGGTCATACCTCGAGGTGATTTAAACCCACAAACCGCCCACCAGAGCGTTGTTTCGCCATGTATCAGCACTATCCTTAATTTATCAGTATGCGTGTATATTCTTTATAAGCGTTTGATATTCAAAAGGGGCCGGGTCGGTCATTTTCCTATTCCTGCATTCATCAATAACTTGGTTTTCACTTGTAGCAGCAGTGATATGAATAACATCAAAGTTGGTATTCGCATGAGTAACTGCGTGCACATTTTATGCCTAGAAAAGTCCTATAATACTCAGTGTTTCCGACAAGTCTTAAGCATATATTGAAATTTCAGCCACTCATTAGATTGAGACCTGATATATTCGGTTGAAATGGCTGAAGTGCAAAACAGATTCTTAAGAAAACAGAGGGATGTGGAGACAGGAATTACGTCTTCTGATCCTGACGTTCTGGTATTAACAGTAAAGAAATCTGTTGTAAATTAAAATCACAAATTGCTACGTAACACTGATGTCTTTCTGAGGATCGTTTCCATAAGGTATACTGACATGAAAAATATGTCTTCAACTGGAAGTTTTCGTTCTATGTAACTACTGCTCACGAGAAGTTTAATATGCTCCAATCAACATTGTTTTTAGACCTCCTACCACTGGTTTCACTTCCACCTTACTCTCACCATTACAACGCCTTTTACTCTCTACGCTGTTCGTTTCTACATTAAGACTATCGGTGTTGCTCAAAAGGAAGTAATCCAATAATTTATGCACTTCTTGAAAGAAGAAAAGGTTTTTTGTAAAGAAAGAGCTATCTGGAATAAGAAACTTTTACTTTCACATCGAAAATTAAGATCACTTCTTGTAAGACAACGTTACGCCTCTGGGCGATTCAAGCGCAGAGCCCGTCCTGCGACCGCAGGCAGCGTTCACCTGCCCCCTTCGCCGCCCCCAGCCAGTGTTTACACGAGATAACGCTTTTACGAGTGGCCGTGGCGGCGGTATTTACCCGGGCAGCAGATTTCACACGTTCCACAGCAGAGAGGGAGGGCCGTTATCTCGGCCGAGCTCGTTTGCCCCTTCAGCGCAGTTCCCACACCTTGACACCGAAGCTGCGTTTAGGTCAGGATGGAACGCTGTAGGCATAGGAGAGGTGTCACTCTCACGTAATAAAATAACGGGTAAATGTTACCCGTATTTATTCGTTACTGTCGATATTCATATCCGTTACAAAGTACTCGTTACTTTCGTTAGAGGTGAGTGTTGTACCACTGAACACTTTTTCTCCCAAGAGACCACTCGAGATTCCCCGTCGTAGCGAACACAGATTCTTTCCTGCGTTGAAAGTTTGTTATTCGAAACTCCTGGCCTGCCTCACTTGAGTTACTCGCAGTCGTAAAATTAGCGGGACATAGGCGAGAGCACGCACAGGAAAGCCCGTCCAGCTATCCACTGCTCTGTTTTGGTAAACACTTGAACACCTGCAGCCTTGTATCCCTCAGAGGTTGTCGGCCACTGTGGCCGCTCTAAACGGATTACAGTAATCCCCGAGATCACCATTCATACCGTCAGGCTGTGGCCTTCGGCGGTTGGGCGGGAACTTAGCCGAGCTCTGTCTCGCGTACTGCCTTTCCACAAAATCTTATAATTAAAAAATCGCGGAATTATCGCGTGCCGATGCGTTTCCACATAGATTTCCTACACCGTAATTTAGAGTATTACTCCAACAAAACCTAAAGTGTCACGTTAAATAGACTCATGTAAGGTGCAAGGCCGTTGCCACCTTACAGTTTTGCCCTGTACACTGCGACAGTGACATGATTCCGCAGGTCGGGCAGATTTGTTGGTTGAGGTGGGACATAAACAGCCTGTTTAACACAGCTCTACTAGAAAAATCACAGGGCCTGAGAGCAGCAGGTCACGGTGACCAGAAGTGTTGAATCAGGTCTTGATTTCCTGTGCGATCAATCCACCACTGAGGAAGAGATTGATTTAAATATCCTCCGACATGACGGTGTTAATGGGTCGGAGCTCCATCCTGTTGGAAAATAAAGTGTTGTGAATCTTCGGTAAGTTGAAGAAAAAGCCACTGTTCCAACGCGGTCGCCCAGGCTTCTTCCTTTGCAAACACATCGAGTTTGTTACAGTTGCTTAATTCAACGACTTATGCTTTTCCTACTTGGTGCTTCAGTGCCGAATCGGAGACGAAATGAGCGCTCTACTGCAACTGCCGACTCACTTGTTCGAAACTAAAGAACGTAGAAAACCTTCTGTTGGTCGTAGCCATCTTATTTACGACGAGTATCCTAGCGGCCGTTTACGCAATTATCACCGCGCTAACGGCCGTTTACGCGACTAGTGGTTAACAGAATTAAACTTTGGACCTTCCTCTGTCCTTTGGTAAGCAGACTGCTCACGTCCCACGTATATGTCTTGAAATGTAAAGGTCCATCTCTTTCAATAATTCTGTACAATATGGTCATAAGCATATGAACAAATATTGTATTCAAATTTAACACCGTTACTATCGAGGAGATCTAATAAATACTGTATTTATTAGTCAAGTTCTAACATTACTATTTTAAGAAAATGTCAATAATCAGTAGGGGGAATCAAACTAAATAGAAATATTAATCGAATCTGACTGCCAATTAAATTCATCTTTAAGCAGAAGCTACTGGAAACGAACACAAATTTCCACTTTGAAACGGGGAAAATTACTAACATGTTACAAAATCTCAGTTCATTGGAAGTATCACATTTTCCATGGTCAGCTATTCTTGCATTTCAAAGCACAGGATGGTGCGCAACGATCGAAACATGACTTAATCATCCAAACATGATGTACAGTATTTAGTTTTAAAAACATGTAGAATTTACTCAGCAAAAAATTCGGCAAATTAATGTACTGGGCTACTATAAATGATTCATTCGTTTTCAAAGATCCATATTTTCCAAATTATTGCACGTACAAACATGATTCATGGAGGAACAGAACCGTCAACTAAGCAAGTTTGCGGTTTGGCTGAACAGTGTCCTATGTACGACCCTCTGGTCACGTGCCCAAGCGGTGTCAAGTTAGTTCCACACCTGACGTTACAACCTTCTCACAGAATAAAAACTGTTCAAACACCTTAGTTTGCGACACTGCACAGAAAACGTTAACCTTTGGCGAATCTCGTTCATGGGTCAAAATTTCGACGATATTCAGTGCCCCACACTCTCAGATTAACCTTTCTAGATAAATGGCAGGTTACTACGTCGCTGACTATCAGTTTGTAGGCGAAATGTTCATCTTTCAGTGCTTCCTGCGTTGAGAGGCGAAATTGAAGATGCTAGCCATAATGTTGCTGTTTTAATTGTTGTTCGAGCTGCAGGAAGTACGCTTTGAAATGTAACCGCCGTCTCAAAATCTTCCGCTCTATTGCAGCTTCAGAGCTTGCGTGGACCGCGGTCTATTCCGGCCTGCGTACGAAACTTTCTCTCGTCCTCTCCACGGCTGCACCTGGCACACTTGGGCGAACGATACTTTTATGTTGACAAAGGCACTGTGTCCCTAAATTGTCGACACTAACCCACAATTCTCTAGTGATTAAAATTCGTCTTGGTATTATGCCGCGTCATTGCTAAAAACTAACAACAATAATAAACTAAAACCGACATTTCGGCCGAATTGCAACGGCCTTCCTCAGGGCACGACTGGTTTTCATGGGGATAGGTGCTTCTATTTATTACAGACTATCGATGTCTGACGTCATTGTTGTAAAACTTTTAATTGGCCCTCTAATATGATTGACTAGTCATGACGTAAGAGAAGACGGAAGGAAAGAGGCTATTCGTGGATGTCCATGTCGTCAACGATTGGTAGCTGTCCGCCAATCAGCGTTCGGCTTCTGTTCGGCAAGTTTTCCTCCTGATGTGCGCGGAAGTGGATTGACAGTTGCTCTACAGCTGTTTGTGCAGATACGTGCGTGTCCCGTGTAGCTTCTGCCCCGCTACCGCTCGCGGCCCGTTGGACTGGGATGGCCGGCAGCCAGGACGCCGGGAGTTTGTAGCCATCTTCTCTGTTGATGTTGTCAGGCTGCTTAATAATGGCTCTGAGCAATATGGGACTCAACATCTGAGGTCATCAGTCCTCTGCAACTTAGAACTACTTAAACCTAACTAACCTAAGGACATCACACACATCCATGCCCAAGGCAGGATTCGAAGCTGCGACCGTAGCGGTCGCGCGGTTCCAGACTGAAGCGCCTAGAACCGCTCGGCCAAACCGGCCGGCGGCTGCTTAATAATTTCGATCTCCTCTCGTATTTTGCGTTCTCGCACCCACGGTTCTTTCGCCAGTACTCGGACTTCCTGGAACCTGATAGGTTGTCCACAGTCACGGTGGTGTTCCGCTATCGCCGATTTATTGTGTTGCTGTAGTCGTACATTGCGTTCGTGTTCTGCTACTCGTAAGCTGATAGGTCTCCCTATTTCTATTATGTAGGTAGCCCCGCACTCACAGCGTAGTTCGTAAACACCTGCAGTTTTAAGATTGTTGACCACATCCTTCGTGGACAGTCGTGCCCTGACGAAGGCCGTTGCAATTCGGCCGAAACGTCGGTTTAGCTTATTATTGTTGTTAGTTTTGAGCAATGACGCGGTATAATACCCAGAAGAATTTTAATCACTATGACACCGGCCGCGGAAGCCTACGTTCTTATACCACAATGCTCTGTTTAAGTGACGGTTCTCTCCCACAATTCCTTCTGAATCCACCAAGCACTGTTATAATGAATAAGCAATCGGCATATTCCAACACACAAGAAGTCTTTTCTTACTCGTACTTTGCCACCAATTTGTCTAGGAACCGCACTTGTAACGCCAGCTGGTAGGCACAATGTAAATTCAGTTAGTTTACTGTTCTGTTTATGCATTAATCATATTTGTACAAGTAATACTATGGAAAATACAGAACTCTGAAAACGAATGAATCATTTATAGTTAAGTGAAAGCGAAACGTATGGGAAAAAGCAAGTGAACTGTTCATGATTTCGAAATTTTCTGACATGATTGTTAATACATTAATCGTGCTATAAGACAATATGGTTAATGCCTTCATAGAAAAACGTTTACAGTTGCTGCGTAACTTCTGCAGCCTAGTCGAAGCAGTCTTGACTGCCCCGTATAGTAGCTCTGTTTTGTACAGCACTTAAATATACTGAACTCAAGATATTTACAAATTCTGCACAAAACCCCATATCTCACAACAACAAAAACAATAGATCATGCCGCGAGGGATTAGCCGAGCGGTCTAGGGCGCTGCAGTCATGGACTGTGCAGCTGGTCCCGACGGAGTTTCGAGTCCTCCCTCGGACATGGGGGTGTGTGTTTGTCGTTAGGATAATTTAGGTTAAGTAGAGTGTAAGCTTAGGGACTGATGACCTTAGCAGTTAAGTCCCGTAAGATTTCACACACATTTGAACAATAGATTATGCAGGAAAACGCTTATGTTGGTTTCTGATCGAGATTCCTCCATGTAATTTTAATTCCTATAACCATACTGAGAAAGAAACTCGTAAAGTTCATCTGGCACACTCTCCTCCAGATACAACTCTGTCCACCGCTGAATTCCATTATTTAGAAATGTTTATAGAAATTGTTGTGGGTCCTCCTCTTCAGTGATCACGAAGCTTGGACCTCACATCAGAGGAGCTGGTCGAAGAACTAAGTTCCCATCCTTCCATGGAGATCCACATCGCATTCCGTATTTACAATGTCTCTGGTCCCACATTCCTCGTGTCAACAATCACAGAGCATGCTCCCACCATCGATCGCCTTCTCACAGAGGCTGCCCTCATCTACAACCGCCGTCACAAGATTGAACCTTCTAAATCCCCCCCTCCAAATCCTACCATTGACAAAAGCATCTCCTATATAACGACAACCTTACTGTTGATTCCAGGAATCCTCGCACATGTTCCCACCTTAGGCAATCCCACTTCCGTAAGCAATGTCCCAACCTACGTTCCCCCATCCACCTACAACACCTGCAATGATGCTCACCCTACTTACTCCAGCAAGTGCAAGGCCAAACCCTACCTGTCAAACCTGAATGAAATGTTCTGTCCACCCTACAGACTACTCCATCCATCCCAACAAATCTCTCTGGCCACTCCCCACTGCTGAGATTATTCGTTTCCTTATCATCGTGCTCCAAAATATTCACACCTTCCGACGACCACTCACCCTTCAGCAAATCTCGCTTGCTGTCCACTCAGTATTCCAGCTGAACACTTAAGTCACAAACTCCCAAAACCAAGACCACTTCGTTTTCATTCACCTCAACAACTTCGTATAAACCTCTCTACTCGTAACCTCTGCAATCTGCTTCCTTGCCGCTGAATGTGGTGTGACAGCACTACCGCATCCTGTATAACAGTATCCGCTTCATACCCACCAGCAACATCCTTTGTATGAATATCTTATCCCAACTCAACAATTATTTCTTCATTCTCAATTAAATGTTCCTCCTTCCATACCGCAATATATGTACCTCTCCTATATCCTCCACTGCATTGATAATGCCTCTGCCCCTGACCAGAGGCAGAGTAGCAATTGGCCATCACAGGAAAATCCCTGCTTGGTCACAACCCTTACTCAACAATCGCACCAAACAGCTTATCCTTATCCTCTTCTTTAAAACACCCACTGTTACTGTGCCATCATTTACATCTGACCTAACAATCCCATCTCCTATGATTACCTCTCCCATATCAACAATACCTTCTCCACCTATATTGTTGCCACTGACCTCAATATCCATAGTAGATTCCCTGAAGAACGTCACTGTTGGCATAAGTTTAGACAGTCCCTCCACAACTGCATTGTCCACATTCACAGCACTACCGTCCTGAAAGCAACACCACCTCCAGTTTCATCCTAGCATCTCCCAACCTCCTTGAATGCCCTGTTGCAGAAGTCCTTGTTGCAATTGGAAGTGACCAAATGCCTGTCCTCCTCACCATGCCCTACACTCTACCCTGTTCCCATGCACCCCATCCCTATTTCCATCTATACATTGTCCATGACTAATCCTGTACAAGCTGGAATGCTGCCTAGAATCCATGGATACCTGGACTGGAAGCCACCCTGTAACCTTCCAGCAACCTACTGATCGTTTATTTTCTCCATGTCATAGCCTTCCTGCAGCAGACATCAGATGCTATCTCTGCCCACATCCTACTAAAGCCATATACCCTCATGATCCCACTCTGCCACCACAAGCTGTAATCCTTCTCCATGATTCTTGTTATTATATAGATCCTTCCTCTATACTCGTGACAGGGATACACTCACATGCCAATGGCAGATACAGCGACACATTAGAAATTTACTCAATGAAAATCTCGCTGGGACTGGCACCAGACATGCACCAGACTCAATGCTACACTCCCAATCAACTATTTCAAGTCTTGGAAAGCATTTCACCGACCTACTGGCACCCACACCATCCCTCACTACACAAAATTCCCTTACCTGACGCCCTGAGCAAAGCCAATCACTTTGTATCCCATCTCTCTGACTTCTCCATATCTGTAGACCTACACTTCTTCGCCTAATTCACTCCTGTCCATGAATGCACGGATACCACAGTCCCACCCCTGCGTTCCAGTACTTAAAAACATACCAGAAATACAATTAAATGGTCCAATTACAGCACAGCACATAATGCAAGTACTTCACAGAAAATGCAACACATCTTTTGGTCATGACCATAATACCTATCACCTCCTCATAGAATGCATCCCTCATCACCCTTGTAGTCCTGTAGACCACTATCCTCTCCTCAGGCTACTATCCTGACCTGTGTAAAACCTCCAAAATCTTGCTGTTCCTCAAACCGAACAAACTCTCCACTGATACACCCCATCTGCCTCACCTCGGTGTTTAGCAAGGTCTTTGAACCCATCCTTTCTCAATTTATCCACCACCATCTGCATCAACACCATTTCTCTTCCTCTGCTGGTGATCAAGCCCTGAACCTTACCCATCTCCCATTCCTGCAGTTCAACAACCGTAAATTCTCCATCTCTGTCTCTTCTGACCCAGAGAAAACCTTTGACTGGATATGATGTTCCAGTTTTCTTTTCAAACTCCAGATTTATGCACTTCAGATCAACTATATGTGCCTTATTGCATCCTTGTTGTGATTTGTAAAATGATCTCAACATGCACCATAAATGGTGTTACAAATTGTATGCTTTTGTAACTTATGAAATTTTGTTGTTTAAAGTCACTAATTATTGCAGTGATCCTGACATGTGCCATCAACACATGCTAGTAACCTTATAGTATTTTATCATGAATGATGTAATATTATAATTATCTTGTTTTGTATTGGATTGTCAATATTTGATGTCACAAATATGACACCTGTTTACAAATATGTATGTCCATCTGCTTACACAGAGACTGAGGGATTTTTATAAGAGTTTTGTATAATGTTCTTAATGTTAAGGACATTATGTTTCTATATACATACTCGAATGTAACCTTAACTATATGTTTTTGATAATTTACAAATTCTGATCCTACAGCACTAAAATTGTGGTATGATTTGATTTTCTCGTGTTTTGATAACTACATGTATTTTTATACTGTACACGTTAATGTATTTTTATTTGTGGACCCATTCATTGTATTCATCATAGACAATGTTGCATGGTATGTTTATAAATGAATGAATGATTTGCTATAGTGATACAGTAAGTGCAAATGTGATAACTAACTGTTGAACTGATTTTGAATGTGTGGGTTCTTCAACACAAACCATCCATGTGTATTTGAGGTCCTCAAGGCATCGCCTTTGTTAATAAATATTGTAAAACTGATTAGTGTGTGTCTTGGTATTATGTAGCTGATGTTCTCCTATATGTGTATTCCAGATAATTCCAGATAAATTTACCCTTACACCAGCATATGTGTATGAGTGTGAGGAGGCATGTTAGTAAATGTGTATGTGTATTTCCATGTTTGCTGCCTTGGCAGCAAATCAGCCTTTTCCACCAGTAACACGTAACATGAATCCGATCAATCAATGACCACCAGAAACAAACCCATAGTCCAACAAAAATGTCTTTGATGTATGTGCATTACAGATCAATCTCAGCACAGGTACACTGGTATCAGTTTTGAAAACGACTAGCAGGACATGTTATGTGGCTTTCTATGTCTAAACTGTCATGTAATTTGTTTTATGATTTAATATACTGGCGGTGCATGAAAAATGCAAGCAATATTCATTATTGTCAATGACTGCATTGCTAATTCTTTTCTCCTTCCCTCTTGATACAGTGAGGGAGTGTTGTTATGTGAGCAGTCTTACAGGGGTTTTTAATTGCCTTGTGGAAGTGAATGAACAGAGAGATCATTAAGTTGTTTGGCGCTGAAAGGTGTTCTTTGATCAGGTATAGAGCAGGAGAAAACGTCTGCCATGTCAATAGCATCCAGAGAGCCAAGTGGCTCGCGACAAGAATAGCATTATGCGAGAAGTGAAAAGGCATCAGAAAGTCAGGTGAAAACATGAGATTTCACAGTGTGGGATCAGCTGCTGAACTCTGAGATGCCTTGCTGGAATTTTTGTTTAAATTCTAGTAAGAGATATCCTAACTGATTCACAGTAATTATTGCAATAAAAGGGGAGAGTTCTTGCACATACAGAAGTGCAGGGGCTTCGGTTGGCCATTAGCGAAAACCTGCAATACGGTGGGAGAGATTTACTGCCTTCCTGCCTGTACCGTAATTTGCCGGTTAGACATTATAAAATACAGAATAACAGGAATTTGTTAAACTTGTTTACAAAATTGTCATTGGTTGCAAGTCACAAGGACTACTGCAGCTGGCTCGCGAGATTCGAGTACAGGCAGAAGCAGGGACAATGTTGTTTGCTTAGGGACGCTGTAGTTGACACTTGTTCACGAGCTTGAGACAAAGCTGCAAGGAGACATGTGTCCAACTTAGAACACAGTTCAAAGGCTGACCTGAACTTCGAATTTTCAGCTCCTTCTGCATCTACATCTATATCCATAATCTGCAAACCACCGTGAGGTGCATGGCAGAGGGTATGTCTCATTGTACCAGTTATTAGGGTTTCTTCCTGTCCATTCACATATGAAGCACGGGAAGAAAGATTGTTTGAATGCCTCAGTGCATGCAGTAACTATTCTAATTTCATCCTCACAATCCCTATGTGAGCAATACGTAGGGGACTGTAGCACATTCCTAGAATCACCATTTAGAGGCAGTTCTTGAAACTTTAGTAACAGACTTTCCTGGGATAGTTATGTCTATCTTTAAGAGTTTTCCAGTTCAGTTCCTCCAGTAACTCTGTGACACTCTCCGATGGATTAAACAAACCTGTGACCAACTGTGCCACCCTTCTATGTATACATTCAACATCCCCTGTTAGTCCTGCTTGGATTCTATGGAATCAGTGTGGAACGGGAATAAACAAGAAAAAGACTAAAGTGATGGTATGCAGTACAGGAGCAGAATATGAACCTCTGAGAACGAGAATTCGAAGAGAGGAGGTGGAAGTGATAGAGGAATTTACTTACCTGGGAAATCACAAGACATGGTAGAAGCCGGAAAGAAATTGAGACCAGAATACAAAGGCCAAAATTGAATTTAATCGGAGAAGGAACTTACTCACCAGCAACAACATCAGTCTGAAAATAAGAAAACATATCATGAAAGAATGATAAGCATTCGCCTTCTTTGTACCCACCGAAACAACTTGCATCAACGTTTCATTTCGGAGATATAATTTCCACAGCCATCTAGTTGCACTCATCATGTACTTTGGTAAAACTATTGGTGTTCATTTGTGTTTTTCTGGGAACTCTTATTTAAATTACTAACCACTCATATCTTCATGCGTAAGTGGGCCACAACTGCTCAATTCCAAGTAGAGCGAGTAAGACGTTTGCTGTTGTGCGATCTTGTTTGTTTTAAATTTGCATGATGTTATGGGATCGTAACCTCTGCCTTACTAATCGGCCTGTCCTGTTTGCGATATAAAATATGACCGTGGATCGCGTTTGTACCTAATGGAATTTTTCTAATTGGATAAGGCCATCTTTCTCGAAGAAGTAATACCGTTAAGTAGGGGGAAAGTGTACAACCGATCTTTCTGATAGAAAAATGTACTAAAAATAAAAAAGTAATTAAACCGAACAGGGCTACAATTTGGAAAAATGAAAGTTATTTTGTGCTTTCACTCACGAACAACACTGGACAGGAAAGGCGTACCACTGATCATGAATCCAAAAATTGCACTAATGAACGAAAAGGAAATAATTACGGTCGCCAGTCCACTAGGGCGATTTACATCGAAAATCCTGTACAAGATGATGGGAAAGAAAAACATTTATTATTAAACACTGACGTGGCAACTGAAGGTTGTCACGTTTTTTGACACTAATTTTAAGTGAGTATGTAATGATAAAGAAAACTGAGAAGTCACTTTTACGTTAAGTTTGTCATTAAATTCTGAAAAAGGCAACGAGTAATGATTCTAAAATATCCACTTAAACTGTATGTTAGTATTGAACTTCGTTATGTGAACAATGACTTTCAGAGACCTCAAAATAACGTCATCAAAGAAATTTAGAGAGCGGCAAGCACTTTTTTCTTTGCAGTTACTTAATTTTCAATTTGGATTTCATACTATTGTCTGAACAACTGTGCCCTTTTTATTGACTTGAACAGAATTAAATACTAGAATACGTACAAAACCAAACAGCCATGTGATCCAAGCTATGTGTAAAATAAATAAAACTTTCGCACTCTTAATTTGTGCATTTTCTTTAGATTTTGATTTTTTCCAGTGATAGATTCTCAAACTTCGGTTAGCATATAAGGAAAAAAGTGAACAAGGACCCTGCTTGGTAACAATGTCTGGGGGCAATGAGGACACAATCGCCCTGAATTTAACTTATTGTTATTTACATGAAGTTCATTAATCAAATCACATTCAGTTGTGCTGCTGGGTTAGCCGTTAATACTTTCTACCAATGAACATTCTTACTTCAGTGCTGTGCGTGCGACAAAACTCGGAGCCGACAACGAATCTGTGTTGCTGAAACTGCTGCTGTTGTTGAAGATGGTAGCATCTTGTGGGGCCACGGCTAATTACAGGAACGGGCAATTGTAATTAATGCAGCCTCTTCCGCCCGTCTACTGTCCTTCCTCCTGCGACTAGTCATCTGGCCGGCGCGCGTACATGATGCCGCCGAAATGGTACTCTCTACTGCGAGAGCGTTAACACCACACTTCCGCACACTGCAAGCGCTGGAACCCGTCTCTCGCTCTCTCCGCGTGGCTTTGAGCAACAACTCCCTACCCAAAGATTTTACAACGCACAAGCACTGCTGTTATCGTTGCTGGTGGCTGCAAATTACAATTCCTTTGGCTTTTTCCCAAAGCTTACAAGTTTCACAGATAAATACAATAAAACGTCAACAGACTTCTACCTGAATGTACACATACAGTGAAGCAATACCCTTACTTATTAAAAGAAAGCATGAAAATTACAAATATTTACATACAATTAAAAAAAGACTATACAACGGTAGCAGGCGCCATGCATCCTGCATTTTCGGTGTTACAGGATCTTCTCTTCGCTGTAGGTCACAGGAGACCAGATCTGTAGCATCTTAGGTGTATGCTAAGAAGCTCAGATGCTACCTCACAAATCTAGTAACAAGTAGTTTACATGACACAAAAAAGTTTGAAAATCCGAATTTTTCAGTACATTGATTAACATGTGTTTCGGAGACTAGTAAATAACACTGTGTTCGATTGTCTAAACAAACCGGTAATAATAATATCACAAACAAAATTTAGTAAAATAATGCCAGCACGCAAGTAAGAGAGAGTGTAACAGGATCACATGATGCATTGTTTTCATTTAGAAGCCATCTACAGCTCTCGAACGTGACAAGTGTGCGCATTGAATCGAAAGATTAATATTTCGTCCCGTGAGTTTCCCACTTAGTGACGTTCCCTAAAGAAGCACAACGAGATGGAAGCGAAGTTTTAGCGGATTGTATCGGACATGTCTGCTTCTCGGCTGTAAGCTTCTTGTATATCTGTTCAGGAAGCAATTCAGCTCGCTCCCTTGTCTGTCTGGAGACCCGCATAAACTCTGTCCATTACCCTATTAGACGGAGAGTCTCATTATTTCTCTTCCATTACTTCAATTTATCGTCTCCCACGTACGTCAGCGGCGTTAAAACGAGTCCCAGGCGTGGGAAAAGTCTCCAAGCAGCACGCTCGTTCAGCGTTCGCAGTGGCATTGCTTCATCAATTCGCGGCCTCTTGCTTACAACCAAAATAACTGCGACTTGTCATTACGACACGTCGACTGCATTCGAGCCACCGCTTGCGAGTTTCTTTATTGAATAGCTTATAATCAGACGCACGAGTAAATTGGTGTCTCCCGTAGTTACCTCGCGCAGTCGCGTTAACGAGACGCTCCATCGGCTGTCTCCTGCGACACGTGTGAAACTGCTGCGACTTCCGCCAAAGGCTACGGTGCGAGCCGTCCCTTGTGAGGCGGTACCTAATGAGAGGATAAAACGGGAGGTGACGCCTGGACGGCAGCCCTAATGTCGCCGGATTGCCTCGTTACAGGCGTCGCCCGGCGAACTTAGCATGGAGCGCGGTGCGCCCGTTGTGCCAAGTGCAGGCTCAGCGCTGCCTGCTTTTGGTGAGGACAGCTCTCTGGTTCGATCTGAGAGCTTGCTTGCTGACGCCACAGATGGTGCTCATTCTCGACGACTTAACACTTAACAAAACTGTGAACGTAATACGAAATGCTCGTCTGGCTCTGCCCACATGTTTACTTTCTATTTTTTTTATAGCTTTCGTGTTTTTACTTATTCCCACGCTTATTGAAATTCTCCACTACCTCAGTTACCGAGTGAGGCCAATAACTTACTTGGGGAAACAATTCTTCTTATAGCCCTGAAGTAACAGAACTGAAATGAATTCATTACGAATCGCTCTGAGTTCTTGTCCCGCATCTTGCAGACTCATGTAGCGACAAACTTACCTCTTAAGCTGAAAGAAAACCTTTCTGTATCACGTGTGTGCAGTGGTACATAACAACGGTTTAATCTATTAGAAAGGTGGAAATCGTGATTATGGGAAGAGATAGTCCTAGGATTACGGTATTATGAAGTTGGTGTGCATAATCAGTGGGGTCTTGATTTTAAGAAGTCATATTTTTTCCTTAAATTTAGGATGAATTTTACAACAATTCATGCTCTAATCCAGGTATTGCAGTGTAGAAAAATGTATTTTATTGTGGTTTTAAGGTCATGTTTAGACATTTTAAGTAATATATTGACAGGTCGTATTTCGATCAACTTCTATCAAAAAGTTTATCGTACCTTTAAGAACACGAGATTGAGACTGGGAACGTAAATATGTTGCTCACTTGACGCTATTTAAGATGGTATTGCCACAAATAAACACAACAATCACTAGAAAGCTTTATTTTCGGCACGGCTGAAGACAAGCGGAGGAACATACTTGTCTCTTCGCTGACGTAAGACATTGTTGCGCGGGTTCGGCAAAACACCAACGAAGCCAACAAAGATGGCTTCCGACGTAATAAACATAGCACACGTAGTCAGAGTATCCAGTCTGAATACAAACTCAGTCTGATTTAATTTGCGGAAAGTAAGGCGCTCCCAGAGCATGCAGTTGTAGGATCTGTTTGTGATTTTGGAGAGAAATTCCTCAGCACTGACGGGGAAATATTACATTGCGAACTATTTGAGGCTTAGTTTAGTGCAGTGCTGGTCTGCAGTGATCCCGCCGCCTTCAGATACGGTCCTGTGAAGTGGAGAGGAGATTTTTCAGATACAAAGCTATACTCAGCGATAACAATAGATCTTTGAAAATGAAGCGCACTCAATATTGATAGGACATGTTAAGTAATTTGGAATTCTTTAAACAAGTGGTGTGCAATGCAAAAATACGCTTTCACTTTTTGGATAGGTATTATTGTTTTCATTGTACTCTGTGTATTTCCTTTCTTTTTTTCAGACATGGGCAGACATTACAAAAATTAGGCTAGTTAGTTTCAAACACTACTACAAAAAATGTTCAGAAGTTTATTTTGTATTACATTGTACATAAAAAGTCAACAAGCATGTTTTTAAGCAAACTTATATAAAATCATATTTAAGTTTTAAGGTCATATTTATATAAGTTTTAGGTTACAAATGCTTGCATATTTCGCTGTTTAGGAATGTCAGACGTCGTGTTGCGGCATTTCTGCGTGCTCGCGGGGGCCTTACGCCATGTTTGGCAGGTGTACCAGTTTGTTTGGCTCTTCAGAGCCAGACAGCAGTGTGATAGACGAATGAAAAGAAGGAAAGTGTAGGTGTCTGGATGGTAGTGTATCTAAATTAAGCAATCTGTACGTAGAGTAGGCACTAAAGAAACGAATGAGAAATTTGGGAAAGGAATTAAAGTAGATGGAGAAGACATAGAGACTTTTAAGTTTGTCAATAACAACGTAATTCTATCAGACACGGCAAAGGTCGTGGCACAACAGATGAACGGTTTTTCTTTTGAAAAGAAGGTAAAGATTGAAATCAACGAAATTAAACGTTATGGAGTGTAGTGGAATTAAATCAGACTATATCCTGAAAATTGCATTAGAGGGTGAGACACAAAAAGTAGTATATGATGTTTGCTATTTGGCCAAAAAATAATTGACGGTGGTCGAAATCGAGAGGATGTAATATGAAAATTCCACATAAAGTTTTTCTGGAAAAGAAAAATGTACTAACGAGGAATATAAATGTACATACAAGAAAGCTTTTCTGTAAGTATTTTTCTGGAGTGTGCTCTTATATGAAGATGAAACATGGGCGATGATCGATTCACACAGGAAGAGAACAAAAGCTTTCTAAATTTGGTGCTACAGAATAATTTTGACGATGTACTGAATCAAACTGGTGAGGATAGACCTTTATGTAACAGCTTGGAAGAAAGAGCTGAATAATTGAAATGTTGATAGCACACATTTTCAAGCATCAAATGATATTTAATTATGTAATTATGTACGTAAATGTTGGGTTAGCGCGAAGAGCTCTATTAAACAAATCGTTCCGATAAATACAACAGCAACAATTGATAGCTTTGTAATCTGCGAATGTGTTGTTCTTTCACGTGAGCAATATTCTAAAGTATTGAGCTCCGACTGCTGAATTTAGGACTACTTCTGGTGCATTGTTGGATTATTGGAAGCTCTGGGCAGCTGGTAGGATTGGAGTGCTGATACATTGGACTTAAATATCATTGAAGTTATTAATGTTGGGAGTTTTAGGGATGGCAAAGGTATCTTCAAACAAACAGGATGCATTTACTAAGGTTATCGGGATGTTGTTGGTTGTTACGTGACAAAGGATAATGCAGTGGGGGAACTTTTAGTCCTACACTCTTGTAGAACACTTGCTTTCGGAGAGTCGGTTAGGTATGTTCCTCCTTACGAAATGCCCGGGCTGTTGCAGCGTGTTAAAATTCAGACCTGTGTCCAATAAACATTTAACATCGTCCAGAAATAAGCTCCGCTGTTGTCGTCCGCTCGCGACATCTGCTTGCTGTCGCAGACGACCCCGCAACAGATGTCCCAACGTCAGGAGCAGGCAGGCTGCTGCTGGAAATAAACGGCGCCGGCGTCTTGTCCATAGCAGCAGGCACGTGGCAGACATCGACATAAGATCAACGTGTCCTAACATGTTTAGCCTAACGCGACAAACAGGCGCGTAACACAAGACTTTATCTAGGGAATTAATAAACGTCAAGGCCGAAAATTCTGTTCTATCTATGTCAGCAATCAATTTCTCCCAAATCTTGTACTGTCGTCACCAAGTAAGTGTTTTATCAATACTGAGCAGTACCTGACAATGGAGGGGAAACTATACAACCATTTCAATGTTACTGTAAATGTTAATATGAAACTTCCTGGCAGACTAAAACTGTGTGCCGGAACGAGACTCGAACTCGGGACCTTTGCCTTTCGCTGGCAAGTGCTCTACCAACCGAGCCACCCAAGCACACAGCTTTAATTCCACCAGTACCTCGTCTCCTACCTTCCTTAAAACTGTGAGGACGGGGCGTGAGTCGTGCTTGGGTGGCTCGGTTGATAGAGCACTTGCCCGCGAAAGGCAAAGGTCCCGAGTTCGAGTCTCGTTCCGGCACACAGTTTTAATCTGCCAGGAAGTTTCATATCAGCGCACACTCCGCTGCAGAGTGAAAACTTCATTCCAATGTTAATATAGTTCAAGAGTTTATGAGCCAGCTCAAAATGAAAACAATAGGAAGGAAGACTAGAAATTAAAGTCTCGTCTGCGACGCGGTCATAAGAGACGAAGCACATTCCTCGGTTTAGGGAAGGAAATCGGCCGTGCTGGTTCAAACGAACCATCCATGCCTTGGCACGGGATATCACGGATAACCAGAATCCGGCAGTCCGGACGGGGATTAGAACCGCCGCTATCCAGTATGTCACCATGGACCCTACTGCGCTCAGTAAAGAAAATAACGACGCTCCGGAAATAGCACCATATGAGATGTGTAGGTATGAAGACAGGAAAGGCGTCTAGAGATGGCGTTGAAGCGGAAATGGTTAAACCTGTAGGCAAAGGGAAGTGCAAAATGATGTCTCTGAATAAGGACAACACCTGAAACACGCGTAGCTATTGCCGTACACAAGAAAGGAGCCAGGTAAAATATGAAAGCTGCTGTAATGCGTCACCGTGCTCTCTGTGTTGCACAAGATATTTACTGAATTTACTATTAACCGAAGAGAAATATGTTCCACTAAGGCAAAGAAAGAAGCTGGCTTTACAAGTGGATGCAGCACAGTGGCTCCCTTGCAAGTTGGAATTATAGAGAGGACGACTGAGAATGAATAACCACTTTGTCTGTGATTTGTAGCCGGCCGTGGTGGCCGAGGTGTTCTAGGCGCTACAGTCTGGAACCGCGCGACCGCTACGGTCGAATGTTCGAATCCTGCTTCGGCATGGATGTGTGTGATGTCCTTAGGTTAGTTAGGTTTAATTAGTTCTAAGTTCTAGGCTACTGATGACCTCAGAAGTTAAGTCGCATAGTGCTCAGAGCCATTTAAACCATTTTTTTGTGATTTGTACGTTTTGAGAAAGCCATTCTCACAGTATCAGCAACAGCCATTGAGAAACATGACACTGAGTCAACCCATTTCACCACACTAAAGAACATTTAAGTTAACGCTATAGCTTCCATCAGATTGCATCAGCTTAGTGGGGAAGTCAGTATTTAATGGGCTATCGGGTAAGAAGACTCCATATACACGAACTGTTGTCAGCAACCCTGGAGGAAATATTCGCATACCTAAACTGGTGAAGTCGAGCATGAATACGTAGTAATGGAACTTACTCCGTATAAACCGCCTGGTATCGTTGTACTGTTTTCGACTGATGCAAATAAAGTACGGCAACGAATGGAAAATTTAATAGAAGAAGTTGAATAGTGGTCTTGAACATGAATTAGAATAAAACGAAGATAACATAAAATTTACAAGCGAAAACTTTGAGGTTTGCGGATGATTTTGTAATACTGTCAGAGATGGCGAAGGACTAGGAAGTCCAGATGAATGGAATGTACAGTGTCTTGAAAAGAGATTACTGGATGATCATCGACAAAGTAAGACAAAAGTAATGGAATGCGGTCGTATTAAATCACCCGCTACCGAAGGAATAAGATTAGTTAATAGGGTGTTGAAAGTACTTGAATCAGAAGAGATTTGCTGTTTAGATTGCAAAGTAATTGACGTCGGCAGAAATAAAGAGGACTGAAAACATAGACTGACAACGGGAAGTAAATCGTTTCTGTAAATGAGCAATATATTAACATCTATACAAATTATAAAAATGTATGCATGAATGTGCGTGATTGTGTGTGTGTCGACTGTCGCTGTGTGGGTAAGAACCACTTACCTATCACATGGGTGAAGTCGGGGTGAAATGGAAATACAGCACGTGATGCGTGAATTCCCAGACTTAATTCATCCAGTATTTGGCCATGAGAGCATCTAGCGATCTGCAACGAACTTTATATATAAATTCAAACCTCCGCGAATTTTTTCATGCCGAAAACCTCTAGAAAATTATGGAAGAAGGAATATTTTTCGCTCACTACTTTCCTGCTGTTTCGCCGTACCACATGAGGAGCGGCTTTACAGTTCATTACTTCTTTATTATTAACTGTATTCGCAATAAATTTCGCAGGCAGTATCCGCATATGCCGCTTTACGCAACTACGAAAATATACGAGGGTAATCCCAAAAGTAAGGTCTCCTATTTTTTTATAAGCAGATAGACCTGTTTATTTCTACAATAGTTTACATCAGTTTACATGTTGAACATTTAACTATTTCTCGGCATAATCACCATTCCTGTTGATGCATTTTTGTAGACGCCTTGCCAGTTTCTGTATGCCCATGTCATACCAGCTCGCCGCCATGCTGTTCAGAAAGTTATGAATCTCTTCATTCGCCTCGTCGTCGGAGCTGAATCGCTGGGACCACAATTAACGCGACAGGTACTGTGAGACTGAAAAAACTCGAACGGGCAATTCAGAACCGGAGAAGACGAATGTTGAGCAAGGGCGTACACATTCTGCATGACAACGCTCGCCCACACATCGCTCGGCAAACCGTTGCTCTCCTGCAACTGTTTCAGTGGAACATAATCACCCACCCATCCTATAGTCCTGACTCGGCGCCCAGTGACTGTCACCTGTTCCACAGGATAAAAGAACATGTGGCCGGAAAGCGATTCAGCTCCGACGACGAGGTGACAGAAGAGGTTCATAACTTTCCGAACAGCATGGCGGCGAGCTGGTATGACATGGGCATACTAAAACTGCCACCGCGTCTACAAAAATGCATCGACAGAAATGGTGATTATGTCGAAAAATAGCTAAATGTTCAAGCTGTAAACTGATGTAAACAACTGTAGAAATAAACAGGAGACCTTACTTTTGGGATTACCCCCGTACAATTTTACCACACATAGTCCAGAAGATATGACATCATAAACACAGATATGCTTGAAGGACTGCTGTATTGTGCTGTGTTGCTTAATTTTATTACTTCTCTTATATTAAATTTACTCACAATACGTTTTGCAGACGGTACCCGCATATGCCGCTGAATGTAACTACAATATTAAATCATCGTACGACGCATAGTTCAGGATATATAGGGTCATAAACAGTGAGATGCGTGAAAACCTGCCGCAACGTGAATGACTTTTAAATTACTTGCTTCGTTGCTACTAAATCAATTCGCAACACTTCGTGCTGACCGTATCCACGTATGCCGCTGAATTTACCTACAAACTTGTACGACACATTATTCAGGTGATATGACGTCATAAACATTAAGCAGAAGGCCAGATCCTGCGTCATACGGGTGTAAACGCACAGCTATTTTTAAAAAAAAAAAAAAAAAACTTAGCCAATACCAGGACTTCTCCGCTAGTTTAATATAAGTTTAAGCAGCAAAAATCTTACAGAAACTATTTGTCTGAAGTGAAATCATTTACAGAAGAGAAACTAGGACTACAATCACTACAGGTAAGAAGAGGAGATTTTAAAGTATGATGTTAGAGAAGATTGTTGAAGTTCAGGTGAATCGATCGTATAATGATGAACAGATACTAAATCGAATCGAGAAGGAACGAAGTTTGTGGCATAATTTGATCTGAAACGAGGGAATGTTTGATACGACACGTTCTGAAGCATCTATGAATAATTATTTTGGTAACGGATGGAAGTATGGAGGATGAATGGAGGGAGGCAGGAAACCAAGGACTGGCTACAGTCCACAGGTTCAAATGGATGTAGGTTGTAATAGTTATGCAGATATCAAGAGACTTGCACAGAATAGACTATCATGGAGAACTGAATCAAAGCAGCAACTAACACACAGAAAACTAAATACAGCATTTTAAAGATGAAGTCGTGGAACGGGCTGAGTTTTTGTATCTGAGACACGTAAAGACAGCAATTACGTGGGCAAAAAAAGAAACAAGTTTTCGCAAACTGAGATACCGACTTGTCTGTGAAGTCAAGTGTTTATTACAGTTTACGACTTGTGGCAGTAATGTATGGATCTTTAACGTGGAAACCATCCAATTAATGCTCAGTAATGAAGAGCATTTTTGGGGACAGGACAACAATGATATTGCTCACCAGGTGGAGTGGAGTGCAAGGCGTAATTACGGGCGTAATAAAGATTATGGTATCGTTCGAAGATAGGCATCGCGTATCGATACCACATACATTAACGATAGATCGCTGTAGTCCGCAATGGCGAATTGGAGGCGCTCCTGAAGACATGCCCTCTTCTCAGCATCGCAGCGCCATCCCACGGAGGTCGATATAGAGACGGACATGGATCACTCTTTTCCATCTGACGAAACAGACATCGTCTATTTAGGATTCCAGCGCTATCCAAGTCTCAAGTGGAACTGTACTTTTGTAAATGTGGAACTTGTAGTTCAACCGAAGAGTTTGTTATTGCGTGCTCCAAGTGATGCTTTACTGTTCAAAGACAGTCGTAAGTAGGCTGTTTAGGTTTTCATGTTGGTAACGCACGTAGCGCTCTGTATGAAAATCACTGGCTGTGCTGTGTGCAGTCTGTGGCTGGTTGGCATTGTTGGAATATTCGCTATTGTAGTGTTGGGCAGTTGGATGTGAAGAGCGCGTAGCGTTGGGCAGTTGGAGGTGAGCCGCCAGCAGTCGTGGATGTGGGGTATGAGATGGCGGAGTTTTGAGAGCGGATGATCTGGACGTGTGCATTAGAGAGAGTAAATTTGTAAGACTGGATGTCATGAACTGATATATATATTTGAAAACTATTAAGGTAAATACATTGTTTGTTCTTTACCAAAATCTTTCATTTGCTAACTATGCCTATCAGTAGTTAGTGCCTTCAGTAGTTAGAATCTTTTATTTAGCTGGCAGTATTGGCGCTCACTGTATTGCAGTAGTTCGAGTAACGAAGATTTTTGTGAGTTAAGTGATTCATGAAAGGTATAGGTTATTGTTAGTTCCATTCTTTTGTAGGGATTATTGAAAGTCAGATTGCGTTGCGCTAAAAACATTGTGTGTCAGTTTAGTGATGATCAGAATAAGTAAAGAGAGAAATGTCTGAGTACGTTCAGTTTTGCTCAGCTGTTTGAAAATCAAATAACGTAAGGGGTTTACCAGCACAGTAATTCATTAATTTTTCTATGGAGACGTTCATAGTTATAAATATTGGATTGTATAAAGGTAGGTAAATCTTTATATCATTCTCGTAATAAAGTGAACTAATGTTTCACAAGTTGTAATTCCAATAAGCCGTCACCCAGAATCATCAGAGAACCCACAGTTATGACCAGACGATTGTAGTTTCGTCGGATCATAAACAGATAAAATAGAAGGGAATGGAAGATGTAGCCAGACGAATAGATGGCAAATGGAACAAAGAAATTCTTTGCTAATTCTAACAGATAAGAAAACAATGGGATTAAAACTCAGGGTAAAGAACATCAGTGACCAGGTTCACTGATGACACTGCTACTCCAAGTGCAGGCGAGAAATGATTACAGGTCATACTGAAGGAAATGAGCTGGATACTTCACACAGAATATCGACTGATAGTAAATGGAATAAAGACGAAAATGGTGTGGAGCAGTGGAAATAAGAGAAGTGATAAAATTAACGAAAGAACTGAGGGCCACGAAAAACATGATGTTCAGGAATTCTGCCACCGGGATTAGCCGAGCGGTTTAAGGCCCTGTAGTCATGGACTGTGTGGCGGATCCCGCCGGATGTGCGAGTCCTCCCGCGGGCATGGATGTGTGTGTTTGTCCTTAGGATAATTTAGGTTAAGTAGTGTGTAAGCTTAGGGACTGATGACCTTAGCAGTTAAGTCCCACAAGCTTTCACACACACAATTCTGCCACCTAGGGAGCGAAATAACATATAACGGACGAAGCAAGGATGACGTAAAAAACATACTAGCGCAGGCAAAGATGACATTCCTGGCCAAAAGAAATTTTGTAGAGTAAATCATTTGTCTTGATTTGTGAAAGAAAATTCAGAGATCGTATGTTTGGAGCAGAGAATTATATGGTAGCGAATCATGAACTGTTGGAAAACCAGAAAAGAAGAGAATCAAAGTGTTAATGATACGACATGTGTTTTTAAGAATTCAGGGAATAACTTCCATGGTACTTGAGAAATATGTAGAAAATAAAAACTGTAGGAGAAGACCAAGATTCTAAAACGTTCCACAAATAAATGAGGACATTGAGTGAAACCTACCGAAGCCCCGCCCCAAAAAATAGACGAAGACAACAACCAGACGTTAAGTGGGTAGGAAAGGATATACGAGAGCAGTGTGTATACGTATGGCTGCAGACCGTAATGCAGGGACATTTATGCAGCAGTAACGGCACTGGAACACCACAGCCGTACTTTCAAAATATTTATTACTCAGACGACTAGCTTCAACGCTACTTTTGGGAAATCGCCAGGTCCTGCTATTAACCGGGTACATACTTCAAGTCACTGGCTCATTTACCATAGGACCCATACAACGACTAAGTGCCGTGTGACCACTGTTCATCAGGAGTGTATATGCTGAACGTGTAGTCATTACTGTAACTACTGTGACCATGTCCATGTGGTCACAATGGTGACTACACTTTCGGAAAATACAATCCTGATGAATAGCGGTCCACGGCACCTATTTATTGTATGGGTCCTGTGATACCTGAGCCAATTATTGGAAGCACTTATTTGGTTAACTGTAGGACCTGACGATCACGCAAATGTAGGGTTGAGGCTAGCCGTCTGAGTAATAAATACTCTGAAAATACGGCTGTGGTATTCCATGTCGACTACTTATACTGTCATCCGTTGTCCCACGTCCACAAGACTCTTAAGGAAAAGGCTTTTGTTCAACAGTGGATATCACAAACGTGATGACTGACGCATGGCACCACATACCGGCATTTACGCTACAAGTGGCAATTAGAGCCCTGTTCACCACCTGTGATGGATATTATAAAATCTTACTAGGAACGGACGTGTTAACAGAGTTCTAGTATTCTTGATAAGTTGACTTCAAGGTAAGTTAAATAAGATTTGAAAAAAAAAACCGAAATACTCTTTCCAAATGCTCCGTTACGTACTGAACGTGTGTAAAATTTTAGGCGTTTGTCACTCTCCTTTGTGAACGTCGTGCATGAGAGCAGACACAGTTAAGTAGCAGTAATCCGATGTCTCTGATCCGATTCTGCTGAACTCGCTGTCGATGTGACACTAAGCTCCGGCAAAAGAAATTCTCTGACTTTATCGCGACAGCTATCATGCAGCAAAAAATCAAAACATTTTGACTGCAATCGGCCGTTGATCGCGCGCGTGATGTACTCGTAGTATTAGACACCTGCTGCGTATCAAAAAATTAGCTGCTTGCTCGCAGATGATCTTGCTAATTCGAACAAAGGGAAATATCTTACTTCTTCTGTGAATAAACTTACGCAGTATGGTATGTCATATGTTTACTTATTTTGTATTTGGTTCTGCTAATCGGGATGATATTTAAATAATATTGGCTCTTCATACTTCTCTGTCTTCTGCTAATATTTTTGCCATTGCACATTGTTTTGCACTTTCAGTTTATGTATCAATCGGCATCTTTTCTTTCTTCTCCGCCCTTTGTAATGCGTCTACGAGTAAGCATTATTTTCCTGTAATTGACAACAGTAAACAAATTGTCGTGAATCATGCAAAGGCAGATTTAATGTATTAGGACGGATTAAGTGGATAGTTCAAATGGTTCAAATGGCTCTGAGCACTATGACACTTAACTGCTGAGGTCCATCAGTCCCCTAGAACATAGAACTACTTAAACCTAACCTAACCTAAGGACAACACACACATCCATGCCCGAGGCAGGATTCGAACCTGTGACCGTAGTGGTCGCGCGGCTACAGACTGTAGCGCCCAGAACCGCTCTACCACACCGGCCGGCCTATCTAATGCAAAATTAAGTATTGGGAAGTCTTTTCTGAAAGTGTTCTGAGTTTAGCTATTTGCGGAAATGAAACGTAGACGGTAAGGGAGTAGAAACTTTTGAAATGCGGTGCTACAGAACAGCACTGAAGATTAGGTAGGCAACTAGCGTAATTAATAAGGAGGTGCTAAACAGATATGGAGAGAAATTAAATTTGTGACACAGTTGATACGTGGTACGTACTGCAATTAAGTATAACGTGGAAGAAAGGATCCACCAATATAATTTCTTTTCACACAACCTGTTTATTTAACAATATATAAACTGTGTTTTCCAGATAATCGTAGCATTGAACCACATAGTTTTCTTTAACAAAATGAACAAATTTGCAAAATTCTTTTGACCTTAAACCTTAAGTTGAAAACAGCAGTTGAGTCCCATAGTGCTCAGAGCCTAAGTTGAAATCTGAAGTGCTGTACCGCAAAACAGCAAACCATATGGAAATGATTACAAGACGGCCGGGCCTGAAGCCCGTCCGTTATCGGGTGAAACAACGGTGTTTACTTGGTTCAAATAGCTCTGAGCACTATGGGACTTAACATATATGGTCATCAGTCCCCTAGAACTTAGAACTACTTAAACCTAACTAACCTAAGGGCATCACACAACACCCAGTCATCACGAGGCAGAGAAAATCCATGACCCCGCCGGGAATCGAACCCGGGAACCCGGGCGTGGGAAGCGAGAACGCTACCGCACGACCACGAGATGCGGGCAACGGTGTTTACTACCGCGCTAGATACAGTCTGACTTATTAAATGCCTTTCTGCAACACATGAAAACTATATAAGCACCACAGATGACAAGAGTGATTCAATTACTCAAAACAGATGTCGTAACTTTTAATTTGAAACTGTATGTTAAACAGATTAGTAAACAATATGACAATGATAAGGCTTACTTCAAAGTAATCAACCTCTTAATTTTAATCGGCAACCAAGATGCGACTGGATCCAAACCCCTGTCTTCTGACAATTTTATTTTGACTAAAATCCTGGTGACAGTTGGCACTTAATATTTTCGAAGTTAAACTGATTATCAGTTATTAAGATTGCCCTGAAAGGACATCTTAAACCATTGCTTGTAAAATTACAAGAGAACTCACTCGACGGAACCGCAATATCCAGCTAAAAAAAAAAAAAAAAAAAAAAAAATGACCCTGTCTTTCAAACACGGAAACGAACAGCTTAATACAAAAGGTTGTTAAGATTACAACTAATGTCTCAGAAATGCTATTACAATAAAATAATTTCACCGGTTAACCGCTAAATGTAACCGTTTTCTCTTTTGTTTAACGGTAACCTGTGCCTTAATGCAATTGTTCCGGCTGTATTTACAACCAAAAGCTAATTAATTAGAACATTAATGATCAGATTCTTTTGTCATCAGTTTTCTGACTGGTATGATGCGGCCCGCCACGAATTCCCCTCCTGTGCTAACCTCTTCATCTCAGAGTAGCACTTGCAACCTACGTCCTCAATTATTTGCTGGCTGTATTCCAATCTTTGTCTTCCTCTACAGTTTTTGCCCTCTACAGTTCCATCTAGTACCGTGGAAGTCATTCCCTCATGTCTTAGCAGATGTCCTATCATCCTGTCCCTTCTCCTCATCAGTGTTTTCCACATGTTCCTTTTCTATCCGATTCTGCACAGAACCTCCTCATTCCCTGCCTTATCAGTCCACCCAACTTTCAACATTCGTCTGTAGCCCCACATCTCAAATGCTTTGATTCTTTTCTGTTCCGGTTTTCCAACAGTCCATGTCTCACTACCATACAATGATGTACTCCAGACGCAAATTCTTAGAAATTTCTTCCTCAAATTAAGACCAATATTTGATATTAGTAGAATTCTTTTGGCCATGAATGCTCTTTATGCCATTGCTGGTCAGCTTTTAATCTCATCCTTGCTCCGTCCGTCATTGGTTATTTTCCTGCCTAGGTAGCAGAATTCCTTAACATCATCTACTTCGTGGCCATCAATCCTGATGTTACGTTTCTCGCTGTTCTCATTTCTACTACTTCTCATTACCTTCGTCTTTCTCCGATTTACTCTCAAACCATACTGTGTACTCATTAGACTGTTCATTCCGTTCAGCAGATCATTTAATTCTTCTTCACTTTCACTCAGGATAGCAATGTCATCAGCGAATCGTATCATTGATATCTTTTCATCTTCAATTTTAATTCCACTCCTGAACCTTTCTTTTATTTCCATTATTGCTTCCTCAATGTACAGATTGAAGAGTAGGGGCGAGAGACTACATCCTTGTCTTACTCCATTTTTAATACGAGCACTTCGTTATGGGTAATCCACTCCATTCCCTCTTGGCTGTTGTACATATTATATATTACCCGTCTCTGCCTATAGCTTACCCCAACTTTTTTCAGCGTTTCGAACATCTTGCACCACTTTACATTGTCGAACGCTTTTTCCACGTCGACAAATCCTATGAACGTGTCTTGATTTTTCTTTAGTCTTGCTTCCATTATTAACCGAAACGTCACAACTGCCTCTCTCGTGCCTTTACCTTTCCTAAAGCCGATTGTCATCTAGCGCATTTCTCAATTTAATTTTCTATTATTCTGTATATTGTTCTTGTAAGCAACTTGGGTACACGTGCTGTTAAGCTGATTGTGCGAGAATTCTCGCATATGTCAGCTCTTGCCGTCTTCGGAAATGTGTAGATGATGCTTTTCGAAAAGTTAGATGGTATGTCACCAGACTAATACATTCTACACACCGAGGTGAATAGTCGTTTTGTTGCCATTTCTCCCAATGATTTTAGAAATTCTGAGGGAATGTTATCTAACCCTTCCGCCTTATTTGATCCTAACTCCTCGAAAGTTCTTTTAAATTCTGATTCCAGTAGTAGATCCCCTATCTCTCCTAAATAGACTTCTGTTTCTTCTTCTGTCACATCAGACAAATCTTCCCCCTCATACATACCGTCAATGTATTCTTTCCACCTATCCCCTCTCTCTCCTGTATATAGCAGTGGAATTCCCGTTGCACTCTTGATGTTACCACCCTTGCTTTTAATGTCACCGAAGGTTGTTTTCACTTTCGTGTATGCTGAGTCTGTCCTTCTCATAATCATTACGTCTGCGATGTCTTCATATTTTTCCTGCAGCCATTTCCTCTTAGCTTCCCTGCACTTCCTATTTATTTCATTCTTCAGCGACTTGTATTTTTTGTATTCGTCAGTTCCCCGGAACATTTCTGTATTTCCTCCTTTCATCGATCAATTGAAGTATTCCTTCTGTTACCCATGGTTTCTTCGCAGTTACCCTCTTTGTACCTATGTATTCTTTCCCAATTTCTGTGATGGCCCTTTTTAAAGATGTCCATTCCTGTTCAACTGTTCTGCCTACTAAGCTATTCCTTATTGCTTTATCTATAGCCTCAGAGAACTTCAACCGTATCTCGTCATGATCGAATACAAATCAGAAAGGAATGGCCTTATAATAGCGGGACAAATTTTCAAACGACAGCTAGTGTCTTAGTACAATGCTACTGCCTATATTTACGACCAAAGAGCCTACCGAGTAAAACCCAGAGAGTTGAGTACGTACCAGAAAATAATAAGGAGAGCAGGTAGACAATGAAACAAATCACCACGAGGGCTGGCTGCGGTGTCCGAGCGGGTCTAGGCGCTCAGTCCGGAACCGCATGACTGCTACGGTCGCAGGTTCGAATCATGCCTCGGGCATGGATGTGTTTGATGTCCTTAGGTTAGTTAGGTTTAAGTAGTTCTAAGTTCTAGGGTACTGATGACCACAGCTGTTAAGTCCCATAGTGCTCAGAGCCATTTGAACCATCACCACGAGGATTACAGAATATTAATCCCGTTTATCAGCAAGCAGTTCCATGGGTCCACGTTGCGTCTTAACGGTTACTACGTGGTGCCGATGAAAGCCAGGTAGAAAAGGGCAGCCAGGCCACGGGCGTTCGTCCGATGCGATTACTACAGCCAAACGTCGGGATGTCGGCCTGCTGCTAGAAGTCGACGCTGACCCCGGTGAAGTACTCCGGTATTCTCACTCTGTGCGGGCCCTCCTTGTGCAGCTCGTGGCATCGGCCGCTCGGACCTCGTGACCACCACCTCTTGTCACGACGCTACCGCCATCGCCAAACTTCGTGCTTCCCTCTCTGGCAAGCGAACGCCGTATATATATCGGCAAGCAAATATCTTCTAAGAACACAACCCACAGACACCAACTCTTCCTCACAGATATTGGCAATGGGGCGGCAAGAAGGATACTCGTTCCACCTGAGCCAGAGGCGCCAGACAGAACACTCTACTAACTCAATGGGACCACGGCTCAATAGGGTGAGTGGAAGAAGTGATCGGTTGATAGGACAGATTCTGAGACATCAGTGAATCACCAGGATAGTGTTCGACGAATAGCGTGTGTATGTGTTTGCTATGTGTAAGTGTGTGTGTGTGTGTGTGAGTGTGTGTGTGTGTGTGTGTGTGTGAGGCGGGGAGGAGTAAAATTTGGAGGGGGACACCAAGAGTTGAATACAGTAAACAGGCTGCAGCATCTATTAGGAGATGAAGAGGCACAGAGTAGAGTACCGTGGTAGTTGCGTCAGACGTCTTCGGACTGAAGACAACAACCAGAGTAACGTCGCAAGAATAGGTTAACTTGCAATCTCACTAGACGACGAAACCGTTCCTCCATTATCGTTAGTATCAAGATTTTCTTCCCGAGCAACCGTGACCTTGACGTCTCGATCCGACCCTATTCGTTCCATTTCGTTGATGGTCCGTGTAGATGCCGCCATTTTAAATACATTGTGGAAATTTTTTGACCTCCCGTTCCGTCCCGTCAAGTGTAAACCAACGTATAGTGAGGTGACAAAAGTCATCGGATAGCGATAGGCTCATATACAGATGGTGGTAGTATCGCGTACTCAATGTATATAATAGGGCATTGCATTGGCGTGGCTGTCACTTGTAATCAGCTGATTCTTGTCAAAGGGTTTCCAACATGGTTAGGACCGCACTACGGGAAACGACATACTTTCACTTCGGGATGGTAGTTGGTGTTCGACGCATGGGAGACTTCGTTTCGCAAATCGTTAGGGAATCCAGTGTTCAGAGATCCATAGTGTCAAGAACCTGACTAGAATACCAAATTTCAGCCATTACTTCTCACCACGCAGTGCCCGACAGCCTTCCTTTAACAAGCGAAGCAGAGGCGTTTACGTAGAGGTGTTAGTGGTAACAGACAAGCAACACCACGTGAAACAAAAGCAGAAATAAATGGAGGACGTACGAGGATAGGACAGTGCGGCGGAATTTGGCGTTAACTGACTGTGGCAGTAGAAGCTCGACGCGAGTGCCTTTGTTAACAGCGCCTGGGCTGCAGCCCCTCTCCTGGTTCAAAATGGTTCAAATGGCTCTGAGCACTATGGGGCTTAACTACTCTGGTCATCAGTCCCCTAGAACTTAGAACTACTTAAACCTAACTAACCTAAGGACATCACACACATCCATGCCCGAGGCAGGATTCGAACCTGCGACCGTAGCGGTCACGCGGTTCCAAACTGACGCGCTTAGAACCGCACGGCCACACCGGCCGGCCCCCTCTCCTGGGCTCTTGGCCATATCTGTTGGACCCTAGACGGCTTGAAAGCCGAGGCCTGGTCAGATGAGTCCCGATTTCAGTTTGTGAGTGCTGATGGCAGGGGTCGAATGTTGCGCAGACCTCACAAAGCATGGACCCAAACTGTCAATAAGGCACTGTGCAAGCTGGTGGTGACTCCATACTGATGTGGACTGTGTTGACATGGAATGGACTGGGCGCTGCCGGCAGGAGTGGCCGAGCAGTTCTAGGCGCTACAGTCTGGATCCGCGCGACCGCTACGATCGCAGGTTCGAATCCTGCCTCGGGCATGGATGTGTGTGATGTCCTTAGGTTAGTTAGGTTTAAGTAGTTCTAAATTCTAGGGGACGACCTCAGCATTTAAGACCCATATAATGCTCAGAGCCATTTGAACCATTTTTTCAGTGAGCGCTCTGGTCCAACTGAACCGTTCATTGACTGGTAATGTTTATGTTTAGCTACTTGAGGACCACTGTCAGCCATTCATGGACTTCCGGGTTCCCAAAGGACGATGTCGTATCACTGGGCCAGAATTTTTCATGATTGGTTTGAAGTACATTCTCGACAATTTGAATGAATGATTTGGCCACCCAGATCACCCGACATGGATCCCACCGAAGATTTATGGCAAATAATCGAGAGGTCGGTTGGTGCTCAAATTCATGCACCTGCAACATTCTCGTAGGTATGGACGGCTATAGAGGCAGCATGGCTCAATATTTCCGCAAGGGTCTTCCAATGCTATGTCGAGTTTATGCACTGTTCCCCCCAAAAGGAGGTATCCTGTGACTTCTGTATAGTCCACTCGTGTTGGTCACAGGTGCACTTGCTTTCCAAATAGCCGACCGGAGTGGCCGAGCGGTTCTAGGCGCTACAGTCTGAAGCCGCGCGACTTTACGGTCGCAGATTGGAACCCTGCCTCGGGCATGGATGTGTGTGATGTCCTTAGGTTAGTTACGTTTAATTAGTTCTAAGTTCTAGGGGACTGATGACCTCAGAAGTTAGGTCCCATAGTACTCAGATCCATTTGAACCATTCCAAACATAGCCTCTATCACCAGTTCAATTGGCCGTGTGTGCATACAGCACTCATGTAATAGAGTACTATTTATTCACTTACGGTGGCACTAAAAAACGACTCGATCACTGAAAATCTGTGGGAAAAGATCCGCTGCGAGCAGATCTGCCAATATTTACAGCAGCAGTGTCACCTGCCTTTAGTAAACACTTGACGCAAACGACACGCAACTCCGGTGCAGGTGTATCCTTTCTGTTCCGTAAGGGGAAGGTAAACAATGGGAATGAAGCAGAGAGATAGTTGCGTGGCAGATTCCGCGAAGAGGGCGCGACCGGAATGCGGACAGATAAGGCGCCGGCAAGTGCAGGTGTAACTCCGCCGCAGATAGCGGGAGCCCGCCGGCCTTATCGCAGAGCCTCTGACGCGCTCTCGGGCCGACCGTTGAACTCACAAATATTTGCGTAAGCGGGCGAGGTGCTAGTGCACCCAACTGTCCGGTGAAGTGGTCCCCCCGTCAATATCTACTTGTTACTGCTGCAGCTGTCAAAATAAGCACGCCGGGCAAACAATTATGCCAGCAGACGCCACTCTAATACTGCGTAACGGCGCCTCCATCGGCGATAATTGACGCAAATCGGCGAGAAAAAGACTCCGCAAGTTTCTTCAGATTTTCCACTTCCAGCAGAAGTCACTCGTTGCTACTCTGCACTGCAAAACATAAGAGTGAGATGCATAAGGTAACATGACATACTATCAACCCATTGGAAATGAATGGAAGTGCGTGAGCGTGTTGCCAGACAGCTCCCAGCCATGCACAGAAAGTTGGACGTCACATGGCGTGGGGTCAGACTATAGCGCAAAATGAGACTGGCCACGCAACACGTGGCGTTTGAAGGAACGGAAAAAATTTGCATTTATCGATCAGTGAGCAATTATGGTGCAATGTTGACATGTACATTTGACTTAGTACCTATTGGCTAACACTGGTCTTGCTTTCACAACATTAAATTTTGCGTGTAAATAAACGATTGTAGTTCCGCCATAAGCTGAAATGAGAGGTTTCTATTCTTTTTCTTTTTATTCATTTTAGGCGATAGCCTATGTACGAAAAATGCTCCTGCAGTGATGATCAAAACGGCACTGTGACCGACTCAACAACGGCAAACACACCGTATTGAACGGGCTATAGACGTCTCTAAGTTCTGAGTTCCCTAAGTTGAAAATGGGTACAGGTGTCCGGAACTAGTCAAGACCAAGAAATAAAAAGAAAAAAAAATGCTCCTCAACGCAACTTTTGATGAAGCTACAACATATCATAAAGCTGCAACATATTATAAAACAAGCTGCCGACATACTTTTCACCTGCAACATGCTACAAGTTCTTAAAATGAACTTAAATGGTTTTTAATGATTTAACAAAGTTCTAACCAAGTTGCAGGTTTATACACTACTGGCCATTAAAATTGCTACACCGCGAAAATGACGTGCTACAGACGCGAAATTGAACCGACGGGAAGAAGATGCTGTGATATGCAAGTGATTAGTTTTTCAGAGCATTCACACAAGGTTGGCGCCGGTGGCGACACCTACAACGTACTGATGTGAGGAAAGTTTCCAACCGATTTCTCATACACAAACAGCAGTTGAGTGGCGTTGCCTGGTGAAACGTTGTTGTGATGCCTCGTGTAAAGAGGAGAAATGCGTACCATCACGTTTCCGACTTTGATAAAGGTCGGATTGTAGCCTATCGGCATTGCGGTTTATCGTATCGCGACATTGCTGCTCGCGTTGGTCGAGATCCAATGACTGATAGCAGAATATGGAATCGGTGGGTTCAGGAGGGTAATACAGAACGCCGTGCTGGATCCCAACGGCCTCGTATCACTAGCAGTCGAGATGACAGACATCTTATCCGCATGGCTTTAACGGAACGGGCAGCAACCATCTGCACGAACAGTTCGACGACGTTTGCAGCAGCATGGGCTATCAGCTCGGAGACCATGGTTGCCGTTACCCTTGACGCTGCATCACAGACAGGAGCGGGTTTTTTTCGGATGAATCCAGATTCTGTTTATATCATCATGATCGTCGCATCCGTATTTGGCGACATCGCGGTGAACGCAGATTGGAAGCGTGTATTCCTCATCGCCATACTGGCGTATCACCCGGTGTGATGGTATGGGGTGCCATTGGTTATACGTCTCGGTCGCCTCTTGTTCGCGTTGATGGCACTTTGAACAGTGGACGTTACATTTCAGATGTGTTACGACCCGTGGCTTTATCCTTCATTCGATCCCTGCAAAACATTTCAGCAGGATAATGCACGACCGCATATTGCAGGTCCTGTACGGGTCTTTCTGGATACAGAAGATGTTCGACTGCTGCCCTGGCCAGCACATTCTCCAGATCTCTCATTAATTGAAAACGCCTGGTCAATGGTGGCCGAACAGCTGGCTCGTCACAATACGCCAGTCACTACTCTTGATGAACTGTGGATCGTGTTGAAGCTGCATGGGCAGCTGTACCTGTACACGCCATCGAAGCTCTGTTTGACGCAATTCCCAGGCATTTTAAGGCCGTTATTACGGGGAGAGGTGGTTGTTCTGGGTACTGATTTCTCACTGTCTATGCACCCAAATTGCGTGAAAATGTAATCACATGTCAGTTCTAGGATAATATATTTGTCTAATGAAAACCCGTTTATCATCTGCATTTCTTCTTGGTGTAGCAATTTTAATGGCCAGTAGTGTACTTAAACCTAACTAACCTAAGGACATCACACACATCCATGCCCGAGGCAGGATTCGAATCTGCGACCGTAGCAGTCGCGCGGTTCCGGACTGAAGCGCCTAGAACCGCTCGGCCACAGCTGCCGGGTTCCGTGGCTACAGGTCAGTGGTCATCTCCTAAAGCGGCAGTAGCATGACCGGTGCCGGACGAATGACATATCCAAGATCTCACAAATCGAAAATCAGAGAGCCGATTTCGAACGACATGAACGCCGTCCTACTGGTTGACTGACTACCGAAGCAACGTGGCGTATTTGTGGCAGTGCAGACAGGCTCAGCTTTTTGACGTCATTCGTCACGACACAATCGGTTCCGCTCTTTACGAGTTCTCAGTGGTCTTCCGTTCTCCTACATTTGCTTAACCGATTTGTTTCAGTGCCACAGCTGCTTGGTCAAACCCCTGATATGCATATCTGCGTCCTCCTTAGCGCTCCTTACATAATGTTACAAGAGTAACGGATACAAGTTACACTCGTCTAACAATTTTCCTCTGGAATCGCTCGCACTCATACACGGAAGTGCTCTGCTGCACTCCATTGAGCGACTTTAACTGTGTCGGTATGTCTACACCAAGCCTCTGCATTATGCTGATATTCCCAGGGTCTGCTCAATGAAGATCAGGTTGGCTTCAGTAAAGGTAATGGCGCCAGAGAAGCAGTTCTGACGCAGCGGTTGATAATGGAAATAAGACTAAAGAAAAATCACGACACGTTCATAGGATTTGTCGGCCTGGAAAAAACGTTCGACACTGTAAAATGGTCCGAAGTGTTTGAAATTCTGAGAAAAATTACGGTAAGCTCTAGGGAAAGACGGCTGATACACGATACGTATAAGAACCAAGAGGGAACAACAAGAGTGGAATACCAAGAAGGAACTGCTCAAATTGAAAATGGTGTAAGGCAGCGACGTAGTCTCCCGCCACTACGGTTCAATTTACACGTCGAAGAAGCAATGACGGAAATAAAGAAAGGTTCATGAGTGGGATCAAAATTCAATGTGAAAGGATATTAATAATACGAGGTTGAGTCAAATGAAAACCTTAAATATTTTTTAAAATATTATTTGTTGTGCAGAAGTGGTACAAAGCTCTATCACTTTTCAACATAATCTCCACCACGCTCAATGCAAGTCCTCCAGAGCTTACAAAGTGCATAAATTCTTTTAGCAGAAAATTCTTTTGGTAGTCCGCACAACCACTCATGCACAGCGTGGCGTACCTCTTTCCTCCCGTTGCTTTTCTGACTGGTCTAACATATGGAAATCACTTGGTGCAAGGTCTGGTGGGTTTGGTGGATGAGGAAGACACTCAAAATGCAGGTCTGTGATTGTTGCAACTGTTATATGGGCAGTGTGGGGCCTTGCATTGTCATGCTGCAAAAGGACACTGATGGTTCTGTTCGAAACTTCTTTGGTTTTGGTGATGAGGAATGGCGCCATTCCTTGCTCGCTCTGTTCGTTTCCAGTTAGTGAAAGTGAACCCAGGTTTCGTCTCCAGTAACGACTCTTGCGAGGAAGCCATTATCTTCTCGTTCAAAGTGCCGAACAAGTTCTTCACAAGCATCAGCACGTCGTTCTCTTATTTCAGGAGTCAGCTGCCGTGGCACCTATCTTGCAGACACTTTGTGAAACTGGAGCATATCATGCACAATGTGGTGTGCTGACCCATGACTAATCTGTAAACATGCTGGAATGTCATTCAGTGTCACTCGGCGTTTTCCTTCACTATGGCTTCAAGTGCTGCAATGTTCTGTGGAGTCACAACTCGTTGTGCCTGACCTGGACGAGGAGCATCTTCCACTGAAGTCACACCATTTGCGAACTTCCTACTCCATTCGTAGACTTGCTGCTGTGACAAACATGCATCACCGTACTGAACCTTCATTCTTCGATGGATTTCAATGGGTTTCACACCTTCACTACGCAAAAATCGAATAACAGAACGCTGTTCATCCCTGGTACAGGTAACAAGTGGTGCGGCCATCTTTACACTTATACTGTCACGGTGTGTGTGCATCTGCACTATGCTGCCACCTACAGGCCATGCTGCACGCTGTTTGTAGCACGCTTACCAACTTACAGGATAACGTCGCGAAATTTCGATTTGTTATTACAAATTTAAGGTTTTCATTTGACTCACCCTCGTAGTATTCGCTGATTACAATGCTATACTAAGTGAAATTGAAGAAGAATTACAGGGTCATTTGAATAGAATGACAGTTTAATGAGTACAGAGTACAGAGACTGAGAGTAAATCGAAGCCGGCCGGGGTGGCCGAGCGGTTCTAGGCGCTACAGTCTGGAACCGCGCGACCGCTACGGTCGCAGGTTCGAATCCTGCCTCGGGCATGGGTGCGTGTGATGTCCTTAGGTTTAAGTAGTTCTAAGTTCTAGGGGACTGATGACCTCCGAAGTTAAGTCACGTAATGCTCAGAGCAAGTTTAATTTGAGTAAGTCGAAGAAAGAGGGAAGTAGTGCGAAGTAGCAGAAATGCTAATAGCGATAAACTTAACGTCATAACTGGTGATCACGAAGTAAATGAAGCTGAGAAATTCCGCTACCTATGCCGCAAATTAACCCATGCAGACGATACAAGGAGGACTCAGAAAGCAGACTAGCATCAGCCAAAACGGAATTCTTGGCCAAGGAAATCTATTAATATCAAATATTTGTCTTAATTTGAGAAAGAAATTTCTGAGATTACACCTCTGGAGCACAAAATTATATGACAGTGAGACATGGACACTGTCCATTCCGTTGAACTCCTCTTCCAAGTCCTTCGCTGTCTCTGTTTATCTCATAGTAAAACGTCAAAATTTTAATTTTTGTCCCTGAACTGTAATCCTTTCCAAATTTTTCTTACGTTTCCTTTACTGCTTATTCAGTCTACAGTTTGGATAATGTCGGGGGTAGCTTATAACCCTGTGTCATCTTCTCAACCCCTGCTACCATTTCATGTCCGTCGCCTCTTAAAACTGCCATTTGGTTTCTGTGCAAATTGTTTATAAACTTTCGCTCCCCTTATTTTACTCCTGCTACATTCAGAATTGAGAGAATGTATACCAGTCGGCAATATCATAAAATTTCTCATCTATCTTGGAGAGCCAAATATCGTGTAGGGCCTCCGCAGACATGCCGAAGTGTCGGAACTCGACGTGGCATGGACTCGACTAATGTCTGAAATGGTACTGGAGGGTATTTACACCATGAATCCTGCAGGGTTGCCCATAAATCCGTAAGAGTACAAGGGGATGGATATCTCTTCTGAACATCACGTTGCAAGGCGTCCAAGATAAACTCCATAATATTCATGTTTGGGGAATTTGGTGGACAGCGGAAGTTTTTAAACTCAGGGGAGTGTTCCTGGAACCACTCTGTAGCAATTCTGGACATGCGGGGTGTGGCATTATCACGCTGGAATTGCCCAAGTCAGTCGGAATGCACGAAAGACATGAATGCTGTTTACGTATCAATTAAACGTTAGATGCATACGTCGTATTCGGCTAATATTTACTATTTGCACGATATACGAGAGAGAATTGTCAGAGCATGTGCTTCGATAAATGCCGAAGTGATAAGGAATACCACTCAATCCATGATAAGAAGAAGGAAGCAGAGCATTGGTACCAGTGGTCGGCACTTCGAACATCTTTTTTAACTGGGCGTTCATGCCACCTTTTTTACCTTCATTGACCTTCAAAGACCTTACTGTTACACATCGTTGGATTCGTCTATCAGAAAGTAAGCACCAAACTATAGCATCCCATAAAAAAAAAAAAAAAAAACTAAGTTGAACTTCATATCTCTGAAGCGACCCCACATAGCAACAAAAAGCCAACGTCATACGTCATATTATGGCCTCCGTTGTCCCATGCATCTTTTGTCCCACAAACTTTAAAGCTCCTATCATACTTTCAGAGTTATTCTTGGTGGCAACAGTTAGTGACTCACCCTGTTTAGTTGATTAGAAAGCAGATAGCGTGATTCCAGATAAAAATATTTTTGTTCCCCATTTAAAATCTCTAGCATAACAGTGGTACATCAGCAGCAGTTACGTGTACCATCAACGTAAACAAAGAAAATGACAGAATATTTTGTATATCTTTTCATTTTCACCAACATAATACATACATATTCATACTTTATTTTGAAGAAAAGTTATTATGCTTTCCCCTTTTAATAAAAAGAAGTACAAAGCTTGTGCTTATTCACTCCATGCCCACCGGATGCAAACGTCGAATGAATTTGTCATCTTTCTCATTTACGCAGTTACGCTTTAAGTGCTTCGTTAGTCTTCTATCAGACACATTTCTTTTCATTCGCCATTTGTGCTCTGTATGTCTATGATCTTCTGGGACCGACTTTACATTTATCTTCAGGACTCTCCATCGCTCATTGGACTCACGTCAACAATAGAAGTCGACAGGAGAGCAGGCAACAGCTTTCTGTATTGCCAACGTCGCAGCGGAGAAGACGCCAACTACCTTTGATGACAGTCAGAGGAATCGAGTGAACACAACCGAATGCAAACCGAACACGAACGGATGCAACTGTTCGTTCTCGCCTACCGTTTATACCCGACGTTCGTTCGTTTGTGATCGCTCACGCTTAAATGAGGAGTAACGTGTCCCGTGGTCCAATAGGACGAGTCTTCCGGCCGGGGACAGGAATAGGAATTCGGGAGACGCTGCGAAAGCTTCGAGAACGAGAGGGAAGGAATCTTTCAGTATGTAAACAAGGGTAACGACATTTTGTGAGTTGTGAATACTAATAGCAGAGGTATCTAAATATAAAACGAGGTCAGGACAAGGAAAATGCAGACAGGCGCCGTCATGAATCAGGGAAAGCTTTCCAGCACTGCTGCGTACATACGTGGCCTGCTTACGACACTACGGTCCGATTTTCCTCGTGCACTTTCCTTGGCGATCGGTGTGATGCCCAATGAAACGCTTTCTGAGCTTTCGTCGGGGTCAGGCAAGAGTCTAGAGCGACCTTGCTTGAGCGAGGGTCACTGCAGGGTTATCGGACATGTCTCTTTAAGCTACAGGAGGCGTATGTTGCTAGTAGACGGAAAACGGCATTGCACCAGAATCTCCGCTTTCTAGATAACAAAGCACCAAAGTAGTGATCTCAATGTGTCTTTCGACTAGTTTATTGAGAAACAAGGAAAACTGAACATCGCTTCGGGGTCGTCGGAGCATCGAATCAGAATATAGAACTCTCTAGAGGGAATCTGTAGACTACGCTACTAAAACCGAGGGCGTTTTCCTCTATTACAGTGTAGAGTCACTCGTCACCAAGACTCCGTAAATGCTGTAAGGTGCTGATAATACAAAGAAGAAGAATATCTGTAAGAAGACGACGCAGCAGTTACCCAAGCCATGTTGTTGTTGTTGTTGTGATCTTCAGTCCTGAGACTGGTTTGATGCAGCTCTCCATGCTACTCTATCCTGTGCAAGCTTTTTCATCTCCGAGTACCTACTGCAACCTACATCCTTCTGAATCTGCTTAGTGTATTCATCTCTTGGTCTCCCTCTACGATTTTTACCCTCCACGCTGCCCTCCAATACTAAATTGGTGATCCCTTGATGCCTCAGAACATGTCCTACCAACCGATCCCTTCTTCTGGTCAAGTTGTGCCACAAACTTCTCTTCTCCCCAATCCTATTCAATACTTCCTCATTAGTTATGTGATCTACCCATCTAATCTTCAGCATTCTTCTGTAGCACCACATTTCGAAAGCTTCTATTCTCTTCTTGCCCAAACTATTTATCGTCCATGTTTCACTTCCATACATGGCTACACTCCATACGAATACTTTCAGAAATGACTTCCTGACACTTAAATCAATACTGGATGTTAACAAGTTTCTCTTCTTCAGAAACGCTTTCCTTGCCATTGCCAGCCAACGTTTTATATCCTCTCTATTTCGACCGTCATCAGTTATTTTGCTCCCCAAATAGCAAAACTCCTTTACTACTTTAAGTGCCTCATTTCCTAATCTAATTCCCTCAGCATCACCCGACTTAATTAGACTACATTCCATTATCCTTGTTTTGCTTTTGTTGATGTTCATCTTATATCCTCCTTTGAAGACACTGTCCATTCCATTCAACTGCTCTTCCAAGTCCTTTGCCGTCTCTGACAGAATTACAATGTCATCGGCGAACCTCAAAGTTTTTATTTCTTCTCCATGAATTTTAATATCTAATCCGAATTTTTCTTTTGTTTCCTTTACTGCTTGCTTTACCTTTACCCAAGCCATGCATCACGCTATTTATTCATACTACACACCACTGGGTGGTTATAATAAAGGTGCAGCTTCTCACAGAAGTGGAGTGTCGGCTGTAATTATCGTGTGGCAGCGAAACTTGATATGTATGCTAATGCGTTAGTGCGGAATCGGTTTATGCCGGAAAAATTAGTTCCAATTTTGGCCACCAATTGCAGATCTGGCGCTGTACAGTATCTCGTCAACGTTTCAGGTGCTCATATTGAACAAACTCTGTAAGCGGCAGTCAATCATAGCATCAACATTACTCCTTTCTCACTTCTTTGACAGTCTCTGTCCACGTCCCGTTCCTTCTCCATTACGTATGGAAACATCTCTCCATTCATGAGGCCATATTTTCTGTAGTTGTCTTACAATTCTTGGAGGTATTTTCGTTTTGCCGTTGCAACTGCAAAAAGTGCGTGTTTCCTTCATCAGACGCCATTTCGCTTTATTGAGGTAAAGCATCATCAGTGGTCTGTAATTAAGTTATTTACATTTTGATTTCGTTAAAAATATGTTGGTTTTTACTTGCAGTGGTTTATGCTTGATTTCTCGTCTACATCGCGAAATGCCGTCTGCTAGCACATCGTTGATGTTTTTCTTCTTTGGACACTGATAGTTGTAGTCTAATTCTTAGTTCCTCTGCAGGATTACGCATTTTTATGTTTTACACAGCACACTTTTTCGGACACCACTTTTTCTGTTTGCTTTTATACTTATAAATATGTATTATGGTTTGTGTTATGTAGTGCTGGGAGCATAATATTGCCACTAGTTTCTCTTTGATCTACACTCTTTTCTTAGTTCATTTTATGCATGTAATTCTGTTTAACTATGTTTCTGTGTGTCTGTATACTGTGTAAGTGTAGTAAAGGAATAGTGATGCGGTTTTTTTTTGGGAGGGAGAAACCATGACGAGTGGACATAACTGTATAGTAGTGTGATGGAATGTGAGTTGGAGAAGAAGATGAGGAGCAAAAAATGAAATGAAATTAGGAGGAGGAGGAGTTGGGTGACAGAGGGTGAATGGCGGAAATGGCTCTTGTCTTTTTCATCGATTATTTTATATAGAGTCTGGTTTCCAATATTATTTTGTCACTGAGCAACTGTTTATTTTGTGTTAATGCTCTATGTAGGTGTAAATTTCCTTGGAAAGGGAGGAGGTGTTTTTCTTTACAGATTCGTATGATGTACATGTCGTTTTCAATATTGCTTGGTCTTTGGTGTTCTTGTTTTATATGATCTTCAAATGTTGAATGGTTTGTACTATATTTAAATGCTCTGACGTGTTCTTTATATCTTGTGTAGAATGACCTGCCAGTCATTTCACAGTCTTTGCAACTGAGCTGACAGATACCAGATTGTTGATACATGTCAGTACTGTAAACTAGAAAGTGGTAGAACATAAGAAATACCTCTCAACTACTAGAATATATGAGAGACATTAAAATCCCTAGCACAACACTGTTCTCCTTTGATGCAGGATGTATGATCAGTTGCATCCCTGATAACGAAACAGAATATGTATCAAGTTTCGCTGCCATACGATAACCACAGCCCATACTGGACCTCTATGACTAGGTGCAATTTTATTGTAACCACCCCGTACATGTATGTTAGTGTGGTTAGATGCTACTCTCTGTTACAGGCACCCCGACACCAGTCTCTTAATTTCTGTTCAACTGCTGTATCCTATATCCATTTGAATCTGTTTAATGTAGTCAAGCTTTACGATTTCTCTATAATTTTCCCTTCCCCTCACGCCCCCTCCTTTCTCCCCCCATTCTAAACACGAACTTCCAGCATGCTCGAGTAGCTGAGGGTCAGCAATTTCTGTTAATCAGTACAACAAAAACCCAGTCCAAAGCTACAAATATTACTCTCTTTTATTCACTCATGACTAATTTGGGCCGAGACCCTTTCTCAAATAATCGTAACATAGTTTAAAATGGTATTTCTGAAGATGTCAAAAATGTTAGCACATTTTGACTCAGTTTTTACACCTTCGGAAATACCATTTTAGACTATGTTACGATGATTTGAAAATGGGTATCCGCCCGAAACTAGTCATCGAGTGAATAATAAACAGTAAAATTTGCAACTTTGGACTGCTTTTCCGTTGTGCTGACACTCATTTCACTCTACTTGTGTCACCAAATTTGCTGTTCCCTGAACCCTCATGATGCGTCCCACGAACTTAACCCTTCTTATGGTCAAGTTGTGCCACAAAGCAATATTCCGTTTCCTTTCCAGTTGGATTATGTAGCTCTTCACTAGTTATCTACCATTTCAACATTCAGCATTTTCTATAACATTCAATTGCAAAAACTTTTATTGCCCTCGTTTTTCTACTGTTCATCGTACACATTTAACTCCAAATTGTGGTGTACATTCCAGAGAAACACCTTCAGAAAGTACTTTAGAGTGCTTTAACTATTCGATGTAAGCAAATTTTCCCTTCCTCAGGAAATGCTTTGCTCGCTGTTTCCAGCTTTCATTTTACCGGCCGTGCGGGGTGCCGCTTTTCTAACTGTCGGTGTGACGGGTGCGACGTGCCCTGATATGTTAAAGGATTGCAAACATTCCTAGTCTGGCTGATAAACAACTTCTGGGTACGACTTTTATGCAGGATGTGAGAGATCTGTAGCGTGAGGATCGCACGCTCAGCTGCCACTTCCGTCGTACTTGGCCTCCCAGGTTTCCCCGGACCTCAATCCGTGTGAGTATTGGTTGTGGGGTTACCTGAAATCACAGGTCTATCGCAGTCGTCCGACCTCATTTGGCATACTAAAAGACAACATCCCTCCGTACATACAGACACGCTGTGCAGTTAGTCTAATCAGTTGGTGTTGAAAACAGCTGTTTTCGTAGGAAAGTAGTGGAACTTCGTTTCTCAGACGTTCTAGAAGTTTTTTTGGGATGCTGAATACGAGTGTCATGTTTGCTGCCTTGCAGGAGGTCAGCTTCACAACCAGAAACGTAAAACGTCTCAAAAATTCCGCACTTTTTTCATTTTTCATTTAAATCTCGAGAACTATACGTTTTTCGAAGATGGCCAACCTGTAAAAGTATACAAAATTTCGTACAGAATTCGCTAGTGAGGTTTGATTTTCTGACTAGCGGTATCGGCACTAGAGCGTGCTAAAAAGCAATGACTTTTATAATGTTATTGCTCAAAAGAAGAAATTAATGTTTTTAAGCTAGTGATATTAAACTCGTTGTTATTGAACTAGTCTGTGTAGTGTCTCTGTTTGCATCTCTGTGAATGACAATATCCCTAGCGGCATCGACTAGTCCCTCAGCATACGTAATCTCGTTCACGTAGACGACTTACTCTGGTGGTGCAGAAGCAGCTGCCTGTAAAATTCTTGAAATATAGGAGAAAGAAAACTTCTGTAGTATCTTCTCGAACTGGAATACTGCCATTCGCATTTGGTCAATTGATGATTGTCTGCTAGTGAAATGAGTTCGTTTTTTTCAGAGAAAATTTTCTCTATGCTTTTGACTGTGTTATTGAAGCAGGTTCTACAGCAAACATCCACCACCAAATGTTCGAAGTCCTATGCAAGCTTGTCGTACATTACAGTTCATCATAGTGTCTTTTGACAAAAAATAAATACGCGAAAATATCCTTGAATGCAACAGACTGTATTGTGTTACTAAAATGCACATAAACGTTACATATCGCTTGTGAATATCAAAAACCACAAATTATACAATACGGCGGCTAACAATGACTGTTTCATTGCACACGCCTCATACACGTCCTATCCTTATCCATTCTCACAACAAAGTCCCGTCAGATGCCGATTTTCTTACTTTTCTTCGCTCGCCATTGAGCAACACTAAGTCATGGAATAAATATTTCGCTCACACAGGCGAAACGCGCCACCTCGTGATATGTATTAACTTTAAATCAATAATTAGAAGGAGGTGGTTGCGGGGACAATCCACAAGAACCGCAACCCCATCAGACAGCACCTGTGGGGATCCAGGCACCCTCCCCCACGCCTCACAGCTGAAGGGACGACCCAACCAACACACCACCCCTATCAGCCAGCATGGGCCGCGATCAAATCACCAAACCCCACGCCACACACCCCGACCAATCCACGAGTCAGCATAGGCTGGAAGCCCCACAGCCAAACGCCACCCGCACACCCCCATCAGCGCCACATCCCCGGCCCATCAAGCCCAAAAGATGTTGCTTTGAATAAGCTGACGGGAAAGCCAGCCTTGTGAATACACCAACGAATCATATCTTGGATATATTAGATACATGAAACCGGACCGAAAGATAAATGTGAAATCTAGTAATGCACGTATGTCATGAAATAACTGAATGTCGAGGCAGGATTGGGTCATCACTGCCAGTAGGTTCACCATCTGGAAAAGGAAGGCATTTAGCGATCTGATATGGATACAACAGACAAAAAAACTGTATATTGAACTATTGACGCATGAAGAAACACTTGTACTTCATGTGGACAGATATTTCACTCGTCTCCGCTTAGCTGCTGGTGGCCCAGGCAATACTTCCTGGGCACTAGACATTCCAGGTGATGGGGCTTGGCCCATGAAGTCCAGACGAAGCGTCAGGGGTTGTGGAAGGTCCGGACTGAAAAGTGAGTTGTTTCTATTCTTAAACCGAAAAAATTGTAACTAATTAATAAAGAAGAAGAACACTGCAAAATATTACACGAATTAATACCTTCTGTTGCCCCAGCTGCTTCAGGCAGTGTTACTGCAAAGGGCTTGTACAGGTCATCTTCTTCTTCTATAGTAAAATTATCTTCGATGTTGGAGCACAACCCTTCAAATTGCTGCTTTGTGCAGAACAGTCCTGTCAGTGCAACATATAAGCTGAAGAAGCCTCTCGGGAGAAGGGGGTTTCAGTATGGTATTAGAGCCAACCCATTTTTTAACTGCTCCCACCCTCTCAGCTCTTGATCGACTTCGTACAATATGTGTGACTGATCTGGGCTTCTTGTTTCACAGGTTCGTATGGTCAAGCGGGCATACCTTCGGAAAAAATTGCGATTCAAATACTCATTAGTTGCGAAGGACGTACGAAGGAAGTGTGATAGTTCTGTTCGACAGTGCTCGGACGAAACTACCAAGTCCATGTAGCGCCTAGGGAGGTCGGCCAAACCGCAGTCTGTGGTGCTGCAATTTAGCAACACCAAGACAACAACAGTTTTACAAGTAAATTAACCAGCTAATGAGGGGAACAAGGATAGACTAACAAAAATGGAGTTGTCCCCAAGTAGGCAGCTGATAGTGCAGACGGCAGAATCCCTGGCTTTGGCTCAAAATAGTTTCGCAGTTGTGTGGGGTTAATGTTGACCTTCTTGTTGTAATGATGGGGGCTCTAAACTCCAATCCCCCCATACATATTTCCTCAAATCAGGGAGAGATACAGCCTCTCAGTCCCTCCACCAAATGGAATGTGCTGTGGGGAAGAGTGCTGCTAACCACATGCTCTTCTTCCACGTAGTAAATGGTTATTCAACGAAGACAGAGTTTAATTTCTCAACACCCTCTAGAAATCCGCATCTCGAATTATACATTACTTAATTCACTGATGCTTCAGCCCATCCAAAGAAAATAACAGATTCTGGTGAGAAATTTGTGATTGCCCTTATGGTGGTAACCACTCAACCTCACCATGCAGCAAGCTGAGATTTAAGCAGTACTCGACATCAGCCTACGAGGAATCAGCAAACGTGACTTTCACAAATCCCACTGAAGCTGCAGCTTTACGACATACCCTCTGAGTTTTCCGTCAGGAACAACAGTGGGGCCAAAAATACTTGGATTAGGGACTGTTGGAGTGGAAGCTAACAAAATATGGGTTGGCTCTCCCATCCATATCGAAACCACCCTCTCACAGGAGGCTTCTTCAGCCAACATGTTGCAGATGCAAGAGGGCGGTGTGGGTGAAGACATGAAGGACTGTTCTTCACGAAACTGCAAGAAATGTGAAGAGTCGTGATCCAACATCGACGAAAATTTTGATATAGAAGACAAAGACGACCAGGACTAGCCCTTGCTGTACCGCCTTCTGAAGCAGATGAGTCGACAGAAGGTACTAGATAATGTAATATTTTGCAGCATTATGCATGTTTACTGAACAATTTTTCTCTATCGCAACATTAAACATTCAGTTCCAGCCACTTCAGTTGAGGAACAGCAACAACTCATTTTTCGTGCCGGACATTCCAGAGCCCCCGACGCTTTGCATGGCCCTTCCATTGTCCAAGACTCTTCACCTGGAAACATTGCCTGGGCCACCAGCAGTCAAAAGGCAACGAAAAAAGAACCTGCGCACATAATATCAACACAAGTATTTCTTTATGCATCAATAGTTCGCTATACAGCTTATGCCTTTTGTATCCACATTCTATCACTAACTGGCTTCTACTTTTTGTAAATTGTGAACCTACTCGCATCGATGACCCAATCCTGAAGTCTATATCCACTCATTTCATGACACGTACATTCCTACATACAGATTTCACATTAATCTTTCTATTAGGTTTAATGTCTGTAATGTAGAAAAAATTATTTTTAACGTTTTCATCAATCATGCCTTGCACTCAACTTATTCAAACGATCTCTTTTAAGCGTAATCAGTCGAAAGTGTAGCGCCGATGAGAGGTAGGCAAGATGAAGGGGCCGTTTGGCTATGGTGCAGAGAAGGCATTTTTCGTAATTTTCGCTTTCCTCCTTATTCCCTTATGAGAAAATTAAATGTTACACATTTTTTGTCGGTAACATGTACATTTTCCGAGTTGTATACTGTGGAAGTGGGTTTTTTGACGTTTTCGTAGAAGTGCCAAAAAGTTGTTGCCTTTCGGAGCGCTCTAATGCCGACCCCACTCGTCAGAAAATCAAACCCGACTAATGCATTTTGTATGACATTGTATCTACTTCAATTTCTTTACCTCAGAAAACCTATAGAACCAATGACAGAAAACATCCGGGATTTTGCTACGGGAAAACTGCCATTTCAATGAGCTAAGTACTGCTCGCAACATTACTCCTCGTCTACAGATATTGATAAATGAGGACCAACAGTCTGAGCTTTTGTTATAAAGAACATCGACTTTGTCAAAAATGAGCTGTTATGTTATTTATTATTTTTGACTCATATGAAGCACCATCTGTTGGTGATTTTGTAACACCCCACCCATCACTTAGCTGGTTTTGGCGTGTGTTCACCCCAACTAATTGACTAACAGATCAACAGAGAGTGCAAAACTGCCACAATATTGGACAACGCAAAAAAGTAATATGGCCCTGTGACTCCTGATTGAACTGCGGTGGCAGAGTTGACATTAATTTATTCAGAATTGATCACTTTTAATTAAAAGGGGGTGCATATTGATGTTATATTAAGCTATTGAACAACAGATGCAAATGTTGAACATAAAATTAATTAAGAAAGTGACTTGGGATTTCAAATACTTGATTGAAAACAGATGCAGTCCATTAGCACAAATTTATTTTAACTCCCGACCTTCAATCATCACATTACAAAGCTCTCCTATCGGGCAGTGCTAATAAATTGCGTTGGGTGGAGTAAAGCGCGATAACTCAAAAGTAATTCCTATTGATTGACCCAGGCGCAATGTGAAGTGCGAGAACAATTCTCAATACACGGCCCATGAAACCCTCTTGGAAACTTTGCCGACGTGATCCAACAAATTATCAGTGGCCGGAGGGGGCGCAATATCACCGAATACAGCGTGGCGGAGCGGCGTCGTTGTGTGGACGTCGGCCGCCCTCTTGGTGCCGCAAGGCTGCGCTCGTCTATTCAGTCCTAGCTATCTTGCTCAGTACATAGCTGAACCAAAACTTTCTATCTCCAAGCTCATCCGTTCCATTTGCTAAGTCCTAAACTACAGAGATGCTCACTCTTTCTCAGGCAAGCTCAGTAAAGAACGCCACGTCTGCACTCTAGGCAAGCTGGGAACGGAAGACCCCTACGGAGACTTCTCACAGTCCGCTTGTCACCTCGGATTCCCCTCCAGCAAAATCAATTACGCCAATTGCAGCGCAAGTCGCGTTAATTATGTGTCACTTCCCAGCGCCGACCAATGCCTGCTCTGGGAAGTGAACAAATTCCCACAAAATTTCCCTTCCTCTCAACTTCTGTTATTTAACTCCTCCCAGGCCACCCATCAAGGTCAGCGTCTGCGCAAACATCAATTCTTCCGGAGTTCTGACTCCCAGGAGAGTACTTCAAATTCCTCAGTCCTACATTCCCATTGGAGGCTGGCGTATTTCATTCTGTCGCTCTTCACCTGATTTACTTCAGACTCTGCAGACCGTGAATTCTGTGTGAAGTTGCTATAGTCACGAACACGCATATTTTGACCTCTGTTGACCGCTCCACCGTAGCTTTGCGCGGCTTTCTCGCATGTTTCACTGAAAATGGGACGACGGACATTTATCAACAGGCGTACAAGTTCTCCATCTGTTTCCCGGTACACCAGCATGTGTTCGGGGTCAACCACCCATGCTGTCACTCATCTTAAGGCGGCTGGAGGCCGCGCCCCGTTACCGCTTTCTCAGAGCTTGAGCCGCCCTAAGCTGCCTATTGTTGCTTCCCTTCGCCGTTCCATTTATAAAATGGCTCATTTATAAAATCATAACCTTCTTATAACATAATTCATAAACAGAACAAATGAGTACGTTCGTTGAGGTGCATGTTATTCATCTGAATCCACACTGACACACACACAGCACAAGTTTCTTGCAGGAACGGAAGTGACATTAGTTTTGACTAGCAAGTTGAGGGATGGCTAATGGCTGAGAAGAGAGGAACGTCGATTACGGAGATGGTGCCATGGGCGCCCGCATCTTCATGAGGCAGGATGACTCTCACCTAAGAGCTCATTGTTGACATTTCGTCCGACAGGCACAAGACCCCATCGGTGCATCTATGATCGGTGAGCTCTTGCGGCTCAGCCACAGGTCATTGCTCCTTCTATAGACTTCTAGGGCAAGGGAGGGACCGTGATAGGACTAGAGCCTATTTTTTGCTCAGGCCCTCAAAGTTGGTGTCATTAGGCACAAAAGGCCAGCTGGGCTGACGCTCTACCTGACGTGGCGAGCAACAAATATAGAAACCTTCTTGGACCTCTTCATTGCTGCCCCCGATGCGCACCATGTACAGAGACCAGGACCGACCTCTTTGTGATACACAGACGTGCTGGATCTCACCTCTCCTTGGCCGCTGAGTTGGCCACCGGCCCATCGATTCAGGGCGTGGTCTGCATGTCATCATCATCGTCAGCTGTGTGCTCCCCTCATTGCTATCGTCCTCGTTCCTTGTCAGCTCGTGTGTTGTGTGCCAGGAGTTGTAGCTTCAACTCCCTCTCGCTCAGTTACGCCACCTTAACAAACTAAGATAACTATTTTTAGTACATGAAAAGTGATGATGTTTAACCATCAGTACCATACATTTTTTTAAGACAATGACATTGTCTCATTACAAAAGGGATGATTTTATTGTTTGTAAATCAACTTCAGGATCAATTAAAATTGAAATGTAACAGAACTTTTTTTTATATACACAAACATAAAAAATGTACAAGACAACTTGCTTCACAGTCATTCACACACACACAATCAAGGGATAGGGAATCAAGATTATCTGGACAGGATCCCATCTCCGTTTCTAACTACCAATTCCTACGACTAACACGGTGTTGGTCAACCCGACTACATATCTACTATTTACTACTTTTTATCTCTAATCTTGTTTTTTTCTTCTGAATTCCCTATGTAGCAGACGTCCCTCTTATTGTGCCTGCGAACATATATAAAACACAACAAACTTAGACATGTGTCAGTCTTACCAAGATTTTTGTTGGAACTTTGGATAGCGTCCTTTATCGTGTTCTATTGCGACAATTCTTCTCTCCTCTATTTTCTTCCCGTTTTCTCCTTTTGTCACGAATGGTTTTATAAGGCCTGTGAACATGTTTTGGATTAGCAATGTCACAATGGCACAACACAAGTATAGCTCACCGCTAACACTCGCAGTTGTTACACTATCTTGGTATCAACAAGTATTTCTGGCGTATTAATGCTGGTGTTTGCTCTGTAGATGATTACATCCGGTTCTTTTTAACATGCACTGGGTGCGCTAATTCACGCAAATGCGCATAGCTGTCTACCTCTTACGTATTCAGGGACATACGAGATGCGTCGGTGCGTCCTCGTAACGACCTACGGGACTGGCCACCTTAAATATGTTCTCCAATGACGGAGATACAATTACGGTGAACTTTTCTGTAATTTACAGAGTTCCTAATCTATCTTTTTCTAGGGGTACGCCCAAAAATACTTGTTTCCATCCTTTAATCATGTGTTTTTACAAAATACTCTAGTGCACTTCATTTTCTCAACATCTAGAGGCGAGATATCGTTATTAATAATAAAAACACAAAACAGAGGCACATATGAACGAGACATTCTACCATTAAAATCAGTACATATACAAACAAACAAGACACTTTAGAAAAAAATCCTTATTCTAATCCTGTATTTACTACGTCCGCGCTCTGGTCTAGTCATTCGTAATCCTGCCCGTTAATGTGGGATGGACCAGGCTTCGGAGGGCGGACTTCGACCTCTTCCTGGTTGTTATTTTGGTAACCATTATTCCTCTTCCTTCCCGATTGCTGGTTACCGCCACAAGTCCTATGTAATTTATTATGTTGCATCGGAGAGTGTCGCTCTTCTTCCGTGTACCTGTTTTTCGAGTTTCCATTACTCTTATCTTGATGGTGGCCGTTATAGTTCGGCACTGGCCTACTATCCCACTGAGGTTCATTATTGCGACGGTTGTTATTTTGTTCACGCTGTCGGCGTTTCTCCCGCGCCTGTTCCTCCTGAAATGCGAATTCCAGTTCGCGCAAAATGCCCTTAAATACCTCAGTATCGCTACCACAACGACCGGCAAGTAATTGTTGCTACGAGATGGGAAGTTTCATGTAGCATAATCTGATGATTTCCGCACCGCTACATGCGTTGTCTAGGTACTGGTTCCTTTTTGTCATATATTCAAAAAATTTGACCGGACTCCGGTACCCTGCCCCCTCCATATCTCTGGACATCATAATTTCTTGTTTGATCCTTTCTTGGGTTTCTTTAGATCAATACTTGCCCAAGAAGGCATTTTTGATTTCATCGAACGAGACGCTCGTCTTCGCTACATTTCTCATGTACTCAGCGGTCGTGCCCTCCATATGGGAGCACACAAAATCCAGCTGGTACATCTATGGTCAGTGTGAGGGCAAAGATAACTCGAATTGTCCCATAAAAGTTTTTGGATGCAAGCTATTACCTTCGTCCTTGTAGTGATGGAACTTTCGGACTGATACAAAATGCTTGTAGTGAAACCGGTCATCATTCCAGTTATCATTTCGCCCGTTCTTACGATTCGTATGAACTTCGGGACGTGGACTAATTCGTTCCGACACGCTAACGTCATCTCTTCCCCCTCTGTATGTTCGACAGTTGTTCGGTACATCTAATCAGCCGACAGCAATTGTGCTCACTCGACAGCTGCGCGCTGTCCGTGTTTACCTCGGTCGTTGCCTCAGAGCTGTGAATCAAGGTGTGGCTCCCGTTGTTTATAGTGTCAACTTTGTCACACCGTGAAGCGGTTATCTGTGCTCCGGCAAGTGACGGTTCAGTCGACGCAGTAATTACACCCTTCTTCTTTTCTAATGTCTCTGTAATGAGACGTTTTACCTCGTCCTCTAAATTTCTTTTTAATATCGCCACCTCCTCTTTCAACATCTCGTTAGGCCCTATGTCCGATTGCTCTTGTTGCTTTTCTTCGACACGTTTTATCCGACTTTGTAGCCTTGATAACATGACCTTTCCTACTTTTGCCGTGCTTTGCGTGGAGTCCCGAGTTTCTCTCGCTATTTTCCTTGCACCTTTCGCAATTAATTTGGCTTCAATTGCCGTTCGTTTGATGATGGCAATCTCTTTCTCTATTTTGACGCCGAGATTCTTTACCTCCTCTTTTACTTCCCTATGAACTTCTGTGAGCCTATAGTTCAGCTCCGAATTCGCCTTTTTAATTTCGGCATTAAGGCTCTCTTTCAGCTCCGAATTCGCCTTTTTAATTTCGGCATTAAGGTTGGCGCTCTGCTCTCAGTTCACCGTTTGCATCTGTTGCAACAGGTCCGTAATGTTTTTGAAAGTAGCCGCATTTTGATCCTCGTCCTTTTGTGGTTGAAAATGCGGCTCTTCTCCTCTGTTCTGAGGAACCCTTCGATATTTAGACAAGTACCGTCTCCGCGCCCCCGTCGGATCACTTGTGAATGAATCGTTTGATAATGGTCGGACACCGTTTTGTTCCAACACACTCTGGCTTATTAGGCTGGATCTTCCATACTTATGGATTAATCCTGAACTCCCTGCGTCCCCCAAGCCCTCAGTATCACTGCCTGAATCAACATCCTTGCTATTCAGCGGACTAAACCAGTAGTGAGACGCAGTTTCAGGAAGTTGCAACTCGCGTTCGTCACGCTCATCGGTAGAGCTTTCCCTACTATCACCCATGTTCTCCCGAGTAACAGTCTGATTATATTCTGCCGTTGTCTTGGCTTTCCCCTCGTTATCATTTGCACTTTTGTGTTACACGAAAACTCAAAACCCAAGTACCCCTTACACTCAATAATTAGATAACGCAAAACATATATCAGGACACAAATTGATACACTGGGTGTGAGCAGTGATCCGACAAATAGTTCATGAATCATTCCCCCAAAAGGGCTAGTACCAATGATTGTGTTCTGTGTGCTCAGCATCGGCTGATTACGGCACTGCACATCATAAGTACTCCAACAAATCACAAATATAATGCATAGGCACCTATAAATGTCAATCTGAAAGGACAGCACATGAAGAAGATAATGTAACTTATTGTAACTAATGCTACCCGTTTTTCAATTAAAAATGGGTAAGCAATGGATCACGTGGAAAAATTTCCTTTTTTAAGACTACTTCCAAGCGAATCCCGAAGTATCATATCCTGGCATGGGTCAGCCATATGTAACACCCCACCCGTCAATTAGCTGGTTTTGGCGTGTGTTTACCCCAACTAATTGACTAACAGATCAACAGAGAGTGCAAAACTGCCGCAATATTGGATAACGCAAAAAAGTAATATGGCCCTGTGATTCCTGATTGAACTGTGGTGGCAGAGTTGACATTAATTTATTCAGAATTGTTCACTTTTAATTAAAAAGGGGTGCACATTGATGTTATATTCAGTTATTGAACACCAGATGCAAATGTTGAACATAAAATTAATTAAGAAAGTGACTTGGGATTTCAAATACTTGACTGAAAACAGATGCAGTCCATTAGCACCAATTTATTTTAACTCCCGACCTTCAACCATCACATTACAAGACTCTCCTATCAGGCAGTAGTAATATTGTGCGTTTGCGTGGAGTAAAGCACGATAACTCAAAAGTAATTCCTATCGACTGACCCAGGCGTAATGCGAAATGCGAGAAGAATTCTACAATACACGGCCCATGAAACCCTCGTGGAAACTTTGCCGACGTGATCCAACAAATTAATCAGTGGCCGGAGCGAGCGCAATATCACCGAATATAGCGTGGCGGAGCGGCGTCGTTGTGTGGACGTCGGCCGACCTCTTGGTGCTGCAAGGCTGCGCTCGTCTATTCACTCCTAGCTATCTTGCTCAGTACATAGCTGAACCAAAACTTTCTATCTCCAAGCTCAATCGTTCCATCTGCTAAGTCCTAAACTACAGAGATGCTCATTTTTTCTCAGGCAAGCTCAGTAAAGAACGCCACATCCGCACTCTAGGCAAGCTGGGAATGGAAGACCCCTGCGGAGTGAGTCCGCTCTTCGCCTCGGTTTCCCCTCCAGCAAAATCACTTACGCCAATTGCAGAGCAAGTCACGTTAATTATGCGTCACTCCAAGCGCCGACCAATGGCTGCTCTGGGAAGTGAACAAATTCCCACAAAATTTCCCTTCCTCTCAACTTCTGTTATTTAGCTCCTCCCAGGCCACCCATCAAGGTTAGCGGCTGCACAAACATCACGTTTTCCGGAATTCTAACTCCCAGGAGAGTACTTCAAGTTCCTCGGTCCTACGTTCCCATTGGAGGCCGGCGTATTTCATTCTGTCGCTCTTCACCTGATTTACTTCAGACTCTGTGGACCGTGAATTCAGTGTGAAGTTGCTATAGTCACGAACATGCATATTTTGACCTCTGCTGACCGCTCCACCGTAGCTTTGCGCGGCTTTGTCTCATGTTTCACTGAAAACGGGACGACGGAAATTTATCAACAGGCGTACAAGTTCTCCGTCTGCTTCCCGGTACACCAGCATGGGGTCGGGGTCAACCACCCATGCTGTCACTCATCTTAAGGCGGCTGGAGGCCGCACCCTGTTACCGCTTTCTCAGAGCTTGAGGCGCTCTAAGCTGCCTATCGTCGCTTCCCTTCGCCGTTCCCCAGCCAGCCACGGTCAACTCTAAATACTTCCCTGGGGTAAACTAGCGTCCAGTAAATCGACTCGTTTCCACAAAGTTTTCATGTCGTGTGAATTACTTTAAAACCATCACCTGACGTTAATTATTCCAATACGTCCATACTATACCCTCTACAAGATGCATTGTGCCTTGTCAATCATTTTGTTCAGCCCTATTGTTCGCTCAACGTGAGTTAGGTGATCATTAATGACTTCATGTAAGGGGCATAGTTCTTGCCATCTTACAATTTTGTGCGGTTTGTGTTTTTGGTTTCAGTAAAACCCCTTGTCATTTGAAGTATGTGCTTCAATTTTTACGTCTCTACCTGCATTATTCCGCGTAGCACTGAATTTTCAAATGTTAACGGACTTTTGGGTCACCCTATATTTCCTTTTAACTTGGAACGTCGTCAGTACGTTACTCATAAAACGCAAAAATCATCCGTTCCATTAGTACATCATTTCCTAATCTGCTATATCGTGTCTACGCATTAGACGAATGAAATGTATATGGTAGTGTATCCTATTCGACCGATTTTAGAAAAGTTGATTTTTGATACAAGTGACGTTAAAGTTAATCTTTGAATCAGACTTGTATTGCAAATGTTGGTTCTAGTGCCACTAAACTGAATGACAATAAATAATCATGCAACGAAACACTAGAAATTTAAATATTCCTCCAAGTGAGCACCAATATTCAATATTCAATCACTTGATTAAAACAACTTTTATATAGGAACTTACTGTCTAATGTTACAAAGGGCGTTCAAAACGTTTTGCACAGATGTCTATAACTTTTTTTATTTTTTGCAGGAGGAGAATGAAATTTTTTGTGAACATACCTGTACCATTTAGCTATAAGTTAGTATATAAAAGTATTTTCTTTTGTTTAAGAGAGAGCCATAACGGACCGTGAAGTAGATGTCAGGTTGCGACAACGGTCGGTGGTGCAGTTCTTCTTTAAGACCGGCGATGAATCTGCCATATCGATTCGGAGGAAATTGCTCCCTGTTTATGTGGAGGACACAGTGTATCTCAGCATTATCCAGCGGTGGTTACAGAGGTTCAAAGAAGGTGATTTCTCTCTACTTGACAATCCACTACGCGATAGACCATCGACGGCATTGAGTGATGTGAATAGGGAGACCATTGATCAAATAATCCAAAAAGACAGAAATGTGACGACACGACTGCTTGCTGAAATGACTCGTTTGTCATTGGGCAGTGTGGTATCACAGTCACTATGGTACAGAAATATCTTTGCACGTTGGGTGCCTAAGTTATTGACAAGATAAGTGAAAAAGATGAAGAATAATGTGTGCGAGGGTCTCATGAAGACCTTTACTGAAGAGCGGAAACAGTGCTTTGACTGCGCCATTACCCAGGATGAAAGAGAGCATAACTCAGTCCATGGAGTGGCGTCATCCGGGTTCCCCTTGAACGAAAAAACCAAGACTTTCACGAACAGCAGGCCGAAATGTGATAGCCTCCTTCTTCCGCGATCAGTGTGGTGTCATTTTCGGTTTTGGAACCTGGCTCCACAATTAACTGGGACCGTTACTGTTTGTCACTGGACAAGCTGCCACGTGCCATCAAGACCCACAGATCACAGCTTCAGGGTCAGGTGATCAGACTAAACCGTGACAATGCCGAACACCATACAACCTTTATGACGCAGGAGATAATCAGGAAAATGGGTTCGAAAATTGTTCCTCATCTTCCCTACAGTCCCGACTTGGCTACGTCTGCTTTTTACCTCTTTGGTCGTCTGAAGGCCCACCTAAGCGGTAAAACATTTGATAAACAGAAGGACCTTATTTCCTGTGTCAAGCAATGGTGTCAATCCCCATAATTTTATCAAAGTGCATTTACATTATGGAAAGAACATTGGGTAAGATGAGTCACAGTTGATGGAGGCTATACCGAGTAGGCTCAATGTATGGCTAAATGTTCCAAGCATGTTCACAAAAAATTTCATTCTCCTCCTGCAAAAAATAAAAAAAATTAGAGACGACAATGCAAAAAAATTTAACGCTCTTTGTACAAGCAAATAATCCTTTTAACGTTTTACTTAACATAAAATACATGGTCAAGCGTACCTTCTCATAAGATCCTTATACGTCAGAGTCAACTTCAGAAAGCATTCATAATTTCAGGTTTGATAACTTCATGTGTCGAACTGTACCAGGGACCCCTCATATTTCAATGAGCTAGAATTACTTTGAATTTCTGTACTCCGAGCAGAGATAAACCTCTGGCAAAAAGTTCACACTCGTAAACGTGATACTATATTCACCTCAGTGACGACAGACTTGGGTTAGTTAAATAACAAGAGTGGAGACATTCATTTCCACTCGTGAGCTAACGATTATTAGTTCTTTTTGCATCGGATCAGGTGCACAGATTTTTCATATCGTCAGTTGTTTTCAGAAAATTTTGATTTACACGAGTTTTACATTAATTGCCGTATAGCTCATAAAGTTTTAATGCTTTGAACTTGATTTCACCCTATATGTGCTTTTGATTATTACAAGACTTTTCTTTTCTTTTTTTTTCTAAGTTTTATTTACGAGGTTCGTAAGATGTGAATCAGTGCTTTCATTAATAGATGCTGCTTATGAGACTGGTTGCTTTTTTCTGCTGGGATGATATTAATAACGAAATTCTCCCCATTTGGGCGTGGTTTCGCGGGAAATCCAGCCAAAACCATGAAAACGATCTCCAACCTCATGAGACATGTACTTTGATAGTATTTCAGGTCACATAACAGTTTTTAATCTCTGATGTTCTCAGATATTTTTAGCTGACGTACGGTTACATTTCTTTCAATTAGTTTCCAATATAAAGATTTTCATTTTAAAATATTTACTTGCTCATCACGCCAATGATATATTTCTTTCAACGTAGTCCTTGCTAGGGGAATGTACATCTCGATAGATTTTTGTGTGAGTTATCCTAATGGTTATAAATATGGTTCACGATGCAAGTTTTTCTTACTCCAGTCCGGAGATCTATCGTTTTAGTTAAATGACTTTTAACAAGTTACATCATGGATTTTGACCTTAATATTTACACACATTTTTTCGCGTCTACAGTAGATACATATAATTTTATGAGGCAGGCATGTTGGTTTCAAGCAGTCTTCATCACCAGGTCTCAGAGGTAGCCAGGTAATTCCAGCAAAGTTTGTCACGTACACACATCTGCATTCTGTTAAGCAGAGAATGAACTATGATGAGCACCACCACACATCAAGTGGCGATGAACAGTTAAAATAAAATACACCAACACCAAATAATGATTCAGACTCCTTGTGGAAAGAACGCAAATTCGATTACTTGCCAACAATAGGCAGAGATATTTCTTTTATCCCTATGTTCAAATGGTTCAAATGGCTCTGAGCACTATGCGACTTAACTTCTGAGGTCATCAGTTGCCTAGAACTTAGAACTAATTAAACCTAACTAACCTAAAGACATCACACACATCCATGCCCGAGGCACGATTCGAACCTGCGACCGTAGCGGTCGCTCGGCTCCAGACTGTAGCGCCTAGAACCGCACGGCCACCCCGGCCGGCTATCCCTTTGTCTGACAACTCGATTTGTGTGTGTTTGACCTCACCTACTTCTGTGGAGAGTTGTTGTTGCACTGTTTCGGGAACGACAGTTTCTGCCATTTTTAAAGTTGCTATCTCATCTGGTAGTACCTTCGCGAATGCATAACGCTTAACAGAAAGTTTCTGATTTCGAACATAACAGCCTCTTGTTAGTAATTCCTGGATTCTGAGCTAGTTCTATCGACATCGCATCTTCATTTAGATCGATACTGTCTTGTTTCAATGGCAGGTCATTTTCCTTTAATGCCATATTATTTGATTTAATGACATACATGTCGTCTTGTTTTAACGCCATTCCATTTTGATATAATGACACGTCATATTTAACTAATGCCGTGTCCTCTTGTTAATTCGATAACGCTCCTACATAGTTAAGCTCCTTCGACATCGTCAACCCACCGATTGTAATTTTTGAATTAAAACAGCTCGGAAGTTCGTGTGGCCGACTTGCCACGCGACATTTCCTTTTGATTCTGAGTTTCATTCATCTATCCTTTCAACACTAGGAGCCATATCAACCATCAGTGATCGGATCATAATCATTCGAAAATTAAATTAAAATTAGCAAAATTTCTACTTTATTTCACCCACACAGTTAACTATCACAATGAAAGAGTTGCTCGTCGAAGTCAAAGAATATTAATGACATTACAGTCCAAATGGCTCTGAGCACTATGGGACTTAACTTCTTTGGTCATCAGTCCCCGACATTACAGTGATTGTTGCGGTGCGCTACTATAGTTATTCATACACTCCTGGAAATTGAAATAAGAACACCGTGAATTCATTGTCCCAGGAAGGGGAAACTTTATTGACACATTCCTGGGGTCAGATACATCACATGATCACACTGACAGAACCACAGGCACATAGACACAGGCAACAGAGCATGCACAATGTCGGCACTAGTACAGTGTATATCCACCTTTGGCAGCAATGCAGGCTGCTATTCTCCCATGGAGACGATCGTACAGATGCTGGATGTAGTCCTGTGGAACGGCTTGCCATGCCATTTCCACCTGGCGCCTCAGTTGGACCAGCGTTCGTGCTGGACGTGCAGACCGCGTGAGACGACGCTTCATCCAATCCCAAACATGCTCAATGGGGGACAGATCCGGAGATCTTGCTGGCCAGGGTAGTTGACTTACACCTTCTAGAGCACGTTGGGTGGCACGGGATACATGCGGACGTGCATTGTCCTGTTGGAACAGCAAGTTCCCTTGCCGGTCTAGGAATGGTAGAACGATGGGTTCGATGACGGTTTGGATGTACCGTGCACTATTCAGTGTCCCCTCGACGATCACCAGTGGTATACGGCCAGTGTAGGAGATCGCTCCCCACACTTTGATGCCGGGTGTTGGCCCTGTGTGCCTCGGTCGTATGCAGTCCTGATTGTGGCGCTCACCTGCACGGCGCCAAACACGCATACGACCATCATTGGCACCAAGGCAGAAGCGACTCTCATCGCTGAAGACGACACGTCTCCATTCGTCCCTCCATTCACGCCTGTCGCGACACCACTGGAGGCGGGCTGCACGATGTTGGGGCGTGAGCGGAAGACGGCCTAACGGTGTGCGGGACCGTAGCCCAGCTTCATGGAGACGGTTGCGAATGGTCCTCGCCGATACCCCAGGAGCAACAGTGTCCCTAATTTGCTGGGAAGTGGCGCTGCGGTCCCCTACGGCACTGTGTAGGATCCTACGGTCTTGGCGTGCATCCGTGCGTCGCTGCGGTCCGGTCCCAGGTCGACGGGCACGTGCACCTTCCGCCGACCACTGGCGACAACATCGATGTACTGTGGAGACCTCACGCCCCACGTGTTGAGCAATTCGGCCGTACGTCCACCCGGCCTCCCGCATGCCCACTATACGCCCTCGCTCAAAGTCCGTGAACTGCACATACGGTTCACGTCCACGCTGTCGCGGCATGCTACCAGTGTTAAAGACTGCGATGGAGCTCCGTATGCCACGGCAAACTGGCTGACACTGACGGCGGCGGTGCACAAATGCTGCGCAGCTAGCGCCATTCGACGGCCAACACCGCGGTTCCTGGTGTGTCCGCTGTGCCGTGCGTGTGATCATTGCTTGTACAGCCCTCTCGCAGTGTCCGGAGCAAGTATGGTGGGTCTGACACACCGGTGTCAATGTGTTCTTTTTTCCATTTCCAGGAGTGTATTATAGGAAAACTCTATCTCCGGCGTAACACGAGCAAAGCACACTAAACTGTACTATAGAATTGTGAGAGATTGTATATTAAACTCAACACAAGCAAGCTTTTACTTGCAAGTTTTCCTTACGTTATCTTGCTCTACCGAATAGATTCTCGTGCCTTCAGGTTGCTGGAACTCTTACAGTTTTATATAAGTTTTCTCTCCACTCCGTTTATTATTGATTCAGTACTATCAACCGGAAAGCAAAATTGTGTTAATGTACTGAAATTGCGATACGGCGATTTTTGAAAGCATTCTTTAATGGATGTAAATTATAGCACGTCTATGCATTAAACGAATAGGATATACATAGATAGTAGTATATTATGTTGGTCCGATTTTGCTATTTTTAATAGAAATGACGTTAAAGTTAATCTTTGAATCTCTCTCGATTAGGACTGTAAGTTCAAGTGTCGCTAAATGAAATAATAATACATAATCATAAATGCTAGCTGACCTAGGATAGGATACTATTTCACGAAACACTATAAATTGAAGTGTTCCTCAAAGTGAATGGTGAATATTCGATATTTTCAAGAAATTGAGCAAATGTCCTATATACCATCACTAATGTGCTAGTTAATGTACCACACGAATACATTTTCATCGTTTTATGTAACATAAGATAATTAAGCAAAAGTACCTTCTCATTAGATTTTCGTAAGTCAGAGTCAATGACAGAAAACAGAAAGAGCGATTGACATTGATAATTTCAAGTTTTATATCTTCATGGTAACGAGCGAGTGGAACTGACAGTGGCATGGGGCCACTGTTTCTCATTGACGTAGAATTACTTTGCATTCCTATACTCCGAACAACTAAATACCTAGGAGCTACAATTACGAACAACTTAAATTGGCAAGAACGCATAGAAAATGTTGTGGGGAAGGCAAACCAAAGACGGCGTCTTGTTGGCAGGACACTTAGAAAATGTAACACATCTACTAAAGAGACTGCCTACACTACGCTATTCCATCCCCTTTTGGAGTACTACTGCGCGGTATGGGATTCTTACCAGGTAGGATTAACGGAGTACATCGTGAAAGTTCAACGACAAAAGACAGACAAAGTGATTACAAACTGTTGCGTGAAATAAAACGACCCACATATCGGTAAACTTGACCTTTCGAAGTCTTTGGCATCGCCGAGAGAATAAAATTGTAATGATCAAACTCTGAAGATTTTATTTCTTCTCGGTGAACTTTAAATAAATTTACGGACTTCTCTTTGATTTTATGTGGTCCTTGTTCAATACAAAGATAGAAAGAATAAAGAATTGTGTTCCCTTAGTCTGTAAACTAAACCATATTGACTGATTAATTCTGATTGCTTCACACTTAAAATGCTGATTACACTGTCGACTATTCTAAAGCTATTTTATTTCATTCCTCGCTCGGATATGAAGTCCACACGTGTTGACATCTCTGCCGTACGTCGCTGTACTTATTACACAATTTTCCCAATACTGATTTCCTTACTTCTGCGGTGACTCCAAACCGAGTTGAGCTAGGGATACTAAATGTGATAAAAAAAGGAACTCTTTGCGTTTCCATGTCACAATGTTAATCATGAGAGACAAATGCGCGTTTATGGGCAAAACAACGTCAGACTAAAACAAAAACTAGAAGTCGTAGGCGCTTTAACGCACGAAACGAAAATGAGTCTGTCGAAGCACTTAGGCAATCCCGCTTACAAGGCCAGATAAACGTGCAGAAGGAGGAAAACGAACGCCTATGGCAAGAACTTGCAGTTGTGAAAGACTATGACGCGGAACGGAAAATCGAGGCTATTCAGAAAGAAATATAAGATCTGAAAGAGGAAAACACCACGCTGCGCAAACAGTGAAAATAGAATAGTCTCCATCACCACCACCAGACTCCATCAGACCCAAGCTTCCCAACCCGTCGTCTCAAACTTTGCGCCTGTGGTCTGTGCAGCAACGCAATCGCAAACGAACACACAGTTTAAGGCAAAACCGGACCTCATTTAATTCATTAAGACAACAAACATGCAACGTGACTACAAGCTGTTTCGTGCAATAAAACTATCTTAAGACTAAACTAAGTTCTGTTAGAACAGTCCTCAAAGGACCCTAACGGCACTGACCGACCGCCGTGTCGTCCTCAGACTATAGGCGTCGTTGGATGCGGATATGGAGGGCATCTGGTCATCACATCGTTCTCCCGGCTCTTTTCAGTTTTCGTGATCGGAGCCATTAGTTCTCAAAATGGTTCAAATGGCTCTGAGCACTATGGGACTCAACTGCTGTGGTCATAAGTACCCTAGAACTTAGAACTAGTTAAACCTAACTAACCTAAGGACATCACAAACATCCATGCCCGAGGCAGGATTCGAACCTGCGACCGTAGCGGTCTTGCGGTTCCAGACTGCAGCGCCTTTAACCGCACGGCCACTTCGGCCGGCCATTACTTCTCAGTCAAGTAGCTCCTCAATTTGGGTCACAAGGGCTGAGTGCACCCCGCTTGCCAACAGCGCTCGGCGGACGGACCGGCCACCCCTCCAAGTGCTAGCCAAGCCCGACAGCGCTTGACTTCGGTGATCCGACGGGAACCGGTATTACCGCTGCAGCAAGGCCATTGGCTAGTAGGACGATCCATATAGCGATAAATCTTTGACACAAGACTGTGACGTGCCAACCGCGAAAAAGTAGACCTAACGTCAACGAAATACTGTAAATACCTCATCTGCATTAATTTTATAAATAGCATGCCAAAATGATTCCGATAACCTACAAAATATTGTAGAGCGTGCATGGAGAATATAAATGAGGATATTAGCACCTATTCAAGAAACAACGCTCACGTGGAACACATCAGCCTTTTTCGCAGATGATATTTTCAAAACAGTAAGTGCATAGATTTCCGAAAAGCATTCGACATGATCTGTTGATATCTAAGCAACAGTTATCCGGTCTTCACAAATATATGATTGTTTATAACAATTCATGACTAAATAGAGCCGTATCAGAAGACCAATGTTCAACTGGAAAGAAAATTATATCGTGTGACCCTAAAGAAACTGTCATAGGAACACTGACGTACCGATTGTATAGAAGAAATCTATCGGGTAGGACAAGCAAGAGTCTCATAGTGTGCTCAGATGATGCATTTATCTAGGGGAAAGTCTTGCCGCTGGAAGACAGCAAATGAAGGGATTGGAGAGAAATATGAAAACACTAAACACACAAAGTACCACCATGCCTAATACAGTGCAGGAAACAAGCTGGTATTCAAGACAGCTGCCAGTCGTCTAGGAACAGTCACCGCACACCTGCCGTATTTCCGTCTTGAAGTCGGCCAGAATTTGAAAACAGTGTGAAACAAGACTCGTCCAACCAAATGACTTTCTTGTGTTGCTCCATAGTGCATGTTTTATGGCTTCGATACGACAGTTTTCCTGTTACGGGTGTATTCGCCACTAATGAGTTGCTTTGGAATTCCACCTCGAACTGCTATTCCCAGTTTATGGAGCTCCCTTCGTGATGTTTTTGTACTGACAGGGTTCGCAAGTGCGACATTCAGCTCTACAGTGAGTGTTGCAGCTGTCGTCCCACACTTTTCCTCACAATCCTCTTCAGCGATCGTCTGTCACACACACTTAGCGAATGACATTCTTCCGCTTTGCAGTATTAATGCTCGAAACCGCGCCTCTTGAAACATCGTACAACTCGCAACCCACCATACGACGACCTACAAGCTGTCCACGTTTGGATTCACTTTGCTCTGACATAGCGCACTCAGAACTACACAGAACAATGTTCTGACTAGGACTTAACGCTTGCAACGTATTGGGGTCATTTTACAGGTGTCGTTTGTGGTCAAGAACCTACAGGTTTGGCTGGCATCTCTATTTATGTTGAAGCAAACATTTACCACTGTGTTTCCACAGTTTTGTCCAACCCCTGTAAATGCAGTACGGCAAACACACGCTTTCCCCTTGGTGTTCTGAATGGCAACTCTCATCAAATGTGAATAAATGCAAAACCATCACCACGATAGTGCGAAGGAAGCGGCATTATTCGATTACAACGAGGTGATAAGCGTCTACAGTTAAAAGATTATTGGTAAGCGTCTAAAGCATTCCACATTCAGATGGATCTGTCAGGTCTATCTCCTATGTAAGGTCGCCAGACAGTTAGTCAACTCTATGGAAATCATTACAAGTTTCATTTCATAACGTGTAATTTCGGCCCTGGACTTGATGAGCGCCTGCATTCGATCAGGAAGTGTGTCCACAAGGTTGTCCAGGTTCGTCGCATCCAGGCTAAGCCACTTACTGAGGATCTCATGTTGCCGGTATACTGAAGTCCGCGTTTTTCCCGCTGTTCCAACACATCCCACAGATTTTAATGAAGTTCAAGTCATGTAATTTTGCAGGCAAATCGATAAGTAATAGGGTGGGGTTCAGAAATCCAGTCACATATTCTTGCTGTTATCGTCTTTATGGCCCTGTTGGAGTAATGCCCTTTTTCGAGGTGACCGATTCCGTATGTTCACCGGAAGCAGTTGCCGTCGCAATGTTCTGTCGCTAACAGGTAGGGATGCACCTTCAATAAAGGCTTGAAGGAATTCCTGTCGGGTTTGGGAGTGATTTTGATTCACAAGCTATGAAACACGTCTCCGCTCCCTCTAAGTCAGGATCTTTGTCCGGCAAAAATTTTGACGTCGTGTTTCATGGTCCCGTTTTTTGTACCACTGCTTGTTGACACGCTGAAAAGTCCACCACGAAATATCAACAATTCCAGCAACTTCACACAGCGTATGCTGTTGGGCACGAACAAATACGATTGCCGCTTTTGGCCACTCTGTCACAACCTTGCCGTTACCCATGTTAACGTACAATGTCGTCTTGAAACTTAGAAGACTTACTAATATCTACTGCCTTATGCTCATTATAGAGGTTTCGCGTGCGCGGCTGAGCTAATTCAATTTCTGAATGACCGAAATTAAAACAAAGTTGTCCGATGTAGTCTGGTACAAATAGAAGATATTAGATGTAGATCAAGATTTGGTGTGGATCAGAACGTACCAGGATACACTGTTTCTTTACCGTAAGACTATATTATACGGTTGCCCTGCTGAAGATTAATATGAATTACTCATTGTGTAAGATGCCCTTCCCATTTTTATTTTTGTAAGTTCTAGATGTCTACGTCAGAGAGAGGGAGAGCAAGTTATGTTAGTACTAAACAATCTTTGTCTTACTGTGGCACAGTCTTTGCCTCTGCGCACTGTGATACATTCTTAGTTGAAGTGTGGTAGTGATGGAGGTATTCAGTAGTGTTGTGTTGACTTGTGATTGTATCTGTTAGGGGAAGGAAGATTAGTTGTAGAGGACAGCAAGCATGAATATAGTGTATGCGTTGGTAAGCGAAAACAGTGTACACACATCAAAGGGAAGGTTTGCATCACCTCGGTGCCGAAAGTTTCGGGACCTGTTCGTAAAATTGGAATAGAGATCAACATAAACATCATTTCCGCCCTTTTCATTGCCATGAAAACCATACCTTGCATGTTGTACCGCCATACAGCGAGACGTTCAGAGGTGGTGGTACAGATTGCTGTACACACCGGTACCTCTAATACCCGGTAGCACGTCCTCTTGCATTGATGCATGCTTGTATTCGTCGCCGAGCGGGATTAGCCGAGTGGTCTCAGGCGCTGTAGCCACGGACTGTGCGGCTGATCCCCGCGGAGGTTCGAGTCCTCCCTCGGGAATGGGTGTGTGTGTTTGTCCTTAGGATAATTTAGGTTAAGTAGTGTGTAAGCTTAGGGACTGATGACCTTAGCAGTTAAGTCCCATAAGATTTCACACACACACCTGTATTCGTCGTGGCATACTATCCACAAGTGCATCAAGGCACTGTAGGTCCAGATTGTCCCACTCCTCAACGGCAATTCGTATTTGATCCCTCAGAGTGGTTGGTGGGCCACGTAGTCCAGAAACAGCCTTTTCCATATGGTGCATGACTGGAGAACATGCTGGCCACTCTAGTCGAGCGATGTCGTTATCCTGAAGGAAGTCATTCACAAGATGTGGACGATGGGGGCGCGAATTGTCGTCCATGAAGAAGGACGCCACGCCAATATGCTGCCGATGTGGTTGCACTATCAGTCGGAGGAAGGCATTCATGTATCGTACAGCCATTACGGCGCGTTCCATGACCACCAGCGGCGTACGTCGACCCCACATAATGCCACCCCAAAACACCAGAGTACCTCCACTTTGCTGCACTCGCTGGACAGTGTGACTAAGGCGTTCAGCCTGACCGGACTGCCTCCAAACACGTCTCCGACGATTGTCTGGTTGAAGGCATATACGACACTCATCGGTGAATAGAACATGACGCCAATCGAGAGCGGTCCATTCTGAATGTTGTTGGGCCCATCTGTACCTCTCTGTATGGTGTCGTGGTTGCAAAGATGGACCTCGCCACGGACGACGGGAGTGAAGTTGCGCATCATGCAGCCTACTGCGCACAGTTAGAGTCGTAACACGACGACCTGTGACTGCACGAAAAGCATTATTCAACATGGTCGCGTTGCTGTCATGGTTCCATCGAGCCATAGTCGTAGGTAGCGGTCATCCACTGCAATACTAGCCCTCGGGCGGACTGAGCGAGGCATGTAATCGACAGCTCCTGACTCTCTGTATCTCCTCCATGTGCAAACAACATCGCTTTGCAGAATGAGATCTCATTCTGGAAACATCCCTCAGGCTGTGGCTAAGCCATGTCTCCGCTATATCCTTTCTTTCAGGAGTGTTAGTTCTGCAAGATTCGCAGGAGAGCTTCTGTAAAGTTTGGAAGGTAGGAGACGAGATACTGGCAGAAGTAAAGCTGTGAGTACCGGGCGTGAGTCGTGCTTCGGTAGCTCGGATGGTAGAGCACTTGCCCGCGAAAGGCAAAGGTCCCGAGTTCGAGTCTCGGTCGGGCACACAGTTTTAATCTGCCAGGAAGTTTCAACATCACTTTGGTTTCTCCGAGACGCCTGGACACTTTCCTTGTTGAGAGCACTCCGTGACACAAAGTAACGATCAAACTGCCATACTGACCGTCTAGGCATGGCTGAACAACAGACAACACGATCCGTGTACCTCCTTCCTGGTGGAATGACTGGATCTGATGGGCTGTCGGACCCCCTCCGTCTAAAAGGCGCCGCCCATGCATGGTTGTTTACATCTTTGCGCGGGTTTAGTGACATTTCTCAACAAAGGGACTGTAACTGTGATACAATATCCACAGTCAACGTCTGTCTTCAGGAGTTCTGAGAAACTTTTTTTATGTGTGTAAATTTTGTATAATGTTATTATATGTGAAGAAAAGAAGTTTGAGGTAAGACTTCAGCACTGCGCGGTAGTTTTTCGGAATGATTATTGTCAGTTGTCTTTTTCAACATGTACTTCATCCTAAAATCGTTGTCTCGCAATAACATTTCATAGCAATAGTTACTCTGTCCATCCAGCTGTTTAAAGAAGTGTTATCATTACCACATTGCACTATATGGTATGCAACAATCTGGATATTGTTTGGAAATTTTATTTAAAAATAGAAGTCTAGCTTAACTGCTGCCTGCCTGCTGTTTGCTGTTGTGCTTTCGATAAATCTGCAACAATGTTGTCAAGACGCCAGGTAAGTGGAAATTTTGATTAGGACCAAATAATTGTATTACTTCAGTTGCGCATTTTATATAAAGATAGGTTGTATTCAGACGATTTACACTTCAAATCAGATTGGGTTCTGTTTTGTGAAAGGTTAGCGTACAAGTTTAAGTTGGATAACAGTTTGTGGGTACATTGTTTTGGTAATACGTAGATTTTTTTATAGAGTGAGAGGCAAATCTGGACTAAGTTTCATACAGAAAGTTATAGAGAAGAAATACTTGTTTTGTAAATAAAACCGCCTTTTCTTGGTGAAACTTAGTTTAATATTCCCAGGCGCCTTTCGCCTTATCCTTGCTCTAAGGCTTCATCAGTGGGATCTCTAAAGATAGAGTTTTGTTATTTTTAGATTATCAAACAGTTCACGTCGTGGTCTTTTATGTAAAAATAACAAAACCGTATGGTCATAGGTCCCACTGATGATGCCTTAGAGCGAGAAAAAGGCGAGCAGCGTCTGGGAAAAATAAGTTGCTGCAAAAAAAGAGGTTTTATTTACAAAATAAGTATTTTTGTGCTTGCTGCGGAGGATAGCCAAGCAAACAAACTTGTTATAGTTGAGACCTTGCATATGGCGATCCTGCCAGGGTAGTTCGTTGGTTCTTTTGGTAATACGTAGCCAGAGAGTCCTGGATTTCTCGAAAGCAAAAAATACTTGTTTGGTCCAGGCAGACATTATTCACTTATTATTACTACATCCACCTTTTATTTAGATAACTTGCCAGAATTATGAAGTTCGTGTATAACAGCCGGCTTTTAACATGTGAATTCGTAAGCTTCCCTTTCACTGGGCGCATACACTGAGTACTCCCTGTTAATACCCAAAAGTAGCGTCAGTTCAACCAGACTCCAGAACAGCAGCGTTTTATCTGAAGATAAAGGCCGAATAAACCGTCGAAATATTGCGTCAGCCTGACTGCGAGATCAGGTTGCAAGCCCGAGAAGGGTGTCTGTACTCATAATGTTTAAATACTTCACAGCAACTTGAAATGGCATTAGCACATGAAATCAATAGTAGGGAAAAACGAATGAAAGTGTTATGCTAGGATGTTAAGAACAGCCCTGGCGAAAGTGTAACAGGTATGGTCAAGGAACTTGAATGAGAAACTTTAGAAGTAAGCTAAATTTTCTGGGTAATCTTGCAGATCCGAGGTGGACCACATGTCGTATCAACAGAGAAAAAAAGGCGAAGTCTTGTAAAGAAAAAGTTAGATTCCATGCAGTAGTGGGAATCGACAGGGTTGCAGATGTCACTCGACGCCGATTACACAGCGAATAACAACAATCACGGGGCTAGAAGAGAACAGAGATGCGTGTTCTGGAAAGGGATCCTTTACGTGCGCAGTACGAAGCCAATAACAGGCTAGAAACGCATTATATGGACAGAAGCCTCTCCCTCTCTATTCAGACTATAGAAAGTTATTGAGGGCAAGTGCAAATTAGAGCCGATGAGAAGGCAACACACCTCCAACACCACGTCAAGTCAGATATAGACGGAGATGAAGGGTAAAGGTTGAACAAAACTAGGGAGCACGGCGTTCGTCGAGAGAGTCTGAGAAAAAAAGAGAATTGTAATCAGAGAGCCAGAGGTGCTAGAAGCTGTAACAGGGACTGAGGAACTCTATTTCTCGTAGAGGTGGCACACCACCAGTTAACAGTGATATTCACAGTAGATGGAATGGTGCTGTTAAATCACCGTCTCTGTATAAAGACTCGGTTTCATTGTCAGTATGAAAGCCAACCAGTAAGAGTAGCAGACGAGAAGCCATTTTAGGAAATAAACTAGCAATTGTAACGCACTTCTTTTTGAGATTACTTCTCGCTACCTCGCAATTCTTACTCAATTTTGGAAGAAGAAGTAGCTAGTCAAGACACTCTGACATACTTATTCACTCCTAACGAGCTCCTATCACTCAGTCCCCTGCAGAACTCATGTTTTGGCGCAACACAATCTACTGCATTTACCTGTTATGGCATACTTCGTTCTAAAATAAGTGGACCCTTGTAATTTTTTTCTGTATTCTTCTTTTCTTTCCTCTAGTGTATTTTATAACATAACACAAATGACTTACGCATAAATATCCTTAAATGGTACACGATTCTATTGTCTTTTTCTTTGACACGCTACTGTATTGGCCTATGTTGTTAAAGATGCTTACATTAGACGATGGAGACGCACTCCATGAACAATATGCTGAATCAGCGTTGCCGAGGAGTTAATAATAACTGCAATTAGAGAGCAGCAGCAGAACCAGAGGAAGCCGGCCGCGGTGGTCGTGCGGTTCTGGCGCTGCAGTCCGGAACCGCGGAACTGCTACGGTCGCAGGTTCGAATCCTGCCTCGGGCATGGGTGTGTGTGATGTCCTTAGGCTGGTTAGGTTTAAGTAGTTCTAAGTTCTAGGGGACTTATGACCTAAGATGTTGAGTCCCATAGTGCTCAGAGCCATTTGAACCATTTCAGAACCAGAGGAAATTAACCATGGGAGTGGAATTTTCGATTTCACACGAACAACGCCAGACACAAAAAAATTTTATAACGGAGAGAGGTGGGCTTTTTTCTAAAGATATTGTGTCTATACTGATTGATTATAGATTTAAGGAGACTAAACATCTGAGGTCATCAGTTTCGTATTCATCCCCCCGGACGGAATTCGTATAAACCATCCGTCGGCGTCTAGAGTAAATCCTACGTGGAAGTGTGAGAATTTTTGTACGCGGCGAGACATGGGTACCAGAGATGAACACTCGCTGTCGAGGACAACACACTGAGTTCTATTATTTAAGATGTCTTCGAACCACTCACGTATCTATAAACCTATTCCATATGATCGTATCTTCGTTAGCAGCCTGCAATGGGGTACTACGTTATAAACTTCCCGAAAGTATAGAAATATGGAACCTTCCTCTTGCCATTCATCCCCTGTTCGCAGTATACCATGTGACGAAGGTCAAACTGAGTTTCCCACGAGCGATGCTTTCTAAAACCACGCTGATTCGTGGACATAAGCTCTAAAACCACGCTGATTCGTGGATATAAGCTTCTCATTCACACGAAATTGTATTATATTCGAATTGAGAATATTTTCGAAGATTCTGTAACAACCCGAAGCTAGACATATTTGTCTTTAATTTTGCGGGTGCATTCTTTTACCGTACTTATATATAGGAGTCACATACACTTTTTCCCCGTCGCTTGGGACATAGTGCTGGGTGAGGGCTCCGCGATAAATGCAAGCTAGATAATGGGCCAATGCCATAGAGTACTCTTTGTAAAATCGAATCTGGGTTCCATCCGGACTTGGTGAACTATTTTCTTTTAACTTGAAGTTGTTTCTCTACACCTGGGATGCTTATTACTATGCCGTCCATACGAAAGTCTGTCCGATGGTAAAACGACGATACGTTTGTACGAGTCTCCTGCGTAAACGATTTCTTGAACGCGAAATTTAAACTTTCTGCTTTCGTTCTTCTATCTTTAACTCCCACACCAGACGGGTCAAGAAGGGACTTAATGGAAGCCATAGACCTGCTTAGCGATTTTACAGAGGACCAGAATATGCTCAAGTTCTCTGCCCCCGATCTTTTACTAAGGTGTGACGGTGGTAGTTGTATACTTCTCGCATAAATCTTTTCACAGACGCACGAATCTCTGCTAACCTTTGCTTGTCGCCATTTGTGCGTTCTCTTTTCAATCGAGAGCGCAACAGCCTCTGCTTCTCCTGAACTTCCGAATTTCGTTATTAGACCATCGTGGGTCTTTTTCATCCTTTCTCCTCTTACCAGTCACGTAACTCTCCAGACCGCGATTTCCAATCTACCTAAACTTTGCCCATAATACCTCTACTTTCATCTTACCGGAACTAAGTGTCTTCAGTTCATTGCAAGTGAAATGCTAACAGCTGCTTATCTGCTCTGTCTAACAGAAACACTCTCCTATACTTCTTGACTGATATATTAATTTCCGTAATCATAGTTACTACAATGACATCTTGATCACTATTCACCGTTTTTATACTGACATAGTCGATAAGATCCAGCCTGTTTGTAGCTGCAAGGTCTAAGATATTTCCATTGCATGTGGACTGCCCAGTTTTCTGCTCAGGACTGTTTCCAGAAAACGTGTTCAATACGACTGTTTGTCTGTAACCACTGGAATGAATCCATAGACATACCAGTCTATACTTGGTAGGTGAAAGTCGCCTCCAACTAGTATTACATGATCAGGGCATTTACACACTACTTACCGTAGATTTCTTTTGAATGACAGTAGAAATGTCACAGCGGAATGGGATAGCAGGTAAAAACATCCATATTTCAAGATTTGGTTTCACCTTCACTATTATTCGTGTCCAGATTTCACTGTCAAACTCAACTTCAATCATGGAAACAGTATTTTTGTTAACTGCAATGAACACTTCCCCTCCTGTGGCCTCTAACCTGTCCTTCCGATATGCATTCCACAACTCGTTAAATGCCTCAGAGCTTTCCACTTCGGATTTCAACCAGCTCTCGATCCCAAGAATAATTTAAGCGCGAGAACTTTCCTGGAGGGTGGTAATTTCGGGAACTTTATTACAAATACTTCGGAAGTACTGATAAAATTTTGGAATTCGAAGCGTCTTTAATCTGAACGGCGTCTGACTTCCCTTGCTGCATATCGACTGGCGAGTGTTTATTAGAGCACCTCAAACTACCGTCTAGTCTAGAAAACCACATGTACACTCCACAAGTACCCTGTTACCGAAAGAGCTGCTTCCTTCGTTAATGCAGCCCTTACTTATCACGGAAAGTTCTACAAATCCACACCAGATGACGCATGTCTACAAATCTACAGCAAAGTCCTCCACAGAGTCAGCAAAGGCTTTGGTTGGGATTTCCCACTCGGCTCCAAACCAAAGGACCCCATTGAACTCAGGGAACAGTGCTGCGAATTGCGAGCTCTGCTGTTACTAGGAGCTGCAGGGGCTCACTACGTAACAGCTATAACTGTTACGAATTTATCAGTATTTCGGTAGAAACGTGATGCATCGTTTATTCCGCTAAGGGATTGCGAGGAAAAGAAACAGAGATTATGAAACATACAGAACTATACAGAAAATGCCCCCCCTCTTTCTCTTCCCGATTGAAACGATGCGGGAAGGGTGTAAAATGTACTCCCCACCACAAACTGTATAGCGGCTTGCTGGCTACACTTGTAGAGACAGATGCAGCAGAAGACGTTCGGGAACCACGCCCAACGGATAATCAGTTGCGTGTTGTTAGGCAGAAAATACCGTTCTCGGTGTAGGTGCAGACAACTCCGCATTATTGTTTCCGTGTTCTTATCTGGTCCTTATCACCGGTTCCGAGAGTGCCGGTACATCCACCTGCAGCCAGCGGGGAGCGACGTAATTTGTGTTGACCGGAAGCCGTATACGATAAAGTGTTTACTGGATGAGCGAGAAAAGAAACCAAGAGCAGCGCGCGTCACGTCTGCAAGTGTCCCAGGAAGTCTGCGCAATCACGGATGGGTGCAGGTGCGAGCCGAGCGTCCCTTCTGAAAACAACAACAGCAGTGGCGGCAGCGGCGTTGTGCAACACCTCGGAGTAGACCGGCTTTAGAGATCCAGCCGACTAGTGCAAGACGTGGCTGCTCTCTCAAGGAAAACAAAGACAGTGTTTGTCGTTCTACGTGTGTCATTAAGGAATCGTAGTCTGGAAGATGGCCAGCCTGCAAGTATCAACTTTATCAACACGGTACAAGACGTACAGAACGCAGCATTACTCCTCCGGTTATATTTTCAATAGTTTCACCGGCGAATGCACGAAAATTTACATTTTACCTGGTCTTTCTTTTTCGTTCGTATGCACCTACTTTCTTAAACTGTGTTTTGCAAATTTTTTGAGATTCGTTAGAGCTAAAAATGAGTAATACCTGAAATGCTCAATGCGCTTTACGCGTGGGAACTGCGAATGCGTTTGGTTCAAATGGCTCTGAGCACTATTGGACTTAACTTCTGAGGTCATCAGTCCCCGGGAACTTAGAACTACTTAAACCTAACTAACCTAAGGACATCACACACATCCATGCCCGAGGCAGGATTCGACCCTGCGACCGTAGCGGTCGCGCGGCTCCAGAATGTAGCGCCTAGAACCGCTCGGCCACATCGGCCGGCGCGAATGGGCTTCTGTGATGTGGTGCAACAGACACAGACAAGGCAATTCTGCTGTGTTTTGCAGATCAATACCCTTAGACAGATAAAGATATCCACGCGTACTAGCGAGGAGCATCTTTATTTTCTGTGTCGTACTTGGTTATGATACACGTTAAAAACTGGCACTGTAGTTCTGCAGCTCTGTGACACTTTTCGTGATCTGTAATATCTTTTGAGTTTTCACATGTGTATCGTCTCTGTGCCTCTCAGCTCTAATGTTTTTGATAACAATATCTGAATTTGAGTATGGACGTGTTACATGCTGTGAGTTTATGATTCGTCCAGAGTAAATAATATTTTTGGTGTAATCATGGGTGAATTGTAAAATATAGTGCTGCAATGATTACATTGGAGACAAATATACAGTTAACATTTCGACATTCTATCTAATCTTCAGTTCATTAGTATATTAATCCCTTGTCACTTGGTCACTAACAGTGCTTTCACCTACATCTCCTTACTCAATATTCCATAATAATTAAACAGTGAACGCCAACATTGAATCTATAAAGACGGAACTGAATATAATTACCTGAAGATGGGCAAAAGCCCGAAACCGTTCGTGTTTTAAATAAACTGTCTCAATTTGCCATGTTCTTTTTTCCAACATTAGCCGTCCTTTCTATGTCTATTGGTATTGAGGGTAGGGAGGGAACGGAGAGGGTTTTACTGGAAGAGCACTTAGACTGTACAACAGGTCTACTAAATAGCCTGCCTACAATATGCTTGTCTGCCCTCTTCTGGGCTATTGCTGTGTAGTATGGGATTCGCATCAGATGGAACTGACGGAGGACATCGAAAAGCTAAGAAAAAGTGTAACTCGTTTTGTTTTATCGTGAAGGAGAGTGGCACTGACGTGATACGTGAGTTGAGGAGGCAATCATTAAAATAAAGGCGTTAATCATAGCTGCAGGACGTCCTGGTGCAATTTCAGCCACTAACTTTCTCCTCCGATTGCGAAAATGTTCTGGTGGCGGCAACCTACACGGGGAAAATTTATCATAATGATAAAATAATTCAGAGTTCACACAGAAAAAATTAAGCGCTGGTTTTTCCCCACGAGCTCTTCGAGAGTGCAAAGTTAGAAAAATAGCTTGAAGGTGTTCCGAGGAACTCTTTTCCAGGCACTTAATTGAGAATTGGAGAGTAATCAAGCAGATGTAGATGTTGTTGTTACTGTCACTGCAGTGGTGTAATAAATTCTTAAATCAAGTAATCATATTTCTGATTCAATAAATCTTTAAAAAATAAACGGTGTACAGATTTAAACGTCATGGATGGCACTTCAAGCGTGAAAAAACTTTGGCTTGCGACGACGACACATTTCAAGCAAAGTATTCACCATTTGTGGCGTACTGTATCACCAAGATGTTTCAGGGAAACGGGGTGAACATGATCTAAGACAGCATACAATATACTAAAACAGGCTAATTAGTTTTTGAGATCCATCAACAATGAATTACCAGCATTCCACTTTGTAATGGTTCTTTATTTACGTGACCATTACGCAACCCAAGTTCTCGATACCAGTAATGTCGTACTACTTTTCTGTGAAGTAACAGACGTATCTTTGTGACAATATCCACATTTGGTTTTATTAATGTATAGGTACTCCGATGTATCGATATATTACAGTGATATGGTTCTTATTTGTATTCATTTCTGTGAGACCGTCATAATCTTTGACTTACTTGTAACCGTTTTGACGCGAATGCGCACAGAGCAATCTTTGTTTCACTTTGCAGAAGTTAAGTTGTTATTTCGCTTTGTAATAGAACAGTCAAGTCTTGTGTTTGGTTAAAGTTGAAATTAAATATATGAAGATTGATACACAATTGTTTTCTTGATGATGTGACAATTAAGAAGAAGTATATGTGAATTTACAAGAAGTTTAATAGAAATGTGGATCGTGAACACCAAGTCAAAAATTATTTCTACCATACCATTGTTCTGATCCGGGATTGTTTGACCATTAAGAATTTCCTGAAAAACGCATTTGTTAGGTCTTCAGATATTGCTAAAATACAGATCTGGACCTTCTAGCAGTCAAAGTGGAATCACCCTAGAATCAACGAGCCATAACAACTTCGACGAAATCTACGTGGGAATCCAAAATTAATGACTTTTTTACAGTGACTTCATTATTTCCATTCTGACGATACCATCCACAGTCAATAACTTTGTTGATGCCCGATAAAGCGAACATATGCTGCGTTAGCAACATTATAAATCTGATTTTTAACCTACTTTGCAAGTGGTGGTATTGTTAGAACTTGACATTGGAGTTTAAAAGGCAAAAGTGTAGTCAGAATTACCAGACTGAAATACTCAAAAATCGGCTTGAACAAGAATTTGTGAGCCACTTCTTTCGTCGATGAGCTGTAATTGCTAAGAGTTTGTCACTGAGTCTCATCTAGGAATGTTATTTCTCTACAATTTGTTTTATGTGACTATTACGATTTACTGTGTCAATAAACTTTACTAACAGCGTACACTTTAAGATATTTTATTCTGTTCTGAAAGCAACCAGTTTCGGTAATTCATTTTGCCATCTTCAGGCTCCATTCCCGAAACTGGTTGCTTTAGAATAAAATAAAATATCTTAAAGCGTACGGCTGTTGGTAAAGTTTATTGACACAGAAAAGCACGTACCAGCCGCTGTCCCGTGGCCGTAATGGACTAACAGAGCTTACACTTTATGTCGTTCCGGATGGCTACTTCGAGGAATTTTACTGTAGTTACAGTTTCCAGTGACTTGCCAGGAACAGTGTAACCGAACAGCAGTGGGTCTCCATTCCTATTTATGAGCAATAGATTACACTTAGTTACACTTTCTAGTCACATTAAGTGTCCACCTGTCAAAAGCCTGAGTAACCACCTTTTCAGGACAGAATCATTGAGGTTCTGGAAGGTACTGTCAGTGATGTATATCGATGCTGACTACGGTGCCATTAGGGTTCTCGGCTGAGGATCCAAGGGGCGAAATGCCCGATCGCGATGGTCCAACGGATTCTTGATCGGGTTTAAGTCCGAGACGGGGAGGGGGGGGGGGGTGGCTAGGGCAGTGAAGTAAACTCATTCTGATGCTCTCTGAACCACATACGTACACTGAGAGTTGTGTGACACGTTGCTTTGTCCTGCTGGTAGATGGCATCATGCTGAGAAAGAAAAACAAACTGCATGTAGGGTGGACATGGTCCCTAAGGGGAGATACATATTTGTGCTGATCCATTGTGCCTTCGAGAACGACAGGATCACCCAGACAAAGCCACGAAACCATTGCCCAGGTTACTACAACGTTCTCTCCTCCGACCTGGTCCCTGTCAACTATCCTCGCAGTGCCGTACATGGCAACGGTCGTCTGTCCGATGGAGCATAAAACGTGATTCATCTGAGAAGGCCACCTGTCGCCATTCAGTGGACGTCCAGATGGGGTAACGGTCTGCAAATTCCAGCCTTCGTCGCCGGTGAACAGCAGTCAGTATGGGTGCGTGAACCAGACGACTGGTGAAGGCAGCGACTTTCGCACAACACTCGTTGAGGTGACTTTCTTCAGGACTGATAAGTTGTAAGTTATGCAGGAGAGCTCCTGTGGAGTATGGAAGGTAGGAAGTGAGGTACTGGTGAGAGTACAGCTGCGAGAGGGCCTCGTAAACCTTGCTCCCACAGCTCAGTCGATAAAACACCTGCCCACGAAAGGTAGAAATCCGAGATTCGAGTCTCGTCCCGGCACACAGGTCTGATCTAACAGAAACTTCAGATTAGCGGACGTTCTTCTGCAGAGTGGAAATTCACTCTCTATACAAGGTGTTACAAAAAGGTACGGCCAAACTTTCAGGAAACATTCCTCACACACAAATAAAGAAAAGATGTTATTTGGACATGTGTCCGTAAACGCTTAATTTCCATGTTAGAGCTCATTTTAGTTTCGTCCACCTACGCTCAATGGAGCACGTTATCATGATTTCATACGGGATACTCTACCTGTGCTGCTAGAACATGTGCCTTTACAAGTACGACACAACATGTGGTTCATGCACGATGGAGCTCCTGCACGTTTCAGTCGAAGTGTTCGCACGCTTCTCAACAACAGATTCGGTGACCGATGGATTGGTAGCGGCCGACCAATTCCATGCCTCCACGCTCTCCTGACCTCAACCCTCTTCACTTTCATTTATGAGGGCATTGGAAAGCTCTTGTCTACGTAACCCCGGTACCAAATGTAGAGACTCTTCGTGCTCGTATTGTGGACGGCTGTGATACAATACGCCATTCTCCAGGGCTGCATCAGTGCATCAGGGATTCCATGCGACGGAGGGTGGTTGCATGTATCCTCGCTAATGGAGGACATTTTGAACATTTCCTGAAACAAAGTGTTTGAAGTCACGCTGGTACGTCCTGTTGCTGTGTGTTTCCATTCCATGATTAATGTGGTTTGAAGAGAAGTAATAAAATGAGCTCTAACATGGAAAGTAAGCGTTTCCGGACACATGTCCACATAACATATTTTCTTTCTTTGTGTGTGAGGAATGTTTCCTGAAAGTTTGGCCGTACCTTTTTGTAACACCCTGTATAATACAAAATTGTTAAGGCTTTCGTGGCCACTTGTTGACAAACTGCCTATTGGCTTCTGTCTCGGGTTCTTCGGCCAGCGTTCATCTAATGATTTTTCTGACGTTTCGCCAGTACGAGTGGCTGGCATTGTCAAAACTTCACCCTCCATTGCCAGAAAAGAGGCATGATTAGTACGCTCGTAACGAGAGCAGGACGAATATGTGAGCCGCAACACCTCAAACGAGAAATTCAACACCTGGAAACCGTTCTGAGGAGCAATGGGTACTCCACAAATTACATTAGAAGTGTAACAGAGCCAAACACTCGGCGAAATAAGGAACCAGAAAAAGAAATGTCGGGTACGGCCTTTCTGCCGTACATTCCCATAGGCGCTTCAGTCCGGAACCGCGCGACTGCTACGGTCGCAGGTTCGAATCCTGCCTCGGGCATGGATGTGTGTGATGTACTTAGGTTAGTTAGGTTTAAGTAGTTCTAAGTTCTAGGGGACTGATGACCTCAGCTGTTAAGTCCCATAGTGCTCAGAGCCATACATTCCCAGAGTGACGGACAGAATCGGCCGTATATTGCGCAAACATGGCGTAAAGACGATTTTCAAACCGACAAGAAAGATCAAAGAGTATCTTAGATCGGCGAAGGAGAAAAGAGACCCACTTGCAATGTCGGGAATATACCGTATACCATGCAAATGCGGAAAAGTTTATGTCGGAATGACTGGACGATCCATTAACACCAGGATCAAAGAGCATAAGCGACATTGCAGGTTGGGGCAGGTGGAGAAATCGGCCGTGGCAGAGCACGCACTGAATAAAACCGACCACGTAATAAAATTCGCCGACACGGAAGTTCTGGCTGTAGAGAAGCACTATCACACGCGCTTGTTCAGAGAAGCTGTAGAAATACAAAAACACGCAAACAGTTTGAACAAGAAAGAGGAAAGTCTTAAGGTAAACAGATCCTGGCTTCCCGTACTGCAGCGAACGACCGTCGCAGGTAGCAAGAGGAGAACCGCACCGGAAATCACCGCGGAGAAGCCCTCGGCGCGCCAGGTACATATAGTCTGCGGCCGCGAGCTCGCCTCCAGTTCACCACCGGCAATGGAGGGTGAAGCTTTGACAATGCCAGCCACTCGTGCTGGCGAAACGCCAGAAAAATCATTAGATGAACGTCGGCCGAAGAACCCGAGACAGAAGCCAATAGGCAGTTTACCCTGTATAATGTCACAATCGTCCAGGTGTTTGTGATCAATCTGCGTGGGTCAAATGAATCGTTGTGAGTAAAAGAGGAAATGGAAGTCAGAAAAGTAGCATTAATCGCTTGTCAGTCACAACAGAAAATGCAAGATAGTATGATAACAGTACTATCAGATGGATGAATGAGCAATGTGTATAAGATACGTATACTGGATCTGGAATGTGATCAAGGATATAAGGAATCATACTGAAAACAGAAACTAATCATATGCCAGTACCTCCCGCAATCTCAATTTTTCCGATGAAAAAGTTTTACTCATTTAAATAAAGTCCATCACAGTTTTAAAGCCACTTCGAAATTTTCGTAAATTATATGCTGCTCTTTGCGTCACCATCAGACACTTTTCATTGTTTAAACAGTGATCGTGGGTCCATTCTTTTTGTGTTACAAACCAATTACGTGCGACTTCCAAAATTCTATGGGATTAAGGAGAACGGAAATCTGATTCCCCATCTGAAAAGTACAGAACATATTTGAGATTAAACTAATAACTGACGGTGGAAAACGTATGCCAAACATATATTCCAAACCTGCGATAATTATAAAAAGTTTTGTATCTAAAATTAACAGTCTAAAACCATTGCTTTTTGATAATAAACAAGGATACTGAAAGCAACAACAAAAGTGAAAGTAATAAAATAAAAGAAGATAACAAATTATGTTAGAATAACCTAAACGGAATATGTTACACAATGAAGCATCAATCCGGAGTTTATCAAACTTCGTAGAGACATTCATCATGTGAAGGGTATTAAATGATTAAAATTTAATTCATTCGGAACTGAATACATTTTCTGGTAACCGTCTTGTAAAGCTGGTTTAACAGCCCACACACAATTGAAGATATCTTAAATCTTGTAGCTACAAACAGACCGGATCTTTTCGCCAGCGTCAGTAAACGAAACAGGATTACTGTTAATGACGTTTCAAGAACTGCTATGGTTACGAAAGGTAATAAATCAGTCAAGAAGGTTAGGTGAGTGTTTCTGTTAGAAAGAGCAGATGTGCACTTGCAAGCATCTCACTTAGGCCGTGAAATGACATCACTTAGTTTCAGTAATGCAGACGTAGATGAAATATGGACAAAGTTTAAGCAAATTGCGAATCGTGTTCTGGAGAACTATGAGCCTAGTAAGAGGATATAGGACGGAAAAGACCAATCATGGTTCAACACGAAATTCGGAAAATGTTCAAGAAGCAGAGGTTGTTTCACCCTCGGCTCAAAACGGAAGGCGTAGGCAAAGGCTGGTAGAGATTCGCGCGTCTGTGAAAAGATCTATGCATAAACAACTATCACCGTCACACCTTAGCATACGATATGGCAAAGAACCCGAGTAAATTCTGGTCCTATGTAAAATCACTAAGCAGGTCTAAGGCTTCCATTCAATTCCTTGTTGACCATTCTGCTGTGGCAGTTGAAGACAGAAAAACGAAAGCCGAAGTTTCAAATTTCACGTTCAAGAAATCGTTCACACAGGAGAATCGTAAAAACACACCGTCATTTGATCATCGGATGGACTCCCGTGTGAACGACAGAGTAATAAGCATCCCTGGCGTACAGAAACAACTGAAAGATTCGTAAACAAATTAGTCAACAGGCCGGGATGGAATCCCAGTTCGGTTTTACAAAGAGTAATCAACGGCATTGGCCCCTTACGTAGTTTGCATTTATCGCGAATCCCTCGCCCATCGTGAAGCCCGAAGTGACTCGTAAAAAGAGCAGATGACTCCAGTAGGTAAGAAGGATAAAAGAGCCGTTCAACAAACTTACCACACCAGTATTCGTAATTTCGGTATGCTACAGAATCCTTGAACATATTCTCCGTTCGAATACAACAAATTTTCTTGAGAGGGAAAATATTGTGTCCACAGATGTACTCGGTTTTAGAAAATATCGCTTGCCCTTTTCTCACATGAGCTACTGTGAAATATATATGAAGGACAAGGGCCAGATCCCACATTTCTAGATTTTTGGAAAACATTTGACACGGTGTCCCACTGCAGAGTGTTAAAGACGCTACGAGCATATGAAATAGGCTGCCAGCCATGTAAGCGCCTCGAAGATTTCTTAAGTAATAGAACCCAATATGTTTGCCCCGACGGCAAGTGTTCGTCAGGGAGAAGGGTATCGTAGGGAGTGCCCCACGGACGTGTGATAGGAGCTCTATTATTTTCCATATAAGTAAATGATATAGCTTACAGAGTGGGCAGTCATACGCGATTGTTTAGTGATGATGCCGGCATGTATGGGATGATGTCGATGTTGAGTGACTGTGGGAGGACACAAAATGACTTTGTCAAAATTTCTAGTTTGTGTGATGAATGGCAGCTATCTCCAAAAGTACAAAAATGTAAGTTAATGAGGATTAGCAGGGAAAACAAACCTATAATTTTCGGATACAGCATTAGTGGTGCCCCTCTTGGGACTGTTACGTCGTTTAAATATCTGGGAATAATACTAAAAAGCGATATGAAACAGAGAGAGCATGTGTGGATTGTGGTAGGTAAGGCGAATGGGGGACCTCGGTTTATTGGCAGAATCTTTAGATGTGGTTCATCTGTTCAGGAGACCGCATACTGGACGCTAGTGCGACCTTTGCTTCACTGCTGGTCCAGTGTCCTAACTAGGTCGGTTTAAAGGAATACTTCGTAGCAATTCAAAGGCCCGCTGCTAGATTTGTTACCGGTAGGTTCGAACAAGACAGAAGTATTGCGCAGATACTTCGAAAGCCAAATGGGAATTCTTGGAGGTAAGGCGACATTCTTTTCGAGGAGCGCTACTGAGAAAATCTAGAGAACGGCTATTTGGAGTTAACTGCAGAAATACTGCCGCAACATACACTGTGCGTAAGGATCACGAAGGTAAGATACGAGAAATTAGGGCTCATACGGAGGCATTTAGACACTTGTATTTCCCTCCCTCTGTTTTCGAGTGGAACAGGGAAGGAAATGACAAGTAGCAGTAGCGGCACGGTATTTTCCACCACGCACAGTAAAGTGCCTAACAGAGTACGTACGTAGATGTAGATTTTCTCGACATGAGCAAGAGGTCTCACACTGGCATGAAAAAACTCCTGTGTTCGTTCTGGGCTGAAAGCAAACAGCCTTCGAATGTCGTACTGAGGAATTTCTTGCCATGTTAGAAACACGTGGTTTGTCGCTCCCCGTCGATTGCCGGCTGTGGATTGGTATGAAAGTATACGGCATTCTTTCGTATTCCAGATATGCTCTGTGGTGTTACAGACCGGGGAACTGGGCAAGATAGTCCAGGATCCGTACATTCCTCAAGGTGTTTGTGGTGAGGGCAGCATTATGCGCTCTTGAAATATCCTGCTCGAATATGCTGTGTGGTACCCTGCTCATGTAGGATGTGACAACAGAGTTTATCGGCATCAGCTACGAAATCAGTCTTGCTGTTATATCTGAAAGGTGGTACCTAGGGAAAGCAGGAAAAGGTGTGAACGCGGCCTAATCGGTTACCGTTGGTTGCACAGTAAACACGTACACTTAATTTAAAGAAATAATTTTATAAAAACAATCATTTAAAAAAAAATACTGAAACACCAAGCTACACTGACGGCTGTAGGCCTTATTACGAAAGAATTCATAATTATTTGTGGGCTGAAGGTCACAAGCAATACTTCAGAACAATTAGCGGCTGAAAGCCTGAATTACAAGTGGGGAAGACAACTACACGTTGAAAATAACAAAATCATTTTTTTAAACAATCATTTTTTTTTAAATTGTCTCAACACAAGCTACACTGACAGCTGAAGGCCTTATTAAGAATAATTCAATTTATTTGTCGGCTGAAGGCCACAAGAAATAGGAATAATTTAAACAAATATTATTTTTAAACAGTTGACACAATCAGACCAAATAAAGAAGGGGGTAACCCACAGGCAGCGCTCCCTGAAGGCCACAATCACAGTAATAACTCAAACGAATTGACGGCTGAAGGCCTGGATCGCAAGTTTTTTTTTAAATCCATAATAACAATTCAAATAAAAATACTGTTTTAACAATCATCACGCTCAGATCAAATCAAGAGTAAGTGCTCCTCGGACAGTGCTCCAAGGATCAACCTGGGAACGTCCCTCAAACGTAAGTAAGGTGAGACAGGCAGCCCAGCCGCCCGGAGTGGCCGAGCGGTTCTAGATGCTGCAGTCTGGAACAGCGCGACTGCTACGGTCGCATGTTCGAATCCTGCGTCGGCCATGGATGTGTGTGATGTCCTTAGGTTAGTTAGATTTAACTAGTTCTAAGTTCTAGGGGACTGATGACCTCAGAAGTTAAGTCCCATAGTGCTCAGAGCCATTTGAACAGGCAGCCCAGTGTTATACACACTTAACAGGATGGCAACTCAATCCAGTCACAGTTTAAACGCAAGACTAACACTCTCGCAAAATCTACCTAACGGGCGGACTACACTCTTGACATCGTAAAACCGCAAACATCATACAAGAGAATCCAGTGCGCAGACAGCGTTAAAATGACAGCTCATTCAAAATCACACTAGATACACACGGATCCGCGAAAACGGTACCAAAAACAACTCAAACAATACTAAAACAGTCACTGTGGAGCAACAAGAACGAATTACGACACAAACACAGAGAACCCAGACGCGGTCGGAAAACCAAATACACGTTCGTTGAGACGACCGACCGAACGACCAACCAACGGTCGCTCTCGATCAAGTCAGGCAAGTCTAACGTCCGAGTATGAATCGTCGACTGACAGCTTATTCCACGAGGTCACTTCGACGGACAGACACACACTCACCAGTGAAGGTTGCACTACTCGAATAAAACGATCCATTCAACTTAAACTAGCTGAAACCGGACCTCTACGAGGTCGTGAACTCTCGCGACCACATGCTTCCATCGGGCAGTGTGTGTATCGCCTGCTGTCCCGGTGAGTACCGGCGCTGTGTGGACCTCACTCCCCTCAACTCCGACACACGACGACCCGCAAATACTAGAGGTCGCTCCAAAGATAGCAGCAAGTACTAGCTATCGATAAACGCCGCTGCTGCCACTCGCAGACAGACAAAAGGAGCAAAGGTAGTGGCGCCAGTGAACGCGTTAAGAAAACGAGACGTCACACTACGAATACACGACGCCAACCTGTCAGAGGCACAAACGCGAGCCGGAGTACTGCTCAATATACAGTAGTTCCCCAAACCGTAACTGCAGCGACCAATGACGAGGCCGCCTACGAAAGCGTTAGAGTCAATGTGACCATCACAGACAGAAGCGACACCCATCCTTGAACATCACAGAACGCCGCTCAGTGTATTACCTAACTCGAGCTCTACGTCATATACGCCTCTGTTCTCTGTGGCACGGTGTCAGGGAAAACGACGCGTAGAAACTGTAGGTTTCACCCCCAGCTTCTAGTAATCTGTTCCCGTCTGTTCGTGCTAATCATCTGCCTTTAACCCCTGTCCTGATTTCATCTGTTGTCTATTCGTCAGTGCCAGTCGCCCAATGTTACGGTCTTGTCGTGGTGCAGCCCTTGCGGAAGGACATGTGCCCCCTCTCTTCGCCACATTCTTGTCCTGAGTCCACCTCACCACCACTTTCTCTACCGTCAATCCTCTACAGCCGACTGCCAGTATGATGCCCCCAAGAATGTCGAACTTTCTCAAAGTCCGACATTCATGTCCTCTGGGCATGTCGTCTTGTGATCTCCTCCTGAAAACATCCAGTAACGTAAGAGACACCCACATACCCAATGTGTACTCACGCCATTCTTTATCTTTAGGAATGCATTTTTCTGTACCACAAATTGTCATATACAGGGTGTGTCACCTAACATTACCGCTGGATATATTTCGTAAACCACATTAAATACTGACGAATCGATTCCACGGACCGAACGTGAGGAGAGGGGCTAGTGTAATTGGTTAATACAAACCATAAAAAATTGCACGGAAGTATGTTTTTTAACACAAACCTACATTTTTTAAAATGTAACCCCGTTAGATTTGTTAGCACATCTGAACATATAAACAAATACGTAATCAGTGCCGTTTGTTGCATTTTAAAATGTTAATTACATCCGGAGATATTGTAACCTAAAGCTGACGCTTGAGTACCACGCCTCCGCTGTTCGATCGTGTGTATCGGAGAGCACCGAATTACGTAGGGATCGAAAGGGAACGGTGATGGACCTTAGGTACAGAAGAGACTGGAACAGCACATTACGTCCACATGCTAACACCTTTACATTGGTCTTTTTCACTGACGCACATGTACATTACCATGAGGGGTGAGGTACACGTTCGGCGGGCGTTTCATAGGTCGTGGAGGACGCATAAATTGGCCAGCCCGTTCTTCTGATCTTACACCTCTGGACTTCTTTCTGTGGGGTACGTTAAAGGAGAATGTGTACCGTGATGTGCCTACAACCCCAGAGGATATGAAACAACGTATTGTGGCAGCCTGCGGCGACATTACACCAGATGTACTGAGGCGTGTACGACATTCATTACGCCAGAGATTGCAATTGTGTAGAGAAAATGATGGCCACCACATTGAACATCTATTGGCCTGACATGTCGGGACACACTCTATTCCACTCCGTAATTGAAACCGGAAACCACGTGTGTAGTGTACGTCACCCCTCATGGTAATGTACATGTGCGTTAGTGAAAAAGACCAATAAAAAGGTGTTAGCAAGACTAACGGGGTTCCATTTTAAAAAACGTAGGTTTGTGTTAAAAAATATACTTCCGTGCATTTTTTTATGGTTTGTATTAACCAATTACACTAGCCCCTCTCCTCACGTTCGGTCTGTGGAATCGATTCGTCAGTATTTGATGTGGTTTACGAAATATATCCAGCGGTAACGTTAGGTGACTCACCCTCTATATTATGTCTCAAGTCGACATCCTCTTTCCTCAACACGTACTAGTCGTACAGGGATGAATGAGGTACCGTTAGAAATGATTTTTAACCAGCTTCTGACACTTCATACCAATCTTGGGCTAAAACTCACTATTTGTAATAATTATTAAACAGAAAATTACTACATAGCATTGTCACAGGAAATAACAGTGACCAGTGTGGCAGTTCATTATCTCTACCTGTCGTACAAGTTGACGTTTCTGAAGGAATATACTTCCCGAAACGATATACACATCTGTCACTGTCGCCTTGAACTGTGATTTACCTATTGCTGCTACGGCCTAACGTCATTACTCTAAATGAAAGTATTTGTCGAGGTCAAGTTATCGGTTATGTGGCTCTATTGACATTCCCTGATCTACAAACCAAGACAAACATTCCGAATGCAGACACTTTTCTGGACACACGGGAATGTATACCGGGTGTTACCGTAAGAGCGTGCAAAATCTTAACAGTACGTAGTACATGCTCTACCGAATAATTTGAAGTGGGGTACCAGGATTTGGAGAAGCCAGCTTAAGGAGATAATAGGAAGAAAATCACATTACTGTGTACCTTTTTATTCATATTAGATGCACTTAACTGCAAATACCGTCATTGACACAATGAACGTACCATTTGTACTGTATCTTACAATATGTGGTGAAACTGACTGTCATCAACCTCAGTCCAAGCATGACATCGGCGAACAAGATTCTGACGCACACTGACAAATACCACTGACGTGTTTCGAATCACGTCACAGGCAGTTACAAATCTGGTAACCAATTCCATCTCCGTATCAACTGGGGTCTCATGGAGATGTGATTCTAGATATCCCATAGCAAATAATCAAGGGGATTCAGGCCGGGTGACGTCACAGGCCATGGAATAGGACCTTCCCTTCCAATCCAGCGACCTGGAAATACAGCATTGAGATAGTTACGAACATCCACACTGAAGTGAGGCTCTGCTGCGTCTGTTGCATCCACATTCTCTAACGAACAGCCGAGGGTACGTTCTCCAACAGGTAGATCTCTTTGCACAAACCTCAAGTACAAGTGGCCATTCCGACCAGGCCAGGCCAGGTTGTGATCATCGACTACAATGCCGCCCCAGATATCCACAACAAAATGTACTTAATGGTGTGAATCTAATGCAGCGTGAGGGTTTTTCTCATCCCACACATGGGCATTCCTGCTGTTCGAAATACCATCACGACCAAATGAGGCCTCGTCAATAAACAGCACGATTTGGAGGAATCTGTTCTATCAGTCGATTGTTGGAGCAACCACTCACAGGAAGCGCAAAGAGGCGATGAATATTTGGCTCTGGAGAAGCCTAAGGAAGACCCTCTTGATATTTTAAAAGAGGTTAATAAGAGCCGTCCAGAAACTTTTTGTGAAGGGGAAATGAAGCTTTAGACACATAATTTTTTTAATGAATGTACTGAAAGGAAAAATATTACAAAAGAAAGGCAAGGAAATTTTAAGGAAGATTGTAGTACGTCTGTTGGAGATGATAAAATATCGAAATAAAGAGGATAGCATAAAATAGAGAAGTCAGCTTCTAAGTGGAAGAAGAAGACGAAGAAGAAAAAGATGAAGAAGGGGATGATGATTACTATAATTTCAGTGGTATCACCAATTAAATTTTGTGTACATGTTTCAGTATTCTAAAGTAGTAATGGTCCATGTGGGGTTCGCAAATGCAATGGAACGTAAAATTAATCATTGATAGATCGATTAGATGTGTGTGCTTAATGGGTCTAATACAGCAGAATTGATAATTTTTCAGTTGATACAGGTATGCTGATCATATCTGTTATTAATAACTCCCGTGGAGAAAAGGCACACCTTCAATTACCGTTTGACCAGATTCACACACAGCCACTCTCTCTCTCGCACACACACACACACACACACACACGCACATGCAGTAACGCCACTGATAGGCAGATACGCAGAGGTACGCTGGTCTGCTTAATAGCGCAGACACTGACGTCTGATCAGGGACCTTTCACCGCTACGCCAACCTCGGGCGCACGAGAATTTCTTGTTGCCTCTGCGAGCCGCCTCCTCTATCCAACGTGCCACTACTTCCCGCTAATAAACTTCGCCGCTCCGTTAGCTCGTTAAGAGCCCATAACACTGTTTACAAGTGTATTAATGCCGTTTGGCGAGGTTTACGGCCGCAATCGTAGCAAAGTGCTGCCCGCTTCGATTCAGAAACGAGATAAGGTCCGGGGGAGGAATCCAACATTGCTGGCGTTAAAGTAAGGGCAGCACCTGCCAGGCCCGGTTATCGGTCTTAATCCCAAGTAATTACTATTACTGGACTTTATTTTTATTCATTTGATTCACTTTAAACCCCTTGCCCCCATTCAGTTCACGCGAGAACAAATTTCACGTGCTACGTTTGTGTCGACTTCAGTCTATAGTATCTCAGCAACGGATGAAGATCAAGGATGAAGAGCATTCGTTTTGGCTTTATTCGCTTATGTACCTTCGTGCAAATTTTGAACCGATCCATACAAGATCAAATAATACAAGCGGCGTGCTTCAAATATCTCCCGCGCAAACGGGTGTCACTTACATCTCGACTTGGATAAAGATTATTGCACAAAAAATTTCCTATTGACTTTATTCACTCATTTACCTTTGCGCAAAGTTTAAACCTATTCGTACAAGTTTAATGTCTGCAAGTGGCGCGCTTCATAAACACCCCAGAGAAACGTGTTTTTGTACAATTTCGCACGTAGAATACAAAGGGTGCACATACAGATTTTGTTATTAGCTGATGATTAATTTCAGGTCAATTAAATTTTTTGCCGAAGGAATTAATCAATTCGCACGATTTGCCGGGGCCCCAGTTCTGGTTCGTAGTGTAAACAATGTTTAATGTTCTGTAACATAGCTACAGTGAGACAGATGTTCGAATGGATATACAAATTGTCTTTGGTCCGGACTAAACCTAAACCTTTTTAGTCAATGTTCCTAGCTCAATCAGGAACCGAGCACCTAGATGCCCGCACCCCTCCAACTTTCCTCTCTCCCCTCCCCAAATCCGTGATTCTGCCCTCGGCCGTTTCAGCCATATTTATTGTAGCGCTTCTGCGCTGTAACGATACCTAGGAAGTAACATTTATTTCATTTGAATTGGTGGTATTACGTGTCAACTTGCCAAAACGTAGTTTTGCACACACGGTTCTGCTACTTTACGGACAACAGGCACACCACAGTGGCGATCGAAATGGCACAACAACTAAAAGATTGAAATGCGCGGAGCAGTACAGTTCTTGCGAGCAAAAAGTTTAAACTGCACACGAAGTCACAGTGAAACTCTGGCGGTATATGAACCGAACATATTGTCACGTCCAGCGGTAGTGATATGGTGTCAAGTTGTTGGTCTAGACTGCGCAGACGTGGGCGGTGCTAATTGGATAGTACAGCCATCGACACTGACCATGGAGGACAATGTCCAAATAATCTAGGAAAAACATCTGAAGGGGGGAGGGGAGGAATTTTCCAACAGTGAGGATGTTCAGACGGGTCCCCAGTGCAGAGCAGAATTTAAAAAAAAAAGTCACTTGGTCATCCATAATAATGTCTAACTCACTACATTGTTCCGCAGATCTTTAGGACGAAGGTAACTTTCACATGATGTTTCACTGCCAAGTAATACAGCTTGATGGAACTTGGGCACTACATAGAGAGACTTGTTACTGTATATTATATAACTGAATAAAATACGCGATGATACGCACAGAAATGATACTCTTACCCAAAGACAATAATTACACTTAGTCACCGTGATTCGTGTTGGTTCTCTGGACATTACAAAAGTTAGGACAATGGTTATCGATAGGGTATGTGATCACCGCAGACGGCAATGCATCTTTTGCAACGTGCCCTCTGTGGTGTCACCGCCAGACACCACACTTGCTAGGTGGTAGCCTTTAAATCGGCCGCGGTCCGTTAGTATACATCGGACCCCCGTGTCGCCACTATCAGTGATTGCAGACCGAGCGCCGCCACACGGCAGGTCTAGAGAGACTTCCTAGCACTCGCCCAGTTGTACAGCCGACTTTGCTAGCGATGGTTCGCTGACAAATTACGCTCTCATTTGCCGAGACGATAGTTAGCATAGCCTTCAGCTACGTCATTTGCTACCACCTAGCAAGGCGCCATTATCATTTGCTATTTATCTTGTGATGCATGTACCGTCAGACCGATGTTCACCAATTATGGATTAAAGTTAAGTATTCCAACAGATACGTACTATTTTTGCTAGTCTCATATCCCTGACCTGTTCCAGACCTCACGCCATCCTGCGTGAGCTTAAACGCGTGCCTTTCGGCTACCCGTCATTGTGGATTGGCTGTCTTGCCAGTCCACAACACCCTCATGCTGACCTTAAGGCTGGTACGAAGTTCTTGTGCTAGGGCGTTGTATTCCTCTACCAGCGCTGTTAACAGCTGCTGGATGGCCACTGGTGCAGGTGGGCGTGCTGCAATACGTATCTTCAACACATCCCACTAGTGCTCACTGGCATCTAAGTCGGGAGAACGGCAGGACAGTCCATTCGCCGAATATGCTCTCGTTCAGAGAGCTCCGCCACCTGCGCTCTTCGACGCGGTCGCGCTCTATCAATTGTAAAAGTGAAATCAGAACCGAATGCATTTCTCAAAACAAGCACATGGAAAAGGAGTATAGTGACAAAATAGCGATGCACACCGTAACACCTTGACTACCAAAAAGAATAATGTTCGACAATATTCGTGAGAGCGTTACGTAACCTCTCATGGCGAAGAATGGGAACGAGATGTGGGACACCGTCTCCTTAAAATATTGTCCAATCCAGCTGTCATGGTTTCAACAATGGATTCGTCTTTGAAGACGACGAGAGATCATCACGACGCATACACTTTGTGATCACCTTCCATCCGGAGGCAGGTGAGAATCAAATGAGATGGTCTTCGGTATTTTGTGGGATGAACCCGATTCAGCACTCACGTTACGAATTGAAATTTGCAGTGTGTCGTTGCAGGAAGCCTAATTACACACTATGTATCTTCAGGGGAGCCAGCATCAAAGACTGGGACAGTCGTCTTGAATAATTCTTTCATTTCTTTTATTTTTCCTTCCTACATGATAACAAACGAAAATTAAAGTACATCACTACGTACGTCTATCGACAACTGAAGTGATTCTATATATTTTATATATATATATATATATATATATATATATATATATATATATATATACTTGTCAAGATTGAAGGGGGAAATCAGACGACGCTATGGTTGGCCCGTTAGATGGCGCTGCCATAAGTCAAACGGATATCTACTGCGTTTTTTAAAATAGGAACCCCCATTTTTATCGCATATTCGTGTAGTACGTAACGAAATATGAATGTTTTAGTTGGATCACTTTTTTCGCTTTCTTATAGATGGCGCTGTACTAATCACAAACAAATGGCTCACAATTTTAGACGAACAGTTGGTAACAGGTAGGTTTTTTTAAATTAAAATGCAGAACGTAGGTACGTTTGAATATTTTATTTCGGTTGTTCCAATGTGATACATGCACCTTTGTGAACTTATCATTTCTCAGAACGCATGCTGTTACAGGGTGATTACCTGTAAATACCACATTAATGCAATAAATGCTCAAAATGATGTCCGTCAACCTCAATGCATTTGGCAATACGTGTAACGACGTTCCTCTTAACAGCGAGTACTTCGCCTCCCGTAACGTTCGCACATGCATTGACAATGCGCTGACGCATGTTGTCAGGCGTTGTCGGTGGATCACGATAGCTAATATACACTCCTGGAAATTGAAATAAGAACACCGTGAATTCATTGTCCCAGGAAGGGGAAACTTTATTGACACATTCCTGGGGTCAGATACATCACATGATCACACTGACAGGACCACAGGCACATAGACACAGGCAACAGAGCATGCACAATGTCGGCACTAGTACAGTGTATATCCACCTTTCGCAGCAATGCAGGCTGTTATTCTCCCATGGAGACGATCGTAGAGATGTTGGATGTAGTCCTGTGGAACGGCTTGCCATGCCATTTCCACCTGGCGCCTCAGTTGGACCAGCGTTCGTGCTGGACGTGCAGACCGCGTGAGACGACGCTTCATCCAGCCCCAAACATGCTCAATGGGGGACAGATCCGGAGATCTTGCTGGCCAGGGTAGTTGACTTACACCTTCTAGAGCACGTTGGGTGGCACGGGATACATGCGGACGTGCATTGTCCTGTTGGAACAGCAAGTTCCCTTGCCGGTCTAGGAATGGTAGAACGATGGGTTCGATGACGGTTTGGATGTACCGTGCACTATTCAGTGTCCCCTCGACGATCACCAGTGGTGTACGGCCAGTGTAGGAGATCGCTCCCCACACCATGATGCCAGGTGTTGGCCCTGTGTGCCTCGGTCGTATGCAGTCCTGATTGTGGCGCTCACCTGCCCGGCGCCAAACACGCATACGACCATCATTGGCACCAAGGCAGAAGCGACTCTCATCGCTGAAGACGACACGTCTCCATTCGTCCCTCCATTCACGTCTGTCGCGACACGACTGGAGGCGGGCTGCACGATGTTGGGGCGTGAGCGGAAGACGGCCTAACGGTGTGCGGGACCGTAGCCCAGCTTCATGGAGACGGTTGCGAATGGTCCTCGCCGATACCCCAGGAGCAACAGTGTCCCTAATTTGCTGGGAAGTGGAGGTGCGGTCCCCTACGGCACTGCGTAGGATCCTACGGTCTTGGCGTGCATCCGTGCGTCGCTGCGGTCCGGTCCCAGGTCGACGGGCACGTGCACCTTCCGCCGACCACCGGCGACAACATCGATGTACTGTGGAGACCTCACGCCCCACGAGTTGAGCATTCGGCGGTACGTCCACCCGGCCTCCCGCATGCCCACTATACGCCCTCGCTCAAAGTCCGTCAACTGCACATACGGTTCACGTCCACGCTGTCGCGGCATGCTACCAGTGTTAAAGACTGCGATGGAGCTCCGTATGCCACGGCAAACTGGCTGACACTGACGGCGGCGGTGCACAAATGCTGCGCAGCTAGCGCCATTCGACGGCCAACACCGCGGTTCCTGGTGTGTCCGCTGTGCCGTGCGTGTGATCATTGCTTGTACAGCCCTCTCGCAGTGTCCGGAGCAAGTATGGTGGGTCTGACACACCGGTGTCAATGTGTTCTTTTTTCCATTTCCAGGAGTGTACTTCAACTTTTCCCACAGAAAGAACTCCGGGGACGTCAGATCCGGTGCACTTGCAGGGCATGGTATGGTGCTTCGACGACCAATCCACCTGTCAAGAAATATGCTATTCAATACCGCTTAAACCACACGCGAGCGATGTGCCGGACATCCATCATGTTAGAAATACATCTCCATTTTGTCATGCAGTGAAACATCTTGTAATAACATCGGTAGAACATTACGTAGGAAATCAGCATACATTGCACCATTTACATTGCCATCGATAAAATGGGGGCCAATTATCCTTCGTCCCATAATGCCGCACCATACATTAACCGGCCAAGGTCGCTGACGTTCCGCTTTTCGCAGCCTTTGTGCATTTTCCGTTGCCCAGTAGTGCACATTATGCCGGTATATGTTACCTCTGTTGGTGAATTACGCTTCGTCGCTAAATAGATCGTGTGCAAAAAATCTGTCATCGTCCCGTAATTTCTCTTGTGCCCAGTGGCAGAACTGTATACGACGTCCAAAGTCGTCGCCATGCAATTCCTGGTGCACGGAAATATGGTACGGGTGCAGTCGATGTTGATGTAGCATTCTCAACACCGACGTTTTTGAGATTCCCGATTCTCGCGCAATATGTCTGCTACTGATGTGCGGATTAACAGCGACAGCAGCTAAAACGCCTACTTTGGTATCATCATTTGTTGCAGGTCGTGGTTGACGTTTCACATGTGGCTTGAACACTTTCTGTGTCCTTAAATAACGTAACTATCCAGCGAACAGTCCCGAAACTTGGATGATGTCGCCCAGGATACCGAGCAGCATACATAGCACACGCCCGTTGGGCATTTTGATCACAATAGCCATACATTAACACGATATCAACCTTTCCCGTAATTGGTAAACGGTTCATTTTGACACGGGTAATGTATCACGAAGCAAATACCGTCCGCACTGGCGGAATGTTACGTGATATCACATACTTATACGTTTGTGACTATTACAGAGCCATCTGTCACACAGCGAAAAAAGTGGTCCAACTAAAACATTTATATTTCTTTACGTACTACATGAATATGTAATAAAAAATGGGGGTTCCTATTTTTAAAAAAACGCAATTGACATCCGTTTGACCTATGGCAGTGCCATCTAGCGGGCCAATCATAGCGCCAGCTGGTTTCCACCTTCAAGCTAGACGAGTTTCGTTCTTTGTAGTTTTTTCGTTTGATGCTTATTTCGTGAGATATTTGGCCTGGTCACTATCAATGGACCACCCTATATAAAATGAATAAATACCCATATATATATATATATATATATATATATATATATATATATATATATATATAACTCAAGGCATAAATAAGAACACAGGAAAAATCAACAGCTTTCTTCTGTAACGTCATGGAAAATATGAAAATAAAAGAAGAGAGTGGAAAACCTGCTCGCGTTTAGAATCTCCGCCTCTACTCTTCTTTAGTACAGCATGTTCCAGTATGCAGTCCTTGTGTCTTATCGCATCGCTTAGCTCTGTAATTTGCCTCTGACTGCCCAGAATGCAGATAGGAGGCAGACAGGGGCCCGTATGCTACCCGCTAAACAGCTGTGTCTGTGCGGTGGCCCACACGCGTGGTAACGTCTTTACTCCGCCGTCGAGTGCGGGGCAGCCACATGAAATGTAATATTGCTCTTATCATACAATGAAGGCTTTCACGACCAGATGTTTCAGCTACTGAGAAATTGTCCAGGTTGTATGTTAGTGGTCCATGGAACTCTTCAATCCCTGACGTTTCGTCCAAGGCTACGCTGGACATCTTCGGAGGTGCCCCTGGCTGTGCTGAGTCTTGTATATGTCGTCTCTGAAAATATCTTCATACAAACGATTGCCGTAGTAAATTTAATTCGACTTCATCTTAAGTATTTATATTTTTGGTGAATTTTCTCATTACACAAGTGTCTACGTTTGTGTTCTTGAGCTGCGCGTGTGAGTGTGTGTATATGTGCTTGTGCGTGCATGCGCGAGTGGTTCAGACTGTCTGAGAAACGACGAGACGTACATGTTAAATGACCAAATGGAGGTTTTCGGCACTAAGCAAAGCACTTTTTTTTGTACTTGCCAAATTGATTGACGAATTTTATTCGAGGTAGTGACAAGAAGCAATTTAGATCTAGCATATTGTCATGTTATTATTATTTTCGTGCTGATGTAATTGCGAAGCTTGTGTTGCTCAGTGGCTACTCACCATAATATGAACGGAAATTTTTCAGTTTTACAGCGGTGAATTAGAATTTTGCTAAAGAAGCTACACACTTTACATATTTCTGCAAGTGTTGTAATTAAGTGCTAATCGCGTTTACATCTCAGGAGTACATTTCTGTCTTCAGGTGAACTACATGTTTGTATTACGTAAGCTGAAACCGAGTCATTACATTCTGTTTTAATGTAGAAAAAAGTTTCTCATGATTGAAAAGAAGATATACGTCCTGATGACATTTAATGCGATGTAAGATAATCACGTAAATAGAGCTGTCGTCATCCCAGAGATGCTATGTTACCCACAAGCCTATTGCAGCTGATATGGGCCTGCCTTTCTCCGACCTTTGATGTGACATCTGTATCCAGTTGTAGAGGCATATACAGTTTATAGTGGACTCGGAAGAACTGTGTAACTTCTCATTTTTCAGACTGACACATCATTGCCGAAGGTGAGAGAAGCGTTAAGCGACAGAAATAGTCCTGTGACCGATGGGGATAAAGCAGCGAACCTTCAGACAAACTCTACTCAGCCTAACACTTAGGTAGTCAGCTACAGAGCCAAACAAACATTCACATAGCTACTTAAAAATTACAGTGTGTTCGTGACACGAAAATGATATGTTTGGTTAGTCGTAAGAGAAAAAGGCAAAAGTTTTTCCGTCGATTCAATGAATCAAACGATATTCCTGCAGAAAAAAAATGCAAAAGCTTTAAAATTATTTTGGAGAAGTCTCAGTTATGATTATAGCCGGCCGGTGTGGACGAGGATTTCTAGGCGCTTCATTCGCAGTATCGAATCCTGCCTCGGGCATGGATGTGTATGATGTCTTTAGGTTAGTTAGGTTTAAGTAGTTCTAAGTTCTATGGGACTGATGACCTCAGATGTTCAGTCCCATAGAGCTCAGAGCCATTTTATGATTATACTACACAGGGTGGTGTTACTAATATGTGACAAACAGCAGGAAACGATCGCTGAGAGATACGGAACAAAACAGGTTCGACGGACAAATGGCCGGAAATGCTTTTCAACGGAGATACAGCCACTTTAAGACGGACATAAAAGGTGTTTTGACAGGAACCCCGGTTTCAGCACTATGCATCTGGACTACCAGTATGGTGAGCCAGACGACCGTGTGGAACATTCTCCACGTCAGCTGCCACTTTCCGTATCAGTTACGACTTGCGTCCGTGTCAGCGGTTTTGCCGGTTTTCCGTCGCACAGGTCACCTCTACGCTTGGATTTCTGTCATCCATCCTGTTGAGAGATGAGGCTGCCAGTGGTAGCCTATGACAGAAAGGTGCTGGTGCACGATGCTCACCAAATATGTATTGGAAAAGGAGAGAGATTTAGCGCACTATTGATGTTCTTGTAATACATGATATAAACAGATCTCTCGCTCATGTCAATCAGCATCTACTAATAATAACACTAAAATGAGTACACAGAATAAAGTATTACTTTGTAGAATAAAACAAAGTAAGGTGAATTGCAACTCCATGTGATCAATAAGTAATTGGCCTGCCTTATTCAGCAGGACCGATTTCAACCCCGTTCGATTGTATGTCTGCATTCTAATGAAGCTGTGATCACATGCATAGAAAATCCATTCTTCTTTCCTTCATATTTGCAAATCTTTCAATTACTGTTGATTGAAGTCAGTAATTCCTAAAATGAGATCTCGTTCAGTAGGGAGAACTGCGGGTGCTGATACCCTTTCACGGTCCGTAGTATTCTGTACGAAGGTTTTGATGCGTTTAGGAGATGAGAAACAACGTTCTGGTTCTGATGAAGCTACTGTGATCGTAATGATCGCTTGCAAGAATTTTACATATTCGCTCAATGTATCACGAAGATTATTACCTACTATGTAAGCCAGTAAGCTCAAAGCTTCACACACATACTTTTAAAATTCTCCCTTCCATAAATAAGAGTGAGTTCCCTTCGAAGTTTCTTGGCTTCCAAAAAAGGATAGCATTCAATTGTAGCTCTGAAAGCCATCTCTGGAAAACTGAAACAATATGTGGTGATTCTCTCTTGTGGAAAAAGAAATGTAGCTACAACGTGCCAAGTGAACTTGAATCTCACTTTCGCGTAGTAACTTGTAACATCACATACTTGTTTTGCCTCTCGCAGCAGACTGCACATCACTCCTCCATCTTCAGTTCTCCCTCTTTTCTGATACTCGTTTAAATCTGCTGAATTTTCATTCATTCCTTTTCTAAATTTTGTAATTTCACCGTGAAAAGCAGCCAGCTCACCTCGTGCATAAGCTGGGTCATTATCCCTTCCCTGGAGCTGGTTTGACAGAATATCCACATGGATAATAATTTTATGAAAAAAAACGAAAGGCAGGAAATGAACCTTATTCATTTAAAATCAATAGTAAGTCACAGGCTTGAAGGATAGTGCTTTCATTACAAACTTTGTTTTCCCCACTGCACATTCGTGCGCTTGATAATATCTTCCCAGTATTTGGAAGCAGTATTGACGCTCGTTGACAGGACATTCCATCGAGTCGGCACTGAACGCGCAGACGTTTTCGCACTGTTATGTCGAAAACTGAAACTGTGTGACGGATCGAGACTCTAACGCAGAACCTTTCCCTGTCGCAGGCAAGTACTCTACCAACTGAGCTACCCAACCACGACTCACGCCCCGTCCTCACAGCTTTACTTCCGCCAGTACTTAGTCTCCTACCTTCCAAACTTTACAGAAGCACTCCTGCGAGTCTCCTTCGAGTCTCGGTTCGGCACACAGTTTTAATCCGCCAGGAAGTTTCATACCAGCGCACACTCCGCTGCAGAGTGAAAATCTCATTCTGGATGTCGAAAATTGCTGATCTTTATAAAGGTGTTGAATAGAAGTTGGGAAGTCCCTGAAGTTTAATGAAAGATATTCGCTCATTTTTGTTAATCACAGTGGCTTTAAGCTTAATGAGATTCCGCTGATGTACATAGCAATGATTGTATGACGGCACTGACAAGGGAACCTACCCATCGCACCCCCCTCAGATTTAGTTGGCACAGTGGATAGGCCTCGAAAAACTGAACACGGATCAATCGAGAAAACAGGAAGAAGTTGTATGGAAGTATGAAAAAAAAAAGCAAAATATACAAACTGAGTAGTCCATGCACAAGATATGCAACATCACAGGTAATTGTGAGTGCAGGAGCGCCGTGGTCTCGTGGTTAGCGTGAGCAGCTGCGGAGCGAGAGGTCCTTGGTTCAAGTCTTCCCTCGCGTGAAAAGTTTAAATTTTTATTTTCAGACGATTATCAAAGTTCAGGCACCCACACATAACTTCGCTCTCCAAAACTCCAGGACATGTTCAGATTTGCTTGGACATATGCAGGATTTGACGGTCTACGCACGGAAAAATTTGAAAACGATAAAAACATATGTTTTGACAGAACACAGGGGAAACTGTGCGACTGTGAAACTGTTGCATTCATTTGTTGCAGTTTATGTGACAAACTCTTATGTTTTCATCACTTTTTTGGGAGTGATCATCACATCCACAAGAAAATCTAAATCGGGCAAGGTAGAATAATCTTTTTACCCATTCGCCAAGTGTACAAGTTAGGTGGGTTGACAACGTATTCCTGTCATGTGACGCACATGACGTCACCAGTATCGTATATAATATATCTGACGTGTTTTCCTGTGGAGGAATCGGTTGACCTATGAACCTGTAATCAAATGTTTTCGGTTCCCATTGGAGAGGCACGTCCTTTCGTCTACTAATCGCACGGTCTTGCGGTGCGGTCGCAAAACACAGACACTAAACTTATTCCAGTGAACAAAGACGTCAATGAATGAACGGACAGATCATAACTTTGCGAAAATAAGAAAGATAAATTTTTTACTTGAGGGAAAACTTGAACCAAGGACCTTTTATTCCGCAGTTGCTCACGCAAACATTTTTTTTTTTTAATCTCGTTTTGTTCGCATTTGTTCGTTGCATCTGCTCGGGGCGGACGTGGTAAGACATCCGTTTAAGTTCGTTGTTGATCGATTAACTCAGTTTTTTTTATTTTATTACAGAGGGCTGCTAACCCTCTGACCGAACACGCTGAGCTACCGTGCCGGCTAAAACCATGAGATCACGGTGCTCCTAGAATGGCAATTACCTGTGATGTTGCCTATCTTACGCACGGACTACTCAATTTGTATATTTTGCTTATTTTTTTCATAGTTCCACACAACTTCTTCCTGTTTTCTCGATTGATCTGTGTTCAGTTTTTCGAGGCCTATCCACTGTACCAACTTATAACTAAATCTGATGGGGGTGCGATGGGGACGTTCCCTTGTCAGTGCCGTCATACAATCATTACTATGAACATCAGCGGAATCTCATTAAGCTTAAAGCCACTGTGATTAACAAAAATGTGCGAATATCTTTCATTAAACTTCAGGGACCTCCCAACTTCTGTTCAACACCTTCATAAAGACCAGCAATTTTCGACATCCAGAATGAGATTTTCACTCTGCAGCGGCCTATCCACTGTGCCAACTTATAACTAAATCTGAGGGGGGTGCGATGGGGAGGTTCCCTTGTGAGAAAATTTTCCTTCACAATAGTTTTAGCTTTCTTGAAAGACCTGGCTGTTCAGGTTCTCTTAGGAAGAGTTTGGGTCCTGTTTCTGCGGTTGGTTGGATGGCTCGGATGAGGTGTTTACAGACACACACACACACACACACACACACACACACACACACACACACACGGTCCAGTATACGAGAACAATGTTACAAAGCATTGCCTCCACAGTATTTGGGATCCGTACCAGGTCGGACTGAAGAAGGATATCGAAGAAAGTCAGACTCGGTGTAACAAGCCAGGGAGTACAAATGGGTGGGGCGGTACCTTAAACTGACTTCGATTCGTGACCGTGCGGCCTGTCCACACCACGTACCTGGTAATCCCGCGGCGGTCGTATTGTCCTGCTCCACACTGCTGCTGGCTTGCCTGAGATTATTTATCGAAATATGCAAGCGAATAAGGGGAGCCACTCAACGTTAAGCACAACACTGTTCTACGTCTTGTATGAACATCTACATTCTGAGACGCTACGGAAATCACAGGTTGCACTGTTTACACTCTAAATCGTAAATGTTTATCCCAATTAACAATCTTGATGATTAACAGTCCAAAATATAATTCAGACGAGCGTACACGTAACCGACACGACGCGGGTGATTGTTGATGATGCGGAAGCCGAATGATCGAACGCACGTCCTCACGCTCGCTACAAGACACTGGCACTTGACTGCACTCTCTTATGGTAACTAATTTCCACTGATTCACATCAGTTCATTCTGGGAGACCGAATACGGCGTGGATGACTGATACTGTGCGACACGCAACGAGAGGATACACAAATACGTCATCGGCGGCACTGCTCATTTTTAATTAGATCTTCACGCACTTTCCTCTGAATTACTTCCATATTTCATCACTTTACTGTAACAGCACTTGTAGCAACACTTCAACCTGAATACTTACAATGCTTCTACATGCAGAGCTACACACTACACAACATAACAGTTTCGTGTCACGTGCTCAGATACTCCACAACGGTGCCACGTGGCCCGTCTGGAGTCCGGTCTTGTTGTGAACGTACATTCGCGTGTCCATCGCCGCCAACCATCATGCACAGTGGCTACATTCCTGCCAAGTCTTTCTACAATATGGCAGAAGGAACTTCCAGCTTGTCGTAGCCCTACTACACGGCCTGCTTCAAACTTAGTGATGTGCTGATGAATGTCGCTTTGAAGGCACTCGTGACTGACGTCCACTCGCCACGTACAGTCTCAAACGCAACCAATGCTCACGATCGTTACAGCGTGCAGTTAAAGCAACCTGATTTGCGGCCTCATAGAGACGCGACTAGAGTGAAATCTGAACAGATGTAGCAACACACCTACCAATTTTTGTTTACGTCGCACAACTAATCCTTAATGTTGCGATTTTCTTTCCCTCGGTGTATAAACATTAAGTTCTGTTATATGTCTTCAGTATGTATTCTGTCTAATGTTTAGCATCCTCTAACACTTCCTAAAAACGTCATTTCCCCCGTTTGAATCTCTCTCATGTCCTCTGTTTAGTCCTCCAGGTCTCACTGCAAAACAGTAAAACTGCTCTTGCCATTACTTTATAAAATTAAATTCAGCTTCCTAATCTTGGCTTATTATTCGTTTTCTTATAGTACCGCGTACGTGCTGAAAATGTTGAATCTTAGTTTCTGTATCTTATCACTTATATCTGTTAACCTGGGAGTGATCAAGGCCACATTGTCTAGCAGAGGGCGAACAGGTTTCAGGTCTGCTGTTCAAGTCACGCGAGCCATGTTGTATCAATCTAGTCAAATGGTTCAAATGGCTTTGAGCACTATGGGACTTAACATGTGTGGTCATCAGTCCCCTAGAACTTAGAACTACTTAAACCTAACTAACCTAAGGACATCACACACATCCATGCCCGAGGCAGGATTCGAACCTGCGACCGTAGCGGTCACGCGGTTCCAGACTGAAGCGCCTAGAACCGCACGGCCATCAATCTAGTCACTTCACGGCATTCCTGCGAGGCTTATTTGTTTTGTTCTGCTTTTTTCAGCATTTTATTTCTTCTGGTTGATCGAACAAGTGACTCAGACTCCAGGTTCCCGTTTATCTCTGTTACACCCTATGTTCATTGCTCAGAAGTGGCACTCCGGCGAACGCAAGACGTTAAGGATTCCTTACCTTGTGTAATATCCACGACACTGTGTTGTAGCCACAAGATGTTAAAATGAACTAAGTGAACAAACTTCAACAAATATTATCGATACTACGTATAAAAGGACTGTATCGTGAAAAATGACGAAATTAGTTCATTCTTTCTGAAATAATTTAATTTCTGTGTGAATTACAAATATTATCAGAGAACTACACTCATGGACAACGAAAATTATAATTTTTTTTTGTTATCGGTGATAATTGTGGTTCAGTTGTTATTCATGTGCTAACGGATGAAAATCCACGTACAATAGCGACTCTATATATATATATATATATATATATATATATATATATATATATATATATATACACTCCTGGAAATTGAAATAAGAACACCGTGAATTCATTGTCCCAGGAAGGGGAAACTTTATTGACACATTCCTGGGGTCAGATACATCACATGATCACACTGACAGAACCACAGGCACATAGACACAGGCAACAGAGCATGCAAATGTCGGCACTAGTACAGTGTATATCCACCTTTCGCAGCAATGCAGGCTGCTATTCTCCCATGGAGACGATCGTAGAGATGCTGGATGTAGTCCTGTGGAACGGCTTGCCATGCCATTTCCACCTGGCGCCTCAGTTGGACCAGCGTTCGTGCTGGACGTGCAGACCGCGTGACACGACGCTTCATTCAGTCCCAAACATGCTCAATGGAGGACAGATCCGGAGATTCTGCTGGCCAGGGTAGTTGACTTACACCTTCTACAGCACGTTGGGTGGCACGGGATACATGCGGACGTGCATTGTCCTGTTGGAACAGCAAGTTCCCTTGTCGGTCTAGGAATGGTAGAATGATGGGTTCGATGACGGTTTGGATGTACCGTGCACTATTCAGTGTCCCCTCGACGATCACCAGTGGTGTACGGCCAGTGTAGGAGATCGCTCCCCACACCATGATGCCGGGTGTTGGCCCTGTGTGCCTCGGTCGTATGCAGTCCTGATTGTGGCGCTCACCTGCACGGCGCCAAACACGCATACGACCATCATTGGCACCAAGGCAGAAGCGACTCTCATCGCTGAAGACAACACGTCTCGATTCGTCCCTCCATTCACGCCTGTCGCGACACCACTGGAGGCGGGCTGCACGATGTTGGGGCGTGAGCGGAAGACGGCCTAACGGTGTGCGGGACCGTAGCCCAGCTTCATGGAGACGGTTGCGAATGGTCCTCGCCGATACCCCAGTGTCCCAGTGTCCCTAATTTGCTGGGAAGTGGCGGTGCGGTTCCCTACGGCACTGCGTAGGATCCTACGGTCTTGGCGTGCATCCGTGCGTCGCTGCGGTCCGGTCCCAGGTCGACGGGCACGTGCACCTTCTGCCGACCACTGGCGACAACATCTGTGGAGACCTCACGCCCCACGTGTTGAGCAATTCGGCGGTACGTCCACCCGGCCTCCCGCATGCCCACTATACGCCCTCGCTCAAAGTCCGTCAACTGCACGTACGGTTCACGTCCACGCTGTCGCGGCATGCTACCAGTGTTAAAGACTGCGATGGAGCTCCGTATGCCACGGCAAACTGACTGACAGTGACGGCGGCGGTGCACAAATGCTGCGCAGCTAGCGCCATTCGACGGCCAACACCGCGGTTCCTGGTGTGTCCGCTGTGCCGTGCGTGTGATCATTGCTTGTACAGCCCTCTCGCAGTGTCCGGAGCAAGTATGGTGGGTCTGACACACCGGTGTCAATGTGTTCTTTTTTCCATTTCCAGGAGTGTATATATATATATAGAGTCGCTATTGTATATATTGTATGTATTGTGTGTATATATATATATATATATATATATATATATATATATATATATAGAGTCGCTATTGTACGTGGATTTTTATTTATTTCAGTTGTAATCCAATCTAATTAATGTTTTTAAGTGTTAATTTTTACCTCCTCAATTAGGGGCGCAGCCATTAGCGCTAGTAACTTACAGCGGAGTTTACTGGTAGCTGGTATAAAAAATATGACGGTATTTATCACTGAAAACGATTTTAAATGCTAAAGAATAGAGATAAAAGGCTTACAGAGTTTTATCTAAATACATTAACTAAGGAATCGAGAATAACAATAGACAAATAGACTATCGTCTGTCTGCCGCCATCGTAGAAAAAATATCACCGCGGCAGTTTTGAATCGAGAATTTTAACAAACATACTTGTTAGATATAAACGAGTGGAAATAAATGTGCACCGGTGGTCTCGAATCTACTTTAAAAGGCAGAATTCAATTCAGATTGAATTCTTAAATACAGTGCTCACAGCACGTTACGTAATATCAATTTCTTATTTGTTGATGTATGAAGCCTAATTATTTCGCACGATTTACTTGAAATATTTTAAAAGGAGACGTACGTCAGTGTTGTGCGCGGGTAGCATTTTGTGACTAAATGTTCCTTTTGCTAGGGAAAAGTGCTTCCATGTTAAGTAACAGTTGTGTAAAATCTGATAAATGATATACAATTTACTGCAACCCACACGACTTTACAGACAACATTTCCACACAACGTCAAGTGGACATTTCTTTAGCAGAGTGACAAATATTAGCCGGGATAATCATTTTTGAGATCAAACGAATTGTTACGCTGACAACAGGTAAATGGTTTTATATATATTTTTTTTATCTACCACAAGTATCATTTACAAGTAATTAAAGTCACGAAACACTATAAACCGGTTCCGCCACACTTGACACCGTCTGCTAGCGAAAGTACAGCTGAACAGGCTTTTATGCTTCCTTCGGAGAACAGATTCTATGTCCTTCATCAACACTTTAACTATAACGGATCGGGGATGGGGCGGTTACGGGTTGGACGTCCCTGCTGCCTGCTTATCTTCGAGAAAAACTCGACTGTGTCCATCCGGCTACTGACCTGATTACTTCTCTCACCTTATTTTACTCTTACTTGTCCGCCTGACGTTCATTAAGTTTAGAGCCTTGTCACTTCTTCTTTTAAGAAGACGGCATTATTTATTGGTTTACATTTTTTACATTATTTATTGCTTCACCCGACCGACCGGGGCCGGATGTGATGGCGGTGCCTCTCGCGACTGATCATGAGCCTTGTGGTATCCCTAGTCAGCTCCCTGACTTGCTTACGGGCCCATACACATTTAAGAAGCGCGGCAAAGGACTGTCGCCCTGCCGGCAAGTAAAGTTCGGCCCTTCTCTTGTTGCAGCACTAGGAAAGATCCACGCTACTCATTTGATAGTGGGCTGTGTGCACCTGCGGCCATCATGGAGGGACTGGAACGAAGAAAACACTCCGCCAGTATCCAGAATTGAAATTGGAAATTCCGAGATTATGGCAGCGTAGTGCTCTACCCGCAAGACAATCACAGCCGTGTGCTATCACCTCCTGGTGGCTGGCTCATTCGTGACAGCCACTTGATCCTGTGAATCTGTTTTAGTGTCTTAATTATACTTCACAGATTTAATACATCTGAACAACTTCAGTGCTATCTTCCATGATGTGAGCTAGTGTGGCCATGAATGTGGTCAACGGTGAAACAGGGTGAGAGTAAGTGCGACTTTATCTCAGGTTGGTTTTTATCTATTTTCTCGCATTTTCTCCGCATTCCAACACATTCGTTTCTGCTTGTTTCGTAAGGCCACTGATAATATCGTCGTTGAGCGCCCCTAACTCACAAACGCACACGCACCGACACATAAACACGAACACACACACACACATTTTTATCTCTCTTTAAATTATCTGCATCAATACTCCGCAAGCCATCTGCCGGAGTGTAGCGAAGGGTACTTCTGGTACAACTTGCTAATCTCTCTCCTCCCTTCCGTTCACGAGTGGTGTACGGGAACGGCCACTGTCGGTAAGCTTCCGTATTAGCTCGAATTTCCTCGTTGTGGTCATTTCGCGAAGAATTTTTAGGATGAAGTAATATGTTCTCCAACTCGTCTTAGAAAGTATGTTCTCCGAATTTCAACAGTAAACCACTCTGTGTCGCACTATGCCTCTCTTGTAGCGTCTACCACAGGAGTTTCTTGAGCATCTTTGTGGCGCTCTCACGCCAACAAAACGACCCAGTGACGAAATACACTACTCTCCGCTGTCTCTCCTCCATCTCTTCTACTAATCCTAAATGATAGGGGTCCCAGAGTGACGATCAAGACTCAATAATCTGTCGAACAAGTGTTTGTAAGCCACTTATCTCGCGGATGAGTCACATTCTCTTAAGGTCCTTCCTATGAAGTCGTCTAGCATCTGCTTTTCACATTGTTTGTTTTATAGGGTCACTCCACGTAAGGTCGTTGCGGTGGTTACTCCCAAGTATTTTACAGTAGATTCTATTTCCAGCAGCTTGTCATCAAAGGTATAGTTGTGCGGTAGAGTATTTCTTCCTCTACGTATGCGCTATATGTTACATTTCTTTACATTCAGGGTCAACTGAGGGCTTATTTCAACAGTGGTACAAGTCACTTTTTGTTCATTTTGAGATACAGAGTTCTAAAGTTAAATGAGCGCTGAAAAATCTGCAGTTGAGATACCAGAAATATTCAAGCATATAGCTTCTTGCTAGAGATGAACCTTTCTTTCGGTTTGTTTGGATAATTAATTTCAGAAGCATTAGAGGCAGAAAAGTGGAGGCAATGGACTTGTACCACTATTGAAATAAGCCCATCAACTGCTAATCGGTGCACCATTCACCAGTCCTCTGGAAGTTTTCTTACAAATCGTTGCCGTCGTCTGGTGTAGCTAACCCACTGTAGACAACCGCATCATCTGCGAATAGCCTTATGGAGCTTTCGACATTTTCTAATGCATGCATATGGTCGTGCCTGCCATCCACATTGCTTCCGATGCTTCGAGCTTATCACTCCTACATACTATCACGATTCGATCAAATTACTGTCTGACGTCCCTAATCCCAGATCGACTATCCTTTGAACAAGTGAGTCGTAACCTAGCTGTTTATTATTTTAATCCTTATCCCCAATCAGCTAACCAAATCCACGACTCTGGATTTGACTTACGTCAGTCACTAACTTTCTTTGTGATATCATGTTCACCTCTTTTAATTCTTCGGCACAGATGACTTTCATCGTGTAATTTTGTTTTTCTTTGAATCTTTTCCGCCCATGTAAATTCAGTAAATGATATCTGTAGTGTTGGCAGAAGAGCCAACACTGTTTTTCTAGAGGAGGCCGAAATGCACGCGTTTAATTACACGCTGACTGGCGTGAGGTCTGGAACAGGACAATATCTTGAGAATTGCAAATAAAGTACGTAGATGATGTAATACTTAAATTTAATCCACAATTGTAGAACATCAAATGGTTCAAATGGCTCTGAGCACTATGGGACTTAACATCTATGGTCATCAGTCCCCTAGAACTTAGAACTACTTAAACCTAATTAACCTAAGGACAGCACACAACACCCAGCCATCACGAGGCAGAGAAAATCCCTGACCCCGCCGGGAATCGAACCCGGGAACCCGGGTGTGGGAAGCGAGAACGCTACCGCACGACCACGAGATGCGGGCTGTAGAAGATCCCTCGTTACGGTACATGCTTTATAATATTAATTATCAACTGCTATGGCGCCTTGTTAGGTCGTAGCAAATGACGTAGCTGAAGGCTATGCTAACTATCGTCTCGGCAAATGGGAGCGTATCGGTCAGTGTAGCTTCGCTAGCAAAGTCGGCTGTACAACTGGGGCGAGTGCTAGTAAGTCTCTCTAGACCTGCCGTGTGGCGGCGCTCGGTCTGCTATCACTCACAGTGGCGACACGCGGGTCCGACGTATACTAACGGACCGCGGCCGATTTAAAGGCTACCACCTAGCAAGTGTGGTGTCTGGCGGTGACACCACAATATCGAACTGCAATGGTAATTAAGTACATTGTTTTGAACCATCTCTCGCTAGAGTAGCCCATCTATCCAATATATACACTCAAAAGTCAAAGAGCCTGGAACACCTGCCTAGTACCGTATAGGGCCCCTGCGAGCTCGCACAAGTGCTGCAACACGATTTGGCATTTTGGCATGCACTCGACTAATGTCTGGTGCTGGGAACTGACACCATGAATCCTGCTGGGCTGCCCATAGAACAGTAAAGAGTACGAGGGGGTTGAGATCTCTTATGAACAGCACGCTGCAAGTCATCCCAGATATGCTCAACAATGTTCGCGTCTGGGGAGTTTGGTGGCCAGCGGATGTGTTTAAACTTAGAAGAGTGTTCCCGGAGCCACTCTGTGGCAATTCTGGACGTGTCGAGTGTCGCACTGTCCTGCTGGAATTGCCAAAGTCCGTTGGAATGCACAATGGACATGAATGGATGCAAGTGATCACACGGGACGCTGACGTACGTGCCACGTATCTAGACGTATCACGGGTGCCATATCACTCCAACTGCACACGCGACACACCATTACAGAGCCTAAACCAGCTTGAACGGTCCCCTGCTGACATGCAGGGCCCATGGATTCATGAAGCTGTCTTCATACCCGTTTACGTCAATCCGCTCGATACAATTTGAAGCGAGACTCGTCCGACCAGGCAACATGTTTCCGGTCATCAACAGTCCAATGGCGGTGCTGACGGGCCCAGGAGAGGCATAAAACTTATGTCGTGCAGCCATTAGGGGCAGACGTGAGGGCCTTCGGGTCCGAAAGCCCACATCGATGATGTTTCGTTGAATCGTTCGCACGCTGACACTTGTTGATGGCCCACAGTATTGATATCTGCAGCAATTTGCGGAAGGGTTACTCTCCTGACACGTTAAACGATTCTCTTAAGTCGTCGTTCGTTCCGTCCTTGCATGACCTTTTTCGGCTGCAGCGATGTCGAAGATTTGATGATTTACCGGATTCCTGATATTCACGGTACGCTCGTGAAATGGTCGTATGGGAAAATCCTCGCTTCATCGTTACCTCGGAGATGCTGTCTCCCATCGCTCGTGCACTGACTATAATATCACGTTGCAACTCACGTAGATCTTGAAAATCTGCCGTTGTAGCAGCAGTAACCGATCTAACAACTGCAGCAGACACTTGTCTTATGTAAGGCGTTGCCGCCTGCAGCGTCGTATTCTGCCTGTTTACATATCTCAGTATTGCAATACGCATGCCTATACCAGTTTCTTTGGAGCTGTGATGTATACGTACATAGGCTGTTTCGGCTAAGGTGTTTACCTCAGACATTTCTTGATGTGTTTAAAATATTGTATTCTATTTTCATCTAAATGAATTGCAAAAAAGTCCATTTTAAATGACGTACAGAATACTTTCATATAATTACAGGATATCGGTATCAGTTTCGCTTTCTGAAATTGAACTATAAGAATTTCCACTGTTAGTAGCATTACCCATGAACCATCGTCCTTGCCGTTGATGGGGAGGCTTGAGTGCCTCAGCGATACCGATAGTCGTACCGTAGGTGCAACCACAACGAAGGGGCATCTGTTGAGAGGCCAGACAAACGTGTGGTTTCTGAGGAGGAGCCTTTTCAGTAGTTTCGGGGGTAACAGCTCCAGATAACATCAACCAAAACGGCCTTGCTGTGCTGGTACTACGAACGGCAGAAAGCAAGGGTTAACTGCAGCCGTAATTTTTACCGACTGCATGCAACTTTACTGTATGGTAAAATGCTGATGGCTTCCTATTGGGTAAAATGTTGCGGAGGTAAAATAGTCCCCCCACTCGGATCTCCGGGTGGGGACTGCTCAGGCGGACGTCGTTATCAGCAGAAACAAAACTGGCGGTCTACGGATCGGAGAGTGGAATGTCAGATCCCTTAATCGGGCAGGTAGGTTAGAAAATTTAAGAAGATAAATGGATAGGTTAACGTTAGAAATAGTGGTAATTAGCAAATTTCGGTCGCGGGAGGAACGAGACTTCTGCTCAGGTGAATACAGGGTTATAAATGCAAAATCAAAGGAAGGTAATGCAGGAGTAAAAAAAGGAGGAATGCGGATAAGCTACTACGAACAACGTAGTGAACGCATCATTGTAACCAAGATAGACACGAAGCTCACGCCTACCACGATCGTAAAAGTTTATATGCCAACTGCCTCCGCAGATGATGAAGAGATTGAAGAAATGCATGCTGCGATAAAATAAATAATTCAGTTATTTAAGGGGGACGAAACTTTAGTAGTCATGAGGGACTGGAATTCGACATTAGGAAAAGGAAGAGAAGGGAAAGTAGTGGGTAAATATAGACTCGAGGAAAGGAATGAAAGAGGAAGATGCCTGGTATAATTTTCCAAGGAGCATAACCTAAACATAGCCAGCACTTGGTTTAAGAATCGTGAAAGAAGGTTGAATACGTGGAATAGGCTTGGAGACACTGGAAAGTTTCAGATAGTTTATATAATGGTAAGACAAAGATTAGGAAACGGGTTTTAAAATGTAAGACTTTCCAGGGGCAGATGTGGACTCTGACCACAATTTATTCGTTACGAACTGTAGAATAACACTGAAGAACTGCAAAAATGTTGGAATTTAAGGGAATGGGACCTGGATTAACTGAAAGCACTAGAGGCTGTGGAGAGTTTCAGAGAGAGCATTTGGGAACGATTGACAAGACCAGGGGAAAGAGATACAGTAGAAGAAGAATTGGTAGCTTTGAGAGATGAAACAGTGAAGGTAGCAGAGGATCAAGTAGGTAAAAAGACGAGGGCTAGTAGAAGTAAATGGGTTACGGAAGAATTTAATTGACGAAAAGAGAAAGTATAAAAATGCAGAGTATGAAGCAGGGGAAAAGTAATACAAAAGTCTCAAAAACGAGATTGACAGGAAGTACAAAAGGGTTAAGCACGGATAGCTAGAGGGCAAATGTAAGGGTGCAGAGAGCCGCGCGGGATAGTTGAGCGGTCTAGAGCGTCTTGTCAAGGTCCGCGCGGCTCCTCCCGTCGGAAGTTCGAGTGCTCACTCGGGCATGGGTGTGTAAGTAGTCCTTAGCGTAAGTTAGTTTAAGTTAGATTAAGTAGAGTGTAAGCTTAGGGACCTATGACCTCAGCAGTTTGGTCCCATAAGACCTTGCCACAAATTTCCAAAAAAGGATGCAGAAGTTTGTATCACTAGGGATAAGATAGATATTGCCTACAGGAAAATTAAAGAGACTTTTGGAGAAAAGAGAACCACCTGTATGAATATCAAAAGCTCAGATGGAAAACCAGTCCCAAGCAAAGAAGGGAAAGCAGAAAAGTGGAAGGAACATATAGAGGATCCATACGAGGGCGATGTACTTGAGGGCAATGTTATAGAAATGGAAGAGGACGTTGATGAAAATGAAATGGGAGATATGATAATGTGTGGCGAATTTCAGAGAACACTCAAGGACTGAAGTCGAAAGAAGGCCCCGGAAGTAGACAACATTCCATTAGAACAACTGATATTCTTGGGAGAGAAAGGCATGACAAAACACTTCCACCTTGTGAGCAAGATGTATGAGACAGGCCAAATACCCTTGGATTTAAAGAAAAATATAATAATTCCAATCCCAAAGAAAACAGATGCTGAAACGTGTCAAAATTGCAGAACTACCAGTTTAATAAGTCACGGTTGCAAAATACTAACACGAATTCTTTAGAGACGAATGGAAAAACTGGTAGAAGCCGACCTCGGGGAAGATCAGTTAGGATTACATAGAAATGTTGGAACATGCGGGGCAATACTGACGCTACGACTTATATAAGAAGATAGGTTAGGGAAAGGCAAACCTACGTTTCCAGCATTTGTAGACTTAGAGAAGCTTTTGACAATGTTGACTGGAATACTGTCTGTCAAATTTTGAAGGTAGCAGGGGTAAAACACAGGGAGCGAAAACTATTTACAATTTGTACAGAAACCAGATGGCAGTTATAAGAGTCGAGGGGCACGAACGGGAAGCAGTGCTTGAGAAGGGAGTGAGACAGGGTTGTAGCCTATACTCGATGTTCTTCAGTGTGTATACTGAGCAAACAGTAAAGGAAACAAAAGAAAAATTTGGAATGGGAATTAAAATCCATGGAAGCGAAATAAAAACTCTGAGGTTTGTCGACGACATTGTAATTCTGTCAGAGACAGCAAACGATCTGGAAGAGCGGCTGAACAGGATGGACAGTGTCTTGAAAGGAGGGTATAAGATGAACATCAACAAAAGCAAAACGAGGATAATGGAATGTAGTCCAATTACATCAGCTGATGCTGAGTGAACTAGATGAGGAAATGAGACACTTAAAGTAGCAGGTGAGTTTAGCTATTTGGAAAGCAAAAGAGATGATTACTGTCCACGTAGGGAGGGTATACAATGTAGACCGGCAATGGCACTTTAAGCGCTTCTGAAGAAGAGAAATTTGTTAACACTGAGTATAGATTTAAATGTTAGAAAATCTTTTCTGGAAGTATTTGGATGGAGTGTAGCCATGTATGGAAGTGAAACATGGACGATAAGTAGTTTAGACAGGAAGAGACTAGAAGCTTTCGAAATGTGGTGCTACAGAAAGATGCTGAAGACAGATGTGTAGATCATGTAACTAATGAGGAGGTATTGTATAGAATTGGGGTGAAGAGGAATTTGTGGCACAGCTTGATAGAAGAAGGTATCGATTGGTAGGATACGTTCTGAGGCATCAATGGATCACCAGTTTAGTACTGGAGGGAACCGTGGAAGGTAAAAATAGTAGAGGGAGACCAAGAGATGAATACACTAAGCAGATTCAGAAAGATGTAGGTTGCAGTAGTTATTCGGACATGAAGAGGCTTGCACAAGGTAGAGAAGCATAGAGCGCTGCATCAAACCAGTCTCTGGACTGAAGACCACGACAAACTGGCCAACATCATCGGCGTTCCATTCTTCAAAATCAGACCAGTAGTATCGGAGAAATTACATTATTTTTTAACTCACGATTTGTGAACATGAAAATTCGATTGCTGTCTTATGCTGAAGTTCGTGTTCTTATTTCCATGAGACCGTTGAAAGTAAGGTGCACGCCAAATATTAAATGAATATGTAAAAGAAGGAAATTAGGTATGAGGATATAAAGATCGTTTCATAATAACTCCGCGTCATAAGTTTAACGTTAAGAAACACACTTACTTTGCAAAATACCATCTGTAACAACAACAAAAAGGAAATCACAATAGAAAGTTGTAAACTATCTTGTTGGCCTAAGGAGACGCAGACAGCTCATAGAGATACGTCCCATGAGTGGAAAAGCATAGTTGTGTTGAAAAGTGGCACCACGATGCTGGTTAATGAGAGGTAACACATTAGGACTCAGTAGGTCGCTGATGTACCACTGTGCCGCCAGATGTCCCTCAGCAGCTACCAGCTTTGACCTGAAGTCATATCTAACGGTTCCTCGCAACAGGACGCCAGGAGTGACATAACTGCGCCCTTCCAGAATATTAGAAACATGTTACCAGGACGTTGGCACACTCGTCGAGGTCGTCCAGCGTGGTGAAGAACCGCTAGTCCTTGTTTCCCGGTCGCGGCACCACTCCAAAACCCAACCGTTTGTGTTATGGGGTTAACGACAGACTATGCAGTTACTGATCACCAAATATTTGGCGCTTACACAGTAACTGTTTGAGTATGGAGGAGGCTGTTGTCTGGGAGACATACTTCCTACCTTCTCCGGGTGATATATTTATGGTTCTGTTGTGTACATAGTTCCGCGTAGTCAGCGCGTACACAGCTTTCCCACTAGATCGCGCCCCGCTAAGCACAACAGCGCAGGCGCAGCGCTCTTCCGTCTCCGCACTACGAGATGGCGCTGTCTTAGAGACGGACCAAATTCTGCTTCCGCCGATCCGCGTATTAATATGTAACGCAGTCAATGACATCGCTGCTAACGTAGAACCTTTTCTCCTCGCGGGTCACACTCACGCAGTGATATCTGAACGCTCAAGGTATTATAACGAGTGTACAGACCTCCGATTAGTCAGTCTGCATTAGTCTGCATCAGTCGGTAGTCAAGTTTCAGTCTGCGCCTAATAAGATTATCATATCCCTGTACATAGCCATGAAGAGAAATGTATAGACACTTTGTCAAGTATCAGAGATATGTGAGAATAAGATTAACGTACTAAGACCAAGGGAACTTCAGATTGTCAATTGTAAACAGCATCCAGAATCAAGTTACGTAATGTCTATGTTTTTTATTATTTTAATAAATGTGTGTGAAAATTAATCAAGTTCTGTTTAAAGTTGGTCACCGTCAATCTGCTACACTAAGCGTGCAAGTGGCATTTCTATCGTATGACCTAACGACAGAAGATAAACACGCCACAATAATACCACGAGACATATTACTGACACTCGCCTACTTCATTAGAGCGACAAGTCAAATAATCTGATGGTGTGTGTACGTCTTATAGTACGCACACCACAGGTTCCTATCTTACTTGTATGTCCTATCGTTTCAGTCTTTAATTCTGTGTACGTTGATGGGCAAATGTACCGTTTTCAGTTTCCTAATTTTCAAGTTTTTTCGACTGATTTTTCTAAATTTATTTTTTATATATTTAAGATTATTGTTGTTATTATTATTAATGAATGTCCCTATTGGAGAACGATAAGCAGGTAATTTTCGTTTTTTCTTAAGCTGCTTCTTATTTTCCCAATATTTCTTCATTTCCTCCACGAAGGCCCTCTTTCTTTCTTCTGCCCACTTTGGTCGGTATGGTTTTGGTTCCGTCTCTGGAACTTGCACCTGTCAGTTTTGCTTCTGAATGTATCTCTGTCTGATGTGTTTGTTACGCCAGTTTTTGCTTTTGTCAAATCCTCCCTGACTTCAGCTAACCCAGCTTTAGGTGATGTCACATAGTCCAATAGACGTTTAGTTAGTTTGTTTCCAGGTAATCTGTCGAGGTGTCCATAGATCGTCTTTTTCCGGCGTCAATTTCGAGGTTTGATAATTTTTCTGTTTTCTCTATGGCTTGCAGTCTGTATCCATCTTGTGTGTATCGTGGTCCCAGAATCTTTCTAATAATCTTTCTCTCTACTTTCTTAAATTCTTGTAAATTTAGTTTTCGATTCAGTGAGAGTCTTTCACTTGTATATGTGACTGTCGGTTTGATTACTGTGTTTTTGTGTCTGATTTCAGCGCCTTCTGACAGGCATTTTCTGTTATACAAATTTCTTTTGTTGTAAAAGTTTTTTAATAACCGTAACGCTTTTTTGACTTTTTGGATGCGATTTTTCTGTGAGATTGTTGCAAGACCTGTCGGTTCGATGAATACTCCGAGGTATTTAAGGTAAGAGATTCTGTTGAAGTTATCGTATTTTGTTTTCAAGCTCTCGATTTCTGCCTCTGAAGATAGGAATTCAGTTTTCTGGAATGAGATTTGTATCCCTACGTTTTCTGCGCATTCTTTAAGTATCTCGAGCTGTTTGACGGCAGTCTCTTCGTTTTTTGTAAGTACTCGTTTTGCCAGGTCGTCCGCAGACGCGAAGGTTGTTTTTGCGAAATCTCAGTAGGACTAGCTTCTAATAAATGTATGTTATTTGTATTTTATTTATTTAACCAAATTCACTCATTAACTCGGTTAGGGATCGTCCTCTTCTGGGTATAAAGCCTCTGCTGTCATTTTGAACCTGTCTACTAGGTAATCGACGCTTGCGGACTCAAGTAAATCGGGCGTCGGGAATCTGGAGTGTATATGAATGTGCTCTCTTTGCCGCTTATACCGCCACAGGGCACACATACTCCAGAATGGTGTTACAAGCTTGCAGCAGACACGGAATCCTACTTCTGCTGCTAGTCAACTAGTTTTGTTTAGACAATCCATGGGACGGCAGTTCCCTAATTCAGCTGCTGCCAGTCTGCGGCCACAGGTGTGGGATGTGATATAATGTTTCAGGGAGTCCATTATCTGTTCACTGATGGAAGGCGTAGAGGAGAAGGGCTTACTATGCGCATCGTGCACAAAACGGAGATGTGGCGGTCAGACGTCGCCGATCTGAAACATGGCGTTGAGTGTACCTGCCCTCGCGTTCCCATGCAGTCCAACACCGAGCCGCTGTCACGTTGTAAGGAACACAAATCTGAATATTGAAAGATTAGGCCAGCCGGCCAAATGAAGAAACACAATGAAGCTACTTTTAAACGGTATCAAGTGCTGATAACACTGTCTTACTTGAGTCTGCAACATCTTTGTGTCCTTCACGTCAACATCTGATTCATCATCATCATTTAACACATGATACTGCTCGCGCCCTTTGTAGGCCTATAACCCACTAGGCCTATTTACAACACTGAATAGGAACAATACCACCTGTCACAGAGAATTGGAACGCTAATCATTTACACAAACACCAACTTAACGATGGTGTCTCAGGTGCACGAAGTTACACTGCCAACAGACCCTGGCTTCCGAACGCTTCGCCTGTTATCAAATGTGTACGTTCATGCAAACGCATTGGACAATAGGCCTGATTAGAAGGTGATACACAGAGCCTGTTTACTTCGTTCTTTGTGGTTTTCTTCTTTCCAATAGTCAAATAATGTCGAAAAAACTGTATTTCATCTCGCGTTGTAGCTATTCTTTCTTTCAGCACTGCACAATTTTCACATTCTGGTAAAAAGTGGCTCCATTACAAAAGCGTAAACCATTCGAGGAGTAAAATAAAAAAAAAACTTTTTTACCAACTATAGCGGTTATTAATCCTCTCAGTATGCAGTTTCAGAGCGAAAGAGCTCTCCAGACATTAAGAAATTAACAATAAATAAGAATCCAGAAGACCCAAAAGCATAGATCCATTAATGTAACAAGAGTGTACATAGTGGCAATAGAGTAACGCCCATTTTTAGCGTGGGATGCGGACGTCCGCCTTTCTGCCCGAGGATCTTCGATGGTAGTAACATTCTGTTCCATTCCGCTGATTGTATGTGTGGATGCCGTCACCCGTTCCACTGCGTCCCTCTGAAATGACCTTTAAAGCTGTCGCATAATCGTAGCGATAACCTGCACTTGGTATGCTGTTACTACGCGACGTTCACAGTGACGCAGTGGTAATAAACTGCGCTCGCAGTGGAGATCCAAATCCTCGTCCGGACGGGATGGTGCCTTTGAAGTGGAAGCAGTACACATCGTCAGCAGCAAATCATGTACGGGAATCTAGAAATACCTGCTTTTGTGAAATAAAGCTTTCCCAATAAACAGGAAACATCGTTTCAACAGACACGAACTGCAGTAGCCTACAGTTCAAGATAACATTACTCAGTCGCGGAAGAAGATGTGAAAATTAGAATGTGTGACACGACCTTAGAGTTCAGCAGTAAGTGGAAGAGACTGTGTAGTAGTATGTAGCTTACCGATACGTCGTGATGGAAAGGAAGACGCTGTCATTTCATGGCTGGTACCACTGTAATTACTGGTTGCAAATGGCAGTGTTACACCTGTGTGAATCCGTTACTTCATCAGCAGTCCGCTCAGTCCCTGACGAACAGAAGGGTAGCTACTGCCGAAAGTATGAATTTTCGAACAACATTAATTAAATGTTTTTGTTATTATTTGTTTATTTTATTTGTTGCCATGTACATTTGACATAGTACCTATTGGCTAATACAGGTCATGCTTTCACAATATTAAATTTTACATGTAAATAAACGGTTGTACGGTTCTAGGCGCTTCAGTCCGGAACTGCGCTGCTGCTACGGTCGCAGGTTCGAATCTTGCCTCCGGCATGGATGTGTGTGATGTCCTTAGGTTAGTCAGGTTTAAGTAGTTCTAAGTCTAGGGGACTGATGACCTGAGATGTTAAGCCCCATAGTGCTCAGAGTCATTTGAACCATTTTTAAACGGTTGTACGTCCGTCATAAGTTTCAATGATAGGTTTCTTTCTTTTTTTTTTTATTTCTTGATGGTGACTAGTTCCGGACACTTGTGTCCATTTTCGAATCATCCGCAACGTAAGTGTGACCATACAGGCGATAGCCCATGTAGGAAAAATGCCCCTGCAGCGATGATCGAAGAGGCACTATGACAGACTCAACAACAGCAAATAAACCATATAGGACGGGCTCTAGAGATCTCTAAGTTCTGAGTTGCCTCATGTTGAAAATGGGCACAGGTGTCCGGAACTAGTCACCATCAAGAAATAAAAAGAAAAAAAATACTTCTCAGCGCAGCTTATGATGGAGCTACAACCATTTATTTCACTTATAAAACAAGTTGCCGACCTAGTTCTCACCTGCAACATGCTACAAGTTCTTAAAATGAAACTTATTTGGTTTCTTAATGTTTTAGCAAAGTTCTAACCAAGTTGCAGGTTTATGTACTTGGAATGCTATAACTAATTATGGAACGGAAATGCTTAAAATTATCATTTTATATCTACATCTACGTACATACACCGCAATCCACCATATCGTGCGTGGCAGAGGGTACCTCGTACCACAACTAGCATCTTCTCTCCCTGTTCCACTCCCAAAGAGAACGAGGGAAAAATGACTGCCTATATGCCTCTGTACGAGTCCTAATCTCTCTTGTCTTATCTTTGTAGTCTTTCCGCGAAATGTAAGTTGGCGGCAGTAAAATGTACTGCAGTCAACCTCAAATGCTGGTTCTCTAAATTTCCTCAGTAGCGATTCACGAGAAGAACGCCTCCTTTCCTCCAGAGACTCCCACCCGAGTTCCTGAAGCATTTCCGTAACACTCGCGTGATGCTCAAACCTACCAGTAACAAATCTAGCAGTCCGCCTCTGAATTGTTTCTGTGTCCTCCCTCAATCCGACCTGATAGTGATCCCAAACGCTCGAGCAGTGCTCAAGAATAGGTCGTATTAGTGTTTTATAAGCGGTCTCCTTTACAGATGAACCACATCTTCCCAAAATTCTACCAAGGAACCGAAGACGACTATCCGCCTTCTCCACAACTGCCATTACATGCTTGTCCCACTTCATATCGCTCTGCAATGTTACGCCAAAATATTTAATCGACGTGACTGTGTCAAGCGCTACACTACTAATGGAGTATTCAAACATTACGGGATTCTTTTTCCTATCCATCTGCATAAATTTACATTTATCTATGTTTAGAGTTAGGTGCCATTCTTTACACCAATCACAAATTTGTCCAAGTCATCTTGTATCCTCCTACAGTCACTCAACGACGACACCTTCCCGTACACCACAGCATCATCAGCAAACAGCAGCACATTGCTATCCACCCGATCCAAAAGATCATTTATGGAGATAGAAAACAACAGCGGACCTACCACACTTCCCTGGGGCACTCCAGGTGATACCCTCACCTCCGATGAGTACTCACCATCGAGGACAACGTAATGGGTTCTATTACTTAAGAAGTCTTCGAGTAATTTTGAGGATCCGTCCTTCTACCCTTCTTATATACAGGCGTCACCTGCGCTTTTTTCCAATCGCTCGGGACTTTACGTTGGGCAAGAGATTCGCGATAAATGCAAGCTAAGTAAGGGGCCAATGCAGTAGAGTACTGCTCTGTAAAACCGAATTGGAATCCCATCAGGACCTGGTGATTAATTTATTTTTAACCCATTCAGCTGCTTCACAACCCCAGGGATGTCTATCACTATGTCCTCCATACGGGAATCTGTACGAGACTCAAACGGCGGTATGTTTGTACGATCCTCCTGCGTGAAAGATTTCTCAAATGCTAAATTTAAAATTTCAGCTTTCGTTTTGCTATCTTCCGTTGCCAGGCCAGACTGATCAGTGAGTGACTGGATGGAAGCCTTCGACCCGATTACCGATTTTACGTATGACCAGAATTTCCTTGGGTTTCCAGCAAGATATTTTGCTAAGGTATGACGGTGGTAGCGGTTGAATGCTTCGCGCATCGCTCTTTTAAAGCAGCACGAATCTCTACTAACTTTTGCCTGTCCTCATTCTCCCGATCTTTCTTGTACCGCGAGTGCCACTGCCTTTGCTTCCTGAGCATTCTCCGAATTGGGCTGTTAAACCACGGTCGGTCTTTTCCGTCCGTAACCCACTTTTTCGGCACATACTTGTCCAATGCGTGATTTGCAATGCGTTTAAAATTTGCCCATAATTCTTCCACGTCCATCGTACAGGAAGTAAATGAAGTCGATTGATTTACTAAGTGGGATGCTAACAACTGCTTATCTGCTCTTTCTAGTAAGAATACTCTCCTAGCCTTCTTGACCGACTTTTTAACTTTCGTAACCATAGTCGTAATGACAACATCATGATCACTAATCCCTGTCTCAACACCGACACCGTCGATGAGGTCTGGTCTGTTCGTGGCTAACAGATCTAAAATATTTCCATTACGCGTTGGCTGTCGATTTAGCTGCTCAAGACAGTTTTCGGATAATGTGTTCAAAAGTAATTTACACGACGGCTTGTCTGTACCACCTGTAATGAATCCATAGACATCCCAGTCTCTACTAGGTAGGTTGAAGTCGCCTCCGACTAATATAGCATGATCCGGATACTTCTGCGATACAGAATGTAGAATCCCTTTGAATGATTCTAGAACTGTCACTGTTGAACCTGGTGGCCAGTAATAACACCCAACAATTAACTTTATTTCTCCTAGCCCTGTTAAACGTGTCCAGATAACTTCTCAATCACACTCTACTACGACCTCAGTAGACACAATATTTTTGTCAACTGCAATGAAGACACCACCTCCTACGGTGTCTAATCTGTCTTTACGATACACTTTCCAACCCGCACTAAATATTTCAGAACTTCCTATCTGAGGGTTCAGCCAGGTTTCAGTCCCGAGAATAATTTGGGCGCCACACGCTCCTGGAGGGCAATAAATTCAGGAACTTTATCCGAACACTCTGAAAATTTACTGCTAATATAGGTGAAGTGTCTTTACACTGAGCGCGTCCTTATTTCCCTGCCTGCACGTCGACTGGTGAGTGTTCATCAGGACACCTCGCACTACTGCCTAGCCTAAAAAAAACCCATGTGCACGCCACAAGTACTCTGCTACCCGAGTAGCCGCTTTCTTTGTGTAGTGCACCCTTGACCTATCTAGGGGCGTCCAACAATTCCCCACCCAACAGCGCAAGTCTAGAAATCTGCAGCCAAGACCGTCACAGAGTCGACGAAGCCTCTGGTTGAGACCCTCGACTCGGCTCCAAACCAAGGGACCCCGATCCACTCTGGGAACGATGCTGCAAATGTATATGTTGAAAAGCAAGAAAAAAGGGTCTGCAGTTTCATATAACGCCACCACCGAGGCGGTAATATTACGTCATAAAGAGGCTCTCACTCCTGGGCAGCCACCGCCCCGGCCGGCCGGAGTGGCCGAGCGGTTAAAGGCGCTACAGTCTGGAACCGCACGACCGCTACGGTCGCAGGTTCGAATCCTGCCTCGGGCATGGCTGTGTGTGATGTCCTTAGGTTAGTTAGGTTTAAGTAGTTCTAAGTTCTAGGGTACTTATGACCACAGCAGTTGAGTCCCATAGTGCTCAGAGCCATTTGAACCAGTCTACTAGTCTACTAGTACTCGCCATGCGAGGGCGAGGACCTCAGCAATACAGTGGACCCGACATATAGATTAAGTTTCGTTTTTCATGTAGCGCGTGCTTTCATTGATTTCAGCATATGTCTTACGATCTGATACTGCTGTGTACAGTACACTAGTTTTCATGACACTCTGGTTACTATATCCGATCATGTCTGGTCTATGTTGAATATCCTCGGCTTGTTCACTACTACTGGTAGCATTTCCATACTGGCTTCTTCGGAATCCCAGAGCGGTACGCAAGTTGTACGCCATCCTGAAATGTCCAACACATAAGACAACCGTGCCAATGCTTGCCACCTAAAATGTAAACAATATTCATACTGACAGGTACACTGCCACCGTTCTTTTTCCTTCGACAACTTGTGAACAAGCCTATTTTTTGTTCTACCCTGATTGGGAGACCTCACTGCCCGTGAGGCCATTTTCTAGGATGGCCTACGGCTGTGCGTCTCAGGTATGACTTTTGAGGTATTATATATTGAGGCTCTAGTAGTTATACCACAAAGGTCTGTGTTGGTCTATGTTGTTCAGACCTCTGCCATGTGTATACAGGGCGTCTCAGGAGCAATGGTCGATATTCAAGGATATGACAGGAACGACCATTCTAAGCAAAGAAGTGAGTTAAAGAAGGGCTCCAAAACACATACCTGACAAGCTATGAGCACTTGTTCAGCAGAAGATATGCGTTTACAACTAGCGAAGATGAACAAGTGTCGATAGCTCATAAGGTACGCATTTTCAGCCCTTCTTTAACTGACTTTTTGCTTCGAATGATCGTCCCTGTCATATCCCTGAAAGTCAATCATTCAATTGGAATACCCTGTATGTATGAATATGCTGTGTGTTAGCGGTCAGTATTCCTGCGGATATAGGATTCTGCTGCGTTAGTAGCTAGCGATGCTAGTGTAATATCTCGCCAATGTTTGTAGATTACTTCGCACTTAGTCCTTATTCTACGTTCTTCCGTCTCCTTCTCTGCCGCCGTCGTCCTAGCCGTCGTCCTAGCACTACTACTGTCGTATGTGTGGCTATCGCTGTCTGTAGCGTCATTCGTCGCCAGTGCTCGATTCTGCTTGTTCACTCGTTGCGGATGCAAGGTTAATCTAGTGCTCTAGATATTCTGTCCTCACAGTCGTTGAGATCGATTCATAAGGTCTGGTCTCTGTAATGCGTCGTTATACAAATGTGTACTCGTCAGTCCTGTTATCAACGGTCACAGAACAGAGTTTGTTCGTAGGGTCCCTGTCTCAACATAGGAACAATCAGCCTCCTCATCAAGATTTACACGCAGCAAATGCTTGAAGTGGTACATGGCGTAGTACGAAGTGAACCATGCCCCGTCATATGTAACTAGCTTACATATGAAGGGCTTATTTCAATAGTGGTACAAGTCCATTTTTGATCATTCTGAGATACAGAATCCTAAAGTTAAATGAGCGTTGAAAAATCTGCAGTTGAGATACCAGAAATATTCAAGCATACGGCTTCTTGCTAGAGATGAAGCTTTCTTTCTGTTTGTTTGGACCATTAATGTGAGGGGCATTATAGACAGAAAAGTGGAGGTAATGGACTTGTACCACTATTGAAATAAGCCCTTCATATGTAACCCGAACTGATATCGAATGAACAACAAATGTACTGTCACCAGTCACTGTTTATTTATATGCACAACGCGTTTCGAAGGTTTAACCTCCCATCAAGTGGACTTACGTGTGCTAGTATGACATACGTATGTGTTGTGCTACGATGTTGGGGTAACTTGAGGCATCGTCTCCAGTAGTTACGCGCTCCTTCTCTATCGTAACATATCACATGTAAACGGTAATATTTTGCAGGCCGGGGTGGTCGAGCGGTTCTAGGCGCTGCAGTCTGGAACCGTGCGACCGGTACGGTTCTAGGCGACTGATGACCTTAGAAGCTAAGTCCCATAGTGCTCAGAGCCATTTGCACCATTTTTTGAATATTTTGCAAACAAAGATGGTGTCGTGTTCATTCGATATCAATAACAGACGTGGTAAAACCTTACCTAAGATGTTCGCGCTTAAAGTTAACCTAAATTGTCCACTGTACGCAATTTGAACTAAGACTGCGGTGTTCGACACCCGGAATGAGGGACTTTCATTGAGCCCCGGCTACGTCACTAGGTGCGATGCTGCAGGTGTCACTTCCAGGTGGCGCAGGGCAGCACAGGGGCACAGGTGCGCCGTAGCGGGACCCTGCGACGAGGAAGCGAACGACACCCTGATTTTTGGTTCTCTCCACAGATGGAACTACATTCCTGCCGGCGCGCGCAGGTGCGTCCACGGCAGTAGGGGCCCGGGCGCCGCTACTGGCCGGTGGCGCCCGACGCCACTCCCAGCGCGCTCTGCGATTGGCCGCGGGCGACCGCCGGAGGGCGGGGGCACGGGCCGCGGTGGTGGGGGCAGCCGAGCGCTTAAAAGCACCCGCGGCGAGCGGTGGGGGCCGCAGTTTGTTGGGGAGAGCGGGAGAGAGTAGACAGTAGTAGTAGTAGCAGCAGCAGTGCAAGCACAGTAGTACGATGAAGTCGGTAACCACGGCGACGGCGGCTACGCCGGCGGGCGCGAGTAGCGGCACGGCGGGCCCGCTCAACACCGTGGCGAACGGGCGCGTGCACCGGCAGCGGCGCGACGTCGAGAACGAGGAGATCCAGATGTACCTGTCCAAGCTGAAGGAGCTGGTGCCGTTCATGCCGAAGAACCGGCGGCTGTCCAAGCTGGAGGTGATCCAGCACGTCATCGACTACATCTGCGACCTGCAGTACGCGCTGGAGACGCACCCGGTGGCGGCGGCGGCGGCGGCGGTGGACGGCGCCAGGCAGCCGCAGCAGAGGGGCGGCGCGCTGCCCCCGGCGCCGGCCAGGCAGCCGCTCGGCGTCATCGCGCCCAACGCCAACGTCGGCGTCGCCGTCAACGCCACCTGCGCCGCCCAGGACCTGCTGCACGCCGCCACGGTCAGTACCAGACTCCAACCCGCGCCACACCACCGCTAGCCCTGCACCTCACACCTGTATCTGCATGCGTAGCGTGTCGTCGCAAACCTGCCTCACAGCACTTTACCGTTTCCTCCTACTTCGTGACACCCGGTAACTGCCCTGCTGCATCAGTCACTGTTGCTGTCTTGTGTACTGAAAGCGTCTGTGAGAGAACTCATGACAGTACTTCTTAACAGCTGTTCCCATCAACTTCTTACTCTTTCAGAGCTGCCTTTTTTCTCCAGCGGCAACAGATTCATCCTTATTATCACGTGTATTTCATAGTGACCCTTAATTACTCAATAGCTTTCTTGGCACCGCTGTCGTACTTGTTGCCAGCAACCTGTATAGTAATAATTCGTAGTTCTCTCGTTGCGACTTACTTCGTGACACCGCTCAACCGCAACAATCCTCGATACGGACTTGCTTGCAGTATACTGTTCGTACGTGGTAACTCCAAAAGTAAACTAATTCTTGACACCTCTTCTCACCAACACTTAACAGTGATAAAGCTGTGTCTCGCGTTTCTTACAGACTGATTTCCACGCATTTCTTGGGTTAGAGACCGGTAATGGGATCCCCGCTCCCCACAGAAATCTTGGTTGTGGTCACAGACTGCTCTATAGCGTGTAGACACAGTCGTAGATTGAGACGGAAGGTGACAACTTGGTTGCGAGTTACCGAAGCGAACGAATATGTAAACGATTAAAGCTTGTCGTCACAGATTGATCCATAGTTGAACACAAACTATGAAAATACGCGAGGGAGTGCAATACGTGACTCTTTCCATCACATGGTACCCTGTAATTGCCCGGTAGTTTCACTGCATATTTCTGTCTTAAAGTAGTGGCAGTAAAACTGTGCGTTTAACCCTCTGCTTCCCGCGACTGCATGTATTGACAGCTGAGGCAACGCGTGGGAATACCGAAGTCGCGTGTTTATGCGTCTGTTCCACCGCAGGAATGCGCTATGTTGTGCTTCGCGTCTCATAACTGTGTAATTCTATAAAACATTTCTACGGTTATACTTCCGCTTCAGTACGTGTACCTCGTTATAGAATTTTATTATTCCGACCGGTTACAATGTGCAGACTGTACTACAATGATATCTAAGGTAAAAAGTCCATGCGTTCAAGGTCTGTTTAAAAATCTCCAAGTTCCCAAAAACCGTGTCTGTGACTATATTCTACCGCGCAAGTTACGTGAACATGCATGGCCATTAAGTAAACACTGTATTCATCAGCCACACTGTAAATCGGCGCTTTTAATCTATACCTGGCAGCCCTGAAATTAAGCTCGTAAATATAGATCTCTGCCACGTAACTTGTACGTCACTCAGTTTTGCCACAGCCGCGTTTGACTTTTATCCTGTCCTGCTTTTCATGTGAACAGTCATCTGCGGACGGCTCCTGTGGTGACCCCGGACAGTTGACACTTCGTCGTGCACGTCATTGTGTGGGTACAAAACTTGAGCGAAACTGCTTGCGTTGCCAGAAGAAAACTTGTTTGCTTGTGATGTTTTTCGGTAAAGCAGAAGGCAAAAAAATGGTTCAAAGCACTATGGGACTTAACATCTATGGTCATGAGTCCCCTAGAACTTAGAGCTACTTAAACCTAACTAACGTAAGGACATCACACAACACCCAGTCATCACGAGGCAGAGCAAATCCCTGACCCAAAGTAGAAGGCAACTTCATGATTTTTAAAATATCTTGTGGGGTCTGCAAAAGTGCTTAGCGCCTAGACTAAATCTGTGTCCATAATGCCACATATGCGATCATGCTGCTTGTTTTACTCTACCTTTCTCCCAACGTCAACAGTTTCTCCGCGTGGATGGTTTATATGTCCGCTTGCCATGATGATTCCTTTCCTCAGCGTATACCATCGACGACAGACCTCGTCCCTGTCAACTGACAAGTGACGGTTTGGGACGTGCCTTTTGCCTCCTCGACACGGCTGGAACCCGGAAACATTTATCCTTCCACCACCCGATGGTAGCGTACGGAGCGAGTTAACTTCTGACTTTAAAACACCCAGGGTCGCCACGTAACTGTGCCGCCGTCTTCTGCTTATTATGTGGTGTAGTTCGCATGTAAACATGCCATATGACATTTGTCATTCCTTGCCTTTGCATGTAGACGCTCGTAACATCCTTTGGCGTGAGGCATTTAGTGGTGAAGTTTGTCCGTGTGCACTGAGGAGTGTTTCTGCCTCATGTTGTGCGTTTCTCATCAGACTTACGCCTCTTTTCCCTGCGCTGAGCTTTCTTGCTTTAATTCAGAGTATTCCCGTGATGTTATAGCCTATCCAGTGCCTGCCAGCATCGTAGATAGTTAGTCATTTGTGCATCGTGCTAATTAAGTATCATGACAGTCTGTTATTGGTTTCCTTTCCCCGTGAAGCTCATGTCAGCAAATCCCTAGCGTGGAAAAGCTTACTTACTACGTCTCTCTGTTCTTCCTTCGCTTTACAATGTCTGTCTTTTCATAATTACTCGAAAATTAAACTCATTTGTAGGCAACATTAGAGATGATTGAAATTACCTTGAGCTTAGTTAAAGCTAGTACGTGCTAGGTGTGTTTTGGAACCGTAGTTTAGTGTGTAGCTGCATCCTCTAGTTTCTATGTAAGTGCACAAATTTTTCTGAGCATTCGGCGACTGGCTGTGTCAGTATTGTTCAGGACACCTGCAGGCAGAAGTTTGCCGTATGGTGCTGCTCAGCGCGGCGTGTGTTTTAAACCTAAATGTCACTTCGGCCACAGCTGGAGGCTGGTGCGTGCGTGCGTGTGTGTGTGTGTGTGTGTGTGTGTGTGTGTGTGTGTGTGTGTGTGTCACTCTGTACTTGTTCGCACCTCACGCACTTCGCCCCCACTTGGCATCACATATGCGTATCGCAGCAAAATCTCAATCAACACTCAGTGTTTTTCGTGTACTCAGCGAGTCAGTGATACGATTGAAGTCCCAGCTGCAGTAACAGTAACGTAAGCGTAATGAAGCGATCGATACCTCACCAGCAACGAGTTTCCCGTACTATTGACGAATCTTATACGTGCTGTGTATGTCGACACTGTCAGTGCAATACCACAGTATTCGAATTTGAATCGACGTAAGGCACAGCGAAGCGTGACACGTTGACTTCGCGGTCTCGTGTCTCTTGGAATCCCACGCAGTAATAACTGCTCATTTTCGCTCTCAGGGCCTGTGACACAGCAAAATGTAAGAAAATAGATTTGACCATTTTTGGGTTTAATGCCCGTGTTTTTGCAAGACCTCTGAGAACATTTCGCACGCTTCCTTCCCAATAATTACAATACGCTAGAATGTTCGATTTCACCATGACAACATTTATATGAAGTGTGCGTCGCCACCATCGCCGTGCTTGCAAATGTTAATCCGACGCGTATCATCACTGATTTGTTTTATATTTTGCTTAATAAAATGTATACATCGGGGAAAAGACAGAGAAAATGTAACAATTGGATAAATATCAAAGATTGTTAATGTTATCGGGAGTTATAGGAGGGGACTTCTTTTTAACCAGAGTTAGGAAGTGAAGTCGTGCAGGCGGCCTGCGACAGTTACGTACATTATGTACACCTCTTGTATAACTCCCTCATTAGGTCACTAAAACCAACAGATCACTTGTTCTTAAAGGGAATAATATATTTGCTCTCGCCTTTCGATCGCAGCCCATCATCACGACATCATATAATAATCTTAATGTATTTAGTATTGTCGCATTGTCTCATTCTTTGCCGTTCCAAGAAACAGTTTTTGATTTTGAGTGTCGACCTTCACACATTTTTCTTAATTTATCAGGGACATTCGGCAAGGTGAGCCACAACAAAATCAAAAACTACAAATAGTTAGAAAAAGAGTCTTAGCATGTCACGTATCAACATTTCACTTGTATTACGATGCTTGATAACGGTGGAGCATTGCCTCCAAACGAAAGAACGTTACCGATCGTGTTTTCGAGGCTTATTACCACGAGTACTAGCGTATGCCTAACTCGCTTCATTTAACTTTAAAGCACACCGAATATAATATCGTTTCTGTAGTTTACAGCAGCAATCACTGGCCCACTTTATATCGGAGATTGACGGCGTGGTACTCCGTCTTTACTTGAAGCAACTTTCTCACAAAAAGTGTACGATCGTTGCCTCTGGAAGTAGACTAAAAATGCGACGTCCACGCTGCACCGTCAAGCTGTCGGAAGGAAACGGAGCTTTGCAGTTTTGACTGGCACCGACGCGCCGGTCGGTTGTAGCATATGGTGCTGAACTCACCGTGTCTCACGTTGGCCGTACTGACAACGCCTTTTGTGTGCTCACAAAACATACGGTGAGCCACGCGCAGACAGCTCGGTGCCCTAGAAGGGCGTCTCTACGGCGGCACTGCAGCAACTGCTAAGCCCTTGTCGCTGCCTATGTAGGCCACTTTGCTCTTAGATACACGCTGCAGAATTCCTCGCCTTAAAAGGTGCCACGCAAGCACGGCAGCTCGTGTGCGTTCCCAGACATTCCGAACAGCCTTTCTACCGAAGCATCCCACATCGCAATTTGACGTTGACGACTCATTCAAGTGGCGATCGATTAGATCGCCGTAAGTGGTGGTTAGCGGCTAGGCAGTTACATTGTGACAAATGAGAGGTATGTAAGCGGTATGTAAAGCGATCTAAGGTAGCCGACCACGAACGAGCAATTGCGCTTCATTCCTTTGTAGGTTTCACCCATTTGATGACGGGATACGATTGAGCAGGTGTGTGGGGATCTTACGACAGATCAGTGTGTTGCTCCTTAGGGATATTGGTTGCCTGAGTTGAAAAGATTTCTGTCTCTGCCGGCCATCGTGATTAGGTGTAGCGTGGTTTCGTATGAGCTTCAGGCAAATGCTAGGACTGACTGTGGCCATCTACCAAAGTCTCTGCAGGACTCTGCCATCGTGAACTTATGTTTCCTTTTGCTTTCACGGGTAAATATACTGTGTAGTGTATCTGACGTGTCCAACAGCATTGTAAAAATGTTCCAAGGACAAATACAGGCTGGTCTACAGGAAACGGGCGATTTTAAGATTAAAAGTAGTGTGACGATGTTTCAGTGAATAAAAAAAGTTTAAAAAATCTTTATTTGTACAAAACCAAAGGTTGACATCTGAAATATCGGACAGTCCAGATGTGAACGACGTATGAGCCAATCTAAAAACATGTGTTCCCCATAGGTCACTCTGCAGTTAAGCGAGGTTTGAGCTGAAGAAAGACATTTATGAGAAGTATTTGACGTAACAAAGTTTTTCACTAACTATTTCTCAATAGAGTTCTCGCAGCAGCTGGGGATGAAGTTTGAAACTCGCGACAATTTCGTTCTATGGCTTCATCGGGATGAGCAGCTGGCCTTCACAGACATTGAGGTAATTCCCACTGTGGAGGTGACCACAGTCACGATTCACGTGGATGCTTTACAGTTTTCTGGAGGCAGTTGTTTTTCCTAGCAAGGGCAAGCAACGCTTGAAACTTCATCGGTGCCACATGGAAAGAAGTAAAGATGAAGAAGAGATCTGGTAAATAGTACAGGAAAAGTCTGACTGATACGTAAGGAGTGAGAAACTTCGCAACGACAGACTGATAACAAAGTGTAAAATGTAAAACTGAATGTTTTGTATAGTAATAAGAGCTGAATATGTGAACATATGGTAACGAAAGGAGGAATACTGTGGGAAACTACGAGTAATAGAAGAAACATACGTTCATAAAGTCTCAATGCAGCTCGCATGTTACCAACAACAGTTTCATTCCTAATCAAAAATGAATAATGTATGTTTCGTTACGTTCTGTTGGTTTTTCCACTAATAGTATACGAATCTCTCGTCCAGCGGGGATGAGTCGTTGACTGAGACATCGAGAAAGCATCGGGAGTAAGAATCAAATCACCTTTCTGCTGTGCAAAGGTAAGAGTCCCGTGCTTTTAACGGAGTGCAGACACGTTTGCTATGGTAAAACCTGCTTTCAACTCCTAGTTATTCAAATGCATTCATATTCTGTGCTCGGCTCCTAACGAAGTTTTCGTCCACGCCTCGTTAAAGCTTAACGTTTGAGCTGAAATCCTCAACAGCGTTATAGAAGCTTCGATGCTTTCACGGATGAAAGAGACACGTTTCTGACTAGAGTTAAACTTTTCGTAACAAGTAGTATTTGCAAGACATTCAGTCTACAACACCCGTTAAATGCCCCTTGCATTCTCCGCCCGTATGCACTTGACCGTATGTGGTGAAATGCTTCCAAACACTGTCATTGCTAAGATATTGTGCTAGTGTAATCATTGATGCCTCTCGCCAGGATACATCGTATGTGTTTGTCTACCTTCAAATCATTCAGAAATATTGAAGTTACCTACTAGCGCTACAAGAAACGTTTGCAGTGGTTCTATAGGTTTACAATACTTTCACTTAGAGAATAAAGCCTCTGAACGGCCAAAACCCCGCAGACCTGCTAATTTTATGGATGGGCTGTAAGATAAAGCTCTATACTTCCACGAGGTGCTACACTTTTATTGTTCTGCTTACTATTTAGTATGTTTCTTTGAAGAGTAGACAGGTTTCCAAAGTATGATCTCTCTGCAAGAATGCACTATATAGTTTGTAACAGCCAAACTTAGTAAACAGACGAATAGGTACATCCAGATCGTAATGTCTAATTCAGTTGCACAACTACCATGAATTCACGTCTTCAAAACCCTCTCCTTAATGAATTCGTGTGAAATCGGACTTTCACTTAAGATATCCGCGTTACGTGTCGACGCTGTCACGGACATGACCACTTTCGTCAGAAACTTTTCTACTGAAGTTGTAAAAACATAATCACATCCGTCCATTCGGGAATAGTACACTACGAATGTGTTCACTTGTACCAGACGTCTATATCATAAGCTGGCTTCCTGCTGCTGCGCTAGTGTAATGAAACTTTCCGACGTATGAAGATGTGCCTTCGGATGACGTTCTTCCTTCCGGAAGACGTAATGATTTCTTGCTCAGTGTGAATAGGTTCTATCACAACAGCAAATCCAGATGAGAATCACGCAAAAATATATTGCAGTAGGTGCTAAGTGGATTATTCCATGTCAACACATTCGGTGCATTACCTTCCGACATATAATTGCAGTAGGTGCTAAGTGGATTATTCCATGTCAACACATTCGGTGCATTACCTTCCGACATTATCGGTGAGTATGCGCGGAAGATGTTCGGCGTATGTTTAGTGTGACGAACTGGAATCCCGTATTGGGATCTAGGGTAACTCAGCTGTGTAACCGGTTTGCCAGAGTGGGGAAGAGTCGCTGCGGTCGACGTGAGGTCGTGAATCTCCACACCTTTAGCTTGTTCCACTAAGACTTGCGATGTCTGCAGAGGGGAAGATTGGTTGCGCAGTGTGATATCTCCAGTCCAGTTTCTCATTCAGATTCAGATGCCCAGAGTCATCGAATGTAAGAGCTCATACCTGCGCAAACGAAGGTATAGATGGAATGTTAACATATAACGATTGACAACCGTTTCACGAAATAAAAATAAATGAGCCGTAAAAAAAAATCAGGATTCAGGTAGAAACACTGCTCTGTACTCCATACGTGAGAGGGTATATTAACAGTTGAGAGAATAAAATTTAGTGATTAAGAGACATCGAACCATTAGGCTTCATAAGGATGGGCAAGTCTGGCCAATAAACAAAAAGTTACGCTTTCATTCAGGCACCATCTCCGCCACACAGCTGAAGAAATCTTAATTACAGTAAGGCGGAGCTTTGTTTTCAATGGGGAAACATCGTTAGGAGCGAAATTATAGTGACAGACGTGACGCTATTCACGGTATGAACCTGTAGAAAACGTATGGAGCTCCTTGGGGGTTTTCAGGGACGATATGGCCTTGTAGGGAGGAATCTCATCTCTGTAAAACTGTTCCAGAATAGTAGCAAGCATCTAACAAATAAATGATAGCCACAAGTACCTGAAGCTTCTCATATATTCTGCAGCGACTGTCTGAAGAAATCCTTTCGTTCCTCTCTGGCGAACTATCTATCTGCACCCTCGCTGCCAAGCGTAGCGTAAGGAGTCTCTTTGGTAGACCTGTTGCTCCTTATAAGTGTTCTGCCAATGAATCGCAGTCTTTGGTTTGCTCTACCCACAGTAATATCTATGTGATCGTTCCAATTTAAGTTATTTGTAATTGTAGTCCCTAAGTATTTAGTTGAAATTACAGCCCTGAGATTTGTGTGAGTTATCGCGTAATCGAAATTTAGCTGATTTCTTTTAGTACTCATGTAACTTCACACATTTCTTTATTCAGAGTCAGTTTCCACTTTTCGCACCATACAGATATCTTATCAAAATCGCAAATGACAGCATCATCTGCAAACAATCTAAGACGGCTACTGAGATTGTCTCCTATGTCGTTAGTATAGATCAGGAACAATAGAGGACCTATAACACTTCCTTGGGGAACGTCGGATATCACATCTGTTTTACTCTATGACTTTCCGTCTATTACTACGAACTATGACCTTTCTGACAGGAAATCACGAATCCAGTCGCACAACTGAGGCGATACTCCGTAGGCACGCAGTTTGATTAGAAGACGCTTGTGAGGAACGGTGTCGAAAGCCTTCTGGAAATCTAAAAATATGGAACCAATTTGACATCCCCTGGCGATAGCACTTATTACTTCTTGAGTATTAAGAGCTAGTTGTGTTTCACAAGAACGATATTTTCTGTATCCGTGCTGACTATATGTCAATAAATCGTTTTCTTCGAGGTACTTCATAATGTTCGAATACAGGATATGTTCTAAAACCCTACTGCAAATCGACGTTAATGCTATAGGCCTGTAATTAAGCGGATTACTCCTACTTCCCTTTTTGGGTTTTGGTGTGACTTGAGCAATTTTCCAGTCTTTAGGTACTGATCTTTGTGTGAGCGAGTGGTTGTGTATAACTGCTAAATATGGAGCTATTTTATCAGCATACTCTTGAGAGGAACTGACTGGTATACAATCTGGACCGGATGCCTTGCCGTTATTAAGTGATTTAAGCTGCTTTGTTAAGTCAAATGGGAAACCCAGGAGGGAAGGCGAATTTCTTTTAGTGAAACGTTACTGAGAAAATTTCGAAAACCAGCATTTGAAACTGACTGACGAACGATTCTACTGCCGCGAACGCACATTGCGCAGAAGGGCCACGAAGATAAGATACGAGAAATTAGAGATCGTACGCAGGCGTTCTTTTCCCTCACCCTATTTGCGAGAAAAGGAAATGGCAAATAGTGGTATAGGACACCCTCCGCCACGCACTGTACGGCGGCTTTCGGAGTATCTATATATATATGTACACAACACCTAATTACCGTGCCGGAAAGTCGAAAGAAGTAGGGAAAGCGTAATCTCGTCTGTGTGGTGCTCATTGGTGAATAGAACAGCATGGCGAGGAAACTGTTGCTTATACACGTTATGCACGGAGAGGCAGAAATCACCGCTGGCATATCGTAGACAGCCAGCCATTGTTCTTCTGAGCCTCTGCAGTGCTGCGAAATGAAAGGCTGGAGGTGGAGACCGCAGTTGAGGAAGTACTCCCTCCGTGCAGTCTGCGGGCCTTTTCCTGCAAACCGGCGACTCTGCCGAGGCAGGCGGGCAGAGGCCAGGACACAGAGAGGCCATCCGCAGCACAGGATGGGGCGACGCCGGCTCTGCGGCCGACTGCGTCGCGACGCCGCCCTTCCTTCCTGGGCGTCCATCCCGCATCCGCCCCTGATTCGTTCACTCAGCGACGCGCCTAGCGCGCGTATTTGTTTACTCTGAAACGCCAGCTGTGAGAGAGGGGAGAGGAAGACAAACTGCGTTTAGCTTCTAACAACCCTACCACAACAAAGGTCAAAAATTAATTATGATTTTAGTGTTGCTCACGCTGCTAAATATTGCATTCTCGGGCAACAACGAAGTTATATTATGTGGCAGGTATCAAATGGTTCAAATGGCTCTGAGCACTATGGGACTTAACTGCTGTGGTCATCAGTCCCCTAGAACTTAGAACTACTTAACCTAACTAACCTAAGGACATCACACACATCCATGCCCGAGGCAGGATTCGAACCGGCGACCGTAGAGGTCGCGCGGTTCCAGACTGTAGCGCCTAGAACCGCTCGGCCATTCCGGCCGGCGCAGTATAAACATATCGATGTATCAAAGTACCTCTACATTAATGAAATCAAATCTGAATGTTGTCACAGAAATATGTTAACTATTTTACAGAAACGCAGTAGAATATTTCTGGTATCGAGAGGTTGAGGTGAGGAGCCGTAATGGTTACGTAATTCAAGCACCATTACAAGCTATATTACAGAACGGTTAAAACATTGCACGATCGTAGTTGCAGGTTGCCCACCCAACGACTCTCAAGGACAACAGGAGTTTGATTTTCAGTATTTCACATGGTTACTAGCCGAAAATTTTAAACGCAGTCATAATCTACTCTTTAAGATATTCACACTTGTGTAAAATATTTAACGCAATAAGTCAAGCATTTAAGTTTGAAACTGTATGTCATAAGGCGGCTTAATTCACAACGCGCACAACATCCGGAATACGTTCATCCAGTACTTGAGAACGAGTGGACTGACACACCTCGAACAAACCTTACACATATCTTGAAACCTTAACGAAACCTTTTTTTCTCTCTGCCACTTGCAGAACCTAAAGCCGACTCTGCGCGATTGCCTTTACTTTGCGTTTCGACCCTTTCCTACTTCCATGTATCTGCTTGACATGAGTACCTCCAGTCGTTATTGCCCTCTTTGGCTTCAGTCTATCGATTGGTTCGAAGCTCCTCATCTTATTGAACACTAGCTTCTTCCTTGTGCGCGTAATTAATGCATGAGTCCTCACACCGTTCCTTCTAGAACATTTACAAGAATTTTCTGTAACGGGCGTCTCCAGCACCATACGTAAAATGCTTAAAGATCGTTATTGTGAAAGGACGATAAATTGTTACACCTCCAACACTTGGTTAAGGAAGTGCTCATTAGAGACTGGAAAGTTGGTAATATTGGCGGGCAATGAGAGGAGATATCGGCGACGTCCTTTTCAGAGGAAATTTGCATCATTTACCGTTAATGATTTAGTGAAAACACTAAAAGCCTCCGCAGTGCCGAGCGGGAATTTGAACCTCGGTCTTCCCGAAAGCGAGACAAGTTCGTTGATTACTGCGCTACGTTGTTCGGTCCCAGGCTTTCAAGACTTAGAGTACAGAGTAAGAGTCATACTGAAATACCCACACCCCTTCTGCAAAAAGGAAGGAAGACTATTGTTTAATGTCCCGTCGACGACGGGGTCATTAGAGATGCAGCACAAGCTGAGACCGGGAACCGCACGAGGGGAAGGAAATATCCCGTGCCCTTGTCGTGGGAATGATACCTCCATTTGTCTTAAACGATTTAAACAAACTACGGGAAATCTAAATATGGATGGCCGGTCTGGAATTTGAACTGTCCCCCTGCTAAAGCCAGTCCGCTTCGTACAACAGCGGCACCTCTGTCGGTACAATATTCAGTATCCTGCATGAGATTCCCTTCACGGATGCGCTATACGTCCCCAGAACACTTGAAACAAAATGTCTTCAATTCGCATTCCATGTTACTGATTTTACGCGATCGTCCCATTTCATATCGTTTCTTAATGTTACCGGGTAAATACTTCGTATGGTCGGAAAGATTTGCACCACCATCGTTCTTGTGTTCGGATACTACAGGACACTTCCACTTTTTTGTAGGCGTTAATGAGCTTTTGTCTACTTTTCAAGACAGCTTCATTTCACTACAGCATATGGAAATTTTATCCACGTCCTTGACGATCGTCACAATCAGCAATCAAGTCTACAAAAGAGACTGCTACCAAATCACTTGTACGTCCCAACTGACATTACAATATTGCTAAAGTGTGTGGGCCCCAAAACAAGTAGGACGGAAAGGAGATACGGAAGATGTGCAAAGAAGAGTGGAACAAATGATAACAGCTTTGACAGGCCGTAGAGCGTCACCGAAATCGAGAACAACCTGAATTGGCAAACTCTTGAAGTTAAAGGCTAATTATCCCGCGAAAGCCTACTTAAAAAAATTGTAATCTCAGGCTTCCGTCAAGTCGCTCCTGTGGAGAGAGTGAAGTTTGAAAGTCTAATTGCAGGAGTAGAGAGATCAGTCACTCTTCGCGCACTCCGTACGGGAGCGCAACTGCATGGCACACAAGTACACTACTGGCCATTAAAATTGCTACACCAAGAAGAAAAGCAGATGATAAACGGGTATTCATTGGACAAATATATTATACTACAACTGACATGTGATTATATTTTCACGCAATTTGGGTACATAGACCTGACAAAACAGTACCCAGAACAACCACCTCTGGCTGTAATGACGTCCTTGATACGCCTGGGCATTGAGTCAAACAGAGCTTGGATGGCGTGTTCAGGTACAGCTGCCCATGCAGCTTCAACACGATACCACAGTTCATCAAGAGTAGTGACTGGCGTATTGTGACGAGCCAGTTGCTCGGCCACCATTGACCAGACGTTTTCAGTTGGTGAGAGATCTGGAGAATGTGCTGGCCAGTGCAGCAGTCGAACAATTTCTGTATCCAGAAAGGCCCGTACAGGACCTGCAACATGAGGTCGTGCATTACGCTCCTGAAATGTAGGGTTTCGCAGGGATCGAATGAAGGGTAGAGCCACGGGTCGTACCACATTTGAAATGTAACGTCCACTGTTCAAAGTGCCGTCAATGCGTACAAGAGGTGACCGAGACGTGTAACCAACCGCACCCCATACCATCACGCGGGGTGAGACGCCAGTATGGCGATGAAAAATACACGCTTCCAATGTGCGTTCACCGCGATGTCGCCAAACACTGATGCGACCATCATGATGCTGTAAACGGAACCTGGATTCGTCCGAAAAAATGACGTTTTGCCATTCATGCACCCAGGTTCGTCGTTGAGTACACCATCGCAGGCGCTCCTGTCTATGATGCAACGTCAAGGATAAGCGCAGCCATGGTCTCCGAGCTGATAGTCCATGCTGCTGCAAACGTCGTCGAACCGTTCGTACAGATGGTTGTTGTCTTGCAAACGTCCCCATCTGTTGACTAAGGGATCGAGCAGTGCCTGCACGATCCGTTACAGTCATGCGGGTAAGATGCCAGTCATCTCGTCTGCTACTGATACGAGGCCGTTGGGATCCAGCACGGCCTTCCTCTTGAACCCACCGATTCCATATTCTGCTACCAGTCATTGCATCTCGACCAACGCGAGCAGCAATGATGCGATACGATAAACCGCAATCGCGATAGTCTGCAAACTGACCTTTCTCAAAGTCGGAAACGTGATGGTACGCATTTCTCCTCCTTACACGAGACATCACAACAACGTTTCTCCAGGCAACGCCGGTCAAGTGCTGTTTGTGTATGAGAAATCGGTTGCAAACTTTCCTCATGTCAGTACGTTGTAGGTGTCGCCACCGGCGCCAACGTTGTGTGAATGGCTAATGGTTCAAATGGCTCTGAGCACTATGGGACGTAACTTCTGTGGTCGTCCCCTAGAACTTAGAACTACTTAAACCTAACTAACCTAAGGACACCACACACATCCAGGCCCGAGGCAGGATTGGATCCTGCGACCGTAGCGGTCGCGCGGTTCTAGACTGTAGCGCCTAGAACCGTTCGGCCACCCCGGCCGGCTTGTGTAAATGCTCTGAAAAGCTAATCATTTGCATATCACAGCATCTTCTTCCTGTCCGTTAAATTTCGCGTCTGTAGCACGTCGTCTTCGTGGTGTAGAAATTTTAATGTCCAGTAGTGTATATGGCACCATGCTAAGTAACTTCTGCCGTGCACTTCACAGTGGTGTGCAATACTGTAACCAACAGCTTCATCAGTGCACAATCTTGCAGCGCTTCTCATCCCGCCTCATAATTAGCTCTGTATTGCCGTGAGATTACGCAGCGCAGACACAGTATAACTACAGGCGAGAAAGGTCTCGTGGGGTTTGTACCGTCTTTCTACTGAATTTGAGTACAGACTGCACTGCCCGCAGATGCCAGCTGGCTGGGTACCACGAGGCGGAGTCGTGGAGCCCGCTCGCGGCTAATCTGTTTTCCCACGCAGGGCTCGGCACGCTACGCTACGGTAAGACCCCGCAGGTTTTTACTTATCTGGCGGCCACGGCGAGGGCCGTGGAGGCCTGCTCGCAGCTGGTGTTGGCAGGGACGGGCCCGTTCCCACGATAGCGCAGCACCCGCCAACACCTGCTGCTGGCTGCGGGACGGCGCACCCTTCTGCAAGCAGCTGCCGCCGCCACAGAGCTATTCTAAACGTTCTCGCGTCAGACTGGGAGGGTGCAGAAAGCGGGTGACGGTACAAAGCGGGATTACTGCTACTACTACCGTCTTTGAGTAGTGAGCCGTATGACTGGTTTGATGCTGCCCGCCAGGAATTTCTCTCCTGTGAAACGTCCCCCTACAAAAATTAATGAATTACCGTGCTGGTAAACCCCTGAGCAGAACTGAACGTACTCAGGTATTTCTCTCTTTACTTATTCTGATCAACACTAAACTGACACACAGTATTTTTAGCGCAACGCAGTCTGACTTTCAATAATCCCTACAAAAGAGTGGCCCTGACTAACAATAACCTATACCTTTCATGAATCACATACCTCACAAAAATCTTCGTTACTCGAACTACTGCAATACAGCGAGCGCCAATACTGCCAGCTGAATAAAGGATTCTAACTACTGAAGCCACTAACTACTGATAGGCATAGTTAGCAGATGAAACATTTTCATAGAGAACAAACAATGTATTTACCTTAATAGTGTTCAAAAGTCATAATATATATATCAGTTCATGACATCCAGTCTTACAAATTTCCTTTTTCTGACGCACACACGTCCAGATTGTCCGCTCTCAAAACTCTGCCATCTCTCTTCCCACATCCGCCACTTCTGGCGGCTCACCTCCAACTGCGCAACGCCACGCGCTGTTCACATCCAACAGCCCAACACTACAATAGCGAATATTCCAACAATGCCAACCAGCCACAGAGTGCACACAGCACAGCCAGTGGTTTTCATACAGAGCGCTACGTGACGTTACCAACATAAAAACCTAAACAGCCTACTTGCACCTGTTCCGAACTCTTCATCTCAGAGTAGCACTTGCAACCTACGCCCTCAATTATTTGCTGTCTACAGTTTTTACCCTCTACAGCTTCCTCTTGGACCTTGGGAATCATTCGCTGAAGTCCTCAGCATGTGTACTGCCATCCTCCTCTTCAATGTTCTTCGCCACATCGCCTCTCATCGATTCTGCGGAGAACCTCTAAATTCCACCCTTTTTCAACATCCTCCTGCACTACCGCGTCTCAAACGCTTCGATTGTCGTCTTTTCCGTTTTCCCAACAGTCCATGCTTCACTACCATACAATTTTGTGCTGCAAACATACTTTATCAGAAATTTTTCATCTGATTAAGACCGATGTTTGTAACTAGCAGCCTGTGTGTGATGCCCATAGGTTAGTTAGGTTTAAGTAGTTCTATGTTCTAGGGGACTGATGACCTCAGAAGTTAAGTCCCATAGTGCTCAGAGTCATTTGAACCATTATTGCAACTAGCAGATATATCTTAGCCTGGAATGGGCACTTTGCCTGTGCTAATCTATTTTTCTAGGTCTTCCTTGTTTTTCTTTCCCAGATAGCAGAAATCCTACCCATGTATTTCTTCCTCACATTCTACTTCTGCTTTATCGGAGACATCAGTGTCATCAGCGAATCTTATCATTCATATCCTTTCACGCTGATCTTAACTCCACTCTTCACTCTGCAGTCACAACATCTCTTCCCGTCAGATCACCGTAATTCAGCGCTGTTGGGCTTTACCAGCACTTGGATGGGCCACCGTCCGTGTCATCCGGGCGCTATTGGCAAGCGAGTGCTCACATTCAGCCCTTGTGAGGCCAGTTCAGGAGCGACTTGTTTGAGAAATAGCGGCGCTGGTCCGAAAACTGACAACGGCCGGGAGAGCAGTGTTCTGACCAGATATCCCTCCATGTCTGCCTATCGACAGAGGACGACACGGCGGTCGGTTGGTACCGTTGGGAGCTACAGGTGTGTTCGGACGGAGAGAGTTGCTTCCATTATCATGTGCAGCGAGATAACTGCTTCCCTGCTGCCTTTATGTTTCCTAAAGCCAAACTAGCGATCGTCAGCTAACAGGTCGTCAGTTTTCTTTTGCGTTCTTCTGGATATCATTCCTGTCAGCCAACTTGGATACGTGAGTTGTAAAGCTCGTGTGCGATTCTTGTCACACTCACCTGCTTTCGCTACCTTCGGTATTCTGTGGATAAAATTTTTGCGAGAGTCTGATGTTATTTCTCCTCTACACACCATCTTGAATATTAATTTGGTTGCCACTTTCCGCGATGATTGTAGGCATTCAGAAGGAAAGTTTCCTGATCCTTCTGCCTTATTTGATGTCAAGTCTGGCAAAACTCTCCTATCTAATACTGCATCCCCTATGCCTTCTATGTCGACTATTACTGTAACTACTAATTCTACTAGTAGTACAACACTAGTACTACTGTACAACCACCCTCAGACAGTAATTATACACATTTAGACTTGACTGCATCCTGTCCGCAGGGAACAATGTAGGCTTTTTCCATTCGTCCTGACACAGAATGTTGAATGTGCCATGGTACTTTTGGCCGAAAGTTGCGTTTCGGGGAGTTCTGTCGTCACGTGTAAGTCTCTTTATGTGAGGCGACTTCCTTGTCGATGTTGATGAAATGATGATGAGTACGGCACAGCACTCAGTCCCCGAGAGAAGAAAATCTTCGACACGGCCGGGAATCGAACACGTGGCATTCCGCCGAACTGATCATTCACCTGCGGAGGCGGAGAGAACAGTGATCACTGAAACTTGTATCCGTTGTGGATGTGGAACACTGCGACTGTGATGACCAAGGCTTCCAGCAATTACTGCAACCAGTCGCCTTCTGTTCTTCAATTCTGAATTTCCACTACAGGTTCCCAGTCGTCTAGCGATTCATCAGCAGATGGTACATATTTGTTGCGTGTTTGCATCGTTTTGGGGCCCTGCGTGAGTGACAACATGTAAAAACGAAACACGTAAGTACTGAATGTGGCGAGAATTATTCACATTATGAGATCGTTGTAGTTGGTAGTAACTGCAAAGAATGTAATTAGATCGATCTCATAATGTCAATAATTTTCGCCACGTTCAGTGCTTACATGTTTTGTTTTTACATCTTTCCACTCACGCAGGACACCTACAACGCAGCGAACGTGCAATAAATATGTAAGATCTGCTGATGAATCGATAGACGATTCGGAACCGGTAATGGAAATAAAAACTGAAGAACAGAACAAAAGGCGAATGGTTATAGAAATATCTAAATACACTGTTGACGTGCCTAAAACCATTTCGGGTAAATTTATCCATCGTCAATAGGAGTTTTTATGCTGGTATATACAGGGTGGTCCATTGATAGTGACCAGGACAAATATCTCACGAAATAAGCGTCAAACAAAGAAACTACAAAGAACGAAACTTGTCTAGCTTGAAGGCGGAAACCAGATGGCGCTATGGTTGGCCCGCTAGATGGCGCATCCATAGCTCAAACGGATATCAACTGCGTTTTTTTTAGAAATAGGAACCCCCATTTTTACTACATATTCGTGTAGTACACGACTATGTAATTCACAAAGCGAAAAAAGTGGTCCAACTAAAACATTCATATTCCTTTACGTACTACATGAATATGTAATAAAAAAAATGGGGGTTCCTTTTAAAAAAACGCAGTTGTCCGTTTGACCTATGGCAGCGCCATCTAGCCGGACAACCATAGCGCCATCTGGTTTCCCCCTTCAAGCTAGACGAATTTCGTTCTTTGTAGTTTTTTCGTTTGATGCTTATTTCGTGAGATATTTCGCCCGGTCACTATCAATGGACCATCCTGTTTACCTTCAAAAAGGACTTCTTTCAATCTGCTATTAGAGCTCTAGTCTTCGACGGATTGGCGAACCCTAATAACGCTTTCCTGTATTATTACTACTTTCTCGCAGCTGTTACTTCTCAGCTGGAATGAAAAATACACAGCAGACTTCAGCGATACTACTGTTCACGTATTACCTTCCATGCCTCATTTCACTGCGCGATGTAGGCAAGTTTCGTAGCAGCCTTCTGACGTGTTTGCTTCAGCTATCAGCAGTGGTACGGCCCTCACCTCTGTATGTCTGTCTCGTAGGGTCGTAAAAGTGACACGCGACGTGTATGCCGGGAACCGCAGGGTTCAGCTGCAGATGGAAACCGGTGACCGTCGGCAGGCGTGCTGTGCGTCTGTCGCAACCGCAGCCGGTGATGGCGTTTTAACTGCCACGTAATGAGTAGGGCCTGGAAGGAGCGCGAAGGAACGCCTCGCCTGCTCTCTACTTGCATCTGGGGCGCATCTATTCTCCACGCCGCACCGGCGAAACAATTTCGCAATTACTGCGTTCACAGGCCTGCAATTATTCAAGCATGCAGTTACAGAACTAGAACAAAATCCAAAGAATACGTCATTACCCCGCAAGCCACTTAACGGCGTATGTCAGAGCGTACTTCTGGTATCACTAACTTATCCCCGCCCCTTCCCAAGTTCCACTGTCGAATGGCCCGTGGGAAGAATGATCGACGCTAAGCATCTATACTGTAATTTCTCGTTGTGGTCATTTCGCGAGATGTGAGAGGAAGTAATATGTTGTACGACTAATCATGGAAAGTATTCTGTCGAAATTTCTGTAGTAAACCTACCCCTGACGCACAATACCTCTCTTGAGCGTCTGCCACTCGAATTTGATCGTATCTGAAAAGGAATCAAACAACTTACTGTAGCCTTCTGGCCGAAGGTGGTCTGATCTAGCTCGCCACATTAGTGTCGTGTGAACACCCGTTTGAACTCTATGCATCAGCTCTGCATCCTACATCGTTTTGAATCTTACTGTGTTCAAACCTTGGTCAGCCTGCACAATTTTTACTAGCCACAGTTAAATCCATTGCCTAAATGATAACGTCCTTTTTAGTCAAGTTACCACATTTAAAAATCTTCTGATTTCTTATGGGCTGCACTGTTAATCTTTTGACTTCCATACAAGGATGCGCTCGAGACATTTACTTTCAGAAAAACTGCGTAGCACTTGTATCCGTATCAGATGAAAATACTTTTTTGTGTTCATCAAGAAAGTTTTCCTCGCTGTTCGTAGACTGCATTCGACGCCCAGTCTAACTTAGACAATGTCAGGTATTTTGCTCCCAAACAACAGAACTGATGGACTTCCTAGTCGAACGTGCCAGATCAGATACTGTATTTGACATAGAATTGTATTTGTACCTCCATAATATTGGATCATTGGATTAAATGCATCGACACGGACAATATCGCCAAATACACACACACACACACACACACACACATATATATATATATATATATATATATATATATATATATATATATATTGAGTCACCTAACGTTACCGCTTGATATATTTCGTAAACCACATCAAATACTGACGAACCGATTCCACAGACTGAACGTGAGGAGAGGGGCTAGTGTAATTGGTTAATACAAACCACAAAAAAATGCACGGAAGTATCCAGTGGAACATTTTCGAACAACGCTGGCAGATCATTCTGTAGAAAAGCGATGTATGTTGCAGTGCTCTCCGATACACACGATCGAACAGCGGAGGAGTGGTACTCAAGCGTCAACTTTAGGTTACAATATCTCCGGATGTAATTAACATTTTACAATGCAACAAACGGCACTGATTACGTATTTGTTTATATGTCCAGATGTGCTAACGAAACTAACGTGGTTCCATTTTAAAAAAACGTAGGTTTGTGTTAAAAAACATACTTCCGTGCATTTTTGTATGGTTTGTATTAAACAATTACACTAGCCCCTCTCCTCACGTTCGATCTGTGGAATCGGTTCGTCAGTATTTGATGGGTTTTACGAAATATATCCAGCGGTAACGTTAGGTGACTCACCCTATATATATATATATATATATATATATATATATATATATATAGTGTGAGCACCATATCTTCACGATAAATATGATAACGTTGGATCATTTTCCGCGACACTCGAAGCAGCTGGTCTGTCGTTATCGTATTCACAGCTTCAACAATTCGATGTCGCAGACTTCCAAGAGCGTCAGGCTATGGAACGGGGGGGGGGGGGGGGGGGCGCAGTCTTCTACGTAAAACCACAGTAAAAGTCTCAAGGTGTGAGTTCTGGAGACCTGGCAGGCCCCCGGCGATGAAGTTCATCTTCTACTCCTCCTCTTCCAATCGAACTTCCTGGAATAGAGTCATCCAGGTAACGTCGGACGTGCTTAGAGACTTTTACTAGTGTTTCTATATCCGATATATACTACATGAGTTCGGCATTCATTTTGATCATCATTGATCTAGCAGTTAGAGGACACCTTTTTCCACCGTTTCATTCCATATTTCCGATAGCGATCCTTTTGGTTTCATTGTCCCTAGTTTATTTTAATGCTTAGTACTTCGCATAGCTACTAATGCTCAGCTATCTACGTCTACATCTATCTCTCTAATCTACCAATCACTTGAAGCACTTGACAGAGGGTACGTCCTATTGTATCAGTTATAAGGGCTTTCTCCCGTTGTATTCACGTATGGAGTGCTATAATTATACGCTTCTTCTCCTCATGGTCCTCGTGGGAGCGATATATAGCGGGTTGTGGTATATTCCTAGAGTCATTCTTCAGAGCCGGTTCCTGTAACTTTCTTAGTAGGCTTTTTCGGGGTAGTATACGCTTTCTTCAAGTGCCACCCGATTCAGTTCTTTCAACATCTCCGGTCTAACAAACCTGTGACCATTCGTGATGGCCTTCTCTGTGTACGTTCAACATTCTTTGTTAATCCTATTTGGTAGGAGCCTACACACTTGAGCAGTATTCTAAGATGAGCCGCTGAATCGTAAATGACGATAATTATATCAGTAATATGACAACATCCCTTCATTCCCAAAGAACCATTTCGGAAATGGCCCAGACTGATATAGGAAAATGAGCGAGCGTCTGAATAGTCTAGTGGTGGTTTGTACCACGACTCTGTCCAGGAGACAGTCTCCACCAGTTAGTTTTTACAGTGTTGTGTATGGCAGAAGCGAGGGCGCGCGTGCTCGGCCCGGGTGCAGATTGCGTGGCTACGTGTCGGTAGGCGCAAGCAAGCAGCTACCTGCCCCTTGTTGCCCGGTGTTTGCGTCGGCCGACACGGAACAAGGCGCCCGGCCGCCGGCGACCTTGCGGGCTCGTCACGTAGGCAAACACACTGTCAGCAGCGTCTATCCTACCTGCCGAAAGCCCTCCCTCCACTGCCTGACATCCCGGCGCCTGCTTCTCAGCGAGTAACAACAACCCAGCCATTCAAAACATCCGCCAAACTTTTACCCATTCATAAATTTCCCTCACTACGGAGCGGCTCTGCACCGAACTCGAAAACTTCACACGAACCAAAACCGAAGTTCCGAACTTTGCAACATCATGATTAAACACCTTTCTACGCAAAGATCACCGCCCTTTACTTGCAGATTGATGCTTAGCTGTTGTCGGACGTACTCTATGATATAGGCCTATCTTTGAGTGAGGAAATCTGCTAACATCCTCTATGATCATAGGTGTCTCTTTAGTCAATTTCATTCCCACACTCCAACCACATAGTATCATCCTTGTCCAGATAACCATCATTCTCTTCATATGACCATTACATCTTTCCTCACTGCTATGGACGTCGAGTAAAGGTGTGAGTTCAACTTCTCGTTTACCCCCAACTCTTTATATCTGCTCCAAGAGGTTTAGATAGCCATCACGCATTGCTACACAGATCTTCATCCACATCATCATTCCTAAAATCCCTGACATACTACTTTCAAGTTCTGATGTTTTTCTTCTTGCCTCCAGTTTCAACTTTTGAAGATTTCTAATGCATACGTTGCAGTGTTTCTAATACATGCAGAAAGACCGATCTTACAGTGATTCTTCTTGGCACCCTGTGACAGTGTTTCCTTATTGTAACCCCATTTTGTATGTGAGTAAAACTGGTACAATGCGTTTTGGCAGCAAACAAACGCCTTTTGGTATCTGCATAAATATTTTATGTATACTATCATGCATGACTAAAAAGAAAATATGTTTCTTGCTTAATATCACATCTGAGAACAATGAATGAAATGAAATTTTTGTAATATTTTAAAAAGTAGTTGCTGAATATGTGACAGAATTTTAAAAGTACAGACTCAAACCCAGATATGACTTCTCCACTCTTCTTTCTAAGAAATTCGTGGCTAAGCATGTTAGCTTGCATGTTGTGTGTCTTTCACCCAAGTATTACACACTGCTTGGATGTTACTAAATAGCAATGTGAATGAAAGCATTGCTGTTTGAAACAATGTGCATTTTAGTTATATTAAATTTAATGTAAATGCTTTCATAAGAGTCTGAAGGTGGCTAAGTACTAGCAAAGCAAATTGTGACTGTTTTTTGTTACAAAAAAATGACTAATGAGTTAACTACAGTACTAATTTATCTCTTTGTAACTGCCTCGAAAGGCCTCATTTTTGGTATGCAGGGAAAATAAATAAACTAGCGTACTTATGCTACTGGTTGAAAATGGCAGTCCATTGTTTTTTCCACCTAAATAACTGGACAAGGGAACGGCAACTGTGTCATTAGTTTCTGTCAGCTCACTGCTCTCTAAATGTTCCACCTTGCCCACTGTGATGTTGCTGAGACTTTACTGTGTGTCTGACCACGTCATTCTCTTCTATTCTGCAGGCGCCTGTACACCTCGACAAGGCGACGCCGGTTGACAGCAGGCCTGTATCCTGCTGAGGGACCAGAACAGCACCGTATCGCTGTCATCACCTCGTCATCACCGTCACCATCATCTCGAAAGTCATCCAGTCATCATCACATTGTCACTAAGCGGACCATCTGTCATATCAGGGCTTCAGGAAATTTTTTGACAGACACTTTTTTCACCTTTGTATACAAAACTAACAGTGAGCAGTACTATTTGTATATGATGAGTGGATCTCAAAAGTGTTTTTGAATCACACCGTGTCGTCCTTTCACTCAATGTTTTCATAGTTATAAGCATGTTACAGTGGAATTGCATGTTACAGTGGAATACATTTCGAACTTTTCCCCCAAGTTACAGTGGAATACATTTCGAACTTTTCCCCAAATTTGTCACAGCTATGAGGTGCTCAATCTGAGCAAGGCAAGATCTCCTCTGGTTTGGAATAACAAAATTATAACTTTTATGGTTGAATTGTTATACTGATCATTAAATTTGGAAAAAGGAAATTTGTTGCACATTTGTGCTTAGACAATTGGAGTTGAACTGCTCAGAAACGTACCTTGTAGCGTCTCTATATCTTGTGTAATGTCGTTTGTTCACTTAATGTAATGTGTTGTTATTCACTTGATGTTCTACTTATTAAGATGAAGCAATTTAAATATCCTAAACAGTCAGTGTTGTTGTCGTAACTTCTGCTGTTGTCTGTGATGTAAGACTCATAATCAATGTGTATATAAATATATCTGTACAAATTTGTTGTAAATAAGGACTGTACATACGATTTTCCTAAATGTATATTATGTATCACCAGTAGCCAGAGGGTACGAGTGTGTCAGTGTATTCTCCTGAACAGTAAATAGGTTACTTTGGCCAGTAAATTGTTTATTGTTCCATTTTCCTGTGTGTGTGAATTTTTAAGTAAATTATATTCACTAGATAGCAAAAACTTGTTTCATTATTTGTTTTTTGTAATCATAAACCTTACAAGCAATTTTCCACCAATAGCATGCTGTGATGTTCTTTCAGTCTTTTCAGAAAATAAAACAGTGGTGCAGCAATATAAACTTTATAGTAAGAACATAAGACTCAGTGCATCTCAGTGCCCATGACAATCCTAGCAGTATATAGGGTTGGTTCTCTTGTCTAGAAGGAGGAAAATGCAACAGTTACTTGAAAAGAATAATACTTAATTGAAGGCGATAAATACTCATTAATAAGTGATACTTTTAAAAAACTACAGGAAAATTAAACTAGATAGTTGTATAGCTGCTATCATTGCACACAATAGTCTGCACTTCAATTTACACTGGCTCATACCTGATCGCATAACTACACATACATTTCTAAATTCGCTGTTTTTGACAACATTCCATAGTTTTTCATAGCAAAAGCAAGGAATAAAAGAATAATGATACCACTGTGAAGCTCACTCCCATATCAACAACCTGAGACTAAGATGATCACGTGTTTGCAGCCAAAGATACAGGTTTGGAACGTTCTGCATTTCCAGCTGAAGTAGATTGCCTTTACACAGTGTTTTGACAACTCTCCTGGTGATCTTTCTCATATGCTGTTCACTGTTTGGACTTTAAAAAAACTGAGGCACGAAAGGAGGACATTAGGTGTTGCCTAAATACTGTGTAAAACTAAAACGAAATCAGTTGCAAACAAAAAAATTTAAATCGTCCGTTATGATGAGACAGTGTGAAAGATATGAACAGTAGACTTTTCAACTGTTGTGGTATGCGTAATGTCAGATAAAAACTGAGGTTATAGTGAACTGTCTAGGCATATTTTTGCTAGTCAGCCTGGAAACAAGACATTTATGACTCATAATGATTTAGTTTAGGTATTGTAACACTTGAATTGTGTAAAATGTATTCTGAACACTTCAGTATAGTATTACTATCTCATATGACGCCACATAATTTTGATATCAAGCAATACAGCTACAATAAACAAACTAAGTAAAGTGTTACTGTTTGAAGTCTCAGCAACTTGTCAGGTAACGTTTGTTGAGCTGAAAGAAGTTCTCTCTTCGAAAACTCCCCAACTGTGGCCGCAGAGGAATCACTTCTAGTCATTTTTATTAACTGTTAAGCATTTCATACATGATGAGAGAGTGCTAGTGTCATAACTGCATTTTTTTTAATGTGTAAAATGAAGTGAGCATCTAGTCAGCATCTGCAATATCAGTATTTAGTTTTGATCAGATAGTTTTCTAACTAGATACTACAGTTAGAGAAGAAGATAACGGAAAGAAGTGATAGAAATAATGCCATATTTAAAGATTAGATGTTGGTTCTTACGACAACATGGTGGCAGGCAGGTGCTGGTGTTAACAATGTTGAATGTGACTTACACTATACCAGATGACCTGATCCAATATCACATTAAGAAATCACCACATATTGTATAAACATCAGGTGCTGAGTAAGATTTTAGGGCGAGCAAGATGGACATAACTGAAGAAACAATTGGGCAGCATATGTCGGTGGTAATGAGGTAGGGGCGAAAATGGATCTATGCTCTCCTCTGACATGGGGTTAATCACTGTTTGGTATAGAGACATTACATTTAACATTCCACCAAGACATAAGTTCCTGTGACTGTAGGTATCACAGCAGTCTCAATAATTTTCGCCTATCATATGTGCATCCATCGATATGATACTGTTAATCTGTGATAAATATTTTGTTATTAAATACAGTAAACTGGTGCTGTTTGTAAGCACTGCTTTATATTATGTCAGTGAACTAGTAACAGTAGTTATGAGACACAAGCTCTGTAGTACAAGAAATCGCACAGCCTCAACGAAAACAAAATGAGAGACAATTTGAAATCACCAAGGTACGAAAGTCAAGGTGCATAATTTCTTTAAAATATTAACCGGCTTTTGCATCGCATTTAGCAAAGAGTTTGTATAATTATATGTGGACGAATGACAGTGTAGACCTGAATCAGCAATTACAATTAAAGCCAAAACACATCAGCAGATTTTTAACCTGACTTCATTTATTGAAATCTGAAACAACATACAACGTATTGATTATCCGCAATCGTATTTTATAAATCACTGTGAAATGACATGGTTCACCATCTTCAGAAAACTTAAAAGACTAAACAGATAGTCCACATAACATTTGCGATAGTTCATGGCTGTACGAAAGTTGTTTTAACAGACTTTGTGACCTTCTACAACTATACAGCACAACTATACATAACGACAACACAAGCATACTGAAATACCCAAAGTCGAAGATTGTAAATTTTAAAACAGTACATCAATGAGTACAAATCAAATCATATTCCGAAAATGAATTAAAAGTAATTAGAGAAATTACATACAATAATGGTTATAGCCCTACCCTATGTGACAACGTACTTCATAGAAAGAAGACGTGGTGAATAACAGCACTTCCCTAGCTTCCTCAGAAGACACAAAATCACATTCATAGCGTGCTATATGTAGATATGACACTAAACTTGTCAGAAAACTAAAATCCGGGAATTGTATACCAGCTTCATAACCTTTGAATACTGTTTCCCACACTGTTCAACAGTAAATACAAGATTCCACTTTTAGAACGAAATGCAATTTGGGATTTTCTGCACTTAATGCGCCAATGAGTCTACCTTTGCTGAAAATGTTCTAACTCAATGTCATTCTTATGATATTAAATGTAATATTCACCGTCGGGCAAATTATGGCAGGCAACTAATATTACCTGAAGTTCAGGCTGTCGATAAACACCAGCCACTGAATCCTGACTTAATCTTTAATGATCAAGTGTGAATAATATAAAAAAATAACTCTAATCTGTAAGAGTACTGAGGGGGTGGAAATCTTTTCTGAACAGCACGTTACAAGGCATCTCAAATATGGTTGAGAGGCAGTGTTTAAACTCAGAAGAGTGCACTTGGAGCCAAACTGTAGCAGTTCCGGACGTGCGGGGTGTCGCACTGTCCTGTAGGATTTGCCCAAGTCCGTCGGAATGCACAATGCACATGGATGGATGCAGATGATCAGACAGGATGCTTACGTACGTGTCCCCTGTTAGAGTCGTATCTAGAAGTATCAGGGGTCCCATATCACTCCAACTGCACACCCCCCAAACCATTACAGAGCCTTACCAGCTTGAACAGTCCCCCACTGATATACAGGGTCCATGGATTCATGTGGTTGCCTCTGAAGTGTCGGCAGAAGCGCCAACACCGTGTTGTTTGAGGAAGCCGAAATGCATGCTATAAGCTCACGCAGGATGGCGTGAGGTCTGAAACAGGATACGTAATGAATGCTATAAAGAAAAGTACGTAGCTGCTGGAATACTTGACTTTAATCCACAATTGGGGAACATTGGTCTTGTTCATACAGTATTATCATTTCAATATAACTTGGTGATGGCGCCTTGGTAGGTCGTAGCAATTGACTTAGCTGAAGGCTATGCTAACTATCGTCTCGGCAAATAGCGTAATTCTCAGTGAACCTTTCCTAGCAACGTCGGCTGTACAACTGGGGCGAGTGCCAGGACGTCTCTCTAGACCTGCCGTGTGGTGGCGCTCGGTCTGCAATTACTGACAGTGGCGATACGCGGGTCCGACGTATACTAATGGACCGCGGCCGATTTAAAGGCTACCACCTAGCAAGTGTGGTGTCTGGCGGTGACACCACAGTCTCCATACCCACTCACGGCCATCCGCTCGATACAATTTGAAACGAGACTCGTCCGACCAAAAACACATTTCCAGTCATCAACAGTCCTATGTCAGTGCTGACGGAGCCAGGCGAGGCGTAAAGCTTTGTGTCGTGCACACATCAAGGGTACGCGAGTGGGTCTTCGGCTCCGAATGCCCATATCTGTGACTTTTCCTTCAACAGTTCGCATGTTGACACGCATTGATGGCCAAGCATTGAAATCTGCAGCAATTTGCGGGAAGGATTGCATTTCTGTTACGTTGAACTATTCTCCTCAATCTTCGTTGGTCCTGTTCTTGCAGGATCATTGGCCGGCCGTAGCTATGTCGGAGATTTGATGTTGTACCGGATTCCTGATATTCACGGTACTCTCGTGAAATGACTTACGGGTAAATCCCCAGCTGCTTCGGAGATGCTGTGCCCCACCGCTCGTGCGCCGACTATAACACCACGTTCAAACTCGCTTAAATCTTGATAATTTTCCATTTTAGTACCAGTAACCGATCTGCACCAGACACTTGTCTTCTATAAGCGTTGCCGACCGCAGCGCCGTATTCTGCTTGTTCACATATCCATATCTCCGTATTTGAATACGCATGTCTATACCAATTTCTTTGGCACTTCAGTGTATTTTAATATCGGAGCCTAACGCAATATAACGTTTATTAGTTCATGGCTTCTTTTTTTTATTTTATGAAGCTTCTGTTTCTCCTATAGGTCTACAGGATGTCTCACAATTCATGCCGCGGTTGGAGGCGCTATGTCACGAACTGTGCGGTCCCTCCCGCCGGAGGTTCGAATCCTTCCTCGGGCATGGCTGTGAGTGTTGTCCTTAGCGTAAGTTAGTTTAAGTAGTGTGCAAATCTAGGGACCGATGACCTCAGCAGTTTGGTCCCTTAGTATATCACACACGTTTGAACATTTTCACAATTCATGTTATAGACTTCTAAAGATTGTGGAAGGGACCTAGTAGATCCATGTCCGGAAACGTCATCTATCGACGCTACAGAGCTTCATAGTTACAGGTGCCGGCGCCTGTAAATGTATGTATATACAGGGTGATTCCTTGATGATGTTACAAATTTTGAAGGATAACAATTTAAGGTAACGGCGGCTGTGACGGAAAAGAACAAGTCGACAGTTACAAGCGGAAACAGATCTTATACCTCTGACTGTGGAATACATATACCGGTACAGTATTTGCTAAGATTGTACGGTAGGCAACTTCCAGAGGTGGTAGAGTGGACCAAAACAAGAAAAAAATGTCTAGTAAACATGGACTCTAAAATGTATAGCTTAAGAGCTATGAGCACTTGTACAGTACAAAAGATGCTTTTTACACTAGCGGATGTAAACAAGTGCTCATGGCTCTTAAAGTATAAATTTTAGATCCCATGTTTACTAGACTTCCTTGAAAGTTTGCAAGTTCATTACGGAATCGTTTTGTTAATGCATACATTTACACGCGCCGGCACTTGTAACTTTGACTCTCTGTAACGATGTTGGATGACGTTTGCGAACATGGTTCCCTACGCAACTCTACAACCTCTAGAGGCGTGTTACATGAATTGTGAAACACTCTCCACAGTCATAAAAAGTCGTATCATGATCGCCAGGAGAAGTCTGAAAAGCTTGTAAGGATGTTGCTTGCAAAGTTGTGTTGAGAAATAGTTTTTGAGATAAAAACTCGACAAGTTTCGCCCTTTTCGACTTAATTAGCATCGAATTTTGCAAGTCAGGCCGTTGTGGGCGCTAATGCAAGCGGCCCGCCAGAGAAGGCGTCGCTAAGCGTGTTCTTCGTTTCGTTTCGTTTCCTAAAACGAATCAAGAGAGCGATACAAAAAAGGTTGGACATGGGACGATAGTGAGAATCCAACTTCCATTCAAAGGCCGAGCAGTCTCGTGCGCTATCGCCTACGCTATGAGAACAACTGACACTAACTGTATCTGGCGGACCATGTGAACTTGCTCGCGCAACGACCTGATCGGCTACCTCCAGTGCTAATTAATTCAGACACGGTGCAATCTATAGAAATTTTTTCTGAATAAGTATTTCACAACACAGTCTACGGTGCAACACACTTACAAGAATTTCTTACTGTTTCTGACCACAATGCATGTTTGAAAATCCTTTGCACAGCTATAAACTCTCACTGTGGACATCTGTTTAGTCTTAAGTTGTCTGACGATGGTATAGAGAGCTCAAGGCTGGTTCACAACGGACTACAGACATTATTATAGAACATAAGTACTGTGTGTTTCAGTTCTAATATTTCTATGTTGCACCAAGTACCGGCGGAATATTCCATGAATTACTCGATTTATTGTTGATTAGTGACTGCACAGATCATTCGCATTGGAACATTGGATCCTAAACAGAGTGACTAGATACCTAGTGGTAAAGGTCAGAAATAAATGACAGAACAAACTTAATTTTTAACAAAACTGAAGTCCATTGCAACTGTTCAAAGAGACAATACGAGCATTACAGAAGTGCACTGAATTTTCCACCTCACTTTCAAATTTCTCTGTTGCACAATGAGCATCTTAGAAATACATCTTCTTTAGTTCTCATAGATGAACGACTTCCTGTAGTCCCATACGAAAATCCGGCACGGTCAAGTCTGATAATGACGATAGCCGTGGTACAGGACCGCCCATTCCAGTTCACAGTGAGACTAGTTGTTTCAAAGGCACCCACGTGGAAGTGGAGAGTTTCATCATCGTGATGAAACCATAGCCTCTCGTAAACGAGTTACAGTCTCTCCAACAGCTGTAGCAGCACTACTCGAATTAACACCAGTCAAATGAAGCAGCAGCAGATAAGGTATCATTAGTTGTCTTTGAACAACTCATCCCCAAACGTGATAGGGAGTGGATGCGGTACATAAGACGAGTATGGGGTATCGATTTTTTGTTGTGAATTGGCAGGAGCCAATTCACGGGGTTTGGAGGAAGCCGAAAGGCACGCGTTTAAGCTCACGCAGGCTGGCGTGAGGTCTGGAACATTACAAGGAAATGAGAACTTAGAAAAACGGACGCAGTTGCTGCAATACTTAACTTTAATCCATAATTGTAGAACATCTCTCTTGACTGTACATGCTTCACAAGATAAATATCAAATGCTATGGCGCCTTGCTAGGTCGTAGCAAATGACGTAGCTGAAGGCCATGCTAACTATCGTCTCGGCAAATGAGAGCGTATTTGTCAGTGAACCATTCATAGCAATGTCGGCTGTACAACTGGGGCGAGTGCTAGGACGTCTCTCTAGACCTGCCGTGTGGCGGCCCTCGGTCTGCAATCACTGACAGTGGCGACACGCGGGTCCGACGCATACTAACGGACCGCGGCCGATTTAAAGGCTACCACCTAGCAAGTGTGGTGTCTGGCGGTGACACCACATTTTTATCACTCTTTAAACATATTTATCCGTAAACAATATAGGCTGCAAAGAGTTCGGAAATTCAGAACTACATAAAATAATCCACTGAAAGGAACGAAATTTGGATTCAAAATCATTTCTCCCTCACTGCTTGCATACAGTGTTTACGACAGAGTTTAACTGCTGCTCCAGAATTACCCTCCACACAGTAATCTTGAAAGTTTGTATTTTACGGGCACGGTCGGCGGCTGCGCACGAATGAGTATTGTCGCACACGTTCCAACACAGCCTTCACAAATTCTGCTCAGCGAACAATTATTTGTCGAAAAATCTCTCTGTGGCTAGAACGTCCAAGGTTTCTGCGCAGATTCTACCCATAGAGATTTATTGCTTCCAGTTAGTAAGATGCTCGACGCAAAACGTTTCTCCGTAGATCCGTTTGGCTTTCCTGACACTTAATTCAATAGCTCTGTGCCTTAAATACGAGGGGCGTTCAGAAAGTAAGCTCCGATCGGTCGCGAAATGGAAACGACTATGAAAATCCGATAAAGCTTTGCACAGATGTGTTGGGTAGTGTCTCTAGTATAACCCCAGTTAGCATCACGTCGCTCTTCTCATTTCTGAGCTCGTAGTGAGTGCGTAAAGATGTCTAGAAAATAGTGTCTGCCGCCAAGTACGAGGGCCTGGTGAGAAATTTCGCCTGAAGCTATGCAGCTAACATTACATAACTGTCGTGCTGTTTCTTCTTCAAGACAATTCTCAGCCCCATTCTGCAGGGGCAATGAAGATGCTCCTGCATCGTTTTCAAACGGAAATGTGAGATTACCCACAATACAGTCCGCAATTGTCTCCCCCTGAGTTTCATCTCTGGTCACATGAACCGCTGTCTTTGAAGACAACATTTTGACACAGACAACGAGGTGTAGGCCAGCGTGGAGAATTGGCGGAAAGCACTGGCGGCTGCCTTCTATGATGAGGCTATTGAAAAGTTGGTACAACGCTATGACAAAAGTCTAAGTCAGAACGGCGACTACGTAGAGAAGTAGCTGAAAGGTGTAGCTAATTGTTACAAGTAAAACATTTCTGATGTTCACTGTGGTTTCAATTTGGCAATCAATCGGAGCTTACTTTCTGAACAGGCCTCGTACATGTTTGTAAGTTCCTGTAATGAGTATTATTACACCTTCCAAAATCAGTCATTGACAGTAAATAGTGATAAACTCCACGTTGAGCATGTCGCAATGCTGGCTGTGCCCATCAATCAAGCAGAAGTAGTCGCAAACGACTTCTCTGTGTACTGTTGCTTATTGAACTAGCTACCCTGCACTATGGGCGCCAAATGCTGAAGTACTTTCCTTTTGCAGATTCATACCCTTTACCTAAAACAATAAACAGAAATGATCAGTTTCTCTTTAACAAACAGTAATGCAAATTACCACATTTTCCCTCAGTCGAACTTCTTTTTCTTTTCGTTCCTCATACACTCATGTCACTTGATTTCCTTCCCTCCCTTCCTTCCGGACCATGGCTGCTACTGCCTTTAGTTTCACTTCATGAGAAATTGTTTTACGTTTTAGGATGGCATGGAAGGTACCAGGTGCTTATAATTAAAGAGAAGCTGCTCACAGATGTTCAGAGTGTGCTGTAATTACTGTGTGGCAGCGAAACTTCGTACATATGCCAATGCGATACACGCTGGAAAAGAAATTATTTCAAGTTTTGGCCACCAGGTGCAAATATAGCACTGTGAATGCAAAAAAAGTGTAGAAATGTCTATATATGTAATGGATTAGGAACTTGACGTCGGCAAAAAGCATGAATCAAGTGAAAAATACATAATGTTGATTTTATTATTAAGCACTGTTTGAAAATTTGGGAATTTGTAGTAAGGGCTTATGGGACCAGACTGCAGAGGTCATCGGTCCCTAAGCTTACACACTATTTGACCTAACTTAAACTAACTTACGCTAAGGACGACACGCAGATCCATGCCCGAGGGAGGACTCGAACCTCCGACGGGATGAGCCGCTCGGACCGTGACAACACGCCCTAGACCCCGCGGCAACCCCTCCGGGAAACCACTGCTTGCACAATTTCTTTAATGTGAACATCGGAATCGTCGACGAGATGCTGCAGCCGTATAACGATGTGATTAACAATTTTTTGATGTTGTTGAGCAAAAATCGCACAATAATTTTTAAATAAACACACCGCCATTTGACTGTTTGATGCTTATTTAATTGTGACCCAGGTTTCGGCCTTTAATGCCATTTTCAAGTCACTGAGCTTATGTCGTTATCATGTATTGCAGGACATCAAGTTCAAAATTTGCCATAAATTAAAACAATATTGGCTCCCCATGAAATGCCACGTGTAATATCATCATCTTGGAAAAAAACAGTAAATAATAGTGGGAGCACATCATATTTAGTAAAAACAGATTTAATTTACACATGATGTGCTCCCACTATTATTTACTGATCCTTTTACAAGAACAGCTGTTAGCATGAGTGACATAAAAGTAGATATCTTAGGTGTTGCGAAAGAACTCATATCACATAATCACTTAAGAAAGGCAAGTCTTCAGGTCCAGATGGTATACCAATCACGTTCCTTTCAGAGTATGCAGACGCAATAGCGCCTTTCTTAGCAATCATATACAACCGCTCACTTGACGAAAGATCTGTTCCTAAAGACTGTAAAGTAGCACAGGTCACATCAATATTCAAGAAAGGAAATTGGAGTAATTCATTCAATTACAGACCTATATCACTGACCTCAATTTGCTGTAGGATTTTGGAGCATATACTGTACTCGAACATTATGAATCACCTTGAAGAAAATGACTTATTGATACATAACCAACACGGATTCAGAAAATATCGTTCTTGTGCCACACAGCTAGCTCTTTATAGCCATGAAGTAATGAGTGCTGTCGACAAGGGATTTCAAATCGATTCAATATTCCTAGATTTCCAGAAGGCTTTTGATACCATTCCTCACAAGCGACCATTAATCAAATTGCTTGCATATGGAGTATCGTCTCAGTTGTGTGACTGGATTTGTGATTTCCTCTCAGAGAGGTCACAGGTCGTAGGGATAGACGGTAAATCATCGAGTGGAACAGAAGTGATATCTGGCGTTCCGCAAGGTAGTGTCATAGGCCCTGTGCTGTTCCCGTTTTATATGAATGATCTAGGTGATAATCTGAACAGCCCCCATACATTGTTTGCAGATGACGCTGTAATTTACCTTCTAGTAAAATCATCAGACGATCAATTCCAATTACAAAATGATCTAGAGAGAATTTCTGTATAGTGCGGAAAGTGGCAGCTGGCACTGAACAAAGAAGAGACCGAGAACATCCACATGGGTGCTAAAAGAAATCCGACAAAGTTTGGCTATACGATAAATCGCACAAATGTAAGGGCTGTCAATTTCACTATATACCTAGGAATTACAATTACGAGCAACTTACATTTGAAAGACCACATAAATAATATTTTGAGGAAGGAGAAACGAAGACTGCGCTTTGTTGGCAGAAGACTTAGAAGATGCGACAAATCCACTAAAGAGACAGCCTACATTACACATGTCCGTCCTCTGCTGGAATATTGCTGCGCGGTGTGAGATCCTTGCCGGCCGAAGTGGCCGTGCGGTTAAAGGCGCTGCAGTCAGGAACCGCAAGACCGCTACGGTCGCAGGTTCGAATCCTGCCTCGGGCATGGATGTTTGTGATGTCCTTAGGTTAGTTAGGTTTAACTAGTTCTAAGTTCTAGGGGACTAATGACCTCAGCAGTTGAGTCCCATAGTGCTCAGAGCCATTTGAACCATTTTTTTTTGTGAGATCCTTGCCAGGTAGGATTGACGGAGTACATCGAAAAATTGCATAGAGGGGCAGCTCGTTTTATGTTATCGCACATTAGGGGTGAGAGTGTCACTGATATGATACGCGAGTTGGGGTGGCAGTCACTGAAACAAAAGCGGTTTTCTTTGCGGCGAGATCTATTTAGGAATTTTCAATTGCCAACTTTCTCTTCTGAATGCGAAAATATTTTGTTGACACCCACCTACTCAGGGAGAAATGATCATTATAATAAAATAAGAGAAATATCTAGGTGTTCCTCTATCCCACGCGCCATTCGAGGGGGGAATGGTAGAGAAGTAGTATGAAAATGGTTCGACGAACCCCCTGCCAGGCACTTAAGTGTGAATTGCAGAGTAACCATGTAGGTGAAGATGTAGATACTGATTCTACATCTGACATTTCGTGGGGAGCCAATATTTTTCTTAATTTATGGCCAATTTTGAGCTTGATGTCCTGTAATATATGTTAATGACATAAACACAATTACTTGAAAATGGCATTAAAGGCCGAAACCCGGGTTCGAAGCAGTTCTAGTGGAGCCTGAGCAATGCGTTCCAGTATATTGGCCTTCTCATTACGTAGGGATCGAACATGAGTCTAGCAAACGTGATCTTTTAGATATTCCCAGAGCCAAAAGTGACATGGCTTCAAATCAGATGATCTTGTAGGCCATGTATCTGGAAAAGCTCTGGAGATATCACGGTCGTGGAAAGTAGCTTCAAATGCCTCTAAACTTTATGGGACTTAACATCTGAGGTCGTCAGTCCCCTAGACTTAGAACTACTTAAACCTAACTAACCTAAGGACATCTCACACATCCATGCCCGAGGTAGGATTGGAACCTGCGGCCGTAGCAGCAGCAGGATTGAAGCGCTTAGAACTACTCGGTCACAGCGGCCGGCTGGAAAGTAGCATTCTGAAAATCTTCCAGTTGGCGAGCGGCATGATGCGCTGTCCCATCTTGCTTGGAAACAGTAGTTTCCACAGAGTAGCGCTCTCCCAAAGCAGGAATCACATGCTCTACAAGGAGGTATCGATAAGTGCAGACATCATGGTACACCTGTTGGGCCCCCTGGGTGTGTTTTCTTCAAGGAAGAACCGAGCGAGAGTAAGGTTCTTGTGAATCCACACTCCACAGTCACATATGGCGAGTGCAATGGGTCTTTGTGCACAACTCGCGGTTTAACGGTACTCCAAATTTGGCGCCCTGCAGTGTAAAATATTCCTCGTAGCTCCTTAGAATATTGCCCGGTCACATGCCGTAAATTTCGATCCGTGCCAGAAACCGAAGAGCAAATTCACAACGTTGCTGTGGATCATGAGCTTTCAGTTGCTACACCGTCTTGTACGCGTACCACTGTAAAACAGACCGTAAAAATCTCCGTACTGTTGACCGTGGAATGGACAATTCTCATGACACTGCTCGAATATTACCACTATCCAGGGCACATGCTGCATGGTCAGTTAGAGCCAGGGCAATGTTGTCACTAACTTATACCACGATAGGGCACCTTTCTCTTCCAGGTGCCACATCAAGACCACCCACGTTTTCAAGCTTCATCATCATCTTCATTAAACCATTTAATGACATCGAGCCTATCCTCAGAAGTTACAGTCGACAATACTCTCAATGCAGCACCATAATTGCTGCCGTTCACATAAAACAGTTTCACTAACAGCGCAAGGTCTCTCTTCTCGATAGTCGTACTCTTCACTCACGTTTCGGCCTGTCAAATGACGTCATACCGCCATACAGCGTACTTCGCGACATCTTCACCTGGTGGTCACAAATGGAACTAATTTGTTCTCCAGCGTAAGTCAGTTCCTCATTAATGCACTGTCCGTCTCCTTACCTGAGTGGTCAGCGTGTCTAACTGCCGTGCAGCGTATCCGGGTTTGATTCCCGGCCGGGTTGGAGATTTTCTCCGCTCTGGGGCTGGGTGTTGTTTTGGCTTCATCATAAGTGACAGGAAAGTCGTCCAGTGTGGCGCCACCTGAAAAGATTTGCAACTCACCGGCTGAACTACCACAGGTGGGGTATCCCGGCCGTCAATGCCATTCGAACATTTCATTTCATTAATGCATTTAGTACGTTCACAAACTGTCGCTGCATCACTGTAATTACAGCTTTTGCTGTACCACCGTGAGCCGCGCACTTCAGTGCGTGCGCACTGGGAAGCCGATGAAGTGCACTCAGCGAACATATCTGGCCGCAACCATCCTAAATGTGCGCATTAAGTACTTTCTTTTCTCTTTGATTTTTCCCCTTTTTTTTATCGGTCGGCTTTATTACGCATCCGTTTGTGGCATCTGGTGACCGGATGGTATACCACACGCTACCACTCCTCCCACCAAGGAATCTGTGGATCCCCACCTGTCTAAGTCTGCTGTATCTCCCATGTTTAAGTGTGACAGCGTTTTGTAAATGTTTACGTTGTGTGCATATGAGGCAGGGCATGGATACCAGCCCGGTAATAACCTAGTTCGATGAGGAAAACTGCCTGGAAACCACATCCAGGCCGGTCGGCTACCGAGGCCTCGTCCTTAATCGTCGACGCAGATTCAGTCCGGGATAGTGTCGCCTCCCGTGTTCCGGAAGCGTGTGCTTTAGCGTTCTGGGCTGTCTCGGCGGCTGGGCTTATTGAACACCGATGTGATCAAATACACCAACGTGGATCGTGGACCTTGCGAGGGAAGTTGGAAAAGATGGGATCTGAATAAAATGGCGGAACCACAAGTTGTTGAAAGCTTCAAACATTGCCTTAGGTGGCGATTGTCTGGCCCACATGAAAAGGAGACATTAAAGAAGAATGGATAGCTATGAGAGATGAAATAGTAAAGGCATCAGAGGATCAAAAAGGCAAAAACACAAAGCCCAATAGAAATCCTTGGATAACGCACGAGATATGGAATCAAGCTACCGAGGGTTTAACATAAAAGTATGAAGAAGGCGAAAAGCAATACAGACGCGTAAAAGAATGATATTGACAGACAGTGCAAAATGGCTACACAGAAATATCAGGAGAACAAATGGAAGGCTATAAAAGCATGCATGACAGGTTGAAAAACAGATACCGTCCATAGGAAAACTAAAAAGACTTGGAGAAAAGAGAAGCTCCTGCAGAATATCGAGAGGAAAGACGGCAAGACAGTTAAGAACAGAAGGGACAATTTAATTATTGAAGGGCTATACCAGTGTAATGAAATTCAAGGCAATATTCAAGGAAAGGGACAGAAAGCAGAAGAAGATAAAATGGGGGGATATGATGCTCACTTCTCAGAGAATAATTAGGCAGAGCACTGGAACACTTAAGTCAGAAGAGCTTGGAGTACCTGAGACAATTATTAAGATACTTGGGACAGATAGCCATGACAAAATTATTCCACGTGGTATGCAAGACTTGAGCAGGCGAAATACCTTAAGGATTAAAGAATAATGTTATAATTCAAATTGGAAAGAAGACAGGGCTTGGGCTTGAATATTAATAAACTATGTGTTTAATAAGTCATGGCTAAAAATACTGACACAAATTTTTAGAGAAGAATAAAAAAACTGTTAGAAGCCGGTATCGGGGAAGATCAGTTTTAATTCCCGAGAAACGTAAGAACACACGAGACCCTACGACTGATCTCAGATGGTAGACTAAAGTAAGAATTGGAAGTTGAGAATGGACTGAGATAGCGCTAAAATCTATCGTCGATGTAATTTGTTCTGTACACTGAGCAAGTAATAAAGGAAACCAAGAAAGAATTTTGAAATGGAATTAAAATTTGGCAAGAAGAGACAAACAATTTGAGGTTTGCCGATGACACTGTAATTCGCTCAGTGACCGAAAACTCTAAGAAGAGCAGTTAAACGGAGTTATTAGTGCACTGAAACAGTATTACGAGATGAACATCAACAAAATTAAAACAATGGCTACAGGGCTACGTAATATGGTTGAATTAAAGTAGTCAGTGGTGGCAGAATTAGATTAGGAAATGAGACACTATAATTAGTAGATGAGTTGTGCTACTGGGACAACAAAGTAATTGATGATAGTTGAAGTAGAGAACTTACAATAGAAAGGAAAGCATTTCTAGAGGAGAGCCATTTGTTTGACATCAAATTTAACTGTAAACGTTAGAAAATCTTTCTCAAGATATTTTTCTGGAGTGAAGCCCTGTACGGAAATGAAATTTGAACTTTAGAGAGTTCAGGTGAGAAGAAAACAGTGGCTTTTGGAAAGTGGTGCTGCAGAAGAATGGTGAAGATTAGATTGGTAGATAGAATAAATATTGAGGAGGTATTGAATCTAACTCGGGTAAAAACAGATTTGTTGTACAATTTGCGTAAAATAAGGGTATTATTGACAGGATATATCGTGAGGCGGCATCAAGCAGTTGTCAGTTTCATGGTCTAGGGCGTTAGTGGAGGGGTAAAAATTGTAGAAATGTATTAAGGCTTGAATAGCGTAAGCAGGTTTAAATGGATGTAGCTTGAGCTATTTTAGCCCTTCCTCTGAAGCTTTGTTGGCGTTAGGCGAAGTTCCCCCCGGCGTTCGCGGCCTTAATCCAAGCAATTTTGCCGGCATGCGGCGAGCGAGATAACGTCAATCATTACAAAGTCTTTAACTATCTGACTCCTTTCGAGTAATGATTCCGTTAACGGGCGCTGGACTGGAATGTGTCCACCACTGTTCAAAACACCCCCTTCAACCGAGCATTAACTGTTGCCGTTGATAATTGCTATAACACAACAAAACAGAGACTCAGTTCAAACTCAACGTGGTAAAGGTCTCACAGAGCACCACACTCAAATGTGCACGGCAAAGAAACGAAATATACTGGCATGAAAATACCCTCTGTCAAGTAACTTCTATAAAACACCACCTCCACCCTCCAGCTAACTGAAGGCTCGAAGCACTGCTCTGAGGCCTCTTAGAACACGTCGGTGCTCACTAATTCACAAGACAAGCCGAGAGAAACAACAAAGTACCTAAGCAGAATTCAACTGGCGCACAAGGGAACTCACTTTCGAATGCTCTGTAAGCTTACCGTACCAGAGGAGTATTCTCGTTGATCACAGAGGATAAGACCTCCAAAATAGCTGCCACTTTAAAATACAAACTCCGCCCCAGAAGACTCGCTACTAGCCGCTTCAACAGCCCGGGCTATAATGCGCTACTGGCCATTAAAATTGATACACCACGAAGATGACGTAGTCCGCAGCTCGTGGTCGTGCAGTAGCGTTCTCGCTTCCCGCGCCCGGGTTCCCGGGTTTGATTCCCGGCGGGGTCAGGGATTTTCTCTGTCTCGTGATGACTGGGTGTTGTGTGCTGTCCTTAGGTTAGTTAGGTTTAAGTAGTTCTAAGTTCTAGGGGACTGATGACCATAGATGTTAAGTTCCGTAGTGCTCAGAGCCGTTTTTTTTAAGATGACGTGCTACAGACGCGAAATTTAACCGACAGAAAGAAGATGCTGTGATATGCAAATGATTAGTTTTTCAGAGCATTCACACAAGGTTGGCGCCGGAGGCGACACCTGCAACGTGCTGACATGAGGAATGTTTCCAACCGATTTCTCATACGCAAACAGCAGCTGACCGGCGTTGCCTGGTGAAACGTTGTTGTGATACCTCGTGTAAGGAGGAGAAATGCGTACCATCACGTTTCCGACTTTGATAAAGGTCGGATTGTAGCCTATTGCGATTGCGGTTTGTCATATCGCTACATTGCTGCTCGCGTTGGTCGAGATCCAATGACTGTTAGCAGAATATGGAATCGGTGGGTTCAGGAGGGTAACACGGAACGCAGTGCTGGATCCCAACGGCCTCGTATCACTAGCAGAGAAGATGACAGGCATCTTATCCGCATGGCTGTAACGGATCGTGCAGCCACGTCTCGATCCCTGAGTCAACAGATGGGGACGTTTGCAAGACAACAACCATCTGCACGAATAGTTCGACAACATTTGCAGCAGCATCGACTATCAGCTCAGAGACCATGGCTGCGGTTACCCTTGACGCTGCATCACAGACAGGAGCACCTGCGATGGTGTACTCAACGACGAACCAGGGTGCACGTATGGCAAAACGTCATTTTTTCGGATGAATCCAGGTTCTGTTTACAGCATCATGATGGTCGCATCGGTATTTGGCGACATCGCGGTGAACGCACATTGGATATTGGCGTATCACCCGGCGTGGTGGTATGGGGCGCCAATTGGTTACACATCTCGGTCACTTTGAACAGTGGACCTTACACTTCAGATGTGTTACGACCCGTGGCTCTACCCTTTATTCGATCCCTGCGAAACCCTACATTTCAGCAGGATAATGCACGACCGCATGTTGCAGGTCATGTACGGGCCTTTCTGTATACAGAAAATGTTCGACTGCTGCCCTGCCCAGCACATTCTCCAGATCTCTCACCAATTGAAAACGTCTGGTCAATGGTGGTCGAGCAACTGGCTCGTCACAGTACGCCAGTTACTACTCTTGATGAACTGTGCTATTGTGTTGAAGCTGCACGGGCAGTTGTACCTGTACACGCCATCCAAGCTGTGTTTGACTCAATGCCCAGGCTTATCAAGGCCGTTATTACGGCCAGAGGTGGATGTTCTGGGTACTGATTTCTCAGGATTTATGCACCCAAATTGCGTGAAAATGTAATCACATGTCAGTTCTAGTATAATATATTTGTCCGTTTATCATCTGCATTTCTTCTTGGTGTAGCAATTTTAATGGCCAGTAGTGTGTTTTCAATATTCTGGTGAAGTGAGACATGATCCTAACATTTTTCCTAATTTATTTGCACATCGAACAGTTAATTGTCCCCGTCTGCTGCACACAACATGTACTACACGGTACACAATGTACATTTTATTTACGCACAAAACCAATTGATTTATTATGGGAATCGGTATCTCATTATTAAGACAATTTACAATCAGGATAAAAAACTTATGTCAGAAACTTAAATAATTTAAATAATCTCGTAAAAAGTGAAACATATGTAGCATTGTACACACTATGACAAATAATGATAACAAGAAAGAACGACGCACTATGATAGAATTGTCCGAGTAGGACGGATATAGATAGATGTCATGTGCATATACAGACAAACAAATCATTGCAATGTCACAGAAATTGGATGATTTATTCAACAGAAAGAGCTTCAGAAATTGTGTGAGTCAGTGACGCGTTAGTGCATCTCTGGCTCTTATGCAAGCAGTTATTCAGCTTGGTATAAATTGATAAAGTTGTTGGACTTCTTCCTGAGGGATATTGTGCCAAAATCCGTCCGACTGGGCGCGTTAGATCATTAAAGTCCCGAGGTTGTTAGATGGTCCTACCCATAATGCTCCAAATGTTCTCACTTGTGAAGAGTTCCGGCAACCTTGCTGACCAAGGTGGGGCTTGGCACGCACTAACACAAGCAGTAGGAACTCTTGTTGAGACTAGTATGGGTTGCCATGAAGGGCAACAAAACAGGGCGTAGAATTACGTTGACGTGCCACTGTGCTGTAAATGTGCCGCAGATTACAGTCAAAGGGGTCCTGCAGTGAGGTGAAATGGTATCCCACACCACCACTCCCTGCTGTCTGGGCGTATGGCTGGCGACAGTCAGGGTGGTATCCAACCGCAGTCCGAGGCGCCTCGCTGTTCATCAGGGCTCAGAAGCGGGACTCGTCACTGAAGACACTTCTCCTCCAGCCAATGAGATTACAGGCTGGCAAGTTCTCCAGATGTCTCCCTAATTGATAACGTTCGCAGGATTACGGGCGGGGCCCACCAACCACCTCTTGATTTTCCCGATTTAACACGTCAATTGGACAGAATTTGGCACGTAAAGGACATCCAGCAATTGTTCAATCAATGCCAAGCTGTATAACTGCTTTGATACGAAACTGAGTTTCATCACACGTTTTCAGTCCGAAACCGCGCTGCTGCTGCGGTCGCAGGTTCGTATCCTGCCTCGGCCATGGTTGTTTGTGATCTCCTTAGCTTAGTTAGGTTTAAATAGTTATAAGCCTAGGGGACTAATGACCTCAGACGTTAAGTCCCATAGTGCTTGGAGCCATCTGAACTATTTGATCACACGTTGTTGCCTTGCTCCAACTGTGAAACCCCTTCTCCTGAATAAATCATCCGACCTTGCTAAAATTGTAATCATTTGTTTCTCTGAAAGTGTAAATCACATCTACCGATATCCGTCCCATTCGGATAGATTCTTTTTTCCCCATTACGTCCAATTCTAGGGTGCTATTCCAATTCTGGAGAGCCTCGGTAATAGTAAAAATCTAAGAAGGGGAAAATAAGCTGAACATGTGAACTGAGCTTCGTGTAAGGGAGGGCACTAGACTAGGGTAGTCCATGTAACTGTATTAACTATAACGCCGTGGTGTTGTAATGGCTGGCACAAGGAGACCCGGGTTCATGTCACGGCCATAGCACAATTTTTAATTTATTTCTTCAGCTTCCATCATCATTGCAAATGCGTGCTTGTGCGCTACACGGCGCACTGTTTTGAGTTCTGCGTTAAGTTGTATCAGATTTTCTGTCCGTCTGTCTCTCTCTCTCTAGCCAGCGAAACAAGTCTGCAACCATTTGCGCCATCTTTCTCCAAATGGTTAAAATAGCTCTAACCACTATGGGACATCTGACGTCGTCAGTCCCCTAAAACTTAGATCTACTTAAACCTAACTCACTTATGGACATCCCACACATCCGTGCCCGAGGCAGGAGTCGAACCTGCGACCGTAGCAGCAGCGCCGTTCGGGACTGAATCGCCTAGAACCGCTCAGCCACAGCGGCCGGCCATCTTTCTCCTACTGATAGTATTTCCAAACGGGATAACAATTGTAGTTGTAGAACGTAGGAATTTTTTAAACATTTTATGAAATGGCTACAATAGCGGTGTAGTCCTTCGCCCGTTCTGGTCATTCGATACTTCGAAGAAGCAATTATGGAAATAAAAGGAAAGTTCAGGAGTGAAATTAAAATTCAAGGTGAAAGGATATCAGTATAAAGATGCGCTGATATTGCTATTTTCACTAAAATGAAGAAGAATTATATGAGCTGTTGAATGGAATGAACTGTCTAACGAGTACAGAATAAGGATTGAGAGTCTATCTATCGCTTGTGCTTTTTCCCGCAGTTACTCAAGGTTAGTTTAAGGGATGGCTGGATGCCCTTGATGCCGTCACCCCATACCCCCCCGGGATGGAATGAGAGTACCCCAACTGTCTGTGACTAGTGTAATCCATGGAAAAGTGACAATGCGTTCAGATGTCTGCAAGCCTTGTAACTGAGGCAAGACGTAGGAACCAGCCCGGTATTCTCCAAGGGGGATGTGGAAAACCACCTAAATCCACATCCAGGCTGGCCGGCACACTTGCCGACGTCGTTAACCCGCCGTTAATCCCAGGACCGGCCCGCTCACCCGAGTCCAGAAAGCAGCGCATTTAGCGCTCTCGGCGAACGTGGTGGGTCAATATGGATTCAGAGTAAATTAAATAAAAATGACTGTAATGAGAAGTGCCAGAAACGAGAACAGCGAGAAACTTAATATCACGACTGAAGGTCACAAAGTGGATGAAGTTGAGGAATTCTGCAGCGAAGTAACGAGTGACAGACGGAACAAGAAGAACATCAAAAGCAAAACAGAACTGGTGAAAAGGACATTACTGGCTAAGTGAAATGTACTAGTATCAAACATAGGCTTTAATTTGGTGAAGACGTTTCTGAGAATGTACGTTTGGAGCACAGCGTTGTATTGTAGTGAAACACTGACTGTGGGAAAACCGGAACAGAAGAGAATCGATGCATTTGAAATGTAGTGGTACAGACGAATGTTCGAATTTAGGTGGATTGATGAGGTAGGGAATGAGGAGGTTCTGCGCAGAATCGGAGAGGAAAGAATGATGTGGGTTCCCCTAAATCTCTCGAGGCAAATGCCGGGATGATTCCGGTGAAGATGAAACGGCGCGATTTCCTCACCTATCATTCAAGTATCCGAATTTGCGCTACATCCATAATGTCCTCTAAGACGACGAAACGTTAAACCCCAATCATCGTCCCTTTATTTCTGACAGGGACGTTCCCACGAGGCTGTAACGCCCGTAGTCTGGGATTGCAGAGCCTTAGGAGGTACATTAATTCTTTTTTTAGCCGTTTACATTGAGTCTTAAAGGGTAGCAATACGTTTTTAAGTCATACTGCAGCATTACATTCGTTTCATTTTTTACTCTTATGAATTACTACCTAACAAATCCACCATTGGCAGGGTACTCATTTTGTCAGTTTTGTATTAGTACCGAAACAAAAACAGACTGTGTTTTTAGTGTAATATCGAACAGATTTCATTTCCACTTGTTCGCGAAAACACCTTTGATATCATGAAACTATCTGTTCGCTGCGTGCAGATGCTTTTCGTGTCTACAGCGTGATTTTATAAACATATCTGTGGCATTGGCTCTTCATAGTTCTATAGACGGCTACTCTTTTCACCTACAATTGTTTGCGCTTCGCATTTGAAACCTGCCAAAAGCGCTGCTAGGTGTTAGGAATTTCCTTCAGTTGACTCGACTGTACGAGTATCTTAATAGTAAAGAATAAATGTATTAAAATTTCATCCGTGATGCGGCAGTTTTTCACACATCTCATTGTTTATGACGTCATGCCTCCTGAATAATGATAGGTGGGTGGTTCTTACCCGCACAAGGCTTTTCCCCCGGCAGTAAGGAATACGTGTACAAAGTTTGATTGAAATCGGTCTAGTAGTGTTGGAGGAGATGCGGAAGATACACACATACATACATTCATATTTATAATATCTAAGAATGTCCGTTAGAAACTTGAAAACGTCAGTGATTTTGACTGTATTGATTGTTTCTTACGTATCAGCCCAAAACCCATTGGGTTTGATGCTTCTGGTGTTACCTTGGAACTAGTTTTTAAATTTGTACACTGTATGTGGCCAAACGGTTTGTAGAAGCTCTCAGCTGTTTGGAACTACACGGCTGTTTCTCAATCAGCCTCTTATACTCAAACCTCCAGATGTCAGACACGACGTATGTCGATACAGTATCAACCAAAAACTCCGATTTAGTTCGTACTATGTACTGTTGTCCAGCAGAACGGGTGTAAACATTAATTAAAAGTAACACCAGAATCACGGAGTACATGAAAAGCATACCTGTGAGCAGTAGGTACACATTACTTTCGCGGGAAGTTGCTAGAGCGTTAGATTCACATATGAACCCCGATGACGATGAATCTTTTTTATTGTACTATGCGTAAGAGTAAGATATGGGACGACGCGTTTATGAGTGTTTGGAGTTTAAGGCGATGTTCTCTTGGCAGTCTCCTTTCACTTTATTTCTTTAAAAGTAGGAAATCTATAGAGTAGAGTTGTAGTTTCACAGAATATACAATTAGAACAGAAAAATAAAGATTCAATTGCATCTAAGTGCAAAAGTAACATCAAAAGTGGTAATTAATAGTAAACAAAATAATAAGATCTGTAATAAGTACATAAATAAAGAAGCGAAAGCAGATTGCCAAGAGAACGGATCTAAAAACTCGGAAAAGTCTTTCTACATGTCATGAAAATCTTGTTTCACATAACAGTTTCACTCGTAAACAATTAAAAAAAATTGTCATCAGTGGGTTTTGAACGCTCTTACTGTCACCGACGAGAGATGTACAATACAGTCACTTACAAATACGCTTTTCCTGTGCTCCACTTTTAATTACCGTTTACGCATGTGCTACTGGACGACAGCACACAGAACTAACTAAATCAGTGTTTTGGTTGATACTTTATCGACATAAAACGTTTGGTATCGATCTGAATGTCTGACATCTGCAGGTTTGGGTGTTGGCCTCTAAAGTGCTTGAAGGACTAACTCTAAACTGTGACTTGACTGTTTTTGGCACACTAGTGCATACGCCACTCATGACGGATGCCCCATCACTGTCTTCCACCGGAACAGTTATTCCCTTTCTCTCTATAGATTCCATTAACTAACGTTCGGGTCCTAATGCAGTCCGGTCTTTGAGCTGGTCAAAGGAGCTAAATGATCCGCATGTATTTACTTTAAAAATGATTAGCAAAACAATAGTTGATTATTTCAGCATAGCGAAAGAATCCTCTTCACTGATTTTACTAATTTTTTCCACTTTTACTCCCCTTTCCAATTTTTCTCTATATTTTCCTATTTTCTTTCTTTCCAGGGCACGTAATTGAGGGTGACATTGCCCTGGTCGTTCCAGAATAATTAGTCTCCCGCTATTCTCCCTGGATAGTTTCCTTAATTGCGCTGTGATTTATTTCCGCATATCCCCCTGAGCTTACGGTACGAACCATATCGAGACCTGACGCAGTTCCCAACAATAGAGAGGATCCCCGCAGGGGCCCACACCGTTACTGAGCAACAGTCTGAGGCCGGGCGGCTAGCGAACGATACTGATGCGTCCGTCCCAGCCAGTAAAATCCCTGGAAAAGCGAGAGACGCAGTCAGAGCACAGAGCGACTACGGCAGTCCGAAGGTAAGCCATCACCACAGACGCTAGTTCCGCTAATCTGTGACAATCAAAACGCAATTCTCAAAACAATTACGTAAAGTGGGCCTCACAAGCGTGCGTAGTTAATATACATGGAGATCCTCGACATTGCAGATATGTTCATGATAATTTGATTTCGCAAAGCAGTCAACCAGATTATTTTATGTACGTTTCTCTGTGTCGGTTCGTGATGAAGAAGAATGAAACTGGTAAATCTTGAAATCAAGAACAAGGCCCTATTCCATCCGTCCGCGTCGACCAATGTCGTCCTGTATGAAATCATAAGTTTACGTTGTGAAGGATGCGTGTGCTCTGCTATTAAATGTTATCTTTGCTTGCACTAGTTTCACGTGTAATGTATGTTGTTTGTAAATTACGATATTAAATCTAATATCAGTTTGAGAGTATATTTTAAATTGTGGGTAGAGCTATAAGTAGTGTATATATGTAGTGCTTGTAAATATAATGTTGTCGTTTCATACAATTGTTTGACTGTTTTTGCAATCTGGTGAGTTTTTTCAGGAAAAAAGTGACTTTGTCGAGGCGCTGCGTATATGATATCAATTGTTCTAGTACATGTCGTGTTGTTGTTACTGAAAGATCACTCTTGTAGCGATTGCTTTCTTTTGCGTTTTTGTTTTGTAGTAATGATTTAGTTTAGTGGAACTGTCTTTCGTTTTTATTGATTAGTATTTTTTTCATTACGGTTAATGATTTGTCAATTTCCGTTTGTATTACGATTTTACTTTTTATATGTATTTTCTTTATGTTTGCTATGGAAGAGTTTATTCGTGTTCTTTTTTTAATTAATGCGTCGTTTTCTGGGGACGTCTATGGTATCAATGTTTTCATTTAAACTGTATAAGTCAGGAGAAGAGTCCGATTGTGATTGTTCGATATTTTTTGGTTTACTTTAGAGATATTCTTTTATGTGTTTTTCTCCTTTTTCTCAGGAGTGTGGGAGTACCTGTTGTCGATGTCTTCGAATGATATATTTAGAATTAGAGTGCGTTACTATTATCATTTCCCCATGTTTTCGTTTGCTTTGTTTTCTAAGAAGTAGCGTCCTCAATTTCTTCGTTACATTGTGGAGCTACGTCTGATATCCCTAACCTCGTTTAAGCTATGTGGGACAAGCGAAATTTTTGATTCCAACTGGTTGTTTATTGCCCTTTTCTCCGTTTATTCCGAAAGAATCTGTGTGGGTAGTTTTTCGCTTCTGTGACTGGTTTGCGGTGAGTACTTCTGATATCGTTGTCTTTGTAGCATATTCCGCGATGGCAATTTCTTTCTGTATTTTGTAGCTTTTTTATGTTTTCTGTGTGTTTAGTGAGTGTATGTGTGTTTGTGGAGGGGGTGGGGGCCGAGGGAAGGGAAGGTTGGTATCGCTGTATTCGTTTGAGCTATGAGGTCAAGCGAAGATTTCGATTACAATTTTATGATTTTAGTATTTTTTAGTTAAGTTATTGGTATTTGTCACTGCAATTTGTCACATTTTAGAAGGGGTGGGGGGAGTGAAAGGAGGGTGGCGTCATGTCGATCTATTTATTTGACTATTTAATTCCAGCGAAAGCTGTGGTGGTATGTTCCGCGTTACTGGGGTGTGTATGGTATTTCTTTTCTCGTTTGAGCTGTTTAGGAAACGCGAAAAAAATCGATTTCATTTGTGTGATTTGTTTTCTTCGCTTGTTCCAGATAAATTCGGTTGCGTAATTGGGGTTCGGGTTGTTTGAGGGAAGAGACCAGCCAGTGAGGTCATCGGTCTCATCGGATTAGGGAAGGACGGGGACCGTGCCCTTTGAAAGGAATCTTCCCGGCGTTTGCCTGGAGCGATTTAGGGAAATCACGGAAAACCTAAATCAGGATGGCCGGACGCGGGATTGAACCGTCGTCCTGCTGAATGTGAATCCAGTGTGCTAATCACTGCGCCACCTCACTCGGTGGTTGCGTAATTGTCCTTTTCACTTTTTTGGGGGTTGTGGGTGGAGTGAGGTACCTGTTCAAAATGTTCAAATGTGTGTTAATTCCTAACGGACGAAGCTGCTTAGATCATCGGTCCCTAGACTTACACACTGCTTAAACTAATTGAAACTAACCTATGCTAAGAACAACACTCTCACCCATGTCTGAGGGAGGACTCGAACCTCCGGCAGTCCGTGTCATGACGCCTCAAACCGTGCGGCCGCTCCGCGCGGCTGAGGTACCTGTTATCTTTGTTTTCCTTCCACGTCTATAGGTTTAGCGTACATAGCGATTGAACTTCTTTGTTTTTTTTCATTCCTTTGTTTTATTTCGATAAAAATTGTGAGCGTTATTATTCGATTTCGTCGTTGCTTCATCGAAGTGTGTTCGGTATCGCTTTCTTTGTGTCAGCTGTATAAGTTCGCACTTTCCTTTTGATTCGATGTGTAGGAATTTTTTTTTCGTTGTTTATAGAAAGTCACTCTTTCGCAGCTCTGTGATTGCCGTCGTTGTATTCCCTTGAGTCTACCGTAAGATGCGATTCCACTTGTTAGCTCTGAATCGTGACGTAAATGTGTTAAAATGTGTGAAGTCGTCTATGCCCGATCAATTTCAAGTTTGCATTCTGAAGTAAGTGGGGACGCTCTGCTGTAGTGGATGTTTCTGTCTGTGATTTTGTTTGTAGAAATACTGTGTAGTCTTTCGTGGAAACATGTTACCTATTTATTTTTCTTTTTTCACTTGTAAGCTTTCCTTTTCAATAAGTTCGCTCTTCATATTGTAGATTGTTTGTCGCTTGCTTTCATATATTTTCTCCTTTTGAATTGCGTTCGATTCTTTCGCTGTCTCATATCCGGTTTGTTTTGGGACTTCCTTCGAGTTTTTAAGAGTTCCTTAATTTTTCATTTTTTCTTCCACATATTTATGCTTTCGCCGATTTTGTATTGTCAGTTGTTCTGAGCACATCTCCTATTTGAAATAGGATTGTTTGTGTTTCTCATTTGTCTGTATGCATTGTTTTCGTTGGAGCTGTCTTTCTACGTTTATTTGTTTAAAAAACAGTTTCATTTTGTACAATCTTGTCTTCATTTCAGTGAGTATTTTTAATTTGCATAGTTCTTCCTTTTTTGTGTTTTGTTTTCGAGCTGCTATTGCCTGTTTCGACACTATTAGTTATTAAGATTGAATGCTGCGTATTCGTCGTTCTTTTGTAGGTGAATAACCCCCTATAGGAATAAGCTGCCGATCCTTAGACGTTTCCAGGGGCGATGACCTCTGCTATCATATTAGATTTCAGTCTGCTGGCCTCCTCGCCGAACACGTCAGGTGTCGCCATTGTGGTGAATTAATGAAGCTGTCCAGAGACCCTGCGACTCGGAGCAAGGACCGTGACACGTGGATATGACGTGCGATGACATCTGGAGATCCATTCGCCGAGGTTCCTAATTAGAGAAATCTATGTTAGGCTTGCATGACATTGTGCTACTGACTTATTGTCGGTCGTACAAACATCCAATGTGGTTGCTTGTTCATGAAATAGGTGTAAGTTGAAGATGTGTCCTTGACTTCTCTTCTTTTTCTATGGAAGTTCGTTCAGAGTTATAATATAGGGGATCTCTAGAAGGGCCGACCGTTTGTGTCCAAATTTTTAAAAGTCCGTTTGGTAAGAGAAAACATGGAAGGAGGAGTGGCCTGTCAAAATTTCGGTATGGGACGCTGTTGTTTCGGGGGTTGGGTGTTCAGATGTGATTTTTCTCGTTGGTAGTCGACGTACAAACCAGTTTTATGTAAATTAATTAAAGAATAATTAGAGCAGGGCACTACTATTACAGTATATCCGATTGCTTGTCATTTTACAAATCTTGAGGTGTCGTGGTTATGATCATCACCCTGTAAACCGCGCTTTGGAATTCAAAGACTATGAATCGGGGTCTTGTACAAATACCATAGAGAGATACTGAGGGACTATTCAATTCGTCGCTAGTAGGGAGGAGAAGAGCAGTTCTACTCTACAACCTGACCTATATGTTGGAGGAGAAGCGTGCCTCACAATTCCAGTCCTTTTCAGGCTTGTATAAGATCGGTCAGTGAAATGTATAGGCCAAGGCAGGTTAGTTAGGGTTTCATGGGGCTTGCGCTGGGGGACGAGGAGAAGAATGGCTTTGGATTGTGTTTCACAGGAGATCTCTTTTTTTACGTACATATTTTCATCCTGGGGGATGGCGTTTCTTTGGTTTGTATGTGTTAATATTCTTTGATTTTGTCGTTTATGTCTTCTTTTAATTTGCGACAGTTTGTGTTTGCGTAAAATTTTGTTTTCATTTGTGTATGTTGTTGTGCATCTAAATTTCTGGGTTGGTGTGTGTGTGTCGACATTACATGAAGGGTGTTTGTGAGATGTAGTTGTTCGTGGCGTGTGTGTATGTGTGTGTGTGTGTGAGAGAGAGAGAGAGAGAGAGAGAGAGAGAGAGAGAGAGTGAGAGAGAGAGTATGTGTGAGAGGGAGGTTGCTTGTTTGTTTGCGTGTCTTTGTGCGTCTTTCAACATGCTTATGTATGCATTTGTCTGTTAGAATGTTTATGTGTATCAGTTTGTAGTACATTTGGTGGCGAACCTAGATAGGTTTGTAGTTGGTAAATACTTTCAAATATATATATTTTTTATTTCATCTAATTTTGTATTTTGTTCCTGGTAGGGAAATTAACTTTCACTGATGGTTTTAAATCACGTTGTCCATCGTTATCATTTTCAGAGCTACATTGTTGGTATCAACACATGCGTTTCAGTTATATAACTGTAACGAAAATTACGAATTGCTTCTCATGGATAGGTTTGAAGATTCCGGCATCGCTGGCTTCGTTTGAGCTACACACGTTCCATTATAATATTTTTATGTGTGGTTTCTTCTATATGAATTCCTGTATGTAAATTTTCGACTTTTTTGTTGTTTTGTCGAAGGGATTAACTCGTTTAACAGCCTTCCTTTGAGCTGTATAATTCAAGCGAATTATTCGATATCAGTTTCGTATTTTCCATATATTTTCGTTCCGTTTATTCCGGACGATTTCGTGTGTCCTATTTTTCGATGTCTTGTTTGCTGTGGAATGAACTTATTTTATTAACCCTTTTTTTTAAAAGAATGTTCCCGCCCAAAACCTCCTCATTCCCGTGGCTGTCCCGTTAATTTCACGTTATTAGCTGATTAACATATTTCGCATGTTTATTGTGTTTATTTTCGATTATAGTGGTATATCCTATGGTTGCCATGTTGCAGCATGTAATCGATTTGTTATTGTTATCTGTGCTTGTCTTAGTAACAAAGGCAAACTATCGTCTTTATGTGTAATACGACGTTATTGGTCAAAGCAGAAGGGTGGAATCGGACCTTACTCTGTTCTCAAAGTTTGTGGCTGAACGAAAATCGCATACTACAAGTGCTATTAAGAAAGAAACTGCCGGAGGCTTCAAATGACATCGACACACACCCACGTGACGAAAGAGCGAGCACGTGCCCAGGTCGACCATCCACTGCACTCAGTCGCGCTGAAAACAGAGAAATGTAGACTTCACAAGAACAGTAAAAGGGTATAGCGCGTTCCCTTACAGCGAAAGGAGTGCGGGAAACGGAAATTCATCGAAGAATTGTACAAGTGTGAGGAGAGTACCTATGTCCGTTAGAGCAGCCGTCCTCAAAGTGGTATCGAGTTGATTATAAGACATTAGGATTTACAAGCATTCTTTTGAATAGTGAGGAACGACCATAATTTGTTCTTTGTTTGGAGGTTTTAGCCAACGATAGTTTGCAGCCCATGAAGCTTAAAGAGACACCTGCGGACCGAACATCCAGGCAACGTAAACAAACTCATCGAGTGTTTTAAGCGGCATGAACAAGGACTAAAAGGAAATGTGTGGTTACTGAAAAAAACAGCATCAGTTCCTCAGAAAGACCTAAGAGCATCCCTAGAGGTATTTTACTTAATAGCAAAATACAAATCACCACCCATTATCCGGTGAGGAATTACTTCTTCCCGCTGTCGTCAAACTGTGTGAAATCATTCGTGGAAGTAGGTCTGGCGAGAGTCTGAATTCGATATCACTCGCAGATGATTCCGTGGCTCGCCCAATTGATGCAATAGCCACTGACGTTGCTATGGGACTACTCGTTGGCTGTATACTGGTTCTTTATACATTTTTAGTTTATATTGTTACTATTGAACCTGTGTGACCATCTAAACGCATTACCTTAGAGAATTATACTCGAATTTGCGTCCTGGCTGCTAATATACCAGGCCCATCAGAAATGGTGCCTATATTGTGACCCTTATTTTATTAACTTGGTAAACAAATTAATTACTTTAGAAATGTGAGCAACGGAAACTGGTGAGAGTTTCTCTAAGATAACACGTGACGTGGTGGTGAACTCAAAGCTGTCACTCTAGCAGCTGGTAGCCCATCTAAATTCAAATTGCAGATTATTTCTATCTTTCATTACATTTGGAAGATCGAACTGAAAGGCTTGCCAGGTTTAATTGAACTAAATAAGATATATCTTATCCATTTCATTTATCAGGAGACTGGGGGAACATTTCTTAATTGAAATGCTGACTCTCATTTAATACATTTATTTTCTACTCTAATGAAAATATTTTAGAACACGACACATTAGAATTTCTCTTCAGTTACAAAACTTATGTCTGAATGAGCGTTAAACCTCTCACGGGTAGAACAATTACAAAAGGAAAACACTACTCGAATAATTTCATCATGGTCTTATAACACAAAAATATACATAAGTGGGCCACACCATCTGTAGCGGGATAATCGTCATTCATTCCTTAAAACTAACGTATCATCATGCATGAATCACACTACTAGAAATTTAAGGTAAGCCACTGCTGAAGGTAGAAATCCTCAACCGAAGAAAAGATTCTGGGCAAAATGTTACTACAAATTTTGTAGAATTTACAATAATTTATACGCCGCTGTCTGTGTCAAGTGAAAGCACTATGCAATGAACACAGCTAACTTCAGATTTAGCATGGCAAGGGGGGGGTACGGTATCTATTGTTCTATGCCTGTGACTGTCCATGTGGTCGAACACCAACTACAGTAAAAATGCTACAAAATACTCTTACTTTTGTATCAAAAATTCATATTAAGGCATGCAAAATCACTTTTAAAGCGTATCAGCAAGAAATCGTGCAAGCAGAAACGCAATTATCAGGCAGATGCACGATACTGGTTATGTACTGGATTCACTTTCGAACATCGCGAAAGTGTAAGAAAGAAATAGAATTTATTCTGGTTTAATCGGCGAATTCATCCCCATGCACACTCATACAGGATGGAATAAGGAGTATACACATAAACGGCGTGTTAAAAGAAATAAACAAATGCGTCAAATATTCCTTTCGCCTAGCGAAGTATTGAAGCTGCTAGCAATCAAAGGAAAAACTTATATCTCGATACAGAAAACATAATCGCTTCCTACTGTAACCTGAGGCACAACGAAAGTAACGCCTCAACGTGAAAAATCTATTGCTACTACGCCTTCATTATAGCCCAAAATTCGCCCTTCAACTTGATGACATTACTGATATCGCAAATCTTTCCAGCTTCTCGTTTTTGTACGCTACTGTTATGAAAATTAAATGCACGAGGACTTTCTGTTTTGTAAAACACGGGAAGGGAGGATTACAGGCGAGGAATGTTTCTTTCCTGTGGATTCCTTTTTTTTTTTTTTTTTTTTTTTTTTTTTTTTTTTTTTTTTTTTTTTTTTGACAACAATCTGTCATGGACAAGTTATGTCGCTGTAAGTGCCGATGGCGTAGTGTAACTAAAAATGGATTCAGTTTGTACTGTGCCGCAGTGGTAACACGGAATTTAAGCGCTGTCGGGCTGGGGTAGCACTTGGATGGTGACCATCCGGTCTGCAGAGCACTGTTGGCAAGCGGGGTGCACTCAGCCCTTGTGAGGCAAACTGAGGAGCTACTTGATTGAGAAGTGGCGGTGTGCTGACCACGTGCCCTGCCATATCCGCACCCAGTGACGCTTGTGGTCTGAGGATGACACGGCGGCCGGTCGGTACCGTTGGACCTTTGCGGCCTTTTCCGGGAGATTTAATTTTAGTTTAGTTTAATAATGTTGTGTCACTAAAACACCGTAGAATAAAAAGGCATGATAAAGAAACAAATAAGAAAAAATTCTGTGTCAACAGCTGTCTGCGTGACATGCGGGCGTCGTCATGTGAGCAGACACTTTTGAATTCCTCTAAGTTTGGGGCTTTGTTCGGTACAATTTCTCGAAGAATTGTTTTTCTTGTTCGGAAAGGTGCAGACAATTTATTTAAGGCATCTTATGCAAATTACACATTCTCTTGCGAAATTTCAGTAACAAGTGTACTCTGTATTCACTCGTACAGACATTTTTTGATAGATCGACCATGTCACCGTTACATTATGAGACAAATATTTTACACGCCCATATCATAAGAAATAACAAATTTTTGTAAGAATTTCTGGCGACTATAGATGCATTTCAATCAATAAACTCTATTTTTGTCAGGGAACGAATTAGCCTTTTAAATTACAGGTGTCTTATCAGATGCAATTTAAAATTGTTGTTGTGTACTTACGAATAATTAAAAAAATGTATGTGAATTTCTAAGGGACCAAACTGCTGAGGTCATCGGTCCCTAATCTTACACACTAAGTAAACTGACTTATGCTAAGAACAACACACACCCATGGCCGAGGGAGGACTCGAACCTCCGGCGGACGTATAATTAAATGAAGTGGGCAAGATTTCATCGTTGTGCCAGTGCAGTTCACATACTCAGTATCAGCACAGTGCGCCTACGTTTTATTGGCATGTCGTCTCCCTAGAATTGCATCGATAGAAGTAGCTCGAATTCGAGTTATTAATATTTGCTGTCAACTTTGGCGATCAAATGACATCCTGCACTCTGGGGCTGTCACTACATTCCCAACTCTTCACTTTCGTGTTTCCTTTCGACGATACCTTATTTGTAACAGTGGTTACTGTGGTGTCCTCCGAAGAATCAAGTATCGTGGCAAGGTTGGTACCTCGCGACTTAACCACGAGAGAGCAATAAACGCTCTCAGAAGCGACGACCAATGGGAGACGGTGGCGCAGGTACGCGCTCAGGAGTACCACACGGTACACTTACTTACGCCTGAGCTCCGCCGCTCGCCAAATTTGGCAATCGTCCCCCAAGACGAGAGTATCGTTCCTCTACAGTCAACAGCGCGAGAGTTGTGTTAGACAGTCTATGCAGCAGATTTTGTAAGAAACTTTTACTACGAGAGAGCAGACTGTTATCTTGTACTGTATAAAGCGATATCTTAGTTTAAATGGTTCAAATGGCTCTAAGCACTATGGGACTTAAAATCTGAGGTCATCAGTCCCCTAGAACTTAGAACTACTTCAACCTAACTAACCTAAGAACATCACACACATCCATGCCCGAAGCTGGATTTGAACCTGCGACCGTAGCAGTCGCGCGGTTCCGGACTGAAGTGCCTAGAACAGCTCGGCCACCCCGACCGGCAAAGCGATACTCATAACATTTCTGTGCAATGTATTGTCTCAACGTTAAGTACTTCGTCTTGTCCGAGACGTAACAAAGTGAGCTAATGTTTTATATGTGTTACAGTATCAACTCAGCCTTTTCAAAGAGTAAGTCTTAGAACCCACCACTGTGCCGATGAGTGTTGCTTCACCCGACACAACTCATGACCTCATTCGCCCCTTACCCCCTGATCTGGCAGAACGAATACACACTAAGAAAAAAGAAAAGGAAAAAGAAACCCAAGAAGGACTTGTCCGAATAATGCGGAAATGGGTAGAGGTGATGCGCAAAGGCAAGCGGCAGAAACTCTTGTTGTGAGTGGGCGAGCGTTATAATGTATGTTGCTGATATGAAAGCCCAAGATGGCTTGCCATCAAGGGCAATAAAACGGGACGTAGAGTATCGCCGACATACCGCTGTGCTGTAAGTGTGCCGTGAATGACAACGGAAGGAGTCCCGCTACGAAAAGAAATGGCATCCCAGACCATCGCTCCCGGTTCTCGGACATTATGGGGAGCGACAATCAGGTTGACCTCCCACCAATGTCTGCGGCGTTTCCAGGTACGTCTTCGCTGGTCATCGGGGCTCAGTTCCAAACGGGACTCATCGCTGGAGGTGGTTCTACTCCAGTCAGTGAGATTCTAGGCCTAAGTTGCGTTTGGAGGTGACCTGAACAGTAGTAGGATTGCAACCTGACTGCATGCCGCCATACGGCCCGGCCACCAGAAGTGGTGGCGGTCTGCGGTAAGGTTTAGTTCCGTCCCAAGAATCTTTTGGTTGTCATCTGCGACGTCCTAACAGCACAGTGCTACATCGACAATAATCTACGCCCCGTTTTATTGCCCTTCATGCCAAGCCAGCCTGGGCTTACTTTTCAGCAAGATAACGATCAACCCCACGAGGCGAGAGTTTCTTCTGCTTGTCGTTGTGCTTGCCAAATTCTACCTCGGCCGGTGAGGTCACCGGATCTCTCCCCAGCTGAGAATGTTCGGAGCATTATGGGCAGGGCCTCCAACCAGCTCGGGATCTTGACGATTTCACGCGGCAGTTGGACAGGATTCGGCACTATATTCCGCAGGAAGATATCAAACAGCTCTATTAATCAAAGCTGTTGTTGTTGTTGTCTTCAGTCCTGAGACTGGTTTGATGCAGCTCTCCATGCTACTCTATCCTGTGCAAGCCTCTTCATCTCCCAGTACTTACTGCAACCTACATCCTTCTGAATCCGCTTACAAGGGAACCTCCCCATCGCACCCCTCTCAGATTTAGTTATAAGTTGGCACAGTGGATAGGCCTTGAAAAACTGAAAACAGATCAATGGAGAAAACAGGAAGAAGTTGTGTGAAACTATGAAAAAAATTAATGAAATATACAAACGGAGTAGTCCATGCGAAGATAGGCAACATCAAGGTCACTCGGAGACCAGGGGCGTCGTGGTCTCCTGGTTAGCGAGAGCAGCTACGGAACGAGATGTCCTAGATTCAAGTCTTCCCTCGAGTAAATATTTTAATTTTTTATTTTCAGTTTATGTGACAAACTTTTATGTTTTCATCACTTTTTTGGGAGTGATTATCACATCCACAAGAAAATCTAAATCGGGCAAGGTAGAAGAATCTTTTTACCCATTCGCTAAGTGTACAAGTTAGGTGGGTCGACAACATATTCCTGTCATGCGACGCACATGCCGTCACCAGTGTTGTATAGAATATGTCAGACGTGTTTTCCTGTGGAGGAATCGGTTGACCCTGTGATCAAATGTTTTCGGTTCCCATCGGAGAGGCACGTCCTTTCGTCTACTAATCGCACGGTTTTGCGGTGTGGTCGCAAAACACAGACACTAAACGTATTACAGTGAACAGAGACGTCAATGAACGAACGGACAGATCATAACTTTGCGAAAATGAAGAAAGTAAATTTTCAGTCGAAGGAAGACTTGAACCAAGAATCTCTCGTTCCGTAGCTACTCACGCTAACACGGGACCACGGCGCTCCTGAGTTCAAATTGTCCTTGATGTTGAATATCTAGAGTATGGACTACTCAGATTGTATATTTTACTAATTTTTTTCATAGTTCCACACAACTTCTTCCTGTTTTCTCGATTGATCTGTGTTCAGTTTTTCAAGCCCTATCCACTGTGCCAACTTATAACTAAATCTGAGGGGGGTGCGATGGGGAGGTTCCCTTGTTAGTGTATTCGTCTCCTGGTCTCCCTCTACGATTTTCACCCTCTACGGCTGCCCTCCAATGCTAAATTTGTGGTCCCTTGATGCCCCAGAACATGTCCTACCAACCGGTCGCTTCTTCTTGTTAAGTTGTGCCACAAACTCCTCTTCTCCCAAATTCTATTCAATACCTCCTCATTAGTTATGTGATCTACCCGTCTAATCTTCAGCATTCTTCTGTAGCACCACATACCGAAAGCTTCTATTCCCTTCTTGTCCAAACTGTTTATCATCCATGTTTCACTTCCATACATGGCTACATTCCAAATACTTTCAGAAATGACTTCCTGACACTTAAATCTATACTCGATGTTAACAAATTTTTCTTCTTCAGAAACGCTTTCCTTGCCATTGCCAGTCTACATTTTATATCCTCTCTACTTCGACCATCATCAGTTATTTTGCTCCCCAAATAGCAAAACTGCTTTACTACTTTAAGCGTCTCGTCTCCTAATCTAATTCCCTCAGCATCACACGACTTAATTCAACTACATTCCATTATCCTCGTTTTGCTTCTGTTGATGTTCGTCTTATATCCCCCTTTCAAGAAACTATACATTCCGTGAGCTGCCCTTCCAGATCGTTTGCTGTCTCTGACACAATTACAATGTCATCGGCGAACCTCAAAGTTTTTATTTCTTCTTCATGGATTTTAATACCTACTCCGAATTTTTCTTTTGTTTCCTTTGCTGCTTGCACAATATAAAGATTGAATAACATCGGGGAGAGGCTACAACCCTCTCTCACTCCCTTCCCAACCACTGCTTCCCTTTCATGTCCCTCGACTTTTATAAGTGCCATCTGGTTTCTGTACAAATTGTAAGTGGCCATTCGCTCCCTGTATTTTACCCCTGCCACGTTTAGAATCTGAAAGAGAGTATTCCAGTTAACATTGTCAAAAACTTTCTCTAAGTCTACAAATGCTAGAAACGTAGGTTTGCTTTTCCTTAATCTACCTTCTAAGATAAGTCGTAGGGTCAGTATTGCCTCATGTGTTCCAATATTTCTACGGAATCCAAACTGATCTTCCCCGAGGTCGGCTTCTACCAGTTTTTTCATTCATCTATAAAGAATTCGCGTTTGTATTTTGCAGCTGTGACTTATTAAACTGATAGTTCGGTAATTTTGACATCTGTCAACACCTGCTTTCTTTGGGATTGGAATTATTATATTCTTCTTGAAGTCTGAGGGTATTTCGCCTGTCTCGTACATCTTACTCAGCAGATGGTAGAGTTTTGTCAGGACTGGCTCTCCCAAGCCCGTCGGTAGTTCTAATGGAATGTTGTCTACTCCCAGGGCCTTGTTTCGACTCAGGTCTTTCAGTGCTCTGTCAAACTCTTCACGCAGTATCGTATCTCCCATTTCATCTTCATCTACATGCTCGTCCATTTCCATAATCTTGTCCTCAAGTACATCGCCCTTGTATAGACCCTCTATATACTCCTTCCACCTTTCTACTGTTTTTTCTATGCATAGAACTGGGTTTCCATCTGAGCTCTTGATATTCATATAAGTCGTTCTCTTTTCTCCAAAGGTCTCTTTAATTTTCCTGTAGGCAGTATCTACCTTACCCCTAGCGAGACAAGCCTCTACAGCCTTACATTTGTCCTGTAGCCACCCCAGTTTAGCCATTTTGCATTTCCTGTCGATCTCATTTTTGAGACGTTTTTATTCCTTTTTGCCTGCTTCATTTACTGCATTTTTATATTTTCTCCTTTCATCAACTAAATTCAATAATTCTTCTGTTACCCAAGGATTTCTAATAGCCCTCGTCTTTTTACCTACTTGATCCTCTGCTGCCTTCACTATTTCATCCCTCAAAGGTACCCATTCTTCTTTTACTGTATTTATTTCCCCCATTCGTCACAATTGTTCCCTTATGCTCTCCCTGAAACTCTGTACAACCTCTGATTTAGTCAGTTTATCCAGGTGCCGTCTCCTTAAATTACCACCTTTTTGCAGTTTCTTCAGTTTTAATCTACAGTTCATAACCAATAGATTGTGGTCAGAGTCCACATCTGCCCCTGGAAATGTCTTACAATTTAAAACCTGGTTCCTAAATCTCTGTCTTACCATTGTGTAATCTATCTGATACCTTCTAGTATCTCCAGGATTCTCCCATGTATACAACCTTCTTTCATGATTCTTGAACCAAGTGTTAGCTATGATTAAGTTATGCTCTGTGCAAAATTCTACCAGACGGCTTCCTCTTTCGTTTCTTACCCCCAATCCATATTCACCTACTATGTTTCTTCTCTCCCTTTTCCTACTCTCGATTTCCAGTCACCCATGACTATTAAATTTTTGTCTCTCTTCACTACCTGAATAATTTATTTTATCTCATCAAACATTTTATCAATTTCTTCATCATCTGCAGAGCTAGTTGGCATATAAACTTGTACTACTGTAGTAGGCGTGGGCTTCGTGTCTATCTTGGCCACAATAATGCATTCACTATGCTGTTTGTAGTAGCTTACCCGGAATCCTATTTTTTATTCATTATTAAACCTAATCCAGCATTACCCCTATTTGATTTTGTATTTATAACCCTGTATTCACCTGACCAAAAGTCTTGTTCCTCCTGCCACCAAACTTCACTAATTCCCACTATATCTAACTTTAACCTATCCATTTCCCTTTTTAAATTTTCAAACCTACCTGCCCGATAAAGGGATCTGACATTCCACACTCCGGTCCGTAGAATGCCAGTTATCTTTCTCCTGATAACGACGTCCTCTTGAGTAGTCCCCGCCCGAAGATCCGAATGGGGAACTATTTTACCTCCGGAATATTTTACCCAAGAGGACGCCATCATCATTTAACCATACAGTAAAGCTAGGCCGAATAAATTCTTGCGTAAGGGCCAGAGGTGGACCAACACGTTACTGACCTGTTCAATTTGCGAAGCCTTTGTCGTGAATAAATCATCCAGTTCCTCTGAAACTGAATTCATTCGTTTGTCTACACATGTACATCATTTCTACCGACTTCCGTCTCATTCGGATAATTCCTTCGTGGTGCTTCGTTTTCTTCTTTTTTTGTCTTAGAGTGTATTAAACGTTCAGTCTAGAAGACTCTCGGAGTAGTGACTGATTGGAGATAGCCGCTACGATTGACATCTAATTACTACATATCACTTCGAACAATAAATGTAAATCATTTAGAACTCAGTTACATACAACATTTCTGTGATGTTTAACTCCACATGATAAGTTTGATTTCGTTTGTGACTGTACTTAGCATCGAATGACAGCTGAAATTGACTAAATTATTTACATTTCGTTGACTTAGAATGAATTCGATAACCAACTGTGATTATTTTAATATAGTGTAAGATTTCACTTGGACGACCAATTACACAATTTTTTCCATTGTAATTTTTCTGTTTTTTTTTTCTTTTCTTTCTTTCCAGTGCCAGCTGGCCCTCGGCATTGTTGGCCCCGGACTTGTTACCTCCTAGACTGCATCACACTAAAGCAAGTTCTTCAAAACGAATTACTGCAAAAGTTGATTTTACAAAGTCTGCGGAAATACGTTCCGAAATTTCTAAGTGGTATTGATAGAACGCCCTACGGGCAGTATTTTATGCGCAACTGACGTATACACTTTCGTTCCCCGGTCCAGTCGTCTTTTAATCTGACACGTACAAGGGTGGACAAAAATTTGCAAACTGCATGAATTACCGTGCCTAATACAAGATAGGGAAACCGTTGAAATTCAAAACAGCATTCAGTCGTTTCTGAATGGATAAATATAGGTCCTCTATGGTTTTCAAGGGAGTCTTGCACTATTCTTCCTTCAAAATAGTGGAAAGTTCGGGGGAAGCTGATGAAGATTAATAGCGATCACGCATCCTTCTCTCCACAGTGGTTCACAAAGGCTCAGTAATATTGAGTTCTGCTGAGTGGGGTGACCAGAGGAGATTTGACAGTTTATCCTCGTGCTAAACCACTCTAGTCCGAAAGACGGGAGCTGTGTTAAAAGTGGCCATGTCTTTCTGGAACACAGCATCACCACTGGAGAACATACATTATACCACGGGATGGACCTAAGCAGCCAAAACAGACACGTTGAGTGAATTTAAGAAAAACTGTCACAAACACATAGCTACTTGTTGTTTTACGGTGAATTTATTCCATATGACATGTTTCGGGCTCTGCTCATCACCACATTCCAATTTCATAACAAAAATAACTCTGACAACTTATTCCTTATTCATACAATTACGAACCAAGAGGGGTTGCATAGGATTTAAACTTGGAAAATGGGAATATTGGTCCTTCTCACGACGAACATTCCCAGTCCCGACGTTTAAGTTGTGTGCAACACCTTTCGCCGTGTTTCACGTTTGGAACATAAACTCGCCCGGGAGCTGGAAACAATTTAAAACAAGACACATCCGACCAAATGGCTTTCTTACATTGCTCCACTGTCCAAGTTTTATGGTTTCGACACCAGGTTCTCCAATTACGGACATCTGCGCCACTGACAAGTGTTTTCGAAATTCCAATTCGCCCTGTAATTCCGTACTTACAGAGCTGCCTTCGAGTTCGTCCTGATAGTGTTCGCAAGAATGACATTCATTTCTGCATCGGCTTTTCCAGTTGTCGCCTTCTTGTTTCGTCACACTCCTCTCCAATGACCGTCCACCACCATCACTCAGTACATGCTTTCGTCCGTGTTGAGACTTTCCGAATGATGTTTTTTCGCTTCCCCCGTATGCGGTAGAAACCTTCGATATGGTATACAACTTTCCCTTACCAGATACTAAAATTACAATAGCTCGAAAATGCCGACCAATCGCCCGCATTTCCACACAACCATCAGCTAATAGAGTTAGTGAAGACTACACTATTTATGAAAATTACTTCAATTACAAAGGTGACTCAGGGTGCTCCAAATTACTTCACTGAAAGCGGGAATTCTTGTATGCTCGTATTACTGAAATAAAACAGGCCGCACTTACCTAACAATTCCATGTAACAAGTGGAAGCGTCAAAGATGGAGAGAGAGAGACAGAGAGAGACAGAGACAGAGAGAGGCAGATGGTCTCTTACGTGATCTGAGTCGTCGTTTTTTAACCGTAACAGCAAAAAACAATCTCGGTGCGACACTGAGCAACACACAATAGTTTCTATAGATCAGGTTACATTTCTTTGATGAACGACAATGTTATATCAGACACTTTGCCAATATCTCAAACACTTGATTCCTTTTATTTGACATAGATAATTATAAAACTGGCTTAAAATACCAAACCGGCTTAAAATAGTGAAAGGAGCGCCTCGGGCGCCTCTCGAAATGGAAAACACTTCGGCTACCTTGGTTACGAAAGCACCCACCACACGAGCATCAACAGTGCGCCCACGTATGAGTTCAATTAGCACTATCACAAGGCACTCAAGAGGACACAATACACTATTCTGACTAAGACTGACATTTGCAATGTACCGACCACATTACACAAGTGTCATTCGTTGTCAAATACAATGGCGCAACCCACAGGCTTGGTTACCATCTGCATTCGTTCTCAAGCATCCGTTTTCTCTCAGTTTCCGTATTTTTGTCCAACCCCTGTATGATCAACCACGTGTATCAAAATGTTCAAAAGTGTGTGAAATCTTATGGGACTTAACTGCTTAGGTCAACAGTCCCTAAGCTTACACACTACTTAACCTAAATTATCAAATGGTTCAAATGGCTCTGAGCACTATGGGACTCAACTGCTGAGGTCATTAGTCCCCTAGAACTTAGAACTAGTTAAACCTAACTAACCTAAGGACATCACAAACATCCATGCCCGAGGCAGGATTCGAACCTGCGACCGTAGCGGTCTTGCGGTTCCAGACTGCAGCGCCTTTAACCGCACGGCCACTTCGGCCGGCCCTAAATTATCCTTAGGACGAACACACACCCATGCCCGAGGGAGGACTCCAACCTCCGCCAGGACCAACCACACAGTCCATGACTGGAGCCCCTTAGACCGTTTTTTTTAGTGCTCTACTATCTTTTTTTTAAAATCTCATTTTGTTCTATATTCTTCGTTGAAGCCGACCGCAGTGGCCGAGCGGTTCTAGGCGCTTCAGGTTCGAATCCTGCCTCGGGCGTGGATGTGTGTGATGTCCTTAGATTAGTTAGGTTTAAGTACTTCTGAGTTCTAGGGGACTGATGACCTCAGATGTTAAGTCCCATAGTGCTCAGAGCCATTTGAATTTTGTTCGTTGAATTTGTTCTTGGCGGACATCCGATGGCACTCGTTGAGGTTCTTCGTTGATCCGTTCACTTAGTTTTTTATTACAGAGGCTACCTAAACCACCTGACCAAACACGCTGAGCTACTGTGCCGGCAATAAATCTCATTTGGTCGTCTTCGTTCGTTGCATCTGCTCTGGTCGGACGTCGTAAGACACCCGTTTCAGTTCGTCGTTGATCCATTAACCTAGTTTTTTTATTACATCTACATCCACATCTACATTTATACTCCGCAAGCCACCCAACGGTACGTGGCGGAGGGCACTTTACGTGCCATTGTCATTACCTCCCTTTCCTGTTCCAGTCGCGTATGGTTCGCGGGAAGAACGACTGTCTGAAAGCCTCCGTGCGCGCTCTAATCTCTCTAATTTTACATTCGTGATCTCCTCGGGACGTATAAGTAGGGGGAAGCAACATATTCGATACCTCATCCAGAAACGCACCCTCTCGAAACCTGGCGAGCAAGCTACACCGCGATGCAGAGCACCTCTCTTGCAGAGTCTGCCACTTGAGTTTATTAAACATCTCCGTAACGCTATCACGGTTACCAAATAACCCTGTGACGAAACGCGCCGCTCTTCTTTGGATCTTCTCTATCTCCTCCGTCAGACCGATCTGGTACGGATCCCACACTGATGAGCAATACTCAAGTACAGGTCCAACAAGTGTCTTGTAAGCCACCTCCTTTGTTGATGGACTACATTTTCTAAGCACTCTCCCAATGAATCTCAACCTGGTACCCGCCTTACCAACAATTAATTTTATATGATCATTCCACTTCAAATCGTTCCGCACGCATACTCACAGATATTTTACAGAAGTAACTGCTACCAGTGTTTGTTCCGCTATCATATAATCATACAATATAGGATCCTCCTTTCTATGTATTCGCAATACATTACATTTGTCTATGTTAAGGGACAGTTGCCACTCTCTGCACCAAGTGCCTATCCGCTGCAGATCTTCCTGCATTTCGCTACAATTTTCTAATGCTGCAACTTCTCTGTATACTACGGCATCATCCACGAAAAGCCGCATGGAACTTCCGACACTATCTACTAGGTCATTTATATATATTGTGAAAAGCAATGGTCCCATAACACTCCCCTGTGGCACGCCAGAGGTTACTTTAACGTCTGTAGACGTCTCTCCATTGATAACAACATGCTGTGTTCTGTTTGCTAAAAACTCTTCAATCCAGCCACACAGCTGGTCTGATACTCCGTAGGCTCTTACTTTGTTTATCAGGCGACAGTGCGGACGCCTTCCGGAAGAGGGCAGGTAACCCTCTCTGACACAACACGCTCAGTAACCGTGTCGGCAAAATTTAGCTTGTATGGAGATCGAATTCGCGACCTTTGTCGTACTAGCCAATGGCGGTGCCGCGAGACCACGTAGTCCCGCTAATCCCTCGCGGCTCTACGACATGTATACTCCGCTGCAGACCAGAAGACCTAACTGTGAAAAGCAATTCATGGGTTTACTGACGCGATCTGCCTCTCCAGTGTCAAGGCGGGCATGTCGAGTATCGTGGCAGAGCGAGGTGAATAAACGATCTCCTGTCACCGGTCGCGGAATGAACTGTCGCCACCTTGTGTGGTTGGGCGAAGTCCCGTTGGCGTAGCGGTGGCGCCCGGCGCGGCCCGTATAGCCTCGGAGTGGGTCCGCAGATAACCACCGGCGACACACTTTCCAAGCGGCGACGCGCGCTCCCATTTCCCCTACGCGCTGCGTGCTCTCTTTCCAAACAATAGCCTCTCGCCTCATAGCCGGCGGCAGCAAGTTTCCCTCTTCACGCCTAAGATAGAGCAGAACACCACCTAGGTGTGCCTGGCGTTCCTGGGACGGGACGAGTTTCTCAACGCGAAGCATGCAGTACGTTCTTTCAGCGCGATTGGCTCCCGCCCATAAACCAACTGGTACGGCACACGGAACGTATCGTGCTTACTGACGCAATTTATGAGCGCTGAGCCCTCCAGGAGCAGTGCACATTTTCTCCCGTGTTCGCATGTCTGCCATGTTGTCCTGTCTGTAGTGTGCTGTGTGTTTCTTTTTGACTTGAGGGAACTAAGTACCTCGAGAAAGACACATCGTACGAGAAGAATGTTCCATGTGGAAAAAAAAAATATTAGTGAGGCAATACTGTCTCTGATACAAACGGCCACCCATTAACCGCCCCTCCTTGGTGGGTGGGGTTTACTATGTATTTTGAAACTGTAACACCCCAGCCGGCCGCAGTGGTCGAGCGGTTCTATACGCTTCAGTCTGAAACTGCGCTGCTGCTACGGTCGCAGGTTCGAATCCTGCCTCGGGCATGGATGTGTGTGATATCCTTAGGTTAGTTAGGTTTAAGTACTTCTAACTTCTAGCGGACTTATGACCCCAGATGTTGAGTCCCATAGTGGTCAGAGTCATTTGAACCATTTTTTTTAACACCCCAGTTTTTTGCAAACTAGCTCAAAAACCCGGTACGCCCGGATACTCATTTTACCAATTTTCTATCATAAATGGAAACATAAAATTAAACTGTGTTTGTAGTGTACCGTTTTTAGTGTACCCCAATACTGAAAAAAAATTATTTCCATGTGTTCATGCCACGCGGTATTAGCCGAGCGGTCTAGGGCGCTGCAGTCATGGACTGTGTGGCTGGTCCCGGCAGAGGTTCGAGTCCTCCGTCGGGCATGGGTGTGTGTGTTTGTCATTAGGGTAATTTAGCTTAAGTAGTGTGTAAGCTTACGGACTGATTACCTTAGCAATTAAGTCCCATAAGATTTCACACACACATGTGTTCATATAAACACTTTTGATATTATGAAACAGTCGTACGAAGAAACATGCATAATGTGCAAAAGTGTAAATACAGCTGCTTTGTGTGTCTACTATTTGATTTTGTACACTCCTCTGTGGCAACGCCTTTTAATAGATTTATGGAAGCCTATTGTTTTTACCTACAGATATTTGCGCATCGCAGATGAAGGCACTAAAAAGCGCTGTATTTGACAGGGATTCCTTTAAACTGACCCCGCTGTAGGAATGTTTTACTGGTAAAGAATAACTTAATTATAACTTCATGCATGCTTCAGCCTTTTTCTTTTCACGCACTCAGTGGTTTACGGCGCCATATCTCTTGAATTAGGTTTCGTACAGTGATATAATTTTGCAGGTAAATTCAGCGACATACTTGTATACTGTCTGTAAAATGTGTTGCGAATAGAGTTAGTAGCATAGAAACAATACATTTAAACGTCATGCGTGATGGGGCAGTTTTTCATGTATTCAGTGTTTATGACGCCGTATTTGCTGAAATATGATAGGCAGGTGGTTCTCAACCCGATAGCGACTGTTACCTGACAGTAAGGGACATGTGTTCCAAGTTTGGTTGTAAACGGTTCAGTGGTTTAGCGGGAGGTGCGGAAAACACACACACTAAGGCGAGCTGAAAAAGAGAGGGAGAGAGAGGGTGATATACAGTGCGTGTCGTAAACCCCTTCCCTCGAAAATTTCTCTCTTTCATACCTTCTCTGTGTCACCACAAATGGCGAGTCACTGACCTCATTTGCACTAAGACTACAGTACACGTGAGGGGCCTATTTGCTTCCACCGTCCGGAGTGGAATACACAAGCTATAATTAAAGTTCACCAACCTGCAATCTTCCATAGTGGTTGTTCCCTGCTAAGAGAACAGCACGTATGTCGTGAATCCGTTATCTTGAGATTGTAATAAATTCTTAGCGAGGACCTGATATTTTACGAATGATGAAATGTTCAATTAGTTTGTTTTACGGGATGCCACTCGATTTTTATTAGCGGAATACGAGAAACTGCACACTGTCCACTTTATGAATCGCAAATCATTTCAGTTCTCCACTCTTTCATAAAAAGTAAACAAAACAATGAATGCCTATTTGGGTTGTGGTGTCGATAGTTCCGATACCACAGCATAGGACCGAGCGAGGTGGCGCAGTGGTTAGACACTGGACTCGCATTCGGGACGGCGACGGTCAATCCCGCATCCGGCCATCCTGATTTAGGTTTTCCGTGATTTCCCTAAATCGCTCCAGGCAAATGCCGGGATGGTTCCTTCCAAAGGACACGGCCGACTTCCTTCCTCGTCCTTCCCTAATCCGATGAGACCGATGACCTCGCTGTCTGGTCTCCTTCCACAAAACAACCAACCAACCAACCACAGCGTAGGTGTACGCTCTTAGGTTGGCACTACGAGAGCGGACGAATTACGCCCACCACAGCGCTCTCTAGCCGACGCTGTGGAGCTCAACGAGCGCCGCTTTACTCTCTACCCAGTAGATCAAGAGCAGACGGCTTGGAAACTTCGCTTCAACTTAGCTTGCTATTGAGACGGTGTATTTGCGTAGACCTGGACTTTGGCTGGACACCTACGTGATTATCAGGCAAAAGCTACGTAATATGTTTGTGTATGTTTATACACCAGTTTTGGTGCTTTAACTTTACTTGCGGTACCGAAGTGCGTTGCCTCCCCTGCTCCTACTCGCTTCCTTCATTCGACCTATATTGCAGATCACAGGAGCAGACCCACGCGCCGCCTTCCAGGCGGCATACAAAATGGGTAGTAACCAGAGATTGCTAATTAAGTTCTTAACCGGTACCGACCAAGGCAGGCAACATGTCTGTGTTCCGAGACAGCCGGACCAGCTCTGATCTTACAGCCTAACCACTTCGCCCGCCATCCAAGCTGGGCGCGATCCGAAGATCTCCAGAGTTCTTCGTCTGTCTTTTCGCTTAACAATTGTTCACTATTCTGCAGGTATTTAACACTTTTGAAATAATGGAATGATAACCTGCTATTGAGAGATGCTTTCACATGAGATGTAAGTAAATACACTGTTTAATTTTTTAATAATAATAACAGAAGATTGTCATTTTGGCGCGCAACTTCCGAACACAGCGAGTAATCGCGGAGAAGGACCACAGTTTTAGTCGGTATTTCTAATGATACCTTTTGTCATCGGTGCCTCACATTACAGTACGTCTTGCCACTGCTACCTTCTCAACTGCTCTAAGATGAGTTCCTTGCAACCGAATATGATGTCTGTAAAGCCAGAAATATTACGACACCCAGACAAATATATCCATTTTTGTACAATTTTTGTAATATATATGGATTCGGTTTCTACCCGAAAAAATACGTACCGGTTTACTCAAACCATACTTCTCCATTCGTTGTAAAAGGCGCTGTAATCCATAAATATCAAGTGCGCCTGTTTTTGCACTTAAGAAACGACACATTTGATGCTACATTTCATTTACGATGTAAATGCGAGCCTTGGTCTTGCGACTACTGATATTTATGTTCGAAATTTACTTTAGCGCTGAGAATTTGGTTGTACAGTACAATATTTTTAGCCGTTTCAATGTCTGGTTAGAAACTACGCTCAGCGTGATCCAGGAACAACGACGTGGATGTAATAGTTTTCTGTTCCCATCGGGACGCTTCATTTAAGGGAATCCGCTAGACTCTCACTATTGGCTACCTTGATTTCGATGAGTCTCGTCGCCTCTCACATTTGGAATGTTTGATTTCGGTTAGTATCCACGGCAGGTTCGCCTGTCACTATCACTTTACGGCCATCCATTTTACCTTGTTACAGTGATTGTGGTTTGTTTTCCGACGGTAGCGGCGTAGCGGCCAGCGCGAGAGGTAAGATGGTTGGAAGGGAAGAGAACACCGAAATCAGTCACCCCTACGGCGTGGTTAGAGGGCGGCCGCCGAAATCAAGCGGTCCGATGGTTTGAGGACTCACTACAGTCAACACCATAGGGAACAGAAAACTACGTTCCCATGTAAGTAGCTTACTTGCTAAAAATGTCAATGCCTAGCACACTATTTGCACTGTCAATCACATTTACAACGCTCAAGTAACGTTTACTGGGCGAGACGGAGCAGTGGTTAGCACGCTGAACTTGCATTCCAGAGGAGGCATCCGGCCATCTAGATTTAGATGATAATGTGATGATGATGAGCTGGTTCGTGGGGCGCTCAATGGCATGATTATCAGCGCCTGTACAGATTCCCAAAATTTTACTGTCCAGTCTCTGCATTTATGAAATAATGGTGAAATGATGAGGACAACACACACTCCCAGCGCCCAGGTGAAGAAAATCCCCGACCCGGCCGCAAATCGAACTCGAGACCCCTTATCCAGGGACAGAAACACTAACCACTAGATCACGAGCTGCGGACATTTAAATTTAGGTTTTCCGTGATTTCTCTAAATCGCTCCAGGCAAATGCCGGGACAGTTTCTTTGAAAGGGAACAGCCTATTTAAGTTTGTGCTCCGTCTCTAATGACCTCGATGTCGACGGGACGTCACATCCAATAACCTAATCTCCTCCTTTTTTTTTTCAGGTGAAGTTTGAACAGCTACAGCAACCGTTAGAACATAAATGTTTACATTTATGTAGTAAGTGAAATGAAAAATGAAATGTGGTTCTTAACTGCAAATGACAGGCGCTGTGTTGACTACAGCTCCCTCTGCCACAAATGGAAGTCAATGGTTTGAGTAAAACTTACATATTTTTAGCTTATAATCAGAATATGCAATGAAAATGGGGGTTCCCGTTTGAAAATACAAGGTTGACCCGCCCACGCAGGAGGGGTGGTTAGTAGTTGGCTAGTTGTCGCACAGAAATATGTCCTCTTTACTAATATTAATTTTTCATATAGAACATTTCTCGTACGATACGTCGTTTTCGAAATATTTAGTTGTCTCAAGTTAAAATAGAGACACTGTATATACACCGTACTGAATTGCGAAGCATCAGACAATGACGTAGGAGCGATCTCGCAGTTGACTGGTTGTGTCTTCGCCAGTGGACGCAATCGGAGCTGACACTGAGATAATTTGAAGTTCGCCGCTAACCAGCAATCTCTACGTCGCCGCCAGGGACATGGATCCCCGCGTTGTGATAAGTGATGGCCACAGGCAGCAATGGACGGTTTATATTCGGCTTTGGCGCACGCTGTCTAGTAGGGTGTTCCAGGATTGCTGTTCGTAGCTACAGCCTGTGAGACTTTGTCTACAAGTTGAGTCGCCTATAGCCTTCGGATAGGGACATGTGTTTACTACAGTGACTGACAGCATGGCGCCCAAGATGGATATAGTCTTGGCATTCTATTCAGTAATGCACTAATTGACCTACCAACGCATGGTTGTATCAGTCTGCAAGCTCATCAGGAAAGCTGCTGTACAAGATTACTTAGGTGTCGCAGCCCAATGAAACGCGTATTTGTGTGTCACTAATTTGTTTTCCACTGTCGCAGGTCCTCCATCCACCTCTCAGCATCTAAACCTAAACCACTTGTCTCAGCCGTTCTACCGAGACGACTTGTACACATCATTATTGGTCCATGTTCCCTGCCACGTCCACAAAATCAAACAGACTCATTTTTGAGCGAAAAGCGCATAACAATGAATATTTCAGAGCATATTCTTCTTGTTTTCCGACTCATGTGGGATCGACGCTCTTGATAACCCTCCTCCACGCTCCTCGGTCCCGTACTTCCCTTTCCATTATACAACACTGGCCATTAAAATTGCTACACCCAGAAGATGACGTGCTATAGACTCAAATTTACAAGAAAAGGAAGAAGATGCTGTGATATGCAAATAATTAGCTTTCAGAGCACTCACTCAAGGTTTGCGCCGGTGGCGACACCTACAACGTGCTGACATGAGAAAAGTTTACAACCGATTTCTCATACACAAACAGCAGTTGACAGACGTTGCCTGGTGAAACGTTGTTATGATGCCTCGTGTAAGGAGGAGAAATGCATACCATCACGTTTCCGACTTTGATAAAGGTTGGATTGTAGCCTATCGTGATTGCGGTTTATCGTATAGCGACATTGCTGCTCGCGTTGGTCGAGATCCAATGACTGTTAGGAGAATATGGAATCGGTGGGTCCAGGAGGGTAATACGGAACGCCGTGCTGGATCCCAACGGCATCGTATAACTAGCAGCCGAGATGACAGGCATCTTAACCGCATAGCTGTAACGGATCGTGCAGCCACGTCTCGATCTCTGAGTCAACAACATATGGGGACGTTTGCAAGCGACAACCATCTGCACGAACAGTTCGACGACGTTTGCAGCAGCATGGACTATCAGCTCGGAGACCATGGCTGCGGTTACCCTTGCCGCTGCATCACAGACAGGAGCGCCTGCGACGGTGTACTCAACGTCGAACCTGGCTGCACGAATGGCATGATGGTCGCATCGGTATTTGGCGTCATCGCGGTGAACGCACATTGGCAGGGTGTATTCGTCATCACCATACTGGCGTATCACCCGGCGTGATGGTATAGGGTGCCATTGGTTACACGTCTCGGTCACCTCTTGTTCGCATTGACGGCACTTTCAACAGTGGACGTTACATATCAGATGTGTTACGATCTTTGGTTCTACCCTTCATTCGACCCCTGCGAAACCTTACATTTCAGCAGGATAATGCATAAAAGAAGGTTGTATACATGGAAGAAGCCTGGAGATACTGACAGGTTTCAGATAGATTATATAATGGTAAGACAGAGATTTAGGAACCAGGTATTAAATTGTAAGACATTTCCAGGTGCAGATGTGGACTCTGACCACAATCTATTGGTTAGGAACTGTAGATTAAAACTGAAGAAACTGCAAAAAGGTAGTAATTTAAGGAGATGGTATCTGGATAAACTGACAGAACCAGAGGTTGTAGAGAGTTTCAGGGAGAACATTAGGGCACGATTGACAGGAATAGGTGCAAGAAATAGAATGGAAGAAGAGTGGGTAGCTTTGAGGGATGAATTAGTGAAGGCAGCAGAGGTTCAAGCAGGTAAAAAGACGAGGGCTAGTAGCAATCCTTCGGTGACAGAAGAAATATTCAATTTAGTTGATGAAAGGACAAAATATAAAAATGCAATAAATGAAGCAGGCAAGAAGGAATACAAACGTCTCAAAAATAAGATCGACAGGAAGTGCAAAATGGCTAAGCAGGCACGGCTAGAGGAAAAATGATAGCATGTAAAGGGTTATCTCACTAGGGGTAAGATAGATACTGCCTACAGAAAAATTGAAGAGACCTTTGGAGAAAAGAGAACCACTTGTATGAATATCAAGGGCTCACATGGAAACCCAGTCCTAAGCAAAGAAGGAAAAGCAGAAAGGTGGAAGGAGTATATAGAGGGTCTATACAACGGCGATGTTCTTGAGGACAATATTAACTACTAACAACCTACTAGACGAATACCAATCGGGTTCCCGTAAACATCGAAGCACAACATCCGCTCTGATAAAGGTGACGGATGACCTGAAACTTGCCATGGACAGACAAGAAGCGACTATCATTTGCTTCTTAGATTTCAGCAAAGCATTTGATACTGTCGATTTCGACATCTTACTAGCCAAACTTAGCGGTCTAAATTTCTCACCAAGCGCAGTGCAATGGTTTCGCTCATACATGACGTCTCGTCAGCAACGCGTCCTGTCTGGGGATATAAAATCACAATGGCGGCAGGTAGTGTCAGGCGTTCCCCAAGGCTCAGTATTAGGTCCTATACTCTTCTCTCTTTATGTCAATGATGTGTCATCGGTCCTGACCTATTGCACATACCATATGTATGCTGATGACCTTCAGTTGTATCTAAGTGCGAAACCAAGCAGTCTCAAGAAAGCTATTGAAAATTTCAATACTGACCTCGATGCACTGTCAAAATGGGCACAGGACATAAGTCTAAAACTAAACCCATCTAAAACCCAAGCGGTACTTGTTGGTCACTCTAAGCTCATTAGCCCAAAACATCGGGAATCCGTACCACCTCTTATCCTAAATGGAACAAATATTAACTTCTCACCCTCAGCAAAGAGTTTGGGAGTAATAATAGATGAAAATCTAAATTGGACTGAGCACGTAACTGCAGTGTGCAAAAATGCATCAGCATCCCTTCATGTCCTACAAAAATATAAAAAACTCTTCCCTTTCGATCTTATACTCCCAATCATTGACTACAGCGATATTATCCTACAAGGCCTCCCTCAGGAAAATTCCCGACGTCTAGAACTGGTCACGAATGCCTGCGTCCGATATATCTGTGACGTTCGACTTTTTGATCACATTTCACCAGCATATGCAAAATTGTCCTGGCTGCGTGCAGACAAACGCAGAGATTTCCATACACTCTGTCTCATCTACTGCCTTATAAATGTACACTGTCCCTCATATCTCTCCTCGTCCCTAACACTCATGTCAGGACAACATGACAGAAACACACGTTCCCATCATAATAAAATCCTCTCCGTTCCACTGCATCGCTCAGTCACCTTCTCCAAGTCATTTACAGTAGTGGGAACCCGACTCTGGAATAACCTCCCTCGTTATGTTAGAGAACTTAAAAACATGACCAGCTTCAAAAAACAGTTAATGACGTATCTACTTAAGCAACAGTAATGCCTTCCTCTGTACATGAGTGCACTTCACCTCATTACTTCCCTCTCTCCCCCTCCTTAAACCTCCCTTACCCAAAACTCGCTATACTAGTAAACATCTACTTTACACACCAAAATATTAATGTACATCTGCACAAACCTTCATTACTATTGCCAATCTTTCTCATGTTTGTCATTATTATTTGATTTTTTTTTACTGTTATTATTATTGCTTTCACCATAATCTGTATCTATAGCACCTGATGTAAAAATACTGCCAGCATTTACTTTATTAGGTCTTCGTCATGTTTATCACTATTATTTGATTTTTTGTTTTACTCTTATTATTATTGCTTTTATCATAATCTGTATGTATAGCAACTGTTGTAAAAATACTTCCGCATTTACTTTATTAGGTCTTAGTCATTACTCTTTATTCATATTGTCACTAGAGTAAGCTAATTTTCTCATTTGAACTATGTTCATGGTGTAACTCTGATGTGTGAAATGCTGCATGTGTGGAACACTGGTCCGATGTAAGAGAGGGCCTGATGGCCCTAATCTGATCAGGTTAAATAAATAAATAAATAAATAAAAATATTATGGAAATGGAAGAGGATGTAGATGAAGATGAAATGGGAGATATGATACTGCGTGGAGAGTTTGACAGATCACTGAAAGACCTAAGTCGAAACAAGGCCCCGGGAGTAGACAATATTCCATTTGAACTAATGACAGCCTTGGGAGAGCCAGTCCTGACAAAACTCTGCCATCTGGTGATCATAATGTATGAGACAGGCGAAATACCCTCATACTTCCCAAAGAAAGCAGGTGTTGACACATGTGAAAATTACCGAATTATCAGTTTAATAAGTCACAGCTGCAAAATATTAACTCGAATTCTTTACAGACGGTTGGAAAAACTGGTAGAAGCTGACCTCGGGGAAGATCAGTTTGTATTCCGTAGAAATATGGGAATACGTGAGGCAATACTGACCCTACGACTTATCTTAGAAGCTAGATTAAGAAAAGCCTACGTTTCTAGCATTTATAGACTTAGAGAAAAGTTTTGACGATGTTGACTGGAATGCTCTCTTCCAAACTATGAAGGTGGCAGCGGTAAAATACAGGGAGCGAAAGGCTATTTACAATTTGTGCAGAAACCAGATTTCAGTTATAAGAGTCGAGGGACATGAAACGGAAGCAGTGGTTGGGAAAGGAGTGAGACAGGGTTGTAGCCTATCCCCAATATTATTGTATCTGTATATTGAGCAAGCAGTAAAGGAAACAAAAGAAAAATTCGGAGTAGGTATTAAAATCCATGGAGAAGAAAAAAAACCTTAAGGCTCGCCGATGACATTGTAATTCTGTCAGAGACGGCAAAAGAGTTGGAAGAGCAGTTGAACAGAATGGACAGTGTCTTGAAAGGAGAATATAAGCTGAACGTCGACAAAAGCAAAACGAGGATAATGGAATGTAGTCGAATTATGTCGGGTGAAGCTGCGGGAATTAGATTAGGGAATGAGACACTTAAAGTAGCAAAGGAGTTTTGCTATTTGGGGAGCAAAATAACTGATGTTAGTCGAAGTAGAGAGGATATAAAATGTAGACTGGCAATGGCAAGGAAAGCGTTTCTGAAGAAGAGAAATTTGTTAACATCGGGTATAGATTTAAGTGTCAGGAAGTTGTTTCTAAAAGTATTTGTATGTAGAGTATCCATGTATGGAAGTGAAACATGGACGATAAATAGTTTGGACAAGAAGAGAATAGAAGCTTTCGAAATGTGGTGCTACAGAAGAATGCTGAAGATTAGATGGGTAGATCACATAACTAATGAGGAGGTATTGAATAGGATTGGGGAAAAGTGGAGTTCGTGGCACAACTTGACTAGAAGAAGGCATCTGTTGGTAGGACATGTTCTGAGGCATCAAGGGATCACCAATTTAGTTTTGGAGGGCAGCGTGGAGGGTAAAAATCGTAGAGGAAGACCAAGAGATGAGTACACTACGCAGATTCAAAAGGATGTAGGTTGCAGTACGTACTGGGAGATGAAGAAGCTTGCACAGGATAGAGTAGCATGGAGAGCTGCATCAAACCAGTCTCAGGACTGAAGACCACAACCACAAATGCACGATCGCATGTTGCAGGTCCTGTACGTGCCTTTCTGGATACAGAAAATGTTGCCGGCCGGGGTGGCCGAGCGGTTCTAGGCGCTACAGTCTGGAACCGCGTGACCGCTACGGTCGCAGGTTCGAATCCTGCCTCTGGCATGGATGTGTGTGATATCAGGTTAGTTGTTGTTGTTGTTGTTGTGGTCTTCAGTCCTGAGACTGGTTTGATGCAGCTCTCCATGCTACTCTATCCTGTGCAAGCTTCTTCATCTCCCAGTACTTACTGCAATCTACATCCTTCTGAATCTGCTTAGTGTATTCATCTCTTGGTCTCCCTCTACGATTTTTACCCTCCACGCTGCCCTCCAATGCTAAATTTGTGACTCCTTGATGCCTCAAAACATGTCCTACCAACCAATCCCTTCTTCTACTCAAGTTGTGCCACAAACTTCTCTTCTCCCCAATCCTGTTCAATTAGTCAGTTAGGTTTAAGTAATTCTAAGTTATAGGGGACTGATGACCTCACAAGTTAAGTCCATAGTGCTCAGAGCCATTTAACCATTTTTGAACAGAAAATGTTCAACTCCTGCCCTGGCCAGCACATTCTTCAGATCTCTAACCGTTTGAAAACGTCTGGTCAATGGTGGCCAAGCAACTGGCTCGTCACATTACGCCAGTTACTACTCTTGATGAACTGTGGTATCGTGTTGAAGCTGCGTGGGCAGCTGTACCTGTACACACCATCCAAGCTCAGGCATATCAAGGCCGTTATTACGGCCAGAGGTGATTGTTCAGGGTATCCAAATTGCGTGAAAATCTAATAACATGTCAGTTCTAGTATAATATATTTGTTCAATGAATACACGTTTATCATCTGCATTTCTTCTTTGTGTAGCAATTTTAATGGCCAGTAGTGCATGTTTCCCCCGTATGTCCTCTCGTGCACCCCTCCATCTGTCGTCTCCTCTGTCACCTTCCACCACAGTTTCTGCCATTCGCTTGCCAACACAGGTGTCGTCCCCTTTCATGACGTGTCCATACCACAGCAGTCTTCACTGTAGAACGTTCTTTGATGGATGCATCACTTTAATGTTATTCGTCTTCTCTCGATTCTGATCCTATCTGCTCTGGTGGCGCCACAAATTCTTCTTAACATTCACATTCGAGACACGTTAAGGCCGCACAATGTACCTTAGTTGGCGCCCATGTCTGTGCTCCAGACAGCATTGCAGATCTCACAACTGACTTGTTCAACATCCCTCCAGGCTTCAGACTTATTCTTCTGTCTCACAGTACACGTAACTACATTTATATCCTCCCGTTTATCCCCAAAAAAATGGTTCAAATGGCTCTGAGAACTATGGGACTTGAGATCTATGGTCGTCAGTCCCCTAGAACTTAGAACTACTTAAACCTAACTAACCTAAGGACGTCACACAACACCCAGTCATCACGAGGCAGAAAAAATCCCAGACCCCGCCGGGAATCGAACCCGGGACCGTTTATCCCACCTATCTGCACTCTACAAGCTATTGTTATTTGTTCAATTGTACTTCATTGTATTTCAACTCAGTAAATGATTTTTAGTTAAAAACGATAGTTTAGTGAAATAAGAAGCGGAATTTGAGTTTTGAGGTTGCCTGTTCACATCCTCCTTCCTGCAAGTATTTTTTTATTTACATACATGTTTTCTGAGATGTTCTCTGAATATGTGAATTGCCATTGTTGATCCTAAGTAGCTACAGTTGCCAACTTTTTTCAGTGATGGTCCATCCATCTGGGTTGTTTTCTCCCTTTGTTCTCCTAGGGACATGTACTCGGTTTTCTTCCTATTGATTTTGAGCTCTGTACTTCCAAAGTTTTTCCTGTTTTACAACTGCACATTCAGCTCATCCTTCTTGGTGCTACATTACGCTACATCATCTGCTTGTATCCTACGCCAAGGAGTTTACTCACTAGCACCTTCTGATAGTACATGAATGACCAACTGAAAATCAATGGGCTGTACAAGGAAGCTTCATGCAGTCCATTTTACCTGGTCATTGCTCATACATTATATATAACTATCGTACATTACGTTCATTATTCAGGAGCATACTTGCATTAAATTAATAAGTATGCTTCAGAACATGTTAGAAAACATAAAGGTCAATAAAAATTGTTTCGAGGAAGCAGGATACGAAAAGGCAACCTCGAAAATCAAAGTCCGCTTATTATCCCACTAAACTAACTTTGTTGACCAAACATCATTTATTGTGGTGAAATACTATGAATTACAATGTCGTACAAATTATGTGGAGCTTCAACTATTATCATCTCTGTTTATTGACATTAGTAAACTTTAATAAATTTAAAAAAGGAAGAAAAATGAAAAAAAAGTAGTGTCCATTTTGTGTCCTCAAGAATAAGATTTTTTTAAAAAAAATGTGATTGATCGTAACTTCTTCTTGCTGAATGTTATCTCCGAACTACGTTGATACATTGTTTGAACATCTTTAAATGCAAATTAGAGAAACTAAATAGCACGTCTGCAACAACTGCTGCAGAATAAGTCTTTTTCCTAAAATACATTTTACATGTACTTAAAAAAAGTGAACATGTGATATTTCTGTTAATTTTTATTGTTAATTGGAGAATATACCATTTACTTCGGTTTAACATAAAAAGAATTTCCAAGTTGCACCAAATTATGAGTAAGTTATACATGTGATAGGAATCTGTGTTGTGGACACGTGTGGTCAGAGCCTGTGTTTTGGATGTTGCAATGTCCGGAAATGCTTGATCAACGATATGTGATGGTTGTCATTTAATTATAAGCTACTGTATCAAGTCCTATTTCTCTGCTGTCTCATCCTACCATCTCTACATATCCATCTCCTCATCCCCCTTTCCTTTTTCCATTTCCTCTGACGCCTCCGACCATCTACTCCTTCCCTCTTCCTCTGTTCATATCCTCCTCCTCCTCTCTCAGTCCATTGTCTCCCGTCCCTCTGTCTCTCCATCTCATCCTGCTCCTTCTTTTCTTTTTCCACCTCTGTACCTCCTGTTTGTCTTCTGCATCTCCAACTCCTGTCCCCAGTCTCTGGCCATCTCCTCCTCTCTTCTCTCTCTGTGCATCCCCTCTTTGGCCCTCTCTCTGTCCTTCTTCTCCCTACCCCTCTCACTGCCCCTCATCTCTGCCCATCCCCTCTTTCTGTCTCATCCATGCCGGCCAGAGTGGCCGTGCAGTTCTAGGCGCTACAGTCTGGAACCGAGCGACCGCTCCGGTCACAGATTCGAATCCTGCCTCGGGCATGGATGTGTGTGATGTCCTTAGGTTAGTTAGGTGTAATTAGTTCTAAGTTCTAGGCGACTGATGACCTCAGAAGTTAAGTTGCATAGTGCTCAGAGCCATTTGAACCATTTGTCTCACCCTTCTCCACACTGTCTCTCAGTAGATCTCCACTTCCTCTGTCTCTCTGTGTCCATCTACTTCTCTCCATTCTCCCTACCCCATCCTACACTTTTCTTTCTGCCCATCCCCTCCTTCCTGCTTTGTCTATCCATCACCTTCTCCCTTCTTTCTGTCTGTCCACTTCCTCCTTCCCCTTTCGCTCCATCTCTCAGTATCCATCTCTTCCCCCTGCCCATCCACTCGTGAATCCCTTGCATGTAATCCTTACCCTCACAACATTCCTCCTCCCCTCTCTCTCCTTCCATCTCCTTCTCCCTCCTCTCTCTGACCATCTCATCCTCCCTCTCTCCCTGTCTGGCCCCTCTTCTCACCTCTCTCTGTCCATAACCTCCTACCCATCTCTATCATTCTCTTTCTCCCTTCCCCTTTCTCTGTCCAGTATAGCTTCCCCTCTCTCATTAACCAACTCCTCTGTCCTCTCTGCGCTCAGCCGTACCCACCCACACATTTAGCCCCTGCAAGGTATGCCTAAACTATTCACACAAAATACCTGTTGCAAGGGGTGCCCTATAGGTCAGGATTTGAAAAACCCTTTATTGCCTGTATGTCCGGTCCTGTGGTAACTAGGAGCTTCTAGCCTTCACAGTGCTGATTCCTATATAGGAAGCAGTATGTCTATAACATTTGACTGAAATCCATGAAGTGCTTTAGGAGGATGTGGTGGTCTATACACATACATTCATACTCGAACATCCTGTTTTATGTATATAAGGATTAATTGATGCAGTAGACTGGGCATTGTTTCAGTTTACTTACAGCGTAAGTCTCGTAAAAATTGAGAATAAAAAAAAGAAATGAAAGTTACTGCTCAGCGACTCGACTCGACGCCCCTTGATATTTCGGATGTGCCATCCACATCCTCCCAACCTTTGCTATGTTTGTTAATGAAAGTATATCACAAAAATTTATGGTAAAAACGTCATCATCTTTATGATGATTTTGCTAGTAAACGTTGTCTACGTTCTTGTTGATGAAAGTATGTTTACGAATTTGGGGTAAATCGGTAAACAACTTTTAATGGATCTTGTTGGCAATCATTGTCCAAATTATAAACGCATAAAGTAATGTGATTCTTCAGTTTCTCCCGGCGTATTTGTTGCTCGAACAGTCCACGGGTATACTGCCGGTTCATAGTGTCCAACGGGCACAATATTTAGGCGAGCAGACATGTCGCCATCGTCGGGTGCGCTGACGAACTGAGCTCCTGAGGGCGGGCGACCGACAGCGTTATAAGGGAGGCTATCGAAATTCGCACCAGGGAAGATCTTATCAACCGAGATTGCGGCTACAATCTCAGCAAGGCTTGGGACCCGGCACTGAATGTAATTAAGAAGACTCTCAGCAAGAAGTACGAACTGGCGACCAGGGCGGACGTAGCAAGCACATCGACGCTCCGACAGATTCCGACGCCCACGTCTTCGCAACCGCCGGGAGGGGATTTAAATCGGCCGCCCGCCCTCAGGAGCTCAGTTCGTCAGCGCACCTGACGATGGCGACATGTCTGATCGCCGAAATATTGTGCCCGTTGGACGCTATGAACCGGCAGTATACCCGTGGACTGTTTGAACATAAAGTAATGTTTTTTAAAGTAAGTAGGTTGTAAGAATTTACAGTAAATCGGTCAACAACTTTTCGCTAGCAATATTGACACTGTTATAAATACGTGGGAATAACTAACCACAGTGATTCATATCTCGACCGTCACACGCCAAAAATGCAATTTTCTCTAAACACTCGCCCATCTGGAGCTCGAACTTCTGTCACTTTCATTTATGATCGTGCCCTGCATTCATCACAAATTTGGCTCAGATTAGTAACGATAATTAGGCACAATCCCTTGTAAATTTTAGATGACAAGGTAAGCAATTTCCATGGGTCCACAAGTAATTTTTTACGTTCATAGCTGCCGAATAGTGATGTTCTATTTCTTTCTAAAAATAGAACTGTACAAAATGAATGCCTTGAGTACTGACAGTACAAAAAATTCTCCAACAAAATTTCGTCCCATGACTGTTTTCGGAAGATAACAGTTGTCAACACTGTAATCGCATGTTCCACAAGTATCTTCGTTCAATACTGTCACCTCGTTGTGTACATTTAGCGCAGTGGGTTGGGGTTTACCATGGAATAGAGCATGACAGTTCGATTCCTGGTATAGGTGTATTTTGTTATTATTTTCTAATTTATTCTGTCCAATAAAGTTGCAGCATACACTGTTTCATACATATCTTACAATCACAGTTTTTTTTAAATTGAACATAACTCAGATATGTCAGACAGATTCACGAAGCGTAATTAGCAATTTAAAATAAATAACTGGGCATAGTGGTGAGAACATACTTACAAGGAGACGAAAGAGGAATCGTATTTTCGTATTTTTTTATATTTATAGTACTTGAAGGTCAGAAATCAAATATTAGTCTGGCGAAGCAATTCGGTGTAACTCTCAAAGATTCTCGAGAGAATCGACATTGAGTTCGCTGAACGTTTTTATACCTTAATGTAATCTGAGTTTTCATTAGGCAGCGTGGCTTTATGGTGGAATATCGACTACGACATGGAGGGCCTCAATTCCATTTCAAGCCAATGCAATTTTTTCAATCAGCGGTGCATGATCTATGAGCATTTCCGTGAAGCCTAAAATATATAAGGATAAAAACATTTTTTTAAAGTTTAATCCTCTTTATTAACAATCCTTTATGAAAGATCGGTAATTAATAATTCGATAATTAATAATTTTGCAATGAAAACTGCATTTTTGTGTGTAATACGTAATTAGAAATAAGAAAATGTGCATTTTTCATTAAAATTTGTTAGGTGTTAATTAGCGTATAGTTGGCGAATTTTCTATTTAAATGACAAAGGTTTTCGAAGTGGCTGGAGAAAAACGAAAACAATGGAGATCAATATGAGACTCTGCTCAGTGAGCAGCCTAGGGCGCCACCAATTTTTTCGTCCACAAATATGTATTTTTCTCTTCACAGAAATACTAATAGAACATGCTCCTTTATTTAAAAATCTCGTATCGGACGGCAACTAAAACCAGGCCACTCACGTAACTGGCAATATTCCACAAAGCGAAGATGCCTGTTGACAGACTAACCTTATATTACGATATTAAAAACTTGGAAGACGATTATCCCGAGAATTTTTGACAACTACATCTGACGGCTTTGGGTGACTGATATTTGAATTCTGAACTTCACGTAGGATAAATATATAAAAAAAAATCAAAAATGCAGTTTTCGTGTATTCTCCTTGTTGGACATATAACTATGAGATTTGCGTGATTACAAGGGCACTACCTTAGAATAAAAGAAGCAGGGATAGTCCAAGGGCCGGCCGGAGTGGCCGAGCGGTTCTAGGCGCTACAGTCTGGAACCGCGCGACCGCTACGGTCGCAGGTTCGAACCCTGCCTCGGGCATGGATGTTTGTGAGGTCCTTAGGTTAGTCAGGTTTAAGTAGTTCTAAGTTCTAGGGGACTGATGACCTCAGCAGTTAAGTCCCATAGTGCTCAGAGTCATTTGATCCATTTGATAGTCCAAGAGGTGGAGGGGTGGAGATGGTTCCTTTTCACTTTGGAGGGTATAACTGAAGTTAGAGGAAGCAATGCACACAGTTGGGCCGGAAAGCATGAAGTGTTATCGTGCTTGTATGAGAACAAAGTACATGTTTAAGGGCAAAATACGTGTTTACAGCGGAATAATAAAAACTATGGTGCTCTCATTTTTGTATTAGTATTGGGGTAAGGCACTTATTTTGTATAAGACGTGTTGATATTATTGTAGAACAGTTGAGACGTCATATATCATATTACGCAGTCTAAAATTAGAAAATAAGAAAAGCAGTACACCCTGGATTGGAAGCTTGAGGTAGAATATTCGCTGCAGTGTTGTCAGATTGACTTGTCTGGCGTCCATTTTCTGCAGAAAATACGCAAGGGGCCATAGGTCGTTAAAGACAATTTTGTGTTGCTAGTGTGCAAAAAAATCATGCGAGCGACTACTACGGTTTCAGGTTCGAATCCTGCCACGGGAATGGATGTGTGTGATGTCCTTAGGTTAGTTAGGTTTAATTAGTTCTAAGTTCTCGGCGACTGATGACCTCAGAAGTCGCATGGTGCTCAGAGCCATTTGAACCATTTTTTTTATTTGAACCAATTTTGGTTTCCCCTGTACATTTATTCTGTGGCGTTGGAAAGAACCTTCGAAGAACAATTCCACATGTGTGAATCTAGTTTGTGTAGTAAGCAGATAAAACCGCAGTCGACAACAATACCGTTGTGAGCAGATGAAGGAGCGCATGCGTCGGTTTTTGTGTACAAAATGCAGGGGAACATGTAACTCAGTTACAGTTCGACTGTTTATTATTACGACTGCCTGAAATTGATACATTCTATAGAGCGATTCCAGACGTACAACACGGTGCGACGAATTTCATCCGGACCTATCGGAGTACAGTACCACGTCATACGGAATTTAACAACTTCGGTAGTTGTCGGCATTTCCTTGTAGACATCATATTCTAATTATTCCACAGATAAAAGTCCAAAAGTGTTAACTCTGGTGAGAGTGCAGGCCCCTTTCTGATCACCGAGCGACCTAGCCAACAATCTCCAAATGTTTCGTTATGGTTCGGAATTGTCTGTGAGGATTGAGCAGAACTTGGTCATGTTGGTGCCACGTGGATTTCCTTACGCCAGATGGGATTGCATCCAATAACTGCGGCAGAATGTCTGTCTGTGGATAGTCAACGTTATTTAGATTCTCCTCAATAAAACCGGGACCAATGATGAGATTCTTCAAACGCCCGTATCATACACTAACCGACCAAGATCGTTGTTTACCCACTTCTTTTAGACGGGAGAGAATATTCAATGGATCCATAGCTCATATAGTGCAGGTTTGTTTGTCCATAGTTTGTAACCGATGTACAGCCCGTAAATAATGCCTTGCATAGAAACTCCCATCACTTTTCAGTTTTCGTTGACACAGTTTTGGAAGTCCCCGCCTTTAGTATTTGAACGCTTGAACACGGAAAGGATGAAATGCGTCGAAATGCGCTATTCGCGGAACACTCCTTTGACTGACCCAATCTGTACATTCCAGCTGCCTCGTAGTGGCATGTTGATTGCCTGTCTACGCTGTTAAGACGTTAGTCGGATTTTCCTCGTGAGTTGCAATTCTTCTACGTTGGCCTATAATATTTTTCAGACTTCCGGTTTATTGAAAGAATATTTCATAATGTTCGTGGAGTAGAGATTGTGAGGGTTTGTCACGACCAGGATACCTTTCACCAATCAACCGCACTGTGGCGACATTCGCCAAAAACGAAAAATATACACTGTGAATCTCTCAACAGCTTCAGGAACAAGTTGTCTGATCGCTATATCAGCAGGGCACAGAATGAAGCGAGCGGTTGTAGGCGCTTCAGTCTGGAACCGGGCGACCGCTACGGTAACAGGTTCGAATCCTACCTCGGGCATGGATGTGTGTGGTGTCCTTAGGTTAGTTAGGTTTAAGTAGTTCTAAGTTATAGGGGATTGATGACCTCAGATGTTAAGTCCTATAGTGCTCAGAGCCATTTGAGCCATTTTTGAACAGAATGAAGGCCTTCCTGCAGGTAAACAGACGACCCGCACCTGACTTACGTGTTTGCTTTCATTTGGTGCACTAGCGTACACCATTGTAGTGTGTGTGTGTGTGTGTGTGTGTGTGTGTGTGCGTGCGTGCGTGCGTGTGTGCGTGTGTGTGTGTGTGTATGTGTGTTTGTGTGTATTGTGAGAACAGACACCACATAAGAGGATGTTTCACAATGTTTTGACGATTTCAAATTTGAATAACGCGCGGTATAACCAAGATGCGGTGACGCTAGCGCCGACTATGAGTAGTGTAGAGTGTCAAGTTTCGTCAGTAATCATGCCTGATTCGACGATGAACGTCGTGCGTTCGCAGTGGATTGCTATTTTCGCTACGGCGAACCTATCGTGCACGTGCAACGTGCTTTTCGTAAGCATTTAAAGATACCCCGCGATACCCAGTTCCTGCTCGTGCAACAATATTGATTTGCGCAAGAATCTTCCGTGCTACTGCCAGTGCATCCAGTCGAAAACCAACCGGCCCTCGGAAAACCGTCCAAGCTCCCGAGAACACCGAAAGTGTGCGTAGTAGCTTACAGGCAAGACCTCGTCGTTCGTTACGAAAACGTGCCAGACGCTGAACATTACGGTGGCGTCTGCTCATGGTATAATACGGTGTGATCTGCATTATCATCCGTAAAAATTATGTGTTTAATGGCCGCTTCGCTAGCCTGATTTAACCTGCCTGACTTTTACCTTTGTGGTTATTTGAAGGCGACAGGGTTCTCTGATCGACCGAGAACAGTTAAAAGATAGAAGTCACGATGAAAGTTTCACAATTCCTCCTGCTGTTGCGAAAGGTGTGCTAAAAATGCCGTTGAAGTCATTAAAATCCAATGAACGAATAGTTGTCTGTGTCACATCTTCTGCTGGCGGCAAATTGGTTTTGCGGCGCCGGCATCTTGTTGCGTTGTTGACAGCATGTTAGAAGGCTCTTTCGAATCCCAAAGAAAAACATGTATTTCTACAACTATATCGGTATCAGAATTCGGCATCTACAAAAAATTAATTGTGTACTTCAGAAAATTTACCGGATTGTCTTTCATGATTAGCGAAACGCCAGTATCGATACGTTTTGTCGTTGCGGATATATCCTAAGTGACAAAGAAGCATCCAGAAGAAACTATTAGACGTCAATGTTAACTACGTACTCAAGAACGGAGGGTATGAAAATGATGAGAGTTGCAAATCTCTGTCACAGGAAAAACAGCCACCAGACTGCATTAGTGTTGAAACTTCCTGGCAGATTAAAACTGTGTGCCGGACCGAGACTCGAACTCGGGACCTGTGAGGACGGGGCGTCAGTCATGCTTGGGTAGCTCAGATGGTAGAGCACTTGCCCGCGAAAGGCACGGGTCCCGGCTTCGAGTCGCGGTCCGGCACGCATTTTTAATCTGCCAGGAAGTTTCATATCAGCGCACACTCCGCTGCAGAGTGAAAATCTCATTCTGCATTAGTGTTGTTTGTGTTAGTGTTCGTTGCAAACCTTGGAAGGGGATATAAGAGGCGGGAACGTGTCAGATATTGAGTGTCGTGTGACTAGGGCCTCCAATGGGGTAGACCGCTAGCCATGTGTAAGTCTTTCGATCTGACGCCACTTCGGCGACTTGCCACTCAATGGGGATGAAATGATGATGATTAGGACAACACAACAGTCAGCCCCTGAGCGGAGAAAATCTCCGACCGAGCCGGGAATCGAACCCGGGCCCTTAGGATTGACATTCTGTCGCGCTGACCACTCAGCTACCGGGAACGGACAGATGTTGAGTGACCACTATGAAGGAGTCGAAGATGCCTCGTACTCATGTGAGACACGCCTGACAAGATGCGAAAGGGGCTGAGCTGTGTGTCTCACTTTGGGTGTCTGATCGAATCGCACAGTATCTAGTTCTGTGAGACATTCAGATGGGCCCGATGTTCGGCTGCATGGGAGCGTGAGAGCAGTGGTACTCGCCAACAAGATTCCGGTCGACCTCGTCTGACCAGCTTAACAAAGAATCGCCGTATTGTACACCGAGCACGTGGTAATCCAATCACATCTGCGCCTGCCATCCGAGACTCCCTGCAATATTCTCTGACTTCCTGTACCATCGCTCAGATACCAGCAGCAGACGGTCTAGTGAATTACTGTCCCATGCGGAGTCTGCCGTTAACAGCACAAGTTTGGAGTGGTACCATGACCAGGAAGCATGGACCACAGACGAATGCCATTGCATTGCGTTCGGTGGTGAACTGAACAGCACAAGATGACCATCGTCGGCGATCTATGGAGAGGTCCCAATCTTCCAATGTGTTTTGGAGGGGCACAGCGGTGTTGGTCCTGGAGTGATGCTGTAGGGACCCATTGGGTTTGACTACAGGTTACGGCTATTAGTAAGTGGGGGACGGAGCCAACCAGATGCAAGGGGTCTGCAACGAACTTGTGACGTCACACTAGTTGGCCTGCCTGCCACACTTTGCGAACGCTCGGCTCTGTGCAGGGCCCACGGGATATCAATATTCAGTTGAAAAGATACCCACTAAAGGCGTTAATTTTTCCGTGTGCAATCGAGAACTTGCATGTGTTTAAACACGCAGTCAACAATTATTAAACTCATCTGAAATAAACAATCCTGTTGGAATAACATCCGCAACTGAGCATTATAGCAGGGGCTTCACTTGTAAATTACTTTATTTTCACCCGACCGGTTTCGGACTGTTATAAGCCCATCCTCAGGTGTCGTAGCTGTGCTGTGGTCCCCGAGCGCCGCGTATACCAGGCGCGGCGTGCTGCCTATGGGCGCACAGGCAAGATCCCACTGATCTGTCGCCAATAGAAGTAGTGTGAGACCAGTTCCATCCCAGCGACACGAGATTATGCAACGGCTTAATGACACCGTTCTTAACCGTATCGCTGCATGCGTACAGGCCAGAGATGGTGCAGCGTAATATTGATAAGTGGACAGATACTGCCAAATTCTTTGTAAGTTTGACTCGATTTTGTAGTCACTGCTTAAGACTTCCTTTATTCAATTACTCAATTGAGGGCATCCGCAGCTCGCGGTCTAGTCTTTAGCGTTGCTGCCCCTGAATCATAGGGTCCTGGCTTCGATTCCCGACCGGGTCGCAGATTGACTGCGCGCGGGGACTGGGTGTCTGTGTTGTCCTCGTCATTTTATCATTATTTAGGAAATGGCGAGACTGGAAAGTGAAAAGATTGGGAATTTTTACCGGCGCTGATAACGTTTCCGTTGGATGCCGCACAAACCAAAATCATCGTCATCGTCATCATCATCCAGTGACGATGAGAGGTTTAAAAACTGGAGCACTTGTGTCAGACTAGTCTCGTATGCGTTTCCTTTTTGCAGATTCATCCCGTTTCATCGGAATTCCACCCCACTCGCACACCGAAACACACCCAGATATCATACGCCTTTCCTACTACCGTCTTTACGAATTGGTTCAGTTATGATATCACATCCCAGTATGATCCTAGATGTATAGGGTGTTTCACAACTCATATTACAGACTTACAGCGGTTGTAGAGACTACTTAAGAGATAGGATTTTGATCAGGAATCCAGTGCCGAAAAGTAGCGTTTGGATACAAAATTAGTTTTGAATACTGGATCACTTTCAAACCTACCACACCACAGTATACACAAACTGAGTAGAAAGCGCCGTCATCTGGCACCTCATATACAATTTTCGTCCGACCATAAAAGCGGCTGCGAGAAACAGGTACGTTCGCAGTTACGAAGGTTGACAGTGATACTACACGGTCGCGCCTTACTCTCGACTTCGGAGCGTAGATCCTGCATCATGTAGAAGAGAATCGACAACGAGTACTTGAAACAATGTCCATGCCATGGGCTCCAGTAGAGCACACACATCGGGCTCATTGTATTCCCTGCGTGCGTACCGTGAAGCAGAAGATTTGAAAATGATTCTATCTTCAACTTATTCCTTATATAAACTGAACATTTCCGGCAATGGATTCCTGATCAAAGCTTTACACCCCCTAAAAGCCTGTAACAGCAAACGTGAAACAACCCTGGTATAAAACGATATGGCAGGCTCTATATGTTGACCACAATTCCTGTAAAAGAATACTACTGGGTTCATTCTCGTTTTACTCTGAATTTATCTGTTGCGAATGAAACTACCACACAGATGTGGCCTGAGATTGATCCAAAGAAAAACGAAGATGGGATAGCTGTATCGAGACTAACAATAAAATCAACATCAACACTCGTCACAACGCAAAAGACGATGTCAGGTAATTCTGCTATCTTGGCAGCAAAATAGAACACGCCTGGCGAAGAAATGAGAATATATGAAGCAGAGTGACACATTCAGAGAAGGTTTTCGTCCCAAAAATAACTGTGGTACTGTGAAACATAGACTTCAGTTTGAGGAAGAAATTTCTGACAACGTATGTCCAGAGCACAATATTGTGGAAACGAATCGTGGACTGTGAGAAAACAGTGAAGGAAGTTAATGGAAGCGTTTGAGATGTGGTAGCACTAGAGCTGTAAAACTACAACAATACCTCAGGTTGTCATAACTAAGCGCAAACTATGGTAGTTTTTTAGCAGCTTTTGTCACTCAACGCTGTACCCGCGTAATCTGTACGTTATGTGTGCTGCATACATGTCGGGCATTATCTCATAACGATCGCTTTCTCTGCGTATCACCTAAACGTATACAGTATTTGTAGCAAAATTGAAAATGTCTGTGTTTAATTTGGAATTTATTCGAAAATTGTTGATTTGTGAAGTGAAACAGAGGGATTTTCTAGGTAAAAGTAAAGAAAACAACCAAAGTTGTGGATACCAATATATAATCAAAAGATAATAAATAAAACCCACTGAAGATGGAGAAACTTCTCCAAAACATGTATGGGCAGTACAACAGGAAAAATTGTTTTTGCTCAAGGCAGAACCACATTTTCTTATTACATATAGTAATACAAATTTATCGGATAACGCTGGAGGACGCGATTTCTTTACCGAAGAGAAATAAAGACGCAGAACAAAAGTATATCAAACATCCCCTCAAATGCTTCGTCGAACATAAGTAAGATAGTTTTCTGTTTTTCATAAACAACTTTCGTATTTATCGATAACAGCAAGAACTCCTGTATTTGATCCTGATGAAGAACTTTCTATTGAGTACAAAGTATCACAAGTAATTGTTTTGGTTGCATAAAAGTGATCAGTTATCTTTTATTACTTATAAAAAGCAATTTATATTCTGTAATGTTACAAAATACACCAGGGACTAACACTGAATGATGATGTTCTGTTGTAATTATGTACAAAATAAATAACCAAACAAACAAAAAGACAAAGAGAAATCTTCGGCTTGCAATTTCTCTCACACATTCATTTCTGTTTCTTTGCCTACTAGTGCTACCAATACTACCGGTAATTCTACCATTTACTAAGTCATTTATGTAATGTACCGAAACTACTGAACCATAGTTTCGGTACAGCGCAACTCTGGGTAGAAGATAAAGATGCTGAAAGTTATGTAGATTGATATGACAGTGAATGGGGATGTTCAGAGGAGAATCGGTGAGGAACGTAATACATGGGGAACACTGACAAGGAGAAGTGGCAGGGTGATGGGACGTGTGTCAAGACGTTAGGGAATGACATCCATGGTATTAGAGTGAGCTGAGAGTGCAGAAAGTGAAGGAGAAAGCAGAGAGTGGAATGTATCCAACAAATAATTGGGCACGTCGTGTGCGTGTGCTGCTCTGGGATGAAGAGGTCGCAGTATGAGAAGTTGGGGCGGGGCGCATCAAACCAGTCCCAAGACTAATGAGAAAACGACTCAGTGCATCTAACTCGTTCTGCAAGGGTGCTTCCTTATAGATGGAGAGTTCTGCTGATCCCATGAGTCACTTATATACACTCCTGGAAATTGAAATAAGAACACCGTGAATTCATTGTCCCAGGAAGGGGAAACTTTATTGACACATTCCTGGGGTCAGATACATCACATGATCACACTGACAGAACCACAGGCACATAGACACAGGCAACAGAGCATGCACAATGTCGGCACTAGTTCAGTGTATATCCACCTTTCGCAGCAATGCAGGCTGCTATTCTCCCATGGAGACGATCGTAGAGATGCTGGATGTAGTCCTGTGGAACGGTTTGCCATGCCATTTCCACCTGGCGCCTCAGTTGGACCAGCGTTCGTGCTGGACGTGCAGACCGCGTGAGACGACGCTTCATCCAGTCCCAAACATGCTCAATGGGGGACAGATCCGGAGATCTTGCTGGCCAGGGTAGTTGACTTACACCTTCTAGAGCACGTTGGGAGGCATGGGATACATGCGGACGTGCATTGTCCTGTTGGAACAGCAAGTTCCCTTGCCGGTCTTGGAATGGTAGAACGATGGGTTCGATGACGGTTTGGATGTACCGTGCACTATTCAGTGTCCCCTCGACGATCACCAGTGGTGTACGGCCAGTGTAGGACATCGCTCCCCACACCATGATGCCGGGTGTTGGCCCTGTGTGCCTCGGTCGTATGCAGTCCTGATTGTGGCGCTCACCTGCACGGCGCCAAACACGCATACGACCATCATTGGCACCAAGGCAGAAGCGACTCTCATCGCTGAAGACGACACGTCTCCATTCGTCCCTCCATTCACGCCTGTCGCGACACCACTGGAGGCGGGCTGCACGATGTTGGGGCGTGAGCGGAAGACGGCCTAACGGTGTGCGGGACCGTAGCCCAGCTTCATGGAGACGGTTGCGAATGGTCCTCGCCGATACCCCAGGAGCAACAGTGTCCCTAATTTGCTGGGAAGTGGCGGTGCGGTCCCCTACGGCACTGCGTAGGATCCTACGGTCTTGGCGTGCATCCGTGCGTCGCTGCGGTCCGGTCCCAGGTCGACGGGCACGTGCACCTTCCGCCGACCACTGGCGACAACATCGATGTACTGTGGAGACCTCACGCCCCACGTGTTGAGCAATTCGGCGGTACGTCCACCCGGCCTCCCGCATGCCCACTATACGCCCTCGCTCAAAGTCCGTCAACTGCACATACGGTTCACGTCCACGCTGTCGCGGCATGCTACCAGTGTTAAAGACTGCGATGGAGCTCCGTATGCCACGGCAAACTGGCTGACACCGACGGCCGCGGTGCACAAATGCTGCGCAGCTAGCGCCATTCGACGGCCAACACCGCGGTTTCCGGTGTGTCCGCTGTGGCGTGCGTGTGATCATTGCTTGTACAGCCCTCTCGCAGTGTTCGGAGCAAGTATGGTGGGTCTGACACACCGGTGTCAATGTGTTCTTTTTTCCATTTCCAGGAGTGTAGATTGAACATTAATAGTCCTTTCAGGCTTCCTTCAGAACATTTGTCGTGTACTATAACGTTGCACTTCCAGAGTAAAAAGTCCTTGAAGGATATTACTACGATGTGATAAAATGGGTTGTGTTCCAGGTAAATGGTGTTCCTTGAATCTACGTGGTGTTTCGCAGTGTTTTGACGATTTCTGATATGAATAACACACGAACTAACTGCGAAACAAAGTTGTACATTTTACACAAGGTACAACGTCTATTCACGTTTACTTATGAAATATTACATCGCACCAGTGACGACCATTCTCTGCTACACAGTACCCGAAATGTTTCACCCAGTTTTTGAACAGATCTTTCGTAACTGCTATATAAATTGTGGAAATTTCATCGTGAATTCGGTCTGTTACTTGTTGAAAGCTTCTCGACCGTTCGGAGTACACTGTCGCCTTCAAATAACCTCATACGTAAAAGTCCGGCGTGGCTAAATCAGGCAAGCTAGGTGGCCATTTGACGTAAGCGCGTTTGGAAATCATGCGGTTACCAAACACTTCACGGAGAACTTGCAAGGTTTTGTTGGACGTGTGGTATGTCACGCCGTCTTGTTGGAACCAATTTTTTGTAACGAAAGACGAGAGCTAGCCTGTAAATTGTTACTCACTTTCGAGGTTCTCAAGGTTTCGGACGGTTTCCCGAGAGCCGTCGAATTTCGATTCGCTCCACTAGCAGTTGCACGGAAATTTCCTACCCAGTTCAGTAGCGTTCCAAGAGCAGGTACTGGGTACGGTGGCTGAATCTTGAAATGCTTTCGAAAGGCACGTTCACGACAGATTCGCAGTAGCGAAACTAGCACTGCAACGCGAACGCTCGATGTTGGATCGAACGGTGTATGATTATTGACCTTTATATGGGATGGAATTTGACACACCACTGTTGGTGTACTTTGTTTCTTAGCGTGAGTTATTAAAATGAGAAATCGTCAAAATGTTGGGAACGTCCTGTATGTTAATTTTGAGAGAAGTCGCTTTTCTCCCAAAACGTTAGAACGTCCGAGCTAAAATGTCCTCTTGGATCCTGCAACAAGTAGTCGTTAACGATATTGGTCTGTAATTCTGTGAAACCATGCCTTTATTCGCGATATAAACTGGTCGGGACTATTAGTGTGCTACAGTAAACGATAACAAACAAGCTAATTATTACGCAGTAAACTCAGTGTGAAAACTAATAGGAATTACATCAGTGCGATACACCTATTTCACTCTGAGAAACAGTCTACTTTTTTCAAAAACAGAAGTAATTTGTTTAATATAGCTGTTTTGAAAATATATGCGGTGGTCAGTCATTGCAACGGTAGTAGTAACCTCACGCTGAATACAACAAGTGCGCGCGCACTCACACATACACTACTGGCCATTAAAATTGCTACACCACGAAGATGACGTGCTACAGACGCGAAATTTAACCGACAGGAAGAAGATACTGAGATATGCAAATGATTAGCATTGCAGGGCATTCACATAAGGTTGGCGCCGGTGGCGACACCTACAACGTGCTGACATGAGGAAAGTTTCCACCCGATTTCTCATACACAAACAGCAGCTGACCGGCGTTGCCTGGTGAAACGTTGTTGTGATGCCTCGTGTAAGGAGGAGAAATGCTTACCATCCCGTTTCCGACTCTGATAAAGGTCGGATTGTAGCCCATCGCGATTGCGGTTTATCGAATCGCGACATTGCTGTTCGCGTTGGTCGAGATCCAATGACTGTTAGCAGAATATGGAATCGGTGGATTCAGGAGGGTAATACGGAACGCCGTGCTGGATCCCAACGGCCTCGTATCACTAGCAGTCGAGATGTCACAGGCATCTTATCCACTTGGCTGTAACGGATCTTGCAGCCACATCTTGATCCCTGAGTCAACAGATGGGGACGTTTGCAAGGCAACAACCATCTACACGAACAGTTCGACGACGTTTGCAGCAGCATGGATTATCAGCTCGGAGACCGTGGCTGCGGTTACTCTTAACGCTGCATCACAGACGGGAGCACCTGCGATGGTGTACTCAACGACGAACCTGGGTGCACGAATTCCAAAACGCCATTTTTTTCAGATGAATCGAAGTTCTGTTTACAGCATCACGATGGTCGCATCCATGTTTGGCGACATGTTGGTGAACGCACATTGGAAACGTGTATTCGTCGTCGCCATACTGGCTTATCGCCCGGCGTGATGGTATTGGTTGCCATTGGTTACACGTCTCGGTCACCTCTTGTTCGCATTGACGGCACTCTGAACAGTGGACGTTACATTTCAGATGTGTTATGACCCGTGGCTCTACCCTTCATTCCATCCCTGCGAAACCCTACATTTCAGCAGGATAATGCACGACCGCATGTTGCAGGTCCTGTACGGGCCTTTCTGGATACGGAAAATGTTCGACTGCTGCCCTGGACAGCTCATTCCCCAGGTCTCTCACCAAGTGAAAACGTCTGGTCAATGGTGGCCGAGCACCTGGCTCGTCAAAATACGCTAGTCACTTCTCCTGATGAACTGTGGTACCGTGTTGAAGCTTCATGGGCAGCTGTACCTGTACACGCCACCCAAACTCTGTTTGACTGAATGTTCAGGCGTATCAAGGCCGTTATTAAGACCAGAGGTGGTTGTTCTGGGTACTGATTTCTCAGGATCTATGCACCCAAATTGCGTGAAAATGTAATCACATGTCAGTTCTAGTATAATATATTTGTCCAATGAATACCCGTCTATGATCTACATTTCTTCTTGGTGTAGCAATTTTAATGGCCAGTAGTGTACTTGCAGCTCTGGGAACGTGGCAGTAGTCATCTTGGAAGACGAGTGTTCGCTGCAAATTCAGCGTGAACGTGTAAGAGGAAAGGACAACATGTGGTCAGCGAGAATGTTGAAATAAACGTACTGGTTCATGTTCGTGGCAACATGAATGAGCGTACCTAAGATGTGATATGAAAAACACCCACGAAACATCACAGAAGCACGTTTCGTACCGGGTGGTTGTATTTAAAGCGCAGTTACTTCCGCAGGTCCAGTGTGGTCTGTAATGATCATGTGGCAGCGGTACTTGGTGCATACGCTAATGTGTTTCTTTTCATGCCTAGATGCCTTTGGTCGTCACCTGCAGCAAATTTACTGGGCAGCGGTATGTCGAAGATATGTACGCCCCGCTTTGTTGCCCCTCATGGCAATCCACCCTGGGCTTAAGTTTCAGCAAGATAATGCCCGCCTCCACACGGTCTGAACTTCTACTGCTTGTCTTCGTGCTTCCTAAACTCTGTCTTGGCCGCCAATGTCGCGGGATCTGTCCCCAGTTACGTGTAGGTTCCTCCCATCCTCTTGGGATTGTCAATTGGATGGAACTTTGCACTATATCCCCAAGGAGGACATCCAGCAACTCTATGAATCGGTGCCAAGCCGAATAACTGCTTGCCTAAGGGGCAATTCTGGGCCAATGTGTTACTGATTTATTCGATTTGTGAAGCTGTTTCTATTGAATAAACCATGAATTTTTTCTGAAATTGTAATCATTTGTTTGTATATTCGTGTAGATCACATCTAACAACATTCGTCCCATTTGAATAATTCCTTCCTGCTGCACTGCCTTTTTTTTTTTTCTTTCGCCTTAGAGTGCATTAATCGATTAAGAGAAATAATCACAAGTGCTATTTTTTTAATTACTATGATGTCACAATAAACATTTTTAGTAAAAACACGCATAAACCATGTGTCCATAACATATTTTTAGTATTAAGGTATGTCACAATAACATTTTAGGTATACAGAAACATTAAATGGCGACTTCATATAAATTAGAAAAAATATTTTTTATGAAAATGCATAAAAATTTTATATTCTTGGCCTGATTAGTTCTCATCCTTCTGAGAGTCCGTAAACACTTCCTTTTTTCTCGGTCTACAAATGGACAAACGAACAATGTCAGACAGACAAATGACAGACTTCCGTTACTGTTCAGCATTTTTGATCTTCCTCTCTTCTCATACGCAATTAATCAACGTCTAACATTGATCGAACAGTCCACGGGTGTACTACCAGTTCATAGTGCTTAACGGGCACAATATTTCGGCGGTGATACATGCCGCCATAGTCAGGTGCTCTGACAAATGCGGAATGTCTGAAAGTTGAAATACTGTGCTAGGTGGGCACTATGAAGTGGCAGTACACCCGTGCATTGCTCGAACTATACGCTGGCAGAAACAGCAGGATCACAGTGTCTAACATTGCTCTGGTGAACAACCTCTCTCTGCAGAAACTGTGCACAGATTGCAAAGCGGAAGGAAAATTAGCGTTTCGCGTCACACGACATCCATATCAACAGAGATGGAAAACGAGCTCGGATTGTGTCGACCATGAAAAATGAAATCGGTCGTAGCCTGTCATAGGAACCATGTCGGCCTTTGCCTGGAGCTATTCAAGGATATCACGGGAAACAAAAATCTAGATTTCCGGATGGGGATTTGAACCGTCATCCCATTAACGAACGTGCATCCAGGGTGTTAACCACAGGGCCTACTCGCTCGCTCTATACAGACTGGTCGCTTTCAGAACTACTTACGCACACACAGTTCTAAACAACGCTGCAGAAAAAACCCAAAAATACATGCTGGAGCGCTTCCATCTTCAAATATTCCTGATCAATGACCTCCACTTCCTGATACATAACTGTCATTGTCATGTAGTGGCAACTTCTACCACCAAATGTTTCAGGATGACCAAATGTAGCGGGAAGAAGTAGAAGGCACCATATAGAAACTCGTCCGAGCTTCCCAAATGATTTATTGTTTCCAACCACAGTGCCCTCGTACACTTCGGTCTGCGTCACAGGGTCCCACAATGCTGAGGAAGCACCCCAGTGGCTCGTGCAATGCAGTGCTGTGTCGAGCCGGCCTTGACTAGCCGCTGAGTTCCGATGGCGTCAGGATGAGCCGGCTGCCAACTCAGCTCTACCCATTCTCATTGCCTCCTCGCCACTCCAAGAAGCCACTGAGCAGCCCCCTGACAACAGCAAGATGGTTTATGCCATGTTCCCTCACCAGCGTGGCTTATGACACTGCGACAACAAGCGTCTGTGACCGGGCGTCCGAATCTGTGACCCACGCCCCAAATGTCACCGGTGCATGTTGGAGCCTGGAAGACTGCACATGGTAGTGAGCTGAAGAGGGGCCTGCCGCTGGCTGGCTTCCTACAGACCCCACATCGGCCTCAGAGGGTCGAACCAGCGACCTGCTGTGGACTGGAACGCTGGTGCCCCATCTGCTGCTGCATATAGCTGGTGGTGTGACACGCCCCACCGTCCAGGAGAGCTGCCTCACTTGAATGAATCTCGTTAGATTATAGGCGGCTGTACACCTCTGTTTTGCCATATGCGCCACTTTGCATCACGTACTCTTAACACGCTAGGTTGGCCAGTGGGCCCCTTCTGAATGTGATTTGCAACATGCCAAACCGCTATGTACGCTCTTTCAGCACTTTGACGGCCCTGTGGCCTCTGTTCTACTTTGCAACTGTTGGTATGCGTAACTCACTGCAATTCGGCCCGAACCTGGCTGTAACTTGTGCTCAGAATATTGCACAAAGCTAATTTACTCTATCCTAAATGGTGGTGCCGCTACAGTCAATATTGTTAGAAGAGATACTCAGGCAACTATAATCAATATCACAACTGATCAGCTGCCACACCAGTGAATACAAATACCGAGGGATTACTTTCCTGTGTGAACAACTCTTCTGTTGTGAATGCCTAAGTTGACAGATTTTTGACATCTAAAAGAACAAATATTTTTTGATTAACTTCTGCCCAAATAATTATTTAACACAGATACACCTCAAGTTTACTTATATCACACATGGCCAGTCCCATTAATGTGTCAACCTCAGCATGCCATAACACTAGCTGGCAACACTAGCAGTGGAGAGTATATAAGTGTATGTGTGTGATGGGGGGAGGGGGGGGGATGCAGACAATAGTATAGTCGTTGCAATGCGGAAATGGAGCTATTTACCTGACGCCCAAAATGTTATGGTCATTTGTTTTTGGACCATGAGTGGAAGCATATCAGAATCGGCTAAGTTTGCAAACTATTCGCGTGCTACCCTGGCAAAATGGCACTATCGAAAACAAGCGGCAAGGCATCAGGGCTTCCAACACTGTATCCTCAATGACTGCTTTAGTGAACATTGCTGCATGTGGGCCACCACAGCAGGCAACTGGTTCAGTACCCATGCGACGACCATCAGCTAGCGACAGGTGGCCTTTTCAGATGAACCACGTGTTATGCTGCATCGGACAGATGCCTGTTGTATCGTTGGAAGGGTTCACACCGGATCAGGGAGCATTATGGTCTGGGGAACGTTTTCGTGGTATGCCCTGGGTGATCTCGTCATTTTGGAAGGCACAATGAATCAACAGAAGTGTGCAGTTATCCTTCTGGGCCATGTCCGTCCCTCTCATTCAGTTTGCCTTTCCTCAGAACGGTAGCATCTACCAGCAGCACAATGCAAAGTGTCACACAGCTGGCAGTTATACGTGGGTCGTTCGAGGAGCACCAGAATGAGTTTGCTGTGTTTCCCTGGCCACCAAACGCTCTGGATTAAAACCCAATTCAGAATCTGTGGGGCCATTTCAATCGTGCTGTTCGCGCCATGGATTCTGAAGCGAGAAATCTAGCTGACCTGGCAACGGCACTGCGGTCTGCATGGCTCCACAGCCCTGTCAGTACCTCAGTGGCCTTTTTCCTGTGCGCCTCGCAGCGCTCCACTCTGCAAAAAGTGGTTATTCAGGCTTTTGTCGGGTGGTCACATTAACGTGGCCAGACAAAGCAATATTTTTTGTAAGATCGTAACTCACCTCTCTTTTAGGTCCGTAATGATAAATGTCGACAGATCAAATAAATATGCCCATCCTTCACAGAAGATAAGCTATTGCTCAAGTAGGTCCACCATCTCTCACAGCGCAGCGTCACTTGGTACGCAACAAACTCCCGTCTATGCCAGTTAATGAGGACCCGAAACTGTACGGATACACAAAAAAAAGCGGATAATCCAAAATACACTTGTTTTTCACTGTTAACTGTTGTTTACTGTGTTAACAAAAGATGCCACATGCCACATTTGAGAGCCCAGTGGCTTTCTTACTCGTACTAGCTGGGAATTTACAACTTATTTACAAAATTACACTTACTTGCCTATAGACTATGTTTCTAAGTTTTTCTAAAACATAATTTGTTTTCGGACCATGCACGGACGACCCACAAACAGAATAATTTTCACTCTGACAATCTGGAGCAGGCTGTACTTGTAATCTGAAGCATTACTAATCTACGACCTGCGGCTTGTGCGAGAAAATTCTTATCGCTGTAGAGTCACAAGAATATGCTAGAAGCGTTACTTATGTCTTGAGCTTATCCATAGAGGGCTGAAGATGTTCACCGGCTGCAAGGACAGGTACCCAGAAAATTGTGAGATCAATACACATCTGCATGAGACAGTGAACAGTAAGTCAATAGCAGTGTGTGCGCTGATTTTCACATTAAGTATTTGTTTGCTGTCTAGCAGTGTAGCACAGCATGATGTAGTCTACGGCACCTGTTACTTAGTATTAGTTTTAATATACTCTGTACGGAAAAAAACTGACGCTCCAAGAAGAAATTATCTGAATGTAGCAGAAATCGGTAAATGTGATTACATGCAGCGCGGTTTGTGCAATAGCATTAAGATGGTGCTGAAAAATTAACTTTTGGCCCTTATGTTTACTTAATGAAATTATATCTTCACTTGAATAATGCCAGTTGTGCAATGGCATAAAATTAGTTATTTGAAATAACTTTTCTCTGATAACTTCAGTTATATCAAAATTGATTTCAACCCATGAACTGCACATATGTATTGCATAGAGGCCTCATTTTCTTTACGTTCTTTCATCATCCCCACTGACGCGCAAGTCGCCGAAGTGGCGTCAAATCGAAAGACCTGCACCAGGCGAGCGGTCTACCCGACGGGAGGCCCTCGTCACACGCCATTTCATTTCATTTCATTTGGTGGGTAACTTTACCACTCATTTTCATATTCAATACAAGCAAAGGATGTGGATTATGATTCAGGCTGTTAGTTTTAAACACAGTGTTGACCACAATTTATATATATATTTTGTTAAAAATTTAAGTCGTATACAAAAACTACCATTTCCAACATTTTTGTATCACGAATTAATATTACAAAAAAAATTTACAAAACGCTTACTGCGTCAAAACATAGACATAAAAATCCTAACTCTGAACATTATCTAACAAAAACAATTTTAAAATCTTTTTACAACTTCTCCCATTAACGCGCTAAAGTTTGCTCAGTGTACAACCTGAAAAATGCATAGCGCGAATCCTACTTTAAGGCTGTCACCAAACGTCTGCTTCCTCCGAGCACCTAGCTGCGACGACGGAGTTTTTTACTGCGCGCGCCCGGCTCTCTTAACCATCAAAGATCCTCCTACTGAAAGATATTATACTCGTTCCACCTTGCGGTTGGCAACTATCGACTTTATTTTCTGGATCTACCCTGATCAGACCTTAGCACATACCTTTCACACCTTTGCCCATTGTGCAAGCCGTTACTCGGCTTGGCGTTGATTTACAGGGTTGTTCGATGTTGCCCTGAAGGACATCATACCAATTTATGTGCAATTGGCCGGTTAAATTGTCAAAAGCCTTAGTTGGTTGGAGGGCCCTGTCCATAATGGTCCAGACTTTCTCAATTGTGAGGAGATCCGGTGACCTTGCTGGCCAAGGTATGCTTTGGCAAGCATGAAGAAAAGCAGTAGAAACTTTCGTCATGTGGGGGTGGACATTATCTAACTGAAATGTAAGTCTATCATGGCTTGCCATGAAAGGCAACAAAAATGGTCGTAGAATATCATCAACGCACCGCTGTACTGTAATGGTGCTACGGATGACAAATGAAAGGGAATGACACCCCAGACCATCACTCCTGCTGACGGGCGACACTCACAGTAGTGTCCCATCCATCTTCGGGGCGCCTCCAGACGCGTCTTCGGTCTGGAATCTCGTTGACTGAAGTATAATTGTATTTACTGATGAATCCTGCTTCAACGTGAGCCCCTATGACCAGCGAAGAAGATGAGAAAACTGTGACCACTATTTGTGACGATTTATGTTCCCTTTGCAAGATTCAGGCTGTCTTACTGATGCTCAGAGGATGTCTAGGCTGGGTTGGCATGTGATACTTTGAGCTCGCGAAGTCGACGAAAGTGAACGCAAAAAACGTGGTTGTGGCGGCAGTACGATCTGTAGCTTAGCCTAACACCTTAACGACGTAGGACGGTGATAATTTGGTTGTCATTTGCTGGAGCCAACGAATGTGAAAGCAAAAAGCTACACGAAGACTCTTGGCCTCTGCAGAAATTGTACCGGTTCATCTTCTCACAAATGTCTCCCCATGCAACCGCCACAAACTCATGACACGTTCCCCTCGATAGCTGAGCGGTCAACGCGGCAGGCTGCTAAGCGTAGGGGCGCAGGCTCGATTCCCGGCTGGGTCGGAGATATTCCCCGCTTAGGAAGTGGGTGTTGTGTTGTCCCTAGGTCCGCATAGTCGTAACTGGCATTCTACTATTGAGATGGCTGAGTGGGCATGTCCCGAAAGGCAATAAATTTGGAAAAAAGAAACTCGTGCGACTGGTGTGACTGTTCCGATGTGATTCCTCCCCCACCACGCGACGAGTAAGTGGACTGCTGTGCGTGTTCCATGTCATCCCCTACCACTGCCGTTCCGTGGCAGCGCTACTTGTAGCGCAGTATGGCGACATCCTGCTGTCTTCCATTAGCCGGCTGTGCTGCTACAAGTGCCGGCTCCCTGTATACACTCACTGTAGAGCGGGGCGGCCGCGGCGTCGCGTCACCGGCTGACGGCCGGCAGATGGCGTCCAAGCGGCGCGATAACGTTTACACTTTAATTAGAACGGCGCAACGCAGCTCTGTGGCGGGCGTGCTGCTGCAGCGACAGCAGCACAGCCGGCGACAGCAGTGGACAGGCCCGCCGCGTGCACGCGCCGTCTGTTATACGAGGGAGCAACCGGAGTCAGTGCAAGTGACGTCAGAATGACGTGTCACCCGATGCGCCCACGAAAGCCACTATCAGTCGAACCTATAACCAGCCTCTCCCTCGGAAGAGTCGACGTATTATAGGGTGGTCATGTCAGTTTGGTTCTTGTATGTTATCGATGTGCACGCCAGAGAGAGAGAGCAAGTTACGTTACTGTTAAACAATCTTTGGTCTGGTCATGCCACAGTCTTTGCCTCTGCGCAGTCTGATACATTCTTAGTTGAAGTGTGGTCGGTGTGGACGTATGTAGTAGTGCTGTGTGTACTTTATGATGTACCTTTTGTATTTCTTGATTTTATGTTTTCATTTTCTTCAAAGGCAAAGACAAAAGGTGAGTGGTAGCACAGCATAAAGCCTGCGACTACCGTTATATCTTTTTGATTTTAAAATTGTGGTGTGCGTGCTGTAAGACCTTCAGTACACACACCACCAGATTATTTGACTTGTCGCTCTAATGAAATAGGTGAGTGTCAGCAATATGTCTCGTGGTCTTATTGTGGCGTGTTTATCTTCTGCCATTAGAACAGACGATAGAAATGCCACTTGCAGGCTTAGAGTAGCAGATTGACGGTGACCAACTTTAAACAGAACTTGATTGATTTTCACACACATGTATTAAAATAATAAAAAGCATAGACATTACGTAACTTGATTCTGGATGCTATTTACAATTGACAATCTGAAGTTCCTTTGGTCTTGGTACGTTAATCTTATTCTCACATATATCTGATACTTGACAAAGTGTCTATTCATTTCTCTTCATGGCTATGTACAGGAATATGATAATCTTATCAGGCGCAGACTGAAACTTGACTATAGACTGGTACAGACTAATGCAGACTGGTACAGACTACTGCAGACAAATGCAGACTGACTAATTGGAGGACTGTACACTCATTATAATACCTCGTGCGTTCAGGTATCACTGCGCGAGTGTGATCTGTGAGAAGAAAAGGTTCTACATTAGCAGCGACCTCATTGGCTGCGTTACATACTAATACGCAGATTGGCGGAAGCAGAATTTGGTCCATCTCTAAGGGAACACCATCTCGTAGTGCAGAGAAGGACGAGCGCTGTGCCTGCGCTGTTGTGCTTACTGGGGCGCGCTCTAGTGGGAAAGTTGTGTACGTGCTGACTACACAGAACTATGTACACAACACAAATGTTAAAAGAAGCATAAGATGTTTCTCCTGTTCGTCGGTAAGAGGAGGACTTGCTCTCTGATAGTGGACAAAGGTACACACCCGACAGGTTAGCCGAGCGCGCTAATGCGTTGCTTCCCGGACTCGGGTAGGCGTGCCTGCTCCGGATCGAATCCGCCCGGCAGATTAACGACGAGTGCTGGTGTGCCGGTCAGCCTGCACGTGGTTTTTAGGCGGTTTTCCACATCCCCCTAGGTGAATACCGGGCTGGTCCCCACGTCCTGCCTCAGTTACACGGCTCGCAGATATCTGAACACTTTCATACTCTTCCATGGATTACGCTAGTCGCAGACAGTTGGGGTACACTTACTCCATCCCAGGGGGTACAGGGTGGCGGCAGGACGGGCATCCGGCGACCCCTTCGACAAACATTGCCACATCTGATTAACCGTGCTGACACTGTGTATCCGCAGTAAACAAGGCACAAGCGAAAGAAAGAAAAAAAAAAGTGAACGAAGCTACACGCATGTTATTTTAGAGCGTAATCGGCGGTAGCCATTTTGGTTGTGAGAATAAGTAAAACGTCTGTATTTTTGATGTGTGCAGAAGGTTCAAATGCCTCTAAGCACTACGGGACTTAACATCTGAGGTCATCAGTCCCCTAGACTTAACTACTTAAACCTAACTAACCTTAGGACATGACAAACATCCATACCCGAGGCAGGATTCGAACCTGGGACCGTAGCAGCAACGCCGTTTCGGATTGAAACGCCTAGAACCGCTCGGCCACAGCGGCCACCTGCGTAGAAGGAAGAATATAGTATTATTTCCCCAGTGAAAAATTGAGTCATTATTCCAAGGAGTTTTGCAATATATAAAAATCCCAGAAGTCCACCTGTGTACTTCGGAGTTATTACGAAGATCCGATTACAAAGTTAATGATGGACACAGTCAAACCTTTGTAGGTGGATACGGCTATTGGATGTAATATTATTAATTCTTAACCATAAATCTACAAAAAGAGATAGACTATTTCAGTTTTGTGGAAGTAACATGGAAAGATTCGTTGCCCATTTACAGACGTAGCTCAGCTTGTTGCCCTTGATCAACAAGCCGAAAGATTAATCTCATTATTTACCTAAATCTAAACACTTATTTTTTGTATTATAATTTGTGCCTCCCCCATGAACCATGGACCTTGCCGTTGGTGGGGAGGCTTGCGTGCCTTAACGATACAGATAGCCGTACCGTAGGTGCAACCACAATGGAGGGGTATCTGTTGAGATGCCAAACATGTGGTTCCTGAAGAGGGGCAGCAGCCTTTTCAGTAGTTGCAGGGGCAACAGTCTGGATGAATGACTGATCTGGCCTTGCAACACTAACCAAAATGGCCTTGCTGTTCTGCTACTGCGAACGGCTGAAAGCAAGGGGAAACTAAAGCCGTAATTTTTCCCGAGGCCATACAGCTTTACTGTATGACTAAATAATGATGGCGTCCTCTTGACTACTCAAGAGGACGTTGTTATCAGGAGAAACAAAACTGGCGTTCTACGGATCGGAGCTTGGAATGTCAGCTCCCTTAATCGGGCAGGTAGGTTAAAAAATTTAAAAACGGAAATGGATAGGTTAAAGTTAGATATAGTGGGAATTAGTGAAGTTCAGATGACGAAGAAATTGAAGAAATGTATGATGAGATAAAAGAAATTATTCAGGTAGTGAAGGGAGACGAAAATTTAATAGTCATGGGTGTCTGGAATTCAAGAGTAGGGAAAAGGTGAGAAGGAAACATAGTAGGTGAATATGGATTGGAGTTAAGAAATGAAAGAGGAAGCCACCTGGTAGAATTTTGCACAGAGCATACCTTAATCATATCTAACACTTGGTTTAAGAATCATGAAAGAAGGTTGTATACATGGAAGAACCCTGGAGATACTAAAAGATGTCAGATAGATTATATAATGGTAAGACATAGATTTAGGAACCAGGTTTAAATTATAAGACATTTCCAGGGGCAGATATGGACTCTGACCACAACTATTGGTTATGAACTGTAGATTGAAACTGAAGAAACTGCAAAAAGGTGGGAATTTAAGGAGATGGGACCTGGATAAACTGACTAAACCAGAGGTTGTACAGAGTTTCAGGGAGAGCATAAGGGAACAATTGTCACAAATGGGGGAAAGAAATACAGGGCTATTACAAATGATTGAAGCGATTTCATAAATTCACTGTAGCTCCATTCATTAACATATGGTCACGACACACTACAGATACGTAGAAAGACTCATAAAGTCTTGTTCGGCTGAAGCCGCACTTCAGGTTTCTGCCGCCAGAGCGCTCGAGAGCGCAGTGAGACAAAATGGCTACAGGAGCCGAGAAAGCGTGTGTCGTGCTTGAAATGCACTCACAGCAGTCAGTCATAACAGTGCAACGACACTTCAGGACGAAGTTCAACAAAGATCCACCAACTGCTAACTCCATTCGGCGATGGTATGCGCAGTTTAAAGCTTCTGGATGCCTCTGTAAGGCGAAATCAACGGGTCGGCCTGCAGTGTGCGAAGAAAGGGTTGAACGCGTGCGGGCAAGTTTCACGCGCAGCCCGCAGAAGTCGACCAATAAAGCAAGAAGGGAGCTAAACGTACCACAGCCGACGGTTTGGAAAATCTTACGGAAAAGGCTAAAGCAGAAGCCTTACCGTTTACAATTGCTACAAGCCCTGACACCCGATGACAAAGTTAAACGCTTTGAATTTTCGGTGCGGTTGCAGTGCGAAACTTGTTTTCAGTGATGAAGCAACATTTTTTCTTAATGGTGAAGTGAACAGACACAATGTGCGAATCTGGGCGGTAGAGAATCCTCATGCATTCGTGCAGCAAATTCGCAATTCACCAAAAGTTAACGAGTTTTGTGCAATCTCACGGTTTAAAGTTTACAGCCCCTTTTTCTTCTGCGAAAAAAACGTTACAGGACACGTGTATCTGGACATGCTGGAAAATTGGCTCGTGCCACAACTGTAGACCGACAGCGCCGACTTCATCTTTCAACAGGATGGTGCTCCACCGCACTTCTATCATGATGTTCGGCATTTCTTAAACAGGAGATTGGAAAACCGATGGATCGGTCGTGGGGGAGATCATGATCAGCAATTCATGTCATGGCCTCCACGCTCTCCCGACTTAACCCCATGCGATTTCTTTCTGTGGGGTTATGTGAAAGATTCAGTGTTTAAACCTCCTCTACCAAGAAACGTGCCAGAACTGCGAGCTCGCATCAACGATGCTTTCGAACTCAATGATGGGGACATGCTGCGCCGAGTGTGGGAGGAACTTGATTATCGGCTAGATGTCTGCCGAATCACTAAAGGGGCACATGTCGAACATTTGTGAATGCCTAAAAAAACATTTTGAGTTTTTGTATGTGTGTGCAAACCATTGTGAAAATATCTCAAATAATAAAGTTATTGTAGAGCTGTGAAATCGCTTCAATCATTTGTAATAACCCTGTACAGTAGAAGAAGAATGGGTAGCTTTGAGGTATGAAATGGTGAAGGCAGCAGAGGATCAAATAGGTAAAAAGACGAGGGCTAGTAGAAACCCTTGGGTAACAGAAGAAATATTGAATTTAATTGTTGAAAGGAGAAAATATAAAAAAATGCAGTAAATGACACAGGCAAATAGGAATACAAACGTCTCAAAAATAAGATCGACAGGAAGTGCAAAATGGCTAAGCAGGGATGGCTAGAAGACAAATGTACGGATGTAGAGGCTTGTCTCACTATCGATGAGATAGATACTGCCTATAGGAAAATTAAAGAGACCTTTGGAGAAAGGAGTACCACTTGCATGAATATCAAGAGCTTTGATGGAAACCCAGTTCTAAGCAAAGAAGGGAAAGCAGAAAGGTGGAAGGAGTATATAGAGGGTCTATACAATGGCGATGAACTTGAGGACAATATTATGGAAACGTAAGAGGATTTAAATGAAGATGAAATGGGAGATACGATACTGCGTGAAGAGTTTGACAGAGCACTGAAAGACCTGAGTCGAAACAAGGCCCACGGAGTAGACAACATTCCATTAGAACTACTGACAGCCTTGGGAGAGCCAGTCCTGACAAAACTCTACCATCTGGTGAGTAAGGTGTAAGAGACAGGTGCAATATCCTCAGACTTCAAGAAGAATATAATAATTCCAATCCAAAAGAAGGGAGGTGTTGACAGATGTGAGAATTACCGAACTATCAGTTTAATAAGTCACAGCTGCAAAATACTAACGCGAATTCTTTACAGACGAATGGAAAAACTGATAGAAGCCAACCTCGGGGAAGATCAGTTTGGATTCCATAGAAATGTTGGAACACGTGAGGCAATACTGACCCTACGACTTATCTTAGAAGAAAGTTTAAGGAAAGACAAACCTACTTTTCTAGCATTTGTAGAATTAGAGAAAGCTTCTGACAATGTTAATTGGAAGACTGTCTTTCAGATTCTGAAGGTGGCAGGGAGCGAAAGGCTATTTACAATTTGTACAGAAAGCAGATGGCAGTTATAAGAGTCGAGGGGTATGAAAGGGAAGCAGTGGTTGGGAAGGGAGTGAGACAGGGTTGTAGCCTATCCCCGATGTTATTCAATCTGCATATTGAGCAAGCGATAAAGGCAACAAAAGAGAAGTTCGGAGTAGGTATTAAAATCCATGGAGAAGAAATAAAAACTTTGAGGTTCGCCGATGACATTGCAATTCTATCAGAGACAGCAAAGGGCTTGGAAGAGCACTTGAACGGAATGGACAGTGTCTTGAAAGGAGGGAATTAGATTGGGAAATGAGACACTTAAAGTAGTAAAGGAGTTTTGCTATTTAGGGAGCAAAATAACTGATGATGATCGAAGTAGGGAGGATATAATATGTAGACTGGCAGTGGAAAAGAAATCGTTTCTGAAGAAGAAAAATTTGTTAGCATCGTGTATAGATTTAAATCTCACGAAGTCGTTCGTGAAAGTATTTGTATGGAATGTAGCCATGTATGGAAGTGAAATGTGGATGATAAATAGTTTAGACAAGAAGAGAATAGAAGCTTTCGAAATATGGTGCTACAGAAGAATGGCTGAAGATTAGATGGGTAGATCACATAACTAATGAGGAGGTATTGAATAGAACTGGGGACAAGAGGAGCTTGTGACACAAGTTGACTAGAAGATGGGATCGGATGGTAGGACATGTTCTGAGACATTGAGGGATCGCCAATTTTGTACTGGAGGGTAGCGTGGAGGGTAAAAATCGTAGAGGGAGACCAAGAGACGAATACACTAAGCAGATTCAGAAGGATGTAGGTTGCAGTAGGCACTGGGAGATGAAGAAGCTTACACAGGATAGAGTAGCGTGGAGAGCTGCATCAAACCAGTCTCAGGACTGAAGACCACAACAGCAACAACAACATAATTTGTGACTGTATCTGTTAGATGAAGAAAGATTTATTGTACAAGTTGGCAAGGATGAATGTGATGTATATATTAGAAGGTGAAAAGGATATAAATTTTGAATAATATTATTGCTTTTGGAGAGAAGAGTTTGAGGTAAGACTGCAGCACTGCGCAGCTAGGAAAGATTAGTCATCTAGTTAACTTGCTTAGAGTAGAGAAAAAGACTACCCAACTTCCCTGAGTCATCCATTTACATATTAACTGGTTAAGCTGGTTGGTTTTTATAGAAAGTCTCCTATATTGTTGTACCTTTTTAAACCACTGTTAATTTTGTTAACCATAGTATTGTTCAGAACAATGTTATGTGTGAAGATCACGCAAAGTCCTTTTGCCTTTTTGGATACATATTCATTCTGTTTCTTAGGAATAGTTACTCTCCCCACCTCACCGTTTATCATTATGTATTACCATATGCTTCCCTTTCATGTCCCTCGACTCTTATAACTGCCATCTGGTTGCTGTACATTGTAAATAGCCTTTAAACGTGAAATATATCTATTTATAAAAGCAGCTAAAAATTCGGTTGACGTCTTTCTAAGAGACAGTCTCCAATCCTTCCGAACTATGTAAGTGAAGACCATATGTGGCTTAAGTTCAAAGAAATAGTACCAACAGTACTCGAGAGATTCATACCAAATAAATTAATAAGAGAGAGAACTGATCCCCCATGGTACACAAAAAACGAAATAAAAGCTGCTGTAGGAGCACCAAAAAGGCACGTATAATTTAGACGAATGCAAAATCTCCAAGATTGGTGAAGTTTTGCTGAGACTCGAAATTTGGTGCGAATTTCAATGCGAGATGCATTTAATAGTTTCCACAACGAAACTCTCTCTGGAAATGTAGCGGAAAATCCAAAGAGATTCTGGTCCTATGTTAAGTATACCAGCGGAAAGGCTCAGTAAGTACCTCTACTGCACGACAGCAACGGTAAGGTTACTGATGGCAGTGCCACTAAAGTGGAATTACTAAATGCAGTTTTCCGAAATTCCTTTACCGAAGAAGACGAGGTAAATATTCCACAATTCGAAATGAGAACAATGCAAACATAACATAGAAGTAGATATCCCTGGTGTTGCAAAGCAACTCAAATTACGCTACCAAATAACTGATGTTGCAGAGGTGCGTGAACTGTCAGTGACAGAGGAAATGATCAAATATCTTTTCAAAAAGTTTCTAATGTATGAGAAAAGTAGGTCTAATACATTTGTTTCTGATGTTCTTTAGTAACAATTAATTTTCAGTAGTAAGCTCCTTGCCTAGTTTCAGTTGCTTTCACTGGCCTGTTTAAAGATAATCAACAATTTAGTAAGTAATTTTAATTTTTATAGATCTGTATCTAAATGTACTTAAGTAGATTTACATCTACTATAAATATTTGCAGCCAAACTAAAAAAAAAATATTTGAGGTGCCGGAATTGTCAACCTTAGAATCAAATCAGTTTTGGGATGTCAATTTTAGGTGCAATTCAAAGGTTCAGTTCCCATTTTCTTTTACAAAAGCTTATGCTATCAGTTTAACAAACCATGATATTTTAGCTGATGGTTGCGACTCTGAGCTTCAGAAAATAATTTTAGAACTCACAATTATTTAATAGTATGGCCATAATATTAGAAGGTAGAAAAAATTTATCTTAACGTGACAACAATAGGAGCTCTTACTTAAATAGGAAATTACTATTGAAAAAAGTTAGATGTAACTGTAAATTCTGGTTGCAGGAGGATCAGTTGAGTGATGTTTAACGTTGGCTTCGTTGAGCCACATTTCACTGCTTCTTGATTACGCGCTAGTGAACTGAGCTGGGATACTTTTGTAAGGCTTGAAATACTCTTTAATTTTTACAATAAAGACTGCTTCCCATCACGCTTTGTACAGGCTTTGGACTGTCAAAATGATAAATGACCATTTACCATTTTGGTGTGTTAAAAATCAGCCTAAATAGGCTGAACTAATGTACACTCTGTTTACAATTACAACTTAATCTTAGCGCCTATAATGCTGCTTCAGTATTGTAATAATTTTAACTCAGTAATCTGAGAGGACTCAGTGGTCTTCATAGTTTTTAATACATTATTTTTAACGTATTTTAGTCCAGTTTCTGAACATGAGCAATTGCTTTCACCCAGGGCCTAATGTTGCCAGTCTCTTCTTAATTCTTTACGATTCTCTCTATTCTGTCGTCCAGCTGCAAGTACTTCCTCTTCTTTCCTTCAAGATTCACTTCCAATTTCATGTACATGCAGTTTGTGAGCTCTGCTTCCTTTGTCAAGCACTCCACCGAATAGGTGATTCTGGGGTGAGGGTTTACAATAATACTATTTATTTTTTTGTGCCACCCTTCAACAGTATTCGTTGTTCGGTGCCTTTTTCCGTAGCAGTTCCACATTTCTATTGGGATATCCTCATTCTCTAGCCAGTTGTCCACGAAGTAGTCAAAAAATTGAGAGAGCCTTCCGTTATCAGGAGCTTCTGCATGAATTTCAATCCATCCATTGCTTACGTCCTTCTGTTTTACAAATGCCAGCGCTGCACACATGCTGACGTGAAGTCTTAAATCCTCAGTTAGACCGAGAACTTGAATTCTTCTCAATAAACTCTTCTTCATATGGAAATAGTATCCATTTATTTCAGTTGTGGGAAAAACCTGACAAATGGCCGATATCGCAGCTGCCTCAAAATCGACATTCACTTCTTTAGGACACCACTCAGGGACTGCCTGTTTTATCAGACGAAATAGACGAACATATGTGTCTTTCTTCTTATTAGGGAGCAGTGCTAACACAGTAGGAAGAATGTTTGTTTCTTTCATCGGGCCTCCTAAGTCTACGTGTATGGTGTAGCTTTGTGCAAACTGCTTGTTGCAGCTCTTAAATGTTCCTTCCATAAGAAAATGGGAACATGTTTTTAAACTCTCTTTTCCTTTGCTTCCTCTAAAAATCTTTATTCTCTCCTCTAATATATCGTCTTCTAGAAGAAAACTGTTGCCATCTCGCATTTTTAATAGAACTTCATGAAGATCAATTTCATCAGAGTTCTTAGGCTCTTCAACTTTTATAGTCCTGTCTTCCTCAGTTGCGTGTAATATTACGGTATATTAATAAGTAACTTACAAACACACTCAACAAACACACACAATGACAACACCACACAGAAAAGAACCAGATGGTACACCATGACCTACACACATAAACTAACACACAGAGTGGCAAACATCCTAAAGAGACAGGGCTTCAAAATAGCATATAAGCCTGGTCAAACCCTTCAATCACACCTAAGCCAGCCAGCTACCAAGAGAGACAAATTCCAACAATCAGGAGTATATAAACTTGAATGTCAAAGTTGTGATGCAGTATACATAGGCATGACATGCAGGAATTTTCAAACAAGATACAAAGAACATATCAGATGTTGGAAGTATGAAACAAACCATTCCACACTTGCAGAGCAATAAAACACTATAAGCATCAGCCTACAAACATGGAACAAGAAATGAAAATAATGAGAATAAGCAACCATGACAAACATCTTATACAAATGCAAGAAAACTTCCACATCCAGAAAGCCATAGCAGAAAACAAACATGTGATAAATGAACAAACACACATCAGCACAGGCTCCCTACTACACTTAGTAAAGGAAATGATAACATAAAACAAAAAATTATAAAAAAAAAACTCTTCCCCACATCATCTGGAGACACACACACACACACACACACACATACACACACACACACACACACAGCACAAAAAAATATATATCACACCAAAACACACACACACACACACACACACACACACACACACACACACACACACACACACACACACACACACACGCACACACAAATGCATACACGAACAGACCACAGATACTTCAGTAGTTACACTCATAAGTTTGGCAATAACATTCGATCTTTGGCAAAAACCTTTGACAGTCGGCAACAGAAACCAAAACATTGCTTTAAAACAAGCGTTCAGTGCATAGTGTTGTGGAATGGGGAAAGAAACCGCAAATTGGCGTTCATAAGAAGAAGAACAACACCAAAAATGCAACAGGAGCGTAATATGTAGGAAATTGTCCACGCAACCTGTAAGTACAGTTCAAAACGTTACTGCTTAATAGGAAATACCAACCACCAGATCTGTTTATAACCTATAGGCACAATGGCAAAAATGTAAATAAAATAGCTAACATATGTACATATTCCAGGCCACTGATGATGCCTTGCAGAAAATAAAGGCGAACGTATGGCAGTAAAATTGTGTTTTATTCAGTTGCTGTCAGACGGTCCATAAGTAAAAATTATTAATATACCGTAATCTTAGGCTCTTGTTGGTTCTCCAGCGCTTGACTCCGTCGCCGACGCATGGTTCTCTTCATAGATTCTGAATTTGGCATCACTGCGAGAAAGTCATAACTTTTATTATGTAGATTTCCCATTTCACCCGCGTATATCTCCGATAACTGTGTAGTTTCTTCTCGGGACCTTCACTTTGCTCTTTCCACTTGCTTTCTCACTTTCAGAACCGCATCGTCAGGTGGTCCACAGAGATGTTCTTATACGTTCAACACTTCTCCGTTCTTCGAAAGCAGCTTTCCCTTGCAATGATCCGCTTTTCGGCGTAAGCACATCCAGGGGTCGGGCGGCGGGCGAGGAGGAGGAGGAGGAGGAGGAGGGGGAGACAAGGGACCCAACCCTTCGGAGCAGGTAAAATCGTGGCAAAAGTCCAGCGTGGCAAACGTCCGGCGTCCTCTGCAATCAAGTTTCTCGAACGTGGAACCACAATCAACGGGCAGTGCTGTGAAGATAGTCTGCAGAAAATGCGATGCGCCAGAATGTCAAAACGCCCAAGAATACTGCCAGAAATAATCATCCTGTTACACGATAACGCCTGCCACCACACTACCTATCGGACGTAGCCTACGCTTTAGCGATTTGTATGGAAACATTACAACATCCTCCATACAGCCCGCATATTTCACCGTGTGATTTTCACATCTTTGGCGACCTGAAGAAGGAAATGCGTCGACGTCAGTTCCAGTCGGAAGAGGAAGCCCAAGAGTAGGTGCGTTGTGGATCCGTCAGCGGCCGAACACGTTCTACGAAACAGGAATTGATCGTCTTGTCTCCCAGTGCGATAAATGACTTAACGTGTGTCGTGATTACTTTTGAACAGAACCATTTCTTGGTCCCGTTGTGGTGGGTGTTCATTTTTCATTTGACCGCCCCTCGTATTTGTGACAAGTAAGAATATAATTGTTGTTTGCCCCACCCTCAGCATTCGCGACATATTCGGAAAGGACGGATAGTATTTGTGACATGAAACTATATAATTTTCATTGCTGCTCGTTTTACTTACAGCAATTTAACGTTTAGTGTTTCAATCATACTGAAGGAAAAAAGTTCATTAAATTCACGCCTGACAGAAACCATTCTCATATGTAAACAACACAGAAATCATTCTCATATGTAAACAACATAGAATATTGTCAAATGGTTCAAATGGCTCTGAGCACTATGGGTCTCAACTGCTGAGGTCATTAGTCCCCTAGAACTTAGAACTAGTTAAACCTAACTAACCTAAGGACATCACAAACATCCATGCCCGAGGCAGGATGCGAACCTGCGACCGTAGCGCCAGACTGCAGCGCCTTTAACCGCACGGCCACTTCGGCCGGTAGAATATTGTCAAATATACTTCTGTATCATAACAGAGTCCCAGATCCTGTCACAAAAGCGAAGATGAAAAAGAAGTAGCATTAGAACATAGCATTACACGAACAAATTTCCTTCGATTCAGAATCTCCACGTCTCTAAACTTTGATCCTAAAACCTTACCATTTCTAGCCAAATGTTCTGCCATTTTTATTTTTTATTTTTTTTTTCTACATTATGTTTCGGTTACACGTCAGCGATTATTGCAAGTTTAGTCCTATCTCAAGTGAGTGTTGTTATGCAGTTCTGCAACATACATACCATCGCCAAGTATCTGCCACCCGCATCCGGCATCCGCCAATGCTCTGCCGGTAAAACTTGAGGGTGACCATGTTGGAAAAGGTGTCACGAAAGTAGGACAGTTGCCGACTGCAAACGGAATGCAGAATGCAAATACTGGCGAAACGCTCCAGCAAGCACAAAGTGTACAAAATGAGCAAGCAACCTCATTAGAGTATTAATGATAGTTATCGGAACAAACATTGCAAGCCACGTAACAGTGTCAGTGGTATAGGAGGCGCCAGCAGATTTAGTAAGGAAAGTCAACCTTTCCCGGAGCCAATATCAGTTCGACAAAGGTCCACAGCACGTAAATCGGCGCTGCGTAGTATCTGTGAGTTTGAGCGTACTTAATACATTCGTCCGTGTCACTAACCTCAATCCGTTGAAGACGGTCTTTGCTGTGTCTTGCTTTGTTATGGTAATTATTGCTATTCTGATCATATGAAGCCCCATCTGTCAACATTTTTTGAACATTTGTATTTTTTTGGTTATAATAAAACCTCTTGTCATTCCAAGCATGTGTGTCAATTTGTACCTCTCTATCTACATTATTCCGTGGTTTATTAATTTTTCAAATTTATACTGACTTTTTGATTACTCTGTACATTAATTTACACTCTGACAGCGAAACTTTGCCAACATCCAGCTTGTAACAAAGGTCTTGACAAAAAGATATTGCATTGGCCTACTTTGCACAAAGATGTAATTTGTTCTTTTTTTACACCTATTAGAGTCAATGTATGGGCAAATATTTTAATCAGACTGGCGATAACATGAAAGCACAAAATAAAATAAGTAAATAAGTGATTTACTGCAAGAACAAATTTCAAGTGATATGATGTCTTATTTCTATTCATATATTAACGTATAATACAGTCAGTTTGTAGCACACATTTTAATCAAGATTGGCATTAACATGAGTGCCCAGGAGTCAATAATACAGATCAATCGTATTTACAATGAGATGTGGTCGTTTGTATCACAATGACCTTTATATTTAAGTTTAAATTTTAATAATAACAAGCCTTAAAATGAACTATTGACTTATTTCTGTTCTTACGTTAATATAATCCGGAATATTAGTAAGAGTAGATTCTATTTATTTTAGCTAAGGTAATGTGTATAAAAGTTATAGTGTTTGTAATGGATTAAAGTTGTTTGTATGACTATACACTTTATATCAAAAACCATAGTTTAGATATTAAAACAATATCTCTTTGTCAAGACTTTTGTTACAAGCAACAGTTGTACAGCACATGCTGGATGCTGGCAAAGTTTCGCTGTCAGAGTGTAAACTAATACACGACTGGCCACAGAGCATTCACACAAGGTTGGCGCCGGTGGCGACACTTACAACGTGGTGACATGAGGAAAGTTTCCAACCGATTTCTCACACACAAACGGCAGTTGACCGGCGTTGCCTGATGAAACATTGCTGTGATGCCTCTTCTAAGGAGGAAAAATGCGTACCATCACGTTTCCGACTTTGATAAAGGTCGGAGTGTGGACTGTCACCATTGCGGTTTACCGTATCGTGACGTTGCTGCTCGCGTTGGTCGAGATCCAATGACTGTTAGCAGAATATGGAATCGGTGGGTTCAGGAGGGTAATACGGAACGCCGCGCTGGATCCCAACGGCCTCGTATCACTAGCAGTCATGATGACAGGCATCTTATCCGCATGGCTGTAACAGATGGTGCAGCCACGTCTCGATCCATGAGTCATCAGATGGGGACGTTTGAAAGACAACAACCATCTGCACGAACAGTTCGACGACGATTGCAGCAGCATGGACTACCAGCTCGGAGACCGTGGCTGCGGTTACCCTTGACGCTGCATCACAGACAGGGGAGCCTGCGATGGTGTACTCAACGACGAACCGTGGTGCACGAATGGCAAAACGTCATTTTTTCGGATGAATCCAGGTTCTGTTTACAGCATCATGATGGTCGCATCCGTGTTTGGTGACATCGCCGTGAACGCACATTGGAAGCGTGTATTCGTCATCGCCGTACTGGCGTATCACCCTATCACCCGGCGTGATGGTATGGGGTGGCATTGGTTACGCGTCTCGGTCACCTCTTGTTCGCATTGACGGCACTTTGAACAGTGGACGTTAGATTTCAGATGTGTTTCGACCTGTGGCTCTACCCTTCATTCGACCCCTGCGAAACCCTACATTTCAGCTGGATAATGCACGACCGCGTGTTGCAGGTCCTGTACAGGCCTTTCTCGATACAGAAAATGTTCGACTGCTGTTCTTGCCAGCATGTTCCCCAGATCTCTAAGGAACTGAAAACGTCTGGTCAATGGTGGCCGAGCGCCTGGCTCGTCACAATGCGCCAGTCACTACTCTTGATGAACTGTGGTATCGTGTTGAAGCTGCGTGGGCAGCTGTACCTGTTCACGTCATCCAAGCTCTGTTTGACTCAATGCCCAGGCGTATCAAGGCCGTTATTACGGCCAGAGGTGGTTGTTCTGGGTACTGATTTCTCAGGATCTATGCACAGAAATTGCGTGAAAATGTAATCACATGTCAGTTCTAGCATAATATATCTGTCCAATGAATACCCGTTTATCATCTGCATTTCTTTTTGGTATAGCAATTTTAATGGTCAGTAGTGTATATGCAAGTATTGTGTTAAAGTGTGCGAAGTGATATACCAACTAACCATCAAAATAGAAGCAGACAGATGGACAGGAACGAAAAAAGCTGCCCATACTGTCGCAGTAAGTAAATAACGAAATTTACATCGATACTGACAGATAAACAATACTCACGGCAATACGTTAAAGCGTGTTACATCTTCTTGCCACAGAGGCAGCACTCAGCATTGTGCTAAAAATAATGATATAGCCTCCAGAAACCATCTGAAGATGAACCTTAAAAGGTTCGAAAAACGGTTCCTGGAATAAAACATAATTACTCAAAATAATTATGGTTGCTGTTTTATGTAACTTATTTACATTTATTATTATTATTATTTCACTGGGCTTTGTGGGCGCAGTCCGAACTACCAAAAATTGTCCGCCCGAGTTACTCGCGTTTGGAATAATTGTAAGAAGAAGCTCAACGAAAGTGCAATCGGACTACCTTCACGATCACGGTCTCCTCTATACCGCGTAAGTATCTCGCTAGATCACGCCCAACACGTACAAGATTCGACGTCAGTCTCTTTCATCTTAGGATCTCCTGGAGGCATTTACGGCTGAGATGACAGTAACCGACATTTAATTATAACAAATCGTACAATGAGTGGCGTGTTTACGATCAGTCTTCAATATGCCATTGGCTTTAAACGGTATATTGTCGTAACATACAAGTACTATCACTAAAACTATAAAACAAAACAAAACTGAACATTGTGTCACGAAAGTTCTTCATTTGTCGACAGCTATCGACTGCCGAGATCGCTTTCAGCGATACGTTAGAGTAAGCTTCTAGTGTCACCGGCTTCTCCTTCTGCACACAGCCACAGCTCCCCCTGTGGCAAGGCGGAAAAGACATAGGTGTCTCACAGGCTGTGATGATGCAATCCTACGAAACTACATTACCCGGGCCGTTGGTTTCCGTGTGCTGTCCAGAGCGGATGCCACGAGTGGCTAGCTGCGCCACTAGTACATCAACGACACCGAAAATTCTCGGAAATGCCCACTATGGAGGTCAGAACGCCTGAGCAAGTATATTTCGGCGGGCATCAAGGGCACCTAACAGTCCTTCCAGGGGATGGCTGGCAGAGGCTTCGTGCCAAATACTGTCTCCGAAAATCGTAGAACGTAGACAGTTAGAGTAATATGCCACTAATTAAAACTATCGTTTAGAAGAGAGAAAGCAAAGCTTCTGCTAGTGACAAATGTGACAAGAAGACCAGAACATAAAATGAGGGAGATGGCTGCCCTATCATTGGCTGGCGCTTCGTGAGAATTGCTGACCCAGCTCAACGATCCCAGCATTCCCTCTTACTCTCTCTAAAGTTCCCAGCTAGCGGCGGCTTGCTGGCGTTGACCTCTCATATAGGCTCGGTGGACGGAAGAAGGCAGAGTACTATGCTGTCTTCGTAGTTGGTAGTTAGTCCTACCGTCTAAGTTCGCAAGTGCGATCACCACATCGCCAATCTACATCGACATCTACATGGTTACTCTGCAATTCACACTTAAGTGCCTGGCAGAGGTTTCATCGAACCATCTACGTACTACTTCTCTACCATTTCACTCTCGAACGGCTCGTGGGAGAAGAACACCTAAATCTTTCCGTTCGAGCTCTGACCTCTCTTACTTTATTTCTCCCTACGTAGGTGGGTGTCAACAAAATATTTTTGCACTTGGAAGAGAAAGTTGGTGATTGAAATTTCGTAAACGGATCTCGCCCCAAAGAAAACCACCTTTGTTTCAGTGACTGCCACCCCAACTCGCGTATCATATCAGTGACATTCTCACCCCTATTACGCGATAACACGAACGAGCTGCCCTTCTTTTTACTTTTTCAATGTCCTCCGTCAATCCTACTAGGTAAGGATCCCACACCGCGCAGCACTAGTTCAGCAGAGGACGAAAAAGTGTAATGTAGGCTGTCTCTTTGGTGGGTTTGTCGCATCTTCTAAATGTTCTGCCCACAATATTATCTATGTACTCTTTCCAATTTAAGTTGCTCGTAATTGTAATTCCCAGGTATTCAGTTGAATTGACAGCCCTTAGATTTGTGCGATTTGTCGTATACCAAAAATTTATCGGATTTCTTCTAGTACCCATGTGGATGACCACGCAGTTTTCTTTGTTTAGTGCCAGTTGCCACTTTTCGCACCATTCAGAAATTCTCTAGATCTTTTTGTAATTGGAATTTACCATCTGTTGATTTTACTAGACGGTAAATTAGAATGTCATCTGCAAACAATCTAAGGGGGCTGCTCAGATTATCAACTAAATCATTTATGTATCAGAGGACCTACGACACTACCTCGCGGAAGGCCATATATGACTTCTGTTCTACTCGATGATTTACCTCTGTGAGAGGACATCACGAATCCAGTCACACAACTGAGACGATATTCCATATGCACGCAATTTGATTAATAGTCGCTTGTGAGGAACGATATCAAAAGCTTTCTGGAAATATGGGAATATGGAATCGATCTGAGATCCCTTGTCGATAGCACTAATTTCTTCATGGGAATAAAGAGCTAGCTGTGTTGATCAGGAACGATATTTTCTGAATCCATGTTGGTTATGTATTAATAAGTCATTTTCTTCAAGGTGATTCATAGTGTTCGAGCACAGTATATGCTCCAAAATCCTACTGCAAATTGAGGTCAGTGATATGGGTCCGTAATTCAATGGGTTCCTCCTATTTCTTTTACGACTGCTAAGAAAGGCGTTATTGTGTCTGCATACTCTGAAAGGAACCTAATTGGTATACCATCTGGACCGAAAGACTTGCCTCTCTAAGTGATTTCAGTTGTTTCGCAACACCTAAGATATCTACTTATCTACTTTATGTCACTCATGCTAACAGCTGTTCTGGTTTCGAAGTCTGGAATATTTACTTATTCTTCTTTCGTGAAGGAATTACGGAGAACTGTATTTAGTAACTCCGCTTTAGTGGCAGCAACATCGGTAACATTCCCATCAATTCTGTGGGTATTATTCGACAGCTCTAATCTTTGAAACTGGAACCTTCCCATGTACTTGTGCGTTTTGATGCAGTATCTCTATTTACACGTGCCATCCTGAAAGATTATTTGCGTTTGATTACTGAGAAAGTGGATTTTTTTTAGGCTTTATTGTCGTGTAATGGCATCCACATATTTTCCATTTAAAGGCATTATTTTTGAATAGAACCTCGGAATGGGTAACTGCGGGTCCTTATCGGCCATAGTTGCCAATTTATTCACGGAGTGATTCGAGGACAGGGCACTGACGACTTCCACTTTGCCACCAACGTGCCTCTGGAGTTACGTTGACGACTCCAGTGGACGGCGGTTTCCAGCCTTGGCAGCAATTTTCAGCGCGACTCAGCTACAGCAGAATCTCACCTGTAGATGGCGGACGGATGCATCACCGAAATATCGAGTGATGTTGATTTTAGAATCCGGAAGCAACCCCGAGGAGATTACAGGCTGTGTAATTTTATTTATCAAATTCAAAAACTGTAGGTTTTAAAAGTTATTTCATGTTATAAAACCTGATATGAGTATCTGAAAACTTAACAGTCATATTAGGATTAAATGTAAATCAACCGTGAAAAATCTAACTTGTAACAATGTTCCTACTATCTCATTTAATAATTTAGGTTTATCTGTAACGCTGTCCTTGGAGAAAGCATAATATACTCTTGGGCGTTTTGGTTTTCTGGTGTAGAGGGCCAAATACTCAGAACGTAAACTCTGTAACTGGACCAAAAGGAATAGAAAGAAAATAAAGAACGTATTTGTCAAGATTTGAAAAGAAAGTTAATAAGTCAATGAGTAAGACCTGAAATTTTGTTTCCACATTTTTGACATACAATATTTCTAAAGGATTCAGAACGCCAATGTAAGTTGCATAACATCTAGTCGTAACGAACTTTCGGATATCAGAAAGCACCAGAAATGAAGAAACGAGAACAGTTGTGCGTGTTTTCCTCAGTCGTTTGATAAAATATGGGAAACTCCGTTTTATTACGGTAACATGCATTTAGCATCACATGTACATTGTTACCTGAAAACAAAGCAAGCTTACGGGCGGATGCAAAGATATAGGTGCTCAAGTGAGCTGCTAATCGATCGCAGAAAAAGGAACACGAGAAAGTAAACAACAGAAACGTTCTCTCGTGTTGTGTGAGCGTAACTGATTGATTGTGAACTTCCGGGTGTTCCGCCGAGTTGTTGTTTCCGTTTTGCACACAATTTTTTGCAAACGCTATCGTGGATCACGCATCGAAACGGATTAATTTGTGTCACAGCTGAGGAAGGTGCAAGCAGATTAAGGACAGAAAAGCCACACCGTAGTTTACCAATGAAATTCAGAAAATGCAGAGGAAGCAATAGCTGTTGTACTCTCGGTTCAAAAGAGATCGCGTAAATGATAACAAGCAAATGTCGGCAGTGTTTCATGCGTCAGTAAAAACATCTGTGTGCGAAGCATACAATAACTACGCCGTCGTACTTTAGCAGAAGTTCTGGACGAGAAACCGAGAAAAGTCTGCTCCTATTTAAAATAGCTAAGGGCGTCTGAGGCTTCCATCCTGTCACGCGTTGACCAGTCTGGTGTGGCAACAGAAGACACGAAAGCAGAAGTTTTAAATTTCAAATTTAAGAAATCGTTCATGAAGGAGAATCATACAAACGTACCGTCGTTTCTCCATCGCGCAGATCCTTGGCGTAGATAAACAACATAACGACCTGAAAACCAATGTCAATCCATTACTTGACTTTATCGTGAATCTCTCGCACAGCGCCAAGTCCGAACCAACAGGAAAAAACTGCAGGTGGCTCCTCCATATAAGAAGGGTAAAAGAACGGACCCGCCAAATTACAGACCAATATCGTTAACATCGGTTTGCTGCAAAATTCTTGAACACATTCTCAGCTCAAATACACTACTGGCCATTAAAATTGCTACACCAAGAAGAAATGCAGATGATAAAAGCGTATTCATACGACAAATATATTGTACTAGAACTGACATGTGATTACATTTTCGCGCAATTTGGGTGCATAGATCCTGAGAAATCAGTACCCAGATCAACCACCTCTGGCCGTGATAACGGCCTTGATACGCTTGGACATTGAGTCAAACAGAGTTTGGATGGCGTGTACAGGTACAGCTGCCCATGCAGCTTCAACACGATACCACAGTTCATCAAGAGTAGTGACTGGCGTATTGTGACGAGCCAGTTGCTCGGCCACCATTAACCAGACGTTTTCAATTCGTGAGAGATCTGGAGAATGTGCTGGTCTGGGAAGCAGTCGACCATTTTCTGTATGCAGAAAGGTCCATACAGGATCTGCAACATGTGGTCGTGCATTATCCTGCTGAAATGTAGGGTTTCGCAGGGATCGAATAAGGAGCAGAGCGACAGATCGTAACACATCTGAAATGTGACGTCCACTGTTCAAAGTGCCGTCAATGCGAACAAGAGGTGACTGATACGTGTAACCAATGGCACCCCATACCATCACGCCGGGTGATACGCCAGTATGGCGATCACGAATACACGCTTCCAATGTGCGTTCACCGGGATGTCGCCAAACACAGATGCGACCATCACGATGCTGTAAACAGAACCTGGATTCATCCGAAAAAATGAGGTTTTGCCATTCGAGCACCCAGGTTCGTCGTTCAGTACACCATGGCAGACGCTTCTGTCTGTGATGCAGCGTCAAGGATAACCGCAGCCACGGTCTCAGAGCTGATAGTCCATTCTGCTGCAAACGTCGTCGAACTGTTTGTGTTATCTCGTAAACGTCCCCATCTGATGACTCAGGGATCGAGACGTGGCTGCACGATCCGTTACAGCCATGCGGATAAGATGCTTGTGATCTCGACTGCTAGTGATGAGAGGCCGTTGGGATCCAGCACGGCGTTCCGTATTACCCTCCTGAGCCCACCGATTCCATATTCTGCTAACAGTCATTAGATGTCGACCAACGCGAGCAGCAATGTCGCGATACGATAAACCGCAATGGCGATAGGCTACAATCAATGTCGGAAACGTTATGGGACGCATTTCCCGTCCTTACACGAGGCATCACAACAACGTTTCACAAGGGAACGCCGGTCAACTGCTGTTTGTGTATGAGAAATCGGATGGAAACTTTCCTCATTTCAGCACGTTGTAGGTGTCGCCGCCGGCGCCAGCCTTGTGTGAATGCTCTGAAAAGCTAATCATTTCCATATCACAGCATCTTCTTCCTGTCGGTTAAATTTCGCGTCTGTAGCACGTCATCTTCCTGGTGCAGCAATTTTAATGGTCAGTAGCGTAATAAACGTCCTTGAGAAAGAAAAGTTTCTATCTACGAGTTTCCAATGTTTTAGAAAGCGTCGCTCGAGTGGAACTCTGCATGTTCTTCTCTCATATGATACACTGCGAAATATAAATGAAGAGTAACAAGCAGACTCCACATTCCAATGTTTCCGGAGAGCGTTTGACGTTGTGTCTCTCTGCACGCTGCAAACGAACATACGAGCGTGTGGAATAGGTTCGCAGTTATGTGATTGCCTAGAAGACCTCTTAAGCAATACAACCCAATACGTTATCGTCGAAGGCGAGTTTTCGTCAGAGACTGCGGTACCGTCCGGTGTGCCCAGGGAAGTGTGACGGACCGCTGTTGTCTCCTGTATACATAAACTATCAGGCGGACAGAGTGGACAGCAATCTGCGGTTGTTTGCTGGTGATGCTGTAGTGTACTGTAAGGTTGAATGACTTTGGGAGGATACAGTATGACTGAAACAGAATTTATAGTTGGTGCGATGAATTGCAACTATCTCTGAGGTTCTAGGCGCTTCAGTCTGGAACCGCGCGACCGCTACGGTCGCAGGTTCGAATCCTGCCTCTGGCATGGTTGTGTGTGATGTCCTTAGGATAGTTAGGTTTAAGTAGTTCTAAGTTCTAGGGGACTGATGACCTCAGATGTTAAGTCCCATAGTGCTCAGAGCCATTTGAACCATTTGAACTAGCTCTGAATGAGAGAAATGTAAGTTAATGCAGACGAATACGAAAAACAAACCCCTGATGTTCGAATACAACATTAGTAATGTCCTGCCTGACTCGCTCGCGTTGTTTAAATGTCTGGGCGTAACGTTGCTAAGCGATGCGAAATGGAACGAGCATGCGACTATTCTGGTAGGGAAGGCGAATTGCCGACGTTGGTTTATTGGGAGAATTGTGGTTCATCCGTAAAGGAGACCGCATATTGGATACTAGTGCGACCTGGTCTTGAGTGGTGTTCGAGTGGAGAAAATCGATGGCGATCAGAGGTGGGCAGTAGGTTCGAACAACTTGCATATGGAGATGCTTCTGGAACTCCATCAGAAATCGTTTAAGGGAAGGCGACCTTCTTTTCGAGGAACACTATTGAAAAAAATTAGAGATCCGGCATTTGAAGCTGACTGCAGAACGATTCTACTGCCGCCAGCTTGACATTTAGTGTAAGAACGACGAAAGTATGACACGAGAAGTTAGGGCTCATCTGGAGGCATATAGGCAGTCGTTTTTCCCTTGCTCTATATTCGTGTGGGATAGAAAAGGAAATGACTACGAGTGGTGCAGGGAACCCTCCACCACTTAACGTACCGTGGCTTGCGGAGTATGTATGTAGACATTCAGATGCACAATATAACAATGGTTTATGAACCCTGCCATACTTCTTGTGAGCCCTGTACCTTAACCAACAGTTAGCTCGAACGGTGATGCTGTCAGCTGTTATTGAAACACTTACAGCATTCGGTAGGTTGGTTTAAACGTTGGAGATAGCTAGGCTACTGTGTAGTGAAGTTCCCGAGGCCGCTACCGCCCGCTTGTCTGCCAGGCCACGCTGACAGGACAACGGCGTTTCCAGCGAGAAGTTCGCTGCGAGCCGTCAAGGCAGCGGATGCAGGGGGGAGGCCTCAAACTCTTGCGTGAGTTCCGAGGCATTGTTCGCCGCCGGCACACTTCACACGCAGAATCCGCCTGTCCTAAATGTTGGTAGCCGTCTCCGAGAAAGTTCCTGGGGTAGACAATAGAGAGATTTATGACTCGAAAAATTCATGGAGGAAAGATCTGTTCAAAAATAAGCAGCAGTGTATTTTTAATAAAGAAAAGTCCAACGCAGGGGACCTACGGACACTGTTAAAGGTCTATCATGGACAATTTCATATGCGACGGTAATCCCAAAAGTAAGGTCTCCTATTTTTTTATAATTACATAGACCTGTTTATTTCTACATTGGTTTACATCAGTTTATAGCTTGAAAATTTAGCTATTTTTCGACATAATCACCATATCTATCGATGCATTTTTGTAGACGCTGTGCCAGTTTTTGTATGCCCATGTCATACCAGCTCGCCACCATGCTGTTCAGAAAGTTAGGAACTTCTTCTTTCACCTCGTCGTCGGACCTGAATCGCTGGGACCGCAATTCGTAGTCGGACCTGAATCGCTCGGACCACAATTAACGCTGACAGGTACTGTGAGACTCTGAAAAACTAAACGGGCAATTCAGAACCGGAGAAGAGGAATGTTGAGCAAGGGAGTAGACATTCTCCATGACAACGCTCGCCCACACATCACTCGGCAAACCGTTGCTCTCCTGCAACAGTTTCAGTGGAACATAACCACCCACCCACCCTATAGTCCTGACTTGGTGCCCAGTGACTATCACCAGTTCCCTAGGTTAAAAGAACATTTGGCCGGAAAGCGATTCAGCTCCGACGACGAAGTGAAAGAAGAGGTTTCTGAACGCCATTGCGGCGAGCTGGTATGACATGTGCATACAAAAACTGCCACAGCGTCTACAAAAATGCATCGACAGAAATGGTGATTATGTCGAAAAATATATAATGTTCAACTGTAAACCGATGTAAACCATTGTAGAAATAAACAGGTCTATGTACTTATAAAAAGATAGGAGACCTTACTTTTGGCATCACCCTCGTAAATATGTCGTACTGTATAATAATCAGGGATGGGGCATCAAATGTGCATAAAAATAGACTGCTGAAGCTTAAAAAGAAAAGCAATTATGTGTTCGTACACTGGAAGACTATCCCTAAGAGAGTACTGAAAATACAAATTGAAAGAATGTCACATTCTGACACTCCGCTTAGTGTATGTATATGAAACAATCTTTTAGCTCAAAATACTCAAACTGGGCACCAACGATAAATAGAGGACTGCGCTATTACAGCGCAAGCACCAAGGATGATTATCACACCAACAGCAGCCGACTAAAACTGGTTGATGAAGATCCAGCTAAGACTAGGTACTTATTATACAACAAACTACAAGCCAGTTTAAAATACTTAAAAGCACTATCAATCTTCAAATCAAAAATAAGTGTGTACTTGAACACAGCGTGTTTGTACAGTGTTAAAGAGTGTCCTGAGGGTAGTCTAAAAAAGCTTCAAACTAGTTGTAATGAAGCTTCCCCTTAGAAAAATTAATGAATTACTGTGCTGATAAACATCTTACGTTATTTGATTTTCAAACAGCTGAGCAGAAATGAACGTACTCAGATATTTCTCTCTTTACTTATTCTCATCAACACTAAACTGACACACAATATTTTTAGCGCAATGCAATCTGACTTTTAATAATCCCTACAAAAGAACTGCCCTGACTATCAATAATCTATACCTTTCTTCAATCACTTACCTCACAAAAATCTTCGTTACTGGAACTACTGCAAACAGCGAGCGCCAATACTGCCAGCTAAATAAAAGATTCTAACTACTGAAGGCACTAACTACTGATAGACATAGTTAGCAAATGAAAGATTTTGATAGAGAACAAACAATGTATTTACCTTAACAATATTCCAAAGTCATATATATATATATATATATATATATATATATATATATATATATATATATATATATATATATAAGTTCATGATATACAGTATTACACATTTACTCATTCTGATGGACACACGTCCAGATCGTCCGCTCTCAAAATTCTGCCATTTCTCTCCCCACATCCACCACTGCTGGCGGTTCACCTCCAACTGCGCAATGCTACGCACTGTTCACATCCAGCTGCCCAGCACTACAATAGCGAATGTTCCAACAATGCCAACCAGCCACAGACTGCACACAGCACAGCCAGTGATTTTCATACAGAGCGCTACGTGACGTTACCAACATAAAAACCTAAACAGCCTACTTACAGTAGTACTAAAGCAACATCCTGACAAATTTCTACATAAACAGCGATAAATGTACTTGCAGCTTTTTATATTTCCTCAGCACTCAAACATTGCAGCAGAAAGTGAAGTTGTGCGCCTATACAAAATAACTTTAATTAAAGGTTTTGTTTTATCTATGTTTACATTAATTATTTGTACGTTTATGTATTTGTGTGGCTGTTGTAAAATATGTATGATAGATGCTCGAACTGTATTTTGCACTGCAACTGGAAACTGTAAGTATGCACTGACGTATCCATTGCTACTTTAAACAGCGCTCAAAGAATCATTGCATATATAAATAAACATTGTAGCTGTCAATATGAGACTGCCATGTTCAATTGCTTCCAGAATAACTGGATTTTACAAACTTTTATGTGTCACCAAGGTCCGTTTTATCGCATACACCACTTTAAACGGTGTGTTACATTCTAACATAATTCTTACAGGTGCTATTAAATAAGTAATAGACAAACCACTGGGAAAAATCTTGGGAGCAAAAGTTAACAATTAGAGAAGACTGGGGCAAATTGATGATTAACCGCAGCTAACGTGTTCAGTTTTTTTTCTTTACATGTATTAACAGAGTGTGCAATCATTATGTTGAACCCAGCTATACATAATTTGTTTGAATATAATAACACCTACTTTACTATTTTTAGAAACTAAGGCAAATGTACTGTGGTATCATAACCATGACCAGGTACCCCAGTGGGTCAAAGCTAAATCTGGCAGTACGTCTCTTAATGCAGCAACACGGGTAGGTGCTTTCAAGAATATCTTAAATAGCAAAAATGTATTTTGTGCGTCTGTTTTCCTTGTTCGTGGAGATGTCACCATATTCATATTGTCGTATTTTAAACGCACCGTTTCCGCTAATCGATGTTGCGCGCAGAACAAACATCTAACGTACTTCAGGCTGGGATAAAAGTTTTATTTGCTTCCCCGGTCTTAATCATGTATGGGGTAGCATCGCTTAGGAATAATAGAATGCCTTATTCATTTAAACTTATTAGTGTGAAATGTATTGACATCTACCGATCTACCGAGCGGAAATACGGTGCTTGAGATCACTATGAAGGTTACAAATTGTAATAAAATCGCGAAATTACTCATGCTCTGCAAAAAAAAAAAAAAAAAAAAAAAAAAAAAAAAAAAAAAAAAATGGTTCAAATGGCTCTGAGCACTATGTGACTTAACTTCTGAGGTCGTCAGTCCCCTAGAACTTAGAACTACTTAAACCTAACTAACATAAGGACATCACACACATCCATGCCTGAGGCAGGATTCGAACCTGCACCAGCGCGGTTCTACACTGAAGCGCCTAGAAACGCGAGGCCATAGCGGCCGGCAGTGTTTCATATAGCATAATCAGGTTAAATATTATCAGTACGGACTCGACGGTAATTTTGACTTAGCGCAATATACACACCTGGAAATGGAAAAAAGAGCACATTGACACCGGTGTGTCAGACCCACCATACTTGCTCCGGACACTGCGAGAGGGCTGTACAAGCAATGATCACACGCACGGCACAGCGGACACACCAGGAACCGCGGTGTTGGCCGTCGAATGGCGCTAGCTGCGCAGCATTTGTGCACCGCCGCCCTCAGTGTCAGCCAGTTTGCCGTGGCATACGGAGCTCCATCGCAGTCTTTAACACTGGTAGCATGCCGCGACAGCGTGGACGTGAACCGTATGTGCAGTTGACGGACTTTGAGCGAGGGCGTATAGTGGGCATGCGGGAGGCCGGGTGGACGTACCGCCGAATTGCTCAACACGAGGGGCGTGAGGTCTCCGCAGTACATCGATGTTGTCGCCAGTGGTCGGCGGAAGGTGCACGTGCCCGTCGACCTGGGACCGGACCGCAGCGACGCACGGATGCACGCCAAGACCGTAGGATCCTACGCAGTGCCGTAGGGGACCGCACCGCCACTTCCCAGCAAATTAGGGACACTGTTGCTCCTGGGGTATCGGCGAGGACCATTCGCAACCGTCTCCATGAAGCTGGGCTACGGTCCCGCACACCGTTAGGCCGTCTTCCGCTCACGCCCCAACATCGTGCAGCCCGCCTCCAGTGGTGTCGCGACAGGCGTGAATGGAGGGACGAATGGAGACGTGTCGTCTTCAGCGATGAGAGTCGCTTCTGCCTTGGTGCCAATGATGGTCGTATGCGTGTTTGGCGCCGTGCAGGTGAGCGCCACAATCAGGACTGCATACGACCGAGGCACACAGGGCCAACACCCGGCATCATGGTGTGGGGAGCGATCTCCTACACTGGCCGTACACCACTGGTGATCGTCGAGGGGACACTGAATAGTGCACGGTACATCCAAACCGTCATCGAACCCATCGTTCTACCATTCCTAGACCGGCAAGGGAACTTGCTGTTCCAACAGGACAATGCACGTCCGCATGCATCCCGTGCCACCCAACGTGCTCTAGAAGGTGTAAGTGATCTACCCTGGCCAGCAAGATCTCCGGATCTGTCCCCCATTGAGCATGTTTGGGACTGGATGAAGCGTCGTCTCACGCGGTCTGCACGTCCAGCACGAACGCTGGTCCAACTGAGGCGCCAGGTGGAAATGGCATGGCAGGCCGTTCCACAGGACTACATCCAGCATCTCTACGATCGTCTCCATGGGAGAATAGCAGCCTGCATTGCTGCGAAAGGTGGATATACACTGTACTAGTGCCGACATTGTGCATGCTCTGTTGCCTGTATCTATGTGCCTGTGGTTCTGTCAGTGTGATCATGTGATGTATCTGACCCCAGGAATGTGTCAATAAAGTTTCCCCTTCCTGGGACAATGAATTCACGGTGTTCTTATTTCAATTTCCAGGAGTGTAGCTTACATTACTGTCCCTTATTTATATGTTGCTTTAAAATTGTACCATTTTATTTGAATAATATATTGTACACTATGACTGAGAAGGGGGGGGGGGGAGGGAGCGTTATGTGTGTGCAAGGTACCTTTACCTCTGACAGACGGAAAACGAAATGCAACATTTTGCTAGAAACTAACGTCTAAGCCAAAAAACGAAGTAGAAATGGCGGAATTCGCAGGAATTATCAAAATGAGACGAAGCCCTTCGAAATGACATATATGTGCAGATAAACAAATTATTACAGTTTCAGAAAACTGGGTGATTTATTCAAGAGGAACACCTTTACATACTGAGCAAGTCCATAACTCGTTGGTCCGCCTCCAGCCCTTATGCAAGTAGTTATTCGGCTTAGCATTAGTTGATAGAGTCGTTGGATGTCCTCTTCCGGAATATTGTTCCAAAGGTCCTCCAGTTGGAGCATTAGAAGTATTGGAACAACGTATATACCACTCCAAAGTACCGTTATCCAAGTTGGCGGCAATGACGTCATCCAAGATGTCAGTGATGACACCAATCAAGATGGCGGATTTTGGTGGGATGTTTGAATTTTGGCGGGAAAGTGCCACGCCCCCCTCGCCCAGATAAATGGCGGGAAGTTCAAATTCCAACACGGTGATGCGTCACAGCCCTGTTATCTCTACTAAGCAAGGAAAATGCTGGGAAAAAAGTACTTGTCTTTATTATTTAACCAATTTCAAGCAGATGTGTTCGCCATTGAGTCTTGACTCCAACTGGATTAGTTCTTATTGGTGCCACCAGATGGCACTCTCCTGACGTCAGGTGATGACACAAGAATCGTCTTTCAAGATGACTGCACCCTAGGCATCCACCATGAGCTCCAGAGCCCAACTGGTTTAGCTCATATCGGTGCCACCAGAGGACGCCACCACAGTGTCGGGTGATGACACAAGTACTAGTTTCCTAGAGGGCCATATACAGTGTGTTCACCGTGAGCTCCAGAGCCCAACTGGCTTAGTTCATATCGTGGCCATCTTGACTGATGTCATCGCCGCCATTTTGCGTGACGTCATCGCCGCCATCTTGGATGATGTTATCGCAGCAATCTTGGATAACGGTACTTTGGACTGGTACATACATTGTTCCAATACTCCCTGCCCAAAATGCGTCAAAAGTTCTCACTTGGGGAGAGGTCCAGCAACCTGGCTGGCCAAAGCACGATTTGGCAAGTATGAAGACAAGTGGTAGAAACTGTTGCCTTGTGCGGGGGGAGAGGAAGGCATTATCTTGTTAAAATGTAAGTCCAAGATGGCTTGACATGGAGGATAACAAAACGGGGCATGCAATATCGTCGAAGTACTGCTATGCAGAAAGTGCTGCGGATGACAATCTAAGGGGTCCTGCTATGTAAAAAAATGCCAGCCCAAACCTTTACTCCCTGTTATAGGGTCGTATGGCGGGCGACAGTCAGGTTGGTATCCAACCACTGTCAGTGACATCTCCAGACACGTTTTCGGCCTGGAATCCAAATGATTGAAGTAGAGCTGTCTTCATTGATGAGTCCTCCATCAAAATGAGCACCAGTGACTGGCGAAGACATGTCTGGAGACGCCCCAGATAGCAGTGGGATACCAACCTGACTCTGGACCCCGTACGGCCTGACAGCCTGATGTGGTAGTTGGGGTGCAATTTCTTTTCGTGGGTACACCACTTCGGTTGTCATCCGCTGCACCCTTACAGCAAAATGGTGCATAGCGGACATTCTACGCCCCTTTTTGTTGCCCTTCATATCAAGCCATCCTAGCTTACATTTTAGTAAGATAACGCCTGCACGGACACGGCAACAGTGTCTACTGCTTGTCTTCGTGCTTCCTAAACCCTACCTTGGCCAGATAGGTCACCAGGTCTCTTCATAACTGAGAACGTTTGGAACATTATGCACAGGGTCCTTCAACTAGCTCGGGATTCTGAGGACCTGACGCACCATCTGCACCGAATGTCGCATGGTGACCCTCATTAGGAGATTCAACAACTGTATTAACCAAAACCGAGCCGAATTACTGATTGCTCAAGGACCAGAGGTGGACCAACGCGTAATTCACTTGCTAAATTTGTTAAGCCTTTCTCTTGACTAAATCATCCAGTTTTTCTGCAATTCTACTCATTTGTCCATCTGTAGATGCACATCACGTCTGTCGATTTCCTCTTCCAGTACACTTGCATGTTAGAAATATTTACTCTTTTAATGACGTACCGGAATGAAAATCTCTGCAAAATGCATCTTTTTTTGTAATGTTTGCTGTGCATAAGTGTCGGGAAATGTGACGTCGATGCATTAACAATGTATGCAAACAAGGTAGTCTGGCTAGTACATTCCAAGATGGGATTGAAACAACAGTTTTATAACGCACCGCAGTACGAGTTCCTAATACACTTCTGGCTATTAAAATTGCTACACCAAGAAGAAATGCAGATGATAAACGGGTATTCATTGGACAAATAAATTATACTAGAACTGACATGTGATTACATTTTCACGCAATTTCGGTGCATAGATCCTGAGAAATCAGTACCCAGAACAACCACCTCTGGCCGTAATAACGGCCTTGATACGCCTGGGCATAGAGTCAAACAGAGCTTGGATGGCGTGTACAGCTACAGCTGCCCATGCAGCTTCAACACGATACCACAGTTCAGCAAGAGTAGTGAATGGCGTATTGTGACGAGCCAGGCGCTCGGCCACCATTGACCAGACGTTTTCAATTGCTGAGAGATCTGGAGAACATGCTGGCAAGAACAGCAGTCGAACATTTTCTGTATCGAGAAAGACCCGTACAGGACCTGCAACATGCGGTCGTGCATTATCCAGCTGAAATGTAGGGTTTCGCAGGGGTCGAATGAAGGGTAGAGCCACAGGTCGAAACACATCTGAAATCTAACGTCCACTGTTCAAAGTGCCGTCAATGCGAACAAGAGCTGCCCGAGACGTGTAACCAATGGCACCCCATACCAGTATGGCGATGTGCGTTCACCGCGGTGTCGCCAAACACGGATGCAACCATCATGATGCTGTAAACAGAACCTGGATTAGCGGAAAGAATTACATATTGTCATTCGTGCACCCAGGTTCGTCGTTGAGTACACCATCGCAGGCGCTCCTGTCTGTGATGCAGCGTCAAGGGTAACCGCAGCCATGGTCTCCGAGCTGATAGTCCATGTTGCTGCAAACGTCGTCGAACTGTTTGTGCATATGGTTATAGTCTTGCAGACGTCCCAATCTGTTGACTCAGGGATCGAGACGTGGCTGCACGATCCGTTACAGCCATGCGGATAAGATGCTTGTCACCTCGACTGCTAGTGGTACGAGGCCGTTAGGATCCAGCACGGCGATCCGTATTAACCTGCGGAACCCACCGATTCGATATTCGCTAACAGTCATTGGATCTCGACCAATGCGAGCAGCAACGTCGCGATACGATAAACCGCAATCGCGATAGGCTACAATCCGACCTTTATCAAAGTCGGAAACGTGATGGTACGCATTTCTCCTCCTTACACGAGGCATCACAACAACGTTTCGCCAGGCAACGCCGGTTAACTGCTGTTTGTGTGTGAGAATTCGGTTGGAAACTTCCCTCATGCCACCGGCGCCAGTCTTGTGTGAATGCTGCGAAAAGCTAATCATTTGCATATTACAGCATCGCGTCTGTGGCACGTCATCTTCGTGGTGCAGCAATTTTTATGGCCAGTAGTGTAGCTCGAGGTTCTGCGAGGCACCGGAGCTGCGAACTCTGCTGCCGGTTCCTTCTGGCGTCTCGAGGAAGAGTGCGGCCTGCCACTCCCCGCTGCTGGCGCCCAGGAAGGGCCCAGCGTCCGCTGTGGTCGGGCCCTCCACCGCCTCCGCAGTGCGGTCTGCAAACAGCCCGCCTTATTAGCCGGACACTTGTGGTGTGTGCCGTTTGCAGCCAGGACTGCCGGGTTCGCCGTGTCGCGCCGCGCGCTACGTGGGAAGTTTGCACGCACGCCCGTGTCGGAGCGACGCCACTTCCGCCCGTCCCGACAAGTGCAGGTACACAGAGAGAGGGCACCCGTGTTTGAAGACTGCTGTGTCAAGTTTCGCTTCTGCCTGGAAGCTTGCCCATTACCGCAAACAAACGTCGCGCCGAAGAATTAACGATGATGTGTACTGTAGCATGCCACGTTACTTGTCCACTAAAATGAGACAGAGAGTCAAATGTACGGCTTTGAACGGAGCTTGGCTCGTAAATCTCCTAGGGAAGAGGGGTACACCGTCTCCTTTACGCCCTGTTGCTGCATTAGTGAAATATTTTATTAAAGGGGGACCCTGCAGTCGAATAATTGAGGGTAGACAAGTTATGCGAATTATTAATTAATAAAGATAAACAAACTGGAGAACATCTATAATAAACATCGGTAACACTGCAAATTTAACTTTTAATAACAGGCCGGCCCAGTCTGGAACCGAGCGACTGCTACGGTCACAGGTTCGAATCCTACCTCAGGCATGGATGTGTGTGATGTCCTTCGGTTAGTTAGGTTTAAGTAGTTCTAAGTTCTAGTGGACTGATGACCTCAGCAGTTAAGTCCCATAGTGCTCAGAGCCATTTGAACCGTTTTTAATAACAGATGGTTTATTCCGCAAGGTCCAAACATCTAGTGTATCGTGCCTCTACACGTTGATACACTGAGGATACAAAAGTCGTCGGATAGCAATATGCACGTATACATTTGGCTATAGCATCGCTTACAGAAGGTATAAAAGGGCAATATATTTGCTGAGCTGTCATTTGTATACAGGTGATCTATGTGAAAGTGTTTCCGACGCTATTATGGTCGCACTACTGCAATTAACAGACGCTAAGCGCAGAATGGCTGTTGGAAATAGATGCATGGGACATCCCATTTCGGAAATCGTTGTGAAATTCAGTATTCCGAGATCTGCGATGTCAACGTTGCGCCGGGAATATCAAATTTGAGACATTACCTGTGACCATGGACAACGCAGGAGCCGACGGATTTCACTTAACGACCGAGGAACCCTTCAAATGTCTGTAAACACTATGGGAGTTAACATCTGAGGTCATCAGTCCCCGAGACTTAGAACTACTCAAACCTCACTAACCTAAGGACATCATACACCGCCATGCCCGAGGCAGGATTCGAACCTGCGACCGTAGCAGCAGCGCCGTTCCAGACTGAAGCGCCTAGAACCGCTCGGCCACAAGTGCCGGCTACGACCGAGAGCAGCTGAGTTTGCGTAGAGCTGTCAGTGCCAATAGACAAGCAACGCTGCGTGGAACAACCGCAGAAATTAATGTAGGACGTACGGCGTATGTACCTTTTAGGACAGTGTGACGACATCTGGCGTTAAAGAGCTACCACGGCATACGAGCGACTTGAGTGTCTTTGCTAACAGCATGATATTGCCCACAGCGCGTCTTCTCTGGACTCGTGACCATACCGGTTGGACCTTAGGCGATCGGAAAGCCGTGCCCCGGTCAGACAAGTCCAGATTTCAGCTGGTAAGAGGTGGTAGTAGGGTTCGAATGTGGCACAGAACCCACGAAGCCATGGATCCAGGTTGCCAACAAGGGAGTGTTCAAGCTGGTGGTGGCTCAATAATGGTGCAGGTTTTGCCTGCATGGTTCGACTGGGTCCTCTGGCCCAACTGAACCATTCATTGACTGGAAATAGTTATCTTTGGCTACTTGGGGACCATTTTCAACCATTCATGTAAATCATCTTCCCAAACATGTCAGCGGGCTACAATTGCTCGCGATTGCTAGAAGAACATTCTGGATAATTCGAGTGGATGATTTGGCCACCCAGTTCGTGCGACATGAATCCCATCGAATATTTATGGGATATGATCAAGATACCAGTTAGTGCACAAAATCGTGCACTGGCAACACTCTCGCAATTGTGGACAGCAATAGAGGCGGCACGGCTCAATATTTCAGCAGCGGACTTCCAATGAGTTATTGAGTCCATGCCACGTCGAACTGTTGCACAACGGGAGACGAAGGAGGACCGACAGGATATTAGGAGATATCAAGTGACTTATGTCACCTCAAGGCAAAGCTAATTATTGAAATATATCACAGCCCTTGAATTATCTTGTGTTTCACGAAAGGTGACAGGAACCCCACACACATAAAGCCACGACGTGTACTCAACGTATAAGTTTCTTCACCAGCATTATTAGATGTCCATAAGTTAGATTCGAAAATTAGATCACACCACTTTGCCATACTCTTTGATGGCAGAAAACTAAAGAATCTCCTTCTCTATCGAAGTCCCGAACTGTTCTCAATTCTCTTCGTCTATCCTGCTCCGAAGAGCACCTCTTCCACCACCGATACCCACCAATGTCTTGGGCTTTTAGCCAGTGGGAGCTCGAGCAACCCCCCACCACGTTACACACTTCGTACAACACTTCGACGTACATGCGAACGGACCACCATTCGTACAGTAATCATTCTATAACTATGACATATCTGTTGACACCATGTAAGTAGGCTGTTTAGGTTTTTATGTTGGTAACGCAACGTAGCGCTCTGTATGAAAATCACTGTCAGTGCTGTGTGTCTGCGGCTGGTTTGCATTGTTGTAAGAATATTTGCTATTGTAGTGTTGTGCAGTTGGATGTGAACAGCGCGTAGCGTTGCGCAGTTAGAGGTGAGCCGCCAACAGTGGTGGATGTGGGAGGAGAGACGCCAGAATTCTGAGAGCGGACGATCTGGACGTGCGTCCCTCAGAAAAAGGAAATTTGTAAGACTGGATGTCATGAACTAATATATACATATATATTATGACTTTTGAACACTATAAGGTAAATGCATTGTTTGTTCTCCATCAAAATCTTTCATTTGCTAACTATGCCTGTCAGTAGCCAGTGCCTTGAGTAGTTAGAATCTGTTATTTAGCTGGCAGTATTGGCGCTCGCTGTATTGCAGTAGTTCGAGTAACGAAGATTTTTGTGAGGTAAGTGATTCATGAACGGTATAGGTTATTGTTAGTCAGGGCCATTCTTATGTAGGGATTATTGAAAGTCGGATTGCGTTGCGCTAAAAAAAAAAAAAAAAAAAAAAAAAAAAAAAAAAAAAAAAAAAAAAAAAGAAAATAGCCTAAAAGACTATTGTGTGTTAGTTTACTGTTGATCAGAATAAGTAAAGAGAGAAATGTCTGAGTATGTTCAGATTTCCTCGGCTGCTTGAAAAACAAATAAGGTAAGAGGTTTACCAGCACAGTGATACATAATTTTTCTGAGGGGACGTTTCAACAAATTCTTATCATTTTCAATTACATGGAATGCAGTCAAATTAAATCAGGCGATGCCGAGGGAATTAGATTAGGAAATGAAACACCTAAAGTAGTAAATGAGTTTTACTATTTGCGGAGCAAAATAACTGACGATGGGCGAAGTAGAGAAGACATAAAATTTAGACTGGCTATGGCGAGGAAAGCGTTTCTGAAGAAGAGAAATTTGTTAACATAGAGTATAGATTTAAGGGTCAGGACGTATTTTCTGAAAGTATTTGTATGGAATGTAGCTATGTATGGAAGTGAAACATGGACGATAAACAGCCTAGAAAAGAACAGAATAGAAGCCTTAGAAATGACAGAATCCCCAGTCAGATAAAGCCACGACGTGTACTCAGTGTAAAAGTTCCCAGAATGAGATTTTCATTCTGCAGCGGAGTGTGCGCTGATACGAAACTTCCTGGCAGATTAAAACTGTCTGCCGCACTTGCCCGCGAAAGGCAAAGGTCCCGAGTTCGTGTCTCGGTCCGGCACACAGTTTTAATCTGCCAGGAACTTTCAGTGTATAAGTTGTTCACCAGCATTCATAGACGTTCATAAGTCAGATTCTATCACACCACTCTGCCGTACTCTCCGATGTTTGTCTCGCGGATGCTTTACCGTGTGTCACAGAAGTATTTACCACTCAGTAAGTGTAAACATCTGTTATTAAATGAATAATTTAATTGAAAATATGTTTATGATTGCCGCTGACGTTTTTCAATACGATGTATTCCAATGTGTTGATTGATTTGATGCTGTTGCACTTACTGTCCCAGTCTTGCTAGCCTCATTTCGAGTTATTAAGACGTGTGCTACGTCTGGAGTCAGCCAGCCGTATACTTCATGGCCCAACTACTTCCGGTCCATCTCTCTGCCGGCACAACCCAGTCGCTCGCTCCGCCAATCCTGTCACTGTCCGAAGGCACTCGCCTCGCTTAGCTGCTTAGCGGAAACAATTTCCAAGCTTTTAGCTTTCTGTTTATATTTACTCAGATTCGAAACCCACGGTCTTTTACGTTTCACTACAATCTCGTGATTCTCCCAATACTCGTTAAATTATGATCTTCTATCGTAAGCACGTCCTCGACCCCTCAACAGACATTAACTACGTGTTATGTTCAGTTCCACCAAGGGTTTCTCCATGGACTCTTTAAGCTACAAGCACGACTAAGAAATAAGCATATTATTATCAGTGGTTTCGATGTTGAGCCCATTACTACTAGGACGAAACAAACTGGGCAGGATACGTTTTGCATAACTTGCGCAGTCCGTGTTTTTCTGATGGAGAAACTTTTATCTCAATAGTCTTTCGCCGCAGGGCAGCTCTACGTACTGCAACGGAGGTCAGGTGTGCTGAACACGGAGGTTAAGTATGAGTGCACGAAAAGTTGCCTGCCGACTTGGCTTACTCCCCAGCTACGTCATTTGAACTTTCGTGAGACACAAAATATTGAAAATCTGACACGTAGTTATGGGCAGTGGACACCAGTAGCTGGTGAGCGCTACCTACACATCCTGTTGCTCTGTGGAGATTCCAACGGAGATGTGTACTGCGGTTTTGTAGACAACCAGGATGGCTTTCTAGTTCTAGGACACGCAAACCGTCTTCACACGATCAACGTGTTCTGCAGATCTTCCTTACGAACTGCAGTAAAAACCACAGCACCACGGCGCACAAAGGTGGTCGGCCTACCGGATTACATTTTCCGGCTTTGTAAGGTAGTCACCCGCAGTTCATTCTGTCGAGGAGTTCACTCCATTTTCTTCTGCTGTTTTCAGTTTTGTTTCTTACATTAAATAAGTTCAATTCCTTCCTAACGTCGCTGATTATTAATCTGTCTACTCAGGCAAATCCTTTCACAGCCGTAACAAATCTCATTTCAGCTGCATGAATATTAGTTTCTTATCGTTTGTAAAGATCCATGACACACTGCTGTAGCGTAATGCGCTGATGGCCACCACTTTATAAAACTTCATTCTTGTTACATTTGGTAAATTATTTCTAAAATTCTGACAAAGGTATTTGTGCTATGTAATTAATACGGATTCATTCGACAAGTATTCTATATTTTGTTAACCGTTCATGTTGTAAGCCAACGGCCTTGTCGAAGTGGTGACACAGATTCCCTTCAGACCACTGAAGGTAAGTGCTGTCGGTCTGGACTAACACGTGGAGCCGCCCGAGATGGCCGAGCGGTTCTAGGTGCTACAGTCTGGACCCACACGACTGCTACGGTCGCAGGTTCGAATCCTGCCTCGGGCATGGATGTGTGTGATGTCCTTAGGTTGATTGGGTTTAAGTAATTCTAAGTTCTAGGCGACTGATGACCTCAGATGTTAAGTCCCATAGTGCTCAGAGCCATTCGAACCATTTGAACTAACACGTGGATGGGTGAGCATCCGGTCTGCAGACCGCTGTTGGCAAGCGGGGTGCACTCAGCCCTTGTGAGGCAAATGGGGAGCTACTTGTTTGGAAATAGCGGCTCCGGTCTCGTAAGCTGGCATACGGCCGGAAGAGCGGTGTGCTGACCACATGCTCCTCCGTATTCGCATCCAGTGACGCTTGTGGGGTGAGGATGACACGGCGACCGGTCGGTGCGGTTGGCCTTCATGACCTGTTCGGTTAGTTTTAGTTCATATTTTAAACGCTGAGTTATTTTCTTTACTAATTCTGTTACTGTTCTTATTTTGTTAATGTGCGCGCTAAAATAAATGTGTATATGTCAATGTGTGAAGTTTTGTTTGTAAATGATCAGTTCTTACTGTACCTCTGTGTGGTGTTTGCATATTGAATGTGTGCAACGTAATTTTTTTTGTTTATGTTATTAAATACTATGCCCATTAGGTCATAATTATTATCTACGTTTTGTACGAGGTGCATTCAAGTTCTAAGGCCTCTGATTTTTTTCCTCTGGACTGGAAAGAGATAGAAACATGCGCATTGTTTTAAAATGAGGCCGCGTTCATTGTCAATACGTCACAGAGATGGCAGCACCGTACGGCAGATGGAATTTTACCGCCAGCGGCGAAAATGAGAACTGTTTTAAATACTTAAAATGGCGACGTTTTCCTTACTTGAACAGTGTGCAATCATTCGTTTTCTGAATTTGTGTGGTGTGAAACCAATTGAAATTCATCGACAGTTGAGGGAGACATGTGGTGATGGAGTTATGGAAGTGTCGAAAGTGCGTTCGTGTGTGCGACAGTTTAATGAAGGCAGAACATCGTGTGACAACAAATCGAAACAACCTCGGGCTCGCACAAGCCAGTCTGATGACATGATCGAGAAAGTGGAGAGAATTGTTTTGGGGGATCGCCGAGTGACTGTTGAACAGATCGCCTCCAGAGTTGGCATTTCTGTGGGTTCTGTGCACACAATCCTGCATGACGACCTGAAAATGCGAAAAGTGTCATCCAGGTGGGTGCCACGAATGCTGACGGACGACCACATGGCTGCCCGTGTGGCACGTTGCCAAGTAATGTTGACGCGCAACGACAGCACGAATGGGACTTCCTTTTTGTCGGTTGTGACAATGGATGAGACGTGGATGCCATTTTTCAATCCAGAAACAAAGCGCCAGTCAGCTCAATGGAAGCACACAGATTCACCGCCACCAAAAAAATTTCGGGTAACCGCCAGTGCTGAAAAAATGATGGTGTCCATGTTCTGGGACAGCGAGGGCGTAATCCTTACCCATTGCGTTCAAAAGGGCACTACGGTAACAGGTGCATCCTACGAAAATGTTTTGAAGAACAAACTCCTTCCTGCACTGCAACAAAAACGTCCGGGAAGGGCTGCGCGTGTGCTGTTTCACCAAGACAACGCACCCGCACATCGAGCTAACGTTACGCAACAGTTTCTTCGTGATAACAACTTTGAAGTGATTCGTCATGGTCCCTACTCACCTGACCTGGCTCCTATGACTTTTGGCTTTTTCCAACAATGAAAGACACTCTCCGTGGCCGCACATTCACCAACCGTGCTGCTATTGCCTCAGCGATTTTCCAGTGGTCAAAACAGACTCCTAAAGAAGCCTTCGCCGCTGCCATGGAATCTTGGCGTCAGCGTTGTGAAAAATGTGTACGTCTGCAGGGCGATTACGTCGAGAAGTAACGCCTGTTTCATCGATTTCGGGTGAGTAGTTAATTAGAAAAAAAAATCGGAGGCCTTAGAACTTGAATGCACCTCGTAAATGAAGGATTAAGTAGTAAAGTGTGCAAAGACAACGTAAGATGACCGCAATACGTTAGAGAGGAACGTTTTGTGTTATGGGATAGGAATAAATAATTCAAAGCAAAGTTTAGACTGTGATGCATGAAGAAGAGTAGAGGAAGAAGTACTATGACGATAGTAAGTTAAAGTGAAAGTGTTTTGGAGAAACTGCAGATGTAATCAAGACAGTTATTCTGGACGGTAATGCCACTGTCTTCGTACGAACGTAAGAGTCGAGACACTGTAAGCTGAGACGCTGTGTATGCAAAGTTAATTAAAGATTGTGGAAATATACCGATGAAACAAGTTAAGCGGATGTGAAGAAGAGAGAAGGAGTAGAATTAATTTCCTAGTGGAGATTCGCAAGTGAGAAGAGAAGAAAATATGAAAACAAGAACTGTTTAATAGCTGACAGCAGACATCGTATTTGAAGAATTCAGTAGCTAATTGGACTCTGATTTGAATGAATCATGAATGAAAGGGCTTACGGAGCATGCAGTAACGAGAACATTATTGATTAGCGTGGCAGAAGATATCTTTAAACTGTGAGATGCAGACAGACCGTAGTACATGAACGAAATGTGTTTTGTGAGAAGACGCATGTTACGTGGACTCTCATATACATCAGATAATTTAGAACTGCTTTAAGTTCGTGTGACGGCATAGAAGGTATGTGTGGAAGTTTCAAATAAATGTACATCACAGCAGAAAAACATACGTAACCATGTGAGTGTTCGTTGCCAGTTGTCCTTCTAACAAGTTACCTCATCTACACACTTCCCTGGTTTACTCGCAACGTTAAAAGTACTACGAACTATCTTTTGGATTAGAATCTGAATTATATTAATTTTCGGAAAATTTATATAAATCGAAGCAGAGCCACTGCCATTTTGCACAACCCTTTACTCAGCAGCTATGGAGCGATCTGGTGATATACTACAACCGTTAGCTCAAACCAGTCAGAGATACGACTACTCACAGTACAGTTCTGGTACCATTCTAAACAATAAAAAAAAAAAAAATATTCACGACGCCACAATCACATTCACTAACTGAATCAGTGTAGATCACTACATTAATTAACGAAACACTAATATACAGCAGGAGGTTAAATGATAACAGTTAAACTTTATTGGAAAAACTTTTTAAAAATAATTTTGCGTTATTGATATCCAATGGAACTATAGTTTTGTACACAGGGGGTTGGGTTGATTTGGGTGAAGAGAGCAAACGGCGAGGTCATCGGTCTCATCAGACTAGGGAAGGATGGGAAAGGAAGTCGGCCGTGTACTGGCAAAGGAACCATCCCGGAATTTGCCTGAAGCGATTTAGGGAAATCGCGGGAAACCTAAAACAGGATGTCCGGGCGCAGGTTTGAACCGTCGTCCTCCCGAATGCGAGTCAGTGTGCTAACTACTGCGCCACATCGCTCGGTTGTGTACACAGCCATAGAAATTTCTGCCGCAGTCGAACGTCGTACAATACAGTACTTGAATACATCCTTAGCTAAATTCATGGTATTTTTTTAATGGTATTTCATTTCTCCTCGCTCATATGGCGGGGAGGGGGGAGGATGTTGCCGCTCTTCAGCTACTTGATAAATCAAACTAAATGAGACGAAAAAATACATATAGTCGAATATTTATAAGTGAATTATAAAACTATGAAGGGTTAAAGTATTGGAAGTATTTATATGTGTAAAACACATGGCTTTCTTCAAGTTGAAATTAAAACAGTAATATTAAAGAGCTAAAACGAAAAACAACAAGGGTACAATTAAAAGATTTAAAAAATACTCATCTTTGAGAAGAAGCACTTCAGTGTCACCAAAACTGCAAGGATCTGCCCAGGGTTTAGTGGTCTGTTGGTGGAAGAGAAAACACTGGTCGAGGAAGAGGATAGGAGGGTGGGGAAGTAAGAATATGAAGGAATAGTGCATGGTACTGATGGGGTAAGAGTGACCATTTGGAAAACACAAGGGAGTAATAGATAGGGCATTGTAGAGGCTAAAATTTGAAGGGCAAAATGGGAGTAGTGAAAGATGAGGGTAAGGAGAAAAAGGGGTAGGGAAACATGTGGAGGGGATGGAGCCCTGATGAGGTGGAATGGGGGGGGGGGAATTTAAAGTTGACATGATGGGCAAATGTCAGGCACAAGTTCATGGTCAAGGAGAATGAATCGGTTGAAATTTTTTGGGGGAGTATGTGGAAAGTGTTTAAGCATAGAGATGGTGGTATTTTTGTTGGTAGAGGAGCGTCATTATATGAGGTTTCGAAAGTAGAGGGGAAACTGTAGGATTGTTGGAGGCCACTTTGCTAATAATGTAGGTCAATTGGAGGTGTTCCATCTGATTGAGGAGAGGTGAGAATTTGATGAGCTAGTAAAGGATCCTTGTGGGATGGAGGGAAATAGATGTGGAAATCGAGCTAGAGCTCATGGCTTTCCGGGATCTGTTGGGATTTAACATATCTCAGGTGGAACAGATACCCATGCAACATTCGCATAGCAAAGGTGGAGGCATGGAGGGTAACAGTGGAGGGTGAGGGTATACAGTCCCCAAATTTGGCCAGTTAGTAGGTTTACTTTATTGTGGGCTTTCTGCTCGGTGGTTATTAGGTGTGGTTTCCATGTTGGTTGCCAATTAATGCTTGGTCCAAGATATTTTAGTGCATTAGTTAACTGTATAGGATGGTCATAAATGGTAAGGTAGAAGTTGTGGAGGCAGAAGGTGCAGGTGGTGCATCCTATAATTATTGCCTGGGCTTTCAAAGTGTCGATGTTGAGGAGCCATTGGTCACTCCACGAGATAAGCTGAATGAGGAGGATTTGGAGGGATCGTTGAGATTCCTGGAGTGTTGAGCAGAGAGTGAGGAGAGCGGTGTCATGAGCATGCTGAAGGAGGTCCACTGGTAAAGGTGGTTTGAGCATATTGGTATTGTTGAAGAGATAAAGAAGAGGAGGGGACAGAGCCTTGGAGTGCTCCTGCAAGGAATGGACAGTCGAGGAATTGTTGTTAATGGTGACAAGGAATGTTTGATTAGAGAGGAAGTTTGCAAGAAGGCGGATATAATTAATAGGAAGTCCATAAATCTGAAACTGAAAAAGGAGACTGAAATGCCATACACAGTCATAAGCTTTCTCTAGGTTGGGGGAGATAAAAGTAGCGCATTTACTGGTGTTGGGCTTTTGGGACAGGATGTGGGTGAGGTGCAGGAGCTGGACATCAGAGATGCTGGGATGGAATCCACACTGGTTAATGGGAAGGAGGTGACGTTGGTTCAGGCGTCGATGGATGCATCAGGTGTGAATGCACTCGAAGACGTCGTTAAACAGTGACGTGAGGCAGATGAGGTGCTACCAGGTGGTATCAGTAGTGGGCTTGTGCAGTTTGAAGAAAATTAGGATTTTGGAGGCTTTCCACAGTTCAGGATGGTAACCTGGGGAGAGAACAGTGGTATAAAGTGCTGCAAGGGTGACTATAAAAGAGACAGGTTATTATTTAACGTGTCAGTAGATAATGTGTTGGTGATCAAGGAATGTGTTGTGTTTTCTGCGAAGTACTTGTTTTATGTCACATGTTGTGACTAGGTTCTTTATTGCTGTTTATGGTATGTTGTCCAGGTACTGAAAGCTGTGAGCCTGAGGTGGGACAGCGTTATCTGTGCATTTACAGATGACAGTGAACGGGGAGTAATCAAAATGAGAGCCATTAGGAATGGGGAAGACATCAGAGAGATAGAATGCAAGATAGTCAGCATTTCTCAGGTTTTCAGTTAATGGATGGTTGTTGTGAAGGATTTGGTTGTAAGGGATGGTGTAATTGCCAGTGGGTCCATGGAATTCTTTCCTATACTTGAAGAGTTAATGGGGAGTGTAGCGAGGGTTTGGCTCCATGTCTGACACCAGTCCTGACGTTTCTTAGCACTGAGTAAATTCCTGATATGTCTCCTTATTTGCCAGTTGAATGATTCCTTAGGAAGAAGCGATATAAGAGGTGGGGTTCTCGGAGAAAGAGTAGAGCTTGTGGTGGGAGAGGGAGACGATGAGGATGTATGGCCTTGGTAGGGATACAGCCAGATATAGTGTCTGAAAATGCCTGCTGCAGGAAAGCCGTGCAATTGGGAATATCATAAGTTTATTTGAAAATTAGGGGGTGGCTTCCAATCTCGATATCTGTGGACTCTTGATATCCATTTCAGTTGGTATGGGAGTAGTCGTTGATAACTTTTGGACAGAAACTGGGATGGGGTACATGGGGATAAGGTAGTGTGAAGGAGATGGAGAGGAGAATGGGTAGATGGTCACTTGCAGTTGGATAGAGGACTTCTGTAGTGAAGCATCCAAGGAGGTTGGGAGATGCCAGGATGACATCTGGGGTGGTGTTGCTTTCAGGATGGGTGTACTGAAGGGAACAGTGTCACATTGGAGGAAGCATATTAACTGATGCCACTGCTGGAGTTCTGCAAGGGATCTGCTATGAATGTTGAGGTCAGCACAATAACAAAGGTGAAAAAAGTACAGTCCATATGGGTGAGGAAATGGTAGAAAAAGATATTATTAGGTTCGGATTTAGGTAATAGGACAGGTAACAGGGTTTCGAAGAAGAGGCTAACGGTAAGGTGTTCAGTGGGACTATTAAATAAGGGTTGTGGCCTGATGGGGATGTTCTTCTGATGGTTGACAGTAACTCTCTTGGCCAGGGGAAGGGAATTATTCGTATGGTGGGGAATATAGGGGGAGTTTTGGATGGTGTGACAGAGTTAAAGGAATGTTTCGTTAACGGTGAAGTTATCGACATTGTGTTGGGACAGGGTACGCGTTAAAAGGACTGGCAGATGTGTGGAACAGGATGCTGTACTGCTGTCACACCATGATGAGAGTGTAGGACGTGGATTGTATGGATGAGGGGGTGGAGAGGATTAAACAAGTGTGTGGAAATTAGTGGAAATGGAGTGGATTTGTTTTCAGGAGTGGGAAGACTTAGATACTGAGGGAAAACGGAGCAGGAAGCAAGGGAAATTTGTTGTAGCATATGCAGTCGTTGGAAGGAGTGAATATTTTAGAAGATTTTGTTGAGGAATCTGATGATATCTGCGGTAATGGGAGGTGGGCGAAGAGAGTTACTGGGATGGATAGGATGATAAATACGATGGACAGGCACAGTTAATTCTGGTACAACATGTGTGGGTTTGACTTTGAATTTGGCGAATTAGGTCAGTGGGTATCATTGAAGATGTTCAGGATTTTAGAGGAGACGAGGTTTGGATATTGTTTGAGAAAGTGAGGGTTTTTAATGAGGACAGGCGGGTGGATTTTTACAATTGGGAATGAGATGGTCATTATAAAGACGACACTTTTGCCAACAGTAGATTTGGGGGAGGGACTTGGAAGGTAAGACTTTATGATGGCAACAGTAAATCAGGGCTCTCCCCATGAGGTGGCTATCGACGGTGGAGGCAGACTTTGTGAATACTTGCATAAGTAAGATGGGACCAGGCTCACTGTAGATACGGCGGGCTGAGCGGATTTATAAGGAAGGAATGGAATTCATTTTGGAGACCACCCCCTCTGCCATGACATCAGGGTCACCCGTTGTTATTACGGCAGTGAGATTGGGGGGGATGGTGAGGAGGTATGGGTGATTTTGATGGACAGGAATTTCGAAAGTGAAGGAACCATGAGAGCCAAAGCTATTGCATGAGATTTTGAGGAGGACTGAATCGTTGTGGGGTACGATTTGGGTGGTAGGAATGTGAGGGATGTACTACCTGATTTCGACAGTGAAGGGTATGGAACTTAGGAATTTGGGGTCAGGGTGGGATAGGTTGAAGGTGTGTCCAGCCAGGGAAGAAGGTGCAAGCAGGGGTCACTGTCCATTTGTGCAGTACGATCATTACATGTTTTTTTTTTGTTACATTCCTGGTAATGCGGTCTACATTAGGGCTTTTCTAATTCTTTTGGAGATGATGAGCTGGAGCTGCGGTTTGGGGTATTGTCATGGTGCATGTCCTTCCATTTGGCTTGAGTGGGCATGGCTGTCTGTTGACTTCAATGACTGCAGTGATGGCGAAGGCTATAGGTGGTGACTGTGACGATGATTCACAAAGCGACGTGATGATGAACAAACATGCACACACACAGAAAAAAATCCCGAAGACACAAATAAACTACACGCACAAACAGGTACTGATGCAAGGCATGTTGGGAATACCCATACCAGTGTATGTAGTACAGTAAGATAGATGAACAGAAGCAATTGGTGTAACACTAGGGAGTATACTAGGCGATCTGTTCCTACGGCTACCAAGGCATGATTCATGGTATTGCTCATCATTCGATAAGAAGTACTTCATACACGTACACTGACTGCTTTTTAGACACAAGTCTTGAAGGTTTCGTGAGTCTTCATTGATGTAAGTACAGACACATATTAGCAATTTATTATTTACTATACTAGCTGTTCAATAAAGTATTAATATTTTGTTTCTTCTTTCTATATTTACGTCTTTGATGTATAGGTTGTGTGTGTGTGTAAATGTGTGTATTCATATTTGTGGGACTGTATAGCAGCGTGAGGCAGTGCATCAACAGAAATGTTTTGTTTGTATGTATATATGACATAAAGAAAGACATTCATCATCGTTCATCCTAATTATATGCATTTCAGTCTCAGATAATTTAAACGACTTACCTGTTGTACTACTGTATTGCTCACTTCATACAAAAGCCGTTTTGTTCTGTTGCAGGGGCCACAGTTTGGATGATTGACTGATCTGGGCTTCTAACATTAATCCAAACGGCCTTGCTGTGCTGGTATTGCAAACGGCTGAAAGCAAGGGGAAACTACAGCCGTAATTTTTCCCGAGGATACGCAGCTTTACTGTATGGTTAAATGATGATGGCGTCCTCTTGTGTAAAATATTCCGGAGGTAAAATAGTCCCCCTTCGGAGGACGTAGTTATCAGAAGAAAGAACACTGGTGTTCTACGGATCGGAGAGTGGAATGTCAGATCCCTTGATCGGGTAGGTAGTTTAGAAAATTTAAAACGGGAAATGGATAGGTTAAAGTTAGATACAGTGGAAATTAGTGAAGTTCGGTGGCAAGAGGAACAAGACTTCTGGTAAGGTGGATATAGGTTTATAAATACATAATCAAAAAGGGGTAATGCAGGAGTATGTTTAGTAAAGAATACAAAGGCCGGCCGGTGTGGCCGTGCGGTTCAAGGCGCTTCAGTCTGGAACCGCGTGACCACTACGGTCGCAGGTTCAAATCCTGCCTCGGGCATGGATGTGTGTGATGTGCTTAGGTTAGTTAGGTTTAAGTAGTTCTAAGTTCTAGGGGACTAATACCCACAGATGTTAAGTCCCATAGTGCTCAGAGCCATTTGAACCATATTTTTTAAAATAAAAAAAATAGGAGCGTGAGTAAGATACTACGAGCAGAGTAGTGAACGCATTGTTGTCGCCAAGATAGACACGAATCCCACACCTACCACAGTAGTACAAGTTCATATGCCAACTGGCTCCGCAGATGACGAAGAGACTGAAGAAATGTATTCAGATAGTAAAGGGAGACGAAAATTTCATAGTCATGGGTGACTGGAATTCGATAGTAGGAAAAGGAAGAGAAGGAAAAGGAAGAGAAGGAAAAATAGTAGGTGAATATGGAATGGGGGTAAGGAATGAAAGAGGAAGCCGCCTGGTAGAATTTTGCACAGAGCATAACTTAATCATGAAAGAAGGTTGTATACGCGGAAGAGGCCTGAAAACACGAGGAGGTTTCAGATAGATTATATAATGGTAAGACAGAGATTTAGGAGTCAGGGTTTAAATTGTATGGCATTTCCAGGGGCATATGTAGACTCTGACCGCAATCTGTTATTTGTGAACTGTAGATTAAAACTGAAGAAACTGCGAAAAGATGGGAATCTAAGGAGATGGGACCTGGATTAATTGAAAGAACCAGAGTTGTAGAGTGTTTAAGGGAGAGCATTAGGGAACGATTGACACGAACGGGCAAAAAAAATACAGCAGAAGAAGAATGGGTAGCTTTGAGAGATGAAATAGTGAAGGCAGCGGAGGATCAAGTAGGTAAAAAGACGAGGGCTAGTAGAAATCCTTGGGTAACATAAGAGTTGTTGAACTCAACTGATGAAAGGAGAAAATATAAAAATGCAGTAAATGAAGTAGGCAATAAGCAATACAAACGTCTCAAAAATTAGATCGACAGGACATGCAAAATGGCTAAGCAGGGATGGCTACAGGACAAATGTAAGGATGTAGAGGCATATATCACTAGGCGTAAGATAGATACTGAATACAGGAAAATTAAAGAGGCCTTTGGATAAAAGAGAACCACTTGCATGAATAGCAAGAGCTCAGATGAAAACCCAGTTCTAAGCAAAGAAGGGAAAGCATAAAGGTGGAAGGAGTATATAGAGGGCCTATACAAGGGCGATGTACTTAAGGGCGATATTATGGAAATGGAAGAGGACGTAGGTAAATATGAAATGGGAGATATGATACTGCGTGAAGAATTTGACAGAGCACTGAATTGCCTAAGTCGAAACAAGGCTCGAGGAGTAGACAACATTCCATTAGAACTACTGCTAGCCTTTGGAGAGCCAGCCCTGACAAAACTCTACAATCTGGTGAGCAAGATGTATGAGTCACACGAAATACCCTCAGACTTCAAGAAGAATAGAATAATTCCAATCCCAAAGAAAGCAGGTGTTCACAGGTGCGAAAATTACTGAACTATCAGTTTAGTAAGTCACGGCTGCAAAATACTAACACGAATTGCTTCACAGACGAATGGAACAACTGGTATAAGCCGACCTCCGTAGAAATGTAGGAACACACGAGGCAATACTGATCCGACGATTTATCGTGGAACATAGATTAAGCAAAGGCAAACCTAAGTTTCTAGCATTTGTAGACGTAGAGAAGGCTTTAGACATTGTTTACTGGAGTACTCGCTTTCAAATTCCGATGGTGGCAGCGGTCAAATACAGGAAGCGAAAGGCTATTTACAACTTGTACAGAAACCAAATGGCAGTTATAAGAGTCAAGGGGCACGAAAAGGAAGCAGTGTTTGCGAAGGGAGTGAGACAGGGTTGTAGCCTATCCCCGATGTTATTCAATCTGTATATTGAGCAAGCAGCAAAGGAAACAAAAGAAAAATTTGGAGTAGGAATTAAAATCTGTGGTGAAGAAATTAAAACTTTGAGGTTTGTCGACGACATAGTGATTCTGTCAGAGACAGCAAAGGACCAGAAGAGCAGTTGAACGGAATGGACAGTGTCTTGAAAGGAGAATATAATATGAACATCAACAAAATCAAAACGAGGATAATGGAGTGTAGTCGAGTTAAATTGGGTGACGCTGGGGGAATGAGACTGGGAAGCGAGGCACTTAAAGTAGTAAATGTGTTTTCTGTTTGGACATAAAAATAACTGGTGATGGTCGAAGTAGGGAGAATATAAAATGTAGACTGGCAATGGCAAGGAAAGCGTTTCTGAGTAAGAGAACTTTGTTAACATCGAGCTTAGATTTAAGTGTCAGGAAGTCCTTTCTGAGAGTATTTGTATGGAGTGTAGCCATGTATGAAAGTGAAACATGGACGACAACTAGTTTAGACAAGAAGAGAATAGAAGCTTTCGAAATGTGGTGCTACAAAAGAATGCTGAAGATTAGATGAGTAGATCACCCAAGTAATGAGGAGGTACTTCAAAATGGTTCAAATGGCTCTGAGCACTATGAGACTTAACATGTGAGGTCATCAGTCCCCTAGAACTTAGAACTACTTAAACCTAAGTGAACTAGGGACATCACACACATCCATGCCCGAGGCAGGATTCGAACCTGCGACAGTAGCAGTCGCGCGGGTCCAGATTGTCACTCCTAGAACCGCCCGGCCACACTGGCCGGCGAGGAGGTACTGAAATGAATTAGGGAGAAGAGGAATTTGTGGTACAACTTGACAGAAGAAGGGATCGATTGGTAGGACATGTTCAAGGCATCAAGGGATCTCCAGTTTAATAATTTAGGTCAGCGTGGAGGGTAATATTGTAGAGGGAGACCAAGAGACGAATACACTTAGCAGATTCAGAAGTATGTAGTTTGCAGTAGTTACTTGGAGATGAAGAAGCTTGCGCAGGATAGAATAGCATGGAGAGCTGCATCAAACCAGTCTCAGGACTGCAGACCACAACAACAACACAGAAACAATGCGTTCAGAAAGTAGAAAACGGAAGATCCTGTAGTAATTTTACGCTGGACCAAGAGTTTAGTGTCAATAATTGATAATGAAGTCCCATACTTCTTGACAGAGCGTAGGGAAACCATGCAGGACACCCGCACCCCCGTACTATACAAGGTCGTAATGGATGTGGTTTGCAGTTGCCTTCCTCCGACCGTAATGGGGATGAATGACGATGATGAAGACGACACAACCATACCCAATCATCCCGAGGCAGGTGAAAATTCCTGACCCCGTCGGGAATCGTACCCGGGACCCCGGGAAACGAGAACGCTACCGCGAGACCACAAACTGTGGACTGTCAATAATTAATGTAAAATATTCTTGTTTATGGCGATCACTTTCAGAGCCAACTGTGCCTGGTACAAGCAGCCGTGCTTGGTTTTCGAGTCGAGCAGCTTTTCTAATCGAGTTGATAATATGCGAGAGATACATGTAAGGAAAAGCATGCAACGCTTCCTCAACATTGACCAAGCAGTGCTGCCAGCGAAGCCCAGAGCAAGTATTGCCCGTATGCACTTAGCCTCTAGTAGCCGCTATCGGGAAACACAGTGACGTAACAGTAAAGAAGTGCAGTCGTGGCTAAGGTAGACCCATCACACTGTAAACCATTTAAAGACAATTGTACATATACTTTCAAGTGTTTCAGCATATCCTCGTGAAATATCACGATAAAAACTCACAATACAACGACGGGAGTGGTCTCACTACCAGTTTCAATAATATTGTGGTCGATTAATACAGGGTTTCCTAATTTATGACCCTCTTTCACTTGATTCATTATTGAAACTTATCTTGCATTCCCTGACCAATGTACTGCATGTTGACAATATTCTTAGACATCTCAGACGTAACATCACACTTTTGTTGACGCACTTATGATTAATTTTTAACATGTGAACTAAGATCTGAATTTTCCTCTTTACTCGGTTTCCTTTGATGTAATTCCCTGGTCAGAAACTTATAATAAGAAAGTCAGTCGTTCAGAAAAAGTATCGTGCTCGTCTGAATATGACGTGAGGAAAACACGTGTTGCTACTGTGAAACCGTGGATGGTGTACACGTTATCAGATAGTGACAGACAGATGGAAACACCGTGCTAAAGGCACACGCCAGAGGGATAATTCTATGGATGCTTTCTGTTACAGAGGGACGGGAGAGAGAAACAGGCCAGAGTGACACCAGTGAATGGGCTACGGTCAGCGTCGGGAGTGTGTGAACAGGACAAAAATTAAGGACTGCAGAAATCTTGTCGAGGGCGTGAGTATTCTTGAGTAGAGCGAGTGATGATAGGCAAAACACTCTGCTCATTACTATGTTTGCCGAAGTGTCTAACATGACTGACGAAGATGGTGCAGTCGGTACCTAGCTCTGTACGTGAATAATTAGTGCCGGGAATCTGAGTAATAATTTTCTTTTACTGTCTAGTTGAGCCTCTATGGACTACGTAGTAACAACCAATTTCATTTTAGTGTCTAGGTCTTGTTCTTGTTCCAGCTTTGACTTCCTGTCAGTATCTTATGAGTCCACCAAGAAGTGCCTGTTTATGCTCTTCGAACAAAGTTGCTCTCCGTCTTTTGGACGTTGATGCCATTTTAAACCATGATAGTTGTTCATCAATCTTCTAAATTTGTTCCTGTCAGGAATTTCTCTCTCCGAGATACCAATCTGCCTAAGATTTTTTCACATTCTTCGAGCCATCTTGGCCTTGTTTTCTTAGATTGGATGACACTCCATATTCTTTTTGTTAGTCGGTCACCGTCCATTCTCATGAGATGACCTTAAAATAACAATCGTCTCTTAATGGATGCTGTGATAGGTTCCGTCTTGCTGGACAAGTCCTCATTTGTTCTCATTCGTTCTTGTCCATCAAACCATCTATTACCTAGAATTTTCTTCAATATCCTACGCTCTAGCTTTTCGAGCCACTCAGCTTGACCTTGTCTATTCATGGTGGAAGTTTCGGACACGTATAAGCCATCAGGTTTTGCAACTGTATTATAATGTCAGAACTTGGTCCCTATACTCATAGAGGTTTTGTTACAGGTATTCTTTGTCAGTTGGTATGCCTGGTCTAGCTTCCTCATCCTGACATTAATTGCTTCTTCTTCTAATCCGTTCTGCTGGATGACGTCACCGAGATACCTGAAATTTTTAACTCGTCCGATTTTTCCCAGATTGGTGATAATTCATTCAGGTCCATCACAGATGTTCCTCATATATTTTGTCTTTTGAATAGAGATCCAAATTTTTCAGCAGTTTCTGACAGCCTATTGATCTTGTTGACTGCTGACTCTATGTTGTCAGCAAAAATGGCCAGGTCGTCCCCAAAGGTCACGTAATCTAAATCCCTTTGTTCTTAGGACCAAATCTGAACTGCTCTTCATTTGTTTCTTCTTGGCCTAACAACTTTCTCCACTCTCGAATGAACTTTTCCAAGACGCACTTGAAAACGAGCGGGAATATCCATTTCCTTGTCCTACGCTCGTTCTGGTTATACAGGGTTCTGAGATCTCCCCCATAAATTTTATTTTTGACACTGTGCTAATGAGAGTTTGTTTGATCAGCTTTCTTGATGCATCATCCATCCCAGACTCTTCCAAAATACTCATTAATGCCTCTCGGTCGATGGAGTCATATGCCTTCTGAAAATCAACAAACACGGCCACGTACCTATTTCCTCCTGTTTATTTGTACCTGATGATGTTCTCTAGGTTAAAGATCTGTTCTGGGCAAGAACAGCCCTTACGGAAACCAGCTTGATATTCCCCAATCAGTTGGTCAAAATGACCTCTTCTGTATTGTTTTGGAGAGCATCTTATATGGAACACATACTAATAACTATAGCTATTGACCTTCTTTTTATCGCCTTTTTTATGTAGAGCATGGATTAAAGCTGACTGCCATTCAGTTGGTATCATCCCAGTTCTCCAGATCTCCTCAAAACGTTGGACTAGTACATCTAGAGGTTCGTTAATTGCCAGCTTCAGTAGTTCCGCCACTATTGAATCCTCTCCAGCTGCCTTCTCATTCTTAAGATTGCTGATAATCTCTTTGATCTCCTCTTTACCAGGTGGAGATGAGTAGTTTGTGTATCGGGGCACATACAGGGAATCTTTCTTTCGGTTCATCACAATTAAGAAGGGTTTCAAAATAACGAGACATGATCGTGCAGTTTTCTTTGTTGGTCAGGCCAAGCTTTCCATTTTCGTCTCTAAAACAAAGACTAGAGCCTTGGTATCCTTTCAAATTCGACTTGAACGTCTGACAGAAGTCTCTGGTATTGTTTTTCCGAAAATCTTGATCTATCTGTTCTAACTGCTGTTTCTCATACAATCGATTAGCTCTTGGTAAAGTTCAGCCTGCATATTTTCGAAATTCACGAAATACATCAAACTCTTCAGGTCTCCTAGTCGAGTTCCACTTTTACCAGGCATTTGTTCTTTGGGCCACCACCTCATCACAAACCTCATTCCATCATCTATGCTTTCTTAGCTGTCAGGATTGCAGTATTGGCTGCTTGTTAAATCTTGGAGGCGATGTCCGTCCATTTATGAGATTCAAATGTCAGTCGCTAGTGGTATTGTTCCAATACGTTTTGATCGATTTTGAGCTTCGCAACGTCATATTTATGGATTTTATTTTCGGTTTTCACGGCCTTATTGAGAGGAATGAAATTAGTTTCGATCTTGGAGAGGTAATGATCCGAGTCAAACTGGGCAACTCTCTGTGCTTTAACATTCACTATTTCCTTAATTGCTCTCCTAGGAACTGCTACATGATCAATCTGTTTCTCTCCACACACACTGCCTGGTGATGGCCAAGTCTTCTGTTTGCTTGGCTTGTGTTTGTAAAATGTTGACATTGCCTGAAGACTGAAGGATCGACACAGACAGATGAGTTTTATACCATTTCTGTTAATCATCTTTTGAGCAGGATACTTTCCAATTGTTGATCTGAATTGCGGTTCTATTCCCAGCTGAGCGTTAAAGTCACCTAGTAGGATATTTATCTTCTTAGACGGTATTTTCTCTAACTGTTCTTCAAGAAGGTCCCAGAATAGTTCAACTTTCTCGGCATTACGTCTGTTGTCTTCGTTGATTGGTGCATGCTCATTGATCAGTGTGAAACCTTTGTTACCACAGCTGAGAGCTATAATAGAAAGCTTCTCAGAAGGGCTGAAGAACTCCACGATTGAACTGGCAATCTTTGTACGAACAACAAAAGCTGTGCCAAGTACTAGCATGTTCTTACATATTTTGACTGCCCTTTTGCCTTTATAAATCCTGTAATCTTCAATGTCCATTGTGTCTTCATCTAGGTATCTGGTTTCTTGAATCGCCAAGACGGTTATGTCACATCTGTCCATCATCATTGTGTTTCCCCAACTGTCAATAGAGAATTGACGTTCGAAGTCCCAAAATAGTAATTCCGTTTTTTCTTGAATTTTGTATGCATGTGTGTCTTCAAAGCATCTAGGTTAGAGCTACCCAGAATCCATAGGCCTGATTGCACTCCTAAGAGTGGTATATTCCCTCAGAGAGGTACTACCTAGGGTAGTGTCCTTTTTGTGACGACATTCCATGATGCTTGGTAGTTCAAACTAGTGTGGGTCGGTCAAATCCTACACCGTAATAGAATGGAGGTTGTAAGCCCCGGAGCTTGATAATAGGCGGCTCCTCTTGAGTCAGACGCCCTTCGCAACCGCTTCTCTGAAGAACAGACGCTGCTAAATGAAGATGGTTCATCCGCTTTATCTACCGTTGGGACATGGTTGTCGTCTTTTGCCTTCAAAACCGTTGACCATCTTCACCGTCACCCTGCCGGGGGCCCTGACTAGGCACTATCAGCTGGGCCAGCTGAGACAAGGTCTTTTAAAGAGGTGGTACTCTGAAATTACTAATATATATTGCTACAATAACGCAGAACTTCTTGCGACTGTTACTTGGCTTTTATTGTTTGACTGCATCCACAAAACAGAAACAAAAACTCACAAAATAATTCCAGGAAAAAACACAAAGTAGTCAAAAACAAAAACGAAGAATAATCAAGGAACCAAAGGGGTTCCGTGCACAGTCATACTCCGCTGCGTTGGAACGTCTCTGGTTTTAGCGCGACCACTCGAAATCACTGTTTGCCACACAGCCTCCCTGATGAAAGCGCGGTGCACCCGGGACGTATGGGTACTTGAAGCATACCCGCCGACCTGCTCGTGTGTGTCTATGCGATACTTGTTCGGGCAATATCTGCTGACTATACGGTGGAGGCACAAGAGAAACTATTTCCTCCGATATCCTCGGTGCTGGCTTCTTTGCTGGGTGAGGTTCTTCGTTGCCGTCAGCAGGCATGTAAGCTGACTTGACTCTTTCTATTGACACCGCTGTTGACTTCCCATTGTAGGAGATTTCCATCGTATGCGTGTTTTGGTGCAAAACTTCGTAAGGCCCCGAATACGGTTGTTGCAATGATAGTTTGACGATGTCTGATCTCAACATAATGTGGGTACAACTGCTCGAGTCTTTGTGCATGAAAGTTGGTTGATGTCCATGCCTAGTGCCTGGAATTGTGCCCAGACGCGATACTTGTTACCTTAACTTCGCTATGAACGTAGGTGACGTATCATGTTCTCCTGTCGTAGGACTCCTGTCTTCAGTGAAGTCCGCTGGTACGTGGATCTCCTGACCATACACCATTTCTGCGGTAGACGTGCCTAAGTCAGGCTTGTCAGCAGTGCGAAAACCAGGTAATACCAAAGGCAGAGCCTTGAAACACGTCCTGTATATCTGTATGGTACTTCCGCTGAGTTGCTGCGGCCATCTCTGTTGACGCTGCTGTATAATGTCGTGGAGGCTCTGTGATTAGAGGTAGCGGAAGTGAAATTGTTTCCTGTACTCGGTCAGCCATCTCAGCCAGCTTATCTAAATTCGAATCCATGTTTGAATGTACGATGGTTTGCACTGATACAGGTAGACGACTTGTCCACAGCACTCGCAGCATTGAGTCTGGCATTTCCGTGACCGCTGCGAAGCCTCTCAGGCGTCGGAGAAATTGCGAAGGCGTCTTGTCTCCCATCTCTTCATGATCCTATAAATGTAGAACTTTTTGCTCAACTGACTTGGAAACCCGTTGTATTACCGCTGAGTTACGGTGAAACGTCCCCTTAGAAAAATTATACAAAACTGTGTTTAAACTGATACACAATATTTTTAGTGCAACGGAATCTGACTTTCAATAATCCCTAAAAAAGAATGGTCCTGACTAACATTAACCTATACCTTTCACAAATCACTTACCTCACAAAACTCTTCATTACTCAAGCTACTGCAATACAGCGAGCGCCACTACTGCCAGCTAAATAAATGATTCTAACTACTGAAGGCACCAACTACTGATACGCATAGCTGGCAAATGAAAGATTTTGATAGAGAACAAACAATGTATTTACCTTAATATTGTTCAAAAGTCATAATATATATAGCAGTTCATGACTTCCAGTCTTACAAATGTACTGTCTCTGATGGACACACGTCCAGATCGTCCGCTCTCAAAAATCCGCCATCTCACTTCCCCACATCCACCACTGCTGGTGGCTCACCTCCAACTGCGCAACGCTACGCGCTGTTAACATCCAGCTGCCCAACACTACAATGGCAGACAACAATGCAAACTAGCCACAGACTGCACACAGCACAGCCAGTGATTTTCATACAGAGCGCTACGTGGCGTTACCAATAAGAAAACCTAAACAGCCTACTTACATAGCCCCTATGCTCCCCACAAAAAAATTTTGCAAATTGTTTTGGGCACTGGGCAATACATATTTGTTAAAATTTTTCACAATTAGAATAACAAAGAAATCAAATGCTCACACTCATTGATACAATGTTGGTCAAAAGCTAAAATTTTCTCACAGTCCATAAAGACAGTCCTGATCGTTCATCACAGTAAAATTGCAGTGTTTTTCTCAAAGTCTGAGCAGAAAAGAAAATGCACACGGAAGTAGTGGATTTGCATGCAGTCTTGATGAAGTAGTATTGTCCTTCCAACGGAAAGACAGTGCTGACTCTTGACACGCAGACAGGTAATGGGCCACAACAGAGCAAACCCACAGCAGAGTCATTCGAAGTTTTGAAGAATATTGGTAGGTAGGTCATCACAGAGCAGACCCGCTATAGTCTTGGTAGAGAGTATGGTATTGGTGGGCCACCAGAGGTGCAGACCCACTGCAGTCCTTGCAGAAATAATGGTATTGGTGGGCCATCAAAGGTGCAGACCCACTGTAGTCCTTGTAGAAATAATGGTATTGGTGGGTCATCAAAGGTGCAGACCCACTGTAGTCCTTGGAGAGACGGCCAGCAGTCATCTGTTGCGACTGTGGAGGTGCACAATCACCATCGAAGAGTCTTGCGGCGAATATAGCAAGTCCATAAACCACCACTTTGGCACTCACAAAGTTTTTGGAATTGTCCTTAGAACCAGCAATGCTGTTAACCAGTCCCTTGCTGAATTATCAACACACATTTTTTTCACATATTGTGCATATACTATGACCAACAGAAATGTGTGCAGTGAAATGAAACTTAATTTGAAGAACTGGTATCTATACAATTATAAATTTACAATATAAGAATACAATTACAAAGGTACAAAATACATCATTAAAGAACATAATAGTACAGATAACATTTGTAGTAATATGGGCTTTACAAAAGAATAGAAATAGACATATACATCAGTGTTACAGGAATTATGACATAAGTACATACATAAAAGATCAGAATAACTTTTGAAGCATCAACTTCACACATGAGCAACAAAACAGAACAGATGAATAATGTCTAAATATCTTTACAAAGTAAATAACATAGTATTAACGCAAACTATATTTGAGGACAACAGTATTCCTCATCATAGTGAATGTAGCTTAGTACTAGAAAAATTCTACAACAAATCTTATTAGTTACACACATAAAGACAGGAAAAACATAAATACACAAGAGTACAAAAACACATAGCAGAATAACACAAGAGGAAAGGGCAGGGTCTGTTTTCAGTGTAACATTTGGTACTGCAGTCCAACCCAAAACTTCATTCCATAGATCTTTCGTCTTCTTTCAACATTTGTTTCCACCAAAAAAATCCAATCAAAGCATGCTTTCTGTATTTATATGTTCACATATTTCTTACCTCATTATTTATTTTCCATTATCTTACCTCACCATTTATTTCCAAGAAAATCCTACCTAAACCTGTTTTTCCTAAACCCTACTTTTTTGTTCATATCCTCTTTCAAACTACTTTTTTGGCCAAACCATTTTCTTATAGCTTCTCAATGCATTTCTACCAATTGATCACAACTCATTCTCTTATATATCCTACCCTTTCTTAAGCTAACTTAAATCTACTGAGCTCAGATGCTAAACTAAGGGACAAGGCAATGCAGCAGCACACAACAATTAACACAAAAAGCAATGACAAAAAAACTGCAAATTGGCAAAGCAAGCAGCAGGAAATCTAAATTAGCAAAGCAATTGCAATATTACAACTAATATAAGGCACTGTGCAGCAAATAAGAAAAATAAATCAGTAGTAAAACCGGCGTAACAGAGTAATACAAAGTCAAATTCAGTAACAGCAAATGCTATAACTTATATCTAAACATGGCAAAGCTCAAGCAGAAAAAATATTACACTAAAGACAACAATGCAAAAAAGGGTAATGTCTATTCACATCTTAATATCTATGTCATTAAAGTGGTGCACCACAAGAAGTTATTCTACCAAAAAAATTACCAAGTAGTTGAAAACAAAATTATGTATGCAGTAACTGTTATTAATCCCTTCTTATTGTTCTTTTCTTTCCAAGTGCTCCTTTTTCGAAGAACATGGATCATAAAATTATTATTTAATAGATCTGTTGACGGAAAGTGTTCACATTAGCAAATGCATTTAATTTTATGTTATAAAACCAGTGCTGCAACACAGCTGGAAAACAGATATCAAATGAAACAAGCAACTATGTACAAAGCATAAAAATATCATTCAATAGTCATGTGACATTTCATAAGTTAGTAGAAATTCTCTCAACTCTCGTAGAAAGATGCTTGTCATAATCAGGTGTGCAGATGTAAGTATCTTTCCAAGTAATGAGTGTGTCGTATTTGCGATGCTTTCTACAAAGGAATGTCAATAGCGAGGATAATGACAACTTTTTTTTCTCCACCTAATGGCTTTCTTTTGTCAGATGACTATCCCTCAGCTGGGCGCCCAAAACGCATTAAGTCAAGGTCACTTACCTTTCTTACCGAAATATTTACGACAGCAGTTCCAGCTACAGTGGCAGTCTCATATAAAAAAAATTCACGGGTTGAGAATTTGCGTTACAAATGTGTAGAAACAAAATTCTATAAAAATAACAGTGTCCAAAAAATTTTCGTCGGAATTGTGATATATTACGCATATACACACATTTCATAACTCTTAAAGTACGATTCTTGGTTTCCAACATCCTTTTTCACAAACCAGAGTCGCTAACCACTACTCATCAGTCCTTACCTTATTACACATATACATATTCGTCGACTCTTCTTCAATATTTCATCATAATGAATATATATCATAATAAACATTCCTCAACAGCATAATACACACTGTCGTCTTAATAATGACATCATAACACCTCAGTCAAATCTCAAAAATGTCGTAGCTTTCTGCAATAATTTCAAAACCTAAAAAAAATTCTCTGCTCATTTCAATAGTGTCATCTACCTCAAACGTACTTTAAAAATCATGATCCCATACCAAATACGACATTCAAAGCTCTCATAGTATCACAATGGTTCCGAAAAAATATGAACAGTTCACACAGTACAGACAAAATACAATCAGATAGCTGTGTAATTTGTGTGTTAGAGAAATATGGTACCGATGTGTAAAGTTGTATAAGCAAATACCATATTAGCTAGGGCTCCTTGTGCTTGCCAAACACATGGTACACAAAGTAAGCGTGTAGCCCCCTGAGGATTAATGTAATTATACCCTCAGGTGTTACAGATTACAGCAATGGAATGAAATGTATCAGGGAAAACCTTTGTATCATTGTAATTCAAAAATCTTTAAAAGTAAATGTTTCAAGTACTAAATTAATCACTCAGATACGTGTCCTTTAGCGCTAAATGTGCGCCTTGCTATAAGATAATTCTGTGGAAGTGTCGTAGTTATCGTCCTCCGAAATCTAAGTTTATTTATTTATTTATTGTTTCGTGGGACCACATTAAGGAGAAGTCTCCATGGTCATGGAAAGAGTCAATACATGAAATTATAACACGATTGTAGAAACAGAAAAAATGAAGTATAAGAAACATATTCAGTTGTAGATTGTAGACACAGATAAAATGAAATATAAGAAACATATTCAGGCGACACGCCGTTAGTTTAAATAAAGAAAATCAAGAATGTAACACTGGAAATTGCTTAATTTTTTAGCTCTTCCAGGAGCTCCTCGACAGAATAGAAGGAGTGAGCCATGAGGAAACTCTTCAGTTTAGACTTAAAAGCGTTTGGGCTACTGCTAAGATTTTTGAGTTCTTGTGGTAGCTTATTGAAAATGGATGCAGCAGAATACTGCACTCCTTTCTGCACAAGAGTCAAGGAAGTGCATTCCACATGCAGATTTCATTTCTGCCTAGTATTAACTGAGTGAAAGCTGCTAACTCATGGGAATAAGCTAATATTGCTAACAACAAACGACATTAAAGAAAATATATACTGTGAGGGCAATGTCAAAATTCCCAGACTATTGAAGAGGGGTCGACAAGAGGTTTTAGAACTTACACCACACATAGCTCGAACAGCCCGTTTTTGAGCCAAAAATACCGTTTTTGAATCAGAAGAATTACCCCAAAAAATAATACCATATGTCATAAGCGTATTAAAATATGCGAAGTAGACTACTTTTCATGTTGAAATGTCACTTATTTCAGATACTGTTCTAATGGAAAATAAAGCGGCATTTAGTTTCTGAACAAGATCCTGAACATGGGCTTACCACAACAGCTTACTATCTATCCGTACACCTAGGAACTTGAACTGTTCCGTCATGCTTATAACATGCCTATTCTGTCTTATTAAAATATCAGTTTCTTGTCGAATTGTGAGTTAGGAACTGTAAAAACTGAGTCTTACTGTGATTTAGCATCAAATTATTTTCCACAAGCCACGAACTTATTTCATGAACTACGTTATTTGATAATGTTTCAATATTACACACAAGATCCTTCACTACCTAGCTGGTGTCATCAGCAAACAGAAATATTTTTGAATCACCTGTAATACTAGAAGGCATGTCATTTATATAAATAAGAAACAGCAGTGGCCCCAGCACCGACCCTTGGGGAATGCCCCATTTAACAGTGCCCCATTGGGACTGAACATCATTACCACTCTCAATATTGCGGAGAATTACTTTCTGCTTTCTGTTCTTAAAGTAGGAGGCGAACCAATTGTAAGCTACTCCCCTTATTCCATAATGTTCCAACTTCTGTAGTAATATTTTGTGGTCAACACAGTCAAAAGCCTTCGCTAAATCAAAGAAAACACCTAACGTTCGCAACCTTTTATTTAATCCGTCCAACACCTCACAGAGAAAAGAGACTATAGCATTTTCAGTTGTTAAGCCATTTCTAAAACCAAACTGTACATTTGACAGCAAATTATTTGAATTTAAATGCTGCAGTAACCTTGTATATACAACCCTCTCGATAACTTTATCAAACACTGATGGCATAGAAATAGGTCTATAATTATCAACATTATCCCTGTCTCCCTTTTTATAAAGTGGCTTCACTACCGAGTACTTTAATCGGTCAGGAAACCGACCACTCCTACAGGAAAAGTTACAGATATGGCTAAGTACTGGGCTAACATACATGGAACAATACTTCGGTATTCTGCTAGATACCCCGTCATATCCATGAGGGTTCTTGGTCATTAGTGATTTAATTATTAACTCAATCTCCCTCTTGTCAGTATCATGAAGGAGCATTTCAGGGAACAGTCTCGGAACACTTTTTTCTACGAGTGCTATATGATTCCCTGTTGGGACTAGGTTTCTGTTTAGTTCACCTGCTATATTCAGAAAGTGATTATTAAAAACTGTACATATATGCGACTTATCAGTAACACGGACACTCCCACTACACACTGATTCTAAATCCTCGACCTGTCTCTGCAGAGCAGCCACTTCCTTTACGACTGACCATATGGTTTTAATTTTATCCTGAGACTTAGCTATTCTATCTGCATACCACATACTTTTTGCCTTCCTAACAACTTTTTAAGCACCTTACAATACTGTTTGTAATGGGCTACTGCATTTAGATTGTGACTGTTTCTAACGTTTTGATATAATTGCCACTTTGTTCTACAAGATATTCTTATACCTTTAGTCAGCCACCCAGGCTGCCTGGTTGTGCTAGTACCCTGTTTTGAACGTTCTAACGGAAAACAACTTTCAAAGAGCACGAGAAAAGTCTTGAGGAAAGCATTATATTTATCGTCTGCTGTATCAGCACTATAAACATCTTGCCACTCTTGTTCCTTGATAAGGTTTACAAAAGTCTGTACAGCAACTGGATCAGCTTTCCTAAAAAGTTGGTAACTATATTTAACATGTGTTGCAGCACAAAAATCTTTTAGACTTAAAATTTGTGCATCATGATCTGAAAGGCCATTAACCATTTTGCTAACAGAATTCCCTTCTAGTAATGACGAATGAATAAAAATATTGTCTATGGTTGTTCTACTGTTCCCTTGCACTCTCGTTGGAAATAATACAGTTTGCATAAGATTATATGCATTAAGGAGGTCTACCAGCATCCTTTTCCTTGCACAATCACTTATACAATTTATATTGAAGTCACCACATGTAACTAACTTTTTGTATTTCCTATAAAGTGAACCAAGAACCTCCTCTAGCTTTAGCAAAAATGTTGTGAAATTGGAGTCTGGGGATCCATAAATAACAACAGTAAGAAGTTTAGCTCCACTAAATTTAACCACACCTGCACAAAATTCAAACACCTTTTCAGTGCAATACTTTGAAACATCAATTGACTCAAATGGGATACCGTTTTTCACATACATGGCTACTCCCCCACACCGCAAAGAGCTCCTAGAAAAGCTGCCAGCCAACCTGTATCCTGGTAAAGGAAGCCTCTGAATTATCTCCTTATTCTGCAGAAGTCAATGTACTTACCTCATCATAAACAAAAGTGAAATGCTATGCGTATAGATATCATAGTTATTACGTACATTACCGTGATCAAGAAAGTACTACACTGTAACATATTGTTGTGCTACAAAAAAAAGCTGTCTCATTGTAGTTATACCACAAATGTTACTACTAAAACATGTTTTACTTTCCAGAAGAATTCAGAAAAAACTGATACACTGCAAAAGCAACAATGTAAGTTGTGTCACACATTAGTAGCGTCGTGATATAATCGTGTAGCTGCCAAAGAAACCAAATGCTAAGTCATCTTTAATCCCACAGAAAGTACTTCAAATAAAGAATGTATTTTCAAGTAAACCAAAATGTTGCATTAAAATCTCATTAGCAGTACCTGTATATGTTCTAAGTATGTAAGCCTTATAGTAGTAACGTAATCATGCAACTAACAAGCAAGAATGTACACACACAATAACACTGTGTCGTCTATTCACTATAACAATGCATTCGTGATTACTGTCTAAACATGTTCCCTAGGTTCTAGACTGGATAGGTAACTTTAAAACGTAGTTGCATGTTAACAGTTTCTGACAAAGAGTACTAGTAACGTGAAGTGAAAAATTTTATGGCAAAGACTAAGTTAAAAAGCAGATTGTCTATCAAGAAACGGTTTTACATGTGAAGTGTGATGCAATCCTTTATTCTTCATAGTACTCATAATTTCAACTTGAACGCATTTATCATGCAGTATACGTCGGTAAAGGATACTGAAATTTTTCTCAAGGTTAGCGTCTATGTTATTTTTCTCTGAGCCAGCCAGCGCACATGGCTGCCTGCAGTGCGAGTCATTGTCTGTCTCTTTGTTGGTGCGCGTCGTTATTAGCATTAGGAGACCTAACTTCTACAAATTCACCTTGTCTAGAGGCCCCTGCCCTGTTTGAATCCCGCCAGTTCTGATGCAATTCAGGTCTGTCGTTACGATCATATCGTCTGTCGTCATGTCGGTAGATTCCATACTTTCTTTCTTGTCGGTCATGTGGTGGAGAATTTCTCCCTGAATCGTAACTGCGCGCTGGACCGTTGCGTCTAAAGTTATTCTGTCTCCCTTGATAATAATTATTTTGGTTCCCATATTGTCTGATTCTCTGATTGTCTCAATGATAGTCATTACCACGGAGAGGTGATCTTTCCCTGTGTTTATTACTACTCTGCGCAACGGTTGACATACGGGTGGCGTCTGTTTTGGTCACGATTTACGTTGTAAGAATAGCCTTGTCGTGTCCATTTATTATTTTTGTCATCGCAGAATTGTGACGGATGTGACCTGTAATTGTTGTGCTCCTGTTTTCGCGTTCCGTGATTGTCAGTGTCAATTTCCAATTCTTGTAACAGTCCCTGAAAAGCTTCAATGTCGTCTTTGCAACGCCCTGCCAAAATAATATGTCGTAAATGTTCAGATAATTTGATTAAGCAAATGCGGATGAGTTCTGAGGGGCTGTAAGGGTTTGACAGGTACTGATTCTTGTGCAACATGTCTTCAAAATATTTCACAAGACTGGAAAATTCAGATTGTTCGAAATGTTTCATCATTATGATGCTATGCTTTACTCGGTCTTGTGTGGCTTGAGACCAATATGTTGAGAGGAAGGCATGATAAAATTCTCCTTCACTATGGCAGTCGTGAATGACTGATCGCATTCTTACAGCTGGTTCATTCTCTAAATAGCCACACATAAATTCTAATCTATGCTCTAATGACCAGTTGGAAGGAAAACAATGAGAGAATTGATGAAGCCACGCTTGTGGATGACTGTCGTTGCCAGAATTCTTAAATGTTTTGAATTTACGTGGAGTAGTGAACAGCTTATAGTCAAAATCATCGTGTCGGTGAGTCGCATATCGGTCATTGTTACGTCGTGTCGGTGGTTCCATCTCAAAATTCGGTGCACCTTGCCAATTTCTTTCATAATTTTCGAAATGCCCTGTGTTATTATTTTGTGACTTTTCCGTATTTCTAAGTCCCTCTTTCCGTGTTGGAGCGCGAGTGTCCTCTGAAATATGTAATTCTTGCATTACTTGTGTGCCAACTGATCTTGTACTTCCCGGATTTCTCTTTTATACTGTGTATTGATTTGATTTTGATTTTGTTTGAATTTTCTGATTTGTCCATACACTTCTGTGTCAGTGAAGGCTACTGGTTTTGTGTCATTCAGATTATCATCTACCTTCGTAGATAAATTATTTAGCTGATCCGAAAGTTCAACTACTTTCTCTGATAATGAACTAATTTCCTCCATGTGTCTTTCTGAAACAATTTTGAGAGTATCTACTGTGTCCTTTAAGTTTTCCTGAGTTTTTGCAAGAAGCGTAACCGAATCGGTAGAAGCAACTGAGTCAATTTTAGCCCACAAGGTCTCATGATTTTCATGAACAATGGTTTGCAGTTCTTTTATGGCTGCTTCGTGATCTGTAATGCATTTTCATACCGCGAAAAAATAGGTTGAAAATGCTCACAAATTTGTGTTTTTACGTCATTACAGACTTTTTGACATTTCAATTCAATTTTATGTAACTCAGTAGATAAATCTTCACGTGTTTGTTCGAGTGTGGTGTCTAACTTCCGAAGATTTTGTTCCATTGTGTCTAACTGTTTCTGTGTTTGTCTCTGATTTTGTTTCATTTGTTGCATTAATTGCAATAATAATGTATTAGTGTCTGGAATCTGTTCCTCTATGCTTTTCGGCAGTGCATTTTCACCGGCAACATTCACATTTTGACAAGCAGAAAATGTGTCTTGACTTATTTGAGAAAACGGTGAGGATGCAAAACCTGAATCTACAGTATTTGCACGATTGTGTCCTGTTATTTCGGATTCCTGAAGCGAGCTGTTGCCGACCGATCGATCAATAATGCTTCCCTGTTCACTAATTGTTTCACTGCCTACACCATTATTTGCAGCCCGCTCCATTTCCCTATGCACAATTGCCAAATTACTACTTTGAACATTAGTTAATTCATTACTCGGCGGCGCTAACACACTGCTTTCGTCTTCACTGTCATTTCTCAGTTTACTTTGGAGCCTTGTATTACGTTTTTCGCACGCCAATATTGTCACAATATTTCACACAACAAAACAGAAAAGCACAATTTGAAGAGCAAAATAAGAAAACACATTAACATAGCACTGAAAATAATATCTCGTTAATTGCAAGCGCAGCTGCGAAATATTTGGTGCAAATCTACGTGCATGCCACAACTGTTTTACTGTACAAGAATGAAAAACTACAACTACAAAGGAAATTCACTCTACAATTACGCGCTAGCAATAAACAAAGGCTGCACTAATTACAAAAACTACAAGAAAAAATCAGAAGATTCCAGTGAGGCAGCCTCGGCTAAGGGTCGACATATGAAATATTCCCTTACTAAAAATTATACATGACTGTGTTTAAACTGACACACAATATTTTTAGCCTACGGAATCTGACTTTCAATAATCCCTACAAAAGATTGGCCCTGGCTAACATTAATCTATACCTTTCACAAAGCACTTACCTCACAAAAATCTTCGTTACTCGAACTACTGCAATACAGCGAGCGCCACTACTGCCAGCTAAATAAAAGATTCAAACTGCTGAAGGCACTAACTACTAATAGGTATAGTTAGCAAATGAAAGATTTTGATAGAGAACAAACATTGTATTTACCTTAATATTGTTCAAAAGTCATAATATATATAGCAGTTCATGACATCCAGTCTTACAAATGTACTGTCTCTGATGGACACACGTCCAGATCGTCCGCTCTCAAAAATCCGCCATGTCACTTCCCCACATCCACCACTGCTGGCGGCTCACCTCCAACTGCGCAACGCTACGCGCTGTTAACGTCCAGCTGCCCAACACCACAATGGCAGACAACAATGCAAACTAGCACACACTGCACACAGCACAGCCAGTGATTTTCATACAGAGTGCTACGTGGCGTTACCAATAAGAAAACCTAAACAGCCTACTTACACAGGTGTTGGTAACAGTTTTCAGATGGTGGGCTGACAATCTATCATGTAACATAGATACGTAGTTTCATCTAACTGGCTTACCACATAGGCGAACTTTGTTTCTCGTTTGCTATTCCACTATACAGGAAATTTGCTTCTGCTTGTGCAAACCAAATATTCGGGTTCTGTGGCCAAAACGGCGATAAACGTGGAGCCACCCGCGAGATTAAACCTGTTTCTGATTCGCCGCTGTTACGAAACGGCACGGATGAATTTTCAATTGAAGTTTCTTGAACTCCACTGCTTTCGTCTTCCTGCCGTCCAATTTCTGTACGTGACCGAGTCCCTTCCTGTCTTTTGGTCACTTTTTCTTGTGAGATAATTTTCGTATTCGTAATATCGAGGTCACCACTGAAGTTACTAATATACAGGGTGTTACAAAAAGGTACGGCCAAACTTTCAGGAAACATTCCTCACACACAACGAAAGAAAATATGTTATGTGGACATGTGTCCGGAAACGCTTACTTTCCATGTTAGAGCTCATTTTATTACTTCTCTTCAAATCACATTAATCATGGAATGGAAACACACAGCAACAGATCGTACCAGCGTGACTTTAAACACTTTGTAACAGGAAATGTTCAAAATGTCCTCCGTTAGCGAGGATACATGCATCCATCCTCCGTCGCTTGGAATCCCTGATGCGCTGATGGAGCCCTGGAGAATGGCGTATTGTACCACAGCCGTCCACAATACGAGCACGAAGAGTCTCTACATTTGTTACCGGGGTTGCGTAGACAAGAGCTTTCAAATGCCCCAATAAATGAAAGTCAAGAGGGTTGAGGTCAGGAGAGCGTGGAGGCCATGGAATTGGTCCGCCTCTACCAATCCATCGGTCACCGAATCTGTTGTTGAGAAGCGTACGAACACTTTGACTGAAATGTGCAGGAGCTCCATCGTGCATGAACCACATGTTGTGTCATACTTGTAAAGCCACATGTTCTAGCAGCACAGGTAGAGTATCCCGTATGAAATCATGATAACGTGCTCAATTGAGCGTAGGTGGAAGAACATGGGGCCCAATCGAGACATCACCAAGAATGCCTGCCCAAACGTTCACAGAAAATCTGTGTTGATGACGTGATTGCACAATTGCGTACGGATTCTCGTCAGCCCACCCATGTTGATTGTGAAAATTTACAATTTGATCACGTTGGAATGAAGCCTCATCCGTAAAGAGAACAATTGCACTGAAATGAGCATTGACACATTGTTGGATGAACCATTCGCACAAGTGTACCCGTGGAGGCCAATCAGCTGCTGATAGTGCCTGCACACGCTGTACATGGTACGGAAACAACTGGTTCTCCCGTAGCACTCTCCATACAGTGACGTGGTCAACGTTACCTTGTACAGCAGCAGCTTCTCTGACGCTGACATTAGGGTTATTGTTAACTGCACGAAGAATTGCCTCGTCCATTGCAGGTGTCCTCGTCGTTCTAGGTCTTCCCCAGTCGCGAGTCATAGGCTGGAATGTTCCGTGCTCCCTAAGAAGCCTATCAATTTGTTCGAACGTCTTCCTGTCGGGACACCTTCGTTCTGGAAATCTGTCTCGATACAAACGTACCGCGCCCCGCGCCCCGTGCTAATCCATACATCAAATGGGCATCTGCCAACTCCGCATTTGTAAACATTGCACTGACTGCAAAACCAAGTTCGTGATGAACACTAACCAGTTGATGCTACGTACTGATGTGCTTGATGCTAGTACTGAAGAGCAATGAGTCACATGTCAACACAAGCACCGACGTCAACTTTACCTTACTTCATTTGGGCCAACTGGCGGTGAATCGAGGAAGTACAGCACATACTGACGAAACTAAAATGAGCTCTAACATGGAAATTAAGCGTTTCCGGACACATGTCCACATAACATATTTTCTTTATTTGTGTGTGAGGAATGTTTCCTGAAAGTTTGGCCGTACCTTTTTGTAACACCCTGTATATTGCTGAAATAATGCAGAACTTATTGAGAGTGTGACTTGGCTTTTATTGTTTGACTGCATCCAGAAAACACAATTAAGTTAGCAAGCACAAAAACTCACAAAATAATTCCAGAAAACAACAATCAGTAGTCAAAAACAAAAACTAAGGATACTCAAGGAACCAAAGGGTTTCCGTTCCCAGGCATACTCCGCTGCGTTGGGACGTCTCCACTCGAAATCTCTGTCGTTCGCCACAGCTCTTTTATCACTCCCCCTTTGTTCTGGCTTGTGTTAGACAGAGCCTTGTTCTGGCGGGTTCTGAGTGATTAGTAGTAATTCGTAACTCAAAAATAAAATAAACTGTGTGCATTTTATTTGACATTGTAAGTTTCCCACGTCATAGTGAGTTGCGCGACACAGTTATGATCAGGTGAAAGAGAGCACGGTATTGGCATGCTCCAGAAACCATCACATTAAGTGTAGAGGACACATCAGGAAACACTTTGAACAGGTGAACAACGGGACTCAGTGTTCGATACACAATGTCCCAGACTCCTTTACTAATATCACAAGGTCAGGCTCTAACAAAATTAAGTCTTTGTGCAACACAGAGTTAAACGGCAATTACATGACTATAAACGGTAAAGAAGCCAATTGTATACTACAGGCAAAATATTCAATAGTAGTGCAGCCAGTTTATGCTTGGGTTTAGACGTCAGAATAAAACAAACATTTTATTTCAGTTCTATTACAAACGGATTTTACATTTAGTAACTGCTGTCGAACGATAATGCTTCAACGTGTAGGAACGTGAAATCTTCATAATGTTATCATTCGTTAGTATAGTATTCTTCTGGTTCACCGAGCGAGTGGCACAGTGGTTAGCACACTGGACTCGCATTCGGGAGGACGACGGTTCAATCCCGTCTCCGGCCATCATGATTTAGGTTTTCCGTGATTTCCCTAAATCGCTTCACGCAAATGCCGGGATGGTTCCTTTGAAAGGGCACGGCCGATTTCCTTCCCCATCCTTCCCTCTCCCGAGCTTGCGCTCCGTCTCTAATGACCTCGTTGTCGACGGGACGTTAAACACTAATATCCTCCTCCTCCTCCTCTTCTAGTTCTCGTTTTACGAGTTGTAGAAAACTAGCGACAGCCTGTAAATACTGATTTTCGTGAAAAATGATGCATGCCTTTCACCTTTTCAGTATGTTGTATTACTTTCTGTATCACGCAACAAAACGAGCAGAAGTATCGTCAAATCGTTTAATGCCTTAGTTTCTTCAGTTAGTGTCCGCGGAAATCAATATACACTGACGGAAAGGAATCCGTACGCATATAAGGGGTTGTGGGGGATAAATTAAAGTTGACAGGTGTGTATCCACATCTGAAAGTGGCGTCTATTCAAATTCCGAGCACTTCACTTCAGAGTGGCGCTAGGTGCGCCACTATGAGGATGCAAATGAGGTTCGCTTTAAATACGCGGCCGTGAGCGCTAGTTATCTTTGCGATTGGACGTAGTGTGTTGGTATTACTCAAGAATGCCTTTGAGAGAAATGAAGACGCCATTATGTACAGCTCATTGAGCCTGAACGAGGTTATGTAACGGGGCTACGAGAAACAGGATGTTGCTTCCACAATGTTGCAGAAGGACTTGGTAGGAAGGTAGCTACGAGGTGCATTCAAGTTCTAAGGCCTCCGATTTTTTTTTCTAATTAACTACTCACCCGAAATCGATGAAATTGGCGTTACTTCTGGACGCAATCGCCCTGCAGACGTACACATTTTTCACAACGCTGACGCCATGATTCCATGGCAGCGGCGAAGGCTTCTTTAGGAGTCTGTTTTGACCACTGGAAAATCGCTGAGGCAATAGCAGCACGGCTGGTGAATGTGCGGCCACGGAGAGTGTCTTTCATTGTTGGAAAAAGCTAAAAGTCACTAGGAGCCAGGTCAGGTGAGTAGGGAGCATGAGGAATCAATTCAAAGTTGTTATCACGAAGGAACTGTTGCGTAACGTTAGCTCGATGTGCGGGTGCGTTGTCTTGGTGGAACAGCACACGCGCAGACGTTTTTGTTGCAGTGCAGGAAGGATTACGCCCTCGCTGTCCCAGAACATGGTCACCATCATTTTTTCAGCACTGGCGGTCACCCGAAATTTTCTTGGTGGCGGTGAATCTGTGTGCTTCCATTGAGCTGACTGGCGCTTTGTTTCTGGATTGAAAAATGGCATCCACGTCTCATCCACTGTCACAACCGACGAAAAGAAAGTCCCATTCACTCTGTCGTTGCCCATCAACATTGCTTGGCAACATGCCACACGGGCAGCCATGTGGTCGTCCGTCAGCATTCGTGGCACCCACCTGGATAACACTTTTCGCATTTTCAGGTTGTCATGCAGGATTGTGTGCACAGAACCCACAGAAATGCCAACTCTGGAGGCGATCTGTTCAACAGTCATTCGGCGATCCCCCAAAACAATTCTCTCCACTTCTCGATCATGTCGTCAGACCGGCTTGTGCGAGCCCGAGGTTGTTTTGGTTTGTTGTCACACGATGTTCTGCCTTCATTAAACTATCGCACCCATGAACGCACTTTCGACACTTCCATAACTCCATCACCACATGTCTCCTTCAACTGTCGATGAATTTCAATTGGTTTCACACCACACAAATTCAGAAAACGAATGATTGCACGCTGTTCAAGTAAGGAAAACGTCGCCATTTTAAGTATTTAAAACAGTTCTCATTCTCGCCACTGGCTGAAAAATTCCATCTGCCGTACGGGGCTGCCATCTCTGGGACGTATTGACAATGAACACAGCCACATTTTAAAACAATAAAACAATGTGCATGTTTCTATCTCTTTCCAGTCTGGAGAAAAAAAATCGGAGGCCTTAGAAATTTAATGCACCTCGTACTATACATGGCTGCTGGTACTGGAAAGTACACTCACACCAAGACCAGGCTCCGGGCGGCTGGAGAGGCTGTGCGGTTGGTTCTAGGCACTACATTCTGGAGTCGAGCAACCACTACGGTCGCAGGTTCGAATCCTGCCTCGGGCATGGATGTGTGTGATGTCCTTAGGTTAGTTAGGTTTAAGTAGTTCTAGGGGACTGATGACTTCAGAAGTAAAGTCCCATAGTGCTCAGAGCCATTTGAACCATTTGAACTGGGCTCCGGACGGCCGCGTGTCACTACCGAGAGGGAAGACCACCGACTTCGGCGTATGGCTCCGGCACGCCGCAAGGTGCTTCCATCAGCAATTCGAGGAGCAGTTGGCATCACAGTGTCTGTTACAAATCGGTTGCTTCAAGGAATGCACCGAGCCAGACCCCCTGTAGTCTGTATTCCACCTACCCCAAACCACTGCCATTTGCGACTTCCGTGATGTCAAGCAAGAGCTTATTGGAGGGCAAAGTGGAGGTCTGTTGTGTCTTCTGATGAAAGCTGGTGCTACCTCTCTGCCAGTGATGGCCGCGTGTTGATTAGAAGGAGGCCAGTTGAGGGCCTGCAACCAACCTGTATGTGTGCTAGGCACACTGGACCTACACCTGGACTTGTGATGTGGGGTGCGGTTTCGTATGACAGCAGGAGCGTTCGCGTGGTTATCCCACTCACCCTGACTGCAAATTTGTACGTCAATCTGGCTCTGCTGTCGTTCATGAGCAGTATTCCAGGGGTTATTTTCCAACAGGATAACGCTCGTCTACATACAGCTGATGAAATCCCTCATGCTCTGCAGTGTCGACATGTTACCTTGGGTTCCTCGATCACAAGATCTGTCTCCAATCGAGCAAATATGGGACTCGTCGGTCGACAACTCCAGATTCATCCACAAGCAGTGTTAACCGTCCCTGTATTGACCGATCAACTGCAACAGGCACGGATATCCGACCCCAAAATGACATCAGGCACCTGTAGAACACAGTGGAGGCACGTTTACATACTCATATTGAACATTCAGGTGCTCACACCTGCTATTTATGTACCAGCATTTCACATTTGCAGCCGCTTTTCTCGCGCTTACATTAACTATTTGTCTTTAGGAGTTAATTTGGCAAGCACGAAGATAAGCGGCAGAAACTGTTGCCGTGTGCGAGGGGAGAGGGGAGTATTATCTTGTTGAAATGTAAGCCCAAGATGGCTTGCCATGAATGAGCGGAAAACGGAGCATACAATATCGTTGACGTACCGCTGTGCTGGAGGTGCCACGGATGAAAACCAAATGGGTCCTGCTACGTATAAAAACTATGCCCCAGATCGTCACTCCCAGTAATCGGGCCGTATGGCTGGCGACAGTCAGGTTGGTACGTCAACTCTGTCAGTGGCATCTCCAGACACGTCTTCGTCCTGGAATCCAAATGATTGGAGTAGAACTGTCTTTATTGATGAGTCCTGCTTCAAAACCAGCACCAACGAAGACATGTCTGGAGAGTCCCCGGATGGCGGTGGGATATCAACTTGGCTGTCGACCCCCGTACGGCCCGACAGCCTTAAATGATGATTTGGGGTGCCATTTCTTTTCATGCATAGACCGCTTTAGTTGTCATGCGCTGCACCCTTACAGCGAAGTGGTACGTCGAGGACATTCTACGCCCCTTTTAATTGCCCTCATGGCAAGCCTTACATTTTAGTAAGAAAATGCCCGCACCCACACGGCAAGAGTGTCTTCTGCTTGTCTTCGTGTTTCCTAAACACTACCTTCGCTAGCAAGGTCGCCAGGTCTCTTCCCAATTGAGAACGTTTGGAACATTATAGGCAGGGCCTTCAACCAGCTCCGGATACTGACGACATATTGACAGAATGTGGCACGGTGTCCCTCATTAGGAGATCCAACAACTCTGTTAATCAAAACCGAGCCGAATCACTGCTTGCTCAAGGAATGCACCGAGCCAGACCCCCTCTAGTCTGAATTCCACCTACCCCAAACCACTGCCATTTGCGACTGCCGTGGTGTCAAGCAAGAGCTTATTGGAGGGCAAAGTGGAGGTCTGTTGTGTCTTCTGATGAAATTAAATATGTGAAGCCTTACTCATGACTAAATCATCCAGTTTTTGTGCAGTTGTACTCATTTGTCTGTCTCTAGATGCACATCACGTCTGTCGATTTCCTCTTCCAGTACACTTGCATATTACGAATATTTACACTTTTAATGATCTATCGCAATGAAAATCTCTCCAAAATGCTTCTGTTTTTGTACTGTTTGTTGTGCTTAAGTGTCGGGAAGTGTGATGTCGATGCTGTAACACTGTACGCAAACAAGGTAGTCTGGCTAGTACATTCGAAGATGGGATCGAAACAACAGCGTTATAACGCAACGCAGTACGTTGTTCCTAACACACTACTGGCCATTAAAATTGCTACACCAAGAAGAAATGCAGATGATAAACGGGTATTCATTGGACAAATATATCATGCTAGAACTAACATGTGATTACATTTTCACGAAATTTGGGTGCATAGATCATGAGAAATCAGTACCCAGATCAACCACCTCTGGCCGTGATAAAGGCCTTGATACGCCTGGGCATTGAGTCAAACAGAGCTTGGATGGCGTGTACAGGTACAGCTGCCCATGCAGCTTCAATACGATACCACAGCTCATCAAGAGCTGGCGTATTGTGACGAGCCAGTTGCTCGGCCACCATTGACAAGACGTTTTCAATCGGTGAGAGATGTGGAGCATGTGCTGGCCAGGGCAGCAGTCGAACAATTTCTGTATCCAGAAAGGCCCGTATAGGACCTGCAACAGGCGGTCGTGCATTATCCTGCTGAAATATAGGGTTTCGCAGGGATCGCATGAAGGGTAGAGCCACGGGTCGTAACACATCTGAAATGTGACGTCCACTGTTCAATGCGAACAAGAGGTGACCATGACGTGTAACCAGTGGCACCCCATACCATCACGCCGGACGATACGTCAGTATGGCGATGACGAATACACGCTTCCAATGTGCGTTCACCGCGATGTCGCCAAACACGGATGCCACCATCACGATGCTAAAAACAGAACTTCGATTCATCCGAAAAAATGGCGTTTTGCCATTCGTGCACCCAGGTTTGTCGTTGAGTACACCATCGCAGGGGCTCCTGTCTGTGATGCAGCGTCCAGGGTAACCGCAGCCATGGTCTCCGAGCTGATAGTCCATGCTGTTGCAAACGTCGTCGAACTGTTCGTGCAGATGGTTGTTGTCTTGCAAACGTCCCCATCTGTTGACTCAGGGATCGAGACGTGGTTGCACGATCCGTTACAGCCATGCGGATAAGATGCCTGTCATCTCGACTGCTAGTGATACGAGGGCGTTGGGATCGAGCACGGCGTTCCGCATTACCCTCCTGGACCCATCGATTCCATATTCTGCTAACAGTCATTGGATCTCGACCAACGCGAGCATCAGGGTCGTGATACGATAAACCGCAATCGCGATGGGCTACAATCCGACCTTTATCAAAGTCGAAAACGTGATGGTACGCATTTCTCCTCCTTACACGAGGCATCACAACAACGTTTCACCAGGCAACGCCGGTCAACTGCTGTTTGTGTATGAGAAATCGGTTGGAAACTTTCCTCATGTCAGCACGTTGTAGGTGTTGCCACCGGCGCCAACCTTGTGTGAATGCTCTGAAAAACTAATCATTTACATATCACAGCATCTTCTTCCTGTTGGTCAAATTTCGCGTCTGTAGCACGTCATCTTTGTGGTGTTGCAATTTTAATGGCCAGTAATGTGTGTACCAGCATTTCACATATGAAGTCGCTTACATTAATTTATTGTAGCAATACGTACGTTTTTGGATATGGTCCGCCTTTAGCAAAACACAATTTTGTTTTTCAACCCAAACATGTTTCACTGCAGTTGCAGCATCATCAGTGGCCTTTTATTTTTCATATGTTAAAGATAAAGAGTGTTATTTGCTGTTTGTATGTATGTAGTTTTGGTTTTGAAATCGTAATTACAGACATTTAAAAAAACACATAAATTACGAATTCATACCTTTTAACACATGGTGTGGTTTTTCTGTTGTTGCACTATTTTGTCATATGTAACCACTTTTACCTTAAAGTAGATAAGTCGTTTAAGCCAAAATTACGATTTGAAAACTTCTTATTTCTATACCTGAAATTATTTAATTCTATGTTTGTGTCTATTTACATAACGTTTCGCTTACATTTTCCTTTTAATCATCTTCATCACTGTCAAACACTATGTATTTAGCTGCCACTGTCACTGTCACAGTAACTGTTACACTGCTTTACCAACTGTAAAAACAAACATGGCGGGCAGTGGAACAATTGAAGGTGTAAAAACAAGATGGCTGACTGTGAAACAGTTGAAGGTGTTCTTGGCGGTTGTTCTGAAGAGAAGAGCTTCAACCCCAAGATGCTAACTTGTTATCTTTTAGAGTTAATTACTTAAATATGTTATCTGCAAGTATACCGAAATTTGATTATTTCATGATGCTGGGATATTTCTCCGTCAGTGTGTAGAAAAACATTTGTATTCAACAGGTTGCCTAGCGGCTAAAAGCAGATGCAATACCTTCCTTGCCAAACTTACTTCAGGAGCTAATGGCGACTTTCCGCTGTGCACTTAGGCGTTCGCCGAGAAAGCTGGAGACAGGCTAACACTTTATGCAAGTATTTCCTGCGAATAGCGAAGTAGTCAGCTGCAAGCAGCGCAAATACAAACAGGGAGCTTCTGGAAACAGCTCTCGGTTGCGGCCACACCTCGCCGTGAAGATGCAGCTTCGCGGGCCGAGGTGTTCCGAGTGTCTTCAGTCGCGGCTGTTTGTTTCTGACACACAGGCGGCGGGCGTTCAGTTTGCTCTCGGGGCACACTTTGCGGGAAACTGTTCGCAGAACATGTGGCCGTCGTCCCACACTGTTTGACCGTCGCCTCCACGTTTGCGTCACCTGCGTAGCGTCAACGAATTTCCTTGTTGCTAGGTCCCACATCACCGTTTACAATATTTGCTTTTAGGGAAGGTCGGAGTGGCCTTCTAAACCACAAGTGCCAAAACTTTTCCGCAGACGCAACACTTTGAGATTGCTTGTTCTCTCAAGGCTAATACATTTTTTAAAAACGAGGCAACTTGTTTCATTCAGCGATTACTTCAGTTTCAGATCATAACTAATAACAAAAATGACATTAAAATTTTAAAAAATAATTAATGTCTCCAAAATGCCGAAAAACCGCCATGTTATTAATAATTTTTCGTCGAGCCCTTATTCACTTCCCGCTGAACACCAGTGGTCGGCAGAATACTGGTTAGGAAACACTGTTCTAGATCGACAGTTCTCCAGAATACTTACGTCGTTGTAGGCTGTACTATGCTTCATTAAAATCGTGCTAGTAGCTAATTTCGGCCCTGAGTCATTGTCAGATTAGCTGAAGTTAGCTAATAGCACTATTTTAATAGAGCACAAAACAGCCAACAACGGACATTGCATATTTTTCACTAAGCTTTAGAAGCTGTGGATTCCCACGGAAGCAAAAACTCACGCCGATGATCGTCGAGCACCTACCTGTCGCAACGAGTACCTTTTCCCGTCATCTTTTTTTTATTTTTATTTTAGTTGCTGATTTAAGCTTAAACTGAACCCATGGCTTGAGGAAAGAAACGAATCCCAAATCTCCTTTTGTAGAGAAATAGAAAAAGCTATAGAAGGAATTATAGAAAAAGACCTTGTCCTGCTCTTATTTTTAATTTTGGCTTTACCAAACAGTTATATGAGATTATTCACAGTAATATTCTGTGTCAGTACCTTGGAAAGATCGATTGGGTTGTCCTGAAGAATGCGTCACGATACTAAACCCCATTATCTGTTCCTTTCTTCAAACTGAATATGAATTACGCATTAAAACTTTTTATTACAAAATCAAATATAGCTATATGTTCACAAAACACTCATAATACAACATATACTGGGAATGCGTACACTTCTCAAAGGTTTTGAAAGCACTGCCTATGAAATTTACTTTGAAAATAAATACTCCACTTTAACCATCTTCTGCATTAGCTGTTGTTGGTCTGATCAACTTTGCCTCATACAATGGTATGTACAAAAGTGAAATGTATGCAACTATCTTCCTAATATCCTGGATTTTCTTTCTTGTATTGGGAATTTTCGATGTCTGTTGGAAAGTGGGTCACACCTGTGTTGTTCTTTCGCAGGAAGAAAGTGTTTTTGAGCACACCATCACATGGTTAAATAAGCTTCAGGTAGGAATTATTCTATCTGTCTGTACTTTCAGTTCGAAAATCAAGACTTTTCGACGAACATAGTCGTTTTTTGTAGAACTTAGACTACCAGTTCCTGAATTCCAGAATACTTTCAGCAGAGATCTTAGTATCATTGATTCTTGTCTTCCTTGAGGTTTGAATTAAAAGAGTGTATTGTTGTAGTGTGTAAATTCTGTTTAGTCCTGCGAGCTTCCTTTTTGTAGGTCCAAAACTGTGATCGCGGTGAAGGAAAGAGTGCCCTCGAAAAGGAAAGTACTGATAAATCTTTGTAAATCGTCCAGCAGCAGCTAATACAAGGACAAAGCGCGTTAAAATATTGTTACGGCTTGACCTCTGCAGGTGTCACTGAAACGATGAAGTTCTTTATCCTCAGTGTACATGTCGTCTGTTTTCAACCGCAGCAAGCTATATACTTCGCCAGGGTAACGTTTAGCTTCTTCTTCAGGATAAACATAGAAATCAACAAAATCTGTTTTGAAACTTTCTGGCAGATTAAAACTGGGTGCCGGACCGAGACTCGAACTCTGGACCTTCGCCTTTCGCAAGCAAGTGCTCTACCATGTTTTTTTTTTTTTTTTTTTTTTTTTTTTTTTTTTTTTTTTTTTTTTTTTTTTTTTTTTAATGCCGGGCCGAGACTCGAACTCGAGACCTTTGCCTTTCGCGGGCAAGTGCTCTACCAACTTTTTTTTAAAGTTGCAGGTAAGGAGAAAACAAATAAAAACCTCTTGTGTATGAAAATAAAAGACGACATTCTTCATAAAAATAACAATATCCTTTGAAAACGTAAAACATAAAAGGTAGCTATATTTCCGCAACGGCCTTCTTTTATTTATTTATTTATTTATTTATTTACGTGTTTCTTACATGTTCGCTTATTTACATGTTTGTTACAAGCGTAAGGAAAAAAACTTAGAAGAGGAGGAGAAAAGAGAAGTGAAATAAAATAGGAATAGTTTCCGCGCCATGCTCCAGTTTGGCGCGCCATCAGAACAAAATGCATTCTATCGTTGACCATTAAAGGGGAACGTGGGATCGTCCAGTCTTGGCTGGCAGAGTTCGTTGAGATTCCAGCTTTGAGGCGGGTTGGTGAAAATACTCTGTAAATAGTTCGCGGAAGTGGCCCGATAGTGTCGATGTCGGCGAAGGGTGTGGTGATGTACTTGGAGGCGTGTCCAAAAGTCCGCCTGATCGACGATGTCGTCCCGGAAGAGGTAGTTGACAGCCATGCCACAGATTCATGTGATGGCGTGCCACTTAGCCAATGGAAAGTAGGTTGAGTCGGGATATATCATCACGGTAGGAGAAACGTGATGTGGTGGTACTCGGAGATAGAAAGCCATCTTCTGTGCGAGGATCCAACCATCTGAGCTACCCAAGCACGACTCACGCCCCGTCCTCAGAGCTTTACTTCTGCCAGTACCTCGTCTCCTACCTACCAAACTTTACAGAAGCTCTCCTGCGAAACTTGAAGAATTATCCTTTCTTTCAGCAGTGCTGCAAGTTTCGCAGGAGAGCTTCTGTAAAGTTTGGAAGGTAGGAGACGAGGTACTGGCAGAAGTAAAGCTGTGAGAACGGGGCGTGAGTCGTGCGTGAGTAGCTCAGATGATAGAGCACTTGCCCGCGAAAGGCAAAGGTCCCGAGTTCGAGTCTCGGTCCAGCACACAGTTTCAATCTGCCAGGAAGTTTCATATCAGCGCACACTCCGCTGCAGAATGAAAATTTCGTTCTAAAATCTGTTTTCATTTCGTGTAGGCAGAGTACGTATAAACAGAGTTTTCTCAGATAAAACATTTCCTGAAGAGGAGTCTTTATTTGTAGTCAGACGCAAGTGCTTCTACCGTCAGGTTGTTAAAACACAGAGTTTTTTATTTCTTCCTGCTTGTTATAAAACTTCTGACCCGACGATCACGATTGATCTTTGCGGCGACGTCAACTAGATTTGCATTGCCGTTCAGACGCGGACTTTTTATCCTTCTAGTTAGTTATTTAACAGTGCCACAGACATTGACCTGAGCACGTCAAAATCTATAATTACAATTTTTGTGGAAGTACTTTCAATAAAAGCCATATTTGGCGTTCTTGGAAAGATCTGGATTTTTCTTACAAAAGAGGTCATATATGGTTTCGATGTTGATTTCAGTATTCAGATCCAACGAGGTGACAAATATCATGGGATACCTCCTAATATCATGTTGGAGCTCCTTTTGCCCGGAGTAGTGCAGGAACTCGACGTGGCATGGACTCAACAGGTCGCTGGAAGTCCCCTGCAGAAATATTGAGCCACGCTGCCTCTACAGACGTCCATAATTGCAAAAGTGTTGCCGGTACAGGATTTTGTGTACGAACTGACCTCTCGATTAAGTCCCATAAACATTCGATGGGATTCATATCGGACGATCTAGGGGGCCAAATCATTCGCTCCAACAGTTCAGCATGTCCTTCAAATAGCTCGCGAACAATTGTGGTCCGGCTACATGGCGCATGACCTTCTATAAAAATTCCACCGATGTTGGGAACATGACGTCCATGAATGGCTGTAAATTGTGTCCGAGTAGCCGAACATAACCATTTCCGGTCAGTCATCGGTTCAGTGGGACCAGAAAACTCAGTCCATTCCATTTTGTTGACAACTTGTGCCCATGGCTTCGCAGGGTCTGCCCCACACTCGAACCCAACTACCAGCTCTTGCCAATTAAAATCGGGACTCATATGACCAGACCACGGTTTTCCATTAGTCTACAGTCTAACCGATATGGTCACGAGTGCATGAGAGGCGCTTCAGGCGATGCCGTGCTGTTACCAAAGGCACTCGCGTCGGTCGTCTTTTCCCATAGCTCAATAACTTCAAATTTCGCGTCACTGTCCTAGCGGATACGTTCCTCGTACTTCCCACATTCATTTCTGCAGTCATTTCGAGCAGTGTTGCTTGTCGGTTAGCACTGACAACTTTACGCAAACTCGCTGCTTTCGATCTTCCGATCGTTAGTGTGGTATCGATAGCTACGATGCCACGGTGTCGGTGCAGGTTCGCAGGTTGGCACTACGACACCGCAACAGACGACAGCGCCCTCTAGCCGGCGCTGTGCAGCTCTACGAGCGCCGCTGCATATTCTCCCCATTTGATTCCTAGTAAACGGTTGGTTGGTTTTTGGGGGAAGAGACCAAACAGCGAGGTCATCGGTCTCATCGGATTAGGGAAGGAAGTCGACCGTGCCCTTTCAGAGGAACCATCCCGGCATTTGCCTGGAGCGATTTAGAGAAATCACGGAAAACCTAAATCAGGATGGCCGTACGCGGGATTGAACCGTCGTCCTCCCGAATGCGAGTCCAGTGTGTTAACCACTGCGCCACCTCGCTCGGTCCGAGTAAACGACCAAGCAACATTGTTTGTACTTCGTAGTGGGCCCGCCACTACAGATTTGCCTTTGTACCTTCTAGTAGCTATTAGCATTGATACCTGTACGGCCTTCGCACCTACGTTCTCATCTCAGCCAAAGTTACAATTCTTGTATTCAAGTTATTGTGTTGTGATATAGTAAAACCACGTTTAATTGCAGTACCGAGAGATTTTTACCTCACCTGCTCCTACTCGCTTCCTACATTCGGCCTACCCTTCAGTTTACAGGAGCAGACCCATGCGCCGCCTCCCAGGCGGGATACAAAAGTTACGATGTCTGTAGTGACAGGTGTTGCCTGAAATTTGGTATTCTCGGTACGCTCTTGACACTGTGGATCTCGGAATACTGAATTCGCTATCGATTTCCGAAACGGAATGTACCATGTGTCTAACTCCAGCTACCAATCCGCGTTCACGAGCGGTTCTAGGCGCTACAGTCTGGAACCGCGCGACCACTACGGTCGCAGGTTCGAATCCTGCCTCGTGCATGGATGTGTGTGATGTCCTTAGGTTATTTAGGTTTAAGTAGTTCTAAGTTCTGGGGGACTGATGACCTCTGCAGTTAAATCCCATAGTACCCAGAGCCATTTGAACAATTTTTTGAATCCGCGTTCAGAGTCTGTTAATTGTCGTCGTGCGGCCATAATCACATCGGAAATTTTTTCTCGTGAATCAGCTGGGCACAAATGACAGCTCCGCCAATGCGGGTCCTCTTTTATACCTTGTGTATGCGATACTGCCGTCGCCACAGTGTACCTTATATACTGATTTCTGTAGTGTGTCTCCTTAACAGGAAATTCGTTAATGCATTCATCGATAAAAAGACGAATGTTGTACGGTACTGCATTGCCGCGATTTATCCTTGCTTGCCCATATTATCCAAGGGAACCTGGTTTGCTGTTGTTTATGCCGTAAATCGAAAGATTTAGTTATTCTTTATTCAGAACACAATACTAAATACATTTTTACACACAGTCACGTGCTCATTGCTTTTCGTTAAATAAAGATGCTCTCTCTTTTGAGTGGTGCTTCGCTTTGAAATCGCCTCCGTAATGGTGATTTTCGTTCAGTCAGCTCCATTAGAAATGTATCCTTCTCATTTTCAGAACATACACTCGACAGCAAAAAAAGTGGGTCACGCCTGAATTCCAACGTGTAGGCTGCATCTTAATGTATGCAGCCAACATAGCATATCTGTGTTGCACATCGTAGCAACCCTCCACAGTACAATCGTTGTAAGATACACAATGGGTACCGCTAGAGACTACTAGAGAACAACGTTCTTTATCACAGTCCGTCCACATGTTAAGTAACACCACGATAGTACAGAAGAGATCAGACAGTCCTTAACGTTTGTAAACTAAACTTAATTACAATAAGTGACATTTCAAACGTTATGGGACAACTATTTTTGTCACATAAATCGTTCTGTAATCCTTAGGCACAATTAGATATTTCAGACAGTATACGGATTTATAAAGTTGTATGGCAATTGGAAATAAGTTCTTTGCTGTCTAAAAGGTTTGCCCAACACATGCTGAACGTCGCTCAACATTCAACAGGGAGTGATTTCGCATCAACTTTATGTAATACTAAGCAGTTAAAAGAAAATGTGATTAACGGCGGCAAGCACTACTCTACGGAAATCCCAACATTAAGAGCGAATCACAAGTAAAATCATTGTTCACATTACTCATCAACAGTTACTTGTACACAAAGTTGTACTTTAAATGACATGACCAACGTATTCGTTCTGGATTCGGATGCAAACCCAGAACGTAAAGCCATTGTTAACCAAGCAAAGCTTTGTGCCTTATCGAGACTCAATCACTAGGCAGAAACAGACGTCAAATATTGACGTTTGCACAAGTATCAGTTATCAATTCAGAACTTGAACGTAAATGACGATAATGTTTGTACGAAACCAGGAATCCGATCATGACAATTACCTTCTTGGTAATTAACCTCGAAAGACGTTGTATATTGTTGCATTGTCAAGAAACAAAGGATGCACATGTTTAAAATTGAAATACCATCATGTAATGCTGGTGACAAGGATGCGAACCCAGCACCTAATCGGATTGTTGAATAAGTACGTAAAATCAGAATGTAGATATCACAGTTTGTCACCAGTAGTCAGTTTGGAACCTCAAATGACGACTGAAGTTGTATTGCCTGACCGGGATTCGATCCCGACGCCTACCACCGTCGTTGTCTAACCAGGAACAGACGAGAAATGCCCAGTGTTGGTCCACCATTAGCGAGATGTACGCACGTTTAACTAGAAATAAGGCGACGAAAACGTCAGTGCTGACTGAGAGTGAACGCCGCACACATCCTTATGAAGACACGTTCATAATCAAATTCTTATTCAGTAGTAGCTAGAAGTTGCATGTTTAGTTGCAAACCTTAAGGCCTTTCTCATCCCTAGTAACGTGTTGCCTAATATCTGCGATATCATGGTGTTAATTTACAAGTGGATTGACTGCCGTAAAGAGCAATGTTCTCTAGTAGTCGTGTATCATTGAGATGTAAATGAAGTGCCTCAGCAAAAAGTAATTTCCGTCGTGCAGCACGTATTGTTTGAGAGATACTTAGTACATGTTATAAGTGCACAAGACGTGTATTATATACTACGTATATACTATTATTTGGAGAAGCTGCCGCCAAACCTGTTTACTTTTATATTTCGCTTAGTTGTCGTGGTTGAATACACGTTTTCTTAACGCCACATCCAATGCAGAGCGCTTACAAGAAAGAATAGTTTCCTGCATCATGCTATTGCTAGCTAGGTGAAATATTCTGTGGTAGCTATGTTTAAAATGAATGTGTTTTTGAAAGTATTGTTCGTCAAATATTTGAATAAATCGTCAACTTTAGGTGTGCATGCACATGTTATAGCGTAATAGCTGCAGCTGCGTTAGTTTATACTACAGACTTGGGTAGGTTAGGTTTAACTTTTGATCCTTCAAGGGGTGATCGTGGCCATGCGGCCCGGGTCTGTACTAGCCGCGGCTCGCGAGCTACGGGCCAGCCAGGTTGGCCGCGGTGAGACGCAAGTGAGCGAGCTGGCAGTGGCGTTGGTGGGCCAACAGCCCGGGACGAGCCAGCACGGCTGCGCCGCATGCCTCTGCCACTCCGTTTGACGTAAATATGTTTACCTCCTCTCCCGGCATCAGTATAAGAGCGGCAAGCAGAAATACACATCAGACTGTGTGCCGCAATGGCTTACTGGGAGAGGTCTATTCGAGATAGAGTCGTCGCTCTCATTGAAGAAGGAGGACGTTCCATCAGAGAAGCCGGCAGACGGTATGGCGTATCACATACCATTGCAACGAGATGGTGGAGGATCTGCCTTGAAAGAGGCATCACCAACAGGGCTCCTGGCTCAGGCAGGAAGAGAGTGAGCTCACAGCAGGAAGACAGGGACCTAGTTTCTAGGAGCAGAGCAAATCCCTTTCTGAACGCGAAACAGTTGTGGCGGGAGGCCAACTTCCCCAGCTCCAGTGACACGATTCACCGAAGGCTGAGGGACGCTGGACTGCATGCACTACGATCCGCCGTGAAACAAGAGCTCAGCGAAGACAACTTTTATACCGGCCAGCATTTGCGGAGCTCCATCTTAGGGCGTCGTGGAACAACGTCATTTTCACTGATGAGAAGGTGTTTTCAACCAGCAACGACGGTCCACTAATCCTTTACAGGCCGCAAGGGACTCGCCATCGACGCAAATATGTAACCACGACGAGAAGAAGTGGTCGGCTACCAGTTACCTGCTGGGGTTGGATTTCTGTGAAAGGGGCGGGAATTCTTCACAGGATAGAAGGAACTCTGGACAGCGCGCAGTATGCCCACATATTCGAAAATGTGATGCTTCCGTCAGTGCGAATGCTGTACGCAGAAGGGGACGTCACATTGCAAGAGGACCATTCTCCCATTCACAAGTCTGCATTTGTTCAGCAGCGGCTCTCCACGATTGGTGTCAACGTCATGGACTGGCCTCCGCGGGTGGCTGATATGAACCCCATGGAAAACATATGGGCTGAGGTCGCCAGAACATTAACAGAGAACTGGCCACGAAACCAACCAACTACTGCGGACGCTCTTTGGGACTGCGTCCTGGAAGCCTGGGGGGAAGTTGCTTCTTCAGGCTGTTACGTCCAACGACTTATACATTCTATGCCAAGATGCATAATAGAAGTACAAAATAATGAAGGATTCTGGATAAAATATTAGAGTCATTAAATTGTTTTCTTATGTCTTCTTTTTCGTCATTTTTCCTCATTGGGGGCTAGTGGAAGATCCCGTGCCAACAGGAAAGATATAATATGGGTTAGTTTTCCTTTGAGTTGCCTTTTTAATTCAAGTGGGTTTCTTTTGAGTGTATAGTTTGTTAAATATTCTATTTTGACCCTATCTAGATACTTTCAAATTTATTAGCGTAGATGGACTCTGTCACAGTAGTTTTTGTTATTTCAAATACATCTCTCTCTTCTCCTCCAACCATGAATACACCCTCCGTCCTCCACACAATACTCAAACGATTTCATATTATGTTTACTCGTTGTTAATATCTCCTCTATTCTCTCTCACACACACTCTCTCTGACATTATCGCCGCAAGTGCCCTTCTATTCCATTCCCTTAAAACTTTATACACAAATCTAGCGGTTTCCATTGACGCTACATTTTCCCTTTTAATTGTTGCTGTCTTTAGCCTCTATCATTCCTCTCAACACCTATGAAACCGTATTCTTTGATCTCCCCTTCCCTATAACTCATTCTTCGTTCTGAAAACAGTCCTTCCTTATCTCTCGGTCGTAAGATAAAACGATCTGTGGCACACATCTAAGTAAGCAATACTTTGCAAGCATTTCACGATTATATTTTGCACTTCTGCACATTCCCAGATCACGCCCTCCTTCCTTTTACCCGTCCCTTGACATCTGCATCTACATCTAAATGAATTCTCTGCAATTCATAACTATGTGCTTGGCAGGGTGTTCTGTGGTCTGGTGGATTAATCTTGTATTGATGTGTAAAACGTGTAGGTTCACATCTCACGTCAGGTGTAGATTTTTAACACACACTAGTAACTCTCCTTCACCCCTAGTAACGCCAAGTGTATAACGCCAGTAAGCTCCGTAGTTCAATAACCGCAGTAAAGATAACATCCCTTCGCTGCCGACTGGGGCAGAGCAGCATTCGTTTGAGCTGTGACAGATGGAAAACCCTGGAAAGCAGAGACTCTGTCAGCAGCAAGCCGTAGTAAACTTGAAAACGTATTTCATAATGAACCAATAGCCATGTAAGTTCACAAGGCTCTTACTTTATTTGAAACTGAGACGTTGAAGATAGTGGTACTGGACTGGGATTCGAATTCCATTTCACTGTGTTCCCCAAGATTGCAAACTCTTCTAGGCCTCCTCGAAAGGCACATATCTGGTTTCGAATCCCGATCAGCACAAAATATTCATTATTTCATTTAAAGCCTTAGCTTGTGCACTCCGAAATGATAGTGAAAAATAGTTGCATTTTCAACGTCTCTTCGTGTGTTGTCAGCTGTAACGTGTTTGTTTCAACTCACAGCCACATGATGAGCTTTTTATCACAACGTTACACCTTTTCAAGTTCAAACATTCCTCTCCATCCTACTGGCGAAAACGGATTTGGGTTTGACGTTGTGTTCGTTGTGATCACCAGCGACGATATGTTGTGGATTCGACTTCTAGCCAGCAGAGTATTTTCCATCACATCATTGAAAGTACGAACATGCCACTCCTAGCTATTATTGGAAAAGAATTTGATAGTTAAAGTGTCTTCATGATCACGTGTGCAGGGTTTGAATTCCATTCAACACAGAACTTTTCGTCGCCTGATGTCTAGCTAAACATGCGCACATCTCTCTACTGGTGAACTAATAATAGCTATTTATCGTCTGTTCCTGGCTAGAAAACGACGACCCTAGATGCTGGGTTCAAATTCCAGTCAGGCAAAAACAATTCTATCGTCATTTAAGGTTCCAACATCTCACTATTGGTGGAAACATTTGATGTTTAACTTCTGATTTTACGTACTTCGTTAACAATCCGATTAGGTACTGGGTTCGCACCCCTGTTACAAGCTTTATATGATGGCATTTCAATTTTAAAAATGAGCATACCTTGTTCCACGTGAGTGACACCATATTAAACGTCGTTGGGGATAGTTCGCAGGAAGGTACCTGTTATGACAGGATTCCCAGTTCAGTACAAACATTTTCGTCATTTATTTTCAGTATCTGAATCGATAACTGATACTGGTCCAAACGTCTATACTTCACGTCTCTTTATGGCTAGTGATAGAGCCTTAATAAGGCACAAACAAATCTTAGCTTAGTTAGCAATGGCTATAGGTGGTGGGTTTGAATCCAGGTCCAGAACGACGGCGTTGGTCATGTCATTTAAAGTTCAAATTTGTATACACGAAGCTGTTGATGTGTCTAAGAGAACAATGATATTACTGGTGATTCACTGTTAATGTTGAGATTTCCGTAGACTGCTTGTTGCCACTAGTCGCGTTTTTTTACTGGTTCGTCCAATATCCAGTTTCCAGATCCACTCGCCGTTGAGCGACGTTCAGCACGTGGATGGAAAACCTTTTAGAGAGCGAAAAACATTTTTCCAATTGCCGTACAGCTTTGTAACTCCATATATTGTCTCAAGTATTTAATTTTGGCTAAGAATTACTGTACGATATATGTAAAATAATCCGTTTTCTCAGAACTTTTGGAATGTCACTTGTTGCAATTAAGGTTGGTTTATGAGTGTTACGGGGTGCTCATCGCTAAGAATGTGGTTTCTAATATGTTTTGTATGACGATATTAGTTGACGCTTAGACTGACAGCCATAAAGACCTTTCGTTTCTAGTAGTCTCTTGCGGTACCCATTGTTTGTAGTCAAACGACTGTACCCCACGGAGTTTTGGTGTTTAGAGGACCTGCAACACAGCAACGTTATGTCGGTTGTATTCGGCGGTGGCCCACTTTTTTTGCTGTCAAGTGTACATCAAGAAAAGTCTTCTGCCAAAGTTCCTTCTCATCTACACTTAACATTTTAGTGCATTTATGTTTACATGAACACATATCTCTATTATCTATTGTCTTAGACGGCACTGTTAGACCTATCTTAACACTCTTATAGTTGCCGTACACGATTAGCTGAGCGGTGTTAGGCGCTGCAGTCGTAGACTGTGCGGCTGGTCCCGGCGAAGGTTCGAGTCCTCCCTCAGGCGAGGGTGTGTGTGTTTGTCAGTAGGATAATTTCGGTTAAGTAGTGTGTAAGCTTAGGGACTGATGACCTTAGCAGTTAAGTCCCATAAGATTTCACACATTTTTGAACTCTTATAGTCGTCACCATGAAGTCGTTTGTTTCTCTTCGCTTCACAGCTTTATGTTTCTGAACGACGAATACCATTCTCTTTCATTGTAATAGAGTCAATATCACATTCAGAGAGGGATGAAGACATTGTAGCAGTAACAATATCACAAAACAGTTGAATCGCAGACCTAAAACAAGAAACATGATATCACATTGGAATCACCAAATTAACACTATTTTAAAACATCTGCAGTAGTTACTTTCTCAATAACTATTACTCTCTTACCTTTAACGAAGAATATCTAAACTCAGACGTCACAAAATAGAACTCAGACGAGCTGCAAACACGAGGTTCTGGGCAACTGAACAGCAGGTACGAACGCCAGCTGTTAACGCGACCACAGAGTAGAGTGTGGATGAACTCAGTTATGGTATATGTTCCTTTCTCGAAACTAACGAACATTACCAACTCCGATCAAGCTAGCACGTGAGTGGTTTTCTTTCCCTTTTTGTAGCTCACAATGTGCGTCTATGTGCTAACACACGGTAGGTGAAAAAAAAAATCGATTTTTGGGCGCTTGTTCCCTACCAATTCAGTTTATCTGTGTTACATGGAGTTACCCGAGGTTTGCGACTGCATCCCAAACTTTATAAAATACGGGACATATTCTGAAAGTAATCATGACCTGAAGAGCCAAGCCGTTCTCCCTCCATCCCCCTCACCGTGTCATGAATCTTTTGCAGGAGTACGATGTTAACAGAGGCCAAGAACGGCCATTTACTGTTTATTTGTGCAGTTTCAAAATGTGTTACAGTATCAGCGACCCCACAGAGTTTGAAGTTCGTAGTGTAACACGATTTCTGAATCCAAAGGAAAGTCCACCTTATCTAAATTCAGACAGAAAACAGATGAATGTTTTCGTAAAGTAATTCGTTTAGTGTTGGGAAGTCCTCCGCCATTTTTTAAGAACTTGATGTACCCTCTCTTCATTAATCACTGTATTAAAAATATAAGGAACGGCAAAATTCTTAGCTTTAAAAAATAAAAACGTGACATTCTGAACTGAGGTAAGCGTGTGTACAATCGAGTGATAGTACTAGGTTTGTCCATTGTCTAAATTTTTGTGATACGTGTAGCATGAGGAATGTAAGTTGGATGTAAATTAACGTTCAAATTAACTGGGATGCAATCATTGCAGCATCTAATGAAGTACTAGAAAAAAGGGAGTACTGTATAACAAACCCCTTTAGAACGTACGCTCCGAAGATAAAAAACTATCGTAACGGAAGATAAAAAACTATCGTAACGGAAAAAAGCTAAAAGAATTTTTTGCTATTCATTAATCTCGTTCTTTGCTAGTCTACAAAACCACACTGCTGACGTATCGTCAGACGTAAACACGTGTGTCCAACATGTTTTACTGTCTGGCTCGTGTTTCAGCGTGTCACACACCAGGGAAGCTGGTCGTTTAGCTGCAGTCTCTAAAGGAAACTTTTGCATCAACTTAGGTGGATATTGAACGTAGTATAAAAGTTTTTATAGAGCACGAAATATAGTAAATTCTTTTATATTACATTTTAAACAAGTAGAAATTTGCAGGAGAAGTTTCCCTACCATCTGATGGAGCACCTCTGCCAGGAACTCTTCACGGACAAATCAATAATTCATTCAAGAATACTGTGTCTAATTGTATTTTTATGTCGCAGTGATATTAACCTGTCTTAGAGCCTTTCCAGAGTCGTCTTTGGGTGAGGAAAACCGGAGTTTACCTAATGACACTCAAAGCATGATGCTGGATGGTGGAAGATGGTCCAGTGTGACAAAATACAGGAAAACCTATAATGGTTATCACACCATGCACACGTTAAAGTTATTCCTGTGTTTTGCCACAGCGAAGTAAACTACAGCTGGGCATCATGTTCTCTGTACGGTCATGCAATAAAAGCCTGTATACCTTATTTGAAGATGAGTCTGAAGTAGCTCAAAAACTTACTACGCCATGGATATGGCGAAGACAATATTGCGATATTGAGGGCCATTCACATGGACGTCCACAAGACCAATGGTAGTAATCAAAGGTATCATCACAGTCGTTGTCTACATTAACGTTGCTGAGGACTAGGCGCACCCTTTCATGCTAGATACCTTCCCCGACTGTCCATCTCGCAAGGCCGGTAATTTGAGGGGCATGATGGTGAAGTCACGTTGATGTTTTGGCCACCAAATTCGCCTGATGTGAACCAAATGGACCACATCAGAGATGCTATATGGCGCTAGCTCCACGCCCGCAAATTACCTGCCCGGGGTACAAGGGAACTGCTTGACTTATGGGTACACATTGGTGCCAAATCTCTCTGGAAGGCTACGAAGGACTTCTCGATTTCATGTAACGGAAAACCATTGCTGCATTGAGATCCAAAGTGGAACTAACACGCTATTAAGTAGCTGGTCGCAGTGTTTTGGCTAATCAGCTTGTATGAGTCACTCAGTTTAATATTATTTTCTGCTCCACCCATGGCGACTGTATTCAACTGTTATAAGCAATGATGTAATACACATGACTTTCTTTTCGGGCGATTCTCATAATTTGCGATGTATCCCAATTGCAACTTTCCAAAATAGACAGTACGAAGGTCACTCCAAAAGAAATGCACACAATTTTTTTAATCCTTCTTTTATTCGACATGTTTGAAAGTTTTACAGTGTGAAGATGCATTCTCTAGGAACAATATTTTCATTTCTCCACATAATTTTCATCCCTCTCAACTGCCTTACGCCACTTGGAACCAGCGCCTGTATACCCGCACGGTAAAATTCAGGACCAACCTGTTGGAGCCACTCTTTGGCAGCGTGCACAAGAGAGTCATCATCTTCAAACCTTGTTCCACGAAGAAAGTCTTTCAGTTTCCCAAAGAGATGACAGTCACATTGAGCCAGGTCAGGACTGTAAGGCGGGGTGTTTCAGTGTTGTCCATCCGAGTTTTGTGATCGTTTCCATGGTTTTTTGACTGACATGTGCCGTGCGTTGTCGTGCAACAGAAAAACATCCTGCTTTTGCCGATGTGGTCGAACGCGACTCAGTCGAGCTTGAAGTTTATTCAGTGTCGTCACTTATGCGTCTGTCAGCAGTCACCAACTCGTTAACTCTCGGCACATTGTCTGGAGTGTGTGCAGTACGAGGCCTGCCGCTGCGAGGACAATCCTCAATATTGCCGTGCCCGCCTTCATCACGTAACCTGCTTGCCCACTGACTAACTGTACTGCAATCGACAGCCTCATCTCCATACACCTTTTTCAACCTCTTGTGGATGTTTCCCACTGTCTCGTTTTCACAGTACAGGAATTCTATGACAGCACGTTGCTTCTGACGAACGTCAAGTGTAGCAACCATCCTGAAGACATGCTGTGACGGCGCCACTCACGGGAACAGGTTGAACTAAGTTTGAAAACAAGCGGGAAGGATGTATCTACACACTGTAAAACTTTGACACATGCAGAATGAAAACTGTATTTTTACAAAAATAGTGTGCATTTCTTTTGGAGTAACCGTCGTATAATTTATTTCATTTACACCAGAAGAACTTCCCACCGTTGCACCACCCAGCCCAGTTACCTTACGTGGTATCGTCCAGAGATCACGGTGCCACACTGAAGAAGTCGACAACACACACGTCATCGAGTTCTCGCTGCAATACACAGTGACATATGGGAGACGCTCCTGAAGATTAAGCCTCTCCTCTCAGCACAGCAATGGCTCCCCACCGAAAGTCAATACAGAGCCTAGCAAGGAAGCGCTCTGACCCAATTCCTGATCTCACTGAAGAAATCAACACTATAGCGTAGAACCAGTGGGTTATCAAAAGTTTCTGGTGACATGCACTTTCGTATGTGTCACATGTTACTGAATGAGATAAGTTAGTTAATCGGTGCATCAAGTGATGCTTAGCTAGTCAGTGACAGTTGTAAATTATCTAGTACACCTGTGGCAAGTAACTGTGCCTAAGTTAAATAAATCGTTTGCTCATTAATAAGGAGCACTAATATTTCATGAGTGGCAGTTCCTATGTACCACCTCAATGAGCAATCAAAGAACCCACAATTTTGGGCCGGTGACAGTCCTTTCGCCTGCTTATAACACCCTACTCGCAAGTAATGAGGTAGTTGAGCTCGAGCTGCCGGCTGTGTTTAAGACGAGTTCCAGAGGAGGTGCGTGTGTGGTGGGCACGGACGGCTGGCCGACGCCACTGCCACTATCAGTGGAGCGCGGGCAGTCCTCCGTGGCCGCCTGCTGCTGATAAAGAGCCGCACACCTGCGCTGCCGCCGAGGTGGTTCCCAGCCGCGCGCGCTTCCTTACTTACACACAACTTCTGGCTGCGCCGCAGCAAGCGCCGCTCTTACACAACACCTGCTCCAAGGTGGCTCAGTGGTGAGCACAATGGATTGGCATTCGGGAGGACAACGGTTCAAACCAACGTCTGGCTATCCAGATTTAGGTTTCCCGTGATTTCTCCACATCGCTCAAGGCAAATGCCGGGATAGTGCTCAGAGCCATTTGAGCCAAAGGCGGTTTGCGGTATTTTTTCTGCCTGGTGATTATACCTTGGTCTTTATGTAATCCTTCTAAGTGGGCTGTGGTGGGAGTCTACTGTTACGGCACAGAATGATCATCACCAGTTTTCTTCCCCAGGGCAAGTCTCCACATGTAGCCCTCCACGCAGACCCGTCACTTGCTAATCTCTTCGTTTTCTCATTATTGTTTCCTATCCTTATACTCTTCGCCATCTGGTGTCTTCTGCATCCTCTTCTCCTTCTTCCATTCAGCGTACCTTCCATAGCATTCATCAGTAAACAATCTCTTCTCTTCCAGTGTACAAGTCAACTGGGTTCGCTATTACTACCTTTAAAATCACTCTCTCTTCCTCCACTCCTCTTAGCACCTCCTTATTTCTCGCTTTGTTTAGCGATTTTATCCCTTGTATCCTCCTCCAAAGATAAATGCTACTATTCTTCTTTCTTCCTCTTTCCTCAGCATCCAAGTCTCAACTCCGTATAATGCCACACTCCATATGAAACACTTCGCCATTCTCTTTCTTAGGTTCCTGTCTATGCTCCCACACAGAAGTCTGCCGTTCTTATTAAATGCCTCCTTGGCAACTGCTATACGAAGGGGTAGAAATTAGAGAAATGTTATTAAAACTCACTCCCAATTTCACAGGTAAATTCAAGTCATGCCAGAGACAAAGGCGGAAGCAGGACGCAAGCCGTTAGTGGGTCAGGTCGACGACACAGTCTGCCCAGTAACAATACGCAATCAGCAGAAAGCAGACGACGACGAAAAACCAAGGAAGGCGAGAGAAGCATATTGGTTAGCGGGTAAGGCATGTTGCAAGAAATTGCATCCCCCTCATAAGAACATGTAGCGAGGGACAGACACAACCGAACCTTGCGTCATATATTCACGCTAGCTCCCTTTAAGTATCCCAGCTCTCCAGCTCTCGTCATGAGTTGATCATTGAGATCAATGACGTTCACAGTAATAAGACTCGATTCCACGATTGCGGTATTGTAATGAATCTACGTCCAGCACAGTCTATGAAATAACCGAAGATGATGGCCTTCACCTGATGAACTTCATGCTGTCGCCGCCTTCCATCTACTGAAGGGGGAACTGACTATCTTCCGACAACACCACATCACAGAGTGCTCCCAATACGGGACTTCAACGCGGAAGCCAGAAACAGGGTCTCTTGGGGTCCACGTTCCTGTTCAATACTCAGGCACCTTCGGGTGCTGACACCTTCCAAAGGTAGGGAGGAGATCAACCGATCACACGACTACTGACACCAGATATATCACGGATAGGTCATAAACTTTCATCGTAGAAATCTCACTGGGACCGAGGACACTCCAGCAGTCAGCCCAAAAGGGCCGCCTCTGCTCGCAAGTAGTCCGCCGAGGCGCCACGGTCGCTGACACCTTCTCCCGTGCGCGCAACCGCTCAGCTGATTCGATGGACGTCAGCTAGTACACAACACGCAGCTGAAGCATCAGCAACCGAGGCTGGTGCGGAAGAAGCACGATTTGTAAACATTGTGAATAAATTACTTAACTCTAACAATGTTTTATTAGCGTCGAAGAAGCTAGACACTTTTCCAGCGGCTATCGTAACTTCATGCAAGGGTGTCTGTGCTTGGCCCTCTATACTAGGGGTTTTGATAAAATATCTATATAAGGATATTTTCCAGAAAATATTGATATGTATATGCGACACTTTTTCACAGATATAGCGATACACCTATGTCAAAACGGCAATATCGAGTGTTGATATTTTAATTTTATATTACGAGGGTTATTCGGAAAGTAAGGAACGATCGGTCGCGAAATGGAAACCACAGTGAAAATCCGATGACGTTTTGCACAGATGTGTTGGGCTGTGTATCCAGTACGCCCGTCGACCGCGTTACGTCGTTCTTTTTCGTTCTCAGCACACAGGGAGCACATAGAGATACCTAGAACAGTAGTGTCTCCCGCCAAGTACGAGGGCCTGGTGAGAAATTTCGCCTGAAGCTATGCAGCCAACATTACATAACTGTCATGCGTTTTCTTCTTCAGCAAAATTCTCAGCCACATTCTGCAGGGGCAATGAAGATGCTCCTGCATCGTTTTCAGTTGGAAATGTTTGATTACCCACAATAGAGCCCATAATTATCTCCCTCCGAGTTTCATCTCTGTTCACAAGAACCGCTGCTATGAAGACAACATTTTGGCACTGGCAACGAGCTGTAGGGCAGCGTAGAGAATTGGCGGAAAGTACTCGCGGGTGCCTTCTATAATGAGGGTATTGGAAAGTTGGTACAACGCTACGACAAACGTCTATGTCGGGTCGGCGACTATGGAGATAAGTAGCAGGAAGTTGTAGCTCACTCTTTCAAATAAAACAGTTCTGATTTTCACGGTGGTTTCCATTTCGCAACCTATCGTTCCTTACTTTCCAAATAGCCCTCGTATATCTTTTGGAAATTTTCGGTAAATATTTGAAACTGTTCTCTCGAAATTGTTGTAGAACATAATTTTACTTTCACTGTGTGAAGGAGTCTTACTACTTTATCAGCTTTCAACATCTCCAACCTTCTCTTTTGACTGTGTGAAGCAGGTATATGTGTCATAAAAGAAGAAGTTCTATTGAACTGGGGGGGAGGTGCCGATGTGAATGGAATAACAAGGTGAAGAAACAGTGCAGCAGCTGCGTTAAAAAAATAATTTTTAACGCCAAGCAGAGACACCTTTGCGAGGAGTTAGAATAGCCGCTGGAAAAGTGTCTAGCTTCTTCGACGCTAGTAAAACATTGTTGGAGTTAAGTAATTTATTCACAGCTGCGTTAAAAAAAATTATTTTTAATGCAACTAGTGTGCTATTTCTTCACATCGGCATTCTTCAAAAATAGTTGCTGAAAATGATGAACAAAAATCCAAATGACAAGACTGGTCTTGGCGGTCGGTGGTGACGTGTGAGGGGAAACGCTGACGAAATCGGCGCTCGGCGCTACCTACAGAAACTGCAACGTTTAACTTCACCAAGCAATTCTGACACTACGAGTGCTAGTTCGCTGGCGTTTGCAGAAATGAAGAATCAGGGAAGTCGTCATGAAGTGTTCCATACAAGTCCGATACGTGACGAAACCGAACGGCGGACTCATCGGATATCTTTTACTGTGCCACTTACGTGCAGTTACCGTTGTTAGCAAAGTGGTTATCCCCAACCATGAACGTACATCGTTTTCCTTTCAGTTCTTGCTCTAAGGGTGATAAGCAGGCTGATAGCTTTTTGATGTACAGAATGTGTAATAATAAATCAATACTTAAATATATAGTCGTAAAACCGGCACTATATTTACAATGTGCAGCCGATATTTTTTGGCTAGTACGTCGATTTTTTTGGCGACAAAGCGATGTGTCGCTAATTTTTTTCGATGGTCGATAATGCTATTAATTTTAAATTTCGCTATAATCGATCTGCCGACTGAGCTACTCAAGCGCGATTCCCGACCCTGCATCGCAGTAACGACAGCAGTAAGGTTGCGTGAGGAGGCCTCAGTGACTTCGAACGTGGACTAGTAACTGGATGTCGCTTGAGTAACAAATCCATCAGCGACCTATCAGCACTTCTAATGCTTCCCAAGTCGACGAGTTGATGATTTGACTGCGAAGTGATAATGCGAAGGAACAACTACAGGTAAACCAACACCAGGCGGGTCTCATGTAGGCCCCACTGACGGACAAAGGCAGTAGAGAAGTGGGGACGATGGTTGTAAAAAATCGCTTGAAGCAAAGTAAAGGAATCACTCGTGAGTTTCCAAGTGTTACCAGTGTTACTAGCACAGTGTCCGTGTGTATGTAGTTAAAAATAATCGGTTACAGCGGTCGAGCAGCCCGCAGAATCCATACACTTTTATAATCAATACTAAACGACGCTCGAGGTCGTGTAAAGAGTAATGCCACTGGATACTCAGTATCTGGAACTACTTATTTGGAGTTATGTACCGCGCTATACCGTGCGCCAGTCCGATGGAAGGGGTTTGGGATTTGGCGAATGCCTGGACAAAGTTACCTTCCATCCTGTGGAGTCCCAACTGTAAAGTACAGAGGAGGAGACGTTACGGTATGGGGTGTCTTTCCTGCTTAGGGTGTGGTCCCTTTATTGCTGTTACGGGGAGACAATTATTGAGCTATATGAAAGAAAACGTAAATTAGTTACAAAATACGGCTTGCAAACGCTTTATTCAACATTTAAACGTCACTATTGTGAGGTAACGAGCGAGTCGTGAGCCCCTGAAAATATTCTAAGTTCGTTCTGAAACTTTAATGGCAGACATTTCGCTGTTCGTATAGAGATTAATAGTAGCCAGATGAATCAGGATACCTCAAAAAGAAAAATGTAAATTACCATTATTTGCACGACGATTCTGATGGTGTAATCAGATTTTCAATATATTTATTAGTTTCAAGTTTAGTATCCGACGATAAATTATATAAGTAACACCCAGCAACGAATTTCCAAAATCTAAACTGTTCATCCGATTTCGCCGATCTACGTTTCTTTAGAAAGCTATTAGTGCAAACCTAAATTGGTATAAATTACAGGCATGTAACTTGAATAGAGCGTGAGTTATTCGAGGTCAAAGTGGCCGTTTACTATCGATCGCTTGAGGCCATAAGTACTCCACAGTTACACGGAAAAACAGTAGCAGCATGCTTATAAATATATTTATTCATCTATGTCTTTGTTTATATCCTATATATACTATTCATGATGAAATTGGTTAAACATTTAATGTGTTTTAGAAAGCACAGAGATGTTAGGCTAGTGGCCTACCTTTTGCTTCTATTCCTATGATATACGCTTATTTGATGTGTTTATGTATTTAATAATGTGTGTTAGAGCGCGTACATGGTCCAGCCGTAGGGATATTTATTTAATTCCAAGTTATTTAAATGTTAATTCAGTATTTCCATTGTGTCTCATTATGTTTGTCTTGAAGACATAGCGGCAGCGCTCTAGCCAACAACAGCGTTCGTGAATGGAGAAGAGTGCATCGCGAGGGGGAACGACGCAGGACACGGGAAGTGCTGGAACTGAGGACGCGACAGACGAGGGGTTGGCGGAAAAACTTGGACAGTGGAGCAGTCTGCGCGTGGTCGCGGAGGATAGAAACATTTCGGAGTGCCGACCTGTGCTCGTATGTGATTTCCGTGGATTCTGCAGTGAAGCCGTAGTATGCGTTCAGAAGTGAATATTTCGCGAGCTATGTTGTTGTTCATAACTAATTACGTGAAGTAGGAATCTATTGTATCCGTGTTATTCAACTTATATTTTATTTAATTGCTGGTCCATCGACACCAGTAAGTGTTTTACAGAAATATACCGCATTCTCATCATTTGAAGTCGTTAAGATAGTACCTGCAGATTTTATTTAATTGCAATCTTTCATTTATAAATTTATATGTTACTTTCATAGTTCGCAATTGCCGAGTGATAGAAACCTTCGACCATTCGATTCATGTGTGTATTCTTAACGTATACTGTAGACTCACCAGTATTTGGCCTGTAATGCGGCAACTACGTATCCTAGCCCCTAGACAACGAAACCAGCCAAAACTTTTAATATTGCAACCCTGAGTTAGAGTGTTAGTACACGAAGGCCACCAACAGCACTTCATTTCTTTCATTATTTGAAAGCCCGCACTACAGATATTCGAATTTATCGTATGACATGTTCGATATGCCTGCCATCATTGGCGACGATGTGAAGCAGACGAATAGCGAAATTCTGCATGATCCGCTGAAGCGTCGGAAAATCGATGCTGTCGATGACCTCCTGAATCGCTGTTTTAAGCTCAGCAATTGTTTCGGGGTTGTTGCTGTACGCCTTGTCTTTAATACAGCCTCACAAAAAACAATCGCACGTGTTCATATCGGGAGAATATGGCGCCAACCGAGGCCCTTGTCAATGGCATCTGGGTACCCGAGCGCCAGAATGTGGTCCCCAAAGCGCTCCTCCAGGGCATCAAACAATCTGCTGCTTCCATTGGGTCGAGTTCCGTCTTGCATGAGCCTCATCTTGTCGAAATCAATGTAACTTTGGATAACGGGGATGAAATCATCTTGAAAAACGTTCACGTATCGTTCCGTAGTCACCGTGTCGTCAAGGAATATCGCACCGATTATTCCGTGACTGGGCACTGTACACCACACAGTCAGCCATTGATGGTGAATGAGACTTCTCGATTGCGAAGTGCGGATTCTCAATCCTCCAAATGCGCCAAGATTGCTTATTGACGAAACCATCGAAATGAAACTGGGCTTCGTCACTAAAGCAAACCATATTCACATCGTACTAATTCCCATCATGCCCCGCAGCCAAACGTGCAGTTTGGAAGTGCTGACGGAAACCGTTCAGAAGTTACGACGACTTTATCTCACACAGTTCAATAATCGTCACCCTGTAAAAAAACAGCAAATGCGGGAGGGTACGTATACAGCGCCGTGTATGGCGTACAGTAAAAAAACATTTCTTAGACCATCACTGGATCAGCATGACAGCGTACCCTGCAATAAAACAGTATCTTTGAGGCAGTAGTTCGTTGACAATAACACTTCTAGAATGGATTGGCCTGCCCAGAACCCCTATCCAAACCCAATGGAAAACGTTTGGGGCTGGTTAGAACATAGAGCTCACTCCAGACATCAGCGTCCAACGACATTACTTTCTGTTCCTTAGCCTCGTCAGTAAGAACAGGTTACCACTCCTGCACAAACAGTAATACACCTCGTTGAAAAAGACCCCATCAAAACTGAAGCTATCATAAAGGATGCACCGCCATATTAATGTTCATTAATAGCTATCGTAATGCTTTTTATCAGATAGTGTATTTTCAGGAGAAGAAAGTGTCGAATGGGAAACCCTGAATTATATTTCATAGGCTGAATGACTCTAAGCGCGAAATGTCTGAAACGAGATGCCACAAACAAACAACATTCAAATGCGATTTCTGAGTGAGTAACCTGCACCGTATTCCTTATTTATACACTGAATGTAATTGGCTCTACTCCTATGTACAACGTGTGAATGCACTAAAATGCTAATCGTTTACATATGCAAACATTTAGTACACGTCAAGCCAATTTCACGTTTATTGCATTCCGCCATCATAGTTTTGCATCGTTATTGACCAGTAGTGTATGTTGATGGGAGCTGAACACTTTCTTGTGTCGTGTAATGAGTTCTCGATTAAATCGTTGAAAATTAACACAAGTAGGCATCTCAGGTTATGGGCTGATTCTGTTTGTTCCACAGGTAGCGCGTGTTTTAGGACGCCATGACAGATAGCGCTCCCCCTTTGGGGTAACTGGTTGGACTAGGTGGTCCTGCCTGTTAATAGACTTAGCTATGCTTGCAGACAGCAGCAGATTGTGTCTGCATGGTCGGAGCCTTACGTAACTTTCTTTTGGGAATCTTGATCATCAGTGATTGACGGCCGAAGACGTTGGTTCCACGCTACCGTATTCCGTGAAACTGACTTACTGCAGCGCGCTGCTCTCTTTCTGGTGAAGAGTGTCGCCGAATGTTTGGAACTGACCGTTGCTCGAGGACTGTCTCACAAATCGTGAGGCAGTCATTTGTCAAACTTTTAAATTCCTCATCTTTGCTGCTAGCTGCTAGCTAAACGTCAGGGAAGGTTTGCCTCGGGTGAAGGATACTGCGAGCTTGCAAGAAGAATCGACGTGTAGAATGGTAGAGGATGTTGTGTATGCCTTTTCGACTCTGGCAGCTAAAAAACGTACGATTGAGAGCTTAATTTCGGAATTCGCAAGACGGATAATATCCGTGTCTGAAAGAAAACTACTCGCAAAAACAAATTAATTTATTGAATATATACAGCACCCTGTCCCCCTTCAACGGACGTCGACAAAACCAGATACGTTTCGTTCTGTTGCGTAGTAAATTATACATAAAGAAGGTAACTGTGGTGTTCTGCACAGGGGTTAAAAGCAGAAAAGTTGACAGCTAACTTATAGTTGATGTCGCCGGAGCTTTCCTTTCTCCTATGATGTCAAGACTTGACGTCGTATGCCTATGCTGAGAAAGACGAGAACAACATATCTTACTCAAACAATCGCCCAACTCCAAGTTACACTACACCGTGTATGATAATGGTTCTCCATGATGAGTTTATTGTTATTTTTATTATTGTGGCAGTTGCGAAGACGCAACAGTAAGGCAGACATGACTGCCCGCCAATTTCCTCATTGCCATTTACAAGTCTCACTTGTTCAGCCGCTCACATGACGGAGGACGTACTAAGGAAACGCAGTAGATACAGAAACGAAAAAACTAACGAGAACACGAGAACGCACGAGAATGCATACAGCCTTCAGTTTTACTATTACCTTGGTGCACTGAAAACTGGGTTATAAATAGAATATAATCGACAGCTTGGATTCCGAAATAACAGCTAATAAATATGAATGCAAAGCCTGTGTCGCGTGGTGAGATAATGCTTATGAAGACAGACAGTTTGCAAGAGTTTTCCTTGTACCTGGTGTTCCCCGTGACACTGTCACACCACCTGCCACAAGTGTGAAGCTAACGAGGAAGGCCTTAGCGGTGAATACAAGGATATGACGCGGAAAACCCGTCACAGCTACGCGACAGCGATCGGAGCTGCAGATAAAATACTCGAAGAAACGTCAGACACACAAACTGGTATGTGAGCTTGAACTAAGACTTCCCATCCCGTGTCAGTCTTCAGCCATCATGGTATAGTTAAGAGCGCGCGGTCACTGATTTGGGACGCAAGATCGATTGCCTGTACAACGTGTTTATTTGTCTCTGAACGAAGAACAGGAGGCTAAGGACAACAAGTGAAACCTAACACACCCACACAAATCAGGGAGGAACCCTGTTTTTGGTCTGTGGCTGGAGGGTGAGAGGGGGGAGGGGAGAGGGGGGAGAGCCATGAAGTGAGTTTTCTTGGGACGGCAAAATCATAGGCCTTAGCTTGGTTCCAAAAGGACGAATTAAACAAGACAATGGAAGTTTTAAATAGATGAAGAAATGTGGGAATTAATTGTAAATACAAATCATTCATATAATCTAGTGTCATACCGGAAACTGGCCAAGGTGTTTTGAAACAGATGACAAAGGAAGTGGTGGAGTTGGTCGCCTTGGTTGCGTCTTTCGGAACAGCGTAGACCACATCTAGCAGTATTGGCAACTCTGTTTCCACCATGCTCCCAAACAACACTTAAAATGTGCCTTCATCAGCTTGAAAGCCTCCGCAGAAGCGGGAAACTTCGTAATAAAGATAAATGTCACCATATAATGTCCTGACAATTCCTTAATTACCTACAGGGGTATGGCTGAGAAAAATATTTTGTAATAAATAGAGAAGAAATATGTAAACTATGCACTGCCTGTCACATTCCATAGTTTTCTGAATCCAGATGTTGTGATTAACGGGTGTTTACACGTGGAAAACTATGAAGGCGGAATGCAATAAACGTGTGGTCCCGGCGGAGGTTCGAATCCTCCCTCGGGCATGGGTATGTGTGTTTGTCCTTGGGATAATTTAGGTTAAGTAGTGTGTAGGCTTAGGGACTGATGACCTTAGCAGTTAAGACCCATAAGATTTCACACACATTTGAACACTGCAATAAACGTGAAATTGGCATGAAGTGTACTAAGTGTTTGCATATGTAAACGATTAGCATTTTAGTGCATTCGTACAGTATACATAGGAGTAGAGCCATTTACATTCAGTATATAAGTAAGGAATACCTCCCCCCAAAACTCCCTCTCATTTTCAACTGCCGTTAATATCTTTTACATTGTTCTTCTTCTTCTCACAAGGATTATTTGAGCGCCGGCCGCTGTGGCCGAGCGGTTCTTGGCGCTTCAGTTCGGAACCGCGCTGCTGCTACGGTCGCAGGTTCGAATCCTGCCTCTGGCATGGAATTGTGTGATGTCCTTAGGTTAGTTAGGTCTAAGTAGTTCTAAGTCTAGGGGACTGATGACCTCAGATGTTAAATCCCTTAGTGCTTAGTGCCATTTGTACCATTTTTTTAATTATTTGACCATTTTGGGTGACCAGATGCCTACTAGGGTACAGTATTTTTCTCCAACGGTGACGCTATGCTCCAAGACAACAAGGTCACTATTTGCACAGCGCGCATCGTCCAGGACTGGTTTGAGGATAGATTGTCGAATCTCTCGTAGCCATCACTGCCACCACATCTTAATACTGTTAAGCCTTTTTGGTCTATTTGTGAGACAAGGATGCGTGATCGCTACCTATCTCCATCATTATTACCTAAACACGTCACAATAGGACGCTACGGACTATAGGACGCACCTAGATTTCCAAGCAATTTTTTTAAAAAAACCTTTTTACCATTTTTATTACCAAACTGCAAAGAAAGACTAAAAAATTCTTAGTTTATAAAACCGAACTGACCTTTAAAAATGCTGAAAGTTGTCATCCGAAATTTCTTCTTCTTCTTCTTCTTGTTCTTTGTCTTCGTCTTCATATCTGACATGGTCTTCACTGCCATCGAGAGCGTTATTTAAGGCGTACTTCTTGAAGAACTTAACGGTAATGTCTTCTCTCACTGTAGACCACGAATGTATAATCCACTGACACACTTGTCTGATCGTAGGTCGTTTTAAAGCTACCTTCGGCTGAATTCATGTTGGGTTTTATCCACCATCCATTTGTTCCACTCCTCCCTCATATACACTTTAAATGGTTTATTTATCGAGATATCGAGAGGTTGCACTAGTGAGGGAAGTGCTCTCGGAGTAACAGCAAGCTCCGTATTTCCCTGTCTCAGTTTCTCTTTCACAGAATTCTTCAAATGTCTATTGAACTGGTATAGCAGGAGAAGAGAATTCTTCTTCAATAAAGCACCTTGCCTTCTCTCCCACACTCTGTTAATTCCTGCTTTCATACCAGCCTCGACCATCCAACCCTTGTCACGCACGTGAACAACAGTGCCTGGCGGTATTTCAGAAGATTTTGGACTTGAACATGATCACTGGATCAAGTTCAGTACCGTCAACACAACATGAAAGGACAACAGTGTAGTGCATTTTTTTCATGTCCACCTGTTTTTATAGTTGCAGTTGCTTTGATAGCATGTTGAATAAGAAGCAATAGAAATATAATATTTTCTCTTCATATTCTTGGGGTACTTTCTGAGATATTTTGGTTCTGATTCGCATGCTAAGTCCATGAGGTTTCATAAACGTGTAGCAACAACCAACTTCAGCCTTAAAGTCTGTTAAGTTCCACTTTAACGCTGGCTCACGAGCGTGTATTTAAATAATTTTTGTATTCAGAATGAGATTTTCACTCTGCAGCGGAGTGTGCGCTGATATGAAACTTCCTGGAAGATTAAAACTGTGTGCCGGACCAAGACCCAAACTCGTTACCTTTGCCTTTCGCGGACAAGTGCAGTACCAACTGAGGTATCCACGCACGACTCACGGCACCTCCTCACAGCTTTACTTCTGCCAGTAACTCGCCTCCTTAACTTCGCAGGAGAGCTTCTGTAAAGTTAGGAAGGCAAGGAGGCTAGGTACTGGCAGAAGTAAAGCTGTGAGAACGGGGCATGAGTCGTGCCTTGGGTAGCTCAGTAGGTAGAGCACTTGTCCGCGAAAGGCAAAGGTCCCGAATTCGAGTCTCGGTACGGCACACAGTTTTAATCTGCCAGGAAGTTTCTCATTTTGTATTAATTCCAATGCCATTTTAACGGTGTCCTTAAATTCACTTCCATACGTCATCTTCTAGTTTTAGGCATTTTCCATTCAGTCCTCTATCTGCACATTTAGTCTTTCTCATTTTCTCCAGTTCTTCTTTACTAGCCCGCCAATTGCGAATGGTTTTTTCTGCTGGTGGAGGGCCAAATGACGCTGAGCTGCTCTGTTTCCATTTTCTTCTGCATATGCTATTACTTTCAATTTATAGCCCGCATCGTATGAAAACCTTTTATTCTTTTCCATTAGGAAATTAGTTACTAACAAAAATATTGTACTGTTAGCGGTAACACACATCACTTTCAATTCAAGTTCACTGGCACAGTATGCTGCAATGAAGTATCATAGCCTAGAGACTGTTCTGGACACTTATGGGTTTGTGAAGGCGGGGCGAGATGGAGACAGTGTTAGTAAACTTCTGAGTCTCTGCAACTCATGTTTGGTCGCATCGCTGCAATGCTACTGCCAGTTGAATCCAATGTTGCCAGATAGAGATAGGTTTCACGCGCCATCGAGTATATGAGCATTTTTAAGACTAGCGGGAATTTATCTCAAACACTGGACATTTTTATATTAATTTATAGTGTAAGACGCAGCTGAATTGGGGGTTAATTTCTTGAAGAAAAAAGTCCCTCTTGTTGTACGTAAAATATGCTATTTTGTAGGAATAACAGTTCACGTGGAAACCATACTGCGAATGTATTCATCCATTCCTATACGAATGGAAGCTCTTTCGATTGCCAACGTGCTTGGTACACTGTATTAGGCGTAGATATGCATTGCGCTTCTAGTGTTTCCGTATTTTTGTCACCGCCTGTAGAGCACGTAAGAAGGCTGGTTGCACACTGGTGCCGGCCGCTGTGGCAGAGCGGCTCTAGTCGCTTCATTCCGAAACCACGCTACTGCTGCGGTCGCAGGTTCGAAACCTGCCTCGGGCATATGTGTGTGTGATGCCCTTAGGTTAGTTAGGTCTAAGTAGTTCTAAGTCTAGGGGACTGATGACCTCAGATGTTAAGTTCCATAGTGCTTAGAGCCATTTGAACAATTTGAACTACGCTGGTCAAAACAATTTAGGGGATCAGTTGAGATATCTAGGTTCTGAAGTATTGTCATCGGTAGAATGAACTAAAATTTTTCGACATTACGGTCACCGATATGGTGGTAAATGGGAATGAGCGTTTGGCGTCATTGGCCGGGAGGCCCCTTGCGGGGCAGGTCCGGCCGCCTTGGTGCAGGTCTTATTACATTCGACGCCACGTTGGGCGACCTGCGCGCCGGATGGGGATGAAATGATGATGAAGACAACACAACACCCAGTCCCTGAGCGGAGAAAATCCCCGACCCAGCCGGGAAACCGATATTGTGGTAATAAGGGAAAGTTGCTGCGGAGGAGGTTGGTGTTGACTTGCCTTTACACTACCAAACGAACTACACAAGCAGTTGGGTTCAGATTGTGTAGTGAGCAGGTAGTGCAATGCAAAAACAACATGACTTACCCGAAACTATGACATGGAGAGCCATAGGACGGTTGTAAGCGGGACAGACACAGAGGGAGGTGGCTGCAGCTATTGGAGCAAAGTGTAACCAAGGTCGTCCACTGGTAACATCAGCGAGAGATGGCCGTTATCTCCGGTTAACAGCACGTCGAGACAGGAAGCTGAACGCAACTCAGCTTCACTGCACCCTCCAGGCAGCAACAGGACGCGCAGTATCAACACGAGCAGTCAGAAATCGCCTTCCGGAATGCGGCCTCTACACACGGAGGCCTATGGTGTGTGTCCCATTAAAATTGCGACGCCGTTTACCCGCAGTAACTGGCCGGAGGAACATCAGGTTTTGAGTCGTGACGAATGGCGCCGGGTGCTGTTCACAGATGAGTCAAGATTTTGTGGTCAGCCGGACAACCGTCGTTCCCTCATCTGGGGAGAACGTGTAATTCGGGACATTCCTTCTTATGTGCAAGAAACATCACCATGTCGTGGTGGTAGACGAATGGTATTGGCAGGAGTCAGTATTGGCGGACGTACGGACCTCTACGCCGTTCTGGATGGCGCTTTGACTGCTGAGAGGTATAGAGACGAGATCTTCCGACTTGTTGTGCCTTACGCTGGTGCCATAGGAGAGGGGTTCCTTCTGGTGGACGAGAACTCTCGTCCTCAAAGAGCTGCACCGGTGGACAACATGACTGTAGTTGAAGAAATTGAACAAATGGAGTGGCCGTCTTGTTCACGGGACTTAAACTCGATTGAGCATGTGTGACATTCACTTGTCAGACGCATTGCAGCCTAACCAGCACCTCCCATAACGGCTGCAGAGCTGATATTGCAATGATGGAAAAATGGCCAAATGTCCCTCAAGAGCTGACTGATAACCTCATACTGTCCATGCCACGCAGGTGTGCAACACTCTACTGGCCGTCTGGGATGATCACACACCATATTAGTGGGCAACGGGAATGACTGTTTCACTACAATGGTAGCCCCATGGTGCCTCGCTCTACGTGAACATCATGCAGACCTCAAGTAAAGAGACAGCAGTATATCGTACTGTATCACACACAAATTACAATTGTAACCGATATCTGAATAAAATACGTTATCATATGTCTATTGTGTGTGATATCTCACCTGATCCCCTAATTGTTTTGAGCAGTGTAGTAGCAGTATTACTGTTCATGCGTGGATAGCTATTCCAAAGACACTGGACACGTCTCAGTTCCTATATACGGGGACTTACATCTTTACAAGCTTGCTTTGCCAAGGATGGGACATGTAACTGTACGTGCCATTACATTTCGGTAAGAATCACGCCAGAAATTGCCTGAAAACCTAAATCAGGACGGTGCATTAAGACCGGAAGTCTCTATACTTATGAAACAAGAACATTCTGTTTAAAACAGTGCGACCTCACTTGGTTTAGCCATAGTTTACTGTTGTGTTGGCAGAAGAGCCAACACCGTGTTACTAGTGGAGGCCGAAAGGCACGCGTTTTTGCTCACGCAGGCTGGCGTGAGGAGGGAAGAACTATACTGACGTGAGGTCTGGAACATGACAAGGAATTAGAATTCAGAAAGCGGACGTAATTAGTTTGATACTTCACTTTAATCCATTAATGATGAACGTCGCTCTTGACGGTACATGATTCACAATATTATCTGTTCAGAATACATTCATAGTAACTGAATATGGCGCTTGGGCGAGTGCTAGGGAGCCTCTCTAGACTAGACCTGCCGTGTGGTGGCGTTCGGTAATCACTGATAGTGGCGAGACGCGGGTCCGACGTATACTAACGGATCGCGGCCGATTTAAAGGCTACCACCTAGCAAGTGTGGTGTCTGGCGGTGACACCACATTTACAATAATGTTTTGCAAAAAAATTATTTAATTGTGTAAAAGGTGAGTGCTACATTGTTCTTTCATTAGTCACTGCACACACTACACACAGTATAGACATATTATCTCTTCAAAGTAGGCCGCAAAAGCTATGACAACGTATTCTATTCAGATATCCGTTACAATTCTAATTTGTGTGTGATAAGTACGATATTTTGATGCCTCAACTCTTTACTTGAGGTTTACATGGCGTTTACGTAGAGCGAGGCACCTTGGAGCTACCATAATAGTCAAACAGTCATTCTCGTTGCCCACTGAGATCTGGTCACTATGGCGGTCAGGGGAGAGGTGACAAGGTGACAATGCCTCCTCGTGGTCGCAAAGCCAGTCCTGGAAGATGCATGCTCCGTGAACAGGGGATCCGTCGTCTTGGTACACAACATCAACACTGGAGAACAAACATTGTACGAGGCATGGATGCGATGAGCCAAAATGGTCGCATAATGCTTGGCGGTAATGTTACCTTGTGGAGTAACCAACGGCAACCGTGGAATACCACGATATGGCTGTCCAGACTGTCACCAAACCCCGGCCTTGTTTCACTGTTTCGACGTAAATTCAGTCAGAAGTTGGAAACAGAGCGACAGGATTGTCGTCCGACACAATTGCTCCGTAGTTCAGGTTTTGTGGCTCCAGCACAAGGTTTTCCTGTTATGGTCATTTGTATCACTGATGTCTGGTTTTGGAATTCCAGCTCGCCCTACACTTCCCAGGATATTGAGCGTCCTTCCTGTTATTTTGGTGCTGACACGATTTTCGAGTGCGCCATTGGGTTCTGCAGTGTTTGCAGCTGTTGTCGTCTTAATTTTGGTCGTCATCCTCTTTAGTGGCCGTCTGTCACGATCTGTCAACATAAACAGGGTGACAGTTATTCAACTATATGAAATGGTTGGTTGGTTGTTTTGGGGAAGGAGACCAGACAGCGAGGTCATCGGTCTCATCGGATTAGGGAAGGACAGGGAAGGAATTCGGCCGTGCCTTTTGAAAGGAACCATCCCGGCATTTGCCTGGAGCGATTTAGGGAAATCACGGAAAACCTAAATCAGGATGGCCGGACGCGGGATTGAACCGTCGTCCTTCCGAATGCGAGTCCAGTGTCTAACCACTGCGCCACCTCGCTCGGTCTATATGAAATGAAATCGTCATAACTTCGGAAAGGTTTGCGTTAGAACTTTCAAACTGCACGGTGGCCACGGGGCATGATGTGAATGAGTATGCGCTGCATGGTTTGGTTTAGCGACGAAGCCCACTTTCATTTGAATGGGCTCGTCAATAAGCAAATTTGGCGAATTTGGGGGACTGTGACTCACCATTTTGCAATCGGCAAGTCTCTTCAGCGTCAGGGGTTGCCAGTATGGGTGAAATACACAGTTACAGAATAATCGGCCTCTTAATTGTCAAATTATTTAAGTGGTGTTTCGATACACCAACAATTTCAGAGTCAACATCTATAAGCAGTTCACTAACTTTATCTCTAATACCTCTTATATTCGGATGAAATATTCTCTACTTGGAAAGATGACATCCTCTGAAGGTGAGCCATTAGTTAGAGGGACTTCCCTTAAGCAGGCATACCTATCAGCTGACTTCAATACAAAAAAGCTGCACCTCTAACACAGACTACTACAGGAATGTTTCCATGAGTGATCCAACCACCACCCACAACACTGTCACCTATAAGCTTTGCCAGCCTCTCATTCCCAGTTTTTCAAAGCGACCCTGATTTCGACAAGATGTGGTTCATGCAAGACCGAGATCGAACTCATCGAAGCACTAGAGTGTTTGATGTCCTGGAGGAACCCTTTGGGGATCGCATTCTGGCTCTGAGGTAGCCAGAGGCTACTGGCATGGGCCTCGATTTGCCGCCATATGCTCCGGTTTTGACCACATGCGATTCCTTTTCGTGGTGTATCGAAGATAAGGTGTACAGCAATAACTCCAAAATCACGGTCACGGACAGCATCTATGTTCCGACACTTCAGCGGGTCACGCAGAATTTCGCTATCAGTCTGCACCACATCATATATCTACAGTGACGTTTACGTGTTGAATAAAGTGTGTGTACGGCCTAGTTGTAAGTAATTTATATAATTCAATAATTGTGAGCCTGTACTTTAGTCCGTACTGTGACTTCGGGGATGTTGTTTCCCCATTTTCCTTGCATGTGGTATAAATCTACGATACGGTGCTGCTTGAGGTACCAAACACTTCAGTTATCTCGGTTGGGGAAGAACCTGTTGCGTTGCGTGTCGGCAACTGATGTGCTATAGTCGCAAATGACAAACATGTGGAAGGTGGCCAAAGGAACTGTGGCCGTAGGAATCTGCACAGGTAATCAAAAGATTAGTTGACACAAATGCAGTTTGAATAAATATATTGTACTGAACCTATTCTGAGGAACTACTACACTGTTGACAACTTGTTACAGCAAGAAGAAGAGCCCTGACACGGGCGTGCGTCTATATACACGGAACGTTTGACAGTAGAGAGCTTACAACACCTTGGAGTAATATTCGGCACCAAATAGCAACACGGAATGGTTCAAATGGCTCTGAGCACTGTGGGACTTAACATCTGAGGTCATCAGTCCCATAGAACATAGAACTACTTCAACCTAACTAACCTAAGGACATCACACAACACCCAGCCATCACGAGGCAGAGAAAATCCCTGACCCCGCCGGGAATCGAACCCGGGAACCCGGGCGTGGGAAGCGAGAACGCTACCGCACGACCACGAGATGCGGGCCAACACGGAATTCTCACCAGAGTACTACAAGTACAAGTGGGAGCAGAAGTAGCAGCAGAAGACGGGTGCAAAGGTGGTCACCACCTGTAACATCGTCCCGGCCGCTTTCACTGGTCGGCGGCCTGGAGGTTTTCATTGGTAGCGACGTTCAAAGCGCGAATGGCGGCGCCCGCAAGAATCTTCGACGCGCCAGCTCCGGCTGTATCGATAACCTTCGATACTACAGTACCAACCATACGCTCACCAACAATGAACCCACTTTCGAAATCACTTGGCGCCGATGTAATGCACTCACAACCGTACATAACACTCTTCTGACTACGACAGGCGCTTTCAACGTATTGAAAACTTTACACAGTTGCCCTTTCGCGCTTGAAATCAACAGCGCAACCTGCAGGTTTGGTTAGCATTTGCATATATTTTTGAGCGTATATTTCTCGCTGTGTTTCCATATTTTTTTCTAACCCTTGTTGTACAGCTAGTGTACAGCGCTGACAAGGACAGGTCCACAGCGGCGACATCGACTTTTTGAAACCATCTATACCGGCTATGTAGGTTCAGATCCCATGTGTCACACAAACCAGCTATTCAACCTTATGTGCCTTCATTTGCGAGTAACTGACGAAAAATTTTTTAATTCTCTGTGTGACTAAATAGCTTTAAAAGGATGTTCTAAACGCTTTGGTTGCGTGGTGTAGTGGATAGAATAGCAACTTCATACATATGACACTGTGGGTTCGAATCTCGCAAGGTGCAGTACACTTTCTTTTCACTTTTAAATCTCTACCGAATTGACTTTCATCATCATTTTTATTGAATTAGTTGATTTATATGTAATTTTTTATTTTCATTCCTTTGTCACATCATTTTGTTTATTATATCAACATCTTCATTTGCTCTCATTTTTCTTCCTATCATTCTTTTTCCACTTGAAACCTTAGATCACATCTTTTCAATTAATTGTATGTATTAATTAAATTTAATTTCTTTCCTATCTTCAACCTGTTCTTTCACATTACTGCGTTCATTACATCTATATCTCATTTTGCTGAAATTTCGTTATGATTATCAACTTTTCTTACATTTCAGTCTTCATCTGCGTAATTTTTTCCATAGTGCAATAGCTATATAGGTTATGTTTTTTAAACGTCTGTATGACGATTACCATGCAAAAAAAAAAGAACTGCACATATGGTAATGAAAAACACACTTTTCACACAACTGCACAGTCAATACAAACATATTATTTGCACTTTTGTTTTTTAAATGAGAGATCGGAATTTTCAAATAATTGAATATTATAACAGATAAATATAATTAAATTTATATTCACAAAAATTCCGACTGGGAAAAAAGTGATATAAACAATAAATGAAACAAATGAAAAAGTTCATACGGTGATTAAAATAATGTGACAAAGGAATAGAAACAAGAGATATTTTCATATCATGTAATTGTCTATAAATAATGATCAAAGTCACGTTTTGTATTATCGCAAAATAGGGGAGAGAGTGTCACGGACATGACACAAGATCTGGGGTGGATATCATTTAGCAAATATATATTTATATGGATATGGTGTCCGTTCTTTCGGACCATATCCATATCCATATAAGAAACCATATCCATATAAGTATATAGTTCTGGCAATACCGGCCATGAACTTCTTCTTCTGTGCGGATGCACACATATTACCCGAACTCTTACGGGCTTGGTAAGAATGTCTTACACGACTAACGAGTGTGTGGGCTAGGGACACTGTGAATGTAGTGTGTGGACATATAAGGTGAGAATGTGGGTCTCGCGGGAGGCGTGCGCGGGATAGTCCCTGCAGTCGCACTATCGTATGTGCCCCCAGTGGCTCAGATGGATGCCAGCACGGTAGCTCAGCGTGTTCGGTCAGAGAGCTGGTTGGCCTCTGTAATAAAAAAACTGAGTGGAGGGCTCGACAAACGAACTTTAACGGATGTCACGTGACGTCCGCAACGACCAAACCCAACGACAAAAAAAAAAAAGAAGTGTAGAAAGTCTGCCATGTAAGCAGGAGATCCCGGGTTCGAGTACCGGTCGGGGCACACATTTTCACCTGTCCCTGTTCATATATATCAACGTCCGTCAGCAGCTGAAGGTATTAATATATAATTCTCACTTCATTCAACAAGGTGCTTATCTTCTCATGAAATTTCAATCACCAACTTTCTCCTTCGAAGGCGAAAATATTTGGTTGAGGCCGAACTACATAGGAAGAAACAATTATCATAATAAGATATGGGAAATCAGAGCTCGCACCGAAAGATATAGGTGCTAGTTTTTCCCGCGCGCTGTTGGCGAGTGAACGATAGAAAATTATTGTGAAGGTGGTTCTGTGAACCCTCTGCGAGGCACTTACGTGTGATCCGCAGAGTATCCATGTAGATGTAGGAGACGATTTAAAAATAATGGAAAAAATGATTGATCTTACGAGAATCCAACTCCCAACTTGCCGCATGTGAAGCTAGTATCTCATCCATTACACCGCGGAACCAGACAACGTAATTAGACTTTTTTAATGATATTGAGCATCAGATGAAATTCTGACACTCCTTCGTCAGTTCCTCGGAAACGAAGGCCCACCAGGATGAATGCATCCAAGGTGTGATACCTGGGATCTTAAGCTACACTCCTGCCCATTAGCATTGCTACACCACGAAGATGACGTGCTACGGACGCGAAATTTAACCGACAGGAAGAAGATTCTGTTACAAGGAAATGCTTAGTTTTTCAGAGCATTCGCACAAGGTTGGTGACGGTGACGACATCTACAACGTGCTGACATGAGGAAAGTTTCCAACCGATTTCCCATACACAAACAGCAGTTCACCGGCGCTGCCTGGTGAAACGTTGTTGCGATGCCTCGTGTAAGGAGGAGAAATGCGTACCATCACGTTTCCGACTTTGATAAAGGTCGGATTGTAGCCTATCGCGATTGCGGTTTATCGTATCGCGACATTGCTGCTCGAGTTGGTCGAGATCCAATGACTGTTAGCAGTATATGCAAGCGGTGCGTTCAGGAACCCGGGTAATACGGAACGCCGTGCTCGATCCTAAGGGCGTCGTATCACTAGCAGTCGAGATGACAGTCATTTTATCCGCATGGCTGTAACGGATCGTGCAGCCACGTCTCGATCCCTGAGTCAACAGATGGGGACGCTTGCAAGACAACAACCATCTGCACGAACAGTTCGACGACGTTTGGAGCAGCATGGACTATCAGCTCGGAGACCGTGGCTGCGGTTACGCTTGACGCTGCATCACAGACAGGAGCGCCTGCGATGGTGTACTCAGCGACGAAGCTGAGTGCGCGAATGGCAAAACGTCATTTTTTCGGATGAAGCCAGGTTCTGTTTACAGCATCATGATGGTCGCATCCGTGTTTGGCGACATCGCGATGCACACACATTGCAAGCGTGTATTCGTCATCGCCATACTGGCGTATCACCCGGCGTGATGGCATGGGGTGCCATTGGTTACACGTCTCCGTTACCTCTTGTTCGCATTGACGGCACTTTGAACAGTGGAAGTTACATTTCAGATTAGTTACGACCCGTGGCTCTACCCTTCATTCGATCCCTGCGAAACCCTACATTTCAGCAAGATAATGCACGACCGCATGTTGCAGGTCCTATACGGACCTTTCTGGATACAGAAAATGTTCGACTGCTGCCCTGGCCAGCACATTCTCCAGATCTCTCACCAATTGAAAACGTCTGGTCAATGGTGGCCGAGCAACTGGCTCGTCACAATACACCAGTCACTGCTCTTGATGAACTGTGGTATCGTGTTGAAGCTGCATGGGCAGCTGTACCTGTACACGCCATCCAAGCTCTGTTTTACTCAATGCCCAGGCGTATCAAGGCTGTTACTACGGCCAAGGTGGTTGTTCTGGGTACTGATTTCTCGTGATCTATGTACCCAAATTGCGTGAAAATGTGATCACATGTCAATTCTAGTATAATATATTTGTCCAATGAATACCCGTTTATCACCTGCATTTCTTCTTGGTGTAGCAGTTTTAATGGCCAGTAGTGTACATCACTGTACATTTGATTTAAAAGTGGCGACCCCACCGCGGGGAACGCTCCTTGTGAGGCTTCCCCGGCGTATATGTGGGAGCGTCTTCCAGGGTGTGTGCGCTGCGTGGGCTGTCGGCGGCTCGCCTCGAGGAAGCGGCCGGCGCGAGTGGCTGGAAGGCGGGCGCGGCTTTCCCCGGCTCGTCGTGTCGTCAGCGGCGGCGAGGCGCGCGTCCGGCCAGCTGTCCACAGCTGCCGCGCCGCGCTGTGCTGAGCCTTGCCGTGGCCGCCGTCTATCGCCACGCGGGCGACAGCCGCAGCCGCGGCGGAAGGACGCCTGATAGCGGCGTGCCGTGGCCGCCGACAGCGCTCCGCCATTACCACCAGCTCCCACCGGGGACCGCCGTCCGCCGCCAAGTAGGAAGAGACACCGAGCAGTCGCACGGTCAATCCACCTACAGTCTGGCACATAATTTTTTTTAAATCCATCTTTTACTCTACGTGTTTGAAAGTCTTACAGTATGTAGATACATATATATTTTCATTTCTCCGCATAATTTCCATTCCTCTCAACTGCCTTACGCCATCTTGATACCAGCGCCTGTATACCGGCACGGTACAATTCTGGACCAACCTGTTGGAGCCACTGTTTGGCAGCATGCGCAAGGGAGTCGTCATCTTCAAACCTCGTTCCACGAAGAGAGTCTTCCACTGCAGAGTTAAAATCTCATTCTGGAAACATCCCTCAGGCTGTGGCTAAACCATGTCTCCGCACATTAATTGCACATTAATTGTTACTGTAATTTATTTTCAGGCCTGCTCTCATACTTGCTTGGTCCTGTTCCTCCGCTGTCGCAAAGGGTAAATAGTTAATAGGAAACTATTCAACTTGAGTTAGTAAGAAAGTGAGGAAATCGTTTCTTGGCGAGAGAAAGTGAAATATTTGTGTGACGGGTGGATTCAATGTTTGATTTGCTAACAAGAAGCGGACACTGGAGCGTCACGTAGCTTGTAGCGAACTAAGCAACTTAAACTGTACAGGCACCAGGGCCGACAAGTATACGGCGGAAAAGTAAGGCGGACGTCGTGCGGCAACCGCATGACGATCGCAGTTGAAACAATCATCATGGAATAGTCCAGAATCGTGGTGCAATGTGCAACGGCTCCTTATAAATAAGCCAAATGTGGTGTCACCGCCAGACACCACACTTCCTAGGTGGTAGCCTTTAAATCGGCCGCGGTCCATTAGTACATGTCGGACCCGCGTGTCGCCACTGTCAGTGATCGCAGACCGAGCGCCCCCACACGGCAGGTCTCGAGAGACTTACTAGCACTCGCCCCAGTTGTACGGACGACGTAGCTAGCGATGCACACTGACGAAGCCTCGCTCATTTGCAGAGCAGATAGTTAGAAAAGCCTTCAGCTAAGTCAATGGCTACGACCTAGCAAGGCGCCATTAGTAACATTGCCTGAATCTACAGAGTCTCACTTGTATCGTCAAGAGCGATGTACAACAATGATGGATTAAAGTTAAGTATTCCAGCAGCTACGTACTTTTCTTTATAGCATTCATTACGTATCCTGTTTCAGACCTCACGCCCATCTGCGTGAGCTTAGCGCGTGCCTTTCGGCTACTTCCGAGTGGCGTGGCTGTCTTGTTACGCCACAACACCAACCACCGACTGAAAGGGAGAGCAGGTCGGCAGTTGTCTGGGATACTACCTCTGAGTCGTTCGGGGCTAAGGTCTGGAACTGCAATGTGTGGGTGTTCGAGAAACAATTCCTTTATTCCACATATATTTAGCAATAACTTAACACTACACACATGCATGAATTGTGTAGACATGAACAGCACATAATAACTAACATAAGCTAAGTCAAAGAATAACTATATCACTGCACGTAAATTAGCACTTCACGGAATGTTTATGAAGCACTGTACACTTGTAGGGATCGATTGTCAGAAATAGGTCACTACATGACTCCCCCCTTTAATGCTAACGATACCGCAGATTAAATTTCACACACCGTCCAGCTCTTGTAACTACTTCTTTCCTGAAACCGGGCGGTGCGTCACGTGTGTCAGTGGTTGTGTCAGGGAGTGGCGTAGTAGTCCTCGACGTCGGTCTTGGTGTTGCAGTGACTGGTGTTCGCTGAGCGTTGTGGTGTTCATGGGGTACAGGAACACATCTTGTAGCTTCTCCTGTCCTCTATGGTTTGTGTTCAGTGGTAGCTGTGGTGTCTGTTTCTTTCAGGAGTGCAAGTTCTGCAGAGTTCGCATCAGAGCTTCTGTAAAGTTTGGAAGGTAGGAGACGAGGTACTGGCAGAAGTAAAGCTGTGAGGACAGGGCGTGAGTCGTGCTTGGGTAGCTCAGTTGGTAGAGCACTTGCCACCGAAAGACAAAGGACCCGATTTCGAGTCTCGGTCCGGCACACAGTTTTAATCTGCCAGGAAGTTTCATATCAGCGCACCCTCCGCTGCAGACTAAAAATCTCATTCTGGAAACATCCCCCAGGCTGTGGCTAAGCCATGAATCCGCAATATCCTTTCTTTCAGGAGTGCTAGTTTTGCAGGTTTCGCAGGAGAGCTTCTGTAAAGTTTGGAGGGTAGGAGACGAGGTACTGGCAGAAGTAAAGCTGTGAGGACGGGGCGTGAGTCGTGCTTGGGTAGTTCAGTTGTTAGAGCACTTGCCCGCGAAAGGGAAAGGACCCGATTTCGAGTCTCGGTCCGGCACACAGTTTTAATCTGCCAGGAAGTTTCAGTAATTAATAATAAACAAAATAATGAAATCTGTAATAAGTACATAAATAAAGAAGCGAAAGCAGATGGTCAAGAGAACATTGCTAAAAACTCCGAAAAATCTTTTTACATGTCATGAAAATGTTGTTTCACATAAAAGTTTTACGCGTAAACAACTAAAAAAATTGTCATCAGTGGGTTTTGAACGCTATTAATGTCACCGACGAGGGATGTACAGTACAGTCACTCACAAATACGCTTTTCCTGTGCTCCACTTTTAGTTACCGTTCACGCACGTTCTACTGGACGACAGCACACAGCACGAACTAAATCAGTGTTTTGGTTAATACTTTATCGACATAAAACGTTTGGTATCGATCTGAGTGTCAGACATCTGGCTGGCTCTGAGCACTATGCGACTTAACTTCTGAGGTCATCAGTCGCCTACAACTTAGAACTAATTAAACATAACTAACCTAACGACATCACACACATCCACGCCCGAGGCAGGATTCGAACCTGCGACCGTAGCGGTCGCGCGGTTCCAGACTGAAGCGCCTAGAATCGCTCGGCCACAACTGCCGGCTTTTGAGCTGGTTAAAGGAGCTAAATGATCCGCATGTATTTACCTCAAAAAGATTAGAAAAACAATAGTTGATTATTTTACCATAGGGAAAAAACCCTCTTCACTTATTTTACAAACTTTTCCACTTTTACAACCTTTTTCAATTTTTCCTCTATTTTTTCCTTTTTCCTTTCTTTCCAGGCCACCTAATTGACGGTGACATTGCCCTGGTCCTTCCTGAATAATTATTCTCCTCTTATTCTTCCTGGTTAGTTTCCTTAATTGCGCTGTGATTTATTTCCGCGTATCCCCCTGAGCTTACGGTACGAAACATATCGCGACGTGACGCAGTTCCCAACAATAGTGGGGGTCCCAGCAGAGGCCCACACCGTTTCTGAGCAACAGTCTGAGGCCAGGCCGCTTGCGAACAATACTGATGCGTCCGTCCCAGCCAGTAAAATCATTGGAAAATCGAGAGACGCAGTCAGAGCACGCAGCGACTACAGCAGTCCGAAGGTAAGCCATCACCACACACACGAGTTCCACTAATCTGTGACAATCAAAACACAATTCTCAAAACAATTGCATAACGTCTCACAAACATGTGTAGTTAATACACATGGAGATATTCGACATTACAGCTACGTTCAGGATAATTTGATTTCGCAAAGGAGTCAACCAGATTTTTTATGTACGTTTGTCTGTGTCAGTTCGTAATGAAGAAGAATGAAATTGGTAAATCTTGAAATCAAGAAAGAGGTCCTTTACCATTCGTCCACGTCGACCAATGTCGTCATTAGTTTACGTTGTGAAGGATGCTTGCAATCTGCTATTAAATGTTGTCTTTGCTTGTATTAGTTTCCCGTGTAATGTATGTTGTTTGTAAACTACGATATTAAATCTAATATTAGTTTGAGAGTATGTTTTAAATTGTGGATAGAGCTATGAGTAGCGTATATATGTAGTGTTTGTAAGTATAATGTTGTTGTTTCATACGATTATTTGGCTATTTTTGTGATCCGGTGAGTTTTTTCAGGAAAAAAGTGACGTTGTCTAGGCACTGCGTATATGATATCAATTGTTCTAATACATGTCGTGTTGTTGTTAGTGAAAGATCATTCTTGTAGCGAATGCGTTCTTTTGGGTTGTTGTTTTGTAGTAATGATTTAGTTTAGTGGAACTGTCTTTCGTTTTTATTGATTAGTGTTCTTTTCTTTAAGCTTCCTGACATGCCAATTTTCGTTTGTATTACTACTTTACTTTCTATATGTATTTTCTTTATGTTTACTGTGGAAGAGTTTACTCGTGTTCTTTTTTTTTCAATTAATTCGTCGCTTTCTGGGGACGTCTATGGTATCAATGTTTTCGTTTAAACTACCATATGCGTCAGGGGAAGTATACGATTGTAATTGTTCGATATTTTTTGGTTTACTTTAGACATATTCTTTTATGTGTTTTTCTCCTTTTTCTCTGGAGTGTGGGAGTACCTGTTATCACTGTCTTCGACTGGGATATTTAGAATTAGTGTGCTTTACTATTATCATTTTCCCCATGTTTTCGTTTGCTTTGTTTTCTAAGGAGTAGTATGCCCGATTTCTTCGTTACATTGTGGAGCTACGCCTGGTATCCCTAACCTCGTTTAAGCTATGTGGGACAATCGAAATTTTCGATTCCAACTGGTTGTTTATTGCCCTTTTTCCGTTTCTCCTGAAGGAGTCTGTGTGGGTGGTTTTTCGCTTCTGTTACTGCTTTGCGGTGAGTACGTCTGCTATTGTTGTCTTTGTTTGGGCTAGACAGATGTAGCATATTCTACGATCCCAATTTTTTCTATATTTTGTGGATTTCTTATGTTTTCTGTGTGTTTGGTGAGTGTGTGTATGTGGGGAGGGGTGGGGGGGGGGCCGAGGTAAGGGAAGGTTGGTATCGCTGTATTCGTTTGAGCTATGAGGTCAAGCGAAGATTTTGATTACAATTCTACGTTTTTAGTATTTTTTGGATTAGTTATTGGTTTTTGTCATTGTAATTTGTCGCATTTTGGGGGGAGGGGAGTCATAGGAGGGTGGCGTGATATCGATTTATTTATTTGACGTATTTAGTTTCAGCGAAAGCTGTGGTTGTAAGTTCCGCGTTACTGGGGCGTGTATTGTATTCCTCTTCTCGTAACCTGAAGATTTCTTCTATTTCATTTGTGAGATTTTTTTCTCCGTTTCCTTTAGATAAATTCGGTTACGTAATTGGGGTTGGGGTTGTTTGAGGAAAGAGACCAGACGCACACATATTTTGAGGTGTGAAGATAAGTTTCTTCGTCGGTTACTAAACGCAGAGTTGTTGTGGGAGATTCTTTATCCTGTGTACACCTCTTCCAAGAAGAAAATTGCAGAGTTCAGTCCATTCAAAGTACGACAGTACTCGAATAACTGCTAGCAATGTTATCAGAAATTAGTCATGTCCCTATCCAAATACATATGGTGATTAACACCAGGGGCCGAGATCCCTACCGCAAAGTGTTCAGCTACTGTTGGTCACCACTGCATACTTGTAAGAGAGTCACTCCAAAAGAAATGCACACTATTTTTTTAATCCATCTTTTATTCTACGTGTTTCAAAGTTTTACAGCGTGTAGATACATCCTTTAGGAACAATATTTTCATTTCTCCACATAATTTCCATTCCTCTCAACTACCTTACGCCATCTTGCAACCAGCGCCTGTATATCCACACGGTAAAATTCTGGACCAACCTGTTGGAGCCACTGTTTGGGAGCGTGCACAAGGGTGTCATCATCTTCAAACCTTGTTCCACGAAGAGAATCTTTCAGTTTCCCAAAGAGATGATGTTACATGGAGCCAGGTCAGGACTGTAAGGCGGGTGTTTCAGTGTTGTCCATCCGAGTTTTGTGATCGCTTCCATAGTTTTTTGACTGACATGTGGCCGTGCATTGTCGTACAACAGCAAAACATCCTGCTTTTGCCGAAGTGGCCGAACACGACTCGGTCGAGCTAGAAGTTTCCTCATTGTCGTCAAATATGCATCAGAATTTATTATGATGGTTCCACTTGGCATGATGTCCACAAGCAAGAGTCCTTCGTAATCGAAAAACACCGTAGCCATAACTTTTCCAGCAGAAGGTGTGGTTTTGAATTTTTTTTTTCTTGGGTGAATTTGCATGATGCCACTCCATTGATTGCCTCTTCGTCTCTGGTGAAAAATGATGGAGCCATGTTTCATCACCTGTCACAGTTCTTCCAAGAAATTCATCTCCACCATTCTCGTACTGTTCCAAAAGTTCACTGCATACCGTTTTTCTTGTTTCTTTGTGAGCCACGGTCAACATCCTGGGAACCCACCTGGCACAAACCTTTTTTAACGCCAACACTTTCAGTATTCTGTAAACACTTCCTTCTCCTATCCCAACGTAGCGTGACAATTCGTTCACTGTGATGCGTCTGTCAGCAGTTACCAGTTCGTTAACTCTCTGCACATTGTCTGGAATGTGTGCAGTACGAGGCCTGCCGCTGCGAGGACAATCCTCAATATTGCCGTGCCCGCTTTCATCACGTAACCTGCTTGCCCACCGACTAACTGTACTACGATCGACAGCAGCATCTCCATACATCTTTTTCAACCTCTTGTGGATGTTTCCCACTGTCTCGTTTTCACAGCACAGGAATTCTATGACAGCACGTCGCTTCTGACGAACGTCAAGTGTAGCACCCATCTTGAATACATGCTGTGACGGCGACACTCACAGTAACAGGTTGAACTAAGTTTGAAACCAAGCAGGAAGGATGTATCTACACACTGTAAAACTTTGACACCTGCAGAATGAAAACTGTATTTTTACAATAATAGTGTGCACTTCTTTTGGAGTGACCCTCGTACTTTAGGATACATAGCAGGACACGAAGGCTAGGAATGACGGTTATCACTGGAATATATTGTTTCGCTGGGTGGTCTAGGTCCCTTTGTCATTGTTCGCGCGGCTCCCCACACCTCCCTCCCCACCCCTCTCCCACCGTCATAGGTTTGAGTCGTGCCTCGGGTATGGGTGTGTGTGTTGTCCTTAGCGAAAGTTAGTTTCAGTTAGATTAAGTAGTGTGGAAGCCCAGGGACCGACGACCTCAGCAGTTTGGTCCCGTAGGAACGTACCACCACCCACCAACCATACTATATCGGTTATATCAGTTTCTTCAGTGCAGGTTTAGCCTGGACGTTAAAACTGCTCAAAATAACCGGTTTATCAAATAAGCGATTTTTGGTTTCTTAATCCTATTTGTTGACTAGGCTACTGTGGGATTCAACACCGACGGAAACATGGTTGGTTGCTTGAGTTTGGGGCGGGGGGGGGGGGGGGGGATCCAAACAGCGAGTTCATCGGACCCATCGGTTTACAGAAGGATGGGGAAGACAGTCGGCTGTGCCCGTTGAAAGGAACCTATACTACAAGCTAAAGTTCGTCGGAACAGGCCTTGGAAGGTCCAGCGGTACCTACTGGCCGCCGTGTCACCCTCAGGCCACAGGCGTCAGTGGATGCGGGTATGGAGGGGCATGTGGTCGGCACACCACTCACCCGGCCGTATATCAGTTTACGAGACCAGAGCCGCTACTTCTCAGTCAAGTACCTCCTGTCTGCCTCACAAGGGCTGAGCGCATACCGCTTGCCAACAGCGCTCGGCAGATCGAATGGTCACCCATCCAAGTGCTAGCACAGCCCAACACCACTTAACTTCAGTGATCTGAAGGGAACATGTGTTACAACTGCGGCAAGGCCGTTGGCTTTCAAAGGAACCATCCCGGTATTTATCTGAAGCGATGTAGGAAAATCACGGAAAACCTAAATCAGGATGGCCGGGCGCGGGTTTGAACCGTCGTCCTCCCGAATGTGAGTGCAGTGTACTAAACACTGCGCCACCTCTCTCGCTCACAAACAAGCAAGGAGAGAAGTTGCGATGGCTGGTGGCTGGAGTCCAAAATTATCTGTACATAACACTTGCATATTAATAGAACACTTTACTTCTAAAAATGAAAGGAACATTGTGGTGTCACCGCCAGACACCACACTTGCTAGGTGGTAGCCTTTAAATTGGCCGCGGTCCATTAGTATACGTCGGACCCGCGTGTCGCCACTATCAGTGATTGCAGACCGAGCGCCGCCACACGGCAGGTCTAGAGAGACGTCCTGGCACTCGCCCCAGTTGTACAGCCGACGTTGCTAGCCATGGTTCACTGAGAATTACGCTCTCAATTGCCGAGACGATAGTTAGCATAGCCTTCAGCTAAGTCAATTGCTACGACCTAGCAAGGCGCCAATTATCCTTTGCTATGTATCTAATGAAGCATGTACAGTAACAAGACCAATGTTCACCAATTGTGGATTAAAGTTAAGTATTCCAGCAGCTACGTACTTTTCTTTATTGCATTCATTACGTATCCTGTTTCAGACCTCACGCCAGCCTGCGTGAGTTTGAGCGCGTGCCTTTCGGTTACCCGTCACTGTGGATTGGCTGTCTTGCCAGTCCACAACAAACATAACTTCTCGTTATGAGGTGGCTTGATGTGCTTCCGGTGCCTCCTGTATGCAATAATCTTTAGACACTGCTACTACTCGCAGAACGCTTCTATGTATCGTCTTCCCAGTAGTCAGTAGTGGCACGGGCAGCGATGGGCGGCTGGTTAAATCAGCGTTGACACGGAGTCTTCCTGGAGCTGAGGCACTGTTTGCTCTTTCCACTGATGCACGGGTCAGCGCCTTCTTGGTGCCGTTTGGCAGTCCTGCGCGGGTAGCTGTCCAGTCAATGCTTTAGGACTCCTCAATTCTGCCCCCAAAATGTGGCACCGTTGTCGTGTAGGGAGACATCTAACGACCTCGGAAGGCTCGAAGGGGCGGGTAGGAAGGAGTGTCGGTGGCGTGAAGAGGGAGCCAACACTGGTATTGACGCCGAACCCCTAGCCGCGCCCCGACATCCGTCTTGCGCTCTGACGTGAACGTCAAGTGGATAACCACCGAAAAGATTCACGCCCTCTTCCTGAGCTGGTCCGACGACAAACGGAGAGGTCGGCGATGACGACGACGACGTCCATAGCAGGCGCTGTGACGAGCGCCGGGAAGGTGGACTGCTGCAACGGCGACGGCGATGAATCCAGCTCCATTGGTTCCGCTGGTCGTGCTAAAGAGGCACCCGGAGGCGGCCGCGCCGGCCACAGTATCCCGGCAGGATGCGAATCTGGCGACAGTTAATCTGCGGAGGAATCTCGCAATCGACTGGCACGTATCTGGTTTAAATCGCGACGCAGTAACTGAGAAGCACCTGGAATTAAAGACGTGCAATCTCCCAAATTTCGAAGATTCGTTCCTCTCTCACAGCGCCCGGTGCGAAAAAAAAATCTGAAAAGAATTGAATGATAGGAGGTGCCGTGCGCTGCAGTGGGGGCCTCAACTGGAGCAGCGTGCGGTGGCGTCGCCGATGTAGAAGTTTCGCCGGCGATGGACTGTCGCAGGGCTGGGAGCTATACGTTGCAACCAAGAGCAGACTGAGGATGAAGCGGAAGGTGTTTCATACAATTGGTTGTACAAAACTGTTCAAAGTCCTGAGCCATAAACTGTGATCCGTTGTCTGTAACCATCTCTTTAGGCAAACCTTCCAAGCAAAAACTAGATGACAAAACTCGAATGGTAGTGCGCGACATAGCCGACTTCATGGGCACTGCAAACCGGGTATTTGCTAAAAGATTCCGCAACTGTAAGCCAACTAGTGTTCCAGAAGGGACCAGCAAGGGTCAATACGTACCCACTGCCACTGCGATTGGGACTTCGGCCAAGTTGAAAAAGTTTACAGATTTTCAGCACAAGCACGACACTGTGGCGTCATCTTTTCAATGTGGGCGTCTATGTCCGGCCAAGTACAGTGCCGACGCGCTAACTGCTTTCTGTGTACAATTCCCCAGTGTCCCTGGTGGTGCAATCGCTACACGTCTGTTTGCAACACTTTAGGAATAAGCACACGCGACTGTCCTCCGTCATTTCCCAATAAAATCGCACCGTGTTGGACGGAGAGGCTGTGATGACGAGCAAATTACAGACGCATAAAAGAGTTTTGAATGTTACTCACTGAACGAGGCCAACCAGTACCGATGTAGTGCAACAAAAGGTTCATGTCAGGGTCTACTTTTGTGGCCACTGTGGTTTTCCTATAGTGAAGTGGGAAAGTGTGGAAACATTCGTGCGCATCCTTCTGACAACAAGACACGGCAGTAGCATCGAATTCAGAATCAGGACCAACAGAAAGGCGAGAAAGGGCGTCAGTATTTGCATGCATCGACGTGGGCCAGTACAGTATTTCGTACTGATACTGTGACAATTACAAAGCCCAGTGTTGCAGCCTCTGAACCGTGCGTGGCGAAACACTGAAAGACTGAAGTGGCTTATGGTCCGTCACTAGGAATAACTTCAGACGAAACAGGTAATGGTGAAACTTTTGTCACACCATAGATAATAGCGAGCGCTTCCTTATCGATTTTGGGAATACTTACACTGAGTCTTGATGAGTAACTTGGAAACGAAAGCAGTCGGCCTGTCCTGTGAACCAAGTCTGTGCGAGAGCGTACGAAGAAGCGTTCACAGCCAAAACCACAGACTTAAGGGAATCGAAATGAACAAGGCGTCTGTTACTCAACAAGGCTGTTTTAAGTTTCTGAAATGCATCCTGACATTCTCTGGTACAAGCAAAAGGCACATTCTTCCCGTGAAACGAGGCAACAGTGCCGCGACTGGAACTGCGTTGAATTTAAGCTTGATGTAACATACTATCTTCCCGAGAACTGACTGCACTAACGTCACGTTCCGTGGGCCAGGAAGGTTCCAGATGGCTACAAAATTTGCCTGAAGGGGATGAATACCATTGCTATTAACAACATTGCCTAAGTATTAAATTTCAGGTTGAAAAAAGGGACAGTTGTCCAGGTGGCACTTCAAACCTGCAGCTGAAAGTATTTAAAAAAGCGTACAAAGGTTACTGATCTGTTCCTCCAGTGTACATCCCGACACCACAGTATCGTCCAAGTAACTTGAACAGAATGGAAGTTTTGCAGCAAGCTGCTCTAAAAAGCATTGCAATATGGCAGGCGCGAAAGTGCTGCCAAAGAGTAAGCGCAAAAATGTTAACAACCCTAAATGTACGTTGACCACAAGCACAAGAGACTCCTCATCTAGCGGAATCTGCACACAAGCAACGTCTGCTTTGGAAAAATAAGCGGCAGCCGGCCGGTGTGGCAAAAGCGGTTCTAGGCGCTCCAGTCTGGAACCGCGCGACCGCCACGGTCGCATGTTCAAATCCTGCCTCGCGCTATATGTGTGTGATGCCTTTAGGTTAGTTAGATTTAAATACTTCTGAGTTCCAGGGGACTGACGATCTCAGATGTTAAGTCCCATAGTGCTCAGAGCCATTTGAACCATTTTGAAAAATAACGACCTGCACCAAGCCTGCCCATCAATCCCTCAGGGTGAGGCAACGGATAAGTATTAATTATTGTTTGTGGATTCACTGTGGATTTAAAGTCAGCACAAAGAAGGTGGTCTTCCAGAAGGCTTTAGCAAGATTACAGAGGGAGAATCTCATTCACTGGCCTGGATACCAAGAATAACACCATGGTCTTGCCGTACTTTAGTTAGGTTAGGTTAGGTTAGTGTTGTTTAACGTCCCGTCGAGAACGAGGTCATTAGAGACGGAGCGCAAGCTCGGGTTAGGGAAGGATGGGGAAGGAAATCGGCCGTGCCCTTTCAAAGGAACCATCCCGGCATTTGCCTGATTGCCGTACTTTAAGTTCATTTGCAGCTTTGTCTGTAAGCGCATGACGGATCGGACGCGCCCAAAAAAACTTAGGTTGTGCATTGTCCTTCATTTTAATATGTGCCACAAAATTATTTGCTCTGCCAAGTACTTCAAAAAATAAATCTGCAAAGTCCTCAATCAGCTGAGTAACGCTTCTTCTTGGGATGAAAGCAGAAACAGACAGTATATTCTCCTGAATACGGAAACCAAACAAATCAAATGAATCTAATCCAAAAATATTTTTACAGTCTCACGAATGCAAAATTGTAGATAACACTGTTGTGGTGTGAGACTTGAATGTGGCAGGAAAATTGCATGTACCACGCACTGGAATGACCTGACCGTTATACGCAGTAAGGCGCACACAAATTTTCTCAACTGTGGCGAGAGCAACCGTTCATAAATGGTACGATTAAGCAGTGTAATGGAGGCTCCAATGTCTATCTGAAGACGCAGACAGTGTCTGGCAATGAGTAAGCTCGCAAACAGCTGTTCGACTGTCGTTGCACAGAACGTGGGTGGGGTGAAGGCACATCCCGAATGTGATCTTTACTAGTACCAGTAGCAGCAGCAGCACTCCTTCCTCAGGCCACAAGTGGCCCATCGGGACCATCCGACCGCCGTGTCATCCTCACTGAGGATGCGGAGAGTAGAGGCATGTGGTCGGCACACCACTCATCCGGTCGTTATGATGGTTTTCTGTAACCGGAGCCGATACTAGTCGGTCGAGTAGCTCCTCAGTTGGCATCACGACGCTGAGTGCAACACGAAAAATGGCAACAGCGCATGGCGGCCCGGATGGTCACCCATCCAAGTGCCGGCCACGCCCGACAGCACTTAACTTCGGTGATCTGACGGAAACCGGTGTATCCACTGCGGCAAGGCCGTTGCCCAGTCCCCGTAGCCATTTTAGAAAAGACTACATTCACTGAGTGAGAAGGTGCCCCGTGCTTATGAGAGGGAATGTGGGTGGGGTTCTTTTGCTGTTGCAAGTACACAGACTGTATGTGAATTGTCTTTCCACAAACAAAGCAAATCGCGTTCCGTGCAGAGAAGTTTTGTCTTGTATGCGTGGAAAAGCAGGGGGACATGATTTGAGAGCGGAGAAACGCGCTGACATTTGTTTATTGTGTCCACGTCGCGGTGGCCTGCTTGCACGCGGTGGTCGGTCACAAGGCCGTACCTGTTTGTCACTTTGCATTACACTGCAAGTGGGAGCTGGCTCAAAGTTTTCCACAGCCCTCTCACACGAGTCAATAATTTGTAACGCTCGTTGCAAAGTAGGATCAGAATGCAGAATGGGATTTTCACTCTGCAGCGGAGTGTGCGCTGATATGAAACTTCCTGGCAGATTAAAACTGTGTGCCGGACCGAGACTCGAAGTCGAGACCTTTGCCTTTCGCGGGCAGCTGCTCTACCAAATGAGCTACTCAAGCACGACTCACGCCCCGTCCTCACAGCTGGGAGAAGTAAAGCTATGAGGACAGGGCGTGAGTCGTGCTTGAGTAGCTCATTTCGTACACTTTCCCGCGAAAGGCAAAGGTCCCCAGTTTAAGTCTCGGTCCGGCACACAGTTTTAATCTGCCAGGAAGTTTAGAAATCCTGCTCTCTGGCACATTGTACATAACTGCATCACGAATCAATGCGTAACTACAGTACTGTCCGCAGCTACACTGAAAACGACACTGTCTTGTCAAATCCTGAAGATCAGTGAGCCACTGACGGTATGTCTGTTCTGGCTTTTTCCCACAAGCAAAACAACTTGTAAGAAACTGCAGAAACCTGTACCTGATTCTCGTAATGATCAATGAGAGCAGAAACTAAATCTTCAAAAATTAGCAGCTTCGGCCTGCTAGTGAAGAATAACTTCTAAGTAAAGCAGTAAACTCCTGTGCCGGCCGTTGACAAGAAACAAGGAAGTTTCACAGTACCTTGCACTTGATGGATAACACAATGAGCGTCTAACTGAATGTACCACTTCTTCCACTCCTCTGGTTCTCCATTGTAAGCTCGGAACAGTGGAAGTGGTGCCGTGAATGTGACTGGCTGCCGTGGTAGAGTTGATGCAGCAGCAGCTTGTGCATCAATGAGCTGCTGGACTGCGATCATTAACTGCGACATTTGGTGGTACTGAAACTGAATAAACTGCGTTAGATGAAAGCCAGCTGCAACCAGAGTTGTATGCTCCGGTGGTGTAGGAGGCGGATTGGAGGCATTTTAATGAGAGTAGCGACGCAATAAATTAATTATAAGCAATTCAAATACACAAACAGCAGACGCGTTGCGGCTAGTCTGCAAGAAAGAGCCCAATTAGTAGCAATGTTCCTCTGAAAGGAATATTAGTGACACGCTGTGATGGAACGGCGAATTGCAAAGGCAGCGTTGGCTCCGTATTCTTCAGTTCCAGATATTGTGCCGGCTACTGTGGGAGTCAGCTTCGACACAAACAAGAAAGGAGAGAAGTTGCGATGAGCGGTGGCAGGAATCCATGTGTTCTGTCTACTTCAAATTAGTCCGCGTATTTATCCCTTGGCTTGTGAGTCTACAAGTAGTTTCAATCAATCCGTTGTCAACACTACCAGATTATTCCTCTAGTGCGTATATACTATCTTCAACCTCTCTGCAATTATGATGAGATCTCAAGAATCATACAAGACAGAAATATTTTGTAAGCTATTCTAACTGGGTCTAAAATTTTGTTTTCTACGTACAAGAATAACGTTATTCCGACATATTGTTTACTGAAGGGATTATCTTTAGTAAAAACTTTTCGAACGAAAACATCGTTAGGTTGGAGTATATAGCCGAAAGCTAGTGTACCATCTCGATGATTTCAACAGTTTAAGTTCCAAATTAAGTAAAGTACATGGTGGCGCACGAAATGTGTTACTAATTGTTTCTTTCACAATTTACGACGCACATTAGATATCCCGCTGGGATCTCTACAGCAGTATCAGCAGAGCTTGGAAAAACAAATGAGTTACGAAATGACGTGTAATTCACGATACTGCCGCTAGGAGACTAGTAAGCAGCAATGGCTGACAATGGAAGACTGACGACACAGTATGATGTATCATGCAGCGTAACTTGCTGTGACAGTGCGAGAGAGAGACAAAGATATTGTTTACTACTCTGTGGCGGTCAGCGCTCACATAATTATTCTTAGGATATAGAGTTCTTTTGTTCTTGTTAAGAGTAATTTTTTTAGGGGAGGAGAGCCATTCATGTTACGTAAAAAATCGACGCCATTGCGAGTTTTTGATTCACATTGTAAAATATAAGTGCATATGGAAGGAAATCAGTTAATAGAACAATAAAATATTGTTCATTTCAAGAAGGTACGTGATTTACTAATAAACACCAGTTGAGAACAGTTCCGACGTGAGCGTTCAGTTCTAGTGAAATAGTTCGATGTTTTCTTCGGAAAAGAAGTCACTTCATGGATCATTCAAATCCACAATAGTAACTGGACATTTCTCAGAACTGAAAGCAATCTGATTGCTATGCAACAGAGCCCCGAAGAATATTTCTCCGTATTTTGGTTACCACTTTCAGCTCAACACGGTATCTGCAGCATCTGGAGCAGATTTCTACAACAGCGGAAGCGTGTAATCGCCATCAGTTTCACACACCGCCCTGTGTACGCTGTATGTATTTACCCACAACAGTGAACATACAGTTACTCACACAAATAGAAAGACAATACTAGGTGGTGTGGGGAACATTTCAGTATAATGGCCCTGTAGAGCTAAACAGTAATTAGAATAGTAAGAAAAAGAGAGCTTGGAAAAACAAATTAGTTACGAAATGACGTGTAATTCACGATACTGCCGCTAGGAGACTAGTAAGCAGCAATGGCTGACAATGGAAGACTGACGACACAGCAACGATCGGCAATTGTGTTACTTTTTCATGAAACGAAAAGCCTTGTTGTGACTCAGAGGCGTTTTCGACAACAGTTTAACACATGATGGGTCCCTTGCAAGAAGACCATCCACAGGTTGTACGATAAATTTGTACAGGAAGGAACAGTATTGGAAGCGAAGCGACCTCGGCCTAAGCCTGTTTGTTCGCCGGAGAATATTGAAGCGGTACGAGTTGCTGTACAGAGAAGTCCGGCGAAATCGTGTAGAAAGGCAGTTATGCAACTTTGAATACCCAGACGCTCCGTTCAACGCATTCTTAAAGGTGACCTCCATATGTACTCATACAAGATCACCTGTGCACAGAAGCTCACTGAAGAACACAAGCAGCAGAGACTACTGTTTGCTCAGTGGGCGGAGGATAGGGAAGAAACTCTCAACAACGTTTGGTTTCCAGACGAGGCGCATTTCCATTTAGACGGTGTGGTTAACAAACAAAATGTACGCTTTTGGGCCACTGAAAACCCACAAGTGCTTCATGAACGACAACATTATGCTCCGAGGATTACAGCGTGGGCAGCAGTTTCCAGTCACGGACTTATTGGACCCTTTTTCTTTGAAGAAGCTGTGAACAGCAAGCGTTATTTGAGCATACTTCGCAATAGCTTCATTCCATAGCTTCTTGCTACTGCCTTGCCCTTCAACACGCAGTGGTTCATGCAAGATGGAGCAAAGCCACATACTGCAAACACTGTGTTGGAGTTTTTACACGAGCATTTCGACATGCGGATCATTCCACTCAGGTTTCCAGGTCGCTTCAATGACGGAAAAAATTGGCCCCCAATAGTCCACACCTCAATCCATGTGACTTTTTTCTTTGGGGTACCTAAAGGAAAAAAATTTCCCGAAACGTCCACGTGATTTAGTGGAGCTCAGAAGACTCATTCTTCAAGCTTGCAGCGAAATTACGGAAGACATGTGCCGTAGGGTAATCACTAACTTCAGTGTTCGTTTGGAGGAAGTTAGGAAACGAAATGGTGTACATATTGAGCATGTACTGAGTTAGAACAAATCTCCATGGACGGCTCTTCATTGTAGTATATGTTCCTTTCAGATTGTATTGACAATAAAGTTTATATTCAAAAACAAAATGGTAACACATTTCTTGCGCCACTCTGTAGTATGTGTGTGTGTCCCGATATGAGGCAAATAGGCGATATTTACAAACAATAATCTGATTCCGCGTGGCTGAGCACTTTCAGCGCTCCTGGTCGTTACGTGGTGCTATGACGTTTCCTTACCGGTACTCCTGGTGCCATTTGCGCATCTCGTAAAGACCAGAGCGATAAGAGACTAGAACGCCGCTCCTACAGGGTCCAGGACGGTAGCTGATGTAGTACTCAAAGGTAACTGTTGCTCGAAGAGACACCGTGCTCTAAATGAAGTCCGTATCCCCATAAAAAGCAACTCCGTCCGCCATAACAATAAAGTCTTTTGCCTTGCAATCAGGTGTACGCCCCTTCACTTGCTGACTCTTAAGCAGCTTGACTCTGTGGGTTATTGCTTATTTATTCAATGGCTCCGAGGTTGGTCTCTCAGGGTTCAGAGAACTCATTCCAAGTCATTACACAGCAGAATGAAATCAAACCGGTCAGAGGGAATCGAAAGCGGTACCTTCGAGTAAGTAAGCAGAGACGCTAGCCGCTAAAGCACAGAGACGGTCGCTGAAAATCATCAACTCGTTTTCCTGGGCTTCAAGCAACATTCGGGGTCCGCGCACGATCAATACTCACCCGTCTTAGATTTAGCAATTAGCATTTTCCGTTGTCATTTCACCCGATACATTAGCCTTTACTGTTAGACTCAACGGCATCTCGTGTTCGCTGGTTACAAAAAGTGTAACTTTTATAGCACTCGTATATTCTTAGGGTGGTTCATCAGTTGGTGTACCTAGTTTTTTTAGACAGAAACAGGAACGAGTCTGGAGCTTGTCAAACAGCGAGACAATCAAACTCTGACTGGCCACCGTTCCGGAATAACGGCGATGGGATTCAATTCGTGTCACATTCGACTCTCAATCTCAGAAGATAGCGTACTACGCTACGCGTTACATCCATACATGACTGATGTAACACTGTGTGTGTGTGTGTGTGTGTGTGTGTGTGTGTGTGTGTGTGTATGTGCGTGTGTGCGCGCGCGCACGTGTGTGTGTGTGTGTGTCTGCATACATGCCTCATAAGCTTAGGAACAAAATACTGCAGTTCATGATCGCACTCGTTACCAGTTACGTTATAGACACCCTCCTTGTTGCGTTTTGCATCCCCTTTTCGAAATTCATCTGTCACCTGTGCTACTTCGCGTAATATGCCGAAGTAGGTTACTGCTTTAGCTTGAAGATCCTTTAATGATTCAGTGTACAAACTAGAACTGTAAGTCACATCAGCTAAAAATAGTATGAATAAATTGATGTATGTTGTTGTTGTTGTGGTCTTCAGTCCTGAGACTGGTTTGATGCAACTCTCCATGCTATTCTATCCTGTGAAAGCTTCTTCATCTCCCAGTACCTATTGCAACCTACATCCTTCTGAATCTGCTTAGTGTATTCATCTCTTGGTCTCCCTCTACGATTTTTACACTCCACGCTGCCCTCCAATACTAAATTGGTGATCCCTTGATGCCTCAGAACATGTCCTACCAACCGATCCCTTCTTCTAGTCAAGTTGTGGCACAAACTCCTCTTTTTCCCAGTTCTGTTCAATACCTCCTCATTAGTTATGTGATCTACCCATCTAATCATCAGCATTCTTCTGTAGCACCACATTTCGAAAGCTTCTATTCTCTTCTTGTCCAAATTATTTATCGTCCATGTTCCACCTTTCAGAAACGAATTTCTGACATTTAAATCTATACTCGATGTTAACAAATTTCTCTTCTTCAGAAACGCTTTCCTTGCCATTGCCAGATCCTCTCTACTTCGACCATCATCAGCTACTTTGCCCCCAAATAGCAATACTCATCCACTAATTTAAGCGTCTCATTTCCTAATCTAATTCCCTCAGCATCACCTGATTTAATTCGACTACATTCCATTATCCTCGTTTTGCTTTTGTTGATTTTCATCTTACATCCTCCTTTCAAGACACTGTCCATTCCGTTTGTAGTATTGGCAGAAAAGCCAACACTGTTTTTCTAGAGGAGGCCGAAATGCACGCGTTTAAGTACACGCTGACTGGCGTGAGGTCTGGAACAGGACAATATCTTGAGAATTTCAAATAAAGTACGTAGTTGATATAATACTTAACTTTAATCCACAATTGTAGAACATCTCTCGTTACGGTACATGCTTCATAATATTAATTGAATACGGCGCCTTGCTAGGTCGTAGCAAATGTAGCTGAAGGCTATGCTAACTATCGTCTCGGCAAATGAGAGCGTATCGGTCAGTGTAGCTTCGCTAGCAAAGTCGGCTGTGCAACTCGGGCGAGTGCCAGGACGTCTCTCTAGACCTGCCGTGTGGTGGAGCTCGGTCTGCTACCACTGACAGTGGCGACTCGCGGGTCCGACGTATACTACTGGACCGCGGCCGATTTAAAGGCTACCACCTAGCAAGTGTGGTGTCTGACGGTGACACCACACCGTTCAACTGCTCTTCCAAGTCCTTTACTGTCCCTGACAGAATTACAATGTCACCGGTGAACCTCAAAGTTTTTTCTTCTTCTCCATGAATTTTAATACCTACCCCGAATTTTTCTTTTGTTTCCTTTACTGCTTGCTCAATATACAGATTGAATAACATCGAGGAGAGGCTACCGCACTGTCTCACTCCCTTCCCAACCACTGCTTCCCTTTCATGCCCATCGACTCTTATAACTGCCATCTGGTTTCTGTAAAACTTGTAAATAGCCTTCCGCTCCCTGTATTTTACCCCTACCACATTCAGAATTGATGTATAGTGTTTGAAAATGAAATTGTGTTTACCAGCAATGCTGCTGTGTGGTTGAACCTTTCTGTCTGTAACTAGTTTCGCAAAATGCCATCTTGTGGCAGATTTAGAACACAAACAGCTTAGACTAGCATAAATATTATTATTATGTGTATGCCAGTTTAATTTTAACAATGTGGGTCTGTGAGATGACGTTATTTCGCTCAATTAGTTGTAGAACTTCAGGTTCCATCACATAACAGATTTTACCATAAATTTAATATCGTTTATACAACTTTTGGGGTACAACGTAAGGGCGACTAGGGACTTCCTCGAATCCTATTACAGGTTGTAGAGCGGAGTTGGTAGGTGAAATTCCACTCTGGAACACTATTCCCGAAACAGTTCGCTTCTCTGTTAGAAGAACAAGAAATTTTAGTTTCTAGCCTGCCGTTGTGGCCGAGCGGTTCTAGGCGCTTCAGTCCGGAACCGCGCTGCTGCTGCCGTCGCAGGTTCGAAACCTGGCTCGGGCATGGATGTGTGTGATATCCTTAGGCTAGTTAGGTTTAAATAGTTCTAAGTCTAGGGGACTGATGACCTCAGATATTAAGTCCCGTAGCGGTTAGAGCCATTTGAATCATTTTTAGTTTCTCACGGTAACCTTGGAGTTTTTTTTTTTTTATGTGGATTCCATGAGCGCTTACTTGATGCGATCACCTGATGCCGCTCAGTGTCAACGTATAATATCCCTCGTTTGCCATCCATTCAGTCGTTAACAAATACGATTTAGTACAGCGGAAAACAGAACTGTTACAAGCAGTCGACGAATGATCGGTATCAATAAAAGTAAACTCCCTCCTAAACATGCCTCTTCTGAGTCTAGGTCAGTTCCGTACAAGTAGACAAAAAAATGGCTCCGAGCTCTATGGGACTTAACATCTGAGGTCATCAGTCCCCTAGAACTTAGAACTATTTGAAATTGACTAACCTAAGGAATTCACACACATCCATGCCCGAGGCAGGATTCGAACCTGCGACTGTAGTCGTCGCGCGGTTCCGGACTGAAGCGCCTAGAACCGCTCGGCCACAGCGGCCGGCACCAGTAGACAAATGTGTCTCGAGCGCCGTGTAGGCTGCGAGTTAAATGTCTATTCGTCAGCTCCACCGACTGAGACACTAATCGTGTCTGATATCCTTTTCCTTTAATTTGTTGGTCTTTGACATCAACCAGTTATCCAGAGAAGTGAGTAACTACAGATTTGGTATGCAGTATGGTATATAAAGCATACGCATAAGAAGTTACATTAATGCCAGGTAAATTTCATGGCACACTTGGTACGTTCATACTGTAACATCCCCTTAGAAAAATTTATAAATTGCTGTCCTGATAAACCTCATATATATATATATATATATATATATATATATATATATATATATATATATATATACACACTAATGGAAATGGAAAAAAGAACACATTGACACCGGTGTGTCAGACCCACCATACTTGCTCCGGACACTGCGAGAGGGCTGTACAAGCAATGATCACATGCACGGCACAGCGGACACACCAGGAACCGCGGTGTTGGCCGTCGAATGGCGCTAGCTGCGCAGCATTTGTGCACCGCCGCCGTCAGTGTCAGCCACTTTGCCGTGGCATACGGAGCTCCATCGCAGTCTTTAACACTGGTAGCATGCCGCGACAGCGTGGACGTGAACCGTATGTGCAGTTGACGGACTTTGAGCGAGGGCGTATAGTGGGCATGCGGGAGGCCGGGTGGACGTACCGCCGAATTGCTCAACACGTGGGGCGTGAGGTCTTCACAGTACATCGATGTTGTCGCCAGTGGTCGGCGGAAGGTGCACGTGCCCGTCGACCTGGACCGGACCGCAGCAACGCACGGATGCACGCCAAGGCCGTAGGATCCTACGCAGTGCCGTAGGGGACCGCACCGCCACTTCCCAGCAAATTAGGGACACTGTTGCTCCTGGGGTATCGGCGAGAACCATTCGCAACCGTCTCCATGAAGCTGGGCTACGGTCCCGCACACCGTTAGGCTGTCTTCCGCTCACGCCCCAACATCGTGCAGCCCGCCTCCAGTGGTGCTGCGACAGGCGTGAATGGAGGGACGAATGGAGACGTGTCGTCTTCAGCGATGAGAGTCGCTTCTGCCTTGGTGCCAATGATGGTCGTATGCGTGTTTGGCGCCGTGCAGGTGAGCGCCACAATCAGGACTGCATACGACCGAGGCACACAGGGCCAACACCCGGCATCATGGTGTGGGGAGCGATCTCCTACACTGGCCGTACACCACTGGTGATCGTCGAGGAGACACTGAATAGTGCACGGTACATCCAAACCGTCATCGAACCCATCGTTCTACCATTCCTAGACCGGCAAGAGAACTTGCTGTTCCAACAGGACAATGCACGTCCGCATGTATCCCGTGCCACCCAACGTGCTCTAGAAGGTGTAAGTCAACTACCCTGGCCAGCAAGATCTCCGGATCTGTCCCCCATTGAGCATGTTTGGGACTGGATGAAGCGTCGTCTCACGCGGTCTGCACGTCCAGCACGAACGCTGGTCCAACTGAGGCGCCAGGTGGAAATGGCATAGCAAGCCGTTCCACAGGACTACATCCAGCATCTCTACGATCGTCTCCATGGGAGAATAGCAGCCTGCATTGCTGCGAAAGGTGGATATACACTGTACTAGTGCCGACATTGTGCATGCTCTGTTGCCTGTGTCTATGTGCCTGTGGTTCTGTCAGTGTGATCATGTGATGTATCTGACCCCAGGAATGTGTCAATAAAGTTTCCCCTTCCTGGGACAATGAATTCACGGTGTTCTTATTTCAATTAGAGTGCTATATATGGATCCGTAGAAAGAGTCGAAAAATTTAAGTATAAGGGGAGTACATACAAATGGGATGATCAAACAAGGCGGCTAACATGGAACGAACGAAGAAACTCCAGAAGGCATACAAAGTCACATGGTCACATTATAATAAGAAAAGCATATCGAGGCAGGCCAAACTTAGGCACTACAAAACAGTTGTATTACCAGAAGCATTGTACGCGTCAGAAACAACCACAATTGGAGCATCAGGCATCATAGACACAGAAAAAATAGAACGCAAAATTCTCAGAAAAATATTTGGACCAATTCACAGAGATGGCATATGGATGAAGCGACCTACCAAAGAGCTGTACCAGCACACTGACAGACTAACAGACGCGATCAGAAAACGCAGATTAACTTTCTATGGGCACATACAGAGAATGGACAACAACCGACTTACAAAGAAAATTTTTGATGTAGTAAACAGCTCAAGCAAGAAAACAAATTGGTATCATGAAATAGACGAAGACTTAAGGCAGATAGGGATTAACAGGCAAATGATAGGAGACAGGAAATACTTCAGAAACAAAGTTAGGAGTGCAAAATTTATTGTAAAGGAGAGAAAGAAGAAAGGAACATTATGGACAGAGCAAAGGAAACAGGAGCACAGCCAAAGGATGAAGAGATTTTGGGAAGAGAAGAGGAAGAAAGGAAAGAAGTGAAAATTGTGTCATCATGTGATTTTCGAGTTCAAACACTGTCCATAAGAGCAACAATGAAATGAATGAATGAATGAATGAATATACAGAGTGCTACGTGGCGTTACCAACATAGCAGCCGGCCCGAGTGGCCGAGAGGTTCTAGGCGCTACAGTCTGGAACCGCGCGACCGCTACGGTCGCAGGTTCGAATCCTACCTCGGGCATGGATGTGTGTGATGTCCTTAGGTTAGTTAGGTTTAAGTAGTTCTAAGTTCTAGGGGACCGATGACCTCAGCAGTTAAGTCCCATAGTGCTAAGAACCATTTGAACCAACATAAAAACCTAAACAGCCTACTCACATCACACTAAATACAGTCCACATATCACAACTTCTGACGCTGGAACCTTAGTGCCTGACTCACAACTGGATATTTGCTTCTTGCAGAAACCGAGCAATACTGGCATAGTCCGTTGCCGTCAGCTGTCGAAACAGGTCCGTCACAGATGTAAGTTGGGGAATTCCTGTTCAAGTTAAGAAACTTGCAGGTTTTTCGGTCGCAGCGTGAACACACTATTATCACACGGGTGAGGTTTGCAATTTCAGTTGGGTAGACTTCGCAGTATAGAGATGGCTTAACTTCCATCATATAAAAAGGGGTGAAGGATAATAGCCGTGACCCAGCCGGATGCACATTGTAGTAGTCATATGACGCTGGCTAGCCTGATTTGGGAGAACCACGTTTCTCGCGGAATACTCGGCTGTACTGCGGCATAATGTCTTGTGAGGTCTCAGACGTCTGTGACCGTTCTTAATGGATCATTTTCTTTACGCCTGGAGCAAAATCTGTGTGGGGAAGGCACGTGTAGTAAGGTTGGCCATCAGTCACATTTTGCTTCGGCAGGTGGTCCGCCATTTCGGTACATGGGGTACCACATTGTCCCTTGAGCCATAATAACTGGCCAGGTTTATGTCGACGTTCACACTGATAGATTAACTGAATTACATCGAGCACGTGGCGGTTAGTGTTGGAATCACATGGCTGCTTTTCCAAGTTTTCCAGTGTACTTCTTGAATGTGAGACAATAAGGATGTCGTCGAACTGATATGCTGCATGTTAAAGGGCTACCTGCCCGCAGCTCGTGGTCGTGCGGTAGCGCTCTCGCTTCCCACGCCCGGGTTCCCGGGTTCAATTCCCGGCGGGGTCAGGGATTTCCTCTACCTCGTGATGACTGGGTGTTGTGTGCTGTCCTTAGGTTAGTTAGGTTTAAGTAGTTCTAAGTTCTAGGGGACTGATGACCATAGATGTTAAGTCCCATAGTGCTCAGAGCCATTTGAACCAAAGGGCTACCTTCATTGCAGTGAAGTTGCTGGCTTCTGTCTGTAGCTTAAACGTAGGCCAATAGGCAGAAATAAGCAAAGCCGTTGCCATCAGTTGTTTTGGAGCCGTCAGCGAACAATTTGAGCGATGACAGCTATGTTGATGCAATCAGATGAGAAACGTCAGTAGGCGTATTGTAAGTTCGATTCCACCGTCTGGGTTGCTAGAATATTGTGGACCGATAGTTCAGTATTTCGCATTACAAGCTAAATGCATGAGGCAGAGAGTCTTTTAGGGCGAGGGGAATCACATATTTTTGCTTTATGAAACTTTGAACTAGGAGAGGTATCCACGTCCTTCGAATCCTATCGACGCACTCGTTGTCAATGACACATTTCAGATTTTGGAGAAGAGGGTGAACTGTTTGCATTGCTCTACTAAGGTTGAATTGCTGAGCCAAAATAGTCCTCCTGAACTGGAGGGGCGTATGTAGTGCATCAGGAAAACCAGACGGCGACTCTAAGACGTGAGACGAGAATTGCAGTTCCTTAGAGCGTCTCACGTTGTGTCTCAGTATGTTTTTGGTAATGGTACTTTCTTCAAAAACAAGAGAGCGTCAGGAAATAAGTAATTAAAAATGATCAAGAACTGTAAATATTAATGGAAGACCATCTGGATTGTTCAGTGCTTCCTCGCTAATTCGTGGTATCAATAATTTCATTTGTCAAAACAGTTAAAAGCCAATCTCTACGGTAATGGAATGTAGTCGAATTAAGTCGGGTGATGCTGAGGGAATTAGATTAGGAAATGAGACACTTAAAGCAGTAAAGGAGTTTTGCTATTTGGGGAGCAAAATAACTGATGATGGTCGAAGTAGAGAGGATATAAAATGTAGACTGGCAATGGCAAGGAAAGCGTTTCTGAAGAAGAGAAATTTGTTAACATCAAGTATAGATTTAAGTGTCAGGAAGTCATTTCTGAAAGTATTTGTAAGGAGTATAGCCATGTACGGAAGTGAAACATGGACGATAAATAGTTTGGACAAGAAGAGAATAGAAGCTTTCGAAATGTGGTGCTACAGAAGAATGCTGAAGATTAGATGGATAGATCACATAACTAATGAGGAGGTTTTGAATAGAATTGGGGAGAAGAGGAGCTTGTGGCACAACTTGACTAGAAGAAGGGATCGGTTGGTAGGACATGTTCTGAGGCATTAAGGGGTCACCAATTTAGTATTGGAGGGCAGAGTGGAGGGTAAAAATCGTAGAGGGAGACCAAGAGTTGAATACACTAAGCAGATTCAGAAGGATGTAGGCTGCAGTACGTACTGGGAGATGAAGAAGCTTGCACAGGATAGAGTAGCATGGAGAGCTGCATCAAACCAGTCTCAGGACTGAAGACCACGACAACGACGACGCTAAACTTGATGCATTCCGTTGATAGTTAACTTCCATGGATGACTTTTTAGTCATGTTACCCATGTGAACAGTAGCCACACTGACCATCCCACGGAATAAAAGGTAGCCTACGTGTTAATTCTGGGTATAGGCTATCTCGATTCAGCGTTCATACCGATCCGTCCAGCCGCTTGATCGTGAAGGACTCACTAACATACTAACTCGGCGAGGAATGAAAATTAGCAGTTTCTGGTTTGATCCAGCGCAACGGTTATAATTTTTGTACATGCAGCAACCTCATCCGTCCTCATATGTGTGCCTGTTACCTGCGGATATGCTCGCATATCATAGCTAAATCCAGCCTCAATAAAATGCTACCTCGTTCTACTTGTAAAGCCACGATGTATTTTCACAAATACGATACCACTCAAAAGTCAAAGAGTGAGGGTAAATGCCTTTTTGTAAGAGTAATTATTGTTTCACACATTCCGTTATAGCCTTCAAATCAATAAAAATTTTGTGTTACACACATTTAGAAGTAGTCTGAGTGCTAATACAGGATATAAGCTAATTCCATTCCAAGTTTCTTCCAAATCCGTCTACCCGTTTCAGCATGAAGGAGTAACAAACAAACACAAACTTTCGGATTTATAATACGCTCACGTTCAGATAAAAAAACAGAACACCTTGAACGGTTAGAGATAGGATGTACATAATCACAGAACATATACATTATTGAAATGATTAGAGTTGGAACCATGTTGGCCCTCGCGTTCGAAGTCAACACCCATATCGCGGCGAAATACCATGTATCGCTAAAATGTGCCTGCGGCTCTCGCTGCCGCTATAAACTGAATCTGAGGAGACGTACGCGCGATCCGTACCGTCAAATCAGTGGTTTGAAAGAGGGCGCATTGTTGACACGCGAGAATGTGATACGTCCATCCGGGAAGTCGCTGCTTGTGTAGGACGAAGTGTTTCGGCAGTGCAGCAGGCGTGTGCAGGATGATTAGGAAATGAGACGCTTAAAGTAGTAAACGAGTTTTGCTATTTGGGGAGCAAATTAACTGATGATGGTCGAAGTGGAGAGGATATAAAATGTAGACTGGCAATGGCAAGGGAAGCGTTTCTGAAGAAGAGAAATTTGTTAACATCGAGTGTAGATTTAAGTGTCAGGAAGTCGTTTCTGAAAGTATTTGTATGGAGTGTAGCCATGTATGGAGGTGAAACATGGACGATAAATAGTTTGGACAAGAAGAGAATAGAAGCTTTCGAAATGTGGTGCTACAGAAGAATGCTGATGATTAGATGGGTAGATCACATAACTAATGAGGAGGTATTGAACAGAATTGGGGTGAAGAGGAGTTTGTGGCACAACTTGACAACGAGAAGGGACCGGTTGGTAGGACATGTTCTAAGGCATCAAGGGATCACCCATTTAGTATTGGAGGGCAGCGTGGAGGGTAAAAATCGTAGAGGGAGACCACGAGACGAATACACTAAGCAGATTCAGAAGGATGTAGGTTGCAGTAAGTACTGGGAGATGAAGAAGCTTGCGCAGGATAGAGTAGCTTGGAGAGCTGCATCAAACCAGTCTCAGGACTAAAGACCACAACAACAATAACATGGTGAAATGACGGGTTGCAGCACTGTGACCCAATGTCAACCACCACAGATGAACTTCAGAACCAGGTGAATGCAGCCTGGATGGCTATACCGCAGGCACCATCTGTGACTTGTCCGTATCGATGCCATCATGCATGCAACAAGTTATCAGGGCCCAAGGAGGACACTGTGCCGACCAGACAACAGGACACATTCTTAACCAAGGTAACTGAAATGCTTATCGTTTCTGCAGAACATACTAATGTACATATCCCGAGAATATGAACGACCTATCTCTACTCGTTCAAAATGTTAAGTTTGTTCTCAACATGAGTGCATATGGGATGTTGTATTCCGTATTAGATGCAATTTATAAATTGCTTGTGGTAATGAATGCAATGTAAAATAGTCCGCCTCCCTAGCTGAGCAGTCACTGAGATTGACTTACTTGCTGTTGACCCGGATTCGATTCCTGGTACTGCCAGAGATTTTTCGCTCTTTGGACGGGGTGCACTCGCCTTGTGTGGTAAATTGCGTAGCCACTTGACCGAGCAGGAGTGGCCTCAGGTCACGATACTGGCAAAGGCTGGGCGAGCGGCGTGTTGACCCCACGCCGCTCCATGCCGCATCCAGCAACGCTACTGGCAGAGGACGACACGGCGGTCGGTGGGTACTGTTGGGCCCTCGAGGACTCGTGCGATGGAGTTTGATTTAGTTTAGTTTATTTAACCACTGGCGACCCGCCCTGGCTTCGCACCAGTAGCACAAAGTATCTATTTTGTATATGGGACGTCGCGTAGAGTTGTGCATGAAATTCAGAGAACAGCGTTAGGTATCTGAATATCATCACTTTGATACAACTTAAACGATCCAAGCAGCACACGCCAGGAAAGTTCTCAGCAGCCACGAATGTTATCTGCTCCATATTTAGTTGGCGTTTAGAGCAGTGTGCGATTTGCAGGGGGGGATGGGGCTGGATGTCCCCCCCTCTGCATCAGACCATCCCCCCCTCTGGTGTTAGTTTATGCGTCCCAACCTGGGATGTTTATTTACCACGCACTGGAGTAAAACTTTACATTACATTTGTGGAGCCGAACACTGAAAGTTTTTAATAAGTCTTACTATTAATATGTGTCAGTTTTCTATCATCAGAATAAGTATAGCTTTTCACAAATGTGCCTCTAGTTTTTGAATTCCCCTCGTATACCTGTATGTAGAGGATTTCGTAAATAAGCTTTATCTGTAATGTACTTTTGAAGATATAACAAGGGATGGCTTTTCTGAAAGTGCATATGCTTGAATAGTGAGAAAGCACAAATTGCACCCTGGTTTAGAGTGACAACTCATGGCACTTATGGGAGCACTTAATGATGCAGTTAATGTATTTACAACCACTTTAAACATGCTATGGGAACCGTGTGTGCAAGTGTGAATTTGATTGGATATGTGTTATGATTTGTAGCGTACCATGCATCGGAAACTGGCTAAGTGCAATATGTCTGAAGGCAACAAGGAAAATAAAATGAAAAACAACACTCTTTATGTAAATACGTAGCGCCTAAAGGCATTCCTGTTGTAAGGCTTCTTATGCACTGCTTCACTGTTGAGACTCAATGTCGCAATTCTTTGCCGCAGACTTATGCCTGACTTCCTCGCCCTACATCACGCAAAGAATAGCGTTCGCTTGTATGTTTGATTCAACGAAAGCAGATGGTGAAGCTGAGTTATCTACTGCGGTGCTGAAAATGTTTCTTTGCGTAAACGAAGCAGAGCTGCATCCAGTGCTGAAGTAGTGTTTCGGGAAACGTTCTACTTTTTGCACGAAAAATTGAAAACAGCAGATTTTGGATTCGCGTATTTTTTCGCTATGGAACTGTTCTGAAACTACTACAATCAGTTCGACGTCATTCGGACGACTTGCGTGTCGCGTTTTACAACCGGATAAAGAGGACCTATAGTTTAAAGTGGAATCCGGACCACGTTTCGATTCTGGCGAATCTCAGCATCATTGAGAGGCGAATTCTAGATTAAAAGGTGGTGTGAAAATAGATGGCACGGCTGGGGTTCAATACCGCAACCTTTCACTTTCCAGGCACGTCACCACTAGTACACCAGGCTCACTGGAATAGTTGTTCAAGTTTCTCTGGTCTATGGAGTCGCTGCTGGTCTCTAGAGGTGTGGCAGCTGCGACGCTAGGTGGCAATGGTATCGTTGTCACAGCGGTAAGGGACATCAGTTCTACACAATTCAGAAAGTTTCCACGTAATACTTATAAACTATATAAGCAGACATTCCTCGTCCGTCAACGTATATGCACTCATGCTCATAAATTAAGGACAAATGCAGAATTTGGTGCCACACAAAGTAGCATTACACAAAACTGGCGCTAATAGCATAGGCACATAGGGAACACACACGACACAGATCTGTAAGTCCACGGTATTGGTGATAAGTTGAGAAAACCGTCCCGAAACACAAGTGCTACAAAATGACACTGTTTCCTGCGCATGTGCCCCGACATCAGTATGGGATATGATCACCATGTACGCGTACACAGAGCGCACAATTCGTTACCATGTTCTGGATCAGGTGGTCGAGTAGCTGCTGGGGTATAGCCTCCCATTCTTGCACTAGTGCCTGTCGGAGCTCCTGAAGTGTCGTAGGCGTTTGAAGACGTGCAGCGATACGTCGACCGAGAGCATCCCAGACGTGCTCGATGGGGTTTAGGTCTGGAGAACAGGCAGGCCACTCCATTCGCCTGATCTGTTTCAAGGTACTCCTCCACGATGGCAGCCCGGTGGGGCCGTGCGTTACCACCCATCAGGAGGAACGTGGGACCCACTGCACCCCTGAAAAGGCGGACATACTGTTGCAAAATGGCGTCCCGATACACCTGACCTGTTACAGTTCGTACGTGCAGCAATCACAATCCCACCCCTCACCATCAAACCACGACCTCCATACAGGTCTCTTTCAAGGACTTTAAGGGGTTGGTATTGGTTCCTGGTTCACGCCAGATGAAAACCCGGCGAGAATCACTATTCAGACTATACCTGGACTCACCCGTGAACATAACCTGGTACCACTGTTCCAATGACCATGTACTGTGTTCTTGACACCAGGCTTTATGTGCTCTCCTGTGACCAGCGGTCAGTGCAATGCTCCTTGCAGGTCTCTGTATAAATAAACCATGTCTCTTCAGTCGTCTGTAGACTGTGTGTCTGGAGACAATTGTTCCAGTGGCTCCGGTAAGGTCCCGAGCAAGGCTACCTGCAGTACTCTGTGTCCGTCTGCGGGCACTGATGGTGAGATATCGGTCTTCTCGTGGTGTTGTACACTGTGGACGTCCCGTTCTGTAGCGTCTGGACACGTTTCCTGTCAGATGGAATCATTGCCATAATCTTGAGAACACACTTTGTGGCACACGGAGGACCTGTGCTGCGACTGCTGTGTTTGACCAGCCTCCAGTCGTCCTATTATTCAACCCGTCATAACGTCATCAATATGCGTTCTTTAAGCCATTTTCAACACATAGTTACCATTAGTACGTCTGAAAACGTCTGCACACTTACTCGCTGCACCGTACTCTGACATTCCCAACACACCTCCGCGTATGTGGACTGCTGCCAGCGCCACCGTGCTACGACCGCAGGTCAAGTGCACCGCATGGTCGTGCTCCGAGGTGATTTAAAACCTCAAACCGCCCACCAGAGCGTTGTTTCACCATGTATCAGCATTATCCTCACGAGCATGAGTGTTACTAATCAAAACGTGATCAGATTCTGTATAGTCGTTCTTCAGATTAGCCAGAATATACGGATCGAAGCTAACAGGCGGCTTAAGTTTACATCCAAGGAGGAATGGTCATTGGTTTTTGGGCCAAGAATCGAAGGATTTCTGAAACAACTAAGTTTGGGAACTGTTCACGTGCCAGTATGGTTAAGGTATACTATGCATGGCGCTATCCAAAATAGGAACCGAGGTCACTGTGCTGCACTGCGGACATACTGAGCGACAGCTGCGGAGATGTGTACGGGCGAACAGACTGGTAACTCTTGAACAACTGACTACCCGGAAGAAACAACGGACTACCGACAGTGCCTTCTCAACGACCATTCGGTGAATGTCACTGCGTATGGTACTCCGCAGCAGGCGCCTGGTTCAAGCACCCATGCTGACTGCTGTTCATCGGCGACGAAAGCTGTAACTTGGCGCCAGTACTGCAACTTGACGTCCGCTGAGTGGTGACAGGTGTCCGTTCCAGATGAATCACATTTTAAGTTTCGTTGGGCATGAAAGGTTTCAAAGCAAACACCTTGCAACAGTCTTCGGTAGGATCTAGGCCGGAGAAGGGAGCTTTATGGTTTGCGGAATATTTTCGTGGTATTCGTTGGGTGAACTCGTCATTCTGGAATGCACAAGGGATCAACACAAGCATGCATCTGTTCCTGCGGACCAAATACACCCCTACATGCTGCTTGTTTCTCCTCGGTATGGAGATACTTTCAACGGGACAATGCAACGTGTCACAAAGCTCGCACTGTATGTGTGTGATTTGAAGAGCACTGGGATGGCTTCACCGTACTCCCCTGGCACCAAGCACATTTAAAGCCAATCGAGAATCTGTGGGACCACCTTGATCTGCCTATTCACGCCATGGATTCTCAACCGAGAAGCCTAGGGCAGCTGGCAACGCACTGGAGTCGGCATTCCTCCATAACCCCTGTCGACATCTTCCAGAACCTCATCGACTCTCTTCTTGCATGTCTCGCACCAGTCCGGTCTGCAAAAGGTCGTTATTCTGGCTCTTTATGGGTGGTTACATTAATGTGATTGTACAGTATAAAATGCCCGGTTAGATGTAACTGTGGGCGCTAATATTGCCGTCTTGGGAGAATAAATAAATAAAAATACATGGTGATACTCATTGAACAATAAGAAAAAAACGTAAATTAGTTACAAACCACGGCGAACACACACTTTATTCAACATGTAAACACAAAGACTCCCAGGAGCTACACACTCCCAGACAGTGAAGACGTTAACAATATGTGCGTTGGGTTTATTATAGTAGTTGTGAAACAGAAGGGACGTTTGCTAAAAACTATTGCTACTTTGCACATAGTACTGTATTCCACTGGCTCTTATTATTCTTTTATTTAATTTTCTCTGCTTTAAGACGGAGATTCAAGATTTTATATCAAATATGAGAATCGTTCATGGCCGGTTCGAATAAATTTTAATACCAAAAAAGACTAGATGCGTAACGAGGGGTTACACAGACGAGTTGTGGGTCGCAAGACACAGCGTCTTATTTTCCAGATGAGCCACGACCCTGGGGCGCGCCTCAGCTTTATTAGTAAAACTTTATTAGTAGAACATCGATTTCGAAGTGGACGTACACTTGTGAACTGCGCTGTAGACTTTTTCTCTCCGTCTTCCCGGTCAGAGGTGCCTATTTTCCGACAAGAAATAACGCTGTAGTGCGCGGCAGACGTGCTTTCGTGCAGAAATGTTGTTTCGGCACGATAGCCGGTCGGCACATTTCGCAGGTACCATCCGAGATCGTTTCGACGCAGAGAGGTTGCCGGGTCGAGGCGGGCAAGATGCTTAGCCGTCAACGTCCAAGGTTTTCCTCCTTCAGAGTATTTCCGTGGAACTGCGTGAGGAGACTTGTTTACGAGAGTAGTTTGGGACAAAAAATGGTTCGAATGGCTCTGAGCACTATGGGACTTAACATCTGTGGTCATCAGTCCCCTAGAACTTAGAACTACTTAAACCTAACTAACCTAAGGACATCACACACATCCATGCTCGAGGCAGGATTCGAACTTGCGACCGTAGCGGTCGCGCGGTTCCAGACTGTAGCGCCTAGAACCGCTCGGCCACTCCGGCCGGCTAGTTTGGGACATGAGAAAGCTATATCTGCACGGGGGGAGGATAAGCTATAATACAGGGTGACCCAAAGAAACCTCCCACATTAAAAGGATAACACTGACTGCAGAGAGAAACTTGTTTATTAAAATATATGAAATGTGTATTCTTAGACAACTATCCAAGGAGTTCCACCTAATAATATCCAAACAGCAGACTCTGTAGACAATTTATTAAATTGCCAATAGCCCGCATCTCGTGGTCGTGCGGTAGCGTTCTCGCTTCCCACGCCCGGGTTCCCGGGTTCGATTCCCGGCGGGGTCAGAGATTTTCTCTGCCTTGTGGTGGCTGGGTGTTGTGTGATGTCCTTAGGTTAGTTAGGTTTAAGTAGTTCTAAGTTCTAGGGGACTGATGACCATAGAAGTTAAGTCCCATAGTGCTCAGAGCCATTTGAAGCTTTTTGAAATTGCCAATACTAGACTCTTTTAAATAACAACAAACTCATATAACTTACAAAACTTAACAAATGGTTAAAGAGTGAACTTTAAAAAACAATAACGGCGGCTTGCCACCATAAAATCGAGACCTTTTACAATAGTTATTTTAGAGTTTATCCAAAAGACAAAAATCCAATAATAAGTTAACTTGGCATTAAAATTTAAAATGATTTATATAAAAAAAATTTGAGAAAGATAATAGCGCTTGGCACCATAAAATGAAAGAAGCGCTACACACAACCAATAAATATAATAACAAAGTAATAATTTGATACAACCAAAGGGCAAGGGCAACTCCCAACACAATCACAGACGAGCGAGCTCTCAACACTTCGGAGCCTTCGCACTAGAAACGGTCCCCGAAATAAACCGCTGATAGCTCCCCGACATGCCTCCAGCCACACACACAGCAAAAGTTCCAACAACGCCGTCCCACATCAGAAAAGTTCAGAAACCGCTGCTGGAGCTTCCAGGGGAAAATCTGAAGAGCCAGTCGAGCCCACACCCTAACCTGGCAGACGACTCCAAAATTCAGCAACTAGTTGTCTTCGGGCCAGAGTATCACAGGACCTCACCGTACCTCCACATCAGACAGGCAGGAAGAGCAAGTACGCTGACTCAAATTAATCACCACCGCATGGCCAGCACAGCGGCGAATCGCCTCCGCCCCAGACCACTCTGCTCATATTGCGAGGCACAACAACCTTAGCGCTAGTCACCAGCCGGTGACGCAGAGTGAACTTCACGTTCCGTCCAATACCCGGAAAACCAACTACCCTCCCGCTTTCCGCCGGCCACCGCAAACACACGCCAGCGACGTCATAGCAAATCGCCACCGGAGCGCCATCCGCACCTGGACAGCGAACTGTAATCGATTACAGTGCGCGCTCTGAACAAGATCACAGGATAGCGGCGCGCGCCGTATCAATATACATTGAAGGAAAAAAGATCACAACACCAAGAAGGAGCTGTGCGACATACACGAAATTTGGTAGGCGTGTCTCTAATTTTCAAAGGTAACATCAATTAAAATTTCGCGCCAGCCGCATAAAAATGGCGTCAGAGGCGGTTTGCTTTAAGTAGACGCAGTAAAGGTCGTGAGCATTAGCTACCTTTGAGATAGTTCCTGGTGAGCCGATGTCAGTCAAGAATGCCTTTAAGGCGGCAAAGACGCTATTATCAACACCTCACTGAGTTTGAACGAGGTCGCGTAATAGGGCTACGAGAAGCTGGATATTCCTTCTGTGGTACTCCACAAAGACGCTGCAGCAATGTAGGCATTGTACATGACTGCTGGCAGCGGTCGTCACGAGAATGCACGGTCGCAAAAAGATGGCCACTTGGCACTACCGAGAGGGAAGACCATCGTCTTCGGTGTGTGGCTCTCGCGCGTCATACCGCTTCTTCAGCAGAAATCTGAGCAGCAGTTGGAACCACAGTGACACAAGGAAATATTGCAAATCAGTTACTTCAAGGACAGCTCTGAGCCAGATGCCCTGTGGCGTGCATCCCGCTGACCCCAAGCCATCGTCATATACGTTTTCAGTGGTGTCAAGCGAGAGCCCACTGGAGGGCAGAGTGGAGGTCTGTGGTATTTTCTGATGAAAGCTGGTTCTGCCTCAGTGCCAATGATCGTCATTTGTTGCTTAGAGGGAGGCCAGTTGAAGGCCTGCACCATCCTGTCTGCGTGTTAGATACGCTGGACTTACACCTCTCGTGGTTGTCCCACGCATCCTGACTGCAAATTTGTACGTCAGCCTGGAGATTGTACCAGGTGTGCTGCCATTCACGAACAGCATTCGAGGGGGTGTTTTCCAATAGGATAAAGCTCTCCCACACACCTCTGTTGTAACCCAACATGCTCTACAGAGGGTCGACGTGTTTTCTTGGCCTGTTCGATCATATATCTGTCTCCAATCGAGCACGTATTGGACATCAGTGGACAACAGCTCCAGCGTTATAGACAAACAGCATTAACCGCACCTGTACCGACGGACCAAGGACAACAGGGACAGAACTCCATCGCACCAAATGGCATCAGGTACGTGTACTATACAGTGCATAGACGTTTGCATGCTTGCATTCAACATTCTAGCGGCTACACCGGTTATTAATGTACTAGCATTTCACATTTGCAATGCGTTATTTCGCGCTTATGTTAACCTGTGATCTTGCAACATTAATCACTAAAACATGTTACAAATGGTTCAAATGGCTCTAAGCGATATGGGACTTAACATCTAAGTCTAGACTTAGAACTACTTAAAACTTACTAACCTAAGGACATCACACACATCCATCCCTGAGGCAGGATTCGAACCTGCGACCGTAGCAGCGGCGCGGTTCCGGAAGGAAGCTCCTAGAACTGCTCGGCCACAGCGGCCGGCTAAAATATGTTCCCCGGACAAACGTATTCCCGAGATTTCACCATTCTACGAGGGCTATCCACAAAGTACATTACGTTTTGGAATTAAAAATAAATAAGGTATTGGAAATTTTTTTAATTATATACAGATGAAAGCCACACTTAAACACTACTTTTCTACATAGTTGCCATTTAAATTAATGCACTTATCGTAGCGATGGACGAGCTTGGAAATTCGGCCGCCTACGCCTTCAACCACGTGGTTACCTCTTTTGGGACAGAAAAGGTGTGATTTTTGTGGGTTTCCTGGAAAGAGGCACTACAATAAACTCTCAGAGGTATTGCCAAACTCTGCACAACCTCAGAAGAGCAATACAGAACAAGCGCAGGGGAAAGTTGGCTCAAAGATCTTGCTGATTCACGACAACGCCCGGGCCCACACGGCAAATGCCACTCGTGAAGTTCTCGAATCTTTTAAGTGGGAGTTGTTTCCTCATCCGCCGTACAGTCCCGACCTGGCACCGAGCGACTTCCAGCAATGAAGAAGTGGTTGGCTATGCAGCGTTTTGATGACGACGCACAGCTTCAAGAAGATGTATCCACGTGGTTGAAGGCGCAGGCTGCCGAATTTTACGACGAAGGAATTTCCAAGCTCGTCCATCCCTACGATAAGTGCCTTAATTTAAATGGAAACTATGTAGAAAAGTAGTATTTATGTGTGGCTTTCATCTGTATATAATAAAAAACTTTCCAATACTTTATTTATTTTTAATTCCAAAACGCAATGTACTTTGTGGATAGCCCTCGTACATTAATTATTTTTTTGGTGATGCGATTTTTTTCTGTCGGTGTACAGTGGGTATGACAACAGTGATTTGAAAATGATGTTTGGTATGTGTCGACCATTGTGGGCAGTGCATATTTCAAGAAAATGTCATAAATGTATCAACGCCTGAGATGTCGTGACTTGCGGAATAACATCTAACTACGTTCGAATTACTTTCATGCGGTCGACAAGAGCGTGTGGCTGATGAATGAAGACCTTAGTTTTAAGTTGGCGCCAAAGAAAAAGAAAATATGGAGAGGTCTGGTGAACGAAGCGGCTGGGTAGCATACACCCGTAAAGTGGTCAGTTTTTCAGACAACAGGCTTCTGACCACCCTCTGTGATATCCCAGCGGTGTGCACTGCAACACCGCCTTGTTGGAACGACACATCACCATTGCCCACTCCTAAGTCGTCAAGCTGAAACTGCAAAAAGTTCTGAAGGGTGGAAACATCATGGTAGGAGGTGACCATAGCTGATACACTTTTCTCTTCAAAAAATTGTGCCTCAATAACGTCATGTCTGTAAGCCGTACGAAAAACCTCGTCACTTTATCAGAGTACAATGCTGTTTCGTCTAGGATGTGTAGCTTCTGGTGAGACCAGTACCGGAAAACTTGTTTGTTTAAACAACCACTTAAGTAGAAATATGCTTCATCACAACAAAAGAGCCAAGTATTTCCAAGGACACTTTTCAGGATGTTCTCACGTGAGTTTTGACAGCGTATAAAATCTGCTAGTTTATGTTTATTGACAGGCACAATCTTATACGGTTTAAAGTGCAAGTATTCGTATAAAATTCTGTATGCTGTCTGCAGCATGCTTCTTTTCTGGACGTTTTGGGTACTACAAACCAGCCTCAATGCGCCCCGGCGTACTAGATTTTTCAGGCCGGCTAGAGGATTTTTTTTCCCAATGCTGAACCCGTCGTACGGAAGTTCTTGACCCACTGGTAAATGATCTTCGGTTCAGGAACACTTTCGTTAGATGGAATTGCGAACCTCATAGGAAAAACTCCCTGCACTGTAGTCACAGAGTTTTTGGTTTTGGAAAATATTTCAACTGTGTAAGCTCGATTACGTCCTGATCAGACGATAGAACAGGGCAGGAGAAAGGTGAGCGAACTTGCCGAACACCACTTCTCCCGCCCTTCCATCCCCCCCCCCCCCTTCCTCCTGGGCACCTCTTGCCCCACACACCTAAACACTTCATCCACTGGCAGAGCCACAGTAGATCAAAGCGTGGGACATTTTATTGGCAATAATCATATTGTCAGTTGCGTTATCGCCACACATTATCACAGACCAATTCAACTCATAACACAATATATACCGGGTGACAATTACTGAACTATATGAAAAGAAAATTAAATTAGTTACAAACTACGGCGTGCGCAAAGTTTCTTCAACATGTAAACGCCACAGCAGATATTCCGATTTCGGTTATGATATGTTCTATATGCCTGCCAACATTGCCGATGATGTGGGGCAAACGAATAGCAAAATGCTGTATGACCCGCCGAAGTGTCGGAACATCGATGCTTTCGATGACCTCCTAAATGTTTCCAGCTCAGCAATGGTTTTGAGATTATTTCTGCACTCTTTGTGTTTAATATAGCCCCACAAAAAGGAGTCGCATGTGTTCAGAACCGGAGAAAATGGCGGCCAATCGAGGCTCCTACCAGTGGCCTCTGGGTGCCTCAGAGCCAGAATACGGTCCCAAAAGTGCTCCTCCAGGAAATCAAACGCTCTCCTGCTTCGAAGGGGTCGAACTCCGTCTTGTATGAACCACATCTTGTCGAGATCAGAATCAGTTTGGATAATGCGGACCAAATCATCTTCCAAAATCTTCAGCTGATGTTCGGTAGTCACCATGCCTTTGAGGAATTCCGATTATTCCGAGACTGGACTTTGCGTACCATATAGTTACCAGTTGAGGGTGAAGAGACTTCTCCATAGCGAAATGCGGATTCTCAGTCCCCCAAATGCACCAACTTTGCTTACTGAAAAACGCGTCCAAATGAAAGTGGACTTTGTCGCTAAGCCATGGGCATATTAATTCCCATCATGCCTAACGGCCAACTGTGTACTTTGAAGGACCTAATGCAAACCGTTCAAAAGTTATGACGATTTTATTTCATATAGTTCACTGATTGTCACACTGTAGTTTACAATCTGTTTTCAACGACATTCTAAGTTTTTAGGGTTCGGTACCTCAGTCAGTGAAAATATAGCCCTCCGTGTCCGTCCGCTGTATGCCTGTGTGTTAGACTCTTAAGATACTTCTTTCTCAGGGTCGGATAAAGGTATCAACTTGAAACTGAAGTCAATCACTAAAGCCTATGGTCCCTTGCCGCTTAGCCGAGCGGTTCTAGGCGCTTCAGTCTGGAACCGCGATGCTGCTACGGTCACAGGTCGGAATCCGGACTCGGGCATGGATGTGTGTGATGTCCTTAGGTTAGTTAGGTTTAAGTAGTTCTAAGTCTAGGGGACTGATGACGTCAGATGTTAAGGCCCATAGAGCCATTTTTGAAGCCTTGTCGCTGTAAACAATTTTAACTTCTAAGTAAATGCAATGAAAAGATAGTGCCATGTACGTCACATATGTTGATACTCACAAACTCATAGATTAACTACCTACATAAATGTCGGTCCTAGTGTCAACTGTTTGTGTTGCTGAAGAAAGTTGTTGCTGAGCATCAAACTTGTATTCCTGGATGTACTATTCTGGCCCTGATAGATGGGTGTCGTGATGTCGTATCAGTGGCCGCTGTTACTTTCCGTTCCTTGTGCTCTGGCTGTTTTGGATTTTCATCAAGGGTTCAGCCGTGTCGGTCGCGGCTTCCTGCTGCAGGTACTGGAAACTCTTGTATTCGCTATTAACGCGCGAAGGGTCTTGTATAATTCCTGTTGTGGTGTCACCGCCAGACACCACACTTGCTAGGTGGTAGCCTTTAAATCGGCCGCGGTCTGTTAGCATACGTCGGACCCGCGTGTCGTCACTATCAGTGATTGCAGACCGAGCGCCGCCACACGGCCGGTCTAGAGGGACTTCCTTGCACTCGCCCCAGTTGTACAACTGACTTTGCTAGCGATGGTTCACTGACAAAATACGCTCTCATTTGCCGAGACGATAGTTAGCATAGCCTTCAGCTACGTCATTTGCTACGACCTAGCAAGGCGCCATTATCAGTTGCTATTGATCTTGTGATGCATGTACCGTCAGACCGACGTTCACCATTAATGGATTAAAGTTAAGTATTCCACCAGCTACGTCCGTTTTTCTAAAGTCTAATTTCCCTGTTCTGTTCCAGACCTCACGCCAGCCTGCGTGAGCTAAAACGCGTGCGTTTCGGCTTCCTGTAGTATTCCTGGGTTGGCTCTCCTGCCAATCCACAGCACCTGTACTGGTATCCAAGCTTGGGTGGCTTTCAATGGCCAAATGTGCACCTCTATAGCTTAGTAGTCAGTGCTGCGCGGGGCCCCGGTTCGATTCCCGGACGGCTTGGAGATTTTCTCCATTCGGGAGTCGGTGTTGTGTTATCTTCATCACCATTTCATCCTCATCGACACACAAGTCGCCCAAATGACGCCAACTAAAGAGACTTGCACCAGGCGATCGGTCTACCTCTCGGGAGCCTCACGCACGCTTCATTTCAGTGGCCAACTGACACACCTCATTATCATCTGTGCTGGCTTTTCTCACGGAAGTCCGCTTTCGATGTCGTTGTTTGTTCTGTCACTCCTTGAAAGGATCGCCACTGTTTTACAAGGACTGAGCCGTAACTTACCTCTGGAGCGATTAGTGTGTCGGCCCTTTCTTGTGCCCGCGCTTTCCCGCGGTGCGATTCGTTGCGGTCGCTATTCGGGTGCACGCGGAACGACTCGAAGGGGAGTCGGCGCAGTAGAGAGACGCCGTGGAAGTTAACCGAGAGAGGGCAGTGACCCTGTCAGTCGCCGTCGTTGCGTTACTGGTCGTGTCGTGGTCGGTAGTGGGCCAAGCGAGCCCGGAGTTTGCTTTGACCGAGTACGGAAACAGCGCTAGTGGGTGGACGACGTATAAAGGCACATTTGCATGCCGTGCGTGTGTTTCCTCGGAAACGCGAAATCTTAATTAAATAATTAATCTCTGACAAATAAGTAAAGCCTATGACACAGAACTGCAGCGCTATGTCGCTGGTAAAACAAAATACAGTTAGGACACTCTTATGTTTGATTGAGATGAAGTACGTCTGGTAGAACAGCTGGTGCGGGAAGCACGTATATTTTATTAACTGGCACACCGCCATATTTGATGTTATATAAGAACACTGCGAGTTGCAATCTCACTAGGCACTTGACCCTGTACAGATTCTATATTTATGAAAACAGTCACCTCTGTACGACGTGTTGACATGGCTGGCAAACTACACTAATATTGACATTTTGAGTCCGCACCTACCGCAGCAGTCTTTGGAAACGATTTCAATTCGAAGTCCGATTATTTGAGTTACATTTCACGGTCAAATACGAATGACAATGCATTTACGAAAAAGCCATTGTCAAGCGTCTGACACCAAATAATTAAACATCCACGTTCCAGATAAGCAAATGTTAATTACAACCAAGCACTATCATACGTATACAATAATTAATATTTTATTTTATTTTTTTATTTATTTATTTTATAGACGTCCCATGAGACTTCATGCTAATAGCGGAACTGGGGTCGTGCTGCGTCTGGAGGACAGAGTAGCCGTGCAGAGGCCTGAATACAAGCGTCTGCATCCCATCACCTTGCCAAGACCTCTGTCGCCCGCTGCCAACTTCGGCTGTCTTAATTTTGGTGGGTAAGCTAGGTATACGATAAATCTCACAAAGCTAAAGGCTCTCAATTCGACTAAATACCTAGGAATTACAATTACGAGCAACTTAAATGGGAAAGACCACATAGATAATATTGTGGAGAAGGCGAAACAAAGACTGCCCCTTGTTGGCAGAACACTTAGAAGATGCGACAAACCCACTAAAGAGACAGCCTACATTACACTTGTCTGTCGTCTGCTGGCATATTGCTGCGCGGTATGGGAACCTTACCAGGTGGGATTGACGGAGGACATCGAAAAAGTGCAAAGAAGGGCAGCTCGTTTCGTGTTATCGCGCAATAGATGTGAGAGTGTCACTGATATGATACGCGAGTTGGAGTGGCAGTCGCTGAAATAAAGGCGGTTTTCTTTGCGGCGAGATCTACACTCCTGGAAATGGAAAAAAGAACACATTGACACCGGTGTGTCAGACCCACCATACTTGCTCCGGATACTGCGAGAGGGCTGTACAAGCAATGATCACACGCACGGCACAGCGGACACACCAGGAACCGCGGTGTTGGCCGTCGAATGGCGCTAGCTGCGCAGCATTTGTGCACCGCCGCCCTCAGTGTCAGCCAGTTTGCCGTGGCATACGGAGCTCCATCGCAGTCTTTAACACTGGTAGCATGCCGCGACAGCGTGGACGTGAACCGTATGTGCAGTTGACGGACTTTGAGCGAGGGCGTATAGTGGGCATGCGGGAGGCCGGGTGGACGTACCGCCGAATTGCTCAACACGTGGGGCGTGAGGTCTCCACAGTACATCTATGTTGTCGCCAGTGGTCGGCGGAAGGTGCACGTGCCCGTCGACCTGGGACCGGACCGCAGCGACGCACGGATGCACGCCAAGACCGTAGGATCCTACGCAGTGCCGTAGGGGACCGCACCGCCACTTCCCAGCAAATTAGGGACACTGTTGCTCCTGGGGTATCGGCGAGGACCATTCGCAACCGTCTCCATGAAGCTGGGCTACGGTCCCGCACACCGTTAGGCCGTCTTCCGCTCACGCCCCAACATCGTGCAGCCCGCCTCCAGTGGTGTCGCGATAGGCGTGAATGGAGGGACGAATGGAGACGTGTCGTCTTCAGCGACGAGAGTCGCTTCTGCCTTGGTGCCAATGATGGTCGTATGCGTGTTTGGCGCCGTGCAGGTGAGCGCCACAATCAGGACTGCATACGACCGAGGCACACAGGGCCAACACCCGGCATCATGGTGTGGGGAGCGATCTCCTACACTGGCCGTACACCACTGGTGATCGTCGAGGGGACACTGAATAGTGCACGATACATCCAAGCCGTCATCGAACCCATCGCTCTACCATTCCTAGACCGGCAAGGGAACTTGCTGTTCCAACAGGACAATGCACGTCCGCATGTATCCCGTGCCACCCAACGTGCTCTAGAAGGTGTAAGTCAACTACCCTGGCCAGCAAGATCTCCGGATCTGTCCCCCATTGAGCATGTTTGGGACTGGATGAAGCGTCGTCTCACGCGATCTGCACGTCCAGCACGAACGCTGGTCCAACTGAGGCGCCAGGTGGAAATGGCATGGCAAGCCGTTCCACAGGACTACATCCAGCATCTCTACGATCGTCTCCATGGGAGAATAGCAGCTTGCATTGCTGCGCAGGTGGATATACACTGTACTAGTGCCGACATTGTGCATGCTCTGTTGCCTGTGTCTATGTGCCTGTGGTTCTGTCAGTGTGATCATGTGATGTATCTGACCCCAGGAATGTGTCAATAAAGTTTCCCCTTCCTGGGACAATGAATTCACGGTGTTCTTATTTCAATTTCCAGGAGTGTATTTACGAAATTTAGTCACCAACTTTCTCTTCCAAACGCGAAAATATTTTGTTGGCACCCACATACTTAGGGAGAAATGATCACCATAATAAAGTAAGAGAAATCGAATGGAAAGATTTAGGTGTTCCTTTTTCCCACGCACCATGCCAGAGTGGAATGGTAGAGAAGTAGTATGAAAATGGGTCGATGAACCCTCTGCCAGGCACTTAAGTGTGAATTGCGGAGTAACCATGTAGAGGTGTAGATGTTCTTCATATAGGATCGTTCTTGTACGATTAACTTTTGGGTGGCCCTATACGACTTTCGCGTTGAGCTGTGATACCTCATAAGTGCTGTCGTATTTGTGTGTGGGAGTTCCTCGCCCTATAGGTGCCGTTTTGCTTACAAGTACTACCTGTGCCTATCACGTAATTTACTGGGTCTAACTTACGAAAGCTGTGCGAATTCTTCAGACTGTATAGAGCTTGCGTCCGGTAAATTTTGCTTTTTACTTAAAGCCCAGTCCGTAGCTCGTGGTCTTGCGGTAGCGTTCTCGCTTCCCGCGCACGGGGTCCCGGGTTCGATTCCCGGCGGGGTCAGGGATTTTCTCTGCCTCGTGATGGCTGGGTGTTGTGTGTTCATCATCATTTCATCATCATTGACTCGCAAGTCGCCGAAGTGGCGTCAACTAAAAAGGACTTGCAATACGGCGGCCGAACTTCCCCGCATGGGACCTCCCGGCCAACAATGCCATACGATCATTTCACTGAAAGCCCAATGTCTGGCAAGTTCTATAAGCGCAACTGTGTTAAAGTCTGTTATGTTGTTTGCAGAATGTTGTATTGAGTAGCTGCGTGTTTAGTCTTAATTGGGAGTCAGTCAAATTACTGGTAACGGTGGCCGTTGCAGTACTTGATTACGTGCTGGTTACCTCTGTGTGCCCAAGCAGCTCAAATTGTGCAATGCCGTTTTAGTTGTAATTTTGAAGGTGTAATTTTATCTTAACCTTATAACAAAATGTGCTTTTACTGCTTTGCGCGCTGCTGGAGTATTTCAATACGCGTCCTACTTAAAGTTGCAATTAAAATGTATTCCGGGGTTTAAAGTATTGCAATTGGCTTTAAGAACTTTGGGCTTAATGACTGCTTACTGGGCTGTAACTTAATATCTGATTTAACATCTTGCATGCAAAAGGTTGGCTGGCTTCACAGTTGGCGTGAAACGGTCGATGTTCTAATAGTTCGTCTGGTGTGTTATAGAAGGAGCGTGTTGTTTTGTAAGCCAGCTGGGTTGCGCCTCAGGCATTGCCGCGTGACCAGTACAACTAAGTGAATTTACGACTGCCTAAGGCTGCTAAGTTTGAGCACTACTGTAATTGATGGATGTATTCTAGAGTCAAGAAATTTTTTCTGATTTAAAACTGTAGCTTGTAACTAATGTTTTTGGTGTTTTAAACTATTCAAAAGATTTCAAACTATTTCGGAGCCGCCAGGCTTGTTAGTCACCTGTCAAATAATTAATTTTCTGTAAGATGTTTCCATTGAAGTCACAAGTAAAAGCACAAGTCACAAGTAAAAGCATAAGTTCCAATTAAAAAACAAAGTTCTTTCAATGGAGGAAGTCACTTAGATTAAAATATGCATTCTTAAACGTTATAATTGTTGTTCTGGAGATACATGTAATAATGGAATGATCAGCTGCAGCGTGGTATGATATTACGTACACTTTTTAAAATGTCATAAAACTGATTTATTAAAAATGGAGTCATATTTCGTAATATTTCTAGTTGGAAGTTTAAGATTGTTATACAAATATGTAAGTATTTTTCAAAGGTAAATTTATAGGTAAGGTACATCTGTATCACAATTTTAAACTTCCAACTAGAAATATTACGAAATATGACTCCATTTTTAATAAATCAGTTTTATGACATTTTAAAAAATGTATGTGATATCATACCATTCTGCAGCTGATCATTCCATTATTACATATACCTCCAGTGCCAAATAAAGTTAATATAAGACAGACAGACTGAATGTAGCATAGATGTATACTTGCAGTCGAGTCACAACTCGCATATCGATATGATGCCGCAATACCAAAGACCTTCACAACATCGTTGTCTTTGAAACCATTGTGGTAGTACCACCTTAGCCCATTGAGGGCACACTGAGTTATACATCGTCTGTACAGTTATTTTAAAGCTTTTAATTGATATTTTATAAAATATTTAAGTAGTTCCATGGTTGTAAAGAGATATTTTATACATAACTATTTTCATGTTATTACTGAACTTAGTTTTTTACGTTTTTTTACGTTTTGACGATTATGTGAACCCATTTTACACTGATTGGCTGGCGTGAGGTAGAGGGAGAAGAGGTAGGCGGAGCATCTTCGTATTTAAGCGTATGCCCGTCACTTGCTGGCACCAGTTGACATCACAGCAGCTGAGAAGAGTGCTCCACCTACCATCTTCGAAGGATGCCATGGGTAAACAAATTTTATTGTATTTTATGCTTATACACATTTTGTCATATTTTATTGTTAATCTAGTAAGGTTTTTATTACTTTCTAAATTAAGTTACGGGTCTGATGATGGTCATGTGATATGACCGAAAACGGTCACCTATGCTCTTGTAGCATACGTGGTGTGATCAAGAATAAATTTTAAAATTTTTTATCACTGTTCCAAAAACGTTTATTAAAATTGTTATAATTGTTGTTTTGCAAGATTTTTTAAATTTCTGACATATGTATTTTTAAAACAAATAGTAAGTTGTAATATCATTGTATCTGTGTGCTGTTACCAGTGTTGGTTGTTTGGAAGCCTGGTAAATAAAATTAGTTTTTCGGAGTTCTCTATGGACTTGGCCCTTTCACTCCCCGCTGCCTTGAGACCTGCTAACACCATACCAAGTACGGAAACTCTTTGGCGACACAATCTCGATGCCTCGCCTGGCTTGACATATTTATTTCCTTGTTATTTGACATTATGAAATAGGGAGACAAGGATTTTTGCTCCATATCGTTTACATGACAGGTCGCTTGTCTCCATATTTGACTATGTCAAATAATAGATATTGGAACTAAATTATGCCGATTCATTGTCTAACTAAAATACTAAAAACTACACTCACGCTCATAAATTAAGGATAGTTGCAGAATGTGGTGCCATACAACGTGGCACTACGCAAAACTGGCGCTATTAGCATAGGCACATAGGGAACACCCACGATACAGATCTGTAAGTCCACGTCGATATCAATATGGCATATGATTGCCATGCACACTTACCCAGGCCGCACAACGGGTTGGCATACTCTGGATCAGGTGGTCGAGTAGCTGCTGGGGTATAGCCTCCCATTCTTGCACCAGTTCCTGTCGGAGCTCCTGAAGTGTCCTAGGGGTTTGAAGACGTGCAGCGATACGTCGACCCAGAGCATTCCAGACGTGTCTTTTCAGCAGTCTGTACGCTGTGTGTCTGGAGACAACTGTTCCAGTGGCTGCGGTAAGGTCCAGAGCAAGGATACCTGCAGTACTCCGTGGCCGTCTGCGGGCACTGATGGCGAGATATCGGTCTTCTTGTGGTGTTGTACACTGTGGACGTCCCATACTGTAGCGCCTGGACACGTTTCCTGTCTGCTGGAATCGTTGCCATAATCTTGAGAACATACTTTGTGGCACACGGAGGGCCCGTGCTGCGACCTGGTTCTTTGAGCCAGTTTCCATTAGCACGTCTGAAAACGTCTGCACACTTACTCGCTTCAACGCACTCTGACATGCACGAACACACCTCTGCGTATGTGGACTGCTGCCGGAGCCACGGTGCGGCGACCGCAGGTCAATTGCACCGCATGGTCACACCCCGAGGTGATTTAACACCGCAAGAGCGTTGTTTCACCATGTATCCGCATTATCCTTAATTTATGAGCATCAGTGTACTTGTCTGCTCTTTCCGGCATAAAACTCTCCTAGCCCTCTTGAGCATTTACTAACTTTAGTAACCACAGCCTCTACGATAACATCACCGTCATCAGTGGGCTTAGTGTAGCAAGAAATGTGATTCATCGGACCAGGCGGCATGTTCCCATCGATGTCCGGTCCAACCTCAACGATCCCGATCCCACTGAAAGCGTAATCGACTGTGATGTTGCCTCAGCGGGGGAACAAGTAGGGGTTTTCAGTGAAGCCCCAAGCTCAAACACGTGTGCTGAACACTTGTTCCTGTATCAGCACTGTAGTGTGTCATCAGATCTGCCGCAGATAGCCACCTATTCTGCGTTACAGAAGGAGCAAGTCCCCATCATTCAAGTTCTGTGATGCTGTATGGACGTCCAGCACCTTGTCGTGTACACCGTCTCTTCTCCGGTTATATGTTTTCCATTCCGCTTCCTTCCTATACACCTTTCCTCCCGTGTTGGTTGGCTTCCTCTGCTGGCAGTTTGTATCTCGCGCCGTTGCAGTTCTGACATAGTTCCTCTGTATTCCATGAACACTTGGTTGCACCTACGTGCTCGAGTGACGGTGCGGTGGCGCTAGTGGCGTCAAAGGTGACAGCGTGGAGCAGTGGAAGGTAGGCCGGGCTACTAGTTCCTTACTCCCGGTGTTTACGGCCGCAGCGTTACGTAGGGACACCGCAGCGACGAGGCAGAGTTGTGTCGGCAGGCATCGTGGCTCCCGACAGCAAATCAGTCCGTTGGCGTTAAGCTCTGCGAAAGTGTTGAAATACGTCTGTGGTGGTCCAGCTCTACGTTGCTGTTCATCGTTTTGGTTATTAGTTGGGTTCTTTCAGGATACTGGAGAGAATAATTCGTAACCAAGATCTGTGGCTATGCTCGGCTGAACGTCCCCGTTGTGTTTCCTCAACGCTGCCTGCCGGATTCGGTTAAGTGGTGAATAGCGTCGTTATAGAGTGAAAATTTCATTGTATTGAAACTTATGCAACCGAAGTAGCCGCAGGAGACATTTCTTACAACAAATGGTTCAAATGGCTCTGAATGAAGGCTGAAGCGCCTAGAACCGCTCGGTCACCTCGGCCGGCTCCTTACAACATTTCACAACGTGCCCACCACATCACAACAAGTCAAGAAGAGCCAAACGCATCACCTCTAGATTGGTAGCAGCTACTTCGTCACGGTCGTCTCTATCACTTTACTACTGTGAACATCCTTCATAGTTTTCCTTGCAATGACTCACAACAGCCGCACGACAAACCAGGAAATCAACACGTCCCACACAGTTGCTGAATAACGCTAAAAATTGATACTTCAACACGATAGAAAACAACGCCAAGGAGATAAGGAAGCAACGTAGTTTTCTTAGCTAGTTCTCGTAGTCAGCCACTGTGGCAGCATCACACAGTTTCTTATCGTCAGCGTCTTCTACCGGCGTTTTTCTTCTTTTTTTCTTTTTGAGTTATCAGTCTTCTGTGGTGTTTGATGCGGCTCTTTACGAATTCCTCTCCTGCGCCAACCTCTTCAGCTCAGAGTAGCACTAGCAACCTACGTTCTCAGTTATTTGCTTGGTGTATTCCAAACTCTGTCTTCCTCTACAGTTTTTATACTCTACAGCTCCCTCTGGTACCATTCCCTGATGTCTTAACAAATGCCTTATAATCCTGTCCCCTCTCCTTGTAAATGTTTTCGGCATATTTCTTTCCTCTCCGATTCTGCGCAGAACCTTCTCATACCTTACCTTATGAGTCCACCTAATTTTCCACATTCGCCTGTAGCACCACATCTCAAATGCTTCGATTCTCTTCTGTTCCGGTTTTCCCACAGTCCATGTTTCACTACCGTACAATGCTGTACTCCAGACGTACATCCTCAGAAATTCCTTCCTCAAATTATGGCCGGTATTTGATATTAGTAGACTTCTCTTGGCCAGAAATGATCTTTATGCCAATGCTACTCTGCTTTTGATGTCCTCCTTGCTCCGTCCGTCATTGGTTATTTTGTTGCCTAGGTAGTAAGATTCCTTAACTTCATCTACGTCGTGACCATCAATCCTGATATTAAGTTTCTCGCTGTTCTGATTTCTGCTACTTCTCATTACTTTCACTCCATATTGTATACTCATTAGACTGTTCATTTCATTCAGGAGATCACGTATTCTTCTTTACTTTCACTCAGCGAATCGTATCACTGGTGTCCTTCGACCCTGACTTTTAATTCCGCTTCTGAATCTTTCCTTTATTTCCATCATTACTTCTTCGATGTGCAGATTTAACAGTAGGATGGAAAGACTACATCGCTGTCTTATAACCTTTTTAGTCCGAGCAATCTTTCTTGGTGGTACACTCTTTTTATTCCTTCTTGGCTCTTGTACATGCTGTATGCACTCATCTTTCTCTATACATCACCCTATTTTTCTCAGAATTTCGAACGTCTTGCACCATATTACATTGTCGAACGCTTTTCTTAGGCCGACAAATCCTATGAAAGTTTCACTAATTGCAACCTAGTGTCAGCACATGGACCCGCCGCACTAGGCTGACGGAAAGGATCATTATCGAGCAGTAATACCATTCTTGGCTGTGGCGATTCTGGATCGACCGTATCTAGTTGTTGCTACTGATGTAACCCAAAAGGAGGAGTTACTGATGGGTACGCTGAGTTAAAAAAATTGAACCTTGGTCTGTAGAAATTTGAGACGTCCCTGCGCTGTGTTGTGTGATCGTGATGTCATAGCAGTGGAGAGCGTTGTGTGGTCGAGGCTTTTGTCGTATTTTTCCTTTGAGCTCTAAATTTTTATTATAAAGAGTATCAATCCATCCTGCTGGATTTCCCATTATTATAAAGTGTGTATGTTGCCCGTGGGGCGGTTGTATTGCGGAGTGTGTTCTTTAAATTAGCGCACTTCTATAGAATAGTAAAGTGGTGCACCGCCGCAGTCAGTAAATTTGATCTCTGGTGATGAACTACCTTCGGTCGTACGGGCGTATTTAACATTGATTTGCGCAGCGACTTAGTATCCATGAGGTTACACAGCCTGGCTAGAGTTCGGCCTCCCTTGAGTGGCTACGCCCCATTAAGGGTTAAACTGTTGCCTTGCGGTTGTGGGCCTGTGAGCGTGTAAGCGCGTCTGGGTGACAACAGCTTGGTGCTTTAATCCAGTGGTTATTGAGCTTAGCCAGTATTAAGTTTAGTGTTGTAAGTTTTAAAAACCTTGCTGCTAAGCTCTTTTAGCTCAATTTAGCAATCATGCACTTGCTCACTATTAAGCTTAAGTTGTGATAACCTTGTTGGTAAAGCTTGACTCTATTGTACCTATCATTTATGTGTTTTAACCATCAAACCTCAGCCTAGTATTGAAGCTGCCCACAGCCTTTTCTTGTTCTGTGATATTTATACTTATCGTGTAGCAGAGTAGTTGAGCCTCTGGCATGGGCCACACACATTAGAACAAAAAAGGGCCGAAAAGAAATTTAACTGTTCTTTGGAAGCTTAAACTCTTAAGCCCGCTGCTATGTTTGCGCTAAGTCACTTCCAGGACGAAGGTAGTGATTGTAGTCTTAGTTTCAGGGCTGTGCCTGAGCGTGTTGCACTTTAGCCTTCCGGGAGGTCTTCCTGTAGGATCGGCCAAGATCCAGAACTCCATCAGGACCGAGACGGCGTTCGCTTCCTGTCATCATACAGGAGGCGACGCGTGTTGAAAATCAGGGAGAGCTTGACTTTTAGTTGTTGAAACCCATGTACGGAAATTGAAATGACTGATTCCACTCCAGCCCACCAGTCCTTCGATATCGGGAACACTCCAAAAATCGTCCCACTGTGAAGTTCCGTAAGTCAGCCCAGTACAGTGAAATACACTACTGGCCATTAAAATTTCTACACCAAGATGAAATGCAGATGAAAAACGGGTATTCATTGGACAAATGTATTATACTAGAACTGACATATGATTACATTTTCACGCAATTTTGGCGCATAGATCCTGAGAAATCAGTACCCAGAACAACCACCTCTGGCCGTAATAACGGCCTGGATACGCCTGGGCATTGAGTCAAACAGAGCTTGGATGGCGTGTACAGGTACAGCTGCCCATGCAGCTTCAACACGATACCACAGTTCATCAAGAGTAGTGACTGGCGTATTGTGATGAGCCAGTTGCTCGGCCACCATTGACCAGACGTTTGTTGTTGGTGAGAGATCTGGAGAATGTGCTGGCCAGGGCAGCAGTCGAAGATTTTCTGTATCCAGAAAGGCCCGTACAGGACCTGCAACATATGGTCGTACATTGTCCTGCTGAAATGTAGCGTTTCGCAGGGATCGAATGAAGGTTAGAGCCACGGCTCGTAACACATCATAAATGTAATGTCCACTGTTCATAGTGCCGTCAATGCGAACAAGAGGTGACCGAGACGTGTAACCAATGGCACCCCATACCATCACGCCGGGTGATACGCCAGTATGGCGATGACGAATACACGCTTCCAATGTGCGTTCACCGCGATGTCGCCAAACAAGGATGTGACCATCATGATGCTGTAAACAGAACCTGGATTCATCCGGAAAAATGACGTTATGCCATTCGTGCACCCAGGTTCGTCGTCGAGTACACCATCGCAGGCGTTCCTGTCTGTGATGCAGCGTCCAGGGTAACCGCAGCCATGGTCTCCGAGCTGATAGTCCATGTTGCTGCAAACGTCGTCGAATTGTTCGTGCGGATGGTTGTTGTCTTGCAAACGTCCCCATCTGTTGACTCACGGATCAAGACGTGGCTACACGATCCGTTACAGCCATGCGGTTATGATGCATGTCATCTATAACGCTAGTGATACGAGGCCGTTGGGATCCAGCACGGCGTTCCGTATTACCCTCCTGAACCCACCGATTTCATATTCTGCTAACAGTCATTGGATCTCGACCAACGCGAGCAGCAATGTCGCGATACGATAAACCGCAATCGCGATAGGCTACAATCCGACCTTTATCAAAGTTGGAAACGTGATGGAACGCTTTTCTCCTCCTTACACGAGGCATCGCAACGACGTTTCACTAGGCAACGCCGGTCAACTGCTGTTTGAGTATGAGAAATCGGTTGTAAACTTTCCTCATGTCAGCACGTTGCAGATGTCGCCACCTTGGCGTTGCAAATGGCGCCAACCTTGTGTGAACGCCCTGAAAAGCTAATCATTTGCATATCACAGCATCTTCTTCCTGTCGGTTATATTTCGTGTCTGTAGCACGTCATCTTCGTGGTGTAGCAATTTTGATGGCCAGTAGTGTACTTTATTTTTATAAATGCCATCATCAGTTACCTATAAATAAAAGATAATATTTTACTGAAAACCTTCAGCATACAATACCAGTTTGAGTAATTTTCAAAACAGGCACGTAACTTATACTCTGCTGTATATTTTATACATGCTGATGGTTTCCTGTTTCAGCACTGATTCTGCGAAGATTCGGTTGCGTATTTTACCGACGTCGGTTCTTCGGTTATCAGCGTCGGTACGCTTCTACCAGGGCTTCAAGTGTATTCTGTCTCACTTTCAGTTCAGTGTGTTAACACTGATACCTCCACAAGAGTACTTGGAAGCGTAAATGTGACACTATAAAACCCAGGCGATTTTTGCCGATAGTTGTTCTTCTATTCGCTGCCTCCATTCAACGATTCTCTAAGCTGTGGCTTGGTTGTTTGGAAGTCTGCAAATTAAATTTTGAAGTAGAAAGACAGTCAACTACGGCGAATTGTTCTCACCATGTAGTCGTATCGGTCGCTATAAACATATGTATACTGTACTAAGTAACGTTGGGCTTTTGTGCCTCCAGGATTGAAACAGCACGTAAATTTACTGCCATTCCTGGCGTCTGATACCTTCTGCTGTGTTTGTGGCCACTTACCTTTTAATATTTCAATACCAGTAAGTTGTAATTGCAGCGAGTCCTTAAACATTCTTAATTTATTGCAATTCTTGGCGTGTAAGGCCTTCAGCCGTTATCACAGTGGCCGTTTTTTAAGCATTGTCTGTATCTGTGATTTATGGTGATTTGCTAAACTGTAACGCACTGAAAACACTGTTTTTTACACAGTTGTTTATTCCTTCATTAATAACGTGTGGCTTTTATATTTATTGTTGAGTCTGGAATTACTGTTTTAAAAATAAATGTGTGTAACTGTAAAAGCTGTAAAAGGCAACCAATAGTACCTGATTACGGCCCCGTACACAATCGTAACCGAATCCTGCCTTCCCTTGATCACCAGGTTTCAATGTGAAAACGTTTCCGGCATGGTTTTGATCGCACGACAGAAATTAAACAAACTGAATGTGGAATGGACATACCGAGATCCACAGTGTCAAGTGTGTGCCGAGAATATCACAAAAAAATGGCTCTGGGCACTATGGGACTTAACTTCTGAGGTCATCAGTCCCCTAGACTTAGAACTACTTAAACCTAACTAACCTAAGGACATCACACACATCCATGCCCGAGGCAGGATTCGAACCTGCGACCGTAGCCGTCGCGCGGTTCCGGACTGAGCGCCTAGAACCACTAGACCACCGGGGCCGGCATGAAATGACATACTCAGCCTGGGGCAGTGTGGCGAAAGTTGGCGTTAGTAAGCTATAGAAGTAGACGAGCGACGCAAGTGGCTTTGCTAACAGCACGACATCGATTATAGCGCGTCTCCTGGCCTCTGAGCATATCGGTTGGAAACTGGAGTACTGGAAAACCGTGGCCTGGACCGATGAGTCACGATTTCAGTTGATAAGAGCTGATGTTAGGATTCGAATGTCACGCAGAGCCCACGAAGCCGGCCGGAGTGGCCGAACGGTTCTAGGCGCTGCAGTCTGGAACCGCGCGACCGCTACGGTCGCAGGTTCGAATCCTGCCTCGGGCATGGATGTGTGTAATGTTCTTAGGTTAGTTATGTTTAAGTAGTTCTAGGGGACTGATGACCTCAGCAGTTAAGTCCCATAGTGCTCAGAGCCACTTGAACCTTTTTTTTCCACGCAGAGCCATGGACCCAATTTGTCAACAAGACACTGGGCAAGCTGGTGGCGACTCCATAATGGTGAGGGCTGTGTTTACATGGAATGGACTGGGTCCGATCATTCACTGTAAATGGTTCTGTTCGGCTACCTGGAGACCATTTGCAGCCACTCGTGGACTTGATGTTCCTAAACAACAACGCGCCATGGCGCCGAGCCACAATTGTTCGCGACTGGTTTGTAGTACATTCTGGACAATTCGAACGAATGATTCGGCCACCCAGATTGCTCGACGTGAATCCCATCGAACATTTACCGGACAATAGAGAGGCTAGTTCGTGTACTCGTGCACCTGCAGTTCGCACTTATGGACGACTATAGAAGCAGCATGGCTCAGCAATTCTGCTGAGGACTTCCAACAACTTGTTGTCCATGCCGCGTCAAGCTACTATCCTACGCCGGTGAAAATGAAGTACGACACGCTATTACTAGGTATCCCATAAGCTTTCTCACCTCAGTGCACAAGCACTGCTTGGATTCCTGCCCGCTACCGTAATTACAGGACCACTCGTGGCTGGCGAAACGTCAGAAGAACCACTGAACGACCGTCGATCGAAGATCTCGATACAAATGCGAGCAGGCAGCACTTCAAATATTTTATTCTACTAAGTGCATTGGAGGCTCGAACTGAGGCAGCACCATGCTCGAGAGTTACTGCTGACCAGCCCAGGCACCATGTACACCTACACTACGAAAAGCAATTACGGCAGCAAACACTCGCTACAGTGCGCTGATTACGATCAGAAAATGTTAGCCGAGCAGTATCTTTTCTGGCTCGTGAAGTCCGACGTCTGTCGGCACGCCACGTACAAATTACACTCCGTCATATTTTTTTTCGCCTCGCCCTCGGCATCGACAGATAAGCCGGCGGGCTCAGAATGCAGGATAATTGTCCGTGATATATCCGCGCGGGTAATTACGACCGCGGCCCGCTGCGTGCATTTCCCCTTTCGCGAGATGGCCTTGGCGGACGGTGCCGTAAATCAACGCGCGTCTGGCCTCGCTAAATTAGGACCCCGGCGGGCCTTGCGCAACCGCGTCCATTCTCAACTGCGCGCAGCGCCGCCTTTGTCCATTGTGGAATCTCGGCTCGCACCGCGTCAGCCACTGTGTCCGACTCCTAATTAGGCCCACAGAAAACACTGACGGCGAGGAGCTCCGCCCCAGAGTGGTGTTAACTCCCCTTTGATTGACCCCAGCGAGCCGCCAATTCTGCAAGAAATTTCTCAGGCGTGCTAATCTTGATTGCAGCCGGCGATGAATGATTCTCTGTGGCACTTTTGAAATTTTCGTCATTCGTCTCAAATTACAGACGTGCGGGCCGGAGATATAGTGCGGTTCCTACGAGGACAAGTTTTTTGATGGATAAGTCGAAAAAATAGATTTATGAGATGATGGTTATAATGGTCTCCTAGTCGTAGATATTGCTATAATCGCACTATTTCACTCCCATTTACGGAGCTTGTTAGCACTTGATGTTAATTGGCGCCATTAAAATGCATTGTGGTAATCGCTGCTGCTTGCTGGATCGCTGCTGTGTCTCGATGCTAGTGCTAGCTCTAAATCTGGTTGTCTAGGGGTAAAAAGATGAGGCCCCGTGTTTTTGATGTGCTTTTGATGATAAATAATGAGCGAAACCAACAAATATTTAAACTTCAAATATTTAATACTCTGGTGGCCATCTTAATTCCATTGTCCACCAAAGACAATGACACAACACAAAGTAGCACTTCTTTTACATGTTCTTTGCAATGTTTATCCACCTCGAACAATAACACACATACACTTTACCAAAGTGACATTCAGACTCCGCTCCCGACCCTTCTTGCTGCTTGTATTTATAACCTTGTCAAAGAACTACTAAAAACAGATATAGTTTATAAGTCGCATGTACATCTGTTATCGTATTTTGTGCAGAAAAGTTATTAATTTATATCGAGTGACATAATTTAACAGGTTATTAAAATGACAGATAGATTTGTTGACTTGACAGAATAATTCTTCGTTACAAAAAGGCCGTTTTTTAGAAGTTTGTCAATTGACTTCTCTAATTTGCATAAATAAGTAAATAACATGAATTATTAAGAATTACATTGGTTATCGTCTAAAATAGCAGTGTTTACGTGAATGCTGAGTGAAGACGGTCATAGTGAACAAATAGGTTTCACTGGGTGATTTTTATTTAAGGAGACCCAAATTACGTAAGTTGGCGACTATTTTTCGTACTTCATATTAATTATTTAAGATGAACTTAGTGTTTTTACATTATGACATTTGCTGTAATCAGTGATCGAGTGATATTACTTTTGTGTGGGTCAGTTATTCAGTATAATTTAATGGGTTGACTGTTAATGGAGACATGTAATGCAATCATTGTTAACATACACAATAACTGTTCTATAATCATAAATACTCGTTAAACTGGTTGAATTTGGAGGGTATCGCATACTTCGGTAACGTAAAGCCTTTAATAGGTTCCGTTACATGGTGTAATCCGCTACCGTAGGTAGTGGTCAGGGTATCTGGCTGCTGTCTGGAAGACTCAGATTCGAGTTCCGGTACTGTCTGCGATTTTTTTCTTCGTGGGAGGAAGGGAACATTGTGCAGTCAGCCTCGTGAGGCCAATTAAGATGCTACTTCAGCGAGAAGTACCACCTCCAAGGTGAAGAACGCCGTCAGTCACCATGAGAGTGGTGTGATGTCTCCACATCTCTCCATATCGCGTCAAATGACGCCACTGTCACAGGATGACAGGGCGGTCGGTCGGTTCCGTGTGTCCCATCGGCGTCGGAACGCAGAGCTTTGCTTTTTGCTTACTTGATTGTCCAGATTGTCTCCTTCATACACTACTGACCATTAAAATTGCTACACCAAGAAGAAATCCAAATGATAAACGGGTATTCATTGGACAAAGATATTATACTATAACTGACATGTGATAACATTTCCACGCAATTTGGCTGCATAGATCCTGAGAAATCAGTACTCAGAACAACCACCTCTAACCGTAATAACGGCCTTGATATGCCTGGGCGTGCCCATGCAGCTTCAACACGATACCACAGTTCATCAAGAGTAATGACTGGCATATTGTGACGATCCAGTTGCTCGGCCATCATTGACCAGACGTTTTCAAGTGGTGAGAGATCTGGAGAATGTGCTGGCCAGGGCAGCACTCGAACATATTCTGTATCCAGAAAAGCCCGTTCAGGATCTGCAACATGTGGTCGTGTATTATCCTGCTGAAATGTAGGATGTCGCAGGGACTGAATGAAGGGTAGAGCCACGGGTCGTAACACATCTGAAATGTAACGTCCACTGTTCAACGTGCCGTCAATGCGAACAACAGGTGACCGAGACGTGTAACCAATGGCACCCCATACCATCACGCCGGGTGATACGCTAGTATGGCGATGACGAATATACGCTTCCAATGTGCGTTCACCGCGATGTGTCCAAATACGGAATCGACCATCATGATGCTGTAAACAGAACCTGGAATCATCCGAAAAATTGAGGGGCTCCTGTCTCTCATGCAGCGTCAAGGGTAACCGCAGTCATGGCCTCCGAGCTGGTAGTCCATGCTGCTGCAAACGTCGTCGAACTGTTCGTGCAGATGGTTGTTGTCTTGCAAACGTCCCCATCTCTTGAATCAGCGATCGAGATGTGGCTGCACGATCCGTTACAGCCATGCGGATAAGATGCCTGTCATCTCGACTGCTAGTGATGCGAGGCCGTTGGGGTCCAGCACGGCGTTCCGTATTACCCTCCTGAACCCACCGATTCCATATTCTGCTAACAGTCATTGTATCTCGACCAACGCGAGCAGCATTGTCGCAATGCGATCAACCACAATTGCGACAGGCTACAATCCGATCAAAGTAGGAAACGTGATGGTACGCATTTCTCCTCCTTACACGACAACGTTTCACCAGGCAAAGCCGCTCAACTGGTGTTTATGTATGAGATATCGGTTGAAAACTTTCCTCATGTCAGCACGTTGTAGGTGTCGCCACCGGCGCCAACCTTGTGTGAGTGCTCTGAAAAGCAACTAATTGCATATCACAGTATCTTATTCCTGTCGGTTAAATTTCGCGTCTGTAGCACGTCATCTTCGTGGTGTAGCAATTTTGATGGCCAGTAGTGTATATCCAACCCAACTCATGTCATCCACACCTGTGGTGGATAATGTTATTTGGATTGCACATCTTATGGTGTATGACATCTTCCCCCGACCAATCGTATTTTGCATAACTTATCCAAAATCTTATTATACAATTTATGATTTAATAGACGCTGAAATTTCAAAAAAAGAAAATAATTTTGTTCGACACTTAGGTTTTTAAATTTATCTTTCTTTTTATCAAGAGAAGTTAATTTTTTACGGTAGTCTATGGTAACAATAACATCGACAAATATATAAATGCTTTATACCAGTGAGAGCTGTTCTCTACTGCAACTTTGTTATTCGCCTATGATCACGGGTACTGCAACCTCTGGGTTGCAATTCTACAATAGGATCTTGAGAATTATATTTTAAGAAAGTGGTACCCCACAGCTCATGAATATTTGAAAAAAATTGTGATTCATCACCAAGAGCTGCTGAAAAAAAAAAACATACATTGAATTACAAAAGTCAACATTTTGGTCACTAGTATTTTATTACAGTTGACTACTGATTTCGGCTGTGCAACCATCATCAGATATAAAAACTTAATATGGTAGCGTAGCGCATAGCCAAATTTCTTTACTTTACAACCATTGCATTCTATAAACTTCTATTAGGTATCATACAATAGTTAACAACAGTTTAAAACGGTTCAAATGGCTCTAAACACTATGGGACTTAACATCTGAGGTCATCAGTCCCCTAGACTTCGAACTACTTAAAACTAACTAACCTAAATGCATCACACACATCCATGCCCAAGGCAGGATTCGAACCCGTGACCGTAGCAGCAGCACGGTTCCGGACTGAAGCGCCTAGAGCCACTCGGTCACAGCGGCCGGCTACAACAGCTTACAAGGTGACATCACATCAGTAGTGCCAAACAATATTACTGTTTGAAAAGAGTGACGAATCATCGATTTTATATTATTTGACACTTTTGATTTTATGTGGCCTTGTATGCTCTTCTAAATATTTATGACACCTGATGATGGTCTGTGGGTCGAAACTAACCATATAATAAAGAAATGTTTATCAGCAGCTCAGATGATTATAAATTTCTGGACTTGTTTCAGCTCGAAGTACTATATTTATGCGACTTTATAATAATATATCAATTAAAAACCGCGTTTGTTTATATGACTTTCATGTTTTCCACTAAAGTGCTCACGGCGATCACGTGACGTCTATGTTGTCACGAACCAGCATACTACCTCGTCAGGTACAGTGAATTTTCAGATATTTTTATATGCCTCACAATAGATTACTAAAATATAATGCCCTACGAATATCGTTTTCCCAGTTCTAAGATCTCAAGAACTCGTGTCTTGTAATGGGAAGTATAAAATATTATCTGTTGCCATGAAATGAAGTACGGAGGTATTGGACTTACCACGAACTTGAACTCACCCGAAACTGACAAAATTCCGTCAACTATTAATTCAAAAGTTATAAGACTTTGCCACCTAAAATGCAGTTCATTCCTACAGATGTCACTGGGAATTTGACTGGAGGAGTTGCGGGGGAGGTCAATGCTCACCCAATTCGTAGAGCTGTACACTGAAAATTTAAGCCGAATAAGCCCAGAGAAAACAGTTATGCTCGCGTGTCTTAAGACTGCAGAAAGGCTTGCACTGCGCTGTTAAAAGCTGCGCAGTCGTATGGCATAAACAGTCGAAAACAGCTTTTTAAGGTGACGCAAATTGTGTAACTAATAAGAGATACTCATATTAATGAATAGGCACACGAAGTTGAAAAAATGTCACCTTCGTTACTCGAGGGTCTTCAGCTGTTTAAAATACTTGGTAATCTTCGATACGATGACTTCTTTCGAGCAGGCCGGGGTGGCCGAGCGGTTCTAGGCGCTACAGTCTGGAACCGCGCAACGGCTACGGTCGCAGGTTCGAATCCTGCCTCGGGCATGGATGTGTGTGAAGTTCTTAGGTTAGTTAGGTTTAAGTAGTTCTAAGTTCTAGGGGACTGATGACCTCAGAAGTTAAGTCCCATAGTGCTCAGAGCCATTTGCATTTGCACTTCTTTCGAGTGAACGTCCATGGTCGATATTTGGTACGTTCATTTTGATTGACTTATCACTACGTAGTATGACGGGAGTTTTTCTCTGCATCCTCATCTAATTTGTTTTCGTTATTAAGAATTACAATTTCCCTGTATGAGTCTAAACCTTACAAAGTCGATTTCACAGACAATTTCTTTCTCCACTCCACCTCGTTTGGTAGTGGCTGGTATATCAAAGGAACATGACAGATTTGACGTTAGATTAATAATGCATAGCACTTGGGTACATGAAACTCATCTTGTTTCTCTTACAGAACCAGCAGTATAGTAAGCGTTAGGTGTATCATAAATTGTGCAAATAATGGCGGCAGAGTGAGACGAGGTGCTTGTGTGGAAACGTCCGCACCGTTTAACAACAAAGAGATGGCCAGATCAAAAGGAATCCGGTAGCCACAATCCACTCTGCAGGTGTCGAGACAGGGAGGGCGAAATTCCTGAGGGAACGCAGGTGCTTCGGAAGTGCGCTTCATGCTCTGACGCCCGTCATAATTACGTCCCGGGGACCATTAGTACTTTGCCAAGGCACCTTACCACAGGAAGTGTTCACAGAGAAGCACGAGGAACCTCCTGCTAGGGCAACATCTGATAATACTTCCGCGATATCGTCGCTGTCACTTAATATTACTCTTTTGTGAGATATTGTGTACTTGTCTGTCCAAGACAGACAGAAAATATAGTTAACTCTTATTTTTAGCGCGCAGGCTATGTTCACTCGGAGCGAAGAGATGTATTATTACTTTTCAAAACAACCTCTGCTGGATCGGTTTAAGCTTGATGGCTGCCATGTCACTAAAAATTTTGTCAGTTCGAGTTCGTGGAAAGGCCAATACTTCCGCACTTCTTTTTGTGGGAACAGATAATGGTTTTTGCTTCCCATCACCAGGCACTAGTTCTCGAGATCTTAAAACTGGGAAAACTATTTTCAGATGACATTATTTTGTAGCAACGTGTTGTGAGACATACAAAAAATATATTAAGATCCACAATATCTGCAAGACAGTACACTCATTTGCGACGTCATAGGAGTCACGTGATCGCCGTGGGCATTTCAGTGGGGAAAAACAAAACTCAAATAAACAAACACCTTGTTTTAAATAATTTTTTTAAATTAAAATTGATCTGTTTTTAGTGGTGTTTTAAGTCGCGGGCCTTCAGCCGCTTTAAAGTCAAAGTTACTTGCTTTTCGTGTGTTATATTGTTTGGAGGCTTCAGCCTAATTTAAGATAAGGCTTTGTCGTTTTAATTTATTTTACCTTCAGTTTTACGTTATGGGGCCTTCAGCCGTTTTTAAATTAAGGATCTTGTCTTTCGAGCATCAGATTGTTTGGGGGATTTAGCCTAATTGAAGATAAGGCCTTCTGCCTCGTGTTTTTTTTAAATTAATTTTACCTTGAGTCTTAAATCATCGGCCTTCAGCCAATTACGGTTGTTGCTTTTCAAGTGTTAGATTTTTGTTCCTTCAGCCAAATTATAGAACTTACTTAACGTGAGGCTTTCTGCCTTCCAAGTATTCCTTTTGGCGTCTGAATTTTGAGTTAAAGTCTTTTAGCTGTTTTATTTAAATTAAAGTGGTTGTGCTCTTAAGGCATAAGATAGTGTGGCGCATTCAGCCGATAACGAAATTCAAGAATTTGTACTGTAATGTTTGGTTAAATAAATAAAGTTACATGTGTTCGATGGTAACTGACAGCCGCTCATTTTGTCCCCTTTCCACAATTCCAACTACCTGTCCAGTCCTGCAGGCTTAGCAGGGCGTTTCACAGACAATGTGCTAACAGGACTGCTGGTACTACATTGGAATCTGACTAAAATGGAACACCTCTGACCGTATCCAAACACTCTGGAGAGTAATACTGTTGTAATATGGTTGGTTGGTTGGTTTGGGGAAGGAGACCAGACAGCGTGGTCATCGGTCTCATCGGATTCGGGAAGGATGGGGAAGGAAGTCGGCCGTGCCCTTTCAGAGGAACCATCCCGGCATTTGCCTGGAGTGATTTAGGGAAATCACGGAAAACCTAAATCTGGATGGCCGGACGCGGGATTGAACCGTCGTCCTCCCGAATGCGAGTCCAGTGTCTAACCACTGCGCCACCTCGCTCGGTATGTGTAGTATCGGTAGCGAGACCGACACATTGAAGTTTAGCTGAAAAAGAAAGCTTGACTAACGCTGTAGCCGATAGTGCACGCATTAAGCATACGGGCGTGAAGTCTGGAACATGAGAACTTATTAATGAATAAGAAGAAAAGTATGTAGATGCTTTGTACTTATCTTTTATTTCTCTTGAATACTCGTAAGCTATAGGCACTGATACAAATGGCTCCTTGCTAGTTCGTAGCCATTAACTTCTGATGGCTATTCTGTCTCTCGGCTAATGAGAGAGAAAGGCATCATACAACTGGGCGATAGCTAGGTTCGCGTACAACTGGGCGGTAGCTTGGTTCTCGTACAACTGGGGTCGAGTCCACTCTCGTATCACGAGACCTGCCTTGGTGGTGGCGCTAGGTCTGCGATCACAGTGGCGACACGCGGGTCCGACATGTACTACATGGACCGCGGCCGATTTAAACTACCACCTAGCAAGTGTGGTGTCTGGCGGTGACACCACAGTATGTAATATGTTTGTACCACATTTTGACTTTACGTATACACACAGTATGAATTATGGTTTGCGTGTACGTGGATTTCTCCTTAAACAAAGAGGCGTAATAGCCATTAGAGGAAGCAAAAAAAGTACTATTTTCCAACATTACCTTCTAAAACTAACTCCAAGATTTTAATTTGCCTGTTTGAGATACCAATGAGACTATAAACAGGCGAATGCAGGTCAAGAGTCGCAGAACACCACACACTCACAAACACACACACACACACACACACACACACACACACACACACACACACACATACATACATACGTCGTGTACCATAGCAATGTAAATAACTGCACTTGAAAATGTGAATACATTTCAGAAAAATGTCGTGATATATACGAGGAAGTTTTGGAAATTTTCCGGAATCACCATGAGAGGTCAGCGCTACCGCAACGAGCTGTTCACGTGATATTCATGGGACTGTTACCTGTAAACACGTGCCACGTCAGTGTTCTTGAAAGAGAGCTGTGGCAGTAACGTGGCTCTGTTGTTGTACCCGCGTAGTGATTTGCGAAGATGGAAAAAATCGAGGTTCGAGCAGTGATTAAGTACTTCGTAAAGAAAGGTATGAAAGCAAAGGACATTCATGCCGATTTCCTGAATACACTGGGGGACTCTGCTCCTTCATATTCAAAAGTGGGCAAATGAATTTAAATTTGGTTGCGCAGTGGTCAACCAAGATGTGTCACTACTCCAGAAATCATTGCAAAAGTGCACAAAATGGGCATGGAGGATTGCCGATTGAAAGTGCATGAAATTTTTCACGCTTGCCAGATGTCATCTGAAAGGGTATATCACATTGTAACTGAAGAATTAGAATACAAAAAATTATCTGCAAGATGGATGTCGCAACTCTCGACGCTGGTTCAAAAATGAATAAGAATGGACATATCGGAACAATGTTTGGCCCGTTTTAGGAGAAACGAACAAGATTTTTTGCACCGGTTTGTGACCACAGATGAAACCTGGGTGCACTACCATACCCCAGAGACAAAACAACAGTCAAAGAAGTGGAAAAATGCTGATTCTCTACCACCAAAGAAAGCAAAGACAATTCCTTCGCCGGGGAAGGTCAGGCATCAGTGATCTGGTATGCGAAGGGGATTCTGTTTGTAGATTATCTCCCTACTGGGCAAATAATTATTGGAGAATACCACAATAACCTCCCGGGCAAATTTTAACAAAAGATACGCGAAAAAAAGGTCATGTTTAGCAAGGAAGAAAGTCACTTTCCATCAAGACAATGCGCGCCCTCACACACGTGCCGTCACCATGGCAAAATTACGCGGTGTAAGGTATGAATTGTTACCACACGCGCCTTATTCAGCTGATATGGCTCCGTCAGACTTCCATCTCTTCCCAAAACTGAAAATTTTTCCTGGTAGATGAAAGTTCACTTCAAACGAAGAACTGATAGCCTGAGTTGACAACTATTTTGCAGACCTGGAGGAAACTCACTTTCGAGATGGGACCAAGGCACTGGAACATCGTTGGACCTAGTGCAGGGAGACTACACTGAAAAATAAAAAAAGGTTCAGTGATGTAGGTACCTTTTTTCTATTCCGTTCCGCGAACTTTTCAAACCACCCTCGTATGGAGAAACTTAATTGGTGCAGCGTTTTATTTATAACATTAATAACACATTTACCATCTTTTGAGATTCATCGATCACGACGAATGAAATTAAGTCGTAGGTCTTACAAACCAACCGGTAACAAGTCCGAAAATTTGCTCCTTTACTTCTGCTTCTTTTGAGTAGAATAATTTATAATTTTGAATTACGTAAAGGGTGATGGATAGGGATTAGTAATTCACAACAGTACAACAGAAAAATTTAGATTTCAGAGTGTGATTTCTCGTCCCACACTATAACCATTAATCGTAAAAGTTAGTCACGGAAAATGAAACTAACTGATTAATGTACGATTTGATGTGAAAGACTGCTCACCACACTACTGTTTACAAGCCATGCAGAGGCCTTTGATATAACTGATGGCGACTCTCAGAACTTCACCGTCTGTTGTCATGCTGATTCAGATTCCCTGATAAATTCGGGCATGTTTCTTCAGAAAAAAAGGAATATTTCAGGACCAATGGCAATGCCATCCACAAAGAACAAGTCATTACAGTACGCAGGTCGGTTAACAGTGTCTGAAATTGTCAGTCCATGCAGCATCGTTGCTTTGTAAGGTTTCAGTTTGCGTCTGTGCACAGATGTTACTGATACAACAGCCTGGAGTGCCAAAATGAGTTTCTCGGGCTTCTTTCCAATGCTGTTCCCACCTCGTCTACTTCGGTTAAAGCCGATACGGCGTAAGCTGTAGCCAGAGGAACGGGCAGGCGTCACAGACAATAGGAGTTTCATTCCCTCCCTCTCCTTCCTTCACATCAAATGTTTTAAAGTTACTGCAGAAACCAGTTACAGTTCTCCTGCACAATTTCGAAATTTTACTGTGATCCGGAGATTGAAAAGTTGACTAGAAATTTGGTAGTCCCCTATTTAACTTATGTTTTACTTGTAGTGTTGGCAGAAGAGCCAACACTGTGTTTCTAGAGGAGGCCGAAATGCACGCGTTTAATTACACGCTGACTAGCGTGAGGCCTGGAACAGGACAATATCTTGAGAATTGCAAATAAAGTACGTAGATGATGGAATACTTAACTTTAATCCACAATTGTAGAACATCTCTCTTGACGGTACATGTTTAACCACAATATATATAGCAAAGGATTATGGCGCCTTGCTAGGTCGTAGCAATTGACGTAGCTGAAGGCTATGCTAACTATCGTCTCGGCAAATGAGAGCGTATCGGTCAGTGTAGCTTCGCTAGCAAAGTCGGCTGTACAACTGGGGCGAGTGCCAGTACGTCTCTCTAGACCTGCCGTGTGGTGGCGCTCGGTCTGCTATCACTGACAGTGGCGACACGCGGGTCCGGCGTATACTAACGGACCGCGGCCGATTTAAAGGCTACCACCTAGCAAGTGTGGTGTCTGGCGGTGACACCACATTACTCATATATTCCAATGTTCAGTAAAAACCAGCCCAACCTTTGAGTACGTAAATCTGTAAAAATCAAGAGTTATGAACAAGTAGACATCTGTTGAACAAAAGAGCACATCATTTGATCAGATGTGTCACTATCGATGGTAAAAATTACAAATAAACTAAGCAATTGCTCAGGAACTATGATCAGGTATTAGGATTTGCAAGGGCACCTTTCCTCTTTCTACAGTGAAATCTATTTTTTCATACTTGATACCTGAAAACATACATTGCCTAATAGCTTATATTTTGCCACTAAGCGTCAGAGAGACACGCAGTGTCAATGTGACAGTGCATTTCTTGCTAGAAAACACTAAATATCGAGCTCACATGAAAGTTATCTGCAGTTCTGCAAACTTCGTTTTATCTAGATCGATGATACAAAACATAATCACCACCTCCTTAACACATGCTGGTCCTCCCTCGGAACGCAGTCTGAGAATGACGAGACCTTGGTAGGATTACGGAGGTATGTGCCACCAGACGTCTAAGCACAGGTAGCTCAATTCCAGTAAATTACGGGCCAACGGGTTGTGAATGCAGAGATGGCGCCCAATAGTGACTCAGAAGAGCTCAATCTGGTTCAGACCACGCGGATTTAGTGGCCAAAACATAAATTCGCAGTCCAATTTTGATGATGTCGTGCCCAGTGCAATTGTGACTGACGATGTGGTGTTAGTATGGGAATAAGCATGAATCTTCCGCGTTGAACAATGTGCGCTGAAGTGCGTGCTCCAGACACTTGTCCCTGCACCTGCATTGTACTCTTTTAACAATGAACAGCCGTGCAATTGAGATGTCATTTTGTTTTATTTTCGCTACCAGTTTCGGTAGCACCACTCAAAAACCGATTCGGCATACTGGAGCCATATGTTTCTGGAGGTCGTGAATTCTCAAGTGCTTCCTACGAAGACTTCACTGCAGCTTGCGTGGTTTCGTCGTACTTGAAACAATTCGCCTAAATGCTCACGACAGAGTCACGCAATCAACCACTCGTTCCGAGTGTGGGATATCGGATGTAGGTGGAGCATACTCCTACAGTGGACGGGAGTGAACTCTTGTCACCGCCAGAATGAGGGGCCACCAAAAGTGATTATGCTAATTAATTTGAAGGTAAGATACTGTCACCCAACGGAAACCATCTTATTTAATTGAATGTTAATAGCGGTAGCCCTATTAAGCATGAACAAATGAATACCAAACCACTCACATAGACGTGTTAATGCGAGGAGAGACCTTTAGCTAAGAAAAGAAACGAATGGTCACTATGCCAATTTGATTTACGCTACTGGCCATTAAAATTGCTACACCACGAAGATTACGTGCTACAGACGCGAAATTTAACCGACAGGAAGAAGATGCTGTGATATGCAATTGATTAGCTTTTGAGAGCATTCACACAAGGTTGGCGCCGGTGGCGACACCTACAACGTGCAGACATGAGGAAAGTTTCCAACCGATTTCTCATATACAAACAGCAGTTGACCGGCGTTGCCTCGTGAAACGTTGCTGTGATGTCTCGTGTAAGGAAAAATGCGTACCATCACGTTTCCGACTTTGATAAAGGTCGGATTGTAGTCTATCGCGATTGAGGTTTATCGTATCGCGACATTGCTGCTCGCGTTGGTCGATATGGCTCTGAGCACTATGGGACTTAACATCTATGGTCATCAGTCCCCTAGAACTTATAACTACTTAAACCTAACTAACCTAAGGACAGCACACAACACCCAGTCATCACGAGGCAGAGAAAATCCCTGACCCCGCCGGGAATCGAACCCGGGAACCGGGGCGCGGGAAGCGAGAACGCTACCGCACGACCACGAGCTGCGGACTTGGTCGATATCCAGTGTCTGTTAGCAGAATAAGGAATCGGTGGGTTCATGAGGGTAACACGGAACGCCGTGCTGGATCTCAACGGCCTCGTACCACAAGCAGTCGTGATAACAGGCATCTTAGCCGCATGGCTGTAACGGATCGTGCAGCCACGTCTCGGTCCGTGAGTCAAGAGATGGGGACGTTTGCAAGACAACAACCATCTGCACGAACAGTTCGACGATGTTTGCAGCAGCATTGACTATCAGCTCGGAGACCATGGCTGCGTATACACTTGACGCTGCATCACAGACAGGAGCACCTGCGATGGTGTACTCAACGACGAACCTGGGTGCACGAATGGCAAAACGTCATTTGTTCGGATGCATCCAGGTTCTGTTTACAGCATCGTGATGGTCGCATCCGTGTTTGGCGACATCGCGCTGAACGCACATAGGAAGCGTGTAGCCGTCATCGCCATACTGGCGTATCACCCGGCGTGATGGTATGGGGTACTATTGGTTACACGTCTCGCTCACCTCTTCTTCGCACTGACGCCACTTGGAACAGTGGACGTTACATTTCAGATGTGTTACGACCCATGGCTCTACCCTTCATTCGATCCCTGCGAAACCCTACATTTCAGCAGCATAATGCACGACCGCATGTTGCAGGTCCTGTACGGGCCTTTCTGGATACAGAAAATGTTCGACTGCTGTCCTGGCCAGCACATTCTCCAGATCTCTCACCAAATGAAAACGTCTGGTCAATGGTGGCCGAGGGACTGGCTGGTGACAATACGCCATTCACTACTCTTGATGAACTGTGGTATCGTGTTGAAGCTGCATGGGTAGCTGGACCTGTACACGCCATCCAAGCTCTGTTTGACTCAATGCCCAGGCGTATCAAGACCATTATTTCGGTCAGAGGTGGTTATTATGGGTACTGGTTTCTCAGGATCTATGCACCCAAATTGCGTGAAAATGTAATCACATGTCAGTTATAGTATGATATATTTGCCAAACGCATACCCGTTTAACATCCGCATTTCTTCTTGGTGTAGCAATTTTAATGGCCAGTAGTGTATTATCTTTCAACGTAATATCACTTAGCCACTAATACTCATAAAGAACGGTTAACAAAAGAACACGGGATATTAAAGCTAAAGTGTAAACTTGACACAGGTGTGTACGGACTCCGAAACACATTTACGTTATAATTTGTGGCCATGGCCAGTGGGCGCAAAAGCTGTTGGTTAAGTATTGAAAGCACACGGAAAGACACAAGCGAACACCGTAAGATTGCCAAAAGGCGTACTGATAGCAACGTAACTTTAAACATTCGAGCTTGGCTTTTGAAGAGGTGAATTAACTTCACTACTGAAGGATGACCACGGCTGCTACGATGGCCCATCGTGCCGCATCACATGAAGCGTCAACGAAGTGGCCGACCTAGTAGAAACTGGAGAACATCATTTCTGCCGTCTCTTTGTACTGAGTACTGAAGTACAGACGTCCTTTCAGTGACAGTAAGGCTCGTCACCTCGTCATCTCCCCTGTCCCAACTTGAAGTCATTACTCTACAAAAGCTTAAAGAGACGTGTTTTCCTTCTAGCTGCTCTGGAACTTCGCTGTTTTGGTCAGAGGAGGAACCCAGTGGCCAGTGTTGGCACAGATCCCGAGTGACGGCCAGTAAAACTCAAATGAAGATCTTAAAAAATCTGCTAATCTCGTAAATTCTCTCTTTGTTGAATCAATAGGGCTCTTAGGTGTAGAGCCGGCCGTTGTGACCGAGCGGTGTTAGGCGCTACGCTCGCAGGTTCGAATCCTGCCTCGGGCATGGATGTGTGTGATTCCTTAGGTTAGTTAGGTTTAAGTAGGTCTAAGTTCTAGGGGACTGATGACTTGAGATGGTAAGTCCCATAGTGCTCAGAGCCATTTGAACCATCTTAGGTGTAGAGGAAGGCAGAAAATCTGTCCCACTTCATGGCACAATTCTGAAAATGTCTTATCCGATGCTAAGCACGAAGGCACAGCGAAAGATACGGGATCTCCCGACATCGACAGTATGACCCAATCAGGAAGGTTGCTTCTGAAAGAGTAAACTGAATGTTATTCCAAGGTGTACATCTGTCTTTAGATTTCTTGTCTAGCTAAAAGTCTTCTGCGAAGAATTCTTCCTGGAGAGCGAGTTGGGGGAACGAGAATGCTGGTCTGACTGTCAACATGCGGCCGTGACCCTACCTGTCGCTCAGCAGTTTTACAGTGGCAAATTATCCCCCTTAAAAGGACTCTTATCTCACGCACCCAACATGTAAACTTTCATGTCTTCGAAAACTCTATCAAATGCGTAAGAAAAACAGAAAGACAAACAGCAAAACCAAAATAGCAACTGGCGATGCTAATCCAGATTTGCAATTACAGACCAGTTTAATGAACTAATGCTTGATCGAAGGAAACATCCTCTGAAATATGTTCATCGGTAGAGAAAAATGGTAACATTAGACCAGGAGTCGGCATAGCAATCTTCCCTTTGCTTATACAGGATGGTCCATTGATCGTGACCGGGCCAAACATCACACGAAATAAGCGTCAAACGAAAAAAAAACTACAAAGAACGGAACTTGTGTAGCTTGAAGGGGGAAACCAGATGGCGCTATTGTTGGCCCGCTAGGTGGCGCTGCCATAGTTTAAACGCATATCAACTTCGTTTTTTTTAATAGCAACCCCCATTTTATTACATGTTCGTGTAGTACGTAAAGAAATATGAATGTTTTAGCTGGAACACTTTTTTAGGTTTGTGATAGATGGCGCTGTAATAGTCACAAGCATATGGTTCACAATTTTAGACGAACAGTTGGTAACAGGTGGGTTTTTTAAATTAAAATACAGAACGTAGGTAAGTTTGAACATATTATTTCGGTTGTTCCAATGTGATACATGTACCTTTGTGAACTTATCATTTCTGAGAATGCATGCTGTTACAGTGTGATTACCTGTAAGTACCACTTTAATGCTATAAATGCTCAAAGTGATGTCCGTCAACCTCAATGCATTTGGCAATACGTGTAACGACATTCCTCTCAACAGCGAGTAGTTCGCCTTCCGTAATGTTCGCACATGCATTAACAATGCGCTGACGCATATTGTCAGGCGTTGTCGGTGGATCACGATAGCAAATAACCTTCAACTTTCAAAATGGTTCAAATGGCTCTGAGCACTATGGGACTTAACATCTGTGGTCATCAGTTCCCTAGAACTTAGAACTACTTAAACCTAACTAACCTAAGGACATCACACACATCCATGCCCGAGGCAGGATTCGAACCTGCGACCGTAGCAGTCGCGCGGTTCCGGACTGCGCGCCTAGAACCGCTAGACCACCGCGGCCGGCCTTCAACTTTCCCCACAGAAACAAATCCGGGGTGTCAGATACGGTATGGTGCTTCGACGACCAATCCACCCGTCATGAAATATGCTATTCAGTACCGCTTCAACCGCACACAAGCTATGTGCCGGACATCCATCATGTTGGAAGTACATCGCCATTCTGTCATGCAGTGAAGCATCTTGTAGTAACATCGGTAGAACATTACGAAGGAAATCAGCATACATTGCACCATTTAGATTGCCATCAATAAAATGGGGCCAGTTATCCTTCCTCCCATAATGCCGCACCATACATTAACCCGCCAAGGTCGCTGATGTTCCACTTGTCGCAGCCATCGTAGATTTTCCGTTGCCCAATAGTGCACATTATGCCGGTTTACGTTACCGCTGTTGGCGAATGACGCTTCGTCGCTAAATAGAGCGCGTGCAGAAAATCTGTCATCGTTCCGTAATTTCTCTTCTGCCCAGTGGCAGAACTGTACACGACTTTCAAAGTCGTCGCCATGCAATTCCTGGTGCATAGAAATATGGTACGGGTCGAATCGATGTTGATGTAGCATTCTCAACCGCGATGTTTTTGAGATTCCCGATTCTCGCGCAATTTGTCAGCTACTGATGTGCGGATTAGCCGCGACAGCAGCTAAGACACCTACTTGGGTATCATCATTTGTTGCAGGTCGTGGATGACGTTTCACATGTGGCTGAACACTTCCTGTTTCCTTAAATAGCGTAACTATCCGGCGAACGGTCTGGACACTTGGATGATGTCGTCCAGGATACCGAGCGGCATACATAGCACACGCCCCTTGGGCATTTTGATCACAATATCCATACATCAACACGATATCGACCTTTCCCGCAATTGGTAAACGGTCCATTTTAACACGGGTAATGTATCACGAAGCAAATACCGTTCGCACTGGCGGTATGTTACCACGTACTTATACATTTGCGACTATTACAGCGCCATTTATCAGAAAGCGAAAAAAGCGGTCCAACTAAAACATTCATATTTCTTTACGTACTACGGGAATATGTAATAAAAATGGGGGTTCCTATTTAAAAAAACGCAGTTGATATCCGTTTGACCTATGGCGGGACAACCATAGCGCCATCTGCTTTCCCCCTTCAAGTTAGACGAGTTTCGTTCTTTGTAGTTTTTTCGTTTGATGCTTATTTCGTGAGATATTTGGCCCGGTCACTATCAATGGACGACCCTGTATAGATTCCTTAGGGCGTCACATGCCCCCTCAACACCACCAAGTGGCATCCAATCCCGCCATGAGCTGTGGTCAAGACGTTATCGTTCGTCGCTGTGTTTTTGCAACCGAGAGGCACGTTGAAGGTCATAGGTAATGAATTTTGCGAACCGTGTCAACTGCCTGCAGTGAAGATGCAAACAACATGTAATCTTACTGGAACGTGAAATATCCTTTACCACTTTCAGGAACGAAACCACAAGAGAGACTGTAAAATTCGTATCTAATGTTCTGTTTGTGTGGGCGTCTTCTAATGATCTGATGGATACCTGCTTCAGACACTGTTTCATAGTCAGTGATATAAGGTTTAGGTCAGAAATAAGCAAGTGATCCTTAATCGTGCACAGACCAATATAAACGTTTTGTATAGCTATAATATAGAGAAGGCCCGAGGTCTAGGGGTAGCGTCTTTCATTCATAATCAAAACGTCTTCGGTCCCGGGTTCGATCCCCGCCACTGCCCAAATTTTGATAAATAATCAGCATTGGCGGCCGAAGACTTCCGGCATAAGAAATTAGCCTCATTCTGCCAACGGCCTTGTCAAAGAGGGCGGAGGAGCGGATAGAGGTTCAGGGCACTCTCTTGTCCTAGGGGTGGGAAATTGCCCCTAAAGGCGGAACAATCAGTAATGATCAACGACATGAGGATGCAGAAGGCAATGGAAACCACTGCATTAAAGACACATACCGTGTGTCCACAGGACATGTGGCCTGTAATTGAAGAAGTGTCATGATGATCTCTCCATTGGCAAAAGATTCCGGAATAGTCCCCCATTCGGATCTCCGGGAGGGGACTGCCAAGGGGGAGGTTACCATGAGAAAAAGATTGAATAATCAACGAAAGGATAACGTTCTACAAGTCGGGGCGTGGAATGTCAGAAGCTTGAACGTGGTAGGGAAACTAGAAAGTCTGAAAACGGAAATGCAAAGGCTCAATCTAGATATAATAGGGGTCAGTGAAGTGAAGTGGAAGGAACACAAGGATTTCTGGTCAGATGAGTATCGGGTAATATCAACAGCAGCAGAAAATGGTATAACAGGTGTAGGATTCGTTATGAATAGGAAGGTAGGGCAGAGGGTGTGTTACTGTGAACAGTTCAGTGACCGGGTTGTTCTAATCAGAATCGACAGCAGACCAACACCGACAACGATAGTTCAGGTATACATGCCGACGTCGCAAGCTGAAGATGAACAGATAGAGAAAGTGTATGAGGATATTGAAAGGGTAATGCAGTATGTAAAGGGGGACGAAAATCTAATAGTCATGGGCGACTGGAATGCAGTTGTAGGGGAAGGAGTAGAAGAAAAGGATACAGGAGAATTTGGGCTTGGGACAAGGAATGAAAGAGGAGAAAGACTAATTGAGTTCTGTAACAAGTTTCAGCTAGTAATAGCGAATACCCTGTTCAAGAATCACAAGAGGAGGAGGTATACTTGGAAAAGGCCGGGAGATACGGGAAGATTTCAATTAGATTACATCATGGTCAGACAGAGATTCCGAAATCAGATACTGGATTGTAAGGCGTACCCAGGAGCAGATATAGACTCAGATCACAATACAATAGTGATGAAGAGTAGGCTGAAGTTCAAGACATTAGTCAGGAAGAATCAATACGCAAAGAAGTGGGATACGGAAGTACTAAGGAATGACGAGATACGTTTGAAGTTCTCTAACGCTATAGGTACAGCAATAAGGAATAGCGCAGTAGGCAGTACAGTTGAAGAGGAATGGACATCTCTAAAAAGGGCCATCACAGAAGTTGGGAAGGAAAACATAGGTACAAAGAAGGTAGCTGCGAAGAAACCATGGGTAACAGAAGAAATACTTCAGTTGATTGATGAAAGGAGGAAGTACAAACATGTTCCAAGAAAATCAGGAATACAGAAATACAAGTCGCTGAGGAATGAAATAAATAGGAAGTGCAGGGAAGCTAAGACGAAATGGCTGCAGGAAAAATGTGAAGACATCGAGAAAGATATGATTGTCGGAAGAACAGACTCAGGATACAGGAAAGTCAAAACAACCTTTGGAAACATTAAAAGCAACGGTGGTAACATTAAGAGTGCAACGGGAATTCCACTGTTAAATGCAGAGGAGAGAGCAGATAGATGGAAAGAATACATTGAAAGCCTCTATGAGGGTGAAGATTTCTCTGATGTGATAGAAGTAGGAACAGGAGCCGATTTAGAAGAGATAGGGGATCCAGTATTAGAATCGGAATTTAAAAGAGCTTTGGAAGACTTTATAAATAATATAAATATTATTTATATTATATATATATATATATATATATATATATATATATATATATATATATATATATATATATATAAATCAAATAAGGCAGGAGGGATACATAACATTCCATCAGAATTTCTAAAATCATTGGGGAAAGTGGCAGCAAAACGACTATTCGCATTGGTGTGTAGAATATATGAGTCTGGCGACATACCATCTGACTTTCGGAAAAGCATCATCCACACAATTCCGAAGACGGCGAGAGCTGACAAGTGCGAGAATTATCGCACAATCAGCTTAACAGCTCACGCATCGAAGCTGCTTACAAGAATAATATATAGAAGAATGGAAAAGAAAATTGAGAATGCGCTAGGTGACGTTCAGTTTGGCTTTAGGAAAAGTAAAGGGACGAGAGAGGCAATTCTGACGTTACGGCTAATAATGGAAGCAAGGCTAAAGAAAAATCAAGACACATTCATAGGATTTGTCGACCTGGAAAAAGCGTTCGACAATATAAAATGGTGCAAGCTGTTCGAGATTCTGAAAAAAGTAGGGGTAAGCTATAGGGAGAGACGGGTCATATACAATATGTACAACAACCAAGAGGGAATAATAAGAGTGGACGATCAAGAACGAAGTGCTCGTATTAAGAAGGGTGTAAGACGAGGCTGTAGCCTTTCGCCCCTACTCTTCAATCTGTACATCGAGGAAGCAATAATGGAAATAAAAGAAAGGTTCAGGAGTGGAATTAAAATACAAGGTGAAAGGATATCAATGATACGATTCGCTGATGACGTTGCTATCCTGAGTGAAAGTGAAGAAGAATTAAATGATCTGCTGAACGGAATGAACAGTCTAATGAGTACACAGTATGGTTTGAGAGTAAATCGGAGAAAGACGAAGATAATGAGAAGTAGTAGAAATGAGAACAGCGAGAAACCTAACATCAGGATTGATGGTCACGAAGTCAGTGAAGTTAAGGAATTCTGCTACCTAGGCAGAAAAATAACCAATGACGGACGGAGCAAGGAGGACATCAAAAGCAGACTCACTATGGCAAAAAAGGCATTTCTGGCCAAGAGAAGTCTACTAATATCAAATACCGGCCTTAATTTGAGGAAGAAATTTCTGAGGATGTACGTCTGGAGTACAGCATTGTATGGTAGTGAAACATGGACTGTGGGAAAACCGGAACAGAAGAGAATCGAAGCATTTGAGATGTGGTGCTATAGACGAATGTTGAAAATTAGGTGGACTGATAAGGTAAGGAATGAGGAGGTTCTACGCAGAGTCGGAGAGGAAAGGAACATGTGGAAAACACTGATAAGGAGAAGGGACAGGATGGTAGGACATCTGCTAAGACATGAGGGAATGATTTCCATGGTACTAGGGGGAGCCGTAGAGGGCAAAAACTGTAGAGGAAGACAGAGATTGGAATACGTCAAGCAAATAATTGAGGACGTAGTTTGAAAGTGCTATTCTGAGATGAAGAGGTTAGCACAGGAAAGGAATTCGTGGCGGGCCGCATCAAACCAGTCAGTAGACTGATGAACAAAAAAAAAAGTAGTTATAATATGACGGACAATGCGTTCGACAAGAATCTGCTGGCACGCGTAAGTCATATGCTCCAAGAGAGACATTCATTCAGGTAGTATAGCCATGGAGGGGAAAAAAATGGAGGTGGCACTGCAGGCTTACGCAGTAAGTTGTTTTAAAGCCAGCATGGGTGGGGCTTGCCGCCACTTTAAGTACCCCGGTACATTAGCAGACTACCGTTTACGATTGCTTATTGTTCATTATTTCTGTCGTGTGCCCAAAACAACTGTTTTAAACTCTAAAATTACAGTGCTTACGCGCATAACAAAGTGTGAGGAAGGCAATTTCTATTCTTGAATGCGTGTTTGCTCTATTAATGCGGCACATTTGGCCTCGTTAATGTAACTCGTTTTTTGCTGATATATTTCGGATAACCAGAAACAGAAGGAAGTGATGTGAAAAGCATGCTTTCGTACTCCATTTAATTCCAATTTTACTGTATTTGTATTGATAGCAAACCAATGCTGGTTTACTTAATGGTACCGGTACTGCATCTTGTTCGTTACAATTTCATCTTTCAACTCACACGCACAACATTTTAACTGTTCACGTCTGCAAAAACTTTACCTACGTATTCTTTGCTACCCCATAAATGTGTGCAATAAGGAAAGAAACAAGAAATGCTACAGTATATTGTGCTTGTCAGCATAGTGAATGTGTACTGAAATGTCAAAGAAACAGAACTTCATAGAAATATACCTCCATGCAGAATAGAGTTCTTGTTTTATTAGACTATCAGTGCATTTGTCTCACTGTCGTTTACCCATCTTCTCACTCTGAAGTCTTACCTATGATGCGTCAGTGTGTAGCCAATAACAGCAACTTGCTGCGTTAGAAAACGATATATATTTTTAAACATCTTCCAACATTGTTGGACACTTTAAATGTGATTAAGGGAATGGTATCAAGCGCTTACGACCCCTTGCTTTAAAATGTATGTGAGTAATTTTATAGTAATGAGAATCTACAGCGTGTAAATAGCTTTCCAACAACGGCCTACCTGCTTACTTTCCCGGAAAATTTCTCGCCCGTAACTCTGTCAGTTTTTCAGGAATAACCAAACATAGCACAATTGCAATGTGCATCTACTTTAATCATCTGCTTGATTTTACTTTTGAATTTCATTTTGAGGTATTCGTATTATATAAATCTATACCATACTTCGTTACATACCAACAGTTAGTTATTTAGTGTCATGTTCCATGTGTCATTTGTCGATAAGTCGTAAGATACGGAACGAGTCATTATATACTAATATCAGTTTTTGTAAATATGCTTCCATGCTGACCATTTATTAATTCCTACGTTTTTTATTTAAAACAAACGGATGTTAGTCAGTCATTCCTAACCATCACTACTTTCACATTACACTAATAGATAATCTTCCGCGGAATAGGAGTTACCAAAGAGAAACGTTTTCAGTTTAGTTTAAAATTTTATTTTGGTATGTGCCAGGCATTTTTTATCAATTGGTAAGTGATCAACACTTCTGGTTCCAGCATAGTGAACCCCTGTTTGTGCAACAGACAACCTTAATGTGGTGCAGTGAATGTCATTTCTTTCTTAAGGTACTGTAATTATATACATCATTACTACTGATAAAGTGCAGTTGACTATTTACAACAAATTTTATGAGAGAATAACTGTACTGGGAAACAGTAGATAGCCACTCACACCTTGAGTACAAGCCAGGCACAATGAAAAGAGGGTTCACATAAAGTTTCAGCCAAAGCCTTCTTCTGAAAGGAAGCACAGCATACACACACATTCATACAATCATACACTCAAAACCAGCCCTGACCAAACTCTACCATCTGGTGAGCAAGATGTATGAGAAAGGCGAAATACCCTCAGACTTCAAGAACAATATAATAGTTCCAATCCCAAAGGATGCAGGTTTTGACAGATGTGAAAATTATCGAACTGTCACAGATGCAAAATACTAACACGAATTCTTTACACACGAATGGAAAAACTGGTAGAAGCCGATCTCGGGGAAGATCAGTTTGGACTCCGTAGAAATGTTGGAACACGTGAGGCAATACTGACTCTACGACTTATCTTAGAAGATAGATTAAGGAAAGGCAAACCTACGTTTCTAGCATTTGTAGACTTAGAGAAAGCTTTTGACCATGTTGACTGGAATACTCTCTCTCAAAATCTGAAGGTGGCAGGGGTAAAATACAGGGAGCGAAAGGCTATTTACAATTTGTACAGAAATCAGATGGTACTTATAAGAGTCGAGGAGCATGAAAGGGAAGCAGTGGTTGGGAAGGGAGTGAGACAGGGTTGTAGCCTCTCCCCGATGTTATTCAATCTGTATATTGAGCAACCAGTAAAGGAAACAAAAGAAAAATTTGGAGTAAGAATTAAAATCCATGGAGAAGAAATAAAAACTTTGAGGTTCGCGATGACATTGTAATTCTGTCAGAGACTGCAAAGGACCTGGAAGAGCAGTTGAATGGAATGGAGAGTGTCTTGTGAGGAGGATATAAGATGAACACCAGCAAATGGAAAACGAGGATAATGGAATATAGTCGAGTTAACTCGGGTGACCCTGATGGAATTAGATTAGGAAATGAGTCGCTTAAAGTAGTAAAGGAGTTTTGCTATTTGTGGAGCAAAATAATGGTCGAAGTAGAGAGGATATTAAATGTAGACTGGCAATGACAAGAATAGCGTTTCTGAAGCAGTGAAGCTTGTTAACATCGAGTATAGATTTAAGTGTCAGAAATTCATTTCTGATAGTATTTGGATTGTAGCCATGTATGGAAGTGAAACATGGGCGATAAATAGCTTGGACAAGAAGAGAATAGAAGCTTTCAAAATGTGGTGCTACAGAAGAATGCTGAAGATTAGATGGGTAAACCACATAACTAATGACGAGGTATTGAATAGAACTGGGGAGAAGAGAAATTTGTGGTACAACTTGACTAGAAGAAGGGATCGGTTAGCAGGACATATTCTGAGGCATCAAGGGATCACCAATTTAGTACTGGAGGTCAGCGTGGAGGGTAAAAATCGTAGAAGGAGACCAAGAGATGAATACACTAAACAGTTTCAGAAGGCTGTAGGTTGCAGTAGGTAGTGGGAGATGAAGAAGCTTGCACAGGATAGAGTAGCATGGACAGCTGCATCAAACCAGTCTCTGGACTGAAGACCACAACAACAAACAGTGTGGAAACTGGACTTGACATGTGCTCAGCCAGTCGTTTGAAGTCCCGTGCCAAAATATTTAACCATGCTGCTTCTATTGCCGTCCATAGTTGTGAAAGTGTTGCCGGTGCGATTTTGTGCACGAACTGACCTCTCGATTACGTCCCATAATTGTTCGATGGAATTCATTTCTAACTATCTGAGTGACTAAACCATCCGCTCGAACTGTCCTGACTGTTCTTTAAACCAATCGCGAACAACCGTGGCCCAGTGACATGACATCGTTGTTTGGTAACACGAAGCCCATGAATGGCTGCAAGTGCTCTCCAAGTAGTCGAACTTAACCATTTCCGGTCAATGATCGGTTCAGTTGGAGCAGAGAACCCAGTCCATTCTACATAAACACAGATCAAAGCATTATGGAGCTACCACCAGCTTGCACAGTGCCTTGTTGACAACTTGGGTTCAAAATGGTTCAAATGGCTCTGAGCACTATGGGACTTAACTTCTGAGGTCATAAGTCCCCTAGAACTTAGAACTACTTAAACCTAATTAACCTAAGGACATCACACACATCCATGCCCGAGGCAGGATTCGAAACTGCGACAGTAGCGGTCGCGTGGTTCCGGACTGTAGCGCCTAGAACCGCTCGGCGAACGGCGCCGGCTGTCAACTTGGATCTATGGCTTTATGGAGTCTGCACCACACTTGAACCCTACCATAAGTTCTTACAAACTGAAATAGGGGCTGTTTTTCAGTTGTAATGGGTGCAAGCGACATGGTCGCGAACCCACGATAGGCGCAACTGGTGATGTGCTGTTACCAAAGTCACTAGCTTTGGTCGCCTGCTGCCTTAAGCCATTGACACCAAATTTCGCTGCACTGTCCTAACGGATACGTTTGTGGTACGTCTCAATTAATTTTTGGCGTTATTTCACGCCATGTTTCTTGTCTGTTAGCAGTGACAACTCTGAGGAAAGGCCCCGGCTCTCGGTCGTAAAGTGACGACCGTCGCCACTGCCTTGTCCGTACTGAGAGGTAATGACCGAAATTCGGTATTCACGGCACACACTGGAAGCTGTGGTTCTCGGAACATTGAACTCCCAAACGATTTCTGAAATTGAATGTCTCCAACTATCATTCCGCGTTCAAAGTCTGTTTATTTATGTCGTACGGTCAGTACGTCGGAAAGAACAGAAGCCTTTCCTCACTTGCCACCTTGGAAGTGTTCAGAGTACATTCCTTAAGCCCTAAACGAATATAATCTGGGGCATATAAGTGCTCAGCCATTCGTGTACTAAGTCTTTGTCTCAGTATCACAGATGACGCCACGAACATGTGACACCCTAGCGACATCCTGGGATGCGGTATGGGGTCTGCCCTTCAACCACGATACAGAGCAGCCTGCCCTGAGCCGTGAGGGAACCTCCCGCTCGGTGGAGGAAGTTCATGGCCATCCTCAGCTGCTCCGCCATGCTGTCGTCCCGGTCGCAACCGGAGATGTTGCTGGCAGGGGCATTCGAGTGAAGCCATGCTCGGCCCCACTGTTTGCGCTGTCAGCAATGCTGGACGTCTGTTGTTTCGCATGAGAGGCAACTGGACGCCTCCACGAAGCTCTTGTCTGACCTACTACGGCCGAGAGCCGGAGCAAAGAAATTAATTGAACAAACCTCTTGTCATCCTGACGTCTCATTTCACTCTCCATGAGTGACAATCAAAAGGTCATTCAACACGGGACGGAAGAGATAAGGAGGGATTTGTAGCCAGTTGGCATGCAGTGTAGCTCGTGAGTATAGACTCTGGGTGTTTACGTATTTTGACATTCAGATAAACGCGAGAGTGTGAAATTAATAGCGTCTGCTGCTTAACAGTTACGCTTATCAGCAAATTTATGCAACTACAACCACCGCTAATAATAATAACAACAATAATAATAATAACAATATGATTAAATTGTCTAAAAAAAAGAAAGTACCGACTTTGTGGAATTTAGTTCTTTTGTAGGTAATTATGTACAGTATAGGGCAAGAACAAAATAATATTTAATCTTTCGTTATGCCATTTCGCATTTTTGCGTAAGTGGGAGTTTTCGTTTCCTTATTTATTTTTCAAGACAAATGTACACGATCCCTAACACATTTATTACTGTGCTTCTGAGCTGAAAATAAGACTGTGTGATGTTGCACCCTCACAACACCCTATGGTTATTACACACTTCTTTGTTAAATTTTTGCTTATAATCACGCTTATTTGTCAGTCAACAGATGTGGTCCGGGATGCCATAGTTCCTTTGCGGATAACTTTTCCTGGGTATTTTCTTTTCTGTTGACACTTAAAACAGAGTTCATATTGACATTGCACACGAAAACCTATTCCTGCACAGTAAATGAGGTGCTGAGAACCATAACGATAAAAAGCACACCGTCTTTGACCCCACATTGAAGTGAATATTAGAGTATCCAATGAGACAACTTTTCGTGAATGTTCATACACATAACATGGGCCTGCAGTATAGCTATACGTGACCCAACAGATGCCAGAAGCATGAATAAATGCTAGAATCTGGCAATCGATGATGATGCGCTTTATAGTTCTCAGCACCTCAAGTGGATTACTTTATGATAAAATGAAACGCTTAATATACGATATCACATTCAGAATCACACAAAATAGGTTTTTGTATCAGTATGACTATAACATATACTGATATCCGACCCTAATGTTACTATATAGTGAGTGAATTGGCATATCTGAGGAATGTGCTGCTGTCTAGAAGAATTTCTGCCAACCCTTGTTTATCAAGGATTTATGTATTTGACCACGGCCGTGTCGCAGTGGATACTCCGGTTCCCGTCAGGGCAGCGAAGTTAAGCGCTGCCGGGCGTGGCCGTCACTTGGATGGGTGACCATCCAAGCCGCCATGCGCTGTTGCCATTTTTCAGGGTGTACTCAGCATCGTGATGCCATTTGAGAGCTACTCGAACGAATAGTAGCGGCTCTGGTAAAAAATAAAAGCATCATAACGACCGGGAGAGCGGTATGCTGACCACACGCCCCTCCTGTCCGCATCCTCAGTGAGGATGACACGGGGGTCGGATGGTCTAGATGGGCCACTTGTAGCCTGGAGACAGAGTGCTATGTATTTGACCCATAAGGGAAGTTTCACGAAGTCTACAGGAGTAGCAACGTGCCATAGCGCGGTAGATTTAGTGTCGTGTATTTCATCTACATTACGTTTAATAGCATTCAGAGGCAAATAACCAATTAACCCTTAAGATGTGTTCGCACGCTCTTGTGCTCTTACACAACAGCCGCCACTGTTTGTGCAGATGTTAAAACCCTCGAGACCTTTCTGAGAAGAGCGGTCTAAAAAAATCACTTTCTGTCATTCTTATCAGTGTTTTCGCGGTTTCACTAAATGCTCGGAAATGACTGCACCCAATTTCCTGGTCCAGCCTTGTTTAATTGAGCTTGCGCTCTGTCACTAATGACGTTGTTGTCGAGGAAAAACTTCACGCTGCTTTATTTCGTACTGAACGCTCCCGTTGTGATGTTCCGTACACACAAGGCTGGCACTGTCAGGAGGCGAAAGCGTAGGGCAGACCCTTTAGTTCCGCCGGGAGACACCCGCACCCCTTCTAGCGCGCTGCCTGCGAGAGAACGAGCCAATTAGCAACTGCAGAGGGGCCAATCTCGTGGCCACGCCCGGCTGAACCGGGCACAACAGTCGCCGCTTGTCGCAGTCTGATTTATAGTCGCTCGCCTGCCGACCCGACCCGTCAAGAGTCGAGTTTGCTCATTTAAGCGACCAGGGGAGAGGAGAGAGAGAGCGAGATAGAGAGTCGGGGCCAGCGTTTAAATGGCCGTGCTTCCGGCAGGAATGCGGGCGTCCAGTGAATGGCTCATTCATTAGCCCAGTCCGAGCCGGAGTGCGTGCAGAGCCGCGCTGCGCTGAATGGGAGGAAGCGCTGCATTGTCTGGCCGGGCTGGGCTGTGCTGTCTGTCGTCACGGCGCCTGCGCACTCCACACACACACACACACACACAGGGCCGACCCGCGCTTCACAGTCGCTGCGCCCGCTTCCTTTGTTGCCGCGCTCTGTTTCGCCGCGGTCGCGCGCACACGTGTGGCCGTGCAGCGGCTCGCAGCTGGCTCGCATTCGCCGTGTTTAAAATCTCGGGGCGTCGCAACTGCCTCACGCCAACGACCGCGCCACCCCGACCCCAACACCCTGCGTGTTTCTCATCGTCAGGCACGCCCGGCGCGGTGTCCATAGCCGTTGGCGCACGCTTAAAGCCGTCCTCACACTGGGCGAGGCAGCTAACGTTGGCATGGACGCGAACGGAACATCCGACAACACTAAAGACAGCGACGTCGGCACAGGGGGTGATTTGGTTAACGTGATTTGCGCTCTCAGCGTTCTCAAGCGGCCGTTGTCGGCTTTATTTGGCTCGCAAACTACACAGTCTCTTCACGGAACTGGACGCACGTAGCCAGCTGGAGTGGCTGAGCGGTTCTAGGCGCTTCAGCCTGGAGCTTCGCGACCGCTACGGTCGCAGGTTCAAATCCTGCCTCGGGCATGGATGTGTGTGATGTCCTTGGGTTACTGAGGTTTAAGTAGTTCTAAGTTCTAGGGGATTGATGACCTCAGATGTTAAGTTCCATAGTGCTCAGAGCCATTTGAACCATTTGGACGCACGTAACACAGTTACGTTAACTCTGTTAGGGTCCACCTCCTTGAGAGTTTTGTTCTTAGTAGTCCGCAGCTCGTGCGGTAGCGTTCTCGCTTCCCGCGCCCGGGTTCCTGGGTTCGATTCCCGGCTGGGTCAGCGATTTTCTCTGCCTCGTGATGACTGGGTGTTGTGTGATGTCCGTAGGTTAGTTAGATTTAAGTAGTTCTAAGTTCTAGAGGACTGATGACCATAGGTGTTAAGTCCCATAGTGCTCAGAGACATTTTTTTGGTTCTTGGTACGACAGATGCTGACCCTCATTACGTCTACCTCCTCACCTGCTTCCCTTTCCAGACTCAGGATATTTCCCACAAACGAAGACGAACTCCGAGGAGCGGATTTGTGGTCACGTAGATCACTACTTGTTTCTTGACGGCGAGAAGAATGTCCTTGATTCTTGGCACTTCCTTAATGGATGCCACTGTGCAGTTGTCCGCAATCCCAAATACAAATAATTTCCTTTGTAGTTCTTCTTGTATCCCGCCTGGAAGGCGGCGCGTGGGTCTGCTCCTGTAAACTGAAGGGTACGCCGAATGTAGGAAGTGAGTAGGAACAGGACATGGTGAAATGCTTCGGCACTGCGTGTTAATTTAAATCACTTTGACTATAGGAAGAAAATTAATACATAACTTTGCACTGAGGAACACGTAGGTGCGAAGCCGGATGTATCAAAGCTCACAGAAGTTACACAAGCAAAATCTGTAGTCGCTCGCCCACTATGAAATAGAAACAATGTTGCTTGGTGGTCTAATAGGAATCAAGTGGGCAGAATCTGGAGCGGTGCTCGTAGAGCTGCACAGCGCCGGCTAGAGTTGGAATGTTGCTGCTACTATGGGTTGATCCACGCTGTTCTTCTCTGCAAAACTATGCGTCGATAGAGGATGTCGAATCAAACTCCTTTAAGCAGTCAAATTTCTAAAACCTGTTTTCATCTCCGACTGGTGTGGTTTGAAAGTTTATCGAACAGTCGACAGGTGATGGTGGAAGTAATCAAGGTAGCAAATATCTACTAATATCAGTATTGCTGGCCCCTATTTTGATCACAACTGAGCTAGATTCTTCCTTCGCGTCAGTCAGGGGCCTGAAGATCGAGTATTAAAACTGTGAAACTGGTTGCCAAATAAAATAAAGTTGGGAATTTGACGGCTGAAAGGTGTTTAATTTGACATCCACTATCGAACAGCCGAGTCCCGCAACCATCTCTACAAAGATGGACATACAGAGACTATGCGTCGATAGTATCACTGAATTTGGCGGCTTGCCGCTCCCTCCTCCTCGCGATGTCTGTTTCCTGCTATAAGAAGAAATAAGAATAAATAAATAAATCTTTGATGTTCTTCATACCTCTACTCTACGTTCGCGACAGTTTTCTGGCTTCCTGCACGGTGGAAACGGGACATGATAGCCCAGCCTCGGGTTGAGAACTCTGCCCACATTGCCATCAACCCTCCGGTTTGGTGCCAGGAATGTTCCTTCGGGAAAAAAGTGGTCCATCTGACTGCCATGCAGCAGGCCTGGGTTCGATTACCGGCCATGTTAGAAATTTTGCCCGCTCTGTGTTGTCCTCGTCATCAGTTCACCATCATTAAAACACAAGTCGCCTAGTTTCGCGTGAACTGAAAAGACTTGCAACACAGCGTTCGAAATTTCCCAGGCGAGGAACTCCTGAACCTCAATGCCATACGTTAATTCACTTCAATTCTTTCAGCGAGCGTCGAAGAAGAGAGGAGAAAATCACTTTCTATACTCATCGATGCCTTGCACAGAGAACTGGTGGTAGAGGAACACTACATAATCCTGTACAACGATGTGAGATGTATGCTAGTAGAACTTATTCATTAGTCAGTTCAATTTTATTCCATTTTCAGTTTTAAACTGAGTTTTGTTAAGGTACAGTGTCTAATGACAGTCTGCTCATGCGTAACATTCATATTCTCGATGTTGCGTTGACTACCAACAATTCGAAATGGGGTACTTCATCTCACAGATTTCAAAACAGATTTTCGTTTCGTAATCTCATGCGAATGGAAAAGGAGATTTTCTTCGAAACTTCTCGTATATATATTCTACAGAAATTTTCTTAGTAGCAACAACGCCAAGTGTGTAGCTTGTGTTTACTTTCAGACATAGACTGGCTGTAACATTGCTGTAACATTGCATTTGCAACAACAGTAGCAGTAAATACGTTATTCGAAATAAATAACATCAACTTTTGAGATAATTAAAAACTAAACTCCTCCCGAACAGGCCAAGAAGGCCCTACGGTACCGACCGGCCGCCGTGTCATCCTCAGATCATAGGCATCGCTGGATGCGGATATGGAGGGGTATCTCGTCAGCACACCGCTCTACCGGCCGTATATCAGCTTCGAGGCCGGAGCCGCTACTTCTCAATCAAGTAGCTCCTCGGTTTGCCTCACAAGGGCTGAGTGCACCCCGCTTGCCAACAGCACCCGGCAGACCGGATGGTCACCCATCCAAGTGATAACCCAGCCCGACAGTGCTTAACTTCGGTGATTTGACGGGAACCGGTGTTACCACTGCGGCAAGGTCGTTGGCTCTGAGGTAATACTTCTGTTCAACGATTATGGAAGTCTCGGAAGTTTTTAGAAAGCAAAAGAAAAAAAATCATGGAATCTGGACGCGACCCTGTTGCTTAGTTCCTCACAACTCAGCTGCGCTGCATATTCGACTTTCCAAATGGGTCTTCGTATATGGCATACACTGCCCAAAGACTGCATCTATAAGTGCCATTACTTGACATTTAATAAGTCAACTGTACCAAAGAGACGCGCTTTTGATGATAGATCATCATTGTGCTGTAGCACTGAAAGGGTATACCTCCACAGCGAACAAATTATAACACGGGAAACATCAATTACAAGAAGCCTTTACCTACTGACATGTAGTTTCCCGTCATTTTATCATAATAAATCTTAGCTAAAACGACGCGTTTTCGAGAGATCCTAAATCTGATTTGAAACAGCTTATATTAATATCATGTGCTCCATGAGGAACAAAATCCTCCGAAATACGATGTTTAACAACATACAAAATGACGACAACTATGTTCCGCTTGTGACGTAAAACTACGTAGCATCTCATTGGCCACATTCCTCTCAACGAGGCAAAAATCTGACTACCAGATTCCTTATTTCATGCACCGCAGCGCAATGGAATATGCAATTCCACGCTGTGACGTCAGCGGCTCCTTGCCCACGTGCGTTCTCACGTCCTGTGAGACGACAGCTTATAGCGCCTTCTCAAGGGATGTGAAAACGTTCATGGGTAAGGAGCTGCTGACGTTACAGTGTGGAATTCCACGTTTTACTACACTGCAAAGCGTGAAAGAAAAAATTTGCGATGTAAGATTTTTGCTACGTGCATCACGGTCATAAGTTAGGAGACACCATGTTGTATTCAATTATCTCATACGGAGTTGTGCTATGTTGGTGGTTTTAATATTTTAGCGTGCGTGCTATGAATATACCTATACATGGTGGTCAGCAGCAGTCTGAAAAGATTGTAATGGTGCTGCTGGGTAGGTTGTGCAGAGAAATAACTGTTAAGAAAGAAAATCGATGCGTTATGCTATTTCCAAGTTAACTAACATTTCAGTTTGCCAAACAGGACGCTGCGCCAGAGCCGTAAAACCGAACAAAGGAGCGATACAGAAGTTGGACATGGGAGGAACGAACCCGAGCCAAAGGCTGAGCAGTATCGCGCGCTATCATCTACACTATGAAAACAACTAACACTATTTCTATCTGGCGGGCCGCTTCAATACGCGCGTGCGACGTATGATTGTCTAACTTCAATGCTGATGGACTTGAAAAAGGCACAACGTATCACATTTTTTCTTAACAAGTATTTCTCAGCGCAGCCTACCCTGCAACACCATTACAAGCTTTTGACACTGCTTTTGACCACCCTGAATACGGCGTGAATCACCTAAAACTTGCACCGCAAATATTGTAGAAATGGAAATGCTACTGATGGGCCGTTTTCACTGAGTGGATGGTTAGTCAGAGGCTCATAATGTTAGATTTTAACAATACTTAGAAGGTTTATTTTTTGTGCAAACACACATTTTTCAGAAGGAACAATGCCTGTTGATATTAACAGACTGAAAGTAATTAGAATGTCAGTGGTGTTTGCGGCAGGATTCTAGTACGAGTCGTTTACGAGACATCGTATTTTGAAAAGTTGCCACACAGATTCTTGTACAGTACCTGCGGTAGCACACATTAAAGAACAACACAAGTACGTACACTACGATTCTGACCAGTAACGAGACAACTGACCATCACAGACTGTGTTCAAAATGACTGCCGGCAACACCAACACACGCTTTCAGATTGGTATGTTGGTATGGAACCACTGCTGCACACACGTTAGCATTGCAACGCAGACGACTGAGCAGGCTGCAATAATATGTCTTTGCATATGGGTTGTATTTGACAAGTGCTTGTAGACGCGTCTTACATCTTTCCCCACAGAAAAGAAGTCTACAGGCGTCAAATCCGGAGAACGGGCCGGCCAAGGTACAGGTGCTCTGCATCCAGTCCAACGATTAGGAATCAATTCGTGAAGACATGCTGTAGTACTTCGTGCACTTTGAGCTGGACAGCCACCACGTTGGAACCTCAGGTTCCTCATAGTCTGCAGAGGAAAGTCTTTTAGCATCCATGGGAGACGGCTTCCTAGGTGGTTGTCATAGCTGGGCGCCTTCAGTGTTCCGTCTGTGAAAAACGGAACTAGGGGCTGATGGTTCAGTATCCCACACTACATGTTTAAACTCCATCGACACTGACGTTCCAGCTAAAGAAGCCAACGGGGGTCGTCGACAGACCATTAGTGCGTGATTCGGCTGCTTACCTGGTAAACTGGTAAATGAGATACATGAAAAACCTCTAGTAGCCTGTCTTAATGACCGTGTGCAGAAGTTAACACGATTCTCATAATCATTTCCATGGACCTCTACATGCAGAGAGATGTGATAAGGATGGAAACTATGTCGATGGAGAATGCGTCGGACTCCTGTCTGACTCATGCCACTTACTCGTGCGACAGCGCCGGAGCTAACGTGCGGATCAACAGCAAGAAGATTAATTTTCGTCCTCTTCCGCCGTCACTTGTCCCCTCTAGGTCTGTGTTCTGTCTGACTGTTACACTTCCACTTCACGCAATTGGTTGAAGAGGTTGATAAATAAATGCCGAGATGGTTGGCCTCAGTTGAGTTATCTTGGCGCATAAATCGTACAAGAACGAACTGCATTCTTCTTACACTCTCCATACACCATGAGCATGTCGGCTTTTCCTGCATTGGTAAACCCCATCGTGCACTCACAACCAACTGCTTGGACTTCCACATACTAATTGACTAGCAAGTCGCAGTGTGCTCACGGAACACACAAGCACACAATATCGCACCTAGCAAGAACGCAAGCTGAAGACCACAAACAAGTGTTTGTACGACATCTTGGAAAAGACCTGCACTAGAATCCTGTAACAAACACCATTGACTTTCTAATTTATGCCATTTTTAGTGTGCTATTGTCAATAGGCGTTGTTCTATTTGAAAAAGTGTACTTTGGCACAAAGAGTACACCTCACAAATATTATTACAAGTTGTGTATTGACTAACAATATAAGCCCCTTGATTACTAATCTTGACTACCACATGAGTAGCGCTTCCCATTTCCCCAATCCATTTTGAGCGGCCGGTGTGGCGGAGCGGTTCTAGGAGCTCCAGTCTGGAACCACGCTGCTGCTGCCGTCGCAGGTTCAAATCCTGCCTCGGGCAAGAATGTGTGTGATGTCCTTAGGTCAGTTAGGTTTAAGTAGTTCTAAGTTCTAGGGGACTGATGACCATAGATGTTAAGTCCCATAGTGCTCAGAGCCATTTAGAGCCATATCCGTGCGGTTGTGCATTTCCCGCTGGGTTTCCAGAAGCGCACTGCAATTCTGAAGCCTCGAAATAAAGTTTTAACCTGGCTATAGATTAAGCATCACACGGCTGGCACACAGGTGTGCAGTTTGCGGGTATTACTTTTACCGTGCACTTCGGTTGACCCTCGTCATCTATAAACATGGTGTCATACATTAGACTATTAGTTTGTCCACCACAGGAATCCAATATTAGGCAAAACTTGCTACCAGCAACGTTTGGTTGTTAAAAGACTCTCAAGAAATGTTCTGTAAATCGAATTCGTCAATTTCCCGGATTTGGAGCAAGTAATGTAAACATTTTTCATTGAGTCAGTTAAGCGACTGACCTCTTCTATTACCCAAGGACCAAATGTAACATTCGTTTCTTGCAAACACAGGAAAACACTAGGCAACACTTTTCCAGAGGCTGTGATGGCATATTGCGCCGTGTATGAATGCGTTAGTTTCCTTTTTTTTTTTTTTTTTTTTTTGCTACCAACTGCGACAAGGGTTCATTTTTTCTCCTCTATGTGATAACGTGCTTCGAATGTTCACCCGATATTCGCATGCTTAAAACCGGTAATACGTGATGCCCAAGATAATGACGCAGCAAACGTAAAACCCTTGTTCGTCGTGTACTGAAGCGCTGCACCTGCAGCCCACTCCTGGAGTATTCTCGTTGTTACATTCTCGTTACGACAACGAAATTAGAAAAATTGGTCGTACGTCCACGTATTTATCGCCTGGTATATGTCGTATCTTGTCACTCCTTTAACGACATCATTTTCCTATAATTTTAGGTCCTTCTTCCTTTTCAGCGCTGTTATTGCTCCACTCTTTTGCTGTGTTTGTAGGTTCTAATTTGGGTGATTCCTGGCTAGCGCTACCACTCTTACTTTTACTTCATGTGGTATAGCGCTATAGTTCAATCGTTTAGTAACCGGTTCGTAATACTCAACGGGAACAGATGAAGCACAGATTGTCTGCAACGTGGACATTTCCAAAGTGTTATGACCATTTTGCGATTCACTAGTCGTGATATCTTCCTCTGAATCACCTTCTGCTTCGCCTTCATGGTATAGTTCTTCAGTATCAACAAAAGTTATCTCATTCGTCAGTTCCAAAAATCGCTCGGCGATAGCCGCTCCTATCAATTTGGAACGCCAAGAAACAGAACTGCCTGCTTCCGGTAATGCATTGATAATACGTCCGTCATGCAACACTTTGACAACCCAAAACACAGCGTCGGTAACTTCCCGCTTGCCGTCGTCTGTGACAGGCTCCCAACTATGTATTTCAGCGCTGGCCGAAGGGTGTACATCCTCCATTATTCAGGTCCTGCAACTGAAAAATGTGACAACAAACAATAACTAGTTAGTACGGGATAGAGGGAAAGGCTAATTACTACAAACTACATAGAGTACAAATCGTATGTTACTTACGGAAGCTCAATGTATTTTTTCACAAAACATATTTTATTCGGGGTATTAACGATGAAAAATCATTACATGTATCCTCGAGGTTCGTGGCAGCCTAATGACGGAAAACAACTCTTTCCGATTGACTTCTGTAAGGTTCGTGATGGACACCCTAACTCTTCAAGGTTCACAACTATGATATGACGAACAGGCAACTGGGACAAAATATGTAACTCTCCCGTGTGCATTCAGTCCCGTGCTACGCTGTGAACAAGGGTCGCGTGGTTGGCTATCGCCGGCAGGGGTGACCGAGCGGTTCTAGGCGCTACAGTCTGGAACCGCGCGACCGCTACGGGCATGGATGTGTGTGATGTCCTTAGGTTAGTTAGGATTAAGTAGTTCTAAGTTCTAGAGGACTGATGACCTCAGAAGTTAAGTCCCATAGTGCTCAGAGCCATTTGAACCATTTGGTTGGCTATCTGTGGTCCATCGTGAGGTATTCGCAGCACTCTCACTCGGAGCTGTTTTCTTGTGACAAGGATTAAAAGTTTAATTCTTTACTAATTCACCTCGTTTGGGAAATTAGTTTGCCTACATTATTACTATTATTATCCCACGTTGAGCTGCGTACCTTATTAACCCTCCTATACGAAGAACTACAATTTAAAAAAAAATGAAAACCCTACAGTTTCCTCGAGGCTCGATCCCGGGTTATCCGCTTCCCAGCCGGTTACTTCGGCCGTTGCGCTATTGGTGCTCTCGGTGAAAATCTTTTACCATGTGGGCACATAAGAGGCAGCTGTAAAAGTTTCTTCCCTCGATTTCTGGAAAAGTATGCGTTTGCGGACTCCATACCTGATAATGAAAAATGCTCTGTTTTCAATTAACTGTCGACCCAGCCAATTTTGAGTCGATTGCTCATCATAACCTTTAGGGTTGATTTTCACAAAAACGGGACGGTGTTGAGCCAAAATATCTTAGAGTTCTTCGTTTTAGGTTGTACACAAGTACTTGCCAAATTTGAGCCGAATCGGTTGGCCGTGTCTAAGGCCTTCCCCTTGTAAGTCGTCTCGTATGTTTCTACAGTCACTCAACTTCGACACCTTCTGGTACATTACTGTATTATAAGGAAACAACCGCAGATTGCTGCCCACCCTGTCCGATAAATAACTCGTGTACGTGTGATACAGAACAACAAGCGCTCTTACAACACTTCCCTGGGGTACTCTTGACGATAGGTTTAGCGTTGCCGTCCTCAGCTACACTATAGGAGTAAGGGTAGCACGTGACAAGAGAGTGGACTATTTATTGTTTTATTCGATGACATACTCAGTCGCCAAATGCTGCGAGAGAAGTGATGTTTATGTACTCCAGCCGTACGAATACGATTACATCAATTGCATAATTGTTGGTGCGTAAAATTTAATCATGAACCCGAATGAACACGTGAAGATACGCCATCAGTAGTACTTGCAAAACGTCACAGGTTGCTAACAAGTTGTCTGATTGTGGCAATGTCGTACTGCTGCTAAGACTTTAGTGGCTGCTGACCGCAATGGAACGCGGCACGCTAGCTAGCATCGTAACGAGCTAACGGCGCCAGACGTCTTATGCAGAGCCTCGATGACAGCCGAGATACACGTATCAGAGACGGCATAGCATGCTGCCCAACTCAGCAGCTCCTGAACACCTTCGTGCTCCTGGCTGCACCTGCTGCTGCACTAAACAGGGATCCTCCCACTCACTCCGCACAAGCCGTTGGGAGCGTGTCGTCGCTGCAATTCTGCGGTACGGTCGTCTACGTAAGATTAGTTCACGTATCCCCGCAGTCAACAGTTCCTGCTAAATCTATTAAATTATTTGCCGGTCCTGAGCTAGAAGGTACTGGTTAAGAATTCAGGGCTGATGATTACATGGCAGTACATTTTTATTGCAATCAATTACCAACGCTCACCCATTCATGAACTTTTGAGCTTCTAAAACGTTATAATTTTTTCTTCTTTCTAAATGTAAGAAATTGATAACGGTAGCTAGTTGTTATTTAAATTTCATTGACATACAGGGTGTCCACAATGAGACTCCAGCATTTGAACTCATAAAATCTGAGAGGAAAAACAATTTATTGACGAACAAATACAAGGAAATCATACAGCAGCTCATCAAGTTTTCATACACAGGTGGACGGTTCAGTACACTTGAACATGGGCGCCACGGGTAGCGCGAAGAATATCAAGTCTATAATCGATTTCGTGCCATGTGTTGCGGAGCATCTGTTCTGTGACAGAGTTGATGACAATTCTTATGCGCTGTTTCAAGTCTTGCAGGTGTAGCGTATACCTGGTCTTTCACATAACTCCACAAGAAAATATCGAGGGGGGGGGGGGTTATGTCAGGCGATCGAGGCGGCCAAGGAATTGGACCTTCACGGCCAATCCATCGTTGCGGGAAAGTGTCATTTAAAAATTTTCGGACATCAAGGCTCCAATGGGCTGGTGCACCGCCCTGTTGCAACATCACATTTGGCTGCAGGTCTGCTATCTGTGGCACGGCAAATTGTTCCATGTCCAGGTAGATGGCTCCATCCACAGTCGGCTCCTGAAAGAAAAACGGCCCAACAATGCGATTTATCATCAAACCACACCACACATTAACTTTCGGACTGTCGCGCATGTGTTCCCTAGGTTCATGCGGATTTTCGGGCCCCCAGATGCACACATTGTGACGATTGACAGCCCCTGACACATGAAAGGTTGCTACGTCAGTAAACATCACGCGTGATAAAAAATGTCTCGTCCGCGGTAATGCGGTCTAACATGACACATGCAAATTCTTCTCGCTTTGGTCGATCATCAGGCTTCATTTCTTGCACAACCTGCACTTTATATGCGTACAAACGTTATCGCTGACGAAGCACATTGTCCACTGTAGAACGTTTCATACGAAGTTCTCGTGCTGCCTGTCGCACTAACTTCTGTGGACTTTGTTCGAATGACCGCCGCACTTGTTCCACATGATGTTCGCTGATCCCAGGCTTACTACCACCGTGCCCTTTCGAAACACTCCCAGTAGCCAAAAACTGATCACACCACTTCTTTATAGTCTTGAACGACGGGGGCGCTTTGTTGTAAACTCGACGAAAGTTTCTTTGCACTTGGGTCGGCGATTCTGTCTCTGCATACCACCAGACCACTTGTGCACGCTCCTTCATATCCTCCATTTTGCTGAAATAATTGATTGCAGCTCCACTACGGCCACTTGGCATATCAAATTTGCACACCACAGACTTGTTGAGTTGCTCTGTCTGCCCCTTCAGGATTCACAGGTCCACCATCTGAAATGAGAAAGGTATAGCATTTTTAAAATGGTGGAGTCTCATTGTGGGCACCCTGTATTATCTGCAATCGGAAAAAAATGGTTCAAATGGCTCTGAGCACTATGGGACTTAACATCTTAGGTCATCAGTCCCCTAGAACTTAGAACTACTTAAACCTGACTAACCTAAGCACATCACACACATCCATGCCCGAGGCAGGATTCGAACCTGTGACCGCAGCAGCCACGCGGTTCCGGACTGAAGCGCCTAGAACCGCACGGCTGTAACCGGAAAACATCTTCACAGCAGATAATGAGGTAGATTTGGTACATCCAACTACAAAAACATCTCAGTCACTCTTGTGTTGGTGAATCTTCAGCAGTTCATTTTCATAACCGACCCTTGTTCGCCTAGCTGCCGCTAGTATCGGTGGGAGGGGGCGGGGCGGGGGAAGGGGGGGAGGGAATCTGGAACAAATGCGGTCCGCCATCAACATCAACAGATCGCTTTTTGAAAGAAGGAAAATAAATATTCCTGTTGCTATCAGCTACAGTTTCGCTGAAATATGTTCAGATTTACTTGCCATCCTCTGTCATTTTGATACAAACATTGCTTTTCTAGTCTTCAGTATTAGGACTGGTTTGATGTAGCTTTTGTTGCTAAAATATGCCGTGGAAGACTCTTCATCTCCTAGCAACTTGTCTCAGTCTGCTGTATTTATGCCTTGCTCTCCCCCTACTGTTTTTATCCTCCTCCCCCCATACACTTTCCTCCATGACAAAACTGACTGTTCCTTGATGCAAAAACAGACATAACGTCTGATAGGATAGCCGCAATCAGTGATTTTACAGTGTTACTTATAAAATGTTTATTCATATGACCTGTTTCGGTTCCTCTAGAACCATCTTCAGATCTGATATTTCGGTTACAGGAGTAACCCGTACAAATACAACAACTTTCACATGCTGCGACATATAAAAACTGACGCAGCATGTGAAAGTGCTGTATTTCTTCAGATCTGATATTTCGGTTACAGGAGTGGTTACTCCTGTAACCGAAATATCAGGTCTGAAGATGGTTCTAGAGGAACCGAAACCGATCATACGAATAAACATTTTGCAGTAAACACGGATTATAAGTAATATTTCTTGATGCCCTATCAACGAATTCCTTCTTTTAGTTTAGTTGTGCCATATATTTTTCCCCGATTCCATTCAGCAGCTCCTCATCAGTTATTCGATCTATAGATCTACATATAAGACGTTATATTGCCGTTTAAAACATGGAGTACCTGAAAATTGGAGAGTATAAGGATATTTCAGCTGAAGACTACCACAAAAGCAGGTATGATTCGATGTCTCTCTCGCCGCCATTCTTATATGTAACTATCTGAGAAATCGGCGCTGCCCAGGTGTGTATTAATTCCACTTCTATTAGTCCATCACCTCCTGCCCCTTCTTTCTATCCACCTCTTCCTCTTTCCCCCCTTTTGGCGTGAACAATGCGGAGTTTATTACGGCCGAGGGCATTCTTTTTCTACCGTAGCCTGGCTAAACTCGTGAAAAATCTCTCAGAAATATGGAGAGAATGTCGCACGGAAAAGATTTTCCTGCCAAGAGTAAATTATTGATGTGCAAGTACTGGAAGATATATAGTTCATCTCTTTCGCCCTATCGGCTCTCTCTTTCAATAATATCCACAACCGCTTTATGTTTTGGGTGTGCACCGATTTATCGTCGGAAGATACAAACTCTACGAAGTGGCTGACAATTTCAAGATCGATACCCTCTTTATTTCAGATGTCGATACGATTTCCAGTCGTCTGTTACCACTTTGATACCTGGTAGAATGAAATGCCCTATTAGAGGCATTAAAACTGTCTTACCCTTGGCTCCAAGTATGAAGTACTGCTTTGATTTCCTTTCCTCGCCACCAAAAACCGAAATCTGTTCTACTTCGTTCTTAACGAGACGTCCTCTGCCTCAGTTACGAGTGGTGTGTGCGTCTCGTCAACTTCTACAGCCTTGTTGCTACTGCCGATAAGGACACATCTTTTGTCACAGTAACACGGTGTTCACTGAGACTTTACTTTATGACGCAGTCACCTGTGATGTATAATATTCTAACGAGCACGAGGCGGTAACTGTATTCTTCACAATACTCAGTTTCACTCTATCAAACCAAGTGTTTTTTTTTTTTTTTTTTTTCCTTATCGAGGTGCTTTTCTTGCATTTTGTACAGTAGAGTCCGAAGGGGAAGACTACATCAGCGCTCTTCTTGTGCAGCTTTACACACACTTCACCGTGACAATGTACATATTTCCTTTGATCCTGATATGGCAACAAGCCATATTCCGAACGTAACTCTATGCATTTTCCTGTATTACGTAATCGACGAATTAACTCCCACCACGTAGGAGTATTTCAATTGGATATTAGCACAGATTAACTCAATATTATCAACAACGCTAGATCACATTCCCTTGTCATCGCACAAAACAATATCGAATCTCCAGAATCAGATTTTCATTCTGCAGCGGAGTGTGCGGTGATATGAAACTTCCCGGCAGATAAAAACTGTGTGCCAGTTGGTAGAGCAAGTTTCGCAGGAGAGCTTCTGTAAAGTTTGGAAGGTAGGGGGCGTGCCAGTTCGTAGAGCACTTGCCCGCGAAAGGTAAAGGTCCCGAGTTCGAGTCTCGGTCCGGCACATAGTTTTAATCCGCCAGGAAGTTTCATGTCTCCGCAATATCCTTTCTCTCAGGAGCGCTAGTTCTACAAGTTTCGCAGGAGAGCTTCTGTAAAGTTTGGAAGGTAGGGGGCGAGGTACTGGCAGAAGTAAAGCTGTGAGGACGGGGCGTGAGCCGTGCCTGGGTAGCTCAGATGGTAGAGCACTTGCCCGCGAAAGGCAAAGGTACCGACCGAGTTCGAGCCGCGGTCCGGCACACAGTTTTAAACTGCCAAGATGTTTGATATCGAATCTCGCAGCCTCGACGATCGGACTTCGGATGTACACTCTAAGAAAAAAATGAAAAAAAAAACTCGCAACGAAGATCCGAATGGGAATCTGCACATGTGATGTACATCTGCAGATGATAAATACCTATAATTTCACAAAAATAGGTTGAGTTATACAAGAGGAAGAGCTTCACAAATTGAGGAACTGAGAAATGCGTTGGTCCACCTCTGGCCCTTAAGCGTGCAGTTATTTGGCTGTGCATTGGTTGATAGAGTTGTTGGATGTCCTCATGAGATATGTCGTGCCAAATTTCGTCCAACTGTCGCCTTAGATCGCCAAAATTCCGAGCTGCTTGGAGGGCTCTGCCCATAATGCTCCAAAGGTTCTCAATTGCGGAGAGATCCGGTGACCTTTCTGGCCAAGATAGGGGTTGATAACAACGAAGACAAGCAATAGAAACTCTCGCCATGTGCGTACGTGCATTGTCTTGCTGAAATGTAAGCTCAGGACGGCTTATCATGAAGGGCAACAAAATGGGGCGTAGGATATACCGCTATGGTGTGAGTGTGCCGCTGATGACTATTAAAGGGGTTCTGCCATGAAAACAAATGGCACCCTAGACCATCACTCTTGGCTATGGAGTAGAATGACGGGCAACAGTCAGTTCGGTATCCCACTAATGCTCAGGGCGTCTCCAAACACAACTTCAGCCTGGGATCTCATTGACTGGAGTAGAACTTTCTTCAGCGATGTGTTCCGCTTCGAAATGAGACCCGACGACCAGCGAAGACGTGTCTGGTGCTGCGCCGGACAGTGCTAGGACACCAACCTGACTGTCGCCCGCTGTACGGCCCGACAGCCAGGAATGATGGTCTGGGCTGCTATTGTTTTTCATAGCAGGACCACTTGTTGTCATCGGCGGAACACTGACAACACAGCGGTACGTTAGCGATATGCTGCGCCCTTCATGACAAGCCATCCTGGGCTTTCATTTCAGCAAGCTACTCCTAGCTCGCACACGGCTACAGTTTATACTGCTTGTCTTCGCGCTTGCTGAGTCCTGGCCAGTAAGTTTGCCGGTTCTCTCCCCAATAGAGAACGTTCGGAACAACCAGACAGTTGGAGAGAATTCGGTGCGATATCCCTCAAAAGGAAATCCAAAAATTCTATTAAGCTGTGCAAAGTCGAAGAACTGATCGCATAAGGGCCAAAGGTGAACCAACACGTTATCGAAACCCTAAATCTGTGATTTTTTTCTCTTGAAGAAATCATCCAGTCTTTCTAAAATTGTAATCATTTGTTTTTCCCTGTTTGGAAGAACTCCAGCCACAAATAAACGCTTTCAAACACAAGGACGGCAGAAGGCCGTCCTCTGACTAATATACCCTAATACTTTCTCTTCTCTGTATTCTACAGACGAGAAACGCGAACTGTCAGCCACAAGGACGGAGTTCAGATAACGTCTCAACATAAGTATAGGCATAAGAAGTGCTCTCAATTACTGAACGCTGCGTACTCAACGGCGACTTCCAACCCGGAGGTAAAGCCCAGGATCGTATAGGTTCGCAACAGTACAGTGCCTAATTGTTCTAACTGGAAACTCTCCTGATAGCAAAGACAACAAGTCTGTCTGCATCAACAAAGTTGATACCGAGCGACCGTCACACACAGGCGCTCACAACTGAAGACCTCGCCTCACCGCTGGCTTCCCAGCAAGGCTCGGCTCCCCACCCTTGTAATTCCGAAAACGAATCATATTCCCGAAACCACGGAATATTCTCCCTCTCTACAGATTCTTCCGAACGCCGACCAACCATATTTTAGTCTACTGTCGTCCAGCGCGGAAAGTTTGCGAGGGAAAACCTATAATAGTGCAATGGTACACTTCTGAGTAAAAATCCTTGTAAATAACCAAGCCGCGTGGTTTCCGAGGTGGCGCTTCTTCGTTCCTGTCACCTGCGTCCAAGATTTGCGGAGTTCCCGGTTATCCTTCCTCTCCGGCCACAATAACGGCCGGCCGTCACCCTATTGCGCTCCAGAGCTCCGGTGCCACTACGTCCGTCTAGCTACTTCCTGTTTTTAAGCAGGACCAACGCCTGTGCGGGCCTTCCACCCAGAGCCTGAGTTCTGTCTGCCGTTTCATCTCCACTGGCGTTCCAACATCTGCTAGTATAGGCAATCATTCATTACGCCATTCTGATAATAAAGACAATCCGTCACCTTCCATGCAGTAAGGGTTAACAATTATTTACAAGGCATATGTGACACTGTCAGTCTCCTTTAAATATTCATATATGCGATGTACAACTTATCAAATGATACGTAATTGTGGTTTTAAAAATTGTTCAAATGCCTCTGAGCACTATTGGACTTAACATCTATGGTCATCAGTCCCCTAGAACTTAGAACTACTTAAACCTAGCTAATCTAAGGACATCACGCAACACCCAGTCATCACGAGGCAGAGAAAATCCCTGACCCCGCCGGGAATCGAATCCGGGAACCCGGGCGCGGGAAGCGACAACGCTACCGCACGACCACGAGCTGCGGACATTTGTGGTTTTAGTTCATGGCAAAGTATGTGGACGAGTGCTTTTAAGGTGCGAAATTATAGCCACCTTACAATGTATTTCTGGTGTCTGCGCCGCACTCAAACCCTACCATCATCTCTTATCAACTGAAATCGGGATTTATCTAACCAGGCCACGGTTTTCCAGTCATCTATTGTCCAAACGATGTCGTCACGAGCCCAGGACAGCTTCTGAAGGCGATGTTGTGCAAAGGCATTCGCGTCGGTCGTCTTCCACCACAGTCCATTGACGCCAGATTTCGCCTCATTGTCCTAACGGATATGTTTGCCGTACATCCCACACTTATTTCTTCGATAATTCCACGAAGTGTTGCTTGCCTGTTAGCCTTGACAACTCAAAGCAAATACCGCTGCTCTCGTTCGTTAAGTGTAAGCCGTCGGACAGTATATTGTCCGTGATGAGAAGTAATGACTGAAATTTTGTATTATCATCACATCCTTGACCCTGTGGATTTCGGAATATTGAATTCCCATTTCCGAAATGGAATGTCCCCTGCGTCTAGCTCCGCTTACCAAACCACGTTCACAGTGTGCTACCATGATTATGTCGGAAAACTTTCCACATGAATCATGTGAGTACAAATGACAGCTCCGTCAATGCCCTGCCTTTTAGACGTCGTGTACGGCTAGTCTTTGAAGTGAAATCACGTTACGAAAGCAAATGATGCAGTTCTCCATGGGGAAATTGTAGCCGATAAAAATTGCAGTATCGTCCTATTAGACTCCGACAAAATATAAGTCTGGCGCAAAGACTACTAACTTACTTTTAAAAACACGCAAAAAAGTAGAAGCACGAAATTCCCTAATAAGAAAGCTGTCCAACAGCAAATGGGGTGCTAAACCTACCGTGGTCAGAACTTCAGCCCAAGCTTTGTGCTTCTCAACTGCCGAATATGCCTGCCCGGTATGGTGCAGATCCGCCCACGCAAAAAAGATAGATATTAGCTTGAATGAAACATGCAGGATAGTGACAGGCTGCATGAAACCTACCCCCATAGAAAATCTTTACAGGGCCGCAGGTTTCACAAACCCTGACTCAAGTGGGAAAGCCCATGAACATACCGAGAAGCTAAAACAAACCTCTGATGCCCGTCACTCAATATTTGGCCTAGACTGTGGCCCCAGCAGACTCAACTCCAGACGCCGTTTCCTAAGTTGCGCCTTAGATGAGCCCCCCATCTACTATCCACTAAGTGAGGACCCACCAAGCGGCGTTTCTGGTGATTGGAAAACCTGGACAATGCTTAACTGCATCAGAACTGGGGTGGCTCCTGTGAAATCTAATCTGATCAAATGGGGTTTGTTGGACGAAAATGACGACAAATGCGAATGCGGCACACGACAGGACGTGGAACGTCTCCTACAATGCCCTGCCTGCCCCCACAGATGCACCCTCGACGATCTATGGCTGGCTAAAGAAGAAGCATTGGACATTGCCCAATACTGGGCAAACAAATTGTAGTTTCCGGACACGAAAAAGTAAAGTAAAGTAAGTACTTTTAATGGCGATGAATTTAAAGTTGTGTGCTACCTGAATCCTTAAAGAGCTGTGCCCTTCGAACACATGACTGACTCACAGCTAGAGTGCAAATGCTTGGGAGTAGACGTACGATGTGGCATGGCCATGTACCTCCATTCGAGGTTAAGTATACGGCAGGCTACTGATAATTAGTAGGTAAACCGCAGTTTGTCTGCAAAAGAGCGTGCGCAAAAAACACTTGCCCCATATACCGACACCACGTCAAACTGACAGGGCGGATAGAGTGGATCTACGCAGAATGGCGGTGTGACTGGTTACAGTCGGGTCTGACTGGCGAGAGAGACTAGCGATTATATTGGAGAGTGCCAGTTCGAAGCCAGTCGAAGACAGATGCTCAGTAACTACTCAGAGTGTTCTTGGACCCGTGTTCTTGGACGCGTCTAACAGAGTATAATGTCCAAATATTCTTAAGCAAAGAGGTGTTTAATCTACATAGAGAGACTACCTGTGCACTACAGCGGTCTGGGCAGCAGCAACCAACAGTATTGGCCACCATATTTTGTAATGTCAGGGACACCGAACATTTAAGTTCGGCAGATGCAACACATGCTGGAAATTCATACGTTTTGTGATCGAAAAACAATGTTAAAGTATTTTGTTGATCATAAACCATGCCCAGTGTTTGTTCAGTGTACAACTTTATTAATTTTAATAATGAAGCGCTTGGAATATCGTACTTTATTTGAGTAAGAGCATTTTTTCACTAGTACTAACTGTTGTACTTGCCATATTCGTACACACTATTTTCTGGACCTTCGTGCTCGCTTGGAATGTCAGGCAGAGGACTTTATCAAAGAACACCTCTCTACTGAATTTAGAACGTCCTTATGTATCGACAATACATCAGTTTGTCCAGAGTAAAATTATGTGTTAAACAATAACTACAGTAGGCAAATGGACTATCTATGCGTATGAACTCTAATTAACGTAATCTTTTTTTTTTTTTAGATACTTCCTTTGAAGAACAAGGTGTTAACACAACGACGGGTAACCAACTGGATTGCTAGGTGCTCGGTTTTTTACCGAATTTTTCAGCCCAGTGTACGACGTTCGGTACCGAAATATTTTTAGAATTACATTCATATCGCAAATTTATTTATTGATTTGCAAAATCAAGTCAGCTGCATTGTTATCCAATTACAAATTGAAGCTTCTACGTCCACAAACCCACCTTCGTGGAAAAACCAAAAAAAAAGAGAACACTATCGAAAGGATAATTGCGGTTCCATGCAGCAGTGCCTATGCCGAAAGTCTTCAGTCACATGAATCATTTATGGTCTGCCATTCGAAACAAACTGTGTCGATATGGTAAAAACAGAATAATAATTTGAAGACTGCAATGAATTTTACCAAAAATTTTTTTATGTTTGTTTTCATCCTTAGCATACAGCTCAGTAAATCCTTTCTCCAGGCAGTGTTCGGTATAATGTTGTCAGTTTAATCCGGCAACTCTGGAAACCAAGTATAAGGCGGGAATAAGTGGCGGTCTACTCAGAATATTCATAAATGCTCTTCGATTCTGAAGGATCATGGTAATTGCTCTTTCCTAAAAAAAAAAATAAAAAAATAAAAGAAAAGAGAGAGAGAAATACTAGCGTAATATGATATGGAACATGATTGTCATATCCTCTATTAAAAGTGTTGAAAGTCACACAAGTAGTAACATGACGCTACAGCAAAAGATTCTAGCCCACATATATGTAATTTTCCTCAAATGCAAAGTTAATGAAGCCTTCAAATCACGTACCCAGTTAGAATGTTTATTTAGTCTGATATTGTTCGCTTTCTCCGTAAGTACCAAATATATCTCTTTGATAGGTATTATAAAAAATTAGGAGCGTAGAAATGCGAAACACATTCAAGTCGAAGGTGCAATAACTGTAAGAAAAGGTTCCAAAGAAATTCGCCAGGACATACTTCTGTAATTACACAAACTAGAGTGTTTACATTATAGTAAAGTCGCCGGAACAACGCAGCATCTCACACATCACAAACATCACGCTTGAGAGACCATGGTACACGAAAAGCGGACTTCATTTTGGGAATTATTTCTCGAAATGCGACGTGTGGAAAACAAAGAAACCCCGTGATTGGCAGAAGCAAATGTTATTGTACAGTGTGTCCGAAAAGTCTTTCCCTGATTACATAAATTGATAACTCAGGCTAGAAGTATGATACAAATATGAAACTGGTGTCTAATTGTTTACAAACTATCAAAGTTTTTTCACATATCAGTAAACTTCCACATGAGCATCCTTGGTAGCACGTAGCAGATCTAGGTGATATTCAATTTCCGTCCACACATTAGCCAACATCACTGGAGGGATCGATTCAACGACTGTGGTTATCCGTTGCCGCAGGCTTTCGAGATCTGGTACACGTGTTCGGTAGACCTCGTCCTTGACATAACCCCCATAAAAAGAAGTCTAATGGGGTTATGTCAGGAGAGCGTGGAGGCCAAACCGTTGGCCCATCACGACCAATCCATTGCCCAGGGAAGGTCATATTGAGATAGGCACGGACGTCCAAACCCAAATGAGGCGGTGCACCATCTTGCTGAAACAAGACATTGGGGAGATACTGAAGCAGCTGAGGAAGAGCATACAGTTACAACATGTCCAGATACACTGCAGATGTGATGGTAGCCTCAGCGAAGAAGAATGGCCCGATAATTCGATCGTGCAATAGCGCGCACCAAACATTCACCTTTGGACTGCCTCTGGTGCACTCCATAACCTCGCCAGGGGGTTGTGAACCCGAAATGCGAACATTATGGTGATTCACTACTCCACTGACAAAAAAGGTCGCTTCGTCGGAAAAGGTAATTCGTCTGAAATAACCATCATCGTCCTCAATAAGTGATAGCATTTCGACTGCAAAGTCATATCGACGTGTACTGTCATTGGGCAACAAGGCCTGAACGATTTGCACTTTGTATGCACGAAACAACAAACGTTTGTGTAAAATGTCATGGAGAGAGCTTTTTGGCATCTGTAATTCACGTGAGGCCCTGCGCACCGATTTCTTCGGACTTCGCAGAAAAGACTACCTTACAGCTTCCACCCTGTCTGCTGACGTTCTTGGTCGACCAGACCTCGGAAGGTCAGCAACCGATTCTGTGTTCTTGAACTTCTCATACCAGGCTTTAATGCTCTTGACATCAGGTGGATTCCTTCCAAACGTTGTCTCGAAGTGTCTCTTCACTGTGGTTGGTGATCGTGTCTCATGGTACCACAGGACACACTGTGCCTTCCCCTGATTGGTTAACATGGCTTCTTGGGCACTGCACCTCATCCACTACTTACGTACTGCGAACCTAAAACGGAAAAAAAACTTTGATAGTTGTAAACAATTCGATACAAGTTTCATATTTGTATCTTACTTCTAGCCTGCATTATCAGTTTATGTAATCAGGGAAAGACTTTTCGGACACCCTGTATAACAAAGGAAACCATACGACTCCATGCTACGAGACGATTAGTATCACCTAACATTACGTTGCAATACGTGGCAGTTAAGTTTCTTGTTAGCTTCAAATATGGTGGCGCCTCGGCCAGTCCGTGTTGTTTATATAGGTCGTTGCTGTAACCTCCTACATATCCGAGTTGCAGAGATGACGGAAATAAAATTAGGCGAGTAATTGTTAGCACAGAGGCGTAGAAACAGTCATCCGTGAATGAAACGGGAGAAACTTTAATATATGTACGACAAAAGTACCCTTTGCTAAGCACTTCACAGCGATTCGCAGGAGAATAGATGTCGATGCGGAAGAGGTGAGGAAAATCGCATAAAACGGACTTTCAAACGTATCCCGTGTTCTAGAGTAGACGGATATTGCAGTAACGGGTAAGACTAATCTATGCTGGGTGCTGCCTTGAATGGCTGTGTGTTCAGTCTACGAGGAAGAGGCGACTGCCGCAGGGTAAATACATTCTGTAGTGGGTATACGACAGGATAGCATAGCAGTACCGTTGAAACAGTCCGCCTACGCAGAACATTCCCAGGTAGCAGCGCTTTCACCGTACCACAGCCGTGAAAGCCTGGGAGCGTTCGGGAACCTCTACTAGTTACCAACTGTCAGTTTCTAAAACACATGCCGATCAAAGGTTCAAAATGCAGCAGCGATCGTAACACTTTCATCCGAGGATAGCGATAGGATCTAGACCTCACTTCGTTCTAAGAAAACGACTGGCTTAATTTATTTCCTTGTATCGCAGTGGGAAGTCTACGAGATGACTCTTGAATGTGTTTGGAAGTTGTTTTTTTGTGCTGAGTATTTTAAAGGTTTAAGCAGCCAGACATTGAACCGACCGTTTAGTATCAACCGGAGATTTTTTTTTCCTACGGTTGAATGAAATATTGCCTTGTGATATATGCCACGGACAAGGATCACAAACGTGATTTGAATTATCTCCAGCGAGGTATCAACATTGTGGTAACTGCATTAATAGAGATAGGAATGAGTGTAGTGGTTGCGAAATGCAGACTTGTTGTCTTTACGATACGGAAACAATTTCCCAATTTCAAAAATGGCTCTGAGCACTATGGGACTTAACATCTGTCGTCATCAGTCCCCTAGAACTTAGAACTACTTAAACCTAACTAACCTAAGGACATCACACACATCCATGCCCGAGGCAGGATTCGAACCTGCGACCGTAGCAGTCCCGCGGTTCCGGACTGAGCGCCTAGAACCGCTAGACCACCGCGGCGGGCAATTTCCGAATTTCCCTGATAATTAATGATCATACTATTTTAGCATCTAATTTGAAATTCTGGGTATGTAGCTAAACATTCGAATGACATGACAAAGGCATGTCAGCGAATCCCAGCGTAAAATACATTAGGGACATAACATGCTGAAAGTTTTGTCTCGCATTGACTGAGGAACGAGCCACAGGAAACTCTTGAGACAGGTGGATACAAATGGATAATTACGAGGAAGATGACATATGGCTTCAGTGAGTACGTCTCCACTCCCAATTTGTGGAACCCATATTAAAAAGACACCCATGCCTGTCACGCGAGGGGAATTGGCAGTTGGCCCATTCCTTACGAGACGAAAACTGTTCGGTGATCGAGACGTGTTGAGGGTCAGATCGTCTATCAATCACTCATTACTATGGAAATTGCCTCGATTACCGGATCTGATACAGACAAAGTCGTACTGGGTGGAGAAACCGCTTCTACTAATAGCACACGAGTATAGTATTTTGCAATCCTGAAACATATGACAGCGCAGTGTTAACATCAGATTCGTGGTGTACATATGGTATCAAAGAAACGATATCTCTTTAGAATTTCACTACTGTGACTGATTTTCAAATAACTAAACGATCCGTACCCTCGAATAAACTGAGAGCCTCCAAACTATCAATATTTGATTATTACTGGTAGGTCTGGTACAAAATGTCGTTATGTTCCTGCTGGTGTTGACTAGCAAACAGGGTAGCTTTAGGTTCAAATGGTTCAAATGGCTCTGAGCACTATGGGACTTAACATCTGGGGTCATCAGTCTCCTAGACTTACAACTGCTTCAACCTAACTAACCGAAGGACATCACACACATCCATGCCACAGGCAGAATTCGAACCTGCGTCCGTAGCAGTAGCGCGGTTCCGGACGGAAGCGCCTAGAACCGCTCGGCTACAGCGGCCGGTCGTAGCTTTAGCATCTGACAGTAATCAGAATTGTACATCTCCATTTACAAATATACTCAGCAAGCTACCGTACGGCGCGTGGCGGAGTGTAATCTGTACCGCAACTAGTAGTTGGTTTTTGTCTTGTACTTGCAGACAAATCGAGGGAGAAATAACTGTCTGTATTCCTTCCTAAGAGCATTAATATCTCGTATCTTACCTTCGTGGCCCTTACACACACTGTTGACGGCGGCAGTAGGATCGTTCTCCAGTCAGCTACAAATACCGGGTCTCAAAATTTCATCAACGGTGCTCCTCAAGAAGAACCGTCTCCTTCTCATTAGAGATCTGAGTTCCCTAAGCACCTGCGTAACACTTTTGTGTTGCCCGAATCTAGCGGTAACAAATCCAGCAGCCAGCCTCTGAATTGCTCCGATGTCTTCCTTTAATCAGACTTAGTACGGTCTCAAACACTAGATCACTAATCTTGAACAGCTCCTATACGCGGTCTCCCTACAGGTGAACCACACTTTCCTAAAGTTCTCCCAATAAACTGAAGTCGAAGATTCGTCTTCCTTGCCGCGATCTTCTCGTGCTCGTTCCATTTTATATGGCTCCGCAGCATTATGCCCAGATTTTTAAACGACGTGACTATGTCAAGCAGGGCACTGGTTGTCCTGTATCAGAATATTATGGGTTCACTTTTCCTACTCATCTTCATTTTTCCACATTTAGAGCGAGATGTCATTCACCACACCAACCATAAATTTTCAATTATTCAAAAACAGTCTTAATCGCATTTATTATTATTATCATTACTATTATAATACCGCCAACCGGTTTCAACCCGACGCAGGGGTCATCTTCTGGGCGTTTACACCATTGCTCGACTGCTGGTGGTGTCACACCTGTCTACATAACGGCAAGAAAATATCAACTATGTAGACAGGAGTGACACCACCAGCAGTCGAGCAATAGTTTAAACGCCCAGAAGATGACCCCTGCGTCGGGTTGAAACCGGTTGGCGGTATAATAATAGTAATGATAATAATAATAAATGCGATTAAGACTATTTTTGAATAATTGATTAATCACACTAATCGCTGCTTCATCTCCACAACCATGCTGTCCAAAAGCTATAAATTTTGTCTGAGTCATCTTGTATCATCCAATCTCTCATCTTCGACTCCTTCCTGTTCACCATTATCAGCAAACAACAGCAGATTGCTGCCCATCCCGCCTGCCAGATAATTTATGCATATAAACAAGAATGGTGGTTCTATCACACTTCTCTGGGGCACACCTGACGGTAACCCTGTCTCCGATGAACACTCGCATTCGAGGACAACGTGCTAGGTTTTTTTAAGTAAGAAGTCTTCGAGCTAGTCACATATTGTGGAAGCTGTTCCGTGTGTTCGTACCTTCGTTAACAGGCGGCAGTGAGCTGCCGTGTTAAATGCTTTTCGGGATCTGGGAATATGGAATCTGTCTGTTGCCATTCTTCCGTAGTTCGTAGTGCGAGAAAAGGGAAACCTGGGTTTTGTACAAGCGGTGCTTTCTAAAACAGTGCTGATTCATTTCCGGTCTTTAAGAAATCTATTGTATTCAAATTCAGAATGTGATTCTGGAGCAAACGATGTTCCCCGCGCAGCCCGAGTATCGATATGGAGCAGAGGTCGGAGGTATTGAAGGCTTCATTCTCTGGCCGGAGCTTGCTGAATCAAGTGGCGCACGCGGATATCGTGAACCCCTCCCACGGCGCGAGAGTGCCGGTAAATACCACGGCCCGGCACTTACGAGTCAGTCACTCGGTAGTTCACTGTAGCCGTAAGGTCACGCCGTCCATCAATGGAATTTTCACATTGTCCGTGGTACGTTTTTGATTCGGTCTTCCGCATGGACTCTTTGTGCACTCTTAAGAGGTTCGAATCCTGCCTCGGGTATGGATGTGTGTGATGTCCTTAGGTTAGTTAGGTTTAAGTAGTTCTAAGTTCTAGGGGACTGATGACCTAAGATGTTAAGTCCCATAGTGCTCAGAGCCATTTGAACCACACTTAAGAGGAATTTTCTGTGCTCTGGATTTGTTTTTTGGTTATCTTCGCCGCCGGCTACTTCAGGGACCAACAGTCTGTTTAACCAGTCTCTGTTTTAACAACAATGCAAATGATTATGATCAGTGTTCTACCTACGCAGAGTAGGATAGGAAAGAAGGCACTGTCCCTTTTGTTACACACAGACACGTCAGTAACAACTACTGAGTTTCTAGAATGAGATTTTCACTCTGCAGCGGAGTGTGCGCTGATATGAAACTTCCTGGCAGATTAAAACTGTGTGCCCACACAGTTTTAATCTGCCAGGAAGTTTCAACTACTGAGTTGTTGGCCTTTTACGAAGCTATTGTTTATGCAGTCGATGTACAAGTCGACAAAACCTTAATATGTACTGAATCGACGAGTGCCTTTCAGTCTGTTACGAGAGCTCCCAAAGGAAAACTGTAAATTCTTAGTTCACGAAATACTGAGGGACGGCGTCGACTGATTTATCTATAACGGATACCGAATCATGTTGGTACACTACTGGCCATTAAAATTGCTACAACAAGTAGAAATGCAGATGATAAACGGGTGTTCATTGGCCAAATATATTATACTAGAACTGACATGAGATTACATTTTCACGCAATTTGGGTACATAGATCCTGAAAAATCAGTACCCAGAACTATCTCCTCTGGCCGTAATAACGGCCTTGATACACCTGGGAATTGAGTCAAGCACAGCTTGGATGGCGTGTACAGGTACAGCTGCCCATGCAGCTTCAACACGATACCGCAGTTCATCAAGAGTAGTGACTGGCGTATTGTGACGAGCCAGTTGCTCCGCCACCATTGACCAGACGTTTTCAGTTGGTGACAGATCTGAAGAATGTGCTGGCCAGGGCAGCAGTCGAACATTTTCTGTATCCAGAAAGGTCCGTACAGGATCTGCGCTCGTGCATTATCCTGCTAAAACGTGGGGTTTCGCAGGGATCGAATGAAGGGTAGAGCCACGGGTCGTAACACATCTGTAATATAACGTCCACTGTTCAAAGTGCCGTCAATGCGAACAAGAGGTGACCGACACGTGTAACCGATGGCGCCCCATACCATCACGCCGGGTGATACGTCAGTATGGCGATGACGAATACACGCTTCCAGTGTGCGTTCACCGCGATGTCGCCAAACACGGATGCGACTATCACGATGCTGTAAACAGAACCTGGATTCATCCCAAAAAATGACGTTTTGCCAGTCTTGCACCCAGGTTCGTCGCTGAGTACACCATCACAGGCGCCCCTGTCTGTGATGCAGCTTCAACAGTAACCGCACCCATGGTCTCCGAGCTGATAGTCCATGCTGCTGCAAATGTCGTCGAACTGTTCGTGCAGATGGTTGTTGTCTTGCAAACGTCCCCATCTGTTGACTCAGGGATCGAGACGTGGCTGCACGATCCGTTACCGCCATTCGGATAAGATGCCTGTCATTGGATCTCGGCCAACGCGAGCAGCAATGTCGCGATACGATAAACCGCAATCGCAATAGGCTACAATCCGACCTTTATCAAAGTTGGAAACGTGATGGTATACATTTCTGATCCTTACACGAGGCATCACAACAACGTTTCACCAGGCAACGCCGGTCAACTGCTGTTTGTGTATGTGATATCGGTTGGAAACGTTCCTCGTGTCAGCACGTTGTAGGTGTCGCCACCGGCGTCAACCTTGTGTGAATGCTGTGAAAAGCTGATCATTTGCATATCACAGCATCTTATTCCTGTCGGTTAAATTTCGTGTCTGTAGCACGCCATCTTCGTGGTGTATCAATTTTAATGGCCAGTAGTGTATTAGTGGCAAGGAACGCGCAAACCAACTGGCGAAAAAGGTTCAGCATCTACGTCCCAAAGAAACATCCCTACTACCGTAAAGCGATTTTTAATAGACTCGCCAACCAAGCAAAACGTCAATGGAGAAAGTTGCGGTATATGGACCATAGCCACAAAGGCCGACGGTACTGAGAGATTTAGCAATAGATTCCATGTCGCGCTAGGTTTCTAAACTCCGTGCTATGAATAAAACAAATTGTTACAGTTAACAGACTAAGGCCAGATCATATGGATACCAATAAAAGGAGACATTTCTTGAAATTAATACCTTCCTGAAACTGTGATTCCTGCTTCATAGAGGAGCACGTGTTGCGATAAGTACAGTCAACCCACTGAGAGATTCAGCAATAGATTCCATGCCGTGCTAGGTTTCTAAACTCCGTGCTATGAATTTAACAAATTGTTACAGTTAACAGACTAAGGCCAGATCATATGGATACCAATAAAAGGAGACATTTCTTGAAATTAATACCTTCCCGAGCCCGCATCTCGTGGTCGTGTGGTAGCGTTCTCGCTTCCTACGCCCGGGTTCCCGGGTTCGATTCCCGGCGGGGTCAGGGATTTTCTCTGCCTCGTGATGGCTGGGTGTTGTGTGCTGTCCTTAGGTTAGTTAGGTTTAAGTAGTTCTAAGTTCTAGGGGACTTATGACCACAGCAGTTGAGTCCCATAGTGCTCAGAGCCATTTGAACCATTTGAATACCTTCCCGAAACTGTGATTCCTGTTTCGTCGAGGAGCACGTGCTGCGGTAAGTACAGTCGACCCACAATAATTACACTCTACAATATTTCAAAAATTAACGATTATTTATTTCTTTTCAAGCGTGCCTTATATTCATTTTATATATTTCCTCAAAAAAAAAAATTGAAGGACCCAGAGGGGGAAGGAGGTAACGAAATAAAATCTAATGTGATCTAAGGCTTTGTGGTGTTATTATCAGAGCTTACAAAATCGAGTCAGACCTACGAAGAGGTTTGCTGTATAAGCCCTCTCATCAGTATGACGTTGCACTCCTCTCTGTCCAGGATGCACCCTCCGATTCGGCTTGGAATGTCGTAATAGGCTGTTTTATCCTGTCCTGATGCGAGCTGGCACACAACTGTCGTAACTGGTCGTAGATAATCTTGGTACTGCCACTGAGACGGATTGACATCTGAGCTGGTCCCGCTCCTTGTTCTTTGGCGGACAAATCTGGGGACCTGTTTGGCGACAGGATTACCTTAACAATACGGAGACAGTTCATAGATATACGTACCAAGTGATGAAGAGCATTGTCCTGCTGAAAAATGGCACCACGATACTGTCAGGTGAGACGTACGACACAAACGTACCGTTGTGTCAGAGTTCCCTCGGTTGCCACGAGCCGTGACGTGCAGTAACAGCTGATGGCTGTCCACACTATGATGCTTGGAGAAACACCGCTTTGCCTCTCCCTGAAGCATTGGAAGAATGTGGTCCTCCCGCAGGCTACCGTCATACCCACCAAGGATAGTCATCTGAGCACTGCAGAGCCACGATGCATCAGTGGACACAATGCGACGCCATTCGTCAGCATTCGCTTCCTTCCGGTCAGGGTGCCACCTCCAGATGCAACCGTTTGTGTTGTATTACCGGCAGCCAACGCATGGGAAGGTAATTTCTTAGTATACCTGCAATTAATCTCCGATCAATGCTGCAGCATAACACAGATGTTGCAGGGACTCCATGACTTGTTCCTACATGGTAGGCGCAAATGCGAAGGAGGTTGCAATGTGCTTTGTGCACAATACGACGACCCTACCCTTGTCGTGGTGTCCACACATGGTCGATCAGAACCTTGACGATTAGTATGCCGCTCTTACGTTCCCATGCACTCTAACATCGGGCCACTGTCATATCTGCATGCCGTACAAATCTCGATAGTGCACGATTCGATGAGCCGGCCAAATCGAGACCTACGAGGAGGCTGCGTTCAAGATCTGCAAGGTGCTGATAACGCTGTCTCACACTTCTACGTGGCACTTCCATGACATTCACAGTGTTCACTGAACATCTGATTCTGTTTACGCCGCTTACGCCAGACCTGACAACAACAATAAACTGACGTCCTCTGAGGACCTTTCTACCTGTCCCAGAGAACTCGAACTCTATTCATTTGCACATTTATCAGTCGACTGTACGTGTTCAAAGCTACACTGACATGTGACCATGTCTTCTGGGTGCTTCACTTTTTCCTATCAGGCAGTGGATGTGTGGTGTTACCGCCAGACACCACACTTGCTAGATGGTAGCATTTAAATCGGCCGCGGTCCGCTAGTATACGTCGGATCCGCGTGTCGCCACTATCAGTGATTGCAGACCGAGCGCCGCCACACGGCAGGTCTAGAGAGACTTCCTAGCACTCGCCCAGTTGTACAGCCGACTTTGCTAGCGATGGTTCACTGACAAATTACGCTCTCATTTGCCGAGACGATAGTTAGCATAGCTTTCAGCTACGTCATTTGCTACGACCTAGCAAGGCGCCATTGTTGTTGTTGTGGTCTTCAGTCCTCAGACTGGTTTGATGCAGCTCTCCATGCTCCTCTATCCTGTGCAAGCTTCTTCATCTCCCAGTACCTACTGCAACCTACATCCTTCTGAATCTGCTTAGTGTATTCATCTCTTGGTCTCCCTCTACGATTCTTACCCTCCACGCTGCCCTCCAATGCTAAATTTGTGATCCCTTGATGCCTCAAAACATGTCCTACCAACCGATCCCTTCTTCTAGTCAAGTTGTGCCACAAACTTCTCTTCTCCCCAATCCTATTCAATACCTCCACATTAGTTATGTCATCTACCCACCTTATCTTCAGTATTCTTCTGTAGCACCACATATCGAAAGCTTCTATTCTCTTCTTGTCCATACTAGTTATCGTCCATGTTTCACTTCCATACATGGCTACACTCCATACAAATGCTTTCAGAAACGACTTCCTGACACTTAAATCTATACTCGATGTTAACAAATTTCTCTTCTTCAGAAACGCTTTCCTTGCCATTGCCAGTCTACATTTTATATCCTCTCTACTTTGACCATCATCAGTTATTTTACTCCCTAAATAGCAAAACTCCTTTATTACTTTAAGTGTCTCATTTCCTAATCTAATTCCCTCAGCATCACCCGATTTAATTCGACTACATTCCATTATCCTCGTTTTGCTTCTGTTGGTGTTCATCTTATATCCTCCTTTCAAGACACTGTCCACTCCGTTCAACTGCTCTTCTAGTCGTTTGCTGTCTCTGACAGAATTACAATCTCATCGGCGAACCTCAAAGTTTTTACTTCTTCTCCATGAATTTTAATACCTACTCCGAATTTTTCTTTTGTTTCCTTTACTGCTTGCTCAATATACAGATTGAATAACATCAGGGAGAGGCTACAACCCTGTCTCACTCCTTTCCCAACCACTGCTTCCCTTTCATGCCCCTCGACTCTTATAACTGCCATCTGGTTTCTGTACAAATTGTAAATAGCTTTTCGCTCTCTGTATTTTACCCCTGCCACCTTTAGAATGTGAAAGAGAGTATTCCAGTCAACATTGTCAAAAGCATTCTCTAAGTCTACAAATGCTAGAAACGTAGGTTTGCCTTTTCTTAATATTTCTTCTAAGATAAGTCGTAAGGTTAGTATTGCCTCTTGTGTTCCAACATTTCTACGGAATCCAAACTGATCTTCCCCGAGGTCCGCTTCTACCAGTTTTTCCATTCGTCTGTAAAGAATTCGCGTTAGTATTTTGCAGCTGTGACTTATTAAACTGATAGTTCGGTAATTTTCACATCTGTCGACACCTGCTTTCTTTGGGATTGGAATTATTATATTCTTCTTGAAGTCTGAGGGCATTTCACCTGTCTCATACATCTTGCTCACCAGATGGTAGAGTTTTGTCAGTACTGGCTCTCCCAAGGCCGTCAGTAGTTCTAATGGAATGTTGTCTACTACCGGGGCCTTGTTTCGACTCAGGTCTTTCAGTGCTCTGTCAAACTCTTCACGCAGTATCGTATCTCCCATTTCATCTTCATCTACAACCTCTTCCATTTCCATAATATTGTCCTGAAGTACATCGCCCTTGTATAAACCCTCTATATACTCTTTCCACCTTTCTCCCTTCCCTTCTTTGCTTAGAACTGGGTTGCCATCTGAGCTCTTGATATTCATACAAGTCGTTCTCTTCTCTCCAAAGGTTTCTTTAATTTTCCTGTAGGCAGTATCTATCTTACCCCTTGTGAGACAAGCCTCTACATCCTTACATTTGTCCTCTAACCATCCCTGCTTAGCCATTTTGCACTTCCTGTCGATCTCATTTTTGAGACGTTTGTATTCCTTTTTGCCTGCTTCATTTACTGTATTTTTATATTTTCTCCTTTCATCAGTTCAATATTTCTTCTGTTACCCAAGGAGTTCTACTAGCCCTCGTCTTTTTACCTACTTGATCCTCTGCTGCCTTCACTACTTCATCCCTCAGAGCTACCCATTCTTCTTCTACTGTACTTCTTTCCCCCATTCCTGTCAATTGTTCCCTTATGCTCTCCCTGAAACTCTGTACAACCTCTGGTTCTTTCAGTTTATCCACATCCCATCTCCTTAAATTCCCACCTTTTTGAAGTTTCTTCAGTTTTAATCTACAGTTCATAACCAATAGATTGTGGTCAGAGTCCACATCTGCCCCTGGAAAGGTCTTACAATTTAAAACCTGGTTCCTAAATCTCTGTCTTACCATTATATAATCTATCCGATACCTTCTAGTATCTCCAGGATTCTTCCATGTATACAACCCTCTTTCATGATTCTTGAACCAAGTGTTAGCTATGATTAAGTTATGCTCTGTGCAAAACTTTACCAGGCGGCTTCCTCTTCCATTTCTTAGCCCCAATCCATATTCACCTACTATGTTTCCTTCTCTCCCTTTTCCTAATCTCGAATTCCAGTCACCAATGACTATTAAATTTTCGTCTCCCTTCACTGTCTGAATAGTTTCTTTTATCTCATCATACATTTCTTCAATTTCTTCATCATCTGCAGAGCTAGTTGGCATATAAACTTGTACTACTGTAGTAGGCATGGGCTTTGTGTCTATCTTGGCCACAATAATGCGTTCACTATGCTGTTTGTAGTAGCTAACCCGCACTCCTATTTTTTTATTCATTATTAAACCTACTCCTGCATTAACCCTATTTGATTTTGTATTTATAACCCTGTAATCACCTGACCAAAAGTCTTGTTCCTCCTGCCACCGAACTTCACTAATTCCCACTATATCTAACTGTAACGTATCCATTTCCCTTTTTAAATTGTCTAACCTACCTGCCCGATTAAGGGATCTGACATTCCACGCTCCGATCCGTAGAATGCCAGTTTTCTTTCTCCTGATAACGACGCCCTCTTGAGTAGTCCCCGGCCGGAGATTCGAATGGGGGACTATTTTACCTCCGGAATATTTTACCCAAGAGGACGCCATTATCATTTAATCATACAGTAAAGCTGCATGTCCTCGGGAAAAATTACGGCTGTAGTTTTCCCTTGCTTTCAGCCGTTCGCAGTACCAGCACAGCAAGGCCGTTTTGGTTAATGTTACAAGGTCAGATCAGTCAATCATCCAGACTGTTGCCCCCTGCAACTACTGAAAAGGCTGCTGCCCCTGTTCAGGAACCACATGTTTGTCTGGCCTCTCAACAGATACCCCTCCGTTGTGGTTGCACCTACGGTACGGCCATCTGTATCGCTGAGGCACGCAAGCCTCCCCACCAACGGCTAGGTCCATGGTTCATGGGGGGGAAGGCGCCATTATCAATTGCTATTTATCTTGTGATGCGTGTACCGTCAGACCGATGTTCACCAATTATGGATGAAAGTTAAGTATTCCAGAAGCTACGTACTATTTTTGCTACTATAAAGACCTTGTCCTGTTCCAGACCTCACGCCATCCTGCGTGAGCTTAAACGCGTGCCCTTCGGCCTCTCGTCCTAGTGGATTGGCTGTCTTGCCAGTCCCCAAAAGGATGTAACTGGCGACCGCCCCGGCTTCGCACAGATAACACTAAATATTTACGACTGAACGACTTGTCTGATTCAGCGATAGCAAGTGATATACACAAACCATCTTCGTGGAAATTTTGTGGCTTTGTTGTAACGCGCTGCTCTGATTAACGTACTGCTCTGGCTAATTACAGCTCACTATTTGTCGCTGATCTTTATACACTTTGGTTATGTAATACATTGTGTTTAATTTTTCTGATGAAGGCAGACGAAAGTACAAACTTGGACGTGGGAGCGAAGTTTTCAGTGAGATTATGGAAGTTTTTTAGCTTTAAAATTTAGAAGATTTTCCGTCTTTGTGGAACGCTTTTGAAACACATAACAGGTGGGCTTGAACTACGTAACGACAGCATTGCACTGTGGATGCCCCAAACTTATACTCGTACTCTCAAACGAAAAAAATACGCACCAAGAAGGAATTATCCGAATGAGACGGAAATGGGTAGATGGGATTTATATGTACGGATAAACAAATGCTTACAGTTTCAGAAAAACTGGATGATTTGTTCAAGAAGAAAAGCTTCACAAATTAAGGATGTCACTAACGTGTTGTTCCACCTCTGGCGCTTCTGCAAGCAGTTATTCAGCTTGGCATTGATTGAGTTGCGGGAGGGGCGCATGAGGGATATCGTGTGAAATTCTGCCCAATTGCCGCATTAGGTCGTCAAAATCCCGACCTGTTTGGAGGGCCCCGCCCATAATTCTCCAAACGTTCTCAAATGGGGACAGATCTGGCAAACTTGCTGGCCAAGGTACGGTTTGGCAAGCTCGTAGACGAGCAGTAGAAACCTTGCCGCGTTTGGGCAGACATTATCTTGCTGAAATGTAAGGTCATGATGTCTTACCATGAAAGGCAACAAAACGGGGCGAAGCATATCGTCGATGTATCGCTGTGCTGTAAGGCTGCCTCGGATGACAACCAAAAGAAATGATATTCCAGGCCATCTCTGCATACACATCTTCGCTGGTCATCTGGGCTCGATTAGAAGAGGAGATCATCACTGAAGTCTGTTCTACTACAGTCAATGAGATTTCAGACCGAAGACGTGTCGGGAGACAACCAGGTGTGCCATATCTTTCCTTAGCAGGACCACTTTGGCTTTCATCCCGCTTATAGGACGAGTCCGCTATTCTGCTGCGGTTTGTTCTCATTCTGTTGAGATTGATCCATAATTTCTGGTATAAGTTTATGTTCCAAATTTTTTTCTGTGGTACAGAGTGGGTCGCAAGCATATACTGTCGAGGGCTCTTCCCACTGTTTCGCCGCGCTTTGGTGATAATGCAATAGTCGAGCAATAATCTCCCTGTTTTTAAGTGTAAGCAATAATCTCCCTGTTTTTAAGTGTAAGCAATAATCTCCCTGTTTTTAAGTGTGAAGCGTGCCTGGAGCCCAGTATATAGCCTACCACACTTTTCTGGATTAACTGAAGCACTGCGACTGGGGAGGGTACTGGAGTCACAGCGATGGGACAGCCACAATTACCAAACAATTCGAGCCCTACAAACCTATTTGCTTTTAAATGGTCTGGGTAATGTCCAGTGTTGCAGGATCCAGACATACATGAAGCTTGTTGGACATACCCAATATCAACTCGATTTAAGACAGGGTCGATCGACAGACAACAAAAGAAATGAGCAGCTAATATAGTACAAAAAACGTTTTTCTAATATTCAACTTGAACTATGACTGAGACTGCAGGTGCCTTTGATAGTCAGTGACGTCATACGTGGTTTGTGCGACCGAGAGGCGTACAAGAACCTGAGCCAGGAATCACTTTTCTGCAAGGGCTCTGGTGAAGTACCATTCGGGGAACTGAAAGAGGTTAAACAATTAGGAGGGATAGCCGCAGAGATCATCTGTGGCCTATATTCAGGGATCTCACAACAGAACGCCTCTTAACTCGATTTGCATGGGATTATAGCGCACAGTGGCGATCTTCTGGTACTGGTTTCTGGGAACTCAAGCTGCGTTATGGTAGATTATCAATAACTCCAAATGCACGATTAAAATTAGGTGGCACCTCCATATTACATTTTCCAGAAAATCAGAGGTAACTTCTTATTTGTTTTAGTCTACAGTCGCATTTTATTCTGCCAAATGATAGCCAGTTTCGGTACCAAGTACCAATATTAGCCTTCCTATTATAAAACACATCACAGTGCATAATTAAAGTACCGTTTGGAAAATATTCTTATAAAATATTTTCGTATGTGATAACTGAAGAACTGTAAAAAGTATAACCATAAAACATATATACTAACTCTTGGTGTGCAGTCGTCAGTATCCAAGTAGTAGTACTAGGTATTAAATAAGGACCAAACCTATCCGTTAAATAGACGTATGTCGCGACAGAAATGACAACCGAGACCATTATGATCGTCATCCAACACATCCTCAATTTTCTTTTCCATTCATCTGTATGTTATTCTTGTCAGCAACTTCAGAAAAGAAGGCTAGCTATTCACATTGAGGATAGACACTTGTTACAAAATATGCTCCTCCTGCACCAAACCTCTCCCTAGGGACTCTTGCTTCACCCACACTCTACACCCCCATTTCAAAAAAACCGAATTAAAATACAGGGCTATTACAAATGATTGAAGCGATTTCATAAATTCACTGTAGCTCCATTCATTGACATATGGTCACGACACACTACAGATACGTAGAAAAACTCATAAAGTTTTGTTCGGCTGAAGCAGCACTTCAGGTTTCTGCCGCCAGAGCGCTCGAGAGCGCAGTGAGACAAAATGGCGACAGGAGCCGAGAAAGCGTATGTCGTGCTCACATCAGTCAGTCATAACAGTGCAGCGACACTTCAGGACGAAGTTCAACAAAGATCCACCAACTGCTAACTCCATTCGGCGATGGTATGCGCAGTTTAAAGCTTCTGGATGCCTCTGTAAGGGGAAATCAACGGGTCGGCCTGCAGTGAGCGAAGAAACGGTTGAACGCGTGCGGGCAAGTTTCACGCGTAGCCCGCTGAAGTCGACGAATAAAGCAAGCAGGGAGCTAAACGTACCACAGCCGACGGTTTGGAAAATCTTACGGAAAAGGCTAAATCAGAAGCCTTACCGTTTACAATTGCTACAAGCCCTGACACCCGATGACAAAGTCAAACGCTTTGAATTTTCGGCGCGGTTGCAACAGCTCATTGAAGAGGATGCGTTCAGTGCGAAACTTGTTTTCAGCGATGAAGCAACATTTTTTCTTAATGGTGAAGTAAACGGACACAATGTGCGAATCTGGGCGGTAGAGAATCCTCACGCATTTGTGCAGCAAATTTGAAATTCACCAAAAGTTAATGTGTTTTGTGCAATCTCACGGTTTAAAGTTTACGGCCCCTTTTTCTTCTGCGAAAAAAACGTTACAGGACACGTGTATCTGGACATGCTGGAAAATTGGCTCATGCCACAGCTGGAGACCGACAGCGCCGACTTCATCTTTCAACCGGATGGTGCTCCACTGCACTTCCATCATGATATTCGGCATTTCTTAAACAGGAGATTGGAAAACCGATGGATCGGTCGTGGTGGAGATCATGATCAGCAATTCATGTCATGGCCTCCACGCTCTCCCGACTTAACCCCATGCAATTTCTTTCTGTGGGGTTATGTGAAAGATTCAGTGTTTAAACCCCCTCTACCAAGAAACGTGGCAGAACCGCGAGCTCGCATCAACGATGCTTTCGAACTCATTGATGGGGACATGCTGCGCCGAGTGTGGGAGGAACTTGATTATCGACTTGATGTCTGCCGAATCACTAAAGGGGCACATATCGAACATTTGTGAATACCTAAAAAAACTTTTTGAGTTTTTGTATGTGTGTGCAAAGCATTGTGAAAATATCTCAAATAATAAAGTTATTGTAGAGCTGTGAAATCGCTTCAGTCATTTGTAATAACCCTGTATGTGCGGCCGGCTGCTGTGGCAGAGAGGATCTAGGTGCTTCAGTCTGGAACTGCGCGACCGTTCCAGTCGCAGGTTCGAATTCTGCCTCGGGCATGGATGTGTGGGATGTCCTTAGGTTAGTTAGGTTTAACTAGTTCTAAGTTCTAGGGGACTGATGATCTCAGATGTTGAGTCCCATAGTGCTCAGAGCCATTTGACCCATTTGAAAATATGTGCGTTACACTTACTGTTTATAAATTACTTCATTGCCGGAACCCTTACTTCTGAACTTCTAGAAATTAAAAGACATTACGCTGCCAAAGCTTTGTGTCATAATAATAAGAACTACTACTACAGAGACTAGCTACACTATGCTTTTCCGTCCTCTCTTGGAGTACTGGTGCACGGTCGGGGATCCGTACCAGATAGGGCTAACGGAGTACATCGAGAAAGTTCACAGGAGAGCAGTACGTCTCTTACTATCCCGAAATAGGGGAGAGAGCGTCGCGGTCATGATATAGAATTTGGGGTGGACATAATTAAGACAAAGGCGGTCTTCGCTGCGGCAGGATATTCTCAAGAAATTTCAATCACCAACTTCCTCTTCCGAAAGCGAAAATATTTAGCTGAAGACGACCTACGTAGGGAAAACGATCACCACAATAAAACAAGGGAAATCAGAGCTCCGCAGGAAAGATATAGGCGTTCGTTTTTTCTGAGCGCAGTTCGAGATTGGAATAATAGAGAATTACTGTAAAGGTGGTTCGAAGAACCCTGCAACAGGCACTTAAGTGGGATTTGCAGAGTATCCATGTAGGCGTAGATGTAACACTCTGAAGACCCTGAAGCAATTTAGTAACCATTACGTGGTTACTGTTTTGTCACACAGCCAGTTAGATGAATTATCTGTTGGGAATGAATAACGAGGCAATTTGTGGTCAATTACCTAAAGCTTCCAAAAAGCATTTTGATGAGGTATTAAAGTATATTTGATGTGTATGTCTCAGTGTTACTGTCAGAGATGCATGGCACAAAGTAAAAATATTGTGTGCCAAAAGTGGACTAGGTGAACAGAAGATGTTCACACATTCATTTCATAAGCTCTAAAATTAACTGAATTTTGTGTCAGGTTAATGCTCGGGATTGTATAAAAGATAAGGTCTGGCAACTTATTAATCAAAATATAGTCTTAAGAAATAATGGTAACGTTAACGATTTAAAAAAAAAATTAAGTTACTTTCGTTATCGTAACACAGTCGAATTCTTTTGTTTTTACACCTTACAAAATTTAATTTCACCCCTCAGGGGTCAATAACCCGAGGTTAGGAACCACTGCTGTATGACAACGTCTGTACTGAATCATTAAGTACAAAGAGATTGCAGAAATTACATTCACCAGTCTCTGCTGCCGTAGGGTATCTTTTTCACATTCTGTATGTTTGATAAAATGGGCCATCACCACGTCGTTCAGACACAAAGTTAATTCACTCCTTTGAGGAGCCAAATACACCATTTAAAAGTCACACATCCAGCTTACTGCTCTCAATGCGTATTGTGGCAGTCTGGCGCTGTTCACTCCTATTCTTCCATGCAGTCGATGACGATGTCAGAAAATTCTATCATAAGGATAGGTTAGTCGGCAATGGTGGTGGCGTGTTTACTGCAATAAAAAATTAGATAAAATCTAGTGAGGTTATCATGGACTACGAATGTGAATTAATGTGGGTAAAACTGAGTATCAAAGAACAGTTAAAAATGGTGATTGGATGCTTCTATAGACCACCAGGGTCAGTATCTGTAGTTGAAGAGCACTTCAGACAGCACTTGCAGAATATCATTAGTAATTTTCCTGATAATTCCCTTGTAATACGGGGTGGCTTCAACTTGCCAGATATAGATTGGGAGTGTTATGTCATCAAAACTGGTGCCAAAGACAGGAATTTATGTGGTATTGCTCTGGATGTCTTGTCTGAAAATTACCTTGAGCGGATAGCTACAGAACCAACTCATGAGAGAAACATCTTAGACCTCCTGGCGACAAACAGACCTGAACTTGACGAATCAGTGAACATAGAGGAAGGTATCAGTGATCATAAGGCAGTGACAGCTTCATTGATGATGAGCCCTACAACGAATGTTAAGAAAGGTAGGAAGGTATATTTGCTCGGAAAGGGTGACAGAATACAAATTTCAGAATATCTCTGCAGTCAGCATCAAATATTCAGTGATGAGGATGAAGATGTGGAGAAAAAATGAAAAAAAAATTTGAAAGGCATCGTTCCATATGCCCCAGACAAATATTTTCTGAGTTAGGTTTTAAGGAATGTGAAAGATTCACCATGGTTTAATAGCTATGTTAGAAAAGCGCTACATAAACAAAGAGCACTTAATCTGAGATTGCCATCTCAGATTATCGACAGGGGTCATAAATGAACCCCCAGTGGGTCATATACCACTGTGCAGAACAATAAGTTAAGGAGGGGGATGGCGCCCCATATCAATCAATTTTGCCCCTAAATGTATACAAGCCACACTAACAAAATGCGCTAGTGCCAGCTTTGTCCCACTACTCAGGAAATTTCAGTCACCAACTGTGTACAGAGTGCAAGAGATACCTGTAAGATTCCAAAGATATTATGCAAAAGATCTTAGTCTGTTCTAGCAGCAGTTGAAGTATGTCACTGGAGCAGCCAACAGTACCTAGCGACAGGAAAGAGTCACAGCTCAGTCATGTTTTCGAGAAAGTTTGTAGGACAGATACATATAATACCATATCAAAGATGCAAATCTTTTGTAGAATTGTGGAACTTGTTTTACGCTTATGTGTATGACATTTCTGAAGGACGAGAACCTCATCTATGAAAAATAACACAGATTCTGCTAACAGAGATCCTGCAAAACTCAGATCGCTCTGTTCCTCCATGAGAGCCATATTGGAGCAGACATCGGCACTCAGGCTGATATGTTGCTAGAGATCAGAAGGCATTTGCCACCGTCCACATTGCCATTTTCTGAAAAAAAAGACGAGCTTTTCGATTATAGCACAAGATTTCCCACTAGAAGATAGACATCTTCGCAGATAGAACTCAATGTGTCATTCTTAACGGTAGAAAACTGACAGATGTAAAGGTGACTTCGGGAGTAATCCAAGGAAGCATTATAGGATAGATACTGCTAATAATATGCAAAAATTATGTAGCAGAAAGTGTCGGAAGTACCATAAGACTGTTCCCAGACGAGGCTGTTGTCTATAAGAAGGTAGCAACGCCCCCTAGACCTGCGGGGGATTGATGAGTGGGGCAGGGACTGTCAGTTGACCCTAAACGTAAGTAAATGTAATGTACTTTGCATGTGTAGGTGAAGAGATCCATTACTGTACAACCACACCATTGATGAAAAATTACTGAACCAGTATCCGCCGTAAAATATCTAGGAATAACGATCAAAGGCGACTTTCAGTGATTGGTCACATAAAACAAATAGTAGGAAAAGCAGAAGCTAGACTGAGATTTATAGGAAGAATTTTAAGGAAATGTAATTCCTCAATTGAGTAGCTTTCAAGTGCTTGTTCTACTGGTTCTTGAGTATTCGATCTACATAGAGAAGGTTTAACGAAGAGGGGCGCGTTTCGTCACGGGATCGTTTACGTGGTGCGAGCGCGTTACAGAGGCTTTAGAAACCGCAATGGCGGATGCTGTAACAGAGGCATTAGCGTTTACACAACTGTGAATATCAACAACTGTCAGCTGTAGAACAGAATGACGACAGTGAAAATGTGTGCCAGACCGAGACTCGAACCCGGATTTCCCACGACTTTGAAGTCGGGTACAAGAATGTACATAATGGGAGTACAAGTACACCTTGTAGACGCTTGGTTGATGGCATGTGGAAGATTGGGTATGGCCGTGAGCCGTGCAGGGATAGCCAAATAGTAAGGCGACCGCTCGCGATGAACTGGAAATCAGGGTTCGAGTTCCGATGCGCCACAAATTTTCATTGTCGTCATGCCATTCCACATCGCAATTTTGAATACATTTAAAGTATTTCATAACGGCTTTAGTCGCCGCAGTGCCTGTTGCTTTGGACATGCATGCGGTACAAAGGAACTTTGCATCGTAATTCAGAATAATACAGGCACTGTAACACAGTACATATTGCTTCCTTCCTTATACGTCTCGTGAAATGACAACACTGAGAATTCGAGAAATCAGAGCTTTGCCGAAAAAACATTCTTCCCCCGCGCCATTCGCGAACTGAACAGGCGAGGAAAATCAGTTGTTGGTACCAGTAGTACTCTCGACCATGTGGCTTGCGTAGTATTGGTGTAGATATACAGGCACTAATGACCAACGGAAAACAACAAAATGAACGAAGTAAATTAGTCGGCCATGCAACACTTACAAGTGAAACGTCCCCTTAGAACAATTATACAGGACTGTGCTTAAACTGAAACACAATTTTTTTAGCGCAACGCAATCTGACTTTCAAAAATCCCTACAAAAGAATGGCCCTGACTAACATTAATCTATACCATTCACAAATCACTTACCTCACAAAAATCATCGTTACTCGAACTACTGCAATACAGCGAGCGCCACTACTGCCAGCTAATTAAAAGATTCAAACTACTGAAGGCACTAACAACTGATGGGCATAGTTAGCAAATGAAATATTTTGATAGAGAACAAACAATGTATTTACCTTAATAGTGTTGAAAAATCATAATATACATAGCAGTTCATGACATCCAGTCTTACAAATTTCAAAAATCCACCGTTTCTCTCCCCACATCCACCACTGCTGGCGGCTCACCTCCAACTGCGCAACGCTATGCGCTGTTAACGTCCAGCTGCCCAACACTACAATAGCAGACAACAATGCAAACTAGCCACAGACTGCACACAGCACAGCCAGTGATTTTCATACAGAGCGCTACGTAACGTTGCCAATAAGAAAACATAAACAGCCTACTTACATAGCCCCCATGCACCCCACAAAAAATTTTACAAATTGTTTTGGGCAGTGGTCAATACAGATTTGAAAAATTTTTTCATAATTACAATAACATAGAAATCAAATGCACACACTTATCAATACAATGTTGGTCAAAGGCTAAAATTTTCTCACAGTCCATAAAGAAAGTCCTGATCATTCATCACAGTATTAAATGCAGTGTTTTTCTCGAAGTCTGAGCACTAAAAGAAAATGCACATGCAATCTTGAAGAAGTAGTGTTGTCCTTCCAACAGAAAGATAATGCTGACTCTTGACATGCAGACAGGTAATGGTCCACAACAGAGCAAACCCACAGCAGAGTCAGTCGAAGTTTTGAAGAATATTGATAGGTTATATATGTATGTATAATACATATATATATGTATGTATAATATCAATAAACATCACAGAGTAGACCCACTGTAGTCCTGGTAGAGATTACGGTATTGGTGGGCCACCAGAGGTGCAGACCCACTGCAGTCCTTGTAGAAATAATGGTACTGGTGAGTCAGCAAAGGTGTAGACCCACTGCAGTCCTTGTAGAAATAATGGTATTGGTGGGTCATCAAAGCTGTAGACCCACTGTAGTCCTTGTAGAGATGGCCAGCAGCCATCTGTTTGACTGTGCAGGTGCACAATCACCATTGAAGAGTCTTGCGGAGAATATAGCAAGTCCATAAACCACCACTTGTGCACGCACAAAGTTTTTGGAATCGTCCTTAGAACCAGCAATGCTGTTAATCAGTCCCTTCCTGAATTATTAACACACGTGCAAACACTAACAGTCCCTACTTCTCACTATTGTCCATATACTATGACCAACTTACAATTTACTTAATTTGATGAACTGATGTCAATTACAATTTTATTACATAAGAATACAATAACAAAGGTACAAAATACATCATTAAAGAACATAACAATACAGATAACATTTGTAGTAATACGGGCTTTACAAAAGAATCGAAATAACATATACATGAGTGTTACAGGAATTATGACATAAGTACATACATAAAAGATCAGAATAATTTCACACATGAGCATTAAAACAAAACAGAACAAATAATGTCTATACATCTTTACAAAGTAAATAACATAGTATTAGAAAAATTCTACAACATAACAACATCAGCTAAACACATAAAGACAGGAAAAACATAAATACCCAAGGGTACACAAACACATAGAGGGATAAGACAAAAGGAAAGGACAGGGTTTGTTTTACTGCAGTATTTTGCATTGGGATCTCCCTTCGTTCATCATTATTCTCAAAAAGTCCTATCTAAGCCTGCTTTCTGTATTCTGTTCACATCCTCTTTCAAAAATAGTTTTTCTTCACTGTACACTACTTTTCTGGCCAAACCATTTTCTTATAGATTCTCAATGTAAGTAGGCTGTTTATGTTTTCTTATTGGCATCGTTACGTAGTTCTCTGTATGAAAATCACTGGCTGTGCTGTGTGCAGTCTGTGGCTAGTTTGCATTGTTGTCTGCTATTGTAGTGTTGGGCAGCTGGATGTTAACAGCGCGTAGCGTTGCCCAGTTGGAGGTGAGCCGCCAGCAGTGGTGGATGTGGGGAGAGAAATGGTGGATTTTTGAAATTTGTAAGACTGGATGTCATGAACTGCTAAGTATATTATGATTTTTCAACACTATTAAGGTAAATACATTGTTTGTTCTCTATCAAAATATTTCATTTGCTAACTATGCCTATCAGTAGTTAGTGCCTTCAGTAGTTTGAATCTTTTATTTAGCTGGCAGTAGTGGCGCTCGCTGTATTGCAGTAGTTCGAGTAACGAAGATTTCTGTGAGGTAAGTGATTTGTGAATGGTATAGGTTAATGTTACTCAGGGCCATTCTTTTGTAGGGATTTTTGAAAGTCAGATTGCGTTGCGCTAAAAATATTGTGTTTCAGTTTAAGCAGTCATGTATAATTGTTCTAAGGGGACGTTTCACAGGTACATCCCCCTCTACAACTCTGTATGACGAATGATGGCAAGTTAATCGGGCCACAAAAGGCCGAGAACGGGAGTCAAAAACTCTAGCGTGGCATCAATATTACATTTTTTAGGTGTTGAAGAAATGAAATTACCGTGTGGCAGATCCTGGAGTCCCCACCTGCCGAAGAAAAGCCACCGAGTCTCAAGTTCAGTTAACTCCACATGAGGCGACTTGATTGTCGGTGATGAGGAAGTAGTGATGAGGGCAACACAGCACTCAGCTTCCGAGCAGAGAAAATCTCAGATCCGACCAAGAATCGAACAAGAGGCCGCCACATGGCAGTCAAACGAGCTGACCATTCAGCGAAGGAGGCAGACCACTACCAACGGTATACCCAACAACATCAATACAAGCACACAGTAAATATTTGAGGGATGATGAAGATAGAGGAAAACAGACTATTTTCAAAATTATTATCGTTCATTCATACTAGGTGGAACGGTGGTCTGATCATTTAATATTAAAAGACTACGACCAAGGTGTGGACGGGGCAAGGAATTGACATATCAGACGTGATTTAACACATAAATAATTTATTCATAACATACAATACATAACACCAACTACGTAAATCCTGCTTCGATGCTTACAATTGCCCAAAATGGGAGGGCCATCACTTTAGAATTGGAAAGGCTTTAATTTAAGAAATTAAAACGCCTAATATAATTTTTTTAAATAGTAATAATACAACACATAAGTAAGCGCTAAGTGAACGCACTCTTAAATCTTTAATTATTAATCACAAAGAGAGGGCTTACCACATTTAAATTCTCATTGCAATATAAAACATAAATACATGAATTCACAACACAGCAAGGCTTCAAATTTCTACCTGGACAACCTATGGTCCTAAAACTTTCGTATTACATTCCAGCCAATCACATTAATAACTTATAAACACGGTTGGTAAAATACAAATGTTTGCACTATAATGAATTTTAATAATCCACAATCACTCAAAAAACAACGTCACAAGTTTGATACGGAGCATGTAGGCCTGTTTATACAATCTTTACGACAAAAATAGACACGAGGGCCACCGTAACAGGAGTGCGCTAGTTGCTTTTAGGATAGGTGCTCCCCTTAGCTTAATCACTGAGCAGATACTTACTTAAGCGACAGGTAGGATAATTAATCCAAATAGAAGGTATTTCTAAAGTTTTTTTTTCCTTCCTCCCTTTTAACAACGGGGTTTTAGTAAGGTGGAATTTACACTTTGAGGAGACGCAATAGCAATCTAGCGGGCACGCCTTCACGAGGACGCCATGCCACTACACACGTACTAAACTAGCCGCGTGCCCGCTGTTCAAGCCAAACATTAACAACACAGTTCCACATTCCTGACACCCAAACAGTCGGGATCAAAACAAAACCAAAAATATCAAGAGCGCAAGATCCAGCACAGCTTCAGAACAGATCTTATTTCATGCGATTGCCTTCACAAATACAGATATCGAAATGAAAACAAGAACGTGTAACAACATTCCCTAATCAGCACAATGTTCTTCGTTAGGTCCCGGTAGCGCTAGACAACGCTGCCATGCCAATGTTAACAAACCTCTAAGGCAACACCCTCCAACTGACAAGCCGAAACCAATGTCACCCCTTATCAGCTCCGTGACAGGAGTCGAACCCCCGACTACTGTCAGTGCAACTCACTTAGAATAAATACAGCGCGAATAATATGGCGGACCCATATACCCCGGGATTAACAGAACACTACACTGAACTAGAATTAACGTTAATAATAGAGCACTAGATCTTGGGAGACAAGAAACTAACTCCCCACCTGAAATTCTGCAACCACTGGGCGGGAGGACGAACTGCCAAAACATAGAAGTGCAAACGTACACTAATAACTACCGAAAATACACCACTACACCGGTTAGCAACGATGCGTGGAGGAATCTGCACCGTCAGAATTGCACCAGTGAACAGCACAGAGGATTGCCACAGCGGTGACCACAAGGCGGGAAAGACGACTGGATGAACTCAATCCCAAAGGATGATCAACTTGAAACATTCACACTTAACTTCTTTCCTCCTTTCCCTCGGCGCACTTCGTCGTTTGTCCGGGACTGCTGTGCACAATTCTGAGCCGTCCTCAGTCGTCCCGGCAGACACCGACCCAGCCGAACTGCTCCCGGACTCAAACCCTCGCCGAACGGCGGCTCCACCGCCCCATGAAGGTTACTGTTCGTTTGCCTTCGTCGACGGAGGCGATGATTAGACTGCCATCCGCTTCCCGCGGACAACCAGTGAAGAGCGGACAGAGGGGCCTCAACCAGGACGACGTTCCTCCACGTATAGAAGTGCGGTTTCGGTAACACCCGTACGTGGAAGGCAGGCTGTCGACGTCACCTGAGCAGACACGAAGGCCACTGCGCGACAACCTCCTCCAGCGTGACCGCGCTCGCCTGTAAATACTACAGGCCAAAGAGTCTGCTGCAGTAAACACGTGAGTCGGTCGTGTTACCAAGCTACGGTTTCTAAGTACACCAAAGACAGAACTCGCAATCGATAGTGGGTACGCTATGGGCGGGAGTTCAAACGAAAGAACTTCATAAAACACCAACCCTGAACAAGCGCGGAAAAACGAAATAGAAGCGAAGCAATAAAAGACAGCAACGAGATGCTAGAGCCCGATCGCGCCCAAACACTGTCGATTACCAAAAGTATTGGCTCCACACGACGCTCAGGAAACGAGCCGTGGAAACATGGAAGTACACACGGCTCACTAGGCTGCACTTTCGAACTGTGATTATATGTCATGACTGCATACGACGTTATTATTCAAATTCAGGTTGTTCATATGCGTCTTATTAATAGACTGTACGATCAGTCATAGTATCGAAGTTGGTCCATAAAGCTTCTGCAGACAGTTCTAAACCAGTAAAGACTGTGTTCCCTGAAAATAATTGTGTCTGTTTAATGTAATTAGTTCTATAAAAAATACATGCGAGCCCACACAGTAATAGGACCACTGATGTACGCTTCCGACACGACGGAATGCTCTTTACATGAGTGATTGGGATGGAAGGAATGGAAAGGAAACTGGATGGGAAAGAGGTAGGAAGTAAATAATTATTTCCAGCCGCACAGAGCATTGCGACAATTCAGTGCCGTGTGTTGCAAATTTGTGCCAGGTCTGGACTCAAACCCGAATTTCGCAGGGAGAAATTTCAGAAAACTCTTAGGAAACACACTCAAAAGCATGAGCATGATCGTAATTCGTATCGTACTGTACAGCGCTGAAAAGGCTGACCAGCAATATCAATGTATTAAATGGAAGAGGATGTAGATGAAGATGAAATGGGAGATATGATACTGCGTGAAGAGTTTGACAGAGCACTGAAAGACCTGAGTCGAAACAAGGCCCCCGGAGTAGACAATATTCCATTCGAACTACTGACGGCCGTGGGAGAGACAGTCCTGACAAAACTCTACCATCTGGTGAGCAAGATGTATGAAACAGGCGAAATACCCTCAGACTTCAAGAAGAATATAATAATTCCAATCCCAAAGAAAGCAGGTGTTGACAGATGTGAAAATTACCGAACTATCAGCTTAATAAGTCACAGCTGCAAAATACTAACACGAATTCTTTACAGACGAATGGAAAAACTAGTAGAAGCCAACCTCGGGGAAGATCAGTTTGGATTCCGTAGAAACACTGGAACACGTGAGGCAATCCTGACCTTACGACTTATCTTAGAAGAAAGATTAAGGAAAGGCAAACCTACGTTTCTAGCATTTGTAGACTTAGAGAAAGCTTTTGACAGTGTTGACTGGAATACTCTCTTTCAAATTCTAAAGGTGGCAGGGGTAAAATACAGGGAGCGAAAGGCTATTTACAATTTGTACAGAAACCAGATGGCAGTTATAAGAGTCGAGGGACATGAAAGGGAAGCAGTGGTGGGGAAGGGAGTAAGACAGGGTTGTAGCCTCTCCCCGATGTTGTTCAATCTGTATATTGAGCAAGCAGTAAAGGAAACAAAAGAAAAATTCGGAGTAGGTATTAAAATTCATGGAGAAGAAATAAAAACTTTGAGGTTCGCCGATGACATTGTAATTCTGTCAGAGACAGCAAAGGACTTGCAAGAGCAGTTGAATGGAATGGACAGTGTCTTGAAAGGAGGATATAAGATGAACATCAACAAAAGCAAAACAAGGATAATGGAATGTAGTCTAATTAAGTCGGGTGATGCTGAGGGAATTAGATTAGGAAATGAGGCACTTAAAGTAGTAAAGGAGTTTTGCTATTTGGGGAGCAAAATAACTGATGATGGTCGAAGTAGAGAGGATATAAAATGTAGGCTGGCAATGGCAAGGAAAGCGTTTCTGAAGAACAGAAATTTGTTAACATCCAGTATTGATTTAAGTGTCAGGAAGTCATTTCTGAAAGTATTCGTATGGAGTGTAGCCATGTATGGAAGTGAAACATGGACGATAAATAGTTTGGACAAGAAGAGAATATAAGCTTTCGAAATGTGGTGCTACAGAAGAATGCTGAAGATTAGATGGGTAGATCACATAACTAATGAGGAAGTATTGAATAGGATTGGGGAGAAGAGAAGTTTGTGGCACAACTTGACTAGAAGAAGGGATCGGTTGGTAGGACATGTTCTGAGGCATCAAGGGATCACCAATTTAGTACTGGAGGGCAGCGTGGAGGGTAAAAATCGTAGAGGGAGACCACGAGATGAATACGCTAAGCAGATTCAGAAGGATGTAGGTTGCAGTAGGTACTGGGAGATGAAAAAGCTTGCACAGGATAGAGTAGCATGGAGAGCTGCATCAAACCAGTCTCAGGACTGAAGACCACAACAACACAACATATCCGATTACTTGTCCATGAGAAGGTAGGCAGTGAAAGAGATGAGTGTCGAGAAGTGGAATGATCAGAGGTACCAGCCTGGGCCAAGCCGAGCTGTCCTGACACGTACAGATGGCGGTCTGAATGACATCGAAAACGAGGGCAAAGAGAAGGGGGCTAATGACCCAAATTCATACGGATGAATTAATGGCTGCCTATTGAGGAAGCATTGTCTTTAAGAGAACTACAAATTATGCAGGCAAATGGAGATATTGTTAAGCAGCTGGTCTGCGGGACTGACTTTTAAAACAATGCGGCACAGTTCGCGCGGGACAATTAACAGATACGTGGCGTCGGATCGCGTGTCTGGGCCTCATGCATAAATTACGGTAAGCGGCACCTCGCATGCCGCCTGCGCGGTCAGTCCAGCTATTGATACGGCGAACAGCGGCGGGTGGCAAAAGCTTCGCTGACACACTTGAGTACAACTCATATTTCATGACGTTATCGAACTGTCAGAGGGGCTCACTGTCTGCGACTTTCCAAGCGCAATTGAAATCTGAAATCTCCAAAATGGACACCTGTACACCGAAAAGATTTCGATTCAGTGTGTTCGTTTACATACGGTATTATTCCAGTAGTGTGGCGATCAGAAGGTTCCAACTCTTTTTGTTCAGAAGAGCAGCGGTACAATATGTCTCACTTTATTTTAATGAACGTAACATAGTAAGTTTGCACATAAAGTATTCTGGGAAATATACTGCAATATCGACATAAAAGTTTTCTGGGTTTGGTAGAGACCCAGAAGAAGGCCGCTGCAATCGTGGCCGAAACGGTGGTTTTTCTCCAGCAGCAGTAGTTTTCTACATTATGACGTGGTACCAAAGCCAGAAAACTTTTATGTCGACTGACTCTGGCAGCGGAACCCTACGCAATTATATACTGCATTATCATTCAGTGCTCACATGTTCACAGTAGTTTTTACATTACATATTAACTTTTTATAAACTGAAATACGTATACATGTAGAATCCTCAGGAACGTGTAGTGAGGCGTCAAATAAAAGTGTGCGGTTTTACACAATTTCTTTACCAATGTGATCACGAGTTTTTTCGTGTCGGCAACCGTTGATGCAAGGTTCTCGTTCTAAAGCCGAGTGAAAATAAAGTTAAAAGTCAACTTTTTCAGGATAGTTAGCATTTTCTTTGCCTTCACTATCAGAAAATCCAACATTTTTGACGTTCGCTGTTAAGAAACACTCTCAAAAAGCAAAAAAGAGATAATCTGAAAGAGTGGCTGCTGTGGAACATAAACACATGAATGAGCTCAAAATATTCCTCAAGACGTCATTACACTCTGAATCTACATCTTGGTGGGATCAATTTATTGGGTCTGCTTTTCATTACACTACGGCCTCAGATACTTTCGCCATCCATCTGTTGTTTCTCAGTATACGGACCAGAACATATGTTCTCCTTTCTATATTCTTCAGGAAGTTCCTTCCTGCTTTTGCTTATATTACGAAGTCATTATTTGTTGTGCCTGGCAACCCAGCTTTGGCTACACCCATGAAAGAAACGTGTTCCAAATCTTCAATCTACCATTAGCTGTGCATAGGTCATGGATGTATTCTCTTGTGTGGGGAGATGTTTAAATAGGATGTAGTGCAGTCCCCCCCCCCCCCTTCTCCACCTCTCGTCACCCATTAAATGTAAATTCCACTACCAGAGAATCAAGAAATTGAAACTGGATTTTTTCTAGGCAAAATATTATAAGAGTTATCGACTTATGTTTTTTATCGATGTTTTATCTTCTCTATATTCACTGAAGAACCAAAGAAAGTGACACACCTGCCTAATATGTGTGGAGCACACAGAAGTGCAGCAACACGACATGGAAAATACTCATCTAACGTTTGAAGTAGTGCTGCAGGGAGCTGACACCATCAATCCCGTAGGCCTGTCCATAAATCCGTAAGAGCACGATGGGGTGGAGATCTCTTCTGAACAGTGCGTTGCGAGGCATTCCAGATATGCTCAATAATGTTCCTGTCTGGGTATCTGGCGGTCAGCTGAAGTGCTTAAACTCAGAAGAGTGTTCATGGAGCCATTTTATAGCAATTCTGAACGTATGGGGTGTCGCAGTGTCCTGTTGCAATTGCCCAAGTCCGTCGGAATGCACAATGGACATGAATGGATGCAGGGGATCAGCAGGATTCTTACGTACGTGTCACCGGTCAGAGTCGTATGTAGACGTGTCAGGAGTCACTCCAACGGAACACGCCACCACCATTACAGAGCTTCCACCAGCTTGAACAGTCCCCTGCTGACATGCAGCGTCCATGGATTCATGAGGTTGTCTCCGTACCCGTACACGTCCATCCGCTCGATACATGTGAAACGAGACTCGTCCGACCAGATAACATGTTTCCAGTCATCATCAATGCAACGTCGGTTTTGACGGGCTCCGAAAGACCATATCGATGATGTTTCGTGAATGGTTCGCAAGCTGACACTTGTTGTCGGCCCATCATTGAAATCTGCAGCAACTTGCGGAAGTGTTGCACTTTTGTCACGTTGAACAGGCTACAGCAGTCCACTCACCCCTCCGCCGCCCCATACCGAACCTAGAATTATTGTGCGGTTCGGCCCCCATTGGACCCGCCCGTGAACGTCTCACACCAGGCGAATGAATGTAACCCCAATGTTTGCGTGGTACAGTAATGGTGTGTGTGTGTGTGTGTGTGTGTGTGTGTGTGTGTGTGTACGTGGAGAAAGTGTTTGCGCAGCAATCGCTGACATAGTGTAACTGAGGCGGAATAAGGGGAACCAATCCGCATTCACCGATGGAAAACCGTTTAAGAACCATTCACAGACTGGCCGGCACACCGGACCTCGACACTAATCCGTCTGGCGGATTCGTGCCGGGGACCGGCCCATGGCTATTTACATATCTCTGTATTTGAATACGCATGCCTATATCACTTTCTTTGGCGCTTGAGTGTATGAAAGGGAATGTCCTAGCTGGCTGACTCATCATCGCCCAGGCCAAACCGCTAAGCAGGCATCCTTTATAAAAGGAGTTTTCAGAAGTCCACCTGAAGAGGCTGAAATAGAAGATGAAGGGTTTTTTGAAAATACGTCGCTTTAATTACTGAGAGAAGTCAAGGACACAGCTTCGCCGAAGAATGGTTGCGTGTTTTCAATTAAGAGGCGATTGCGAGTGTTGCCCTTGAATTGTAACTTGTTTAGTGGCAACCGATAATTCATCGCGTGCACAAGCCGTATGGTCACTCTGATTTTTCATTTGATTTCTTCCTAATGGCCGCGTGGTTTGAGGTGTCATGTCACGGACTGCGCGGCCCCTCCCGTCGGAGATTCGAGTCCTCCCTCGGGAATGGGTGTATGTGTTGTTGTTAGCATAAGTTAGTTCAAGTTAGTTTAAGTAGTGTGTAAGTCTAGGGACCGATGACCTAAACAATTTGGTCCCTTAGGAATTCACACACATTTGAACATTTTTGTTCCTAATGTCTTCTTTATTATTTTCTCTCCATGCGGTTTGTCGGTGCTTTTATAACTCGAACAGACGTATAACTTCGTACGCACTGTACTTCGATAACACGTGACCACTCATTCTCAGCTTCTAACTATCGGTTACGAATGCTAACATTAAAGCCTCTAGGTCTGGTTGACCTCCGTGTCTCGCAAGTTCGTGCGCTGCGCAGTACGCAATACGAGGACATCACTGCACTCGCGCTTTATGCCCTTAAAACCTGACATCTTCTGTGATAGTCTTATTTATAATTAGCAAAATATATCGGAAGGGAGGTTACGAGGCTCATCCTCGGCATTTGATAACAGGTGAGAAGAAAGCAAAGGCGAACCATTTTGACAAGGATCTTGTCCGGTATATCAGTGCGACATCCCCGCATCTACCGCTACGCTCATTTACTTCGCTGACTGATCCTCTGACCATGTACCGTGTGCAGTCTGTGTTATCGCTGCAGCGTATTGTAATCTGCAGAATGGCTCAGTATTATTATCGAGAACAACCTGAGATGGTGTGCGTGTATGGCCAAGCAGATGGAAATGATCGTGAGGCAGCATGGCTACAGCAAAACGAGTACCCACACAGATCGCAACCACATGACTCAGTTCAAGCCCTTCTTGGGCGTTTGTGTGGTCATGGGTCTTTTCAGACACACAAACGTGCAGGTAGGCGGCGGATTGTGTGTACATCAGATCTGGAGTACCGGATTCTACAGGATACTGAGACGAACCCTAGAACAAGCTCCATGCAAGCGGCCCGGTAGCGTGGTGTAAGGCATAGTACGATTGTGTGTATCATGTATGACAACCACTTCTATCCTTGTCACCTGAACCAAGTGCAGGGATTATCAGCAGCGTGTTTCCCTCTGCGAGACGGATTTTGTCGATGATTTTTGCACCTGGTCATCACAATTATGGGATTTCTGATACCAGCAATCCACGATGCGACATGTCAACGTGTGCATCGCTTCCCATGGAGGGCACTTTGAACATCTGTTGTGACGTGGGTGCGATGCAGCTCTGTATTGCGTTCCAAGACGATATGTTGCCGTTTCACGCACGGTGTCCATTTTTAGAAACATGTTCATAAGACCTTTTTTCCTTCATTTCGAGTCAGGAATCCCCGTGCAGTTTGTCGGTTTTTTTAATGTACATGCTGTAGCTGACCACGAACGGAACCTGTACAATGTCTTCAATACGCTGTAAGTGTCAGTTGCGATCAGGAGAGTGTTCTGTGTAGCTGTAGGTGAATTATGTCGGAACTAACTGTACTTCATTTCGGACGTACCGGTACGCAAATTGTTGTTGCTCGTGTGGTGGATGCTTCTGTAACCAAGGAAGCGAGGTGTTTGGTGTTTCGAGAGGCACCGTACAGAAGATTTACACCGCACGCAGGGAAAGCGGAAGAACATCTGCCAACTCACAACGCGGACGAAGGTGTGTGTCGAGTGATTTTGATGGGCGGTCACTGAAGAGGATTGTGACAAAAGTAAGAGGACACAGCTGCAAAAGTCACTGCGGAACTGAATGACGACCTTGAGAACCCTGTTAGCACCAAAACATAACCTGAGAACTACAGAGGGACCTAGAAATTTAAAACCAGCCCTTAGTAATACAAATGCTCATAACAGAAAAGTGTAGTGCGGAAGCCATAAAACCTGAACTATGGAGTAATGGAAGAAAGTCATTTGGTAGAATGAGCGTTATTTCACACTGTGTGGCCGAGTTTACGTCCCAAGAGTGAAACGTGGCGGGGATTAAGTGATGATCTGGACACCCAAATCGTAGTATTCCAAGGCGCCCACGGTTACTCCGCAAGGCAGAATTTACTACCAAAGATTATACGACCACCGAAGTTAAAACTTTCTGGGTTGTTAGGCCGCGTCATATTTCTACTAAAATGATCGACGTGTTCTAGCAGTAGCGGACACCATAAGATCCTGAAGAAGACCCCAGGAGAGGGGTTGAAACGCCGATCATTTTAGTAGAAATATGACGTGGCCTAACAACCCAGAAGAAAGCCTGCAGAATTACATTACACGACCATTTTGGCTGATCAAGTCGATACCATGGTACACTGTTTGTTGCCCAATGGTGATGCTGTGTTCCAAAACGTCAGGGCTCTTGTTCACACAGGTCACATCGCCGAGGACTGGTTTCCTGAGCACAAGGATGCCCCCATGGCCACCGCAGTCGCTAGATCTCAGTATTATTGAGTCTTTTTGGTCCACTTTCTAGAGAATGGTGCATTATCGCTATTCATCTCCATTATCGTCACCTGATTTTGCCACTATATTTAAGAAAGAATGGTACACGTTTCCCTTGAAAACCTTGCAGGAACTTATTTATCTCTATTCCTAAACTATCGACTACGCACCCACCACCGCAGCGCCGCGAAACGACATCAAGAAGGCTGTGACCCATGCGTCAGTGGAGAAAGGGGGCAGCGCCATAGCTCCAGAGTTTAGCGCCCCCTGTCAACACTGACTTAGCGTGCAGCCCATCGCTGGTCGGGCCCAGTTCGTTCGCAGTTTTCGACAGCATCAGTACCGAGTAATAGAAGACGGTACTTAGCTTGCGTTCTTGGAGCGGTAATAGTGTGTAATAGTAATTGCATGTAGGAGGCACAATTGGTTCAAATGGCTCTGATCACAATGTGACTAACATCTGAGGTCAGCAGTCCCCTAGAACTTAGAACTACTTAAACCTAACTAACCTAAGGACATCACACACATCCATGACCGAGGCAGGATTCGAACCTGCGACCGTAGCGATCGCACGGTTGCAGACTCAAGCGCCTAGAACCGCTCGGCCGCAGCGGCCGGCCTAGGAGGCACAGGAAGCACACCAAGCCACGTTCTAACGAGAAGTTATGTCTCTTTCCTTTTTAGAAATAAAGTCTTCTGTTAATCTGTAAGTGTTATGTACAGATCGTTTTGAAAGCCACCTCATAACGCGAAGTTATGTTTCTTTCTGTTGTGTATTGGCAAGAGAGCCAACCCGGTATGAGAGGAAGCCGAAAGGCACGCGTTTTAGCTCACGCAGGCTGGCGTGAGGTCTGGAACAGGACAAGGAAATTAGACTAGCAAAAAAGGACGTATCTGTGGAATACTTAACTTTAATCCATAAATGGTGAACATCGCTCGTGACGGTACATGTTTTACAGCATCAATAGTAACTGGTAATGGCGCCTTGCTAGGTCGTAGCAAATGACGTAGCTGAAGGCTATGCTAACTATCGTCTCGGCAAATGAGAGCGTATTTTGTCAGTGAACCATCACTAGCAAAGTCGGCTGTACAACTGGGGCGAGTGCTAGGAAGTCTCTCTAGACCTGCCGTGTGGCGGCGCTCGGTCTGCAATCACTGATAGTGGCAACACGCGGATCCGACGTATACTAACGGACCGCGGCCAATATAAAGGCCACCACCTAGCAAATGTGGTGTCTGGGGGTGACACCACACTTTCCTTTTTAGAAATAAAGTCTACTATCAATCTGTAAGTGTTAGTACAGATCATTTTGAATTTCTGGCACCGATCATCGCAACTTCTCTCCTTGTTTGTGTCGCTGCTAACTCCCTCAGCATCCGAATCAACAATTTATCCATTAAGAGAGCACTGTAAGCTGTTTCGGATGCCAAAGGTTTTCCTACACCGTATTAGGCAATGGCGGCTGCTGTGTAAGAACACAAGAGCACGTGAACACCCTGACTTTTGCGACCTTGTGGATTTATTGGTTATTTTTCCTTGAATGCTGTCAAACATAACAAGGGTGCGGTATTATGAAATATACGGCACTACATCTACCGCGCTATCTGACATTGCTACTCTTCCATACTCTGTGAAACTTGGCATTAGGGTCGCGAGCACATCTGCAGTTGCGTAAGTTTTAAGGTGCTTTTGAGCATGCGCAACTAGCGTGACGTAGTTCCCTTATGCGCCAAATATGAAAGGATTCGATGAACAACGTGCATGGTTCATGGCGTGCACAGCTAGCCCTTCCGCTGAACTACAAGTTTACGTCAATGCCACCAGGTGGCAGCACACTGCAGCAGACTTATTCCCGTTCACTTGGCATAAATCTCGCTAGAAGGTAGCACGCTCCTCAGATATGCCTATTCAGTCACTGTATAGTAAAATTAGATCTTACGTCACTATATGTTATAGCTATACCAATAGAAAAAACTATTTTGTGGATTTCTGAAAGAGTTATAGTCCATTACATTTTGGATTTTATCATACAGTGATCCGTTTGAGACGCGCGAAATGTCAGCGCAGTTGGAGGTGCCATGTCACTAACTGTGCGGCCCCTTCCGCCGGAGGTTCGACTCCTCCCTGGGGCATGGGTGTTTGTGTGTGTTGTTCTTAGAAGAAGTTAGTTTCAATATTGTGTAAGTTTAGGGACCGATGACCTCAGCAGTTTGGTCCCTTAGGATTCACGCACATTTGAACATTTTTCTCGATCCCCATAAGGGTCTAAAACACATCATCGTCGATTCGGAGACTAGCATTTATTCATGCTTTTCACAACTGTTGGTCTTATGGTGAGGTAGGTCTACCTGTGCTGTAGGCCCACATTGTGTACACTAGTATCAACGTTCACGAAAAGGTGTTTTGTTTCTCCAACATTCACTTCAGTGTGGGGTTGACGGCGACATGCTTTTGGCACCTCATTTATATTCTAGTCAAATGACCATGTTGGTAGACATTACTATTTGAATTTAATAATTTCCAGGAACGGCAGTCTGTGTTTGAAATTGGTTTTTTATTGTTCCCGAATCGGCTTCGTGTGCAGTGTTAACTTGAACCCTGGTGAATATGTTTTAAGTGCTAACAGAAATAACACCTTGCCAGGATGAGTTAGCCTCCCAGACAAGATCCACTGATCGAGAAAGTGAGGAAATCAAATAAGCGTAACTAGAATCGAACGTGTGTAAAATAAGCTTAAGTTTTTGCATGGGCGCAACGTACGAACGCCTGGTTTTTCAGCCAGGATGCTAATTCGTGACTACTACAGTTGTTAGGAATCTTGTGCATTTGTCCGAAAGAAATAAGAAACCACGAAAGCCCCCACTTCCACAGAACTGGTCCGTGCTCTAAACTGTACTTATCTACAAAACAAAAAAATTTCACAAAACAATTCTTTTTCTGTCAGGTAAGTAATGCATATTATCATTATTATTATTATGTCTGGCAGCGGCTGTAGTTCTATAAATTTGTTCATATGCGTAACTCTCAAATTTATCTGAATCGAAAAATTTGCCAACACTCAGAATTTATACTCAAGAGCCGCCGCTAGGATTGGTTGAAATGGTTCTGAGGACTATGGGACTTAACATCGGAGGTCATCAGCCCTTAGAACTTAGAACTAACTAACCTAAGGACATCACACACATCCAAGCCCGAGGCAGGATTCGAACCTGCCACCGTAGCGGCCGCGCGGTTCCAGACTGAAGCGCCTAGAACCGCTCAGTGCCACTAGGATTACTCACATGTTGCTTGTATTCTATTGTACTGTATGTAACTGGGGACCTAGAAACGACGGAAAGGCTTCATTCCCGCCATAGCCCTCAGTAGTACACAACCCCACAACAAGCTACAGCGGTCCACTCACCCAACCGCCGCCACACACCGAACCCAGGGTTATTGTGCGGTTCGTTCCCCACTGGACCCCCCCCCACCCCTCCCCCCTAGGAACGTCTCACACTAGACGAGTATAGCCCCAATGTTTGCGTGGTAGAGCACTGGTAGTGTACGCGTACTTGGAGAAAGTGTTTGCTCAGCAATCGTCGACATACGAGTTGCGTTGAAGTTCTAAGGCCTCCGATTTCTTTTCCAATTAACTACTGACCCGAAATCGATGAAACTGGCGTTACTTCTCGACGTAATCGCCCTGCAGACGTACACATTTTTCACAACGCTGACGCCATGATTCCATGGCAGCGGCGAAGGCTTCTTTAGGAGTCTGTTTTGACCACTGGAAAATCGCTGAGGCAATAGCAGCGGCTGGTGAATGTGCGGCCACGGAGAGTGTCTTCCATTGTTGGAAAAAGCCAAAAGTCACTAGGAGCCAGGTCAGGTGAGTAGGGAGCATGAGGAATCACTTCAAAGTTGTTATCACGAAGAAACTGTTGCGTAACGTTAGCTCGATGTGCGGGTGCGTTGTCTTGGTGAAACAGCACACGCACAGCCCTTCCCGGACATTTTTGTTGCAGTGCAGGAAGGAATATGTTCTTCAAAACATTTTCGTAGGATGCACCTGTTACCGTAGTGCCCTGTGGAACGCAATGGGTAAGGATTACGCCCTCGCTGTCCCAGAACATGGACACCATCATTTTTTCAGCACTGGCGGTTACCCGAAATTTTTTGGTGGCGGTGAATCTGTGTGCTTCCATTGAGCTGACTGGCGCTTTGTTTCTGGATTGAAAAATGGTATCCAAGTCTCATCCATTGTCACAACCGACGAAAAGAAAGTCCCATTCATGCTGTCATTGCGCGTCAACATGGCTTGGCAACATGCCACACGGGCAGCCATGTGGTCGTCCGTCAGCATTCGTGGCACCCACCTGGATGACACTTTTCGCATTTTCAGGTCGTCATGCAGGATTGTGTGCACAAAACCCACAGAAATGCCAACTCTGGAGGCGATCTGTTCAACAGTCATTCAGCGATCCCCCAAAACAATTCTCTCCACTTTCTCGATCGTGTCGTCAGACCGGCTTGTGTGAGCCTGAGGTTGTTTCGGTTTGTTGTCACATGATGTTCTGCCTTCATTAAACTGTCGCACCCACGAACGCACTTTCGACACATCCATAACTCCATCACCACATGTCTCCTTCAACTGTCGATGAATTTCAATTGGTTTCACACCATGCAAATTCAGAAAACGAATGATTGCACGCTGTTCAAGTAAGAAAACCGTCGCCATTTTAAGTATTTGAAACAGTTCTCATTCTCGTCGCTGGCGGTAAAATTCCATCTGCCGTACGGTGCTGCCATCTCTGGGACGTATTGACAATGAACGCGGCCTCATTTTATAACAATTCGCATGTTTCTAACTCTTTCCAGTCCAGAGAAAAAAAATCAGAGGCCTTAGAACTTGAATGCACCTCGTAGTGTAACTGAGGCGGAATAAGGGGAACCAACCCGCATTCGCTGAGGCAGATGGAAAACCGCCTTAAAAACTACCCACAGACTGGCCGGCACACCGGACCTCGACACTAATTCGCCGGGCGGATTCGTGCCGGGAACCGGCACGCCGTCCCGCCCGGAAAGCAGTGCGTCAGACCGCACGGCTAATCGGGCGGGCTCATATGTTCCTTAGTTGATGTTTCCATATTTCTGGACACCCTGTAACTGCCCTTGCTGCCTTTGGTATTATACTGTCTGTCACAGCTTGTAGAACTTAACGGCAGATGGAGAGACGAGACACAGTGCGAGGGGAGTGACGGACTGCGCGGGTGCTGTGTGAGTATGTGTGCGCAGGGGCTTGTGTGAGTGTGTGTGCGGTCCCGCCTAATCACAGACCACCGCCGTCCGTGACGGAGTGCGCACCGCGCCTCGTGTAGCCAAGGCTATGGCCCTCCACGCAGCTGTGAGCCCGGCGCTAGCAAACCCTGCGGTCGACTCGCAGCTGGCTCGCCAGCGCCGCCCCGTGTGAGAGCGAGTTGTCGCTCACCACGTCGCGGTCCCGGGTTCGTGCTTATTACGGCCCTCTAAACCGGTCATTAGGAGCTCGATCACCGGTGTCCGGGGGGGCGCCGCGCGCTGCTTTCACGCCTTTATAGGGCGCAGCGGGACGTTAAGTATGGCTTCCGAGCCGGTTGCTTCATGGCGACAACCGTGACGGAACAGCGGCCGATGTGATTGGCGAACGCCTTTATGGGAAGGAGGGCGTACCTGGTTTGTGTCACGAAAGTCGGTACCGCCAACTCCTACAATTCATCCATTTCACTCACTTTTCGCTCGTCCTGGCAGGAATGAGAGAGTTCTGGCAGGAATGAGTGACTGTAGGAGGAAGATGACTTGGACAGGATTTGTGATTGGTGTAAAGAATGGCAGCTAACTCTAAATATAGATAAATGTAAATTAATGCAGATGAATAGGAAAAAGAATCCCGTAATGTTTGAATACTCCATTAGTGGTGTGGCGATTGACACAGTCACGTCGATTAAATATTTAGGCGTAACATTGCAGAGCGATATAAAGTGGCACATGCATGTAATGGCAGTTGTGGGGAAGGCGGATAATCGTCTTCGGTTCATTGGTAGAATTTTGGGAAGATGTGGTTCATCTGTAAAGGAGACCGCTTATAAAACACTAATACGACCTATTCTTGAGTACTGCTAGAGCGTTTGGGATCCCTATCAGGTCGGATTGAGGGAGGACGTAGAAGCATTTCAGAGGCGGGCTGCTGGATTTGTTACTGGTAAGTTTGATCATCACACGAGTGTTACGGAAATGCTTCAGCAACTCGGGTGGGAGTCTCTAGAGGAAAGGAGGCGTTCTTTTCGTGAATCGCTAGTGAGGAAATTTAGAGAACCAGCATTTGAGGCTGACTGCAGTACAATTTTACTGCCTCCAACTTACATTTCGCGGAAAGACCACAAAAGATAAGAGAGATTAGGGCTCGTACAGAGGCATATAGGTAGTCATTTTTCCTTCGGTCTGTTTGGGACTGGAACAGGGAGAGAAGATGCTAGTTGTGGTACGAGGTACCCTCCGCCACGCACCGTATTGTGGATTGCGGAGTATGTATGTAGATGCAGATGTAGAAGCTCGTCGTCGATGTCGGCGTGTGCGAGGGCGCTATTGTCACGTATCTTTAGATCTGACATTTTGAATTAACTGTATTACAGGAAAGGGCTTGACAGTACATGAAACAATATTAATTAGAAAACATTTTCCTGGTGTTCTGTAAAACATTATTTATTTGTCCAGCAGCCGACTTTCGACGTCGTAGGTGCGTTTGTCACTGAGCCGATACGATATGCAGTGCGATGCAATAAAGTCCCTGTATGTCCATCTCTTCAAAGATGATTGCAGGACCTTGGCTGTCCAGTACAGTATGTCAAGTCAAAAATATTTGAGCCGTCTAATTTCCAGACTTTTATTTTATTGGGCTACCAGTTTCGGTAGCCATCGGCAGATGATATTTGAAGTGATCGCTATATCAAAAACCAAGAGATGCCAGTGTCTGATTGCTACCCGCTGTCTTGACCAGAACTGTGTCTGGAATCTTCCTAAGCGTCGGTCAGCGAGTTTGAAGATGGCGTAATATATCGCCGAAATTGGTAGCCCGATAAAACAGCAGTTTGGAAATTAGACGACTCAAATGTGTTTGATTTGACATCCTCGATGCTATAAAGGTCACACGATGCGAAAGAGAGAATGAATCACGCTTCTGTTTCAGTTTCGTTGCAGTCATGAGCTCTCCTGAAAAGGACACTGTTGTGGCGTATCACTATTTAAAATTTAAAAAAAAATTGAAGAAAGAAACGAAGTAGCTGGGTGCCGGTACAGTGCTGTGAATATCAAATATAATTCAGCTGTGGCTTCTCGTGAGCACTCTCAGCACGAAAACTAATTCCACGAATTCTACAGAATCAGTCCAGACAGTACCTAGTTTTTGTAGCAACTAGTATCAGCTACTGTGGCAATGGAGATCACAGGATTTTCGAATTGTATTTCTCCTGCTGAGAAGCTCCTCATTACAAAAACGTAACAGGATGAAAGTGTGTCAATGACGTTAAAAATGCCTGCGTGAATAGTTTTTATTTAGTATCACCACCTACTTTATCAAGTCCGGTACATCTATAAACAATGGTTACAAGTTAATAAATCTAGTATTTCTACTATTACTCTGTTTCGCAATGTAGTTATCATTCACCTTCAGGAGTGTTCACGAAGGACGCTGGATTTCAAGTGAGATCAGTCAGCATCGGCGGTGTAGCAGTTGGTGGTGAACACTGACGAGTTTGATAAAATGGAAGAATCTCATGATATTAAAGAAAACCCCGACGTGTCCTTTTCGGCTTCGTGCAGTTAATCACTCAAAATTTACAAGAATTTAGCATTCAGGTCTCTCTCACGCCTGTCACAAATCTTCCTATAATCAGTGAGCAAGGACTGAAAAAACATCCAGTCAGCAACATTAGTTGATGACGACCAGTGTCTTTTCCTTTCAGTGCGTTTTTCATTTCTAACATTGATTTGTATCGGCAGCCTACAGAAAAGAGAGACTCCAGGTATAGCGGGCTACAGTAGCTGTCGACAGCTTGTTTGTACCACCTAGCTACCAACGCCGTCATGGACAACTCACGTAATTTCTCGAGAAAGGAAAGACGTATTGCTCTCCTTACGCCGTTAAAAACAATTACGATGTGTTAGCTATATTTCTTATGCAACAATGTTTGACACAGAATCCATCAAAGATAAACTGGCTAGTGACTACACTCTTCAACTTTTCAAAATACGTCCAGTTGTTGCGAAGTGTAAAAGTTCCGAAACCCCGCCTCTGTCTGAAACGGTTACTCTGCCGCGGACAGTTAATTAAGAGCTGGACATACCGTTAACAGCCAATCAGAAGTTACTGTGCGCAACGCAGCGATTAACTCGAAGAATTTATGGCCCTTGCCGTGGATCCTAAAGCGGAGAACTGCATAATAACTGATGTGACATTAAGTGAAGGGTTAACAGAAACAAGTTTTAAACGAACACATTAATTTATTGAGTTTAAATACAAACATAAAACATATCTCCCTACGCAAAAACTTCTATTGTGAAACTTCCTGGCAGATTAAAACTGTGTGCCCGACTGAGACTCGAACTCGGGACCTTTGCCTTTCGCGGGCAAGTACTCAAGGTAGGAGACGAGGTACTGGCAGAAGTAAAGTTGTGAGTAGCGGGCGTGAGTCGTGCTTCGGTAGCTCAGTTGGTAGAGCACTTGCCCGCGAAAGGCAAAGGTCCCGAGTTCGAGTCTCGGTCGGGCACACAGTATTAATCTGCCAGGAAGTTTCATATCAGCGCACACTCCGCTGCAGAGTGAAAATCTCGTTCTGGAACTTCTATTGTCATTAGAAATCTGTATTACGCGAATTGCACCGGCGTTCTTCCTCCCAGCCACGTCGCCGGGACGAAGTCCTTCTCACTCGTCTTCGGATAGGCCACCGCCCCATGAAGCATGGATTTTTACTCCGGCGAGAGGACCCTCCGATGTGTGGTGCTTGTGGTGTGCACTTCACGGTGCGACACATTTTATTGGGTTGCACTTTATTGGCTGACCAGCGGACTGCAGCGGATTTGCCGGCGGATCTGCAGTCTATTTTATGTAATGATCAAACGAATGTGGTTCACGTTTTAAAGTTTTCTAAATTGTCCCACGTATTTAACAAGATTTTGGGAAGATGTTTTTAATGTATCAACAGGGTGACTGGCTCACCCAAGTTTTTTGTTAGTGGTGAGCCATCACGGGCAACGGCCATGCCGCAGTGGATACACCGGTTCCCGTGAGATAGCCGAAATTAAGCGCTGTTGGGCGTGGCCGGCACTGGGATGGGTGACCATCCGGCCGCCATGCGCTGTTGCCATTTTTCGGGGTGCACTCAGCCTCGTCTTGCCAATTGAGGAGCTACTCGACCGAATAGTAGCGGCTTCGGTCGAGAATACCATCAAAACGACCGGGAGAGCGGTGTGCTGACCCCACGCCCCTCCTATCCGCATCCTCCTCGGGGGATGACACGGCGGTCGAATGGTCCCGGTAGGCCACTCGTGGCCTGACGACGGAGTGTCAGCCAGTCACATTTCCCTGTGTTGTTCTTTTGGCTCTTCTGTGTTTTTTTCCCTCTGTTTTAGTTTCCTGATTAGCTATCTTCAGTCCTCATTGGTTTTAGTACATGTTGAGAGTGCCTGTGCGATAGGGAGATTGTGTGGTCATTTTGAGTGCATGCGTGTACGACAATTTTAGCTCTTATCCACATTTGTTTGTTTTAATAAACGTCAGGGCGCTGATAACCTCGCTGTTGGGCGCCCATTAGATCCCAAAACACCCACCTACCCACACACACACACACACACACACACACACACACACACAGTGGACCTGCTGGTTTTCAGAGTTACTAGAAAGGTGAATGAAAACCTGCCTTTACATGCTTCTGACATTCATAAAAGAATTACTCGTGAGCTTCTAATAAAGTGAATAGAGTAACTGTTGGCCTGACAGACTGAGAAATGTACACATCTACTAACGCAGTTCTGGACTTCAGAAAGATAACGGCAATGATCTGACTAAGTACGAACCAAGAGCTGTCCTACAGTGCCGGTGCTGCCAGTAATGCTCACAATGAATAATCAGCGTGGGATGTGCAGGACGTCGCAAACGTGTCTCTGAAACGCTGTCCGAGGGTCGTCTTTTCCCTGGTACAACATCTGGACCCCATATGACTGCTAAAAGGTGCACCAGATGTGCACGCCTCCCCATCTCCGAACAAACTTCCCGATCCACTCTCGCCTCTGTCTCCTGACGAGCTTTAAATGTTTTGCTGAATCATACGCGTCAAATTAACTTTGAAAAGTTTCGTGTCGTTACGTAAGTAATGAGGTCGTTTCAATCTACAGGGTGGTCCATTGATCGTGACCGGGCCAAACATCACACGAAATAAGCGTCAAACGAAAAAAAAACTACAAACAACGAAACTTGTCTAGCTTGAAGAGGGAAACCAGATGGCGCTATGGTTGGCCTGCTAGATGGCGTTGCCATATGTCAAACGGATATCAACCGCGTTTTTTTAAAAATAGGAACCCCCATTTTTTATTACATATTCGTGTAGTACGTAAAGAAATTATAATGTTCTAGTTGGACCACTTTTTTCGCTCTGTGATAGATGACGCTGTAATAGTCACAAACATATGGCTCACAATTTTAGACGAACACTTGGTGACAGGCAGGTTTTTTAAATTAAAACACAGAACGAAGGTACGTATGAACATTTTATTTCAGTTGTTCCAATGTGATACATATACCTTTGAAACTTATCATATCTGAGAACGCATGCTGTTACAACGTGATTACCCTTAAATACCACATTAATGCAATAAATTCCCAAAATGATGTCCGTCAACCTCAATGCATTTGGCAATACGTGTAACGACATTCCTCTCAACAGCGAGTAGTTCGCCTTCCGTAATGTTCGCACATTCATTGACAATGCGCTGACGCATGTTGTCAGGCGTTGTCGGTGGATCACGATAGCAAAAAAAATGTTCAAATGTGTGTGAAATCTTATGGCACTTAACTGCTAAGGTCATCAGTCCCTAAGCTTACACACTACTTAACCTAAATTATCCTAAGGACAAACACACATACCCATGCCCGAGGGAGGACTCGAACCTCCGCAGGGATCAGCCCCACAGTCCATGACTGAAGCACCTCAGACCACTCGGCAAATCCCGCGCATCACGATAGCAAATATCCTTCAACTTTCCCCACAGAAGGGATTCTGGGGACGTAAGATCCGGTGAACGTGCGGGCCATGGTATGGTGCTTCGACACCAATCCACCTGTCATGAAATATGCTATTCAGTACCGCTTCAACCGCACGCGAGCTATGTGCCGGACATCCATCATGTTCGAAGTACATCGCCATTCTGTCATGCACTGAAACATCTTGTAGTAACATCGGTAGAACATTACGTAGGAAATCAGCATACATTGCACCATTTAGATTGCCATCGATAAAATGGGGGCCAATTATTCTTCCTCCCATAATGCCGCACCATACATTAACCCGCCAAGGTCGCTGATGTTCCATTTGTCGCAGCCATCGTGGATTTTTCGTTGTCAAACAGTCCATATTATGCCTGTTTACGTTACCGTTGTTAGTGAATGACACTTCGTCGCCAAATAGAACGCATGCAAAAGGCTGTCATCGTCCCATAATTTAGCTTGTGCCCAGTGGCAGAACTGTACACGACATTCGAAGTCGTCGCCATGCAATTCCTGGTGCATAGAAATATGGTACGGGTGCAATCGATGTTGATGTAGCATTCTCAATACCGACGTTTTTGAGATTCCAGATTTTCGCGCATTTTGTCTGCTACTGATGTGCGGATTAGCCGCGACAGCAGCTAAAACACCTACTTGGGCATCATCATTTGTTGCAGGTAGTGGTTCACATTTCACATGTTGCTGAACACTTCCTGTTTCCCTAATTAACTTAACTATCCGGCGAACGGTCCGGACACTTGGATGATGTCGTCCAGGATACCGAGCAGCATAAATAGCACACGCCCGTTGGGCATTTTGATTACAATAGCCATACATACGTTTTCCGCAATTGGTAAACGGTCCAATTTAACACGGGTAATGTACCACGAAGCAAATACCGTCCGCACTGGCGGAGTAATACGTTATACCACGTACTTATACGTTTATGACTATTACGGCGCCATCTGTCACAAAGCGAAAAAAGTGGTCCAACTGAAACATTCATATTTCTTTACGTCCTACACGAATAGGTAATAAAAATGGGGGTTCTTATTTAAAAAAGCGCAGTTGATATCCGTTTGACCTAGGGCAGCGCCATCTAGAGGGCCAACCATGGCGCCATCTGTTTTCCCCCTTCAAGCTAGACGAGTTTCGTTGTTTGTAGTGTTTTTTTTTTCGTTTGATGCTTATTTCGTGAGATATTTGGCCCTGTCACTATCAGTGGACCACCCTGTATATTACAGCAGCAAAATGTCATAAAGGAGGTAAAGGGCGTAAAAATGCTTTATTTCGTGTAGCTAAAGTCAATGTGTGTATATGTTCTAGAAAAACCAGCTGTACAAGTGATCACCCAGAAGCGGCAAAGACCATCCGTGTGGCGGTGGCTGACAGCAGCAACGCTCGCCACAGATCATCCTGGACTAGCTGGCCGCCATGCAACGAAACGACGGCCACAATAAATTATATATTGATTGTTAAAGAATAATGGTAGCGCACTACGTGTGTCTAGACTTTTGCTTCAGCTAAGGTTTTGTGGAAAGAAGCAGTTAGTCACTATTGAGGAGCCGAAGAATGCGTGAGCTTGAGTCGGCAAGACGACTGTTGTGTTGTTGCATGTGGGTCGAGACACGTTTACGTGTGTACCGATTGATACTTTGCTTTGAGAATTCGGTATCGACTATCAAAAATGTTGGAGATTTTCCGTGAATTTTGTTTGAAATGTTTCGGAAGCTTTTAATTAGTGGATTTAGATTTTTAAATATAAGATTAGATGATGCACTAACGATACTACGGCACAATCAGTGGAACTGTTTGATGAATTTTGTTGGAATGTAGCTCCTCGGAATTTTATGTTGTACTTGTCCTGTGATCGAGCGGTCTTTGAGTGACGGCCTTACCGTAGCGTTGCTGGTACACTGTGTTAAGTTTGACGACTGGTATTTATGTGTCGTCGTTACCATCGTAAATGCGAGTTTTAATGCCAGCCATTGTGTATGACGAGGTCCGCTTTTGTTGCCTGTGATAGGCTGTTGCACACGCCAAAGTATTTGGGTGTTGCGCATAGTCTGAAGATTTTGGGAAAAACACACTCTCAGGCAGCTGAAGGTTAGCTATTTGCATAGATTTCTGGAGAACGGGGTTACTACGAATTAATAACTAGTTGTATACTGTGGATTATTTGATAATCGAGCGTAGTTCTCGAGTTTTCTTGATCGTAGGATCAATTACAGGAACAAACTGACCTAAAATGATTTGTTGTTACCAGCGCATTTACTCATTATTAGTAACACAATTATAAAGATTCCCTTGTCCTAGATGAACCATTTGAAGACATTAAATCCAACTACTACTATTATTCTACCAGTAAGTGACGAATGACTTTCCATTACATCTGTGGTTTGTAGTGCGTACGCGAGAAGCCAACATCTGAAGTACTCGAGTTTTTAAAATCTGATTTTAAGTGGTGGTGGCGAGTGGGTGTTATGTTGTGTGTGTGTGTGTGTGTGTGTGTGTGTGTGTGTGTGTGTGTGTGTGTGTGTGTGTGTGTGTGAGAATATTTTATCTCTTTCAGTGTGGGGATTACATTCGTGGTCACTCGCTTACATCAACGTTTGCCGATTCATTTTAAATAAACTCTGATTCGTTTAAATTAAAACAATGTCCCCGTATTATAATCTTGCCGACAGTTCTAACTAAATTAAAATCCAATTTTGACTGAAAAGAAAAAAATAACAGCTGGAAGTTTAGAGATCTGACGTATAAGAAGTGGAGCGATATAACATAAGTAGATGAATGACGAGTCCTTAAAAAGAAAGCAGAGAAGTATTTTATCAAAATTTTGCGCCGCAAAGATTACTATTTACTTAAAGCCTTGAGAGGTAACATTGGGGTTACAGTTAAAGAATATTGACAATTATAAACCAAAACGCAGATATTTACTTACGAAAGAAAAAATGGTTCAAATGGCTTTCAGCACTATGGGACTTAACATCTGAGGTCATCAGTCGCCTAGAACTTAGAACTACTTGAACCTAACTAACCTAAGGACATCACACACACCCATGCCCAAGGTAGGATTCGAACCTGCGACCCTAGCGTTCGCGCGGTTCCAGACTGAAGTGCCTAGAACTGCTCGGCCACTCCGCCGGCTTACGAAAGAATTCTAATTTTGCACGAAACACTGTATACAAACTTATAAGCAGAAGTATCGCTGATCAGAGGCTGTAAATAACTGTTGTTTGTTCCCATGTTAACCATACGACAACTGCTTTATAAAAATAATTAATTGCAGAGGTTTTTATGCATTTTGGAATGAGTAAGTGCTGTAAGGGATCACAAATTTAGCATTGGATGGCAGCGTGGAAGGTAAAAATCGTAGAGGGAGACCAAGAGATGAATACACTAAGCAGATTCAGAAGGATGTAGGTTGCAGTAGGTACTGGGAGATGAAGAAGCTTGCACAGGATAGAGTAGCATGGAGAGCTGCATCAAACCAGGCTCAGGACTGAAGACCACAACAATAACAACAACAAGTGCTGTAATTAAGAAGTAGGACTAATTCACAAAATAATTTAATGTCAAGTACAACGTTGTTATTTTATGAGTAACGAGTTAAGTAGTTCAATATTACGTGGTAGAGTACGACTGTCCCACATAATTTTCGTTAACAGTAATTTGTATTGTACTCACGTTCGTGATGTGTTGATGCTCTCTTTAATTATTCATGGTCTTATCTCAATCGTTGAAATATACCACGTGATCAAAAGTATACGGACACCTGGCTGAAAATGACTTCGTGGCGTCCTCCATCCATAACGCTGGAATTCATTATGGTATTGGCCCACCCTTAGCCTTAATGACTGCTTCCGCTTTCGCAGGCATACGTCCAGTCAGGTGCTGTAAGGTTTCTTGGGCAATGGCAGCCCTTTCTTCATGGGGTGCAGCACTAAGGAGAGGTATCGATGTCGGTCGCTGAGGCTTGGCACGAAGTCGGCGTTCCAAAACATCCCAAAGGTGTTCTGTAGGATTCAGTTCAGGACTGCAAGCCAGTCCATTACAGGGATGATATTGTCGTGTAACCACTCCGCCACAGGTCGTGCATTATGAACAGGTGCTCGATCGTGTTGAAAGATGCAATAGCCATCCCCGAATTGCTCTTCAACAGTGGGAAGCAAGAAGGAACTTAAAACATCAATGTAGGCCTGCGCTGAGATAGTGCCACGCAAAGCAACAAGGGGTGCAAGCCCCCCACGAAAATCACAACCACACCATAACACCAAAGCCTCCGAATTTTACTGTTGGCACTACACACGCTGGCAGATGACGTTCACCGGGCATTCGCCATACCCACACCCAGCCATCGGATCGCCACATTGTGTACCGTGATTCAGAACTCCACACAACGTTTTTCGACTGTTCAATCGTCCAATTTTTACGCTCCTTACACCAGGCGAGGCGTCGTTTGGTATCTACCAGCGTGTCGCTTACTCCTCAGATAGTCGACTGCCTGCTGACAGGATTCCTCCTCTGGCCACTGCTTGGCGGCTGGGCTAGAGGCGACCGGGTCTCCGGCGAGGCTACCTTCATGGAATTCTGTGCGAATTCGAGGCTCCATTGGCTGATTGGCCACGTATTTTTCATTTCGGACGCCGCCTTACCTGTCTCAAATCAAGTACGAGTATATGTCCTTTTCCACAAGCACTCTCACAAGGGAAACCCCCAATCGCACCCCCCCCCCCCCCTTATATTTAGTGGTGAGATGGTCCAGTGGACAGCCCGTCATAGGCTGAAGACAGATCAGGCATGAAAATACACTGAAAAGCCATAGAAACTGGTACACTTGCCTCATATCGTGTACGACCGCCGCGAGCACCGCAGAAGTGCCGCAACACGACGTTGCGTGGACTCGACTAATGTCTGAAGCAGTGCTGGAGGGAATTGACACCATGAATCCTGTAGGGCTGTCCATAAATCCGTAAGAGTACGAGGGGGTGGAGATCTCTTCTGAACAGCACGTTGCAAGACATCCCAGTTATGCCCAACAATGTTCATATGTGGGGAGTTTGGTGGCCAGGGGAAAAGTTTAGACTCAGACGAGTGTTCCTGGAGCCACTCTGCAGCAATTCTGGACGCGTACAGTGCCGCATTGTCCTGCTTGAACTGCCCAAGTCCGTCGGAATGCACAATGGGCATGAATGGATGCAGGTGATCAGACAGGATGCTTACGTACGTGTCACTTGTGAGAGTCGTATCTAGACATATTAGGGGTCCGATATAACTCGAACAGTACACGCCCCACACCATTACAGAGCCTCCACCAGCTTGAACAGTCCACTGTTGCCATGCGGGGTTCATGAAATCATGACTTTGTCTCCATATCCATACACGTCCATCCACTCGATACAATTTGAAACGAGACTCATCCGACCAGGCAACATGTTTCCTGTCATCAACAGCCGAATGCGCTGTGATGACAGGCTAAGGTGCGGCGTAAACCTTTGTGTCGTGCAGTCACCAAGGGTACACGAGTGAGCCCGCGGCTCCGAAAGCCCATATCGATGATGTTTCGTTGAGTGATTCACACGCTAACACTTGTTGATGCCCCAGCACTGAAATGTGCAGCAGTTTGCTTAAGGGTTGCACTCCTGTCACGTCCAAGGATTCTTTTCAGTCGTCGTTTGTCCCGTTCTTGCAAAAATTTTTACCGCAGTGATGTCGGAGATTTGATAATCGTGGTACACTCCTGAAATGGTCATACGGGAAAATCCCCACTTCACTGCTGCTTCAGAGATGCTGTGTCCCATCACTCGTGCGCGAACAAAACACCACGTTCATACTCACTTAAAACTTGATAACCTGCCATTGTAGCAGCAGTAGCCGATCTAACAACTGCACCAGACCCTAGTTGTCTTATATAGGCGCCGGACGGTGTGGCCGTGCGGTTCTAGGCCCCTCGGTCTGGAACCGCGCGCCCGCTACGGTCGCAAGTTCGAATCCTGACCCGGGCGTGGATGTGTGTGATGTCCTTAGGTTAGTTAGGTTTAAGTAGTTGTAAGTTCTAGGGGACTGATGACCTCAGATGTTAAGTCTCATAGTGCTCAGAGCCATTTGAACCATATTATATAGGCGTTGCCGACCGCAGCGCCGTATTCTGCCTGTAGACATGTGTCTGTATTTGAATACGCATGCCTTGGCGCTTCAATGTACGAAGAAGGTGTACTGAACTGTGAAAAATGAAGCAAAATTAAAACAGTGAACGGTCCAAACTCAAGATGCGCAACACCGAGGAAACTTGAACAGCCATGGCGGCGTGGTTATGTTCGAATCTCCCTCGAGGCCATTTTTTTTCACAAAATTATGTACTGCCCATCTGATCATTAATGTGTCCGTTCACTGTATTCAAGTTTGTGTTTGTGTCGTGGTGTAACGTCTGTTTGCTACAGCGACGTGCAAGGAATGGACGTCCAGCCGTACGTACCTCCTTTTTGTTCTACACAGGTACCAAGTTCAGTTTTGGAAGTTTTCATTTTGAATTGCTTTGTTGTAACATAGTTCACACCTGTTTATTTGTTGTTTTCATTTCTGTGCGACGTGTATGCGGCATCTCGCCTGCTATCAGTATTCATCACATTTACTTGTGACAGTAATATATTCTTATCACAAGACTTGCTTTTTATAAACAATGTATAGTATGACAACTGCCAAACCTACAGAAGGAGAACAGTCACGTCTGAAGAAAGAAAGAAAGAAAAAAGATGGACACGGGGAATTTTCGAACACGGACCTCGCTCTTAGCAACCGTTCGCTGTTTTTATTTTGCTTCATTTTACACAATTCAATAAAACTTCTTCCCGTTTTCTTGCTTGATCTGTGTTCAGTTTTTCACGGGCTATCCAGTGGGTCATCTTACCGCAAGTCTGAGAGGCATGTGATGGGCGTTTCCCTTGTCATAATCTAAAAAGGCAAAGGAGACCTGCACCATGATAAATGTAGTTAAGATGTCAAGTTAGTTAGAAGTCAGTACATACAGAGAGTGCTGTCCATTTCACTTTTGTAAATCATTATTATAATTTTCCCCCTCATCAACCCCTAAGTAGAGTGTTAAATTAAAAGGGACATGCGAAATGGCTAGCCACTTTTCACAGTAAGTACGGGTCATACTGAAAATAAACCCTGTTCATTATCAGCCTGTGATGTGAGAATGTAAGAGGTGGAAAAATCAATTCTTTTACCAAATAGTTTCCTTAGACTCGAATAAGAAGCAGTGAACACAAGTGCCGAACAGACGCGAATCTAAAAAACTGAGGTTTTTAGTTTTTTAAGCAAAAAGTAAGAGCTTTACTGAGGAAAAAAGTAGGGAGAGGGATGTAGCTCTGCGTCTGTTTACATAAATCAGTTTTTTCGAGCCACTTCTGATGGCTTGAAATTTGTATCGTATGATAAAGTTGTTTGGGGCTACCAGCACTCCGTACTGTGCTCAGCGAAACGGTAGAGACAGTTCTCACTGGGCCGGCCGGAGTGGCCGTGCGGTTCTAGGCGCTACAGTCTGGAGCCGAGCGACCGCTTTGGTCGCAGGTTCGAATCCTGCCTCGGGCATGGATGTGTCTGATGTCCTTAGGTTAGTTAGGTTTAATTAGTTCTAAGTTTTAGGCGACTGATGACCTCAGAAGTTAAGTCGCATAGTGCTCAGAGCCATTTAGTTCTCACTGGCGTAGCGTTGTCGTGCCAGTTTGGAACAGTTTAGTCGCCTCAACTACTTTTCTTTGTGCTCCAGCGGTGCAGGTCGCTTCTGAATTCTGTGGCGAGTCGCACTGAAAATCCTATCGCCTCAATGAGAACCACATCTTAAACCACCGCCAGTGACAACTGAATGCAGAAAAAGACGTATCTGTGTTTGTGAATTTATTTATTTATTTGTTTAACCTGATCTGAGGACACCCATGAGACCCTCTCTAGCATCAGACCAGGGTTGCACAGGTGCGCTCTCAGTTACATCATATTTACCAAAGAAATGCCCGCCCGGTTGGCCGTGAGGTCTAACGCACGGCTTTCCGCGCGGGAAGGAGCGCCTGGTCCCCGGCACGAATCCGCCCGGCGGATTTGTGTCGAGGTCCTGTGAGTCGGCCAGTCTATGGATGGTTTTTAGGCGGTTTTCCATCTGCCTCGGTGAATGCAGGCTGGTTCCCCTTATTCCGCCTCAGCTACACTATGTCGGCGATTGCTACGCAAACAAGTTCTCCACGTACGCGTACACCACCAATTACTTTACCACGCAAACATAGGGGTTACGCTCGTCTGGTGTGAGGCGTTTCCTGGGGGGTCCGCTGGGGACCGAACCGCACAATAACCCTGGGTTCGGTGTGGGGCGGTAGAGGGGTGAAGTGGATTGCGGTAGTCGTCGTGGGGTTGCGGACCACTGCGGCTGCGGCGGGAACGGAGCCTTTCCATCGTTTCTAGGTCCCCAGTTATCATAACATAACATACCTAAGAAATAACAGTTTTAATATGACAACTAGTATTAAAATGATTTGAATGTCTGAAGTGGCAGTGTGAGTAAATTATACTGACTATGAAATCTTAAAGTTGCCAGTGCCAGCACTTGAACTGCTGTAGCTGGTGCCACTAATAGTGATGATGATAATAATAATAATAACAACAATGATAGTGCCAGCTCTAAGAAGAAATTATAGGAGTACAAAATAGATGTTTTTCTGATAATGCGAGTTTTCGTAACGGATTAAAGCAACTATAACACTTCGAATGGCTTCGATCAACATTCTGTAATCAATTTCTTTCGGAAAAACTGTTTATAGTTAGTTTGCGTTCGTACTTCCGCCCGTGACAGATTTCGTGAACGGCGACCAAAATCAGTTATCATTCTACACTGCTGGCCATTAAAATTGCTACGCCAAGAAGAAATGCAGATAGTAAACGGGTATTCGTTGGACAAATATATTATACTAGAAATGACATGTGATTACATTTTCACGCAATTTGGGTGCAGAGATCCTGAGAAATCAGTACCCAGAAGAACCACCACTCGCCGTAATAACGGCCTTGATACGCCTGGGCATTGAGTCAAACAGAGCTTGGATGGCGTGTACAGGTACAGCTCCCCATGTAGCTTCAACACGATACCACAGTTCATCAAGAGTAGTGACTGGCGTATTGTGACGAGCCAGTTGCTCGGCCACCATTGACCAGACGTTTTCGATTGGTGAGAGATCTGGAGAATGTGCAGGCCAGAGAAACAGTCGAACATTTTCTGTATCCAGAAAGGCCCGTACAGGAGCTGAAACATGCGGTCGTGCATTATCCTGCTGAAATGTAGGGTTTCGTAGGGATAGAATGAAGGGTAGAGCCACGGCTCGTAACTCATCTGAAATGTAATGTCCACTGTTGAAAGTGCCGTCAATGCGGACAAGAGGTGACCGAGACGTGTAACTAATGGCACCCCATACCATCACGCCGGGTGATTCGCCAGTATGGCGATGACGAATACACGCTTCCAGTGTGACTTCACCGCTTTGTCGCCAAACACGGATGCGACTATCATGATGCTGTAAACAGAACCTGAATTCATCCGAAAAAATTACGATTTGCCATTAGTGTACCCATGTTCGTCGTTGAGTACACAATCGCAAGCGCTCCTGTCTGTCATGCAGCGTCAGGGGTAACCGCAGCCATGGTGTCCGAGCTGATAGTCCATGCTTCTGCAAACGCTGTCGAACTGTTCGTGCAGATGGCTGTTGTCTTGCAAACGTCCCCATCTGTTGACTCAGGGATCGAGACGTGGATGCACGACCCTTTACAGCCATGCGGGTAAGATGCCAGTCATCTCGACTGCTAGTGATAGGAGGCCGTTGGGATCCAGCACGGCGTTCCGTATTACACACTTGAACCCACCGATTCCATTTTCTGCTAACAGTCATTGGATCTCGACCAACGCGAGCAGCAATGTCGCGATACGATAAACCGCAAACGCGATAGGCTACAATCCGACCTTAATCAAAGTCGGAAACGTGATGGTACGCATTTTTCCTTACACGAGGCATCACAACAACGTTTCACGAGGCAACGCCGGTCTACTGCTGTTTGTGTATGAGAAATCGGTTGGAAACTTTCTTCATGTCAGCACGTTGTAGGTGTCGCCACCGGCGCCAACCTTGTGTGAATGCTCTGAAAAGCTAATCATTTGCGTATCACAGCATCTTCTTCCTGTCGGTTAAATTTCGCGTCTGTAGCACGTCATATTCGTGGTGTAGGAATTTTAATGGTCAGTAGTGTATGAAACATCGATGCTCTTGTGATGTTTCCATCAGAAATGACGCTCCTTTCTGAGCGCTTTTATTAAAAGTTAGTTTACTGAGTCGAGCAAGAGAGTCGTTTTAAAAGTCGCACACATGACGAATTACAGCTGCCAGCGTAGCCGCAGCAGTGGCTGTGTAACATGCGGCCCATGTGGTGACGTGTTGTGAGGGGAGCGAGCACCGATCGTAGCGCAAGCAGTCGTAGCCACTGCCTTCTAACAGCTAAAGAAGATAATCGTGTTCCTCAATGCTCCCAGTTTAGAAACTGGCCACATATCTCGGTAACCAGAAACAGGCTCTGCAGTGATATCGAAAGTCATAAAAATACGATTTAGTAATACAGTAGTGGAGAGGCGGCCTCCACAGGTATCCGACATGGTATACAATGTGGTCGTACGGAGGTCTCGACTGGTAGCGAAATTACCTGCCTGCAGTATATGTATGAGTAGAGCCAGGCTACGAAGTATGTGTACCATATGCCAAGTCTGTGCATTTCGTGATTGTTCTCAAATACTTCAGCACTAGAAATAAGACTGAAAAAGGTGTGATATGAGGGTTTGACAGAGCACTGAAAGACCTGAGCCGAAACAAGGCCCCGGGAGTAGACAACATTCCATTAGAACTACTGACGGCCTTGGGAGAGCCAGTCCTGACAAAACTCTACCATCTGGTGAGTAAGATGTATGAGACAGGCGAAATACCCTCAGAGTTCAAGAAGAATATAATAATTCCGATCCCAAAGAAAGCAGGTGCCGACAGATGTGAAAATTACCGAACAATCAGTTTAATAAGCCACAGCTGCAAAATACTAACGCGTACTCTCTACAGACGAATGGAAAAAGTGGTAGAAGCTGACGTCGGGGAAGATCAGTTTGGATTCCATAGAAATGTTGGAACACGTGGGGCAATACTGACCTTACTACTTACCTTACAAGCTAGATTAAGGAAAGGCAAATCTACGTTTCTAGCATTTGTAGACTTAGAGAAAGCTTTTGACAATGTTGACTGGAATACTCTCTTTCAAATTCTAAAGGTGGCAGGGGTAAAATACAGGGAGCGAAAGCTATTTACAATTTGTACAGAAAGCAGATGGCAGTTATAAGAGTCGAGGGGCATGAAAGGGAAGCAGTGGTTGGGAAGGGAGTGAGACAGGGTTGTAGCCTCTCCCCAATGTTATTCAATCTGTATATTGAGCAAACTAAAAAGGAAAGAAAAGAAAAGTTCAGAGTAGGTATTAAAATCCATGGAGAAGAAATAAAAACTTTGAGGTTCGCCGTTGACATTGTAATTCTGTCAGAGACAGCAAAGGACTTGGAAGAGCAGTTGAACGGAATGGACAGTGTCTTGAAAGGAGGGTATAAATGAACATCAACAAAAGCGAAACGAGGATAATGGAATGTAGTCGAATTAAGTCGGGTGATGCTGAGGGAATTAGATTAGGAAATGAGACACTTGAAGTAGTAAAGGAGTTGTGTTATTTGGGGAGCAAAATAACCAATGATGGTCGAAGTAGGGAAGATATAAAATGCAGATTGGCAATGGCAAGGAAAGCATTTCTGAAGAAGAGATATTTGTTAACATCGAGTATAGATTTAAGTGTCAGGAAGTCGTTTCTAAAAGTATTTGTATGGAGTGTAGCCATGTATGGAAGTGAAACATGTACAATAAATAGTTTGGACAAGAAGACAATAGAAGCTTTCGAAATGTGGTGGTACAGAAGAATGCTGAAGATAAGGTGGGTAGATCAAATAACTAATGAGGAGGTATTGAATAGAATTGGGGAGAAGAGAAATTTGTGGCACAACTTGACGAGAAGAAGGGATCGGTTGGTAGGGCATGTTCTGAGGCATCAAGGAATCACCAATTTAGTATTGGAGGGCAGCGTGGCGGGTGTAAATCGTAGAGGGAGACCAAGAGATGAATACACTAAGCAGATTCAGAAGGATGTAGGTTGCAGTAGGTACTGGGAGATGAAGAAACTTGCACAGGATAGGGTAGCATGGAGAGCTGCATCAGACCAGTCCCAGGACTGAAGACCACAACAACAACAACAATGAGGGGATACCCCCCCTCCCCACCCAAAAAAAAGCGGAATAACGTTGCCGTGGGCGGAGCTTGTGTAGTACGCATTTCTGTCCTAGGTGTGTGCAGCGCAGCTCATCGCCAGCTGAGTGCCGCCTGTGTTGTCGACCTCCCTTGTTCTGTTCAACTGTTGTGATTGTATTTCCTAGCGCTGTTTTGTTCTTGTTTCGATTTGTATGATGGTGGGTTTAAGTGAACACAACGTGCATCTGTGTAATTTTGTTTTGTACTCGGTAAAAAATGCAACGACAGGGAAAAAGCTCAAGTGTACGAGTGGTTTCCCTGTTATAAACATGGCTACATGTCGATTGATGACAAATCTCGTTCTGGACGCCCATCAACTGCGCAAATCGAGGAAAATATTGTGAGCTTGTGGGTGTTATGTTGACGAGTTGCGCAACGGGTGATCTGACAAGTACCCTTTGGCTCCTGCAAGAATCAACTTCCACCGCACACTACTACAGAAGTCAGACAGACGCTCCTAACGTACCAAAAAGAAATGCCTGAAAACCTTTCAGCAATAAATATCTTATGGACTCGTCTGCTGCAAGGAAAAGACACAAAAATATTCTATTTTCTTACGTAGCTAGGGGGATACTTGGGTACTGGAGTATTGCTAGTTAGTGTAAGAAATACATTAAACGATCATAAAATGTTATTTATTGCAAAATCTGAGAAAATAAAGTGAAACTTTTGTTTATAAATTGATACACAAATTTCCGGGTTCTTTTCGGAATAGGAGGTTACCTCTTATGGATAGGAATACTGTTGATGAAATTTATATACAAAGTGTGGGACAGCTCTTTTATCCCTTTTCTTTAAGAATGTTATTTTCTTGGCAGAATGGCTGAGAGCCATGCCTATTCAACTTGAATAATTATCCGATTATTCAATTTGAATAATTATCCAATTGATTATTTCGAAGTATGGTCGAGGCTGTCACATGAGAAATGTAATGGAGTGACGTGAATGAAGCACATTATATCTAATGGAGGAAAGATGGGGCTCGCCTACACTGTAGCGCACAATACCGTGAGCTGTGACAACTGCTGCCTGCGTCGTACGCCACTGAAAAATAAAAAAAAACTATCTCTTTCTTTCTGGATTGACCTTCGCCAATTGAACTCTCACTACGCCTGGCCCTAGTCTAACTATTGGCATGATACACCTGTCAGATAACCAGTCCACCATGATACCACTCAATGCTCGCTCGCAGGCGTTAATACTCTGTCTGTGTTCACACCGCGCATTAAGTGTTGCGGCCAACACAGTGAACAAACGCTTAATCGCAAGGGACTCAATATAGAGTATCATTCCGATTTGCTAGTGACAGAGGTGCTCTCTCAGTGCAGTACTGAGTAGAGACTTTGTTCCTCGCTCTCTGCGTACATACACGAGAACACTCGCTCCCGCTACGTGTTCCCGCTTCAAGAGTGTCACCGGAACGACCCCTGTCCATGCAAAAGGCGAAAGGGTATATCATCTGCTGTCTTTTCCTCACTCCTCTGGCTCATTGCATCAGAAATACTGAGCGAATCAGCGTTACTCTTACAAATGGGAGAATGGCGCTCCGTTTAAGCCGACCAATTCGGAAACATACAGCATCTGCGTTAGGCGTTTACTGTCCACCTGAGAGAACTCTGAAACTGCGCACTAGGTCCGTCAAAAATGTATATGCTGGGGCTCTCCGAAACAATACAGTGGGATTTGCTTTTAAGGTGAACACGCAGGCCATTATCCCTTTTCTCTGGCAAAAACAGTTTTGGTCCCTGGGTGGTCGGCCGGCCAGCCAGCGCGACTGCGCACTAACTCACCCCTCATACAGTCTTTCCAGCAGGCTGGTTGACACTCCTGTGGCTGTCGTGTCTTGAATGTTTGTGTACGCCAGCCTCGGCTTTTTAATCTCAGTGCGCACTTGCGATTTATTTATTAGATTTTCATATCGATTAAATGGAAATATGTAAAATTGACTATACCCTATCGAGTTTGGGCTCGAATGAAACGTCTTGATATGCAGAATACCATGGTGAGGTCGGAATATGTAAGAAACGAAGGTCAGGAGACCACGCCACCTTACAATATTGAAGAAATTCAATAGCTTGTGCTCACAGACCGTCAACAGATAATTGATCAGCTGTCAGAGATTAGTGGGTTATCTTGGAGCTCGGTTCAGCGAATTTTATCGAAAGATTTGGGAATGAAAAGGGTTTCTGCCATGTTTGTTCCTCGGGTTCTGACTGACAATCAAAGGGAACGTTGAGTTACAACATGTTCTGCTGCCCCACGCACCTTACTCGCCTGACCAGGCTCTGTGCGACTTTTTCTTATTTCCATGCCTGAAAAGGGGCATGAAAGTACACCAATTTGAAAACACTGAAGCCATAAAGAGAAGAAACGAGGGAGGAGCTGCCAGCCATTTCTAAAGATAACAAAAAATGTTTTGAACAGTGGAAGCACCGGCTGGACAATTGCGTCAGTTGTAATGGAGAGTATTTTGTAGGGATAAGGTTGCTTTATAAACAATTTGAAAATATATAGCTTTTCAAAAAATAATTCCAGTCTCTTTGGGTACCTTCTCGTGTAGAAAAAAGTGTTCTATATTAAGTATAGCAGAATACCTTCTTACCCAACCAGACTCATTTTCATACACAGTTTGCAAGTTGCTGCAGGTCACGGAACCCGCTCTGCAGGTGACAAGAAACAGTACAGTGCTGCATATTCAGAGGAAACGTCTCGACAGGTATGTAGAATAATATGCTCTACGTATACACGATGCTTCCAAAACTGGGTTTCGTAAACCGATTTCCCAGTACAATACATCATTGGTCACATAAGCACTCCAATGTCGATTCTGGAAATACGGTTATAGATGCTGGATTTCATAGTCCAATAACGATTTTCGCTCCCATGCTTGGCTTCTCAGGTTAGTCTTGTTTTTAAATATTTTCGGGCAGTCTAGACGGTGTCACTTATTCTGCAGCAAAGGAGAAGTAAAAATATTAGGCTTGAAAGGTATCTTTACAATCAAGGTATATCTTGAATGAGATTTTCACTCTGCAGCGGAGTGTGCGCTGATATGAAACTTCCTGGCAGATTAAAACTGTGTGCCCGACCGAGACTCGAACTCGGGACCTTTGCCTTTCGCGGGCAAGTGCTCTACCAACTGAGCTACCGAAGCACGACTCACGCCCGGTACTCACAGCTTTACTTCTGCCAGTACCTCGTCTCCTACCTTCCAAGGAAGTTTCATATCAGCGCACACACCGCTGCAGAGTGAAAATCTCATTCTGGAAACATCCCCCAGGCTGTGGCTAAGCCATGTCTCCGCAGTATCCTTTCTTTCAGGAGTGCTAGTTCTGCAAGGTTCGCAGGAGAGCTTCTGTAAAGTTTGGAAGGTAGGAGACGAGGTACTGGCAGAAGTAAAGCTGTGAGTACCGGGCGTGAGTCGTGCTTCGGTAGCTCAGTTGGTAGAGCACTTGCCCGCGAAAGGCAAAGGTCCCGAGTTCGAGTCTCGGTCGGGCACACAGTTTTAATCTGCCAGGAAGTTTCAAGGTATATCTTTACAATTGAGCTGCATCTTTATAATTAATCTGAACACGGGGGTAAAGTATGGCCTCAATATGACTGTCGCGGAAAACAGGATGCCATAGCATCTGCTGTACATTAGAGGTGGGTGAAGCATGGAAAGGAATTTTATCAGTGAGAGCGTAAACAAAAACTGTGGCAAAAGAACATTTATTGTTCAACAGTAAATTGTAGTTTTGGATGTACAGAGTTCAATTTTGTAGTAAACCTATCGATTTCAGGATTTGGACCATTATAAAGTATTAAAGTATCATCTACGTACCATTTATAATACAAAATTTTGTTTGCAATGTCTGGATTATTTTTAAACTTGCTGGCACCAATTGACATCACAGCAGCTGAGAAGAGTGCTCCACCTACCACCTTAGAAGGATGTCATGTGTATAACAAGTCTTAATGTATTTTATCCTTATAAGCAATTTGTCATATTTTATTGTCGGTCTAGTAAGATTTCTATTACTCTCTAAATTAAATTACAGGCCTGATGATGATCACGTGATAAGACCGAAACCGGTCACCTATGTTCTTGTAGCATACGTGGTGCGATCAAGACTGAATTTTAAAAAGAAAAATTTTTTAAAAATTTTTTGATCGCTCTTCCAAAAATGTTTATTAAAACTGTTTAAAGAAAAAGAGCCGCTGTGCTGATTAAATGGACCACACGAAAAGCTGATTTCCAGAGACTATATGTGTGAAACAATTGACGATCGGGAAACCTGTATCTGACGGCTGTAGAGAAACCGCTACAGGCCTTACAATGTATACGCGACAGTGAAAAACGATTTCCGAAATTCGGTTTTCTTCTGCCGGAAGTTGTGTCTCACGAAAAAGTGACACTACATTGTCCTATTGTTTTACAAATCAGTCGATGGGGACGAAGCAAACCAATGACGTAGAGGGTCAGTTTGTGGCTGTTAGGCTTTCAAGAGGTCTTGAATTGTTCTTGGTGATAGCTTGAGAGTCCATCTTCTCACCTTCCTGAACCTGGATGTACTATGCCTGATATAATTCATACATGCAACCTGAACTGGAGAAATATTTATTGGCACAATTATGTTGAATATCCATAGTTCTGAGCCTTCAGCTGCATATTTAAAACAACACAAAAAAACTGCTTCTTGATGTGCCTTCCAAAACTAATCAATTAACACCATAGAATGAGATTTTCACTCTTCAGCGGAGTGTGCGCTGATATGAAACTTCCTGGCAGATTAAAACTGTGTGCCCGACCGAGACTCGAACTCGGGACCTTTGCCTTTCGCGGGCAAGTGCTCTACCATCTGAGTTACCGAAGCACGACTCACGCCCGGTACTCACAGCTTTACTTCTGCCAGTACCTCGTCTCCTACCTTCCAAACTATACAGAAGCTCTCCTGCGAACCTTGCACACCATAGAAGTTGTATACTTCTTCAGAAGTCCGCTCCTGGCAGCTGAGTGGTCAGGGCGACGGAATGTCATAACTAACAGCCCGGGTCCGATTTCCGGCTGGGTCGGAGATTTTCTCCACCCATGGACTGGGTGTTGTGTTGTCCTTATCATCATCATTCATCCCCATCGACACGCAAGTAGCCGAAGTGGCGTCAACTCGAAAGACTTGCACCAGGTGAACGCTCTACACGACGGGAGGCCCTAGTCCCACGGCATTTCCATTTTACTTGTAGGAGCTATTTTTGAACACTATAGTGAACACCAGAGTCTCGCAAAACGTCTGTAGTTGGAGAACGAATAACCAGGCCCATTTCTGGACGATGTAATTGGTAGAACAAAAGTTCCAACAATCCAATATGGAGCACACACATTGTGAACGCTAAGTCCATGCCGAGCAGAGTAACAAAAAAGTTTATGTTCCTTGCTACAATCACAAAAACGATGACAAAGTCAACATGCACCGAGTTCGTAGAGTCCGGTCCCCAGGGGGGAAACTTCCTGGTTGAAGAACGGCAGTGGATGGTGGAGTGGGCGGCGACAATGGCGGCGGCTCTGGTGAAGCTCATCACTTCCAGGATGGTGATGCTACAGCCTTCTGCTGCCCAAGCACGAGCTTAAGTACTCGACGTGCGGAGTGCTACTTCTTTCTGATTGGCTGCTTACCGGGGTCGCAGAAGCAGACCGTAGTCTCGGTTGGCGCAAGAGGATGCCAGCTGGCGCTATGGTTGAGATTGTGGGTGGCCGCCGATGTCGTCCTGGTCTTAACGTGGTTCGAGTGCAGCTGCAGGCGTTTGAATCATACGGCCTCCAGACGTTCAGCTGCTGGCGCTTCACAGTAGGTGAACCGTGATTTATTTTCAAAGAGTATTCTTAAGAATTTATTTTATTTACTAGCGATTCATCACGAACATTAACACATTTAATCACACTATGTAAGTATGGAAGTAGTTGTCAGGGAGTAACTGATGAAATCATAACCAAATTCCTTTTTACAAATGGGAATTTTATTCACATTAATAGTGCCTAAAAGCATATTTTTTAAAAGAGATTTAAAATTATAATCAGAAAGCACCCTCTAAATATCAAAGTTACAATTTATTCAGAGGCAGAAAGAAACAAGTTTTGACTGTATGAACTTTTGGGCAGAGAACCTTGCCGCTCCCTTTTGACATGGCCGTAGTTACGACCGCTCACAACAGCCTCTGAGAGACTACACTGGTGCAAATCTGCAACACACCAGATAACTTTAAACTAAGAGTTTTAACAATTTACACAAGCACACAAACTATACACCCCCCGTAGGAGGGATGGAAATGGTACAAAACACTAACAATTAAAGTATTAACCTGGCCACCGAAGGTGCAACTTGATTTTAACTTCTAAGAAAAGTCTTACGGTGAAAGGGTGGCAACTTTGACAGTAAAACGACATTTAAATAAAAGCCCATGAAATGCAATCTTATATAAAATTCTACAAGTTTGGCCAAACAATAGTTAAGATGCTCTATAGTACACAGATACCGCCTCTCAAGATCATAGGCAATAATATCAAAGTTTCCAAAGATCAAAACATATTTCAGGTACTAGGCCGTTACACTCCAAGCAACAAATTCGTTAACACACCAAATCCGACGAACATGACAGAGGCAGCTACTAACGTACGGTAGATTGATAGGGAGATTACCGAACAACCCGAACCGCAGGTTGCTGTAACCTGCCCCTACTCCACAAGGGAAAAACAGACCACCCAATTTATAAACAACCACCTTCACGCGGGTGGGCAAACGGAGAAGAATGGTGGGACGACCCCAAAGCAAAACGGCTGGTGACCTCACCAAGAAAACAAGTACAATTTAACAAGAGTAAATGAAACAACATATCACCAATCACTTAACTTCTAATAAACTGCGATTTCTCGAGAAGACCTGGCGCGGCAACCCCAAATCGCTCTCCCGAACCGTCCACTGCCAGCCGCTTCAACGGACGCAGGAAGGCGCGCCGATCTCCCGTCTCACGGCGTCGCAGCTCCCACCGGCCAGACTGATGTCGTGGGTTGACTCCTGTTGCTCTCGCGTCGACCGCGAAGTCACTACCCCTCGCTATGCGCCGCGGCCCACTGGACTCACGTGGCGACCTCACACTCGCCGACGCTCAAGACGGCAAGTCATCTTGTGTCTCAGTGCGCGACCGACCAACCGATCGACACAACCGCCAATGACCATTGCCTGAGCAACTCGAGCAGACTGGCCGCCTAACCAGCAGACTCAGATGCAGGAACTAATCCCCGACCGGGCGACCACTCGCTGAGTTCTCTTACTGGCGGAGTGGAAAGACTCTCATTTTGCCGGCTTTAAGGGTTGATCCGAACGACAGACATACTAGCACTCCGAGCGACAGACAGACGCTAACTGCCTAACAAATGCGGACGAGAGACAGACTATCAAGCTAGGGACGAGAGACTGACCCACACTGCCCGACTGGCGAGCTCATAGCGCCCTTTAAATGCACGTGAACAGGCAGCCTTTCTCCTTTCCGACCAGAGGGTGACACCAAAGCTGCGATTCCCGCAGCGGCGCCACCGCCAGAAACGGAGGGCGACTGCTTCACACTACGCGCTGCGGGGCGCTCTTCAAAACAGCAGTTTTTACCACGGCTCAAAGATAATTCCTCAGGGAGCATAAGGCTCTGGATTCAACTCACAGTATGGCACACAGCCTTTTCTTTATCACTTTTCTTTATTATCCTTATCTTTATCATTAACATTAAATTGAGGTCTGTAGATCAAACTCTGATGCAATACAGAAGTAGTATAAAAAGCGAGAGTCGTCCATCATTAAATCTTTTCTTATTTGCGAACCGATAGTGCTGGTGCTCTAAAACATCATGTCTAGCACATACGCCATGTGGATCGTTGAAGCACACAACTGTTGTATAATTCTGTTTCACTCTCCTTACTTTTTGCAAATCCAAGAACCTTTGCAAGCACATAATCTGCACACAATTGATTTCTTTGGATGAGAAGCTATTTCATCATCGAAATCTAAACGTTCATGCAATGAAATTTGTTTCTGATGTTATGTAACAGACAAATATAATTGTTTGAAATTATCCGTTTTTTACACGCCATTTGTTTTATACTTTCATTTACTCAATCACCTTTCATTTGGAATTCAAGTTCTTCTTATTCGTTTCCTTTTTACAAATTGTGGATAGAATAACCAACATTTACTGAAAGTCAGAACTACGTTTCATTCACATAGACGCAAATGGTTTTGTGAGGGACTTCGTCCAAGAATAGATCCCACTAATTCAGATTTCATATATATGTGATGACCAAATCATGTGACTGGCAAAACGTAAAATCATCAGAATATGAAATTAGCTGTCTTCCTTGTAACCTAGGTAGGCACGGATACTGAAAGCCCCTTTATTGTGTCCATTAAGAGGTCAGAAGCATTGAGAAACCACTGATTTCACGCACACTGATTGCGAAATGGAGGTAAACGTGACAAAATCACGCGTCGTCTATAAACAAACAGCCCCGGACACCGTACATAGAGACCCTCAAACGCCGAGCAAGGCAGAGCTCAGCAGAGTTCTAGGGTTTGAGAGTTCCAGCAAATGGCAGCAGCCGCAGATAAAACAACAGATATTATGTAAGTGAGCATCAGACTCAATTAACTTTGTGCACTAAGACAAATGTAAAACATTCCTGTATATATCTCTGGATTAGGGTACGTTTGTTCACATATACCAATGTCTACATGCCACATTCATTGCGACAAATACTTGAATCTACCTGTTCGATTACAGCAATAGAGTCTGGTACTTTCGTGGTTCGTGGTCCGTAGTACCATACATTATTGTGTGCACCCGAATTTTAACTAAGTTACAGGCTGTATTGGCCATTTTTTTCGGTAACTGGTTGTAAGCCTCATCTACGTTTTGCTCTTACTGAAGTTATAAACTGGTGTGTGCTCTTATCGCTAATGAAAAGGAGACCAGCAAACCACCCTAGAGTCTCATTTCCCTATCACCACTGTATCTACCTCCTCAGGTAGTCTAATACCAAAGTCCTTCCGTACTATCTGCAACCACTGACTGATCTTTACCTCATCACTGATTCACTTCTGTACAGGGCAACCAGTGTACCAAGAAACAGACAACCAAAAATCCTGCATCACCTCTGATCTGAGAGTGACCTTCTTAAGAAACGTACATCGGGTTCTCACTTTTGTAGCGATTTGTGTCTTTGTGTGCCTTTATCATTTCTATTTACATGTGAACCTGTTTCAACCAACGTATTATAAATACGGTTTCATGTGAAAAGAATTAGCAGTCCGCACACTAAGTCTCATACAACATTCTCGTGCAGAGTAATTTCAAATAATGTAAAATGCAATTTTAAATAAAATATATTTCAAATAATGTAAAATACAATTTTAAATAAAATGTATTTTCTTCCCCACACCCCATGAACCATGGACCTTGCCGTTGGTGGGGAGGCAGCGTAGGTGCAATCACAACGGATGGGTATCTGTTGAGAGGCCAGACAAACGTGTGGTTCCTGAAGAGGGGCAGCAGCCTTTTCAGTAGTTGCAGGGGCAACAGTCTGGATGATTGACTGATGTGGCCTTGTAACACTAACCAAAACGACCTTGATATGCTGGTGCTGCGAACGGCTGAAAGCAAGGGGAAACTATAACCGCAATTTTTCCCGAGGGCATGCCACTTTACTGTATGGTTAAATGATGATGGCGTCCTCTTGGGTAAAATTTTCCGGAGGTAAAATAGTCCCCCATTCGGATCTCCGGCGGGTACTACTCAGGAGGACGTCGTTATCAGGAGAAAAAAATAAAATAAAATAAAAACTGGCGTTCTACGGATCGGAGCGTGGAATGTCAGAACCCTTAATCGGGCAGGTAGGTTAGAAAGTTTGAAAAGGGAAATGGAAAGGTTAAAGTTGGATATAGTGGGAATTAGTGAAGTTCGGTAGCAGGAGGAACACGACTTCTGGTCAGGTGAATACCGGGTTATAAATACAAAATCAAAGAGCCGTAATACAGGAGTTGGCTTAATAATGAATAAAAGAATATAGGAATGCTGGTAAGCTAATGCAAACAGCATTAATGGAATGTAGTCGAGTTAACTCGGGTGATGCTGAGGGAATTAGATTAGGAAATGAGATACTTAAAGTAGTAAATGAGTTTTGCTATTTGGGGAACAAAATAACTAATGATGGTCGAAGTAGAGAGGATATAAAATGTAGACTGGCAATGGCAAGAAAAGCGTTTCTGAAGGAGAGAAATTTGTTAACATCGAGTATAGATTTAAGTGTCAGGAAGTCGTTTCTAAAAGTATTTGTATGGAGTGTAGCCATGTACGGAAGTGAAACATGGAGAATAAATATTTTGGACAAGAAGAGAACAGAAGCTTTCGAAATGTGGTGCTACAGAAGAATGTTGAAGATTAGATGGGTAGATCACATAACTAATGAGGAAGTATTGAATAGAATTGGGGAGAAGAGAAATTTGTGGCACAACTTGACTAGAAGAAGGGATGGGTTGGTGGGACATGTTCTGAGGCATCAAGGGATCACCAAATTAGTACTGGACGGCAGCGTGGAGGGTAAAAATCGTAGTGGGAGACCAAGAGATGAATAAACTAAGCAGATTCAGAAGAACGTAGGTTGCAGTAGATACTGGGAGATGAAGAAGCTTGCACAGGATAGAGTAGCATGGAGAGCTGCATCAAACCAGTCTCAGGACTGAAGACCACAACAACAATATATTTTCTTCATTTAAAGACAAATAAAGCTGTCAGGAGTAGTATGTTTACCCATTGCTTAATACCTCGATGTAGATGTGATAAGAAAGCGTCATTAGTGCTCATTCTCGACATGACAGAAAGTCAGGTGGTTAACTATGGACGTGTGGACGCAAAGGCGTACTCCACTTGGTGGTGCAGTTATGGCGGTGCAGAAAATATTAGGTAGTAAATTATGTGACGTGTTTGCAGGAAGACTGTTAGACGCAAAGAAAAAACAATTAACACATGTAATTGGTTACATATCCGTAACAACTCGTATAGCAGCTACTGAAATTCGGAGTAATCACTAACATAAATGTCTCCAGTTGCTAATATTCAGAGTGTAATTGCTAGCCTTTCTTCAAGGAATGTTTGTCGTCGGTAATTAGTGTTCTGGTATTAAACTTCCTCCTCCATTGCAACGAAAAACAGCGAAAAGCGTCAATCGATGTATGAGCAAGATTTTGGACTAACGTCAAGGAAAGGTGGAGCTGCAGTTCGGTGTTAAATACAGTACCTCCATACATTTCACGTTTACGTACAATTTGAGACACCTAAATTCTTCGTTTACTGCGTCATTTTGTTTACTTCGTCCAAACCAATGGGCTCGCCGTGTAAAATAATAGTCTGTGAACTGGTTCTAGAAACAGTGTTGTACACTGTGTACCGATTATTAGTCTCAAAAAACAGCAACACGGTGTTCATAGTCTGTGTTCGTTATCTCTTATTCGACTCTGATTCCTCCACTGCAAACGCTTGTTCACAGGTTCAAGTGAATGCTACTGAAAACTGGTGAATTTTCTGCGAACGTGAATTCGCTCGTATTCGTTCCGATTTGCTGCGGTATAAACAGGGGTCCAGTATGAATTAACTATACTCTGAGACAAGAAAACAGAACCGTCACCATGAAGGGATTGTCCGAACGGGACGAACATAAGTACATAGGATGTCCTTGTATAGACAAACAAAGGATCACAATTTCAGAAATACTGCTTTGTTTATTCAACAGAAACAGCTTCACAAATTGAGCAAGTCAAAACGCGTTGGTCCATCTCTGGCCCTTATGGAAGCAGCTGACAGGCTTGGCATTGATAGGTGACGTGAGTCTGGAACCGCACTACGGTCGCAGGTTCGAATCCTGCCTTGGGCATTGATGTGTGTGTGATAACCTCAGATTAGCTAGGTTTAAGTAGTTCTAAGTTCTAGGGGACTGATGACCTCCGATGTTAAGTCCCATAGTGCTCAGAGCCATTTGATAGATGACGTATTCGGATGTCCCCTGAGAGATACCGTACCAGATTTTGCCCAATTGGCGCGCTAGATCGCCAAATTACCGCGCTGGTTTGAGGTCCCTGCCCGTAAGGCTTAAAACGTCCTCAATTGGGGAGAGATCCAGCGACCTCGCTCGCCAAGGTGGGGTTTGGCAACCAATAGAAACTCTCGCCGTATGTGGGAGGGCATTATCGTGCTGAAATGCATGGCCAGGATGGCTTTCCATGGAGGGAAACAAACCGGGGCTTAGAAAATAGTCGATGTACCGTTCTAGTTAAGGGTGAAGCGGGTGACAGCCAAAGGTGCCCTTCTAAGAATATAAATGGCAGTCCAGATGGCTGTCGATCCGTAAGCCGGGCGATAGTCCGATTGGTACCTCACCGCTGTCTGGGGCGTCTCCAGATGCGCTTTCGCTGATCATGAGCGCTCAGTTCGAAGAGAGACTCGTAACTGAGGACATCTCTACTCCAGTCAATGAATTTCGAGGGCTAATGATCCCGACACCTCTAAAAATGGGCTTCCTGGCGAACAGGGGTCAGAGGTAGTCGACGGAAGAGGGCCGTGCGCTCAGCCCCCTTTCTCTGAGTCGCCTATTAATGGTCCTGGTGCTCACTGAAGGACCAGTTGAACGCCGGATCGATGGTAATCATGAACCCAGGGCTCTTAGTGTCTATCTGACGATTTCTCGGTCATCTAGTTCTGTCGTCTCTCTAGATCGACCACTTTCTTCTTAACACTGGTTCGGCCATGGTGCATCCATTTCAGCGAACATCGTTGAATATTGGCATCGATCCTGTTCAAACATCGGGCGGTCCACCGATTACTACAGCTGGTTCAACTGTTTTTTTTTTTTTTTTTTTTTTTTTTTTTTTTTTTTTTTTTTTTTTTTTTTTTGAGCCCAACTACACCTCCTCTCTCAAATGCTGACGTCTGTATATACTGCTCAAGAGACTCTCTGCGAGGTAAATTTGATTATTCTGTCAGCGCCTGTATGTAAATCAGTTTGTGATCAATTTGGATTACTCCATCGTGGTGTATAGCTGCTTTTTTCTATTTTTTTCCTTACTGCGGATGTCCACGGTAGTTGTGGACATGGGTATTGTAAAGGGACATTCTCCTCTAGCATTACTTTTCCTCAACAGTAGTTGTCGATACCACTATTATTTTTCGAATTTTGGACAGGTCAGTATTATCTCAGCTGCTTTTCTGAAAACTGTCATATAATTTTATACACAGTATGTTATATTTCAAGCTAAAATATATGAAAAGGAATTACTTTATTTTCGATATTGTAATCGATAAGTACTAGCACTGAATGTACAGTTAAAATTATTTTACCTTTATAAACATTTGAAATTACGAATTATTGGCACACTTAAAATTTATGTTATTAATTATGTAATCTAGTACTAGAATGAAATTTTCACTTTACAGTGCAGTGTGCGCTGATATGAAATTTCCTGGCAGATTAAAACTATGTGCCGGACCGAGACTCGAACTCGGGACGTTTGCCTTTCGCGGACAAGTGCTCTACCAACTGAGCTACCCAAGCAGGACTAACGCCCCGTCCTCACAGCTTTACTTCTGCCAGTACATCGTCTCCTACGTCCCAACTGTTTACTATGTTTATTTGCAGATTCGTTTATGAAATAATAATCGAAATTAACAGAAATTCATTTGTCAAGAAAAATTGTAACCCTTTGGAATATGAATATTACACAGAGTGAAGTAGTAGTAAGGATGCCTCTGATGTCATGAGACGTATTTTTGTATTTTGGGTGAACAATGCAATTTCGGCTTTCTTAATGTGAAAATTCAAAAGACCGTATGATACACTAAAACGTGACAAAATATATTAACGTAAGAACAAAAATTCTGCAACAACAATCTTCACATTTATTTAGATCAATTCAACAATGAGGACCTAAAATGTGGAAATTTCAACTTCAAGAATAAGACGCCTAGACAAGAAGAACTGGAGCCAACTGTACACGATAAGCTAAGTAAATTAAAAACTTTATTGTAATCTCCGCTCCTCCCAAATTTTTTTGTAAAATATTTTGCTTATTGTGGACAACAGCTGCGAAAAGGAAGGAGGGGGAGATAACTACTTGTGGGGACACAATTAAATGCCAGAAAAATAAACGTAAGTGGATCTCAAATAGCACAGATTTTGCAAATTGTGTGAACTTTTTTATTCTCTATGCGTTTGTGCACACTGAGGCAGTAGGAATACTTACGACAGACGCTGTGTAGAATGTTGAAAAGTGCACGTGACGTGGGGTCGCACCTTTGATGACCCGCCCCTCCCCTCCCCGCCCCATCCTCTTCCCCTCTACTCCCCCTCACACGCACACACACACACACACACACACACACACACACACACACGCACACACACAAACACACACACACACAACTTCTGTCCCAACTCCCGCCACGCCCACACACGCCCTTCCGTGTATTTTCGATCTGTATCCCAATGTGCACGCGAGAGGGCGAGCGCAGCTGTACAGTGGCAGGGCAGTTCGCACACAACCTGTGGGCAGTTAGCAGCCGGCTGGTAATAACTTAAGGCCCTCGAGTCGCCGCCCTTCTCCACAAGCTCGACAGTTTTGCATGCTGCCTCGCGCGGGCGCAAGATAAATGGACCGCGGCGAGTTTTACAATACTAATTAGTCGCCCACACGGTTCAGCGGGCTTGCTTGCGATCTCCCGGGCCGCAGCCCTCGCCGAGGTTGCCAGTTGCAGTATAGCACGCTGCAACAGGAGCTCGTTACCGACTTTACTGCGGCGTCAAAGTAATTACCGTACCCAGACTCTCTCCATAAATATCACTTATACTTCTGTAGCAGAGTATTTAAGAAGCAAGTCCTCTTTCTCATCAGTAGTCAACGAGACTACGGAGAATGCAATCCCGCGCTTTCTCTCCTGGACACAAAGGCTGGTGTCGGAATGGTAACTAAGCACTCCTTTACCGCCTGCCATTAGCCTAGTTTTCTCTCAACATGCGGCCCTTATTAACATGCTGATTACAAATGGTAACACTAGCCGAAGGGATTGGTAGGTGTATTAATAGTATGCTCAGAATTTTGCAGATGATGCAAGAATCCTTAATGAAGAAGAATCTAAAAAAAAGCCTGCAGAAAAATCTTGTCACATCCTGATAAGATTTCGAAGTGCTCCAAAGTTTGGCATCTTGTTTTAAGTGTTCAAAAAAAAAAAATCTGGCGTTTATCAGATCATCTGTGATAGCTGCTCCTCCTATTATATAGGGCAAACTGGACGTGCTTTCACCATCAGATACAAAGAACATCCTTTGAGAAAAAAACAGCATCAGTCCCCTAAACTCATCCTTTGCCGATCATCTCTTAATTACTGGACACGTGCCTAAAGCCATTGGCGATGGCAAATATTCTGCATACCGAAAAGAAGGGGCGTAGGTTAGATGTTTTAGAGGAATTGGAGATTTTCAAACATCTATCTCGTCATGATGGCCTCATTCTCAACGAACAGCTGCAGCTGCGAAGTAAAAACTTTCTCGCCTGCATAAAGCCGTTGCTTGATCTTTGATTCAGATTTCCTCATGCAGTTTGCCGAAATGTTATTTTCCTATTACGTCTTTGCTGTTTTATTGTATGTCATAACTGACGTTTTTTTTACGTTACAAAATGTATCTCTGGTTAAAGCAGATAAATATGTAACTTCACCTTATTATTATTAGTGCTTACGTTATGCCTGAATCAGCTTCATTTCAATTTCATGTGTCTAATTTTGGATGTACGGTAGCCTAGTTGTTTCTGCGGCTACTAGATGGCGTTCGTAGCAACACCATGTATACTTGCCTACACTTTCTAACGTGGGCGCCTCAGTCTTGATGCAACCCGTGTTCACTCAGGTACGAGCAGCCCTTAGCGGCTCGCCATCTTATCTTATTTACAACTTCTCATGATGTCGCCTTTCCGGCTTAGATTTTTTTAGAATGTGACTTGTAAGTACTCCATCTCTTTCCAGTCAGTACACACTTTAGTTTATTAATGTCTTATATACCTAATATGTTTTAGAACAGTTACTTTAATTCTGAAGACGACGCTCATAGTAGCATTGAAACCTGGTCAATTTTGACTTAATATTTGTGACCGAGGGCTTATTTGTTCTAATATATAAAATAAGTAGTGTCCTACGAATACAATATCAGTTACTCACAACTAGAATCAGTCTACTTAGTGTACTGGGTTTTACAATTTTTTAGGGACATGAAACTGAATAATCATATTGTCAGTGTTGCACGTACAGCAGGTGTCAGTCTGCGATTCGCTGATAGTACACTGCGAAAATATGCGCTACGACCGAGTCTGCTTGCAAATCACTTGTGTGTTCTATATTAGAATACCGTCGCATTCCAGCACAGCCTCGAGCTAACAATACATAGTTGGTGTGGCCTGCTTGGCGGAGTCAAGACGTAAATAATAATATTTGTTGAGGTTTCCGTAATTAGCCTTCATAACGCACTGGAGAGAGCGTAAAACCTCTTTGGTTGTTTAGGGTTGATGCTGGGAACAGAGACGATTCTTTGACAGGTGGTGATCTGTCAAAGTAGCAAAATGATATTAGCTCTTGGGCAAGCCCGGTTTGCCGTGCGCTCTAACGCTCTGCTTTCTGGGCGGGAAGGCGTACGGGTCATCGGCACGAATCCCCCGCCGGATTAGTGTCGTGGTTCGGCGTGCCGGCCAGTCTGTGGATGGTTTTTACGGCGGTTTTCCGCCTGTCTCAGCGGATGCGGGCTGGTTCCCCTTATTCCGCATTAGTTACGCTATGTCGGTGGTTGTTACACAAACACTATCTCCACGTACGCAAACATTTGGGTTTCCACTCGTCTGGTCTGAGACGTTCCCGGGGGTGTCCACTGGGGGCCGAACCGCACAATAACCCTGGGTTCGGTGTGGGGCGGCGGTGGGGTGAGTCTGTAGCCTGTTGTGGGCTACAGGTGTCTCTCTTCAACGCTTTTCAATGAAACATGAACCACTGAGGGCTACGGCGGGGACGAAGCCTCCCTCTCGTTTCCAGGTCCCCACTTCCATACAATACAATACAACTCTTTAAACAGGTTTATCTATAAATAGACAATTTTATGTGGAAGGTGTGTAACCAGCAAATCCCTTAACATTTATACATAAGCCACAGTTGATACAAAATTTTTACTGCCGGAACCTCTTCCATGGCGCTCACCGCTATCAAGAGACGGGAGTCACCTGGCCCTTGTTCTAATCACTGTTAAATGCACTAAGTGGGGTGCCTAGCTGAAAAACAGCTGCAACCGTTGACACTTACTCTGCCCTCTACTGCATCAATATCCTCTTGGCGTAGCTACTAGTCAATGGAGCGTGGGGCTAAGTCACAGAAGACAGGTACTATGGAGCCCTTTATTCGCAATAGGAAATGGAATCCGCTACACTGATATTTGAGACGAATACAAGGTGTCTCTCTTCAACGCTTTTCAATGAAACATGTATGAGTTATAAAATTACTTCTGTCAGTTGCAGTAGCGCCAGCAAAGTATTACTGTCTGCCCGTGGGTGACGTGCTACTGTCCCATCAGTGGAGGCTGTTATCATCCACTGTTGCCGGCTTCTCCGGGATACTCCTTCAGCACTTCACCACCCTGCTGCTCTGCTGCTCACCCCTACTGCTTGGCTACTCGTTTGATACTCCTCATGGCCGTCCCTTTATACTCTTGTTAACGATCTTTTCCCACTTGGACCTGGTTGCATCCGACCTGCTTCATTATCTTTCTCGAACACACCGTCTACACGTGATAGCATTAATTTCATTTTATGGTCAAGGATCGTGGTTACATGCTTCCTATCATGAACTTGGCCGTTACCTATCGTAAACATCGCGTGTACACAAGATTGCCTTCAATTCCATCTTGCAGTCAAGGATAGCCATTAGATGCTGCCTCGACCCTCGCTTTGCTTGTCATTTTTACAAGTGGTAGCCACTTGCTGATGCTACCTTCAAGCCATATGGGTCCATTGTTTGTAGCAAATGCCCTGGCCAGCTGGGTGGCTCATCACGCACACACATCTATGCCTGCCAAGAAATTTTCTAGGAAGCTGTTCAGCTTATACTCTGACATTTAACTAATCCTCTAGTCACGACAATATTGCTCGAGTGTTTGGGACGCATACCAGACAGGACTGACAGTGGATATTGGAAACATACAAAAATGGTCGCCATGAAATTTCAGAGATTTGTTTGACTCACGGTAGCGCCACACGGAACTGTAGGAAATCTGAACTGGGAGATGCTTGAAGACAAACGCCAACTGTCGCCCAAAAATTTATTTGCAAAGATTTGCGAACCAGTATTAAGTGACGAATCTATGGACATTCTTAACCCCAACTATGTATCACACTCGTAGGGATGGTAAAGACAAGACTAGACTACAGCAATTACAACACGAAGAGAGGCATTTAAGCAGTAGTTGTTGTCGTCCTCCACACGTGATTGGAATGGACAGAAGCCGTAATGTGTGGTACCATGCTAAGTACCCCCTGACATGCACTTCACCGTTATCTGCAGACTATATATGTTGGTAAATACGTCCAGCATTGGCTCAAATTGCTCTGATCACTATGGGACTTAACATCTGAGGTCATCAGTCCCCTAGGACGTAGAACTACTTAAACCTAACTAACCTAAGGACATCACACACATCCATGCCCGAGGCAGGATGCGAACCTGCGGCCGTAGTAGCAGCGCGGTTCCGGACTGAAGCGCCTAGAACCGCTCGGCCACAGCGGCCAGCAACTCGAAGAGAAGTTCTGAATCGTACACGCAGAGCTGTCTAGTTTTACAATCAGGTAAGGTGCCTCCTTTGGAACAACCAGAAAACGCAAAAGGCGAAACTAAGCCTCTATAGTACCTACTATGTTTCCACCTTGATCCACTCACCGGAGACCTTTGCCCTGACCAGAGAGGGAGGATAACAAAACACAAGCTGCTGAACTCAAGGCTAGGTGTTCAAGAAAAACTCCGGCAGTCTAGTTTAAGATGGTATGGTTATGTAAAACGGATGGAAGAAACGAGGATAGGCAAGAAATCCTTCGAAATAGATCGACAAGGTTAAGAAGGACGTCACCGGAAGTAGTCTACTTGGGAACAGGATCATCGAGCAACGTCTGTACTCAGAGATGACGATGATGATGTGCAGCTGTATGTGAATGCCACTTAAACTATGGATGTGGGAGTGGTTGGAGTGACTGGTAGGAAGGCGTAAGAGGTTCTCTGAGGTTATATGTTCTTTAATATTTTACACGACAGACCTGTTCCGGTTTGTTGCCATTGTCGAGTGACGTGCTAAATAACATTATTAAGATTATCCGTACAAAAATTGTGGCTGTTTTACGTTTTAATTTGTGCTGGTGCATACGTATTGTTGGAAGCGGCGACCATATTGCACCTATAGTACAGTCTTTCTGTCCTGTCTCGGTAAGTATAATGATTCTTATAGTTACGAAACATAATAATAAGTGTCAGGTATTTTGACAGTTCAGTTTTGACAGTTCTTAAATATGATATGTTTACAAAGTATATACAGCTTACCAGAGATGATGTTACCTATTGTTGTTCTCATTTTCCTTTAAATATTTTCTATGGTCCATTTTTACCATTTGACTGTGTGTTTCATGGACTGTAAATAAAACTTAAAGGAAAATCTGAACAACGAAAGATAACATCTACTCTGGTAAGTTGTATATACTTTGTAAACATATTGCATCATAGTAAAAAAACTATCAAAACTAAACTGTCAAAATATCTGACAAAAAACTTATTTTTACGACTCGTAACTATAAGAACTACTACACTTGCCGAGACATGACGACTTTACTATAGATGCAATATGGCCTTTACTTCCAACTAGACGTAAGACCCAGCTCAAATATAAAACAACCATGATTTATGTACAGATAATCTTACTAATGTTATTACGAGGGTGACGTCTTGATAATGTCAATAAGCCGAAACAGAGCTGTAATGTAACATAACAGAGAACATACGACTTTATTACAGCTTGTTCGATGTATCTGCGTATGGTATGCTGTGGGCCCAAAAGAACATACAAAAGAAGTGTAGTTTGTTAGATCTATGCTGAGGCGAACAATAAGGGATAATGTAAGGAATGAAAGGAACAGAACGTATCGAGGTTTAAGACTGAGTGTTCAGGAAAACTCCGGCAGTCTAGTTTAAGATGGTATGGTTATGTAAAACGGATGGAAGAAACGAGAATAGCCAAGAAATCCTTCTAAATGGGTCGACATAGTTAAGAAGGACGTCACCGGAAGTATTCTACCGGGGAACAGGATCATCGCGCAAGGTCTGTACTCAAAGATGATGATGATGTGCAACTGTATGTGACTGCCAGACTCCATCATTTAAAATATGGATGTGGGAGTGGTTGAAGTGACTGGTAGGAAGGCGTAAGAGGTTCTCTGCTGAATTTCTACATGTAACTGCAGACAGAGACGACTGCGTAGTGAAAGGAGGCCGCTGGACAATATTTAAATATGCGGGAACAACTTGGATATGTCTGGCTGAAGGCCGTTACGAACGGAGAAGTGTTGAAGACGTCTTTATCCTCCAGTGCATGTCTAACGCAGAATCACTATGATCATGATGATGATGATGATGATGACGATGACCTACCGTTTTGCAACATCATAATCATTATCATCGTCACCATTATTTGATCACACGCCCTGAAGAACACGCGATGCCTTTAACAGTTCCCTCAGTGTTCACTGAGTTGGAGTCCCTTTCTTGGGCTGTCCTGAAATGAGCGATTTATTTATTAAATCTTTTCCCATCTTGTCCTATCATCCCATCCACGGTGGGCCAAGTGGTTGCGTTTTTTGTGATCACCGCTCCATTAGAGCTCTGGCCACAGAGTACTGCGTCATTCTTGCTGGGTGTCCTGGCCAACTCATGTCGAGATTTCGTAAAATCGTAGTCTATCAATAAAATCTGATACCAACAGACGTATCGGCTGCGCTTCAGTGAGTCCATCTTGGCACTATCTTTTGTGTAATTTACAACTGCAGATAAAACAAGTCATTAGTTCTTTTACTATATCTGCCTCCCGACAAAAGCTCCTTCAGTCGCTACAGAACAAGTAGTGGTTACGTTATTACTGCTACTACTACTTACGAATAGATTAATAGTTCGAGCAGGAATGTTTTGAACCCAAATGCGGAGTGAGCCAAAGTCGCTTGTTTAGATTATGACGTCCTGTTTGCCCTACAACACATTGTACATCGTTCTGGAAACGCATAAGGATCAGCTAAAGACGACACTCCGTCCACTGGAAAATATTGTCCGAGCGTATGGCATGCACCTGATGAATACATTATTGTAATTGGAAAAGTTAGCCCTGGGAAGATAGACATGATAGCCCGAAAGCTGTATTTGCCTAAAAACAAAGGTTTTAAAAAGTTTTTGGCTATTTTTGCTCAACGCCAATAATCCTTAACTGCCACGAAGTTGAGCAAGATTCAGAATGGACAAAATTACATAATCTAAAGGAAATATCTAGGTTAATGGAAAGAGATTAACCTACCAAAGAAAGAAGCTTTCGTGTCACGAATTAATGACGTGAAAATTGCGTCTACAGTAAGAGATCTGTGTCCTCAAACACCAAAGATACTATTGCAGTGTTATTCAACCGCAGGTTCTATGTGCGATAGAGAGTCTTACAGTAACTGGAAGCCAAACAAACTAAGAGTTTGTGAAAAATCCTCGTTATCGTCAAAACAGATACCCACTATCTAAGTACGTGGAGAAGGTAAGTGACACGATTCGGAAAAGAAGAATTCGCTGTTATAGCCACCTGACCCGAATCAGCCCAGGAAGGAAATCTAAAAGGATATCAACCTACTTTCGAAATGAGAACCTAAAGGGGCATGGTTCAAAGATGTTGAAACAGATCAACGAGAACTTCAGATATCGTCTGCAGGTATCCAGGAACGTGAACTGCTTAAGAGAAGATATGAAGACACGAAGGTTTCTTAGAGAAGCTGAAACTCAACCTAGAAAGGTGGTGCAGTGGTTACCACACTGTACTTGGTTTCGAGACGAAGACGGTTCAAATCTGCGTCGGGATATCCAGATTTATGTGTAGCATGATTTCCCTAAATAGCTCCAAACGAATGCCTCGATGGTTCCTATGAAACGGTGCGGCTCATTTCATTCGCCCATCCTTGAATTAATCCAAACTTGTGCTCCGCGTCTAATGACCTTACTTCCGAAGCTGAGTACAAGGAAAGTGTGGACCCAAGAGAGAAAAGAGCAACATCGGAAATGAACGCAGGAGCATTGGGTGGAACTTATAGCTTGCAAAAAGACACCGTTGAATTCCTGTGCTGTTTGGTCGAAATGAAGCAAGAACAGGAAGAATCTGAAGTACACAGCTTCATATGCTCCAGAAAGCATATCAAATAGCCTCCGTAGCTGTCTAGTAGAGAGTAAGATTTTGATCGCATCATACTTGATTTTCGGATGCTGCTTTCATGCTGGACCAGTCATACAGTAGGTCGCCGGCAAGATGAAGCAGCGTAGCCGCTGAGATTGGGTGACGTGTGAGTTGAAGGCCTCAGGCACCTTATGTGTGTGTGTGTGTGTGTGTGTGTGTGTTTTACGGCGACTTTACGAGGCGTTTGACGTGCCGTTAGACAGGCGCCCGCTGGCGCCAGCGGCTGACTGTGACTGGCGCCAGTGGCCAGCGACCAACGACCACGCGCGCCTTTGTATGCACTGTAGGCGCTGTGTTGCTGGCAGGAGCCGGAACCCAGGGGCGTGGCGACACGTCGCGTGCAGCAGGGCGGGCTGCGCCCTCACGGCCACCGACGAGGACATTGCCGCCGGTGGTTCCTGCACGAACACCTGCTGGCATCGGTGTCCAGGGCGGCGTTGAGGGGGGCGTCAGGAAGAGCCCTGCATGAAGTGATCTACATCGTCCAGTCATTAATGTGGTCACCTGTGAAAAGCCTGAGTAATTAATTGCTGCAGCGTGTACCGCGTTTTGGAAGAGAGTGGGTGAGGTTCTGAAAAAAAAAAAAAAAAAAAACCGACAGGGCTTTGGAGCCATGTCGACTCCAGTGCTGTGGCCATTTACACTACGTTACTCGGATGGAGGATCCATGGCGCTAAGAGCTCGATCGAGGTGGTCCCACAGATTCTCGGCTGGTTAGTTAGTTAGTTGGTTGCGTGTTCCATTGATCAGTCGCACGGTCCGGTAACCGTTATGATGTGGAACGTGTCAAGTGCACAAGAAATGCACATATGAAAAAAAATTATATATATATATACCGGGTGATCAAAAAGTGAGTATAAATTTGAAAACTTAATAAACCATGGAATAATGTAGATAGAGAGGTAAAAATTGACACACATGCTTGGAATGACATGGGGTTTTATTAGAAAAAAAAAAGTTCACAAAGTGTCCGACAGATGGCGCTGGACAGCAAAACGTTAGTGACTGCGCATGACAATCGTCTTACAGAATCGCATCATCCCCAGCCTGGCTAATAAACACCTGTTGGAACGTACGATGTTTATGCAGGATGGCGCTCCACCCCATATTGCTAGACGCGTGAAAGATCTCTAGCGAGAGTCGTTTGGTGATGATCGTGTGCTCAGCCGCCACTTTCGTCATGCTTGGCCTCCCAGGTCCCCAGACCTCAGTCCGTGCGATTATTCGCTTTGGGGCTACCTGAAGTCGCAAGTGTATCATGATCGACCGACATCTCTAGGGATGTTGAAAGACAACATCCGACGTCAATGCCTCTACGGCATGCTTTACAGTGCTGTTCACAACATTATTCCTCGACTACAGCTTTTGTTGAGGAATGCTGGTGGACATATTGGGCATTTCCTGTAAAGAATAGCATCTTTGCTTTGTCTTACTTTGTTATGCTAATTATTGCTATTCTGATCACATGAAGCGCCATCTGTCGGACATTTTTTGAACGTTGGTAATTTTTTGGTTCTAATAAAACCCCATGTCATTTCAAGCATGTGTGTCAATTTGTACCTCTCTATCTACATTATTCTGTGATTTATTCAGTTTACAAATTTATACTGACTTTTTGATCACCTGGTATATTACAATACAGAGTTAAAAATTAATATTTCTATTCTTTACCCCATTCCCTTAAGTGGCACAAAATGCATATACTATATTCATAGATTTATTTATTCCTATTCAAGAATTCATCTATGGTATAGAAGGAGTTGTCAAGAAGATATGATTTCAATTTATTTTTGAAGCTATTACTGCTGTCTGTCAGACACTTTATTTCATCTGGTAATTTGTCGAAAATTTTTATAGCAGCATATTTTTCTGTGCCAAAGATAGGTTGAGCAAAGGATAGTATAAGTCTTTCTTTTTTCTGGTATTTTAATCATGAATATCGCTGTTGTTTTTAAACTGGTCCATGTTGTTGAGAACAAATTTCATCAGTGAGTAGATATATTGTGAGGCTGTTGTAAGCATTCCCAATCTTTTAAAAAGATGTCTACAAGATGTGCGACTATGAACCCCACACATTATTGTAACCACTTTCGTTTTGGCAGTTAATACTTTTTGTCTAAATGTTGAGTTACCCGAAAATATTATTCTGTATGACATCAGAGAGTGAAAGTACGCAAAGTACGTTAGCTTACTAATTTCTATATTCTCAAAATTGGCAATTATACTGATCGCGAAAGTTGCTGAACCTAGTCGCTTTAGGAAATCCAAAATATGAATTTTGTAATTAAGATTCCCATCTATGTGTACACCCAAAAACCTAGTATGCTTTACCCTGTCTACTGACTTCTGTTGATGTGTTATATTTATTGAAGGAACCGTACTGTTTGCCGCAGACAATTGGATGTACTGTGTTTATTCAAAGTTTAGAGCAAGTCCAATTGCATAAAACCAATTAATGACTTTTCCAAAGACCTTATTTGTATCATTTTCAATTGGAATTTCCTTTACTAGGTTAATAATGATGCTTGTATCATCAGCAAACAGTGTCAGTTCAGCTTCCTGTTGCAGATAGGAAGGGAGGTCGTTCACATATATCAAGAACAGAAGGGGACCCATAATTGAACTACCTAATGTAATTTCACCCCAGTTACACGAAGCGGCAAACTTATTTAAATCACTTGACCCATATAAGGAAACTTTTTGCTTCCTGTTCTGTAGGTATGACTTAAACCACTCATATGCAATTCTATTTATACCATAGAATTGTAATTTCTGTAACATAATGTCATGGTTCTCACAATCAAATGCGGCGAGTTCGTTGGCCAGGGGATACCTTACATTCATCCTAGTGCTCTCCGAACCAAGCAGGTATACTGCAAGCTGTGTGACATGTCGCATTGTCCTATTGGTAGATACCACCTTGCCGAGGAAAAACAAGCTGCATGCATGGGTGGACATCACCCCTGGGACAGATACATACTTGTACTCATCCATTGTGCCTTCGAGTATGGAGAACGATGACCCCGCTGTCTGGTCTCCTCTCCCGAACAACCCAATCCAACCCTTCCCGAATGAGGATATTACCCAGGCATTGCCACAAAAACAGTCCTCAGACCATAACGCATGCAGGGTGTTTGCTTTCAGCCGTGGACACGCCAACGGCTATCTGTTCGATGTGATTCATCTGAAAAGGGCATCTCAGTAGTGATGTGTAAATTACAGCCTTCACCGCCAACGAACAGCAGTCAGCATGGGTATATGAACCATGCACCCACTGCAGAGACCCATACACAGTAATTTTCGTTGACCGGTCGCTGAGGAGACACTGTTGGTAGCCCCTTGGCTTATTTGCTCAACAGCTGCACGTCTATTCGCTCGTACACTTCCCCGCAGCTGTCGTTCACCCCAGTCATCTATCGCCCGTAGTACGCCACAGTGGCCTTGGCGCGGTTTTGGATAATGCCATTTTACCATGCCCGGTATACTTAAATCACAGTAGCATGCCAACAGATCACAGATTTAACCATTTGGTAAATGCTTCCACTCTTGGACTGAAAGTCAATTATCAGTCTCTTCTGCACGTCAGATAAATCGCTCCTCACTGCATTACGGCAACGACTGCCTGTTTTCCGCGAGCCCCCCGGCCTCTTCATATACCCTCCGCTGCTAGTGCTGCTACCTGCCGTCGGTGAGTGGCTGTAGAACGTTCACGTCCAACGTAGGTGGTAGTCACATCAGTGTCACTCGACTGTCTATTAATACACTACTGGCCATTAAAAATGCTACACCAAGAAGAAATGCAGATGATAAACGGGTATTCATTAGACAAATATATTATACTAGAAATGACATGTGATTACATTTTGACGCAATTTGAGTGCATAGATCCTGAGAAATCAGTACCCAGAACAACCACATCTGGCAGTGAGAACGGCCTTGATGCGCCTGGGCGTTGAGTCAAACAGAGCTTGGATGGGGTGTACAGGTACAGTTGCCCATTAAGCTTCAACACGATACAACAGTTCATCAAGAGTAGTGACTGGCGTATTGTTACGAGCCAGTTGCTCGGCCCCTATTGACCAGACGTTTTCAGTCGCTGAGAGATCTGGAGAATGTGCTGGCCAGGGCAGCAGTCGAACATTTTCTCTATCCAGAAAGGCCCGTACAGGACCTGCAACATGCGGTCGTGCATTACCCTGCTGAAATGTAGTGTTACGCAGGGATCGAATGTAGGGTAGAGCCACGGGTCGTAACACATCTGAAATGTAACGTCCACTGTTCAAAGTGCCGTCAATGCGAACCAGAGGTGACTGAGACGTGTAACCAATGGCACCCCATACCATCACGCCGGGCGATACGCCAGTATGGCGATGACGAATACAAGCTTCCAATGTGCGTTCACCGCGATGTCGCCAAACACGAGCGTGACCGTCATGATGCTGTAAACAGAACCAGGATTCATCCGAAAAAATTACGTTTTGCCATTCGTGCACCCAGGTTCGTGGATGAGCCCTCCTGTCTGTGATGCAGCGTCAAGGGTAATCGCAGCCATGGTCTCCGAGTTGATAGTTCATGCTGCTGCAAACGTCGTCGAACTGTTCGTGCAGATGGTTGTTGTCTTGCAAACGTCCCCATCTGTTGACTCAGGGATCGAGACGTGTCTGCACGATCCGTTACATCCATGCGGATAAGATACCTTTCATCTCGACTGCTAGTGATACGAGGCCGTTGGGATCCAGCACGGCGTTCCGTATTGCCCTCCTGAACCCACCAATTCCATATTCTGCTAACAGTCATTGGATCTCGAGCAACGCGAGCAGCAATGTCGCGATACGATAAACCGCAATCGCGATAGGCTACAATCCGACCATTATCAAAGTCGGAAACGTGATGGTACGCATTTCTCCTCCTTACACGAGGCATCACAACAACGCTTCACCAGGCAACGCCGGTCAACTGATGTTTGTGTATGAGAAATCCGTTGGAAACTTTCCTCATGTCAGCATGTTGTCGGTGTCGCCACCGGCGCCAACCTTGTGTGAATGGTCTGAAAAGCTAATCATTTGCATATCACAGCATCTTCTTCCTGTCGGTTAAATTTCGCGTCTGTAGCACGTCACTTTCGTGGTGTAGCAATTTTAATGGCCAGTAGTGTAGATACCTAAACGTCAGGCAGGATGCGTGTAAATCACCCCCGTCGTATTGATTCAGACACAGTCTCTTTCTACGACAAAATCACAAGCAGGTTCTGCCCTCTTCGGACGGTACAATAGGAAAAGAGAGAAAATCCTATGCTGATGTCATATATTCGGATTCAAAAGAGTCTGCACCATAACGCAAGGAACAGTTTGTGGATCCTGAAGACCTATAGAATCTGAAGCCGATAATGAAGAATCAGTGCATAAATTTGGAACCATAAATATTAGTTCCCTTTGCACAGGTGGGAGGGTGAAACGAATGATAATCTGAACAGCATCCTACCAGCAGCCATCCAAGGAAGAAGATACGCTGATGATCTAACAATGGATAGTCAGATCTATCGAATTTTCAAAGGGTAACCGGCACTTACACTCAAATATTAGGAAGAGACTTGGCAATTCACAGAAGCATAATGTGGTATGTTGTTGATTATGAATACTTCAGTGCAAGACTCTCTGTTTTAACAATTATATACAAGAATAAATTGTCAATCAATGTTCAACTGCCATGCACCAATAAATGAAGGTAAAAAGAAGAACCAAGAGGAAGTAGAAAACTTTTGAGAAGATTAGGAAAACCGGCTATCGAAAATACGTAAGAGCTACATAACAGTCATGATTGGGGACTTCAGTGGCCAACTGGGAAAAGAGGAATCATTCCAGAAAGTCACTTGAAACCAGCTAGCTCACTAGAGGACTGATATAAATGACTCAATGTTAGCAGATGTATGTATCATTCCAGTTTAACATCATGACAACGTAATCAAAAAATTACTTAGCAGGCGTAAAACATGGATATCACCAAACCTCACCTTGGCAGAGCTTCAAATTGATTGTGTAGCCATATCCAGATATAATTATCAAGAGCATCAGAGTCAAGTGAGCAATGGAAGTTAAATCATATCACTATCCAACTAACATCACAAGAGATTCATTCCACAATGTAAAATCATGAAACAGATTAGTACGACTAACGGTATTTATAATGAAACTTGGGAGGAAAAGGAACCTGATTTTCAACAGAACCTGAAGGAAATGTGTAGTGATTGCAACAACATTACAGAATCGATTAAACACATTCCATCTGATACAGCTCGAGGGAACAAACAACTAAAGCACAGATGGTGGAATGATAAATGTGGAAAAGCAATTAGCCAAAAAAAAGTTTGGAACTAGTACATCAGAAAAACAAGCAGTAATTGGAAAATCTATTACTCTGATACGAAGCAAGCAGATAAAATTACTAGGAGACAATACATGTGCTTTGAAAAGGACAAATTGAAACTGTACAAAAACTATAAAAATATGATACAACAGACTATTACAGAACATTCGTGAACTATATGTCTGAGTACATCCCGAAATCGCTATGTGTTCAGGAAAGAAACTGGAAATTTCACACTTAACAATGAAGAAAATCGTAAGCTGCTCGCTACACATTTTAAAAGCTATTGAAATATGAAAAACGAATAAAACTATTGGAATTCCACGATAATATTCCACATGAAAATTCAAAACCACCACCCATCGAGACGATAAAAAGTTACATCAAACAATTAAAACCCAACAAAGCCCCAGGTGAAGGTGATGTCGCAGCAGAAATTCTATAACACAATGAAGAACTAGGTGTCACGACTGTAAAAGAAATCTACATAGGGCCTGGGACACAAGCAATTACAGAAAGCTGGAATGGTGTGTTAATCCACGCACTTAATAAGAAATAAGTACAATAATTACAGAAGCATTTCGTTACTACCTTTACACTACAAAATCTAATCGAAAACTCTTCTAGGCATATTAAATCTTTAGTCAACCAAATAAATTGGAGAGTTTGAAACTGGATTTAGGTATAGCATATGCTGTCCAGAGCAAATTCTAAATCTTAAAAAAATTAGTTATATTGAAATACCAAATAAAAAGATATAGCTTATATCTGTTGTTTTTAAAAAAATTTAAGTTTAGATAGACAAGGACTCCCTCTTCAAAACCATGAAGAAATTTGCACTAGTTAGGGAAACTCTGGCAATAACTACGTAAATCCTTACAAACACAGAATATAAAGTTAAAATTTCTTGGAACGGCTTCTAGTCCTTTGCAAATTGTATCAGGGGTCAGAAAAAGAGACATTTTGTCACCACCATTTTTATGAGTTGTGCTGGAAAAAGTTTTAAAAGAATGGAAAGTGGAGGAATAAAAACGAAAAGCTAGTAACTACATAAAGCTGTGTAGCACGAAAGAAACAAATTGTCTGGCTTTTGCGGACGATCTAGTGATAATAGCTGGAATCTTAGTGAGTTGCAAGAAAAGATTATAGCTTCTGAAGGAGAAAGCTGAAAAGACAGGTATAGAAATATCGTTCGAAAAGACAGAAATACGACCAATTAAAGTAACTGACAAAGAATTTTAAGTACTTAGCATGGTAATATAAATGAAATCGACAACTTCGAATATCTGGGTGAAAAATACAAACAATAAAAAGTGAAAAGCAAACAATTAAAATGAGGAATGAAAAACTGAAAACAGCATACATGAAAGTGAGAAATCTGTGTAGTAAAATTGCTTTTCTTAAGATGTCAAATTAAGGGAATATTAAAATACGGTTGGAAAACTGGAGGTCCTCTGCGGGTCGTAATCACTATTTTTACCTGTGTGCTAAACAGCATTAGAAAATTTGGGAAAGGAAGAAGTCTTCTGAGAAACATTAAGTCTAATCATGAACAATCATGCTAACTAGATTGAGACCAAATAAAGAAATGCGCTCATTCTGCCCTAAATTTACAGATGGTCTCAGGATAATTCGTGTTACACTCTATGGACATCTAGAGGATATGAAAGAAGACACATTAACGAAAATGATGCAGTCATTCTTCTAAAACAGATAAACAGACAAGGAAGATGCGTAGGAAGGCAAGACAAACTGCTTAGAAGAATGTAGATTTAACTGGAGACGCTACTCAGAGAAAATTCAGACTAGAAGTCAAGAAATTAAAAGATTTTAAGAAAGATAAAACGAATAGAAAAAGAACTGAAGTCAAATGATCAGATGGCAGGAAAAGAGCTGAAATGGTTCAAATGGCTCTGAGCACTATGGGACTTATCTTCTGAGGTCATCAGTCCCCTAGAACTTAGAACTACTTAAAAATAACTAACCTAAGGACATCACACACATCCATGCCCGAGGCAGGATTCGAACCTGCGACCGTAGCGGTCGCGCGGTTCCAGACTGAAGTACCTAGAACCGCTCGGCTATACCAACCGGCAAAAGAACTCATTCTGAGAAATTAAAGAGCTCTGTCGAAGGATGAAGGAAAAGAGAAACAAAAACTTGTCTTGATGTGGTCCTTTATTTACTGCAAACGACATAAAAAAGACATGTGTTAAAAGCATGTAAAAAGTTTTCGTCTGTTTGTGCGCGACCGATAAAAGACATTCCCAATTTATATAAATTATTATAATTAAATTTTATTTTTTTAAGTTAATTAAACATAACTGAATCGGAGGCCCACGGCCTTGCCGCAGTGGATGCACCGGTTCCCGTTAGATCACTGAAGTTAAGCGCTGTCGGGCGTGGTCGGCACTTGGATGGGTGACCATCCAGGCCGCCATTTTCAGCCTCGTGATGCCAACTGAGGAGCTACTCGACCGAATAGTAGCGGCTTCGGTCACGAATACCGTCATAACGATAGGGTGAGCGGTGAGCTGACCCAACGCCCCTCCTGTCCGCATCCTTCACTGAGGATGACATGGCGGTCGGATGGTCCCGGTAGGCCACTCGTGGCCTGACGACGGAGTGTGCATCTGAGGTCTGCCCTTTGGCGCAGGACAGTGATACAGTGCATCTGTAATACCGCTTTCGTAGCAGCATAGGACATCAACAGTGCGGGACGCCACAACAAAGAGTTTTAACAGAGAGTTTCGTTACAACAAAGGATGATTTACGGTACACTGTAAATAAGTAACTGCGGGTTACAAATTGCCTTATTTTGTTAAGCATCATTCATCGTCATGCGATAGATGTAAGACTAGATACGTGATTCAGCAATCCAATCAATAGTTATTAAGTATATACACGATTACAGGAGCAGTCAAAACTGCTTAGTACTCGCTAGCACAGTCAGACCAGAGCGCGACCACAGGAAGAGGGATAAAATCCGATAGCGTAAAACAAGCGCTTGGAGATAGATTCGCACCAACGGTTTAGCATTACATGCGACAAGGATTGTAGTTATGACAGAAATAAATCAATATGTATGCGACGTGCGTCCGCATGGTGGTAAAGAGAGGGGGCAGGAGGAGACGGAGACAGAGGAGGAGAAGATGGACAGAGAGGGTGGGTGGCGGAAGGAGGAAGAGATGAAGATGGAAAGAAGGATCGGAGATGGCAGAGAAGGAAATTAGTACGTGTACCCAATTCAAATAGATATTAGAAATGTGGGACTTCTCTTTTCTTTCTTTTCCATTATGCATACTGGACCACAATAAAGCGTGGCAGGATGCAGCTAATTAAAAAAGATAAATTACACACGTTTACGTTAAAATAGTGACAGTTACTACAAGTACCACGTGTTAGTGTTCGAAATAAAACTGAAATACGTGTTGTTTGTACCTATTGGTTCAAGGAGGCGTTTAGTAATAAAACGTACATTATATATGTTGTCAAACTACAGGAAATCAGGAAATTGTCAAGTTATAATCAAGTGTACTTTGCTTCCATACTCTTCTCGCTATATCTGTCTTATCTACACGGGAGATGTTCAGTGGGAAAAACATAAAACATATAAAGTGGCATGAATTTCGAACAGTTATTCGTAATATACGAATATACAAATACAATTTGTCCCAGGAGAAATGGTCAGAGCCGGCCATTGTGGCCGAGCGGTTGTAGGCGGTTCAGTCCGGAACCACATTACTGCTGCGGTCGCAGGTTCGAATCCTGCCTCGGGGATGGATGTGTGTGATGTCCTTAGTTTTAAGTAGTTCTAAGTCTAGGGGACTGATGAACTCAGATGTTAAGTCCCATAGTGCTTAGAGCCATTTGAGCCATTTTTGAGAAATGGTCAGTACTCAGGGATATGACCACTTGAAGCAAAAAAAGACATACGCCCTATTCCGAAATGTTTACGAGACAAAACACACTTAATGAAGATTTTTATTCATTTGCTATATCATGCAACGTACTGCCAGATTTACACACGTAGGAAAGTTGGTCAACATTACAACATGCGTTTTACACAGTATCATCTGAAAAATACGTATTTTAAACAGATTTACCTCTAAGCATTATCTAACACGTCACAGTACAGCAGTTGTACAGTGCACAATAAATGTTTGGATATCCCATCGTCGACTGAAGTGCAATTTGAGCACTCTTTGGAGAACATGTTATGTTTCTTGTCTGAGTGCCTCTGCGCGTTGCCCTATGAGGGCTGCAGCGTCTCTGATTCGACCAAACAGTTTGTCTTGCCTGTTCACCTTTCGTTTGTATACTTCAAACTCCATGTAACCCCATAAACAAAACTCTAATGTCGTAAGGCTTGGCGATCTTGGTAGCCAGTTGATTGTACTACCATGACCAATCCAGTGATTGGGCTAAGTGCGGTGGAGATCTTCCCTCACACGTCTGGTCACTCTGGAAGTCATTGCAGTCCTAATGGCCAAACGTATACAACAAACGAATTTTCCAAAACCCGCTATTAATTCTGTGCCGTGATCCGCTCTTCTAAATTCTCTGGACCTTTTAACACGTTACCCGTCACGTCGCCCCAAACAGTGATCGAAAAACGAACTTGGAAGGTGATTTTCCTGTCACCATCGATGATTATTACGTGTATTGTTGATTCCATTCCTTGTAAAGGTGACTGTGTCAGTGGACAGTATTAGTGGAAGCATATGACGATTGTCATTTCTGATGTTAGGAAAAACTTCGCTTAAAGCTGGTAAAATTATTGTTTGTTGAAACACAACCGTTTTCGCGGCTGAAAGCTGCATCATCAGGTGCAACAACGTTAAAAGATCGTATGCATACCCGTCGCTCCTAGTCAAAATACGCTATCCAGAAAATGTCAATACTATGTCGAGCGAAAGGTAAAGACGCGCACCATTCTTTAAAATCTGCCTGCATCAGTGTGAATAGAAGAGTAACTCTGTGAAGGGAAAGGCTAAAGCGGTCCGCACGAACGATAAAGAGAGAATCGCGAACAACAAAGACATGGAGCACGTCTTTACCTTTCGCTTTACTTAGTACTGACGATATTCTCTGAACAGTAAATTTTGACGAGGGGCGATGGGTTTGCCAATGATCTTTCAACGTTGTTGCACCTGTTGATGAGGCTTTAAGCCGTGAAACGCGTTATGTTTAATAAACAATAATGTTGTCAGATGTAAGCGGGATTCTTTCCAACGTCATCCCTAGCCGCGGTAGCCTGGAATATAAAATATTTTGTGCTTGTCGTTTAACCAGTGACAAGATTCAAACCGTTTCACAATGTCGCCATTGTGAAGACTGTGGACGCGTCGTATGGGATTTGGGTACAATTTTTCCTCATGTAATGTTCGCCCTGCACGTGCAAAATTTCGCTGTGAGTTGGTGGCAGAATTGTGCTACACTGTTTCAGTAATGTGTTGCTGTTCCTGCACAGCTTGTCAGACTACACATTCAGAAGAAAAATTGGATATTGGAATAATGCTTGTTTCACGCAGTATGCTGAAACCTCTGGTAAACAGTCAACGACGAATAATTCCTCAACGACGGCAACGAGACCCTTACCATCCCAGAAGCAGTAAACATACTCCGTATCTGCACATTCTTCATTAGGGTATGTGTGTGAGATTTTAGCCAGCGCGTGTACAAACCAAGTTAACCAATTGTTCCATCTGATAAACTCAAAATCCGTCGCAGTACTTCACTCACAACACAACAGTGGGCAACTGCCCGTTCAACGGACCAGTTTATGGCAGAAAGACATCCCGAGTAATGAGATTCAAAGCAACGAGGTGGGGTGTGCTAAAATAAAACTCCAAAGATGTTAGGTGGGTAGAACACATACCTGCGCGCCGTGACTGGACATTACATACCACACAGTCACCCGTTAAGGATGAAGAGACATCGCGATCGCGAATTGAGGTTTCTCAGTCCACCAAATGCACCAATTTTGCTAATGGACGAACCTATCCAAACGAAAGTGGGCTTCGTCGCTAAACCAAACCATACAGCGCATACTAATTCCCCATCAAGCCCCGCGGCCAACTGTGCAGTTGAACGTCCAAACGCAAACTGTATATAAGCTATGACGATTTTATTTCATATAGTTCAATAACTGTTACGTTATACTTGGGCGCGATACACTATTATCTAGTCCTCTTTAAGTCTTCACTGTCCGCCCAACAGAAAAGAGCGAGCTGAGTCGACCGGCTTTGCTAGGGACCCTGCCCAACAGAGAAGACACTGCCCCAAACATCTCTGCAAAGCTTCATCGGACTTTTACTGTGATTTCCATTTCTGGCCAATCGGATCTCCTAGTTACCGGATAGCTATCGTATGTGGGCGGTGTAATACATCCAGGACATACTATTGTCGTGTTGTTCAACACATTGATGTATGGTACCCTGCCAAGTTGGCCTCTGAATTTTATAATCTCCCCACCTGTCTTTCGCGGTGATCGCCTTTAGGCAGAGTGCATAAAATATGTGTTTTTCGAAACTTCCTGGCAGATTAAAACTGTGTGCCGGATCGAGACTGGAACTCGGGACCTTTGCCTTTCGCGGGAAAGTGCTGTATCATCTGAGCTACCCAAACACGACTGAAGCCCCGTCCTCACAGCGTGTGTGTTTTTCGACACTAGAATGCGTCATCAGTGAAACAGATTGCAGCTGGGTCTACACCTATGTGTAAACAAGCCAACAGGCGCACTGCCTGCCAGAATGCTCGAAACGAAGCAACAAGGTAACGGCGCGGCAGCCTCATCTACCCCGCATGGGAGCCGTAGAAAGCTGCTGTCTGTCGCGGCAGAGTTTCGAAACAGGCGGGCTCCGCTTCGAGATAACACACGCAGAGCGACGCGGGCACACCTGGCTGTCCCGACCTACTTGTCAACACCAGTCGCGCACGAAGCCGTCACGATGCGGAAATTGAATGATGTGAAACCTGCAGTTAAAGGACTCATCTGCGAGCAGGAAGTAAATCTGGCTATATGCCACAGAAAGGACGTTGGAATTTTCTTGTTGTTTTCTCACTATACGTTGTGCTGTAACAGAAGGCACTTATCATCTTGAACTGCACAATACTTTATCTAGGTCTTTAAGGCTTAGCAGCATAGGAGAGCAAAGCTCTTCCGTTTATTTTCTCTTACTTAGAATCTTAGATCAATGCAACGAAAGATAAAGTTTCAGTTAATCCGTAGGGAATTTCGATGTCATCACGAATAAATTGAATCCAGCGCTTTAGCACAGACAGACTGGACAATTTCCACGAACCACACGTACACCATCACTTAACACTTCCGGGCTGAGATGCCGTGGTCCATACGTAAGACTTTCCCCTGACGTTTCGCCTTCGACTGCGGAAGGCATCCTCCGAGGACAATCGGCGAACTGCAACGAGAACGCGAGTAAGCGCCGTGTATATAAGCCATCCAGAGGACGCCGCTGCCAATCACGTGACAATCGATTAATTTCAATTGAGAAAGTTGGCAATATCAGAGATCATTACACAGCCGACGTCAAGTGATTGACAGCGGCGCCCTCTGGACGGCTTATATATACGGCGCTCACTCCCGCTCTCATCGCTGTTCGCCGATTGTCCTCGGAGGATGACTTCCGCAGTGGAAGGCGAAAAGTCAGAGGAGAGTCTTACGTATGGACCACGGCATCTCAGCCCGGAAGTGTTAAGTGATGGCAACACCTGCCGTGAAAGCCTCCATTCTATGATCACACGTACACCATCTTTCTAATTGCGATGTTGTGGTCACTTAAGACCAGACCACTTGTAACACTGCGTAGCACGGGGCTTTTATAATACACAATCCTATGGGGAAAAAAGAAAAAGGAAACGACGCACCACGAACGAATCACCCGAATGCAATGGAAATCGATGTGTATACAGATGAACAAGTGATTACAATTTCAGAAAGATTTGATGATTCATTTAAGAGAAAGACCTTCACAAATTGATCAAGTCAACAATGCGTTGGTACACCTCTGACCCTTATGCAAGGAGTTATTCGGCTTGGTATTAATTTATGGACTTGTTGGATATCCTCCTAAGAGATACCGTGTCAAATCCTGTCCAATTGGCGCTTTAAGTTGTCAGAATCCTGAAGTGGTTCGAGGGCCCTACTGATAATACTCCAAACGTTCTCAGTTGGGGAGAGATCTGGCGACTTTGCAGGCCAAGGTGGGGTTTCGTAAGCACGAAGACAAGCTGCAGAAACACCGGCAATGTGCGGCGGGCTTTATCTTGCTGAAATATAAGCTCAAGACGGCTTGCCTTGAAGGGCAACTGTTGTGTACATAGTTCCGCGTAGTCAGCGCGTACACAACTTTCCCACTAGAGCGCGCCCCGCTAAGCACAACAGCGCAGGCGCAGCGCTCGTCCGTCTCTGCACTACGATATGGCGCTGTCTTAGAGACGGACCAAATTCTGCTTCCGCCGATCCGCGTATTAATATGTAACGCAGCCAATGACATTACTGCTAACATAGAACCATTTCTCCTCGCGGATCACACTCGCGCCGTGATACCTGAACGCGCGAGGTATTATAACGTGTGTACAGACTTCCGATTAGTCAGTCTGCATTTGTCTGCACCAGTCTATAGTCAAGTTTCAGTCTGCACCTAATAAGATTATCATATTCCTGTACATAGCCATGAAGATAAATGAATAGACACTATTGTCAAGTATCAGAGGTATGTGAGAATAAGATTAACGTACCAAGACCAAGTCCGCAGCTCGTGCTCGTGCGGTAGCCTTCTCGCTTCCCACGCCCGGGTTCCCGGGTTCGATTCCCGGCGGGGTCACGGATTTTCTCTGCCTCGTGATGACTGGGTGTTGTGTGATGTCCTTAGTTTAGTTAGATTTAAGAAGTTCTAGGGTACTGATGACCATAGATGTTAAGTCCCATAGTGCTCAGAGCCATTTGAACCAAGACCAAAGGAACTTCAGATTGTCAATTGTAAACAGCATCCAGAATCAGGTTACGTAATATGTATGCTTTTTCTTATTTTAATAAATGTGTGTGAAAATTAATCAAGTTCTGTTTAAAGTTGGTCACCGCCAATCCGCTACTCTAAGCGTGCAAGTGGCATTTCTATCGTCTGACCTAACGGCAGAAGATAAACACGCCACGATAAGACCACGAGACATATTGCTGACACTCGCCTACTTCGTTAGAGCGACAAGTCAAATAATCTGATTGTGTGTGTACCGAAGGTATTACAGTACGCACACCACAGTAACAAAACATGGCGCAGAATATCGTCAGCCTATCGTTGTGCTGTAAGGGCGTCATGGATGACAACCCAAGGGGTCCATCTCCGAAATGAAGTGGCAGCGCCGGCCAGTGTGGCCGAGCGGTTCTAGGCGCATCAGTCTGGAACCGCGCGACCGCTACGGTCGCAGGTTCGAATCCTGCCTCGGGCATGGATGTGTGTGATGTACTTAGCTTAGTCAGGTTTAAATAGTTCTAAGTTCTAGGGGACTGATGACCTCAGATGTTAAGTCCTATAGTGCTCAGAGCCATTTGAACCATTTTTGAAGTGGCAGCCCAGACCATCATAGATTGTTGTCGGGCCGTATGGCGGGCGACAGTCACATTCGTATCCCACCGCCGTCCAGGGCGTCTCCAGACACTTCTTCGGCCTGAAATCTCAGTAACTGGAATAGAATTGTCTTCAGTGATGAGTCGCGCTTCGAACTGAGCCCCGATGACCAGGGAAGACGTCTCTGAGTTTGCAACACAAAAATGAAACTCAGGATAAAACAGGGAGTGCTCACATTCGTGTGTTATGCGAAGCATACATCGTGGAGAATGCATACGGAACTGCTTGCGCAAGAGCTTAAGACGGGAAATGTTTTGTCAAAACGTCCAGCAAAGCCTGCAGTGTAACGGTAAAATGGCGCGAAATGGGCTCTGCGGCGAATAAAAACCGTAAATATCCGAAAAGAGCTTGAAGATCGGAAAATATTGCTCAAGTTGGAATGTATGATGGTAGTTACACACCAAAATCACAATATTAATCCGTTGTAGTTGCTACATATTTTGTTACAATCAAAAGCATTATAAAGTCACGATCACAATAATACAGGAGACTGCCTTACAAGGCCAGATCACTTGGACAAATAACAAATAAATTTCTTTAACCAGAACAAGACCCATAAAACTTTAAATTTGAATATGACCAGGTAAATATACTCAGATAAAGCTTTACTTAAATAGTACAATGGCTCTGAGCACCATGGGACTTAACTTCTGAGGTTATCAGTCCCCTAGAACCTGGAACTACTTAAACCTAACTAACCTGAGGACATCGCATACATCCATGCCCGAGGCAGGATTCGAATCTGAGACTGTAGCGACCGCGCGGTTCCAGACTGTAGTGCCTAGAACCGCTCGGCCACTCAGGCCGGCCTTAAATAGTACAAATGTCCTTACAATTCCCATCAGAACTCTCATTTCTTCCAGTCAGCTGAGGAACAGATTAAGGATAAGAACACAGATCTTTTAAGGTTTGGCTAGTCGACTTTCCTAAACAAAACTATATACAAATGACTAAAACAACTAAGCAGGTGAAACTTCCTGGCAGATTAAAACTGTGTGCCGGACCGAGACTCGAACTCGGGACCTCGTCTTTCGCGGGCAAGTGCTCGACCGACTTTCTTTTTTTTTTTTTTTTTTTTTTTTAGTGAGGGTTTTTTTTAATTTATTTATATGAAGGAAGGTAGGAGACACAGAAACCTTTATTATTCACAAAATAAACATAGTACGTCCTGTCACATGATAACTGTTCTGGAAGGATCCTTGCTGCCGTCCTACCATGCAGCATGAAATAACAACAAAATCGAAGTGGGGCCACCTCCGGCACCCTAAAGAAAAGTATTTTGGATATGAAAACAAAATTTGAAATACATCCATTTGATAACTGTTCAAGCGTGAGTTTTTCGCAAGTCGCATACTCGCATAGTGTTCTTAGTCGATCACTTTAACTTGGTCGGTTTCACAAGACAGCACCGCCGCTCATCTTTGCGCACCCGGCACACCCCAGGTATATGGCGGGTCCGCAAAAACCGTTACTAGGAAATTGGCATACCAGTCCTTGTACTTTTGTAGCCGTAATAGTTTTGTGTGTCCATCTTGCAAGTATTGCCAGTAATCCAGGACGTTCAGTAAGTTCGTACGTGTGTCTCTATAGATGTAATGGACCGTCATACCTGTGATCCACGCCACCGCGTTCGTCTTATGACGCGGAAAATACGTTTCCTCTGGAAAAAATACTATGTCAGAAGAGACTGCTGTATAGATAGTGCGCCGCATGAACGCTATTATCTTTCTTGCGAGAGTCCAGACAGCCAATGCCTCGCCGCAGACCAGCCGATGGTCGTCCGTATCCAGCACGCCGCATTGCTGACACAAGGGCGAATCCGCCAAATGTATTGCGTACTTTTTATCATTTGTAGGGTATTTTCGGTTGACGACAAGGTACCATGTTGATCTGACTGATGTAGGTAGGTGGGGGTGGTGGACCGTGCGCCACACCACGTGCCAATTAACAGCTGGATGTTTGCGTTCCACCCTATTCCGGGCGATCTGTCGAAGGAGCAGATGGTACACGTCCTTCGATGTCGACTGTCGGGTCGTCGGTAAACGCTCTCGAACGTAACTGTGTTCCACGATGAACGTGCGCACATACGTTAAAGGGGGCGATATATGGCCGACACCGACTGGAGGAAGATGCGATGTTGGGACGAGTTCTTCGATGATCGTCCCCGTAAGCGAGTGGTTCCTGTTGCGCCACCGTTTGAGCATAGTATTAATAAACATGGCACGCGCCTTCTCGTGCACGTTCACTAAACCAACGCCCCCCTCTCGCGCTGGGAGGGTAAGCGTGTTGTACTGTACCTTAAAGAGTTGTCCCAGGCACACATAGTACCCAAAAGCCGCTTGAATCCTCATAGCCATCGTGCGCGTCAAGGGGAGAAGGTGTGGCAGGTGGCACATCATGGGCGCGAGATAAAGGTTGACGAGGAACACTCGCTGCAGCATATCCATCGACCGTAGGGCGTTTGTTTAGTCGTACTGCCGTTCGGACTCTGAGTAACAGTCTTCGGTAGTTGTCCGCAGCCGTTCCCGCTGTCGCTTTATGAAAGGTGATACCCAAACAGCGAAGGGTTTCCACCGCAGGTAAGGGTCCTTCCGTTCCTGGTTCTAGGCCACGCCCCACATGCATGAATTGTGATTTTCGGTAGTTGACCACACTTCCAGCTGCCATCCCATACGTCTGTAGCCAATCCAGTGCTGTTTGAGTCTCCCTCTCATTCCGTACGAGGAACACAATATCATTCGCATATGCTCTGCATTTGAATGATAAATGTCGGAGGGAGATCCCGGTAAGACGGCGGCGAAGGCCTGCGAGGCACGGTTCTAAGGCAATCGCATAAAGGAGGATCGACGAGGGGCAACCCTGTCTCACTGATCTTAAGATCTTAAAATACTCAGTTCTCCCTCCGTTGACCACCACCGCTGATCTGGCGCCGTGCAACAGCCGCATCACAGCATTGGTCAGTAATGGCGAGACACCCATCCTGTTCATCACCGCCGCGAGGTACACATGATCCACGCGATCAAAAGCATGATCGAAATCTACAGCAACCATCGCCCCCCGGAGGCGGCATGCAGCCGCGAGGGCGACGACGTCACGATAGTCTCCCAAGGCTGTGTGGATATTACTGATGCCGCCAAGACAAGTCTGATCGGCATGTATTCGATGCTCCAGCGACTTTTTGATACGACTTCCCAGGATGCGCATGAAGATCTTGTAGTCACTATTAAGGAGGGACAAGGGGCGATAATCACAAGGCCGTTTGCCACCACGGGGCTTCGGTATCGGTATCATGAGTCCTTCCGTGAACTGAATGTGAACCGGTACTTCTTGCCGCAGAAGCTCATTAAACATACATAGCCACATCGGTGTCATAATGGTCACGAAGGCACGGTAAAATTCCAACGGGAATCCATCTGGACCTGGGGACTTGTTGCAAGCACCTCGTGTAATCGCTTCTTCCAGCTCTTCACACGTAATTTCGGATAACCCGTCTGCTTCCCCGTTCACAGTCGTCGCGTCAGGGATCTCTTCCAGGACGTTCCCCAGCTCCCTCTGACCCTCCCCGTTGCTCGCATAGAATCTGCTAAAATGATCCGTGAACGCCTGTGCTATGCCCCTTTGTGTTGTATAACGACGTCCATCGCCGAGATCGATCTCATGTATTAAATTCCTGCGTCTTCTTCGTCTTTCCTTTATCACGTAATGCATCGAGGGAACCTCGTTGGGCAGGAAATCCTGCGACCTCGCGCGTATCATCGTACCTGCCATCCTCTGCGTCGCAAGTTGTACCAGCTTCGCCTTAACTCGGTGGACGGCCGTCTGGCGTTCTGGTGTAGGTGGTTGAGCTAACAGTTCCCGGAGAGCCGTAAAGTAAAACTCAGTGGTCGTGCGCTGCCATTGAGAAACCTCCTTCCCATAACCTATTAACGTCCTCCGTAAAGCTGGCTTCGCGCACTCGATCCACCACTGCAGGATAGAACCGAAAGAATTTCGTCGACGGAGGCAGCCATGCCACGCGTCCTCCACCATGCGTCGGCATTCTGCATCTCGCAGGTGGGAGACGTTCATCTTCCAATTACCCCTCCGTCTCCACACCTGCTGTCTATCAAGGTTAACTGTACAAATATATGCCTCGTGGTCTGTAAACGCTGTCGGCCATATTTCTGCGTCCACCGTCGACACTGCTAACGCCCTTGAAACGTAGATTCGATCCAAACGGCCCGCGGAGTGGCTAGTAAAAAAGGTATATCCTGGTTGGTTGCGATACTTCAGGTCCCATGTATCGACTAATTCCATCCCGTTGACCAGCTCCCTAAGTTCTTGGCTAGTAGTATAGTTAGGTTGTTGGTCCTTTCTGTCAAGCACACAATTAAAATCTCCGCCGAGTATGCAACCATCGTATCGTCCCTGGAACAACGGTGCAACCTCATGGGCGTAAAAATCTGCTCTCTCCCTTCTCTTATCCGAACCTGACGGTGCGTATATGTTGATCAAACGTATTCCTCCTATGGTCACGGCCGTACCACGGGCAGAAGGCAAATACTCTACTTCGTCTGCACGTATCCCTTCCTTTAATAGTATAGCTATACCAACGCCTCTCTCGTCACACGGGGAACAGTAAATGTCGTAACCGTAAAAGTCCGAGGGGGGAAGTACCCGAACTTCTTGTAATAGTGCGATGTCTAAATCCGCAGCCTTTATCATGTCACTGAGCATCTTGATTTTCACCGGCGTCCCAATGCTATTGATGTTAACAGACCCTATCCGATAAGCTTGGTGCATGGCGGTCAACGTAGATAGGGTACCGTACGGTCGCTAATTTTGCCGTACATAGGCTGCTGTCGGACTAACGTCCCCCGCCGTCCCCTCATATAGTCTGCCATTATTCCGTGCACCCTGCCGGTCTTACACCGGGAGAGTGCGTGGGAGCAGTTCCTCCGTCATCATCTGTTCCCCAAGGGGGTGGCTCTTCTGACCAGTCCCCTAGTGTCCCATCGTTGTCGTGCGATGCAGGCGCCGTAGCCTCCTCAGTAGCCTGTTGCCGTCTATCGAGCTCCTTCGCTGTGTCTGGAGCATCGTCAGCAGTAGGTCGTGCCGCCGTCCCGCTGGCCACCGTTGCATCCACGCGAGGTAGTTCTTCTGTATCCATGGTCGTCTGTTCTGTACCCGTAAACTTCTCAGAATTATCTACTAGATCAGAGTGATCGTTCTCCACCGTGAGGCGGCGCTTCTTCCGGCGTTTTGGTGAGCGCTGTTTACGTTGCCGGGCCTCGGAATCAGAGGTCAGCATGGTCTCCAGTTGTTCGTGGGGGACGTCAGAATCGTGCGCCGTCGTATTTTCGACGTCTCCAAGTGCCTTATCTGAAGGGGCCTCGAGCGGAACCGAAGAGAGGGCGTCCTGTGACTGCTGCAGGCGGTCCAGCGCAACGTCGTCTTTCTGTGGCTCGCCACGATCCGTCGCTGTCTGTGTGTTCTGGTACGCGTCTGTCTCGCGGCCCACGTCATCGCGTAATGCGGCGACGTAAGTCATGGGGAGCACAGTCGGATGCGGCGTGAGGGGTGGATCATCCCGTGGCAGCTGTAATAACCTTCGTTGAGCACACTCAGAACGTATGTGTCCCTCCTTCCCACATCCAGAGCACGTCCTTGGTTGTCCGTCGTAAATGACAATCGCCCTACAACCGGCGATGTACAAGTATGACGGGACGTGTTTTCGGAGTTCAATCCGTATTTGTCTGACGCCATTGAGGACAGGATACGTCTTGAAGCTCGCCCATTTTTCAGCCACGTGGGATAGGACCGTTCCGTAAGGACGCAGGGCGTCTGTCACCAATTCTTCTGGCACTTCGAATGGAAGCTCAAAGACGCGGATCGTTCTGAGTCCCATGCCGGCGTGTTCAACTGTTACCGCTCCAACATTCCCGTCCGAATGACAGAAACGAAGTCCTTGTCTGTGTCGAAGTAGTAGTTCGTCACATGCCGCTTCATTTATAAGCTTGACATAAACCACGCTGCTGACTATAGATAAGTGGATTCCAACTAGAACGTCAGGTTCGATTTTCACCTCGTCCCGTAAATAACGTTCGATCGCTTAAGACTTCGGTCGAGCATATTCGTTAACAAAACTAAATTTCAGTGTCGATTTGCGGAACGACAAGGCCATGATTCGTTCTATGTATACCGCGACACACCGCTACACACTTAACGTAAACACCTCTCGCGCAAACGTGCGGCAGGGACGTAAACACCGTCCGAACCGCTGCGCCGCCGAAGGCTGACTGCCTTCCAGACTTCACAGAAGCTCTCCTCCGAACCTTGCAGAACTAGCAGTCTGCCTTCGGCAGGGCAGCAGAGCGGACGCGTACGTGTTGGCTTCGTGCGGCGCGCGAGCTCGCCTTGTTTACTTTCTGACGGCCGTTGCTTAAGTGCCGGCTTACCTTCTACGATCCATGGCGAACCGTTGCCGTAAATCAACACTCCGATTTACTTTCTGCAACGATTATGCCCGACCCAAAGCACTCGAGGTGGAGCGTTTTCTGCGAGAGGAAGTGAAGATCCCGGCGACCGATATTATCGGCATACATTTGTCCATCGTGAGCAGCCCGGTCTATGTGAAAATCATTAACGACGCGGCGTGCGAACGCATACTACGTGAGACCAAACAGGGACTCCGCTTCTGTCACGCTGATGGCAATGTGGGGGAGGTAACCGTCGACCACGCAGGCTTAGGTATGCGAACGATACGCATTTTCGAATTGCCATTCGAACTTCCAGCTGAGGAAGTCGTCGCGGCACTACGCCCATACGGCACAGTCCACGGCCACACTGCGGAGAAGTGGACACAGTTTCGGACGTATCCTGTCCTAAACGGGGTCCGACAGGTCACCATAGATCTCCGAAGCCACGTCCCGTCCTACTTACAGATCGGCGGATGCCGTGCCATAATTATATACGATGGCCAGCCTCGGACCTGTTCCGGGTGCGGCAAAGAAGGCCACCTTAGATCCGAATGCCTACAACGGCGTATTACGCAACTTCCAGCTGCCGAAGAACCACCCACGTCGCAACCTACGGTGCTACCGGTGACCTATGCCGCTGCTCTGGCTTCTCCTACCACTTTGCAACGTCGCCCGGTCACCACAAACGACGCCACCAACGAGCCCGACCAGACACCGACGGAGAGCGCCTCGGACGACCCGCCGCCTCGGCCGGCCATTGACGCCGCTCCGAAGATGCCGGCGCAACCAGACGCTGACCCTGATCTCGGAAACACGATGGAGATCGACTCGCTCATCGTTCCTACAGCGGCCTTTCTGCCAGAACGACGCGACTCCCTTCCGTCGTCGGACACGGAGGGTCGCACAAGGAAACAACGTTCCCCGAAACGTCGCAAGCGAAGACGTCGCAAGCGAAGACGTCGCACCGTTTCCGGCCAAGAGGAGACGTTACAAGTCGGGGAGGACGTAACCGTCGACCAGCACGAGGCCTCAGAACCCGCTACTGCTGACGAAGACGTAATGAGCGCGGAGACATCTATCGGTGTGCCTGCGCCCCGTGCTGACGCTGAACTAAATCATGAACGTCTCACAGGCGACACTACACCACGCACAATTACAACATCTTCTGCAGACAAAATGAACGATACACCAGTTTCCGCTTCCACGGCGTGGCACGAGCAGGTCACGGAGCAGGAGCCGTTGCGGGACCCTGCGCCGTCACGGCCGCACCACTAATCATACTCTCCCCAGACTCCCCTGCGGCCCAGCGGGATAACGTTCCGCTGCGACGCCCACACCCTTGCGCGGACGGCGGAGTGGACCAGCCACCAGCAATCCGACACCAGGCCTACCGGATAGCAACCATCAACACCAACAACATCCGTTCCAGGGTGAAAATCCGCCTTATGCAGGAGATGTTCTGGGCTTCGGATATTGATTTCGCCCTTCTGCAGGAAGTTCACTTGGCTAATCTCCCGGATATCAATGGATATACCGCCCACGCCTCCGCGAGTGATCCTATGGGCCGCGGGGTGGCCATCTACGTCCGCCACGGGATTTCTGTGACCGATGTCGCCTTCCTTCCATCAGCTCGGGGCATGGCACTCACTGCCATGGGGACAAGCATCATTAATGTCTACGCTCCCTCAGGCACCGACCGACGGCATGAAAGAGCCCAGTTTTATTCCGAGGAAATCGCTCCGCTGTTTTTAGGGCGTTATGACCATTGCCTACTAGGAGGTGATTTTAACTGCGTTCTGCATCCTAAAGATCAGATTCCGCACTATACTACATGCCAGGAGCTACGTATAGTGGTGCGAGACCTCCTGCTTCACGATACCTGGGAAGTACAACATGGCGACCTTTCTGGCCATACCTTTCTTACAAGTCATTCCGCAAGCCGACTAGACAGGATATATGTCTCACAAACTCTTAGATCTGCGATACGGGGCGCCGAACGCTGGCCGCTGGCCTTTTCCGACCATTGCGCCTACATCTGTACGGTCCTCCTTCCGCCGCAATCAGTATGGCGCAGCCGTGCGCCATGGAAACTCAATACCTCACACTTGCATGACCTGGCGTGTCGCCAACAAGTCACTGAAACGTGGACAGCCTGCGAACGACGCTTTCCCCGCTACCACTCGACATTGACATGGTGGTTGGACTGCGCCAAGCCGGCGATCCGGAGGACACTGATGAGATACGGGAAGGTCATGGCCGACTGGCATCGCACCACTGTTGACTTCTGTTACGCGATTCTCCGAGATCTGGATGCTCAACCGCCAACCCCGGACAACCAGTTGGAACGGCAAAGAACTAAGGCGAAGATAATTGCGCTGGCACGCCGGAAACTGCAAGGGGTCGTGATACGGACGCGGCGCCACGATCACGCGGATTTAGAAATTCCATCCATGCATCATATAGTGTCCGACAACCGAAGGCGTCGTCGGCAGATCATCAGCACTCTGACCACGCCTCACGGAACGCAGGTGACCACTCAGAATGACATCGTCCGCGCATTCGTCGAGCACTACCGTCGTACTTATAGTGATGACGACGCTGAAACTGCAGCAGACGACTCCATTTTGCATTACGTCACGCGCACCCTCCCCCACACGGAGGCGGATGCTTTGACAGTGGCGGTCACGCTAGACTAAGTCAACAACGCAATCGCCAAGGGTGCAGTCAACAGATCGCCCGGCATTGACGGCTTACCGATTGAGTTTTACCGTGCGTTTCGGGACCTCATGGCCCCACGGTGGACGACTATGTATCAAGAACTGATAACATCTGACCAAGCAATCCCACCCGCCTTTGCTGAGGGCATCATTATACCAGTCCACAAACCAGCCCGTGGTTCGATGGTCACGAGTTACAGACCGCTCACCCTCCTCAATGCCGATTACAAGATTTTTGCGCGCTTACTGGCAATGCGACTCCGAACTACACTCCCTCATATCCTCTCGCCAGAGCAAACGACGCCTGGCGGACAGATTAACATACAGACTGCCACAGGGGAATGCCGCGACTTAATTGCGATAGCGGCGGCCTGCAAGCTCCGGGCAGCGGTCGTCGCTATAGACTTCGACAGCGCCTTCGATAAAGTGCGTCATCGTTTCCTGTTTTCGGTGGCAGCCCGAATGGGCATCCCCCCTCCGTTTTTCGACGTCATCCGGCGTGTTTACGACAGTGCCAGTTCACGTGTCCAAGTCAATGGACGTATAGCAGGGCCGGTACCTATCTGCCGTTCGATACGGCAGGGGTGCCCCCTCTCTACCCTCCTGTATGCCATTGCCCTTGAGCCCCTTATTGGGGGCTTGACGACCAAGCTCTCTGGCCTCACCCTACGCCAACACACTTTTCGCTGTCAGGCATATGCTGATGATGATGACCTCCTCCTCCTCATTCGCTCCGGCTCTGAGATTCGGGATGTCCTCGAATTGATTACCCGTTATGCCGCTGGCAGTGCCTTGAATGTCGCCAAATCTTCTGCAATGCACATTGGACGAGGCCTCCAGGAGGGTGAAGTGGCACCCCTGCCGCTTGTGCGGACTTTCCGGTATCTGGGCATTACCTTTACCCCCACGGTCACACGCACGGCGGCAACGAATTTCCGTCGCCTGTTACACGTCATCCGCAACGACGTCCGCCAGAACCTCTTGCGCCGCCAGGACACACTTCAACGGGTTGCGTTTATTAATCTTTATGTGTCATCAAAATTGGTTCACATCGCGCAAGTTCTCCCTCTGCCAACTGCAATTGGGCGCAACCTTCAGGCGGCTTTTGGCTATTATCTCACGGTTGGTTCAATGTTTAAAGTCCGTTATGAGACACTTACCCTGCCCTCACGGTATGGTGGCGTCGGGCTCGTCAATGTCCGTATGCGAGCTGCAGCCTTGTACATGAGTACCATGAGAAAACAGTGGATGGGCCAGGGTACATCTCTAACACGCAGCTTGCTTGAGGTCCTCCTACCTGCTTCAACCTCACCACCGGTGTCTGTAGGCCATATCGTGCCTCATTTGTCCCATATTTCGACCTTTTTCGTCGACTACAGTTACATACATACCAGTCTCCCAGATACACGCCCACCTAGGACTAAGGATTTTTATAGCCTGTTGCTGCGCTGTGTTCCCCGGAATGTGATGGAGACCAAACACCCCTCCATCCAGTGGCCCATAGTGTGGACTACCGTCCACCAGCCCTTCCTCCCTACGAACGTCCAGGCACTGTGGTATCACATAGTCAACAGGAAATTTGCCACGAAGCAGCGCCTGCACAACATTGGCTTGTCAGAATCCCCTCTTTGTCTCCTTTGCCAGCAATTGGACACTGATGAACACCGTCTGACATGCGCCTCATCGCAAGATGTATGGCGCTTCGTGCAGCAAATCATTGCCTGCTATCTCCGGGTGCCACCAGACACAGTCGAGCCTCGAATGTTTCTATACCCGGAGGACCGACATTTTCCCTCCGCCAAATATCATGCTATTACGTGGGTCAAAGGGTGGGCGGTCGCTTATCTCTTTCATGAGGGACCTAAATCCCGCCTCGACTTCTGCACCTATTTACGAACAGCCCATGCAGCTCTCGAAAACACGCCACGTTACCGAACATTATTTGCTAACTATCTTCGAGCGGTCTTCGTTAGACCTCCACTGAGTTGGGGGGTGCCTGGCACAGAGGGCACCCACCCCTCCTCCCCCGGCGGTGTCTGAGTTTCAACCGCCTACGATCTATTCTACTTCTGACCTCCGCGGATGGGAGAGCGCGTTGCAGATTGCGCGGATTTTATTTCTTTTTGCTTTTCCTTTTTCGTTTCTTTTTCTTTACCCAGAATTTATATTTCTTTTCTCTTTCGCATATGTGTTCCCATAATTTCATGCTATTAGTGAATATTACAAAAACACATGCAAATAAATAAATAACAACTCCTTCCACTACTGTTGATTCCTGTGTCTCCCACTTCCCTAAGCACCACAGGCTCGGTGGTGGTGAGGGGGACACTGTGGCCAGGCCTCAGGTTTCGACCCCTGCCCACTTTGCCCCCCGAGCCGCCATCGGTCCACTACAAAAAAAAAAAAAAAAAAAAAAAAAAAAAAAAAAAAAAAAAAAAAAAAAAAGAGTGGCTAGCGGCACAACTTTTTAGTTTTGCGTCCTGTGTTCGAAACTCTACCATTGTTTTATTTAATTTTTTCATTTACCTACTCGTGTCTGTAGAAGGTTACTATAAGAATGTTTCTTACCAAGCTAGCGAACACAAGGGCGTTACATTAATTGTGCAATTACAAAAAAAGAGGTCAGCGGGACAGACTGTCAAAGAAAAAAAAAAAAAGTCGGTCGAGCACTTGCCCGCGAAAGGCAAGGTCCCGAGTTCGAGTCTCGGTCCGGCACACAGTTTTAATATGCCAGGAAGTTTCATATCAGCTTACACTCGGCTGTAAAGTGAAAATTTCATTCTAGAAACTAAGAAGGTGCTTTAATTTTGACCAAACCAATCTCCAAATTTACTTGCTCACTTGATTAATCGACAATATTCTAAGAATAATTAAAACTAAAACATGACCATATGACAATACCTCTATAATGAGGTTGCTTATATACTGCGTGTGAATTAGCGATAGACGCGAGCAGACCAAGGATTCGAATCAATACGAGAGATCCACGAGACAGGAAATGGCATAGAAGTGTACTCAGCTTTGCACTGCAATTGAACTTCAGATGCTATAATTCTCCACCGGAAAGACGGAATCACGCAATAGTGACAACATAACCCAAGATGTAAAGGAGAGGACAGGGCCTTAAACATCTCTCTGCCCCCGCGGTGCTCTGCTCCCAGTATGCTCGCGTCGACCGCTGCCAATTATCTGTAACACAACACACACCAACGGCAGACAAAAATTCTGAGACATAAACTACACAATCTTATCTAGAGGACAGGTGATCAATACAACTGAACAAATTTGCCTCCGTGAGTTACTTGGCCAGTGCCAGCCCTTAAACTTCGATTAATAAGTTCGCTAAAAATCAGGCCCTAAAGCTAAGATTACAAGAATTATCTCGGCGCACATTTACGCGCCAAACTACCAAATGAACTACAAGGTGGAATGGAGAACGTATCTCAGCGTGTCTTGAAACGACAGAGCCGGACTTACTCACTACTCGTTGCACTTCTAGTGACGTCTTTAACCACGCTTCATGTCGGTTGGTTGGGCGTAGCCACAGTTCCTCAACTGCCATCAGATTAGTTAGTCACGACACCGAGGTAAGTGTTAAAGAACTAAAACAATTCCAAAGGATTTTTAGTACACTGGCATATTAAAGTAAGCCGCACGCAACCCACCGAAGCAACTCGGCGACTCCAATTCAATCGGCCGGCGTAGCTTATAACAGACTCGAAGGAGCTTGTCCTTCCGACCTCTAGGGAAACCAAATCACCGTGGGCGGTGGATCTGCACTCACGTCTCAACACGCCGTAGCCGCTGGCCCCGCACTTTCGCTCTCCGACTCGTCCTCCTGCCGTCCTGCCTACGTACACAGTCCCACGTGACTTTCGCTCACCGCCGATCCCGACACACCTCCCCAGCAGAGCGCACGCGCTGCCGTTAAATCCGCGCAGCCAAAGATGAGCAGAAGACAAACAAGCATAGAAGTCGACTCAGAGATCAAAATGACAATCGATGGAAACTGGCACCAGAAACGCAACAGCTCATGAGTGAAGAAAAGTCTGATCAAATTTCAACGCTGTTTATCTGTACAAATGGGAATTAAGAGATCGTAGCATCGAAACGTTCTCGTAAATGGCTTTTATATGTGTCCTTACAAATTTTCTGTTGTGAATGAGTTAAAGCGTCCACTCGAAGTTCCGCGTGATGAGTTCTAGCGGTGGTTTTCGGGTACAGTGGAATCAGTACTATCATTCGTTCAGATGAGGCCTGATTCAAGCTGTCAGAGTAACCGAACTCACAGAACACGCTCCATTATGCATCAGAACATCCTCATGAGTACTTTGAAGAGCCGATACGTGATTTCAGGATGGCGTTTAGTGCGCATGTCTAGTGTACTCTTTGCATACCCATTAGCGTTCCCGCGTATCAAATATGGTACAGTTAGGCGATATTTTTTCTCATACTCAGAGACGATGTTTTAAGTTGGCAACCACATGTGTTACGCACTACACGGTCTGCGCTTCAGGCTCGTCATTTTTTCAAGATTGTCGCTGTCACAAGAAGGTGGCAGCGCTTACGAAAAGCACAGTACAACCTAACTGTATGACATTTTGCACATTACAGGTCAGGTATGCATACATATGTACAAGAAATTTAGTTTGTCTGCTACATCATATTTGATGCAAATGAGAAAATGAATATTTGCGTAGGCTGTAGATCGAATATTTAAGAATTCAATAGTGTTCGTATTGTAAGTGTACGTGGTCTTTAGATTAGACGAATTCAGATGTTCTGGACGCGCTACTGGAGCCCATCATTCCAAATATTTGTTGATTTTACGATTGCTGCATCTTACACTGAATACAAACAAGCTCCCTGCCGCCGTTGGATAAGCAGCTGCAGCAGCAAGTTGTATACTCCTAGCTCACTCATTTGTTACATAGTTTAATTCTTAATTTCTTTGCGTGTTTTTGGTACTTGCATTGTTTAATTCATAAATTTCGGGCGTATTATAGTATTTGAGAGTTGTAGCATCGCGTTTTAGTACCTGAATAGTGTAAATTCGCGTAGTCGTCTGTCTTCTGTTTTTGTTTTGAACGGCCAGTGTCGGTTGGTCACAGTCAGTGTTCTCCCTGCCGCCGTTGGATAAGCAGCTGCAGCAGCAAGTCGTATACTCCTAGCTCACTCATTTGTTACATAGTTTAATTCTTAATTTCTTTGCGTGTTTTTGGTATTTGAATTGTTTAATTCATAAATTTCGGGCGTATTATAGTATTTGAGAGTTGTAGCTTCGCGTTTTAGTATCTGAATAGTGTAAAATCGCGTAGTCTCCTTCCGCCGCCGAGCAGTGTGTCAGCAGTGCGCAAGTAGCAGCATTACTGCATTTACTAGGCAATATTGTATTTTAATAACCGTTTAAATTTTGTGTCGATTTGTTTGCGCTCTCTGTAGATTAGTTCAGACGTTCTTTGCACAACAGTTTTTAGCATGGATAGGGACTGCAACTGCTGTGTTCGGATGCAGGCTGAGTTGGCATCCCTTCGCGCCCAGCTTCAGGCAGTGTTGGCTTCGGTCACACAGCTTGAGGCTGTTGCCAATGGGCATCACTGTGGGGGTCCGGATGGGGGTTTGTCGGGGACGGCCAGCTCGTCCCACGCATCCCCCGATCGGACTACGACTGTGGTTGCCCGGGATACTGCCCGCATTGAGGCTGATCCCTCACCTGTGGTAGAATGGGAGATCGTCTCAAGGTGTGGCAGGGGGCGAAAGACATTCCGGAGGGCTGAACGGAAGGCCTCTCCAGTTTGTCTGACGAACTGGTTTCAGGCTCTGTCTCAGGCTGATACTGATCTTCGGCCTGACATGGCTGCTTGTCCTGTTCCAGAGGTTTCCCCTCAGTCTGCAAGATCCGGGCGCTCGCAGAGGGTGGGCTTACTGGTAGTTGGGAGCTCCAACGTCAGGCGCGTAATGGGGCCCCTTAGGGATATGGCAGCAAGAGAGGGGAAGAAAATCAATGTGCACTCCGTGTGCATACCGGGGGGAGTCATTCCAGATGTGGAAAGGGTCCCTCCGGATGCCATGAGGGGTACAGGGTGCACCCATCTGCAGGTGGTCGCTCATGTCGACACCAATGATGTGTGTCGCTATGGATCGGAGGAAATCCTCTCTGGCTTCCGGCGGCTATCTCATTTGGTGAAGACTGCCAGTCTCGCTAGCGGGATGAAAGCAGAGGTCACCATCTGCAGCATCGTCGACAGGACTGACTGCGGACCTTTGGTACAGAACCGAGTGGAGGGTCTGAATCAGTGGCTGAGACGGTTCTGCGACCGTGTGGGCTGCAGATTCCTCGACTTGCGAGATAGGGTGGTGGGGTTTCGGGTTCCGCTGGATAGGTCAGGAGTCCACTACACGCAACAAGCGGCTACACGGGTAGCAGGGGTTGTGTGACGTGGGCTGGGCGGTTTTTTAGGTTAGATGGCCTTGGGCAAGTACAGAAAGGGCAACAGCCTCAACGGGTGCGGGGCAAAGTCTGGACATGCGGGGACCAAGCAGCAATCGGTATTGTAATTGTAAACTGTCGAAGCTGCGTTGCTAAAGTACCGGAACTTCAAGCGCTGATAGGAAGCACCGAAGCTGAAATCGTTATAGGTACAGAAAGCTGGCTGAAGCCAGAGATAAATTCTGCCGAAATTTTTACAAAGGTACAGACGGTGTCTAGAAAGGATAGATTGCATGCAACCGGTGGTGGAGTGTTCGTCGCTGTTAGTAGTAGTTTATCCTGTAGTGAAATAGAAGTGGATAGTTCCTGTGAATTATTATGGGTGGAGGTTACACTCAACAACCGAGCTAGGTTAATAATTGGCTCCTTTTACCGACCTCCCGACTCAGCAGCATTAGTGGCAGAACAACTGAGAGAAAATTTGGAATACATTTCACATAAATTTTTTCAGCATGTTATAGTCTTAGGTGGAGATTTCAATTTACCAGATATAGACTGGGACACTCAGATGTTTAGGACGGGTGGTAGGGACAGAGCATCGAGTGACAGTATGCTGAGTGCTCTATCCGAAAATTACCTCGAGCAATTAAACAGAGAACCGACTCGTGGAGATAACATCTTGGACCTACTGATAACAAACAGACCCGAACTTTTCGACTCTGTAAGTGCAGAACAGGGAATCAGTGATCATAAGGCCGTTGCAGCATCCCTGAATATGGAAGTTAAGAGGAATATAAAAAAAGGGAGGAAGGTTTATTTGTTTAGCAAGAGTAATAGAAGGCAGATTTCAGACTACCTAACAGATCAAAACGAAAATATCTGTTCCGACACTGACAATGTTGAGTGTTCATGGAAAAAGTTCAAGGCAATCGTAAATTGCGTTTTAGACAGATACGTGCCGGGTAAAACTGTGAGGGACGGGAAAAACCCAACGTGGTACAACAACAAAGTTAGTAAACTACTGCGAAAGCAAAGAGAGCTTCACTCGAAGTTTAAACTCAGCCAAAACCTCTCAGACAAACAGAAGCTAAACGATGTCAAAGTTAGCGTAAGGAGGGCTATGCGTGAAGCGTTCAGTGAATTCGAAAGTAAAATTCTATGTACCGACTTGACAGAAAATCCTCGGAAGTTCTGGTCTTACGTTGAATCAGTAAGTGGCTCGAAACAGCATATCCAGACACTCCGGGATGATGGTGGCATTGAAACAGAGAATGACACGCGTAAAGGTGAAATACCAAACGCCTTTTTCCAAAGCTGTTTCACAGAGAAGACCGCAGTGCAGTTCCTTCTCTAAATCCTCGCACAAAGGAAAAAATGGCTGACATCGAAATAAGTGTCCAAGGAATAGAAAAGCAACTGGAATCACTCAACAGAGGAAAGTCCACTGGACCTGACGGGATACCAATTCGATTCTACACAGAGTACGCGAAAGAACTTGCCCCCCTTCTAACAGCCGTGTACCGCAAGTCTCTAGAGGAACGGAAGGTTCCAAATGATTGGAAAAGAGCACAGGTAGTCCCAGTCTTCAAGAAGGGTCGTCGAACAGATGCGCAAAACTATAGACCTATATCTCTGACGTCGATCTGTTGTAGAATTTTAGAACATGTTTTTTGCTCGAGTATCATGTCGTTTTTGGAAACCCAGAATCTACTATGTAGGAATCAACATGGATTCCGGAAACAGCGATCGTGTGAGACCCAACTCGCTTTATTTGTTCATGAGACCCAGAAAATATTAGATACAGGCTCCCAGGTAGATGCTATTTTTCTTGACTTCCGGAAGGCGTTCGATACAGTTCCGCACTGTCGCCTGATAAACAAAGTAAGAGCCTACGGAATATCAGACCAGCTGTGTGGCTGGATTGAAGAGTTTTTAGCAAACAGAACACAGCATGTTGTTATCAATGGAGAGACGTCTACAGACGTTAAAGTAACCTCTGGCGTGCCACAGGTGAGCGTTATGGGACCATTGCTTTTCACAATATATATAAATGACCTAGTAGATAGTTTCGGAAGTTCCATGCGGCTTTTCGCGGATGATGCTGTAGTATGCAGAGAAGTTGCAGCATTAGAAAATTGTAGCGAAATGCAGGAAGATCTGCAGCGGATAGGCACTTGGTGCGGGGAGTGGCAACTGACCCTTAACATAGACAAATGTAATGTAGTGCGAATACATAGAAAGAAGGATCCTTTATTGTATGACTATATGATAGCGGAACACACTGGTAGCAGTTACTTCTGTAAAATATCTGGGAGTATGGGTGCGGAACGATTTGAAGTGGAATGATCATATAAATTTAATTGTTGGTAAGGCGGGTACCAGGTTAAGATTCATTGGGAGAGTCCTTAGAAAATGTAGTCCGTCAACAAAGGAGGTGGCTTACAAAACACTCGTTCGACCTATACTTGAGTATTGCTCATCAGTGTGGGATCCGTACCAGATCGGTCTGACGGAGGAGATAGAGAAGATCCAAAGAAGAGCGGCGCGTTTCGTCACAGGGTTATTTGGTAACCGTGATAGCGCTACGGAGATGTTTAGCAAACTCAAGTGGCAGACTCTGCAAGAGAGGCGCTCTGCATCGCGGTGTAGCTTGCTCGCCAGGTTTCGAGAGGGTGCGTTTCTGGATGAGGTATCGAATATATTGCTTCCCCCTACTTATACCTCCCGAGGAGATCACGAATGCAAAATTAGAGAGATTAGAGCGCGCACGGAGGCTTTCAGACAGTCGTTCTTCCCGCGAACCATACGCGACTGGAACAGGAAAGGGAGGTAATGACAGTGGCACGTAAAATGCCCTCCGCCACACACCTTTGGGTGGCTTGCGGAGTATAAATGTAGATGTAGATGTAGATAAATCTTGGTTCTTGTTCATGGTAATTTGGATGATAGGACTGAATTAATGGTATTAAAAATGCCCCCTAAATCATCACAGAACCACTTCCACCTTGAATTACACTATCCAAGCAGTGTGGGTCAAATGCTTCATTGGGCCGCTGCTCACTCGACGCGTTGCATTACTTGAAAAGAGGCAAAATTGCAACTTCTCGGAAGACACTAAACGTTTCGAGGCAGGTGCTGTCCACATTCTGTCCAATTTGGGATACGTGAAGCTTTAAACGTCGTTGTCAGCAATAGCCTTTGATAGGTACCAGACGAAAAATGTCCACTGCATGCAGTTCTCTTCGAAATGTTCCATCGGGAACTGGCTGAGATTGACCGTCAGTGGCAGAGAATAGTAATCCCTCTTGGGTTTGTGACACACAGACTAGGTGTCACATTCGTCGGTCAGGATCTTCTCACGACCAATGTCCTTATGCCATATTGCACTGCTGTGACAGATATACAGTTCCTTCTAAACTCATTGGACAGTGTATGTTGATATACCATCAAATCTGACAACTTCATTCATGTTGCGGACATGGCACATAGAATCACGGTAGCTTATTTGTGCCATTCTTTCACATCTCCAAGTCGGCTCATGTCATTGCACAGACCAACAACAGCTGACTGCCACATACACCGCACCTGGCACTGTTGTGAACGATGTTAGCAATGTAGGGTCACGTGTGCGCCTGGTACTAGTTCTGCACCACCTACTGAGATCTGAATCAACCTGCTTGCTCCTCAGTGGGGGACCAATATTTTGTCCAATGAATTCAGTCCTGTGAAAGTTAAACTTCAATTACTAGTATACTGTGTGTCCTCGCGTGAGACAGTCATCGTACAATATCCTCCCACACATAGGCAGTAAAATATGGGGAAGTACTGATCTCATTATATTCAGATTTAAATTACACCTGCACTGTTCAAAGAATTAGAGGAACATGTGTATCGACATCTGGTGCGTTAAATCTATTTTGATACAGGCGATATCTGTGGTCTTACTGCATGGGCTTGGATCTTCGCTTTCAATGTAGGTGTAAATGAATTAAAATCATTCGCTGTCGACTGGCTGTGTTATGCATCAGAGTGCCAGGTGATCTCTCTGAAGAAAGGGAGTGCCAATGTCCCAGTGTTTTCTAGTGAGCTACACAGATGACAGTTGTCATTTGTGGACGTTGTATTCAGCCAAGAATATGCGACATTTTCATGCGGCGGCAGTTGCAAGGGCGGTTTGTTTGATACAAAAAGCATAGACTTTCGGTTGTGTAGCTGCAGGTGCCAGTGTCTCTCTATGTGTCATCCATAGGTTGTCGGCACGCTGCAGGGAGACATGTCAGTACACAAGACGAGTTGGGCATGGTTGCCGACGCACGTGAAGACCGATATCTGGCCATTTCTTTGTTACGACGCCGTGCAGACACCGCCAGAGCGCTGCAAGACGATCTCGGAAGCGTCACTGGAGCCGCTGTGTACGATCGCAGAGGTCACGATGAAGGACGTTACATCCCAGACGTCCTGTTCGAGTACCCTGCACGAACGACGACGTCTCGCAGCTCGCCTCCAATTCTGCCGTTCCCATGACAGCTGACAACCTCATCACTGGCGAGATGTGTGATTCAGACAGGTGTCCAAATGTCCTCTGATACAAGGTGATGACCCTGTTCGTGTGCGGCGATCCGTGGTGTGCGACACATGCGAAATGTTGTCTAGGAAATCGACAGATTTCCAAGGCTCTGTAATGTTGTGAGGAGGCTTCAGTGTTGACAGCCGTATGGAGCTTCCCGTTGTTCATGGTCGTTCTATCGCCAGGCAGCACATCTTGAAGAGATCCTGTTCGACACCGTGGTGGCTGTTGCATACCGTGGTGGCCCGGAATTCCTTCTAAGGCCAGGGCCTAAGTAGAGGGCGTCAGCAGGGATGTCTTGCGAAGGCTCGACACTGAAGTAATGGAATGGCCGGAGGTGAGTTCCGACCCAAACATCCTTGTCAGACGTGTTCGTGGTCGTCGTGATCCACCTCAGACTCTCCAAGAACTCTCATGGACTCTCATTGGAGAATGAGGACTGATACGACAGGGCGGCCTACATAGACTTACACGGAGCACGCGACGTGGGTATCAGGCGGTGATAAACGCTCATCGATGGCATACATGTTATTGTAGCTTTGAAAGTAAAATGAAAAACACCCAGGACGACGGGATTCCTAGATGCTACTCCAGGTGGATATAAAATAAGTGTGCGCAACAGAAAGTAATAAACGCTAAATGAAGATTTCGCCCTGTCTGACCACCCTCCGAAGCAGATCTTAGTATCTCTTAATTCTATAAATTACAATCTAAACATAAATAAATAATGAAGGGAACTAATCCTACTAAATGATAAACGTTGTTCCTGCTTATATATTTATTGTAAATTACAAAGTTTACATTTCCTAGGTAAAACTGCTAATCAATTGCCCAACTCTGCCCCTTATTATGACTGTGCGATCTAATATCAATAACGCTAAATAACTGACATCATCTACGTACCAAACACTAGAAGACACTACTTTCAAAGGTGATCTACGGTGATGTGGAACCTCAGTGGGAGTAAACTAACGTGATCACAGCTGTTTAGCTTTTATAGCCCCTATAAGCCGAAGCATTTTGCGATATCGCCGTATGTACTGCGTCCGGTGCGTCGAAGTGATGGTTCTCCTACTCGTCTGCGACGATGGAAGAACTCCAGCCACAAATAAACTCTTTCAAACACTGGGACGGCAGAAAGCGGTCCTCTCACTAATATACTCTAATACTGTGTTCTCCTCTGTGTGTTCTACAGACGAGAAACGCCAACTCCCAGCCACAAGGACGGAGTTCAGATAACGTCTCAACGTAAGTATATGCAGAGGAAGTGCTCTCAATTACTGGATGCTGCGACTCAATGACGACTTCCAACGCGGAGGTGAAGTCCCGAATCGTATAGGTTCGCAACAGTAAAGTGCGTAACTGTTCTAACTATAATCTCCCCTGAGATCAAAGACAGCTAATCCGTCTGTACCAACAAAGCTGATACTGAGCGACCGTCACACATGGGCGCTCAAAAACGGAAGACTTCTTCCTTTCCACTACTGGGTTCCCAGCTAGACTCGGTTCCCCTTCCTCATAACTGCAGAAGGCGAATCATATTCTCGAAACCCCAGAATATTCTTCCTCTCTACAGATTCTTCCGAACGCCGACCAACCATATTTTATTCTTTTGTCGTCCCGCCCGGAAAGTTTGCGAAGAAAAACCTATACTCGTACAATGGTACGCTTCTCAGCAAAAATCCTTGGAAATAACCCAGCCTGCATGGTTCTCGAGGTGACACTTACTCGTTCCTCTCAGCGGCGTCCAATATTTTTGTAGTTTCCTAAGTTTAATCGTTCCGGTTTGGATACAAAACCGGCCGGACTCTATTGTTCCCCAGCGCTCAGGTGTCCCAACGTCTGTCTTGCTACTTCCTGTGTTTAAGCAGGACCAACACACCTGTGTGGGCCTTCCACTCAGGGCCTGAGTTCCGCTTGCCATTTCATTTCCACTGTCGTTCCAACCTCTACTAGTATGATAATTAAGACACTCCGTCATCTTTCATGCAATAATTTCAAGGCGTACGTGACAATGTCAGACTCCTTTATACATTCATGTATACGATGTACAACCTATCACGTAAAACCTACTTGTGTTTGTAGGTCACGGCAAAGTATGCGGATGGGTGCTTGTAAGGTGCGAAATTATAGCCACCTTACAGGATGAGAGATTATTCCCATTTTGTTTTCGGCACTTGTGGGATAGCTCTTTTTATGCAACCGATCTAGGATGTAATGGTGTTTCATTATGTACTTTATTTGTGAACGATAAAGATATAATTTGGTAACATACCTAGTCCTCAATTATTGCTCAGTATTAACTTCCTGAAAGATTAAATCTGTGTGCCGGACCAAGACTCGAACTCGGCACCTTTGCCTTTCGCGGGCAAGTGCTTGGGTGGCTCAGATGGACAGTCTGCGTTCGGCAGGGCAGCAGTGCGCACCGCGCTCGGCCGTCCACGCCGCTGCGCGCGCGGAGTGTTTTGTTTACTTCCTCGTCACAGCGCTTCTCAGTCGAACAAGCTGTAATGGCCAACTCTTGCAGGAAGAACACTCTTAAGTTCACCTTCTCAAACGAATACGGACGACCCAAAGCACTGGCCGTCGAACGCTTCCTACGCGAAGACGTGAAGATCCCCCGTGACGAGCTCATCGGCATACACCTATCGATCATTACCAGCGTCGTTTATGTTAAGATGACTTCCGACGCTGCCTGCAACGAGATTATTCAAAGGACGCGACATGGACTAAAATTTCGGCACTCCGACGGAAACGTCGGGCCTGTGGATGTCGACCATTCAGGACTTGGCCTTCGGACGATCCGTGTATTCGAACTGCCTTTCGAGGTGACTGAAGATGAAGTCATCGCGGCGCTAAGCCCGTTCGGAAAAGTCCAGAGCCACGTAGCCGAGACATGGGCACAGTTTACGACGTATCCGGTGCTTAATGGTGTGAGACAAGTCCGAATCGATCTCAAACGGCACGTTCCATCGTACATTTCTATCGGCGGCTGCCGTGCGGTGGTCATTTACGACGGACAACCTCGAACATGTTCCGGTTGTGGTAAAGAAGGCCACGTCCGTAATGAATGCCTGCAACGCCGCATCACGCAACTAAGGCCCGACGATACGAACACCGACAGAACCACGACCACCCTTCCAGTCACCTATGCGGCGACACTGCACGTCCAGCCCACACAAGACGCCGTTCATGAGCGTCTCTCTGGTCCGATACACCCGGAGGCGTCCCAGCACCTTGACACCGGCGATGCCGCCCGTGAACATGTCCAACAGCCGGACACACCCATGCTAGAAGATCACAAGGATACCAATGAGAGAGTTCTGGAGAATGACGACCGCATCATAGCATCCGCGGCTTTTGTACCGGAACGACGTGAATCTCTTCCTTACTCAGACACCGAAACTCATTGCCGAAAGCAGAAGTCGCCCAAACGACGAAAAAAACGCCGCAAGACATCAGAATCGACCATTGAGCCCCCTCCGCAGGACGAAGAGATGGCACATCACTCTGACGGAGAACACGATAACACTTTCTCCTCTGCCACGGAGACGCGTCATCCACAAGACGGTGAACCGTCCAACAGAGATCGTGCGCAAGCCCCGCGCCCAGAAGCCATGGAACATAGCACGCCTGTTGTCACCGACGCAATTGAGCCGACTCGGCCAGCGCTGCCACCTCTCGCCGATGTCAAACCTGTCGGACATTTTTCATGGGCGGATGACACGGATTTCCCACCTCCATCTGATGCGGAAATGACATCTGTTCCTCCGTTAGAGCGACACTAAAATGGGGGAAGTTTCTACGGCGACTCCTGCGGCTTCTATGGGCTTCCAGCATCCACCACAACAATCTTCACTAGCTACGAACCTATCGGCAGCACGGATCTCCCATCAGGCGTACCGAATAGCTACTATCAATACTAATAATATCGGCTCCCACGCTAAACTTCAACTGCTCCGTGACACGCTAAGAGCAGCGGACATCGACATCGTCCTGTTACAAGAACTGAGGACAGCAACTTGGACTGGGTGGTATGGGTATGAGACGTACGCCGCCCCTGCAGCTATGGAACACACAGGTGCAGCCATCCTCCTCCGAGAAGAGATTGCAGTTTCCGATGTCGCATACCTCCCAACAGCGCGAGGGGTGGCCGTAACAGTTGAAGGACTCAAAATCATAAATCTCTACGCCCCATCGGGCACTGATAAACGGAGGGATCGCTCCCAGTTCTACGCAGAAGATATCACGCCTTTATTCCTCGGCCGATATGATCATATCATCGTAGGTGGAGATTTCAACTGTGTTCTCGAGCGCACAGACCAATACCCCCATTTCACCACATGTCCGGAACTTCGCTTCCTCGTCCGCTGCCTTCGTCTCCTCGACACTTGGCGATTGGTACACGGCGACCGCCCGGAGTATACACACATCACGAGCCACTCCGCCAGCCGACTTGATAGAATATACATCTCTAACGCTCTAAAATCAGTTCTCCTCGACGCGGAACGTTGACCGTCTGCCTTTTCGGATCATGACATCTACATCTGTACCATGAACCTACGTCGACAATCTATATGGCTCAGTGCAGGACCTTGGAAACTCAATGTCGCGCTACTGCGGGACCCTGAGTGTCGACAACAGGTCACCGACACGTGGCACACCTGTGTTCAACGCATTATGCGTTACGAGACCACACTGCAGTGGTGGTTGCTGTTCGCCAAACCGGCCATTCGACGCACATTGACACACTATGGCAGAGCCAAATCCAGGTGGAATCACCATACAACTGATTTCTACTATAGCGCTCTACGTGAACTCATGGATCAACCTCAACCACCGGATCGTCTAAAAGAAGCTCAGCGCATCAAGGCAAAGATTTTAACCATGACCAGATGCCGTCTAGAGGGAGCTATTGTACGAGCACGCAGCCAAGATAGGATTAACGGTGAAGAACCTTCTATGCATCATATCGTTCAAAATGTTCGTCGACGCCGACAGTCTTTAATGACAACTTTAGACTTACCTGATGGACGACGGCTGACTTCGCAAGCTACCATTGCGGATGCATGCACAACACACTATAGACTTTTCTATCAGGAAGTACCTGCCGGTGCAGAGACCATTGCTGAGGTTGCCCAGGAGACACTTGGTACTCTAAACGCAGCAGCTGCAACCCTCCTGACTTCTGAAGTGACCACCGACGACGTCCAAGGCGCTGTGGCCAAAGGGTCTCTGAACCGATCTCCCGGCCCGGATGGTTTACCTCTCGAATTTTACAGAACCTTCCAAGATTTGATGATGCCACGATGGAGGGACATGTACTGGGAACTTTTGTCCGGCGCCGCGAACCCGCCACCAATGTTCATGGAAGGCTTACTTGTACCAGTCCCGAAACCCGCAGGAGGAACACGACTCGACAGTTATCGGCCGATCACGTTACTCAATTCCGACTTCAAGATTTTCACACGCCTTCTAGCAGTGTGGCTCAAACATGTCTTACGAGACATTGTTTCCCACGAACAAACATCTTTAGGAGGCGATCGTAATAAACAGACAGCCCTCAGTGAATATCGAGATGTGATCGCTGTGGTAACACACTCGCGACTGCCAGGCGCTTTAATCTCCATCGACTTCATACAAGCGTTTGACCGCGTCAATCATGCATTCCTCAACGCAGTGATGGACCGAATGGCAATTCCCCCGACGTTCACGCAAGTGATTATGCGGCTCCTTCGTGGAGCAACGTCCAGACTTCTCGTCAACGGCAGACTTACAGAACCTATACGGATTGAACGCTCAGTACGGCAGGGTTGCCCTTTGTCGACGGTGCTTTATGCCATTGCGATGGAACCACTCATTTGCGGATTACGGCGACGTTTGACAGGTATTCCACTCCGGGATCTTATGTTCCGCTGCCGAGCTTACGCGGACGACTTGGCCCTCGTCGTACGTTCAGCAGCCGACGTACAAGCTGCGATGCAGTGGATTACCCGTTACAGTGCAGGGGCAGGGAGCGCTATGAACGTGGCAAAATCATGCGCCATGAAGATCGGCCGCGGCCTTCCCGCATACCCATCTGGCAGCCCGGATACCTCATATAGCGCAGATTCTGCCCATCACTGCGACAATGGCGGCCAGATTACAGGCGGCTTTCGGCTATTTCATTTGTTCTGGACACATCTTCAAAGTCCAGTATGAAGCTCTCACCTTACCGAAGCGGGATGGTGGCCTCGATCTGGTTAATGTGAGAGCCAGGACAACGGCACTTTACATCAATACTATGCTCCGGTTATGGAAAAGCCAAAATGCTAGTTTTACTGGAATGTTGACCACCGAGCTCGCACCTGTTTCGAGACGCCCACCGACGTCTTTGGCACAAATCGGACCTCCGATGTCACATATCGGCCGTTTCTTTTTGTAGTACAGCTACATATGCACCGAGCTCCCCACGACCAGGAAGACGACCACCCGCGACATCTACCGCCTTCTCCGAAAGTCTCCACCCCGCAACCCCGTCGAAACACGTCACCCCCAGGTTTCATGGCCTACAGTTTGGAAAACGATCCACCAACAATATCACACCACTGACACCACCTCTATGTGGTACCTGCTCGTCAACGGCAAGTATACTACAAGACAGAAACTGCATCGCATCACACTGGTGGACTCACCCCTGTGCCTCAAGTGCATTGTCGAAGATACAGATTTACATCGTTTTGAGTGTGGGCCAGCAGCAGCTGTCTGGAGCCTCGTACAGAAGATTGTGGCTTTCTACCTCCGAGTACCACCACATCACGTTTCTCCCACTATGATGATATATCCCGACACGACCTACTTTCCATCGGCTAGGTGGCACGCCATCACATGCATCAGTGGCATGGCTGTCAACTACCTCTTCCGGGACGACATCGTCGATCCGGCGGACTTTTGGACACGCCTCCAAGTACATCACCACACCCTTCGCCGACATCGACACTATCGGGCCACTTTCGTGAACTATTTACAGAGTATTTTCACCAACCCGCCTCAAAGCTGGAATCTCAACGAACCGTGCCAGCCAAGATCCTACGTTCCCCTTCAATGGTCAATGATAGAATGCATTTTGTTCAGATGGCGCGCCAAAGTGGAGCATGGCGCGGAAAGTATTCCTGTTTTATTTCATTTCTCTTCTCTCCTCCTCTTCATTTTTTTTTTCCTCCTTACACATGTTTACCCCTTTCACACATAGCTCTCTATCTGCAGCCTCTTTGTTTTTCTTTCTCCTGTGCTCCCAAAAAAAAAAAAAAGGTTGCTGCTGATGGTGAGACTGTATACTCATTTATGTTAACAAAAAATAAAAATAATAAAAATAAAATAAATAAAAAATAAATTAAAAAAAGTTGGTAGAGCACTTGCCCGCGAAAGGCAAAGGTGCCGAGTTCGAGTCTCGGTCCGGCACACAGTTTTAATCTGCCAGGAAGTTTCATATCAGCGCACACTCCGCTGCAGAGTGAAAATCTCATTCTGGATTGCTCAGTAGAGTTTAGCAGGCGCCTACAGTCATGTTTCTCTAATTCTTTTTAGCAGTGTATTTACAGTAGACACAAAAACTTATCGTTAGTTTTCCATTAATTCTGATGCTGTAAACTACAAATACAGGTGACATACTTTTTAAGAATAGACAATTACCATATGCAAAGAAAATAAAATCGTGGAAATTTTGCATTCTTGATTTACCTCGAGTCCTGTGAAAGTAACTTTTACCAAATCTATCACTTTGTGCAACAACTAGATGAAAACCAACATGCAAGGTAAATTCGCTGTCTGCAATTATTAATGTCAGAATATACGATAGTTCTTGTCTTAATGGGGCGCACATCGTTCGAGCCAGCAATTAAGAACGTATCAGGTTGCGGTAAAGACGTAGAGCGGAGTGTTGCTGCTCCGTAAAAGCGGTACATTTCATTGCTCTCTTTTGCGGAGCGGACCCCATGCATAAGGCAGGGTCCCAGGAGTCGACGCGGACCTGTTCGGGAATAGCCACGACAGCTGGGGAGAGAACGGCGAGCGCGGGGCAAATTGGTTCTGCGCGCGCGCTGAATAATTCCGCGGCCGGAAAGGGCGGGCCTGCGCGCGCTGGGAGTCACTTCCATGTTGCATGAGGGCAGGCGCGAAGGGCCGCTGGCGCTCCATTATGGATGAGCCCGTAAACGGCTGTGACGGACGTCCGTCAAGCGGCCGCGCCCGCGCCACTTGCCATTTAGACCTCGTCATAGATTCAGCACGCGTCCCAGCCCCCCATCATACTGCACGCGCGTGCGCGTCTGTTGTTCTTCCTGCAGCAATCGTGACGGGCCGACTCTCGACACACGAGAGCCGCGATTGAGACAAAACGCTGGCTCCGTATTAGGCGGGGAAACGGTTCGGACGTTCTATATTGTGCAGTCGAGGAGGCAAGTGGAGCGGCGACAGTGTGTCGACAAGTGGTCAACCGTCTAGTAAGGTCATCCGAAGACCAGTATCAGTTGCCAAGCTATTTAGAAAAGATTGCTGTATGGTGTGCAGATGGCAGTTGACGAAAAGTGTGAGGTGATCCACATGAGTTCCAAAAGAAATCTGTTGGAATTCGATTACTCGATAAATAGTACAATTCTCAAGGCTGTCAATTCAACTAAGTACCTGGGTGTTAAAATTACGAACAACTACAGTTGGAAAGACCATATAGACAATATTGTGGGGAAGGCGAGCCAAAGATTGCGTTTCATTGCCAGGACACTTAGAAGATGCAACAAGTCCACTAAAGAGACAGCTTACACTACACTCGTTCGTCCTCTGTTAGAATATTGCTGCGCGGTGTGGGATCCTTACCATGTGGGATTGAAGGAGGACATCGAAAGGGTGCAAAAAAGGGAAGCTCGTTTTGTATTATCACGTAATAGGGGAGAGACTGTGGCAGATATGATACGCGAATTGGGATGGAAGTCATTACAGCAAAGAAGTTTTTCGTCGCGGCGAGATCTATTTACGAAATTTCAGTCACTAACTTTCTCTTCCGAATGCGAAAATATTTTGTTGAGCCCAACCTACAAAGGTAGGAATGATCATCAAAATAAAATAAGAGATATCAGAGCTCGAACAGAAAGGTTTAGGTCTTCGTTTTTCCCGCGCGCTGTTCGGGAGTGGAATGGTAGAGAGATAGTATGATTGTGGTTTGATGAACCCTCTGCCAAGCACTTAAATGTGAATTACAGAGTAGTCATGTAGATGTAGATGTAGATGAGGGTGGCTGAAGGGAAAGTGTTAGGTTCTGGCGCAAATCCGGCTTCTCGGTGCTGACTGTCGATAGTAGACCGCTTCAGTCGACGTCACGCGTTCGAATGTAAAATCATACACCTTTCAGCCGTCTGATTTCCAAACTGTTATTTTACTGGGCTACCAGTTTCGGCGAAACATTACACCATCTTGAGGCCATCTGACCTACGTGAGGAAGAGTCCAACCTCAGTCCTGTCAAAATAGAGGCCATCATTCAAAAATTTGTAGATTTCTGTTTGACACAACGATCACTTCAAACATCATCATGTGTGTCCGGTAGCTGACGCGTAGTTGGCCGCATGCCTCGTCGCAGGATACATCGTGTCTTCCGATGGAGGCCTACTATTTACAAGTCTATTTTGGACGTAGAGGCTGAATATAATATGAACGTCAGTTCCTCCGTTCTGAGCAGTGTGTTGAAAGGACAGACTGTTTTTCGAGGAGGTCGTTTCGACTTTTCATTTTCTGTTACTGACAATCCTGTTGGTCAGTGTTGGATGATTGTTGCAATAATACGTATTGATACAACTACGAAGTCTACTGCAACGTCTTTGGAGCAAGTACCTCCTCGTGATGTTTTGGGTTATCGGACGTTAATGATTAGCACGTCCAAGTTCGTGGTGTTGGAGATACATCAGCAACTTTTTTTATTGATAACCCATTGTGTGTAAGGACTAGGAAATCTTGTAAACTTGGTTATGATGATAACATCTGTCTCTTTTTTCGTGGCCATGCTGTAGATATGAAGTGTAAATTTGTTTGGGATATGACAGTTTGAAGTGATTTCTGTATCCATCAGAAATCTAAAGATGCCAGTCTTTGAATGCTGGCCCCTATTTTATCAGGAGAAAGGGAGTTGGAAAGAAAACACTTGAAGTCATCCAGGAAATGTATGAAAAAAGCTCCAGTTGTGTGCAGACACCAGTTGGAAGAACTGAGTGGTTTAAGAATGTTACGGGACTAATGCAAGTAACTGTGATATCACTCCTATTATTTATAACGGTCTTCGATAAAATAGTCAAAGAGACGAAAGAAGCTCACAGAGGACTGGAGATGAAGCTGTTACTATTCGCGGATCATATTGTGGTGTGGGAAACAAGCAGTAAGGAGGTACAAAAACAAATAGACATCCTAAATGATAAGGTCGAGAAATATGGAATCAAATTTAGTGTGGAGAAAAGCAAGACCATGGTGGTAAACAGAGGAGATAGAGAGGGCAAGGGACAAATTCATATTAAGGGACGGGATATTGAAATAGTGGACAACTTTAAATATATGGGAAGTTTATTAATGGGGAATGCTCGTTTGGAGACAGAAATTAGCAAAAGAATACAACAGAGTAGTACATTTTACCAGTATGTGAGGGGCTTGGTGTGGGGAAGGGAAGTGCCAATGAGGTGCAAGATGGTGCTATACAAGTCTTACTTCACACCCATACGACTCAGAGACTTGGACTATGACTAGAAGAGTGGAGAGTAGGATACAGTCCAGTGAAATGAAGTTTCTGAGAAGTATGCTAGGGAAGACGAGGAGAGACAGAATGAAAAATGAAGACGTCAAGAAGGAAAATGGAGTGGAGAAGATGACTGAAAAAATTGAAAAGAATAGATTAAAATGGTTTGGGCGTGTGAAGAGGATGGGAGAGGGAAGAATACCAAGAAAAATGGTGGAGTTTGAGGGGCAGAGGCCAAGAGGAAGGCCGAGAACAAGATGGATTGATACAATAAAGTTGAGTGTAAGGAGAAGAAACCTATTATGGAGCCAAATTGTGGAACAAAAATGGTGGAAAGACAGATTAAACTGGTGAAGTACCCTTGATACCCCAGACTTTGGATAGAGGGTAACCGAAGATCTTGATGATGAGTTTGGAATCTTCCCACACCTCGATCTGGCGGCCTGAAGATGGTGTAAAATGTCACCGAAGCTGATAGCCCAAACAACAGTTTGGAAATTAGACGGCTGAAAGGTGTTTGATTTGACAGAGTTACGAGTGCGATCGCATATCGCGCATGGCTGTTAGTTTTAAACAAGACATTACTGTCGGTTGCTTCTGCAGCTGGAAACTACAAAGACCGGAGTGCATACTACATCTTACATCTAGTTCAGCATCTACATCTACATATATACCCCGCAGGCCACCGTATGGTGAGTGACGGGGTCACCCCGTACCACTACTATTCATTTACTTTCCTTCTCCACTCGCAAAAGAGGGAGGGTAAAAGGACTATATCCATCCTAGTGAGCCCTGATTTCTTGTATCTTGTATTCGTGGTCCTTACGCGAAAAGTACGCAGGTGGCAGGAGGATCGTACTGCAGACGGCTTCAAGTGCTGGTTGTCGAAATTTTCTCATAGTAGTAATTGGAAAGAACGTCGCCTCCCCATCAGAGTTTTCAACTAGCGTATTGTTCGAACCTAACAGCTCGCACCTGAATTGGTTCAATGTCGTCCTATAATCCGACCTGGTGCGGACCCGAAACACTCGAGCAGTACTGAAGAATAGGTCGCACTAGCGTCTCATATACGGTCTCTTTCACAGATAAACTACACTTTCCCAATAAACCAAATTCGAACATACGCCTTCTCCACCACAATCCTCACATGCTTGCTCCATTTTATGTCGCTTTGCAACGTTACGCCCAGATATTTAAACGAAATGAATGTGTCATGCAGTACACTACGAATACTCTAGCCGAACAATACGTGTTTGGTTCTCCTCATCCGCATAAACTTATATTTTTCTACATTTAGAGTTAACTGCAATTTATCACATCGACTAGTAATTTTGTCAAGTCATCTTTGTATCCTCCTACAACCATTCAACTTCGAAACCTCCCGTATACCACAGTATCATCGGCAAATTGCTGCCCACGTTGTCCGCCAGATCACTTATGCATATAGAAAATAATAGGAGTCCTTCCACAGTGCTCCAGGGCACCCTTTACGGGACCCTTGTCTCTCATAAACCCTCGCCCTCTAGGACAACGTACTGGGTTTTATTACTCAAGAAGTCCTCGAGCCACTCACATGTCTGGGAACTATTCCATATGCGCGTACCTTCTGCAGTGAGACACCGTGTCAAACGCTTTTCAGAGATTTCGCACAAGCGATGCTTTCTAAGGCAGTGGTGATTCGTGGACGTTAGCTTTTCAGCTAACTCAAAATATGTTCTGGAGCAAGCCGATGGTAAGGATATTGGTCCGTAATTTTGCAGGTCTGTTCTTTTACGCTTGGTATTTACAAGTGTTTCCTGCGCTTTTTTTCCAGTTACTTAGGACTTTAAGCTGGGCGACACATCGCGATGAATGCGAACTATGTAAGGGGCCTATGCTGTAGAGTGCTGTTGGCGAAAACGAATTTGCTATCCATCCAGACATGGCGATTTACTTGTTTTCAACTCTTTCGGTTGTTCCTCTACGCCAGGGATGTTCATTACAGTGTTGTCCATACGGGGCTGTGTGCGATGGTCGAAGGACGGTAAGTTTCTACGACCCTCCTGCCATCTTCTACTGGCGTACTAGCCTGGTCAACGAGCGAATGGAGGGAAGCCTTAGACTCGCTGAGTAGTTGTACATATGACAAGAATTTTTTCGTGTTCTCGTCCATATCTTTTCGTATTGCTTCTGTGTATGTGCGTGAGAGAGAGAGAGAGAGAGAGAGAGGGGCAGAGAGAGAGAGAGAGAGAGAGAGAGAGAGAGGGGGGGGGGGGGGGGGGAGAGAGGATGTGATGTTATGCTGACCTGGGTCCTGGGTCGCAACATTCTTTGAATACCATAATGTGACTGGAGAAGACGTGGGGTAATGGGTCATCCATCTTCCCCACGCGAGGGGTTTTGTCCGGGGTGGAGACAGTGACGTAGGTCAAGCTGAGGTACTTTAGGACTCTTTGGGGGAAGCAGTACAAAATTATTCGGATGTCAGGCTAAGGAAGTAGATATGAAGTTAATATGGAAACGAGACTCAGCGTTGGTTTCGGTCTGCTTTTAATGCTTCTTCGCGTGTTTACATGCCGAAGAGCACAGAAACTGGTTTATGACTTGCGTCCTTGTATCCACTTAACGTGGAAGATAGACGAGGCTTGTAAGCTCAAACTATATATCACCGGATGCTCCAACCAATTACCAGAACAAATGGCCACACAAGCTTAACAGCGTATTATGATTAGCGTACTCACAGTAAAGTCTAAAGATGGTATTCAAACCGTGAATCATCAAGGGATCCACTTACTGTTGCTATAATCGAACCCTTAAATTAAGTTACACGTCGAATGAAAGTGACAACCATGTATAGATACATGTAAGAAAATATACTTAGGGAACAAGTGCTACCCACAGACTAGAGTTACACAGACATAAGTCTTACAAATCTATTTTAGTACATAACCTTGACTGGCGTATAACCCTTCTACCCACATGGCTTCTGCTACGATAGTCATCCGAATCGCTGGTTTCGATGTACGTCGCAGTCGAACTTTGCCGCTGATTGGATCTCTGCTCTGCTTGTCGATAGATAGCCTCTATATGCTGCGTTTTGGCCTGCTTGCCTAAACAATGGTGTGAGGGCGCAACGCCTAATGCATCGAATTCGCGGCCAACAAGCGTGACGTCAGCAGTTTTTCAAAGAGTATGGCTACATACCGCACTGACGAAAACGACTGGAGCTGTAGTCTCAATCTAACTCACGCGACTTAGTATTAATACTCGTACTTGATTTTTTGATTCTTCTGGTAACCCTTCATGACTCACTCGCTACAGATTGTTACAAATGTGAAAAGGCCAGTGCAAGTTTAAGATAAAAAGTTGACTTCGGTTACATCTTTAAAAATAAGAATTACATCCAGCATCTATGATAACTGCAGTGTAATAGCGCATATAATTAAAAAACTATTCAATGAGATGCTTATGGGACAGTTTATAGAAAAAAATCCGTATAAGTGATCCGTAATTGTGTACCGAAGGTTCAGTACAACTTAATGATACCGGGGTGAGTCACTAACTATTGCCACCAAGAATAACTCTGAAACTACGACAGTGGGACAAATGTTACATGGAACAGCGGAGACCATAATATGACGTTGGGTTTTTGTTGCTAGGTGGGTCGCGTTAGAGATATGAAGGTCAACTTTGTTTTTTTTAATGGATGCTATAGCTTGGTACTTATTTTCTGATAGTGGCTATCGAGACGAATCCAGTGATGTGTAACAATAAGGTCTCTGAAGGTCAACGAAGGTCACAAAAGTGGCATGAACGTCCATTTACAGAAGGCATTAGAAGTGATAACCATTGGTATCAATACTGTGCTGCAATCTTCTTATCATGCATTGAATGTTATTCCTCATCACATCGGCACTTATCGAACCACATGCTCTGACAATATCGCATAGCTTCAGGCGTAGTTGGAACGTCTTTATAAACAATGTCTTTTACGAATCTCCACGAGCAAACATCCAGAGGCGTCAAGACTGGCTAACGAACCGGCCACGACACATCTCCTCCGTGTCCAAACCAACAATTTGGGAATTGTCTTTGCAACTCATTTCTAGCCACCAGCGAAAAATGTGCCGAACACCACTAGTGTTGATACCACATCCTTTTCCTTGTTCCTACTGGTATTTGTTCCAACAACAGACCTAATGCTTTTTGCAGGAATGTGGTGCACTTCCGTTAAGATTTCCTTCGATGAAATATGGGCCTACAATTCTGTTCTCCAGAATCCCACACCATACATTCACCGACCACGGTTTTTGGTGTTTAACTTGCCGCAGCCAACATGGATTTTCAATTACCCAATAATGCATGTTGTGCAAATTCACATTTCCATGGTTCGTGAATGTAGCCTCGTCAGCAAATAAAATCGAATCAATAAATCTGTTAGCCCTCTGAATCTGAGCCCATCGGCAGAATTCAGTGCGACGCATACAATCCGTACCAGTTAATTCTTGGTGGAGACTGATAGAGTAATGATGATGTTTATAGTGATACAGAACATGAACAACACTACTGTGGAGCCAGATTCCATTGCGATTTGACGCAAATTAACACAAGGATCTCGAACCACAGCGACAAGAGTACCAATTTCCGTTTCCTCGTTAGTAACTTTCCTTTGGCGGATATGTTTCCGAAACGTTAAAGATCCAGTGGCTCTCAATTTATCATACACGTATTTATATATACGACGTGTAGGGTGAGTACGTTGAGTATATCTTTCAGCGTGTAAGTCCCTAGCTCTCTCTGAATTTCGTTGGCATTCTCCATAAATGAGAAGCATATCGACTTGTCCTTCGAAAGACTACATCATTCACATTCGCTTGATTCGACAATACTAGTCTTACCGTTCCTATTAGTGTTGTATAGCGAAACCGTCAATTGGTGTTTACGTGTCAATGGCGAATATTTACTATTCGCACGATATACGAGAGAGAATTGTCAGAGCATGTGCTTCGATAAGTACCGAAGTGACAAGGAATACCACTCAATCCACGATAAGATTGCACCACTGCAATGATACCAATGGTCTTCACTTCGAAGACCTTCTCTAAATGGACGTTCATGCCATCTTCTTGACCCTCGTTGACCTTGAAAGACCTAACTGTTAAACATCATTGGATCCGTCTCGATAGCCGCTATCAGAAAATAAGTACCAAACTAAGGCATCCCATTAAAAAAAAAAAAGTTGACCTTCACATCTCTGACGCGACCCCACCTAGCAACAAAAAACCAACGTTATATTACTGTCCCCAAGGTCCCATGCAAGATTCCTACCACAAACTTTTCAGCTACTATAATAGTTTCGGAGTTATTCTAGGTGGCAACAGTTAGTAACTCACCCTGTATATAGGTAGTTCATTCATCCCTGGATACGACAATCTCTATGGTTTTTACCTGTTGTCGATATCGATACTGGCAAGATATCAATTCTGGAAATTCCAAGAGTTTTCACGATGTCATATAGAGGGTGGTCCATTGATAGTGACCGGGCCAAATATCTCACGAAATAAGCATCAAACGAAAAAACTACAAAGAACGAAACTCGTCTAGCTTGAAAGGGGAAACCAGATGGCGCTATGGTTGGCCAGCTAGATGGCGCTGCCATAGCTCAAACGGATATCCACTGCGTTTTTTAAAAATAGGAACCCCCACTTTTTAATACAGATTCGTGTAGTACGTAAAGAAATATGAATGTTTTAGTTGGACCACTTTTTTCGCTTTGCGATAGATGACGCTGTAACAGTTACAAACGTGTAAGTACGGGGTATCACGTAACATTCCGCCCGTGCGGACGGTATTTGCTTCGTGATACATTATCCGTGTTAAAATGGACCGTATACCAATTGCGGAAAAGGTCGATATCGTGTTGATGTATGGCTATTGTGATCAAAATGCCCAACGGGCGTGTGCTATGTATGCTGCTCGGTATCCTGGACGACATCATCCAAGTGTCCGGACCGTTCTCCGGAAAGTTACGTTATTTAAGGAAACAGGAAGTTTTCAGCCACATGTGAAACGTCAACCACGACCTGCAACAAATGGTGTTGCCCAAGTAGCTGTTTTAGCTGCTGTCGAGGCTAATCCGCACATCAGTAGCAGACAAATTGCGCGAGATTCGGGAATCTCAAAAACGTCGGTGTTGAGAATACTACATCAACATCGATTGCACCGGTACCATATTTCTATGCACCAGGAATTGCATGGCGACGATTTCGACTGTCGTGTACAGTTCTGCCACTGGGCACAAGCTAAATTATGGGACGATGACAGCCTTTTGCATGCGTTTTATTTGGGGACGAAGTGTCATTCACTAACAACGGTAACGTAAACAGACATAATATGGACTGTTTGGCAACGAAAAATCCACGATGGCTGCGACAAATGGAACATCAGCGACCTTGGCGGGTTAATGTATGGTGCGGCATTATGGGAGGAAGAATAATTGGCCCCCATTTTATCGATGGCAATCTAAATGGTGCAATGTATGCTGATTTCCTACGTAATGTTCTACCGATGTTACTACAATATGTTTCACTGCATGACAGAATGGCGATGTACTTCCAACACGATGGATGTCCGGCACATAGCTCGCGTGCGGTTGAAGCGGTGTTGAATAGAATATTTGATGACAGCTGGGTCGGTCGTCGAAGCACCATACCATGGCCCGCACGTTCACCGGATCTGACGTCCCCGGATTTCTTTCTGTGGGGAAAGTTGAAGGATATTTGGTATCGTGATCCACCGACAACACTTGACAACATGTGTCAGCGCATTGTCAATGCATGTGCGAACACTATGGAAGGCAAACTACTCACTGTTGAGAAGAATGTCGTTACAGGTTTTGCCAAATGCATTGAGGTTGACGGACATCATTTTGAGCATTTATTGCATTAATGTGGTATTTACAGGTAATCACGCTGTAACAGCATGAGTTCTCAGAAATGATAAGTTCACAAAGGTATATCTTTCACATTGGACCAACCAAAATAAAATGTTCAAACGTGCCTACGTTCTGTATTTTAATTTAAAAAAACCTACCTGTTACTATCTGTTCGACTAAAATTGTGAGCCATATGTTTGTGACTATTACATCGTCATCTATCGCAAAGTGGTGCATCTAAAACATTCATATTTCTTTACGTACTACACGAATATGTAATAAAAAATGGGGGTTCCCATTTTAAAAAATGCAGTTCATATCCGTTTGACCTATGGCAGCGCCATCTAGCGAGCCAACCATAGCGCCATCTGGTTTCCCTCTTCAAGCTGGACGAGTTTCGTTCTTTGTAGTTTTTTCGTTTGACGCTTATTTTGTGAGATATTTGGCCCGGTCGCGATCAATGGATACGTACTTTTGCTTTCTCGCGAGAGTAGCTTGAATGGAGGCCATTAATTTTCTATTTTTATGTCGTGAGCCGTGCACCCAGACCGTATGTTACGACTAATTTTTTGTAGCTCTCTAGTCTTCTTAATCTATTTTCTGTACTCAGGGTGCCTCACGTTGTAAGGCACCTGATCATCTACATACATTTCTATTAATTTTGTAGCTGACGGCACATACGAATTAGACTTCGCAGCCATGTTTACAAACACACTACTGGTGACAGAAAGCTGCAGCGATGCTAGCGCTCCAAGTGGTAACATTTCACATTGCGTTTAATAGAAGCCAAGCGACTTTTATGATCAAATCTTCTGCGAGGCCTTAAATTTGATGATGTTTCTTCGACGACAGGCGTGATTTGACAAAGTCCCCTATTAGACCATCAAATTTCTTTGGCGTAAATATTTGACATATCATCTTTGACAAAGAAATATGATAGTGTAATACTGGCCTAAGCAATAGAAACATTAGGGTACTCAGTATTCTGCTGTAGCTCTTTAGTGTGTGAAGATTGAGTACAGCTTACCGTTCAGTTTGCCCCACAGGTAAAAATCACAGGGAGACACATCAGGTGATCGAGGTGGGCAGGAATTTGCACTGCCGCCTGCTGAATGTCCTCACCCCACCGAGCACATCATGCACTTGTAACAAGGTTATCAAGGTGGTGTGTGCTGCTATTCCGTCTTGCTGAAAATGCCCATACAGCCGTTCATCTTCTGTTTGATCCACATATGGATGAAACTCGTTCTGGCGACACTGGTCTACAATATCAATTTTCTGACGGAATCGCATTCTCTAGATATCTGAAACCAAACTTTTAAAGACATAATTGGAAAATTGGTAACATTTCGCTTCTTAGCATCACTAAAAGCCAATAATTCGTAGAAAAATTATCATTCCATGCATGATCTATAGGTCATGAATCGTATGTGATACATCAGGTCTCTATCAAGCAAAAGTAATCACATCTCATGTATCAAATGTGATACATCAGGGCTCTAAGAACCTAAAATAGTCAGATGTATAAAACGCTTGTATATTGCTGTTTATGGGAATTTTAAGAAGTTCTGGATTAGGAAATATTAATTTACAGAAATAAGAGCTGGTATATACTCTTTATTTATTCTTTTGAGACTATTTATGAGACTAAAAAGAGTAAAGTATGTACGAAAGTCAAGAGATATATTCATCTCAGAGAATAAATTTTGCGAAACAGTGTTCTTTACATTTTTTATATAATAATATACATGAATATGAGTATATAAAAATTACGGAACTTAGAATTTTTGCTTCCACACTCTAAGCTGTTTTGTACTGTGTGGAAAGTTTTGAAGCAATTCCTTTTTGAACACTTCACGTCTGGCATTTAACGAACGTATGACTTTGGAGCAACCTTACATTCTATATCTAGAACTTCATCTTTGTCTCTCGGCATAAATTTATGGCAAATGTAATGCAGTCCTAGATTTTTTGTATACTAGTGGGATGGTGTGTGTTGGTTTACGCTTCTTTGCTTCATGTCTTTTCCTCTTGTGTCCTTCTAAGTCTTCTTCATCTTCCAGGTTCGCTGACGCTGACATATTTTCTGGTTTAGATTGATAATACATCAATTTTTCTAAAATGTCAGGTTTAAATAAGCAGTAGGAGAGTATTTACTTTATCGCATGCTTGTTTTCTATGGCATCTACATCTACATCTACATTTATACTCCGCAAGCCACCCAACTGTGTGTGGCGGAGGGCACTTTACGTGCCACTGTCATTACCTCCCTTTCCTGTTCCAGTCGCGTATGGTTCGCGGGAAGAACGACTGTCTGAAAGCCTCCGTGCGCGCTCTAATCTCTCTAATTTTACATTCGTGATCTCCTCGGGAGGTATAAGTAGGGGGAAGCAATATATTCGATACCTCATCCAGAAACGCACCCTCTCGAAACCTGGCGAGCAATCTACACCGCGATGCAGAGCGCCTCTCTTGCAGAGTCTGCCACTTGAGTTTATTAAACATCTCCGTAACGCTATCACGGTTACCAAATAACCCTGTGACGAAACGCGCCGCTCTTCTTTGGATCTTCTCTATCTCCTCCGTCAAACCGATCTGGTACGGATCCCACACTGATGAGCAATACTCAAGTATAGGTCGAACGAGAGTTTTGTAAGCCACCTCCTTTGTTGATGGACTACATTTTCTAAGCACTCTCCCAATGAATCTCAACCTGTTACCCGCCTTACCAACAATTAATTTTATATGATCATTCCACTTCATATGTGTGCTGTCTGCTCTTTCGGACATGTCTGAAAGAACAGACCCTACACATATAAATATCTGGGTCTTGACACCAAAAAACGATACCTTCAGTGCGGATGTACTCTTCGTTCTATCTCTTGCACGAATCAGGTGAGGCTGCGAGCGATGAGGACAATGGACAGCCCACACTAGGTCTGTAGTAAGCGACATGTGGGAATTTGGGTTAGATGGGAAGTGGGCTCGGACAGCCAGAGTGGTTAAGGTGACTGCTAGCGGTGAGTGGGAAATCCGGCTTCGAGTCGCAGTCTGGCACAAATTTTCACTTGTCGCCATTGGATTTATTTTAGTGTCCGGTTGCGGCTGATACTGAAATTCGTCTTTCGTTATAAACCAAGATCTTTATATCAGTATTCTCGGTGGCTAAGTGATAGCATTCCTTCTTCCTGATGAGAATGCTGTGAACACTCTCATCTTCATAGGTTACATTAGCAATGTTTACGGGGCTACACACGCATGTTCCTGCTCTGGTGAACACCGGGCGACAGCGTCGCTCCTCAGCTGGCCACCTAAATCACCAAAACTTAATTCTATACAAAATACCTGAGACTATTTGGGACAGTAGGAGAAACGCAATAATCAGCATCCACGAAATCTGGTAGCTCTGCGGGATCTATTCGTCGATAGGTGGATTCAGATGGATAAAGCAGAAACTATTGTCTTTAATTATTTTTACTATTTAGACACTGCCCCTCAGAATTTTTCCTGACAAAGACAACCCAAGCTTAACCTATATTATTACCCACAGTATACAAGTCCAACGCAATCTGACTGCTATAACACAAAATAATGCTCCTGAATTGCAAGAAATCCTAACAATAATAACAATAATAACACAAAATAATGCTCCTGAATTGCAAGAAATCCTAACAATAATAAAAATCTAAAAAACTTGAAATTAAATAAATATGAGAGTACCTCCAATTCTTTTAATTGCCTGAACTCATTTCAATCACGAACTCCAATTTTTTTCTTTTTATATAAGTCACTTACCTCACAGTTTGGATTCCGTAAAAATATTGGAACACGTGAAGCAATACTGACCCTACGACTTATCTTAGAAGCTAGATTAAGGAAAGGCAAACCTACGTTTCTAGCATTTGTAGACTTAGAGAAAGCTTTTGACAATGTTGACTGGAATACTCTCTTTCAAATTCTGAAAATGGCAGGGGTAAAGTACGGGGAGCGAAAGGCTATTTACAATTTGTACAGGAAGCAGATGGCAGTTATAAGAGTCGAGGGGCATGAAAGAGAAGCAGTGGTTGGAAAGGGAGTGAACAGGGTTATAGCCTCTTCCCGATGTTATTCAATCTGTATATTGAGCAAGCAGTGAAGGAAACAAAAGAAAAATTCGGAGTAGGTATTAAAATCCATGGAGAAGAAATAAAAACTTTGAGGTTTGCCGATGACATTGCAATTCTGTCAGAGACAGCAAAGGACTTGGAAGAGCAGTTGAACGGAATGGACAGTGTCATGAAAGGAGGGTATAAGATGAACATCAACAAAAGCAAAACGAGGATAACGGAATGTAGTCGAAATAAGTCGGGTGATGCTGAGGGAATTAGATTAGGAAATGAGACACTTAAAGTAGTAAAGGAGTTTTGCTATTTGGGGAGCAAAATAACTGATGATGGTCGAAGTAGAGAGGATATCAAATGTAGACTGGCAATAGCAAGGAAAGCGTTTCTGAAGAAGAGAAATTTGTTAACATCGAGTATTGATTTAAGTGTCAGGAAGTCGTTTCTTAAAGTATTTGTATGGAAGTGAAGCATGGACGATAACTAGTTTGGACAAGAAGAGAATAGAAGCTTTCGAAACGTGGTGCTACAGAAGAATGCTGAAGATTAGATGGGTAGATCACGTAACTAATGAGGAGGTATTGAATATGTTTGGGGAGAAGAGAAGTTTGTGGCACAACTTGACTAGAAGAAGGGATCGGTTGGTAGGACATGTTCTGAGGCATCAAGGGATCACCAATTAAGTATTGGAGGGAAGCGTGGAGGGTAAAAATCGTAGAGGGAGATCAAGAGATGAATACAGAAAACAGATTGAGAAGGATGTAAGTTGCAGTAAGTACTGCGAGATGAAGAAGCTTGCACACGATAGAGTAGCATGGAGAGCTGCAGTCTCAGGACTGAAGATCACAACAGCAACAACAACAACCTCACAGAAAATCTTCATAACACGAACTACAGCAATGACTATAGTTGTCAACAATTCCACAACCCAAATATTACCAACAATATCCATCCTGATTTTAAATTTCCTTGCGTCTCACTTTATAATGCATGTCCTACTAACAACGAATTTCCACTAAGAAAAAAAATGTTCATACACTTCTCTATCCACTCGCTAACTGCTAGTCCTTCCAGCCACAGAATCTCTTGCCGAGGGCGCAGAGCGCTGTCAGCGATATTAACACTGTCTACAGCGCTGCCAACATACAGACAGTCTACTTACAAAGCCCCCCCCCCCCCCCCCCTGTTTCTCTCAAAAAATTTTATAAAGTGTTTTGGGCAGTGGCAAAGACTAAGTTGTTAAAATTTCATATATGAATAATATCAAATAGAGCAGATGCACACAAAGGTTAAGTAATATGCTGTTGGTCAATAAAGTAAAAATTCTCCTCACAGACCCTAAAGACAGTCCGAATAATTCATCAGAAGAGAAGTCTACGCCAGTTTTAAGCACAAAGGCTGAGCAGTATATTAAAATGCCCAAGTAAGCACTGCACAACCATGCAGTCTTGAAGAAGTAGTGTCGTCCTCTCCACGGAAACACAGTGCTGGCTCTTGGCATGAAGTTTTGAAATGGTATCGCAAGATTGGTAATGGGCCACAACAGATCAGACCCACACCAGTATGTCGAAGTCTTGTAGAATATTAGTAGAACTGGCGGGTTATCACGGAGCAGACCCACTGTAGTCCTTGTAGAGATTTTGATAGCAGTGGGCCACCAAAGGTGCAGACCCACTGTAGTCCTTGTAGAGATGGCCAGCACCCATCCGTTCCGACCGTGCGGGTGCACGATCACAACTAAAGAGTCTTGAGGATAACATAGCAAGTCCATGAGCCACTACTGTGTATTCAGTATTGATACATAATACAAGTCCCTGGTTCACCACTTGTGCACTCACAATTTTTTTTTTTTTTTTGCAATTCTTTTAACAAGTCCCTTGCTGAATTATCAACACACGTGCAAGCACTAACACAGTCATATAATCTCTGAGATTTGATCCATATAGTATGACCATCAGACAAATGTGTGCAGTAAAAAGAATCCCTACTATTTACCTAACTTGAAGAACTGGTGTCTATACAATTATAATTTTACAGAAAATGTAAGGAAAACATCATCATAGTAAAGAACATGATAATACAAATAACATTTGCAGTAATACACGCTTTACAAAGTAAATAAATGAAAAATGAGAACATCAGTAGAATCATGACAGAATAAATAATGTCTGAACATCTTCCCAAGGTAAAGAACGTGGTACAAAAACAGAGATTAGGTTTGAGGATAACAGTATACCTCATCATAGTGAATGCAGCCTACTATTAGAAGGAAAAAATTCTACCAAATGTATTTTATCAGGTAGACACAAATGGGTAGGACGAACACAGAACAGAAGGATACACATAAACTTAGCGGAATAATTCAAAAGGAAAAGACAGGGTCCGTTTTCAAGTGTAGATGTCTCAAAGTGTAAGTGTAACATTTGATACTGCAGTATTTGTGGTGTGCATTTTATACCTCTGTTTTATTTTTCTCTTTTGATGAATATCTTTCATGTTCTTACCTTCTTTACTTCCAACCAAAACTACTTCATTTCCAACCAAAAACTCATTTAATTCTCGCAGACCTCTCTTACTTCAACATTTGTTTCCACAAAAATACTTACCGAAGCATGTTATCTGTATTTATACTTTCAACCAGTGCTTATACTTCAATATTTTTCTTACCTCATCATTCGTTTCCAAGAAGATCCTACCTAAACGTCTTGTCACTATACCCTACTTATATCTGTTCATTTCCTCTTTCAGAATAATTGTTCCTCATTATACGATGCTCTTTGGCCAGACCTTTACTTATAGCTTCTCATTGCATTTCTTCCCATCTCATCATAACTCATTTTCTTATACTCCTAGAATATCCCTTCTTAAGCTAACTTAAATCTACTGAGTTCAAATACATAAAGTAGAGAAGGAAGTTATGCAGCAGCACTAAAAATTAACACAAATAACAGCGAAAAAAATTAAATTGGGAAAGCAAACAGCACTTTATCTAAATCACCAAAGCAAATGCAACATTACAACTAATATAAGGAATATGCAGCAAACAAGAAAAATAAATCAGTGGTAGGACTGGCTTAGCACGGTAATACGAAGTAAAATTCAGTAGGGCATTACCTGACAAATAGCAGCAGCAAATGCAATAACTTATACCTAAACATCACAAATCAGAAGCAGAAAAAATATTACAGTGAAGACAGCAATGCAGATAAGGGAAATATATGTGTATGCTTACAATAGCATGTGTGCATTTGTGATCATTAAAACTATGCAAAGCGCCAGTATAAGGAACAAGATCTATACTATCTCCCGTGTGAAATGCAATGCTTCTATGTCACATCTTAACACTAAAGTAGTGCACCAGAACAACTTATTCTACCAAAATAATTTCCAATTTCTTGAAAAGAAAATTATGTGTGTAGTTCCTCTTACTAGTCCCTTCTCCTTGTTATTGTTCTTTCCTTTACAAGAGCTCGTTTTTTTTAAGAATGTGGATAATTAGATTACGATTTAATGGATCTTATTCATGTGACCTCCAGTTCTAAAAATTATATAGTTGTCAATAATTGCACTATCCAAACGTTACCAACAACCATCCACATAATAGATTTCCATGTGGTCTCACTTTAGAATGCATGTCCTACCAACACAGTCTCGACTAAGAAAAAAAACATGTCTATACACTTCTCTATCCATTCGCTAACTGCTAGTCCGTCCAACCACAGAATGTCTTGCCGAGGGCGTAGAGCGCTGTCAGTGCTGCCAACATATACACAGGCTACCCACAAAGCATGCATAGAGAAACATGTGGGCTCTCCTCTTCGCCGAATTGAGGTCATTATCAAGGCTGGAGGAGAAGACATTTGAGATAACCAAATAGATGTTCCGCCAAACAGCTTCAAATCAACAACATGTGTTTCACTCTACATAATTGACGAATACCTACCATTAGGTGTTACTTCAACCATACTGCTGTCGCGGTCGCATCATCATGGACATTACATAGTTATAAGAATGGTTTAGTAGCAGAAACCAGTTACCAAACACACCGGTATACAGATCTTAAGGACGAAGGTAATTTTCGCATGCTGTAACATAGCTCGACAGAACTTGGACCATACATACAAAGAACTGATAAAGTATTGTACTAGGGTCACTCCAAAAGAAATGCACACTATTTTTGTAAAAACACAGTTTTCATTCTGCATGTGTGAAAGTTTTACAGCGTGTATCCTTCCCATCTGTTTTCAAACTTAGTTCAACCTGTTCCCGTGAGTAGCGCCGTCACAGCATGTCTTCAAGATGGCTGCTACACTTGACGTTCGTCAGAAGCAACGTGCTGTCATAGAATTCCTGTACTGTGGAAACGAGACAGTGGGAAACATCCACAAGAGGTTGAAAAAGGTGTATGGAGATGCTGCTGTCGATCGCAGTACAGTTAGTCTGTGGGCAAGCAGGTTACGTGATAAAAGTGGGCGCGGCAATATTGAGGATTGTCAATGCAGCGGCAGGCCTCGTACTGCACACACTCCAATGTGCAGAGAGTTAACGAATTGGTGACTGCTGACAGACGCATCACAGTGAACGAATTGTCACGCTACGTTAGGATAGGGGAAGGAAGTGTTTGCAGAATACTGAAAGTGCTGGCGTTAAAATAGGTTTGTGCCAGGTGGGTTTCCAGGATGTTGACAGTGGCTCACAAAGAAACAAGAAAAACGGTATGCAGCGAACTTTTGGAACAGTACGAGAATGGTAGAGATGAATTTCTTGGAGTAATTGTCACAGGTGATTAAACATGGCTCCATCATTTTCCACCATAGACGAAGAGGCAATCAGTGGAGTGGCAACATGGAAATTCACCCAAGAAGAAAAAATTCAAAACCACACCTTCTGTTGGAAAAGTTATGACTACGGTGCTTTGACTCTTGCTTGTGGACATCATGCCAAGTGGAACCACCATATATTCTGATGCATATGCGAAGACACTGAAGAAACTTCAAGCTCGACTGAGTCGTGTTCGACCACATCGGCAAAAGCAGGATGTTTTGCTGTTGCACGACAATGCACGGTCACACGACAATGCACGGCCACATGTCAGTCAAAAAACCATGGAACCGATCACAAATCTCGGATGGACAGCACTGAAACACCCGCCTTACGGTCCTGACCTGGCTCCATGTGACTAACATCTCTTTGGGAAACTGAAAGACTCTCTTCGTGGAACAAGGTTTGAAGATGATGACTCCCTTGTGCACGCTGCCAAACAGTGGCTCCGACAGGTTGGTCCAGAATTTTACCGTGAAGGTATACAGGCGCTGGTTCCGAGATGGCGTAAGGCAGTTGAGAGGAATGGAAATTACGTGGAGAAATGAAAATATTTTTCCTAAAGGATGTATCTACACACTGTAAAACTTTCAAACATGTACAATGAAAGATGGCTTAAAAAAAATATTGTGCTTTTCTTTTGGAGTGACCGTCGTACAGTAGATAACTGAAACAAATGCGCAATGAGACGAACAAAGATGACACTTTTATTCAAAGACAATAATTACAGTGGAGCCACCGCCATTTCAATGGTCCCATGGACATTGCAATCGGTGAGACGTAGTTCCTAAAAGAATGTGTGATCACCAAGGACGGCAAAGCACGCTCTGCAACGTACTCCAATCCTGGCCGTAAGGTAGGTAAGGAGTTATTTTCGGAGGGCGTTCCATCCCTCTACCAGCGCATTTGACGAGTGCTGGACGCTGACCTTACATTTCCGTCGTAAGAACGGGCAAGTCACACAATTCGCGGAATATATTTTGGCTCCAAGAGCTTCTCCATCTGCGCTATTCGATGCGGTCGCGCATTTCCATCCATATACACTCCTGGAAATTGAAATAAGAACACCGTGAATTCATTGTCCCAGGAAGGGGAAGCTTTATTGACACATTCCTGGGGTCAGATACATCACATGATCACACTGACAGAACCACAGGCACATAGACACAGACAACAGAGCATGCACAATGTCGGCACTAGTACAGTGTATATCCACCTTTCGCAGCAATGCAGGCTGCTATTCTCCCATGGAGACGATCGCAGAGATGCTGGATGTAGTCCTGTGGAACGGCTTGCCATGCCATTTCCACCTGGCGCCTCAGTTGGACCAGCGTTCGTGCTGGACGTGCAGACCGCGTGAGACGAAGCTTCATCCAGTCCCAAACATGCTCAATGGGGGACAGATCCGGAGATCTTGCTGGCCAGGGTAGTTGACTTACACCTTCTAGAGCACGTTGGGTGCACGGGATACATGCGGACGTGCATTGTCCTGTTGGAACAGCAAGTTCCCTTGCCGGTCTAGGAATGGTAGAACGATGGGTTCGATGACGGTTTGGATGTACCGTGCACTATTCAGTGTCCCCTCGACGATCACCAGTGGTGTACGGCCAGTGTAGGAGATCGCTCCCCACACCATGATGCCGGGTGTTGGCCCTGTGTGCCTCAGTCGTATGCAGTCCTGATTGTGGCGCTCACCTGCACGGCGCCAAACACGCATACGACCATCATTGACACCAAGGCAGAAGCGACTCTCATCGCTGCAGACGACACGTCTCCATTCGTCCCTCCATTCACGCCTGTCGCGTCACCACTGGAGGCGGGCTGCACGATGTTGGGGCGTGAGCGGAAGACGGCCTAACGGTGTGCGGGACCGTAGCCCAGCTTCATGGAGACGGTTGCGAATGGTCCTCGCCGATACCCCAGGAGCAACAGTGTCCCTAATTTGCTGGGAAGTGGCGGTGCGGTCCCCTACGGCACTGCGTAGGATCCTATGGTCTTGGCGTGCATCCGTGCGTCGCTGCGGTCCGGTCCCAGGTCGACGGTCACGTGCACCTTCCGCCGACCACTGGCGACAACATCGATGTACTGTGGAGACCTCACGCCCCACGTGTTGAGCAATTCGGCGGTACGTCCACCCAGCCTCCCGCATGCCCACTATACGCCCTCGCTCAAAGTCCGTCAACTGCACATACGGTTCACGTCCACGCTGTCGCGGCATGCTACCAGTGTTAAAGACTGCGATGGAGCTCCGTATGCCACGGCAAACTGGCTGACACTGACGGCGGCGGTGCACAAATGCTGCGCAGCTAGCGCCATTCGACGGCCAACACCGCGGTTCCTGGTGTGTCCGCTGTGCCGTGCGTGTGATCATTGCTTGTACAGCCCTCTCGCAGTGTCCGGAGCAAGTATGGTGGGTCTGACACACCGGTGTCAATGTGTTCTTTTTTCCATTTCCAGGAGTGTAGCAGGAGTACTCGCAAAGTGAGGTTCGATAGGTTGCGAAAAGGAAATGGCACTGAAAATTCCATGCTTTGAACAGATGTGTTGGGCAGTGTTTCTAGTATGCCTGTCCTTTGCGTGAAGTCGCTCTTTTCAGTTCTGAGCACACACTGAGCAGATGAAGATGCCTAGAATAATATTTTGCCCCGCCAAGTATTGGTGCTCGCTGCGAGGTTTCACCTTCTTTGATGCAACTCCACACAACGTAACTGTCATGCATTTCCTTCTTCATGACAATTCTCGGCCGCGCACTGTAGGGCAGTGTGGACGCCCCTGCAGCGTTTTCGATGTTATGTGTTTGATCAGCCACCATATAAGCCGGACTTCGACCCCTCTGATGTTCATCTCTGCTAAGATGAACCGCTTGCTATGAAGACAGCGTGTTTCCACAGGCAACGAACTGCAGACTAGCGTAGAGGAGTGGCGGAAATCACAGGCGGTAGCCTTCTATGACGATGGCATTGTAAAATTCGTACAAAGCTATGACCTTGTAGAGCAGTTGCTGGGAGGGGTACCCAACTGTTGCAAGTAAAGCGTTTGTGATTTTCATTGTGGTTTCCATTTCGGGACCGATCGGCCTCGTAAATGAAGTCATAGCGAATGTGCACCTGAAAAGACGCACTTGGGGAAGGGGTACACTGCCATCTAGTTTTGACTGGTGTGTGTAGCGTTTCAAAGATTTGGAGATCAGTATGTCCATGCGTCGTTGTGCCTCCTCAGGTAATAACACCGCGACCAGCAAAACCATCATGTTTGACAACGTTCCTGGGTGCATTACGAGTTCCCAACCACTCACCATATGAAGATACGTCCTGCATTGTCGGACGCGATCGCTTTAATGGCCCAGGTTTTATCGTGGCTGGAGGCATAGTGGTACACAGGCGTCGCAGACCAACAATCTTTGAATACGCTGAAAGTTTTCCGTCTGGTTATATATCATTACCTTTTTATCTCTCTTCCTCTCTTTCCTTCTATCTATGCTAGAGTGAGCCGAACGTGTGTGTGGCCAAGGCGCCTCATTTACACGTGCTTGACCGCGTGGTTCAATGCTCGGAAGGATTGAATTTAAGAGGGCCGGCCAGACGTCCAGTTATTATGTTAAAATTGAGCAACGGATAAAGCGGGGGAGCGCTCAAGCAACCAAGTGGGCAAGTAAGCAAATGCCACGCTCTAACATGATCTATAAGGACTCCACTTTGTTGATAACATTGCTCTCTACACAGGACTGGGGTTTGTAAGGACCACTAAATCCATGACATCGAGTTTATAAGACATTTATTATCTATATTCCCAGAAACTTAACAAATTTAATGATTGCAGCAAACAAAACAAAAAATGGTTCAAATGGCTCTGAGCACTATGGGACTTAACATCTGAGGTCATCAGTCCCCTAGAACTTAGAACTACTTAAACCTAACTAAACTAAAGGTATCGCACACATCCATGGCCGAGGCAGGATTCGAACCGGCGACCGTAGCGGTCGCGCGGTTCCAGACTGAAGCGCCTAGAACCGCTCGGCCACACCGGCCGGCCGCAGCAAATAAAGCCAAGTCAAGTAACTTCTAGTTTCGCCTGGCACTGAAGGTGCTTAAACTAACAGGCATCTCGTAGCTACTTAAGCACTGGGAAAGAGAATGGAACTGCGTTGTTGCCCTGGTGGTCCGTCTGCTGCGGCAGTGATCGAAATTCGCACCCAAGATTACTACTGGGACCGAATAACAAAAATTCTTTCGGCGGGAAAACGGTGGACGAAGCAGACACAAACGTCTCGCATATGCACAAAAGAAATGAAATTCTTAAAAAATAAAACATCCTGTGAAATATGGCACAAGCAAATAATCAATTAACAGCACACATAAGCATCCTCACCTTAACTAATCTCCAAGAACGAACTGGTAGGTCGCTGGTAGTGCAATTCGGCACCACGTGGGTGACCGATACCAACAGCTAATTTCTTTGTACTCACCCCTCTGTTCGTTCTTGCTTTCCATACTATACAATTATTCACACGCGCAACCTATTCTTTATCAAAGTGCTGCTTGCAAAAGGGGGTTAAAATGATCCGTGGACAAAATTTATGAGATGACCTAAAAATTACGTCACACGTTTAGAACCTTAAGTAACTCACACGAACGACACTCATCTCCTACCAGGTTTCACACGGAATCGTCATCTAAATTATTCATCAACCATTACGACCACGTGTTAAGTTAACTAGGCGGGGTGAGGCCCCAGGTTACTGTAACATTGCAAAACGCTGCTTCAAAAAGTGAAATTATACGATTTTCTTAGAGCTATTTCTGCTCTCGTGTGCTGAAGGCACCAAGTGATTGCAGCACTAAAATGGATAACGCGAGCCCCAATGCTCACCTCTGGAAAAGAAACCTTAAATAGTTGGTTGGATAGGGAAGGAGACCAGACAGCGACGTCATCGGTCTCATCGGATTAGGGAAGGATGGGGAAGGAAGTCGGCCGTGCCCTTTCAAAGGAACCATCCCGGCATTTGCCTGGAGCGATTTAGGGAAACCACGGAAAACCTAAATCAGGATGGCCGGACTCGTGATTGAACCGTCGTCCTCCCGAATGCGAGTCCAGTGTCTTACCACTGCGCCACCTCGCTCGGTAAACCTTAAATGAAAACTTTAATTGTACAGGCAAAATTCCTAAATAAATGAATGAATGGCCGTAACGACACGCTAAATAATTCAGTCCTGAAAAAGAGCGGATTAATAACAGTGTGCCACATAATAACTCAACCCACAGTGAAATTGGCGGCAGACTAGAGGCAAAATTTCTCAAAAAATGAATTTATGACCGTAAGGACACGCTAATTCAGTCCTGAAAAAGAGCGGGTTAATAACATGTAACACATAATAACTCAACCCACAGTGAAATTGGCGGCAGACTAGAGGCAAAATTTCTCAAAAAATGAATTTATGACCGTAAGGACACGCTAATTCAGTCCTGAAAAAGAGCGGGTTAATAACATGTAACACATAATACCTCATCCCGCAGTGAAATTGGCGGCAAAGACGGAGATCGCCCTCGGTTCCGTCCGCTCCGTTCAGCCGCTACCCCAAGAGTGTGTCTATCATGGCGGCTCTCAACGGCCGTTCCCCTTACATGGAGGGGAGGGGGACCTGTTATCAACCCCAAACTACCCCCTGGCAAACAGATGCATCATCGTTGTTCAGGCTTAGGTTGGCACTAAACCGACCTACAGGGTGACTACATCTCTGCCTTGGCACTACCAGCAGACGAACTCTTAATACAAACCCCAAACTTAATTAGCCCAAGGCAACGTAGAGGGACTAAGGAAAGGAAGTGCATTTATGCAATTATGAATTAAATAAACAGGTAGTCCACTCCTTCACTCGAGTTATACTAAAAAAAGGTGTTGAAAGTTGTTTGTTGTTGTGGTCTTCAGTCCAGAGACTGATTTGATGCAGCTCTCCATGCTACTGTATCCTGCGCAACCTTCTTCATCTCCCAGTACCGATTGCAGCCTACGTCCTTTTGAATCTGCTTAGTGTATTCATCTCTTGGTCTCCCTCTACGATTTTTACTCTCCACGCTGCCCTCCAGTACTAAATTGGTGATCCCTTGATGCCTCAGAACAGGTCCTACCAACCGATCCCTTCTTCTAGTCAAGTTGTGCCACAAACTCCTCTTCTCCCCAATTCTATTCAATACGTCCTCATTAGTTATGTGATCTACCCATCTAATCTCAGCATTCTTCTGTTGCACCACCTTTCGAAAGCTTCTATTCTCTTCTTGTCTAAACTATTTATCGGCCATGTTTCACTTCCATACATGGCTACACTTCATACAAATACTTCCAGAAACGTCTTCCTGACACTTAAATCAATACTCAACATTAACAAATTTCTCCTCTTTAGAAACGCTTTCCTTGCCATTGCCAGTCTACATTTTATATCCTCTCTAATTCGACCATCATCAGTTATTTTGCTCCCCAAATAGCAAAACTCCCTTACTGCTGTAAGAGTCTCATTTCCTAATCTAGCATCACCCGACTTAATTCGACTACATTCCATAATCCTCGTTTTGCTTTTGTTGATGTTCATCTTATACCCTTCTTTCAAGACACTGTCCATTCCGTTCAACTGCTCTTCCAAGTCCTTTGCTGTCTCTGACAGAATTACAATGTCATCGGCGAACCTCAAAGTTTTTATGTCTTCTCCATGGATTATAATACCTACTCCGAACTATTCTTTTGTTTCATTTACTGCTTGCTCAATATACAGATTGAAGCATCGGGGAGAGGCTACAACCCTGTCTCACTCCCTTCCCAACCACTGCTTCCCTTTCATGTCCCTCGACTCTTATAACTGCCATCTGGTTTTATACAAATTGTAAATAGCCTTTCGCTTCCTGTATTTTACCCCTGCCACCTTTAGAATTTGAAAGAGAGTATTCCAGTCAACATTGATAAAAGCTTCCTCTAAGTCTACAAATGCTAGAAACGTAAGTTTGCCTTTCCTTAGTCTTTCTTCTAAGATAAGTCGTAAGGTCAGTATTGCCTCACGTGTTCCAGTATTTAGACGGAATCCAAACTAAGATTGAACAAACTGTTCCCTCTCAACGTACAAACACCGGTCAGTGTTTCTGTGACACTCCAGTTCTTCCATACTGCGTCTTCTCAGTGGCACAACTGGCCCTGACTTCACTTTCATGGATGACAAGGCACGACCACATCGAGCTGCGCAAGTGGTAGAGCAGATGGAAAGCGACGACATTCGGCGTATGGACTGATCTGTCCGTTCTCCTGACTTAATTCCCATCGAGCACGTGTGGGATGTGGTGTGTACACGTACTGTAGCACGTCCTCCATTGGTAAAAGACCATCCACCAGTTGTTTACTGCACTGGTGGAGGAACATAACGCCCTACAAATTCCTTACGAACATTGGGGATAGCATGGGATCACGTTGCAGAGCATGCGCCGCCGTCCTTGGTGATAATACACCCTACTAAGAACTACGTCTCGCCGGTTGAATGTCCAGCGGACCATCATGAATAGTAGTTACTGCAGCGAATTATTCTCTTTGAATGAAAGTGCCTTTTTTGTGCGTCTCACTGCGTATTTCTTTCAGTTACTTGGCGTGCTGTAGTGCAACTGTTCTTTCTATGTAAGGTCCCAGTTTCATCGAGCTGTGCCAGTAGACAGTCACACATCAGGCGAAAATTACTTTCGTCCTTTAGTTTTGCACACCTGTGTAAAAATGAACTGCTGTTTGGACTATCTTGACATTAGTTTTTAAGAAGTGTATGTAAAAAGAACTATTATTTTCCAATCTTGATGACAAATATTGTTGTACTAGACTTCAGCGCGTAGACTAGTTCAATGCTGCACTTCACTCTAGCCGATCTTGTTCAAGTCTCTTCACATCCACTGGACTCGCATTCGGGAGGACGACAGTTCAATCCCGCGTCCGGCCATCCTGATTTAGGTTTTCCGTGGTTTCCCTAAATCGCTCCAGGCAAATGCCGGGATGGTTCTTTTGAAAGGGCACGGCCGGCTTTCTTCCCCGTCCTTCCCTAATCCGATGAGACCGATGACCTCGCTGTCTGGTCTCCTCCTCCAAACAATCCAATCCAATCCAATCTCTCCACATCTGCATAACTATTGCGACCTACATCCATTTCCACCTGCTAAATGTGTTCAAGCCTCGGTCTCCCTCTACAAGTTTTATAGCCCTGCACTTTCTTCTGTTGTCCTGCAAAAACGGTTCTTTCTTGTAGTAACGTTTGTTTTCCCCGAATGTCATTCAAAACCACTCTTTGGTTATAATTCCTGGACATATAAACTTCATCATTTCCCGTTGCACCAAAATTTCCATTCTCTTCTTGTCTGGCTGCTTATTTTATAACTGACTTTCGTATGAGACTGTACTACAGACAAATACTCCCAAAAAAACAATCGTAACACTTATATATACTGGGTGATCAAAAAGTCAGTATAAATTTGAAAACTGAATAAATCACGGAATAATGTAGACAGAGAGGTACAAATTGACACACATGCTTGGAATGACATGGGGTTTCATTAGTACCAAAAAAATACAAAAGTTCAAAAAATGCCCGACATATGGCGCTTCATCTGATCAGAATAACAATAATTAGTATAACAAAGTATAACATTGCAAAGATGACGTTCTTTACAGGAAATGCTCAATATGTCCACCATCATTCCTCAACAATACCTGTAGTCGAGGAATAATGTTGTGAACAGCACTGTAAAGCATGTCCGGAGTTACGGTGAGGCATTGGCGTCGGATGTTGTCTTTCAGCATCCCTAGAGATGTCGGTCGATCACGATACACTTGCGACTTCAGGTAACCCCAAAGCCAATAATCGCACAGACTGAGGTCTGGGGACCTGGGAGGCCAAGCATGACGAAAGTGGCGGCTGAGCACACGATCATCACCAAACGACGCGCGCAAGAGATCTTTCACGCGTCTAGCAATGTGGGGTGAAGCGCCATCCTGCATAAACATCGTACGTTCCAGCAGGTGTTTATCAGCCATGCTGGGGATGATGCTATTCTGTAACACGTTTGTTATCCGCAGTCACTGACGTTTTGCTGTCCAGCGCCATCGGTCGGAGATTTTGTGAACTTTGTTTTTTTTTTGGTTCTAATAAAACCCCATGTCATTCCAAGCATGTGTGTCAATTTTTACCTCTCTATCTACATTATTTCGTGGTTTATTAAGTTTTCAAATTTATACTGACTTTTTGATCACCCGGCATATGAGAACAAATTTCTATTTTTCAGAACAGCTTGCTATCACAAGTGTGCATTTTTTTTTGTCCTCACGTCTACCACCATCAATGATTTGCTCTTCAAATTCCAAAATTCTACTACTTTTAATGTCCCATTTCCTAAGATAATTCCACCATCATCACCTGATTTAATGCAAGTGTATTCCCACTGCCACGTTTGACTTATTTTAATGTTTATCTTATACCCACTTTTAATGATATTATACGCTCCCTTCAGATGCTCTTAAAACATCTTCGGCATCTCTGAGAAAATTAGATTATAACTAGCGACCTTCAAACATTTTATTTCTTCTTCTTTCGGCGCAATTTCAAGCACGACACTCACATATTACTAAACGTAAGAAACGCAGATGTTAAAATGAAATTCGTTGTAAAAGACAAAAGGAAACGTAATTCATCCACGACAGAGGTAGCTTACAAAGTCGCTTGTACGATCGATTCGTAAATACTTCTCGTAATCATGGCATACTTACCAGGCGGTACAGATCACAGACTTTACCAAAGCGATTAACACTCATGTTGGTGAGACCAAATAAATCATTAAATGGAGACCATATAAAGAGATAATATAATCAGAACTACTAAATTCCGATCACAGATTATGACAGCTGATGAAATCACGACCCTAATGGCCGTAATCATGGGTTGATTACATGTATATTACCAACTTCATAAAGTTAATATGGGAGTCTCTTCGAATAAATTAATTATGTCCAAAATTATGAAGTTATCAATGTGGTGTGGAAGGGTAGAGGTATTAGTCAGTGATGTCAGAATAATTATGTGGATGCCATAAAAAACTTGTATTAAAAATCCCAATATGGCGTTGACCGGTAGGAAAACCTGTTTCCGTTCAAATTTTGTTTGTGACCTACATGGTTAAAGACGGAGATTTTTATCTGCTTGTCCTCGTGTCAACGCCACGTAAAGAGCGCAGTTTTACAGCTATGTATGTCCTCGCCCTCACAGTAAAGACGTGACTTGTGTAGGTCACTGCAGCCTCCTGCAGGTTTGCAATGCAGACTATGTTTCTGGCAGTGAAAGCACGCTACCAAGGTTACCGAACGAACAAAGACGCCATGCTGCCCCGCATTCCGTGCTCAGTCGTGTTTCGTTCGTTTCTCGTTCGTTTGCTGTGGCTCATTCGTTCTTTGTAAACCTGAAAGCTGTGCACCACAATGCTAGATAATAGCGGACTCTGAACTCCATTAAATCTGAGTCAGATTCGTAGAGCTCAGCCTTACTATTAACTCTGTAGTGTAGCAAGAATGTGCTATGGGTGGAAGATGTTACAGGACAGTTTTTCAAAATTACTCCTTAGCCCTATTAAACAGACCATTATTCAGATTAGGATGCCCAGTCGATTTAAATTACTAACGCTGAGTAAAAGTATGCAAGCAGTTTAAATCTACGAGAATACCAAGTCCATTTAAATTATTAAAGGCTCATGAAAGTAAACACACAAATCTCTCACTAATGATTAGACATCTAAGTAGTACTGTTTCGTTTACTTCTTTACAGTGACAGATCATTGTAGTGTTTATGCAGATTGGAATGGCTAGCTGGGAATGCGAACGCAAAGAACTCCAAGGGGTGCACGGCGCCCAGACCGTAAAAATATTGCTGCTGAAAGCCATAATTCACTTTGGTAGTTGCTAGGAACTGAGCCCTGTTTTACAACAGATGCGAGGACCCAGGGCAGTCACTCTGGGAGAGGGGAAGGGTTATGAAGGCTTCACGCGTGCCCAGCATGTGCAGTAAACTTTCAGTGCGTGTGAGGACCGTAAGGAATGAAATTTAGAAAATATAAGATCTGAAAAGGAAAGAGAAAAAAAGACACGTGGGATGGAGGCGGTCGCAGCAGTGGATTTTAAATTTTGCAAGGAGGCCCATGACTGGCTCATAACAACTAATTTTATAGCAGTGTCAGAGACTCATGAGTGCAGACACTTGCCATTTGTATCGGACGGAATGGAAAAAAAAATGTATAGTAGGAGAAAAATCCTGTCTACTGCCCCACTTTAAGAGAGAGCTGAGCGGTGTCGTTTAGCCACGGGAGTTTCATTAGGAGAACTGAAACTGTGCTAAAGAATTTATCTAAATAGTGTTAAAAGTCTGCTAACTGTTTCTTGTCTGTAACCATTCCACCGTCCCAGTATATTCAGCAGAAGCACCTACCACACAATAAGAAATCCGATGTTGCCATGGCCATGACACGAAAATTCGCCTGGACATAACAATTTTTTGTTATCTGAGAGTAGGGAAAAAAGTAACAGTTATGGAAAAACTAACCCCAAGAGTTACTGTAATAAGAGGTCCCAGTTGAGCATTTAGCATACCACTGAGATGCTTCGAGATCAGAAAACCGGTGACCTAAACAGTGAACCGTTTCCTTGCTATGAGATGATGTGAACTGAAAAATCAGAATCATGCAACGGATAATTAATCACCTGTCTGAATTGAACAGGGGTGACACGACTGAACAGGAGGTATGTATTGGCAAGGTTTCCCTGCTGCTAAGTGAAGCTAAAGGTCACTATAACAACTTGATTTATTGCTAGATGTGTTCATATGATTCTAATCGCTGAATGAACAACACAGTGCAATTACAAAAGGCAGAAGGGTGTAACGAGGTGCATGTGAGACCTTGCCACAGGTGAGGGAGGGTTGAGATACAAGATACAAAAGCTGATTCCACAAACACCTCAGTGATAGCTGAATGAGTTGACGGCCTAAAGAAAGGACCCAGAAAAGTATGAACAAGCACCAGTACTCTCACCTTAGTGCATATTGAGCGCAGCTTGCTTCCTACAAGTTAGTTCAAAAGAGCGAAGTTTTGACATGAAACAGTTAGCTTCACGACCCCCTCAGGATGTTATATACAAATGCAGTTTTCGCTTACCACTCAGCTGATATTTAGGTACAGAGGATGGTTATAGAAGTGAATTACAGTTACCTCCCTGGCACACTGCAATGAAGTCTCCTCCGCCTACTGTCCCGAGACAAAGTATCTTTTTTTCCTCTCTGCTAGCGCTAGAATCTCAGCATCTCATCAAAGTATACGTGTTGAGTTCTGACCAATGAAAAGTATAGAAAAAGTGCAGCAGTTTTCCTTCTCCTAGTGCATCTGTTGCGGTTAACAAATACTGTTCAGTTCTCTCATAGAGTGGCGCAGTAGATAGAAATTATTTCCCACTATCTGTGCATTTTCGTGTTTTGCCCAAGTGAAATGGTTGCACGTATGCACTAGCGAGTCTCCACCACCGCCATGAAATTAATTGTAGCGAGTGAACTGTATCCTTCCTTACAACATTTAAGCTCGATCTGCTGTGACCTTCTTTGGCCTGCAACTGCTCTCTGTGCATAGTGTTTTCTCCTGCCATAGCAGATTTAATCTCTTCTAAGGGCATTCTTTAAGCTCCCCATTTCCTGAAAGCTTACAAACTGCTTGGAACTCTGTCTCACTCTGCTTCCCACTTGGCAACCCTCTGGTTTTTCATAACAGTGCTCTGTTCCTGGCCTCTGCGACCCATATCTCGCTGACCCCTGGCTTTCAGTGAGAACATTGTTATTGTCTGCCTGCCTTGCTCTCTCTCGAAGCTCTTGACCACACTCACAGTTAGCTGGCCATCCCAAGTTAACATAAAACGTCACTGTACAAAGTTAGAGAAAAATTACTTCTATCTGCAACCATTAATATGAGACTCAGCTGTGTTAATATTTTCACACAGCACTGATTATTTAAATTGGTTGGGTATCCCATCCAAATAATGGTTTATTAATAAGGTTATGGAGCAGTTTGTGAAGAACTGTCCTGTGAAATTCGGAATAACAGAAGAGATTAATATGATCCAAAGAAGAGTAGTGCATACAGCTTTCGTTTGGTTAGAGATAGAGCGTATACGAAATTGAAACGCCCGTGGCAGGCTCTATAAGCGCATCAAGGGGAGGTTCGCTGCCGAAATTCCGAGAATGTGCATTCCAAGAAAATTACGCTACTTGCTACTTCTTTCCACATGTGTCTCGTGAATTGATTTTGACGATAGAATCAGTGTATAGAATTGGAAGGAAAATCAGCATTGGCCGTATTTTGTTGTTTTATTGTCAGTCAGTGTATGTGATCGCTCTAACCTTGTGGTTATAGCTTGATACCAGTGCCTACCAATTTTAATTGTATATTACAACACTGAGGATGGTCACTAAGTGACCGAAAATCGATTTTTCTAACAATAAAACAACAAAATACGGCCAATGCTGATTTTTCCTTCCAGTTCTATCGAGTATTTGGTCGTGGTGCACACGACACGCCATGGAGTCGCCAATCAAAAGAATCAGTATAATTCACACTCATATAGAGGCTTACAACAGCTGTACTGAACAAACATCTGGGAAGTTACGGAATATTACAGGAGTGTTGTGTATGTTTCCCCATACACCATAAGGTAAAAAATGGAGGAAAGTTTGAGGAAGAAACTAGCTGATGGTGATGCAGTTGTAGACCTGTTGTCCCATGTATAAACCACAGAAGTTTGTTTGCAAATTTATAAAGAATTTTCTTGGAGTACTATTTCATAGTACTTTCTGACTGACGATTTTGTGTTTGATGTGACAACGAAAAGAGCAAACAGAGAAACCAGAAGCATGTTGAGCCACAAGAACACTGTCAAACTTGTTTGGCAGTGATCAGCCACCACTTTAGAATGCTGAACCTTTTTTTCTTTCAGTGTAGATGATCTTGGCCCTCCAAATTCGGACATATAAGCAGCGCGAAAATAGGTTCACAAAAGCCATGGCTGTTATTTGAGCACATTGCAGGGATAACAAACTGAGACCAAATTATTCGGAGACTGTGGCTTAGATCAGTCCTAGAGAACGGAACAGCTAAAACTTAATGTGTCATGGGAAGACTACGTATGTAACCAGACATCTAGACGTAGCTTTAGGGAGGTATCTCACCTGGAAGGAATAGCTTGCGCAAGCTCCTAAGCAAGTTGCAACAGGAAACTATACACTGAGATAAATGATGTGTAAAAAATGGGGTGAAAGCCCTTCTGATCTCAAAACGAAAGCCAGTGGTTCACGTCTAGAACAGCGTTGCCTACACAAAGAAAATGGATGTAATCCTCAACATAAAATGCCACATAACAACTGGTCGTATGAAGGTCGCACCTATACACAAACTGCACACATCATCAGGCTTGTCTTCTCCAAAAATGAAACGAAATAGCTCGTGCAAACAATGAGAAGTTCAAGCAGATCTTTGACAGAAAGCGTGTCATGTATGGACCACAGAAAGCACTCTGCGTAGGCTACCATAACAAATCCAATCTACAGAACCTGCAAGTGCAATTTAAGTGTCTAAATGGGTCTTGAAAAAAGACATAAGGAATTAACAGAAGTTGATTATAATAATTACGTTCATTTCTGGGAGATGTGTCTTGAACAGAAAAAGGCTGTTGGACTTAGACAAAGATACATATCTTACGAATATTAATGACAGGCATTATTATTTTTGGTGTACCAGTTGCATGCTACTGATATAACTTACACAGTAAATTTACTTCGGATAAAGACAGATAAATCATAAACACTCTTGAAAAACATTAATTTTTGTGTTTATAAACCAATTTCAAAGGCCTGGTAGAATTACAAACTCCTGGTAGAGCTTGTAGAACACATTTATTTCAGATAAAGATACGTAAATTACGAATATTAATGAAAAAATGTATTAGCTTTGGTGTTTTCAAATCATCTGCATGCTTGTGATATAACTCACAGAACAACATTTAAACTATGATTATTTACATCATTTCATATTAAATTTATAGATTATGTGGACCCATACATCCAAGTTGTTAAAATGCTCCAAATGCTTTCAATTAAAAAGAAATGGAAGTAATAGAGAAGTCTAATTCCAAATTGTTAGTAAGCAAATATGTGTCTGTGAAACACGAATATAGCAAATGGCAAATACTAGTGAATTTCAACAAAATATCTGAATTGTAATAAACTGCTCGATAGGATTAATTTCTATTGGGCGCCAGGATTAACAAGGCGTATACCTGATGGTCTCTCGTGCTGTTTGGTAACACTGTAATGATAAGGAAGAAAATAAAATATGATACACCGAAAATTGTTATAAGGACGTTGTTAGCTGATGTTTCATAATACCTAAATTAAGGACCAGGGGAAATGAAGAAGAAAGAAGAATCGTAGAGTTTGATCTCGACATGTAATCAAGCCAAGTACTTTATAATTTCTACTGTACTCCTCTTTCTGATATATTTCTTATATCATGGGCATCAAATACAAAGAAGCTCGAAGTAATGTTTATATGTGATATCAACTCTCATATTTTTCTGATAGCATGGGCGTCATATACAAAGTAGTTCCAAATAATGCAATATTTTCAATTTGTGATATTGTGCGCTTCGAGAATGTGAAGGTTACACGAACTGATAAACACTTCTAGAAGAGAATCCTATTGACATTCGAAGAACAGCCTGAACGCTATTCAATCAGGTCATCGTAGCGAGGTGAAGCCTGGAACTGCGGTCAGATCGAAGTCATGAAGCCTTGCATCGCCATTTCTTGTACTCTTGGAGATCTATGGGAAACAAATAAAGGGAGGCAGTTACGCAGCTCAATGTTGGGCCAAGGAACAGTGAAACGTTGATGATTGGCTAACATGAAAAAGAAAAATAATAAAGAAGGTTTGGTGGATTGGAGAGTGCAGCTCAGATGGCAAGGCTGTACTAAGCATAGCAGAAAGAGAAGAGGAAGTAAATAAAGCTGAGATGGGAGGAATGAAACTGCGAGGAGAGGAGGAGGAGGATATTAGTGTTTAACGTCCCGGCGACAACGAGGTCATTAGAGACGGAGCGCAAGCTCGAGTGAGGGAAGGATGGGGAAGGAAATCGGCCGTGCCCTTTCTAAGGAACCACCCCGGCATTTGCCTGAAGCGATTTAGGGAAATCACGGAAAACCTAAATCAGGATGGCCGGAGACGGGATTGAACCGTCGTCCTCCCGAATGCGAGTCCAGTGTGCTAACCACTGCGCCACCTAACTGCGAGGAGAATTTTGCAGGGTTCTAGAAGTGGTAAGTAAAACCTAGTCCTCTGGAGTAGGCAATATTCGATTTGAATTACTGAGAATTTTGGGAAAGCCAGCCATGAAGAAACTATATCATCTTGTATGCAAGATATATCAGACAGACGAAAGAATCTCAGACTTATAAAATAATGTAACAATTCCTATTCCAAAAAGGCAGGTGCTGACAGATGTCAGTATTGCCTACCCATCAGTTTAATAAGTCATAGTTGTAAAGTACTGACACAAACAGAAGAATGGAAAAACTGGTAAATCTGACCGCAGGGAAGATCAGATTGAGTTCTGGAGAAATGTAGGAGCACGTAAGGCAATACAGACCTTACGACTCATTTCAGGAAATTGAATGAAGAAAGGCAGAGTAAATACAGAAAATTGTTATATTCAGAGACAGCTTTCAACAATATTGACTGAAATACACTCTTTAAAATTCTGAAGGTAGCAGGGGTCAAATACAGGGAGCAAAACGATATCTACAGCTTCTATAGAAAGTAACTGCAGTTATAAAAGTTGAAGTACGTGAAATGGAAGCAGGAGAAGGGAATAATCTCTCCCCAATGTCGCTCAATTCGTACAGTGAGCAGCCAGTAAAAGAAACCGAGAAGAAATTTGGATAGGGAATTGAAGTTCATGAGGAAAAAATAAAAACTTTGGGTTTGCCGATGCCACTGTAATTTTTTTTAGAAACAGCAAAGGACTAGAAAGAACAATTAGACGGAGTGGATCTCTTATAAAGAGGTTTTCAGATGAATAACAACAGAAGTAAAACAAGGGTAATGGAACGTAGACGAATTAAATCAATGGATGTTGACAGAATTAGATTAGGATATCACGCAGTAAAAGTACTCGATGAATTTCACTATTTAGGCAGTAAAATAACTGACGATGGCCGTGATAGAGCGAGTGTAAAATATAGACTGAACATAGCAAGAAAAACGTTCCTGAAAAGCATAATTTTGTTACAATTTGAAATAAATTCAAGTGTTAGGAAGTCTTTAATAAACGTTATTATCTGGAGCGTAGCCTCGTACGGAAGTGAAAAGGAGACGATAGCCAGGCTTTTGAAATGTATTGCTAAAGGAAAACGATGAAGATTAGATGGTTAGTTGGAATAACTACTTAACAGGTTATAAGAAGTCTACTACAGCTTTAAAATTAACGAAATTATCAAATTTTGTGTTTGGTACTCGTATTGTCTCCGTTTGTTGTATTGGGTGATCATTGCTGATACTTTTCGCTGCAAATATCAATTGTGTAACTACTTTCATAACGCGTATAGGAACATAACGATAGGACTCTAGTCATTAAAACGATTCACTCATGACTTCGGTTTCAATATATTGACCAAATATAACAAAATACATCGGGTTTAACATGATTCTGCCACACTACACGCAGCCTAATGCCTACCGCACCACACGAAGACTCAAATCGATCAGGTTTCGCGTGGCCACTGCCGTTTAACATGCAATTGCAATTAGATATACTTAGCTCGATCACAGTAAGTATTACATTCATTATATTACAATTTAAAATTTAAGTTTCATTATAAGTTTAACACATCACGTAATACTGCCTTCAATACGATATAGACTAAACTGAATTTTTTGTATGAATGTGGATTATTCAGCGTAAACCAGAACCACATCGACCAGCTTTCAGGGGAGGTAGTATGGACCGAATCAAGTAAAAGGTGTCTATTAAACATGGGCCCCAAAACGCATTCCTTAACAACGATGAGCACTTGTTTCACAGAAGATATGTGTTGCACAGGAGTAATGAAAAACGAGTGTTCGTAGCTCTTAAGGTATGCATTTTATAGCCCATGTTTACTGAACTATTCCTTTTTTCTTCGGTACTACTACCTCTGAAAATGTGGAAAGCAAAGAGATTTATCACCTCTGAAAGTTTATAGATGGAGTTCTGTTTAACCCCGTAGAGCACCTTTTAAGAATATTCTTACTGATTACAAATTTATCACTCTGTGACTTTTGATAGGTACGTAAGTTCGGATTCTATGTGTGTTGTGGATTCTATCGGATAGAAATCTTTTAAGGTGAATAAATATTAAGATCCGATCCCAGAGCTGTTGACAAGACGATAATATTAGAAGTTTCTGTGAAGAACAGACTTGCGTGCAAAAATGATTTATAGGTCTAGAGTTGCGTAAACATGACATGAAACAGAAAACAAAATCCTTAACGAAATAGAAATACGCAGAGACAGAACAGCAGTTACTCGAAATGTGTGAGAAAAAAAATGAGCAACCGTGGAATTGAAAACGTCACTAGTCCTTGTACCTATAATTTCAGTATGTGTTATCCTACTCCGCTACATTATAACGTACTGAATGGAATTGGGGAAAAAAGAAATTTGCGGTGCAAGTAGTCTAAGAGGAAGAGGCAGAAGCTAAGCGCAGAAGAAACTTAATGATTGTGACAACACATTCAAAAATTTAGGACTAAAGATCAGTAAAACAGAGACAGTAGAATGAGCATCAACAGACAAGGAACAACCTCAAATGTGTTTCTAGAATGAGTCAAAGAAGAATCTGATTCCCATTTCAAGCACCTAGGAAACATGATCTCGAAAGACAACGCTATTAAGCAGGAACTACTCAGCAGGACACAGAAAACATCCACTTTTTATAGTTAAATCAGAAATATTCTCTGGTATAATGAAACGCCACGAAAAGCGAAAGCGATCATGTACCACACCTAACCATGTACCAACCTTAACATATGGTTTAGAAACATGTACCCTCATAACAAAGGCCCCAGCTGAATTCAGCCAACAGAAAAGAGATACCTTAGAACTATGACCTAAACAAATAGAAAGGACAAATTCAGAAATGAATTGAATAGAAAAGTAGCTGGTATTGAGGTACCTGTTACCAGTGTCATAAAGAAAAGCAGGCTTGCGTGGTATGGACACACAATGAGACTGAACAGAGAAAGACCTACCGAAAGGTATCTCAACCTGAATCTCGTAGGAAGAAGACCATCGGAAGACCCGCAAAACACTGGATAGAGACTGTAAGATCAGATGTGGAGGAGAAAAGACACAAATGGAACAGAGGACGTATGAAAACAGAAGGGGATGGAGAGCGCTTGTACACCACACCAGGGAAACTCTAGTTGGAAAGCGATAATGATGATTGAATCGTGATTTATTTTCAAAGAATATTCTTAAGAATTTATTTTATTTACTAGCGATTCGTCAAAAAAATTAACACATTTAATCACAGTATGTAAGCATGGAAGTAGTTGCCAGGGAGTAACTGATGAAATTATAACCAAATTACTTTTAACAAAAGGCAGTCTTAAATTACTTTAATAGTGCTTAAAAGCATTTTTAAAAGAAACAGATTTAAAATTATAATCAGAAAACACCCTCTAAATATCAAAGTTACATTTTATTCAGAGGCAGAAAGAAACAAGTTTTGACCGTATGAGCTTTTGGGCAGACAACCATGCTGCTCCCTTTTGACACGACCGTAGTTACGACCGCTCACAACAGCCTCTGAAAGACTACACTGGTGCAAATCTGCAACAGACCAGATAACTTTAAACTAAGAGTTTTAACAATTTACACTAGCACACAAACTATGCATCCCCCGTAGGAGGGATGGAAATGATACAAAACACTAACAATTAAAATATTAACCTTGCCACCGAAGGTGCAACTTGATTTTAACTTCTAAGAAAAGTCTTACGGTGAAAGAGTGGCAACTCAATATACTAAAATGATCATTGAAATAAAAGCCCATGAAATGCAATCTTATATAAAATTCTACAAGTTTGGCCAAACAATAGTTAAGATGCTCTACAGTACACAGATACCGGCTCTCAAGATCATAGGCAATAATATCAAAGTTTCCAAAGATCAAAACGTAATTCAGGTATTAGGCCGTTACACTCCAAGCAACACACCAAATCCGACAAATGTGACAGAGGCAGGTACTAACGTATGGTAGATTGATAGGGAGATTACCGAACAACCCGAACTGCAGGTTGCTCTAACCTGCCCCTACTCCACAAGGGAAAAACGGACCACCCAATTTATAAACAACCACCTTCCTGCGGGTGGGCAAACGGAGAAGAATGGTGGGACGACCCCAAAGCAAAACGGCTGGTGACCTCACCAAGAAAACAGGTAGAATTTAACAAGAGTAAATCAAACACATATCACCAATCACTTAACTTCTAATAAACTGCGATTTCTCGAGAAGACCTGGCGCAGCACCCCCAAATCGCTCTCCCGAACCGTCCCGTGCCAGCCGCTTCAACGGGCGCAGGAAGGCGCGCCGATCTCCCGTCTCACGGCGTCGCAGCTCGCACCGGCCAGACTGACGTCATGGGTTGACTCCTGTTGCTCTCGTGTCGACCGCGAAGTCACTACCCCTTGCTATACGCCGCGGCCCGCTGGACTCACGTGGCGACCTCACACGCGCCGACGCTCAAGACGGACAAGTCGTCTTGTGTCTCAGTGCGCGACCGACCAACCGATCGATACAACCGCCAATGACCATTGCCTGAACAAACTCGAGCAGACTGGTGGCCTAATGCGCAGACTCAGATGCAGGAACCAAGCCCCGACTCGCTGAGTTCTCTTACTGGCGAAGTGGAAAGACTCTCATTTTGCCGTCTTCAAAGGTTGATCCGAACGACAGACATACTAGCACTCCGAAAGAGAGACAGACACTAACTGCCTAACAAATGCGGACGAGAGACAGACTAGCAAGCTGGGGACGAGAGACTGACTCAGACTGAACGACTGGCGAGCTCATAGCACCCCTTACATGGACGTGAACAGGCAACCTTTTTCCACCAGAGGGAGACACCATAGCTCCGATTGCCACAGCGGCGCCACCGCCAGAAACGGAGGGCGACTGCTTCGCACTACGCGCTGCGGCGCGCTCTTCGAACAGCAATTTTTACCACAGGTCAATGATGATGAAGCTGACTGGTTGATAGGGGACATCCTGAGGTACCGAAGAATAGTTAATGTAGTAATGGAAGGAATTGTGTGTGTGTCTGTGTGTGTGTGTGTGTGTATAGGTGCGTGAGTGGGTGGGTGGGACGGCGTGTGAGTGCGACGGGGGGACGAGGAAAAGGGTGGGGGTATTGGTTGTGGTGGTGGGGGTGGGCGGGGGCGGGGAATTGTGGAGGGACACGAAAGACTGGCTTTAGTACAGTAGACAAGTTCAAATAGATTTAGGTTTCAGTAGTTATGCAGAGTGTTGCTCTGGAAAAGGCTGGCGCAGAAAACTGTATTAACCGAGACTTGTAACTGCAGACCACAACAAGGACAGATTTAGCGGTAGGTGTGTGTATGAGAGGCCAGCCCAACGCGGCCAGGTGGTGTGACAGGGCAGAGTGGTTGGCGGCGTGGCGCGGCCGGGCGGCGGACGCAGTATTTCGGGCCGGGTCGGTTTATTATTTCCTGAGCGGGGCGCAGGTCCCGGCTGGCGGCTATCGACTGGCCGCGCCGCTGGGCTTCCTCAGCGCCTGCGCCGCGGCCTCCGGACATTGAGCAGGCCCGCCAGACACTCTGCCGCGCGGGCCACGCCCCCGGACACGCGGCGCGTCCGTCGTGCCGCAGGTCACGCCACACCGCCTGCTGCTCCTACCTGCTGTCAGCCGTCTGCTGCAAAATTCAGGCTCCCAGCAGCGGCTGCAGCCCCTAGAAATAACCCGCTGCTACTCTGCTGTACTGCGGCGAGGGGAGCTGCCACCAGCTAATCTGTCTGGAGACGGTGACCTTTCATGCTTTCTGTTGTCTTTCCGCTGGTGACGAGAACACGGCAAGTGCCATAATTCGCCTCCTTAGAAACTGCACCCAGTGGAAGAGAGGTCAAAATAAGCGAATTCGTATCTCGTCTTGTTTTATTTATTGGCCTTTGCATTAACCATATGGCCAGAGAAATGAGTAACTACAAAAAAATGGTTCAAATGGCTCTGAGCACTATGGGACTTAACATCTGAACTCATCAGTCCCCTAGAACTTAGGACTAATTAAACCTAACTAACCTAAGGACATCACACACATCCATGCCCGAGGCAGGATACGAACCTGTGACCGTAGCAGTCGCGCGGTTCCGGACTGAGCGCCTGAACCGCTAGACCAACGCGGCCGGCGAGTAACTACAATTTTCGTATACAACAGCTTATACAGAGTGTATAAGCTCTACGGACTGATCGATGAGTTGTTGTTCTTGTGGTCTTCAGTCCAGAGACTGGTTTGATGCAGCTCTCCATGCTATTCTATCCTGTGCAAGCTTCTTCATCTCCCAGTACTTACTGCAACCTACTTCCTTCTGAATATGTTTAGTGTATTCATCTCTTGGTCTCCCTCTACGATTTTTACCCCCCACGCTGCCCTCCAATGCTAAATTCGTGATCCCTTGATGCCTCAGAACATGTCCTACCAACCGGTCCCTTCTAGAAGAAGTTGCGTCACAAACTCCTCTTCTCCCCAATTCTATTCAATACCTCCTCATTAGTTATGTTATCTACCCACCTAATCTTCAGCATTCTTCTGTAGCACCACATTTTGAAAGCTTCTACTCTCTTATTGTCCAAACTATTTATCGTCCATGTTTCACTTCCATACATGGCTACACTCCATAGAAATACTTTCAGAAACGACTTCCTGACACTTAAATCTATCCTCGATGTTAACAAATTTCTCTTCTTCAGAAACTCTTTCCTTGCCATTGCCAGTCTACATTTTATATACTCTCTACTTCGAACATCATCAGTTATTTTGCTCCCCAGATGACAAAACTCCTTTACTACTTTAAGAGTCTCATTTGCTAATCTAATTCCCTCAGCATCGCCCGACTTAATTCGACTACATTCCATTATCCTCGTTTTGCTTTTGTTCATGTTCATCTTATATCCTCCTTTCGAGACACTGTCCATTCCGTCCAGCTGCTCTTCCAGGTCCTTTGCTGCCTCTGCAGAATTACTGTTGTGGACTGGCAAGAGCACCAACCCACTATGAGAGGAAGCCGAAAGGCACGCGTTTAAGCTCACGCAGGCTGGCGTGAGGTCTGGAACAGGACACGGAAATGAGAACTTAGAAAAACGTACGTAGCTTCTGGAATACTTTAATCCATAATTGGTGAACATCGCTCTTGACAATACATGAATTACAAGATCACTAGCAACTGATAATGGCGCCTTGCTAGGTCGTAGCAAATGACGTAGCTGAAGGCTATGCTAACTATAGTCTCGGCAAATGAGAGCGTATTTTGTCAGTGAACCATCGCTAGCAAAGTTGGCTGTACAACCGGGGCGATTGCTAGGAAGTCTCTAGACCCGCCGTGTGGCGGCGCTCGGTCTGCAATCACTGATAGTGGCGACACGCGGGTCCGACGTATACTAACGGACCGCGGCTGATTTAAAGGCTACCACCTAGCAAGTGTGGTGTCTGGCGGTGACACCACGATTACAATGTCATCGGCGAACCTCAAAGTTTTTATTTCTTCTCCATAGATTTTAATACCTACTCCGAATTTTTTTATGTTTCCTTTACTGCTTGCTCAATATACAGATTGAATAACATCGGGGAGAGGCTAAAACCCTGTCTCACTCCCTTCCTAACCACTGCTTCTCTTTCATGCCCCTCCACTCTTATAACTGCCATCTGGTTCAAAATGGTTCAAATGGCTCTGAGCACTATGGGACTCAACTGCTGAGGTCATTAGTCCCCTAGAACTTAGAACTAGTTAAACCTAACTAACCTAAGGACATCACAAACATCCATGCCCGGGGCAGGATTCGAACCTGCGACCGTAGCGGTCTTGCGGTTCCAGACTGCAGCGCCTTTAACCGCACGGCCACTTCGGCCGGCCACTGCCATCTGGTTTCTGTACAATAGCCTTCCGCTTCCTGTATTTTAAACCTGCCACCCTTAGAATTTGAAAGAGAGATTGATGAGAGTATACAGAATAAAAAAGGATAATGAACTTCCGTCTGAAAGTACATGGTTTTAATGCCAGAGACCATTTATTCAATCATACATTGTCAACAATGACTGCTGTCTAATACGCTCTGTACCATGCAGCTACAGTTGCAGTATGCGTTGACAATGGATTACATATGCCTCAACGCATGCGTGTATTCGCCGTAGCATGTCCTGTCTCACACATTCATGTGGGCCATGCTGCGTCCAAACAGTGTCAAAGGCAGCATGAATACGCTGCTCCAGTGTCTCCACATGTGGAATGAACTCTGCATGCCCGATAATTTTGAGATGCTCTGTAACCAGAAATCGCACGGGTTGAGTTCAGGTGAACGAGCAGGCCATGCAACTGAACCCCCTCGTCCGATCCGTTGACCAGGGAAGACACTACTGAGATGCTTCCAGGCGTTAATGGCGAAGTGGGCTGGAGCACCATCAAGCCACATAACCCTTGCAATCATCAATGGCACTTCTTCCGGCAGGGCAGGCAAAATCACCCGCAAGAAACGCCGATATTTCCGGCCTGTTAGGCGACCTGGAAGGAAGACTGGTCCCAAAATACGCTCGCCTATTTTCCCAGCCCACATATTCCGGCTGCGGAGATGCTGATGATTCGCTGTCACATTACCTTGGGGGTTCTGCACACTATCCCACAGATGATTGCTATGAAAGTTGAAGATACCACTCCGCGTAAAGGTGGCCTCATCTCTGAGTATGATAGATGAACAAATCCCGGGATCGTGGCTGCCTGGTGAACAAACCAGTAACAAAACTGCTACCGATGTGGAATGTCTGCTGCTAGTAAGCCCTGCATCCGCTGTAAGTAATAAGGGTAGTAACAGTTGTCATGGAGAATGTTCCACACTGTCGTCTGGCTTACCATGTACTGGCGGGCCAGCTGCCTAATACTGACACGGTGGTCGCCTTTCACAGTGTTAACGACATTTTCCTTCAAATGTGGTCGCCGAACGTTTCCGATATGTTCTTCACGATTACCTGCTTCCTGAAACGAGCCTGTCTCAGACAAACGGCGAAACACTGGTGCAAAAATTGAATTTTGTGGTTGTTATCTGCTGATACAAACTTGCTGCCCGTCGTTCGTTGCCATTTGCTTTCCGTAAGTGAACACCATCTCGGCAAGCTCTCAATTCGAATATGGAACCTTTATGTACAACGCTGTATCGCATCCTTGACAAAATGAGTGAGCAAGAGAAGTGTATCGGACACAACATTACTATCAACTACGGCATGAAGTATGAGGAACAGTACCACCCTTTAGGAAGAAACCATGCATACTGCAACTGTGACTACATGGCACAGGGCGTATTATGACGCAGCCTCTGAAACAAAGAACAATCGAATAAAAGGTCTCTAGCATGGAAACCATGCATACCCGGACGTAATTTCATTACATCTTATCTGTTCCGTATCCTCTCATCGATCAATCATTACACAGTGGAAAAAATCACCCTGTATACTACCTTTTTTTTTGGTCATCAGTCTACTGACTGGTTTGATGCGGCCCGCCACGAATTCCTTTCCTGCGCTAACCTCTTCATCTCAGAGTAGCACTTGCAACCTACGTCCTCAATTATTTGCTTGACGTATTCCAATCTCTGCCTTCCTCTACAGTTTTTGCCCTCTACAGCTCCCTCTAGTACCATGGAAGTCATTCCCTTATGTCTTAGCAGATGTCCTATCATCCTGTCCCTTCTCCTTATCAGTGTTTTCCACATATTTCTTTCCTCTCCGATTCTGCGTAGAAACTCCTCATTCCTTACCTTATCAGTCCACCTAATTCGTCTATAGCACCGCATCTCAAATGCTTCGATTCTCTTCTGTTCCGGTTTTCCCACAGTCCATGTTTCATTACCATACAATGCTGCACTCCAGACGTACATCCTCAGAAATTTCTTCCTCAAATTAAGGCCGGTATTTGATATTAGTAGACTTCTCTTGGCCAGAAATGCCTTTATTGCCATAGCAAGTCTGCTTTTGATGTCCTCCTTGCTCCGTCCGTCATTGGTTATTTTACTGCCTAGGTAGCAGAATTCCTTAACTTCATTGACTTCGTGACCATCAATCCTGATGTTAAGTTTCTCGCTGTTCTCATTTCTACTACTTCTCATTACCTTCGTCTTTCTCCGATTTACTCTCAAACCATACTGTGTACTCATAAGACTGTTCATTCCGTTCAGCAGATCATTTAATTCTTCTTCACATTCACTCAGGATAGCAATGTCATCAGCGAATTGTGTCATTTATATCCTTTCACCTTGTATTTTAATTCCACTCCTGAACCTTTCTTTTATTTCCGTCATTGCTTCCTCGATGTACAGATTGAAGAGTAGGGGCGAAAGGCTACAGCCTTGTCTTACACCCTTCTTAATACGAGCACTTCGTTCTTGATCGTCCACTCTTATTATTCCCTCTTGTTGTACATATTGTATATGACCCGTCTCTCCCTATAGCTTACCCCTACTGTTTTCAGAATCTCGAACAGCTTGCACCATTTTATATTGTCGAACGCTTTTTCCAGGTCGACAAATCCTATGAAAGTGTCTTGATTCTTCTTTAGCCTTGCTTCCATTATTAGCCGTAACGTCAGAATTGCCTCTCTTGAGCCGGCCGCGGTGGTCTCGCGGTTAAGGCGCTCAGTCCGGAACCGCGCGACTGCTACGGTCGCAGGTTCGAATCCTGCCTCGGGCATGGATGTGTGTGATGTCCTTAGGTTAGTTAGGTTTAAGTAGTTCTAAGTTCTAGGGGACTGATGACCACAGATGTTAAGTCCCATAGTGCTCAGAGCCATTTGAACCATTTTTTTTTTTTTTTTTTTTTGTCTCTCTCGTCCCCTTACTTTTCCTAAAGCCAAACTGATTGTCACCTAGCACATTCTCAATTTTCTTTTCCATTCTTCTGTATATTATTCTTGTAAGCAGCTTCGATGCATGAGCTGTTAAGCTGATTGTGCGATAATTCTCGCACTTGTCAGCTGTTGCCGTCTTCGGAATTGTGTGGATGATGCTTTTCCGAAAGTCAGATGGTATGTCGCCAGACTCATATATTCTACACACCAACGTGAATAGTCGTTTTGTTGCCACTTCCCCCAATGATTTTAGAAATTCTGATGGAATGTTATCTATCCCTTCTGCCTTATTTGACCGTAAGTCCTCCAAAGCTCTTTTAAATTCCGATTCTAATACTGGATCCCCTATCTCTTCTAAATCGACTCCTGTTTCTTCTTCTATCACATCAGACAAATCTTCACCCTCATAGAGGCTTTCCATGTATTCTTTCCACCTATCTGCTCTGTCCTCTGCATTTAACAGTGGAATTCCCGTTGCACTCTTAATGTTACCACCGTTGCTTTTAATGTCACCAAAGGTTGTTTTGACTTTCCTGTATGCTGAGTCTGTCCTTCCGACAATCATATCTTTTTCGATGTCTTCACATTTTTCCTGCAGCCATTTCGTCTTAGCTTCCCTGCACTTCCTATTTATTTCATTACTCAGTGACTTGTATTTCTGTATTCCTGATTTTTCCGGAACATGTTTGTACTTCCTCCTTTCATCAATCAACTGAAGTATTTCTTCTGTTACCCATGGTTTCTTCGCAGCTACCTTCTTTGTACCTATGTTTTCCATCCCAACTTCTGTGATGGCCCTTTTTGGAGATGTCCATTCCTTTTCAACTGTACTGCCTACTGCGCTATTCCTTATTGCTGTATCTATAGCGTTAGAGAACTTCAAACGTATCTCGTCATTCCTTAGTACCTGCGTATCCCACTTCTTTGCGTATTGATTCTCCCTGACTAATGTCTTGAACTTCAGCCTACTACTTAGGCATCATAAATTAGATTAACTCGAGGTAAAGTTCAAGGTACACTTTATACATTCACTTCCTCAACACAGTCCATGCACCGCAACTTCTCTTACTGGATCTTTTGTGTATGATTTATAACTGGATATCCGCTTTTTGCAGAAACTGGGGAATACTGACATAGACTATTGTGAATAGCTACGAAACAGGTCAGTGACAGATGATGGCTGGGCAATACCTGCTCTGAACAACACCGTGAGAAACTTGCGGCGTTGTCTGCATAGGGTGAACGCCGTAGTATCACATGGATGAGGTCTGCCATCTCAGTTGGGTGGACTTCGCAATACGGAGGTGGCTGAACTTTCGTCCTATAGAGATGTGAAAAGCCGTGATCCAGCCGGATGCACGTCGCAGTAGCGGTCCGTCGTCTAGATGGCTTGGTTTGGGAAACCAGGTTTATCTCTGAACTGGTCATTCTTGATGGATCTTTTCCTTTAGCTCCAGCAACAATATCTGTATGCGGAAGTAAAATGTAATAAGGCTGACCATCAACCACACTATTTTTCGCCATGTGGTCCGCCAACTTGTGTCTCGGCTTATTCGTAGATACTCGACTGTTTCTGAGAAAACGACGGTGAAAGTTTTCGAGGTATTTTGAGTGGTTTTTAACGAGGAAGTAGTTCCGCTGGAACTACCGCGGGGTAGCTCGCATCGCGGATTTACAGTTTTGCTCCTCGTGTTCGAAACTCGATTAATTTTCTTTATTTTTGTTTTTTCACCTTCATGTACCCACGACCGTAGAAGGTTACTACACGAACGTTTTCCATTGTATACCGAAATAACTTTGCACGTATTCATCTACTAATTGTATGGCTAGAGAATAAATTTCGAAAGAAAAAGAGGAAACAATAAATAAATGAGAAAATTATTTGACATTGTTTTCTGTGAAATTCTTGTTGTGTTGAGAGGCACCCACATGCCTTGCTCATACTGTGGCATCAAGCAGTCAGGCCTGCAAGATGAGTGGTCTGCCAAGCGAGTGGATCACTCTTATTTATCAAGTACATGAGCTCTATTATTCACAATTAAGTTACAAATTATTCTCCTGTTTGAATTTTACGCAACTATTAGTAATTTACACAACTCTGACTGTTCACTACGCACTGGCAATACCACATTTTCTTTCTTATTTAACGGCTTTGATCAACACGTGGCCGTCGCACTGAATATGAATGGCGCACACATTATAAATTCTGGATATCATGACAACATACTATTCGAAGGAAAAGGCCACCAATGTTTTTCTTTTCACTATCATTTTTATTCCGATAAATTCTATAACCTAAACACACAAATCCTATAACCTACAACAATAACACATGAGAAATTCCGCCCAGTGGGCGTGACTTTACATTGGCGGTTCTCTATCTTATGGTCTCGTAATTATTTAACGCTACAGTGCACTTTCTGGATAGGATGGTGGATCTTTTGCTATATCTCACACTTCGACTTTCACACCCATCATTACGAAAATTTCCTCGAGACCGAGCGGTACAAAAAGGAACATGCATAACCCACTGCCTCTGAAACTATCTTGTTACTCTCCCATGCCAACCACACATACTTAAATTTCATGAAATACATCACACTGGCAACATGCAACACAAAGAATAGTCACATCGTTATAATCACATCACTTTCAGCTTTCACACTACAATTAGTATTTATCCCAGTTTTACACAACACTGCCCCACTTCGTAACTTTTCTTTCTTACTATGAACTCTGGAGGATATATGCACGTCTTCCTGTGCAATGCAAGCCAAGTGCGTTGCTGGATAGACAGCTGACTCACCTTGCATCTCTCTCAGAGTATTATAGTTTGAATCAAGCGTCACACGGAAACATAACACGCAAAGTAATATTAAGAACATATTCATCACACACGCGAGTCCTCAACTGATACCATGGACGAGTACTTCTCTTTATCCTTTGCCTCATACACAGATTGAGACTCACACAGTACTCACCACGTGGAAGAACTCGTCTCTAAGTTCAAGTCCTGCACACGCCATTTCTTAAATATTTCCAACTTATAGTACACACGCTAATAATTCAGCTTAACATAAGCATTCGGAAGTATTTCAACTTATTGCTACACGTGGTTTCATTGTGACCGTTGGTCACTTCCGAAGATTACTACGATCCCCTTAATATTACCTGCCTGACATTTAATTCTCCCCGCAAAAGTTCCTGAAATAGAGAAATTATTATTCCAAACTACTCTTAAGTATCTCACATGCATACTATGTCCCCACTCTTTTGTTTTTACGGAGCACACCTAAGACAGGTCTTACTAACACTAGATCCAGCGGCAGAGTGCTGAAACATGGCCGATCCCACACCTTCACCAAGGTGGGGGAGCACCATGCTACCGTATTGGTCAGCCACATTTCAGGCAGCCTAAAGCTCAGGTAAATTTCATCTCTTTGGTTCCAGCAAAGGTGATCATATATTGCACATTAACTGTCTGTGGTTAGCAGACGACCATACATTCATTCATTTCGCAGATCTCACCAAATTGGGGGGTAGGGATTTATTTTGTGGGAGTGCACATGTGATCAATTAAATAAATGAATCGTCATTCTCTCCTACACTGGTATCCGGCTTCGGTGTATTAAGTGAAATTGAGTAATTATTACAAAAAATATGTTGTTCTGACAAGGATAATGAAGAATGTTGTACCTACCCTTTCAGTGTATCTTGATTCATAATCAACTGCAAGCGCCAGTTTTCGGTAGTTTTGCAATGATATTATTGCCAACGCGCGAAATTTTCAGCAATATTAACAACGTTCGTTTACTAAAAGAGACTTATACGAAGAAGTGTCACTGTGGCAAACCTGCATTCGCGCGATGCTCGTGGTGTTCGGAATTTACGTATTTCTACGATCGGTATCCTCCAAGCAAATGCATCAAATCATCCTATAGCATAAGCATAACAATAAAGTACAAGAACTGAAGTAAGAATTTATAAAAGAATGAAACTTAATACAGCGAGAATTTAAAAAGTTTGTAACCCCTGAAATGCCGTGTACGCGTATATTATATAATAAATGTATGACACTTGAACTATGTTAAAGTGCAGCTGCCTACGTATATGATGTCGTCTGCCCTGTGTCGTATGTTACCTCGCGAGCTACAATAGCTTAAGCTGTGACTCTGCGCAAGTAGTGTTATTATTCAGCGTATTACAAGAGTGATACTGGTCGTGCTTTTATTTTATATACATATACCCAGAAAAATTAAGATAATTTTTATACGGGATGCTCATTCGCATTCATCCCTTTCACAGTATCCAGTACTTAGCATAAAGTCAACCGTTCTGATATTAGTTCAGCTCAGATGACTTAAACAGTTATTCCTAAACTCCATTAGACTCTCGCGATTGACAGTGTGTAAAAGAGTCAATAACACCACGTAACACTCATGGTATACGTGTAAACACAAGGTATCCGTAATATCACTTTCAAACTTACAGCAACGTATACCAAACAGCTTCAATTACGTAACGTATTATCAAAACTACTGCTTTAATGGCAATTCTATTATTTGCAAAGATTCTCCAAAACACTTTTAATTTCTACAGCAAAGTTATTCTCAACAGAAAACCACTGCAATTAATGCAAAGTCGTACTTGCACACTACGATAATACGATGTAATACAGATTAATTAATTCAGCAAAATGTTAAGGATCGTCGGTTTATTCTCATATACTATTACTGATTGCATAATATATTGACGCCCTTGTTAAAATAACTCGGACTGAATTGCTTTAATGCTTTTTGTATGCAATTATTTCTCGAGCCTTGTTATTTCGCGTAAAAATATGTCTCTTCTTTTGTTGACTCCAAGATATGGTAAACTTTTTCACCCAATGTCACTATTACGTAAATAGCGTCTCTGATGTCGAATTCTTATTACTAAACTATTAATGATAATTTCATTTAGCTTTATTCTTGTATCTACACTTTGGAGTATTTCCTAGTAAATATGACCCCTTTTACTAACCTACAAGTTTTATCTTTTTAATTAACGCGAGTTTGTTTGACATAGCACAAAGAATAACTAATACATTTGGTTCAAAATACTGCTATACGTCAAGCGTACTCGCAGACAATTTCTCCTATGTAAATCTCTTTCTAATAACTAGAAAGTGTTCTTGAAATTTGATCGTATTTCTATACATTTCATCAATAAAGAACTTCCAAATTACACGACAAATATCCCCACTTTTTAAAACTTGTTGCTCTTCATACTACGAAATTAGAAGACGAGTATTTAAGTTTTACTCTCTTTTTTTAGGTCTCGACTATCTTTTTTCTTGTAGTCCTTGATAAAAGCTTAGTTATCATTTACACACTTCGAATACACATGTGACCGAGTGACAAGACAACTACGTCCCCTCGAACGGAATCAAATTACAAATAAAAAAAAACCCTACGTGTCACCGACAGTTTAAATACTGCAATTGAATGGTAATTCAAAGCTCAACCACTTCAGGCGTTGACAATACGCGGTCCCATTACTTCAAACACATGACAAAAGTCACTCGTCACGAATCTCTTTAATAGTCTTAAAATGGTTCAAATGGTTCTAAACAGTATGGGACTTCAAATCTGAAGTCATCAGTCCCCTACACTTAAAACTACTTAAACCTAACTAACCTAGGGACATCACACACATCCATGACTGAGGCAGGATTCGAACCTGCGACAGTAGAGCAGCGCGGTTCCGGACTGAATATAAATTACATCGAGACCTCCGCTCGGAAACCACAATAATCCTCCAACCAAGAATCACTAAATAAGCACGAACTCTATCACCTTATAGTCGGCCAGCAGGTTCGCTAACACCTTTTTTACGGAACTGTAGGACTCTTGAAGTCCAAATAAACTAACGTCCACTGGAATCATGCGGCGTCACAAAAACACAGCTTACTGCACCACCTCCAAACTCAAATAGGCGATCTCCCTAGTCCACGTAACAGCATTCGCAGTTTAATTAATCAAATTCTAACATGCGGAACCTCACGGTTAGGAACACTACTAAATTTCCTGCACTGTACAAACTTCGGAACGAGCTAAATGCGACCTCTCTCAGCAGTTGTACTTAGTGATCGAGGCAAACTGTTACCAATATAATCTCACGTCGGACGACCTCCTGCGTCCTATGGTAAAACGGGGACTCAACTCTGTCTGACAATGTCCAGATGTCAAGGACCCACATGACAGACAATATGCAATGATTTACTGACTTCAGAATAATGCTCACATTCCAGAAAATTGCTCTCGCGGCGTCGAATAGCGGCCAGATTCTTGATGGTGCACTACCATTAGATTCCGCCGTCGCCACTGCACAATGTCTGCTTTGCTGCACAGTTGATGAGTATTGCAACCGTCTGTCGATCTGGATATCTACAACATATATACAAAAATACTTTGGCAACAATTACAACGTGATTACTATAACACCACGTTCAAAATCATTTAAATCTTAAAAACCTGCCATTGTGGCAGCAGTAACCGATCTAACAGCTGCGTTGCCGACCGCAGCGCCGTATTCTGTATTTGAATGTGCCTGCCTATACCAGTTCTGTTTGTTGCTTCAGTTGTAGTAGCAGTTTATCGTAGGTCGCTTGAGCAACGACGGTTGCCTAACGACTAGAAAAAGCGGAGGTCATTCCCGTTTTCGAGAAGAATCGTAGGGCAGATGTACGTAATTATAGGCCTATATCGCTGACTTCAACCATCCTTTACGTTCACGTGTTGTGAAGTGATCGGAGAACGAAAACATCCTCCGTAAAAAACAACATGAATTCCACAAACAGTGATCTTGCAAAACTCAGCATACTGTTTCTCCACGAGATCTACATCGCCGTAGGCATCGGTGGTCATGTTGATGCCATGTACATAGGCTTCAGGAAGGCTTCTGATACCGCCTTGTACTGCTGTTTACCGAAAAAAAAGGAGATTAAGTAAAACCTTTACCAGTATGGATGCGGATTACTGAGACTCTGATAAATAAAGGTTTCTTGAAATTACTGCAACCATTGACCTTTCGGTTTGTTATTTAGTTTTATCATCCCAGCTTTCCAAGCTTGCCGAGTATTGGACCAAGTTCACGACTAGACTAAAGACTTTCTCGCACTGAGAAAGTCGTAAATAGTGAAGGAGAATACATTATTCATGACTAAAGTCTCTGTCAGTGTATCTGTCGTGTTTATTGAACTTCAGGAAAAATGCCACGAACTTACGCACCAACCTAGCACCTGCTCTGTGCACAGCACTCTTCCATTGCAGTCTGGACTGTGCAAAGAAGGGGTGACCAGATGGATGTTAATAAAAACCAAGAACGAAATCGATAGATGTAAAGGTAATTTCAGGATTACCCAAAGAAAGTTTGAGAGGACCGTTATTGTTTGCTATATAGGACAACAAAAGATGCACCACGAAGGAATTATCCAAATGGGATGGAAACGGTTGATGTGATGTTCATGTACGCAACAAACAAATGATAACAATTTCAGAAAAGTTGGATGATTAATGCAAGAGCTAGTCGATGATGTGGTGGTCTACCTTATTCGGCCTGGCATTGGTGACAGAGTTGTTGGAAGTGCTCCTGAGGGATATCGACTAAAATTCTGTCTCACTAGGGCGTTAGAGCGTGAAAATATCGAGATGGTTGGAAGACTCTGTCGACAACGATGCAAATGGTATTTGGACCGACTGGGAAGAGATCCGACGACCTTCTTGGCCAAGACAGTGTTTGGCAACTATGAAGACAAGCAGTGGGAACTCTCGCTGTGAGCGGGTGGGCGTTACCTTGCTGAAATGTAAACTCAGGATGGCTTGCAATGAAGGGCAACAAAACGGTTTTAGAATGTTGTCGATGAATATCGTCGTGCCGTGCTGTAAGTGTTCAAAAATGGTTCAAATGGCTCTGAGCACTATGGGACTTAACATCTATGGTCATCAGTCCCCTAGAACTTAGAACTACTTAAACCTAACTAACCTAAGGACAGCACACAACACCCAGCCATCACGAGGCAGAGAAAATCCCTGACCCCGCCGGGAATCGAACCCGGGAACCCGGGCGTGGGAAGCGAGCACGCTACCGCACGACCACGAGATGCGGGCTGCTGTAAGTGTGCCGTGGATGACAACCAAAGGAAGGGGTCCTGATTTGACAGGAAAGTTCCCCCCTACAGTAGACGATCAGTCTTGGTTGTCGCGTATTGTGGAGGGCGACAGTCAGGTTGCTATCCCACTTCTGTTCCGGATGTCTCCACCCACGTCTTCGGGATGTAATCTCATTGACTGGGGTATAATTGTCTTCAGTGGTGGACCCCGCTTCGAAGTGAGCGAAGACGTTTCTGGAGACACGCCGCACAGCTGTGGATTACCACCCCGACTTTCGCTAGCCATGCGACCCGACAACCAGAGTGGTAGTCTTGAGTGTCATTTTTTTCTCGTAGCAGGACCGCTTTGGTTGTTGTCAGGGGCTCACTTACAGCACAGCGGTAAGTCTACGATATTCTATGCCCCGTTTTGATGTCCTTCATGGCAAGCCATCCTGGGCTTACATTTCAGCAAGATAATGCCCGCCCGCACACAGCGAGAGTTTCTACTGCTGGTCTGTGTGCTTGCCAAACCCTACCTTGGCCATCAAGGTCTCTGGATCTCTCTCCAGTTGGGAATTTTTGGAGCATTATGGGAGGATCCTCCAACCATCTCGGGATCTGGACGATCTAAAACGCCAATTGGACAAACTTTGGCACGATGTCCCTCTGGACATCCAACAACTCTGTCAATCGACACCAAGCGGAATAAGGTGAACCAATACGTCACTGACTTGCTCAATTTGTGAAGATCTTTTCCTTGAATAAACCAACAAAGTTTTCCGAAATTGTTATCATTTGTTTGTATGTATATATACATCGTAACTATCGATTTCCGTCCCTTTTGAATAATTCCTTTGTAGCCGTCGTTGTTTTGTCATAGAGTACGAACAGTATACAATAAGGGTCATATCACACCTCCACGTGGTACTCCTGAAACTGTCTTTACATTTGTCGATTTCTTTTTGTTAAGAGCGACGTGTTGACTTCGCTGTGCAAGAGCTCTTGAAACCAGACGTAGATCTGGCTCGATACTCGGTAAGGTTCACTAAACAGCAGTTTGAGACGTCATCAAACTCCTTCATGAAGTTTAGGAACATGGGATCAACATGAGTGCCGATGTCTCCAGCATTATGGATTTTGTGGAGGAACAGAGTGATCTGAGTTTCGCAAGATCTCTGTTTACTGAATCGATGTTGATTTTTTATGGATGATGTTTTCGTTTTCCAAATACGTCATAATATGTGAGCACAAAACATGATTGACGTCAGCGATATAGGCCTACAATTAAGTTCCGCTGTCCTACAACCCTTCTTGAAAAGAAAAATTACCTGCTCTTTTCCCCCAGTCGTTAGGTAGTCTTTGATGATCGAGCGGCCTTCAATAAACTACTGCTAGAAACGGAACAAGTTCTTTCGCATAATCACTGTAGAATCTTGTAGGTATGTCACATGGCCCTAAGCCTCCCACTACTAAGATATTCTGGTTGATTTTCTATTCTGCGGTTAGTTACCTCAATAGCTGCCATTTCGACGCTAGTGCGGTGATTGAAAGGAGGGACTGTATTATGATTTTCGGTGGTGAAACAGTTTCGGAATACGGAATTCAGTATTTTGGTCTTCGCTGTCACCTTCCGTTTTGGTGCCACTTATGGCCCTCCAATAGATCACTTCGATCCTCTTACTGATTTTACGTAAGACCATAACCTCTTGTGGCACTTAGTTACATTTTGAAAGAGCAGCTACTCAACAGAAGGACCACAGCCAACTGTGAACGTTTGGAGCAATATGGGAGCAGCAGTTCAACCATCTCGGTATTTGACGATCTTGCCCACCATCTGGACAGCATTTGACGAGATATCCCTCAGGTGGACATCCGGCAACAGTGTCAGTCAATACCAAGCTGTGGTGGACCAACGCGCTACTGACTCGCTCAATCTGTGAAGCCCAATCTCTTGAATAAATCATCTGTTTTTTCTGAAACTGTAATCATTTGGTTGTCTGCACATACACGTCGCATCTACCGATACCCGTCCCGAGTATTTTCTTCGTGGTCCGCTATTCTCTCTCTCTCTCTCTCTCTCTCTCTCTCTCTCTCTCTCTCTCTTAGAGTGCAATAAATGACCTATTAGAAAATGTCAGAAGCTCCATAAAGCTGTTCGCAGATGACGTGGTTGTGTACAAGAGCGTAGCAAAGCCAGAAGCCTTGCAAGGAATGTGTCAGAACTCTCCATTACATTGAAAACAATACAGCCAACTTAACGCTGTTCTTTGCATTGTGTAAGATCGGAAATAAATAAGCACTCAGATATCGATAGTAACAATCTGAGGGCGAAACATGGGAGCGCGATTCTAAGTAGCGTCGGTCGAGAGCTCGGAGACAGAAGACGTATCACGCTGTCCTCACGTCGCTGATGGTAGATCTTACCACGCTCAAGGTGTGATTTCATTTATATGGCCAGGAGAGATTTAGATGGCTGAACTACGCTTGAAGACGGGATTCAAGGTAAAATTTGCAAGCGTAGCGTAAAGTTCAATTGCAGGGTTAAGCTTGTGATTGTTAGTCAGAGTTTGCAATAATTGCATGTTTTGCTTGTCAGTTAAAGAAGCCTCCTTATCCTCCAAATAAATATTAAATGTTAATGTAACTCTGAAATTGAAATGACATGTTACTCTGACACTCAGCCATTATTGATACTTATGCCATTATTAATACTTGTCAAACTATTATTGGTCATGATGATTTTTGAAGTTTTTAAACGGACTTAATTTATGAAGTCACTTCTCACAAGTTATTTAGTAGTTAACAGGACCCGAGCAAACTTCTTCTTATTAAATTCATTCCTAGTAACAATAAGCTTTTATCGCTGCTGTTGCATGCTGCTGCGAATTGCTATAAAGCACATGGAAAAAGGCAGTCATCTAAAGAGGTGGCTGCAAAACTTAGGGCCAAAACAGAGACACCGACACTCGACAACATGTCATATACTCTAATCCAGTAATTTCCGTTGCACAAGCAAGATTCTGTATCACTTGTAAATTCTTCTTCAAAAAAGCAGTCAGATAGCTTAGGTATTCATTTTTACAGGTTCATTTGTTCCTGTAGTTTCCAATATTCATATACGCAATCAAATACCTTATCCAAATGTTAGTTTTAAGTTTTTCATGTAACTATCTGTTGAATGCTTGAATGACAGTGAAACTGACACTCATACAACACGCACAATGTTATGCAACGGGACTTATAACCAAATAGGACAAAAGGAGCTAAAAATTCTTAATTATGAAACATATGCATATACAAACATATAGATTAGACGGTAAATATTGTTTTTACAAAGAATATGGTGAAGCGTTTCTTGCTTACTAAAACTGTTCAAATATTTAAACAAAATCCATAAAGATGTAGAAGTTCTATTAATGTTAGAAGGATTGTTCATTATTAGCTCAATTATTTTGAGACGGTTTTGGGAACCTTTTAAAATAAGTAATTAGGGTCATCTTAATACATGAAAAATTTCAACCTGCAAAGTTTAGAAAAAAAAAGAAAAACAAGTAGACTGTTATTGCTTTGTAAAAAGGGAATGGTCATTGCACAGGAAGTTTTGTATTGTTTTGCATTTTGCACACTAGTAGAAATATGAGAGGAGAAGCAACGCTGTAAACCGTGTGTAGTGATGTGTTTAGTGTCTTTCTCAAAAACACCTCAACATAGAGTGTATTAGAATCATGCAGTGGTTGTTTTTATTCACACGTCAAGCTCCATGGATCAAATTGAGGAGCAAATCTCCAAGGTCATGGAACGTGTCAGAGCATGAAATGACGACATAAAAGATAAAAATAAATGCTTATGAACACGATCAAAAGTCAGTCCATAAGTTTAAGCTAACTCAATCAAGAATACAACAAGAATCAGCTTCATTTTTCAAGGAACTCCTCGACAGAATAGAAGGAGTGACCCCCGTTTCGACTTGTAAGTGCGGGGATCACTGCTAAGATTCTTGAGTTCGAGTGGTAGCTCGTTGAAAATGGATGCAGCAGTATACTTACTGCCCGAACTGACCGTTTCTGAGCCAAAAATATCCCTTTAGAATGGCAAGAGTTACCCCAAAATAAAACAGCATACGACACAAGCGAATGAAAATAAGCAAAGTGGACTAATTTTCGTGTCGAACGATCACTCACTTCAGATACCGTTCGAATAGTTAAAATGGCAGCATTAAGTCTCTGAACAAGATACTGAACATGGGCTTTCCACAACAGCTTACTATCATCTATCTGAACACCTAGAAATTCGAACCGTTCAGTTTCACTAATCATATGCCCATTCTGCGATATTAAAACGTCAGGTTTTGTTGAATTGTTTGTTAGAAACTGTGAAAACTTAATTTTACTGTGATTTAGCATTAGTTTATTTTCTACAAGCAAGGAACATAGGTCATGAACTGCACTATCTGAAACTGAGCCAACGTTGCACACAACATCCTTTACTACCATGTTAGTGTCAATAGCAAACAGAAATATTTTAGAGCTACCCGTAATACTAGAGGGTATATCGTTTATATAAATAAGGAACAGAAGCGGCCTAGCACTGATCCCTGGGGCACCCCCTACTTGACCATACTCCACTCAGACCCCACATCACAGTCACTCTCAACATTGTGAATAATGACCTTCTGTTGTCTATTGCTAAAGTAAGAGGTGAACCAACTGTGAGCGACTCCCTGTATTCAGTAATGGTCCAACTTCATGAGCAGTATTTTGTGATCAACGCTATCAAATGCCTTAGTTAAGTAAAAAAAAATATGCTTAGCATTTGAAACCTTTTATTTAACACATCCAGTACCTCACAGAGAAAAGAGAATAAACTGTTTTCAGTTGTTAACCGACGTCGAAAGCCGAACTTTACATTTGATAACAAATCGTGCGCTATAAAATGATCAATTATCCTTACATATACAGCATTTTCAATACCTTTAGTAAACAATGATGGCATAGAAATAGGTCTAAAATTATCTACATTATCCCTTTCTCCCTTCTTATAAAGCGGCTTTACTACTCAGTACTTTAATCGTTCAGGAAACTGACCATTCCTACAGGAAAAATTACAAATATGGCTAAATGCAGGGCTAACATGTGCAGCACAGTACTTTAATATTCTGCTAGGCACTCCATCATAACCATGAGGTCCTTCGTCTTCAGTGATTTAATTATTGACTCAATTTCCCTCTTCTCTGTATCACAGATGAGTATTTCAGGCATCAATCTCGGAAAGGCATTTGTCAAGAAAGTTTTATGATGCCCAGTAGAAACTAAATTTTTATTTAATTCACCAGCAATGCTCAGAAAATGATTGTTAAATACTGTACATATATCTGATTTATCACTAACAGAAATATTTTTAGTGAGAACTGACTTTATATCGTCGACCATGTGCTGCTGACCAGAGACTTCCTTCACAAGTGATCATATGGTTTTATTTTTATCCTGTGAATTAGCTATTCTATTTGCATACCACATACTCTTTGCCTTCCTAATAACATTTTTAAGCAACTTACAATACTGTTTGTAATGGAGTACTGTAGCTTGATTGTGACTATGTCTAACATTTTGATAAAATTCCCACTTAGTTCTACATGGTATCCTTATCCCACTAGTCAACCACCCAGGCTGCCTATTACTGGTAGTACCACGTTGAGAACGTTCTAATGGAAAGCAACTCTCAGAGAGCATGAGAAATTGTTGAGGAAAGCATTATATTTATCATCTATGTTATCAGCCCTATAAACATCCTGCCACTCTTGTTCCTTGACAAGGTTTAAAAAACTCTCTATTGATGTTGAATATTTCCTACATAGTTTGCAATTAAATGTGACATTTGTTTGAGTACTAAAGCTTTTTAGTGTTAAAATTTGTACATCATGATCTGAAAGGCCATTCACGCTTTTCCTAACAAAATACCCATCCAGTAATAAAGAATGAATAAAAATATTATCTATGGCTGTGCTTTTGTTGCTCTGCACCCTAGTTGGAAAAAACACAGTCTGCATTAGACCATATGAATTTGTGAGATCTACCAACATCTTTTTTCTTGCACCATCATATACAAAATTTATACTGAAGTCACGGCATATAACTACTTTCTGGTACTTCCTACAAAGTAAATCAAGAACCCTCTCTAGCTTGGCCAGAAATGCTCTGAAATCAGTGTTAGGGAAACTATAAACAACAACAATTATAAGTTTAGTTTCACTAAATTCAACTGCCCCTGCACAACATTCAAATATATGTTCAGTGCAGTGCTGTGATAAATCTATGGACTCAAATGGAAAACTGTTTTTTACGTACATAGCCACTCACCCACCCCGCAAGGAATTCCTACAATGTCTATCTCACCGACACCCTTACTTGGAGAAATTGCATTTTTGCTGACACAGTGGCTTGTATTGTCAGTGTCCTTTCTCTGAGACAGCAGTGTGTAATTGTGGCTCTCGAAGGCAAAGCTCAGCACTGTTTGTTGATTGCCACTCAAGAACAGGTATTTATAACAGGCAGACCTCCTCGGTTGCTGCCATCATTGTTGTAGACATCACGAGTGCATGTGCATTTTGTAATTTGTTTGTGCCCTGGCAGATCCCAGTTACATGGTACTACATGAACAGAAAATACTTATCGTAACAACTTTACAAAAATTTTTACATATTCCTGTAAACATAAGTGAAAATAGTTAATTAAGTAACTGCACATGCAGTTTGTATGAATGAAAGCTTGCAAATTGTTTCATATGAGACACAGATATATTGAGATGAATCTAAAATTATTGTACATAAATATCATATGTGTGGAATTCTTAGTAACAATAAGCTGTAGCCGCCGCTGCGAATTGCTGTAAACGACATGGAAAAAGGCAGTTATTTTAAAGACGTGAGTGCAAAACTTAGGGCCAATTCAAAAATGTAGTCAGATAGCTTAGGTATTCATTGCTACAGGTTCATTTGTTCCTGTAATTTTTCATATTCAAATAAGCAGTCAGATAGCTTATCCAAATGTTAGTTTTAAGTTTTTCATGTAACGCTCTGTTGAGGCCCTAAATAACAGTGAAACTGACAATCATACAACACGCACACAGTGTTATGCGGGTTAGATTCCGATTACACGTCAGGATGCTTATTGAGTCTGTTTTCACAGACGAACATAGGATTTATTTGTTGTAGGAACTTGACATATTGGTCGTAGGTACGTTACAGACTGTAGCGATTTGCAGAAGTACTTGCAGACGTCTGATGAATGCAGCAGGGAATGGCAGTTTACAGTGAACGAAAATAAATGTAATATGTTGACATAAATAGGAGAAGATATCAACTACGTCACAACTACACCATTGATGACAAACTGCTAGAAACAGTACTTGCCATAAAATATCTAGGAATGATCATCGGAGCGACCTTATAAAGAATGACCATGTAAAACAAATAGTTGGAACACCATATCCGCAGGAAGAATCTCAAGGAAAAGTAATTCCTCAACTGAAAAAGTGGCTTTCAAGGTGCTTGTTTGTCAAATTCTTGTGTACAGCTGATCACTCTAGGACCTTTGCAGGGTAGAACTAATAGGAGACATAGAGAAGATGCAACTAAGAGCCATGTGTTACGTCAAAGAGGGGATTAGTCGACGCGAGAGCGCTGGTGAGATGTTCGACAAATTCCAGAGGCACACGCTAGAACAGAGTTGTTTGGGGCACAAAGAAGTGTTTACATTTTGGAATTCCCACAGAGTATGTCCGGGGAAGAGTCGGACAACATATTACTTCCTCCCACATACGTCTCTCGAAACGACCACAAGAGAAAATTTGAGAAATATGAGATCATAGTGATGTTTACCGACATTTAAATTTGCCCCGCAACATTCGCAAATGGAAAAGAGAAGGGGCGAGGGATCTGATGGTGTTACCAGAAGTATCCTCCGCTATACGCCGTGTGGTGGCTTGCGGAGTACAGACGTAGATGCAGAAGCCTATCTCTGCCTTGCTAGTCTGTGACAGACTTGGAATCACCGGAAGGAAATGCTGTAAAGAAGTTTCCTTTGAAACACCAACACTTTGTGCCACGAATACAATTCGTCGACTGTCGATTCGTTAACACACGATTCCCCAGGATGATCGCTAATGAAGTTATTCGAAAGTCCGGCTTTGTGTGACTCGAATTCAGGAACAACTTGTTTGTCTTCATTTTTAACTATTATTTCGTTCACATTTACTTCTTCCGCTGCAGCTGAAGTACTAGATCTACCACCAGTGTACTTGGACTCGAAGTCTAACCAGCAGCATTTTTTTTTAAAGTGTGTCTACTCTGCCAAGTATTTGTAGAACATTAATTTCTCGTTCTTCTTTTCCTTCGCTAATTTGTGAAATGCCGCCCCACTTAGTTTTCTCCGTTTCTTTTTGCCACTCTCATTCATGTTAAAGACACTTACGAAATTGTCTGTCAATTACAAGACAAAAGAAAGTCAGTAAATAAGCACTACCCAGTTCAAAACAGTACCACACGGCACACAAGCACAAAACTGCAACATTAAACGTGACAGTCAACCAACACAAAAGAAAATAAGTTGGTAACTAGAAAGTATCCAGTTCAAAATTGTACCACACGGCGCACGAGCACAAAGCTTTATACTTTAAAAACAACAGTGAACAACTGACTAGCTTGGTTTATCTGACCGAACTGTGCTATGAGATAAAATCGTTAAGGCATGAACGACAGTGTAGAATAATACAACTTCACTGTCGCTTCTTTCTCTGATCTGAATGAACAGAAGTTACAAGCCGACAGTGTTCTCGGAATAACAATATTTCAAAGCTCGTATTGTCGATTGTCGTCCTGATAACTTACTTTCAGAATATTTTTGAACAATTTTATAAACACGATTCTAGACGGATATATTATTGAACAATTTCATAAACACGATTCTAGACGGAAATTGAGTGTCTGAATTTCTATTCAGTCACCAAGTAAATTAATAACATTCCGAAAGTTGTACTGTCGGTTGTTGTTCTTACGGGTTGTTTGAACTATCACGTTATTTCGCAATATTAATAATTTGTCAGCGCAGTTATTTTAAAACGTAAAATGTTAAAATGAATACAATGCAAGGAATTCCGCCGCCTATAGCTGCCGTCCATAGGCCCGTGCCTAGTGGGCCTGTACGTAAATCCGGCTCTGGAGATAACGATGGATCTGTCGCATAACTTTTGGTTTTCAAATAGCTAAACCAACTCACACCGTTTTATTCTAGCATCTACGCATTGGTCCCACTTCATATTAGTGTGAGACCAAGTATTATTCATAGCTGTATGCTTGCTGTGATTGAAGTAATTTATCCAAAGTAGATAGTCTTGCGGAACGAGTGTTTAGTGCCCGCATGCTCATGGCCATTTACTAGTGTTGTCATAAAATCAGAGGAGAAGACACTAAGCTTACGAAGTGCTTCTCTGTTTTAGATTTGCCAAGCCTCTGAGCGAACCGCGAATACGACAGGTGTTGCGAAGTCCTTACGACCACCGCCAGTTTTCCGCTTATCAGTAACGGTGCTACGTCAACAGCACGTGTCTCGTAAACGACGATCTTCGCCCGCAGCCTTGGGCAGCGCTTGCTTAACACCTCGTCCCGTACGCTGTGTGCTATTGGCGAAGAGTTCCCTCTCCAAGACGTTTCACACTCGCCAAAGCTGTTACTGTGAGACACAGCTTTCCGGCGAGATGCGACACGGACTGAACGCGATTCAAGGGAAAGTTTACGAACCTGCAGCGCGTTTGCAAACACCCTGCGTTTTTTTGGTATGAGTATGATTAAGAGCCGGCCGATGTGGCCGTGCGGTTAAAGGCGCTGCAGTCTGGAACCGCAAGACCGCTACGGTCGCAGGTTCGAATCCTGCCTCGGGCATGGATGTTTGTGATGTCCTTAGGTTAGTTAGGTTTAACTAGTTCTAAGTTCTAGGGGACTAATGACCTCAGCAGTTGAGTCCCATAGTGTTCAGAGCCATTTGAACCATTTTTATGATTAAGAGCCCCGTTTCATTGCAGGGAGGTGGTGGACAAAACGTGGAAACCCCAAAAACACAATACATTAGCAAACATGATACGGTGTAGGAAATCTGTTGGCGTTCAAAACAGCTTCTGTTTGTCTCGGAATGGATAATTACAGGTCCTGTATCGGTTTCAACGGAATTTACCGTAAAATAAGTTGCAAGTTCAGGTAAAGATGGTGGATAGGAATCACAAACCCTTCTCTCCAGAGCAGACAATAAACGCTCAGTAATTTTGAGATCTGATGATAGTGTTGATCAGGGGACATGTGATATTTCTCGTGTGTATAAAAACGAATCCTAGACGATGCTAGCTGTGTAAACAGGGCTCGTGTTGGAACACAGATCATCATTGAGTTACAAATGACTTTCTTCCATTGCTCGATTGTCTAGGGTTTATGGCTTCGGCACCACATTTTCCTATTACAGGCATTTGCATCGCTGTTGAATGGGTATGGAATTCCAGCTCGCCGTGCAGTCCCAGGCTTATGGGGCTCCCTTTGTGTGGTTTCGGTGTTGACATAGTTTCCGAGTACGACATTCAACTTTGCAACGACCTTTGTAGCTGTTTTATTCTTCGTCACGATCCCCCTCAATGACCTCCTGTCACGATCACTGAACAGACAGTTTCGTCAGCAGTGTTCGGGTGATGTTCTTCCGCTAATTAGTAAACCAGATACCAAGGATTAGGAACGTGTAGGCAGACACACTTCTAATCATAGAATGAGGGTTTTCACGACTGGATGTTTCAGCTGCCGAGAATTCTTCCGGGTTGTATGGCCGTGGTCCATGGAACTTTTCTATCCCTGAAGTTTCGTCCAAAGCTACGCTGGACATCTTCGGAAGTGCTCCTGGTCGTGCTGAGTCTTGCCGACTGACGGGTCGAACGTCGAAGAACGGCCTGAATACCGTGGAAAGTGGGCGTGGTCTGGATTTCACGTAATACAGAAATAAACGTTGTCAAGGATAAAATGTAACTAACGATCATAGTACGTCAAATATAAAATCTTCTCATCGATTCTGTAGCACCACTGTCCATATATCGCATTCATAGCTTCTTCTTTTCTGTTAAAATTATGCCCATGTTTAAATATTTCGATGGCTTTTCTATATAGCCATGGACAGCAGTTTGTCATAGTACACAAAACTTCAGTTTCCACGCCTGAGTACCTGGACGCCGAGTTAAAGCATCTAAAGCAGGCTTTTGAGAAGAATGGGTACTCTTTTTCTTTTTCTTTTTTTTTTTTGGTCATCAGTCTACTGACTGGTTTGATGCGGCCCGCCACGAATTCCTTTCCTGTGCTAATTTCCTTTCCTGTGCTAATCTCTTCATCTCAGAGTAGCACTTTCAACCTACGTCCTCAATTATTTGCTTGACGTATTCCAATCTCTGTCTTCGTCTACAGTTTTTGCCCTCTACAGCTCCCTCTAGTACCATGGAAGTCATTCCCTCATGTCTTAGCAGATGTCCTATCAACCTGTCTCTTCTCCTTATCAGTGTTTTCCACATATTTCTTTTCTCTCCGATTCTGCGTAGAACCTCCTCATTCCTTACCTTATCAGTCCACCTAATTTTAACATTCGTCTATAGCACCGCATCTCAAATGCTTCGATTCTCTTCTGTTCCGGTTTTCCCACAGTCCATGTTTCATTACCATACAATGCTGTACTCCAGACGTACATCCTCAGAAATTTCTTCCTCAAATTGAGGCCGGTATTTGATATTAGTAGGCTTCTCTTGGCCAGAAATGCCTTTATTGCCGTAGCGAGTCTGCTTTTGATGTCCTCCTTTCTCCGTCCGTCATTGGTTATTTTACTGTCTAGGTAGCAGAATTCCTTAACGTCATTGACTTCGTGACCATCAATCCTGATGTTAAGTTTCTCGCTGTTCTCAATTCTGCTACTTCTCATTACCTTCGTCTTTCTCCGATTTACTCTCAAACCATACTGTGTACTCATTAGACTGTTCATTCCGTTCAGCAGATCATTTAATTCTTTTTTACTTTCACTCAGGATAGCAATGTCATCAGCGAATCGTATCATTGATATCCTTTCACCTTGTATTTTAATTCCACTCCTGAACCTTTCTTTTATTTCCATCATTGCTTCCTCGATGTACAGATTGAAGAGTAGGGGCGAAAGGCTACAGCCTTGTCTTACACCCTTCTTAATACGAGCACTTCGTTCTTGATCGTCCACTCTTATTATTCCCTCTTGGTTGTTGTACATATTGTATACGACCCGTCTCTCCCTATAGCTTACCCCCACTTTTTTCAGAATCTCGAACAGCTTGCACCATTTTATATTGTCGAACGCTTTTTCCAGGTCGACAAATCCTATGAAAGTGTCTTGATTTTTCTTTAGTCTTGCTTCCATTATTAGCCGTAACGTCAGAATTGTCTCTCTCGTCCCCTTACTTTTTCTAAAGCCAAACTGATCGCCACCTAGTACATTCTCAATTTTCTTTTCCATTCTTCTGTATATTATTCTTGTAAGCAGCTTCGATGCATCAGCTGTTAAGCTGATTGTGCGATAATTCTCGCACTTGTCAGCTCTTGCCGTCTTCGGAATTGTGTGGATGATGCTTTTCCAAAAGTCAGATGGTATATCGCCAGACTCATATATTCTACACACCAACGTGAATAGTCGTTTTGTTGCCACTTCCCCCAATGATTTTAGAAATTCTGATGGAAAGTTATCTATCCCTTCTGCCTTATTTGACCGTAAGTCCTCCAAAGCTCTTTTAAATTCCGATTCTAATACTGGATCCCCTATCTCTTCTAAATCGACTCCTGTTTCTTCTTCTGTCACATCAGACAAATCTTCACCCTCATAGAGGCTTTCAGTGTATTCTTTCCACCTATCTGCTCTCTCCTCTGCATTTAACAGTGGAATTCCCGTTGCACTCTTAATGTTACCACCGTTGCTTTTAATGTCACCAAAGGTTGTTTTGGCTTTCCTGTATGCTGAGTCTGTCCTTACTCTAGTAAGGAAATAAATAGAGTTTTCTGACCGAATAACGGGAGGCCTAACGACAACGATAGGACAAAGCGATGGAAGAACACGGTTTCTCTACCCATCATCAAAAAAGTAACGGATCAAATCGGCAAGATTTTCAGACCAACTAAGAAAATAGGCCAAGCACTTCGTTCCGTGAAGGATAAACGCCCCACTCTGTCTGCAAGTGGTGTATACAAGATTCCGTGTAAATGTGGTAGGGTCTACATTGGGGGGTTGAAGGAACATAAAAGTCTTTGCCGACTAGGGAGAACAGACAAGTCAGCCGTGGCGGAACATGCACTTTATTCGCGTGATCACGTAGTGAAATTTTCGGAAACTGAAGTTTTATGTACTATGATTAATTATTATCCAAACCTAACCTAACCTAACCTAGCCATCCACGGCTATATAGAGAAGCCATCGAAATATATAAACATGGGTATCATTTTAACAGAAAAGAAGAAGTTATGGCCGGCCGAAGTGGCCTTGCGGTTAAAGGCGCTGCAGTCTGGAACCGCAAGACCGCTACGGTCGCAGGTTCGAATCCTGCCTCGGGCGTGGATGTTTGTGATGTCCTTAGGTTAGTTAGGTTTAACTAGTTCTAAGTTCTAGGGGACTAATGACCTCAGCAGTTGAGTCCCATAGTGCTCAGAGCCATTTGAATTTGAAGAAGTTATGAAACTCAGCGATATATAAACAGTGGCACCACAGAATTGATGAGAAGTTTTTATCTTTGACATACTATGATCGATAGTTATATTTTATCCTTGACAAGGTTTGTCTCTGAAATCACGTGAAATCCAGACCACGCCCACTTTCCACGGTATTCAGGCTCGTCAGTCGGCAAAACTCAGCACAACCAGGGGCACCTCCGAAGATGTCCAACGTAGCTTTGGACGAAACGTCAGGGATAGAAAAGTTCCATGGACCACGGCCATACAACCCGGAAGAATTCTCAGCAGCTGAGACAACTTCTATTTTTTTTCCAAATGGTTCGTGTCTGAGGCACTAACTCCGGTGTGATAATAGACCGAAGCATGCTAAATCAATGGAACTTGTTTATTTTTAAAGTAACCAAACTAAGTTCTTAGTTATTTTAATTGATTTGAGAATAGGCTGTCAATGCAGTAAATTGAATTTTCTCATTTTGAGATTACTGAAGAACGATACCCTTCACAGTGATAAACAAATCGACTTTCAGGACATCATTCATCTCTTTGTAGCTTTCTCTAATAATGTCACCCCTGCAGACCTACTCTGCCCAGAATCCTTTACATTCTCTTCTCTGTAGTCTGGTACCTGTGCCGAATTCCGACCCTGAATCCACTTGTCAGTGCACTGTTGACTACATCTGAATACCTTCGTACATATCTCACAAATCTGTTCATTGACCTAACGACTCCCCGTAGACCTCATCTCTACGGTTGTTGCCTGTTCCTTTTGGTATCTTTGCAATCTCTCGTTTCTGCCCAATTAATTTGTAACATCTTGCGATTTAAATGTTTCCAGCTTACTCTTTTTGGGATTTTCCGCATTCTACAATTAAATTGCACTGTGATCAAAATATCTATTGTTTTACGTCTTCTAACGTATCTCCCCACCCATTAACGCTCAGAGTCTCCGTGTTATCCTTTCTATTTCTGTAAGATGCATTCTGTTATTCTTAATAGTTCTTTCTTTTCTCCTACTCCTTCACTTGTTTCTGACAGATAAGTGGATTGTGCAGGGCGATTCAGCAGCATCTTCCAGTACCACGTGCACGGTTTTCATATTCTCTTACTCGCTACTTGCAGATTATTAATCCTACAGAAAAAAATGAACAGGACAGATTTGCAGGAAATTTAATTGGTTAAATCTGTGTACTGGGATACATTTTCACTAAAAGCCACAGTTTTCGGATTGTTCAAATAAATTAAATTAAAAAAAACGTACAAATCTGACCTTAAAATATGTTTTTCTTGAATAATATGAAAACCACAGCCTCCAGCGAAAACGTATCACGGTACAAAATTTAACTGCATTAAATTTCCAACATATAGATCCCGCCCACTTTTTCTGCAGGACTAATAGTTTGGGAATAGTGAGCAAGAGGTTATAAAAATCTCGCAGCTGGTATTTGAACGAGCTGCTGGTTGCACAAAACCGTTGGGTAGGGGCAGCTTAATCATGTTGTATGGTATGATTTACGACAGTTAAACGCGTTTTATGATGTGTTAACGGATGTAATAACGTCCTGTAACCAAGAAGAATCAGAAATTAAGTGAACTAAAGGAATAGAAATTATTCCACTGATACGAGACATTTCTGGTTCACGTGGATGAAGTCACATTCAAAAAGCTATTTTAATAAAATAAGTGAGTTGCATTAATTGTATTCAAATTGTTTCTTCCTACTTGATTACGTTATCGTGAAGGACTCTTTAGCGTAAGCTAGATAGGAGATGAATCTCTTTGCAACACTCTCTATGGGTAGCGTCTTTGACCGACAGTAAAAATTTTACTTATTGTCACTTTTAATTCCAGCGACTGCTTAAATTCTGAATACACCGTTAGGCCGTCTTCCGCTTACGCCCCAACATCGTGCAGCCCGCCTCCAGTGGTGTCGCGACAGGCGTGAATGGAGGGACGAATGGAGACGTGTCGTCTTCAGCGATGAGAGTCGCTTCTGCCTTGGTGCCAATGATGGTCGTATGCGTGTTTGGCGCCGTGCAGGTGAGCGCCACAATCAGGACTGCATACGACCGAGGCACACAGGGCCAACACCCGGCATCATGGTGTGGGGAGCGATCTCCTACACTGGCCGTACACCACTGGTGATCGTCGAGGGGACACTGAATAGTGCACGGTACATCCAAACCGTCATCGAACCCATCGTTCTACCATTCCTAGATCGGCAAGGGAACTTGCTGTTCCAACAGGACAATGCACGTCCGTATGTATCCCGTGCCACCCAACGTGCTCTAGAAGGTGTAAGTCAACTACCCTGGCCAGCAAGATCTCCGGATCTGTCCCCCACTGAGCATGTTTGGGACTGGATGAAGCGTCGTCTCATGCGGTCTGCACGTCCAGCACGAACGCTGGTCCAACTGAGGCGCCAGGTGGAAATGGCATGGCAAGCCGTTCCACAGGACTACATCCAGCATCTCTACGATCGTCTCCATGGGAGAATAGCAGCCTGCATTGCTGCGAAAGGTGGATCTACACTGTACTAGTGCCGACATTGTGCATGCTCTGTTGCCTGTGTCTATGTGCCTGTGGTTCTGTCAGTGTGATCATGTGATGTATCTGACCCCAGGAATGTGTCAATAAAGTTTCCCCTTCCTGGGACAATGAATTCACGGTGTTCTTATTTCAATTTCCAGGTGTGTATTTACCTTGACTGTGTTCTAAAGTCATAATATATATATAGCAGTTCATGACATCCAGTCTTACAAATTTACTGTCTCTGATGGACACACGTCCAGCTCATCCGCTCCCAAAACTCCGCCATCTCTCTCCCCACATCCACCACTGCTGGCGGCTCACCTCCAACTGCGCAACGCTACGCGCTGTTCACATCCAGCTGCCCAACACTACAATAGCAAACAACAATGCAAACGAGCCACAGGCTGCACTCAACACAGTCAGTGATTTTCATACAGAGCGCTACGTGTCGTTACCAATAAAAAAACCTAAACAGCCTACTTACACTTGTATTCGTGGAAACATGTATGAAATTATGGATCATTGGGACAAACATACATGCATAATGTGCACAAGTGCAAGTACAGTACCCAAATTTTTTGTAAATAACTCTATGGCACTGCCTCTTCATAGCTCTAGAGACGGCTTTTTTTTTCCTGCAGTCATCAGCGCTTCGCAATCGAAAGCTGGCAATAGCGCTGGCAAGTGTTTGGGATTCGGCTCGACTGTCGGAGTGTCTCATTAGTAAAGAATGAATGTATTACAACTTCATGTATCTTGCGCAATTTTTCACTCATATCGGCGTTTTTGACGACATATCTCTTGAAGTATGTGACGCAGAATGATATATTTGTGTAGGTACATAAAGCCTGGCGTATGTGGATAACGTCAGGGAAACATGTTGCGAATAGATTTTTATCAAAGGCGTAATACATTTAAACGTCATACACGAAACGGCAGTTTCTCACGCATCTGTGTTTATGACGTCATACCTTCTGAACTATGATAGGTAAGTGGCTCTTACCCCCCCCCCCCCCCCACAGCAATTGTTGCCTGACAGTGAGGAATATGTGTACCAAGTCTGGTTAAAACCGGTCAAGTGGTTTAGGAGGTGTGGAACACACATACACACACACAGATACACTCGCAAATACAGATTTTCTTATAATACATATGTATCCAGACCTCACCAACAATCGCACTCAGTATCCGCAAGCTGGCCATTTCATTTGTCATTCCACATTCGCGCTAATAACTGCCAATTGCCAACGCTTTTGCCCATCTAACAGAAAAAATTGTCAGTGTTTCATGTAATTATTAACCCGAATTTAAAATTTGAAATGCTGTCATAATCTGTTCATTAAAAGGTAGATTCTTATGCTAAAAGTTTAACACAGTAACTCAAGCATTAAAATTAGGAACTGTGTCTATATCTTGACACGCTGTAACTCAGAGCGCGCAAATTACTCAGATAATATTCATCCAGCATTTGAGAGCGAGAGCATTTAGCAAGGTCTAGCAAACTTTATACATAGTTTCAAATCCTGCTGAAACTATTTCGTGTTGATATCTTCCCACAAAATAATAAAAAGATGAGAAGGTTATCGCTTATTACATGCAGTAAGAAATCCATCATCAGGCATGAAGTTTTAATTTATTACTTCTTTACTATTCACAACACAGTTTGCAGACTATACTCACATATTCCACGGAACGCACCTGCAAAGCTATCACGATACAGTTACGGAGAAATGACGTCGTAAACGAGATGTGTGAAAAACTACTTAACATATTAACTGACTGCAAACAAATCACACACATAAAACTGTTATATGCGTGAGTTCGGTTCATTAAGACATCGCGAGTGTGGTGGTTACTGTAATGTTACAACTTGCCTTGTCTCCTCTGTACGTCTCGCTTTTATTCTTTTCTTTGTTGTTTCATCCCCCTCGCTCCATCTGGACAGGGGGGTTGGCTGTCAGCGATAATTCAACCCGCTCTTCATCCAAGGGACAAGAGTAAGAATATGACGAAAAAGTACTAACATAAAGTTGAGAAGTTGAAAAGTAAATAAAAACATTTTATCGGTGAAATTAATGCTAGGACTTATACATAAGAAACTTCAACTTCTTCGTCTTTAATTTAAAACTGGAGTAACAGAAAGGTGCAACAAGAAACAACTAGAATACATTTAATTAATCGTAACACCAAACAATAATTTAACCTCATGAAATTTGTGCTGCAAAAGTTGTTTCTAACCGAAAAACGAGAGAAAAAGGTAAAAGATGAGAAAAACATAACGTAGCAAAATACTTGTAACTACTGCATAATGCATTAATTTATATATATTACAGGCCATTGAAAATACTTCATAAATAAAAGAAGCGAAAAGCGTATAGCAATATATTAACTGCCTTCTTTAGTTACAAAGACATACATCCATGAACAACTGTTAACTCTAATGAGACACAGTATGGAGAAAAAGCGGTTTACTTCTTTAATTTTGGACACCAGCATAACAACATTTACAGTAAAAAAAGTAAAAGTAATCATAAAAACCGCTCATTTTGATAAAATCTGGTTCAAAACTGAAAATGATAAAAACACATATTGATTATTAACTCTAATGAGACACAGTACGGAGAAACAACGGTTTGCTGCTTTGATTTTGGACACCAGTATAAGGACATTTACTGCAAAAAAGTAAAAGTAATTATAAGAATCCCTCATTTTGATAAAATCTGGTTTAAAACTGAAAATGATAAACACTCATATTTTAAAATGAAAAATCAAAAGCACCTAGCATGACACTCGGGGTTTTTCGTTTCACGCCCCGTTTCTCTAAAAACATCTACCTTTGGACTGGCCTTGCTTCTTTGGTGTTGCACTTGACTGCCAGCTGTGACGTGGAAACTCTTAATTTCTCTATAAGTTGCAATCCCTATACACTATGAGAGCCTGTGTTGATGCTGAGATGCATTGGCACTTTAATTGCTCTCATGTTTCCATCATTAGTCTGTAACACATACCATTTCAGAATATTTAATCTCTCAAAGATATTCTTGAACTCTCGTGTCCAAATCATGTTATTTAATGACTCATTGGGTTTCTGAGTGCGCCCGTATAGTCTCTTTCTGAGGAAGTTTGGGTGAGCTAGGTCCTTATAAATTGGCTAGATGGGTTCCGTAAAAGATTCAGGGTTAGAATCCTTGTGCTCGAAACACACTTCTGAAACTTCAGCCTTCCAGAATTTACACTATCATTGAGTTCCACGTGTGTGAATGTGTTAGTTCCCTGGCATCTGACAGTTTACGGAAATATGTGAATCAGACTGCTCTCTTCAGACCTTACCAACTATTTCTATTATTCCTGAGGCCCACACCCTAATTCTGCTGAAATTCGTTTATTGATTTATCATCCAGTCGGGTCCTTAGTGGCTTGCCGTCCCATATTTTCGTACGAAACAAAGCAAGAGACAGACATATTTTAAACAACAGGGTAGCCAACATGGACGCTGCGTATCTTCTACTGCTGGGTGAAAACCACAGCCTTCTATGCGGAGTAGTTTCAGAAATATCCACAATTAAATAGATGTCTTCAAAATTGATAGCGTCAGGCAATGCAATAAAATTAAAAATAAAATACTTCTAAGGCCACCATAGAGATAAATTGTGTAACATTTTGTGCTGGAAAACGTGAAATACATATTACGACTTGTTTTGAAAAACACCAAAAATTTCCGGTTGTCGCTTGTAAACTGTTCTCAAACGGTGTGTGAGGTAATAGAAGCGCAACTGACTAAGTGCTGATTGCGAATGGCAGCCATTTTGGTTCGTATCCCGACCTGACAAACAGTGTAATTGTATAAGGTAATGATGTAGGACTTAACAAAGCCGTTACTGGCGCTTGCTTATAAGCTGTCAGTAAACAGTAATCCACAATGCATCACCGGGTAGTTTAGCTTCTGTTTTAGAGCATACATGAACTCAGCCGGCAAAATCTTTTTCTCGCTTTGCAGAGGTCTGAGCCAGGCTCTTTTGAAGTCAGCATTACTCACAGTAAATGTCATATGTTTTCTCATGAATTTTCATGATTGATAACATTACAACGTCTTCATTTATAGATATGTCACAGAATTGCATTAAGTGTTATTGAAATTCCGAACTCATCAAGCACCGTTCTTGCACTCACATATCGATAAACAGTAATGTAAGCGGTAATATTGCTGCAAGAAACGCGTGAAGAGTTTATTGCACACGCTGTGGAAACCTCCCAAAGACACAATAGTTTATGCGTCAGTTACGGCACTGTAAGATGGAGCCTTAATGGCCTTGCGTAAACGAGACTGTGATTTTCCCGCTGTCCGCTGCGCTTTCATTACGGGCAGTAATTTCAGTTTACTAGGTGTTGATTCTCGCACAAGGAGAGCTTTGGATGCTGTATCCTATCTTTTATTAATAACTCTGCACTACCTTAAACGGAGAATTCACGTCAATTTTTCAGTTGCCCCTTTCTGGACGGTATTCTAAATCAAGGTTCTGCAGCATAATAGTACCCGTAAATAAGAGACATTCAAACTGTTTTCCAACTGCAAACCCACATATCCTCCTATCGTAAAGCCTTGATAGGGTTGTGGATATCCAAGTGAAGTGAGGCGGTGCACCGGCCTGTTGCATCCACATCCTCTCACGAACAGCCAAGGGTTCAGTCACCAACAATTCAGGTATAACTCTTTGCACGAACTTCAAGTACAGGTGGTCATTCAGACGGTCTAGGAATGAGGCTGGTCCTCCTTATTTCCTTGCAGGAAATAAAGAATATACATGTAAGTAACAGCACAGTACGTGTAAACTTGTACGCATGTTAGTTTTAAAAAAGGTGGAAAACAGTAATGCTAGACAAAACGGTATGGCTTTTCCGACACCAGGTTTCCCTGGCTCAAATTGTTCTGTGGAGAATTCTCTGTGTCCTGTTACATTTTTGCACGCTTTAACTGAAACATCCTGTAAAGTGCCAGAGTTGATGTAAGGAGGATGTGGTGCTACGTTATGTGAGAGTTTTTTGTGATTAGGAAAAAAGATCAAATGTGTGTGAAATCTTATGGGCCTTAACTGCTAGGGTCATCAGTCCTTAAGCTTACACACTACTTAACCTAAATAATCCTAAGGACAAAAACCCACACACCCATGCCCGCGGGAGGAATCGAACCTCCGCCGGGGCCAGCTGCACAGTCTGTGAGTGCTGTGATTAACGTGGCTTCCTTATAGCGCTTAAAAAACGCTAAATGCGGGAGAATATTAACACACCGTTGTGTAACGCGTACAGTAGATGAAGTGTTCGCAGTAGCGAACTTTTTGCATCAGCATGACAATAGACCCTGTCATAAGGCGGCATCTGTCAAGTAATGGTGCGTGGGGAATAACGTTCCTGAAATGGACTGGCCTGCCCAGAATCCCTACCTGACCGAATGGAAAAACTCCGGGATGAGATCGAAAGTCGAATTCCAACATCAATGTTTTCTCTGGTTTCTGCTGTAGAGGAAGAATAGTCTGCCACTCCTCCACAGACATTCAGACATATCACTGAAAGTGTCCCCAGTGGAGTGATTAATTCAGTATACCGATCTCACGCAAAGTTATGTCTTTGGTAATGGACTTCCCTCATATAATAGCGGGATTGTGATTTTTGAAGTTCATATGTGCGACTTTGATGTGATAGGTATAGTTAACTGATATTTTAAAATAAAGTTAAGAATTCCGGAACTGTTCTTACTTTTTTTAAGATTTCCCTCACTAATCATATACAGTGTCCAACGAAAATTTAACCGTGGTTGTATTTCTTCGGACACGCACTTTGTCAGCAACGAATTTGATGAGCGTTGGCAAGTACACTACTGGCCATTAAAATTGCTACACTAAGAAGAAATGCAGATAATAAACGGGTATTCATTGGACATATATATTATACTAGAACTGACATGTGATTACATTTTCAAGCAAATTGAATGCATAGATGCTGAGAAATCAATACCCAGAACAACCACCCCTGGCCGTAATAACGGCCTTGATACGCCTGGGCATTGAGTCAAACAGAGCTTGGATGGCGTGTACACGTACAGCTGCCCATGCAGCTTCTACACGATACCACAGTTCACCAAGAGTGGTGAGTGGTGTATTGTGACGAGCCAGTTGCTCGGCCACCACTGACCAGATTTTTTCAGTTGGTGAGAGATCTGGAGAATGTACTGGCCAGGCCAGCAGTCGAACATTTTATGTATCCAGAAAGGTCCGTGCAGGACCTGCAACATGCGGTCGTGCATTATCCTGCTGAAATGTAGGGTTTCGCAAGGATCGAATCAAAGATAGAGCCACGGGTCGTAACACATCTGAAATGTAACGTTCACTGTAAAAAATGCCGTGAGTACGAGCCAGAGGTGACCCAGACGTGTAAACAGTGGCACCCCATACCACCAAGCCGGGTGATACGCCAGTATAGCGATGACGAACACGCGCTTCCAATGTGTGTTCACCGCCATGTCGCCAAACACGGATGTGACCATCATGAAGCTGTAAACAGAAAGCACGTTTTGCCATTCGTGCACCCAGGTTCGTCGTTGAGTACACCATCGCAGGCGCTCATGTCTGTGATGCAGCGTCAAGGGTAACCGCAGCCATGGTCCCCGAACTGATAGTCCATGCTGCTGCAAACGCCGTCGAACTGTTCGTGCACATGGTTGTTGTCTTGCAAACTTCTCCATCTGTTGACTCTGGGATGGAGACGTGGCTGCACGATCCGTTACAGCCATGAGAATAAGATGCCTGTCATCTCGATTGCTTTTGGTACGAGGCCATTGGGATCCAGCACGGCGTTCCGTATTACCCTCCTCAACCCACCGATTCCATATTCTGCTAACAGTCATTGGATCTCGACTAACGCGAGCAGCAAGGTCGCGATACGATAAACCGCAATAGCGATAGGCTACAATCCGACCTTTATCAAAGTCGTTGTAGTAAGCATTTCTCCTCCTTACACGAGGCATCACAACAACGTTTCACTAGGTAACGCCGGTCAACTGCTGTTTGTGTATGACAAATCGGTTGGAAACTTTCCTCATGTCAACACGTTGTAGGTTTCGCCACCGGCGCCAACCTTGTGTGAATGCTGTGAAAAGCTAATCATTTGCATATCACAGCATCTTCTTCCTGTGTGTTCAATTTCGCGTCGTAGGACGTCGTCTTCGTGGTGTAGCAATTTTAATGGCCACTAGTGTATAATGGCATTAAAAACATGTAACATGCTGCTACATTCACAGATAACTTTTATTTGTATCTGGTGTGATGCTGCGTTGAAATAATTCTAAATAAGTAGTTCGTATGATATGGACATTTATATACCACAACTGTGCGGAGTGATCTTCGTCGAGAGTCCCGCGCTGCAGCTCCTACGCCGCAGAGCATTCGACGACAGCACCAGCAGATCCTAGACACTCGTTGCTGATATAAGCAGAAACGTGTGCGCCTTCAGGGCGTGGACCGTATTCAGCAGTGCTTTGCCACCTATCCCACGGAAGTCCAACCTTTTGGCCAGCCAAAAGCCAGCCACACCTCGTCTTTCTGTCATGCGTGTTTTGTCGCGTATGTGCTTTAAACCATTCAGGATTCATTTGCTATAACCGCCTCGGGGTGACGCTAAACGACAGCGTGTGGTGTTTCTTGAACTCATTCCGAGCTTCGACGTGGAAGATAATTTCCGTTCACTTGTCCTGTTCAGTGATGAGCGTATGTTTCACTGAAGTAGGAAAATAACTGACAGAACATAAGACAGGGTACCACGCCAGCCAAATACCACAGATGAGCACTTGTCTGCAGATTTGGTGGTACCGCAGGCTGTAAACCCCACACCGTACCAGGGCCGCAACGTTAATATTCATATGCAGGGTGTGGTGTCACCGCCAGACACCACACTTGCTAGGTGGTAGCCTTTAAATCTGCCGCGGTCCGTTAGTATACCTCGGACCCGCGTGTCGCCACTGTCAGTGATTGCAGACCGAGCGCCACCACACGGCAGGTCTAGAGAGACTTACTAGCACTCGCCCCAGTTGTACAGCCGACTTAGCCAGAGATGGATTACTGACAACTACGCTCTCATTTGCCGAGACGATAGTTAGCATAGCCTTCAGCTACGTCATTTGCTACGACCTAGCAAGGCGCCATAGCATTTGATATTGAGATTATAACATGTACCGTCAAGAGCGATGTACACCAATTGTGGATTAAAGTTAAGTATTATATCAACTACGTACTTTATTTGCTACTATTAATTCCCTTAACTGTTCCAGACCTCGCGCCAGCCTGCGTGAGCTTAAGCGCGTCCCTTTCGGCTTCCTCTCATTGTGACTTGGCTGTCTTGCCAAGTCACAACACAGGGTGACGCAAAAGTCCGTTAACATTTGAAAATAAACTAATTCACAGAATAATGTAGATAGAGAGATAAAACTGGACACACAATCCTGAAATGTCTTGGGGTTTTATTGAAAGAAGAAACGCTTGCGCAAACAGACCAACACAAGGCACTATGACACTGTACAGCAACACGTTAATGACGCCGCATGAGAGTCGTGGCGGAAGAGAGGTATGCCAGTATGTTACAGAATCGCTTCGTCCCTAGCCTAGCTGATAAATACCTGTTGAAAGGTACGACATTTAGCCAGGGTTGTCTTCCAACCAATATTGCTGCTACACGTCTGAAAGATGTCTTGCATATATCGTTTGGTGAGGATCGCGCCCTGAGCCGCCGCTTCTGTCATGTTTGGCCTCACATATCGCCAGGTATCAATCCGTGTGGTTATTGGTTGTGGAGCTACCTGAAGTTGCAAATCTACCACGATCGTCCTACCTCATTAGGGATGCTAAAAGACAGCATCCTACTGCAGTTTCTCGCAATAATACTGATAAGCTGTACAGTGCTGTTCACAACATTTCCTCTCGACTGCAAATATTGTTGTTGAATGACGGTCGACATACTGATCACTTGTTACGAAGAACATCGTCTCTGCTAAGAAATCAGTTGTTATGCTAATTATTGCATTCGTCTGATATGGAGCGCCATCTGTTGGTCGTTCGTGTACTTTTTTAGTATCAATAAAACCCCAAGTCATTTCAAGGATGTGTGTCAATTTTTACCTCTCTACCTACATTATTCCGCGAAATACTGAGTTCTCAAATGTTAACAGCCTTTTGGATCACACACTCACTCACTGTCACACTCTCCTCTCTCTCTGTCCCTGACTCTCTCTCTCTCTCTCTCTCTCTCTCTCTCTCGCTCTCTCTCTGCCGTGCGGGGTGGCGGACACTCCATTTTTTCGCAATTGCTTAAGTCAATTCACGTCGTAGATAAGTGCAAGACTGACTCTTAATTATAATTCATAGCTGGTTTCCTTTTTTGTTATATACCAGTGTTCATTACGGAAAAAGGTGTTCACGTATATAAGCTGACTCATAGAGGCTAGCACATTTTCATTCCTCCTATACCAATAATTGATAAGCATCTTGTCCAGGCAGAAACCAGGATATACATAATGTAGAAAATGCATAACACAAATGCTGCCTTAAATGCAATTTATTTACCGACCGGTTTCCTGTAGTCAAATATGCAACTATAAAACCAACTTCACATATCATAAATTTTTCGAAGTCCAAAATACATAATTAAAGTCAAGCAGACCAGTTCTTAACACAATAACTGTGTGAAATATAGGCACTAATCACTACAAATGAAGACATTAAACCAGTCCAGACAGAATCGAATATGGTTACATAATTTTATATTTGAGTACTGTGAAGATAATCCTGGGATGAAACTGGTTCAAAAAATGGTTCAAATGGCTCTGAGCACTATGGGACTCAACTGCTGTGGTCATAAGTCCCCTAGAACTTAGAACTACTTAAACCTAACTAACCTAAGGACATCACACACATCCATGCCCGAGACAGGATTCGAACCTGCGACCGTAGCGGTCGTGCAGTTCCAGACTGTAGCGCCTTTAACCGCTCGGCCACTCCGGCCGGCTGATGAAACTGGTCTGTAAATAAACTGCATTAAAGTTAATTTCTGTTATGCCTGTCCCACATTGAAATAAGCTATGTTCGGTCCGAAGAGGACTCGGAAGGCCAACGGTACCGACCGACCGCCGTGTCATCCTCAGAATGTGGGCATGTGGTCAGCTTTTCTCCCGTCGCCAGTTTTAGTGAGCGGAGCCGCTGCTTCTCAGTCAAGTAGCTCCTCAATTGGAATTACAAGGACTGAGCGCACTACGTTTGCCAATAGTGCTCAACAGACCCAGACAGTCACCCATCCAAGAGTTATTCAAACCCGAAAGCGCTTAGCTTTGGTGATCTGGAGGGTGCCGGCATTATCATTGCGGCAACGCCATTGGCACATTACAGCAACTTATAATGATTTCTATCGACGCACGCCTCAAAAGAACTAAGTTCTACTATATAAAGAAAGATGAGGAAAATAATTAAAAGAACGAGCGATGAGAGGAGGCAGCCGTCAAATGCTGCACGTTTTCCATGCTGCTTCCTGAGGAGCGATTCGTTTTCGTCATTATAGGAATCACTAGTGAAATGTTTTTCTCCGCAATTGAGAGAACAAGACGAAATCAACGCGACGGAGATCTACCTCTGCATCCACTTTTCGCTGCTAAGAAGAAAGCGCGGCCGAAGGGCGGCTGTAGGTCCTGACGTAATGTACGACGGTGTAATATGTGCGTTCTAAAAATATCGATAATGTAATGTCGTACAGTGAAACGCTGCAAAGTAACATTGACAATGAAGTCTACCGGTACAGCAATATTTTTCGGACTGCCAGTACCATAGGCAGTGTATCTGCTCCTCGCCTTCCAGGCATTTTTCTGAGCTGCGCAGTGTGCATCTACACTCCACAAAACCAACGCATTTCGAAGAATACTTCTGGTATGACTCGTATGAAAAATTGTTGTCGGTCAACCTCCGTATTAGCTCAAATTTCGCTGATTTGGTCGTAGTGGTCATTTTGCGGGACTTACGCGGTAGGAAGTACGACACTTCCCAGAACTGACTCTCTGTGATTTGAATAGCATACCTCTCCGTTAGACACAACGCAGTGTAATACGAAGAGCTACTAGAAATATAACGTTTTATTTGTTCTATCATCATCTGTAGACATAAGATTGTTAATGCAGTCTGTTTGACATCACTGCTACTCTGACATCAACAACGAAAATAGAATAATAAAAATACTATATTTTACTTTTTCTATTGCTACCACAGTAGGAGCGATTCCATATAAGCTACATAATAGTTTTATGATGGCTGATACTAGTCGGTTCGTTTGAATCGAGTAGCAAATAAAGTTTTGTTTTATTAGTAGCTCTTGGTGTTCTTTAATTGCAGTTCCTTTTCTGTATAATCACCTCTTGAAGGATTTATCATGTCTCCGGAAACGCCAAAAGACTGCCGGGAAATTCACGAAGGTATCTTCGAAAGTTAACTGTTACTTTTGAAGACATTTTGACTATTTTTCGACCGTGACTGTCTCAAGAAATATGTAACGTCACAAGCTCTGTCACCTATTGTATTACTTATTTATTTAGCGACATGTTTCGAGGGAATACCTCATCTTCAGGCTAATGGCATTACAAAAACAACTTTACAATAAGGTCATACTGATGTTACATAGACTTTTGGTAAATGCTGTGGTCATCCTGTGGAAGAAAACAAAACTTAGTAAGAGGCGATGTCACTTTGGAAGCTGGACTGGAGTGACATCGCCTCTTACTAAGTTTTGTTTTCTTCCACAGGATGACCACAGCATTCACGAAAAGATAATTTAACATCCGTATGACCTTATTGTAAAGTTGATTTTGTAATGCCATTTAGCGTGAAGATGAGGTATTCCCTCGAAAGATGTCGCTAAATAGATAAGTAATACAACAGGTGACAAAGTTTGTGACTGGTAGCGATAATTTTAAGAAAAGCCTTTACATATAACTGTTATTTCATGGGGGTAAACGAAAGTGTCTACGAAAAATTATATCTAAAGCAGGTTATTTGCAAAGCCATCACATCAACATCTACTGAACGTGATGGTATCACATTCCAAATAATAAAGCTTATTACCGATCCACTACTGCCCATTGTAACACTTACCTTCAAGCACTCCGCAACCACAAGTGTTTTCGCTGGAGTCTGGAAACAGGGACTAGTTAAGTCACTACCTAAAAAGGACGTTGTCGTAGCACTCTCTAATTGACGACCTATTTTCACTTCTCCTGTGCTGCCCAAGGCCTTGCATTATGTAGTCCACGACCAGCTAACGAACTACCTAACTACAAACACGTACTAGACAAATACCAATCAATTTTCCGTAAACATCGCAGCACAACATCTGCGTTAATAAAGGTAACAGATGACATAAAGCTCACCATGAATGCAGAAGGGGCAACTTTAGCAAAGCCTTTGACACTGTCGACTTCGACATTTTACTTGGCAAAACTTAGCAGCCTGAATTTCTTGGCAAATGCAGTGCAATGGTTTCACAGATACCTGAAGTCTCGCAAGCAATGCGTCACTGACGATCTTCAGTTTGCATCTAAGTGCAAAATCTAAAAACCTGAAGACTGCTGTTGAGACTCTCAATATCGACCGGTGCGCACTGTTAAAATGGGTGCAGGATATAGGGTTAAAGCTCAACCCAGTTCCAACAGAAGCGGTACTGGTTGGCTATTCTGGGCTCATGGTCCCGAAATGTGGGGAAACGTGCCATCTTTAAACCTAAGTGGGACAAATGCCAACTTGTCTCCTTCAGCAAAGAGTCCAGCAGTAATAATACACTGACAGAAAGAAAATGCAACACCAAGAAGGAGATGTGAGACGTAAACGAAAGCGGGTAGGCGTGTTTCTGCATCTGAAAGATGATGTCTAGTCACGTTTCGTACCAGTGGCATAAGAGTGGCTCAAGTAACGCCTCTTTGAGAATGGAAATCAGGTTTGCTTTAAAAACACGCTGTAATGCTCGTGAGCAATAGTTACCTTGAGATTGGACGTGGTGAGTTGATGTTATTCATGAATGCCGTTAAGGAGACAATGTCATCATTATCAGTACATCACTGGGTTTGAACGAGGTCGTGCAATAGAGCTACGAGAAGTTGGGCGTTCGCCCTTCAGTACTACATTTTTCTTTGTCAAAATAAAATAAAAGGCATTTTTCGACGGAAAACGGATCCACCTGATTACCTCTACAATGCAGGCGTGTATCAAGTGTCATATGGCTGCGGCAAAGTGTATATAGGCGAAACGGGAAGAACTGTTGAAGAACGCATTAAGGAACACAAACGGCACATGCGGCTAAAACAAAGTGCAAAATCGGCAGTAGCGGAACATAACAAGAACTGTGGCTCTGACATCGGTTTTAATAACGTACGTGTACTGGCTAAAGAAACAAACATTTATAGAAGAAATGTCGGAGAAGCGGTTGAAATTTCTAAGAATGCATCTAATTTCAATAGAGAGGACCGCTATAGGTTTCCGGCATCGTGACTTTCCGCCATCAAGGAAGTAAATACGCGGCCGCGGTGTGTGAGCGGCATAAACAACGCGCTGCAAATCACTTCGGCGGACAATAATATTTTGGGTAAACATTCCCCCTCTTTTGCTATGTCCGTTTCGAATCTAGCCACTGATGACGACCAACCAATAGCGGTAGCAGGCATTTAAACTAATAACCCTTCTCCAGAATAAGTGTGGAATAGTGCCTTTCTATCCAATGACGATGGACCGCCAATGGTATCCACAGGAGATGAGCTACGAGCGCCCCTTCTTCTGCACCAGAGCGGGAATATTAGCCTATGATTGGTTGGTTGGTTGTTTTGGGGAAGGAGACCAGACAGCGTGGTCATCGGTCTCATCAGATTAGGGAAGGAAGTCGGTCGTGCCCTTTCAGAGGAACCATCCCGGCATTTGCCTGGAGTGATTTAGGGAAATCACGGAAAACCTAAATCAGGACGGCCGGACGCGGGATTGAACCATCGTCCTCCCGAATGCGAGTCCAGTGTTTAACCACTGCGCCACCTCGCTCGGTATTAGCCTATGACTATGGGCCACCAATGGCAGCCATTCGAATTTTAACCAATATTATCACTTCTCCAGCACGAACGCCAGAAAACTCCCGCTTTGTAAGTGGACGCGACTCGTCTCTGACAGTGTTCTAGCAGTAGTGGACACCAAAAGATCCTGTAGAAGATCCAAGTAGAGGGGTCTAAACGTCGAACGTTTTAGAAGAAATATGAAGCGGCCTAATAACCGAGAAGATTTTAACTTCAGTTCACTACAGAAAGACTGGCAGGAATGTAGTCACTGCACATGACTGCTGACAGCGGTGGTCATGACCATGTACGGTCGCAAGAAGACCGGGCTCTGGGTGGCCACCTGGCGGTACCCAGACGGAAGACCTTCGTGTTCGGAGTATGGCTCTGGCGCGTCGTCCTGCACCTGCAGCGGCAATTTGAGGACCGGTTGGCACCACAGTGACACAAAGAACTGTCACAAATCGGATACTTTAGGGACAACTCCGAGCCAGACGCCCTGTACCGTGCATCCCACTGACCCCAAATCAGGGTAGAGGTCTGTTGTTTTTTCTGATGAAAACTGGTTCTGCCTCGGTCCCGTGTTTTGGTTAGAAGGAGGCCAGTTGAGGACGTGCAATCAAGTGGTCTGCGTGTCTAACACAGTGGCCTACACCTGAAGTTACGGTCTAGGCTGCGCTTTCGCAAGACAGCAGGAGAAGTCTCGTGCTTATCCCACGCACCCTGACTGCACAGTTGTACGTCAGTCTGGTGATTCGACATGTCGAGCTGCCATTCGTGAACAGCATTAAACAGGGTGTTTTCCAATAGGATAACGCTCGCCCACTAACCGCTCTTATCACCTAACATGCTCTGCAGTGTGTCGCCATGTTGCAATGATCTGCTCGATCATCAGATATGTCTGCAATCAAGTATATATGGGACGTCATCGGATGACAACTCCAGAGTCATTCACAAACGACATTAACCGTCCATATACCGACCATGCAACAGGCATGAAACTCCATCCCACAAACTGGAATTCGGCACCTGCACAATACAATGCATGCACGTTTGAATGCTTTCATACAACATTCTGGCCGTTACAACGGTTATAGTTATACCAGAATTTCACACTTGTAATGGCGTACCTCACCCTTACATTAACCTGTAATCTTGCAATGTTAATCACTTCAATTTGTTACCAAGTAAAATGTGTTCCCGTAATTTCATTACTCTAAAGTAGACTGAGCACGCAGTGGCAATGTGAAAGAAGGCATCAGCATCTCTCCATGCCCTACAAAAACACAAAAAACTCTTCCATCTTCACCTGAAAAAGAAACATATACGAACACATATATTTCCTATTATTGATTACAGCGATGTTATCCTGCGGGGCCTTTCTCAGGACTGCTCGCGGTATCTGCAGCTGGTTATGAGCACCAGTGTTTGTTACATCTGTGACGCACGACTCCTTGATCGTATTTCACCATTATACGCACAGTTATTCGTGCCCGTGCAGACAAGCACCGAGATTTCCACACCCTCCGTGTTCTCTATTGTCTTCTCAGTGAACGCTATCCTTCATATCCCTGCTCGACCTTAACGCTCTCGCCTGAACATCAATGCCGAAACAGCCGTTTCCATCAGTGTTAAGTCTTTTCTGCCCCTCCACCGTCCTGCCACTTTACCAAAGTTCTTCTCAGTAGCAGGAACCCGATTCTGGAATAACCTCTCGAAACGCATTAGAGAAATGCATAAGGTATCCAGCTTCAGAAGGCAGTTAATGGAATATTCACTAAAACGGCAGTAAGGATTGTCAGTGCTGCACGCACTCGTAACCCTCGTACATCCATATTCCCAACCAAGATCTACCTGACTTCCCATTATTCTTAGCTGATTCAGTATCCTTAAATTGCTTTTACCCAGAACCCAGAATTATATACAACTACTCGCTCACAGAAAGAATCCGCACATAAAGACTGCAAAATTGCTCAAGTCACACCAATAGCCAAAAAGGGAGGTAGGAGTAATCCGCTGAATTACCGGCCTATACCACTAACGTCGATTTGCAGTAGGATTTTGGAACATATACTGTATTCGAACATTATGAAGTACCTCAAAGAAAACGATTTAGTGACACACAGTCAGCACGCCTTCAAAAAATATCTTTCCTGTGAAACAAAACTAGCTCTTTATACTCATTAAGTAATAAGCGCTATCGACAGGGGATGTCAAATTGATTCTATATTTTTAGATTTCCAGAAGGCTTTCGACACCGTTCCTCACAAGCGTCTTCTAACCAAACTGCGTGCCTATGGAGTATTGCCTCAGTTGTGCGACTGAATTCGTGATTTCCTGTCAGAAAGGTCACAGTTCGTAGCAACATACGGAAAGTCATCGAGTAAAACAAAAGTAATATCAGGCATTCCCCAAGAAAGTGTAATCTACATCTACACCTACATGATTACTCTGCAGTTCACATTTAAGTGCTTGGCAGAGGGTTCATCGAACCACAATCATACTATCTCTCTACCATTCCATTACCGAACAGCGCGCGGCAAAAACGAACACCTAAACCTTACTGTTCGAGCTCCGATTTCTCGTATTTTATTTTGATGGTCATTCCTTCCTATGTAGGTTGGGCTCAACAAAATATTTTCGCATTCGGGAGAGAAAGTTGGTGACTGAAATTTCGTAAATAGATCTCGCCGCGACGAAAAACGTCTTTGCTTTAATGGCTTCCATCCCAACTCGCGTATCATATCTGCCACACTCTCTCCACTATTACGAGATAATACAAAACGAGCTACCCCTTTTTGCACCCTTTCGATGTCCTCTGTCAATCCCACCTGGTAAGGATCTCACACCGCGCAGCAATATTCTAACAAAGGACGAACGAGTGTAGTGTAAGCTGTCTTTTTAGTGGACTTGTTGCATCTTCTAAGTGTCCTGCCAATGAAACGCAACCTTTGGCTCGCGTTCCCCACAATATTGTCTATGTGGTCTTTCCAACTGTAGTTGTTCGTAATTTTTACACCCAGGTACTTAGTTGAATTGACAGCCTTGAGAATTGTACTATTTATCGAGTAATCGAATTCCAACGGATTTCTTTTGGAACTCATGTGGATCACCTCACATTTTTCGTTATTTAGCGTCAACTCCCACCTGCCACACCATACAGCAATCTTTTCTAAATCGCTTTGCAACCTATACTGGTCTTCGGATGACCTTACTAGACGGTAAATTACAGCATCATCTGTGAACAACCTAAGAGAACTGCTCAGATTGTCACCCAGGTCATTTATATAGATCAGCAACAGCAGAGGTCCCAGGACGCTTCCCTGGGGAACACCTGATATCACTTCAATTTTACTCGATGATTTGCCGTATATTACTACTGTTGTGGGTTGGCAGGAGAGCCAACACCCTATTAGAGGGAGCCGAATGGCACGCGTTTGGGCTCACGCAGGCTGGCGTGAGGTCTGGAACAGGAAAAGGAAATTAGACTTTGGTAAAACGGACGTAGCTGGTGGAATACTTAACTTTAATCCATTAATTGTGAACGTCGGTCTGACGGTACGTGGTTAACAAGATTAATAGCATCTGATAATGGCGCCTTGCTAGGTCGTAGCAAATGACGTAGCTGAAGGCTATGCTAACTATCGTCTCGGCAAATGAGAGGGTATTTTGTCAGTGAACCATCGCTACTAAAGTCGGTTGTACAACTGGGGCGAGTGCTAGGAAGTCTCTCTAGACCTGCCGTGTGGCGGCGCTCGGTCTGCAATCACTGATAGTGGCGACACGGGGGTCCGACGTATACTAACGGACCGCGGCCGATTTAAAGGCTACCACCTAGCAAGTGTGGTGTCTGGCGGTGACACCACAACTACGAACTGCAACCTTCCTGGCAGGAAATCACGAATCCAGTCGCACAACTGAGGGCCATAGGCCCGCAGCTTGATTAGAAGTTGCCCGCATCTCGTGGTCGTGCGGTAGCGTTCTCGCTTCCCACGCCCGGGTTCCCGGGTTCGATTCCCGGCGGGGTCAGGGATTTTCTCTGCCTCGTGATGGCTGGGTGTTGTGTGCTGTCCTTAGGTTAGTTAGGTTTAAGTAGTTCTAAGTTCTAGGGGACTGATGACCACAGCAGTTGAGTCCCATAGTGCTCAGAGCCATTTGAGCCATTTGATTAGAAGTCGCTTGTGAGGAACGGTGTCAAAAGCTTTCCGGAAATCTAGAAATACGGAATCAATTTGAGATCCCCTGTCGATAGCAGCCATTACTTAGTACGAATAAAGAGCTAGCTGCGTTGTACAAGAACGATGTTTTCTGAGACCATGCTGATTACGTATCAATAGATCGTTCCCCTCGAGGTGATTCATAATGTGTGAATACAATATATGCTCCAAAACCCTACTGCAAACCGACGTCAGTGATATAAGTCTGTAGTTCGATGGATTACTCCTACTACCCTTCTTAAACACTGGCGCGACCTGCGCAACTTTCCAATCTGTAGGTACAGATCTATCGGTGAGCGAGCGGTTGTATATGATTGCTAAGTAGGGAGCTATTGTATCAGCGTAACCTGAAAGGAACCTAATCGGTATACAATCTGGACCTGAAGACTTGCCCGTATCAAGCGATTTGAGTTGCTTCGCAACACCTAAGGTATCTACTTCTAAGAAACTCATGCTAGCAGCTGTTCGTGTTTCAAATTCTGGAATATTCCATTCGTCTTCCCTGGTGAAGGAATTTCGGAAAACTGCGTTCAATACCTCCGCTTTAGCGGCATAGTCTTCGGTAACAGTACCATCGGCACTGCGCAGCGAAGGTATTGACTGCGTCTTGCCGCTTGTGTACTTTACATACGACCAGAATTTCTTCGGATTTTCTACCAATTTTCGAGACAATGTTTCGTTGTGGAACCTATTAAAGGCATCTCGCATTGAAGTGCGTGCCAAATTTCGCGCGTCTGTAAATTTTGGCCAATCTTCGGGATTTCGCGTTCTTCTGAACTTCGCATGCTTTTTCCGTTGCCTCTGCAACAGCGTTCGGACCTGTTTTGTGTACCATGGGGGATCAGTTCCATCTCTTACCAATGTATGAGGTATGAATCTCTCAATTGCTGTTGCTACTATATCTTTGAATTTGAGCCACATCTCGTCTACATTTGCATAGTCAGTTCGTAAGGAATGGAGATTGTTTCTTAGGAAGGCTCCTAGTGACACTTTATCCGCTTTTTCAAATAAAATTATTTTGCGTTTGTTTCTGGTGGATTTGGAAGAAACGACCTTGTGATCACTAATCCCTGTATCAGTCATGATGCTCTCTATTAGCTCTGGATTGTTTGTGGCTAAGAGGTCAACTGTGTTTTCGCAACCATTTACAATTCGCGAGGGTTCGTGGACTAACTGCTCGAAATAATTTTCCTGATTTATGTTAACGACATAGGAGGCAATCTGAGTAGCCGTGTTGGATTGTTTGCAGACGATGCTGTCATTTACCGTCTTGTAAAGTCATCAGACGATCAAAACGACTTGCAAAATGATTTAGATAAAAGGTCTGTATGGTGCTAAAAGTGGCAATTGACCCTGAATAACGTTATTCACATGAGTACTAAAAGAAACCAACTAAATTTCGATTACGCGATAAGTCACACAAATCTGAAGGCTGTATATTCAACTAAACACTTAGGGATTACAATTACAAATAACATAAATGTTCAAAAAAATGGCTCTGAGCACTATGGGACTCAACTTCTGAGGTCATCAGTCCCTTAGAACTTAGAACTACTTAAACCTAACTAACCTAAGGACATCACACACATCCTTGCCCGAGGCAGGATTCGAACCTGCGACCGTAGCGGTCTCGCGGCTCCAGACTGTAGCGCCTAGAACCGCACTGCCACTCCGTCCGGCATAAATAAATGTTCAAAAATGTTTAAATGTGTGTGAAATCTTATGGGACTTAACTGCTAAGGTCATCAGTCCCTAAGCTTACACACAACTTAACCTAAATTATCCTCAGAACAAACACACACACCCATGGCCGAGGGAGGACTTGAACCTCTGTCGGGACCAAATAACATAAATTGGAACGATCACATAGATAATATTGTGGGTAGAGCAAATCAAAGACTGCGATTCGTTGGCAGAAAACTTAGATGGTGCAACAGGTCCACTAAAGAGACTGCTTACACCACGTTTGTCCGCCCTATTCTGGAGTATTGTTGTGCGGTGTGGGATCCGCATCACGTGGGACTGACGGATGACATCGAAAAAGTACAATGAACGGCAGCTCGTTTTGTATTATCCCGAAATAGGGGAGACGGTGTCACAGACATGATACGGGAATTGGAGTGGCTATCATTAAAACAAAGGCGTTTTTCGTTGTGACGGGATCTTCTCATGAAATTTCAATCACCATTTTTCTCCTCAGATTGCGAAAACATTCTGTTGGCACCCACATACCTAGGGAGAAATGATCATCACGATAAAATAAGAGAAATAAAGGCTCGCACAGAAAAATTTAAGTGCTCGTTTTTCCCGCGTGCCGTTCAAGAGTGGAACGGTAGAGAGACAGCTTGAAGGTGGTTCATTGAACCCTCTGCCAGGTATTTTATTGTGAATAGCAGAGTAATCACGTAGATGTAGTACTCGCTGTATGAGAAAGTATCTATTTGGTACACGTATAAATGCTTTTCATATCTGCCACTATTATTATTGTTATTATTGTAATTGTTAGTGCCATTGTTATTATGACTATTATCACTGTTAGTGGCAGCAGTAACAACTCCAGTATTAGCGTTATTGGTTCACAGAAGTATTATTTACTCACATTGCGACTTCAGGCACTCAAATCATTTCGGTACTATTTGTCAAATTAAAATTGCTATTTCGTAGCAAACCATCGTGTAAAAAAGGTAATGTATGTGTGTACTTTGGTCCGGTGTAAGAGAGGCTTGATGGCCCTAATAAGATCATATTAAGTACATAAAAAATTTAAAAAATAATTAAAAAAGGTTCTGTGTTACACTGAAGGTGCTGTCACGGGTTTCCTATCGCTGTGATTTACTTTATGACTGTCCCACTTATTCTAATATAGGCGACATCTCTCTGAAGGAGGACTAGCGAACAGGTAGGAGCAATCTCGTTGTGTCTATTCTATTCCGTCTTCTGTTTATGCCTCGGTCGGTTTTTCTTGAACGCAGCTTAGCCTCGGAGGTTAATAAGCTCTCTGCATGTGCGGTTTGTTAGAACTCAGTTGAAGAGTAATAAATTTCCCCTTATAACAGTATTCTATATTTCCCGTCCGATTCGAGTATTATGGTCTCAGTGAATGTCTTATAAGGAATCGTTTATGCCTCGTCGTAAATTCACGTTACAGTGCATTCTCGTGTACTGCTTATGCGAAACGTTTATTATTCTTTAGATCTCATTGCTCTACGTCAGTGCTGGTGTTTTCTATAAAACCTGTAAGAACCCCTGACCTGCGTCTCTTTCTTTAACGTTATGGTCGTTAAGTGGGACAGAAGCACTCGGTAATATACGTGTATCTTACGAGTAGTTGAGTTTTTAAGTTTGTTGGAAATGTCACTTTTTGTTAGGACCAAGAGAGTGACACAGTGACTGAGTTATCTTAATTATGAAAGAGCAGAATTTTCCAATTTTTCCTTTTTTGTGTAGGGGGTGGCAGGTGTAGATGATCTGTTTTCTTACTGGACTGATGCAACATGACACGACTTCCAATCCTATGTCAGCCTCTTTATCTCAGAACAGTACATGCATCCTACCTCCCCAATTACTTGTTGTATATATTCCAATCTCTTTACTTCCTTACAGTTTTTACCCTCTGCATCTCCCTATAGTATCATGGAAGTTATTCCATGATGTCTTAACACGTGTCCTGCCATTCTGTCCCTTCTTCTTATCAGTATCCTCCATTTGTTCCCCTCCTTTTCGAACAACCTCCACGGTACTGACCTTGACGGTCCACCTAATTTTCCACATCTTTCAAAGTTCCTGATCTCAAACGCTTTAATTTTCTTCCTTTTTTCTTTTTCTCTCTTTCCCAGAATTCGGGATTCACTTCCATACAATGATGTGCTCTCAATGTATATTTTCGTAAATTTTTTGCTGAGTTAAGCCGGATGTTTGATACTAGTATGCTCCACTTGACTAGAAATGCGGTTTTTTCCTGTACTAGTCTAGTTTTTATCTCATCCTTACTTCGTCCATTGTATGTTGTTTGCTTTCAACATATCAGAATTCCTTCTCTTCGTCTACTTCCGCAATTTTGAAGCTAATTTTGTCATAAGTCTCGTTTCTGGCACCAGCCATCACTTTCGTCTTTCCACGATTTACTCTCAAACTACATTCTGTACACAGTAGACTATCACCTCCTGTATGACCTATAGTTGTTCCTTACTTTCACTGAGAATAGCAATGTAGTTAGTGAACCTAATGCTTAATATTTTTCACCCTGAGGTTTAATCCCACTTCGTAAAGTATCTTTTATTTCCGTCATTGTTTGTTCAATATGCAGGTTGAACAGTAATGGGGAGAGGTTGCGTCTTTGTCTTACACTCTTTTGAACCCGAACACTTCTTCCTCGGTCCTCCTTCTTGGTTCCTATACATACCGTATATTATCAGTGTTTCACTACAGCTTATATCTATTTCTCTAAGAATTTCGAGTACCCTGCACAATATTAGATCATGGAACGCGTTTTCTAGGTCGACAAATGCTATGAACGTGCCTTGATTTTCCTTGTCACTCGCTTCCAGTATCAGGCGCTACGTCAGAAACATGTTTATTATCATCATCATCATCGTCGTCGTTGTCGTAATCATCGTCGTCGTCTTGAAGGATTATATATTGGGCTGTTCCGCCTCAGTATTATTCACAGGATCTCTTTAAGAGACGTCCGACATTTCCCTTTCCTATTGGGCTTTATAGCATTGAAGCTTTAGATATTCTGTTATTAAACATACTGTTCTTGTTGTTGTTGTGGCCTTCAGTCCTAAGGCTTTTCATGCAGCTCTCCATGCTACTCTATCCATTGCAAGCTTCTTCATCTCCCAGTACTTACTGCAACCTACATCCTTCTGCCCCCCATGAACCATGGACCTTGCCGTTGGTGGGGAGGCTTGCGTGCCTCAGCGATACAGATAGCCGTACCGTAGGTGCAACCACAACGGAGGGGTATCTGTTGAGAGGCCAGACAAACGTGTGGTTCCTGAAGAGGGGCAGCAGCCTTTTCAGCAGTTGCAAGGGCAACAGTCTGGATGATTGACTGACCTGGCCTTGTAACAATAACCAAAACGGCCTTGCTGTGCTGGTACTGCGAATGGCTGAAAGTAAGGGGAAACTACAGCCGTAAGGCATGCAGCTTTACTGTATGATTAAATGATGATGGCGTCCTCTTGGGTAAAATATTCCGGAGGTAAAATAGTCCCCCATTCGGATCTCCGGGCGGGGACTACTCAAGAGGATGTCGTTATCAGGAGAAAGAAAACTGGCGTTCTACGGATCGGAGCGTGGAATGTCAGTTCCCTTAATCGGGCAGGTAGATTAGAAAATTTAAAAAGGGAAATGAATAGGTTGAAGTTAGATATAGTGGGAATTAGTGAAGTTCGGTGTCAGGAGGAACAAGACTTCTGGTCAGGTGACTACAGGGTTATAAACACAAAATCAAATAGGGGTAGTGCAGGAGTAGGTTTAATAATGAATAGGAAAATAGGAATGCGGGTAAGCTACTACAAACAGCATAGTGAACGCATTATTGTGGCCAAGACAGATACGAAGCCCACGCCTACTACAGTAGTACAAGTTTATATGCCAACTAGCTCTGCAGATGATGAAGAAATTGAAGAAATGTATGACGAAATAAAAGAAATTATTCAGATTGTGAAGGGAGACGAAAATTTAATAGTCATGGGTGACTGGAATTCGAGTGTAGGAAAAGGGAGAGAAGGAAACATAGTAGGTAAATATGGATTGGGGCTAAGAAATGAAAGAGGAAGCCGCCTGGTAGAATTCTGCACAGAGCACAACATAATCATAGCTAACACTTGGTTTAAGAATCATGAAAGAAGGTTGTATACATGGAAGAACCCTGCAGATACTAAAAGGTATCAGATAGATTATATAATGGTAAGACAGAAATTTAGGAACCAGGTTTTAAATGGTAAGACCTTTCCAGGGGCGGATGTGGACTCTGACCACATTCTATTGGTTATGACCTGTAGATTAAAACTGAAGAAACTGCAAAAAGGTGGGAATTTAAGGAGATGGGACCTGGATAAATTGAAAGAACCAGAGGTTGTACAGAATTTCAGGGAGAGCATAAGGGAACAATTGACAGGAATGGGGGAAAGAAGTACAGTAGAAGGAGAATGGGTAGCTTTGAGGGATGAAGTAGCGAAGGCAGCAGAGGATCAAGTAGGTAAAAAGACGAGGGCTAGTAGAAATCCTTGGGTATCAGAAGAAATATTGAATTTAATTGATGAAAGGAGAAAATATAAAAATGCAGTAAATGAAGCAAGCAAAAAGGAATACAAACGTCTCAAAAATGAGATCGACAGGAAGTGCAAAACGGCTAAGCAGGGATGGCTAGAGGACAAATGTAAGGATGTAGAGGCCTATCTCACTAGGGGTAAGATAGATACTGCCTACAGGAAAATTAAAGAGACCTTTGGAGATGAGAGAACGACTTGTATGAATATCAAGAGCTCAGATGGAAACCCAGTTCTAAGCAAAGAAGGGAAAGCAGAAGGTGGAAGGAGTATATAGAGGGTCTATACAAGGGCGATGTACTTGAGGACAATATTATGGAAATGGAAGAGGATGTAGATCAAGATGAAATGGGAGATATGATACTGCGTGAAGAGTTTGACAGAGCACTGTAAGACCTGAGTCGAAACAAGGCCCCCGGAGTAGACAACATTCCATTGGAACTACTGACGGCCTTGGGAGGGCCAGTCCTGACAAAACTCTACCATCTGGTGAGCAAGATGTATGAAACAGGCGAAATACCCTCAGACTTCAAGAAGAATATAATAATTCCAATCCCAAAGAAAGCAGAAGTTGACAGATGTGAAAATTACGGAACTATCAGTTTAATAAGTCACAGCTGCAAAATACTAACACCAATTCTTTACAGACGAATGGAAAAACTAGTAGAAGCCAACCTCGGGGAAGATCAGTTTGGATTCCGTAGAAACACTGGAACACGTGAGGCAATACTGACCTTACGACTTATCTTAGAAGAAAGATTAAGGAAAGGCAAACCTACGTTTCTAGCATTTGTAGACTTAGAGAGAGCTTTTGACAATGTTGACTGGAATACTCTCTTTCAAATTCTGAAGCTGGCAGGGGTAAAATACAGGGAGCGAAAGGCTATTTACAATTTGTACAGAAACCAGATGGCAGTTATAAGAGTCGAGGGACATGAAAGGGAAGCAGTGGTTGGGAAGGGAGTAAGACAGGGTTGTAGCCTCTCCCCGATGTTGTTCAATCTGTATATTGAGCAAGCTATAAAGGAAAGAAAAGAAAAATTCGGAGTAGGTATTAAAATTCATGGAGAAGAAATAAAAACTTTGAGGTTCGCCTATGACATTGTAATTCTGTCAGAGACAGCAAAGGACTTGGAAGAGCAGTTGAATGGAATGGACAGTGTCTTGAAAGGAGGATATAAGATGAACATCAACAAAAGTAAAACATGGATAATGGAATGTAGTCTAATTAAGTCGGGTGATGCTGAGGGAATTAGATTAGGAAATGAGACACTTAAAGTAGTAAAGGAGTTTTGCTATTTGGGGAGCAAAATAACTGATGATGGTCGAAGTAGAGAGGATATAAAGTGTAGACTGGCAATGTCAAGGAAAGCGTTTCTGAAGAAGAGAAATTTGTTAACATCGAGAATATATTTTTAGTGTCAGGAAGTCATTTCTGAAAGTATTTGTATGGAGTGTAGCCATGTATGGAAGTGAAACATGGACGATAAATAGTTTGGACAAGAAGAGAATAGAAGCTTTCGAAATGTGGTGCTACAGAAGAATGCTGAAGATTAGATGGGTAGATCACATAACTAATGAGGAAGTATTGAATAGGATTGGGGAGAAGAGAAGTTTGTGGCACAACTTGACCAGAAGAAGGGATCGGTTGGTAGGACATGTTCTGAGGCATCAAGGGATCATCAATTTGCTATTGGAGGGCAGCGTGGAGGGTAAAAATCGTAGAGGGAGACCAAGAGATGAATACACTAAGCAGATTCAGAAGGATGTAGGTTGCAGTAGGTACTGGGAGATGAAAAAGCTTGCACAGGATAGAGTAGCATGGAGAGCTGCATCAAACCAGTCTAAGGACTGAAGACCACAACAACAACAACAACATCTTTCTGAATCTCTTTAATGTATTCATCTCTTGGTCTCCCTCTACGATTTTTACCCTCCACGCTGCCCTCCAATAACTGGCAATCGCTTGATGCCCTCAGAATATGCCCTACCGACCGATCCCTTCTTCTAGTCAAGTTGCGCCACAAATTTCTCCTCTCTCCAATTCTATTCAACACCTCCTCATTACTTATGTGCTCTACCCATCTAATCTTCAGCATTCTTCCGTAGCACCACATTTCGAAAGCTTCTATTGTCTTCTTGTTTAAACTATTTATCGTCCACGTTTCACTTCCATATATGGCTATGCTCCATACATATACTTTCAGAAACGTCTTCCTGACAATTAAATCTATACCCGATGTTAGCAAATTTCTCTTATTCAGAAACCCTTTCCTTGCCATTGCCAGTCTACATTTTATATCCTCTCTACTTCGACCATCATCAGTTATTTTGCTCCCCAAATAGCAAAACTCATATACTACTTTAAGTGTCTCATTTTCTACTTTAATTCCCGCAGCATCACCCGATTTAATTCGACTACAGTCCATTATCCTCGTTTTTCTTTTGTTGATGTTCATCTTATGTCCTCCTTTCAAGACACTGTCCATTCCGTTCAGCAGCTCTTCCAGGTCCTTTGCCGTCTGTGGCAGAATTACAATGTAATCGGCGAACCTCAAGGTTTTTATTTCTTCTCCATGGATTTTAATTCCTACTCCGAATTTTTCTTTTGTTTCCATTACTGCTTGCTCAATATACAGATTGAATAACATCGGGGATAGGCTACAACCCTGTCTCACTCCCTTCCCAACCACTACTTCCCTTTCAACTCCTCCGACTCTTATAACTGCCATCTGGTTTCTGTACAAATTGTAAATAGCCTTTCGCTCGCTGTATTTTACCCCTGCCACCTTCAGAATTTGAAAGAGAGTATTGTAGTCAACATTGTCAAAAGCTTTCCCCAAGTCTACAAATGGTAGAGACGTAGATTTGCCTTTCCTTGATCTATTTTTTACGATAAGTCGTAGTGTCCGTATTACCTCACGTGTTCCAACATTTCTACTGAATCCAAACTGATCTTCCCCGAGGTATTAAATATATAGGGGTCGGAAAAATGTATGGGAACAAAGCGAGAAACACATGCCTAACCATAAACGCAGAAGCGTCCCAAGTTCACAGGTGGCACTGTCGCAGTTGAGCACGAAAGACACATGTGCGATGTCCTCAGTGCGTCCCAAGAGTCAGTCATGATCAGACCAGTGTTCTGTACGGTTTTAAATACATTACGTCACAACTAACTGAATTCGAACATGAACAGGTAGTTGGTACTCGTGTAGTGGGTGCTTCCGCGACTAAGGTAGCCGAAGCTTTTGGTATTTCAATACGCGCTGTATCGAAGATGTCTGCCGCTTACAGTTAAGGCGGAAAGACGTCATTCCCTAAGACTCAACGCGGACGAAAATGTGTGTTGAATGATGGTAACAGAAGCTCACTGAATAGGACAGTTGTGGTATCGATAGCTACGATGCCACAGCGTAAGTGCAAGTTCTTAGGTTGGCACTACGACACCGACACCGACACCGACGACAGCGCCCTCTAGCGGGCGCTGTTCAGCTCTACGAGAGCCGCACCAGATTCACCCCATTTAGTGATGGGCTAAGCTGCGATTTTCCGATATCAGTGATTTCTGTGAATGCTACTTTTCAGTATCTGTTATTCTTAACTGTGATTTGTCGCAGTTAAGAGTCGCAGTTAAGGAACCTAAGTCGCGTATCCCTCCGCCACTGCTACTTCCGCGATTTCTGCGACTTCTGCTACTTCTGCGACTTCTGCTACTTCTGCGACTTCTGCGATTTCTGCTACTTCTGCGATTTCTGTGACTTCTGCTACTTCTGCGATTTCTGTGACTCCTGCGATTTCTGCGACGTACCACCGTATGAAAAAGTTACATCTGTCCACACAGAAAATTGCATCTCAACAAACCTGTCATTGGTAAGTATGTTTTACGTTTATTCTTCCGTTGGCTTTAATTTTGTATTAAAGAAACAACTGTGAAAATATTAATAGTGTAATTAATATGTAAGTAGCCGCACAGTACCGTAATAGTTCGTGTTTAGAAAATGAATTCTAACATATTGTTATGTTCATAGGTACCTGAACTACATTTCAGTCACTCAGTGAAGAGATAATTCAAAATATCATTGTCAACAGATCTGAAGAAATTGCCAGTCTTTAGACCGTTTTCGTCAGACGAGAGGTTAGTTTCTAAGCGTTTTGATGGACTTAATTACTTCAGTGAGATCGTTCTTGCGAATGTGATATAGCAAATATTAGCAAATGTGATATAGCAAATATTAGCAATCTACTCTGTCAATTATATTGCTAGTAATTAGTGACAGCAAAAATTGTTTAATAATCCTTGTGTTTTTGCAGACGCAGTTCTGACTGATTACTGGTTGCTGTACATATTTATCCACATCAAGGCTGTTGAGAGAGACTCGTGAAGATTCAAGACAGCTCTTAGAGGATTTGCTGTTTAAAAGTGAAATAATTATGAAATAAGTGTGCGACTGATTAAAGTGTTTTATTGAAGTTGTTGTGCGATTTTAAAGGAATAATAAATGTTAAATACATTGAGTGATTAATAAAAATCTCATTTTCCACATGTTAAGCCGTCCTATACCCGTAATTTTCCGCCACTTATTTATTGGTAAACACTTGTTGGATACAGACGTGCCCCCCCCCCCCCCCCCTTTCTCCACAATCTTGGTGTGACACTGACCTGTAACATATCCCGAAGTCTACAATATGCATTTTGAGGCTGTTGTTATGAAAGTGGGGAAGTACAGATCTTCCAGTTAAATCAGGAATAGCTTAAGTGCATTACTTGAAAGTGACACAGGAAAAGCTTACTTATGTAGGTGGTAGTAGTGTCGGCAAAAAGTTCTTGTGTGTGAAGTTGCCATGTAGAACACCAGGTGTAAAACTTTTCTCCCGAGTCTTGAACTGTGTCGGAACAAAAGTGAGGCATTCATATGACTGTTTTCATTTCTCTACACTTATACAGATGTCTGAGTTCTGCTGTGTTAACATTGCAAAGTCCTGTAGGCATGTGGAGTATTAACCAAAACTGTCATATTGGAAGCAGAATCAAACACATTTGTTACGTTACTTGATATTTTCAGGAGAAAAAGGCAATGTTGCTTCTTATTAATATAATACATTCAGAGTCACAGCAGTGTTTGACCAACCATAACTGATGCTGAATGTGCATGTCGTCATATAATATGAAGGGCTTATTTCAATAGTGGTACAAGTCCATTACCGACACTTTTCTGTCTATAATGCTTCTGAAATTAGTGATCCAAACAAACATAAATAAAGGTTCATCTCTAGCAAGAAGCCATATGCTTGAATATTTCTGGTATCTCAACTGCAGATTTTTCAGCGCTCATTTAACTTTACGACTCTATATCTCAAAATTAACAAAAATGGACTTTTACCACTACTGAAATAAGTCCTTCATATGCACACACAGCACATCGATCTCGTGAGGCACAAGGCTCTCATAACGAATTACGTACGTCGGTCAACAGATGACACTAGGAAAAGTATGTTAACTGCGCTTTTTAGTTGCTACTTGCGACTCTTAGTTGCGATTTGTCACAGAAATCGCAGTTTGACTCGGTAGCGAATAGCGTAGTATGAACTTTGCTCAACAGATAGCAGTGCTAACTGCGCTTTTTAGTTGCTACTTGCGACTCTTAGTTGCGACTTGTCACGGAAATCGCAGAAAGCAGTGCTAAATTCGACCAATAGATGGCTCACGTCTTTGAATGTGAAATACTATTTGCGACTGCTAACTGTGACTGAAATCGCAGTTAGATTCTGTAAAGTTGCTACTGTGATATCTGTGACTTCTCAGTCACTGTGATTTCTAACAGATACGCGATTTCCTGCCCACCACTAACCCCATTTGATCAAGTGCAGACGGCCGGGACAATTCGCTTCAGCTTCGCTTCGTATAGAGACTTTGCTCTACTTACGACGGATCTAAGGCTTCGCACATACGTACAAAGTTATGTATCTCTCTGTATATATTCGTCCTCCAGTAAACCACTTTTACTTGCATTACCGACGTGTTTTGCCTCACCTGCTCCTACTTGTTTCCTTCATTCGGCCAACCTTTCAGCTTTCAGGAGCAGACCCACGCGCCGGCTTCAAAGCGGGATACAAAAACAGTGACGAAAAATAAGAAGACGATACCTGCAAAAGTCTCTGCAGAACTCAATGCCGTGGTCGCATCAAAACAACACGGAGGGAACTCCATACGCTGTGAATTACAGGGAGAACTGCAATTCCATGAACACTAAGCAGTGAAGGAAATGCCCGTAACAGAGAAACGTGGTACCGATGCCTTAAAACCTCGACTGTGGCGCCGTGGAAGAATATCTTTTGTTGGATGGGTGTTGTTTGTCACTATTTTCAACTGCTGGCTGGATTTACGTCCCAAGAGTGAAACATAGTGGGGTTTCAGTGATGATGGTTCAAATGGCTCTGACCACTATGGGACTTAACTTCTGATGTCATCAGTCCCCTAGAACTTAGAACTACTTAAACCTAACTAACCTAAGGACATCACCCACATCCATGCCTGAGGCAGGATTCGAACCTGCGAACGTAGCGGTCTCGTGGTTCCAGACTGTAGCGCCCAGAGCCGCTCGGCCACTACGACCGCCTTTCGGTGATGATCTAGGCAGATGTATCGTGCTGTCGCATAGGCCCCATTAACACTACTGGTCATGGAAATTGCTACACGACGAAGATGACGTGCTACAGACGCGAAATTTAACCGACAGGAAGAAGATGCTGTGATATGCAAATGATTAGTTTGTCAGAGCATCCACACAAGTTTGACGCCGATGGCGACACCTAAAACGTGCTGACATGAGGAAAGTTTTCAACCGATTTCTGATACACAAACACCAGTTGACCGGCGTTGCCTGGTGAAACGTTGTGGTGATGCCTCGTGTAAGGAGGAGAAATGCGTACCATGACGTTTCCGACTTTGATAAAGGTCGGATTGTAGCCTATAGCGGTTGCGGTTTATGTATCGCGACACTGCTGCTCGCGTTGGTCGAGATCCAATGACTGTAAGCAGAATATGGAATCGGTGGGTTCAGGAGTGTAATACGGAACGCCGTGCTGGATCCCAACGGCCTCTTATCACTAGCAGTCCAGATGACAGGCAACTTATCCGCATGACTGTAACGGATCGTGCAGCCAGGTCTCGATCCCTGAGTCAACAGATGGGGACGTTTGCAAGACAACAACCATCTGCACGAACAGTTCGACGACGTTTGCAGCAGCATGGACTATCAGCTTGGAGACGATGGCTACGGTTACCCTCGGCCCTGCATCACAGACAGGAGCGCCTGCGATGGTGTGCTCAACGATGAACGTGGGTGCACGAATGGCAAAACGTCATTTTTGCGGATGGCTCAAATGGTTCATATGGCTCTGAGCACTATGGGACATAACTTCTGAGGTCATCAGTCCCATAGAGCTCAGAACTACTTAACTAACCTAAGGACATCACACACATCCATTCCCGAGGCAGGATTGGAACCTGCGTCCATAGCGGTCGCACGGTTCCATACAGTAGCGCCTAGAACCGCTCGGCCACTTCAGCCGAAATTTGCGGATCAATCCAGGTTCTGTTTACAGCATCATAATGGTCGCATCCGTGTCTGGGGACATCACGGTGAACGCAGATTGGAAGCGTGTATTCGTCATCGCCATACTGGCGTATCACCTGGCGTGATTGTATGGGGTGACATTGGTTACACGTCTCCGCCACCTCTTGTTCGCACTGAAGGCATATGAACAGTGGACGTTACATTTCAGAAGTGTTACAACCCGTGGCTCTACCCTTCATTCGATCCCTACGAAACCCTACATTTCAGTAGGATAATGCACGACCGCATGTTGCAGGTCCTGTATGGGCATTTCTGGATACAGAAAATGTTCGACTGTTGCCCTGGCCAGAATATTCTCCAGATTTCTCACCAACTGAAATAGTCTGGTCAATGGTGGCCGAGCAACTGGCTCGTCACAATACGCCAGTCACTGCTCTTGATGAACTGTGGTGTCGTGTTGAAGCTGCATGGGCAGCTGTACCTGTACACGCCATTCAAGCTCTGTTTGACTCAATGCCCAGGCGTATCAAGGCCGTTATTACGGCCAGAGGTGGTTGTTCTGGGTACTGATTTCTCAGACTCTATGCACCCAAATTGCTTAAAAATGTAATCACATGTCGGTTCTAGTAAAATATATTTGTCCAATGGATACCCATTTATCATCTGCATTTCTTCTTGATGTAGCTATTTTAATGGCCAGTAGTGTACTTTTGAAGTTCGCATTACTACCAAGGACGATGTGAGTATTCTGTGTGATCAGGTCGATCCAAAGGTACAATGTTTGTTCACCATTGCTGATTTGCCAGAGGACTGGGCACGTGTTCACACTGCTGGCATCGTCCAGGACTAGGTTTGTGAGCCAGAGGAGGTAATGTCGCATCTCCCTTGTCATTACAGCCACCGGTCCTCAATATTATCGAGTCTTTGTGGTCTACCGAGGATAGAAAGGTGCGAGATCATTTTGCGGCCCCATCATCGTAGACACTATTCTGCAGGAAGAATGGTACAGGGGATAGGCAAAATAATGTGAATAGTGGTAATAGTGGGTGGGTTGTGTCTGACAGTCAACGATGCAGGTAAGGCACATGTCTTACTGGACTGTGCGTTGTCGCCGCGGACCCGGCACCAGTGCAGGTTGTTTACGAGTAGTGTACACTGCGTATTCGCATTCACAGCCGCCCGGTGTGGCCGAGCGGCACGCGACCGCTACGGTCGCAGGCTCGAATCCTGCCTCGGGCATGGATGTGTGTTGTCCTTAGGTTAGTTAGGCTTAAGTAGTTCTAAGTTCTAGGGGACTGATGACCACAGCAGTTAAGTCCCATAGTGCTCAGAGCCATTTGAACCATTTTTTGCATTCAGTGGCCGAAGTCGACGTGCAATGAAAGACCGGAAAGAGTTCCAAAGAGCGCAGATTGTCGGGTCCAGCTTAGCCAACTTATTGAAGGTGTTTCCGTATTTTCGTCCACACCGTTAGACACCGTCTTCACACTTCAGTTTCTTTTTGTCTGATACAGTTGTAATGGGTCCTACAATTATTTTTTGCCTAATATTTCTATTTCTTTTATGCTCTAGTAATAAATATCTAGCTACGAAACGGAAGAACTCCATTTCTGACGATTCGATTCGTCGTGATTGACAGGATGTTAGTGCCAACAATGGCTACCATAGATCAGCAAAGGCAAAGCTATTCCTATACAACGGTTAATTAGTGTTTCTTTCCGTACGGTTTTAAAATACGTTATATGGTTCCACAGAAATATCTGAATCCGGCCGGTTTTAGTTTCCCATCATCTGAGATGGAAAATTTGACATTCAAACCTAGATATTTAAACTCTCTTTCTTGTTCAAGTATTTGTGTGCGTATAACAATATTGGCTCTTATGTGTTCCAATTCCAGAAACTCCATTGCTTTTGTTTCATCTGCCTGTATTCTCGTTCCTTATCAAGCAGCGTTGTAATTAGTTTATGTATTGCAATGTGAACCTGTTATTCACAATTTCTATTATAGGCTGATCGTCAGCAGACAACAGAGACATGAAATTAAAATTATCATTTCTTAATGTGTCGTTTAATATAATCAACCATTCATAAATGATATCGTTAAAACAAACATTTAAAGAAGTAGGGGATGCAGGGCTGCCTTGTCCAACTCCGTGGTTAGAGCCCGCAGATCCTGTTCCGTTCCTTGCAGCATGGACCCTTATTTTATCTTTTTGTATAAAGATTGAAATTTTAGTGATTATATGTGCTGGAATTCCCATTTCTTTTATCGATTCCCTTAGCATTTTGCATTTTACCTTGTTAGTCTCCTTTGTCTTAGCGAGAGAAACATAACTTTGGAAATAGAGTAAGAAACATAAACAAATAGTACAATTAGTGAGCCCTCGCACGCAGCTATTTGCAGAATATGAATGCACGGGATACTTCCGATATTAATTTGCACTTTAGTTTTTCCCATCATACATGGTGCGCCATCGGAGTCATCATTACAGTTGCAGGTTTGTAGTACTCATCATTATAGTTGTAAGTTTGTAGTACTCATCATCATAGGCGTAAGTTTGTAGTACTTTTATCTAGCCGTAGGTGGCAAGAGAATCAATACACCTCCAAGTCTTTCACACTATAGCCCAATTTCCCAGTTACTGTTATTACACTAGCTGACAGTACAATGTGATCATCAACGACGGCGCTGGACGGTGTGGTTTCTGTGGTGGTGGGTACAGACACTGCGGATATTCATAGGCGATTAGTGGCAGTGTGTGGAGAGTGTGCCCCGTCAAGAAAAGTGCTCTTGCAACACGACAACGCTCGTCTCCATACGAGTCGGAAAACTGCGGCTGGAATCGCTGGAACGGGTTTCCAGCTGCTGCCGTCTCCACCATAATCTCCTGACCTAGCCTCTTAAACTTCTGTAGGCCCCTCTCTAACCATTTTTCAGAAGTATATCGTGCCCACCCCTGAACGGCTGTTCGCTGTTTCTGGGAGTCTGTGAAATGATGTCCGCGCAGAGATTTCTTCATAGCTCCGTCTTGGCGGTGATTAGAAGTGACCAGAACGGGCGAATACACTGGGTATGGCAATACCTGGAGCCCCGTTTCAGCGATGGCAGCCGTGGTTTTCAGAGTCCTATGGGGACGAACGTTGTCGTGTTGGAAGGGCACTTTTCATGACGGCGCGCACTCTCCCTTGTAAATATCCATAGTGTTTACACACTCGTTCCACGGAAAACACATCTTCCAGTGCTGTCGCTGATTCTCACACGTCATGTTAGCATTTGGGAAACTGGTCTGCACAGTGCAGGGATTACAGCGACTGCCCTGCCACCTACAGTCAGACGGAAGTACTACATACTATTATGAGCTGACAGTTATAACTGTCGATTCTTTAATTTCTCTGAGAGATGGCTGATCAGAAATTTCTTTCTCTCTGTCTTTCTTTCGCTTACGCCATAGTCCCGCAGCGATCGCAGGGTCGGCGTGGTTACAACGGATTTGGCAAGGTGAGTTTTAGGGGTGGCCGGATGCCCTTCCTGCCGCCACCCCGTACCCCCAGGGATGGAATCAGTGTACCCCACTGTCTGCATCTAGTGTAAATCGTGAAATAGTGCGAACGTGTTTAAAATGTCTGCGACGCGTGTAACTGAGCCGGAACGTGGGGACAAGCCCGGTATTCACCTAGCGGGATGTGGAAAACCTCCTAAAAACCGCATCCAGACTGGCCGGCACACCGTTAAGCCGGCGCGCCTACACGAGTCCAGGAAGCAGCGCGTTAGCGCTCTCAGCTACCCTGGCGGGTATGGCTGATCAGAACTACAGCATATCAAACATCACTTAATTACATTAATGATAAAAAGAGTTACTGAATTTTATACAATCCATTGACAAAGGAATATGTCGAATATTTACAACTGTCTTTGAGCAATAAAGCGTCACATGATGCACAACATTACAAACTCTTCTCCAGTAGCACAAGTTCAACGTTTACGAAAGCACAGTTTCATCTGAAACTTGAATAGCACTGGTGTCTTAACTAGATGACGCTGAGTGTTTCATCAGAGATCACGAACTGGAATTAGCGAGTCTATGCTCGTCTCTATATCGACCTCCGTGCGACGACGCTGCCGACCTCAGAGAGAGGGCGCGTCTTCAGCAATGCCTCCCGTTCGTCATTGCTGATCGCAGCGGGTCAACGCTAATGACTGTGGCATCGATGAGCGTTGCTCACCTTTGCACGATACCATACACACTTGCTACTGTAATGTTGAGTCAAATGGCGCACCGCGAGTGGTGAGAAAAAATAGAGTGTAAATCATTTTTTCTCATCGTTCATCGTGCGCCGTTTGACTCATCATTACAGTAGCAATGTAAAAATTTCAAATAAAGTGTAAATCGTTAGGGAACGCTCAGTTGTAGCCTGTAGAATATCACGTGTGGGGGGGGGGGGGGGAGGGATTGCTGGTACTTATGGGGCTTTGTCCCTTGGATATAATGATAAGGTTCAAATGGTTCAAATGGCTCTGAGCACTATGGGACTCAACTGCTGTGGTCATAAGTCCCCTAGAACTTAGAACTACTTAAACCTAACTAACCTAAGGACCTCACTCACATCCATGTCCGAGGCAGGATTCGAACCTGCGACCGTAGCGGTTGTGCGGTTCCAGACTGTAGCGCCTTTAACCGCTCGGCCACTCTGGCCGGCTAATGATAAGGGAAGAAGCAGCATGGTACTGTGTTAAGAAAGGCAAAATTGACAAAGCTGGAGAAATTCTGGGGGTTCACATCGAGGACCAGTTTGCCATCAAAAGAAGGTGGGAAGAACTTTGGCAGGAATACTGGGATAGCGAAGAAACTGGACGCTGGACTTATCAGCCGTTACCCAATGTTAGAGAACGGTTGCAGCTCGAATACTTCAAGCCAAGTAGAGGGCTACCGCACTTCCCCACGGGAGATGGGCCGTACCCAACGTATCTTTGCCGGTTCGGGGAAGCGGGCTACTCCCTAGTGCGTCTGTGGAGCCGAGGAAGACACTCCAGACCACGTGGTCTATCAGTACCCCTGTTCGTTGACGTGGGCATCAGATTATGACGAGGGCTACCTAATTATGACACGTACCACCTGATTAGAGATCAGGATTCTTTCAGAACTGTCGAATGTCTCGCCAGCGAGGTACCTTCAAAGGTCTTGCGAGATTGTTGTAGGGAAAACCAGTGATTAACAGCAGATAGTGACAGACTTCACATACCTATCCCATTCCGTCGGGGCGCGGACTGGACGATCGCCGTGGTCGTCGGTATCCGCCGTGTCTTGGAATAGGGGTAAGGTGCGTCACCAAGCCGGACACGACACCGCACACCTTTTATGACTGGTGGAATTAGGCTAGTATTTATGTAGGTAGTTTTCTGCAACACCAGTAAGTAGTAAACTGCAACGAGTCATGTTCACGGCCAGCCCCTGTGCCACAGGCACGCCCACTGGGATTAGCTCGGTGCGCACCGCCAGAAAAAAGTGTGTTTGTATTCTCTGGCACACCTGTAACGCTGCAGGTAGTGTAGTTTGGGAGAGTAGTTAGTTACAATAGACTTGGCGGTAAAGAGTAGTTGTTGCCCATAGACTTAGCAAACACTTGCTGCAGTAGTAGATATGCTGCAAACTACTGTGTCCTGTGATGTTTAAAGCTTTCCCGGCCTACTGATTGTTCCATAAAACCACAGGAGAACTGCTGGATGTCAGTAAGTCCTGCCACCATATTTCGGCGCAGAGTCTTCTGGCCATCTTCAGGTGAGTACCACTGTAGTAGTATTTAACAACGAATTTTACGAACAATCTGACGGTGTCGCCATGGGGAGCCCTTTGCCTCCCCTGGTGGCCAATCTTTTATGGAAGATTTTGAGGAGAGAGCACTCGACTCTGCCACTTTTAAACCGACAGTATTTTGGCGATACGTTGGCGACACTTTTATAGTGTGGCCTCATGGTTTGGACCGTCTCCAAGAATTTTTACGTCACATGAACTCCATACATGAAAACATAAAGTTTACCATGGAGATAGAGAAAGATGGTTGCTTGCCATTTTTAGACGTCTTGGTGCGACGTAAGACTGATGGCACACTTGGTCACTAGGTGTACAGAAAGCCCACTTATACAGACCTGTATCTGCAAGCTACTAGTTGCCACCATCCAGCACAAACAATGGCCGTTCTCAAAACCTTAATCCACCGTGCTTATACCATCTCGACGCCGACAGTCTTCAAGCGGAACTGGAACACCTGCAAAAAGTATTTCTGAAGACTGGCTTTTCAACTAGGCGAGTGAACAAAGTGATGCAGACCTACAAACGACGAAACAAGGAAGAGAAAGAGGCTTTCAGGTAGACTGCTTATCTACTATTTATTGGGAATATTTCTTCACAGATAGGCAGAAAATTGAGAAAGTATGAAGTGAGAGTCATCTTTCGCCCTCCTTCCAAAATTTCATCGCTGGTGGGATCCGTTAAAGACGACCTGGGCCTGCGTAAATCAGGTGTTTACAAGATTCCGTGTGAATGCAGCAAATCATATATAGGACAAACAACACGAACTGTGCAGGAACGTATTGTGGAACACCAACGGCATACCCGCATTCTCCAACCCACCAAGTCTGCAATCGCCGAACATTGTATTTCCACAGGCCATTCCATGAGTTACAACGACACAAAAATTTTGGCCCATACATCAAACTTTTGGAGCTCGATTATCAGTAAATCTGGGGAAATAATATTGTCTGACAACGAGAGTCTCATCAATCGAGATAGCGGTTATCAGCTAAACTCTGCTTGGAATCCTGTTATAGAGAAACTTCGTAGTCGACGTAGTTATCTGCATAAAGATGAAAATCGACCAGATATCGATACGCCAAGCGAGAGGCGTAGCGGACGGAGTTGCTATGAACGGGGACGCTGAGCAGCGCATGCGTAATGTCACCTCAGTATGGCTTTAAACAGCAGAGCTCAGCGCGTACTCGCGCGGCTAAGAAACGCCGGGACTGGCGACAGACATGCACCCGTTTAAATGCTACCCTACCTATCAACTCGTCCAAGTTCTGGTCAGCCTTCCGTCGCCTTACCGGAACTAAACCCTCCCCCTACTATCCTCTTCTTCATGATGATCACCCCTTCCCTGACTCCCTTAGTACGGCAAATCACTTTGCATCTTACCTCTCCGATGTCTTTTCCATCCCCGACGATCCCCAGCTCGATTACTCCCTCTTCCCGGATGTCTGCGATCGAACTGACACTTCTGTCCCTCCCCTCGCACCTGGTTTCCAGTACTTGGACAACATTGCACACACGGAACTCAATTCCCCTATTACTACACAGGATCTCATTGCTACACTCCGCACGAAACGCAACACCGCTCCTGGTCACGATCGTGTCACCTACCGTCACCTTCGTGAAGCTCCGGTCTCTTTCCTCTGCACCCTGGCCAGGCTCTACAATGTAGTCCTGTCCACCGGTTACTACCCCGACCTGTGGAAAACCTCCTGTATCCTGATGTTCCTTAAACCTGGCAAACCGCCGTCCGCCGTCTCCTCCTACCGTCCCATCAGCCTTACCTCGGTCTTCAGCAGGGTCCTGGAATCTGTCCTCACCCACAGCATCCACCAGCATCTCCGCCAGCACCGCCTCCTTCCCGTTACCCAGTGTGGCTTTCGGCCGTCCTTCTCTTCCGACGACCTTCTCCTTCACCTCACTCATCTCCTTTGCGACCAGCTTAATTCCCGTCGCTCCGCAATCTTCCTCTCCCTGGACCTCGAACGAGCTTATGAACGCGTATGGCATTCTGGTCTCCTCTTCAAGCTCCAAACCTTCGCCCTTACCATTAATTACGTCCGTCTGATCGGCTCCTTTCTCTCCCACCGTCCTTCCTACGTCACCATCCATAACACCGACTCCTACGCCTTTTTCCCCTCCGCCGGTGTGCCCCAAGGCTCCGTCCTCACCTCCCTTCTGTACCTTTTGTACAAGGCGGACATGCCGCCGCCGTCACCCTCCGTCCACCTTCTCCAGTTTGCTGATGACATCACCTTCCTTGCCATTGCCCCCACCCTGCAGCGCTCCCAACACCTTCTCCAATCCCATCTTGACCGGTTCACCGCTTGGTGCAACCAGTGGTTTCTCAAGGTCAATCCCTCCAAAACCCAGGCGATCATTGTAGGCAAAATCACCCCTTCCTTCCGCCTCCTTGATTTCTATCTTACCATCTATGGCCGTCCTATCGCCCTCACTCCCACCCTTAAGTACCTTGGCGTCACTCTCGACCGTCGCCTCTCCTGGACTCCCCATCTCTTGACAATCCAAGCCAAGGCACGCTCCCGACTCCGTCTCCTCGAGCTCCTTTCCGGCCGTACGTGGGGTCTGGACCCCTCCACCATCCTCCACACCTATAAATCCCTCATCCACCCTATCCTTTGTTACGCCCATCCGGCCTGGATCTCCGCCCCCCCCCCCTACCTTTTATAAATCCCTCCAAATCCTTGAACACCATGCTCTCCACCTCGCCTATCGCATCCGTCTCCCCTCCCCCACGCGGATCCTGTATGATCTCATCCCCTTCGCCCACCTCCTCCTCTTCCTTGAAAGGATACGGATCCTGTACGCCTCCCGCAAACTCGATCCTCCTCATCCGTTTGTCTCGCCCATCCTCTCCCACCCCCGCCCACTGCCGCGCCTGTATTCCCACGTCCCACCCGGTCTCCATCTCTCCACCCTCCTCACCCTATCCCAAGGTGGCTTCCGCCAGCTCCCCTTCCCTGATGATGTCCTCCTCCCCTCCATCTACCCCTCCTATCAACTTTGATCCTCCCCCCCCACTTCCTGTGTCCTTTCCTTTAGGCACCATCCCTACCCTCTCTTTCCTTTTCCCCCATCCCCTCCCTCCTTCCCTTTTCCCCGGGCTTCCCCTCCCCCTTCCTCCCTTCCCCCTATCTCCCCTGCCCATGGCATCTGCTCTCCCCTCTCCCTCTCCCACCCACCCCCCTCCTCCTCTCTTGGCAGGTCCTCAGACTCGTACACGGTTAGTGAACATTCGCGCCCCAGAGATCAACGCCTCGTGTTCTGTGTGTGCCGTCGTTTTGTGCTTAAGTGATTCAGTGTTATTCGTTTTGTGCACCTACGTTCACATGTGACAATTTTCGTCTCTGTCTGTGTCCAAGTGTTTGAACAATTTTATCTTGGACTCTACGCCCGTGAACGGCACCTGGTATTTTAAAAAGTGTTTGTCTCCGTTTATATGTCCACCATGTTTTTTTTTTTTCTAAATGTCTTCATTTGTGTATTTGTGTTTCTCTGCGGCCAAAGAGCGGCGTCGTATGCTGCTGCAGGCCTGCCTGTAATACAGGTTTCAAAATAACAATAAAGAAAAAAAAAGCGTACTCGCCAGTACTACTACAGTGGTACTCACCTGAAGATTGCCAGAAGACTCTGCGCCGAAATAGCGTGGCAGGACGTTACTGGCATCCGGTAGTTCTCTCGTATTTTTATGGAACTATTGTATTGCGTAAAACTATGTTCCGCTAATGTATTAGGTGGTGAGTTAATGTAATAATCATATTGCTGTTGAAATGAAGGTCTATCATTATGGAAAGCACGCCTTCAGTGCAACAGCTATCACCCAGTCGCCTCTGGACGCAGGTACGCACTATTACTGACTACAATGGGGTCTTGCGGCGAGTCCTGCAGGCAGCAGCCACTTTTGGTGCAGCTGGGACCTGCAGACCGGCCGCTTACAGCTGCGTTGCCGACAGACGCGGAAGCGGCGGCTGCCCTCTGCGGCTGCCGGTGGCTGCGGCGCCGTGTTGAGTCCGCTCCGCCGGTCACGACTGAATCTGCCTCACTTTTACTCCGGCGTCACGCGCACCGAGCCAGCCAGCACTCGCGGTTGGTCCGTGCTCCCCGCGGCCGTGCATCAGACACGGCGTGAACTCTGCTCCTTTTTGTGGTCGCGAGCGAAGCACGGCTGGCTACTGGCCTTCCCTTCTTCGCACTGCGTCACCCACCTCTTTGTTCCCAAGGCGCTCCGCTGCAGGGATCGGTAAATTCACTTACAGCTCAGTGGACTGCGGTTTTCTTGTATGGAGCGCGCGACATATTACTTTGAATGGAGAGATATCGACAGATCTAGAAGAAATTTCACGCGGGGCCTAATGATAGTATATGTTAAAAAATGACGAGATTCCTCCAACTGTATTAAGGTTTTGGTTTTATTGGCAACTAGTTTCGATGTTGTTACAACATCATTTTCAGGTCCTAAATACAGCATACCATACAAGAACAACCAATGCAACAACAGTAATTTATGAGTTATTATGCAAATCAATTCTATTATAACCATATTACATAATGGATAATTTTAATGAAACTAACTATATTTTTGGTCATTTCTGTGGTCTCACCGCCAGACACCACACTTGCTAGGTGGCAGCCTTTAAATCGGCCGCGGTCCGTTAGTATACGTCGGACCCGAGTGTCGCCACTATCAGTGATTGCAGACCGAGCGCCGCCACATGGCAGGTCTAGTCTAGAGAGACTCCCTAGCACTCGCCCCAGTTGTACAGCCGACTTTGCTAGCGATGGTTCACTGTCTACGTACACTCTCATTTGCAGAGACGACAGTTTAGCATAGCCTTCAGCTACGTCATTTGCTACGACCTGGCAAGGCACCATATTCAGTTACTATAATTACTATGTTCAAGAATGTATTCTGAACAGATAATATTGCGAATCATGTACCGTCCACAGCGACGTTCGTCATTAATGGATTAAAGTTAAGTATCAAACTAATTAGGTCCGCTTTGTGAATTCTCATTCCTTGTCATGTTTTTATACCTCACGCCAGTACAGCACCCCCCCCCCCCCCTCACGCCAGCCTGCGTGAGCTAAAACGCGTGGATTTCGGCCTCCACTCACGGTGTTGGCTCTTATGCTAACACAAACGTTTCCGTTAAAATGCCATCACTTTGGACATTAGCCATTTACGTGGTATCACTAAATACAAATGAAGCTGTATATGCACAATCGTTTTATTACAGGTTAATATCAGGTACTAAAAATTGGACTATATAAAAGCTTATGCGACAAGCCGTTATTGTAATGGATAATAATATAGGCGTGGAACATTGTAAATTTTCTTTACATATATATATATATATATATATATATATATATATATATATATATATATATAATGAACTGTAAAAAGGAGAATTTACGCGTTGCCAATCAGACATATGTTAGGTAATCTTCATTGTTTACTGGTAGTGAAAGGTGGGCAAGGTAGACTAGAGTTACGTTTGCAAAATTCTGTACTGTCGTCATACTAAAGTAACAGAGGCGTAATTTTTTTAGACAACTTCGTTCCTAACACCACGAAAGAAATGGCAAGGGACTGAAAAAATGGTGTGAAACCCAGCTGATACAAGGTAGTCAATAGTGTAAAATACTAATCCATTTAAAAAACTATTCATGCGATAAAAGTATAAGTTAACACGTTGCTGAAATAATTTCTGTGTCGGTGTCTCATCGAAGGCTATGATCAGGGTCTAAAATAATCAGTTCCAGTAAGTTTACATGGTCAAAAACACGATCAGGTACATGGCAATGCTCTAAATAGAAGCAATTTAGGTAATGTCAGTTGAAATAAACGGTCATATATGTAATCTATTTGTTGTTCCTCTAATAAATACACACAAACACACCCACTCAGTAAAATACACTATGTGTAACTCTTGTATTAAGTATGTGATCTCGTCGAGTGTCAATTCGAGTTAATTAAGATCAATGATGCGCTTAATCTCTATTTAGTATGGGCAAATAGTCTACAGGACCAATCACTACTGCAACATGGGAACTGATTCATTTTACTTATCTTTATAATTCAGTTGTTGTATAGAATTGGTAGTTAAAGCATATCAGCTGCCCATTGATTTACGAGGAACGAGCATGAAACTTGGAATTATTTTGACTATAAGACCAATTTACTGATTAAGATAAACTCACTCTAATAACGGAAGTTGATAATCTACCACGTATAAAATCTGTCTAAGGAAGGCGAGTTACTCATTGAAGTGACAACATATTGAACTCTACAGTAGGTATAAGCGGATCAACTATCTTACAATCAGTATTAAACAGAACAATCTCTACACGCAGGGGAAAGAGCTCAAGTATCATCAACCAAGTTGACATTAAATCTACAAGGAAGCTAAGTTCAAAAATGGGTCAAATGGCTCTGAGCACCATGGGAGTTAACATCGGAGGTCATCAGTCCCCTAGAACTACTAAAACCTAACTAACTTAAGGACATCACACACATCCATGCTCGAGGCCGGATTCGAACCTGCGACCGCAGCGATCGCGCGGTTCCAGACTGAAGCACCTAGAACCGCTCGGCCACTTTGCCGACACGGAAGCTAAGTCATTCTAAAAGTGATGTAACAGTAACACGCGGTAAGCGAACGGAGAAACGGTCGTGCTTTGTTATTATGACGTGTAGGAGATCTGAGTAGACAACATTTTACAAGTAACTCGCCATACCTGTGGATAGTGATCATAAGTGGCTAACACTAGTAGTCGCTGGTGAGATGGGCGTGTTCCACGCGGAAGGCATCTAGTGACTAGTGTGAAATCAAAACTAGTGGATAATAACCAAGATAACTTCAGGTTGAGATCCTTTCTGTTCACGTCGTAAGCAATCAGATCAAAATAATCTGTACACTTCTGTGTAGTGCGCAGTTGGCTAATACATGTCCAGTGTAAAAGGAGTCGGGAAGCACTGTGTTGTCAATAGACAAGCAGTAACAGCAGGTGGGTCAGTTAGGAGAGCTCAGTGACCTCGAACGTGGACTAGTCATTGGAATTCATCTAATAAATCCGACAGAAACGTTTCTATCATCTGAAAGCTGACCAGGTCGACTGTGGGTGATGTGATTGTGAAGCGGAAACGCGAAGGAACCACCGCAGCTGCTCAGAGGTCATGCAAACATCTTGTACTGACGGAAAGCGAGAGTCCAGCATTGCGGAGGGCGGCCAGCCGGGGTGGCCGAGCGGTTCTAGGCGCTGCAGTCTGGAACCGCGCGACCGCTACGGTCGCAGCTTCGAATGCTGCCTCGGGCATGGATGTTTGTGATGTCCTTAGGTTAGTTAGGTTTACGTAGTTCTAAGTTTTAGGGGACTGATGACCTCAGAAGTTAAGTCCCATAGAGCTCAGAGCCATTTGAACCAACCATTGCGGAGGGTGGCTGTAAAAAGCCGCATGAACTCAGAGGAAGGAATCCATCGTGAGCTGCAAAGCGCTACCAGCTGTCCAGCCAGCACAATGAATGTTCGCAGAGAGTTGAAAATAATGGCATACAATAGACGAGCAGCTCCATACAAGTATTCCTGTAGTCAGTCCTAAGCGACGCCACAGGACAGTGGATGACCGAACAGCACTAATTTCGAGTGACGCATCACTCTGTAGCCTATGGCAATACGTTACTTTAAATGGCTCTGAGCGCTGTGGGACTTAACATCTGAGGTCATCAGTCCCCTAGAACTTAGAACTGCTTAAACCTAACTAACCTAAGGACATCACACACATCCATGCCCGAGGCAGGATTCGAACCTGCGGCCGTAGCTGTTGCGTCGTTCCAGACTGTAGCGCCTTTAACCGCTCGGCCACTCGGGCCGGCAATGCGTTACTTGCCAGCACGTGTCGGCCAACAGTGAAGTAAAGAGGAGGTAGCGTTACAGTTCTGACGTACCTCTGCCTCTTCTACCACTAGCTATTGGTGGCGGAGACTTGCCACGAGAACGTATAAGTGATAATCTGCCCAACGGTTATTTAAATGCAACTGGAGTCGCCCTTACACTTATGCGTTCCCAAGTAGGAGATCGCTATCCTCATTAGTTAAGTCAACTGTCGTGTGATAGCCTAACTGTTTCCTAATCGTATCCTGTGGACTGAATGTGAAGATAAGCCGACAAAATCCAGTTCTCTTTTAACGAATAAGTTAAAACATGCATAAAATGTACGCAAGTGACAAGCCTTCCCCATGAACCATGGGCCTTGCCGTTGGTGGGGAGGCTTGCGTGCCTCAGCGATACAGATGACCGTACTGTAGGTGCAACCACAACGGAGGGGTATTTGTTGAGAGGCCAGACAAACGTGTGGTTCCTGAAAAGGGGCAGCAGCCTTTTCAGTAGTTGCAGGGGCAACAGTCTGGATGATTGACTGACCTGGCCTTGCAACATTAACCAAAACGGCCTTGCTGTGCTGGTACTGCGAACGGCTGAAAACAAGGGGAAACTACGGCCGTAATTTTTCCCGAGGGCATGCTGCTTTACTGTATGATTAAATGATGATGGTGTCCTCTTGGGTAAAATATTCCGGAGGTAAAATAGTCCCCCATTCGGATGTCCGGGCGGGGATTACTCAAGAGGACGCCGTTATAAGGAGAAATAAAACTGGCGTTCTACGGATCGGAGCGTGGAATGTCAGATCCCTTAACCGGGCAGATGGATTAGAAAATTTAAAAAGGGAAATGGATAGGTTAAAGTTAGATATAGTAGGAATTAGTGAAGTTCGGTGGCAGGAGGAACAAGACTTTTGGTCAGGTGAATACAGGGTTATAAAAACAAAATCAAATAGGGGTAATGCAGTAGTAGGTTTAATAATGAATACAAAAATAGGAGTGCGGGTAAGCATAGTGCAGCATAGTGAACGCATTATAGTGGCCAAGATAGACACGAAGTCCACGCCTACTACAGTAGTACAAGTTTATATGCCAACTAGCTCTGCAGATGATGAAGAAATTGAAGAAATGTGTGGTGAGCTAAAAGAAATTATTCAGGTAGTGAAGGGAAACGAATATTTAATAGTCATGGGTGACTGGAATTCGAGTGTAGCAAAAGGGAGAGAAGGAAACATAGTAGGTGATTATGGACTGGGGGTAAGAAATGAAAGAGGAAGCCGTCTGGTAGAATTTTGCACAGAGCATAACTTAGTCATAGCTAACATTTGGTTCAAGAATCATGAAAGAAGGTTGTATACATGGAAGAATCCTGGAGATACTAGAAGATATCGGATAGATTATATAATGGTAAGACAGAGATTTAGGAACCAGGTTTTAAATTGTAAGACCTTTCCAGGGGAAGATGTGGACTCTGACCACAATCTATTTGTTATGAACTATAGATTAAAACTGAAGAAACTTCAAAAAGGTGGGAATTTAAGGAGATGGGACCTGGATAAACTGACTAAACCAGAGGTTGTACAGAGTTTCAGGGAGAGCATAAGGGAACAATTGACAGGAATGGGGGAAAGAAATAAAGTAGAAGACGAATGGGTAGCTCTGAGGGATGAAGTAGTGAAGGCAGCAGAGGATCAAGTAGGTAAAAAGACGAGGGCTAGTAGAAATCCTTGGGTAACAGAAGAAATATTGAACTTAATTGATGAAAGGAGAAAATATAAAAATGCAGTAAATGAAGCAGGCAAAAAGGAATACAAAAATGAGATCGACAGGAAGTGCAAAATGGCTAAGCAGGGATGGCTAGAGGACAAATGTAAGGATGTAGAGGCTTGTCTCACCAGTGGTAAGATAGATACTGCCTACAGGAAAATTAAAGAGACCTTTGAAGAAGAGAGAGCCACCTGTATGAATATCAAGAGCTCAGGTGGAGACCCAGTTCTAAGCAAAGAAGGGAAAGCAGAAAGGTGGAAGGAGTATATAGAGGGTCTATACAAGGGCGATGTACTTGAGGACAATATTATGGAAATGGAAGAGGACGTAGATGAAGATGAAATGGGACATACGATACTGCGTGAAGAGTTTGACAGAGCACTGAAAGACCTGAGTCGAAACAAGGCCCCGGGAGTAGACAACATTCCATTACAACTACTGATGGCCTTGGGAGAGCCAGTCCTGTCAAAACTCTACCATCTGGTGAGCAAGATGTATGAGACAGGCGAAATACCCTCAGACTTCAAGAAGAATATAATAATTCCAATCCCAAAGAAAGCATGTTTTGACAAATGTGAAAATTACCGAACTATCAGTTTAATAAGTCACGGCTGCAAAATACTAACACGAATTCTTTACAGACGAATGGAAAAAGTGGTAGATGCCGACCTCGGGGAAGATCAGTTTGGATTCCGTAGAAATATTGGAACACGTGAGGCAATACTGACCTTACGACTTATCTTAGAAGAAAGATTATGGAAAGGCAAACGTACGTTTCTAGCATTTGTAGACTTAGAGAAAGCTTTTGAAAATGTTGACTGGAATACTCTCTTTCAAATTCTGAAGGTGGCATGGGCAAAATACAGGGAGCGAAAGGCTATTTACAATTTGTACAGAAACCAGAAGGCAGTTATAAGACTCGAGCGGCATGAAAAGGAAGCAGTGGTTCGGAAGGGAGTGAGACAGGGTTGTAGCCTCTCCCCGATGTTATTCAATCTGTATATTGAGCAAGCAGTAAAGGAAACAAAAGAAAAATTCGGAGTAGGTATTAAAATCCATGGAGAAGAAATAAAAACGTCGAGGTTCGCCGACGACATTGTAATTCTATCAGATACAGCAAAGGACTTGGAAGAGCAGTTGAATGGAATGGTTGGTGTCTTGAAGGGAGGATATAAGATGAACATCAACAAAAGCAAAACGAAGATAATGGAATGTAGTCGAATTAAATTGGGTGATGCTGAGTGTAGTGTTGACAGAAGAGCCAACACTGTGTTTCTAGAGGAGGCCGAAATGCACGCGGTTAATTACACGCTGACTGGCGTGAGGTCTGGAACAGGAAAATGTCTTGAGAATTGTAAATAAAGTACGTAGATGATGTAATACTTAACTTTAACCCACAACTGTAGAACATCTCTCGTTACGGTACATGCTTCATAATATTAATTATCAATTGAATACGGCGCCTTGCTAGGTCGTAGCAAATGTAGCTGAAGGCTATGCTAACTATCGTCTCGGCAAATGAGAGCGTATTTGTCAGTGAACCATTGCTATGAATGATGTGTCGGCAGCTGGGCCAACACCTTGTAGATCGAGATGGCTGAAAATGCACGCTAGACTAACGCAGACGGGCGTGAAGTACTGGAACAGGCTACGTAATTAATGCTATGAAGAAAAGTACGTAGCTGGATTAATACTTATCTTTAATCAATCATTGTGGTACATCGCTCTTGACGATACACAGGAGACTTTAATTACAATCACTGTAAGGCTAATGGCGCCTTGCTAGTTCGTAGCCATTAACTTAGCTGAAGGCTATTCTGTCTCTCGGCTAATGAGAGAGAAAGGCTTTGTACATCTAGTCGCTAGCTAGGTCGTCCGTACAACTGGGGCGAGTGCTTGTTCGTATCACGAGACCTGCCTTGTGGTGGCGCTAGGTCTGCGATCACACAGTGGCGACACGCGGGTCCGACATGTACTAAATGGACCGCGGCCGATTTAATCTACCACCTAGCAAGTGTGGTGTCTGACGGTGACACCACAATGAACGTCGGCTGTACAACTGGGGCGAGTGCCAGTACGTCTCTCTAGACCTGCCGTGTGGTGGCGCTGGGTCTGCTATCACTGACAGTGGCGACACGCGGGTCCGACGTATACTAACGGACCGCGGCCGATTTAAAGGCTACCACCTAGCAAGTGTGGTGTCTGGCGGTGACACCACACTGAGGGAATTAGATTAGGAAATAAGACACTTAAAGTAGTAAAGGAGTATTGCCATTTGGGGAGCAAAATAACTGATGATGGTCAAAGTAGAGAGGATATAAAATGTAGACTGGCAATGGCAAGGAAAGCGTTTCTGAAGAAGAGAAATTTGTTAACATCGAGTATTGATTGAAGTGTCAGGAAGTCGTTTCTGAAAGTATTTGTATGGAGTGTAGCCATGTATGGAAATGAAACATGAACGATAAATAGTTTAGACAAGAAGGGAACAGAAGCTTTCGAAATGTGGTGCTATAGAAGAATGCTGAAGGTTAGATGGGTAGATCACATAACTAATGACGAAGTATTGAATAGAATTGGGGAGGAGTGTGTGGTTCAACTTGACGAAAAGAAGGGACCGGTTAGTAGGACATGTTCTGAGGCATCAAGGGATCACAAATTTAGCATTGGAGGGCAGCGTGGAGGGTAAAAATCGTAGAGGGAGACCAAGAGATGAATACACTAAGCAGATTCAGAAGGATGTGGGTTGCAGTAAGTACTGGGAGATGAAGAAGCTTGCAAGGATAGGGTAGCATGGAGAACTGCATCAAACTAGCCTCAGGACTGAAGACCACAACAACAACAACAAGTGACAAGATTAGCTACCATAGGAAAATAGCATCTACTAAAGGATAAATGACGTCATTTTAACATATTTATTCATCATAAACGCAATTAAAAGACACTAAGTAGTAATTACAACTCTCAGGTTCTCCCTGAATTAATATTGGCCCTTAAACTGCCTGGCTTTGCTCTGTAATGCACTCGCGATCTGTGATTAGGCGTGGAGTAACTGACATCCCCCGTTGTACTAAATAGCAAGATGGAACTACTACCTCAATGATCAGTGTGATACCTCAACGCAGAACGGAGTAGAACACGTGATTCATCAAAGTAAATTCACTTTCTGACACGCCGGTGCATAAGCAAAATCACTGTAGGGACCAGACGCCTCAGCGAAATAATAGTTAAATTGTACTTCAACAAAATTATAGCCGAAGACGTCCGTCGACTGCCGTGGAATCAAGACGACCCTCTAGCTCCACGACCCGGCAACGACACTGTAGCTCCACGCCCAAGGAACGACCTCTCAGCTCTACGCCCCAGGAAGGAGAGCTCCCTCACGTTCCTCTCCCCCCCCCCCCCCCCTTAACTTTGGGTGGCGAATCATCATTCCGGAAGGCACTCGTCTCCGAACGCTGACGAATCTCAGTTTATAATCCAGACCGAAGTTTCTGAAAGTTCTTTCTCTGCCCGTAAGAAAGTCCTCGAATACTTGGTGCCACGTGTTTTTGCCAGACCCACTGCCTTCTCACGTCTGCCCGCCGGACACGTGTTCTCGTTTTGCAGCTGGTCCAGCTCCCGGGCGTCCCGAAATTAGCACCGGAAGCGTCTGAGCCGTTCTATTGTCCAAAGAAACGTGTTGGCTCCCTGTGTCCTTCCGTTCTGCCACGAGTTTCTCAGCTCTGCTTGTTCCCCAGTCACCCAACATGCAGACATTACAATAAATTAAGTGTACTGGACGATGTCAAAAAAATGGTTCAAATGGCTCGGAGCACTATGGGACTTAACATTTGAGGTCATCAGTCCCCTAGAACTTAGAACTACTTGAACCTAACTAAGGACATCACACACATCCATGCCCGAGGCAGGATTCGAACCTGCGACGTAGCGGTCGCGCGGTTCCAGACTGAAGCGCCTAGAACCGCTCGGCCACTTCGGCCGGCCTGGACGATTTCAGTCACATACATGCTTTTATTGAATGAACACAAACCTGTCTTCTCTATCATTGAAGGAGCTTGTTTGTGTCGTATTGGATGTAACACAGTTTGTAAAATAACGCCACCTTACACAGTGTTGGAGTATTTTTAGTAACTACGTTCTGATGCACTTTTTGTACTTAAGAAAATACTAAATGCGGAAGGATACGAACACATCGTGCGCTAGTTCCAGTAGAGGAAGATATCGGAGGCGATGATTGTTTCAGCAGGACAATTCACGCTGTTATAAAGCAGCAAGTGTGAGGTAATAGTTTGTAGACAATAACAGTCCTTAAATGAACTTGCCTGCGCAGAGTCCCGTACTGAACCCAATGGAAGAACTTCGAGATGAGCTAGAGCGACTACTTTGTTCCACAATCCAGTGTCCAGGATCATTACCTTCTCTGGTTTCTGCTCTTGAGAGAGAGTATGATGCTGTTCCCCCACAGACATTCAGACACCACACTGAAACTGTCTTCAGTAGAGTGCAAGCCTTCATAAAGCCGAAGGCTTGAGACAATCCATATTAATGTCCAGTAATAGGTACCCAAACACTTTTTATCAAGTAGTACATACACTCCTGGAAATGGAAAAAAGAACACATTGACACCGGTGTGTCAGACCCACCATACTTGCTCCGGACACTGCGAGAGGGCTGTACAAGCAATGATCACACGCACGGCACAGCGGACACACCAGGAACCGCGGTGTTGGCCGTCGAATGGCGCTAGCTGCGCAGCATTTGTGCACCGCCGCCGTCAGTGTCAGCCAGTTTGCCGTGGCATACGGAGCTCCATCGCAGTCTTTAACACTGGTAGCATGCCGCGACAGCGTGGACGTGAACCGTATGTGCAGTTGACGGACTTTGAGCGAGGGCGTATAGTGGGCATGCGGGAGGCCGGGTGGACGTACCGCCGAATTGCTCAACACTTGGGGCGTGAGGTCTCCACAGTACATCGATGTTGTCGCCAGTGGTCGGCGGAAGGTGCACGTGCCCGTCGACCTGGGACCGGACCGCAGCGACGCACGGATGCACGCCAAGACCGTAGGATCCTACGCAGTGCCGTAGGGGACCGCACCGCCACTTCCCAGCAAATTAGGGACACTGTTGCTCCTGGGGTATCGGCGAGGACCATTCGCAACCGTCTCCATGAAGCTGGGCTACGGTCCCACACACCGTTAGGCCGTCTTCCGCTCACGCCCCAACATCGTGCAGCCCGCCTCCAGTGGTGTCGCGACAGGCGTGAATGGAGGGACGAATGGAGACGTGTCGTCTTCAGCGATGAGAGTCGCTTCTGCCTTGGTACCAATGATGGTCGTATGCGTGTTTGGCGCCGTGCAGGTGAGCGCCACAATCAGGACTGCATACGACCGAGGCACACAGGGCCAACACCCGGCACCATGGTGTGGGGAGCGATCTCCTACACTGGCCGTACACCACTGGTGATCGTCGAGGGGACACTGAATAGTGCACGGTACATCCAAACCGTCATCGAACCCATCGTTCTACCATTCCTAGACCGGCAAGGGAACTTGCTGTTCCAACAGGACAATGCACGTCCGCATGTATCCCGTGCCACCCAACGTGCTCTAGAAGGTGTAAGTCAACTACCCTGGCCAGCAAGATCTCCGGATCTGTCCCCCATTGAGCATGTTTGGGACTGGATGAAGCGTCGTCTCACGCGGTCTGCACGTCCAGCACGAACGCTGGCCCAACTGAGGCGCCAGGTGGAAATGGCATGGCAAGCCGTTCCACAGGACTACATCCAGCATCTTTACGATCGTCTCTATGGGAGAATAGCAGCCTGCATTGCTGTGAAAGGTGGATATACACTGTACTAGTGCCGACATTGTGCATGCTCTGTTGCCTGTGTCTATGTGCCTGTGGTTCTGTCAGTGTGATCATGTGATGTGTCTGAGCCCAGGAATGTGTCAATAAAGTTTCCCCTTCCTGGGACAATGAATTCACGGTGTTCTTATTTCAATTTCCAGGAGTGTATTAATGATCAAAATTTTCTCTGATGGTGCAATACTCTCTGAAAAACTTGTACAGACATCAAGTCCGATCTTTATACGATTTCAAAGTAGTGCGGATACTGGGGACGTGGTTTGAATATTCAGGAATGTAAAACTGCGCGCTACAATACGAATGAGATACAAATTAAATTAGTGAACTCATTCAAATGTCTTAACGTAAGAATTTATATGGATATGAAATGGAATCATCACATAGGTTCAGTCGTAGCTAAAACAGATGGCCGAGCTGTGTTCGTCGGTATGATACTGAGATAACCCATTCTGCAAAGGAGACTGCGTGTAACGCGTGCAACCCATCCTATAATATCGTTCAAGTATGCGCGCCCGTGCTAAATACGGGCAACAGGGTATAATGAACAAATACAAAGAAAGGCAGCACGATTGGTAACAGGTATGTGTGACTACGGGAGAGCGTCGCAACAATGCCGAGAACATTCAAGTGGCAGACGCATGAAGACAGATGCCAACTATTCCGGTGAGGCTGAATTTCTAAGTCTGAAGAACTAAGAACCACTAACAAGTCAGAAAACTATGAATATACTACAGCCCTTTACGTACTGTTCCCAGAAGGTCTGCAGATAACGGCTAAACAGCTCGCACAACGACATTTAAGCAGCCGTTCTTCCTACGCTCAATACGTGAATGGAAGCAGATGATCCTAACAGTTGATTCGTGGGGAGGTCCTACCTGCCACAAACCCTCCGTTTGCGAAGTATGGATGAAGATACAAATATATACCTTGACAGATGGTTAGGCAGAGGATATTTACTTTCATGGCTCTGCATTTTATTGAACATGTTCAGGACTTTTATCTATGAGGACATTACAGAGAATTAGTTCCTGCAGTGAACATTTCTAAAGTTCAGGTTCTTTAACAACGGAAGCCATACGGTATCGTTTGGGTGTAGATACAAATGTGACAGAATCCGTTAAACTACGAGCTTATGATGACTAACTAGTTCTTACAACTTCAGCTCACAGCACTGTTTAAAGTGCAGACCGCCTGTCCGTGCATGCATTACACAGGAACATCGATAAAGGGAGACTTCAACGCTGGAATAAGAGGCGAACTTCTTCCAAGTCTATTACATACGGTAGCGTATAACAAGAAAGATATTCAGTAGGCAGTAGGAGTCGGAAAAATAGGACTACAGATGGTATCGTTAAAAATGACAGATAAATAATGCTAGTTGACGACATAAAAAATTTCAATCTTACATCATATTTAAAGTGTAGGCTTTAAAATAAACCAAATATACACTGATGAGCCAAATCACTGCGGCCAGCTGCTTAATAACATGTTGTTCAACCTTTCGAAGGCAATACAGTGTGGATTCTGCGTGGTATGGATTTGAAAAGGGGAAGGCTCCCGAGGGTATCTGGCACCAGATATCAACGCACAGGCCACAGGAGAATTTGATGCACATCAAAGCGGGTTCACTATCACGCTCGTCAAAACTCAGTAGTACTATTCTGGCTTTCTGATACGATTGTCCCGCAGGAAGATGTCATCAGCGTTGAGGAAGAAATAAAGCATGAAGGGACACAGATGGCCCGTAATACTGTTCACTCAATATACAAGGGCCGGGGCGCCTTCGATTACTATCGAAGGGCCCGAGGACACTCGGATGAATGTCCTCCGTAGCATAACACTGCCCCCACTGTCGTGCGTCTATGGTGCGGTGCATGTTTCGAGCAGCCATTCCACTGAATAACTTATAAGCACACGACTGTCATCCTGGTCTAGCAAGAAACATGATTTGTCCGACCATTTGACACGTTCATTATCGATGATTCCGTATCTACTGTAACCGTAACTGACGACGCCGTTGGGGCAACACGGGAACACGCAAGGATCGTCCGCTGCGGAACTTTATGTTCAACAAATGTGCGCTGAACACTGTGCTCCGAAACACTTGCATCCGCACTCGTATTGTACTCTGTCGAATTTGTCACAGAAACTGTGCGGCTGGTCCCGGCGGAGGTTCGAGACCTACCTCGGGCATGCGTGTGTGTGTTTGTCCTTCGGATAATTTAGGTTAAGTAGTGTGTAAGCTTAGGGACTGATGACCTTAGCAGTTAAGTCCCATGGGATTTCACACACATTTGAACATTTTTGAACAAATTGTCACAGACCGCCGCCTACACTGCTCTACAGATGGCTCTGAGCACTATGGGACTTAACTGCTGAGGTCATCAGTCCCCTAGAACTTAGAGCCGGCCAATGTGGCCGAGCGGTTCTAGGCGCTACAGTCTGGAACCGCGCGACTGCTACGGTCGCAGGTTCGAATCCTGCCTCGGGCATGGTTGTGTGTGATGTCCTTAGGTTAGTTAGGTTTAAGTAGTTCTAAGTTCTAGGGGATTGATGACCTCATAAGTTAAGTCCCATAGTGGTCAGAGCCATTTTGAACCTAGAACTTAGAACTACTTAAACCTAAGTAACCTAAGGACATCACACACATCCACGCCCGTGGCAGGATTCGAACCTGCGACCGTAGCGGTCGCGCGGTTCCAGACTGTAGCGCCTACAACCGCTCTGCCACTCGGGCCGGCTACTTTACAGAGCTTGCAAGCTTCCAGTTACTATCATGTGAAGTGGACTCCCAAAATTTTGTCACACACTCGTGTTTTCACTTCATACAACCACTTTCTGTAGTGAAGTCACTAAGTAAAATCCGGTCGCCAAAAGTACTCCTGTACTTTTGGGATGGTGCGTGTGCTCTGAGGCAGAAATCAAAAGAAAAAGAAAACACAATGACTGACAGAAATACTGTCAATTGAAGACATAAAGTCTGAAAATGAATCCGTGATCATATTTTCGGCACTTTATTTCACAGGTCCGTCTTGATCACTTTTTTTTTTTTTTTTTTTTTTTTTTTTTTTTTTTTTTGCGTTTCACTATGACCGGTTTCGGCTACTGCCCTCTTCCGATCATAAAATATTCTGATGTAGTATCAACGGCAAACTAAACATCTACGTACATAGTAAGTGCCTACTACGTACCTACATAATTAGTTTGACGCTGATACTACATCAGAATATTTTATGATCTGATGATGGCAGCAGCCGAAGCCGGTCATAGTGAAATGCAAAAAAAAAAAAAAAAAAATGTGATCAAGACGGACCTCTAAAATAAAGAAATACTTGTACTCAATTTTGGTACAGAACGCCCTTATCGAAATCAGTGTACAAGTCCTTGACAAAGCCAGAATACAGAAATAAAGACTTGAGACCAGTCATTATGTACTACTTCTGTAGAGACGTTACGACTGCAATATGACGATCCTCGACTGCAGCTAACTGGAGCTACGCGCTAACTCGGCAAGGACTCAGCAAGAGCTGGCTAGAGCCCCAGCTGGGCGGTTTCTTATCCACGTGATCCTTGGCATAGTTTTCGCCTCAGCTGAGGAGGCATCGCATTCGTGCGGCCAGCTACTGGGTGGCGCCGGTCGCTGTCGGATAACAGCGAAACCTCTAATACCACCCACTGTACAACAGACGACTGGCTGCTATAACCACACAAGGACTCTCACGACAGAAACAGGTGAACAGTTGACCAGCTTCGCTGTTTCCGAGATGCTCATTCCCAGAGGCCATAACACTCTACCCTTTGTCAAGGTCCCTTAAACCAATGGATTTTCACATTTTCAACCCACAAAGTCGCTAGAATGATTCCCCATTCGCCACTACCCTGCTAATATACTTTCAATCTCGCAGTGGGCAGTGGCCATCATGTTTTGCCTCAGCACCGCATGACCAGCAGTGCTGCTCCTTAGCTATTCATCAGCCTATGTAGCTAACAATTTTTATTGGTAAGTACAATGCATCCCAAAGCTTTATAGTCAAAATCATACGTGAGACAGAGGATTCTAAACTGAATACTGTCCGATTAGGGAATGGTGGTCGGAAGTGAATTATTAGTGTTTTAATAACATAAACAAGAGAGAAGAGAAGAACTTCAGGCTCATAGCAACTGTTCAAAGCAATGGCCGCCAGCCTCAATGCACGCAGAATAGTGAAACTTCTTTATTTATTTCTGAAATTGCTGAGTGAAACTGAACGTACTGACACTATGCTTATTCTTTTCATTAATGGCCCACAATTTACAAGGATAACGCAATCTGACTATTAAGTAACACAAAAGAGTGGCCCTGAATTAGAAGAAATCCTATCAATAACCCATACATTTCATAAGTCACTTATCTCACAGAAAATCTTCATGACACGAACTACAGCAGATTCAGCAAGTATACAGCAAGCTAAATAAAAAGATTCTAGCTACTGTAGGGTCTAACTGCTAATAGGCAAGTGGTTAGCAAAGGAAAGATTTTGTTTCACAGCAAACAATGTATTTAGCAGATTTTACCTTAATCATGTGACAAAATTTATACCATCATCCATAATCCATATCCAACCAATATTAAATCTCCATGACGGACACACATGCAGACCGTCCGCACCCGCTACTAAACCGTCTAGCTTCCATTACTCCTATTAACTTCTAACTTTCATCACTGCTGACTAATAACTTGTAACTCCCATCACTGCTGGCTATTCACTTCCAACCGCGAGTCCGACCAGCCACAGAGTCTCTTACAGAGGGCGCAGAGCGCTGTCAGAGATTTTAATATAGTCTATAGCGCTGCATAGTGCTGCCAACATACAAATACATGAACAGGCAACTTACAAATGGCTCAAATGGCTCTGAGCACTATGGGACTTAACTTCTGGGGTCATCAGTCCCATAGAACTTAGAAATACTTAAACCTAACTAACCTAAGGACATCACACACATCCATGCCCGAGGAAGGATTCGAACCTGCGACCGTAGTCGAGCGGTTCCAGACAGTAGCGCCTAGAACCACTCGACCACTTTGGCCGGCCGGCAACTTACAACAGTAACTCATAAAATTTGGCGCACTCCCTCATAACCTCCTCTTGCCTGTTGTGCAGTGAGACAGCAAGCCAGGACACTGCCAACCAGGACCTCATCAACTTCTGTCGTGTCTGGTACACAAACGATTTTGTGTAAACCTTTAAGGAAAAACCCACTTTGGATACTTCCTAGATGACTGCGTTGTCACCAACATACAGGTTGCGATAAATAAAACTGGACCGGAAAATATTTATTGGACATTAAAATATGCCTCTGCAAACGGCCCAAACGATGTAAGTTGGCTTGCCTATCTTACCGTACAAAAACTCATGCGCATCAAAATTAATCGATCATTTTTTCGAAACCACGAAAGTGTCTACCATTCCAACGCACAAGCTTTAAATCACACCTCTGCCCAGAATCGATAGTGGGTGGCATGAAGGGTGTCAATGAAACCAACCCTTCCTTTGGGGCGTTGATTCCTCGTATTTCACGGGCGAAAACGACAGTTCTCAGTCCAGTGAGCAGCAGGACGACGTTCTTCCCAACTTTCGACACTGCTGCCACCCCATGGGCGTTTCAAGCCTACTTTGAGGAGTAGTGTGGTTGCAACACCATTGAACGTAATATGATTGGATTGGATGGATTGGCTCTGAGCACTATGGGACTTAACATCTATGGTCATCAGTCCCCTTGAACTTAGAACTACTTAAACCTAACTAACCTAAGGACATCACACCCAGTCATCACGAGGCAGAGAAACGGATTGGATGGATTGCGATTGCAGTTATTGCCCCGCTATATGGGCTGGAAACCTTAGCCACGTTCGTAAACGCTTACGACAAGAAAGTCTCTTTATAAAGTTGTGTGATACAAGAGCGTTACATTAACTGTAAAATTAGAACTGCACAATGAGTATCACATACTAGTCCCTGAAGTAGTGCCGGAGGGAACTGACACCATGACTCCTGTAGGTCTCTCCGTAAACCCGTAAGAGTACAACGGGCTAGAGATCTCTTTTGAATAGCACGTCGCAAGGCATCCCAGATATGCTGAATAATGTTCATATCTGGGGAGTCTGGGAGCAGCGGAAGTGTTTAAACTCAAAAGAATGTTCCTGGAGCCACTCTGTAGCAATTCTGGGGTGTCGCAGTGTCCTGCTAGAATTGCCCACGTCCTTCGGAATTCACAATGAACATGAATGGATGCAGGTGATGAGACAAGATGATTACGTATGTGACACCTGTCAGAGTCGTACCTACTGCACGCACCCCGCACCATTACAGAACCTCCACCAGCTTGAACAGTCCCCTGCTGACATGCAGGATCCATGGATTCGTGAGGTTGTCTCCGCACCCGTACATGTCCATAATCCCGATACAATTTGAAACGAGACTCGTCCGACCAGGCAACATGTTTACAGTCATCAACAGTCCAATGTCGGCTCCTAAAGCCCATATCGATGAGGTTTCGTTGAATGGTTCGCACGCTGACACTTGTTGATGGCCCAGCATTGAAATCTGGAGCAATTTTCACGATGAAGGATTCTCTTCAGTTGTAGTTGGTCCCGTTCTTGCAGGATCTTTTCCGGCTGCAGCGATGTCGGAGATTTGATGTTTTACCCGATTCCTGATATTCACGGCACATTCCTGAAATGGTCGTACGGGAAAATCCCTACTTCACCATACCTCGGAGATACTGTATCCTATCGCTCGTGCGCCGACTATTACACAAAGTTGGAATTCACTTAAATCTTGATAACCTGCCATTGCTGCAGTAGTAACCGAACCAACGACTGCGGCAGACACTTGTTTTCTTATATAGTCGTTGCCGACAGCAGCGCCGTATTCTGCCTGATTATATATCTCTGTATTTGAATACGCATGCCTATACAGTTTCTTTGGCGCTTCGGTGTATAATACGAGGGCTATTCGGAAGGTAAGTTCAGATAGGTCGTGAAATGAAAACCACTGTGAAAACCCGATGAAGTTTTGCACAGATGTGTTGGGTAGTGTCTATAGTATGCCCGTCGATCACGGAACGTTGCTCTTTCAACTCTGGGCGCACAGTGAACACGTAAAGATGCCTAGAAAATAGTGTCTTCCGCCAAGAATGAGGGCCTGGTGAGAGATATCGCCTGACGTCGTGCAGCACACTTAATATAACTGTCATGTGTTTCGTTTTTGATGACAATTCTCGACCGCTCTGCAGCGGTGAGAGATATCGCCTGACGTCGTGCAGCACACTTAATATAACTGTCATGTGTTTCGTTTTTGATGACAATTCTCGACCGCTCTGCAGCGGCAGTAAAGATGCTTCTGCAGCGCTTTCGATGGGAAGTGTTTGATGACCCACAACAGAGCCTGTAATTGACTGCCTCCTGTGTTTCATCTCTGCTCACTTGAGCCGCTGGCTATGAAGACATTTTAGCACAGACGACGAGCTGTAGACGGGCGTAGAGAATCGGCGGAAAGCACAGGCGGCTGCACTCTATGACGAGGGTTTTGGAAAGTTGGTACAAAGCAATTACAAATGTTTAAGTCGGAGCAGCGACAATGTAAAGAAGTAGCCGTAAGGTGTAGCTTACTACTGCAAATAAAACATATTTGATTTTCACAGTGGTTTCGATTTCGCAACCGCTCGGGACTTACTTTCCGAATATACCCTATATATTGGTGCATGGTATTTTCAGGGGTTGCAATGTTCTTAAATTCTCATATTCTCGTATTTCATTCTTAGATCAAGTCTCATATTAATTCTTGTATTCATGTTTATTCTTCACCAAGATTTGCTGCATTCCCTGGATGATATCGAACGTAGAAGCATTCGAAACTGAAAATCCGAACAGTACGATCAATGCGCGGAGGAAGGTTTGACACAGTGACATTTCTTCAAATGAATCTCACTAGCGACCGTAACGCCCTTATTATAGTTGAATATTTCATGCAGAGGCAACAATTTTGCGGCATACCACGTATAACGTATCACTTTACCGAAAATTTGTGCTTGCAGTCGATTATAAATGAAGATAAACTAAAGGAATTTCACCGAAAACAAATACAATTAATTTTCTCATTCATTTATTATTCCTTTTCCTTATTTTTAAATTCACTGAACAGAAATACATTTAGTAGACTAATAGGGCCAACGTTGTATCAATATACACTGGAAAACATTCGTGTAGTAAACTTCTACGAACATGAGTAACTAAATGAAAAACGAAAATAAAAAGAATAATCGGGTTTCGAACATGGCGCAGAAATGTGAGAGATTGCAACGCTAGTCACTTTGTCACCATTCCGGCTGAGATTAATGGGCGCTACAAGGAATCTAAATTACGTCGAAAATTTTGACCGTCGCTTTCTCAGAAACGGACGAGTATGTACGGATAAGGCGGGACACGTGTTCGCTCATTCAGACCCTTCTTCTGCTAAGCCAAGTGTCTGGGAAATCGGGTTATGGCACTTGTCCTGCCCTTCTCGTCAATTTTGGCTTCTGTGTCGTCTGTATAATTTGTACCATAAAGGTCTGCGACACCCCGTATAACAGAGACGTCAAATGGTTCAAATGGCTCTAAGCACTATGGTACTTAACATCTGAGGTCATCATTCCGCTAGAGTTAGAACTACTTAAACCTAACTAACCTAAGGACATCACACACATCCAAGCAGGAGGCAGGATTGGAACCTGCGACCGTAGAAGCCCCGTGGTTTCGGACTGAAGCGCCTAGAACCGCTCGACCACAGCGGTCGGCACAGAGAGGTGTAGGTGCATGTGGAACCTACATTTCTAGCTATACTGTATGACGCATTGTAGTTCTGTAATCTGGTCGTGAATTAACCATGTTCGCCGTAAATGTTATGCTTCTCTGAGAATTCCTTCGAAGAACTGTAAGTACAGTGTGTTGGGGGCTCCAATCGAACTGGAAGAAACAAGAAAATCGTTACCAGACTGTGTTCGTCCAGTTGTTGCACGTGACGGACTTTCACCGTAACTGTTATCTATCTGTACAACAGCTGGCCTTTCGTGCCGCTGCCGGCTTATAAATTTCCGCGGCGTGATGGAACGGCAGAGGGGCTGCAGTAGGCGGCTGCCCGCCGCGCCGTCACTTGCTCTGCGCCGGTCGCACGCTGCGGCCCGGCACCAGGGGTCACGTCGTGTCTGCCGCCGCGCCGCTACTGCACACTGCACAGTGTTCCACCGAGCCAGCCATTCTAATGGAGCCCCTGCCTGACTGCATTATAGCGCAAGTGCGGCCTCAGAGAGCCCGATGCTCCAGACTCCAGCACCGTTGGCAGAGTGCAGTCGGCAGCGATTAATCTGGGGACAGGACGTTATTGTTACTTCTACTGGGGGATTATTCGATCTCGGCTAGACTATTGAATAAAATGTTCTCGGGTTTCCAACCGTGTCAATTGTTTAAAACTACACGAGCTTTCGGTCAAGCACTCCTTGGCCATTGTCAAATGTTATGACTGCCAGTGGGTTGTTGGTGCGCCCTTATATACGCTGGCTGCCGGCTGTGACATCACTCTTGCCCGTGACATTGCCATGTATGGGCATGTTTTGAGTCGGCGTTCGATGTGCCCTCTTCAACCGCGCGATCACTGGATCCCACGCAGCGCTGAGCTGCAAGCCACCGTCTCTATTCAGGGTGTTTGTGGTAATTTTTATTTCAATAGCTTCCTTTATTAAACTGTCCCAGAAGCCGTTAGTGCGAGCCACGACAGAGGTATCGCCAAATTTTATGTGGTGACCGTTTTCTAACGCATGCTCAGCTAACGCAGATTTCTCTGGATAGCGTAGGCGATAATACCTCTCATGTTCTTTCATGCGTTGTTCCAGAGTGCGCACTGTTTGTTCGATGTACTTCTGGCCACATTCACAAGGTATTTCGTAGACTCCACGTGTTCTGAGACCTACAGCGTCTTTAACTGGTCTCAGTAATTGACGGATTCTCGTTGGAGGCCTGAAGATTGATTTGATCTTGTGTCTTTTCAACAGGCAGCTTATCTTGCCCGACACAGAGCCACAGAATGGCAGCAAAGCAAGTTTCTTTTCGTTGGTGGTCTTATTCTGATATTTCACAGAAATCACTTCTTTCACTTGAACGCCGATTCAAAACATGTCCATATATGGCAATGTCACGGGCACCAGTGACGTTACAGACGGCAATTAGTGTATATAAGGGCGCACTAACAGCCCACTGGCAGTCATAACACTTGACAATGGCCAAGGAGTGCTTGGCCGAAAGCTCGTGTAGTTTTAACCAATTGACGCGGTTGGAAACCCGAGAACATTTTATGAGACTCTGCATTCATACATCGGCTAGACTATGGGTGCCAACTGTAACGCAGAGAGCCAAAGACTCATCTCACCAAACTACTCTTCAACACACAGCCATTCGTACCTGTCTTGGAGCCATGCGATCGATGCTCTTTTAGTGAAAACTGAGGAGAAGTCCTTGAGCATCAGACACCAAGTGTTATCGGATAACACTGTCTACCGAAGTAGAGACTGCATTTACCGACTGTGGACTGCCTCCTATAGCAGGAATAAAGCTCCGTCCGTTTGTACCAGCTTTGACACTTGGTCAACTCTCATACGTACTACACGATGTTCATCGCATTTGCCTCTTTTTGGCTACTATCTTCGTACACTCTGTCATATGAGGGTAATTCAAAAAGTAATGCCCCACTTTTTTTCCCCAGAACATATGTCTTCTTAAGAGTCAGAATTTGTTGACAATATGCATCAACATGTCTTGCCCATGTCCTATTTTTCTAAGTAGTCTGCAGCCCGTTCTATAGCCGTACTGCAACGTTGTGAAAGAGCATGTATTCCCTGCTGGTAAAAGCGCTTGTTCTGTAGGCGCAGCCATGTTTTCACTGCATGACTGTCACTGTCCTCATCTTCAAAGTGTGTTCCCCGTAGAGGATCTTTAAACGGTGGAAGCCCGAGGATGCCAGGTCTGAACTGTAGGGTGATGTCCAGCCCAATTTGGCGCTGTGTTCCCAGGTTCTCAGACTTGTGTGTGGCCGGCCGGAGTGGCCGTGCGGTTCTGGGCGCTACAGTCTGGAACCGAGCGGCCGCTAAGGTCGCAGGTTCGAGTCCTGCCTCGGGCATGTATGTGTGTGATGTCCTTAGGTTAGTTAGGTTTAATTAGTTCTAAGTTCTAGGCGACCTCAGAAGTTAAGTCGCATAGTGCTCAGAGCCAGCCAACTTGTGTGTGACTGTGCATTATCGTGTTGAAGCAAGATTTTTGCTGGATTGTTGTCCAATCGAACACGTCAGAAATGGTTCTTGAGTTTATTCAGAGTCTTCAGATAGGCCTCTGAACTGATAGTTGACTTTTTGGCATCACATCCACGAGAATGACGCCATAACATTCCCAGAAGACTGTCACCATGACTTTTCCCACAGAGGGGGTTGACTTGAATTTCTTCTTTTCTGGTGAATGAGGATGATACCACTCCATGGACTACCTTTTTGTTTCCAGCGCAAAGTGTGAAACGTCCCCTTTGAACAATTGTACACGACTGTCCTTTACCTGACACACAATATTTTTTAGCGCAACGCAATCTGAATTTCAAAAAAATCCCTACGAAAGAATAGCCCTGACTAACGTTAACCTATACGTTTCACAAATCACTTACCTCACAAAAATCTTCGCTGCTCAAGCTACTGCAATACAGCGAGCGCCACTACTGCCAGCTAAATAAAAGATTCAAACTACTGAAGGCACTAACTACTGATAGGGATAGTTAGCAAATGAAAGATATTAATAGAGAACAAACAATGTATTTACCTTGATATCATCATATATAAATATAGCAGTTCATGACAAATTTCAAAACTCCGCCATCTCTCTCCCCACATCCACCACTGCTGGCGGCTCACCTCCAACTGCGCAACGCTACGCGCTGTTCACAGCCAGCTGCCTAACACTACAATGGCGAGTATTACAACAATGCAAAGCAGCCACAGACTGCACACAGCACAGCCAGTGATTTTCATACAGAGGTGGCGTTACCAATAAAAAAACCTAAACAGCCTACTTACATAGAGAAAACATAAACAGCCTACTTACATAGAGAAAACATAAACAGCCTACTTACATAGCCCCCATGCTCCCCACAAAAAAATTTACAAATTGGTTTGGGCAGTGCCCAATACAGATTTGAAAAAATTTTTCATAATTACAATAACAAAGATATCAAATGCACACACTTATTGATACAACGTTGGTCAAAAGCTAAAATTTTGTCACAGTCCATAAAGACAGTCCTGATCATTCATTACGGTAAAACATAGTGTTTTTCTCAAAGTCTGAGCAGTAGAAGAAAATGCACACGGAAGTAGTGGATTTCCATGCAGTCTTGAAGAAGTAGTGTTGTCCTTCCAACGGAAAGACAGTGCTGACTCTCGACATGCAGACAAGTATTGGGTCACAACAGAGCAAATCCACTGCAGAGTCAGTCGAAGTTTTGATGAATATTGGTAGGTAGGTCATCACAGAGCAGACCCACCGTAGTCCTGGTAGAGATTACGATATTGGTGGGCCACCAGAGGTGCAGACCCACTGCAGTCCTTGTAGAAATAATGGTATTGATGGATCATCAAAGATGTAGACCCACTGTAGTCCTTGTAGAGATAATGGTATTGGTGGGCCACCAGAGGTGCAGACCCACTGTAGTCCTTGTAGAGATGGCCAGCAGCCATCTGTTGCGATTGTGCAGGTGCACATTCACCATCGAAGAGTCTTGCAGAGAATATAGCAAGTCCATAAACCACCACTTGTGCACTCACAAAGTTTTTGGAATTGTCCTTAGAACCAGCAATGCTGTTATCCAGTCCCTTGCTGAATTATTAACACAGGTGCAAACACTAACAGTCCCTACTTCTCACATATTGTCCATATACTATGACCAACAGAAACGTGTGCAGTGAAATGTAACTAACAAGTTAATAATATCATGAACTGGTGACAATTACAATTTTATAACATAAGAATACAATAACAAAGGTACAAAATACATCATTAAAAACATAACAATACAGATAACATTTGTAGTACAGGCTTTACAAAAGAATAGAAATAGACATATACATCAGTGTTACAGGAATTATGACATGAGTACATACATAAAAGATCGAATAACTTTCGAAACATCAACTTCACACATGAGCATTAACACAAACAGAATAAATAATGTCTAAACATCTTTACAAAGTAAATAACATATTATTAATGCCAATTATATTCGATGATAACAGTATTCCTCATCATAGTGAATGTAGCTTAATATTAAAAGAAGAAAAAATTCTATGAAACTACACAGAGACAGGAAGAAAACAAATACACAAGGGTACACAAACATATAGTGGGATAACACAAAAGGGAAAGGGCAGGGTTTGTTTTCAGTGTAACATTTGGTACTGCAGTCCAACCTAAAACTTCATTCCATAGATCTTTCGTCTTATTTCAAAATTTGTTTCCACCAAAAAAATCCTATCAAAGCATGCTTTCTGTATTTATATGTTCACATATTTCTTACCTCATTATTTATTTCCAAGAAAATCCTACGTAAACCTGTTGTCCCTAAACCCTACTTTTTTGCTCATATCCTCTTTCAAAATACTTTTTTTTGCCAAACCATTTTCTTATAGCTTCTCAATGCATTTCTTCCAATTCATCACATCTCGTTCTCTCATATAGCCTACCCCATCTTAAGCTAACTTAAATCTACTGAGCTCAGATACTAAACTAAGGGACGAGGCAATGCAGCAGCACAAAACAATTAACACAAGCAGCAATGACAAAAAATACAGATTGGCAAAGCTATCAGCAGCAAATGTAATAACTTATATCAAAACATGACATAGCTCAAGCAGAAAAAAATATTACACTAAAAATGGCCATGTCTAATACCTATGTCACATCTTAACACTAGAGTGATGCATCACAATTTATTCTACAAAAGAAATTACCAAGTACTTGAAAAGAAAATTATGAATGCAGTTCCTGTGAAGGTAAATGTCGCTTTGTGCTCCCTCATTTTTTTGAAAAAAATTATTATATACTCGATCTGTAGACAGAAAATATTTATATTAGTACATCTATAAAATTTTATTTTAACCAATGCTGCAGTGCAGCTAGAAACTAGATATCAAATGAAATAAGCAACTATGTACAAAGCAAAGCGTAAGAACATCGTTCAATAGTCATGTGGCATTTCATAAGTAGTAAAAAAATCTCTCATCTAGAAAGACAGTAGTCATAGTCAGGTATGTAGACAAACTATTTCTTGTCATTTCATTAGGCATTTCAGTAAATATCAGAAAGTACGATATGTTTCCAAGTAATTAGCGTGTCGGATTTGTGATGCTTTCTCTAAAGGAATGGCAATGGCCAGGATAATGGCCTCCCTTTTTTTTTTCCTTCCTGTGCTCTGAAAGGCACGCGCCAATGGCCCCTCTCTCCAGGCATCCGACACAGCTGGGTGCCCACGATGCATTACGTGCAGGTGGTCACTTAACTTTCTTACGGAAATATTTACGACAGCAGTTTCCGCTACAGTGACAGTCTCATATAAAAATATTTCACAGGTCAAGAATTAGCATTGCAAATCTGTAGAAAGAAAATCCTATAAATATAAGTGTCCAAATAAAATATTCGTCAGCATTGTGATACAGTCACGCATTTACGCACATTTCATAACTCTTAAAGTACGATTCTTCGTTTCCAACATACTTCTTATTCCTCATATACGGTAGCAACATCTTATTGATCATAAACATATCTCAACAGCATAGTACACATCGTCGTCGTAATAATAACATCATAACACCTCAGTCAAATCTCAAAATCGTCGTAGCTTCCTCCAATAATTTCAAAACCTAAAAAAAATTCTCTGCTCATTTCAATAGTGTCATCTACCTCAAACGTACTTTAAAATCATTCTCCCTTACCAAATACATCATTCAAAGCTCTCATAGTATCACAATGATTCCGAAAAAATATGAACAGTTTACAAAGTACAGACAAAATACAGTTCCATAAGTGTGAAGTTACAAAACTGTGTATTGCGTAAACATGTGTCACTGATGTAGTAAAAAAATGTTTATCTCTCAGTTAAATGATCAGATAGCTGTGTAATTTATGTGTTAGAGAAATATGGTACCAATGTGTAAAGTTGTATAAGCAAATACCATATTAGCTAGGGTTCCTTGTGGTTGCCACACACATGGTACACAAAGTAAGCGTGTACCCCCCTGAGGATTAATGTAATTATACCCTCAGGTGTTACAGATTACAGCAATGGAATGAAATGTATCACGGAAAACTTTCTTTGTAATTGAAAAATCTTTAAAAATAAATGTTTTAAGTACAAAATTAATCACTCAAATACGTGTACTGTAGCGCTAAACGTGGGTCTTGTTGCAACATAATCTCTGTGGAAGTGTCGTAGTTATCGTCCTCCGAAAGCTAAGTTCTGCAGAAGTCAATGTACTTACCTCACAATACACAAAAGTGAAATGCTTTGCGTATAAATGTCTTAGTTATTACGCTTATTGCCGTGATGAAGAAAGTACTGTACGGTAACGTATTGTTGTGCTACGGAAAAGGCAGTCTCATTGTAGCTATACTACAAAAGTTACTACTAAAACCTGTTTTACTTTCCAGAATAAAACAGAAAACTGTGCAGATATAAAACAGAAACACTGCAAAAGCAACATTGTAAATTTTCACTCATTAGTAGCGTCGTGATAAAACCGTGTAGTTGTCACATAAACTAACCACTGTGTCGTCTGGTATCTCACAGAAAGTACTTTAAACCCAGAATGTATTTTCAAGTAAACCAAAATGTTGCATTAAAATCTCATTAGCAGTACTGGTAAATGTTCTAAGTATGTGAGCCTTATAGTCGTTACGTAATCGTGCAACTAACAAGCAAGAATGTACAAATACAACACTGTGTCGTCTGTTCACTACAACAATGCATTCGTAATTTCTGTTTAAAAATGTTCCCTAGGTTCTAGACTGGATATTTAACTTCAAACATAGTTGTAGGTTAACAGTTTCTTAAGTCTTTCAAAGCATACTAGTAATGTAAAGTGAAAAGTTTTATGGCAAAGACAAAGTTAAAAAGCAGATTATCTCCAGGTAAGCGGTTTTACATGTGAAGTGTGGTGCAATCCTTTACTCTTCCTAGTACGCAGAGTTTCAACTTCAACGCAATTATCATGTGGTATACATCAGTAAAGAATGCTAAAATTTTTCTCCAGGCTAGCGTCTTATGTTATTTTTCTCTGAGCCACCTGGCGCACGTGGGTGCCTGCGGCGCGAGTTATTGTCTGTCTCTTTGTTGGCGCGCGTTGTTATTGGGATTAGGAGACCTAACTTCTACAAATTCGCCTTGCCGAGAGGGCCCAGCTCTGTTAGAATTCCGCCAGTTCTGAAGAAATTCACGTCTGTCGTTTTGTCGGTAGTTTACATAGTTTCTTGTTTGTCGGTCAGGTGGTGGAGAATTTCTCCCTGAATCGTAACTCCGCGCTGGACCGTTGCATCTAAAGTCATTCTGTCTCCCTTGATAATAATTGTTTTGGTTCCCATATTGTCTGTTTCTCTGATTGTCTCTGTGATAGTCATTATCACAGAGAGGTGATCTTTCCCTGTAATTATTACTACTCTGCCAACGGTTGTCATACGGGTGGTGTCTGTTTTGGTCACGATATGTGTTGTGAGAATAGCCTTGTCGTGTCCAGTTATTATTTCTTTCATCGTGGAATTGTGACAGATGTGACCTGTAATTGTTGTGCTCCTGTTTCCACGTTCCCCGATTGTCAGTGTCAATTTCCAATTCTTGTAACAGACCCTGAAAAGCTTCAATGTCATCTTTGCAACGTCCTGCTAAAATAATATGTCGTAAATGTTCAGGCAATTTGATTAAGCAAATGCGGATGAGTTCTGAGGGGCTGTATGGGTTTGAAAGATATTGATTCTTATGCAACATGTCTTCAAAATATTTCACGAGACTGGAAAATTCAGATTGTTCGAAATGTTTCATCATTATGATGCCATGTTTTACTCGGTCTTGTGTGGCTTGAGACCAATATGCTGAGAGGAAGGCATGGTAAAACTCTCCTTCACTGTGGCAATCGTGAATGACCGATCGCATTCTTACAGCTGGTTCATTCTCCAAGTAGCCACACATAAATTCTAACCTGTGCTCGAATGACCAGTTGGGAGGAAAACAATGAGAGAATTGATGGAGCCACGCTTGTGGATGAATGTCGTTGGCAGAATTCTTAAACGTTTTGAATTTACGTGTAGTAATGAACAGCTTATAGTCAAAATCATCATGTCGGCGAGTCGCATGTCGGTCATTGTTACGTCGCTTCGGCGGTTCCAACTCAAAATTCGGTGCACATTGCCAATTTCTTTCATAACTTCCGAAATGCCCTATGTTATTATTTTGTGGCTGTTCCGTATTTCTATGTCCCTCTTCCCTTATTGGGGCGCGAGTGTACTCTGAAATACGTAATTCTTGTATTACCTGTGTTAGCTGATCTTGTACTTCCCGGATTTCTCTTTGGTGTTGCGTATCAATTTGATTCAGATTTTGTTTCAGTTTCCTAATTTGTTCGCTCTCTTCTGTGTTATTAAAGACTACCGGTTTTGTGTCATTCAGATTATCATCTACCTTCGTAGATAAATTATTTAGCTGATCCGAAAGTTCAACTACTTTCTCTGATAATGAACTAATTTCCTCCATGTGTCTTTCTACTGTGTCCTTTAAGTTTTCCTGAGTTTTTGTAAGTTGCGTAACCGAATCGGTAGATGCAACTGAGTCAATTTTAGCTTGCAAGGTCTCATGATTTTCATGAACAATAATTTGCAGTTCTTTTATGGCTGCTTCGTGATTCTGTAATGCATTTTCATGCCGCGAAAAAATAGGTTGAAAATGCTCACAAATTTGTGTTTTTACATCGTTACAGACTTTTTGACATTTCGATTCGATTTTATGTAACTCAGTAGTTAAATCTTCACGTGTTTGTTCAAGTGTGGTGTCTACCTTTTGAAGATTTTGTTCCATTGTGTCTAACTTTTGAAGCTTTTGTCCCATTTGTTTCTGATTTTGTTCAAGTGTTGTGTCTAACTTTTGTAGCTTTTGTCCCATTTGTTGAATTAACTGTAATAACAATGCACTGGTGTCTGAAACATGTTCCTCAGTGCTTTTCGGCAGTGAATTTGCACCGGCAACATTCACATTTTGACAAGCGGAAAACGTGTCATGACTCATTTGGGAAAACGGTGAGGACGCAAAACCTGAATCTACAGTATTTGCAAAATTGTGTCCTGTCATTTCGGATTCCTGAGGCGAGCTGTTGCCGACCGATCGATCGATAATGCTTCCCTCTTCACTAATTGTTTCACTGTCCACGCCACTGTTTGCCGCCCGCTCCATTTCCCTATGCATAATTATCAAATTACTACTTTGAACATCAGTTAATTCATTACTCGGTGGCGCTAACACACTGCTTTCATTTTCACTGTCATTTCTCAGTTTACTTTGGAGCCTAGTATTACGTTTTTCACACGCCATTATTGTCACAGTATTTCACACGACAACACAGAAAAGCACAATTTGAAGAGCAAAAATAAGAGAACACATTAACATAACACTGAAGATAATATCTAGTTAATTGCAGCTGCGAAATACTTGGTGCAAATCTACATGCATGCCACAACTGTTTTACTGTACAACAATGAAAGACTGCAACTACAAAGGAGATTTTCTCTACAATTACGCGCTAGAAATAAACAAAATCTACACTAATTACACAAACTACAACAAAAGATCAGAAGATTCCAGTGAGGTATCCTCGGCTAAGGGTCGACATATGAAACGTCCTCTTTGAACAATTATACACGACTGTCCTTTACCTGACACACAATATTTTTTAGCGCAACGCAATCTGACTTTCAAAAAAATCCCTACGAAAGAATGGCCCTGACTAACATTAACCTATACGTTTCACAAATCACTTACCTCACAAAAATCTTCGCTGCTCAAGCTACTGCAATACAGCGAGCGCCACTACTGCCAGCTAAATAAAAGATTCAAGCTACTGAAGGCACTAACTACTGATAGGGATAGTTAGCAAATGAAAGATATTAATAGAGAACAAACAATGTATTTACCTTGATATCATCATATATAAATATAGCAGTTCATGACAAATTTCAAAACTCCGCCATCTCTCTCCCCACATCCACCACTGCTGGCGGCTCACCTCCAACTGCGCAACGCTACGCGCTGTTCACAGCCAGCTGCCTAACACTACAATGGCGAGTATTACAACAATGCAAAGCAGCCACAGACTGCACACAGCACAGCCAGTGATTTTCATACAGAGGTGGCGTTACCAATAAAAAAACCTAAACAGCCTACTTACATAGAGAAAACATAAACAGCCTACTTACATAGAGAAAACATAAACAGCCTACTTACAAGTGTTGCACCCAGCTTTAGTCCCCTGCAACGATCCTTCACAGAAAGGCCTCTCCGTCGGTCTCAAAACGCTCGAAAAATTCAGATGAAATGGCCTTTCTTTGTGGTACGCTGTGAGCATTCGAGGAAACCATCGTGAGCAAAAAAGAATGGTTCAATGGCTCTGAGCACTATGGGACTTAACATCTGAGGTCATTAGTCCCCTAGAACTTAGAACTACTTAAACCTAACTAACCTAAGGACATCACACACATTCATGCCCGAGGCAGGATTCGAACCTGCGACCGCAGCGGTCGCGCGGTTCCAGACTGAAGCACCTAGAACCGCTCGGCCACTCCGGCCGGCTCATCGTGAGCACCTCCCCCGCTTCATTGCAGACGCACTTCCAGTGCTGACCGACAACTGTAGACGCAATTGTTGAGTTGCGATGCGCCGATCGGCAAGAATAATAGCATCCGCACGATTCAGCATGTCTGGAGCAGTGGCCGTGACAGGACGTCCCGAGCGTGGCTGATAGCTGATCATGGAGCTCTGTTTCTGCATTTCCTGAGGCTGTAACTTCCTTCACCCATCGCCCAACTGTACTCCTTTCAGCTGCAGCATCGCCATACATTGCGCACAAATATTTATGGATGTGCAACACGGTTTCTTTTTCTGCACACGGATTCAGAAACAGCACCCTGCTTGTAACGTGAGTCGTACGGAGACGCCATTTTCACAGCGTACTACGGCTCTGTCATCTGTCAGAACCGTTCGAAACTTCACCGGCGCAGAGAAAAAACATCAGATGTGAAGCACCAACAAGGACGTTTGTCTACGTATATTAATGGCTTTTTTTAAAAAAAATGTGGGGCATTACTTATTGAACGACCCCCCCTATTCCAGTCTATTATTTTAGTATGAATCGTTTGGAAAGCGCTGAAGTCAATAGTGGGTTCAGTCATCTCGTTGCAGCTCAGTGGCCTGGTTTCCTCTATATATATACCAACGGATGCAAAATCCCGTAGCATTTCTCTGCTCTCAGATTCAGATCCGGAAAACCTTCAATCTGCCCCCAAGCCCTTCTATGATTTACGACAAAGACAGTGGCACTTCTGCTAGCTCGTAAGTTTGCCTCTTCCAGTTCCATCCCCAAGATATTAATTGTGACTGACTTTCCAAGCGTCCTTCAAAATATTCAACACGGGATATGGAACAAAACAACCAAGTCCTATATCTTGGATGTGGTTTCGCAATATATTCGCAGCACACGGATTTGGCGGACAATCATTTTTCTGCGGGTGCCTTTCCACGCTGGTATCCTATATAATGAGGAGGTTGATGCATTAGCCAAGCAAGCGACATCCTTAGGCCCTGTCCTGGATCCGAAACTACCTTTCACAGACAACTTACGTGAGGTAAGAATCACGCAAGTCACCAGTGGCAAGAGATGTGGAACGTTTCCCAGCAAACGAAAGGCTGATGTCACGCAGTGCTCCATATTCGGATCCATTGACAGTTGTGGTTGACGAGGACACATTTGGGCCAATCTACGATTTCTACTATCTGAGCCGTGCACAGCTCGCGTTTATCCCATTTATTGTTTATCTTCTATTACGGTACTGCCGCCTCGTTTTCTTATTACATTCACTTGCACCACTAACTTCCTGCCTTAAGGTACGTTGTCCAAGACGCGACGCACACTAGCGACTGCGACGGGTCGCTATGTGACGTCAGAAGTTGCCTGCTGGCGCATGCGCAGTTCGAGTTTGGGATGCGACGCGCGACTGTTGCGGCAGCTGCCGCAGCACTGCACCAGTGAGCAGTGTTGCGACGGAAGTCGCACGACACAAAGACGTACGGCTGCCAGAAAGATGTCGAGCCAGTCAAGGAAAACTGAAATGAGCCACTCACAGGATGTGATGCTCTGTGAGCTGGTGTCGCAACATCCTTGCCTTTACGATTTGAAGAACCCTAAATATAGAGACACCATGTTCACAGACAGAATTTGGGAAGAAATTGGTGCACAGTTGAAACTGGCAGGTGAGTGAAATATATAATATTTTCCCATTAATGCAAATTTTTCAGGCCTGTTATGAAAATCAGTATAATCCATGCAGATGTAGAATTAGAATGATGAAAATGAACTTGAAGGTCAATTTTCGCATTACTCTTTTTTGTGACGATAAAAATTGAAAACGGCAAGTACATTATGAAATGAACAATAAAGTACAACGAGAAAGTTACATTTTACAATACCTTCTCTTTGAAAGCAAACGGTAGATTGGTGTCTTGATGATACCTTCTAGTTGTGAAAAACCACCACCAGATTGTTGTACAGCTTTCTGTAATCAATAGATGTTCGTTTTTGAGGAAGGCGTTTCTCAACAGATTGCGCAAACAGTATGCTGCAATAAGTAATTTGTCACATTCACTTCAATTCATTGGTAGAAGATGCTGCTCAAAAAACTTGTGCCAAAAGTACACTACTGTTTTACAAGGCCCTTCTGGTCTGACACAGTTCACAATTGAAATTCGTCTTTTGTAAATCCTGCAGTCATCTTTTGAGTGCAGCTTGGCAAGATTAAATGTTCATGTCATCCATAACGATGTATGCTGTGAGAATATAAGAATATGGAAGTTCATTTGGATGGGAATAAAGATTCAGTCGGCTATGAAAGTTGCCTTAGCTTGTTCCAAAAGTTTCTGCATGGGAGAAACTGACAGGTATAATTTGGGGAAATTTTGTGAACAAGCACGGACATTATTTCTTCCACATTTCTGCCAGTGTATACTGTAGACGTTCAGAATGAAAATTCTAGAGATTTTTAAGGTGTAACCCTATCTTGTTGTCAAGAACTTGAAACAATGCAATGACGCTAGCGTGCGCTTATTGTTAATAAACTTATCTTTCATTGGAATTTTAGGTGAAATGTGCAAAAACAGATGGAGGAATATTCGGGACTCGTATCAGAGAAATAAACGAGAAAGAAAGCTTGGAACAGGTTCAGATGCCTCAGCAAAACCAAGAAAATGGGTTCTGCTTGATCACTTGGCTTTAAGAAACCTACATTTCGTGGCATTTTAAATGAAATTGTCAAGAGCATATGGAGAAACATTAGTAACTCATACCGGAGGAATATGACATAAAATGGTTTCATTAGGTCCAAATGTGTCAGCGAAACAAAACAAATGCATTCTCTATCGTGTGATGAGCACACGATTCTCGTTGCGCGTCGACAGAACTGGCGGCTAGTCGCGACGCTCACGGAGATATATGAGCCCAAATCTCGGAAACGGAGATCGATATCATTCTGATCTCAACTTTAAAAATAATTTCGATATGTTAGCTTCTTTTCATCGGCAACGCTGTATGACCTAACGTGAACCATACGCAAAGTAGCCAGCGACCACATTTTTCACTGTACACAATTCAAATTTTATGCAGTAGGCTACTTGTAAATTAAGTATCGGAATAACTGTGACGAATATCGGAAAAATAGACACCTCATTACCAAGCTGTTACGTGAAACTGTAAGATACGCAAACATCAATTTTTTGTGCCTTTTACTTTCCTCACAATCGATAGAGAAGTAATATACAGCGAAAAAAAACACGCAAAACCGGAAGAGATACTTTTCAATTTTTTAAAGTGAAAGGAGAATCTGTATCGAAAAACTAACTCTGGGAGCCGATGTAACTTTGTTCCATTAACATACAGTATTTTTTACAGCAAGAAAATCGGAATTCTTATTTTTCTTATGTATTTGAATCCGCCGCCGCCGACCAGAGCTTGGGAAACCGCGACGACCTGTCGTGTTGGGGCCGTGTCGCCGTCTGCCAGGGTGGGAAAAGAGGAGGGGGCAGCGTCGCAGTCGCAGCCAACTGTCGTGTCTTGCACGACGTTGCTTTACTTCTCCGTGAGCGGCAGCAGCAGCGTGTATCGATAAGTGCACTCTCGTACCATCTCTGGAGCGACCGATAGTATTTCCGGGTCGTCGAGTGTCTGCCAGTCAGTAGGAGACGGACCAGCAGTGCAGTCGAGGCGCATTAGCGGTGAAGTCGGGACGGAGCGCCGGTCAGGCGTGGACAGCCAGTGCTCGCCGACCGATGGAAACACACATGAATGTCCGACGGAGGGAAATTGGAGCGGGACGACAGTTGGTTCGTTGTTCGTTTGGTCGTCTCATCGGCCGACGTATATTTTGTCCTTTCACCGTTTCCGCGCCTGGCAGTTGGTCGGTTGGCGTGGCGCAGTGAGGAAATCTCCGGGGCGCGTAGTTTGGCCGAGGCCGCTGGAGGCCTCCACGGGCGGTCGGAGTGTGTGGTGGTGTTCCTATTGCTACGAGGTCCGTGGCTCACCGATCCTGGACACAAAAGTAGAGTTTTGACTTAATCTACCAGCAGGTCACGACTGTTCACATTGTGTCGTTTGGATTTCGTCGTCGGCTGTTGGGAAATTCCCGCAAGCAAAGACGTGTGTTTTCAAGTTGACTAGTTTTAGTCACTCTCCGGTGAAGTTTAACTGTACTTGGTTATTTTGAATTGAAGTGCACCAGCGGAATCTTCTGCCTTGTGGCCGTTAACGTTCCGGTTATCTGCCCTGGCCATTGACGTAAATCCAGGCAATGTGCTTTCTTCATCGTCGCCGTCCAGCATAGTGTGTAGTTTGACAGCTGAATGTATAATTGGCTGTGGGTGCCAATACCTTCTACGTTGTTCCATTGAACTCTCTGTTGTGTGTTGGTCAGGTGGAGCGGAAGTTACCTTGTTGGTGGGTCCGTCGACTGTCTGTCGGTTGGGTTGTCGTCAGATCTAGAGTGGTTGGGCCGACTGCCTGTCTCACCTAAGTGAGCGTTAATGCTTGAAATTCCAGGTCGACCCTCGGAGACTTCTGAGCGCCATTGAGTGTACTGCCTTTTCTTATTTGTTCTTGTTGTTTATATTTGTATGGCTTCTAGCCGATTTTTAAATTAAGGTTGTTTTGCCCTTAAGGTGTAAGATTGTTTGGGCCTTCAGCCTAATTTAAAGAACTGTTTTAAGGTAAGGCCATGGCCTTTTAAAAATTTATTTTGGTTTGAGTCTTAAGTGATTAGCCTTTAGCCGATTTTAAATTAAAGTTGTTTTGCCCTTAAGGTGTCAGAACGTTTCGGCCTTCAGCCTAATTAAAGAACTGCTTTAAGATGGCCTTTTGCCTTTTAAAAAATTAGTTTTGGTTTGATTCTTAAGAGGTGGGCCTTCAGCCAATTTTTTTATTAAAGTGGTCTTGCCCATAAGGCATGAGATTGTATGGCGCATTCAGCCAGTAATTAAGTTCCAAAAATTAATGCTGTGATTTTTTAAAAATTTTCTTGGCTCTTGTAATCTTTGGTCAAATAAATAAAGTTGTATGTTCGAGTGTAACTGACAGCCGTTTATTTTGGCCCCTTTCCACAATTTAAACAATTTATCCTGTCAAAATGGTTCAAAAATGGCTCTGAGCACTACGGGACTTAACATCTATGGTCATCAGTCCCCTAGAACTTAGAACTACTTAAACCTAACTAACCTAAGGACAGCACACAACCTGACCCCGCCGGGAATCGAACCCGGGAGCCCGGGCGTGGGAAGCGAGAACGCTAACCTGTCTTGTCCTGCGGTTTTAGCAGGGTGTCTCACTAACGTACGCCTTTGCTTCAATCACGCATGTTTTCCTCAGCATCTAAATCAGGTCAGCCTTTACGCTTCACCGGCACGGGAGTGTGATCCTGAGTCGGAAGCTGATGTCAACCACATCTTGTTCATATGTACCAAATTTGACGGCGAACGGCTGGAGTTTCTGAAGACATTGCCGAGTACCGAATACCACCTTCCTCAATCAGCTACTTCTCCTTTATTTACCAAAGACATTCGCCTTTATGAAGCGACTGTTAAGTTCCTTAACAGTACTGGGCACAGTCTGTAGAGCTTAATGGCGTACATATTCTGTTTTTCTGTCTTGCTTCTGAAGATATTTCAGGAACGATGTGAACTCTAACTCAACTAAATTTGAACTACCTTTAATGTAATTCTCGCAAAAACATGGTGGACACAGCTGTGACGGTTTGAACTTTCTCTACTTGTGCATATGCATCTCTATATTCTTTTATTCAATTCCATGTATATTGTAACCATGCATTATTGATGGCTAAATCGAGTTGCTACTCGGAAGGCCAAATTAAAAAAAAAAATATTGTTACCTCAATAGAAGGTAAAATTGCAGACACCATTAATCACGTGATAGGTTTCTTCAAAATTTGAACCCCTGTATTCTTGGCGAAATTTGGTGAGATGTAGTCGCCCCCCCCCCCCCTTCTGCCACTGGGTAAAAATACGTAAACATAAAATTTATAAGTTTGTTTTAAACTCCGGTTAAAACACTTTAATAAAACCATGTTTTACTTATAATCCGTATTAAACAGTGCTTTTAACATGTGATTAAAAATACTTTACTTTAAACGCGTCTATCCTGAGTAGAAATCGAACGGACAGAACAGAGACGGAAGGACAAAAAGACTCCATAATTATAACACTAACCGTTTTGACGGATTTCTAAAAATTGACTTTTTCTTGTTATAATATATACGTTAAACGTCACAAAACCTTTACTTGCTTTGCATATGAACCGTATTATTACGTAGCTTTTCATTCTCTTGATTAACTTGATCAATAAGAGGATTCTTCTCGGTGAACTTCAGCTTAGCTTCGTTCCACAAACGTTTAACTTCTTAACCAGCTTTGATTCCCGAAAGACAGTGTCTGCAGATTAATCAAGAAGGTTTTAGATGAGGGCAGTGTCAGATTAATCTATGCATAGTTTAAAATCCTTCAACAAAATTTGCGATAAAATCTTCTAAAAATTGTAGATTCTACTTGTGGCTGCTAATCCTCATTTAGTGTGGAATCAAGGTACAACCGGTTTCGCGATAGTTAATTACATCATGAGGTTAATTCGGCTGGATAATATTAAGCCATTAACCAGAGACATACTAATTTGGACCAGCAGCTGCGTCTGCAGAAAATGTCATCATTACGTCGCTGCAGTCGAGATAGCTGTTTCTCTAACTACTGGTCCAAATTAGTATGCCCACCAGTGATGATAGTTTTCCGCCATGACTTATAAGCCGATGCGTCTCCACAAGATGTCATCATTTCCTCATCGCAGCTGAGATATCTATCGTCTTAGTACTATCAGGAATTCAACACTTTTCCAGATTAGTGAGTCCGTCGATGATCACCCGTACAAGTAAAGGAAAAAAATCAGAAAATTGTTAACTGTAATATTTCTGTTTTTCATTTGTTATCCGACTTAAAACTTAAAATTAAAACGTTCTCGGAAGTCTTGATATTTCCGGTACTGATTGCTATGTTCTTATCCTTCCTTAGTTTAACTTCCTGCTCCTGCTAGCATGTACGTGCAACTTACGTCCTTGGTTATTTGCTCTCGAGCTCCCTCTAGTAGCATGGAAGTCATTCGCTGATGTCTTAACAGACGTCTTACCGTTCTGTCCTTTCTTCTTATAAATGTTTTCCGTAGATTCCTTTCCTCGGCGATTCTGCGGAGAACCTCCTCATTCCTCGCCTTCTCACTCGACCTGATTTTCAGCATTCTTTGTAGCACTACACCTCGAATGCTTCGATTCTCTTCTTTTCCGGTTCTCCCACAGTCCATGTTTCACTATTATAGAATGCTGTGCTCCAAACGTACATTCTCACTCTCTCGGAAGTTTCTTGCCCAAATTAAAACCTATTTTTGATTCTAGTAGACTTCTCTTGGGAAGGAATATCTTTTTTGCCAGTGCCAGTCTGATTTCTATGCTTATCTCACTGCCTAGCTAGCAGAATTTCTTTACTTCATCTACTTCGTGACTACCTATCAATATGTTTTCTGTTACTTCTCATTACTTTCCTCTTTCTTCGATTAACTCTCAGTCCATATTCTGTACTCATTAGACTGTTCATTCCATTCAACCGATCCTGTAATGCTTTTTCGCTTTCGCTAAAGAACGCAGTGTCATCAGCTAATCTTTTCACTGCTACTCTTTCACACATTCAAGTCGTAAAGCTTGGTCTGTTATCAGAAAACTGGATTCAACAAACTCAGCACCGGTGAGACCTAAAACTGCCATCAAGCTGAATGATTCTGCCAAACACCTAATCTCACATTCCCAGAGCCCAAAGTATAAGCAGATAAGAAGGGAAATCAAAACCCAGCGCAACGCCAAGAAAAGAGCAGCGCCAGATTCCTTTAAATTTTCCATTTCATTCAATGAAGAGGAAGTAAGAGATGCCATCACAAACATGAAAGTTGGGAAGGCAGCTGGATTCGATGGGATGTACCCTGAATTTCTCACACACTGTGGACCAGCAACTATCAAATGGCTTTCTAACTTCTTCTCAGACATTCTCTCCACTGGAAATCTCCCACCATTATTCAAAAAAGCCAAGCTAATAGCAACCTTTAAACCGAACAAAGACCCAACAAAAGTAGAAAGTTACCGCCCAATAGTCCTGTTAAACATTACTTACAAACTACTTGAACGACTCATCTACAACAGGATCTATGAAACAATTAATAAACAAATACCCATAGAACAAGCTGGATTCAGGCCTGGTAGAAGCTATAATGACCAAGTGTTTACATTAACAAACTATATTGAAAATGGATATGAGAACAAATGCGTAAGCATAGATGCTTTCTTGGATCTATCCGCCTCCTACGACACCGTATGGCGAGAAGGCCTTCTCTTAAAATTTGTGAGCATCATTCAGTGTCGGAAACTCACAAACCTACGAGGCAAAATGCTAAGCAACAGAATTTTCCAGATTTACTCTGATAACGACAGAAGCAAAATCTTCAAAGTAAGTGACAGACTACCTCAAGGATCTGTATTGGCCCCTCTCCTTTTCAACTTATACGTTTATAACCTGCCAGCCACAACCTCAAGGAAATTCATATATGCTGATGACATCTGTTTGGTAACCCAGAGCTCCAGTTTCACCACTGCTGAAAGCACATTAACTGCCGACATGGAAATTCTGGACACATACTTCAGGAAATGGTGCCTCCACCTAAACCCTCATAAAACTGTTACTTCAGCATTCCACCTACGGAACAGACTCTCTGACTGTAAACCAGAAGTTAAACTCAGAAGACAAACCTTGAAGTACTGCAGCTCACCGAAGTATCTCGGAATAACAGTCGATAGGTCCCTAACTTTCTGACAACATCTCTCCAACGTGGCCGCAAAAGTGAAGACCCATAATAATATCATTCGGAAGCTTGCTAGTACCTCCTGGGGTTGCAGCGCTCAAACCCTAAGATCATCTGCTTTGGCACTATCGTACTCTGCCTCTGAATGCTGTTATCCAACTCGGATGAACAGTGCTCACCGTAGCAAGATAGATTGATATCTCAACCAGACAATGCGACTTATCACAGGCTGCATACTTAGCGCTCAAACTGCATGGCTACCAGTATTAAGTAACATCCAACCTCCAGCTCTACGAAGATCAAATGCTCTTCTGAAGACCCGGAGAAACATTCAGAAGATACTCCAGCTACCCGTACACAGAGATATATTAATAGCAGAACATCAGCTTCTGAAGTCAAGAAAACCACCTTGGCAAACTGCACAACATCTGGAAGACTTCGACATTAACATCAGCGAAGTATGGAGAAATTAGTGGGAAGAATCGTCCGTGTTCAACGGTCATCTGGTTGAAAAGCCTTCCATACGAGTTCCAGGTTTCACACTCCCCACACGCCAGTAGAGAACCATCAACCGCATCCAAACTGGAGAAGGGAACTGCGGATATCTAAAGCACAAATGGGACTGGGAAACATCTCCAGATTAAGACTGTCGAACTGCCCTGCAAACAGTAAATCACATTGTTAGCGAATGCCCGAAACGAGCCTTCGGGTGATCAATAAATGACATCCACCAACTGGCTCAACTGGATCAACAGATTGGACTTAGAAATCTAAGAACTTGTGTGTAGATAATTTAGCAGAATACTTTGAACATTTGATTCTGTAAATGTATTTTGATTGTCATTTCTTACACTGTATACTCTTAAAATTATGTATTTGATCCAAGCTCTGTATCATTATACGATAAATAAATAAACCATGAACGTTGTTTTATTTCCGTCATTGCTTCTTCAATGTATAGATTAAATAGTACGGGCGGAAAGACTACATTCCTGTCTTACACCCTTTTTAATCCCAGCATTTCCACTTTATTGGACATTACCCATCTTTCCTTATGTCTTACCTCTATTTTTTCATAATTTCGAACATCATGCATCATTTGATTCTGTCCAACGCTTTTTCTTTCTCTATAGCTTACCTCCGTTTTTCGCAGAATCCCGAACACCTTGCACCATTTGACTTTGTCTAACGCTTTTTCCAGGTCGACAGATAATATGAGCGTTTCTTGATTTTTCTTTAGCCTTGCTTCCATTATCAACCGCAACATCAGAATTATCTCTCTTCTGCCTTTACTTTCCTAAAGCCAAATTGACTGAAATCCCTGAGCTAGCAGGACAGAGTGGATGAGGTTATATTTGTGGAAAGGGGCCAAAATAAGTTACTGACAGTTGCACTCAACATAAAAACTTTATTTCTTAAAACAGACAATCACGCAAGTAAGAATCAAAAACTCTCAAGGTTTTAACGAAAGATCTCCTTTGATTCAATTTAGATCGGCTGAAGGCCACATCGAAAATCCAAGGCAGTAGGTCTAAGGAAGGAATTGAGGTACAGGAGTTCTTCTGGAGGTTTCACTTCTTTAAAAAAAATTTATCTTCAATATAAATAGGTTCAAAGCCTTGGCTTAAATTTTTCCCATAGGACTCGGCTGAAGGCCTCACATTAATCAGGAACAGGGTTACGGCTTAAGGGCGAGACAAATATTTTCAATGTTTAATCTAAATAGGCTGAAAATTCGGCTGAAGGTCACATATCAACAAAACAATTTAACGGCTAAGACCTGGGAAGAAGAGATTTCAATTTGAAAAGCGTGATGGTCTTATCTTAAAATATTTCGTCTAAAACTCGGCTGACGGCCTCATATTAAAGAAAAACAATCGTCTGACTTAAGTGCACGACTAGGATTTTGAATTTTGTAATTTAATGCAGATTAAAACTCGGCTGAAGGCCACACACCATGCAGAAAACAATTTTACGGCTTAAGGCCTAACGGGAAGAGCTTCTAAATTTCAACTAAGATAGGCTAAAAGCTTTATTCTAAAATGCTTCACATAAAACTCGGCTGAAGGCCACGAAACAAATTTATGGCTTAAGGCCAAGGCACAAGGAATTTTCAATTTTAATTTTGAAAGGCTGAAACTCGGCTGAAGGCCACATACCAAATAAAAACCAATTTTTTTACGGCTTAAGGCCTAAGAAGAAATGCCTTGCAATTTTAATAAGCTAAAACTCGGCTGAAGGCCACACAGAGTACTTAAGACTAAAAAGAAAATCACTATGCAAAACACAAGGAGAGCTCTCGGAAGGTTCCAAGGGTCGGTCTGGAAAGGTAACACTAACGCATGTTTAGACAGGTACCCAGACCGACAACCTCTTAATCGGAAGGCAACACAACCTAAGGACGGTTCACGACCGACCGAAGAAGATTCAATAACCAACTGCTAGTAACATTTTTCGAGTCATAGCGTGGAGTGTCAGAAGTCTCAACGTGGTACGCAAGCTAAAAAATCTGGAAGGGACAATGTGGAGCCTCGACGTAGATATGATGGGAGTCAGTGAAGTGGAATGCAGAGAGTAAAAGAATCTTTGGTCAGATGGACTTAGGGTAATATCAGCCGCAGTAGCACCACAAGTTGTAACGAGAGTAGGATTCGTTATGAACAGGAAAGTTGGGGAGAGAGACAATTAATGTGAGGCATTCATTGAAAGGATTGTTCTCACCAGAACTAACAGTAAACCAATGTCAGCAAAAATACTTAAGATGTAGACGCTGAGCCGGCCGGGGTGGCCGAGCGGTTCTAGGCGCTACAGTCTGGAACCGCGCGACCGCTACGGTCGCAGGTTCAAATCCTGCCTCGGGCATGGATGTGTGTGATGTCCTTAGGTTAGTTAGGTTTAAGTAGTTCTAACTTCTAGGGGACTGATGACCTCAGCAGTAAAGTCCCATAGTGCTCAGACCCATTTGAAAGATTTTTGTAGACGCTGACGTTATAAGCAGAAGATGAAGAGATAAGGTATAGGAGGACAACCAACGGATAATGCACTATGCAAAGGAAGATGACAGTCTAATAACCATGAGAGATTAAAACCTAGTAGTTGGAGAAGAAATGAGAAACAGAGTTACGGAAAAATATGGACGTGGTACTAGAATGAGAGAATAGAACCACCAACTGAGTTGTGCAATAAGTTTTAGATGGTTACAGCGAATACAGTGTTCAAGAGTCGCAAGAAAATGAAGTAAATGAAGTACAGTTAGAAGAGACCAGGAGACACGAGAATATTCCAGCCGGTTTACATCATCGTCAGACCAGTTTAGTAATGATGAGGAGAAGACAGAAGTTTAAGAGAATCCTGTGGAAGAATCAATGTGGAGAGGTTGGATAGTGAAGTACTGAAGATGTTGAGATGCGTTTGAAATTCTCTAAGAATGTAGATACTGCGATAACGAATACCACGGTAGGCAGTTCAGTTGAAAAGAAATGGGCATCATTAACAAGGACAGTCACAGTAGGTGACAGGTAGAAAGCTGGTAACTGCGAAGAAACCCCGAGTAACAGAAGAAATACTTCAAATGAACGATTAAAGAAGCAAGTACAAAAATATTTAGGGAAATAAAGGAATACAGAAGCATTAGTCAGGAATGAAATAAATAGGAAGTGCAGGGAAGGCAAGGCAAAATGGCTTCAGGAAAAATGTGAAGAAGTCGAAGAAGAAAGTTTCATTGGAAGGAATAATTCAGCATACAGGTCAAAGTTAAGGGCAGAGTGGGAATTCCAACGTTAAACGCAGAATAGAGATCGGGTATGTGAAAAAAGTACATTGAAGGGATCTGTGAGTGCGAGGAACTTGAGAACGTGGTAGAAGAAAAAAATGGGATACGATATGGAAGATATAGAGGCTCCAATACTAAAAGACAGATTTTAACAGACCTTTGGAAGATATGTGATGAAATAAGTCCGAGGGGACAGACAACATTCCTTTGGAATTTCGGAAATGGTTCAAATGGCTCTAAGCACTATGGGACTTAACATCTGAGGTCATCAGACCCCTAGAACTTCGAACTACTTAAGCCTAACTGACCTAAGGACATCACACACATCCATGCCCGAGGCAGGATTCGAACCTGCGACCGTAGCGGTCGCGCGGTTCCAGACAGAAGCGCCTAGAACCGCTCGGCCACACCGGCCGGCAATTTCGGAATTCATTTGGGGAAGTGGTAACCAAACGACTATTCAAGCTGACATGCAGAATCTTTGAGACTGGAGACATACCATCAGACTTCGGAAAAAAATCAGCAAATAAGTGTGTGAACTATATCACAATCAGCTTAACAGCTCGGGTATCCAAGCTGCTAACAAATATAATATACATAAGAATGGAAAAGTAAAGTGAGGATGTGTTGGATAAAAATCAGTTTGGTTTTCGAAAAGGTAAAGAAATCACAGAGTCAGTTCTAACGTTGCGATTGATAATAGAAGCAAGACTTAAGGAAAATTAAGACACCGTCACAGAATATGACGTCCTAATAGAAACTTTTGAGCATATAAAACGATGCAAGACGTTTGAAATTCTTAGAAAAATAGTAGTCAGCTATAGAGAATGACAGATAGTTTGCAAGAAGTACAAGAGCTGTAAGAATGGAAGACCTAGGACGAAGTATTTGGTTTAAAAATGGAATGAGAAATGGGTGTTGCCTTCCGCCCCTACTGTTCAATCTACACATCGAAGAAGCAGTGACGAAAGGGAAAGAAGGATAAGAGAATATGAATAAAATTCAAGGTGAAAAGTTATAAATAAGATTCGCTGATGAAATTGCTATCCTCAGAAATTACAGGACCTGTTGAGTCTAATGAACAGTTTAACGACGAGAATATGGACTGATAGTAAAACGAAGAAGAAAGTCATCTAAATCGGTGACCAGGAAGCAGAAGGACAGAAGGAAATATTCTGTCTTGGAAGGAAAATAACACCTGATGGAGGGAGCACGAAGGGCATAAAAAGCAGACTAACGCCAGCAAGAAATTTGTGGTAAGGTACTATAGGACCAAACTGCTGAGGTCATAGGTCTCTAGGCCTACACACTACTTAATCTAATTTAAACTAACCTGCTCTAAGGACAACATACACACCCATGCCCGAGGTAGGACTTGAACCTCCGACGGGAGCAGCCGCGCGAACCGTGGCAAGGCGCCTAAGATCGCTCGGCTACCCTGCACGGCGCACCTGCAAAGACTGTAGTCTACTAGTTTCAAGTTAACTTGAGGAATAAATTTCTGAGAATGTACGTCTAGAGCACAGTATTTTATGTTTGTGAATCGTGGGAAAACTGGAAAAAACGTTTGACATGTGGTGATATAGAAGGATGTTAAAAATTAGATGGACTGTTAAGGTAAGACATGACGAGGGCTCTGCAGATTTTGCAAAGAAATGAGCATATAGAACATATTGATAAGACGAAGGTTAAGATAACAGAACATTTCTTAATACGTCAGTAAATAACTCCTGTGGTACCTTAGGGAGCTGTAGAGGTAACAACTGAAGGAAAATAGAGAGACTGGAATACGCTCAAAAGAGGAAATAGGAGGCTAGTTCTACTTCAAGATGACGAGGTTGGCACAAAAGAGCATGACCGGCCAAATCAAACCTGTCAGTAGATCTACGGCTCAAAAAAAGTTTTTTTAATGTTTGAAAGATTAAAATAATAAAATGAAATATAAAAAAATTTGTTGATAATTTTCTGTAGATCACAGACGGCGACAGTGTTGCTGGTGCTAAGATCATGGCGATGATGTCGACGATGTTGCACCTGGCAAGGTCAGCTTCTAGTAGATGCTGTGTGAACAGCAGAAAAGGATGCAGGGATGACGTATAACAAGACACTACACCTTCGTGGGTGAAATTGGTGAGGCGTGGGGGAGGGGGGAGGGGGCGGGAGATGAGGATGATATTGGCACGGGAAATGGGATGGATAAGTGGTAGCTGCAAGAGGAAGGATCGAAAATGGGGCAGGAGGCTGGAAGAGGTATTGGAGCCTCGATCTAAGGTAACGATTTGGATGCTAGGGCTATAGCTGGCAGCATATAAAGGTGTCAGGACAGGTTTGCACGTCAGAAAGAGGGAGCTTGTGGAATAATTGTTTGGACATTCTGTGAAGGGTGTGGAGACAGAGGTATGGTGGTACGTGTTGTTGTAGACGCCGCAGCAGCCAAGGATAGGAGAGCATTAGAGATTATAATCTTTCATAATGCAGGATGTATAGGATTTTCGAAGATATTAGAAAAATTTCAGGAGAGAGGGCAATTTGAACAACCGTTAGAGGATAACTGCAGGAGGTGGATGGCGGATACGGAAGGCGAGGCGGAATTTGTGGAATTTTCAGCATTTGTGGTCTGAGGAGATCAAGGATTTGTTAACCAAGGTGAGGATGTACCAGGTAAGGTACAAGATGGTAGAAGGATATAACTCCCATGATGACCTCTTCGTAGTTTTCCTATTTTAGGGTTCTGCAGGCTTTTTTGTGGATGATGAGTAAATGAAGATATCGCGTAAGTCTATGGTCGAGGTCGGTACAAAATATTTTAGGATGTTAGTGTGATAGTTATGGAGGTCCAGGTCAAAGTGAGAAATAAAGTGACAGGAAATACGTCATATGGTTACTGCCTGGTTTTTCGCAGAACTGATTCACAAGAAGTCACACCAGGAGTTATAGTTGTTGTTTATCTGGAAGGATCTCTGAGAAGCTTGGAGGTTTGTGTGGGTGAGCAATGGAGGCGTACAGAAGCAGGTGGCTGCGCAGAGGAGTTGAGAAGGGGGAGGCAGAACTGATGTTTAGGTCACTCTTTCATATAGGTATTGGGTGTGGTAGATGGTGACGTTAAGAAGGTAGTGCGTCAGAAAGGAAGCTACAAGGTAAAAGTTCGGCCAGCATGGTATCCAGATAGCCTATTTAACTACACTGACTCTGTCCATTTCATGCGCCTGCTTCTATCCACACGGGCGGAACAGGTGCTACACGTGCACGTCCACACTCGTACACAGGCTGTGCGGGCCCTACAGTCAGTACCAGTATGTCTGTCCAAAGGGGATGCAGGAAAAAACAAACACTGTGCGCGCATGCGAGCATAGCGTGTGGGCCCTGCCTGTGCTGGGAGCCGCACATACAGACTGCTGTCACGTGCCTCACACACACACACACACACACACACACACACACGTATGGCCCCGTGCCTCCAAAATCGATCCTTGGCTGCTATCGCCGCCCGCATCTCGTTCCCCGCCAGATGTCGCCGGTACCTGCACGGAAGCGGTCGCTGTCTGTCTTTGCTAGTAGCCGCACTAAGCACACACGCTTTGAATATTTGTAGCAAGGTAAAACTGTAGGGGGAGACCCGTGCCTTTTGCGTGTGGTGCGCTACCAACTGAACTGTTCGAGTGTGCTTTACCGGCTGACGCAAAGCTTAAACGTGACACTAGTTCCTCCACATGCCTTCCAAATTCCTCAGAGCCTCAGACACAGTTGATAGGTCACTGCCAAAAGCCACGGACCCGTATTAGATCCCTCCTGTGTCACAACTGTATCGCAGTACGAAAATCCTCGTGAACGTGGTAAGTACACGGCACGGCTGAATATGACGTAAGTCGGTCGTCACTGCGAGTGAGATTGCGATTCCCTTCCCACAGATGGCACATAACTGTTTCCATTTGTTCTGCATCAACAGGACGTGTCAGTGGTCTAGTTGTATCTTGCCGCGTCGAAGCAAAACACACAATTTCTATAGTTGTCCACCAACTTGGCGTCTTCAAGTATTGATGTCATCCCGGCGCAGAGGCAGTACGAAGATCTTGAAGTTCTCAACTGAATTGCCACTTTCTACAAGGGCCTTAATCATTCCAAACTAGTTTCGAGAAAACTAATAAAAACGTTATTACACTTCAACCGCATTTTCCCTGTCTTCTGAAAAAATATCAGTAATGCATAATACTGGTGTGAATATCAGATTTGGTTTAAAAACTGTGAAAAAAATAAAAACTGTGCACTTAAAGTTTTAAACTTCAGTGATTCGGGTCCTTTCAGCGCGTTTTAGGACTTCCTGTAGACGATACTGTTCCTTCGCTCAATAAATGTGTTTACAGTAGCTTTATAATAACCATTAAATACATATTTCTGCCACAATAAATTTCTGACCAATGCTGGAATTTGTTACGAGCTTCGGTAGTTCGTGCATAATATAGAACCTGTCACGCTTCCGAAATTCTCTTTTGTTTATACTGAAACCCGTGTTACAAGGGATAAAGGAATGTCCCCTGGAGGGGAAAACAGACTGATTACACTCAGTTAGTGCCAATAACATTCTCGATACAACGGGACTTTTGTTCTGTCCTCCACAGTTCTCTGACAGATTGAGGAACGCTATTCAGAAACGTGTAGCGGAAAACGCATACTTCGTGTGACGAGATTGTTTTCCATTGTCTTAATGATGTATATACACATGTGCATATATTTAATGTCGCGAATACAAAATATATCAGCTGTTAGCTGTTGCAGATAAAACGTATCCTGGACAGGAATCTGTATAATTCGGATGTTTTGCATGTAGTCGAAACTAATAGCAAGTACCTAGGGCTCGTCCGTCCTTTAAGTTTCTTCTGTAAGCTCAGTATAAAACTTTTGTCCCTTTTCTTGTGAAACATTAGCTCTGTAGTGGCACATTGAACTGCAGCATCGGTAAATTGGTTCAAATGGCTCTGAGCACTATGGGACTTAACATCTTGGTCATCAGTCCCCTAGAACTTAGAACTACTTAAACCTAACTAACCTAAGGACATCACACACAGCCATGCCCGAGGCAGGATTCGAACCTGCGACCGTAGCAATCCCGCGGTTCCGGACTGCAGCGCCTAGAACCGCAAGACCACCGCGGCCGGCAGCATCGGTAAGATGAACTCATTTTCACCTCCGGCTTTTCAAATGTGCAGCAGCAGTTTGTATGAGGAAATGAAATTTTTCTTTAAATATGTTGCATAAGCTGATCTTTTTCTGCGGATGTTTCTCCTTAAATAACTTATACATCACTAGAATTTTACTACTGGCATCTAAGAATTTTATACCCTTGCCAGCATAATGACTTTCTTTTAGTGGAAAACTTTTGTTGTGTTGGCGGATAGCTTCTCTTGTTTCTGCTGGAAGGGCTCCCTTCACATGCTAGACGATCTCTGGTCACTGGCTAAAGTCATTGTATCACATTAAATGATTTCTGCAGCAACTTTCCTGCAATAACCAAGCATCTGACATGCCTTCTAGTATTAAAAGGTGCGGCTAGCCTTTAGTGAAACATCATTTTACAAAGTACTTAACTCCATTTTGGATATTTTCTGACTGAGATCCTTTAAGAATGTGGCGATACAATTATCTGCTGGAAGTACTCCAGCCTCTGTCTTCCCTTACAGTCTTTATCCTCCATATTTCCCTCCAGTACCAAGGAAGTCATTGCATGAAGCCATAAGACATGTCCTCTCTATTAATGAAATAATAAGTCCCGAAGTTTATACGAATCCAATTTATAGGGATGCAGTCTACTTTTTATTACGCACATTGCTTCGGACGAAATAGAAAACAGTTCACTGATATGTTGTAGTAAATTGTACGCCTACAAGAATCCCAAGGTAACTTACAAATCAGTCTTCTTAACCAAAAATATAATTCTTGTTTACGTTTAAACATAGCTGCAAATATCGTTACTGTTTCACAAATCAAACTGAACTTTGTTATAATTGGTTATACTCTCCGTTGGTCACAAAGTCGTGACCCTAGACAGGAACTGCAATCCTACCAGCCTAACAGTTCGGCCCCTCCTTACATACTGAACTGTTTAGCGAAAACCGCTTTGCACGAAACCGATTTATTACGAAAACTGTGAGGTGATCCACATGAGTTCCAAAAGAAATCCATTGCAATTCGATTACTCGATAAATAGTACAATTCTCAAGACTGTCAGTTCAACTACGTACCTTGGTGTTAAAATTACGAACAACTTCAGTTGGAAAGACCACATAGATAATATTATGGGGAAGGTGAACCAAAGGTTGCGTTTCATTGGAAGGACACTTAGAAGATGCAACAAGTCCACTAAAGAGACAGCTTACACTACACTCGTTCGTCCTTTGTTAGAATATTGCTGCGCGGTGTGGGATCCTTACCAGGTGGGATTGACGGAGGACATCGAAAGGGTGCAAAAAAGGGCAGCTCGTTTTGTATTATCACGTAATAGGGGAGAGAGTGTGGCAGATATGATACGCGAGTTGGGACGGAAGTAATTAAAGCAAAGACGTTTTTCGTCGCGGCGAGATCTATTTACGAAATTTCAGTCACCAACTTTCTCTTCCGAATGCGAAAATATTTTGTTGAGCCCAACCTATATAGGTAGGAATGATCATCAAAATAAAAGAAGAGAAATCAGAGCTCGAACAGAAAGGTTTAGGTGTTCGTTTTTACCACGCGCTGTTCGGGAGTGGAATGGTAGAGAGATAGTATGATTGTGGTTCGATGAACCCTCTGCCAAGCACTTAAATGTGAATTGCAGAGTAATCATGTAGATGTAGATTATACTCTGAGTGATTAGGCTCTTTCTAGTTACTCAGATGTTTTCTCAAAGTTGATAATAAAATCATGCTTCGACTATAAGAAGACAGCTCAGTATTAACAGGTTCTACCCTATTATTATGATCAATATCTAAGTGATAATTTAGGAACATTAACGAACAAAAATATGAGTTTCTGCGCGCTGGCCCGGGTACTTCCTCCATCTTTTGCCGCGGCAGGCAATCAGGTCACAACTCGTTTCATTTTGAGCAGTTTCTCATGGTAGGTGTAACTATAGTAACGCCTGACGTTCGCTTCTCACTCCACTTCACGATTGCTACTGCATCTTAGTTGAGATGTGGAAAGTGGGAATAAAGTTTACGGCTTCAGGACCCATTAACGTTATAGCAGGTAAAGCTACCCAGCTCGTATTTACGCTCCTGTCAAGAGTTAAGTGTACCCTTTCCATTCTCCGATATATGAATTGACTTACCCAGACAGTTGCAAGGGTACCTACAAATTTCGCAAGGATTCGGAACGACTGTGCGACTTGGTATTTATCACATGTACAAATCACAGACACACATGAAAGAAGCTGTAAGTAACAGAAAAAGATACTAGGACCAGCTCTGAAACTGATGCCCAAATTGCTCAACTTGTAACCTGTCAGGTACAATCAGCGAGACGCCAGAGAATAAGCACCTATTGTCTCACTCACACTTATACGGTGCGTTCCCACCTGTCCGCCTTGAGCCTACTGCACATGCGCCTGTTATAGCCTCACAGGCGAGAAGAGGAATGCGTGTAGTTACATGTCCCTTTCCCGATATGTGCGCATACATGATTCCATTCATACCTAGACAGAAAGGCGACCGCTGTTCCAGTGATCAAGTTGTCAGCTTTGCTAGCAGTTAAGTGTTCCCGCAGCAGGTAGGCAGCGCTGCTATACATGATTTAATAGTTTGCAAAGCACTATGTTTTGTTAAGTTTTAAAAGTACAAAGATTACTGCTGTGCCAGAAAAACCGTTAACACACCAAGTTTGCATTTTGCGCTCTACGAATGTTCTATGAGCTCCCGTCTGTCACACGACACACGTCCTATCGGTAATCAAGATTGTTCATTACCTTATGCAGTAGAACTTGTCATTCATAGCAGCACTGATCTTTCTCTGTTCCAATGTTCGAGGCGGCGGGGGTACGTAAACACGGTCCTTGATGTACTCACACAGGGAAACGCCACAAGGGTTTAGGTTAGGCAAGGTGTGTGGCGAAGGGAAATGAGCCGCATCATTTTCACCATTATGCCCAATCCAGCGATGTGGAAGTTCGTTATTCAGGTAGCGACGAACATCAATCAATGACGCGTGCGCCGGAATCAGCAACGACCAGACGTGCAACAATCAAGGTAAGAAAAACACACCATACTGCTTCGCCTGGGACGTTGCACAGAAAACTTATACCTCCGGCGAATCTCGTTCATGCGTCACAATCCCGTGAGTATTTTCAGTGCCCCACACTCTTACATTGATGCGATTAAACTATCCATATAAATGGAAGGTTGCTTCATCGGTGAATATCAGCAGCTGGGAGGTTAAAATGTTCATCAGATGCAATGCAAAACGGAAGGCAGCTGCCATAAAGTTCCCTTATATAGCTGCAGACGAAAAGGGTTCAAATATAATCTTTCACGTAGTTTTCTGCGGTATTCCTTGTCCGTGGCTTGTGCGTACCGCTCTTACTTTCTTCTTCTTTTTTTTTCCTTTTTGCGTACTTGATCGACAGGTACTTTTTTGTCGACAGTGACAAACAGTGTCCTTAAAACGCCAATACTAATACGCAATGGGCTGTTTACAAAGTTGTTGTTTTCCATAATTTCTGTTGCACTGTTATAACATACATCTCGTACGTTGCGACACACGAAACTCCTCTCTCACTTTGTCCCGACTTTATCAAGGCGCTGCACCGGTAATTCCTATTGGAGGCACAATGCAAACTCGGTCAGTTTATGGCCCTATTCATGCATCAGTCATGCTCTGCTGGAGAAAAATAGTGTACACACGGAAAGATATCGTCGATTTTTATCCGACGACGGCATATGCCACCTGGGGGATAGTAGATGCACTGATAATGGTTTGAACTTCGTCCGCCAATAGACAGTGTAGTGCTATAGCTACCACAGTGCCAACAGCAATGTGTGTCTGTCCTTTAATAGGAAATGCTCACAGTCAACAGCTCGGTGTGGTACAAACGTGTGAAGTAAGCAGGCAACAACTCCATGGAGACGCACTCGTGCTTCCTACAGCCAACTAAATGAGTTTAAAAGGGGAAAATTGTGGCTTTCCGAGTAGCAGGATGGTGCTGTGGAAGAATTGCCATGTAAGTAGGACGTGCCGCATAAGTTGTCCAACAATGCTAGTATCATTGCCCACATAAACATTCTCGGACCTGTAGACGAAGTTCTGAGTAGCAGGATGGTGCTGTAGAAGAATTGCCACACAAGTAAACCGTACTCCATCAGTTGTCCAACAATGCTAATATCATTGCCCACATAAACATTCTCGGACGCATAGACGAGGTTCTGAGTAGCAGGATGGCGCTGTCGAAGAACTGCCACACAAGTAGGCCATGCCACGTCAGTTGTGCAACAATAACAGTATCATTGCCCACATAAACATTCTCGGACGCGTAGACGAGGTTGTGAGTAGCAGGATGGCGCTGTCGAAGAATTGCCACACAAGTAGGCCATGCAACGTCAGTTGTGCAACAATGTTAGTATCATTGCCCACATAAACATTCTCGGACGTGTAGACGAGGTTCTGAGTAGCAGGATGGTGCTGTCGAAGAATTGCCATACAAGTAGACCGTGCTCCATCAGTTGTCCAACAATGCTAGTATCGTTGCCCACGTAAACATTCTCGGACCCGTAGGCGATATTCTAAGTAGCAGGGTTGTGCTGTCAAAGAATTGTCACACAAGTAGGCCGTGTCCCATCAGTTGTCCAACAATGCTAATATCATTGCCCACATAAACATTCTCGGACGCGTAGACGAGGTTCTGAGTAGCAGGATGGCGCTGTCGAAGAATTGCCACACAAGTAGGCCATGCCACGTCAGTTGTGCAACAATGTTAGTATCATTGCCCACATAAACATTCTCGGACGCGTAGACGAGGTTCTGAGTAGCAGGATGGCGCTGTCGAAGAATTGCCACACAAGTAGGCCGTGCCGCATCAGTTGTCCAACAATGCTAGTATCATTGCCCACATAAACATTCTCGGACCCGTACACGAGGTTCTAAGTAGCAGGATGGTGCTGTCGAAGAATTGCCACACAAGTAGACCGTGCTCCATCAGTTGTCCAACAATGCTAGTATCGTTGCCCACGTAAACATTCTCGGACCCGTAGGCGATATTCTAAGTAGCAGGGTTGTGCTGTCAAAGAATTGTCACACAAGTAGGCCGTGTCCCATCAGTTGTCCAACAATGCTAATATCATTGCCCACATAAACATTCTCGGACGCGTAGACGAGGTTCTGAGTAGCAGGATGGCGCTGTCGAAGAATTGCCACACAAGTAGGCCATGCCACGTCAGTTGTGCAACAATGTTAGTATCATTGCCCACATAAACATTCTCGGACGCGTAGACGAGGTTCTGAGTAGCAGGATGGCGCTGTCGAAGAATTGCCACACAAGTAGGCCGTGCCGCATCAGTTGTCCATTCTCGGACCCGTACACGAGGTTCTAAGTAGCAGGATGGTGCTGTCGAAGAATTACCACACAAGTAGGCCATGCCACGTCAGTTGTCCAACAATGCTAGTATCATTGCCCACGTAAACATTCTCGGACCCGTAGACGAGGTTCTAAGCAGCAGGATGGTGCTGTCAAAGAATTGTCACACAAGTAGGCCGTGTCGCATCAGTTGTCCAACAATGCTAGTGTCACTGCCCACGTAAACATTCTCGGACCCGTACACGAGGTTCTAAGTAGCAGGATGGTGCTGTCGAAGAATTGCCACACAAGTAGGCCATGCCACGTTAGTTGTGCAACAATGTTAGTATCATTGCCCACGTAAACATTCTCGGACCTGTAGACGAGGTTCTGGACATCCACGCAACAGAGACCCCTGGAATAACTAATCACGTTGGCGTAATGTTGTGGAAGAGAGAAGGACGGCGACGAGTACTGCGTTTAATCACTGTACACTTCATCCCATTGGACCCCAGACAGCGAAGGAAAACAGAAGATGCAAGACTCTGTGCCAGTGGTGACAAGGTTATGTTTGACACTTGGAATTGTTGCTACCGAGCGTATCTGCTCCATTTCGATATTCCAGTTCAACGTATCTACTTCACTGAAGTCAGTCATCATCCCATAAGTTTTCCAGGCTCTGGTAAAATCCCAACATTAAGCTGGAAACTTCCTGACAGATTAAAACTGTGTCCTGTACCGGGACACAAACATGGAATCTTGAAGGAAAAAGGCCATATGTCGGACCTGGTCCGCCACCCAGTTCTAATGTGACAGGGAGATTGCCGGCCGGGGTGGCCGAGCGGTTCTAAGCGCTGCAGTCTGGAACCGCGCGATCGCAGGTTCAAATCCTGCCTTGGGCATGGATGTGTGTGATGTCCTGAGGTTAGTTAGGTTTAAGTAGTTGTAAGTTCTAGGGGACTGACGACATTAGAAGTTAAGTCCCATAGTGCTCAGAGCCATTTGACAGGGAGATTCAAATTAGCCGCACATTGTTCCCAAGCGTTTATGGTGTCCACCCTTTCCATTATTTGGGTAATTTATTTCGTTTATCTTTGTGCCGGATGCTCTTCGTATCTGCAGGGTCGTGCAGGAGGAAACTCGTGTGTGCCATCTCTTTTCAAATAGTGTAAAATCTGTTCTGTGTATTGTATTTTAATCGTTTGTGTATCTTACTTTATGAGGCAGAGATTGAGGATCATACCACAGTTTGCCTAAACGACCGTGGAAAACCTCATAAAAGCCATACTCAGTCCGGCTGGGGTACTGGACGAACGGTCGTTAATTCGCCGCGCGAATACGATTGAAGTCTGGCTTACATCCCTATCTCGGAATCTACTGTGCAACAATATCGTGGTGTAACTAATATCAACAGCATTACAACAGAAAGTTGGAGGTGGAAATTGGAAATTTGTGGTAAGGTCTTACGGGACCCAACTCCTCAGGTCATCGGTCCCTAAGCTTACACACTACTTAAGTCTAACTTCAACTACTTACGCTAAGGACGACACGCACACCCATGGCCGAAGGAGGACTCAAACCTGCGACGAGGGGAGTCGCGATGACCGTGACAAGACGCCCCAGACCGAGCGGCTAGTTGTAGGTGGGGAGGGGGGCTGGAGGGGGGGAGGGCAGGGTAGGGCGCAAACTACACTGAAGGAAAAAAATCGCACCACCAATAAATAATTAATGCAGAGAAATGATATTCCGGGAATATGTTTGTCGAGGTAGCATACGTAAGCATTTAACAGTGCAGGATCACAGGTTAATGTAAGCAGGAGATAAGCCATTGTAAATGTTAAATGCTTGTATGCTAATAACCGGGATAACCACCAGAATACTGAATGTAAGCATCGAAACGTGCATGCTCTGTGTTGCACAGGTGCCGATGTCAGTTGATGCGATGGAATTCCATACTGTTGTACTTGGTCGGTCAACACAGGGATTATTGACGCTGTTTGTGGGTAGCGCTATCCTCTGATGATGTCCCATAATTTAACAGTGCAGGATCACAGGTTAATGTAAGCAGGAGATAAGCCATTGTAAATGTTAAATGCTTGTATGCTAATAACCGGGATAACCACCAGAATACTGAATGTAAGCATCGAAACGTGCATGCTCTGTGTTGCACAGGTGCCGATGTCAGTTGATGCGATGGAATTCCATACTGTTGTACTTGGTCGGTCAACACAGGGATTATTGACGCTGTTTGTGGGTAGCGCTATCCTCTGATGATGTCCCATAATTCCGCAATTGGAGATCTGCTGAACGAGAAGGCCAAGGCTCATGTCGATACTCTATAGATCATGTTGGAGTTACAATAGCAGTATGTGGGCGAGCGTTATCCTGTTGGAAGACACCCCCGGAATGCTGTTAATGAATGGCAGCGCAACACGTCGTATCACCGTACTCACGTGCAGACTTGCAGTTAGGGTGCGTGGGATAAATCACAAGAGTGTGCCCGCTGTCATACGAAATCTCACCCCAGACCTTAACTGCAGCTGTAGGTCCAGTGTGCCTAGCACAGATGGATGTTGGTTGCAGGCCCTCAAGTCGCCTCCTTCTAATCAACATCAATGGCACCGGGGCAGATCCAACTTTCACCAGAAACTACAACAAACCTCCACCCTACCCTCCAATGAGCTATCTATTGACATCGCTGAAGTCACAAAAGGCGGTAATTTGTGGTCAGTGGAATTAGCACTACAGGGCGTCTGTCTCGGAGGTGTCCTTCAAGTAACCGATTTATAGCGGTTTGTTGTGTCACTCTGGTGCCAAATGTGCCTCAGATTGCTGCTGTAGATGCAGCAGGATGCGTAGAAGTTATACGTCACACATACGATGGGCTTCCTTTCGGTAGTGTCACTTGGCAGTTCGCAACTTGTGACTGTACATTCTCCTGCTCACTGCTGCCAGCAGTCATTTACAGTGGCTGCATTGCTGCCAAGTCCTTCTGCAGTATCGCAGAAGGAACATCCAGCTTTTCCTAGCACTATTGCACGACCTCGTTCAAACTCAGTGAGGCGTTGATAATGACGTCTTTGACACCTTAAAGGCATTCTTGACTAGCTTCGACTCATCACGTCCAATCTCAAAGGTAACTAACGCTTACGACCGTTACAGCGTGTATTTAAAGCAAACATGATTTACATACTCAAAAAGGCGCTACTAGCGCTTATGCAACTGGCGCGAAATTTGAATTTTCGTATTTCAGATGTACAAACACACCCACCAATTTTCGTTTTTGTCGCACATTTTCTGCTTGATGTTGCGATTTTCTTTTTTTTTTTCGATCAGTGTATATTTGAATCATGCCACGAGTTCCCGCACATGCACAGACAGTGCAGTTTGCACACGAGTCTCACTGAAGACTAGAGGTGTGAAACTCGTATACAATCTTCCAGCAATACGACCTCGGTTCGGTGCCAGCCCACCTGGAGCGCTGCCAGTATATCAATCGTTCGTCATCTCGTTTTGTTATTAAATTAATTAGAGTCCTCCATATGTTTAAGTTTCATAATACAAAGAGCCTCCTCTCAAAGCATTGTGTTTCTGATTACGATTTCTTTGGTGTACTGCACTCTTTGATGTACATTGTAGCCGCGAGGGATTAGCCGAGCGGTCTCAGGCGCTGCAGTCATGGGCTGAGCGGCTGGTCCCGGCGGAGGTTCGAGTTCTCCCTCGGGCATGGGTGTGTGTGTTTGTCCTTAGGATAATTTAGATTAAGTAGTGTGTAAGCTTAGGGACTGATGACCTTAGCAGTTAAGTCCCATAAGATTTCACACACATTTGAACATTTTTTGTACATTGTAAATATGTCGCTCATATTATGCTTGGCTTCTGCTTGCATCTATAATGTTGGGTCGAGTAGATGATTCCATATTTTTCTTTGTTTCATACAAAACAGAGTCGGGTTTCGTCGCATGGTGATCTGTGGACTTAAATATTCGTTACTGCTTACTGTAAGTTTACGAATCCGTGTGTGAACTGCTCTATTTAAATTCATTGTAATTATATTGACCGTAACAACATTCCAGAAAGACACGTGAAAATTTTAATGGGAGATTTTAATGCGCAATTAGGTAAAGAAAGAAAGTACAAACAAATCACAGGTCCGTACTCAGCACAAGTTCGTACAAACAAAAATGGAGAACACCTCATAAAATACTGTCAAAATTTCAACCTCAAAGTTATGTCGACGCAATTTCAAAAGCCAAGACGAAAACTTACAACACGGAAATCACACAACACCGTGTGGGGAGAATTCCAGATTGATCATGTGGCCATTTCCACCAAATGTGCGCGGGAAATTCTAGATGTCAGAACACGTAAGGGATTTTTCGAGTCTGATCATTATTTACTACAAGTTAAGAGTAGGACAATCCCAAGACAAAAAAAACAGCACGAAATAAAATAGTCAAACCTGATCGGGAATACTTGAAGATAAACAGGGACAAAGTTGTTGAAGAGACTAATAGGCATTCAACGGACACTTGGACAGACTTTGCGAAAACAATTCAGAAGGCAATGCGATGGGGGCAACCTCCTAGGAGACGAAAACATAGATGGTGGAACGCGAATTGTGATCTAGCCGTTGAAAGAAGAACACAGGCATGGAAGAAATTCAGCAGTAACAGAACATCAGAAACATGGAAGGAATTTCATGAGATCCAGAAACAATCAACAAAGGAAATCAGAATAGAAAAACGGGCATATGACAACAACAGCTTGAAAGAAATTGACGAATATTTCAAGAAAAATAACACTAGAAATTTTTACAGAACATTCAAAGAAAATATGGAGGGTTATCAACCTCGTAGCCTCTGCTTCCGAAGAACAGATGGATCCCTCGTAACAAACACGAAAGAAAATTGCAAAATCCTCAAATACTTTGATGAACTCCTGAATTGCAAGAAATCCACAGAAAAATTAATCTTCCAAAAGGCCACATCCAACCCAGATTCTAATCCACCCACACAATAGAAGAGATAGAGAGAATCACCGAACAAATGAAAAATAACAGAGCAGCAGGAGAAGATGGTATTATTGCCGAGATCTGGAAGCTCCAAGATGAAAATATCACCAAGCATATTTGTAAGATTATCTCAGAAATTTGGGTCACAGAGAAGTTGCCAGAGGAATGGAAATGTGCTTTGATCCATCCCGTACATAAAAAGGGTGAGAAGTCAGATCCAAATAATTACGGAGGTATTTCTCTAATGGCAGTCACATAAAAAATTCTCACAAAGGTATTATTAAACAGACTAGAACCACAAGCAGAGCCGCAAATAGGGGAATACCAGGCGGGCTTCGGAAGAGGGAGATCAAGCACAGAACAGTTCTGGAACTTGAGAACACTTTTGTAAGTCAGACAGACAAGAAACACTGTAGTTATCTTTGTTGACTTTAAAAAAATCATTTAGCTCCATAGACCGACAAACGCTCTTTGACATACTGGAAGAATATGGCATCTACAGAAAAACCAGGGCAATTATACAACAGACGCTCACGGACACCACCTCGAAGAACGACAAGGAGGTGGGCTTTCACCAGTCCTGTTTAACATACTCTTAGACACAATTGTCAAACAGTGGGAAGAACAAGTTAAAGGAATACAGCTAGGAAGATGACGTGAAACAAGAACAATCATAAAATGTCTGGCATTTGCAGATGACTTAGCCATATTTAGTAATAACACACAGGAGGCAAAGGAAGCACTGGACCACCTACACGAAATAGCTACCAAAACAGGTCTACAGATGTCGTATGAGAAGACTCAATACATGGAATGACAAACCAACAATGTACACATCATGCAAACGATGTATGGATCCGTAAAAAGAGTCGAAAAACTCATACAAATAGGAGGATCAAGCAAGGCATCCAACCTAGAACGAACAGAAAGACTCCAGAAAGCATACAAACTCACATGGTCACATTATAATAAGAAAAGCATATCAAGACAGGCCAAAATTAGACACTACAAAATAGTTGTATTACTGGAAGCACTATATGCGTCTGGAACGACTACAATTGGAGCATCAGGCATTATAGAGACAGAAAATATAGAACGCAAAATTCTCAGGAAAATATTCTGACCAATACACAAAGATGGCATATGGATAAAAAGACCTACCAATGACTTATAGCAACACACTGACAGACTCACAAACATGACCAGAAAACGCAGACTAAATTTCTGTGGACATATACAGAGAATGGACAACAGCAGGCTTACAAAGAGAATCTTTCATCTAGTAAAACATTCAGGCCTTAAAAGAAATTGATATCATGAAATAGAGGAAGACAAATGGCAGCTGGGGACCAACAAACAAATGGTAAAAGACAGAAAGGAATTCAGGAACAAAATTAGGAACGCAAAATTAATGGTAAATGAGAAGAGGAAGACGGGATCATTATGGACGGAACAAAGGAAACAAGAGCATAGTCAACGGAAGAAGAGATTTTGCGAAGAGAAAATGAAGAAAGGGAAGAAGTGAAAATTGTGTCATCGCGAGATATTTAAGTTCAAACACTGTCCATAAGGGCAAAAATGATATGAATGAATGAATATTGACCGTATTCTACCCTATGTTTGTTAGCTTCCGTGTATCGCACTTCCTCGCATTTATGGAGAATTTCATGTTAGCAGCTTTTAACGGAACTGGTATTTAAATTTCTTGCATTTTGCTACGAAGTGATGATGTAATTACGCTTTCAGTGGTGTTGCTTCTTGGCACTGCCACGTATTTCACAGTAGTTTGCAGAACATGGATGTAGATGTGCATGAAGATAAGTGTGCTTTTGTAGTCTAATGGCAAGAACATTCTTTCTTGGAAATGCTAAAAACAGTAGTTACACAACTGTGTTAACATATTATCCGTTAAAGAAATTACGAAAAACGGAAGCGAACAAAATAACTTGCAATACGAGAAGTATAATTACAATGTATTTAAATCGAGTAATTCACACACGGGTTCGTAAGCAGCAAGAAACAAGCATCACTCCATAGAATACCAAGCGACGAAACCAGCTTCTATTTTATATGAAACAAAAACAAATATGGAATCATTAACCCAACCGAATATTACGGACGAGGGCAAAAATTAAGCGGAATACGAGAAACATAGTAACAATTTCATTAAATGAGTGCAGTACGCTCAAGAAGATCGTAATAAGGAACACAGCGCGATGAAATTGACCGCTGTGTCGTATCACATCTGATGATTTTTAAGCTTTGTCATGCGCTAAAACGCAATTATTTCCACATTATAATGGTCACACGGTCTAATTTGCTTTACTGGGTTTAATAAATAAATAATTTTACAGTCAAAAGGCGACTGTTATGTCATTTGCAATATTTTTACACGCTTGTGACTCTCAGCTACGAGAAGTTATCGTTAGTATTTGACCGAGATTTCTCGAATGTATTATTTTGCAAGGTAACAAAAACGTTTCCATATACACACCAGACCACCAGACTACCAAGCACACAATAAACTATAAATGAAAAATATTAACGTCTAAAACTCGTATTTCGCAAAGCTACATTACGGGTTTTCGCGCAATGTTTTCCCGTATACGAAATTCAGAGCCAGGCCACTAGAAGCGCTGCTGTCATTCTCTTTTTCCGCATCATAGCACGGGACTCACTCTGCTTATCATTTGGTGATCTGTGCTGAAGGCTATTGAAATGTGTCCCCACAACAGAGCTGGCAGCGTCCTCTGTGTGACCAGGCAGGAGAACTAGCCAGCTGACCAGCTGACCAGGGCAGTGGAACAAGGTCAGGCGCACCAGTAGCCGCCTCGTACTAATGGCTGCCTCGGCCACACCCGGGAGGCCACACGTGTTTCTGTGGAGGTACGGCTAGTAACATCAGCAGTAGAGTTTTTTCTTACACACAAATCATTTTCGCATTGATATACACACCTCATGTTACATGACTTAGAACGCTGCTGCTGTTTTCGGATGTATCACTGAAGAATAAAACTGAAACCAGCCGTTCTATCATGTGAGTGTTTCGGGCCTAGGACTATCGTCGGACGGTAGCACCATCATGCTACTTCTTCTACTGCTCCAACCTCTTCATCTCAGAGTACAACTTGCACCAAAAGTCCTCAATTACGCGTGTACTCCAATATCTGTCTTTCTCTACAGTTTTTGCCATCAACAGCTCCATCTAGCATCATTTAAATTATTCGCTGATATCTTAGTATACGCCCTATCATCCTGTCCCTTCTTCTTGTAAGTATTTTCTATATGTTCTTTCCTTCTCCGATTTTGCCGAGAACCCATACCTCAGCTTGTCGGACCGCGCAATTTTCAACACTCTTTCGTGGCACCACTTTCTCCTTGCTTCCTTCGTCATCGGTTATTTTGCTTCCAGGGTAGCACAATTGCTTAATTCTTGGTCACCAGTTTTGATATTAATTCTGCTGCCAATCTCGTTTCTCTTAGCACTCATTATTTTCGTCTTGGTCGGTTGTTCTCAATACAGATTCCAGTAGTCATTACACTGATCGTTTCATTCAACAAAACCTGTAATTCTATTTTTCTTTCACTGAGAATAGCAATGTCATTTGCGAATATTATCACTGATATTCTCTCGCCCTGAATTTTAGTCCCACTTCTTTTATTTCCGCCATCACAGTTCGTAGTAATAGAAAGTTATGGAATAAAACAGAAGTAATATTCAGCGTTCCCAAAGGAAGCGTTATAGGCCCTCTATTGTTGCTGGTCTATATTAACGACATAGGAGACAATCTGAATAACCGTCTTAGATTGTTTGCAGATGATGCTGTCATTTACCGTCTTGTCGTCATCAGATGAGCAAACTGATTTAGATAAGATATCTGTATGGTGTGAAAAGTGGCAATTGACCCTGAATAGGGAAAAGTGTGAAGTGATTCACATTAGTACTAAAAGAAACCAGCTAAATTTCGATTACGCGATAAGTCACACAAATCTGAAGGCTGTAAATTCAACTAAATACTTGGGATTACAATCACAAATAACCTAAATTAGAACGATCACATAGATAATATTGTGGGTAGAGCAAACCAAAGACTGCGATTCATTGGCAGAACACTTAGAACGTGGAACAGATCTACTGAAGTGTCTGCTTACACCACGCTTGTCCGCCCTATTCTGGAGGATTGCTGTGCGGTGTGGCATCCGAATCAGGTGGGACTGACGGATGACATCGAAAAAGTACAAAGAAGGGCAGCTCGTTTTGTATTATCGCAAAATAGGGGAGATAGTGTCACAGACATGATACGTGAATTGGAGTGGCAATCATTAAAACAAAGACGTTTTTCGTTGCGACGGGATCTTCTCATGAAATTTCAATCACCAGTTTTCTCCTCCGATGGCGAAAACGTTCTGTTGGCACCCACCTACATAGGGAGAAATGATCATCACGATAAAATAATAGAAATAAGGGCTCGCACAGAAAAATTTAAGTGCTCGTTTTTCCCGCGTGCCGTTCGAGAGTGGAACGGTAGAGAGACAGCTTGAAGGTGGTTCATTGAACCCTCTGCCAGGCACTTCATTGTGAATAGCAGAGTAATCACTTAGATGTAGATGTAGATGTAGATGTACTGCGTTGTCCAGCCTGGACAATAGGGGCGAATGACTGCATCTCTGCCATACACCGTTTTTAATCCGAGCATCCATTCTTGGCCTTCCAATCTCATTGCTCGCTCTTGGTTCTAGTGAAGGGGGGGAGGGGGTTATAGGACTAAACGGTGAACGGATCCCCACAGCTTTCTCCAGTTTTTCTCAGAATTTCGAACGCACCATTTTACATTGTTCTACACTTTTTCCAGGTCGACAAATCGTATGAATGTCTTTTGATTTTTCTTTTGTCATGCTTTCATTATCAACCAAAACATCAGCACCGCCTCTCTGGTGACTTTATCTTTCTCAAAGACAAACAGATCGTCATTGAGCCGTGCGTGGCTCGAGTTGGCAGCATCATGTATTTTACACCCTGTTTTTAACGTACTTCCACCTCACTACGTTAACTTAAATTAGTGCTGTCACTGAGTTGCTGCTTTGCCTGACCGCGACCGGCGCTAGCAGCGCATATCGATATATCCCCTCTCGTAGTATCTTTGCTCGACTGCTATTACTTCCCGGTCGTTGTCTGTCGTAAGGGAGTTCGGGTTGCGAGTTCGGGCTGTCAGTCAGTTGGAATGCGGCTGGGGCGTAGTACGAACCTGCAAGTCGGGGAGTTGCCACGCGGCACTAGTGCAGTCGGGTTGGAGCAGTGAGGTCTGCGTCGACATGGCTCGGCCGACCATTGCCGCCACGCATCACTTGAGCCGGGCCACGGTCTTGGTGGATCGTCGGTCGGTCGTCCTACCGGACGACGCGTTTTGCCTCGCCGATCGTTCATGAGTCGGCTGCGTGTTTTTTCCTGTTTTCCTGTGAGCAACACCGAGTGTTTCTATTGACGAAATTTAGCTGCCATGAGGTGCAGTTAACTATTTTGGTTGACTTCAATTCGAGTGCACGAGCGGAATTTTCTGTCTTGTGGCCGTTAGCGTTCTGGTTACCTGCCCTGGCCACTAACGTAGTTTTTAGGCCTCGCCTGTTGCTGCTGCGTAACATGGTGTGTAGTTTTGGCAGCTCAGTTGATATACGCGTTAGTTTGGGGCCTTGAATTCTCGTGTACACCGTCGTGGCAAGCAAGCGGTTAGTCGGTCGGTCCGTAAGTGTCCCTTGGTTGGGTTCGCACGAATTAAGTGTAGTTGGACTCACCACCTGTTTCGCGTAAGTGAACGAGCGCAGACCGATTCACTGGAGACTGCTGAGTGCCATTCTCTTAATTATCCTTTTGGCAGTGTTAATGTTGTTGTAATTTACCTGTATTTCATATTTTTAAATTGGTAAGGTTAGTTGTGGGCCTTCAGCCCTAGAAACATGTTCTCAGAGTTTCCTTAAAGTCCAAACATTACAGCTTCCTGCTCTTGGAAGGTTATTGTAATTTCATCTGAAAGATTTTACAAGTTATTGTGGGCCTTCCGTCGCTGGTGTTGCAAAAGGGGAATTTTTAAACTTAATGTGTTGTTTTACCGATTGTTGCAATATATATTTCCTTAATTTGCACCGAGCGAGGTGGCGCAGTGGTTAGACACTGGACTCGCATTCGGGAGGACGACGGTTCAATCCCGCGTCCGGCCATCCTGATTTAGGTTTTCCGTGATTTCCCTAAATCGTTCCTTTCAAAGGGCACGGCCGACTTCCTTCTCCGTCTCTCCCTAATCCGATGAGACCGATGACCTCGCTGTCTGGTCTCCTTCCCCAAAACCAACCTTAAGTTACAGAATTTAACATTGCGGCCCTCAGCCATCTTATTGCGTTTGTTTATCTCTTTATGTGCACCGTATGGGCCATCAGCCCTGTTAGCATCTTAAAACATTGTGGCCTTCTACCTTCAGTAATAATCATAATATATTTAGAATTTTGAAGGTTTAATCCGGCGGCCTTCAGCCGCTCCGTATGCTGATCTCTTATATGCATATCTTATTTGTAAATTTAACTGTGTGTCATGTCTTTTCAAAATTTTATTTATTTTAAAGCATCTGTTTGGAGGCTTTCAGCCGCGAAGTAAATTTAATTCTTTCAAAAGTGTATTTGTGAACTAAATGATAATAAATTACAATTGTGAAATGAATCTGACCGCAACCCCCTTGGCCCTTTCCATAATCCTAGTGATTTAGCGGGCGTTTCACTCATCTAACAGATCCCCAACTTTTTTACATTCTTCTGGATGTTATTGTTCACAGCTACTTTGATGCGTGAGCTGTTGTGCGATAGCTCTTGCATTTATCTTCTCTTACTATCTTCGGAATTGTGTGCATGATACTTTTCCGAAAGTCAGCATACAAACTTGAATACAGTAGTTGTATGGTTGCCATGTCACCCAATGATTTTAGGAATTATGATGGGGCGTTATCCATCTCCCTGCTTTATCTGATATCAGGTCTTTCGAATATCTCTTAAATTTTAACTCTAATACCGGGTCCTCTATTTTTTCATTATCGACTTCATTTTCTTCTCCCTTGCTCCTAGTGCAAATCCCATATTCTCTCGTTACCCTTTCTTCTATTCCTTCCCCTACAATCGCATTCCAGTCCTCCACGACTATTAGATTCTCATCTCCCTTTACGTACTGAATTACCCGTTCATTATCCTCATAACCCTTTTCCCTATCTTCGGCTTGCGACCTCGGGATGAACTCCTGAACTATTATTGTCAGTGTTGGGGTGCTGTCGATTCTGGTGAGAACAGCCCTACCACTGAACTGTTCATAGTAACCCGCTCTATGTCCTACCTTCCTATTCATAACGAATTCTACTCCCGTCATACCACTTTCTGCTGCTGTTGATATTACCCTGTAGTCGTTTGACCAGAAATCCTTGCCATCTTTCCATTTCACTTCACTGACCACCGCTATATCTAGATGGAGCCTTAGCACTTTCCTTTTTAGGTTTTATAGCTTCCCTACTACGTTCAACCGTGTGACATTCCACGTTCCTGTTCGTACAACGTCACCCTTTCGTTGGTTTTTCCATCTTCTTTTCATGGTCACCTTCCCCTTGGCAGTCCCTTCCCTGAGATGGCTATAGGGGACTTGTCTGAAATCTTTTACGAATGGGGAGATCATCATTTATAGGCCGCATGTCCTATGGACACACTTTACCTGTCTTTAACGCAGTGGATTCCACTACCTTCTGGATCCTCATGTGTTGATCACTGCTGATTCATCCACCTTTTACGGGCAGTTTCACACCCCAAGGGCAAGAGAGTGTCCCATAACTCTGTGCAGTCTTTGACAAGGCCGTTGGTCAGTAGGGTCACTAGGGTAACTCCTCATTAATTTAAGTCTCCGGCTGCCATTGCTGGTCATATTTGTTCCAAATATGAGCAGTGGTCAAGTTCGAACTCGGCAGCCAGGACGTTTTAATTACGAGTCAAATGCGATAACCCTAGACCACAGGTGACATTACTGGATCCAAAACGAAATGTCTCAGCCCGTCCTGTTTATAAATACAACGGAGTATCGCACCCTAATTAGTTTTCTTAATTCGAATGTAATCAATGCTGCAACAACCCATCCTTGAACGCTTACGACAACAGTGCGCTAACGTCTGACTCAGCGGTTACGTGGCGCAGAGGCTTCCAGTGAGGCCAAAAAGTGTAAATGACGAAGAACTAAGTGGCAGGCCATCTCTCTGTAAAGAACTGGGACTCACAAAAGATGTTCCTGTTCCCATTCAAAAGGCCCGTTGGACAGAGATAGTATCAGAAATATCTATAGAGACTGGTCCACAGCTATAATGAATTGTTTAAATGATGTACTGCCGCCTGCAGCTGTCATTGTTTTTCTCTATGCGTTGTGCGACTGTACAGTTTCGATCTTAGACGATTATCATTTTAAAGGAAGCACCATACATACGACTAATACACCTAGGCCCTTTTTTTAACATATTTTATTGATCTTAAGTTCACATGAAGGGAAACACTCTTGTCCATCATCTGTTTATGTCAATACGTCGTCTTCTTATGTCTGTGTATGCTTTAGCATAAGATCCTAGCATTTCCGTAGTCTCATGCCAATATTAAACATTTTGCGACGAACGCATTTGTTGAGTACCATGTTATGGGGAATGTACAGGATGTTACAAAACAATACCGAGAAACTGCAAGGGATTGTAGAGAGTGTCGTGAGGAACAAACTGAAGATAGGAACTCGTGACTGGGAATGTCATCCAATGATGTTACAGAGCGTCGAAATTATAGCTGCAGGCTCCTGCAGTTAGGCCACCTTTTCGACAGCAAACGTGACTTTGTACTCTGAAGGGCCGTAAGCGGAACGTCGCACAATGTTGTCTGCTCTTCAGTAATCGCGACTGATTACCACGACCGCCAGTGGAGAAGATGTAGCTAGCTGCTGTGTGGACAGGCCTGGTCACCAATCAGTCCGATGCTCTGCAGCCTCAGTGGATGATGGTTGTGGACACAGGTTTCAATCTGCAGTTTATCTCCTGGACACTGAAATATGCTGGAGATTTTAGAGGGTTGCAGGAGGAAAAATAAACTGCGGATGGAAACCCGTGTCCGAAAACGTCATTCACCAAGGCAACAGAGCATTGCATTCGTATGAGACAAGACCTTTCAATGCAACACCCATCTCCATCTTCTCCACTGGCGATTATTGAATAAGAAACAACATTGCCAGGCGTTTCGCCTACGATACGTAAGCGTACGATGTCATGTTTGCTGTCTAAGGGGTGGTCTCGGTATCGTTTTATATCTTCGACGTTGTGTAGCGTCGATGGACGATTCCGGCCATGGATTTCTATCCTGACTTTGTTCCTCATGACACTCTCTACAACCCCTCCAGATTATAATATCAAAAAACTGTGACGTGCGCTCGTACTGAAAGTGCTAGTGATATCGACCATATGACATCTCGACACCAGCTCTCATAAGGACAATGACGCTGGTGACTATTTAAATACACACAGGTGTAGAGACTTGTACGGCACAATGTACGGTCGATGAACTTTTTATGAAGTAAATTGTATTAATCTACACACCTTAGGCTACTATCTAACTTGTAGTTATGTTTAACTTTTAAGTAATTGAATGAATGGTGCTTCCATTTAAGAGGAGATTCTAACTGATAATGGCCTGGCACCGAAACTGTACAATCGTACAACGAACAAATGAAAAGGTGACAGCTGCAACGTGGCGTTAAAGTAGCTGAAATACAGAATGTTTATAAACTAGTTAAACAAAAGTAACCTTTAATTGTGGAAAAGGTAAATAATTTACATAAATGTTTGTTGCAGCACTGAATGTAGTACGTCTTCAAGTTTTATTCCCGCCTGACACTGTTGTGCAGACCGTGTTCTTTATGGTTTCAGGAATCCAAATCCAGTAATACAGTTCAAAGAGAACTCGGGACCAAATATCGCAAGCCGCCACCTCAGAGACAAATTGTTATTAACTGTCATAATCGTTTCACCGAAACTGGCTGTGTATCGCATAGGACGCACCAATTGGACAAGTTCGGCAGTGCTTACGTTCGTAGTTCTGATAAATCAACGAGACAACAGCATATGATAACAGAACTTATTTTCCAGCAAGATGGGGCGCCACCACGCTATCATAATGAAGCTGTCATCTATCTCCGTAGCGATGTGTCGACTTGGATTGACGTGGTGGAACAACGTACTGGTCCTCATGATCAGCGATATTAACTCCAATGGATTTCTGCGTATGGGCTTACATTAAAGGCAGAGTGTTTGTTTCTCCACTTGCGGGAAACGTCGACGAGCTGCGACAATCGATAACACAAGCAGTTGTCACCATACATCAAGATTTGCTTCATAGGATTTGGCAGAAAACTGAATACAGATGAGAGATTTGTCGTGTTACAAAAGATAGCCACACTGAACATTCGTAAATAAAACTTGAAGATATACTGCATTCAGTGCTGTATAAAATGTTTCTGTAAGATATTTATCTTTTTTACAATTAAAGGTTACTTTCGTATCACTAATTTATAAATACACAACATTGCAGCTGCATCCTTAGCCGACGAATCACCGTGGAAGAATATTGTGTGTATCAATACGGCCTCGAACAATGAAGAAAAGCAAGCAGTGGAAATTTGTGGATCTCCATCACCGAAAAAAACCAAGATCCTACCATCATCTGACGGTATGATGCTCAATACTTTCTGGAACCCTTGCGGTATGGTGCTCGTAAATGGAGAGACTGCGGCAGGTTATCAAGACTAAGTGTCGCGGGAAGCTGTCCACGGTCGTGTTTGCGTTCGCCTAGAAGGCCCCAGCTCATTCCGCACAGGATAAGATAACACATTTTTTTTTTTCGCTATAAAATTTTCTCTCCCTCCCGCCACGTGAGATGGTACTGAGGGATACCCTCCTCTTTCCTCGGATGAAGGAACCATTGCGTGGCAGACATTTCTAGATTGACAACGAGGTGATTTTCGAAGTGGAGCGTTTGCGGAACCGGCGAAATGCTGACGTCTATAAACAGCGTCTACAGCGAGTCATCTATAATTGGGAAAAATTTGTCGCATTGAATGTTCAACATGCAGAGAACTACTAATACCAACTTCCATGGTCGTAGGTTGATGTTTTCGAAGTGACAAGACTGCATGATCTCCACACATACTTCTTGACGGAAAGGTTCGCTTTGTAGAGTACAAAAAATGGTTCAACTGGCTCTAAGCACTATAGGACTTAACATCTGAGGTCATCAGTCCCCCAGATGGTTCAAATGGCCATAAGCACTGTGGGACTTAACATCTGAGGTCGTCAGTCCCCTAGATGGTTCAAATGGCCCTAAGCACTATGGGACCTAACATCTGAGGTCGTCAGTCCCCTAGACTTAGAACTACTTAAACCTAACTAAAGTAAGGACACCACACACATCCATGCCCGAGGCAGGATTCGAACCTGCGTCCGTAGCAGCAGCGCGGTTCTAGACTGAAGCGCTTAGAACCGCTCGGCCACAGCGGCCGGCTTTGTGGAGTAAAATGCAGTAGTCTGCTTCATGTATATGTGACATGCTTTTATTTGAGCAGACTACATACTGCATGGCTGAAACATCCGTTTATTTAAACTAGGAGTTGACTAGGACAAAATGTGCCAGGTATGAATTAATGGAAGAGGAACGTTGCACGAACACGTGGTCGCGTGGTCTCTGTTGCGGAATTATCATGGTTTATTTATTTATTCTTGTCCAACATATAATACGATAGAAACAATACAATTAATAATTAAAATTATAACTAACATTGTCCAAACAAACTTACTTAACATAAACGTTTCAACACATTAACAATATATTAAATAATACTTTAGTGGAAGGGACCGATGGCCTTTGTAGTCTGGTCCCTTCAACCCCAACAAACCAACCAACTATAGTAAAAACGAAATTGTATTCACCACGCTATCCAGATTCAAAAATATATTTCAGAAATGCCTGTATAGCTGTTTTATTTCCTGTAGCCAAGTCGCCTGAGATGCATGACTAATGAAACTTTCTGAAGGTTATCAAGTCTGGTGGACTTTCTTAGTTCGTCACATTCACTGTGTTCATCAGCCGTAACGTAGCCCCATTTCTTCAGTATTTTTTTACAGCGGGATCCGCCCGTCCTTTGATGACTTAGGACTATTCAAATCGTATAAGGGAGTTCGAAACACGCTGAAAGTTCCCTCTAGGGGTTCTTCCATTGGGCTGCTGGAGACGAGTTCCGTCACGTTTCTATCCGGAGGTTTATCAGATGATAACGGTGTTGCTTCAGCTCACCGTCAATGACACGACCTGTCTCTTTCAGCGCTAAATCTACTTATTTAGCATGAGTAGAATTTCTCCGGACAGGAGCCACCCGTTCCGCTGCAGAAAAAAAGACGAAGCAGATGAACAAAGAACTGTGGGTTGCGCTAACCGTAAGCTGTTTGTCTGCTTTCGTAATGTGTTGTTCTGGGCGCCTGATGGTGGTGATGGTGAATCTCCACTTTTAGAATCCTCTCAAGATTTCAGGAACGAAAAAGTGAATACACTGCAGCACACACAGACCACAACTGAGCTGGAAACAAAAGTACATGACTGTACACTACTTGTTGCACAAAGAAGCACATTTGTATGATGGCTCTGAGCACTATGGGACTTAACTTCTGAGGTCATCAGTGCCCTAGAACTTAGAACTACTTAAACCTGACTAACCTAAAGACATCACACACATCCATGCCCGAGTCGGGATTCGAACCTGCGACCTTAGCGGTCGCGCGGTTCCAGACTGTAGCGCCTAGAACCGCTCGGCCACTTCGGCCGGCCACATTTGTATGATAATTGGGACAAAAGTTGTGGTGTCACCGCCAGACACCACACTTGCTAGGTGGTAGCCTTTAAATCGGACGCGGTCCGTTAGTATACGTCGGACCCGAGTGTCGCCACTATCAGTGATTGCAGACCGAGCGCCCCCACACGGCAGGTCTAGTCTAGAGAGACTCCCTAGCACTCGCCCCAGTTGTACAGTCGACTTTGCTATTTGCTAGCGATGGTTCACTGTCTACATACGCTCTCATTTGCAGAGACGATAGTTTAGCATAGCCTTCAGCTGCATCATTTGCTACGACCTAGCAAGGCGCCATATTCAGTAATTAGAATGAATTCTGAACAGACAATGTTGTGAATCATTTACCGTCAAGAGCGACGTTCATCATTAATGGATTAACGTTAAGTATCAAACTAATTTCGTCGGCTTTCTGAATTCTCATTCCAGACCTCATGTCAGTATAGTTCTTCCCTCCACACGCCAGCCTGCGTGAGCTAAAACGCGTGCATTTCGGCCTCCATTCGTAACACGGTGTTGGCTCTTCTGCTAAAACAAAAAAAGTATTTTCTCATTTCAAACGGAATGAAATGATCGTGTGGCATTAAATGTGTGTGTGAAACCTTATGGGACTTAACTGCTAAGGTCATCAGTCCCTAAGGTTACAAACTACTTGACCTAAATTATCCTAAGGACAAACATACCCATGCCCGAGGGAGGACTCGAACCTCCGCCGGGACCAGCCGCACAGTCAATGACTGCAGCGCCCTAGACCGCTCGGCTAATCCCTAGCCGGGCGACGTCAAGTGCGGTTGTTCAACCGTCTCGTGCCAGTCTTCTTATGTGACGCCACTTTGGTGACTTGCGCACTGATGACGATAAAATGATGAGGACAACACCTCGTCTATAATCGGAGAAAATCTCTGGTCTGAACAGAAATCGAGCCAGGGATCATCTAATGTAGAGACAGCAACACTATAACCACTTTTTGTCGTTTTCCTTTCGGTATGTTTCTTTGTGATTTTTTCGTCAGGGGTTCTGTGCGTATCTTACATTGCATCTTACAAACTTCACTGACGGGAACTTCGATCAGATTTTGATTTACAGTATTGGCAGCCCCCGGAGCGAACACGATGACCTGCTATGCCGGCCACTCCTAAACTAACTCACTCACTCACTCACTCACTATATCGACGGGCCTACCTTGGCCCGAGGTGTAGGAGTTTAAGCTGGTCGAGCTGTTCCTCCTGAAATCCTCTCTACTGGGAATGTTTTTCTTCGCGTTCTGGATTGGCCTCTGGTTTCTGTGGATGAAGGAATTTATCTGCCGGGTGATTCCGGCGGCTTCTTGTTCTTCTTTTTCTTGCTGCTTCCTGGCTGCCCGAATTCTATCTTCTTCAGGCGGGAGAAGTCCACTGGCGGCGTCTGTTGCTGGATGTACATGACTGCTTGGTCAGTCATGTGCCGCCAGTCCTCGTCAGTGAAGATCGGGTGCTTGTTTATAAGCTCCAGATCTGCACGCATGACGAGTTCCCTCCCGCGCAGCTTCTGGTTCAAGGGTTCGCACTCCCAGTGGAATGGATAAGGTTTATGAGGTAGGGGAGAAATACTCCTGAACCACCTAATGTCAAACACCTTTCGGTCTGTAGAAGACGTTCTTCGCCAGGAAAACAATCGTTACGGAAGGTTGAACACAGAACAATGTACGCGTCATTTAGTGCTTCATGTTAAGCAGATGTGAACGACTGTCGCTTTGTGGTCGGAAACGGTCTCCGGGCCGCCCGAAACAGGACACACACACAATACGTTAAACGACTGCCAACTGCATGCGATGGGGTGGGGTGAGGCGGCGCCGGCCGCAGGGCGATGCTGGCTGGGACCGCGGACACGCCCTCTGCGGCAGCAGCGCCCAGCTGACTGCTGACTGCTGACGCCTCGACAAAGCGGCCGTCACCACCTCGCTAGGCCCAGACAAAGCCGCGAACCCCTTGCCGGCGCCGCGATTATAATATGAATTCCTCCGGCGGAGAGCGTTTCATAACCGAAAGCCAACGTCGCCACCTCTCTCGCCATGACCCGCCCCAATGGTGGTCCACTGCTTGGGAATATCGAGGGAAGCGATCAACAGCAGGGGAATGACCCTTACATGGGCCACATTTTGTCTCTTTTCCCACAGCGTCTTCCGAAGGCCGATCACTTACCTGGATATCCTAGTACCGATTACCATTTCATCTACATCTAAATCCAGACTCCGCAAGCCACCTGACGGTGTGTGGCGGAGGGTACTTTGAGTGCCTCTATCGGTTCTCCCTTCTATTCCAGTCTCGTATTGTTCGTGGAAACAAAGATTGTCGGTATGCCTCTGTGTGGGCTCTAATCTTTATCCTCATGGTCTCTTCGCGAGATATACATAGGAGGGAGCAATATACTGCTTGACACTTCCTTGAAGGTATGTTCTCGAAACTTCAACAAAAGCCCGTACCGAGCTACTGAGCGTCTCTCTTGCAGAGTCTTCCACTGGATTTTACCTATCATCTCCGTAACGCTTTCGCGATTACTAAATCATCCTGTAACGAAGCGCGCTGCTCTCCGTTGGATCTTCTCTATCTCTTCTATCAACCCTATCTGGTACAGATCCCGCACTGGTGAGCAGTATTCAATCAGTGGGCGAACAAGTGTACTGTAACCTACTTCCTTTGTTTTAGGATTGCATTTCCTTAGGATTCTTCCAGTGAAACTCAGTCTGGCATCTGCTTTACTGACGATTAACTTTATATGGTCATTCCATTTTAAATCACTCCTAACGCCTACTCCCAGATAATTAATTTATGGAATTAACTGCTTCCAGTTGCTGACCTCTTATATTCTAGCTAAATGATAAAGGATCTTTCTTTCTGTGTATTCGCCGCACATTACACTTGTCTACATTGAGATTAAATTGGCATTCCCTGCACCATGCGTCAATTCGTTGCAGATCCTCCTGCACTTCATTACGATTTTCCATTGTTTCAACCTCTCGATATACCAGAGCATCATCCGCAAAAAGCCTCAGCGAACTTCCGATGTTATCCACAAGGTCATTTATATATATCGTGAATAGCAACGGTTCTACGACACTCCCCTGCGGCACACCTGAAATCACTCTTACTTCGGAAGACTTCTCTCCATTGAAAATGACATGCTGCGTTCTGTTATCTAGGAACTCTTCAATCCAATCACACAATTGGTCTGATAGTCCATATGCTCTTACTTTGTTCATTAACCGACTGTGGGGAACTGTATTGAACGCCTTGCGGGAGTCAAGAAACACGGCATCTACCTGGGAACCCGTGTCTATGGCCGTCTGAGTCTCGTGGACGAATAGCGTGAGCTGGTTTCCACACGATTGTCCTTTTTGAAACCCATGCTGATTTCTACAGAGTAAATTTCTAGTCTCCAGAAAAGTCATTATACTCGAACATAATACGTATTCCAAAATTCTACATCTCATCGACGTTAGAGATATAGGTCTATAACTCTGCACATCTGTTCGACGTCCCTTCTTGAAAACGGGGATGATCTTTTCCAATTATTTGGTATGCTACGATCTTCATCCTGAAGTAAACGTCGGAGGAGATAAAATGCGTTCCGTAGAGAGACAAGAGCAATTGCGGTACATCAACTTCCTGTCTTCGTGTGGGCGTGAATGCGGAGCTACTTCAATCGGAAAGTATTGCTTGTACATTTGTAGCAGACAGTGCACCAGTAATAGCATTGAAACCTCCAGTATCTTCCTTATTCATCTTCACCAAACATCAAATTTCACTTCAGTATCGTTCGTTGCCACATTATTTTAATGCTATTTCAGTTTGAATAATTCGACGCTAATAAAACTTTTCACGATCACGTATCATCTTTTAATATTTTTATTACGAACTGATATGGTGTGTGACGCCCTTCATATCAATCTTGGAGGTTCAGAAGAGACCACTCTGTCGCTATGCAAGGGATGAACAAAGATATGGAAACACCGTGCCTAATATGGTGCAGGAAAGTCTCTGCCGTTCAAAATAGCTTCCACTCGCATCACAGTGCACAAAGATATGGAAACACCATGCCTAATATGGTGCAGGAAAGTCTCTGCCGTTCAAAATAGCTTCCACTCGCATCACAGTGCACAAATACTGATCCTGTGTGGTATTCAACGGAATTTTTCACCATTCCTCCTCCAAAATGGTGACAAGTTCAGGAAACGATGATAGACGTGGGTAGTGATCACGCTCACGTCTCTCCAAAGTAGACCACAAAGACTCCATGACATTGAAATCTGGCTGTAGTGGTCAGAGGAGATGCGATGATTCACCCTCCACTCCTGGAAGACACGATGTGTGTGAACAGTAGAGATGGGCAAACTCGTTCATCCTTGGGAACTAGTTCGCTGGTGATCGCTCTTTTCTGGGAACAGTACATTTTTACTCGTTCACCGTTCATTTGTGCTTAGTGTATGGTTCTTATCAAAAATTGAAAATTAGTAGCATAGGTGACTGAAGATGGAAGGCGCCAAGAGGGGGACACTGGAGGCAGAGTATTTTTTCATAACAGGATTCTCACACAGTTGTGATTTTTGTAAGTCTGCAAAATCTCTCGTTTAGCCAACTATAGCGTTATGTGGCTGACTGCAGTTAAATACACTACTGGCCATTAAAATTGCAACACCACGAAGATGACGTGCTACACACGCGAAATTTAACCGACAGGAAGAGGATGCTATGATATGCGAATGATTAGCTTTTCAGAGCATTCACACAAGGTTGGCGCTGGTGGCGACACCTACAACGTGCTGACATGAGGAAAGTTTTCAACCGATTTGTCATACACCAGTTGACCGGCGTTGCCTGGTGAAACTTTGTTGTGATGCCTCGTGTAAGGAGGAGAAATGCGTACCATCACGTTTCCGACTTTAATAAAGGTCGGATCGTAGCCTACCGCGATTGCGGTTTATCGTATCGCGACATTGCTGCTCGCGTTCGTCGAGATCCAATGGCTGTTAGCAGAATATCGAATCGGTGGGTTCAGGAGGGTGATACGGAACGCCGTGCTGGATCCCAACGGCCTCGTATCACTAGCAGTCGAGATGACAGGCATCTTATCCGCATGCCAGTAACGGATCGTGCAGCCACATCTCGATCCCTGAGTCAACAGATGGGGACGTTTGCAAGGCAACCATCTGCACAAACAGTTCGACGACGTGTGCAGCAGCATGGACTATCAGCTCGGAGATCATGGCTGCGGTTACCCTTGATGCTGCATCACAGATAGGAGCACATGCGATGGTGTACTCAACGACGAACCTGGGTGCACGAATGTCAAAACGTCATTTTTTCGGATGAATCTAGGTTCTGTTTACAGCATCATGGTGGTCGCATCCGTCTTTGGCGACATCGCGGTGAACGCACATTGGAAGCGTGTATTCGTCATCGCCATACTGGCGTATCACCCGGCGTGATGGTATGGGGTGCCATTGGTTACATGTCTCGGTCACCTCTTGTTCGCATTGACGGCACTTTGAACAGTTGACGTTACATTTCAGATGTGTTACGACCCGTGGCTCTAACCTTCATTCGATCCCTGCGAAACCTTACATTTCAGCAGGATAATGCACGACCGTATGTTGCAGGTCCTGTACGGGCCTTTCTGGATACAGAAAATGTTCGACTGCTGCCCTGGCCAGCACATTCTCCGGATCTCTCACCAACTGAAAATGTCTTGTCAATGGTGGCCGAGCAACTTGCTCGTCTCAATACGCCAGTCACTACTCTTGATGAACTGTGGTATCGTGTTGAAACTGCATGGGCAGCTGTACCTGTACACGCCATCCATGCTCTGTTTGACTCAATGCCCAGGCGTATCGAGGCCGTTATTACGGCCAGAGATGATTGTTCTGGGTACTGATTTCTGGGGATCTATGCACCCAAATTGCGTGAAAATGTAATCACATGTCAGTTCTAGTATAATATATTTGTCCAATGAATACCCGATTATCATCTGCATTTCTTGTTGGTGTAGCAATTTTAATGGCCAGTAGTGTAATATAAGGTGGTGCACGAATAACCGGCCCCGAGTACAGACTGCTCGCCAATTACGGACGATCTGTTGACCTCTACGCGCAGAATAGATAAACATGTAATAATTATCAGTGAAGAATTAACAAAATAAGCTAATGCAAATAACAACTTCGAAACAATAGTTGATGATTGGTGGGCGACAGTGAGCAGTCTAGTACTCGGTGCCGATTTTTCGTGCGCCACCCTGTACCACTGACATAATATTGTAGAAGTTGTCATACTCTTTTTACAAAACGTGACACCAGACAGCCGATTATGGAGCGTGGGATTCATTCAGTCGTAAGTCGGTCTGCCTTCCATAACAATGAACATGCTCTTTTACGTTGTATCTTGCCTTTTTACAAGTATTTCTCCTGCTGTTTATCGGAATAGTGAAGTAAGCTGATACGCCGTTTTGGTACCTGAAAAGATGTATGTATCCAGTATGAGATTTTCACTCTGCAGCGGAGTTTGCGCTGATATGAAACTTCCTGGCAGATTAAAACTGTTTGCCGGACCGAGACCCGAGTCTCAGTCCGCCGGCCGGGTTGGCCGAGCGGTTCCGGGCGCTATAGTCAGGAACTGCGCGATCGTTACGGCCGCAGGTTCGAATCCTGCCTCGGGCATGGATGTGTGTGATGTCCTTAGGTTAGTTGGGTTTAAGTAGTTCTAAGTTCTAGGGGACTGATGACCTCAGACGTTAAGTCCCATAGTGCTCAGAGCCATTTTTGAGTCTCGGTCCGAGACAGGAAGTTTCAAGATGTATGTATTGCATACCATGTAATTTTTATGTAATTTTCGTAATTATAAAATACATTTTAATTACCTGTCGTGGACAGGTAGTATACGAAAAGAATCAGAAGTTCATAGTTCAGAAAATGTTTGAGACAGATCTAGAATTGGTGTGCGCAGCGAACGAAACGAACAACAATTCGATACTGAACTATGAGCAGTCGGCAGTGGAACTGCGACGAGTGGCCACGCGAAGAAGGACGAGTCAGGCCGAGCGAGACCGAGACCGAGACAGATGGGAACGGGACCGAGGCTGGAACGAGGCCGGCCGACGTGTCGTTGGAGGAACGAGACCAACCGTTTCCCGTTCCCGCGACCGAAGTGAACTATGGAAGTTCATTAGAATTCGTTCTTCGCTCGTTCCGTTCATCTTGATGAACCGTTCCTTTCGACGCGTTAGTTCGGAAGCGACCCATCTCTAGTGAACGGGGACCCTAGCGCCTTGAAACACAGATTCACCACTGGGGAACATACGTTGTATCAAGGGACGAACACGATCAGTTGAAATCATCAGATAACCCTTGGCTGTAATACGACTTTGCAGAGTAACTATGGAGCCCATGGAACACCAGCAATGGTTGCCCAAATAGTCGCTGAACCTCAGCTATCTTTCACTATTGGAACGCAAATGCGGCCAGAAGTTGGAAACAGCGTGAAACAAGACCCATCCAACCGAGTGACATTCTTCCATTGTCCAGGTTTTATGACTTTGACCCCAGTGTGTGCTATTAAGGCCATTTGCATCAGTGATGAGTGGTTTTGAAATTCCAGGTCGCGATGCAGGTCCTGCTCTTGCGGCTTCTTCGTGTTGTTTTAGTGCTGCCAGGATTGAAGAGCATGAAATTAAATTCTGCAGGACTTTTGCAGCGGTCATTTTTTTTTTTTTTTTTTTGTCACAATCCTCTTCAATCACCATCAGTCACAGTCACTCAGTACCCACGTTCGCCCGCGTTGTGACTTAACGGACGACACTTCTCCACGTTCCGTTATTGCGGTATAAGTCTTCACTATGGTACCTCTTGAAACACCAGATACTTTGGCTCCCTTGGTCGTCGAAGCACCCACTGTACGATCAGTAACAATGTACCCACAGTCGAATTCACTTAGTTCCAACGTAATGCACTCACACATACACAGAACTCTGTTCCAACCATGACAACCATGACTGCAACGTATTGAGCAAATTGTACAGTTGCCGTTCGTCCTCAAAAACAAAAGCCAACCTGCAGGCTTGGCGAACATCTGCATTTATGTTCGCGTATGCATTTTTCATGGTGCTCCCAATAGATTTGTCCAGCCTCTGCATGTGCAATCACATACCTGAGGCATATGGAATCTTTGTCTCGATATTTGTCAAAGATAAAATTACTCTTATTAGTTTGATGATGATAATTAAATCTTTGTGATAGTTATTAATGGTAAGTAAGCACCGCAGAATCATTTGTAAATACTCCTCGCAGAGTGCTATTGGTAAAAGCATTCCGGTTCTTATCATATTTTTCAAAGCACGCGTCAAATGGTAGTAACCTACATCTCCAGCACCCCGTTTACATGAAGGTCCCAAAACCGGATTTCGTAAATCGATGTTCCAATACCGCTTCCGGGAGGTCATGTCAACGCTTCAAAATAGATTTTGGAATTCCACTTATAGCTGCCGGTTTTCCAATTCCGCAACCGATTTTCGCTCCCATGTAAACGCAACCAGTTTTGAAACGGACTTGGTCTGTCAGGTTTCGTCTTGTTTTTAAAAATGCTCGGCTAATATGAATGGAGTGGCGTTTTGTACAGTAAAGGATAAGTAGAAATATGAGACTGAAGCTGTTTACACCTCCTTTAACTGAAGAGAAATAGTGATTGTGCTGACTAGATCAGAAACTGTACTGCTGTTTACCAGGCGCCATATGTAACTGGACTATCAAATCCACTTCAGACCTTAACATGTAAACACGACAGAGAAAAACTGTTTCCTAAATTCGGTTTTCGTCCATCGGAAGATATGTCGCATGAAAACATGATGCAGATACCGTCCGAGGGTCATAGGCGAGTTCTGCACGACAGTGGCTGCCCAATTTTACTGGAAATTCTGCAAGGCCCTCGTGAGGCACCGCTGACGGTGTGAAAAATTTTCACTACCTTCCGTTATTATTAGTATTATTATTACGGAAGCGGTGCTTAAGATGATAACTACGGAACGGATAGCTACCGGACGGAGCGACTGTTTCCACCTGCAAGAGGCTCATTACTAAAATATGTATTATATTCTTTGGCAGCTGCCTCTAATGTATGAGCATTTCTCTGCAGATTATGGGTTGCGGCGCACTTATAGTCTCTAAGTGTCGGTAAATTCTTCTTCTCTTTGAATAGCGGATGCTCTCTCCGTATGGGGGACCAGAGCTCGCACCTACACTGAAATATAAACCTTTATACTGACATAAGAATACCGGCGAAAGTGGAGTAAGATAGTGTTGCACAGGAAGCTGGTTCCATCCTGCCTGAAATCACGTGACTAGAGATAAAAATACTCGTTTTGTATTGGTTGAAATAAGTGAGATAATGACCGAGCGAGGTGGCGCAGTGGTTAGACACTGGACTCGCATTCGGGAGGACGACGGTTCAATCCCGCGTCCGGCCATCCTGATTTAGGTTTTCCGTGATTTCCCTAAATCGCTCCAGGCAAATGCCGGGATGGTTCCTTTCAAAGGGCACGGCCGACTTCCTTCCCCGTCCTTCCCTAATCCGATGAGACCGATGACCTCGCTGTCTGGTCTCCTTCCCCGAAACAACCAACCAACCAACCAACCAACCAAGTGAGATAATGTGCTTTTCAGCTATAATTTCGAGTCGTTTCCGTGCGTAAAGTCATTCCAGTCTTAGACTTTCTAGCATCAACATCAAAAGCACGGTTAGAATAAACTGAGGTAGAGATATATCGAAATAATGAGCAATCAGATGCATAAAAGAAGTTTCTTAACTGGTTTCGAGCACTTAATGCGCTTCTTCAGAAGATTATACCTATCGCACTATTTGCGAGTGTCAGCAATAAGATCCATACAGCAATATTCCCTGGTTGTTTGCTTCATAGTGCTCGTACAAAAATGGTATAAAGAAGCCAAATAAAACGAGCAAACATCATGGCAGAACTGGAGCTAATCAGCTAATCACCTTATTAGCTCCAGTTCTGGCATGATGTTTGAACTTGTTGTTTGGCTCCTTTACACCATTTTTGTACGAGCACTACGAAACACATGACCACGGCATCCTTCAGTATGCATCTTACTGCTGACACTCGCATATAACGCTACAGGTATAATCTTCTGAAAAAAGGGCCACTAAGTGTCCGAAACCGGTTAAGAAATTAAATTTCTTTTAAGCAGTTTGTTTCTGATTATTTCGATATATACAATTACAACCGCAATAACGGGAATGATGGTTCACCACGGGCTAATAAGAGATCCCGATTTGACTCCAATTATCCTACAGCCATATATTTAAGCTGATCCTTTTTTTTTCACGTTTGTGTGTCTGTTCGTTAAAGTTGCATTCTCATTATTCATTTCTTCTTCGTGTGTTGCAGGTGTGATAGGCATGCGCGGACTCGGAGGTGTGCCTGCAACAGGTACTCCACGACCTGACAAGACGATGATGACGTGTTTGTCGCCCCAGCCCGAATCCTCGACATCGTATTCGCAACCCCTGCATACTCCACCACAGCCTGGGCCATAATGATCACCATGGCATGGGCTGATGTGACACCAGCCCGTTTGCTAGCAGAGCCGTGCTTTGGACTGTATCGCGGTAATCATGGACCTTCATTTCTAGATAATATTATGATGGATCGACTCGATACGATATTACAAGACATCGCTGCAAGTAACGATGTGACGAGAGACTCGTGGACTTATTTGGTCGCCACTAATTTAGCAGGTGAGTAAAACTAATATAGGCGCCTCCATATATCACTTTTTTAATTATGCGTGATACTTATCAGTTTATTTCTTTCTTTGCAGATGAGATGGAACCTATATATGGATGGGGACTTGTACCTGGAACTATTGTACTACCTGACTGACTATAATACATTCACCACCCCGACCCGGTTCATCAACGATGTACTCACCGCGCCCACAAACATCACCATCGCCGTCATCAACAACGTGATATAAGCTCATTTCCCAATACAGCAGCGCTCTGGACAGTTTTACAGCCGTCATGGACCTTCGTGGCATCGGACATTGCTTCGACATCACTCTGGGCTTAGTAGCAGCAGCATACCTAAACGCCCTGTTACGGATCAGCAAGTAAGTCTTGCAGCTACAATGGACTACTCTGTGGTTGCTGACGCTTTTGGAGACGGGATTTCTCAAGTCCATATTGATAACATGAATGCAGGCTATCGAAATCCTTCAACTTTTCTCAGCCCTGTCGAGGTGTTTATGAATGGGTGCTCTCGGAAATTGAGAAAGACCTGCAGCACCCTACCATTAAGTGTGAGCTCACGTACCTCCCCCATCGCCCACCACTGAATGGTGGCAATAATGCAGGTGAGGGGAGGAGCATCGTCCAAATTTGGAGGAAGGACAGTGACGACCCCAGCGTTTGCTGAGGTGATGTCTCCTAAAACTACAGCTGAGCTGATTGGAGACATAGGTTTGAGGATTGGTTCCAGTAGTAAACGTAGATACTAAAACTTCAGTTCGATGGAAGCCTTTCCAATCGATTTGACATTGTGGCAAATCTAAAGATGTTTAAACCCCAGAGACCAAGAGGTTCCAAATGTTCATTGGATAAGGGCCAACGTATTCTTACTTTTAGCCAGTACTTTCAGTGAGAAGATGTTGAACGTCCAGCCTCGTCACGGATCATGGAGGTTGGAGGCTTTACCGCTGTGTAAAAATCCTAGGTAGCGATCTGCAGCAAATCTGACAACAGAGTAGAAGGCTGGTACGGGCATAAGTGCCTGACAGCACACTGTTGAGCACTCACTGTTGAGCATGAGGTTCCGGAGCATACGACCAATATACCTTGCCATGTGTTGACCAATAGACATAGTCAGTTACGACTGCAGTGGACATGTGGTCATCGAGTTTGAACCATGGATGACACTTGTCATGTTGTCGGATGACGTTTCTTGTTATACCAGGTCGACCCTCGGGCTGTGCCACCATCGAGACGAACTACTGCTCGAAGCATACACCACACCTCGGATACACAGTGCTGGGGTAGCATCATGCTGTGGGAGACAGGTAACTGACCTTCCATAGCACCTGTGCTAGGAATCGAAGCCACCATGACACCTGTGGACTACATGAACGTCATTGAGGACCACCTGTTTCTGTTTATACTTGATGTCTTCCCCTACAGCGATGCCATTTACCAGCAGGACAACTTTCTGTGTCAGAATCATGTTTTAGTTGTCTGAAGAGCACGGTAGTAAGCTGTCGTTGATGTGTTCTTCACCCCAGGTACTGCGTGACCCGAATACTACCAAGCAGAATCCATGTCGAGGTAGTTACAGTTGAATATGTTCCAAAGGTGGACCATCACGCTAATTAGCAGGAGGTCATAATGTTTTGGCTCGTCCGTGTGTCTCTTCGTTGGGAATGACAAGCTGTGTTTTCTTTGAAGATAAATCTTCAACTGGCACAAAGATTGCCTGACAATGTACGTGTTCGTTACTTTTTTTTTTCCTGTTAGGCTACAATAAATAACTGTAACGAACACCTCGTGAAAGTCAGGGACAGAGTTCAACATGGACCCTGGTGTCTACTGTTTCCTTGGTCTCTTGCTACCGAAACTGAAGCAGGCAAATGAGGTGCGGAGCAGAAGGTAGCACATCTGGTACTGGTTGGTGTAGGAAGTCAGCGGGGAGGCTGTGCGACGGTTTACCGGGGGCGGTACACGCGCAGGGTGGCTGCGGCTTACGAAAGCGGTGAATGGAGAGAGAGGGGGGAAGCAGCCGCGCAGATGCGGGACCGCCGGCAGTCCCTGGCCGCACGTGTACACCCCGGACACCTGCGCACAGTCCTGTGGGAACGCTCAGTGGCGGGAAGACGCCGGACAAACCGCCTGTATCCCAACCCCGGCAGCTGCCACTTGCTACGATTCTCGGTTGCAGCTCATCGCTAGCAGAAGTCATCCGCATACATTAAGAGCAGCTGGTGAAATGACTCTTTTAACACACCGTAGATTACGCGGTACTGATTGACCCGCGAAGTAGCACAATTTAGGATGAGACGTGGAAATCTTACTCGCTCCCAACCAACCTACTAAACAGGTGCACAGAACTGAAGGACGAAAATCACTTTGCATGATGTGTCACTGCCAAGTAACACAGCTCGGTGAAACTTGGACCATACATAGAAACATTCTAGTTCAGTATAGAAGATAACTGAAACAAATACGCAATCAGGCAAATACAGATCACACTTTTATTCAAAGACAATAATTCCACTGAAGTCACTGCGATTCGTAATGGTTGCTTGGACATTGCAAATAGGGTGTGTTATTGCCACCGATGCATGGTCTGCAACATGCTCCCATGCCGACCACAACGTTGGTAAGCAACTCTTGTGGTAGGGCGTTCCATTACCCCACCACAGAGGTTCACAATTGCTCTAAAGTAGCTGGCGCTTCTGCACCTGCTACAACACGTCACCTCACCGCGCCTCACTCGTACACGAAGGAATTTAAGTAGGGAAAACGGACACACCAGCCTATTTCCCAAGCATCCTTTTCTTCCAAGAAGGTACCCAGCTGCGCTGTACGATGCGGTCGCGCGTTGTCGTCCATAAGAATGAAGTCAGGGCCGAATGCACCCTTGAAAGCACACACTCAAGCAAGGAGCAGAGTGCCACAATAGCGTTGACAGGTGACTGTACCGTGTTTAAAGGTTTGGAGATCAGTCGCCCATGCAACATTGCATCTCCCCATACTATAACACGACGACCACTTAAATAATCATGTTTGACATTGCTGTACGTACAATCACATACAGAGAGGAAAGAACAGGTAATTACACAGGAATATTGTCGTACGTGATCATCTTGGTGGTCCTGGTCCTATGTTTTCTGTCGGGGGTGGAGGAAGGAGGGGGTCTACTGTTGCATGACCTCCAAATTTTTGAATGTAATAAACACTCACCAGTCACCGTTATTGTGATGCTGTGCTCCTTCTCTGTGTGCCTCTTTTGGGGATGTATTCGGTTCTGACTTCATTTTAATGAATGGCAGTACGCGACTGCAGCAAATATCTCAGTTCGGGGAACGCTTGGAGCGAACGGATATTCTGCAAATAGACTGGCCTTCTGGTTCCCCCGACTTAAGTCCCATCGAACACGTGTGGTACACATCATTCAGCAGCTGTCAAACGCACTGGTGGAGGAACAGAAGCCGTTGCTAGAAGGATTCCTTACTAACCTTGAAGTCAGCACGGGAGCACGTTGCAGAATTTGCACTGCTGTGCGTGGTATCACGCACCCTATTAAGAACCATGTAATGCCCAGGAGACCGCCATAAAGCGAGGTGCCTTCAGTGTATTGTCTTTGAATAATCGTGTCATTTCTGTTCGTCTGATTGCTTATTTCCTTCAAATACCTTCTTCTTCCACGTTGTAACAGTTCTTTTCATGAATGGCCCACGTTTCCTCGAGCTATCTTACTTGGCAGTTACCTGTCATGGGAAAATTACTTCCGTCGTCAAGTTTTGCACAGCAGTGTACAAACTTATATCCACTTGAAAAACGTACCTACGTATCCTCCTCTTTGAATGAAGTATGGACAGGATTTCTGGCAATCCTCATAAATTGTACAATATACATACACAACGATAATAGGTAATTTTATACATAAAAACTTTGAAACAGCAAAGTTTTTAAGTATTTCTGCCATCTTTATTGTTATTATGTGCATGAAAACTGGTCCTGCAGTACGTTTAAAATCGCAGGGGCATATAGAATAAATAATGAGGAGATATTAAATCTAACTGGGGGAAAAAGAAAAGCAGTAGCACATGACTGAAAGAAGCGAAAGAAGCGATCATCCGATAGAATTTATCCTGAGGTATATATGAATTGTTATTTCGGTGACTGAGAGAAATGTTGAGTATAAAAACTGTAGAGGGAGACCAAGGCTTTCAGTACTCTATGCGGCTTCGAACGGATGTAGACTGCAGTAATTATGCAGACGTGAAGGGGCTTGCGTAAGGTAGACTTGCGCTGGGAACTACATCAGTCTAGTCCTCGAACTGAAGACGAGAGCGTCCATAAGAACACGTAGTCTTCGCCAACAGTCTTCTTTTATTGTATCCTAGTTCACAGTTTCGCGCTCCCATCTTTTGTGACTTATATTGTGGTGGTCACAATAAGAAAGAGTGTGTGTGTGTGAGAGAGAGAGATACTTAGGTGGCAACGGTGACATAGCTATTCGGCTACATATCTTTGCTCCACCTACTTCTAAGAAAAAGATATGAGCTGTAGAACGGAATAGATTCTTGATTTTCAAGTTTTACGTCAGTAATACTAGTACATATGATGCACTTTGCCGTCCAGCAAATGGTTCCGCATCCTTGTCTCTCCTGATGATGACTTTCCCGATCTCACGCTCCTTACCAGCTACGGTCGTGCGATATTTTAAAGAAATCCCAACAACCAGTTCCGATTTCACAGATCCTATAGAAGACTTTCCCCCATCTGACATCTTTTCCCAGGCCCGATTCTCCAATACCTTTCACCTTCCTTTCTGTCTCATATCATAACGTTTAAGTCACTGAAGACATTTTCATCCAGTCACATATATTACCCATCGAAGAGGCGCAACATTTAAGACACTTACTCGTATGCTGGAGGAGCTGAGTTCATATGTCTGGCTGGTCATTCAGAGCTCCTTCTCTGTTACTTCAAACGAGTATCAGGATGGCTCCTCAAAAACATCCCTCCCCTTCCTTTGAAACCAACGGAGAAGTGTAGTCAGATACGACAGTAGTTTTAGGCGTACCTCAAGGACGTCTCATAGGTTACTGGTTACGATGTGTTTCAATTACTCTAATATCGTCGGGAATTCTAAGAGGCTGCTCATAGAAGACATTTTTCTTTGCAGGATAGACAAGAGGGCAGAAAATTTTAGCAAAGGAAGAAACTACGTGTAGGATTCAACTCTTTGAATAATGACTGGTAAACCGGTAGTTGAAGATCAATAAAATCGAAGGAAGGAAGAAAGATTATTGTTTAACGACCCGTCGAAATCGAGGTCATTAGAGAAGGATCACACAGTCGAAATGTTTCAAGGATGAGGAAGGAAATGCGTGTTGCTCTTTCAAAAGAACCATCCCGGCATTTTGCTGCCACGATTTAGGGAGATCACGGAAAACGTAAATCCGGATTGTCGGACGTGGTGTCTGGCACGTTCTTCTATGAACACCAGCGTTATTATAACGGTTTCTATAGAATTTCGTGCGACGAAGTCATGCCCTCATAAAAGCAGAGCGACGTCGCTTAGAACAGCTACTGTCGAAAGAACTTCTTATGCAAGTTGTGCACGTAAATAATTTTTGTGATTGTTAGCAAACCAAAGGAAAATTTCCATGAAATGACATTTCCGCCATGCGACTGTCTGCGGTATGATATTTTTATTCTAATACTCATTACAATCTACAGCCGTCTTGGTGACTTTATGGTCAAGTGCCAGAAATTTGGAAATTTGTGGTAAGCTCTTATGGGACCAAACTGCTGTGGTCATCGGTCCCTAAGCTTACACACTGTTTAATCTAACTTGAACTAACTTACGCTAAGGACGACAGACACACCCATGCCAGAGGAAGGACTCGAACCTCCGACGGGGGGAACCGCCCGGACCGTGACAAGACGCCCTAGACCGCGCGGCTACACGCCCTGCGCCAGATTATCTACGCAAGAGTGTCCAGCTCGATTCTCCCTAGGTACTATAGTTTTTATCACTTCTTTCACCTCAGGCACTGTTCATTAATGTGAAAAACGCAGAGAAGCGTCGTAGTTCGGAGTCTACATTAAACTGTAGTGTCTGCCACGTTCTTCTATGAAAACCAGCGTTATTATAACGGTTTCTATAGAATTTCGTGTGACGAAGTCATGCCCTCATAAAAACAGAGCGACGTCGCTTAGAACAGCTCCTGTCGAAAGAATTTCTTATGCAAGTTGCGTGCGCCCATAAACCCCTCTACTACTACTACTATGCAAGTTGTGCACGTAAATAATTTTTGTGATCGTTAGCAAACCAAAGTAAAATTTCCATGAAATGACAACATTTCCGCCATGCGACTGTCTGCGGTATGATATTTTTATTGCAACATTACAATCTGCAGCCGTCTTGGTGACTTTATGGTCAAGTGCCAGAAATTTGGAAATTTGTGGTAAGGTCTTATGAGACCAAAATGCTGTGGTCATCGGTCCCTATAACTGGCTGGGTAGGTCAGATCAAAGGCCTGAGACAATATGTCATATTAATAAATCATGGTGATCAACAGTTTTTAATTATGATGAAGACATCGAAAAAACACCAAACTAGAATACTACTCCACTGGAATCCATGCACTACCCTTAGAATGAGAAGAAAAACATCGTTCTGACATTGCTGTTATCACATGATATGAACTCTCAGAAAAATATTTGAAGTTTTACTTTTTTATTTATATTCTGCAGAGGAATGTGAATGAATCTATTTTCCGGTTTTATTTCTTTTCATTTCCTCGCTTTCTTCTGCCCAAGTCCTCTCAGATTTAGTGGTCTGTTTCTACATAAGTTGATGTATACGAGGGAAAGTTAATAAGCTTCTGTACCCATTTTTTGCAGTTTATTGCAACAGTAATAAATTTATAGTGAAACATAAATTTCCAACATATTCACGTCATTTTTCACTGAGCTTACATGTGGATGGGCGTTCTACTCTCTCCTCGTCATTGGCGCTTGTCCGACTGCTTTTGAACTGCTCAGTCCACTAGTAAGTTTTACTCTGCGTTAAGAGTTGTATTCGTATTGCACTGTCTTTTAAAGATAGTGCTGCTCCAGGTTCAACATCAGAAAATAAAAGCGGAGATTACGAAAATCTGCACATATTTGGAGCAGACGGAGAGGGCTGATCAACATCTACTTCGAAACAATACAAAGCGAACCGATCCAATAACGCTGAAACCTGCTTGGAGTTTGGGACAGTAGTGTTGCGTATGGAGCCGCCATATTTGGTCTGAAACAGACGACTAGCTGTAGCGTCATTAAAAAACAAAATATCGGTACTAGCAACAATTATCTCTTTGGAAATATTTCCGAGCAGGAAATAGTATTTCTATGTTTACAGTTACTTATGCACACCACATTTTGGCTGGTATTGTTAATTTAATTAAGGGACATTCGTACGCCTTCGCATCCTTCGCATATGCTACCTGGTTCACCTAAAAAATTACCAAAGAATGTGGTGAAGCAAAATCACTATCATGGCATAGCTGTTAAACCGTTAGCAGACCGCAGCAACCGTGAAAAACTATACATTTTTGCCGTAAGTTACTAGAACTGTTTTTAGGTAAAGAAATTTGTGTTTGTATGAGTGTATTTGAAAAGGGTACCGTTTAGAGACGGTTAATTTCCGAAATATTCTTTAAAAAATCGAATGTACACTAGCGTTTGAATATTTACAGACTCTGAGGTGAAGAGTGTTGATTTTATAGTCAAAGAAAGGCAATGTTACGTTAAAATTAACACCATAATCAGTACACCCAGTACCAGCCAGATAATTTTCTGAAAGCAGGTTAGTTTTCTTCAGGATTCCTGTACACCATATTAGTCCCCACTCTTTTGGCTACAAAAACCTATTTTTTGACATAATCTTCGTTCAATGCGACGGCCTTGCGTCACCTTACTACTCTTCTTCATACCATTACAGCTCTGGTTTTGCTTTGGACAGTTTCAAGTCAAACTAACCGTTCAAATGACAGAGTGGCAGAGAAATAATATTATCTGATGGTGTACGCTGACGGAACTACAAATTTTAAATGCGCTCTATAGTACTGTGACGACGATCTCTATACAAAGTCTGGGCGGCTACGGTCGCATAAAGCTCCGACGTGTCTACTGTCGCAAAGAATCGTGAGACCCTGATCTGACCTCTCTTATAGACCTCGGCATAAAGGAAAGACAAAACCACTCACTCTCAACTTTTGGGTATTCACAAGGGAAGTGCAGGTACACTATTGACTTATCATATCTCCTTTAGAATTCAGAATTTCGTGCTGTCATTTGTAAACTCCTCAGGATTGTCTATTCTCTAACGCTAGCTTTGGGTTCCAAGTAATCAATTGTCCTCAAAAATCACTGAGATGTAAATCCTTTAAATTCTTTTGTTTGGTCCTTAATTGTCAATTTCGAGAATTCGATCTTAAAACTATTGCTGATAATGCAGATAATTTTCTCAAAATCGTGGTTTAATTAATGGGATTTTCTTTTCATTCCGAGATCCATCTTTCGAGGTGGAGCCGAAAATGGAATTCTTTTAAATTGATATGTTACTTATCATCACAATTATATAGAACGAAATTTACGCAATTAATGGAAAAAAATGTATGTACATCGTAGGAAGTAATGGGATCATCAGATGCACAAACAGCAATCTTTATTTCTTGAGTAAACTGAATAACTCGAAGTAATTCTATTTATATCTGTCAATATATTGTGTTACAGCACAAGAAAAGCGAATTGAAATAAACATTGGTGTAATGCAACAGTTATGAGCCTATGCCATTTATTGCTCTATGACCTAATTCTTCATTTACGAGCTTCGCGTCAAAAAGGATATATTGACTATCATTTGTTACCAGAATATGATGTTGTAGCGAAACTGGCCCTACCAGTTATTTTTCAAGAGGAAGAAGTAATCCAACAGCGTGGCGAGTATCGTTCGCAAGGTGAAGTCGGATGTGAATTACGAAAAAGAACAACAGATTGAGAAAGTTGAAATACTGTGTCAGATAGTAATATACTGTAAACAAGGAGTGTACGTGAGAAAACACCGTCTTGATCGTACGCAGTAAAGCTGAAGCCGATAACAAGTGACGGAGGAGGTGGCAAAAAAGGAAAGTGTGCCGTACTGTATCTCACGTTTAACGAGCTCCATGACGCCACGCCTGTACTGATTACAAACGGAGCGACCGCATTGATCAACTTAATCTTCACTCAGATCTACATCTCTATTACTCTGAGCGTGGCTGAGGTATCTGGGGCACTCATATCCGCCTTACTGGGAGAAACAAACATTTACTTTCAAGTGAGCTTAAAATACAGTCACGTAATCTGTTACTCATCACTATTTCTCGTTTTTCCCTTTCCTGACTTCATCTACAGGTTAACTCAATGACATTCAGTGAGAGTCGGAAAAGTAACGTTTAAGTCCGGTATATGACAAATTTTGGCACTAAATATAAAAGTAATTATGAATAATTATAAATAATGATGAGGGTCTGGCAAGTTTTGTTCTTTTGTTCGACGTAGCGGATCCCTGTCTTTGTTGCCTTCATCTTACCCTTTAGACAGAGCTGCAATAGTGTGGTCTCACATTTTAAAATCGATCGATTTCTACACTCAGCACTTACTGTCAGGGTCGTGAAAGCTATCGCTAACTGCCTGCAACTATTCGTAACATCGAATTAACAATAAGATACAGCTATAAGTTGCTTAGTCTGAATCTCGGTCTGTAACGAAAATCCAAAATAATAGAACATAAAACAGTAACTTCTTTTTTAAGAATGGCATCGTTACCACCAGGCTGCTAGCTGTACGATGACATTCAGACCTATTAACTACTTTCCAGCTTGTGCTACAGCGTCACAAATTTATTTGTGGCGCTGGTTTTTTTAGCAACTGTCGACGTAATGTATGAGGGGTAGTGAAACGGAAACCGAACACGCGCCACAACGTGACCATCGAACGGTTCCACTCAAACGAAATCACCACACACGTTAACACATTTATCCCACAGGAAGACGAGACAATCAATTCATGTTTCGTGGAACGCGAGCGGCCGCTGACTGATACTAAACCGCCACTCAACGTTTGCACTTCCTCGTCCGACGAAAACCGACGTGGACGCTTGTTTTCGTTCAGGTCACCAAAGATGTGAAAATCACACGGTGAAATATCCGGGCTGTACATACGATGTTGCTGTGGCTCCCAACCAAATCACTAAAGTGTATCGCCCTTGTTCGATTGGCAGATGTGCAGGCGTTATCGTGTAACAGAATGATTCCGCCCAACAGTATTCCGATAGCCCAAGGACAGGCGGCGATGCTGACAAAGGAAACGTGCGACCTGCCAAAGAAATCCAAAGCTTTACACTCAAGTTCCGATAAGGCCATGATGACCTTCTTCTTCGAATGGATGAGCTCTCTGCTCGTCGAGTTCCTCGAGCGCTGTGAAGACACTTTGGAGAAACTGCAGCGCGCCCTGAAGTCAAAACATATCCTGCAACGCTGTCGGACAGAGTCATGCCGATCCACAACGCCCGTCCCCACACCGCCAATCGGAGGAAGGCTACGGTTCAGCACTTTGGTTGGGAAACACTGGATCATTATCCCCCCTACAGTCAGGATCTTTCCCCATGTGATTTTTCACATCGTCAGCGACGTGAGTAAAAACATGCTTGGACGGCGGTTTCAGTCGGACGAGGAAGTCCAAGAGATGGTGCGGCTGAAGATCTAAAAAAATGGCTCTGAGCACTATGGGACTTAACATAGGAGGTCATCAGTCCCTTAGACTTAGAACTACTTAAACCTAACTAACCTAAGGACATCACACACATCCATGTCTGAGGCAGGATTCGAACCTGCGGCAACTGTAGCAAATGGTTCAAATGGCTCTAGGCACTATGGGACTTAACATCGGAGGTCGTCAGTCCCCTAGACTTAGAACTACTTAAACCTAAGGACATCACACACATCCATGCCCGAGGTAGGATTCGAACCTGCGACCGTAGCATCCGCGTGGCTCCGGACTGATGCGCCTAGAACCGCCCGGCCACCGCGGCCGGCCAACCGTAGCAGCAGCGCGGTTCCGGACTGAAGTACTTAGAACCGCTCGGCCACAGCGGCCGGCGAGGGTGCTGTGGAAGATCAGTCGGCGGCCGACCGCACTCTACCAAACAGGAATTGATCGCTTCGCATCCCAGTGGAATAAATGCCTTAACGCGTATGGTGACTTATTTTGAATGGAACCACTCCATGCTCACGTTATGACGAGTACTCAGTTTTCATTTGTTCGACAAATTTAATTCAAGTATTTATTTTATGTGATAACAGAAATTGTATTTTCATTTCTTACTATAACGCATGGTCACGGGGAGAATGTGTGACGCCTCTGAAGATGAGCCTCGCTCCCGAATATCCAGCCATAAGTCGTAATATTGCGAAGGTCATCGTCCATCAGATCAACGGCCATGTATTTTTCCTCTTTTCTCCGTGAGACTTTTATCGTAACTAGTAATTTTATGTTAATGGAATTGAATTCACTTATTAATGTGATGTTGAAAGTTCGTCAGCTTAACTTCGAAGAGAATAAAAGTTTAAGTATTGCTAGATTTTGTAATGATTATCCGTATCGATTTACATGTTAATGAAACCTTATGTACTGATTTAATGAGCTAAGGAAGATTATTTTTACTGAGTGATACATTTTCCTTTACGAGCTACAAAGTCAAGGAACATCATTACATAACAATTTTAAACAAAAAGCTTGTATTTTAGGAACAGTTTTAGTATATTTTACGTGAGAGAGGAATTTAATTTATAGTTTGTGAATCATATAGGGAAGCTCGATGCCACTCAGCAGCTATTTAATGAATGCCGCAGACGACAGGTACAAGGCACTCAAGCACTCCGTCGTCAGGCCACAAGTGGCCCATCGGGGTCATCCGACCGCCGTGTCATCCTCAGATCAGGACATGGATATGAGGGGTGTGTGGTCAGCACACTGTTCTCCCGGTCGTTATGATTGTTTTCTTTGACCGGAGCCACTACTATTCGGTCGAGTAGCTCCTCAATTGGCATCACGAGGCTGAGTACTTCCTGAAAAACGACAACAGCGCATGGCGGACCGGATGGTCACCCATCCAAGAGCCTGCCACGCACGACAGCGCTTAACTTCGGTTATCTGACGGGAAACGGTGAATCAACTGCGGCAAGGCCGTTGCAAAGGAACAAGGGGCGTTCAATAAATAGTGCAACAGATTCTTATCTCGGCCAATTTCGATTTAAAAACCGCGGAATGTGTTGTGGGGCACGCTTCACCTTTGGAATCAAGCAATCAGGATTGTAGGCTTCTTTTGGCGTCCTACAGACGTAATCCCGGCCCGATGTTGGAAATAACGAAAACGTTGACTCGTCAGACAATATGGCGTATTTCCACTGATCAGCCGTCCAGGATTTATGCTCCAGCCGCTATAGTGTCATGAGGTTCCAATAGGTGGCGACGACAAAAGTAGCCTTCAAAATGGCGTCTCTAAGGTAGGTGCGTTTCAAGCAGAGAACTGTTATTTTTTGGCCGAAAACCAGACTATCACTAATATTCACAGGCGTTTGCAGAATACCTACGGAGCCCTGGCAGGGAACAAAAGCAAGTTGAGTCGTGGAGCGAGGCGTCTGTTATCATCGCAACAAGGTCGCGCAAACATGTCCTACCTTGAGTTGCCAGGCCGGCCACACACAGCTATGACTCGCCTGAGGTGATCTCTTTCTCCATGACAACGCAAGACTTGCATAAGTATGCGCATCCGAGACGAGGTCACAAAACTTCTTTGGACTGTTTTTCATCATCCACCCTAGACCCCAGATCTCGTACCTTCCGACTTCTGTTGGCCCAATGAAGGATCGAAAAGTTTGCGCGGAAAAACCTATGTTCCAACAAAGGTACACTTCCGAGTAAAAATCCTTGGAAATAACCCAGACCCCATGGTTTCTGAGGCGCCGCTTCTTTATTCCTCTCACCTGCGTCAAAGATTTGCAGAGTTCCCGGTTATCCCTCCGGTCCTGCTACAATAGCGGCCGGCCGTCACCCTATTGTGCTCCAGAGCTCAGGTGCCACGACGTCCGTCTAGCTATTTCCTGTTTTTAAGCAGGACCAACACCTGTGCAGGCCTTCCACCCGAGCTTGAGTTCTGCCTGCCGTTTCATCTCCGCTGGCGTTCCAACCTCTACTAGTATAGGCAATCATTCATTACCCCGTTCTGATAATAAAGACAATCCTTCATCTTTCATGCAATAAGCGTTAACCTTTATTTACAAGACATACGTGACAATGTCAGTCTCCTTTAAATATACACTCCTGGAAATTGAAATAAGAACACCGTGAATTCATTGTCCCAGGAAGGGGAAACTTTATTGACACATTCCTGGGGTCGGATACATCACATGATCACATTGACAGAACCACAGGCACATAGACACAGGCAACAGAGCATGCACAATGTCGGCACTAGTACAGTGTATATCCACCTTTCGCAGCAATGCAGGCTGCTATTCTCCCATGGAGACGATTGTAGAGATGCTGGATGTAGTCCTGTGGAACGGCTTGCCATGCCATTTCCACCTGGCGCCTCAGTTGGACCAGCGTTCGTGCTGGACGTGCAGACCGCGTGAGACGACGCTTCATCCAGTCCCAAACATGCTCAATGGGGGACAGATCCGGAGATCTTGCTGGCCAGGGTAGTTGACTTACACCTTCTAGAGCACGTTGGGTGGCACGGGATACATGCGGACGTGCATTGTCCTGTTGGAACAGCAAGTTCCCTTGCCGGTCTAGGAATGGTAGAACGATGGGTTCGATGACGGTTTGGATGTACCGTGCACTATTCAGTGTCCCCTCGACGATCACCAGTGGTGTACGGCCAGTGTAGGAGATCGCTCCCCACACCATGATGCCGGGTGTTGGCCCTGTGTGCCTCGGTCGTATGCAGTCCTGATTGTGGCGCTCACCTGCACGGCGCCAAACACGCATACGACCATCATTGGCACCAAGGCAGAAGCGACTCTCATCGCTGAAGACGACACGTCTCCATTCGTCCCTCCATTCACGCCTGTCGCGACACCACTGGAGGCGGGCTGCACGATGTTGGGGCGTGAGCGGAAGACGGCCTAACGGTGTGCGGGACCGTAGCCCAGCTTCATGGAGACGGTTGCGAATGGTCCTCGCCGATACCCCAGGAGCAACAGTGTCCCTAATTTGCTGGGAAGTGGCGGTGCGGTCCCCTACGGCACTGCGTAGGATCCTACGGTCTTGGCATGCATCCGTGCGTCGTTGCGGTCCGGTCCCAGGTCGACGGGCACGTGCACCTTCCGCCGACCACTAGCGACAATATCGATGTACTGTGGAGACCTCACGCCCCACGTGTCGAGCAATTCGGCGGTACGTCCACCCGGCCTCCCGCATGCCCACTATACGCCCTCGCTCAAAGTCCGTCAACTGCACATACGGTTCACGTCCACGCTGTCGCGGCATGCTACCAGTGTTAAAGACTGCGATGGAGCTCCGTATGCCACGGCAAACTGGCTGACACTGACGGCGGCGGTGCACAAATGCTGCGCAGCTAGCGCCATTCAACGGCCAACACCGCGGTTCCTGGTGTGTCCGCTGTGCCGTGCGTGTGATCATTGCTTGTACAGCCCTCTCGCAATGTCCGGAGCAAGTATGGTGGGTCTGACACACCGGTGTCAATGTGTTCTTTTTTCCATTTCCGGGAGTGTATATACGATGTACAACCTACCCAATGATACCTAATTGCGGCTGTAGTTCACGGCGATGTATGTGGATGAGTGTTTGTAAGGTGTGAAATTATAGCCACCTTACAAGGTACATTCCGCAGGAAGCAGTATGGGGATGATGGAGAGGTTATTGATGCACCAAGACGTTGGCTTCGACGTAGACCAGTAAAGTGGTATCTAGTGGACATACAAGCCCTGCCAGTAAGGAGACGCAAGGTCGTCGCACTAAACGAAGATTATGTCAAAAAAATAGGTTGTTGTAGCCAAAAGAGTGGGGGCTAATATGGTGTACAGGAATGCTGAAGAAAACCAACCTGCTTTCAGAAAATAAATGTGTTGCATTACTGATTGAACACGCCTCATAGAATCGTAGACTGTAGAAAACTGAACCTTCAAACGAACGGAAATTTGCATTGCCAGTTGAAGAAGCAACTCCATAGTGCTCATTCACGAGTGCGTAATGGATTTGGATGCATTATCCTTACAAGCAGATAAAACGCAATGACGTGCCACACACAGTTACGCACATTAATAGACACGACGTCTGATTATAAAGTCCTAAAACTACGCGTACGCTACTGTTTGGAGCTCAGCCTCACGTGTGTAGAAGTGCATGGATGGGGCTGAACTTCGGCTTCATGACAGTCTGTAGAAACTAGCTTCACAAAAGCACGAGCCGGGATGTAAAATAACAGAACGCATTGCAGCTGTTTAAAGAGGGCAAACTCCACGTTTACATAAAGACATTCGAAGCCGTAATAGGTCTACACTGTTAATGTCGGCAATCAGTTGTTTTGTATGAGCTCTAAACACAACTTCACGGAGCGTAGATTGACTTTTATGTCACATCCACGCCTACTCTAAAGGTCTATCAGAGAACTACCGACCAAGGAAGGAAGTTATAGTGCCATCTAACGTCCCGTCGTTTACGAGCGAATTAGCGGCCGAGAACAAGTTCGTCTTGGGGAAGGATGGAGCGTGAGGTGTGGTTTTCCAAGGAAGCACTGCAACATTTTCCTTGACCGATTTAGAGGAACAATGGAAGACCTAAATCTGGGTGGCCGGACGGGGATGTGAACATCGTACCAAATGCGAGTCCCGTGCCTAACCATGTCGAGGATACCATCTTGTCATAAGGTACGCTGTTACGAAATCTTAATTTATTTAAACTGACCTCTTCCATGAAATCAGGATTTTACAGACAACGTATTTTCTACATCCCAGTTACATAAAGTAGGATGATAACTTCAATATGAGAAATAAAATGATAGCAGACTTAAACATGATTCGAGCCAAGAATAACGGCGGTTGGAATAATAGTGCTCTCGAAAACTATAGCAGCACTACTACCGATATTAGTAATAGTGCTAATAATGACAATAATAGTAATAATAGCAGTGGAAGGCACAAAAGGTATTTATTAATGTGCAGTAGTGATATTTTAATACATAGCAAATTATGATGGAGAGATATTCAGATAAATGCACCACGCAGTGGCTGTAGGAAAGGGGGGTACTTAGTCGTAATGAGCTAGTGTGTGAGTGCAGGAAAACGCAGACATCATTGTTGTTTTGTTAGATATGTCATTAGCTGACTTTTGAAGTACGAGATGTTATCGGGTTATCTTATAATGTCAGGAAGGTCACAACAGAGTCAGGTTACTGCTGCTGAAAAGCGGCTTAGAGAAGGTGTCTGAGTGATTAAAAGTGGCACAGAAACAACTTTGTTCTGGTGGGAACGAGAATTTCTGCTGTCTTGTTCAGAGAATAGCGTTATTGCCACGGTGAGGTACACTGATGAGGCGAAACACTATGACTTGCTGAGTAGCGTGTTGGTGCAACAAGTCGTTGGCAGGTTTCCGGAGGTACGCGGCATCGGATGTCTAGCACAGGTCACGCAGTTCCAGTAAATTGCTGGCCGGTAATTTTGTGCTCGCAGAACTGGCGACCTACATCGTCCAGAATGTCTTCCATCAGGCGAATCCAGTGCATAACACATCAACTCGAGCTCACTGTCACGTTTCTTAAATAGCTGAGGACGCTTCTGGCCATGTGGCAAAGTTGTGCAGTCTGAAGATGTCATCGCCATCAGGAAATCGTATAGGTGGTTAGCTGCGGAGACGGATGTATAACACTGTGAGCTGAATGGTTTGCTTCTAAACTTTTCGGCCAGCACCAGCACTTCCACAGATCACCGCCTACATGCTTTACAGAGAGGGCAAACCTCCGACCTGGTCGCTCTGTGATGAGGTTTTGACCGTACTGGTTGTGTGGGAATGTGCATGTGGTGTGAATGACGAAATAAAATACAATGTCTCGCATCAACTCGCCGAAGATCAGAGTTCTTAGCTGTTGACAAGTTAGGTGTCAGCTCGGAGCCCCCACGTGCTACTGCACGAAAAGATTTACCCACACATAACGCAGCACGAACACTTCAATAGGCCCCGTAAATGGGCGCGCGGGGTAACCGCGCGGTCTTGGGCATCTCGTCACGGTTCGTGCGGCTCCCCACGTCGGAGGTTCGAATCCTCCCTCGGGCAGGGGTGTGTGTGTTGTCCGTAGCGTAAGTTAGTGTAAGTTAGATTAAGTAGTGTGTACGCCTAGGGATCGATGACCTCAGCAGTTTGGTTCCATGAGACCTTACCACAAATTTCCAATTTTCCCCCATAAATGTGATTGGGCTTGCAAGTTCGGCTACGTTTCGCCTGTGGAGCGCCGATTCACATTCGTCGCAATGGACCCAACGTTTCACATATTCTAGTTTATTTCCAACAAGAAACGAGAAAAATCGGAAGTCACGGTTCTCAATAAATTAATTTGATAGCCCGACAGAGTTTCTTAAGATCTTGAAGGCGGCTGAATAAACCACGATTAACTGCGTGAGCTATCTTTAGAAAACTGTTCCACAGCATCACAGACTATAGAATCCACAATGGTTACACACTGAAACCTAAATGCGGCTTGTATCACACGTAACCCGACCAATAACGAGTTCATCAGATGCCGAAAAAATTCTGTGTCCAAGAATAGGAACTCTAAAATAATTCACACGCGCAAAATCAGATAAAATTTTCCCGAAACACAGACTAACATAGCCTGACAGCCTGCAACGGCGTCCGAACGTAGACCCCTTCCAAAGTGCCGCTATTCATTGAGGAAACCTCGGAACAAGCTCAGCATGAAAACTGCTGAAATTATTAGTTTTAAGCTTTTACATACATAAGATACATCCAATCACACGGAAATTTTCTGAGAAATATTATGTTGTTATTTGTTTTCTTTTATCTACCATTGTTTATTTACAAACAATAATTTCTATGGCTTTTCTCCGTTTCCGGTCTTATAAGTATAAATATTAACAAACAATTTAAATTGTACGTTAAAGAATTTCCTATATACCTAAAGTTTACAGAACTGCCGCTACTTTTAATGTTTATCTTCATATTTAGTAACAAAATCTGTTATTAATTGCCCAAAATCCGCTTTGCAGCCTCTCATTTAAATATGTGAAAAATTGCTATAAATATACGATCACAATCCCATACAGTTCTACGAGACGTATCCGTAGATACCTCGTTTGTTTCAATCGCATGATGCGTTGCCTAGATGTCTACTTCCGCAGTTCAAGAATTACTTATGACCTACAAGCTAATGCGGATATCGAAGGCGCGTCTTCACACGCGTAATCGTCCCTCGTTTAGTATCCAAACAAGCCGACTGGCCCTTCAGTGACACATATGGTTCAGTATTTATTAATTTTGGGCTAAGCTTTAATTTTGCACGCGAAAAGCGGCCATGAGGAACGAGCAACCATTGTACTGCCCGGCCAGCGGGTTTTCCCGGTCACGCGGTCACCTTAGCGGCCGGTGGAAGTTCAGAGACAACCCCATCTATGGAACATAGTGTGAAAGTGGCCCTCCACGTGCTCCTGTCAAATCGATTTCCGCTGTCAACACGAATAAGTCCCGATCTTAGCCACCCCCAGTGCGTCCGCGGTCGCGTGTTTATGATTGAACACAGTGTCTCTTCCCTTTACAACAGGTTGTCGTGTTATAAAGAGTCGCCGTGCATCGCCTTGTCGCCTACTCGTGTCTTCGGCGTCCTTCAACCACATTCCACATATGCTTACGACGGCGGCACGTGAGAATCCAACTAGCTTCGGTGTTTGTCAGATTGAGATGCGCGCTCCCAGGTGCCAGTCCATAACACATTGCCGTTTCTGAAAGCCGCTTACGTCAGTGGTTTTCTGCATGTGCCACCTGCATCGTCGATAGAACAATACCCTGTTCTTCTCGGGTACGTCTATACATGATATTTCTGTAAGAGCGTGCAAAAGTTTAACGGGACTTAGATGATGCTCCACTGAACAATTTGAGGCGGGAACCTGGGGTCGGAGCTTAAGGAGATAGTAGGAATATAATCACATAACTGTGTACGTTTTTATTTACATTAGATACAATTAATACCATCACTGACACAATGAACTCACCATTCGTACTGCAACTTACATAAAGTACTGAAACCGACGGCCATCAACATCAATGCAAGCATGACATTGGTCAACAAGATTCTGACGCACCCTGACAAATATCGCAGAGGCTGTAAATACCGCTTCAGTTGTAAATTACTGACAAATATCTGTGGTGTGTTTCGAATCACATCACATGAAGCTACAGTTCCGTCTCCGTATCCACTGGGGTTTTATACAAAAACGGCTTTAGATATCCCCATAGGAGGAGGAGGAGATTAGTGTTTAACGTCCCGTCGACAACGAGGTCATTAGAGACCACAAGCTCGGATTAGGGAAGGATGGGGAAGGAAATCGGCCGTGCCCTTTCAAAGGAACCATCCCGGCATTTGCCTGAAGTGATCTAGGGAAATCACGGAAAACCTAAATCAGGATGGCCGGACGCGGAATTGAACCGTCGTCCTCCCGAATGCGAGTCCAGTGTGCTAACCACTTATCCCTATAGGAAATAATCGAGGGGATTCAGGTCAGTTGACATCGCAGGCCATGGAATAGAACCTCCCCTTCCAATCCAGCGACCACGAAATACTGTACCGCTACTGCTCCATCGTAGTGTACTGTACTACACGTCTCTGAATACACTTAGTAATGAATGGGTCTGTCGTTGATTCATAGCACGTTCTGTCATGGGATAGCGTAAATACGACATAACAGAGCCACCTTACGAACAAGTAACGTAAACAAAACCTGCATCATGACTTCCTAGTAATCAGGCTTGTCCTCCTTGTTTCCTTGCAGGAAATAAAGAATGTACAGGTAAATAAATACCACAGCGCCTTTAAACTCGTACGCATGTTGGTTGTAAACAAGCTGGAAAACAGTAACGCTAGACGAAGCGGTAGACAAGTTTACTTCCACATCTCCTTAAGCTGGTTTGTCCAAACCCAGGGTCCGCAGCTGGTGGTCTACTGGCTAACGTTGCTGCCTCTGGATGGTGGTATACTGAGTTCGATTCCCAGATGGGTTAGGGATTTTATCTGCCAGGGTCTGGATTTTAGTGTTGTTCTCATCATTTCATCTTCATCATCATCATTCGTGACAGGGGCGCGATCGGATTGCGTAAACAATTGGACTGTGAAAAAACTGGGAATTTATACGGGCGCAGATGACCGCGCAGTTTGGCGCGACACAAACCAAACATCATCGTCATCCGATCCCAGGTTCCTTACCTCAAATTTCTCAGTGGAGCATTCTCTATGTCCTGTTACATTTTTTGCTCTGTCTTACGGAAACTCTCTGCATACCTTCATACCCCACCAGCCCGCATTCATACGTTATAAGGCAGCAGACGTGTCGGCGCGTTAGCTAATTTCTGTATCTGTGTTCGTGTAGTCAGGATAGCTATGCCAAGATGATGAAATGTGATCAAAAAGTAAGTCTTATCAAGTACACGTTGCGCAAGCCTTCATCACGAGATCCAGTCGCCAACAGGTTTGCTGACAAAGGCCTTGCTTGCGGTCATCGCTGTGACAAATAATGCAAGCGTTTTAACGACTTACCTTTATTTTTTCAAGTCAACAGGGAAAAGGGTTTTTTTCTTTTTTTTTAAGTGCAAAACGCACAGGAAACGGCCGCGTCTTGTTAGTTCGAAGTATAACACAGAAAAAATTACAAGAGATAATGGTCGCTTGTGCGCGACAACAGCTGAACCTTGGAGAGCGGTTACATAAAATGTCACAGACTCGTAAACGCATTGGGGAAAAATACTGACGAGAGACGCAAAGGATAGCGATGGTCGCGTACAGCAATAACACTTTCAGCTGTAATAACAAGAGAGGTATAATTTTAGAGGAGGAGCGAGAGTAAGAGAGGGATAAACGGGGAGAATCTTTGAGAGGGGCACCTGCACGTCATGAAGAGCATATCGTAAGCCTAAGGCATGATTTAACGACAGGTTTCTCCCTACCTCTACTCGGCCTCCGAATAAGAATGCACAGTTAGAGCCACTGGGATGTTGACGGCCCTTCGACAACATGCCTTGTCATAAACTGGTGAGGACGAAGAGGGAAACTAAATAAAACTCGGAAGACGACACTCCCAGAGGTCTGTTGCAGTCAGATTAGGAAGTTGGTAGTTGTTTCAGCAGAGGCAGCTGAAGAGTATAGACAGGCAGAGCTAAGTAATCTGCAGAAGTTGCAGGACAGCTGAAAGAATCCAAGTCGTTTAGCTAGGGACTACTGCGTGTTGTGTCTACATCTACATCTACATTTATACTCCGCAAGCCACCCAACGGTGTTTGGCGGAGGGCACTTTACTTGCCACTGTCGTTACCTCCATTTCCTGTTCCTGTCGCGTATGGTTCGCGGGAAGAACGACTGCCGGGAAGTCTCCGTCCGCGCTCGAATCTCTCTAATTTTGCATCCATGATCTCCTCGAGAGGTATAAGTAGGGGGAAGCAACATATTCGATACCTCATCCAGAAACGAACCCTCTCGAAACCTGGACAGCAAGCTACACCGCGATGCAGAGCGCCTCTCTTGCAGAGTCTGCCACTTGAGTTTGCTAAACATCTCTGTAACGCTATCACCCTTACCAAATAACCCTGTGACGAAACGCGCCGCTCTTCTTTGGATCTTCTTTATTTCCTCTGTCAACCCGACCTGGTACAGATCCCACACTGATGAGCAATACTCAAGTATAGGTCGAATGAGTGTTTTGTAAGCCACCTCCTTTGTTGATCGACTACATTTTCTAAGGACTCTCCCAATGAATCACAATCTGGGACCCACCTTACCAACAATTAATCATTCCACTTCAAATCGTTCCGTACGCATACTCTCAGATATTTTACAGAAGTAACTGCTACCAGTGTTTGTTCCGCTGTCATATAATCATACAATAAAGGATCCTTCTTTCTATGTATTCGGAATACATTACATTTGTCGATGTTAAGGGTCAGTTGCCACTCCCTGCACTCCCTGAGTGCAGACTCAGTTAGTATTGACTGTTTCATTTTAACTAGACAAAATGTGCTAGTTAGTCACCGTCTCTGTGTAAAGATTAAGTCTCTTCATGGTTACAGTCCCTTTAGGGCAAGAATATCGGGAGGTGGTACTTTTTTTCCATACAGAGTCAAAAATTGTGAAACATTCACGGCATTTGTCATTTCAGTGCTCTTTCCAATCCTTACCTTCTGAAATAAGGGTATCTTAACAATATATTCAGGTCAAGACCCCATCTCACTTAGGCCATCCGACTATTTCCTTTCTTCCCAAACCCTGTCGACCCATCCCCAGCAACACTCGAGTATAGCGTGGGGAGATGACGATCCTGTCTTACAAATGACAGATGTGTGGTCAGCCCATTTGAGCCCCACGGGTGTTGGGTCGCCCCCCGCCCGCCCACTTGCTCTGCCCCCTTGGCCTGGCAGGTGCCAGACGCCAGAGGCCGCCGTCGTGTTACGTCTGCCGTCCCACGGGACGGAGGCGGCGGGCCCCGGGTTGGCGTGTGGGCGGTAATTAGCCGAGCGACGCGATACGCCGTGAGTCAGCGGCCGGCGCGGTCCCAGCGCTCCTGCCGTGAGAATGGCGCCCAACCTCTCCCACGCGCTCGCGGGTTCCGAAAGCGCGCTGCCGGGCCTCTGAGCTTCCAGGTGACAAGCAGCGGTGGTTAGCTCAAGCGACTTGTCGTCAGGGATCTCAAACAAGCCACTGAATGGCACACTTCGGGAGTGCATCACTAACTTTCTAAAATTGCGTTAACCTTGAGGACAATATTGTAGGAAGAGAAGATGATGTAGGTGAAGATGGAAATATCTCAGACCTTGTAGCTGCATATAGGCCGGACCTTATCGACAACGTCAGTAAAGAAACGATGATTAATCATATAATGTCATTATAGTAACTATGGTTACGAAATTTAACAAATCAGTCAAGAATGCTAGGAGAGTATTTCTGCTAGAAACAGCATATGAGCAGTTGTTAGCGTCTCATTTAGACAGTGAACGGACATCACTTAGTTCCAGTAAGATGGACGTAGAGAAATAATGGGATAAGCTTAAGGAGATAGTAAATCGTGATCTAGAGAATTATGTGCCGAAGTGTACTAGGGAAGGAAAAGATCCACCTTGGTTCAATAACGAGATTCGGAAGCTGCTGGGGAAGCAGAGGCTGTTGCACTCTCGGTTCAAAGGTGAACGAGCAAATGACGACAAGCAAAGGTTTGTAGAGATTCGTGTGTCTGTGGAGAGATCTATGCGCGAAGAATACAACTACCACCACCGTCATACCTCAGCAAAAGATCTGGCAGAGAACCCGAGAAAATTCTGGTCCTATGTAAAATTGCTAAGTGGGGCTTCCATCCAGTTACTTATTGACCAGTCTGGTGTAACAGTTGAAGATAGCAAAACGAAACCCAAGGTTTTAAATTTCACGTTCAAGAAATCGTTCACACAGGAGAATAGTACAATCTTGCGGTCGTTTGATCCCCGTATGGACGACATACTAATAAGCATCCCTGGAGCAGAGAAACAACTGAAGGAGTTGTAAACAAGTAAGTCACGAGGTTCGGATGGAATCCTAATTCGCTTCTTCAAAGCGTTGGCTCCTTACTTAGCTTTCATTTGACGCGAACCTCTCGCCCAGCGCAGACTCCCTAGTGATCGGAAAAAAGCGCTGTGGTGTCACCGCCAGACACCACACTTGCTGGGTGGTAGCCTTTAAATCTGCCGAGGTCCGTTAGTATACGTCGCACCCGCGTGTCGCCACTGTCAGTGATTGCAGACCGAGCGAGGCCTCACGGCAGGTCTAGAGAGACTTCCTAGCACTCGCCCCAGTTGTACAGCCGGCTTTGCTAGCGATGGTTGACTGACAAATTACGTTCTCATTTGCCGAGACGATAGTTAGTATAGCCTTCAGCTACTTCATTTGCTACGACCTAGCAAGGCGCCATTATCATTTGCTATTTATCTTGTGATGGATGTACCGTCAGACCGATGTTCACCAATTATGGATTAAAGTTAAGTATTCCAGAAGCTATGTACTTTTTTTACTAGACTCAACTCCTTTAACTGTTCCAGACCTCACGCCAGCCTGCGTGAGCTTAAACGCATGCCTTTCGGCTATCTCATAGTGGCTTGGCTGTCTTGCCAAGTCATAACAAGCGCAGGTGACTCCTGTGTATGAGAAGGGCAAAAGAATGGATCCCAAAGTTACAGACTAATATCCTTTACATAGGTTTGCTGCAGAATCCTTGAACATATTTTCAGTTCGAAACTGATAAATTTTCTTGAAATCGAAAAAAAATGTCCACGAATCAGCACGGTTTTAGAAAGCACTGCTCGTACGAAATTCAGCTTGCGCTTTTCTCGCAAGATATATTGCGAACTACGGATGAAGAGCAACAGGCAGATTTCATATTTCTAGATTCCCGGGAAACGTTTGCACGGTGCCCCATTGCAGGCTGTTAAGGAAGGTACGAGAATATGGAACAGTTTCACAGATATGTGAGTGGCTTGATGACTTCTTAAGCAATAGAACCCAGTACGTTAACCCGACGAATGTCCCTCAGAGACAAAGGTATCGTCGGGAGACACCAGGACGTGTGACAAGACTGCGGTTATTCTCTATATACATAAGTGATTTGGCTGACAAGGTGGAGAGCAATCTGCGGTTGTTTGCTGATGATACTGCGGTGTACGCTGAGTGACTGCATGAGGATATAACATGAGCTAGACAAAATTTCTACTTGGTGTGATTAATGGCAGATAGCTCTAAAAGTAGAAAAATGTAAGTTAATTCGGACGCAGCAATGGTTGTATTCTGCTTGACACAGTCACGTCGTTTAAATATCCGGGCGTAAAGTTGCAAAGCGATATGAAAGGGAGCAGGCATGTGAGGATTGTAGTAGAAAAAGCGAATAGTCGACTTCGGTCAATTGGGAGAGTTCGAGGAATGTGTGATTCAACTGTAAAGGAGACCACGTACAGGATGCAAGTACGACTTACTCTTCAGCACTGCTCGAGTGTTTGGGATCTGTAGCAGGTCGGAATAAAGGAAGATTTCGAAAGAATCGAGAGGCGAGCTGCTAGATCTGCTACTGGTAGGTTCGAACAACTCGCAAGTCTTACGGAGATGCTTCGGGGACTCAAATGGGAATCCCTGGAGGGAAGGCGACGTTCTTTTCGAGGAACACTATTGAGAAAATGTAGAGAATCGGCCTTTGAAGCTGACTAAGAACGAATCGAATTGGGGAAAGAACGAACGAATCGATTGATAGGAAACATCCTGAAGCATCAGAGAATTGTCAGTTTGATAACAGAAGGAAGCGTGAACAGTTAAAAGTTGCAGAGAGAGAGAGAGATCAATCCTTGAATGCAGTAAGCAGCTTCAGATGGATGTAGGCTGCGGTGGTTACGAGGAGACGAAGATGGTTATGCACGACATACTAGCACAGAGAGTTCCATCAAACCACACTTCGGCTTGATGACCACAACAATGACCAATTGTTAAAACAATGGCATCTAAGAAATCATTGGCAGGGAAGCTGATTACAGTGAGCGTTTGAAGACAGAGTTATGAAAGATCGAAATTCCAAGTGAAGGTTTTTGTCAGATGACTTTTTTTACGATTATCACGAAGGTCTAACTCAACAAAAGTACCTCGAATAGTTCCATCCAACTTTTGGTCATCGGTAGTTCACAAACGGATTTTCAGAATTGGTCTGAAGAGTTTCGTCGTCGCAGCGCTCCGTCAGCGATCTATTTCGTGAAGTCGTAGGCACTTAAAGTCTGCGATAATGTGGACAACGTGACTGAAGAAGTTCTCATGTGACTTGGCTGAGGTTAACGGAAGTGATTCACACAACTACCATCCAATCTTCCTGACACCCGCTAATTGTACAGTCTTAGAACGTACTCTGAGCTCAAATGTAATGAATTATCTCGAACAGCATGACCTCCTCCATGCCAACCAGCACGGATTCGGTAAACATCGATCATGTGAAACCCAACTCTCGCTTTTTTCACGTGACATTCTGAAAGCCATGGATCAAGGTAGTCAAGCAGATTCAGTACTTCTCGATTTCCGAAAATCATTTGACTCAGTACCTCACCTATATTTATGACCGCCAGTACAAGCGTATGGTGTATCAAGCAAAGTTTGTGACTGGACTGAGGATATTTAATAGGGAGGATGCAGCAAGTTGCTGGCACAAAAAATACCCAGGTAGTAGCGATAGAACAAGTTTCTTATTCAAAGATTAATAGCATGTCTACTCCGATGTGGATTGAAACCAAACACAAAATAAGTCACCTCATGAAATAGAACAATGATGATCCTGGTGGCTGGAGACTGGTTATATTGTAACTGAGTGCACGTTCACTAAACACACACTTTACAAAAGTCAAAGTCGATAGGGGCAAACGTGCCTTAGTCCAGCGTATAGATGTTTGAAAGTTAAATGGGAATAAATTTAGAAGTCCACAACGACAGAGACCCATTTCTTGTTCGGTGAGAAGGCCACAAACACTTCAAGACCAAAGCTGGCACATCCCACGGTCACGAAGTCAGGCGTGAATGGCAGCGACGTCGTGGAAGCGGTCGTCGTGGGTGAATCCTGATAGATACAATCCTCGCGGAATCGGCGCCTGGCCCAGGAGGATCACTTGGAGCGAACTAGTCTTTTCTGGTCCAATTGCTGCCCTAAATACTACTCGACGCTGAGGTACATCTGTGTCCGTTTTCAATCACGTGTCTTGCAGAAGAGAATAGGTCCATTTGTCCTACAGACTCTAGTGGGAATTGGATCGCCTCCTGGTGGATGGTTGGAGCATGGCTTCGAGGAAAGTGTCTCCTGACAAATATCTTGGAAGCACTGACGAGATGTTGGTTGCTAACACTCTAGCGTTAATCCTCGGTACAGCAATTACCTTGGAAGGAGAGCCATCAACAGCTGTAGACGTAACGTCAGGTGTAACCCAGGGAAATGTGTTGGGTCCCTTGATGTTCATGTTGTATATTTCTGACATTCCGGACATTATAATACTAACCTCAAACTATTTGAAATGCTATCGTTATCTACAATGAAGTACTGTGTAAAAGAAGCTGCAGAAATGTTCAGTTAGACTTCGATAAGATTTCAAAGTAACATAAAGATTAAAGTCTTGCTTTAAATGTTCTAGAATGTAAAACTGTACACTTCACAGAACGAAAGACGTAGTACCCTATGACTAGAATGTCAACAGGTCACCGTTGGAATCGGTAAACTCATACAAAAACTTGTGTAACACTTTACAGGGACATGAAACGAAACGATCACATAGTCTCAATGCTAGGTAAGGCAGGTAGCACGCTTTGGTTTATCAGCAGAATACTAGAGAACTGCAATCAGACTACAGAGGAGATTGCTTACAAATCATTCGTGCGATCCACCCCAGCATGTGAGACCTGTACAAATATAACTAATAGAGAATATTGAACATATACAGAGAAGGGCAGCACGAGTGGTTACAGTTTTCTTTGCCCAGCGAGAGAGTATCACAGATATATTGAAAGAATTGAATTTGTCAAACACTTGAAAACTGATATAAGCTATCCCTGGAAAGACTACTTACAAAGTTTTAAAAACTGGCTTTTAATGCTCAATCTAAGAATATACTACAACCCCCTACATATCGCTCCCGTAGGGATTGCGAAGAAAAGATCTGATTAATTACAGCATGGGCAGAGGCGTTTAAACAATCATTCTTTCCACACCTCATACGTGAATGGAACGGGAAAAGCCCTAATAACTGGTACAATGGCACGTGTGCTCTGCCATGCAATTCACGTTTGTTTGTAGAGTGTAGATGTAGGTGCAGATGTAGATGTAGATATAAGACTGGAGCACACTCGACTTTGCATGAACACTTAGCCATGAAAAATGAGTGTTCACATGTGGTCCTGCATAGATTATCGAACGTCATAAACGAGCTCGTGTTAACTGAGGAAATGAGACATTCGCCTACTTCATAACATCACACAAAATTTGAAGTCAGTGGGTAAAAGAAAAGTGGCCCAAGAATTATTTCACTGTCCTTAAAATAGTGCGGCACAGGATTTGCAGGAAAGTAACGTTTGCTGAGAGGTCGTGCAGACGTGGGCTTATGATTAATTTATTCTTTCTTAAATAACAAATACCAAAGCTCAACCACTTACGATAAACGAGACGCAAAAATTCAAACCAATATTTCTCCTCAGCAATCTTTATTGGGCAACAGTAATATACACAGAATTTCCTCTAAAATACGTCCATACATCACGTAGGTTAAAGAAATAATGTTGCTTCCGCCCCGAAAACTTTAAACAAAAGGGGAACGAAGGAAAATGATAGCTTGCTTCTGGCAGGAAGTAAATGGAGACCTGGAGACACCGAAAGATTTCAAATTGATTATCTAATTGTAATACAGAGATTGAGGAACCATGTTTTAAATTACAAGACATTTCCAGGGGCAGATGTGGACTCTGATCGCAATTCATTGGTTATGAACTGTAGATTCAAACTGAAAAAACTGCAAAAAGGTAGGAATTTAAGGATATGTGACCTAGATAGACTGAAAGAATCGCAAGTTGTATAGAGTTTCAGAGGGAGCTTTAGGGAATGATTGGCAAGAATAGGGAAAAGCAATACAGTACAAGAAGAATGGGTAAAAGTTGAAATAGTGAAGGCAGCAGGGGATCAAGTAGGAAAAAAGACGAGGGCTAGAAGAAATCCCTGGGCAACAGAATAGATATTGAATTTCATTGATGAAAGGAGAAAATGTAAAAATGCAATAAATGAAGCAGGCACTACTTACCGAACCACTCTCGTAATATGTTGTCCGACGCTTACCGGAAAGTAATGTATCTAATAAAAGGCATACCGACGCCTATTAGTGGACATTAATATGGAGTGTTTCCACCTTTCACCTCCATGTCGGAGTGATCTCTGCTGGGATCACTTCAGTGAGGTGACTGAATCACTATGGAGTAGTGGCAGGCCATTATTTTCAACAGCGGAGATTATCAATCACTGTCAGTAAACTTGAGAGACTAGTCATCTTCTTCGATTACTTATGTGTATTGGATGTTCTTAAACCAGGCCTTTTTCTTCTTTTATATGATACTGAATGTAGGTATGCGGGTTGTTGTAGAATTATTTTTAGTCACGTACCACCTAGCTGAAAAGTGGGACTGGAGTTCCCTATTGATAATACACTCTGTAAGTAGGCTGTTTAGGTTTTTATGTTGGTAACGCCACGTATCGCTCTGTATGAAAATCACTGACAGTGCTGTCTGCAGTCTGTGGCTGGTTGTCATTGTTGGAATATTTGCTATTGTACAGCTGGGCAGTTGGATGTGAACAGTGCGTAGCGTTGTGCAGTAGGGGGTGAGCCGCCAGCAGAGTTTTACGTGTGTCCGTCAGAAAAACGAAATTTGTAAGACTGGATGTCATGAACTGATATATATAATATGACTTTTGAACACTATTAAGGTAAATACATTGTTTGTTCTCTATCAAAATCTTTCATTTGCTAACTATACCTATCAGTAGTTAATGCCTTCAGTAGTTAGAATCTTTTATTTAGCTGGCAGTATTGGCGCTCGCTGTATTGCAGTAGTTTGAGTAATGAAGATCTTTGTGAGGTAAGTAATTCATGAATGGTATAGGTTATTGTTAGTCAGGTCCAAGAGTTTTACCAGCACAGTAAGCAATAAATTTTTTAAAGGTATGTTTCAACTCTAAGATAAAAATGTCGACGCACCACGAAGGAATTATCCGAATGGGACGGAAATCGGTAGATGTCATGTACATGTACAGACAAACAAATGATTACAATTTCAGAAGAAACTAGATAGTTTATTCAAGAAAACGCCATTCACAAGTTGAGCAAGTCATCAACACCTTGGTCCGACTCTGGCCTTTAGGCAAGAGATATTCGGGTTGACATTGATTGACAGAGTTGTTGGATAAACTCCTGCTGGATATCGAGCCAAGTATTGTTCGACTACACGTTAGATCCTCGAGGTCCTGCGCTGGTTGGAGGGCCTGCCAAAAATGCTCAATTTGAAAAAGATCCGGGTACCTTGCTGGCCAAGATAGGGCTTGGGAAACACGACAATAAGCAGTAGAAATTTCCTGGCAGATTAAAACTGTGTGTCGGACTGAGACTCTAACTCGGGACCTTTGCCTTATGCGGGCAAGTGCTCTACCAACTTAGCTCCCAAAGCACTACTCACGACCCGTTCTCACAGCTTTACTTCCTCCAGTAACTCGTCTCCTACCTTCTAAAATTTTCGGAAGCCCTCCTGCGAAACTTGCAGAACTAGCACTCCTGGAAGAAAGGAAATTGCGGAGACATGGCTATGTCACAGGCTGCGGGATGTTTCCAGAATGAGATTTTCACTCTGCAGCGGAGTGTGGCAAGGGTCCCGATTTCGAGTATCGGTCCGGCACGCAGTTTTAATCTGCCAGGAAGTTTCACATCAGCGCACACTCCGCTGCAGAGTTAAAAGCTCATTCTGGAAGCAGTAGAAACTCTCGCAGTGTGCGGGCAGGCAATATCTTGCTGAAATGCAAGCACAGGATGCTTTGCCATGGAGGGCAACAAAACGGGGCACAAAATATCATCGACGTACCGCTGTGCTGATAGTGTGCTGCGGTTGGAAACATAATGAATCCTGCTACGAAATGAAAAGCCATCCCACTTGCGTAATGGTCAGAGATGGACCAATGCGTTAGTGACTTACTCAGTGTGTTATGCCATTTCTCATCAACAACTCATCCATTTTTTCTGAAATTGTAATCGTTTGTTTGTCTGCACGTGTATATCACGTTCACTGATTTCCGTTCCATTCGGATAAATCCTTCTTGATGAGTCTTTTTTTAAAAGTATCTAAGTATCTGAATTCGCGGTTCCAGTTTCGGCATTCGGTAGACTTCTAATGGAATAGTGCCGTAAACCTTAGCTCATGGGCCGGCCGGTGTGGCCGTGCGGTTCTAGGCGCTTCAGTCTGGAGCCGAGTGACCGCTACGGTCGCAGGTTCGAATCCTGCCTCGGGCATGGATGTGTGTGATGTCCTTAGGTTAGTTCGGTTTAATTAGTTCTAAGTTCTAGGCGACTGATGATCTCAGAAGTTAAGTCGCAAAGTGCTCAGAGCCTTAGCTCATGAGTGCGAGCGTGCGCGTACGTTTGAGTGCATGTGTGTGTGTGTGTGTGTGTGTGTGTGTGTGTGTGTGTGTGTGTGTGTGTGTGTGTGTGATCTTTTGTGGTGTGGCATTGTTGGTCATCGTTACGTTTCGAAACAGAGTAGAACCCCCGGCGCCCTTTCTTGTACATTTGTGTTCCTGCACCGAAATTCACATCTGTTTGGTTACTTACGGCTGTGAGACGAGTTGATCGACAGTATCATTATAAAATGAATTCAGCATTCCAACCCTTGTCAAAATTGAAGAGTCAGTTCCTCCTCTTTATGACGTTCTCTGTCATCCTTACTTCGGTACACTCCTTAACCCGAAACATCTTTGAAATGTGGGTAACTAGAAACATGTGGTCTCTCAGACTACCTAATATTTTATATCACAGAACTCCACATAAGTTGATAGAAATCAAGTAAACAGTCAGTTAATTCATGTCATAAGTAAATTTAATACTTTTCAGCCCATATAAACACTTCGTTGCTCAAATTATATAAAATAAACGCGAAATATCACAAGTACTTGCAGTCATTCAGTGTCAGATTTCATATTACTTTCACCACTGTTATACCAGACAGTATATTCCTAAATATAAATAAAATATTGCAGAAAATGTAAAAAAAAAGACAATAATCAACTGAACTGAAATATTAAATCACATCTCTTTTGCACAGTCGACACACATCTTTCTGCTGCATTCCACGCAACCTGGGAGACCACATTTGATGCGCGTATACGCCGTTTTCCTCTTCTTGGACACAGCGCACTTCATACAGGTCTTCCTTTTTTTCCATTCTCTCGCTTGGTATGCCTTCGCTTGATTGCAGAGTGTCTCTCAAGAGTTTTGTGGATCATTTCCTTGATATTTCTAGGTAAATTTTGAATTTCCAGGCGTCTTCTTAGATGTGGCTCTATCATTGCCATGCATGGCCAGACTTTTTATGAATTTGAGACGAGTTACCATGGGGCTTCCTCTGTAGCAGAAATACAGAACTAAACTGTTCACGGAACTGATGTTTACAAGTGCGTAAAAGACTGCCATTGGCCAGCGCCTTTTATGCCTGTTTGACGAAAATAGGCGCATTTCATGTCGAGCAAATCTACTCCAGATTTCGTTGCATTGTAGTAACAAATAATTTATGGCTTATTTTTCAGTGGAATAATGCACTGAAGACACAAGAATTACTGCCTTGTCTCTCTTAGGAACAAATGAAGCCAGTGCTGTATTCTCAGAGAATCCATATAATGCTGACCCAACTGGCCTACTTTTATCAGCCAAAAACTCTTGGAGAGTTTCGCGTTCGTTCTTTCTGGCCGTTCCTACGTATGTTAGTCCTCTCTTGCTCAGCTCACGAATGAGCCCTATAGATGTAAACCAGTTGTCGGCGGTAATGTTTCTGTTACTTCCTTCTCTTGGTCTGCACAGACGTAAAACAGACTGAGTTTGTTTGGCAAGCTTTCTCTTTCTTCTGTCAGGCTACATCCATCACTATCTATCCCTGAACATATGTAGACATTGAAGAGGTAAGCGCTTCCAGAGTCTGCCAGGCACATAATTTTTATGCCGTATTTGGCTGGTTTGCAAGGCACATAAACGCGCAAAGGACATTTTCCCCTGAATGGTATAAACATTTCATCCACTGTAACGTTGCCTTTTACACAGTATAATTGCTGAAAACTGAAAATGAGTTTCTCAAAAACGTTTCATATTGCAGCTGCGCGATCTGACTTCTTCCTTTTTTCTCTAGTAGTCGCATCGTCAAGTCTCAGGCTGCTTAGAAGCATTTCAAAGCGTTTTTCCGACATTGTCACCACAAATATAGGACGACTGGTCAGATCATTTTCGAAAAGAGACAACGTATGTTCATGAGTCATCATTAGAAGGCCTATGAAACCTTTGATTTCAACGTTGTCAGTATCTCTGTAATTGGACGGATTAATTGTTTCCTGAAACTTTGCCCTTACTGTATTCAGTTCCACGTTTGTATGTAAAACTATTTCATTTATCATATCACCATCAAATAAAGTCTCCCATATTTGAGATTTAGTAGGACTTTGTCCCAAACTTCGACTTTTGGCTGTTGGGCCAGGCATTCCACCCTTCAGAATGTTGTGCTCTGGTGTTCTTCCCGTTCTAACAGGCTTAGAATGTTCGCATTGGAAATTATTTTTATCATAAAAGTACAGTGTTTGCTGTGAGGTATTGTATGTAGTATAGGCCGCTCCAGGCTCTTCTTCCAATAAAACATTTTCTTCACCAGTATCACTCTCTGTTTCATGGTGACTATCAGCTACCACGAAATGTGGATCATCATCAGAATCGTCAAATGTGTTGTCATCGATCCCATTTTCCTCTTCATCTAAATGCCGTAACTGCGCTTGCACCCAAGCTTCCAGATCTGGATTAACTGCAGATATGTTACTCTTCTTAGAAAGTAGATCGATGTTATATCTGAAATATGACGTAAATTCACGAATAGAAGAAGACGCTATAAAATAATAAACACTGAGAGCAGAATGTATTGTAGTTAGAAACATGTGGTCTATTGGACCCACCAAATTCTTGTACATAACACGAAACATGCGGTATCTCAGGCACACAGCTTGGCGCACTCCTCTAAACAATACTCTGAATGTCTTCTCTGACGAAGTAAAACTGATTGTTGACTGCTGCTTTACATGCTGCAAGTATTGCGGCGAAGATACTGGGAAAGTGGAGCCGAGCTTTTTTACAGTGCTGCCACACTCGACATTTAAAATAAGCGAGGGGTCTGAGAGACCGATGTTTCGGGTTAAGGGTTAATTATGCTTAGTCAGAGACTTAGAATCTCTATTATGGCACAGGTTTTGTCATACCTCATTTCAAGGTTATACTCCCGACTACGCTCTGCGTCAGTTGATTTTCTTGGTTGTTTCAGCTGACACCTCCTCGACAGTTGTGATATTATGTCGCACATTATGATGTATGTACGAGATTAACACACCTACAGTCAATTAAGCAGAGAAAGCCAAAGCCATTATGTCACGTTAGTGACGTCGTTGGATGGTGCGTACTCTTACGTTCCCTCCCACGTGTAGTGTGGTGTCTGGTGAACTACATCATGTTTCTGAATGTCAAACGTCGCGCTCAGCGGGAAAGTAGGACGTGCTAAAACGCAGTGCGTGCCGGACTGGTGTTAAGGAAAGGGTCATGAAGTCCACAACTCCAGTGGAAGACGTCCAGACCACACTCGCGTCACCATCTTAGCTCAATATTTGCAGACAAGCTGTAGTTGAGACTATCTATGATCTTGTCATTAAGAATCAAACATTGGTATAACCTAATTTACGATGCAGGGACAACACCTTTTTCTTCTTTTGTTGGCGACTATAATATGTCACGCTGTACTCATTGTAACCATACAGGGTTCATACGATTGTTTACTGATAGATGAAAGTACATAGGATGAATGAATTTGTCACTAAGCTGTCATTGTCGCTAATTACGCTTCATGTCATTTAAAATGGTCTGATAGCCAGCTACCATCAGTATTAATCTTGAGTAGGAGATAAATAGGTGAAAAAAAGTATTTTCGAAGCGAGCCATAATCCAGAGAGTACATTTTCTTGCGCAAGAAAGTAGTCGGTTCCACAAATTTTGGGCAAAGGAATTAATTGTTAAATTAAGTACGTGCTGTGTGAACGTGTATTCTTCATTGTCTGCTACAACCGCCCATTAAACGTAGATCATTGGATGTACTTAAATGTTTGCGCCGAAACTGTATGAAATCGGTAACAAAATATAACGGCTATAGATAACCAAATTCCAGTAACCGCTTCTGCGAATGTTTATCGTCCTGATTCGTCAACTTGATAAGAAAGCCGGCCGGAGTGGCCGTGCGGTTCTAGGCGCTACAGTCTGGAGCCGAGCGATCGCCACGGTCGCAGGTTCCATGCCTCGAGCATGGATGTGTGTGATATCCTTAGGTTAGTTAGGTTTAAGTAGTTCTAAGTTCTCGACGACTGATGACCGCAGAAGTTAAGTCGGATAATGCTCAGAACCATTTGAACCATTGATAACAAAATCACATGAAGAATGATCAACGGGAATGATACGGACTACGTTTTTCTTTACGGCTGCGTTACACTGTTAATCACATGTAGAGAGATACTATGTATTCAGACAGAGCGGGTGGGATAGCAATGTTTAACAACAGATATAGGTCCAGATTTGGAGGTAAGACAGTTACGTTCTACAGTGTAAGTGAAAAACAAGTGCTGGAAGATTTCTTCCGAGTCTTAAGGCTGCTCATGGCATCGGAAGTACCATTACCATTACGATGACACAAATACTGGAAAGAAGTAAGAATGCAAGAATCCGTTAGAAGCAATCCATATCAATATTCCAGATCACAAGATATCGGAGACCTAGAACAAACGCACGGTGTACAGCGGAGAGCGCATGGTATAAGGCCAGAGTAATACAAACCCAAGCCTTCTTCAGATTGTTTCTCAACGTATTGCAACTGCCTCAAAACGCAACAATTACAAATAATTGGGCTATTTCAAAGGCTACGTTTCAAGCAAACTGAATATAAACACATTATTCAACAGGCATCGTAGAGAGGCCAGGTCTACGTTTGTAGGTCTGAAGTCTATGTGGGTCCTGCGTGAAATGTGACGGGTGTCTAGGCGTCGGTTTCAGGCTTTGCCAACCCTTGGGAAACAAGTTTGTGGTTTCCCAACCTCGACATCCCCTGTTCTAAACTGAGCTAACTCTTGCTATAAGCAACACAATTTTGCAACTGCCACAAGAATCTGCTGTGAATGTATGCAATGAATTTTCGTTTATCACATGAAGTATGGTTAGAGTAGGTAAGTTTTCTCATCTATGTAAATGACAAGATTTTCTGCATATCTGAATCACCATCTTCCAATCCGCGTGGTGCAGTAGTCTTGCTAATGATTCCATACTGCAAGTAGATTGTAGGACTTTATTTTGAACATAAATATGGTTCTTAAATGAAATGTATCAGGCTTGTCCTTTTATGTGTAATGCGTACTCTGATTCATTCTTCCTTCACATTGGCACTTTAGTGTAGCTTCCAGCATTACGTGTATGCAAATCTTACATCTTCTCCGCTAGGACTTGAGAATAGGATTGTCTCCAGTGAGCCACATGTGAGAACTCACCAGAGACACACAGAAGCCATTCAGCATTTTACGACATAGTTACGAGTTTTCGTCATGTATAATTGCTATATTAGTTTAGTCTACATAAATTATTGTTTCTCTTAAGGCAATAAGATAGTTTTAATATGAATGAAATCAAATGCTTGAAGTATTATTATGTCTCTGATTCTGTCAATATCAATATATGGGACTTAACTGCTGAGGTCATCAGTCCCCTAGAACTTGTTGTGGTCTTCAGTCCTGAGACTGGTTTGATGCAGCTCTCCATGCTACTCTATCCTGTGCAAGCTTTTTCATCTCCCAGTACCTACTGCAACCTACATCCTTCTGAATCTGCTTAGTGTATTCATCTCTTGGTCTCCCTCTACGATTTTTACCCTCCACGCTGCCCTTCAATACTAAATTGGTGATCCCTTGATGCCTAGAACATGTCCTACCAACCGATCCCTTCTTCTGGTAAAGTTGTGCCACAAACTTCTATTCTCCCCAAACCTATTCAATACTTCCTCATTAGTTATGTGATCTACCCATCTAATCTTCAGCATTCTTCTGTAGCACCACATTTCGAAAGCTTCCATTCTCTTCTTGTCCAAACTATTTATCGTCCATGTTTCACTTCCATACATGGCTACACTCCATACGAATACTTTCAGAAATGACTTCCTGACACTTAAATCAATACTGGATGTTAACAAATTTCTCTTCTTCAGAAACGCTTTCCTTGCCATTGCCAGCCTACATTTTATATCCTCTCTACTTCGACCATCATCAGTTATTTTGCTCCCCAAATAGCAAAACTCCTTTACTACTTTAAGTGCCTCATTTCCTAATCTAATTCCCTCAGCATCACCTGACTTAATTAGACTACATTCCATTATCCTTGTTTTGCTTTTGTTGATGTTCATCTGATATCCTCCTTTCAAGACACTGTCCATTCCATTCAACTGTTCTTCCAAGTCCTTTGCTGTCTCTGACAGAATTACAATGTCATCGGCGAACCTCAATGTTTTTATTTCTTCTCCATGAATTTTAATACCTACTCCGAATTTTTCTTTTGTTTCCTTTACTGCTTGCTCAATATACAGATTGAACAACATCGGGGAGAGGCTACAACCCTGTCTTACTCCCTTCCCAACCACCGCTTCCCTTTCATGTCCCTCGATTCTTATAACTGCCATCTGGTTTCTGTACAAATTGTAAATAGCCTTTCGCTCCCTGTATTTGACCCCTGCCGCCTTTAGAATTTGAAAGAGAGTATTCCAGTCAACATTGTCAAAAGCTTTCTCTAAGTCTACAAATGCTAGAAACGTAGGTTTGCCTTTCCTTAATCTTTCTTCTAAGATAAGTCGTAAGGTCAGTATTGCCTCACGTGTTCCAGTGTTTCTACGGAATCCAAACTGATCTTCCCCGAGGTTGGCTTCTACTAGTTTTTCCATTCGTCTGTAAAGAATTCGTGTTAGTATTTTGCAGCTGTGACTTATTAAGCTGATAGTTCGGTAATTTTCACATCTGTCAACACCTGCTTTCTTTGGGATTGGAATTATTATATTCTTCTTGAAGTCTGAGGGTATTTCGCCTGTTTCATACATCTTGCTCACCAGATGGGAGAGTTTTGTCAGGACTGGCTCTCCCACGGCCGTCAGTAGTTCCAATGGAATATTGTCTACTCCGGGGGCCTTGTTTCGACTCAGGTCTTTCAGTGCTCTGTCAAACTCTTCACGCAGTATCATATCTCCCATTTCATCTTCATCTACATCCTCTTCCATTTCCATAACATTGTCCTCAAGTACATCGCCCTTGTATAGACCCTCTATATACTCCTTCCACCTTTCTGCTTTCCCTTCTTTGCTTAGAACTGGGTTGCCATCTGAGCTCTTGATATTCATACAAGTCGTTCTCTTATCTCCAAAGGTCTCTTTAATTTTCCTGTAGGCGGTATCTATCTTACCCCTAGTGAGATAGGCCTCTACATCCTTATATTTGTCCTCTAGCCATCCCTGCTTAGCCATTTTGCACTTCCTGTCGATCTCATTTTTGAGACGTTTGTATTCCTTTTTGCCTGTTTCACTTACTGCATTTTTATATTTTCTCCTTTCATCAATTAAATTCAATATTTCTTCTGTTACCCAAGGATTTCTACTAGCCCTCGTCTTTTTACCTACTTGATTCTCTGCTGCCTTCACTACTTCATCCCTCAAAGCTACCCATTCTTCTTCTACTGTATTTATTTCCCCCATTCCTGTCAATTGCTCCCTTATGCTCTCCCTGAATCTCTGTACAACCTCTGGTTCTTTTAGTTTATCCAGGTCCCATCTCCTTAAATTCCCACCTTTTTGCAGTTTCTTCAGTTTTAATCTACAGGTCATAACCAATAGATTGTGGTCAGAGTCCACATCTGCCCCTGGAAATGTCTTACAATTTAAAACCTGGTTCCTAAATCTCTGTCTTACCATTATATAATCTATCTGATACCTTTTAGTATCTCCAGGGTTCTTCCATGTATACAACCTTCTTTCATGATTCTTAAACCAAGTGTTAGTTATGATTATGTTGTGCTCTGTGCAAAATTCTACCAGGCGGCTTCCTCTTTCATTTCTGTCCCCCAATCCACATTCACCTACTATGTTTCCTTCTCTCCCTTTTCCTACACTCGTATTCCAGTCACCCATGACTATTAAATTTTCGTCTCCCTTCACAATCTGAATAATTTCTTTTATTTCATCATACATTTCTTCAATTTCTTCGTCATCTGCAGAGCTAGTTGGCATATAAACTTGTACTACAGTAGTAGGTGTGGGTTTCGTATCTATCTTGGCCACAATAATGCGTTCACTATGCTGTTTGTAGTAGCTTACCCGCATTCCTATTTTCCTATTCATTATTAAACCTACCCCTGCATTACCCCTATTTGATTTTGTGTTTATAACCCTGTAGTTACCTGACCAGAAGTCTTTTTCCTCCTGCCACCGAACTTCACTAATTCCCACTATATCTAACTTCAACCTATCCATTTCCCTTTTTAAATTTTCTAAACTACCTGCCCGATTAAGGGATCTGACATTCCACGCTCCGATCCGTAGAACGCCAGTTTTCTTTCCCCTGATAACGACATCCTCTTGAGTAGTCCCCGCCCGGAGATCCGAATGGGGGACTATTTTACCTCCGGAATATTTTACCCAAGAGGACGCCATCATAATGTAATCATACAGTAAAGCTGCATGCCCTCGGGAAAAATTACGGCTGTAGTTTCCCCTTGCTTTCAGGCGTTCGCAGTACCAGCACAGCAAGGCCGTTTTGGTTATTGTTACAAGGCCAGATCAGTCAATCATCCAGACTGTTGCCCTTGCAACTACTGAAAAGGCTGCTGCCCCTCTTCAGGAACCACACGTTTGTCTGGCCTCTAAACAGATACCCCTCCGTTGTGGTTGCACCTACGGTACGGCTATCTGTATCGGTGAGGCACGCAAGCCTCCCCACCAACGGCAAGGTCCATGGTTCATGGGGGGGGGGGGGGGGCCTAGAACTTAGAACTACTTAAACCTAACTAACCTAAGGACATCACACACATCCATGCCCAAGGCTGGATTCGAACCTGCGATTGTAGCGGTCGCGCGGTTCCAAACTGTAGCGCCTAGAACCGCTCGGCCACTCGGCCGGCAATATCAATATACTCGCAGGTGATTTATGTAAATATATGAATGTTAATGGCGATTACTTCAGTTCTCAATAAAATTACTCTAATAACGTTTTTAGAAATTTACTAAAGACATTCTGTAGTTTCAAATTTCACATCTAAATGCAATGGCGATATCACTGCAGATAAAACATAACTTTAAATGCAAGGTTCGGTTTAATTTTGGTCACGAGAAGACATAATTATTAGGAAAACATTATAAAATGCTGTCTGGCTATAAAAGCTAAATGCTAGCCTTTCAATTAATCACATATTAAGAAAACATATTATATACAAACACTTAATTAATATTTTGTGATTAAGATATACCAAATGCGAGCAGAAGGTGTTAGAGAACATGGTGTAAATGACCTGCTGGTAACTAACGAAAATCCAGACTTCAAAAAATCGTTTTTAAGTCAAAGTATATTTTCCCAACTTCCAGTTTCATTACAGGTCATTACAGCTGTGGCAATGTTCCTTCTCATTTCTGTCAGTGTCAGCGAAAAAGCAAGGCTTGTAAGCTCTGTTCACGGCAGTATCATACATGACGAAATCAAACAGAGGGGTCCAGAAAGTGTAGACACTCTTTGATAGTTGAAAAAAAAAAAAGGTCGGATGACATTGTTGGCCGGGAGGCGCCTTTCGGGGGAGTTCGGCCGCCGTATTTTTAGTTAACGCCACTTCGGCGACTTGCGAGTCAATGATAACGAAGGACGCACAACACTCAGTCCCCCTGCGTGGTAGGCGGTAACTCTGCCGCTACGCTACGGAGGCGGGCTCTCTGATATTTAATTAACTGGAAGAAAACGACATATCGTTGCAATTGTGCGCGGTGGCGTAATCCATTGTTTTCTCCACAGATCTTGGCGCGCGTTTTCCAACAGATTCAAAAATGGTTCAAATGGCTCTGAGCACTATGGGGCTTAATTTCTAAGGTCATCAGTCCCCTAGAACTTAGAACTAATTAAACCTAACAAACCTAAGGACATCACACACATCCATGCCCGAGGCAGCATTCGAACCTGCGACCGTAGCGGTCGCGCGGTTCACACCTAGAACCGCTCAACCACTCCTTTTCCAACAGAAGACAGGCAGTAACGAATGAGGTAAGATTGTTGTTAGAGCAACGCAACGCCGTATTGAAGTGGTACTGGAAGTACGAAGACGTGATGGAGGTACAACTCCAATGGCGTAATGTGTACAGAGCTCAGCCGCTAGCACATACAAAAATTATGTCTCATTCGGAATAAATTTGAAGCGACGGTACAGTTTAGGTTGTGCATAAGGAAAGGTCTGGCCCACCAAAAACATCAACAGTTCATCTTCCAGCGCTGCTGCGTTGTAACATTTTACTAGATCACCTCAAACATACACTACTGGTCACTATAATTGCTATACCAAGAAGAAATGTAGATGATACACGGGTATTAATTCAACAAATATATCATAAGAACTGACATGTGATTACATTTTCACGCAATTTGGGTGCACAGACCCTGAGAAATCAGTACCCAAAACAACCACCTCTGGCCGTAATAACGGCCTTGATACGTCTGGGCATTGAGCTTGGATTGCGTGTACAGGTACAGCTGCCCATACAGCTTCAACACGACACCACAGTTCATCAAGAGTAGTGACTGGCGTATTGTGACGAGCCAGCTGCTGGGCCACCACTGACCAGACGTTTTCAATTGGTGAGACATCTGGAGAATGTGTTGGCCAGGGCAGAAGTCGAACATTTTCTGTATCCAGAAAGGCCCGTACAGGACCTGCAACATGCGGTCGTGCATTATCCTGCTGAAATGTAGGGTTTCGCAGGGATCGAATGAAGGGTAGAGCAACGGGTCGTAACACATCTGAAATGTAACGTCCACTGTTCAAAATGCCGTCAATGCGAACAAGAGGTGACCGAGACGTGTAACCAATGGCACCCCATACCATCACGCTGGGTGATACTCCAGTATGGCGATGACGAATACACACTTCCAATCTGCGTTCACCGCGATGTCGCCAAACACGGATGCGACCATCACGATGCTGTAAACAGAATCCGGATTCATCCGAAAAAAAGACGTTTTGCCATTCATGCACCCACGTTCGTCCTTGAGTACACCATCGCAGGCGCTCCTGTCTGTGATGCAGCGTCAAGGCTAACCGCAGCCATGGTGTCCGAGCTGATAGTCCACGTTGCTGCAAACGTCGTCGAACCGTTCGTGCAGATGGATGTTGTCTTGCAAACGCAGTCGAACTGTTTGTGCAGATGGATGTTGCCTTGCAAACGTCCCCATTTGTTGATTCAGGGATCGAGACGTGGCTGCACGATCCGTTACAGCCATGCGGATAAGATACCTGTCATCTCGACTGTTAGTGATACGAGGCCGATGGGATCCAGCACGACGTTCCGTAGTACCCTCCTGAAACCACAGATTCCATATTCTGCTAACAGTCATTGGATCTCGACCAACGCGAGCAGCAATGTTGCGATACGATAAACAGCAATTGTGATTGGCTACAATCCGACCTTCATCAAAGTCGGAAATGTGATGGTATGCATTTCTCCTCCTTATGCGAGGTATCACAACAACGTTTCACCAGGCAATGCCGGTCTACTGCTGTTTGTGTATGAGAAATCGGTTGGAAACTTTCCTCATGTCGGCACGTTGTAGGTGTCGCCACCGGCGCAAACCTTGTGTGAATGCTCTGAGAAGCTAATCATTTGCATATCACAGCATCTTCTTCCTGTCGGTTAAATTTCGTGTCTGTAGCACGTCATCTTCGTGGTGTAGCAATTTTAATGGCCAGTAGTGTGTAATTTTCTTTTCCATATCGAGAACGTAACCTACGTTAACTACGTCTACCAATTAAAAAGTCCACATTCAGTTTGCAGCTCGGTTTCCAAGCGGTAACTCCATGAAGACGAACATGTCTAGTTTTGACAAATTTCTATTAATAGTTCACGTAAGTGCAAAATTTCTATCAATAACAAATAAAAAGATATCTGCTCTCAGAAGGATTTTAATTTAAGTACATAATGATTTCTGTTATTTCTACAAAATTTGTGTTTTCAGTTACAGCAAAACTGATTAGTGTTCAAAAAATGGTTCAAATGGCTCTGAGCACCATGGGACGTAACATCTGTGGTCATCAATCCCCTAGAACTTAGAACTACTTAAACCTAACCAACCTAAGGACATCACACACATCCATGCCCGAGGCAGGATTCGAACCTGCGACCGTAGCAGTCACGCGGTTCCGGACTGAGCGCCTAGAACCGGTAGACCACCGCGGCCGGAAGATTAGTGTTACACTTTTCAGTTTTCCTTTATAACGTACTCTGAAAGAACAAACATCTTTAAGTCACACACGATGAAGATTAGGAACAATAGAATAATATGCAAATATAGTAATCAAAATCTCTCAGTCGCTTACATATGTGTTAGTTGATACAAATGGAATGTTGGCTATCAGATGTTTACTTGGGTCCGTTGGTGCCTTTCATTATCAGGCGATGTGTTGCGGTGTTGTGGTACTGAATAGCTTCTGAGATGCAATCTTCTTGTGGCGGATATCGCTTGTGCGGAGATAGCAAGCAAACTGCGCTCACTTTGTGTTTGCCAGCAACGCCTGTGACCAGTCGTCATCGCTTGTATTCACTATCACAATCCTGAGGGCTGACATGTAACTGCCTGACATCAGGCCGCAGCAGTAGTAAATCTCTCCGCCTCCTCTCTCCCTTGAAGTTCTCCAAAATACGCCTTGCGTGTTCCCTTACTATAGATTTACTATCTCTGATTGCTGACCCCGGTGACGGAATGATTTGCTAGCAACTTTCGTAACTTTACAGCATCTCCCTATTTTTTTACACAAAAAAAACACACACATGCCAAAAAATGTTTATTTTGAAATCATCCCATAATAATGCTTAGTTTTCCGATACCTCCCAGAATCTGTGTGCCATGGATGTAGAAGTCCAGCATCTCTCTAGAGAAGATTACACTGTCTAGCTTCCCTCCCATTTCTTAGATCTCCCCCAGCACAGACACATCACAGTCTGTGTGATTTTATCAGCAGGAATCAGGATGATGAACATTTACATTCTCGTTAAACCATCAGTATGATCAGTGATACACAAGTGACACCTTATTGTGTGTAACATCCTGGATATGTATGAATGATTGCTCGCTGAACGCACTATGCTCCTCCTTCCTCTCAGGACGTATTCCCCAAATCTTTTCATTTAAGCTGTAAATTTCTGCTTTCTTCTGGCTGGAGTAATTTTTTAATCTCTTCTTGTTGCTCCTTGGATTGTTTTCAAAAATTTCTTATCAGCTGCTTGGAATTACTGTGTGTTGTTGAGTTCATAGGCCAGTGTTCACTTCAGCGCCGCGCGGAGTGGCGGTGTGGTTTGAGGCGCCATGTGACGGATTGCGCTGCCCCTCCCACCGGAGGTTCGAGTCGTCCCTCGGGCATGGATGTTTGTGTTGTTCTTAGCTTAAGTTAGTTTAAGCAGTGTGTAAGTCTAGGGACGGATGACCTCAGCAGTTTGGTCCCTTACGATTTCACACACTTTTTTTGTTCACTTCTAATTTACATCTATATCCATACTCCGCCAGCCACCTGACGGTGTGTAGCGGAGGGTACCTTTAGTACCTCTATCGGTTTTCGCTTCTATTCCAGTCTTGTATTGTTCGTGGAAAGAAGGATTGTCGGTATGCCTCTGTGTGGGCTCTAATCTCTCTGATTTTATCCTCATGGTCACTTCGCGAGATATACGTAGGAGGGAGCAATAGATTGCTTGACCCCTCGGTGAAGGTATGTTCTCGAAACTTCAACAGAAGCCCGTACCGAGCTACTGAGCGTCTCTCCTGCAGAGTCTTCCACTGGAGTTTATCTATCATCTCCGTAACGCTTTCGCTATTACTAAATGATCCTGTAACGAAGCGCGCTGCTCTCCGCTGGATCTTCTCTATCTCTTCTATCAACCCTATCTGGTACGGATCCCACACTGCTGAGCAGTATTCAAGCAGTGGGCGAACAAGCGTACTGTAACCTACATCCTTTGTTTTCGGATTGCATTTCCTTAGGATTGTTCCAATGTATCTCAGTCTGGCATCTGTTTTACCGACGATCAACTTTATATGATCATTCCATTTTAGACCACTCCTAATCCGTACTCCCAGATAATTTATGGAATTAACTGCTTCCAGTTGCTGACCTGCTATATTGTAGCTAAATGATAAAGGATCTTTCTTTCTATGTATTCGCAGCACATTACACTTGTCTGCATTGAGATTCAATTGCCATTCCCTGCACCATGCGTCAATTCGCTGCAGATCCTCCTGCATTTCAGTACAATTTTGCATTGTTACAACCTCTCGATATACCACTGCATTATCCGCAAAAAGCCTCAGTGAACTTCCGATGTCATCCACAAGGTCATTTATGTATTTTGTGAATAGCAACGGTCCTACGACACTCCCCTGCGGCACACGTGAAATCACTCTTAGTTCGGAAGACTTCTCCCCATTGAGAATGACATGCTGCGTTCTGTTATCCAGAAACTCTCCAATCCAGTCACACAATTGGTTTGATAGTCCTTATGCAATATCAACAGGGAACTATCATGATTTTATAAAATTTTAGGCTTGTCTCGTGATAGTTCGTCTGATGGAGAACGCATTGTAATGAATCTCTCAATGCCTCTTTTTTCGTATTAGCTTATAATACTAAAATTTGAAGGTTCAAATTGCAGCACGTAAGTTCTGTTGTGTATTACTTCATAAACAACAGTGAGGAGAGGTGTGCTACGGAATGTTGGGGCAACTGCCTAGTAGAAAATCTAGACAGGAGTAGAAATGATAAGCAAACAAGTAAACACAACACACAGAAGGTTTATTTAATTTTTATTTCTCTAAGAGAATGAAGACAATTCAACATGAATTGGAGCCCAGCTGCCACAATGTCATGGGGAGGAGTCTCGCTGTACTAAGCATGAACTACGGCGTTGGAGCCGCGACTAGGCGGCGTCTGCGTAGCGTCACGTGATGAAGTGGTTCCGAGCGTAAGTGAGCTGAGTCTTTACCGCCAGCCACCCTATATCGTGGAGGAAGAGGGCGCTCAAGTCCAGAACCACAGGAGGTGTCGCTCAGCGGGAGTACTACATTGGGTCTGCCGGATCCAACACTACCAGTTCCGGCACTGGACGCAAATTTGTTATTGCATTGCCAACTGTGATATGTTATCGATATGTGATACCACAAGTTAGGTCAAACCACCTCTAAATAGGAGATGACAATACTGACAGAGGAAACAAAAGTGTTAGCATTTCGAGGTCTGGAACCCGTCTGAGCCAAACTGTTATTGAATGACAAATAACTGAAGAAGTAGGCCAATGTAAATATCTATGGCGCAGTTTTAAACTTTCCAGTTCAGTTGATTTCAGCTAAAAACAGTGCAGTTCAGAAATTTCTGTGAAACGAAATAACATACATTAATATGTAGTGCACAGAAATCAACAATCTTTAAATTTGACAAAGTAATGCCTTTGCTGCTGTATGGTAGCGAATTTTGGTTCAAATGGCTCTGAGCACCATGGGACTTAACATCTATGGTCATCAGTCCCATAGAACTTAAAACTACTTAAACCAAACTAACCTAAGGACATCACACAACACCCAGTCATCACGAGGCAGAGAAAATCCCTGACCCCGCCGAGAATCGAACCCGGGAACCCGGGCGTGGGAAGCGAGAAAGCTACCGCACGACGCGAATTTTGGACAACAGTGTCAGATCAGTAACGACAAGTCGAGTCACCAGAGATGGAAGTCAACTGCCTTGTAGCAGCTGATGCAAGACCACAAAAGAAACACTGATATTAGATAAAAACTAAATGTAGAAACCATTGCAACTACTACTGAAAAATACAAACTGAATTGGAAAGAACGTGTCCAACGAATGTCTAATAATATGATAACTAAAGCTGATGCGTTATATAACATAACATGAAAAAGTAACTTCGAAGATCCCTTAAAGGTACGGTATTAACAATTCCGAGAATTCTACGTTGGAATAAGTCAATCCTTGAAGACGAACATCATGGTGATGGTGATCGACATTTTTTGTACACTGACATATCAAAGAGTCACATCTGGCATCATTCAACTTATACAACAGCATGGGTGTATCAGTCTGTGGGGATATGAAACGGAATATTGACAGAGGCTCAGACGTAGGTAAAACAGATGGCAGACTTCGGTTCATCGGTTGGATAGTGGGGAAATGTAATTGGTTCGGAAAGAAGATGGCTCGTGTGACTCACCTTACAACATTGTTGAAGAGCTTGGGACCCGTAACATGTAAGACTGACGGGCATACTTGAAGTATACAGAGATGGGCAACACGCACGGACACAGGTTTGTGTAAGCCGTAAGAAAGCGTCACGAAGATGCTGAATTATCTGAACTGGCAGAAGGTGGAAGATAGATACCAGATCTCAAGAACAAATACTGATTGAGGAATTGGGAATACACTATGAACTTCTACGTATCACTGCTGTGACGTGATACTCGAGACGTTTCTCTCGCTCACACGTGAAAGGAACAGGACGAAAGCCTAGTATGTGTTACGCTGTGAGGCACCCTCTGCCATGCACTTCAGTGGTCTACGGGGTATGGATGTAGATGAAGAAGCAGAAGGGTACCTGGGCTCAAGATTACCTTCAGTACAACAGTAGTGAAAATTATTCTACGAACTACGCTTGTAAATGGAACTTTTGTATCTCTATAACATTTTCTAATTTATGCACAAAAGAACAAATCACTTTTTCAGCACTTACGACACATACGCTATGGGTTCGAAAATTTTAGGTCGGCCTATTCTACAGTGTTCTTACTGTCTTCGCGGTACGTTGCCTTTCATCATTGACTTTACTGTGTACAATTAGTAGTACTTAAACAATTATGAAGTCCCTGCTTACAGTCACAAGTTCGTCTGTTTTAAATTCCATAAATATATCTATAATTATGTAGTGCGTAGTTGATAATATACAAAAATTAAGACAAGTAAAGCAGCTCATGATGTACTTCACATACTGCTCCACGATTTGTCTTATCTGCAACGATAAGATACTAATTTTGTGATTATCTATTGACATATAAGTGGTTTGATGCAAGAATAACCAGCGACAATTTGCCACAAACTTCTGATTTGTTACGTAATCATCTAAGAAAGTTACCAAGTTTTATATCCAAGAACAACCAAACTCTAGCGGGAACGACGGAAAAAAGGCTTCCGGAAAACCAGTGTCATATCATAAACACGGAAGTACTTCATGCAACATAGCCAGTGCATACATTGGTGAAAGATCTTCCATGTTTTTCAATGCTAGAACAGCCACTGTTAATAACGAGGAAGAAAAAACTAAAATAAAAAAAGAAATCAAAGTTTATTTAAAGTTGGCAAAATCAGTAGAAGAACATCGCCAAAGAGAGAAGTAGGGAAAAATTCGTTCTGCTTTTACTTACAAAAGTGTTTACCAACACATACAATGGGATAGCTTTCTATAAACTACCAACACTCCTTTCATACAGCGGGATGTTGTTGTTGTGGTCTTCAGTCCAGAGACTGGTTTGATGCAGCTCTCCATGCTACTCTATCCTGAGCAAGCTTCTTCATCTCCCAGTACTTACTGAAACCTACTTCCTTCTGAATCTGTTTAGTGTATTAATCTCTTGGTCTCCCTGTACGATTTTTACCCTCCACGCTGCCCTCCAATACTAAATTGGTGATCTCTTGATGCCTCAGATCATGCCCTACCAACCGATCCCTTCTTCTAGTCAAGTTGCGCCACAAATTTCTCTTCTCTCCATTTCTTTTCAATACCTCCTCGTTCGATATGTGATCTACCCATCTAATCTTCAGCATTCGTCTGTAGCATCACATTTCGAAAGCTTCTATTCTCTTCCATACATGGCTACAATTCATACAAATACTTTCAGAGACGACTTCCTGACACTTAAATCAATACTCGATGTTAACAAAATTCTCTTCTTCAGAAACGCTTTCCTTGCCATTGCTACTCTACATTTTGTATCCTCTCTACTTCAACCATCATCAGTTATTTTGCTCGCCAAATAGCAAAACTCATTTACTACTTTAAGCGCCTCATTTCCTAATCTAATTCTCGTAGCATCAGCCGATTTAATTCGACCACAGTCCATTATCCTCGTTTTGCTTTTGTTGATGTTCATCTTATACCCTCCTTTCAAGACACTGTCCATTCCGTTCAGCTGCTCTTCCTGGTTCTTTGCTGTCTCTGACAGAATTACAATGTCACCGGCGAACATCAAAATTTTCATTTCTTCTCCATTGATTTTAATTTCTACTGCGATTTTATCTTTTGTTTCCTTTACAGCTTGCTCAATATACAGTTTGAATAACATCGGGGATGGGCTACAACCCTGTCTCACTCCCTTCCCAACCACTGCTTTCCTTTCATGTCCCTCGGCTCTTATAACTGACATCTGGTGTCTGTACAAATTGTAGCGGGATAGCTTTCTGTAAATGATGGCTGTGAACTGTGTCCTCTGTAACCAACAAGCAAAAACCTGATCAGTGTTGTATGTGGGATAAAACTATCACTGATCTCAGAGGTAGTGAAACAGCTTCTTGTGATCGCAAGCATATGCTATCATAATCTGAAGAAGTTGTTGAGGTCAGTATGCTTAGTAAGTCATGCAGTTGACACTATAGGAATGTTAATTTCTGAGTTCTGCTCACGAACATATTTCACGAGGAAAAACGTTGTGGAAGTAAGTTAAAGGTTATTATGTTCCCCAAATCTGATAACATGCACATGGAGCACGAGTCCATTCATGCAGCAGTCGACAAATGGTAAACTTAGGAACTGGACTAATTTATTCAGGGTAGTTCCTAGGAAAACATCGATAAATGTAGTCCAGCTTTACCAGAACTATTTTATTAAGTTCAGTGAATTTCTTCGTCGACATGTTCAAGGAAAAAGGAAGATTTTGGTAGAGTTAGTTCCTTGTCTAAATATAAAACGGTTGCAAGACAGGCGTAATTCATCTGGGAACGTATACTACAAATTTTCCTTCAGTCCACAAAAGGCGTTCGAGATATTAAGTCTAACAAGAAGAGGCAAACATCAATTGAATCATGGCTTGCAAAACATTCACATGCCACATGTGCGATTATCTACAAAAAGGTCAAAGATCTACAGCCATTAATGCTCTTTATACGTCGACAAAGTAGGGCATTATAGCAGAACCTGTTACCAGCCCGTGCAGAAAGCTGCGTAGAGCGCCTGCCAGATGAAAGTGATGATGAATAATGTTACAGCGTGAAAATTACGTTTCATTTCAGTCTTAATGAGTTGTTTCGCTCTTTTCTGCTGTGGATTGATACACGCAGTGGCGAGTTCATACAGAGAATGCCATCAAATATTAAAATATACAGCAGAGTCTAATATTCTTTCTCTTCGTGTCAAGATACGGGTATAAGAGTGAAACATAAAACACGCACAGTACCCAGTTTTATTGTATTGCTAAAATAGCAAGAAAGGCATGTTTCATAATAAATAACATAAAAACCACGAATCTCTAAAAGTTGCTGAAAACGATTCAATGCAAAAACAACCAATGTCAGAAAAAGTATAATGAAGAAATTGCTAGAGAACTTTTAGATAGCACAAATAACGGAATTTACAATCATATTCATTAGCGCCAAATATGAAACTGCAGAATAAAGTATTAAAAGTGTTAATGGGATTGAAACTTTTCTCATAATTTCAACGCTCTGTTACAATAAATAAAGCTTTTGACAGTGGTTGTTCTTGCATTAAACAATACATATTATTGTGCCATAAAGAACAAATGTATTTAATTCATTACGACGCCATATATTCGCGACACGCTTAGAGACATCTGTTGTAGAAGAGGGTGAGTGTACGAGTCACACAGAATCCAAACACGCTCTCTGCGGTATGAGCCGTGTAACGCCCGGCGGCTGAGTTACGACCGCCAATCGCCGCCAGACACGAGTAAATTTATCGCCATCAGCACGCAAGCAACGGGGATAGCTCAGGTTTCTATCTGCCATTACTAGCACTTGTACTCATAATTTCTAAATTGCTGCGGTAATTGCGCTTGCCATGTACGGGTTTTGCTGGGCGTTCAGAAACCTGTAAAGGATGTAATCCTTCAGGGCATCACGTCGATCGTCGGAAGTAGTTGTTGTTCGGCGAGCGTACGTTGCTTGTTGCACATCCTGTAGTCCGCCGTAATGGCACTCTCTTAATTTCGTTGCACAAGAGTCGTGCTTTATTGAGTCGATCCCCCGAGTGGCTGCGAAGCACTGAACATACACTGAACAGCCTAAGAATCTGGTACACCTGCCTAATATCGTGTTCGACCCCGCGAGCACTCAGAAATGCCGGACTCGACCAATGTCTGAAGTAGGGCTAGAGGGAATTAACACCATGAATCCTGCAGGGCTGTCCATAAATTCGTAAGAGTACGAGGGGTGGACATCTCTTGTGAACAGCACGTTGCAAGGCATCTCAGATATGGTCAATAATGTTCATGTATGGGGAGTTTGGTGGCCAGTGGAAGTGTTTATAAAGTCAGAGAGCGTTCCTGGAGCCACTATGTAGCAATTCTGGACGTGTGGGGTGTCGCATTGTCCTGCTGGAATTTCCCAAATACGTCGGGATGCACAATGGACATGAATCGATGCAGGTGATCAGACAGGACGCTTACGCACGTGTCACCTGTCAGAGTTGATGTAATATTATCTATCCCTTCTAGTTATGCTATCTTAAGTCCTCGTACCCCTTCTATATCTACTCCTGTTTCTTCTTCTAGCTAGTAATCAGACAAGTTTTGCCCCTCTAGAGGCCTCCTGTGTTCTGTTTCCACCTGTCCGCTCTCTCTTCTGCGTTTAACAGTGGAATTCCCGTTGCACTTTTAATTTTACCACCCATGTTCTTAATTTCACCGAAGATTGTTTTTATTTTTCTATATGCTGATTCAGCCCTTCAGACAATCATTTCTTTTTCGATTTCTTCACATTTTTCATGCAGGCATTTCGCCTTAGCGTACCTGCATTTCCTGTTTATTTCATTCCTAAGTGACTTGTATTTCGGTATTCTTGAATTTCCCTGAACGTTTTTGTACTTCCTACTTTCATCGATAAACTGAAGTATTTCTTTTGTTACCCATTGCTTCTTCGCAGTTAGCTTCTTTGTACCCATGTTTTTGTTTCCAGCTTCTGTGATTGCCCTTTTTAGAGAAGTCCATTGCTCTTCGACGTAATTGCCTATTGAGCTGTTTATTATCTTAGTATCTATAGCCTCAGAGAACTTCACGCTTATCTCTTCATTCCATTCTTTGCGCATTGAGTCCTCCTGACGAGTCAAACTTCAGCCTACTCTTCATCATTAGTGCAATTAATGTCAGCTTTCATTAAACTACAGATATTATTAATTTGAAAAAAGACACATACTACTGATATTATTAATATGAAAAAGATACTCGATGTTATCCGTTCGAATTACACTATGCGATTCATCGTTAATATTGTTAGACAGACTTAACTCTTATTACACAGATCTACAAACCTGTGCTTCGCATTTTTTTCTTCATTATTTTAGATGGTTCTCATGTTTTGATTTGTGAAGTCCAGAAATACTTATGCTCTTCTTCCCCAAAGTAATGACGAAGAGCCAGAAAATTCATGCAAGCACATACATTCAGAAAGAACTTTATTGAAACACAGTTATAAAATGAAACACTCATAACATTATAATGAAACACAACATTCTCAGGACTAGTACAATGGCATAAATCTTAATGTGTCCTCTTTTTCCCCTCAGATCTCGGTCGCGTTTTCTTCTGGTCACTGCCTGAAGACACTTCCTGCGCAGCGTCCGCCGGCATTCAGCTACCATGCTGACATCCCGTCAGTCCCGGTATCCCCGTTCGATTTGTTCAATGTCGAGATGGAGCTTTTCCCCCTGTTCCTTACTAGTAGTATCTGGACTTTTTAGAAAATAGCTGACGTGATAGGCCACGAAGTGTAGCTTCAAGCTGACTGCCGTATTCAGTACATTGAATTTATTCAACATGTTTCTCACTAATTCTCGTAATGAAAACTCTGCAGTTCAAATGGTTCAAATGGCTCTGAGCACTATGGGACTTAACATCTGAGGTCATCAGTCCCCTAGAACTTAGAACTACTTAAACCTAATTAACCTAAGGACATCACACACATCCATGCCCGAAGCAGGATTCGAACCTGCGACCGTGGCGGTCGCGCGGTTCCAGACTGTAGCGCCTTTAACCGCGTGGCCACACTGGCCGGCACTCTGCAGTTGCCAAGCAACTTGGTGACATCTGTGTAAATGATATGGAAGATAAAATTTTATTCATTTCGTCTTTCATTAATATCCGAAGGTCAAGGTTGACGATAACCCTCTTATTTCATGGTAGGATCTGACAGGTGCCGTAACTTACTAACCACATGCTTGAAAGAGTCACCATCTTCTGGTAGCGCTTTAATAAATTTTTTCATAATGCTAATTTTGTATGAAATAGAACCAGAAGTTTTTCTGTGTCTCTCTTTTAGCCGAATAGTAGTTTACGTTTTTCCCTACAGCTTTTGGCATTCTGATTGGCTAGATTTTTTCTTAAACCAGTGCTTGTCTGTTCCGTCTGCATAAGAAGTAGAAGTGCGTCTTCACAAGTTGAAGGCACTCGATGTGGAATCCACGAATTGTGCTGACCCCAGCCTTCATGCTAAAATAGGCAAAATAAATTCGTTTCACAAAGTCTGAGACTGTCCGCTGCAGTCTTTTACTACAAGTTTGTCACACATGCAGAACAAACATATATGCGTCAGGCGTATACCATCACCGAAATTAAATGTCTTTTTGTACCAATTCACATGGCAAACTTTCACAAAACAATGCTGGCGTCACTGTAATAATTAAATAGCTACATTTTGTATACCGCACGGAAACTCTAAATAGGTGTCAAAACTGCATGTGGCTGAACAATATAAATATTTTGCCTGAAATCAGCACTAAAAAAGACACCAGAAAAAGCCTTTATCTTTAAGAAAAAAATTTCATTTTCGACACAAATTTGTTTTATAACGCCAGAATTTTTATATTATGTGTCTAGTTTACTTATTTTGCAACCAAACAATAAGTTGTCTAACGGCGATCATTTTTCAGTTGCCGGCCGGTGTGGCGGAGCGGTTCTAGGCGCTTCAGTCTGGAACCGCGCGACCGCTACGGTCGCAGGTTCGAATCCTGCCTCGGGCATGGATGTGTGTGATGTGCTTAGGTTAGTTAGGTTTAAGTAGTCCTAAGTTATAGGGGACTGATGATTGGTTCAAATGGCTCTGAGCACTATGGGACTTAACTTCTAAGGTCATCAGTCCCCTAGAACTTATAACTACTTAAACCTAACTAACCGAAGGACATCACACACATCCATGCCCGAGGCAGGATTCGAACCTGCGACCGTAGTGGTCGCGCGGCTCCAGACTGTAGCTCCTAGAACCGCTCGGCCACCACGGCCGGTGGGACTGATGACCTCAGATGTTAAGTCCCATAGTGCTCAGAGCCATTTGAACCAATTTTTTTCAGTTATTGCTAAAAATAATTTGTGCTGTTGTAGATTGTGGTTTTCTATGACGTGTTCTTCCTAGACTTGTAAAATGGCGTTAGCTTCCTTCCGCTAGGTGACGACACAAACGAAGAGAACGTGTTTACGCCCGTCCTGTTGGCTGCGCATCCAGTCAAACTACTGGAGCGAAACTATACTGAAACTGGCTAGTTTCGAAAGTTTTCTTTCACAAATTAAGACTCATACGTTTCACAACAAATGAATGCGCTGTCTTGTTTATTGAAAAACCTATATTTATCCAAAAAGAACAAATTCAAACCAGGAGGACTGCCTATGTTACTGATAAATTATTCAAACTCAGTGACGAATGGTGAGTACAACTGGAGACAAGGAAAAGGGGAAAAGTTATCTTTTTGTGGAAATTATGGACGACTCCTTTGATACAGCTTCTTCAGATGCTTTGGAGGAGGTGAAAAATGAAGTGAATAAGAATTACCCGCTGTAATTACCAACCGTGGAGAACAGCTTAGCAAATATAATTTCCTAATGCTTCAACGATCGACCTCCATGCTTGGTGCAGATCATAAAGTAAAACGAAAGAAACATAACTGAAGCTCACTCCAAAGGAAATTTGAAGTGCACAAAGAAGGTTGGATAAGCAGATCATCTTGCCACTCCTCAGCGTGATGCCTCAGCTTTCTTATACATGAAGCCGATGTGTGGCAATACGTTGTTCTAGCCAGCTGCGGTGCTTTCTTCTGTTCCTTCCCCACTGCATTTCCGACAATGACTTCAAAACAATGTTCTTGCGACAGATGATTCTAGCTCTCAGAGCTCATTTGATCTACTAGAGTACGTATTCCGCATCCACTTGTGTAGCTCTTTGGTGAGAAAACTTTGTATTTTTACAGTCTTCATAACGACGAATCAACCGACTAAAATATGACTGAAAAAAAAGAAACTACCCAGTCACGGCTAGTTGCATCACTGATGGGTTGTTCTGGAATTTCAGCTCGTTCTGCGGTTCCCTGCTTATGGAGTTCTCTTCGTGTCATTTAGGTGCTGACAGAGTTCGCGAGTGCGGAACCGACTTTTGTTTTTCTCACAATCCTCTACAATGACCGTCCGTCACGATCATTCAGTAGGTACTTTAAAAAAACGTTTGTGAATACTAATGAATAAATAAACAATTAGTGTACCGTAACTTTAATTTCATATAGTCTCTTAGTATCTTTAGTATAGGCGGCAGTCAAATGAAAACAAGACAGGTGGAATAAAAGTAAGTGTGTGTGTGTGTGTGTGTGTGTGTGTGTGTGTGTGTGTGTGTGTATGTGTGTGGGTTCTTAAGGGACCAAACTACTGAGGTAATCGGTTCCTACATCTGCATCTACATCTACATCCATACTCCGCAAGCCACCTGACGGCGTGTGGCGGAGGGTACCTTGAGTACCTCTATCGGTTCTCCCTTCTATTCCAGTCTCCTATTGTTCGTGGAGAGAAGGATTGTCGGTATGCCTCTGTTTGGGCTGTAATCTCTCTGATTTTATCCTCTTGGTCTCATCGCGAGATATACATAGGAGGGAGCAATATACTGCTTGACTCCTCGGTGAAGGTATGTTCTCGAAACTTCAACAAAAGCCCGTACCAAGATACTGAGCGTCTCTCCTGCAGAGTCTTCCACTGGAGTTTATCTATCATCTCCGTAACGCTTTCGCGATTACTAAATGACCTGTAACGAAGCGCGCTGCTCTCCGTTGGATCTTCTCCATCTCTTCCATCAACCCTATCTGGTACGGATCCCACACCGGTGAGCAGTATTCAAGCAGTGGGCGAACAAGAGTACTATAACCTACTTCCTTTGTTTTCGGATTACATTTCCTTAGGATTCTTCCAATGAATCTCAGTCTGGCATCTGCTTTACCGACGATCAACTTTATATGATCATTCCATTTTAAATCACTCCTAATGCCTATTCCCAGATAATTTATAGAATTAACTGCTTCCAGTTGCTGACCTGTTATATTGTAGCTGAATCATAACGGATTTTTCTTTTGTCAGCCACAAGGTGATTTATGTATATTGTGAATAGCAACGGTCCTACGACACTCCCATGCGGCACACCTGAAATCACTCTTACTTTTGAAGACTTCTCTCCATTGAGAATGACATGCTGCGTTCTGTTATCTAGGAACTCTTCAATCCAATCACACAATTGGTCTGATAGTCCATATGCTCTTACTTTGTTCATTAAGCGACTGTGGGGAACTGTATCGAACGCCTTGCGGAAGTCAAGAAACACGGCATCGACCTGGGAACCCGTGTCTATGGCCCTATGAGCCTCGTGGACGAATAGCGCGAGCTAAGTTTCACATGATCGTCTTTTTCGAAACCCATGCTGATTCCTACAGAGTAGATTTCTAGTCTCCAGAAAAGTCATTATACTCGAACTCAATACGTGTTCCAAAATTCTACTATTGATCGACGCTAGAGATATAGGTCTATAGTTCTGCACATCTGTTCGACATCCCCTCTTGAAAACGGGGATGACCTGTGCCCTTTTCCAATTCTTTGGAACGCTATGCTCTTCTAGAGACCTACGGTACACCGCTGCAAGAAGGGGGGCAAGTTCCTTCGCGTACTCTGTGTAAAACCGAACTGGTATCCCATCAGGTCCAGAGGCCTTTCCTCTTTTGAGCAATTTTAATTGTTTCTCTATCCCTCTGTCGTCTATTTCGATATCTACCATTTTGTCATCTGTGCGACAATCTAGACAAGGAACTACAGTGCAGTCTTCCTCTGTGAAACAGCTTTGGACTTACACACTACTTAAACTAAATTATGCTAACAACAACACACACACCGATGCCCGAGGGAGGACTCGAAACTCCGGTGGGAGGGTCCGCACAGTCTGTGACATGGCCACTCTGCACGGCTAGTAGATACATTCGTCCGCGTAGCTTAGAGGTTAATGTTTTTCCACTTTCCTTGTATGTGATATAAATCTTCGATACGGTGCCTCTTGGAAACAATAAAGAATTGGGATACTTTCGCTACGGAAGCATCCAACATACGAGCAGCAATAGTTTGCCCTAGTACGATGTCGCTTGGCTGCGACGTAATGCACTGACAGCTACACAGAACACAGGTCTGATTACGACTGACACTTGCAACGTATTGAGGACGTTGCACAGGTGCCATTTCTCCCATCGTAACCTTAATCACAGAATGGATGTCTTTCATGGTGATCATCTCTTTCTCTTCTAGTAATACGTCTGAAATGTTATATTTTATCATGTTTATGTGGCCAATTCTGTTTTTCGTGGCAGGTATTGGACAACCTCTACACTAAATGGTGTGTGTGTTGTCCTTAGCGTAAGATAGTATTAGTTAGTTTAATTGGTGTGTAAGTCTAGGGACCGATGACCTCAGCTGTTTGGTCCCATAGAACCTTACCATTGTGTCAAGGAATTTCTCCTGGCTTTTGAAACCTGGCCTCATGTGATCCTGCAGCTATCATTTCATGTTTTATTCTTTCAAGTCTCCCTGGACCAGTAGTTCGCCAAGAACCAGTCTCATAAATTTGTGTAGTAACTAAGTGTTGTGTCTATACCTCTCACCTTTTCTGCTACCATTCTTTCTAGATGTGCAGGATTCCACTTTGCACGTCAATGGCCAAGATGGAAGTAACATAAATCAAACTGGATAACTCACGTCCACGTTTTGGGATGAAGCATGCTCCCCTCATCTTTATGATTTTGAAACTTGCAAACTTCCACGAAATGTTTACAGTCATATGCACTCATCTCACATCTTCCTGCCTCAGTTTGTCATAAGAGTTTCCACTATTGCTAAGGCCGTAGCTACATTCACTTTCATCGTGATCATAGCTGCTACTCATTGGCACACAACTGTGTGTTTCATTACAGTAGACCCAGCATCCTCTCCCAATTTGGCGCTGACCTTCTGTTGTAGCTCAATATGATTTTTAAATGCCTCACCAGTTCTCTTCTGTTGCTGTATATTGATATCTTCTTGCGCTGTTTGAATGCGAGAAGCACCTGTAAAAGGTCGTGTCAGATTCCTAATTGAGTTTCCGAATTTCACTTTCTATTTTCTCGTGATTCTCACTTGCCAAATGATTGGTTGCATCTTAAGCCCTTTTGTCGATACACTGCTTTGCCTAATCTATCTGTTTCTCTACTTTTTCTTGACTCATCTCCACATTTTTTACTCTATTTCCTATTTTCGCGATTGCCTCATTACTATACTTCTCTGATTTTTTACACTCTTCTTTCGCTTCCGCGCTAACTTTTCGGCTCCTTGAGCTCATTCTTCGCCTCCTGAGCAATTCTCTGCATATCTTCTGCCAATTTTCAAATTTCTTTCGTTTCTCCTTTTATTTCCGACTTTTACTTTGTACGTATCTTTTCCCCCATGTTCTTACCTTCTATCCTCATTGTTTCTCTGATGTCCTTACATTCTTTCCTTACTGCTTTCAAAAATCCAGTGATATTAGAATTTTCATCTTCTCTCTTACTAGTTCTGTCTAGCTAAGATACATATGACCCTAATAGAGAAACGTCTCTTAGTTCCTTGTTCAACTACTTGCTCTCTTCTTCCTTGCTACTGCGAAGTATCTCTACTGCTTCTACATGTTATAGTGTGACATCATCTTTGTCTTCCCATGTACTCCCATTCTCAATATTGTCTTTCTCTTTTTTTTTTTAATGGAAACCATCTTCGCTATAGCTACCAGTTGACTGTTGTGTGGGGTAAGTTATCTGTTCCTCTCCAAACTTACAAATACTCTTAACTTCACTGTGTTAGTTTATGCAATCTATTTTATTGCTATTCTGACCTAGTTCATGTCACACTTTGCTTCATGTCCACATTCAAAACTGACTATTTACAGTTACATGAAACCCAAATTAAAAACCTCATTGCAACTGAATTCTAATCGTCGACAATCACAGATTCCCTTCAACATAAAATATTTCTATGCAGATTTTTGCAACACGTTAAACACTGGTCATCACCAGACATGGAGCAAAATCCACCAAATCATGAACTTGAAGCTAGAAAAAATTAAATAATATGTGTTATTTACTTGTGCCAGAAAAGTACTGTAAACTATCGAACAACTATTTTCTGTCTCTTGCCTAGTTATGTGCAATGAACGTGAAATGAAGTTAAATAACCCTGACATTAATGTTATTTTCCAGATGTTCCAAAAAATTCCTATCCTGGAATGGCTCTGCAGATTTTTGAAAAACTCTGCTCCTGCAAAAATTTTTATCTTGACCCAGAAAATTAAATGCTGTCACGTCTTCGAACGATGCAACTGTATAACGATTGAATTCGCGGTAGCCTGTGTGATTTATGGCGCTGTACGACAAGTTCGTTTACTTGGATAGAAGCGTATGGGGCCTGAAGATGGTATAATGCAATGCCGAAACTGAGTAATATCTTAAAATATACGGCTGTTGGTGAATTTTATTGACATGGACAATTCTGATGCCTGTGGCCACAGGAAACATTGCTTTGGGGAGCCTATTAGCATTCCTGGCATTAGTGGCATTTTGCCAGCATCACGTACATGTCTATCTATGTTTTATCAGTAGCAATGTTCTCTGGCAGTGCACGATATCTTAACAGCATCTGAAGCGCATTCAGTTTTAGCACTTCTGAAATCAATGTTTCTGTCTGTCTTAATTCTGAGTGTACCAGGTGTAGAAGTATGAAACCGAAATTTGATTGCAATAATTACACATCTGTTGTTTGAAATTGATAAACAATATTTTATTCAGAATAATCTCCATTGCTATTTATACATTTCTCCCAAGTCTCCGGCAGGGTATGAACGCAATGCAAAAAAAAAAAAGAAAAAGATAAACATTTTTTCGATGCGAACCAGTCAGTGAGCCATTTTCGTACATTTTCATACGAAATGAAGCGTTGTTCAGCGAGAGCGTGGCCCAGTGAAGCAAATAGATGATAATCGGACGGAGCCAGGTATGGAGAATAAGCAGCATGCCCTAGTATTTCCCATCTGAATGCCTCGATCGTTTCCGTGACCCGTTTTTCTGTGTGTGATGGAGCGCTAGCAATATGACTTTGTGCTGCCTTTTTCCATATTCCGGTTGTCTTTCACGTAATGCTCGATTTAAATCGATCAGTTGCTGTTGGTAACGATCAGTGTTAACGGTTTCACCAGGTTTTAGCATCTCGTAATAGATGACACCCTTCTGATCCGATCAAACAAAGGGCATTGTTTTCTTTCCAAAGCGATTTGATCTTGCAATGGATGTCGATGGTTTGCTTGGAGTCACCCAAGATTTACAACGCTTAGGATTCTCATAATATATCGATGTTACATCACTTTCTTTTGTATCTAGCGAGCTTGCTGTCTTTCATTTAGTTCATACGGACCCCATTTTCCAACTTTCTGCAACTTTCCATAGCTTTCAACCAAAGAGAAATGGCGTTTCGCGTCACATTCAATTGTTACGCGAGTTCCTATTGACTTTGAGTATCATCTTCATCCAATAAGACCTGCAATTTGTTATCTTCGAACTTTTTCGGTGGTTTCCCGCGCTCGTCATTTCTCACGTCAAAATCATCACTTTTGAATTTTTTGAACTACTCGAAACACTGTGTTTTCCCATGCCCATGTTCGCCGAATGCTTCGACAAGCATTCGATGCGATTCGGCAGCAGTTTTCTTCAAATGGTAACAGAAAACCAATGCTTTCCGCAAACCGTAGTTCGTATGCACAAAACTCGACATGTTTACGGGTTTGAAACAGATACCAATATATGGAACTTGGGTTAATGTGGGTTGACATTCGTCATCATCCGTTACAGGAAGCAGATGGCGCAGCAGACGCGGTCTCACGGGCCCTACAGTGACAGCTACCACCATCTACAGGGAAATTCCGGTTTCATACTTCTACGCGTGGTACGTGAACGTCTTTGTAGGCAGTGAGAAAAGTCTCATGCGGCGGTATGAATTAATTTGTGGTTGAATGGTTAACTTTCTATCCGATGGTCACTTGCACTGAATCAATTCTTTTACTTCCGATAGCACTGGATCCTTTGGCACAAATTTTGCTATAAAACTGATATTCAACGGAAAATCTTCTACAGTATCTTGACTAATGATATCTAAAGAAAAAACTGAAACAATAGAATAACTGAAATTTTCATCCTGTCCAACTGGCAATTGTGATAGCAAGTCTGCATTTCCGGGGTAAGATGTGAGGCTGTAAACTATTTCATAATCATAGTTTCATAAAAGCAGTGCCCATATCTGTACATAATCAGTCATTCTGAAAAGAACAGAATTATGTGATTTAAATAAAGCCACCAATGGCTTGTGGTATATCTTGGGTCATAAATGTACTCATGGAACTTTTTGACAGCAGGGATACTAGAAAGAGGTTTTTCCTCAGTTTAACTACAGTTTCCTAGAGCACTTGTTAGTGTTTCGGACCCTAACATAATCCACGCAGCCTGTTGGCATCTGTGCAAGTGCCGAGATTAAAGGCAAACATTCCTGCAATGATGGGTTAATAAAACAAAGGTCTTTCTTTAACTTATTACCAGGCGAAAGCATAAGAGCGTACCACGAATGAGACCATCAGCTTAAGATATTTTACATTTCTCATTTCGGTACAGGTATCTGCAGTCTCTAGTAAGTCCATGCAATTGTGCTATCCACTCATTGACTAGTTTTCTTAAAACACAAAAAATGGTGCCTGGCTGTTTCTATGTGTGCTTGAGCTTCAAAATAATATTCTAACATATTTTTATAAATAATTGCTTTTCTTATAAATAATAGCGTCATTGGATTGCTTCACGACATATTTTTTTCAATTAATTCGAAAAAAATTTCCGCTCCAGCGTTAGCAAGGATAAAAGCTCAGCGCACAACCAGTCCTGATAATATGTGTGTGACGAGATGTTTCTCTAATCTCGAAACATAGTTTGGCCAGGATTCTATCATCCGCTTGATATTTGGCGGTGGCGGCATCTTGAAATTTCATTGAACTTCTTTCTTCCGTGCTTCCAGTTTCGGTAGCCGTGCCTTGCCAGGTTGTAGAAAGTTTCTGTAGCAACTCCAGCATAGATTGTAATATATCTGGTTGAGACATTTTTGAATACGAAAATCTCAGGTATGTTTCTGAAAAGGAAATTGAATTATAAAATTATTAAGGCTTTCGTGGCCACTTGTTGACAGATTGCCTCTTGGCTTCTGTCACGGGTTCTTCGGCCGACGTTTCTTTTATGATTTTTCTGTCTTACCGCAAGCCGAATGGCTGAGATTTCCAAAGCTTCACCTTCCATTGCTGGTGGTGGACTGTAGTCGAGCTCGAGGCCGCAGGTTATACGTACCTGTCGCGCCAACGTCCAAGGGCTTTCCCGTGGTCATTTCCAGCGCGGTTCTACCCTTGCTACCTGCAACGATCGTTTGATGCAGCTCGTCAGTCCATGATCCGTTCACCTTGAGACCTTCTCTGTTGAAGCTGTTGTCACGTCGCCGAGCATATCTGACTCTGTGACACTTCTTACGTAAATAGTGGAATACCCATTGCTTCTCAAAACGGTTTTAAAGTTGTTGCATCTCGCGTCTGAGGTGTCGGGGCTCACATATTCGTCTTGTTCGCGTTACGAGCGTGTTATTCGTCCTTCTTTTCTGGATCGGGTGCTGATTTGACACCTGTCTCTCACGTTTTCACGATCCCTCGTGATCAGGACATCCAAAAAGGATAGCCGTATGTTCTTTTCTACCTCCATGTTAAATTTTTTGTTGGCGTCGAGGCTGTTCAAATGTCTTAGGAAGTCACAGACCTGTTCCTCGACAGTATCACTAACGTATCTGAACCACGCCTTAGGTTTACAAGATGCCAAGTCCAGTGGCTGTGCTTCCAAACCTTTCATGAAAAAGTTGGCCACCACTCTACTAAGTGGACTACCCACGGAAACGCCTTCCAGCTGTTCACAGAAGATTCTATTCCACATGAAATGGCTCGTGGTAAGATATGCTTGAAAGAGCTTGGTGATGTCATGCAGGAAAATGAAACTGATTTGCCCAAGAGAGTCACTGAGTTCCACTTTGGTAAACAAAGAAACAACGCGAAAGCCGACCAGGATGTAGTTCTGTCCAAGTTTTAGTTTCTTCAGCTTCGCAATGAAATTTCCTGAATCATTTATGTATGTGAGAATCTTTCCCACGTGGGGCTGGAGCAAAGAGGCTAGGTGTTTCGCCAGTTTATACGTCGGTGAGCCAGGAACGCTAACAATCGCTCTTAATGGAATATTATTCTTCTGTATTTTTGGTAATCCATACAGCCAAGGTGTTAGGGCTTCTGTGTTGCACATATTCCTCTGCATGTCCAGAGAGAGAAGATGCCTTGACCAACCTATTCGTATTCCGTGTGATCCGCTGCGTCGGATGTGTGCTTAGTTTTAAGTACTTTGTCGGATCTAATAAGCCCAGCATCTTCTGTTCGAAATCTTCGGTCTTCATTACGACGCTTGCATTTCCCTTATCGTTTGGCAGTATCAATATACTCGTTCCGCGCAAGATTCTTGATAGCATGTACTCTTCTTTCTTCAGGTTGCAAACTGGTGGTTTTGCTCGTCGCAGTATCCTGGAGGTCTCAGTGCGTATTTCCTCAGCTCTTTCACAAGGAAGGGTTCCGAATGATACTAGCAACGCTGTCCTCCATAGGTATAGTTCTTGGGATGACAGCAAAATTCCGTCCTTTTTGAAGGACAGACTGTCCCTCTTTGGTCAGTTGTCGTTGAGACTGACCATTGTGCATGACATGCTGGAAATATAGTTCTTGGGATGACAGCAAAATTCCGTCCTTTTTGAAGGACAGACTGTCCCTCTTTGGTCAGTTGTCGTTGAGACTGACCACTGTGCATGAGATGCTGGGAATAGCCTTGTCAATCTGCATCTTGGAAACGTTTTGTTGTGTCGCTCCGCGCAGCGCTACAGTTCGTTCTGCATGCTACTCTGAGTGATGCTGTCGATCTTGTCCCAGTAGTCTTGATGTATTCTGCTACTTAGTTGATAGAAGATGTCCAAAAGTTCCTCATTTGTTCTTGCCACGTATCTATGTGTTGCATGAATTCACTCACGAAGAAAAGTTCGTACCATTCCGTCGTAGATTCGATGTGCTTGGTCTGTGGTTTTTCTTCGTGAGTTACTTGGGATATGCTTGTGTGACGTATGACGGAACGATGAAATGTGTCTTGCCTTGTGCGCCCTCTGTTAGAGGCGAGCCTAAAAACAGTCGCACCAGAAGAGTGTCTCTCCAACTGTATTCCGCGTAATACTGGTGTTGTGCGGGAAGTAAGTGCTCCTCGAAGAACTATTAACAAAATGGCGTTTTTTTCCAACAACTTGACCATATTAATTATTTTTTAAAATTTTGCTATGATGTCTGTGTTATTAGTTATGACCAAAGTTGAAGCCGTCACTGAATATAATTGGTTTTCCTCATTTTCTTAAAAAATTATTAACATTCAAAAGAAACAAGGTGTTCTGTCAGAGCACTAGGATTCTCAAAGTGTTCCGCCAGAGGAGAATTTTGGGTTGTGAACCCCTCGACTAGAGTTCTAGATAGTTTGACACTCATCATGTATGGTTTTTTCGTACGCATATCATGCAGCGGCCATCGTTAATTTAGAAGTTTCTTACCGCTGACAGTATACTATGGAGAGTCCATCCCATGGCTGGTTCTTCACTACACGCTCGCAACCTTTTTTTTTCAGATTTCCTATTGATGCTTTCCTCACGAATGTACTGAGGTTTACGTTATCACGTACTTTCTTGCTGAACACAGGTTACATTCGCCAAAAGCAAATGGTTTCAACACATAACAGCCACGAATTTTTGAATAAATTCACTATACCTTACATCATATTTTTAAAAGTACGAAGGTCGTTCAATAAGTAATGCAACACTTTTTTTCTGAAAGCAGGTTAGTTTTACTCAAGAATCCAATACATTATATTATCCCCCATTCTTTTGGCGACAAAATCCTATTTTTCAACATATCCTCCGTTGAATGCAAAGCCCTTACACAACCTTACGACAAGAGCCTGTTTGTCGCATGCTAATACTCTCCTGCTCCATGTCGGATCCAAAGTCTTGCCGCATCAATAACCTCTCCATCATCCACTTACTACTTCCCACGAAGTACATCTTTCACTGGGCCAAACAGATGGAAGTCGGAAGTCGGAATGTGCGCCATCCGAGCGGTAGGGTGGAAGAGGAAGAACAGTTCAGTGAAGTTTTGTGAGCTCCTCTCTGGTGTGCAGAGTTGTGTGAAGAGTTGCGTTGTCATAGAGAAGGAGAAGTTAGTTTGCATTTTTTTGGCGACGGACGCGCTGAAGTCGTTTCTTCAAGTTCCTGAGGGTAGGCACAGCACACTTCAGAGATGATCGTTTCACCGTGAGAGAGAACATCAAACTAAACTTTTCAGAGCTCTAGAAGTCTGTTGCCATGAAATTACTGGCTGAGGGTACGGCTTTGAACTTTTCCATTGGGGGAAGTGTAGTGTGACGACACACAGTGGATTGGCGTTTAGTTTCCGGTTCGAAGTGATGAATCCATGTTCGATCGCCTGTGACGAGGTTCGACAAAAAATCGTCGCGATCAGCCTGTAAGGTGGCTATAATTTCGCACTTTACAAGCACTTCTCCACATACTTTGCCGTGAACTACAACCACTATTAGGTATCGTTTGATAGGTTGTACATCGTATATCTGTATATTTAAAGGAGACTGACATTGTCAAGGACGCCTTTTAAATAATTGTTAACGCTTATTGCATGAAATGTGACGAAGTGTCTTTATTAACAGAACGACGTAATGAATGATTGCCTATACTAGTAGAGGTTGGAACGCCAGTAGAGATGAAATGGCAGGCAGAACTCAAGCTCTGGGTGGAAGGCCCGCACAGGTGTTGGTCCTGCTTAAAAACAGGAAGTAGCTAGACGGACGTCGTGGCACCTGAGCTCTGGAGCACAATTCGGGTGACGGCCGGCCGCTATTGTAGCAGGACCGGAGGAATAACCGGGAACTCTGCAAATCTTGGACGTAGGTGAGGGGAACGAAGAAGCGGCACCTTGGAAATCTCGCAGGCTGGGTTATTTCCAAGAATTTTTAGTCAGAAGCATACCATTGTGCGAGTATAGGTTTTTACTCGCAAACTTTCCGCGCTTGGCAACAAAAAAACTAAATTATGGTTGGTCGGCGTTCGGAAGAATCTGTAGAGAGGGAGAATATTCCGTGGTTTCGGGAATTTGATTCGTTTTCGAAATTACGAGGGTGGGAAGCCGAGCCTTGCTGGGAAGCCAGCAGTGGAGAGACGAGGTTTTCCGTGGTGAGCGCCCGTGTGTGGCGGTCGCTCGGTATCAGCTTCGTTGGTACAGACAGAATTGCTGTCTTTGCTTTCAGGAGAGTTTATAGTTGTACTGTTGCGAACCTATACGATTCTGGACTTCACCTCTGGGTTGGAAGTCGTCGTTGAGTACGCAGCGTTCAGTAATTGAGAGCACTTCTTCTGCCGATACTTACATTGAGACTTTATCTGAACTCCGCCCTTGAGGATGGGAGTTCGCGTTTCTCGTCTGTAGAACACAGTGAGGGGAAGACAGTATTAGAGTATTAATCAGAGGATCGCCTTCTGCCGTCCTAGTGTTTGAAAGAGTTTATTTGTGGCTGGAGTTCTTCCATAGTCGCAGACAGGTACGAGAACCATCACTTCGACGCACCAGACGCAGTACATACGGTGATATCGCAAATTGCTTCGACTTATTAGGGCTATAAAGCTAAACAGCTGTGATGACGTTAGTTTATTTCCACTGAGATTCCACACCACCGTAGATCATCTTTCAAATTATTGTCTTCTTGTGTTTGGTATGTAGATGATGTCAGTCACTTCGCGTTAGTGATATTAGACCGCACAGTCACAATAAGGGGCAGAGTTGGGCAATTAATTACTAACTGTAGTTGCTAATAGACAATTGTACTTAAAGGGTTGATTTTAATCTATAATAAATATACAGGGTGAGTCACCTAACATTACCGCTGGATATATTTCGTAAACCACATCAGATACTGACGAATCGATTCCACAGACCGAACGTGAGGAGAGAGGCTAGTGTAACTGGTTAATACAAACCATAAAAAAATGCACGGAAGTATGTTTTTTAACACAAACATACGTTTTTTTAAATAGAACCCCGTTAGTTTGTTAGCACATCTGAACATATAAAGAAATACGTAATCAGTGTCGTTTGTTGCATTGTAAAATGTTAATTACATCCGGAGATATTGTAACCTAAAGTTGACGCTTGAGTACCACTCCCCCGCTGTTCGATCGTGTGTATCGGAGAGCACCGAATTACGTAGGGATCCAAAGGGAACGGTGATGGACCTTAGGTACAGAAGAGACTGGAACAGCACATTACGTCCACATGCTAACACCTTTTTATTGGTCTTTTTCACTGACGCACATGTACATTACCATGAGGGGTGAGGTACACGTACACACGTAGTTTCCGTTTTCAATTACGGAGTGGAATAGAGTGTGTCCCGTCATGTCAGGCCAATAGATGTTCAATGTGGCCATCATTTGTCGCACACAACTGCAGTCTCTGGCGTAATGAATGTCGTACACGCCGCAGTACATCTGGTGTAATGTCGCCGCAGGCTGCCACAATACGTTGTTTCATATCCTCTGGGGTTGTAGGCTCATCACGGTACACATTCTCCTTTAACGTACCCCACAGAAAGAAGTCCAGAGATGTAAGATCAGGAGAACGGGCTGGCCAATTTATGCGTCCTCCACGTCCTATGAAACGCCCGTCGAACATCCTGTCAAGGGTCAGCCTAGTGTTAATTGCGGAATGTGCAGGTGCACCATCATGCTGATACCACATACGTCGACGCGTTTCCAGTGGGACATTTTCGAGCAACGTTGGCAGATCATTCTGTAGAAACGCGATGTATGTTACAGCTGTTTGGGCCCCTGCAATGAAGTGAGGACCAATGAGGCGGTCGCCACTGATTCCGCACCATACATTTACAGTCGACGGTCGCTGTCGCTCTACCTGTCTGAGCCAGCGAGGATTGTTCACGGACCAGTAATGCATGTTCCGTAGATTCACTGCCCCGTGGTTTGTGAAACCCGCTTCATCGGTAAACAGGTAGAACTGCAACGCATTTTCTGTTAATGCCCATTGACAGAATTGCACTCGATAATTAAAGTCATCACCATGTAATCGCTGCTGTAGCGACACATGGAACGGGTGAAAGCGGTGACGATGCAGTATGCGCATGACACTACTTTAACTCAGTCCACCGGCTCTCGCAATGTCCCGTGTACTCATGTGTGGGTTCATGGCAACAGCAGCTAGCACACCAGCTGCACCCGCTTCTCCTGTGACGGGCCTGTTATGGACCCGTTTGCGTGCTACGACCATACCCGTTGCATACAGTTGGCGGTAGATGTTTTGCAATGTGCGGAACGTTGGATGCTCTCTGACCGGGTACCGTTCTGCATACACCCCGCAGGCTTCAGCTGCATTTCGTCGACACTCGCCATAAATGAGATTCATCTCCGCCTTTTCAGAGTTCGAATACGTCATGGTCACAGTTCCTACAACACTACACTATCACAGACGTTTGGTAACACGGTGTACTACAGTTAGTCTGCGTGCGGAGACGAATGCAGAATACCAATAGCAGCAAGCGCTACATGCGGACACTGTGACAGCTAGACCAAACCACAACAGTGCACTACAGCCACACTCGTAAACACGGTCGTCATCGTAAACATGTCCCTGCAGATGCTGCTCACCAACCGTGGCCCGTGTTTGTTACAACACGCAACTGAACGTCGGAGGTTTCAAGCGTCAACTTTAGGTTACAATATCTCCGGATGTAATTAACATTATACAATGCAACAAACGGCACTGATTACGTATTTGTTTATATGTTCAGATGTGCTAACAAAACAAACGTGGTTCCATTAAAAAAACGTAGGTTTGTGTTAAAAAACATACTTCCGTGCATTTTTGTATGGTTTGTATTAAACAATTACACTAGCCCCTCTCCTCACGTTCGATCTGTGGAATCGGTTCGTCAGTATTTGATGTGGTTTACGAAGTATATCCAGCGGTAACTTTAGGTGACTCACCCTGAACAACAACGTTTATCATTTAGTAGTACTAGTTGCCTTCATCATTCATTTACGTTTAGATCGTAATTTATATGTTAAAAAGAGCATTAAGAGATCCTAAAATCTGCTTTAGGGGATAATCAGACAGGGCCAAATCATCATTTTAGCGTTTATTATTTTCCGTTGCGCATATTCATTTTCACACCCACCTAGAGTAGCATCTTGGAAGCCTCGTAACGCGCAAGGAAATCCGCACACATGGTTATCGGTTACTTTTATGATGTTCTGTTAGGTGGCGAGAAACTCAGCGCAGCGGGCATGCACCTTTGAGTGCTTCAACTGGTGGACTAGACGTCCAGTCGAGTAATAGGGTGTTGTTTGTGATCCATCGACCTCTGCGAATGACAGTGTTCACACGCTCCAACATTGCAGCGATTATAGCTGTGTGCGGCCGACCGGCACGTGAGAGATCGGACAGGTTTTTAAGACCCTTTTGCGATGACAGACGCCTCGCCCAACTACTCACCGTGCTTTTGTTCACTACCAGGTCTCCGCAGACATTCTACAAACGCCTATGAATATCTTCGATGCACTGATTTTGCTCCAGAAGAAACTCAATGACATCACTTCCGCTGCAGACACCGTTTTTGAAGGCCGGCGCATATCGTTATTTCATAAAACTATAGGGACTGAAGCTGGAATATTCCACAATGCCCCACAACAAATGCCACATTTTGTGGAGAAATGAAATAAGTTGCATTAGTTATTGAAAGGCCCTGCCAATAGTCGCGCAGGAATAGCAGGGAAGTTTGTTCCTGAGTGCGATACAAGTGGCTGTAACCCGTCCATATATATGAATTTAGACGATTAATTCAGGCCGTGTTCTGCGCTGTACACAGAGTGATACAGTGACGAGGCTTTCGCCGTGCCCTGGTCACGGTCCCTGCGGTTTTGCAGCGGCGGTTACCGCAGTGAAAGGCGGCCACCGTATCCCGGGGCAACCGGGGCCCCGAGACGACCCGAGGACTTCCCTCGCAAAGGTCAGCCCGGCCTGTTAATCGCGTCCTGCCCCTTGTCGCTGCTCGCTGGCCGGCGGTAATCTCTGACAAATTGCGGGGCAATGAATCGTAATTAAGTAGCGGCGAGCAGTGCTAGAGGTAATGGCGTACCGAGTGCTGACTTTACAAGGCTCCGGCAGGAAACATAGAGCAGGAGGCCTTTACCACTACGCTGTACTTAGGCTAGGGGAAACAGTTCTCACTGGTCAGAATCGTGCGCTGTTTCCCAAGGGAATGAACTCTCTACTAGCCTCTTTCTTGCCTACAAGTTGGAAAGTAGTTGTTGTTGTGGTCTTCAGCCCAGAGACTGGTTTGATGCAGCTCTCCGTGCTACTCTACCCTGTGCAGGCTTCTTCATCTCCGAGTAACTTCTGCAGCCTACATCCCTCTGAATCTTCTTATTGTATTCATCTCTTGGTCTCCCTCTACGATTTTTACCGTCCACGTTTCCCTTCAGTACTATCCCGGTGATCCATTGATGCATCAGAACGTGTCCTACCAACCGATCCCCTCTTCTAGTCAAGTTGTGCCACAAATTCCTCTTCTTCCCAATTCTGTTCTGTACCTCCACATTAGTTACGTGCCCAACCCGTCTAATCATCAGCATTCTTCTGTAGCAACACATTTCGAAAGCTTCCATTCTCTTCTTTTCTAAACTATTTATCGTCCATGTTTCGCTCCCATACGTGGCTACACACCACACAAATACTTTCAGAAAACATTTCCTGACACTTAAATTGATAAACGATGTTTACAAATTTCTCTTCTTCAGAAACAATTTCCTTGCCATAGCCAGTCTACGTTTTGTTACGGCGTAAAGTCAAGCTTTGGCACTCCAGTCAGGAACGATAGGTAAAAGAAGGCTGTGAGAAATGGTCAGCTAATCGCACGCTGACCGACATCATTTCCAGGATGACAACGTGACAGCAGCGGCCCCTAGGTGAAGAGGGCACAAGCACCGCGCCCAAGAGGTCGCGGCCTACTTGGATGGCAGCTTCAGGATTAGCCACTTGGACAGCAGCGTCAACGTCAGGTACTTCGATAGCAGTTCAGGAAAGACTTTTGTCAGTTAGAGATCAGCAGTCGCTGCAGAGGCTGATTATTTCGTATGTAGCCCTTTGAATGCAACACACCTGCAAGGAGCCGAGCGTTCGCGAAATATGACCGACAAGTGTGACGTCACAATATTTCGCGTGGGCCCGCGCGTGCCCAGTGGAGCTGCTACACAATAGGCTGACTCCTCCTCCATGTTTTACCGAACTCTGAGAATTCGGAAACATTTACCTCGTGGATGCTTAACCTATTGACGCAAATTTTTACAATATTTCTTATTAAATATTTGACATTGCCTATATGACATGTACCAAACAATAATTACTGTTTATATAATTACTGTCTATATAGATATTTAGACCACTCTTTTCATATAACAGGAAAACTGAAATGTAATACATGTAGGCTCGGAACTTAGGCTGTAGCTCGTAAATATTAAATGTAATATTTGAAGAACTCGATACCATTGTCTCCAGATAGGGGTGCTGTGCAGTAAAAGTCTGTAAGAGATTTGGAGCTGTCGAATATGACTATTTACCTCGAGAATCTATAGGTAAGTAAGCGCATGTTTCAGTACATAATTTTAGTACATTCTTTATACAGCTATGCTAAACATATAATGAAATTAAAAATACTTTTTACACTTTGTTCATATTACGTTTAAACTTTCCTTACACACATGCAAAACAGAAACAATGTAGCGTTATGCTCTCACAGCACAATCTGTAGCATACAGCGATTTATACAGCCATTGTCGTTATTCATTTGTGTGAGATTTGTGTTTCCCATTAAGACGGTTCGCCAAGATCGCTAAGTGTGGCTCAAGTGTTCTTTAATGTGTCTCTGAACGTGCATTTCTTCTTACACTACTGGCCATTAAAATTGCTACACCATGAAGATGACGTGCTACAGACGCGAAATTTAACCGAGAGGAAGACGATACTGTGATATGCAAATGATTAGCTTTTCAGAGCATTCACACAAGGTAAGCGCCGGTGGCGACACTTACAACGTGCTGATATGAGGAAAGTTTCCAACCGATTTCTCATACACAAACAGCAGTTGACCGGCGTTGCCTAGTGAAACGTTGTTGTTATGCCTCGTGTAAGGAGGAGAAATGCATACCATCAAGTTTCCGACTTTGATAAAGGTCGGATTGTAGCCTATCGCGATTGTGGTCTATCGTATCGCGACATTGCTGCTCGCGTTGGTCGAGATCCAATGACTGTTAGCAGAATATGGAATCGTTGGGTTCAGGAGGGTAATACGGAACGCCGTGCTGGATCCCAACGGCCTCGTATCACTAGCAGTCGGGATGACAGGCATCTTATCCGCATGGCTGTAACGGATCGTGCAGACACGTCTCGATCCCTGAGTCAACAGATGGGGACGTTTGCAACACAACAACCATCTGCACGAACAGTTCGACGACGTTTGCAGCAGCATGGACTATCAGCTCTGAGACCATGGCTACGGTTACCCTTGACACTGCATCACAGACAGGGGCGCCAGCGATGGTGTACTCAACGACGGACCTAGGTGTACGAATGGCAGAATGTCATTTTTTCGGATGAATCCAGGTCCTGTTAACAGCATCATGATGGTCGCATCCGTGTTTGGCGACATCGCGGTGAGCGCACTTTGGAAGCGTGTATTCGTCATCGCCATACTGGCGTTATCACCCAGCGTGATGGTATGGGGTGCCATTGGTTACACGTCTCGGTCACCTCTCGTTCGCTTTGGCGGCACTTTGAACAGTGGACGTTACACTTCAGATGTGTCACGACCCGTGAGTCTACCCTTCATACGATCCCTGCGAAACCCTCCTTTTCAGCAGGATAATGCACGACCGCATGTTGCAGGTCCTGTACGGGCCTTTCTCGATACAGAAAATGTTCGACTGCTGCCCTGGCCAGTACATTCTCCAGATCTCTCACCAACTGAAAACGTCTGATCAATGGTGGCTGAGCAACTGGCTTTTCACAATACGCCAGTCACTACTCTTGATGAACTGTGGTATAGTGTTGAAGCTGCATGGGCAGCTGTACTTGTAAACGCCATGCAAACTCCGTTTAACTCAGTGCCCAGGCGTGTCAAGGCCCTTATTACGGCCAGAGGTGGTTGTTCTGGGTACTGATTTCTCAGGATCTATGTACCCAAATTGCGTGAAAATGTAATCACATGTCAGTTGTAGTATAATATATTTGTCCAATGAATACCTGTTTATCATCTGCATTTTTTCTTGGTGTAGCAATTTTAATGGCCAGTAGTGTATAACGTCTCGTCAAATTCCAAAATTTTTGTTTCTTCTACCTATACTTTTAAGTTCGTCTTCAAATTTTTCTTTCATTGGTTAGTAGCAGTCACCAGATGTAAATTCAGCGGCATTTTTTTTAATCAATTTGTTGCCCGTATCGTTAGTCTGCGCTACACACTTCATGTTTCTCGTGTTGCACAATCGGCAGTTTACGACGTCAGCGGCGGCGTTACTGAGCCCCCAGCAGACACATGTGCGGTATGGCAGGGGACGCACCTGATACGGCCGGCGGCTGCTGTCCGCACACGCCTCCACCTGCGCTGGCAACATATAGGGAGCAGCCGAGCGCGCCAGATGGCGTTTTCCCTCCGTGTCGCCCCCATATATGCCGAAGCGCGCTAAGACAGCGGTAAACTGGACTAAGGAGCGCCGCCGGCCGGCACTGCTAATGAGACCGTGCCGTCCCCATCAAGTGACTCATCAGCGGAGGACAGCGCCACGAACAGCTGGGGGGACGCGCCTCTGCTGACTCCGTGCCGCGCTGCTCCACGGGCTCCGGACCTGCTCCCAGTACGCCTCGCCCAATCTGAACACGTTTCGTCACAGGCAGTGGTGCACGCCTATACAATTATACACTCCTGGATATTGAAATAAGAACACCGTGAATTCATTGTCCCAGGAAGGGGAAACTTTATTGACACATTCCTGGGGTCAGATACATCACATGATCACACTGACAGAACCACAGGCACATAGACACAGGCAACAGAGCATGCACAATGTCGGCACTAGTACAGTGTATATCCACCTTTCGCAGCAATGCAGGCTGCTATTCTCCCATGGAGACGATCGTAGGGATGCTGGATGTAGTCCTGTGGAACGGCTTGCCATGCCATTTCCACCTGGCGCCTCAGTTGGGCCAGCGTTCGTGCTGGACGTGCAGACTGCGTGAGACGACGCTTCATCCAGTCCCAAACATGCTCAATGGGGGACAGATCCGGAGATCTTGCTGGCCAGGGTAGTTGACTTACACCTTCTAGAGCACGTTGGGTGGCACGGGATACATGCGGACGTGCATTGTCCTGTTGGAACAGCAAGTTCCCTTGCCGGTCTAGGAATGGTAGAACGATGGGTTCGATGACTGTTTGGATGTACCGTGCACTATTCAGTGTCCCCTCGACGATCACCAGTGGTGTACGGCCAGTGTAGGAGATCGCTCCCCACACCATGATGCCGGGTGTTGGCCCTGTGTGCCTCGGTCGTATGCAGTCCTGATTGTGGCGCTCACCTGCACGGCGCCAAACACGCATACGACCAACATTGGCACCAAGGCAGAAGCGACTCTCATCGCTGAAGACGACACGTCTCCATTCGTCCCTCCATTCACGCCTGTCGCGACACCACTGGAGGCGGGCTGCACGATGTTGGGGCGTGAGCGGAAGACGGCCTAACGGTGTGCGGGACCGTAGCCCAGCTTCATGGAGACGGTTGCGAATGGTCCTCGCCGATACCCCAGGAGCAACAGTGTCCCTAATTTGCTGGGAAGTGGCGGTGCAGTCCCCTACGGCACTGCGTAGGATACTACGGTCTTGGCGTGCATCCGTGCGTCGCTGCGGTCCGGTCCCAGGTCGACGGGCACGTGCACCTTCCGCCGACCACTGGCGACAACATCGATGTACTGTTGAGACCTCACGCCCCACGTGTTGAGCAATTCGGCGGTACGTCCACCCGGCCTCCCGCATGCCCACTATACGCCCTCGCTCAAAGTCCGTCAACTGCACGTACGATTCACGTCCACGCTGTCGCGGCATGCTACCAGTGTTAAAGACTGCGATGGAGCTCCGTATGCCACGGCAAACTGGCTGACACTGACGGCGGCGGTGCACAAATGCTGCGCAGCTAGCGCCATTCGACGGCCAACACCGCGGTTCCTGGTGTGTCCGCCGTGCCGTGCGTGTGATCATTGCTTGTACAGCCCTCTCGCAGTGTCCGGAGCAAGTATGGTGGGTCTGACACACCGGTGTCAATGTGTTCTTTTTTCCATTTCCAGGAGTGTATTACGATGAAATAAACCTATGTGCAAGTGGACATTGTAATTGGTATGAAAGTTTGAAATGATGCTGTTCACTCATAATAAGGTTACCATCATTGTCTGTGACACATATTTCAAAACTGATGTTATCAGTAACTAAAAATTCGAATTAAATTAAAATATGAGTCTTACTATGTAACTGCAAAGCATTTTCCTGTCTACGTGAAATCCAATTACTGTTTTATTTCAAATGGTTCAAATGTCTCTGAGCACTATGGGACTTAACGTCTGTAGTCATCAATCCCCTAGAACTTAGAACTACTTAAACCTAACTAACCTAAGGACATCACACACATACATGCCCGAGGCAGGATTCGAACCTCCGACCGTGGCGGTCGCGCGGTTCCAGACTGTAGCGCCTAGAACCGCTCGGCCGCCCCGGCCGGCTACTGTTTTATCAACAATAAAGCTGAATACAATATGTAAAAACTACATCGAAACATACTTATTACTGAAACCAAGTACATTTTTACTGAAGCTCGGAAACATGCCAGGAAGAAATTAGATTCGATATTTTTTAAGCAATCAACTACAATGCAATATGTATTGTTATATTTACATATCTAACTATTTTCACTCTGAAAGAGAGTTTTCTATAACGAGGTTCAATTACTGCCGAACGACATTTTATTTTACGATACGTACTACATCATTTTCTGTTCGGATTACGTCATACTTCATTGTATTTCATTAGTATTCTGTTTTTAACAATCACCGACACTGTAATAAAATGTACGTAATGCCCGTACGGAACCACAGTTGTAAGCCAGTTTTGCATGACCTTTCGAGGTGGCCACTATGCCGGGCTGCTTTGTGAATATATAACATCTCTTCGAGGCACACACTTTCCCAATTAACTCAATTGCACCACTGCTTGCTCGATATCTGAATGACTTCAAGACAGAAATAAATTACTTCGAAATTCGAAAACATGTGCGTCACAAATCAATTACAGTAATCTGCTCATTCTGGTCAGAAGTTGTTGTATCAGGATTTGGGCTTTGTTTTCTACAGCAACAGCAGCAGATCATCGCTTCGACGTGGCTACTCAAGTTAAGTGTATGTTTAATCAGCTCACACCCGCCGCTTCACTTTCTGCAGATACTGATATTTTACTGGATAACTCTAAGAACTTTTACTACAGCGTTACATCAAATTAATTCAGCATCTACATAAAGTTCAGCGCATTAATTGAAGTACTTGATCACAGCCAGTTTCAGTTACTCTCAAGACACTAGAAACATTATTTTTTACTTTTAGTTACTGAAACCTTTCATCGAGAAATGAGAGATTAAGAGAAAACACACAAATGCGTATTGCGGGAGAGAATATTGATCGTAGTTTGGCAGATCATAGCGCCCTATCTACGCAGTGGAGTACTTCACTGTACCATTCACTTAACCATGCGAGTGATATTCCGTTGAGTTTGGACCACATGTTGATGAGAGCAGATCGATTTCATAGAATTACTACATGATTCTGAACACGGCCGAAATGGATTTCAACATAAAATTGAAATTCAGAAATCTATTCCCAAAGACATCTCAAGAAATAAGTAGAGAGTAGGTAAGAGTAGAGTATGTAGTCGGTTAGCTATACGCTATGTGGTCAAAAGTATCCGACCCCCCCCCCCCCCCCCCAAATCATACGTTTTTCATATTAGGTGCATTGTGCTCCCACCTACTGCTAGGTACTCCATGTCAGCGACCTCAGTAATCATTAGACTTCGTGAGAGAGCAGAATGGGGGCACTCCGCAGAACTCACGGACTTCGAACGTGGTCAGGTGATTGGGAGTCACCTGTGTCATACGTCTGTACGCGAGATTTCCACACTCCTAAGTATCCCTAGGACCACTGTTTCCGATATGACAGTGAAGTGGAAATGTCAGAGGACACGTAAAGGACAAATCGTACAGGCCGAGCTCGTCTGTTGACTGACAGAGGCTGCCGACAGTTGAAGAAGGTCGTAATGTGTGATAGGGAGACACCTATCGAGACCATCACACAGGAATTCCAGACTGCAACAGGGCCCACTGTAAGTAATATGAAAGTTAGGCGGGAGATGAGAAAACTAGGATATCATGGTCGAGAGGCTGCTCATAAGCCATACACCACGCCGGAAAATGCCAAACGACGTCTCGCTTGGTGTAAGGAGCGTAAACATTGGACGATTGAACACTCGAAAAACATTGTGTGGAGTGATGAATCACAGTACACAATGCGGCGATCTGATGGCACGGTGTGGCTATGGCGAATGCCTGGTGAACGTCATCTCCCAGCGTGTGCAGTGCCAACAGTAAATTTCAGAGGCGGTGTGTTATGGTGTGGTCGTGGAGAGGGCTTGCACCACTTGTTGTTTTGCGTGGCACTATCACAACACAGGCCTACAATGATGTTGAATCACCTTCTTGCTTCCCACTGTTGAAGAGAAATTCAGGGATGACGATTTCATCTTTCAACACGATCGAGCACCTGTTCATAATGCACACGGCCTGTGGCGGAGTAGTTACACGACAATAACATCCCTGTAATGGACTGTCCTGCTCAGAGACCTAACCTGAATCCTATAGAGCACCTTTGGGTTGAAACTTCCTGGCAGATTAAAACTGTGTGCCGGACCGACACTCGAACTCGGGTCCTTTGCCTTTCGCGGGCAAGTGCTCTACCATCTGAGCTACCCAAGCACGACTCCCGCCCCGTCCTCACAGTTTTACTTCTGCCAGTACCTCGTCTCCTACCATCCTAACATTACAGAAGCTCTCCTGCGAACCTAGCAGAACTAGCACACCTGAAAGAAAGGATACTGCGGAGACAGCCTGGGGGATGTTTCCAGAATGAGATTTTCACTCTGCAGCGAAGTGTGCGCTGATATGAAACTTCCTGGCAGACTAAAACTGCGTGCCAGACTGAGACTCAAACTCGGGAGCTTTGCCTTTCGCGGGCTAGTGCTCTGCCATCTGTGCTACCCAAGCATGACTCACGCCCCGTCCTCACAGCTTTACTTCCGCAAGTTTGGGGTGTTTTGGAACACCCACTTCGTGTCCAGGCACCACCGACCGACATCGATACCTCTCTTCAGTGCAGTACTCCGTGAAGAATGGGCTGCCATTCCCGAAGAAACCTTCCGGCACTCTATTCAACGTATGCCTGCGAGAGTGGAAGCTGTCATCAAGGCTAAAGGTGGGCCAGCACCATATTGAATTCCAGCGTTACCGATGGAGGGCGCCACGAACTTGTAAGTCATTTTCAGCCAGATGTCCGGATACTTTTGATCACATAATGTATGTTTTGATCAAGCTAAATTCTCTCTCTCTCTCTCTCTCTCTCTCTCTCTCTCTTTCTCTCTCTCTCTCACTGACTCCCCTCTTTCTCCCTCTTTTGTCGTAACTAGCATACCAGCAAGTCACATTGAACTCAGCTTCGTTCCTATGAAGGTAACAGTATGTAAGTCTGTACGAATATGCAGAAAGAAAGGTGACAACGTCTACATAAAAGTAAACAAAAAATCTTAAAAACTGTAAATACGGTGGCAAGTTATTATTTATGAAAATACCTATGATCACCAACAACTATGTATATTTTAGTAATTTCAGACTCTTAAATCATGATATATCCGTAAGAGGACTCCCGAAATGTATGTTTTCCAGGTGGGAATATGTATTAGAAACATTTGGCAGGAGCGAGAATAGTGTGTAAAATTTAAAAGTTGCATGCTATCTGTGCCATCTAGACCTTAATTTTTTAGTGACGAACCTTGCAGCCTTCAACATGTTAAAGACAGGCATTTTACGATTTTTATTTATTCAGACCTGACCTCAGCCACAAATCAGTCCAGAAGCTTCATTAATTAATACTTACCCCTACTGTAGTAGGTCGTCACAAAATGGGCTGTTCATTAGGTATCCTGACATTTGGAGTCATCATCATCGTCATCAATTTAACCCTCCAGCAACGCGAGTATAGTCTGCGATTGTTTGTTTGTGTGTGTGTGTGTGTGTGTGTGTGTGTGTGTGTGTGTGTGTGCGTGTGTGTGAGTTTTGGAGGTCGTCCTGTCCAACCATAACTTCATAATTCAATGTACGACTATTATTCAAGATGGAGCACGTGTCTGCTGTATTTTAAAGAATCAGGTTATCTTCCATTAGGAACGTGGGTGCACTCGACGACTGTGACATAACTTTCGAATGATAGAGAACAGCAATCAGTCGTCCTTTTCTCGCAGATTTTACGCGGCAAATCTAGATTTCGGCTAGTGCGTAGCCATTATCACTGCACCATTTGATAGTATCAACGCATGTTCTAGTACGTCAGTCCCGTGGTGTTCGAGCTTCTGTCACAGTTCTTTCAAGAAGAGATGCTAACTCAGCCGAAAATTCAGTATTTATTTATTTTATTTATTTATTGATTTATTTAACATGGCAAGATTAGGGCCATCTGGCCCTCTCTTACATCTAACCAGGCATTCTACTTATTTTACATTCATACGTTTTAGTAAGCATGTTAAACTACATCTGGTACAAAAAGTGAAATAAACAATTAGAAAGGTACACCTGGAAAAATACGTACATATAGAGTTTATGTTCGTAGATCATAAGTACTGTTATAATTAGACATTACTGAAGAGACAAATTTTAGATAGGAGTGCTGGCAGCAGGGAGTATGAGGGAGACTCATGGTGAAGGGAGGAGAAGAATAGACATGATGAAACATAATTAAGGAGATATAAAGGAAAAGAAGATTGCCTGGCTAATAGAGATAGATGAAGAGGAAGGCATCTCAGGAGCGAGATAGGAGACGCTAGCTTTGCTATTTGACAGATGAGAGGATTGGCCTGGTACATTAATTTCGTGGAGAACTTTATGAGGATGATAGTAGGAAATGCTTCAACTTCTTCTTAAAAGCAGCAGGAGATTGAATTTTGCGCAAGGTAAGGGGCAGTTTGTTCCAGAGGCGGACAGCGGCAACTGAGAAGGAGTTTGCAAAAGTTTTTGTTTTGTGAGTGGGCACAGTTAGGATACCAAATAAGAGTGACCTCGTGTTTCGATTATGATGGCATGACAGGTTTTTAATCTCTGAAGCAAGGTACTGGGGCGCTTGCGCGACGAGGAGTCTGTGGAGTAGACATAGAGTGTGGTAGTCACGCAATTGGTCCGGCCGCAACCACCCTAGCTCGGAGTATGAAGCACTAACATGATCATATCGGCGAATGTTGCAGGTGTAACGCACACAGGCATTCATGGTTAGCTCTAGGCGTCTTTTGTTTTCACTACTCGTGCCTTGTTGAATCACATCACAATAGTGGAGGTTCGGTAGAACGAGTGCTTGCACGAGCTGGCGTTTCAAGTACTGTGGAAATATGTTCCGAAACTTTTTGAGAGCATAGAGACAAGCAGACGTCTTTCGGCACACTGCGACTGTATTCTCCGCCCAGTTGAGATGCTCATCCAAAGTTACACCCAAGTTCTTCACTGTTTTCTGATATGGTATTGGAGTACCGTCGAGCAGAATAGGAGGTAGCCGTTCGCGGAAATCTGAACTTATTAATTTCTGATGGGCTATTAAGATTACTTGCGTCTTTTTTGCATTTAGTTTAAGCCCCAGGCTTTTCGCCCATGTCACTACTGAAGACAGATCATCATTCATCTGAGCGATTGCAGTGTTTACGTCTTCAGGTCTGACGCTTAGGTAGAGCTGGAGGTCGTCGGCATAGAAATGATATTTACAGGAGGACAGAACCGACGAAATATCGTTGACATATAAAGAAAACAAAAGTGGTCCTAAGACTGATAGAATCTGGCAGGGGTTCCATCGGGACCTGGAGCTTTGTCAGTTTTACCTATTTCAGTGTTGTTTTTCAACAATAATGACACTCATTTTTCGGTGGTACGAGGATTAAATTGGGGCAAATAGGAGAAATGGCGGTGTTGGTAATGAGGGTGTCATCAAGAGGTAACACCTGCGGCTCCGGGGTCGAGGGCCAGGAGCGCAGTCACAGAGACTGCTTTTTAGGAGCGTCGCGCGTGTGGTCCGACACGCAGCTGAGCCGCTCCTGCTCGTGTCGTGGGAACGACGTGTCCGGCAGCGGCAGCGGCAGTGGCAGGGCGCTAATGGGGCGCCTACCGGGCGCTGCCCGGACTCTAGCCGACCAGCGCCGTGCCTAATGGCGGCGCATCCCGGGCCCTCCTGCCGCCTACGTACGCTCATTTGGAGAGGCAGCCGGTAATTACTGGTAATTACACGAGGCCTGACCCCGGCCCCGCGCTTACAAATACTACAACAGCACCGGCAGGGCAGCCATCCGTACGGTACAGGTCAGGCAGGCTGCCTTCCGAAAGGCGAGCGTTACCGGCTACTCCGGGCCAGCGCAGGGCAAAAATTCCCGCGATCGGCTGCCGGGCACCTCCACTGACCCCGTGCGTTTATGTAGCAAGTAGGCGTACAAGACGTAGCTTCTCATCCCGTACCTACCAATCTTGTTTGCACTCCTTGGCAACTGTCTGGTAACTATTGAGTTGTCTAATAGTTTCTGAGGATGAATAATCTTATTCTATGCGCAGTATATGGATTTTTGAAACCTAACACATTTCAGCCGTCCAATTTACAAACTGTTACCAGTTTCGGCGGTTTATTACGCCATCTTCAGGTCCGCTGACCGACGTGTAGGAAGATTTCAACCTTGGTTCCGGTAAAAAAGGACCCAGCATTTAAAGACTGCTATCTATAGATTTCTGCTTGATACAGCGATCACTTCAGTGAGGTTGGAATCTTCCTACATGTCGTTCAGGGGATCTGAGGATGGCGTAATAAATCGCCGAAACTGATAGCCCAATAAATAACAATTTGGAAATTAGACTGCTGAAAGGTGTTTGATTTGACATTCTGTACTGAACAGTAAAGTCCCGCAACCATCTCTGAAAAGATGGACACACAAGGATACATAAATCTGTCTCAAAAATTTCTATTAAAAATGGCTCTAAGCACTATGGGACTTAACATCTGTGGTCATCAATCCCCTAGACTTAGAACTACGTAAACCTAACTAACCTAAGGACATCACACACATCCATGCCCGAAGCAGGATTCGAACCTGCGACCGTAGCAGCAGCGCGGTTCCAGACTGAAGCGCCTAGAACCGCTCTGTCACAGAGGCCGGCTAAAAATTTATGTTAAGAAGTGTTTTGCTACATCATAAGATGACACGAAAATCCAAAGAAAATTCCAACAATTTGATGCGACAAGAATCGATTCCACACCGTAAGATGAAATGAGCAAAAAAATTAATAATAATAATAACAATAATGAATGACAAATGTCGCTGTCGTTGTTACGGCCTTCAGTCCGTAGACTACTTTGCTGCAGCTCTCCATAGTAATGTATCCTGTGCATGCCTCTCCGTCTCTGAATAACTACTGAAACCCACATCTTTTGAGCCTGCTCACCGTATTCATCTCTTGGTCTTGTAACGGGACATCCTCCTCTAGCATTACTTTTCCTCGACAGTAGTTGTCGGTACAAGTATTACTTTTCGAATTTTGGACTGGTCACTATTATCTCAGCTGGTTTTCTGAAAACTTTCAACATAATTTTAGACACAGTATGTTATATTTCAAACTAAAATTTATGAAAAGGAATTACTTTTTTGTTTTTTGAAATTACGAATTATTTTCCACACTTATCATTTCTATTATTAGTTACGTAATCTAGTACCGTTTATTTTGTTTATTTCTGGATTCATTTATGAAATAATAATCGAAAATAATAGAAACTCATCTGTCAAGAAAATCTGTAAACCCTTTGGAATATCGTCTACATTTCCGCTGAGTGAGTAATAGTAAACATGCCACTGATGTGATAGGAAGTATTTTTGTATTTTGTGCGAACAATGTAATTTCGGCTTTGTTAATGTGAAATATAAAAAGACTGTAGGATATGCTAAAATGTGACGAACTATATTATCGTAACAACAAAAATTCTGCAACAACAATCGTCAAGTTTGTTTAGGTCAATTCAACCATGAGGACCCAAAATATAAGAATGTCAGCTTCAAGAATCAGACCCCTAGACAAGAAGAATTGGAGCCAATTCCACGTGAAAAGATAAGCAAACTAGAAAGTTTGTTGCAATCTTCGCTCCTCTCAAATGTTCATAAAAGACTAATGTGGACAATAGCTGCAACTAGGAAGGAGGGAGTATGTTACAGTTTCCCTCTCGAATTTTTACCCAACACACTACCCTGAACTGTTTATCGTCCACATTTCACTTCCATACATGGCTACACTCGAGAAAAATACCTTTTGGTATTCTTTGAACTCCACTCCCGCTATCGTGGAGTAGTACGTTCTGTTCAGAATACTTCATTAGGCGTGAACTCAGAATATGTTCTAAGATATTAGAGCACACAGATCTGAATGATATCGAAGGAAGTCTTGTGACTCACCTGTACTACCCTTCTTGAGGAAGCATGTGACCAGTGCTTCTTTTGCAGTTCTTTGTTCGAGGAACGTACAATATATCATGGTTAAGGGAGGGTCTAGATCGGCAGCAAATTCCGTATAGAATGACGCAGTCTTCACTTTCAGCGATTCCACCTGTTTCTCAATGCCGTTGACGGTTAGTACCCGTGTCATTCATCGTTCCAACAGCGCGAGGAAGAAACTGAAGGAGTGCCCACGGCTCTTCCTTTGTAATGGGAAACATCCTATCACTCAAATATACATTCGACACTAACAAATTTATCTTCTTCAGAAACGCTTTACTTGCCATTGCTTGTCTACATTTTATATCCTCTCTACGTTGGTCATTATCGGTTATTTTACAGCGTAGCAACAAAACTCATCAACAAATTTTAGTATGTCATTTCCTAATCTCATTCCCTCAGCATCACCTGGTTTAATTCGACTACTTTCCTTAAAGACAGACATTTCTGAACAGATAGAGGCCAGGTTACAAGGATAAAGAGTTTTAAGTAAATTAGTGATACAAGAAAACGGACTAGATAAAGTTGCGATAGGAGAAAGGATATCGAAAATTGAGAGAGCACAAAGGCTAACTAAAAACTTTTACAACAAAAAGTACATCGTCTAGAATCCCAAACTAAGACACTGTTGTCAAAACAGAATGGCTGTAAACTAGTGAAAACTTCGCTATCACCTATAACCTGGAGAAGTTTGGGATCCTGGAAAGGAAATCCTTGAAAAGTCATGGCAACAATACAATGACCGACTGGAAACATCGGAGCAACAAAGAGGTTTACCAGAATGTGGAGAGGATCTTGGAGACTACAGGGACACCTGCAGAGAATAGACAAAAATAGATTATCCAAATAAATGATTTGTTGCCTATGACGTCGATTGAAAGTGTTGAGAAAGACCTTGTTAAACTACTCTGAAGCTCTCACGTTATAACAGGACATGTTTCGAAAAAGAATATAAACTCTGGAAGGGTTTCAAGTCGAAATAAGAACCACAAAGACTGGACGAACAAGGGCAGAAGAGTAAAAACAGCAACGTAGCGACTATATGGAGGAGTATTTGAAATAGAGGAAACTTCGGCCAAAGAGGACAAAACTGTACTATGATCCTAAGTCATCAGTTCTCCAATAAAAATATTATTGTAATGATATCCTTAAGATACGTTACGAGAAGACCAATTATACGAGAAATGACCCTTAAAACAGCAGGAGAGTTTCAAGAAAAATGGACTATGGAACGATTTTACAACGGGACGATTCATTCTCCTAGTTAAGCTAGTTCTTTGCAGTCTCCTTTCGTCCACGTGATCTGGCACAGCCCGGTGTGCAAGAGAGCATCTGCAATAGGTTGAGCCGGCAAAAGTAAGAATATTTCTAGCCATCCCTCGCCATCTGTTGCCCTCCTCCCCCACATTATCACTAACTTTAGCACCTAACTAAACTGTGGAAGGAAATAGTTTTCTTGGAACACTTGTATTTTCAAAATGATGAAAGATAAATGATATTTAGTGTGTGTGTGTCTGTGTGTGTGTGTGTGTGTGTGTGTGTGTGTGTGTGCGCGTGCTAGAGTGGATGACGAAGGAATTCGTGGTGCTTCGCAAATGCTGCCCGTAATTCCTTCTCAGAAAGAAAAGCTAACTGTCCATAGTGAGGGTACACACGTGTTACAAAACATGCTTCCCCTGCATTATTTTTCTCCATTGTGACACTTTCTTGACGCGCCCACTGCATCCCTGCTTAAAATAAAACAAGTTCAATTGTGTGCACTACACTTTTTTGGAACACTTCGGGCTGTTAATGCTTCGTTTCTCACCACACTAATAATAATAATAATAAAACTGTGTACAGCACTATAGTAGCGTAGTAGCGCTCTTGTAGTTACTTCTGTGTCATGCTGTCAATTAATTCATTTAACTATTGCGAAGCGAGTAATGAAACAATTTCTTTACCACTGCAGGTACTATTTGCAACTTTCCCAAGACATTTTCTTGAGATACTTAGAATTTGTTTCGTTTATGTCTCACTTTTATCTTCAGCGATGCAAGGGGTGAAGCACAACAATTGTGTGTAGTGGGTGGACTATATGAGGAACCTGTAACCTCCACGCATTAATGCTACTAACTGAGAAAAAGTAATTGTTGATCACTTATATAATCTGTATTAGAGTCTTACAAAATTGTGATAATTGTAATAACCTTCTGAAAATAATTTTGCTTCGTGACAAACAGAATCGAATCGTTTAGTTTTTCCCCTCAGAAAATTTCATTTTACCCCTCAGGTGGTAATTACCCCTGGTTTGGAACCACTGAATTTTTATTCATAATAGACCCCTCGAACAAAAAATCGTGCCCAGTTCTTGGAAAAAGCACAGGTTACACATGTCTACAAGAACGGAACAGAAGTTATCCACAAAACTAACGACCAATATTCTTGACATCGATTTGTTGTAGAATCTTAATATATTCTGAGCGGAAACATGATGACGTACCTCGAACAGAATGACCACCTGCACATCAACCAGCATGGATTCCGAAAACATCGATCATGTGCAATCCAACTAACACTTTTCTCATAAGACATAGTGAAGGCTTTGGATCAAGTCAGTCAGATAAATGCAATATTTCATGATTTCCGAAAAGCATTTGGCTCAGTATCCCACCTACGCTTATTGTCAAAAGTACGGTCATAGGGTGTTCCTGTACCAAGTGAAATTTGTGACTGGATTGAGGAATTTTTGGTAGGGAGGACGCAGCATCTAATCTGGGTAGAGTGTCATCGTCAGATGTAGAAGTAAACTCAGGTGTGCCCCAGGAAAGTGTGTTGGTTCACTTGCTGATCTTATTGTAAATTAATGACCTTGCAGACAATATTAGCAGTAAACGCAGAGTGTTTGCAGATGATGCAGTTACCTATAAAGAATTGCTGTCTGAAAGAAGCTGCGAAAATATTCAGTCAAATCTTGATAAGAGTTCAAAATGATGCAAAGATCGGCTACTTGCTGTACATGGTCAAAAATGTAGAGCTGGGCACATGACAAAACGAAAAAACGTAGTATTCTGTGACTATATAAATTAGTCATTGCTGGAATCCGGCGACTCAACAAATACACCATGTGATCAAAAGTATCCGTACATCACCAAAAACATACGTTTTCCATATTAGGTACATTGTGCTGCCACCAACTACCAGGTTCATATCAGCGACCTCAGTAATCATTACACATCGTGAGAGCAAAATGGGTGCCGGCCGCTGTGGCCGACCGGTTCTACGCACTTCAGTCCGGAACCGCGCTGCTGCTACGGTCACAGGGTCAAAGCCTGCCTGGGGCATGGATATGTGTGATGTCCTTCGGTTAGTTAGGTTTAAGTAGTTCTAAGTCTAGGCGACTGATGACCTCAGATATTAAGTCCCATAGTGCTCAGAGCCATTCATCTTCCAGTCGCGAAACGTCCGCAGAGAGGAACGATTGCTGGTAAGACTCCCAGTAAACTCGCATTTCTTTTCATTCTACCTAGTTACGCCACTGTCCTGATTTTGCGTTACTGTCGCATATCATCATGCAATATTAATTCACTTGGGAATGTCCATTGACTACCTGACACGTTTCTTTAAAAATTTTTTAACACTTCATTACAATTTATTTCAAACACGCCAACTCTTGGTAGTGTTCGGTTGGACGTAACAGGGATAGATAGACAAAAAACTCCACAGTAACAGAATTAACCCGTTTGACGAATCCCTAATAACTGACCTCTCTTGGTATATTACATACATTTCATGTCATCGAACCTTTACTTACTTTGCAGATGAAGCACAAAATTATTTGTACCTTCTTTTGATCCATATGATTAGTTAGCTTTTCAGTCTCTTGATTAACATGGTCATTTACAGAATTCTTGTCAGTGAATATCAACTTAGCCCCCTTCCATTAACGTTTAACTTCTTGTAAAAGTTTCGAGACACATTCATGTCAAACACAATGACATCAGCTTTATACGCGTTGCAGAATACCAGGACTGACTCACTGACACGCACCAGTTTCGACCGGCATGGCAGACAGCTCCCCCAAATGAAATCCAACACTTGTGCGGCACTTGTTTGGAATGGGGGTTTCCTCAGCATGCATATCTGTAAAGCACTCGGTTCAGTTCAGAGAGGCCACAAAGATTTTTGGGCATTTTAATATTGCCTGTTACGACGCTGGTACTGAGCACTATTCATTGAAGTTTGAATAGTGTGGCTCAAATACCCACGGGCTGTGGCACGAAAATATATAGATTTGTTACACACAGATTAATTGAGTGGCCCAAAGATGTGGCTGGTCTAAATGTTTGGCTAAGTTTTTTTCGTCATAGGGTGCCAGCTCACAAATGTCGCAAACACAAATTTTAAGTTAAAATAAGATACAACAAAACAGTGCACGCAGGCATTGCAGTGAAATTTAAAATATTGAGTCACTCACGTTATAATTCGAACAAGTAGTTTATTTTTCTTCCATATGTTCACTAAACACTTAAAATGCAGTCTGAAGAGCTCTTAGGTAAGGGCGGCCGTTAATAACTCAAAAATGGCTCTGAGCACTATGGGACTCAACTGCTGTGGTCATTAGTCCCCTAGAACTTAGAACTACTTAAACCTAACTAACCTAAGGACGTCACACACATCCATGCCCGAGGCAGGATTCGAACCTGCGACCGTAGCAGTCGCACGGTTCCTGACTGCGCGCCTAGAACCGCGAGACCACCGCGGCCGGCCGTTAAAAACTGATGCTACAACACTTCACTATAAAATTCGTATGTCGCGATCACGGCACTCGACAATCTGTTCACAATTCACAAAACACACTCTTGTCTGCTGTCCTAAGCGACTATATTGCGTTCCACTTGATCGCTTTCGAGCGTCGCTAAATACAAACTTGGCCCCGAACGTGGATACCAACCCACAACTAACCACAGATGCGCGGCACCTCGGGCTCCCAGCATCGTTCAAAACCCACTCTCCTGTACTCAAAGATGGCCGGCTAATCCACTCTCAAAAGACTGCCTAACTCAAAACAATGTTTGAAAAAAATTACGAATATTCTAAAACTAAATACAAAAACGTACACTACTGGTCATTAAAATTGCTACACCACGAAGAAATGTAGATGATAAATGCGTATTCATTGGACAAATATATTACACTAGAACTGACATGTGATTACATTTTTACGTAATTTGGGTGCATAGATCCTGAGAAATCAGTACCCAGAACAACCACCTCTGGCCATACTAACGGCCTTGATACGCCTGGCCATTGAGTCAGAGCTTGGATGGCGTGTACAGGTACAGCTGATCATGCAGCTTCAACACGATACCACAGTTCATCAAGAGTAGTGACTGGCGTATTGTGACGAGCCAGTTGCTCGGCCACCATTGACCAGATGTTTTCAATTGGTGACAGATATGAAGAATGTGCCGGCCAGGGCAGCAGTCGAACATTTTCTGTATCCAGAAAGGCCCGTGCAGGACCTGTAACATGCGGTCGTGCATTTTCCTGGTGAAATGTAGTGTTCCGCAGGGATCGAATGAAGGGTGGAGCCACCGTTCGTAACACATCTGAAATGTAACGTCCACCGTACAAAGTGTTGTCAATGCGAACAAGAGGTGACCGAGACGTGTAACCAATGGCACCCCACACCATCACGCCGGGTGATACGCCAGTATGGCGTTGACCAATACACGCTTCCAATGTGCGTTGACCGCGATGTCGCCAAACACGGATGTGGCTATCATGATGCTGTAAATAGAACCTGGATTCATCCGAAAAAATGACGTTTTGCCATTCGTACACCCAGGTTCGTCGCTGAGTACATCATCGCAGGCGCTGTGATGCAGCGTCAAGGAAACCGCAACCATGGTCTCCGAGCTGGTAGTCAATGCTGCTGCAAACGTCGTCGAACTGTTCGTGCAGATGGTTGTTGTCTTGCAAACGTCCCCATCTGTTGACTCAGGGATCGAGACGTGGCTGCACGATCCGTTACAGCCATGCGGATAAGATGCCTGTCATCTCGACTGCTAGTGATACGAGGCCGTTGGGATCCAGCACGGCGTTCCGTATTACCCTCCTGAACCCACCGATTCCATATTATGCTAACAGTTATTGGATCTCGACCAACGCGAGCAGCAATGTCGCGATACGATAAACCGCAATCGCGATAGGCTACAATCCGACCTTTATCAAAGTCGGAAACGTGATGGTACGCATTTCTCCCCCTTACACGAGGCATCACAACAACATTTACCAGGCAACGCCGGTCAACTGCTGTTTGTGTATGAGAAATCGGTTGGAAACTTTCCTAATGTCAGCACGTTGTAGGTGGCGCCACCGGCGCCAACCTTGTGTGAATGCTGTGAAAAGCTGTTCATTTGCATGTCACAGCATCTACTTCCTGTCGATTAAATGTCGCGTCTGTAGCAGGTCATCTTCGTGGTGTAGCAATTTTAATGTCCAGTAGTGTATATGATATATTGAAAAAGATGGAAATTTTCCGGGCAATAACAATTTAAACTCTAATTTCTTGTATCTGCCACCGTTTTTGCACAAATAATGTTCTTGTGGCGTGATTTTGCTTTTCGTGGATTTTTTATACCAAACCTAAATAAACAAATAGAAATACGTACCTAATTACTCATCTACCTCCTTAAACTTCAGAATGCTGCCGCCAGTTTCGTCTCTTTAAATTTATTTATTGCCAAAAACACAGTTTCTCTCAGTCTAATACCATATTCCGACCTCTCACTCAAAAATGGTACATACTATGCTAAACCGGCTATGACTGCTCGATGCAGCTCTACTAGCCGCATCCGTAAACACTTCGCTCATATTAATCGGCCAAAGCACTGCCGAGACGTTAGCTTTTGAATTTTCATAAATTTACAATTTTTAAGATGACAATAACTTTTAAAATATTACGTATTTTTCTGGAGTGTCTGGATAATTTAGCTTTACATGTTTTTCTGTCCATGAGTGCCAACTCGCACCTCCGTGTCACTCTTAGTTCTGTTTTTATCAATTTTTCTCTGGCATATAAATTTCTCCAAGCGCGCCAACACGGTCATATGCGCCGCTGCCAAGCGTCCATTCGGTTTTCTCCAACGCTGCGTACACGCTAACCGCTCGCCACGGCCCCGTAGCAACCGCCAGCCACGTGCTCTGCGGCGGGAAACTGCCTCTCTAATCTCACCCCACAGCTTGTACGCTCGTACTGTGCTCAGGCTTAATTATGTAAAAGCAAATAGACGATTTTCATTGACACCCCCTCCACAAATGAGATTTCATGGAATTCTGACAGACTCCTCCCCCCACCACCTATTTTGTGCTTATGTCATTAATGAACATCCCCTTCTCTGCTCCTATTTCGCAGTAATTTTAGTGACTGGGTGTTGCGTGATGTCCTTAGGTTAGTTAGGTTTAAGTAGTTCTACGTTCTAGGGGACTGATGACCATACATGTTAAGTCCCATAGTGCTCAGAGCCATTTGAACCATTTGTAATTTTAGTGAGGACACTCAGGCGATGTGTTTGGACGTGCATCCTTGCACTCGACTCACTGACGTTGTGTGACACCAGAAAAGTCTCTATGGCCTCTTTTGTCGGCAGAAGGCAGTCTGTGGACCTTACTAACAAGGGAACCTCCCCATCGCACCCCCCTCAGATTTACTTATAAGTTGGCACAGTGGATAGGCCTTGAAAAACTGAACACAGATCAATTGAGAAAATAGGAAGAAGTTGTGTGGAACTGTGAAAAAATAAGCAAAATATACAAACTGAGTAGTTCATGGGAAGATAGGCAATATCAAGGATCCTGGAATCGCAAGAGCGCCGTGGTCTCGTGGTAACGTAAGCAGCTGCGAAACGAAAAGTCCTTGGTTCGAATCTTCCATCCAGTGAAGACTTCAATTTTTTATTTTCAGTTTATGTGACAAACTCTTATGTTTTCATCACTTTTTTGGGAGTGATTATCACATCCACAAGAAAACCTAAATCGGGCAAGGTAGAAGAATCTTTTTACCCATTCGCCAAGTGTACAAGTTAGGTGGGTCGACAACATATTCCTGTCATGTGACGTACATGCCGTCACCAGCGTCGTATAGAATATATCAGATGTGTTTTCCTGTGGAGGAATCGGTTGACCTATAACCTTGCGATCAAATGTTTTCGGTTCCCATTGGAGAGGCACGTCCTTTCGTCTACTAATCGCACGGTTTTGCGATGCGGTCGCAAAACACAGACACTAAACTTATTACAGTGAACAGAGACGTCAGTGAACGAACGGACAGATAATAACTATGCAAAAATAAAGAAAGTAAAATTTTCACTCGAGGGAAGACTTGAACCAAGAACCTCTCTTTCCGCAGCAGCTCACACTACCACGGGACCACGCCGCTCTTGTAATCAGGTCGTCCATTATGTTGCCTATGTGGCCCATGGACTACTCAATTTGTATATTTTGCTAAATTTTTCACAGTTCCACACAACTTCTTCCTGTTTTCTCAATTGATCTGTGTTCAGTTTATCAAGGCCTATCCACTGTGCCAACTTATAACTAAATCTGAGGGGGGTGCGATGGGGAGGTTCCCTTGTAAGTAAAGAGGGCCTTCCCTGGGATACGTGCAGTTTCGTGGAAGTCAGGAAGCAACCTATCCCAGAGCTGCTGAATGGCAGGCAGGCGCCTGGCTGCACCCCTGTAGTCAGATCACGCTGCAGCCGCACCTAAGCCCTTACACAATAATTGAGAACAATATTTATGCTTTTCTGTGTGTATTCCAACCGCGGCACCATCCATCCGGCATGAAGAGCAATTCTGTACGTTCTAAAAATTTGGTTCAGGCAATACCAGCGTGTGGCTCTGCACAGCGTTCTTAGCGTGTAAAGCTGACCAATCGCCGGAGGAAACTGCTTTGGCCCAGTACCAACTTTGTGTTTAAAACTGTTCACGTTTTACACAAAACGTTGGTTCGCAGGAGAGCTGCTGTAAATTTTGGAAGGTAGGAGGCGAGGTACTGGCAGAAGTAAAGCTGTGAAAACGGGGAGTGAGTCGTGCTTGGGTAGCTCAGATGGTAGAGCACTTGCCCGCGAAAGGCAAAGGCCCCGAGTTCGAGTCTCGGTGCGGCACACAGTTTTAATCTGCCAGGAAGTTTCATATCAGCGCATACTCCACTGCAGGGTGAAAATCTCATTCTGGAGACCTTCATGGTCTTCTCGCGAGGTGTACGTAGTAGGAAGCACTATATCGCTTGACTCTTCCATGAGCTTACGCTCTCGCAATTTTAACAGTAGACCGTACTATGATGCATGACGACTCCCTTGCGGCGTCTACCACTGGAGTTCGTTGAGCATCTCCATGTGTTTTTCACTTTTACGAAGTAAACACATGACGAAAAGCGCTGCTGTTCTTTTGCATCTTCTGTATTTTCTATATCGGTCCTACATGGTGTGGATGGCAGACTGGTGACTACTGCTCAAGTATGGTCGAAAGAGCGTTTTATAAGCTGTGTCATCTGGTGTTGAACTACAGTTCCTGAAGATTCTCCCACTAAAATTCGGACTGGCATGTGCCTTACTTGCGATTAGTTATATGTGATCGTTTCGCTTTAAGTCGCTCCAGACACATACTCGCTGATATATAATGGATTTAACAGGATGATGATTGTTTCTGCATATTCGCGCTGCAAAACTTAATATTTTTTTATGCTGAGCATCATTTTACAATCACTGCACGAAACTTCGATCCTGTGCAGGTCTTCCTGCATTTCGCTAACATGAGTTATGGTTTAAGCTATCATGCTGTTTCTAATTATGATCGCTAAATCTGTCAGGGACATTTTGGATAATATTGTTAAAGAGTTTATAACCTCGATAAATTTTCAGTATGCGACATTAACGAGTATTACTATTATGAGTTATTTCGTTAGTTAGTTACATGTTCCATAGATCATTTCAACGATTATTTTATCGAAATGGTATGGAACGAGTCTGTTTACAGGATATACATGCCCAAGTAGTGTTATTTTTACTCCTACCCATGCAGCTAAACTTAATTTTTATTTTTGGTTATTTATTTTTGTTTTACTGGTTACCAGTTTTTAAAAAGAAATTCGTCAGTGGAATAGAAGGAGGTGTCCAGGGCAATTATTTTAAATTAGATTCAAAACTTGGTTAGCTACATGTCAGGCATTTGGTATTATTGGGAAAATGATAAAAAAAGTATTGTTGCTACATATTCAACTCCTCTTTGAACCGTCTGACAGTTTTAACAATAGAAAATAATCAGAGCGCAAATAGTAGCTATGGTGCGGAATACTTTCAATAGTCTATACAATTTCAGTTCCGTTTACACACAACACTTGTACATATACACTGAAGAGCCAAAGAAACTGGTACATCTGCCTAATATCGTGTAGGGCCCCCGAAAACACGCGTGGCATCGACCCGATTAATGTCTGAAGTAGTGCTGGAGAGAACTGACACAATGAATCTTGCAGGGCTGTCCATAAATCCGTAAGAGTCCGAAGGGTGGAGATCTCTTCTGAGAAGCACGTAGTAAGGCATTCCAGATATGCCCAATAATGTTCACGTGTGGGGAGTATGGTGGCACTCAGAAGTGTGTGTTCCTGAAACCACTCTGTAGCAATTCTGGATGTGTGAGGTGTCGCATTGCCCTGCTGGAATTACCCAACTTCGTCGGAATGCACAATGGACATGAATGGATGCAGGATATCAGACAGGATTCTTACGTACGTGTCACCTGTCAGAGTCGTATCTCGACGTATCACGGATCCCATATCACTCCAACTGCACACGCCCCACACCATTACAGAGCCTCCACCAACTTGAATAACCCTTGCTGACATATAGAGTCCTTGGATTCATGAAGTTGTCTCCATACCCGTACACGTCCATCCGCTCGATACAATTTGAAACGCGATTCGTCCGACCAGGCAATATGTTTCCAGTCATCAACAGTCCAATGCCAGTGTTGACGGGCCCAGGCGAGGCGTAAAACTTTGTGTCGTGCAGTCATCAACGGTACACCAGTGGGCCTTCGGCTCCAAAAGCCCATATCGATAACGTTTCGTTGAACGGTTCGCACGCTGACACTTGTTGATGGCCCAGTACTGAAATCTGCAGCAATTTGCGGAAGAGTTTCGCTTCTGTCACTTTGAACGATAACCTTCAGTTGTCGTTGGTCCCGACCTTGCAGGATCTTTATACGACCGCAGCGACGTCGGAGATTTGACGTTTTAGCGAATTCCTGATATTCACGATACACTCTTGAAATCTTCGTACGGGAAAATCCCCACTTCATCTCTACCTTTGAGATGATGTGTCCCAACGCTTGTGCGCCGACTATAACACCACGTTCAAACTCACTAAAATATTTATAACCTGCCATTGTAGTAGTAGTAACCGATCTAACAACTGCGTCAGACACTTGTCTTATATATGAGCTGCCGACCGCAGCACCGCATTCTGCCTGTTTACATACCTCAGTGTCTGAATATGCAATCCTGTACCAGTTTCTTTGGTGCTTCAGTGTAATATACTCTGGGTACGTCAGGTGCTAATACAATGTACAATACTCCCCGAAATAACTCAGGATCTGAAGTATGTCACCCCGTTATGTTTTCATCACATTTTATATGCTGAAACACACTGAAGCGACTGAAGTTACGGGACAGCGATATGCCTGCATACAGACGGCGAAAGTATCGCGTACACAAGAGATAAAAGGTCAGTGCATTGGAAGGGGTTGTCGTTTGTACTCAGGTGATTAGTGAGAAGAGGTTCCCGACGTTTTATTGGTGCACGACAGGAAATAAGAGACTTTGAAAGAGGAACAGTAGTTGGAGCCCGAAGTATGGGACATTCATTTCGGAAATCGATAGCGAATTCAATATTCCGAGGTACACAGACTCAAGAGAGTGCCAAATTTCAGGCATTACCTCTCACCACGGACAATGCAGCGGCCGACGACCTTCACTTAATGAACGAGAGCAGCGGTGTTTGCGTAGAGTTGTCAGTGCTAGCAGACAAGCAACTCCGGGTGAAATAACCGTAGAAATCTAAATGGGACGTACGACGAACGTAGCCAATAGGAAAATGCGGCGAAATTTGGCTTTAGGGGGCTGTGGAAGCGGGCGACCTACTCCAGTGCCTTTGCTAACAGAACGATATGGTCTCCAGCGCCTCTCCTGGAGTTGTGACCATATCGGCTGGACCTAGACGACTGGAAAATCGTGTTCTGGTCCGATGAGTCCAGATTTCAGTCGGTGAGAGCTGATTGTAGGGTTCGAGTGTGGCGCTAACCCTACTAAACCGTGGATCGAATATGTCAACAAGGCACTGTGCAAGCAGGTGGTGTCTTCATAATGGTGTGGGCTGTGTTTACATGGAAAGGTCTAGCTCGTCCAGTGGAAATATTTACGTTCAGCTGCTTGCTGACCATTTGCAGCCGTTCATGTACTTCACGTTCCCAAACAATAATGGAATTTTTATGGAAGGCACTGCGCCGTGTCTCCTGTCCACCATTGCTCGCGATTTGTTTGAAGTACATTCTGGACAACTGGAGTTAATGATTTGGCCACTCACAAGGGGAGGCCGCCAATTGCGAAATTCAGATTCGATTCATACTGCGCATAATAAAAGCTCATGGCCAGAGGTGTAATGTGGCAAAGCACCAAAATGCACTTCTCAGCCGTTGTCGAGAAAATCGACAGTTAAAAGAAACCGTTCGGTGAAATACTCTCGACGATTAATAATTCTCTACAGCGTTGTGGCGCAGCGGTAAGCGCTCTGGTTCGTAATCCGAAGGTCGCCGGAAAGAATCTCGCGCTATGCAGCCTTATATATATATATATATATATATATATATATATACACTCCTGGAAATTGAAATAAGAACACCGTGAATTCATTGTCCCAGGAAGGGGAAACTTTATTGACACATTCCTGGGGTCAGATACATCACATGATCACACTGACAGAACCACAGGCACATAGACACAGGCAACAGAGCATGCACAATGTCGGCACTAGTACAGTGTATATCCACCTTTCGCAGCAATGCAGGCTGCTATTCTCCCATGGAGACGATCGTAGAGATGCCGGATGTAGTCCTGTGGAACGGCTTGCCATGCCATTTCCACCTGGCGCCTCAGTTGGACCAGCGTTCGTGCTGGACGTGCAGACCGCGTGAGACGACGCATCATCCAGTCCCAAACATGCTCAATGGGGGACAGATCCGGAGATCTTGCTGGCCAGGGTAGTTGACTTACACCTTCTAGAGCACGTTGGGTGGCACGGGATACATGCGGACGTGCATTGTCCTGTTGGAACAGCAAGTTCCCTTGCCGGTCTAGGAATGGTAGAACGATGGGTTCGATGATGGTTTGGATGTACCGTGCACTATTCAGTGTCCCCTCGACGATCACCAGTGGTGTACGGCCAGTGTAGGAGATCGCTCCCCACACCATGATGCCGGGTGTTGGCCCTGTGTGCCTCGGTCGTGTGCAGTCCTGATTGTGCCGCTCACCTGCACGGCGCCAAACACGCATACGACCATCATTGGCACCAAGGCAGAAGCGACTCTCATCGCTGAAGACGACACGTCTCCATTCGTCCCTCCATTCGTGCCTGTCGCGACACCACTGGAGGCGGGCTGCACGATGTTGGGGCGTGAGCGGAAGACGGCCTAACGGTGCGCGGGACCGTAGCCCAGCTTCATGGAGACGGTTGCGAATGGTCCTCGCCGATACCCCAGGAGCAACAGTGTCCCTAATTTGCTGGGAAGTGGCGGTGCGGTCCCCTACGGCACTGCGTAGGATCCTACGGTCTTGGCGTGCATCCGTGCGTCGCTGCGGTCCGGTCCCAGGTCGACGGGCACGTGCACCTTCCGCCGACCACTGGCGACAACATCGATGTACTGTGGAGACCTCATGCCCCATGTGTTGAGCAATTCGGCGGTACGTCCACCCGGCCTCCCGTATGCCCACATACGCCCTCGCTCAAAGTCCGTCAACTGCACATACGGTTCACGTCCACGCTGTCGCGGCATGCTACCAGTGTTCAAGACTGCGATGGAGCTCCGTATGCCACGGCAAACTGGCTGACACTGACGGCGGCGGTGCACAAATGCTGCGCAGCTAGCGCCATTCGACGACCAACACCGCGGTTCCTGGTGTGTCCGCTGTGCCGTGCGTGTGATCATTGCTTGTACAGCCCTCTCGCAGTGTCCGGAGCAAGTATGGTGGGTCTGACACACCGGTGTCAATGTGTTCTTTTTTCCATTTCCAGGAGTGTATATATATATATATTTGAACTATAAAAAACAAATACTAAAAAAAAAGGTTGCATAGCGCGAGATTCGATATATATATATATATATATATATATATATATATATATATATATATATATATATATATATATATATATAATTCCCGGCAATCAGTTGCAACAATTATGCATATAATTTGTTGTTGAAAGTCGTTTGTAGTGGAAAAACTGGCGACTTCGAACATCATTATGTTTTCCGCAAACAAAGTTGTATTTCACAAATGTTATTAATTGTCTTTGTTAACCACGCATAGTTAACGGAAGACGTAGAAACGATATTCCGAAACAAATACGTATAGCGTAAGTCAAACGTTCGAATTAGAATAGAGACCCCACGAACACAAACTTGCTGTGGCAGGTATGAAATATAAACTCCGTTACTCGCTCGTTACACTTGAAGGACAGATGTTGAATGGGCCGAAACGAGCCGCCGCATAACAGCGTAGTTGCCTGCTAACTTCGAAAGAAGGTAGATGCGGTCCCGCCTTCACCAACATGCATAAACAATTCATCGATAGTATATATATATATATATATATATATATATATATATATATATATATATATATATATATTTGAATTGCAAAAAACTAATAATAAAAAATATTGCATGGCACGAGATTCGATCCGGCGACCTTCGGATCACGAACCAGAGCGCTTACCGCTGCGCCACGACGCTGTAGAAAACTACTAATCGTCGAGAGTATTTCACCGCAACGGTTTCTTTTAACTGTCGATTTTCTCGACAACGGCTGAGAAGTGCATCTTGGTGCTTTGCCACATTACACCTCTGGCCATGAGCTTTTATTATGCGCAGTATGAATCGAATCTGAATTTCACAATTGGCGGCCTCCCCTAGTCAGATCGCCGACGTGAATGGAACATAATCGAGAGGTAAGTTCGCGCGCAAAATTCTGCACCGGCAACACTTTTGCATTTATGGACTGCTATAGAGGAACCATGGCTCTATATTTGTACAGGGAATTTTCAACGACTTATTGAGTTCATGCAAAGTCAAGCTGCTGCACCACACCGAGCGAAAGGAGGTCAGACGCGATATTAGTAAGTATCCCATGTCTTTTGTCACCTTAGTATACAGGGTGGTCCATTGATCGTGACCGGGTCAAATATCTCACGAAATAAACGTCAAACGAAAGAACTACAAAGAACGAAACTTGTCTAGCTTGAAGAGGGAAACCAGATGGCGCTATGGTTGGCCCGCTAGATGGCGCTGCCAAAGGTCAAACGGATATCAACTGCGTTTTTTAAATAGGACCCCCCATTTTTATTACATACTCGTGTAGTACGTAAAGAAATATGTATGTTTTAGTTGGATCACTTTTTTCGCTTTGTGATAGATGGCGCTGTAATAGAAACATATGCCTCAAAATTTTAGACGAACAGTTGGTATCAGGTAGGTTTTTTAAATTAAAATACAGAACGTAGGTACGTTTGAATATTTTATTTCGGTTGCTCCAATGTGATAAATGTACCTTTGTGAACTTATCATTTCTGAGAAAGAATGCTGTTATAGCGTGATTACGTGTAAATACCACATTAATGCAATAAATGCTCAAAATGATGTCTTTCAGCCTCAATGCATCTGGCCAAACGTGTAACGACATTCCTCTCAACAGCGAGTAGTTGGCCTTCCGTTATGTTCGTACATGCATTGACAATGCACAGACGCATGTTGTCAGGCGTTGTCGGTGGATCACGATAGCAAATATCCTTCAACTTTCCACACAGAAAGAAACCCGTCATGAAATATGCTATTCAATACTGTTTCAACCGCACGTGAGTAATGTGCCGGACATCCATCATGTTGGAAGTACATCGCCATTCTGTCATGCAGTGAAACATCTTGTAGTAAGATCGGTAGAACATTACGTAGGAAGTCAGCATACACTGCACCGTTTAGATTGCCATTGATAAAATTGGATCCAATTATCCTTCCACCCATAATGCCGCACCATACATTAACCGGCCAAGGTCGATGATGTTCCACTATTCGCAGCCTTCGTGGATTTTCCGTTACCCAATGTGCATATTAAGCCGGTTTACGTTACCGCTGTTGGTGAATGACGATTCGTCGCTAAATAGAACGAGTGCAAAAAATCTGTCGTCGTCCCGTAATTTCTCTTGTGCCCAGTGGCAGAACTGTACACGACATTCAAAGTCATTGCCATGCAATTCCTGGTGCATAGAAATATGGTACGGGTGCAATCGATGTTGATGTAGCATTCTCAACACCGACGTTTATGAGATTCCCGATCCTCGCGCAATTTGTCTGCTATTGATGTGCGGATTAGCCGCGTTAGCAGCTAAAACACCTACTTGGGCATCATCATTTGCTGCAGGTCGTGGTTGACGTTTCACATGTGGCTGAACACTTCCTGTTTCCTTAAATAACGTAACTATCCGGCGAACGGTCCGGACACTTGGATGATGTCGTCCAGGATACCGAGCAGCATACATTGCACACGCCCGTTGGGCATTTTGATCACAATAGCCATACATCAACACAATATCGACCTTTCCCGCAATTGGTAAACGGCCCATTTTAACACGGGTAATGTATCACGAGGCAAATACCGTCCGCACTGGCGGAATGTTACGTGATACCATGACTATTACAGCGCCATCTGTCACAAAGCGAAAAAGCGGTCAAACTAAAACATTCATATGTCTTTACGTGATACACGATCATGTAATAAAAATGGGGGTTCCTGTTTAAAAAAAAAAGGCAGTTGATATCCGTTTGACCTATGGGAGCGCCATGTAGCGGGCCAACCATAGCGCCATCTGGTTTCCCCCTTCAAGCTAGACGAGTTTCGTTCTTTGTAGTTTTTTCGTTTGATGCTTATTTCGTGAGATATTTGGTCCGGTCACTAGCAGTGGACCGCGCTGTATGTACAACGCGGACACTTGTATCTTACGCCGCTATGCCACGAAGAAGAGCTTGCGGAAGTGACTAGCCGGGCTGCATTAACGGGCAACTGTAAAAGCGTCACGGCTGATTTTATATTCGAGGCCCCTGCTGCAAATGGACGCGTAGAGCAGTACGTCGCCATTACAAGCGATGAGACAGCGCGCTAGGACTCGCATGCCCCCATCTAGCAGTGATGCGCTGGATGGCGTCCAGCACATTCACAGAAAAAGAGCGCTAAACGGCACCTTCACCTGCTAGTGGCGATCATCTCCTCGTCAGGCACTGCCGCAGCCGCCGGAGGGCTGCAGAGCGCTGAAGTGCTCAAGTGCTTCCCCGCCGAAGTACAGAAAAACGTTCAGACTTGTGGGAAAAATCTTTATCAAGCTGACTTACCAGAAAACAAAAATAACGAACACTTATCTATGTTATGCACCAATTTGCATGCGGCCGCGCACCGGTTTCTGTTTCTTAAACCTTCATCAGACTTTAGCTGAATTGAGCTTATGCATTTCTGATATTTTAGAACCCGTGACTGTTAATTGGATGTAAATATATAAAACTGCAACCAGTCACTTTTTTCAATGGTTATTTATTGTTCCATGAACCGATTTTCGAAGCTTTGGTTCATCTTCAGATGGTTTTCTGGAAGTTACACATCTATCTGTAGCATAATGCTGGTTGCTGGCTCTGTGACAAGAAGACCGAACATACTTTAATGTATCGCCATAATTATTGTTTATCTGTCGATATGGATGAGAAATAATTTTAGTTTTGTGCTTTCTGTTACAGTATGGGCGGCGTTTTTCAGCTTCCATTTTGATCGGCATCAAAATGAAAACAGACTGGACACTACCAAAAAGAAGCAGCCCATACTGTCACAGTAAGTACAAAACTAAAAACATTTCGCATGCGTAACGACAGATAAACAATACTCATGGCGATACGTCAAAGTATGCTCAATAGTCTTATCACAGAACCAGCAACAAGCTTTATGTTAGAAACCGATATGTAACTTCTGGAAAACTATCTGAAGACGAACCTGAAAAGCTTCGAAAATCGGTTTATGTAACAATAAATAACTATTGAAAAAAGTGACTGGGTGCAGTATTATTTATTTAGATTTAACTGAATGTAGTATGTGTAAATGTTATCATAGTATAGTTACAAGTAGGAAGTTGATAATTAACAAGCAAATGACAGAATCAGAACTTAGGTTTAAATGAAAACAGGCAAGCGAAACCCAAGTTCTTGGTTTTCTCTGTCTACGCAGACATGTTTCAAAGATCGTCACTTTTTCTGTTTTCCGTCGTTACTTAGTTACTTCAAAATTCGTGGAGGTATGTTCCGTCTATGCAACTAACTGGAGACAGTTTGTTTATTGTCATACGCGTTTCGTGTCTTTTATTTGTGAAGCATTTTCATCGGCGATTTCCAGTCAGTCCATGTGCGTTGTCTTAGAGATGTTTTCATTAGTCTCCATATTGCAGCTGACCGGTTTCCGGAGTGCTTTCACCCACAGCATATATCACATGCACTTCACATTATCTGGCAACGGCCTTGCCGCAGTGGATACACCGGTTCCCGTGAGATCAGTGAAGTTAAGCGCTGTCGGGCGTGGCTGGCACTTGGATGGGTGACCATCCAGCCGCCATGCGCTGTTGCCATTTTTCGGGGTGCACTCAGCCTCGTGATGCCAATTGAGGAGCTGCTCGACCGAATAGTAGCGGCTCCGGTCGAAGGAAACCATCATAACGACCGGGATGAGCGGTGTGCTGACCACACGCCCCTCCTATCCGCATCATCAACTGAGGATGAATGGCGGTCGGATGGTCCGGATGGGCCACTTGTGGCCTGAAGACGGAGTGCTTGCTTTGTGCTCACATTATATACATCACATGTGCATAATGTAACGGACAAGTGATATGTGCGATGTGTTGAATCAAATGTGGGTGAAAGAACGCCGGAAATCGACAACTGGAGCATGGAGACTAATGAACTCATCTCCAGGGACTACACACACAGACTAACAGCGCTGGAGACCGCCACTGAAGATGCTTCACAAGAACCGAAACGCGTACGGCAATAAACAAATTGCCTTCAATTAGTTGTGTTGATATTATGCTCATCAAATTCGCATACTGATTCAAGAAAGGCACATATCTTATCAAAATGTTTAGATATTCTTGTTGCCGCCTGTATTGTGCATTAGAGTTGGTATTTTTATACAGCCTCTTATTTGCAGCTAAACTCAGCAGCTAAACTTGCAGGATAAATATGATTTATCAAAAAGTATGTTAAGGAATGACTGTACTAAAAAGCAGTAGTTCGGATACTCTGATCTTTGAATAGGCTTCCAACGCTCTTGAAGTCATGTCAAAAAGTTAGCCTTATAATTTTTTCGGTCTGGAAAATGCTTTCTTGGCGTGAAGACTTTTCCTTAAAAAATAATACAACATTATGAAAGAAAATTAAGCAAAGCTTGCAAACTGTTTTACATCACACATGTGTGACAATATTTGTATCGCAGAATAAGATTTATTAATGCGTTCAGTAGTTCTGTGACATGCCTCACCAAAACTGAATTTACTATCAAGTCGTAATTTCATAAAGTTAACTCCTTCTACATCTTCTATCAGTATGTTTCCGTATTTCATGGACATACAGAGCAGAAAGCATATTAAAAAATGTTATTCGAATCATCCGTTTAATCTTTAGCATCCTTCTGTAATATTACATATCAAAAGATTCTGTACTCTTCTAGTATGGATTGCTTATCGTCTACGTTTCACTTCCTTAGGATATACTGCTTATCAATACATACAAAAGAATTCCTAACGTTTAAATTTGCATTGGATGCTAACAGATGTACGTATTTTTATAAAAGCTTTTGTTTCTATGGCTAGTCTACATTTTATACCTTGTTTGCTGGTGCTACGCTCAGCTACTTTTATACCGAAAGTGTTACTTACAGGGGTATTTAATTCTCCCAGCACTAACTAGTGTAATTCGATTGCACTATATTGCTCTTATTTTACTTTTATTGATGTTCATCTTATAAACCATTTGAAAGATACTATGCATTCCATTCAATTGATCTTCCAAACACTTTGCCTTCTCCGACAAAATTTCAAACCTAATATGTTTCATTTCTTCTCCCTCCACTTGAATTCACTTCCAAACTTTTAATTGGTTTCCTTCGCTCGCTTCTCTATGAACGATTATGCAGCATGGTGATGTAGCGGGCTACAGATTTTTTTCACTCAACTACTGACTCCCTCCCATGTCTCTCGACTTTCCCAACTGCAATGAGCTGTACCTGTATTTCGCCAGTGATAACTCTGCAGTTGACAGTGTGAAAAGCTTTTTTCTAAATCTACAAATGCTATAATTATGGATCTCTTACTTCATTATAACCTTAAGATAATTCTAGGATAAGTATTGCCTTGCCAGAACCTTAATTTCTCCGGAAGCCGGAGTGATCTTTCTCGAGCTCGGCCTCAACCAGTCATTTCACATTTCCATAGACAACATGTGTTAGAATTTTTCAGCCATTACTTACTACAATAATTAAACGGTAATACAGTTGTTGGTACCTGCCTATGTGTGTATAGGCATTTTTACATTCTTCTTGAAGCCAGGGAATTTCGCCTGTGTCGAGTATCCTGCGTATTAAACAGTACCATTTTGTCGTCGTTGATTCTGTGGGAGTGTCATCTGTTATGCATATCTTCTTTCAACGTAGATGCTACAGTGTTTTGTGAAATTCTCACAGTATTACAACACCCATTTCACTATTACCCGGCTTCAGTTTTCATACTGTTATCTTCAAGCCTTTTTCCTACAGACAGTTCTTCTACATATACATCAGTACACTTTTCAGCTTTTTCTTCTTCCTAAGCACTTTCTTGCCATGTGAGCTCTTACTATTGCAGCAGTTGCTTTGTTGTCCTCCAGAGGTGTCTTTGACTTTGCTACAAGCGCCGTCCAACTTCCCTGTATTTATGTAGGCTTCTACAACTTCGAATTTTTCTTCCAGATACCGCTTTTTTGCCCCATCAGCCTTCGGCTGTTCATTCGTTCAGGCTCCCACGCTCCCTTTGGCCTGTTTAATTTACTGTTTTGTATACATTTTCTCATTTCATCAATTAAATTTGACAAACCACATGTTATCCACAGATTTCTGCTGTTCTTTGAGTTATTGCCTATTTTCTTAGTCGCCGTTACTGTTTTGCCTTTGAATGCTACCCATTAATCTTCTGTTGTGTGGACCGATAACCTCAGCAGTTTGGTCCCATAAGACCTTACCATCACTTATCTTCTATTGTGTTGCCATTGGTGGTTATGGCTTAACACATCCGTTAGAACACTAAGCAATTTCTGGTTGTTTCAAGAGTGAGGCCTTATACATGCTTGAGAAGTTTTTGAATATAAGCTATATCAAACCAGCAAATTGATTTCATACAACAACTAATCCAATGTCATCAGTCATTACCAAGTACTATACCACCTCTCCTTCACCAAAATAATATTGCAGTTTTAAAACTAATTATGAAATTCCTTGATAAATGTACAACCCCACTCTGTAAATGTCCAAAATAATAGGAGATGGCTATATGGCCTGCCTTCAGGCCAAAAGTCACAATAAATAAATAAATTAAATACTTTAGGGAGGTAATCTGTGTACGGTACTTTTATGTCCATATGTCTTTCACAGATAATTTCATTTCATACTAACTGATCAGCTTTGTCTATTTATTTAATGGCAGAATGAGTTTAATCAATACAAAATCGTTTAAAATTTAACCAGTATTGCCTGCCAGTATTTTCTAAATATTTTCCAATTTCTTCAACTTTACTCTGCATTTCTTAGTTTATGTACACTCCTAGAAATATGTTTCAGTTTAAAACTTGGTTTCTCAATAACTGTTTCTCGATTTTAAAATCTATCTTAAACATTTCGATTACTCCAGGTCTCTTCTTGTACACAACTACCTTTCGTCAGTCTTAAATCAAATGGGTGCAGAGATCGAACTGTACAGTGAGGAATATTCTACAACGAGAATTCAGTTACATTCCTTTATCCCTGTCCACGTTCTACCACTGTCATATTGTCTTCCTTTCCTATTATTTAATTCGTGTCCCCTTCCTTTTACCTCATCGGATACTTTTTAGCGTCATCATCGCATGCAGAGATAGCAGACAGATGCACTTGTGCTGCTGAGTATCTTACCCGCTTCATCTCGAAAGGAACTGAAACAGTTTCTGATTATCATGATCACCACCATCGTCATCATCATCTCGTCATTGTCTTCACTTTCAGGGATTAGAGGTGCTACCTGTTCCGTCTTCGTGGGTCAGCCTTACTCATGCCATCTCTTCTTGAATCTTCCTAGACTTCATTTTCTATGTGGTGCGTATTTCAAAACTTGTGTTGCTAATTGTCACTCTGAGATTCTTTGCATACGATTCTTCCATTTATCATCATATTCATCTATTCGATAGGTTCTCGCTTTGACTTTTAACTAGTTTCGAATATCTTCATTTTCTCTATTTTATGTAGTTTTATACATCCTTTCACAGCCCATAGTATGTCACTTCAGTCATTTGAACCTTATTGTCTTGTCGCTTGGTAAAGGCCCATGTCTCACTGCCGTAGAAACGTACAAGAACTGACACGGTTTTGTGAAATTTTATTTCAGTTCCTTTCCTTATCTTATTTTTTTATCCGTTTTCAGTGTGATACATGGCAGTTTTAAACAGTTTTTTCTACATTTTGGCTTTGAGATAACTTACTTGATTTCCAAGAGAGTTAATACTTTTCATTTTTTCTATTACCATGCTATAAGTAGCAACTGTTGGTATTCTGTGTTCGTCTGCTGTTAATGGCGTTACATTTGCCCTGGCATCACATACTTGGCATAATACTCGTATTCGCAGCTTGTGGACATCGGCTTCCAATTTATTTTGATCATACTGAGTAATTTGATATTAGAGAATAAAAAAGTGTTTGTGTTGTGTGCGGCAGTTTTAATCCCAGACGAGCTAAAAACTTCCAGTTTTTCAAGAGGACGCAAACATAAAAAGAGTGGAAGATAGTTTATACCTCTGTCCAACAGGCTTTGTTACTTGAGTTTTACCACATATTTCTGGCCACTTTTGAACTTTATTTTTGTGTTTATATATACATCTGTCAGTATTAGATACTTCATATTTGGGTACGTTTCTTGATGTAGGAAATGCCAAGCTGCACCGTGGTTCGGGTGCACGATAAACTCTAGGTTACCAAATAACTGGCTGGGTAAGTCCGTTCAGGGGTCAGAGGAAGGCAACAGCATACCATCCGCAACCCGATCATGCCCAGTAAAACACTCTGGTGTTCAAACGAATCTTCTGATTGATGGCAGCTTCAGCCCTACGGTACCGTAGATCGATAGCACCCTCACAGGCATGACACAGTGGAAGCACGTTTCCAACAGGTGCCGATAGCGGTCTGGTGGGGACCCGGCGGATCCAGCGTCGCGCGCCCGCTGGGCCACGCTTCCAGCGGCCCCGGCTCCGAGCGCCCTCTGCCGCTGCAGTGCAGGATGGCCGGCGGCGGCTGCACGGCCCTGTCTCAGTCGCAGTCTTCAACACTCTACAGCCTTCGTCAGGTTTCGAGCGTTCGCTCGTGCGTTAGTAGTGGGAGCCTCACACTGCACGATGCTCTTTTGTAACAGACAGACTTTACTGCTGCTTGTTCTTTCGTGACGTTTATGGTTCTCTTATGAAGTTTCCTCGCAAAGCTTGGAGACAGCTATAAGTTTAGTTAAACATCTGTTTACTGTTTTTACATGTACGCTAATCATTTCTGCTCCTCTCCAGCTTTCCTACGACAGCTGCTTTAACGCTCGGTAGCCCCCCCCCCCCACCCCCCTCTCCTTGCCCTTGCTCACGATGTAGTACACAGAAACCAGGACGCCTAGAATATGAAATAGTTACCATATCATATAATGGAGATTTTGAAAACTGGATGTCTTAAGTGGTGGCGAATCTTCCAGGCAGTACAGTCGTGGTCCATGAAATCATTCCGGTGCTTAATTTGCGTCCAGGGCTCTATCGCTGAATATGCCCAGCGCAGCTCCGGACAAAACGATAGGAACGGAAAGGTTTCATGAATCACGACCATACTGCCTGGAAGAATCTTGAACAGCTAAATGACCATACTAATCAGTTTCCTGACGCATGCGTATTGTACCACTCGTCAGGGCCTTTGTGCAACCAGTATTTAGAGAAGTGAGAACACGTTCACTTACACGACATATGTAGAGAATTCAAAGTGTCGCTAACAGCAAAACTGGAAAACTTACTCTCAAAGCTCCCAGTATTGAAGTATTATTTAGAGAACAGCTGATCTTGATGCGACTGCAAAGTGGTGGAAAGGCTGGCTGCTTGTCTGAAATGTAGTAAAATTGTACACCTCACAAAACGCAGAAAACATACCTACCACATCAGTGATGCACGACTAAAACCATCGTTCAAATGGGTCTGAGCACTATGGGACTTAACATCTGAGTTCATCAGTCCCCTAGAACTTAGAACTATTTAAACCTAACTAACCTTAGGACACCACACACATCCATGCCCGAGGCAGGATTCGAACCTGCGACCGTAGCGGTCTCGCGGTTCTATACTGTAGCGCCTAGAACCGCTCGGCCACCCCGTCCGGCGATGCACAACTGTAATCAATGAACTCCTACTGAAACATCCCCTCAGAAATAATTATAAATGACTGTGCTGATAAACCTCTTACGTTATTTGATTTTCAAGCAGCTGAGCAAAACTGAACTTACTCAGACATTACTCTCTTTACTTATTCTGACCAACACTAGACTTTTTTTTAGCGCAACGCTATCTGACTTTCAATAATCCCTACAAAAGAATGGCCCTGGCTAATAATAACCTATACCTTTCATGAATCACTTACCTCACAAAAAATCTTCGTTACTCAAACTACTGCAATACTGTCAGCTAAATAAAAGATTCTAACTACTGAAGGCACTAACTACTGATATGCATAGTTAGCAAATGAAGGATTTTGATGGAGAATAACAATGTATTCACCTTAATAGTGTTCAAAAGTCATTATATATGTATATATATCAGTTCATGACATCCAGTCTTACAAATTTCCTTTTCCTGGCGGACACATGTCCAGATCGTCCGCTCTCAAAACGCTGCCATCTCTTTACCCACATCCACCACTGCTGGCGGCTCACCTCCAGCTGTATACCGCTACGTGCTGTTCACATCCAACTGCCCAACACTAAAATACAGAATATACCAACAGTGCCAACCAGCCACAGACTGCACACAGCACAGTCAGTGATTTTCATACAGAGCGCTACGTGGCGTTACCAATATAAAAACCTAAATGGCCTACTTACACTACATATAAACTCGTGTAACAGTTTGTAGGGATATATGGAATGATGTCATTGGCTTAGGGAGCGCATGTGGCACACCTCGGTTTGTTGGATAATGGGAAAATGCAGTCGTGTTTACAAATAACATGCGCAGCCCAGCTCAGAGTACCCCTAAGGGATGTGAGACGCGTACCAGACAGGAGTGACGAAGGATAACTAACGGTATAGAAAGGAATGTGATACGGATGGTAATAACTTTGACTCACAGGGGAGAAACACAGAAATAACCAGCGACCAGTATTGGCAGACACTTGAAGATAGACGACAATGCCCTGCAACAGACAGAGCATTAAGTGAATAATCTAAAGATATTCTTCAGTCCGCTACGTAGAGCTCTCTCACAGACCACGAAGACAGGATGAGACAAATTCAGCAACTGTTCTTCGGTCCATGCCGGATTATAACAGGAAGAAACCCTAACATGTGGTAAACTGCTAAGCACCCTCTGTCATGCACTTCACAGTACTTTCCAGAGAATGCATAGAAGTTGAACTACACTACTGGCCATTAAAATTGCCACACCAAGAAGAAATGCAAATGATAAACGGGTATTCATTGGACAAATATATTATACTAGAACTGACATGTGATTACATTTTCACGCAATTTCGGTGCATACATCCTGAAAAATCAGTAGCCAGAACAATCACCTCTGGTCGTAATAACGGCCTTGATACGCCTGGGCATTGAGTCAAACAGAGCTTGGATGGCGTGTACAAGTACAGCTGCCATGCAGCCTCAACACGATACCACAGTTCACCAAGAGTAGTGATTGGCGTCTTGTGACGAGCCAGTTGCTCGGCCACCATTGACCAGATGTTTTCGATTGGAGAGAGATCGGGAGAATGTGCTGGCCAGGGCAGCAGTCGAACATATTCTGTATCCAGAAAGGTCCGTACGGGACCTGCAAAATGCGGTCATTATCCTGCTGAAATGTAGGTTTTCGCAGGGATCGAATAAAGGGTAGAGCCACGGGTCGTAACACAACTGAAATGCAAGGTCCACTGTTGAAAGTGCCGTCAATGCGAACAAGAAGTGACCGAGACGTGTAACCTATGGCACCCATACCACCACGCCGGGTGATACGCCAGTATGGACGAATACACGTTTCCAACGTGCGTTCACCGCGATGTCGCCAAACACGGATGCGACCATCATGATGCTGTAAACAGAACCTAGATTCATCGGAAAAAATGACGTTTTGCCATTCGTGCACCTAGGTTCGTCGTTGAGTGGAGTATCGCAGGCGCTCCTGACTGTGATGCAGCGTGTCAAGGTTAACCGCAGCCATGATTGAGCTGGTAGTCCATGCTGCTGCAAACGTCGTCAAACTGTTCGTGCAGATGGTTGTTGTTTGCAAACGTCCCCATCTGTTGACTCAGGTATCGAGACGTGGCTGCACGGTCCGTTACAGCCATGCGGATAAGATGCCTGTCATCTCGACTGCTAGTGATACGAGGCCGTTGAGATCCAGCACGGCGTTCCGTATTACCGTCCTGAACCCACCTACCCCATATTCTGCTAACAGTCATTGGATCTCGACCAATGCGAGCCGCAATGTTGCGATACGATAAACCGCAATCGCTAAGGCTACAATCCGACCTTTATCAAAATCGGCAACGTGATGGTACGCATTTCTCCTCCTTACACGAAGCATCACAACAACGTTTCACTAGGCGACGTCGGTCAACTGTTGTTTGTGTATGAGAAATCGATTGGAAACTTTCCTCGTGTCAGCACGTTGTAGGTGTCGCCACTGGCGCCAACCTTGTGTGAATGCTCTGAAAAGCTAATCATTTGCATATCACAGCATCTTCTCCCTGTCGGTTAAATTTCGCGTCTGTAGCACGTCATCTTCGTGGTGTAGCATTTTTAATGGCCAGTAGTGAAGGATGATGCGGGCGGGCAGCACTGCGCGGGCAGTGCGTCGCCCGCGCGCCGCCAGCACCTGCGCCTGTGCCTCTTTTGTCAGCAGATCAAAGCCGCCGCCTCATTGTGGGCGGCTCGCAACTGACGCGCTCGGCGGCTCGCGACGCCCACAGGCGGCCGCGGCGCCGCCGGGTCACCCGCTATTTGCGGCGGTGGCAGTGGCGCTTCCCCCGGTGCGCGGGGTCACAGCTGCCAGCTGCGGTCTGCCCGCCTCCGGGTACCGAGCGCCGCTAACCCCGAATCGTCTCCCAGGTGCCCGGATGGAGGCCTGACGAGGAATACACTGTACGCTCTGGATGCTGCGGATGGGTTGCAGGTTTTGTGAACGCCAAGACGGCACTTTTTGGAAATGGTGGTCGTTCGAGGCCCTCTCTTGCATCTGACCAGGAGTAACACATACCAAAGATTTAACAAAAAAAGTTCACAGTAACAATACTCATAATAATATTAACAATGGTAACAGTAACAGTCCACACTAAAAATAACAATAATAATAGTGAATGGCATAAAGCGTTATATAAATTATTTTAGTACATTTCTACATCTACACGGATACTCTACAAATCACATATAAGTGCCTGGCAGAGGGCCTATCGAGCCACCCTCACAATTCTCTATCATTCCAATCTCGTATAGCGCGGAAAGAATGATCACCTATATCTCTCCGTACGAGCTCTGATTTCCCTTATTTTATCGCGGTGATCGTTCCGCCCTGTATCTGTCGGCGTCAACAAAATATTCTCGCATTCGGAGGAGAAAGTTGGTGATTGGAATATCGAGACAAGATTCCGTCGCAACGAAAAACGCCTTTCTTTTAATGATTTACGGCCCAAATCCTGTATCATTTCTGTGACACTCTCTCACATATTTCGCGATAGTACAAAACGTGCTGCCTTTCTTTGAACTTTTTCGATGTACTCCGTCAGTCCTACCTGGTAAGGATCCTACACCGCGCAGCTGTATTCTTAAAGAGGACGGACAAGCGCAGTGTAGGCAGTCTCCTTAGTAGGTCTGTTACATTTTCTAAGTGTCCTGCCAATGAAACGCAGCCTTTGGTTAGCCTTCTCCACATTTTCTATGCGTTCTTTCCAATTTAAGTTGTTCGTAAGTGTAATACCTAGGAATTTAGATGAATTTACGGCTTTTAGATTAGACTGATTTATCGTGTAACCGAAATTTAACGAGTTCCTTTTAGCACTCATGTGGATGACCTCACACTCTTCGTTATTTAGGCTCAACGGCCACTTTCCGCACCATTCAGATATTTTTTATAACTCGTTTTGCAGTTTGTTTTGGTCTTCTGATGACTTTATTAGTCGATAAACGACAGCGTCATCTGCAAACAACCGAAGACGGCTGCTCAGATTGTCTCCCAAATCTGCCGGCCTGTGTACCCGTGCGGTTCTAGGCGCTTCAGTCTGGAAACGCGCGACCGCTACGGTCGCAGGTTCGAATCCTGCCTCGGGCATGGATGTGTGTGATGTCCTTAGGTTAGTTAGGTTTAACTAGTTCTAAGTTCTAGGGGACTGATGACCATATATGTTAAGTCCCATAGTGCTCAGAGCCATTTGAACCGTTTCTCCCAAATTGTTTATATAGATACGGAACAGCAAATGTCCTATAACACTACCTTGGGCAACGCCTGAAATCACTTGTGTTTTACGCGATGACTTTCGGTCAGTTACTACGAACTGTGACCTCTCTGACAGGAAATCACAAATCCAGTCACATAACTGAGACGATATTCCATAAGCACGCAATTTTACTACGAGCCGCTTGTGTGGTACAGTGTCAAAAGCCTTCCGGAAATACAGGAATACGGAATCGATCTGAAATCCCTTGTCAATAGCACTCAACACTTCATGTGAATAAAGAGCTACGTGTGTTTCACAGGAATGATGTTTCCTAAACCCATGTTGACTGTGTGTCAATAGACCTTTTCCTTCGAGGTAATTCATTATGTTCGAACGCAATATATGTTCTAAAATCCTGCTGCAAATCGACGTTAACGATATGGGCCTGTAATTTAGTGGATTACTCCTACTACCTTTCTTAAATATTGGTGTGACCTGTGCAACTTTCCAGTCTTTGGGTACGGATCTTTCGTCGAGCGAACGGTTGTATATGATTTTTAAGTATGGAGCTAATGCATCAGCATACTCCGAAAGGACCCTAATTAGTATACAGTCTGGACCAGAAGACTTGCTTTCATTAAGTGATTTGAGTTGTCCCACTACACCGAGGATATTTACTTCTACTTGATATATACTTGAGTTATGATTAGAGTTATCAGGATTGAAACGAATACAGACGAAGCAGAAGATTTAAATTACAGTGACAGTAGAAGATAGGGAACAATAAAAGCAAATAGAGAACTCTGCTGCAACTGGAGATTGGGAGAGGGTGGGGGGGAGTTTTGGGGTAGAGGGAATTTGCAAGACTAAGCTGTGGATCTCAGTATGGGATAGATGGCTATTGTGATAGCAGGTGGGCCATTAACTGTGTTTTGAAACTTGTAAAGGATTTGGTTTCTCTGATATTTTCTGGAAGATTGTTCCAGAGTCGGCTTCCTGATACAGAGAATGATTTAGAGAATATGGTAGTCTTGTGTGCTGGTACATAGAGCGGCTGTTTCTGCAGTGTTTTCCAGATAACAGTTTAGAAGTTGACGATAAATAAGAGGGAGTGCAGTGATTGAGAAAAGGATACAGTAAGAATGGGGTATGATAGCCTCTAGGCTTATTGGCACGTAGCCAAGGCGATTGTTTGAAGGCAGGGGGGGATACGGTCGAAGAAGCGAATATCACAAATGTATCATGCACAAGCATTCATCGCCAGTATCAACCTGTGTCAGCTTTCCTATGAAAGTCCTTGGACAATAGCATAGCCATAGTCTAGTATAGGGAATATAAGTGACTCTACAAGCTTCTTTTTAAGTAGACTATATGATGTGCTCTAGATCTACACATTCGGAAGTTCCTTTCCGAATTCCGTTTTAATATTTGACGCTTCAAATTGATTATAGCATCACCTTAGATCTCTCTTGTTAAGGAATGTCTTCCACGGCTGAGTTAATTAATTTTTAATATCCACTTTGCTTTTGTCGTCAAAAGTAATTTTGCTTCCCAGAGAGATCAATCACTTCATATAATTTCTTCCATACCGTTTCCACAGGTTTGACGTATACAACTAGATTTTTTTTTCTACTACTTCTCGTTGCTGTCTGATACGTCCGTATCTACATTCACGCCTTACTGGCGTGTCAATCCCCACTTCCGAGATGAGAAGACGTCCTCCGCGCTTGAGAGACGTATTGTCGGTGCAGGGGCGCCGTGAGGGTGTGTTCAGGCGAACGGGCTACTTTTAGACGGACGTCAATGTGCCATCTTGTGTTTAAAGTCTCTTTGACACCGCAGCATCAGGTTGTTTATTCGTGATTTCTCTTACCGAAGAAGGAAGGAGGCCAACGGCCATGCCGCAGAGATAACACCGGTTCCCGTCAGATCACCGAAGTTAAGCGCTGTCGGGCTGGGCTAGCACTTGGATGGGTGACCATCCGGTCTGCTCAGTGCTGTTGGCAAGCGGACTGCATTCAGCCCTTGTGAGGCAAACTGAGGAGCTACTTGATTGAGAAGTAGCGGCTCCGGTCTCGGAAACTGACATACGGCCGGGAGAAAGGTGTGCAGACCACATCCCCCTCCATATCCGCATCACGTGACGTCTGTGGTCAGTTTTTGTGTTCGGCCACAGAGTAACATCTTTGTCTGTGGTTCGGCGAGAGTTAACAAAGCACCACCCCTGGATTGTTTTTCCGGTCTCTAAGAGAGCCTTAGTTACGACTTCCGTTGTTTTGTACTTTTCGCCCTTCATAAACTTTATTGGGTAGCACTTCTCACCCGAGAACTGAAAAACTAAGTCTCTCTTGTATTATTGAGAGGCAAATGGTTTAGTAAACTGTTTTCGGCAGTGTCTTATACTCTTTAATAATATTTACTTATTTTTAATTATATATTGCCAAATTATAGAGCTGTTACCTGATGTTGTAAAACAGGTCGTACATCTTACAGTCTTCGTTTTTCATCATTTTTACAGTTTTGTTTTCTTTTCTTTTGTTTTTATTTACTACATTTTACAAAGAATAATGCTTTTTAAAATAACGATAATTTAAGGTTAAAAATAAATTAAATTTAATTGTTTTTATGAAGAATACAAAAAGATGGTAGGATACAGGACTAATGTGTGGTTTCTTCAAGTTGTTTACCGCCAGTCACACAAAATAAGTTTGGTTAGTAGTAGAGAAATAGTATTGTTAATCCTATGTATTGCTAATCCTATGTACACTGCTGGCCACCGTTAATGCAACACCCTGAAGGAAGCATCCGAATCAAGTGAAATTTACACCATGGGTTTGCAGCGATGAGATATGCAACTGATTAGAATTTCAGCGCAGTCGCACATCACGCGCGCCTGTGGCGCCACCTCATAGCGCCATTTAAGGCTTGGCGATTTCGACGAGTGTACGTTCGGCACGTGTGTTTACCTTGTGGTTGTTTCACAAGACGATCAGTTATGCCTCGTAGACAACAGCGAACATCGTTTGATCAAGTATCCGAGTTCGACAGAGGAAGGATAGTGGCTTACCGAGATTGTGGATTATCATACAGAGAAATCGCTAGTCGTGTTGGACGAAACCAAACAACTGTAATGCGGATATGTGACCGTTGGATGCAGGAGGGTACGACGGACCGACGTGGTCGATCGCATTCACCTCGGTGCACCACTGCACGTGCTGATTGGCAAATTGTGCGCATGGCAGTGACGGATCGCTCATTGACATCCCGAACCAAAGCACAGCACATTGCGTCTGTAACGCATCATCCAGTGTCTGCGCGTACCACTCGAAGCTGTTTACAGCAGAGTGGTCTGTCCGCAAGACGTCCATTGCTTCGTCTACCATTGACGCAGAACCACAGACGTCTCCGTCGCCAATGGTGTGATGACAGACGGATGTGGACGGCAGAATGGAATGACGTTGTCTTTACTGACGAGGCACGCTTCTGTCTGCAGCACCACGATGGTCGGATTCGAGTGTGGAGACACCGTGGAGAGAGGATGCTGGACAGCTGCATTATGCACCGCCACACTGGTCTTGCATCGGGTATTATGATATGGGGCGCTATTGGATATTACTTTCGCACGCCTCTAGTACGCATTGCCGGTACTTTAAATAGCCGGCGCTACATATCCGAGGTGCTGGAGCCAGTTGACATTCCTTACCTTCAGGGCTCGGCCACAACCATATTTCAACAGGATAATGCGCGACCACACGTGGCACGCATTGTCCAAAGGTTCTTCGTGAATAACCAGATTGAAGTGCTTCCCTGGCCGGCTCGCTCTCCGGATCTTTCGCCGATAGAAAACATGTGGTCCATGGTTGGTCAACGAGTGACCCAGATTACATCCCCAACTGCCACACCAGATGATCTTTGGCAACGTGTGGAAGCTGCTTGGGCTGCTGTACCCCAGGAACACATCCAACGTCTCTTTGACTCAATGCCGAGACGTGTGGCAGCGGTGATCTCCAACAATGGCGGCTACTCTGGCTACTGACTCTGGCAGGAACCACATGTCACAGACGTCTGTAAACGTAATCATTTGATACTTGGTCAACATGTTATCTACAAAATAAATTTTGTTGTGCTACCTCTTGTCTTTCTTGGTGTTGCATTTACGGTGGCCAGCAGTGTATTAGCTTTAGGTGCTCATTCATGTACAGGATTTGGTGATTTCTTGGCTAGATCGCCAGTACCTTTAGCTAATTTACTGTCACATCTCGTCTTCCTCCTGTTCCTCTTCATTGTCACTGTTTCCGCTGTCACTGTGGATATCGGTGTCCACCCTCTCGACATTGTTGTTACGTTGCGTATAAAAAATGGCTCTAAGCAGTATGGGACTTAACATCTGAGGTAATCAGTCCCCTATACTTAGAACTACTTAAACCTAACTAACCTATGGACATGACATACATTCATGCCCAAGGCAGGATTCGAACCTTCGACCGTAGCAGCAGCGCAGTTCCAGACTGAAGCGCCTAGAACCGCTCGGCCACAGCGGCCGGCTTACGTTGCGTACAAGCAAGTCTGTTATGTCGTGTCCCCAGGTACTCTTCATATGCTGTTTTGGAAATACTGTTTGTCAATACGTTTAAAAATGGCTCTGAGCACTATGGGACTTAACATCTTAGGTCATCAGTCCCCTAGAACTTAGAACTACTTAAACCTAACTAACCTAAGGACATCACACACATCAACGCCCGCGGCAGGATTCGAACCTGCGACCGTAGCAGTCCCGCGGTTCCGGACTGCAGCGCCTAGAACCGCACGGCCACCGCGGCCGGCTCAATACGTTTAGTTGTGCCCATTGTTCTTCGTCTCCTATTGCTGTGTATATACCTGTGTCTGTTTCGGTGTATATATCTGTGTCTGTTTCTGTGTAGTCTACGTGTAGTGCACGTCTATTGTCCACGTATTGCCCGCAGAAAAAGACAACGTGTTCTGGGGAACCTTCTTCCTCAGATGAGCATGTAGATGCTATCTCAGACTCACGCGGATTAAGTGCGTGGGGTAAAGTCCGTGTCCAGTTAATAAATGTACCATACCGCGGCTGGGATCGGAATGTTCCATTCTCAAGTGTCCCTTACGTCAGGGAGTCAGATGTGCAATCTACACTTATTATCACTTACATACCACTCACCTTGCCATGTATCCAAACGCCAACTTTTGAAGTGACGTCTGTATCGGTACACCAGTTATTGTATGTACTTTATCTACTCCCCCCATCTTTAAGCAGTACATTGCAACTCTATATTTTATCGTGGTATCTATGGGGAATTTTCTGAGCACCTCACACAGTGCAGCCACTGCGGTGGTGCCGAAGGCCCCAGATAGCTTAAGTAGGACTCTTCTCCGCCTTCGTCTGACTGATGCTTTGTTGGTGACCAGGTTCAGTCTGTGTGGCCATGTGCTAACTGCGAAGCTAAGTTCTGACTCCAAGAGTGTACATTGGTATGTCCGTATGACTGGCAGAGGTAGTCGGTGCTGTTTTGAATTTAGCCTCACCAGTTTATTTAGTATGTTTTCTCCTTATTCCGTTGTTAGCCTTATGTGTTCGTGGAAATTCACTTCCTTATCTATGTGTACCTCAAGATAGGGCGTAACATGTGCTCATTTGATGTATGTGTCACCAATTGTAACTGGAGGATTCCTTTGGAGTGATTATTTCAGTAGTGTGTATGTTGTTTTGTTTTCGGCTATCCTGAGTTTAATAATAAACTAATGATGCTTTCTCTGTCGTAGACAGTGTATTTGCTCTTCTAGCGCGTCCTGCGCGAGGGCATGAATGGCGTCCCGCTAGTGTACGTCCACTTCTGAATCACAGCAGGTTTGGTTTAAGAAAAAGGTCTTTGGTATTTGTATAGACAGTCACCCTCTACACGCCTTGATTGCTGGTTATGAACAGCTTGTTTGAAATTACAATTATGTGGTTAATTATTGTAGGCCATCAAAACATAATATAAAAGGTGGGTGACTTCTAATCTTTCTTAAAAAATTTTTAAAGTTTTAAAGATGTTTCAATTTTCATGTTTCTTATTTGGTCCATTGCAAGATGGCTATTTTTTTATGATTTTACTGGATGTGTCGATATTTGTAAAGAAAAATGATATATTTGAAGAATTGTCGTCACAGAAACATTATCTGTGTCTGAGACGGCAGCACTATGGAGTAATAGAATCCTTGGTAATCAGCAGTCGATAGCTGCGATGTACAGCAGGCGGGGATTCGTGGAGTGTACAGTGTAATGCATGAACGCACTTTTGGAACAGTGTGAGTTGCGGGTATATTACGAAGAGGAATGACGACTCAGATAAACAGTTGGATTGCATACGGACATAAAAAAATGTTTTGAAATGAAGGACAAGGTATTATTTGATGACGTAAAAGGTTTATTTTTATTTTTGTAGACTTGTATTGTTGGTCCACTTCACCCTCGCCACAGTCGAGTTTTTAGTAATTATTCTATTGACTGAGCTTCTAAGTTAATTTACTGTACCATGGAAGTTATTAGATTAAATGAATTTTCATATTACAGTTTGTAATTGTTTTCTTTGATAAATTCCTTACCAACCGAAATTTCAGTATTTAAAGGTTAACTCATGTCTTTCATTGGCATTCTGTGTCAAGATTATGAACCCAATTTCCCTGAAGCAACTGTAGCTAGTTTTTAGCAATATTTTCTTTAGCTTTTGCAGAGTCTTGCTGTGTTGCTGTGTCTGCCAATACTTCATTTTGCAGTTGAGATTCGTAATACGTGATTGATAGTTTCCTTTGTGTAATGTAGGTTGTGTCAGTTTCTTAATTTTACCAAGGCCGCATCTCAGTGCAGAAATTTTCGTGTGTTTCAGATTACATTCCTATAGAGGTCGACATGACAGTTTGTTCTTTTTAATGTATATACAGTTACGTTTCTTCAAAGAGTGATCACTGACCAAGTCTATTGAGTGAGAAATTATTGGTTTGCTTATTTATTTGCTTATGAATAAGATCATCGGTTACCACACACGGGATTCTTTTCAGTTTCATCAAGTGATGTGGTTTTCAGCTCAGTAGCACATTTATGCTGTCAATTCACGTTTGTATTTACGATAACACACACTCATTAAAGGCTACTCACTTGCTCCATTTTCTTTTAAAGAAGTACTTATTACGGGCCAGGCTTCATTTCTTGTGTGCGTCTGAAGGTATCACAAAATTTTAAAGTTTAAAATATTTGTATGAAATTCCATTGTCTTACAAGTCTTTGGAGTTACCTTATCAGGCTCATATGAGCAAATTATTACGGCCTTTGGTTTAAAATTTAAAAGACGACTATTTCAACAATTATTAAATCTAGATTTGTAAAATAATTATTTTTGTTCATTCATTTACAGCATTACTGTTTGCAACTGTGCTTATCAACTGCGTGTACACACTGGTTGTTGCATCTATGGGCTCAGTGGTCATTACTTGCGGGTTCCCGTGTCCTGTCATCACATTTCAGTATCGTTGAAAATAGAAATCAGTTTAAAACAATCTGAATTATGTGTCAACAACATTCTGTGAACGTTGGTATCAAGAAAACATGGCACGAAATCTCCAATAAACCAGTTTGTCTACTGTAGTGTTTACTACACCCAGGCCAAAATGACACTTCGTTCCTTAAAACTCTACAGTAACGATTAAATACACTATTGGCCATTAAAATTGGTACACCAAAAAGAAATACAGATGATAAACGGGTATTCATTGGACAAATATATTATACTATAACTGACATGTGATTACATTTTCACGCAGTTTGGGTGCATAGATCCTGAGAAATCAGTACCCAGAACAACCACCTCTGGCCATAATAATGTCCTCGATACGCATGGACATTGAGTCAAACAGAGCTTGGATAGCGTGTACAGGTACAGCTGCCCATGCAGCTTCAACACGATACCACAGTTCATCAAGAGTAGTGACTGGCGTGTTGTGACGAGCCAGTTGCTCGGCCACCATTGACCAAACGTTTTCGTTTGATGAGAGATCTGGAGAATGTGCTGGCCAGGGCAGCAGTCTCGAACATTTTCTGTATCCAGAAAGGCCCGTACAGGACCTGCAACATGCGGTCGTCCATTATCCTGCTGAAATGTAGGGTTTCGCAGGGATCGAATGAAGGGTAGGGCCACGGGTCGTAACACATCCCTAATGTAACGTCCACCGTTCAAAGTGCCGTCAATGCGAACAAGAGGTGACCGAGACGTGTAACCAATGGTACCCCATACCATCACGCCGGGTGAGATGCCAGTATGGCGATGACGAATACACGCTTCCAATGTGCGTTCACTGCGATGTCGCCAAACACGGATGCGACCATCATGATGCTGTTAACAGGACCTGGATTCATCCGAAAAAGTGACATTCTGCCATTCGTACACACAGGTCCGTCGTTGAGTACACCATCGCTGGCGCCCCTGTCTGTGATGCAGTGTCAAGGGTAACCGCAGCCATGGTCTCCGAGCATGCTGCTACAAACGTCGTCGAACTGTTCGCGCAGATGCTTGTTGTGTTGCAATCGTCCCCATCTGTTCACTCAGGGATTGAGACGTGGCTGCACGATCCGTTACAGCCATGCGGATGCCTGTCATCTCGACTGCTAGTGATACGAGGCCGTTGGGATCCAGCACGGCGTTCCGTATTACCCTCTTGAACCCACCGATTGCATATTGGATCTCGACCAACGCGAGCAGCAATGACGCGATACGATAAACCGCAATCGCGATAGGCTACAATCCGGCCTTTATCAAAGTCGGAAGCGTGATGGTACGCATTTCTCCCCCTTACACGAGGCATCACAACAACGTTTCACGAGGCAACGCCGGTGAACTGCTGTTTGTGTATGAGAAATCGGTTGGATACTTTCCTCATGTCAGCACGTTGTAGGTGTCGCCACCGTCGCCAACTTTGTGTGAATGCTCTGAAAAACTAATCATTTGCATATCACAGCATCTTCTTCCTGTCGGTTAAATTTCACGTCTGTAGCACGTCATCTTTTAATGGTCAGTAGTGTACTTACGGACGAAATTTACGTGTGTTTTACTCTCCCCTGGCGTCCACGCGACGCATGTCCAAAAGGGAATAAAAAATAGCGGGCGCTCACTCTCTTTGGAGACCATTTGTATAAATTAACAAAATCGGCCGACATAATGGAGTTTGCTAAGGCGGTCCTTGTGGGCCACACTGCGACTCTACGGCCCGTTTACGAGCCGCGGGTACCTCGTCGTCCACCTTAATCGCCGGGCGATAATTTGCGGAGCGGTTTCTCAGGACCGAGCACTGGCCGAGGCAAAAAATGATTTGTCTCCTCGGCGGACAGTAATGGCCCCGCGCTGGCGACGGCGAGCGCCAACCTGCCCCGAGATTAAGTCCGCCTCGCCTAGCTCTGCGCCCGCGCTGAGCTTCGGAGGGCCTTTCCCCGCGGCTGTAAATCGCCGGCTTAGCGACTCCCAGCCGTCGACGTCTGCACCTCGGGCGCTGCCAAACGAACCGCCCTGGCCTCTCCATCCCGCGACTAAGTGCCCGCACTTGTCCGCCTGCGCGACCGAGTGGTGCGATCGCAGTAAAGATACCCGTCTTATTTATGCCGAGGCACAGCTGATCTGCTCCGATTTACGACCCAGGAAACGTTACAGGACAGTTGACCGTAAGAAGAGGGAGTAGTACGGGGGGGGGGGGGGGTGGAGGAGGGGGGGGGGACGACAGAGAGTGAGACAGAGAGAGAGAGAGAGAGAGAGCCCTGGCGCCAGGAGTCGCGCGAACATCCCACGGGCTGTTTACGACCTGGACAGCAGGTAGCTTTAAGACTAGCCACTTGCTGCAGCCGTCTGATCGATGGAGCCCGGTTTTCTACCAGGCGCGTTATGCAATGGCAGGCGTATCAGGTTACCGACGGATTAGAGGCGAATGCCGCATTTGGCAGCAGTCCTACGTGGAAACTGCAGTAACTCAGTGGTATCTCTCATTTATCAAAATAAGGGTTGTCATTTGTGTAGACCACTAACGTTACACACTTACCAGTTCCTCAAAAGCACTATACACTGATGTCAGAAATGTCGATATGTGCATGTACAGGTTCTGGCAGTCGTGTGCAAGAGGTATAAAAAGACAGTGCATTGGCGGAGCTGTCATTTCTACACAGGTAATTCATGTGAAGAGGTTTCAAACGTGATAATAGCCGCCCGGCGAAAATATTAAGAGTATGAACGCCGAATGGTAGTTGGAGCTACACACATGGATTTGAAATGGCTCTGAGCACTATGGGACCTAACATCTGAGGTCATCATTCCCCTAGAAAAAATGGCTCTGAGCACTATGGGACTTAACATCTATGGTCATCAGTCCCCTAGAACTTAGAACTACTTAAACCTAACTAACCTAAGGACAGCACACAACACCCAGCCATCACGAGGCAGAGAAAATCCCTGACCTCGCCGGGAATCGAACCCGGGAACCCGGGCGTGGGAAGCGAGAACGCTACCGCACCACCACGAGATGCGGGCATTCCCCTAGGACTTAGAACTACTTAAACCCAACTAACCTAAGGACATCACACACAGCCATGCCCGAGGCAGGATTCGAACCTGCAACCGTAGCGGTCACGCGGTTCCAGACTGTAGCGCCTAGAACCGCTCGACCGCCCTGGACGGTTACACGCATGGAACATTCCATTTCGGATACTGGCAGAGAATTCAATTTTCCGAGATCCACACTATCAAAAGTGTGCCGAGAATACCACATTTCAAGTGTTACCGAACACCACCGGGCAACAAAGTGGTTGACGGCCTTCACTTAATGAAAGAGAGCAGCGGCGCTATTAGTTCTAAAAAATGACCAACACTGCGTGAAATGGTCGCAGAAATAAATGATGGCGGTATGATGAACGTAGCCGTTAGGAAGTGCGGCGAAATTTTGCGTTAACGGTCAATGGCAGGAGATGACCGACACGATGCCTATGCCAACAGCATGGCGTCGCTTGCAGCGCCTCTCCTGCGTTCTTGACTACATCGTTTGGGCCCTACGTGACAGGAAAGCCGTGACCTGACCAGATGAGAACCATTTCAGTCGGCAGGAGCTTATGGTAGGATTCGAGTCTAAAACAGACCCCGCGAAGCCATGGATCCAAGTTGTCAACAACGCACTGTACCGGCTGGTCGTGTCTCCATAGCATTTGGGCTGTGTTTTCATGGAACCGGCTGTGTCTTCTGGTCTAACTAAATTGATCATTGACTGGAAATGATTACGTTCGGCTACTTCATCTGCACTCAATTTTTTCGAGTTCGTGTTCACAAACTGTGGTGTCACTGCCAGACACCACACTTGCTAGGTGGTAGCCTTTAAATCGGCCGCGGTCCGTTAGTATACGTCGGACCCGCGTGTCATCGCTATCAGTGATTGCAGACCGAGCGCCGCCACACGGCAGGTATAGTCTAGAGAGACGCCCTAGCACTCGCCCCAGTTGTACAGCCGGCTTTGCTAGCGATGGTTCACTGCCTACATACGCTCTCATTTGCAGAGACGACACTTTAGCATAGCCTTCAGCTACGTCATTTGCTACGACCTAGCAAGGTGCCATATTCAGTTACTAGAATTACTTCAAGAATGTATTGTGAACAGATAATATTGTGAATCATGTACCGTCAAGAGCGACGTTCATCATTAATGGATTAAAGTTAAGTATCAAACTAATTACGTCCGCTTTCTGAATTCTCATTCCTTGTCATGTTCCAGACCTCACGTCAGTATAGTTCTTCCCTCCTCACGCCAGCCTGCGTGAGCAAAAACGCGTGCATTTCGGCCTCCCCTCGTAACACGGTGTTGGCTCTTCTGCCAACACAAAACAAACAAAGATAGCATTTTTATGGATGACAGTGCGCCATGTCACCGGGCCACAGTTATTCGCGATTGGTTTGGAGAACATTCTGGGCAGTTCGAATGACCTGGCCACCCAGATCGCCCGACGTGAATCACAACCAATATTTAGGAGACATTATCGAGAGGTAAGTTCGCCCACAAAATCCGGCACCGGCAATTCTTTCGCTTTATGGACGGCTGTAGAGGTAGCAGGGCTCAATATTTCTGCCGTGGACTTCCAGCGACTTTTTGAGTCCATGTCACATCCAGGTGCTGCACTATGACGCTCAAAAAGAGAGCCAACACAGTATTAGGATGGATCCCATGACTTCTGTCACGGTGTAGTCTCCAACCCAATAGCTAATCTTCTTTCCGACCTACCTATCGAAAAAAAGACAAAAACTGGCTAAGTGTGAGTAGGACTCACACACTGAGGGTTCAGTACACCTTAATTATGTACAAAGCTAGTTCAAAAATGTTCAACTTGGGATGAATTCCTAAGGGACCAAACTGCTTAGGTCATCGGTCCCTAGACTTACACACTACTTAAACTGTCTTAATGCTAAGGACAACACTCACACCCACGCTCGAGGGAGGACTCGAATCTCCGGAGGGGGTGGCCGCGCAGTCCGTGAGATGACGCCTCAAACCGCGCGGCCACAGGTAGTTCATCCATCCCGGCAGTCATGACTCTTGACGCCTTTTCCCTGTTATCGAATTCAAAGACTTTGGAGAATATGTTAACTTTAAGATTTAAATATAAATTTTTTGTTTAATTTCACATTTGCTTTTCCAGTTTCTGGGGAGAAAGGGGTCTTAACACACAGACACACTCACAGTCGGATAACAAACATTTCTTTCGTGTGATATAATAACAAATTAATAACTTTTCGATTTTTTTACCTTATTACAACCGTGAATCTTTGCTTATTACCAAATTTCATGATTCTAGGTCAGTCTGAAATATCCTACAGATTTTGATGCGTGAATTTGCGAGTATGAAAATATAAGACCTTCTGTTTTGAATTCACTGAGTTAGAAGTTTAAATTTCTTACCTCGCCAAGGGACCATAGACTTTAGTATGTTATATCAATGTGATACGTCCACCCGTTCCTGAGAAAAGTGACTTTAACGGAAGGACAAACTCACAGACAGACGGAAACGAAAGCGATCCTATAAGGGTTCCTCTTCTTTCTATCGACTGAAGTACGGAAGTCCAAAAACTACAGCGTTTTCACCTGTAAACGAGGAGATGAAGTATTCGCCGAGGACCTCTGTAGCTCAACTCCGAAGGAACTATTGTTATTACTAACCCAGTCTCTATCTGTTTGTGAAGATCTACACACATCCAAAAAGCCTTCATATAATGCTAAAAGGAAAAGGTACAAACCATTCCTCATGCGAACCAATATTTATACAGCAGTGGTTACTTTTCTGTAATTCGCAAAAGACAGGTCGGAAAGGCATAAGCATTAAGTTGTACGACGATGGCAACACAAAGATTTAATGGAGTCACTCCGTCTGAACGAAACACGTAGGTCGCTAAAAAGAAAAAAAATGTTTCAGTAGTGAAGTGAGCGAAAGAGGGTCTTAACTTTGCAGACACCGTGTTACCTGTGTCACTGGTTGGTAGCGCTTCTTGGCACTAGACGTTAATGAGTGTGGTGTATAATTTTGCACGTATTTTCATTAAGGACCAGCAAATCTCCTATGAGGCTCCTCATTCTGACATCCACTCGCCATGTATGCCTGTTGTGGCCACAGGAGATTGTTGCAATACTAATAAAAACCTTTGGTATCTGTATAGTTCTAAAATACATGTAGCGTTTCACGAACCGCAAAATTCGGTACCTGAAGAGTTAAAAATATGTTCCAAATAACTTTGTAACATCCCCACTATATTCGTTTCTGTCTGAAATTCAGCCCAACTTTGCCTCCCCACGCATTATCAGAACTATGTTCCCACAAACTGTTATCCAACATTTATGCTAACCTTTGACTAAACGGAACCTAATCTGAACTGAACTGTAACTAATTTGAATGCAACTTGTCTTATATTAAAAGCGCAAGTAAAACAATTATCTGACTCTAATAAAATTTTCCACTTACTCTGCGTCTTCACAACATCGTTTCAGATTTCTCGAAAGCATAATAGCTAACAGCAAGCAGGCGGTGGCTAGCTAAATTTCTGTTTCCAAACACAATTTCCACACTATGCTCAAACTGATTCATACCATGTGGTAGAATGTAGTAATGCGTAACGATTAACACTGGGATGGGAAGAGTAGCTATTCCTATGAAATGATATTTCAAGACAGCAATTACAGAAAGAAGTCCGTATTCAAAAACACAGAGTAAAACTTCGCGTGACCTTCACTCTTAACATAGGACTCAACAATATTATGCTTAACAAAGGGAACAATGATTTAAAAAGCGTACAATATTAAGAGAGAATTTTTATTAAAAACACCTTAATCAATTAATATGTAATGCATGACTCAGGGAAGTGGGGTGGTCTTTCTCTCATCTCTGAGCCCGTTAACTGTCTGATATTAATTATTCTGCCAAACTAGCTGCGCAGTGCTGCAGTCTAACCTCAAACTTCCGCTCTTCAAAAAGTAATAACATTATTCAAAACTTATATTCTATTCGCATTCTCAAATATGCATCTTATTCGTCCTTGTTGTTCTTCACAATCTATCTTTCTTCATCTCACAGATACAATCACAAGTCAATAAAGCACTACACAATACGTCCATAACCTACCACAGAGTCAAAGACTGTGCATGACTAGACCAAGGATTCTCTAAGAGTAATTTAACTTGTTTTCTTTCTGACGTGCACATCGATAACATACAAAAACCAAAATGACATGACCACCTTACATATCTTCGACCTTCCTTCTGTAGAGTTTTGTGCGAAGGCCATTTCAGATAGGAATGGTTCAAATGGCTCTGAGCACTATGGGACTCAACTGCTGTGGTCATCAGTCCCCTAGAACTTAGAACTACTTAAACCTAACTAGCCTAAGGACATCACACACACCCATGCCCGAGGCTGGATTCGAACCTGCGACCGTAGCAGCAGCGCGGCTCCGGACTGGAGCGCCTAGAACCGCACGGCCACCGCGACCGGCTCAGATAGGAATGGGACGAGGGCAAAATTCTAAACATTACGGATAGGAACACACAAAATAGAAACATATAAAACATATTACAAATACAAAGAGCAAAATAGCTTTACGAGAATATATGTTAGAGAAATATACGCAAAAATATTTACAAAATTCAAGAACATATGAATCATTAATCTACAGAATTCACCACTGGTAGGTTATCAGTTTTTCATGATGTCTATGAGAACGTTCCCCACAGTGCTATTTTCATAATGTTGGATTTCTGGAAAGCAAAAGAGTACCGCTGCACTAATTTTACTAATGCCGTACTTTTTTTTACAGGTAATTCACTCAAAATTTTGTGTTTAATTTGTGAAATTCTATGTTCCCATGTACAAATTGTTCTGCGCCAACCAGAAGACATGCAAGTACTTCCTCAATTCCTGGCATTTCGGTGTACATTCCCTCAATTTATACGAATTTTCCGCGATTCCATCGATGTTTTTATGTCAGTTCAACCCATGCGATCACGACATAACCGCTTGTCCCGTGTTCTAAAATAGCTGTAACTATTAAATAAAAAATTGTCAAATAAAATATATGTGCTGTATTTCCATCTTTGGTACACAAATATTCCCACTATGTCCGCACCAGCACATAATTCCAGGAATCAAAGAGCGAAAATAATCATAATTGGCGCAGATTCTTTCATACTTACAGCACTCTCTTTCTGTACTAACTAGGTAAACATTAGAGCTCGCACTTGTTATGACCTGATGAGCAGTTTGTAAATACACCGTACATTTAATGGTTCTGAATGCTCGCTCGGATACTATACAGTTCATCACGTTTTAGTACAGTTCACGATTGTGACTGCACATTACACCACGTGGACTTTATATCCATCGAAAGAATGTCTCACTTACCAGAAAATGAACTCATAAAAATTCCGTAGGCGTAATCCACGACTAATCAAAACCTGTTACGAATCAATCCGCGTCACCATAAAGCAAATTTAGCACAGTCTTAAGAGATATGATTGGAGCTTCTCCCTCCATAACCTCCAGTCACTAAGAGCTGGCCACACACACACACACACACACACACGTAGTACATAGACGAACACGCGAAATCATTTGCCAGGACAAAAGGGTGCGAAAGATATCTTCACTGATTCGTAGAATAAAACGGTAATTGACTAGTTTCTTACTTCAACACCTACAACGTCGTAGACTCCAATTTTTTAACAAACCCGTTTCCGAAATCAGTCTATGCAAAGACCGAAATTAATAAATTCCAAACAAAGCAAATGAAATAATAAATACTTCATCTGCATTCGTCGAAAGGATCAAAGTAAACATGACGTTACTACAGCACCGAAAGGTAAACACTTTACAGTAATCGTAGTCATCGATGTATGTAGCACAGAGCAAGTTTTCACAATCTGATTTGTATCATCACTCGCACTTAGTTATTAACAGTTTCGACCACTCATACTTTACATACTTGCAGCATTCACCCCCTCATTTACTCGGAAAATACAAAAAATATAAATAATAGCATCATACGGATAAAATATTAGTGGATGTTGAGCCGTGGCGCGGCTCTCGGGCGCAAGACGCTATCGATTACTCCTCTGGTTGAGGTTGGCACTATGTGCGATAGCGGGGGAGTGAGTACGAGTAACGAGAGTCTGGGGCGGACAGCAGGGGAGAATGGACATTGCGGCCGCATTCTGAGGCGACAAAAGAAGAGTTGTTGTGCACGGCCGACAAGGGAGCGTTGAGCAAGGCGGCAGTCAGCGTCGCTTTCCGGGGGACAGAGAGTTGCGGCAGTCCAGCGAGCAGACACCAGCTCCGGGAGCAGTGCTCCGGTTTGTGGACGTGACGTGGGTCGTATTTTGGCGCAGTATAGTTTGCTTGGCACGCATCTGCTGCTCCCTTTATGCCCACGTGTGTTGTTCTGTCCGTATGTGCACTGAAAAGGTTACGCTCCGGCTGGAACAGTGGCTTGTGCTTTACGTTCATGCACCCTGACTCATTTGTTTTGCTGCAGGCAGCTGTAATTTCAGAGATTTTTTTTTTTTTTCGTCGCGATTGTCTTAGCGCGGTGGTGCCTAATATCCGAGAACAAGACAGCTAACGTGTGACCTGTTTTGGGTTTTGGAGTCCTGTTTGGGCAACCTAGTTATCATGCACACAAATGTATTGCTGCCGAGTGAGGTTATCCCTAATCTTGTGAAACTGATGGTTCAAATGGACTGAGCACTATGGGACTTAACAGATAAGGTCATCAGTCCCCTAGAACCTAGAACTACTTAAACCTAACCAACCTAAGGACATCACACACATCCATGCCCGAGGCAGGATTCGAACCTGCTACCGGAGCGGTCACGCGGTTCCAGACTGAAGCGCCTAGACCGCACGGCCACACCGGCCGGCTATGAAACTGAGCTTTCAGTGACTGGCTCGTCTGCAAATCAATTAATTTAACCTTTGTGGTGTGTGTTTTTTTTTTTTTTTTTTTGCTTTCAATGGCGAATTTCTTGTCATTCATTTGTGTATGTTTCGCCGTTAATGATAACTGTAAGATAGCAAGGTCTTGAAGGGCTTGCGTATCTTGACTGTATTTTGGCTACTGTTGAATTTGATTTCTTGTTTATCGGTCTGGTGAAAACTTATGCCAAGTTTACTAATTTCCGCCTGTGGTCCGGAAGTTGGTTTGAAGGTAAAACCGTGGGTAAATCTTTACTGGACCTAACTGTTAACTGATCTTGCGTTGAACTAATGCCATTATTAAATCGTTTCTTGTGTGCTATAAATTGTATTACCATAGACAAAGAGTCAGGGCACATTCTGCGGTCGAGGGGTAGGCACGGTTGTTGCTTTGCGCGTGGCGTCTTGTCGCTCGCTATCATTTCCCGCGTTAGTACGGGCGGCGTGAGATTTGTTTGCTCGTTGTTGTATGGCCGCTAGTCAGCTGTGCCTGCTCCCGCTTCAGGGTGTGCCGTGTTTCGTAAGGCGTTCGCCGACTTTCAGTCACTGTTACTCCTGTATTGTTTTCGGTCGCTTACCGAAACGTTAGTCTGTTTTAGCGCGGTGGCCACTGGGCCGTGACGATGTCGGTTGATGACCAGCGTTGGGGCATTCGTCCGCTCTGAGTGGCTTCGGTCGCTTGGAATTGGCAGTTACCTTCTGATTAAACAGATCAAATTTGTTTATTTGCAGTAAATTCCTAAGTAGTTTGTGAGAAAAGTTGTAACTGAGCTTTTTATGATTTTACACAATTCAAGTATTTTGGTAAGGCATTTTCCTATCTGTTTTATTTAAATGAGAATTCTTTATTGGGGTTATTCACCTGTTGAAGCTTAACATAAAATTTGTAACTTAGCTTTCATGATTTTATTTAATTTAAGCATTCTTGTAAAGCAGTCCTTTATCTACGTTTTATTGATTGGTAATTCTTTATTGGTGTTATTCACTGGTTGAAGGTTAACATATGTTTGTAATCAAGTTTATGACCTTGCTTAATTGAGATTTGTTAAGAGCCTTTATTGCCGGAAGATCATTAAAGCTTGGGTGCTTGTAATTGTGTATACTGTTGTCTATATTGTGGACTACCCTTCCACTTCCACAGCCAAGCTGTCCTATCTACCAGTACAGATGTATTACAAGTATAAGTAAATTATACCTTTTTAAACTAAATTCTATTCAATTAGTTATTTAAGTATTTCGTTGCGGTCCCTAACTGAAGTTTACGCAAAACGTGTTAGTTTGTTTTTGGAAAGTTAGTTATCGTAGAAAAGTTCATGTTGTAGATGTCTATTTCAGTAGTTAGTTTGGATACTAAACTGAAATTCATATTTTCAATGCATTCGCAGTTGCGAATAAGGACAACCATCAGCTGTAGAATGGAGTGACGACAATGAAAATTTGTGCCGGACCGGGGCTCGAAACCCGATTTCCTGCTTATAGCGAGCGGTCACCTTACCATTTGGCTATCCGTGCAGTACTAAAACGATGTTTACTATAGTCTAGTTTGAACAACTTCTCTAAACATCATTGACGTAAAAACTTTCATGCACCCCTACCGGGAAACGGTGTACCTATGACATTCTTGTCACGTAAAGTGTTTCTTTTTATCTCCTTTAAAAACTGTAAAATCGCAGTCTTTTTTACACTCTGTATATTTCTAATTGTTTTTAAGTTTTGCATCCAGTTCCACCGCCAACAATCAAAGGTGAAACCGATGATGTACTTTGCGTATGACATGAATCGAATCATAGCTACAAATAAAATGCCCAGGTGCGTACTACAAGCTGTTTCTGTAAAATGTTATGCGTCCAAAAATTCGTCAAAGACGTGACATATCTGCAGCTCTCGTCCTCATTTTGCACGACATAGCAAGACCACACTGCCTACCACCGTGAATAACGCTCGACAAATGTGGATTGGAAATACTTCCCCACCCACTATAGACCTGGTATGAACCCATGTGACTTTGATTTGTTCTCCAAACTGAAGGGACAACTCCGCGGAAAACGTTATGGTACAGTTGATGAAGCTTCCAAGGAGCTGGCCTGAAAAATCAGACAGCTCATCAATGAAGGTGCCCTATACGGAATACAGAAGTTGCCAAAACTTTGAGAAGCTGTCATAAGCAGCAATGGAGATTATACTGAAGACCGGAAAAAGTATTTTGTAAAATGAATTATTTTCTTAAATTCTAGCTCACTGTGTGCAGAACTTTTGAAATGAGCATCTTAAGTTTGTGGTAGGATGCGCTTGTCGACGTACGATTATTTTGCCCTTATTGCTGTCATTCCAGTACATGTTAAGTATTTGTTTCGTTTGAGTTTAAGGATAAATGTCTGTTTTTAAACACGTTTCCTTGAACGCCCCAAACGTCGTAAATGATGCTGCGCTTTATTCAGGCTCTTACTTGGTGGGATCATTTTTTTCCTGTCAGAAAAATCTGTTGCTTTATCATAGAGGAGCCTGATATCTGTTACGGAGAAGCTTGAAAAATACCAAGTTTGTTTGCGTGGCCACCCTCTGCAGCAAGCACAGAAATACTTGTTTTGTAAATAAAGCCGCTTTTCCTTGCGGCAAGAAAAGGCTGTGTTATTTACAAAACAAGTATTTGAATAATATTCTTTGGAGGGAACTCCAAAAATTAAGTTACACATTACTATAGCAGCCCAAATAGTTTACTGAATGCTGTACTGCACTTCAAAGTGACACAGATACGTGACACGATTTCTTTCAGCAGTCATCAAGTTTCTGTAAACAACAGCCCCAGTCCTCTAGTCCACCGAGTGGCCGCCTAGGTTGCTCTGCAGCAGAATGCTAACCGAAGGGGCCGGAATTTTACTCCCGGCCGATTCGGAGAGACTCACCGCTCGGAGACTGGGTGTTGTGATGTGCTCATCTTCGTATCGTCATAACTGCACGGCGTCACACGTCAAGTCTAAGCCTACGTAACTTCGTACCAGAGTACGGCTTGTAAGTAGGCTGTTTAGGTTTTCTTGGCGCTCTGTGTGAAAATCACTGGCTGTGCTGTGTGCAGTCTGTGGCTGCTTTGCATTGTTGTAATACTCGCCATTGTAGTGTTGGGCAGCTGGATGTTAACAGCGCGTAGCGTTGCGCAGTTGGAGATGAGTGGCCAGCAGTGGTGGATGTGGGGAGAGAAATGAAAGAATTTTGAGAGCGGACGATCTGGACGTGAGTCCGTCAGAAAAAGGAAATTTGTAAGACTGGATGTCATGAACTGCTATATACATTATGACTTTTCAACACTATTGAGGTAAATACATTGTTTGTTCTCTATCAAAATCTTTCATTTGTTAACTATGCCTATCAGTAGTAAGTGCCATCAGTAGTTTGAATCTTTTATTTAGCTGGCAGTAGTGGCGCTCGCTGTATTGCAGTAGTTCGAGTAACCAAGATTTTTGTGAGGTAAGTGATTTGTGAAACGTATAGGTTAATGTTAGTCAGGGCCATTCTTTTGTAGGGATTTTTGAAAGTCAGATTGCGTTGCGCTAAAAATATTGTGTGTCAGTTTAAGCACAGTCATGTATAATTGTTCTAAGGGGGCGTTTCATATGTCGACCCTTAGCCGAGGATACCTCACTGGAATCTTCTGATTTTTTTCTTGTAGTCTGTGTGATTAGTGTAGCTTTTGTTTATTGCTAGCGTGTAATTATAGAGATAATTTCCTTTGTAGTTGTAGTTTTTCATTGTTGTACAGTAAAACAGTTGTGGCATGCATGTAGATTTGCAGCAAGTATTTCGCAGCTGCGCTTGCAATTAACGACATATTATTTTCAGTGCTACGTTAATGTGTTCTCTTATTTTTGCTCTTGAAATTGTGCTTTTCTGTGTTACTGTGTGAAATATTGTGACAATAATGGCGTGTGAAAAACGTAATACTAGGCTCCAAAGTAAACTGAGAAATGACAGTGAAGACGAAAGCAGTGTGTTAGCGCCACCGAGTAATGAATTAACTAATGTTCAATGTAGTAATTTGGTAATTGTACATAGGGAAATGGAGCGGGCTGCAAGCAATGGTGTAGACAGTGAAACAATTAGTGAACAGGGAAGAATTATCGATTGATCGGTCGGCAAGAGCTTGCCTCAGGAATCCTAAATGACAGGACCCAATCTTGCAAATACTGTAGATTCAGGTTTTGCGTCCTCACCATTTTCTCAAATAAGTCAAGACACATTTTCTGCTTCTCAAACTGCGAATATTGCCGGTTCAAATGCATTGCCAAATAGCACTGAGGAACATGTTTCAGACACCAGTGCATTGTTATTACAATTAATGCAACAAATGGGACAAAAGCTTCAAAAGTTAGACACAATGGAAAAAAATCTTCAAAAGTTAGACACAATGGAACAAAATCAGAGACAAACACAGCAAAAGTTTCAAAAGTTAGACACCAACACGTGAAGATTTAACTACTGAGTTACATAACATTGAATCGAAATGTCAAAAAGTCTGTAATGTAAAAACACAGATTTGTGAGCATTTTCAACCTATTTTTTCGCGGCTTGAAAATGCATTACAGAATCACGAAGCTGCCATAAAAGAACTGCAAACTATTGTTCATCAAAATCATGAGACCTTGCAAGCCAAAATTGACTCAGTTGCATCTACCGATTCGGTTACGCAACTTGCAAAAACTCAAGAAAACTTAAAGGACACAGTAGATACTCTGAAAATTGGTTCAGAAAGACACATGGAGGAAATTAGTTCATTATCAGAGAAAGTAGTTGAACTTTCGGATCAGCTAAATAATTTATCTACGAAGGTAGATGATAATCTGAATGACACAAAACCAGTAGTCTTTAATGACACAGAAGAGTGCGAACAAATTAGGAAATTCAAACAAAATCAGAATGAAATTAATATGCAACACCAAAGAGAAATCCGGGAAGTACAAGATCAGCTGACACAGGTAATACAAGAAATACGTATTTCAGAGGACACTTGCGCTCCAATACGGGAAGAGGGACATAGAAATACGGAACAGCCACAAAATAATAACACAGGGCACTTCGGAAATTATGAAAGAAATTGGCAAGGTGCACCGAATTTTGAGATGGAACCGCCGAAACGACGTAACTATGACCGACATGCGACCCGCCGACATGATAATTTTGACTATAAGCTGTTCATTACTACACGTAAATTCAAAACATTTAAGAATTCTGGCAACGACATTCATCCACAAGCGTGGCTTCATCAATTCTGTCATTGTTTTCCACCCAACTGGTGATTAGAACACAGATTAGAATTTATGTGTGGCTACTTAGAGAATGAACCAGCTGCAAGAATGCGATCGGTCATTCATGATTGCCACAGTGAAGGAGAATTTTACTATGCCTTCCTCTCATCATATTGGTCTCAAGCCACACAAGACCAAGCAAAACATGGCATCATAATGATGAAACATTTCGAACAATCTGAATTTTCCCGTCTTGTGAAATATTTTGAAGACATTTTGGACAGGAATCAGTACCTGTCAAACCCATACAGCCCCTCAGAACTCATCCGCATTTGCTTAATCAAATTACCTGAACATTTACGGCATACTATTTTGGCAGGACGTTGCAAAGACGACATTGAAGCTTTTCCGGGACTCTTACAAGAATTAGAAATTGACACTGACAATCGTGGAACGCAAAAACAGGAATGCAACAATTACAGGTCACATCCGTCGCAATTCCGCGATGAAAGAAATAATAACTGGACACGACAAGGCTATTCTCACAACACAAATCGTGACCAAAACAGATACCACCCGTATGACAACCGTTGGCAGAGTAGTAATAATTACAGGGAAAGATCACCTCTCCGCGGTAATGATTATCACAGAGACAATCAGAGGAACAGACAATATGGGAACCAAAATAAATATTATCAGGGGAGACAGAATAACTTTAGACGCAACGGTCCAGCGCGCAGTTACGATTCAGGAAGAAATTCTGCACCACGTGACCGACAAGAAAGAAACTATGGAATCTACCGACATGACGACAGACGATATCATCGTAACGACAGACCTAATTGCATCAGAACTGGCGGGATTCAAACAGAGCAGGGCCCTCTCGTCACAGTGAATTTGTAGAAGTTAGGTCTCCCAATTCCCAATAACGACGCGCGCCAACAAAGAGACAATAGGCAATGACTCATACCGCTGGCAGCCACAAAACGTACGTATGAAACTGACGACGCAGCTGCCGTAGCTAGTAATTACGTAAAAATGGAAGACATTAGGGACATCTTACTCCAGGAACACGACGTAAAACATAACAACATTGCATATCCTGTGATTCACATTACAGTAAATGACGTAAAATTTACTGCAGTACTTGACTCTGGCAGTTCCATTTCAGTAATTAGTGAAACAGCCTTTAGCAAATGCAACAAATCGAACGATTGCCCCACACTTCCGTTACGTAAGATTAAATTACAAGGTGCAATCGTTGGAAAAAGTTTAGATGTACGCCAACAAACCAACTTAGAATTCTTTTGTCAAAGCCACAGCTTCTCTATGAACTTTCCCATTGTTCCATTATTGTCGACGGAAATTATATTGGGAGTAGACTTTTTGAATGAATGCAAAGCAATCTTAAACTTTCACGATGCTGAAATAAGTTTAGAGGTAGAAGGTAAGTCAATAGCTTTGAAGTTTGAAGATTGGCTCTCAAACCATGACGAGAAAATTAATCGGCTTTACCTTCTGTTAGACAACAGTTCGGAATTTTCAACGGAACTAGACACTAACAATCACTCTGCAAGTACTGACAGGGATGATATCGACAACATATTTGATACTAATGAGTTAATTCAGAATAAAATTCGAACAATTGAGAATTGTAATGACACTGATAGGCAAGACCTTTTTGAGATTTTACAAGCACATTCCACAGTTTTTACTCACAAAACAGGAACAATCAAGGGATTTCAATACCAATTTCGTGTTCATGAGCATACTAAATTTTGTGTTAGACCAAACGTAATTCCGGCGCATTATAGGGACCGTGTTAGAACAGAAATACAATCTATGCTTAACGAGGGCATTATTGAGCCCACAGTAAGCTCATACAACAATCCATTACATGTTGTTGAGAAGAAAAATGGATCGATCAGGCTTGTTTTAAATTCGAGACAAATCAATACTATCATCATTCCTGAAACAGACAGGCCGCAGACGATGGAAGAACTTCTTCAAAATTTTAATGGTGTAAAAGTGTTGTCTTCCATTGATCTCAGATCCAGCTTATATCAGATCGAACTTCATCCAGAATGTAGAAAATACACAGCTTTTCTCTGTTTCGGCGTTTGTTATCAATTTCGGAAACTTCCTTTTGGTTTGAACATTTCTTCAGCAGCGTTCATTCGCGGGCTAAATTCCATATTACCTGATTTCTTAAATCATCACATCACCTTATATGTGGATGATATTCTAATAGCAGAAGCCTCATGGGAACAACATAATCGCATCCTCAACAGTTTGTTACGTATTTTTGCAGAATCTGGAGTTACAGTTAACTTGGAAAAGTCTGAATTCGGTAGGTCAAAGGTGAGGTTTTTGGGGCATATTATTTCTTCTGAAGGCATTCAGCCCGATCCAGAAAAGTTAGAAGCAATCAGAGCCATTCCAGTTCCACCCACAAAAAGACAAGTCCGCAGTTTTCTAGGTCTCGTCAATTTTTACCGTCGTTTTCTGAATATGCAAATTCTAGTTACACCAAAACTTTGTTCTCTCACTGGACAGAATACTATTTGGAACTGGGACGAACAAGCACAGTTGGAATTCAATTCTTTGAAAGAATCGCTACTTAACGCGCCAATACTAACTCATCCAGATCTCTCACAAGCCTTTTGCCTTAGCACGGATTCTTCTAAAGTCGGTCTTGGTGCCCATTTATTTCAAGAAGCCATAGAAAATGATATTACTGTTCAGCAAACCATTGCTTTTGGTACCCGAGTGCTAACAAAATCTGAAAAAAATTATTCAGTTACTGAATTAGAAGCTTCAGCTATCGTTTGGGCATTTAACATTTCCGCTTCTTTCTTTCTGGTAAGCACGTAAAAGTATACAGTGATCATCGCGCATTACAATTTCTTATGTCTTCAAAATTAAATCATGACAGGTTAAAACGTTGGGCATTGTTTCTGCAAGAATTCCGCTTCACAGTAATCTACATTTCCGGCAAGGAGAACATTGTTGCGGACGTACTGTCACGCGCACCGGCTGGGCTTGAGAAAAGTAACACAGAAGGCAACCTCGAGAAAAATTTCAGTATTCTTTACATTCAGAAAGTCGCCTTTGAAAACTTAATCACCACATCTTTAAAGGACATTGATCATGAACAAGATAAATATCCGATTTGGAAAGACATCAAAAGTAAATGGCATGAAAACCCACACACTCAGATTCGGCATTATTATATGGTTAGAAACAACATACTCTTCAAAGGCTGCACTGTTGATGACAAGCTATGGGTACTTTGCATTCCAGACGATTTTGTTAATAAGCTCATTTGGTACATTCATTTCAGCTACGCACATTTTGGTCCACGAAAATGTTATCATATTCTTCGAACGACTTGTTATTTTAACAATATGGAAAAGAGAATTCGAAGAGTCTTGTCTATTTGTAAACTTTGTCAAAAGGCGAAACCATCTATTATCTCACATCGTACTCCGTTGTTTCCTATCATTCCTTCTAAATTAAAAGAATTTGCTGCTGTTGATATCTTGGGACCCCTTGTCAGAACATCGAATGGATTTTCGTACGTTCTAGTCGCTGTTGAACTTACTTCAAAATTTGTTTCTTTCACTCCGTTACGTAAAGCTACTGGACGGTCTGTATCCAACGCCTTTGTTAAAAATTTCTTACGTGAAGTTGGACACGTCAGTAAAGTCATTTCAGATAAGGGACCGCAATTCAGATCTGCTGTTTGGTCACGCATGCTTCGGAATCATAAAATCAAACCTGTTTTTATTTCATTGTACTCACCACATTGTAACCCGTCTGAACGGATTACGAAAGAAATCAATAAGCTTTGCAGACTTTGTTGCCACAGAAAGCATCAGCATTGGGACAGATATTTACACTTATTTCAAAACGTGCTGAATGAAGTGCCTCACGACTCCACTGTTTTACCACCTACTCTTGTACTGAAGAATGAAGAACCACCGAACAGAATCAGAGAACTTGTACCTTTCCCGAATACACGTAAACTTCGACACAAAGACATAATTGATTTGGCTCTTAAAAATATAAAATCTGCAGCAGACAAAAGGAGAAAACTACACGGTAAAGCAAATGCAAAGAAATTGTATATTGGTCAGAAAGTTCTCATTAAGGCTCATTCATTGTCACATAAGAACAAACACTTGAGTCACAAATTCTTTCTAGTTTACAATGGACCTTACAGAATCTGACGTATACCACATGATAATTGTGTTGAAGTTGAAACTCAGCATATTAGGAAGAGTAAAGGTTTACACCACATTTCACATGTAAAACCGTTTATTGAAAGATAATCTGCTTTTTAACTTTGTCTTTGCCATAAAACTTTTCACTTCACATTTCTAGTATGCTTTGTCAGACTTAAGAAATTGTTAACATGCAACAATGTTTGAAGTTAAATATCCAGTCTAGAACCTAGGGAACATATTTAAACAGAAATTACGAATGCATTGTTATAGTGAACAGACGACACAGTGTTGTATTTGTACATTCTTGCTTGTTAGTTGCACGATTATGTAACGACTATCAGGCTTACATACTTAGGACATATACTGGTACTGCTAATGAGGCTTTAACGCAACATTTTGGTTTACTTGAAAATACATTCTGGATTTAAAGTACTTTCTGTGAGATACCAGATGACACAGTGGTTAGTTTATGTGACAGCTACACGATTTTATCACGACGCTACTAATGAGTGACAATTTACAATGTTGTTTTTGCGGTGTATCTGTTTTATATCTGCACAGGTTTTCTGAATTCTTCTGGAAAGTAAAACATGTTTTAGTAGTAACTTTTGTGGTATAGCTACAATGAGACAGCCTTTTTCGTAGCACAACAATACGTTACATTATAGTACTTTCTTCATCACGGCAATAAGCATAATAACTACGATATCTATACGCAAAGCATCTCACTTTTGTTTATGATGAGGTGAGTACATTGACTTCAGCAGAACTTTGCTTACAGAGGACGATAACTACGACACTTCAACAGAATTATCTTACAGCAAGACGCACATTTAGCGCTACAGGACACGCATTTCAGTGATTAATTTTGTACTTAAAACATTTATTTTTAAAGGTTTTTGAATTACAAAGAAAGTTTTCTGTGATACATTTCATTCCATTGCTGTAATCTGTAACACCTGAGGGTATAATTACATTAATCCTCGGGGGGGGGGGGGGGGGGTACACGCTTACTTTGTGTATCATGTGTTTGGCAAGCACAAGGAGCCCTAGCTAATATGGTATTTGCTTATACAACTTTACACATCGGTACCATATTTCTCTAACACAGAATTACACAGCTATCGGATTATTTAACAGAGAAACAAACATTTTTTTACTACGTCAGTGACATATGTTTACGTAATTACACAGTTGGATAACTTCACACTTATGAAATTGTATTTTGATTGTACTTTGTGAACTCTTCATACTTTTTCGGAACCATTGTGATACTATGAGAGCTTTGAATGATATATTTGGTATGGGATCACGATTTTTAAAGTACGATTGAGGTAAATGACACTATTGAAATGAGCAGAGAGTTTTTTTAGGTTTTGAAATTATTGGAGGAAGCTACGACGATTTTGAGATTTGGCTGAGTTTTTATGATGTTATTTTTACGACGACGATGTATATTATGCTGTTGAGGTATGTTTATGATCAATAAGCCGATGCTATATGAGGAATTTGGTTATGCTACATATCTGTTATGATGAAATATTGCAGAAGTGTCGATAAATATGTATATGTGTAATAAGGTAAGGAATAATGAGTAGTGTTTAGGAACTCTGATTTGTAAAAAAAGGATGTTGGAAACCAAGAATCATACTTTAAGAGTTATGAAATGTGTGTAAATGCGTGAATGTATCACAATGCTGATGAAGATTTTTTGGGCACTGTTATATTTATAGGATTTTATTTCTACACATTTGTAATGCAAAATTCTCAACCTGTGAATTTTTTTATATGAGACTGCCACTGCAGCGGAAACTGCTGTCGTAAATATTTCGGTAAGAAAGCCAAGTGACCTTGACATAATGCGTCTTGAGCGGCCAGCTGTGTCAGACGCCTGGAGAAAAAGTCATTAGTGTGTGCCTTTTCAGAGGCACAGGTAGAAAAAGAAAAGAGGCCATTATCCTCGCTAGTGACATTTCTTTGTCGAAAGCATCGCAAATACGACACGCTCAAACTTGAAAACATATAATTACACTGTGGAGCTCTTAATTTATGATATTTAATAAAATGCCTAATGAAACGATGAGAAACATTTCACGGCTATTGTCTTGCTAGTTGAGAGAAATGCCATATGGCTTGCTTTATGTATTTATTTACTCATTTTGTTTAATATCTAGTTTCTAGCTGCACTGCAGCATTGGTTAAAATAGAATTTTATAGATGTACTAATATCACTATTTTCTGTCTACAGACCCAGGAAAGAATACATTTATGATGTACTTTCTTAGAAAAAAGAGCACAAATAGACATTTCCCTTCACAGGAACTGCATAAATAATTTTTTAAACGATTTGGTAACTTGTCTGCTACACTAACTTATCGCGATGCATCACTCTAGTATTAAGATGTGACATAGGTATTAGACATGGCCATCTTTAGTTTAATATTTTTTCTGACTCAGATTTGTCATGTTTAGATATAAGTTATTGCAGTTGCTGCTGCTGTTTGCCAGGCATAATGTTACTGAATTTGACTTTGTATTACGCTGTTAAGCCAGTTTTACTACGGATTTATTTTTCTTGTTTGCTGCACAGTGCCTTATATCAGTTGTAATATTGCAATTGCTTTGCCAGTTTCCATTTTTTTGTCATTGCTGTTTGTATTAATTGTTTTGTGCTGCTGCATTGCCTCATCCCTTAGTTTAGCATCTGAGCTCAGTAGATTTAAGTTAGCTTAAGATGGGGTAGGCTATATGTGAGAACGAGTTGCGATGAATTGGAAGAAATGCATTGAGAAGTTATACGAAAAAAGTACAGAAAGCAGGTATAGGTAGTATTTTCTTGGAAATAAATGATGAGGTAAGATAATGGAAAATAAATAATGAGGTAAGAAGCATGTGTGCATATAAATACAGAAAGCATGCTTGGATAGGATTTTTTTTGGTGGAAGCAAATGTTGAAATAAGACGAAAGGTCTATGGAATGAAGTTTTGGGTTGGACTGCAGTACCAAATGTTATACTGAAAACAAACCCTGTCCTTTCCTCTTGTGTTATCCCACTATGTGTTTGTGTACCCTTGTGTATTTGTTTTCTTCCTGTCTCTGTGTACTGTTTCATAGAATTTTTTCTCTTCTAATACTAAGCTACATTCACTATGATGAGGAATACTGTTATCCTCAAATATAATTTGCATTAACAATATGTTATTATCTTTGTAAAGATATTGAGACATTATTTATTCTGTTCTGTTTTAATGCTCATGTATGAAGTTGATGTTTCAAAAGTTATTCTGATCTTTATGTATGTACTTATGTCATAATTCTTGTAACACTGATGTGCATGTTCATATTTCTATTCTTTTGTAAAGCCTGTTTTACTACAAATGTTATCTGTACTATTATGTTCTTTAATGATGTATTTTGTACCTTTGTTATTGTATTCTTATGTTATAAAATTGTAATTGACACCAGTTCATCAAATTAAGTAACTTGTAAGTTACATTTCACTGCAGACGTTTCTGTTGGTCATAGTATATGGACAATATGTGAGAAGTAGGGACTGTTAGTGTTTGCACATGTGTTAATAATTCAGCAAGGGACTGGTTAACAGCATTGCTGGTTCTAAGGACAATTCAAAAACTTTGTGATTGCACAAGTAGTGGTTTATGGAATTGCTATATTCTCCGCAAGACTCTTCGATGGTGATTGTGCACCTGCACATTCGCAACAGATGGCTGTTGGCCGTCTCTACAACGTCTACAGAGGGTCTGCACCTTTGATGACCCACCAATACCATTATTTCTACAAGGACCGCAGTGGGTCTGCACCTCTGGTGGCCCACCAATACCATAATCTCTACCAGGACTACAGTGGGTCTGCTCTGTGATGACCTACCTGCCAATATTCTTCAAAACTTCGACTGACTCTGCTGTGGGTTTGCTCTGGTGTGGCCCATTACCTGTCTGGATGTCAAGAGTCAAGACTTCTTCAAGACTGCATGGAAATTCACTACTTCTGTGTGCATTTTCTTTTACCGCTCAGACTTTGAAAAAAAAAAAAAAAACACTGCAATTTTACTGTGATGAATGATCAGGACTGTCTTTATGGACTGTGAGAAAATTTTAGCTTTTGACCAACATTGTATCAATAAGTGTGTGCATTTGATTTCTTTGTTATTGTAATTATGAAAATTTTTTTCAAATCTGTATTGGCCACCGCCCAAAACAATTTGTAAAATTTTTTGTGGGGAGCGTGGGGGCTATGTAAGTAGGCTGTTTAGGTTTTCTTAGCGCTCTGTATGAATATCACTGGCTGTGCTGTGTGCAGTCTGTGGCTGCTTTGCATTGTTCTAATACTCGCCATTGTAGTGTTGGGCAGCTGGATGTTAACAGCGCGTATCGTTGCGCAGTTGGAGGTGAGCCGCCAGCAGTGGTGGATGTGGGGAGAGAGATGGCGGAGTTTTGAAATTTGTAAGACTGGATGTCATGAACTGCTATATACATTATGACTTTTGAACACTATTGAGGTAAATACATTGTTTGTTATCTACCAAAATCTTTTATTTGCTAACTATGCCTATCAGTAATTAGTGCCTTCCGTAGTTTGAATATTTTATTTAGCTGGCAGTAGTGGCGCTTGCTGTATCGCAGTAGTTCCAGTAACCAAGATTTTTGTGAGGTAAGTGATTTGTGAAACGTATAGGTTAATGTTAGTCAGCTCCATTCTTTTGTAGGGATTTTTGAAAGTCAGATTGCGTTGCGCTAAAAATATTGTGTGTCAGTTTAAGCACAGTCATGTATAATTGTTCTAAGGGGACGTTTCAGGCTTGACTAATGAATATCCTGGATTGTCGAAGCACACTGTCGTATGATCTTTCCACTGCTGAGATGGATGTACGGGCAGGTACTGGAAAGCAATACATTTCACAAATATTCCTCGACGATGGAAAGCCGCTTGTTCGGTCACGGAGCCTTTCGACAACGGCTATGTGATCGTCCTCATCGCTGGGAAGTCTGCCACTGCTCTGAACCAGTTCGTCCACTGCCCAGACATTGTCGTCTGTGGTCGATGTCGGCGACGATGGCCTCAGCCACGAGTCTGTGGCCTCGGTCGAATTGTTGGCACCGTTTCACTACGGCTGGATGCCGCATGTGGTCTACATGCCGCCAGGTTTTTACTGTCAGCCTGCGTGCAGTTTAGGAATGTTTCTGATGAGAATCGTATTGTTGCGCCATTTCACTCGCACGCTCTGCTTCACCTGTTAACTGTATCGCAACGGAAGTGCGTCTGCAAGAAACCCAGAACATTTTCTCTCTGCCGAGAATCCACCACACATCTTCCGCAGTGCTTTTAGCCAGGGAAAACATGTGTATCTTGCTTACTGACGTCCCCTCGGATTTCGTTTTTATGCCCGCATCTCGTGGTCGTGCGGTAGCGTTCTCACTTCCCACGCCCGGGTTCCCGGGTTCGATTCCCGGCGGGGTCAGGGATTTTCTCTGCCTCGTGATGGCTGGGTGTTGTGTGCTGTCCTTAGGTTAGTTAGGTGTAAGTAGTTCTAAGTTCTAGGGGACTTATGACCACAGCAGTTGAGTCCCATAGTGCTCAGAGCCATTTGAACCATTTTTTGAGCCATTTCATTTTTATTAAAAACAAAATCTCTCACTTTCTGGGTATACAGCTTTTGTCTTTGTTTCGGTGATTGCAGTTAAATAAGTTCTGCCTTTATGCAAAAACAATATTTTTTCTTTTTAGCCAAACATGTTTCGGTACCTCTGTACAATCATCAGAGGATTTTGTTTCCATAACTGTAATTAGTGAAGATATTTTAGGTTGTAATTGGTCTAACAAAGTTAGGCATAAAGAAAGTTTACTTCTTATCGTGATTTTACATTCTATGGTTTTACAGGTCCATCTGCACTGACATCTTGTCATCTGCGAACCAATTCACATTTACATCGTTTGATTTGCAGATGACAAATTATCAGTGCAGGGCACCACACAGATGGTCCTGCAAAGCCATAGAATGAAAAATAACGATAAGAAGCGAAACGAACAAAAACTTTCTTTACACCTCACTTTGTTAGGTCAGTTACAACCTAAAATATGTTCACTTCTTACCGTCATCAATAAACAATACCTGCTGATGTGCCGAAGCATGTTTGGGCAAAAAGAAAAAACACTGTTCCTGCATAAAGGCGGGATCTACATGCTAAAAACTTCTCACAGTAGTACGCCGTGCAAGTGCTTATACGCTATTTCAGAACCCCATTGAGCCGTGCTCTCTCCCAACTACGCGTTTTCGTGAACTTCGCTGTCTATCTGTGTTCGGTTACCCGCCCATGTCGCGGTTACGTCGTGGTTCTTCTTCCTTCTACTTGCGGAAGCAGCGATGTGTGTCGATATTTGCGCCGTGTACCATCTTTTGTTTGGTGCATTAGTTTCCGGCAAGGGGGTCTGGAGTCAGTCGGTCGGTTGTTGCGGACGAGGGAAGTTATCTCCGCCCGGTGCATTCGGCTGGGGCCGCTGGCAGTCCCTGCGCAGTGTCGGATCGTGTGTGGAGCTGTCCGATCGCTACGAGCTTCGTGGTTCACCGACCCAGGACGCCAAAGTTGAGTAGTGGTTTCAACTACCCAAGCCACGACTATTCATGTTGTGGTGGTTCGCTTCGGTGGTTTGCTGTTGGGGAGGTTTTCCGGTGAGCAACACCGAGTGTTCTGCTGCTGAGATTTAGCCGCCATGCGATGCATTTAACTATTTTGGTCGACTACGATTTGAGTGCACCAGTGGAATTTTCTGTCTTGTGGCCGTTAGTGTTGTTCAAATGTGTTATGGGACTTGACTGCTAAGGTCATCAGCCCCTAAGCTTACACACTACTTAACCTAAATTATCCTAAGGACAAACACACACACCCATGCCCGAAGGAAGACTCGAACTTCCGCCGGGACCAGCCGCACAGTGCATGACAGCAGCGCCCTAGACCGCTCGGCTAATCCCGCGCGGCTGGCCATTAGTGTTCTGGTTACTTGCCCTCGGCACTGACCTAAATTGAGGCAGTGTTCTTTTGAGTGAAGTTACCTATAACCGTGTTTCAAATTCAAGTGTACCAGCGGAATTTTCTGCCTAGTAGCCGTTAATGTCCCGGTTACCTGACCTGGCCACTAATGTAATTTCAGGCAGCGTCCTTTCCTCACCTGTTGTCGCTGTCCAACATGGTGTGTAATTTTGACAGCTAATACGTACTCCACTGTGGATTATCGCGTTTCTAACATTGCCGGTTTGAGTTCTCATGTACCTATTCACGGGAAGCGAGTCTTTGTGTCGGTCGGCCCGTGGCTGTCGTCTGGTTGTGTTCCGACGGATCAAATATAGTTGGGCTCACCACCCTGTCTCACCTAAGGGAACGAGGGCAGACCGACCTCCCTGGAGGCTTTCTGAGTTATGGTTATTTGTTTTGTTTTCTTCAAATTTTGCAAAATTTATCTTTCGGGATTAAACACTGCGGCCTTATGCCTTTAAAAGTTGTGGTAATATAATATAAAATTTTGAAGTTTAATTTGAAACGTCCCCTTAGAAAAATTTATGAATGACTGCTGATAAACTTCTTACATTATTTGATTTTTAAACAGCTGAGCAGAACTGAACGTAGTCAGACATTTCGTTCTTTACCTATTCTGATCAACACAAAACTAACACACAATATTTTTAGCGCAATGCAGTCTGACTTCCAAAAATTCCTACAAAAGAATGGCCCTGACTAACAATAGGTTCTAGGCGCTCAGTCCGGAACAGTGGGACCGCTACGGTCGCAGGTTCGAATCCTGCCTCGGGCATGGATGTTTGTGATGTCTTTAGGTTAGTTAGGTTTAAGTAGTTCTAAGTTCTAGGGGACTGATGACCACAGATGGTAAGTCCCATAGTGCTCAGAGCCATTTGAACCATTTGAACTAACAATAACCTATACCTTTCATGTATCACTTACCTCACAAAAAATCTTCGTTACTCGAACTACTGCAATATAGCGAGCGCCGATACTGCCAGTTAAATAAAAGATTCTAACTACTGAAGGCACTAACTACTTATAGGCACAGTCAGCAAAAGAAAGATTTTGATAGAGAACAAACAATGTATTTACCTTAATAATGTTCGAAAGTCATCATATATATATATATATATATATATATATATATATATATATATATACACACACATCAGTTCATGATATCCAATATTACAAATTTACTCTTTCTGATGGACACACGTCCAGATCGTCCGCTCTCAAAATTCTGCCATCTCTCTCCCCACATCCACCACTGCTGGCGGCTCACCTCCAACTGCGCAACGCTACGCGCTGTTCACATCCAACTGCGAAACACTACAATGGCTAATATTTCAACAATGCCAACCAGCCACAGACTGCACACAGCACAGCCAGTGATTTTCATACAGAGCGCTACGTGGCGTTACCAACATAAAAACCTGAACAGCCTACTTACAAATTGTGGCCTTCAGCCATTGGTATTGCACCTGGCATATGTTGCTTCTTTAAATTATTTTATTGCTATCTTAATTGGATTTTTGTCTTGTTAAGATTTCTTGTTGGAGGCCTTCAACCATGAAAGAGTTGCATTCTGTAAAGATTCGGCTATGTGCTGTTTTTTTTTGTAAAGGTTATTAAATTACAATAAATGACAATTAGAAGCAGAAACTGACCTCAACCCTTGGTCCTTTCCGCAATCCTATAACCTGTTCTGCCCAGCGGGTTTAGCGGGCGTCTCACCCATGAATGCGAACTGTGTTTCACTGTTGGGTTTACTTATTTCCGAGATTATTCTTTTAACTGTGAATGTGGCACCTGTGCGTGAGAATCCTTTGCTAAAGCCATCGCGTTAAGCAAAATACAGAAGCACTCTCGTAGCTGTCAGTTTTAAATTTAAAATTACATGTAATTTGTAAGATGTACATACGTGGTTTATTTCTCTCAATTTACCAACACATGATCTGGTCGCTTTCCTTAACAAAAAAGTCTTATATTCGTTTTAAAACCGTCAATAAACCTTTTTGCTCGGGGATATAGTTTACCTTCCGAGTGACTTTCGTAACTCAATGTTCAGTTTGCAGGATGTGAACTATCCGCTTTACAGCCAACTGGTGCCATTTGGCAGCGTGTCTCGAAAGCCGCGTTGCGTCACTCCGGAATCCCTCAGTACGCGCGTGCGGCGACCAAACAGGTGCAGCCGGCGGGCACGCGTTGCCGCCTGTTTACGAGCTGATCGGAATGTAGTTTCGACCTGGCAGCTTCTGGCGCCGGCTGACGCGACGTCGCCTGCCCGCTGCTCTACTGTGGACCGCAACGCGGTCGTTGTGCAACGACGGACTTGCCAGGTTGCTAAACCCTCGGTCGAATTGTCACTTACGCCGTAGACATTAAAATGTCTCGGGCTGCACACTGTACGACAGCCTATGTCAGGTGTAAGGCGCCGCTTAACCGTGGAGCAGTCGTACGTACTGCAAGCAACGCCGACAGCGACACTATTGGGAGTGGTTCGTATTAGACGTCGTTGTTCCCACATAGCGCAACGTGTGGCTAAATGTCTATGTGGCGCCGGAGTAAAATAAATACTGAATCTAGGACAAGTGTCTACAAGTCGATACGCTTCTGTTGCCACGGTTGCAAATACACGTTGCTGTCCCTCTCCTAAACGTGGAGCTATCTGATTCCGCTGAATCGAATGTGTTTCACAGAAACAGATTTTACACCCCTTGTAAGTAGGCTGTTTATGTTTTCTCTATGTAAGTAGGCTGTTTATGTTTTCTCTATGTAAGTAGGCTGTTTATGTTTCCTCTATGTAAGTAGGCTGTTTAGGTTTTTTATTGGTAACGCCACCTCTGTATGACAATCACTGGCTGTGCTGTGGGCAGTCTGTGTCTGCTTTGCATTGTTGTAATACTCGCTATTGTAGTGTTAGGCAGCTGGCTGTGAACAGCGCGTAGCGTTGCGCAGTTGGAGGTGAGCCGCCAGCAGTGGTGGATGTGGGGAGAGAGATGGCGGAGGTTTGCAGTTTGTCATGAACTGATATATATATATTATGATTTGTGATGATATTAAGGTAAATACATTGTTTGCTCTCTATTAATATCTTTCATTTGCTAACTATCCCTATCAGTAGTTAGTGCCTTCCATAGTTTGAATCTTTTATTTAGCTGGCAGTAGTGGCGCTCGCTGTATTGCAGTAGCTTGAGCAGCGGAGATTTTTGTGAGGTAAGTGATTTGCGAAAGGTATAGTTTAACGTTAGTCAGGGCCATTCTTTAGTAGGGAATTTTGAAAGTCAGATTGCGTTGCGCTAAAAAAATTGTGTGTCAGTTTAAGGACAGTCCTGTATAAATTGTTCTAAGGGAACGTTTCACCCTCTACTTCAGTTGTGACAGGAGGACACATTTTGCACTATAGCCCTTGATGATCAAATTTTGCTACTAATTTTTCGATTAACACAATGCGGACAGGTCTTGTGATAACTCTTATTTTCATGTGAATGCAGGCTTTCTCGGCGAATCTCGATGATAAAATCTTCTCGGGTTGACAGCCGAGTCAATGTGTTGTTCTCCAGCAACGTTCCAGCAGGTTTCTTACTTGCCATCCTCAGGCGAAGACTTTGCCTTAAGATGGAAAGCAAGAAACTTTCTGAAACATTGCTGGAGAAGAACACATTGACTCGGCTGTCAACCCGAGAAGATTTTATCAACTCCTATTTCCTACACGCTGTATATAAACGCCATCTGCTGTGATATCTTTTAAGTAAACCGTCTATTTAGGTGCTTACACCAAAAGTCAGTGTATGAAAGTTGATTGCCTTCTTGCACTTTTAACTAATTTCGTGATGTGATTGTAGTTTCATATTTCAAATAGCTTATATTTTCGTCTTGCAGTTTCTCCTGCTATTTAGAAAGTAGAAGGAAATGAACGAATCTGAAATACCTTCGGAGGGTTTTGATTATGAGTATTCAGAGTTTCCTCCTGAAAATGAAGATCCCTACGACTGTGTGCCTGATTGTCTTTATTGTTTTGATGGAACTTAAGGTAACAGTATTTTCAAGCGATCGCGACAATAACGATGTAAGTGATTCTTTTTCTTGCGTACGATATGTTTTGTCATAATGTTAAACCTCAAAGTCTTCCTCTGAGTGTCATGGAGTGACGTGTTTCTGATTCTTCTGCCACTGACCAGTTGTAAGCGTCTTTAGTTGTGAAGATGTATTGCTTTGTTAGAATATTCGATCGCGCTGCCTGTGCGCGTACCTGGCGCATTCCGAAATAATGAGCACTGCAGTTGTACATTAAGGGCCATGCACATTATATCACTTACTCACCTTTCGATGGTATACTGGCTAGTCAGAAACAGTCTGAAAACCTTGGAAGGATGTTGCAGGGTAGATTTGCTGAGAAATAATTGTTGAGAAAAAATTCGATACGGTGTGCCGTTTCCGAGGTAATTAGGATTACAGTTAGCTCATCAGACCGTTGCGCACGCCGATTCAAGCAGTCAGCCAGACGCAATTAGTGCCAGTTGTTCTCAGGGCGTAGATAACAGCGCACGAGACGGCTCGGCTTTGCACGAGATTGCTCAGCCTTTGGCTCCAGTTCGATCCTTACTATCATCGCATGTCCAGTTTTTGTCGCGATCTCTTGTTCGGTCTTACGAAACCAAACAAACACGTTTGGCGACACCGTCTCTGGAGGGCCGCTTCAATTAGTGTGTGCAACGCCCTGACTGTCTAACTTCGATGCTAATTAACTCGGAAACGGCGCAGCATATCGATTTCTGTACTTAACAATTATTTCTCGGCACAACCTTATCTGCAATACTCTTACAAGTTTTTCAGACTGTTTCTGACCATCCGGCTTAATCTGCAGTCACTCACTGTTTACACTGTAACAGGTCTCATCTCAAAGTGTAGAGTATGCATGTAACAAGGCGAATTTCATTTAATTTCCGACAGGCCCAGAAACACGCTCGCGCATACGTAGAAACTGCATCAATGAAATAACCAGTTGTACTGACATTTAAAAACGATTAATGAAATGTGAGCCGCCAGAGCTAATTCTTGATCGTTCACTATTGGACGAGCAAGTTCAGAATATTTTGCGACGCCATACAGCAGAAAGCTTGTGAGGAAAATGAAGGAAGACAGGATTTAACGTCTCGTCGACAACGAAGTCACTGGTGCCGCAAAAAGATTTACTTATATATTGTCAGTTAACACGTTTCTGCACCAGAGGCACAGCTGAGTTTGGTAATGTTATTGAACTTCCTCTTCTCCCCAATTCTATTCAATACCTCCTCATTAGTTACGTGATCTACCCACCTAATCAACATTCTTCTGGAGCACCACATTTCAAAAGCTTCCATTCTCTTCTTGTCCAAACCATTTATTGTCCATGTTTCACTTCCATACATGGCTACACTCCATACAAATACTTTCAGAAACGACTTCCTAACACTTAAATCTATACTCGATGTTAACAAATTTCTCTTCTTCATAAACGCTTTCCTTGATATTGCCAGTCTACATTTGATATCCTCTCTACTTCGACCATCATCAGTTATTTCGCTCCCCAAATAGCAAAACTCCTTTACTACTTTAAGTGTCTCATTTCCTAATCTAATTCCCTCAGCATCACCCAACTTAATTCGACTACATTTCATTATCCTCGTTTTGCTTTTGTTGATGTTCATCTTATATCCTCCTTTCAAGACACTGTCCATTCCGTTCAAGTGCTCTTCCAAGTCCTTTGCTGTCTCTGACAGAATTACAATGTCATCGGCGAACCTCAAAGTTTTTGTTTCTTCTCTATGGCTTCTAATACCTACTCCGAATTTTTCTTTTGTTTCTTTTACTGCTTGCTCAATATACAGATCGAATAACATCGGGGAGAGGCTACAATCCTTCCCCATTACTGCCTCCCTTTCATGCCCCTCGACTCTTATAACTGCCATCTGGTTTCTGTACAAATTGTAAATAGCCTTTCGCTCCCTGTGTTTTACCCCTGCCACCTTCAGAATTTGAAAGAGAGTATTCCACTCAACATTGTCAAAAGCTTTCTCTAAGTCTACAAATGCTAGAAACGTAGATTTGCCTTTCCTTAATCTTCCCTCTAAGATAAGTCGTAAGGTCAGTATTGCCTCACGTGTTCCAACATTTCTACGGAATCCAAAATGATCTTCCCCGAGGTCGGCTTCTACCAGTTTTTCCATTCGTCTGTAAATAATTCGCGTTAGTATTTTGCAGCTGTGACTCATTAAACTGATAGTTCGGTAATTTTCACATCTGTCAACGCCTGCTTTCTTTGGGATTGGAATTATTATATTCTTCTTGAAGTCTGAGGCTTTTTCGCCTGTCTCATACATCTTGCTCACCAGATGGTAGAGATTTGTCAGGACTGGCTCTCCCAAGGCCGTCAGTAGTTCTAATGGAATATTGTCTACTCCCGGGGCCTTCTTTCGACTCAGGTCTTTCAGTGCTCTGTCAAACTCTTCACGCAGTATCGTATCTCCCATTTCATCTTCATCTACATCCTCTTCCATTTCCATAATATTATCCTCAAGTACATCGCCCTTGTATAGACCCTCTACATACTCCTTCCACCTTTCTGCTTTCCCCTTTTCCCCTCTTTGCTTAGAACTGGGTTTCCATCTGAGCTCTTGATATTCATACAAGTGGCTGTCTTTTCTCCAAAGGTCTCTTTAATTTTCCTGTAGGCTGTATCTATCTTACCCCTAGTGAGATAAGCCTCTACATCCTTACATTTGTCCTCTAGCCATGCCTGCTTAGCCATTTTGCACTTCCTGTCGATCTCATTTTTGAGACGTTTGTATTCCTTTTTGCCTGCTTCATTTACTGCATTTTTATATTTTCTCCTTTCATCAATTAAATTCAATATTTCTTCTGTTACCCAAGGATTTCTACTAGCCCTCGTCTTTTTACCTACTTGATCCTCTGCTGCCTTCACTACTTCATCCCTCAGAGCTACCCATTCGTCTTCTACTTTATTTCTTTCCCCCATTCCTGTCAATTGTTCCCTTACGCTCTTCCTGAAACTCCGTACAACCTCTGGTTTAGTCAGTTTATCCAGGTCCCATCTCCTTAAATTCCCACCTTTTTGCAGTTTCTTCAGTTTTAATCTACAATTCATAACCAATAGATTGTGGTCAGAGTCCACATCTGCCCCTGGAAATGTCCTACAGTTTAAAACCTTGTTCCTAATTCTCCGTCTTACCATTATATAATCTGTCTGATACCTTTTAGTATCTTCAGGATTCTTCCATGTATACAACCTTCTTTTATGATTCTTGATCCAAGTGTTAGCTATGATTAAGTTGTGCTCTGTGCAAAATTCTACCAGACGGCTTCCTCTTTCATTTCTTAGCCCCAATACATATTCACCTACTATGTTTCCTTCTCTCCCTTTTCCTACTGTCGAATTTCAGTCACCCATGGCTATTAAATTTTCGTCTCCCTAACTTCGTCTTCGTAACTATGCCTCATCAACTTAGACCTACTTAAACCCAACTAACCTAAGGACATCACACACATCGATGCCCGAGGCAGGATTCGAACCTGCGACCGTAGCGGTCGCCCGGTTCCAGACTGTAGCGCCTAGAACCGCTCGGCCACCCCGGCCGTCTATGAAGTTATAAGATGGCCGCTGTTCGCCAAATAAAGGTCGTTAAATGTCGCCATTCGGAACACTTCGTGTCGACTCTTCTGTTTCGGAATGTTCCCGTCCTCAACAGCTTCAAAACTGTGATACTGTAACGGCTTCATGACGTGCTGTTGTGCAGTCTGCTGTGGCGCCCGCAGATATAAAGATGTACGCGAGGACAGTGGTGAAAATTACATTCAGACTTTGCTTTGAAGAACTCAAGTAGTGACATAAACATGATGAAATTGCATTCACTATTCTAACCGAAAAATGCAGTTTCTTTAATAACAATGAATATGGCTTAGTGAAAAAAATTCTTGACCGTATTACCTTTCGTAATGTCTCTCACAGCAATATACATGGGAAGCCAAAAATATTTTAATAAAGAGTAACCCGACTTCAAAACAGAAAATAACAGATAGTCATGAGTGCATTGATTACTGGATCAAGTTACTCATTGGAAGTACACGAAACTTTAGTTTCATCTTGCTTTCCGATTACTCCTCAGGTGCTCTTTACAATAACTTTTTGCAAAAATGCCTTTGTTACTGGCATAGTAGGAGTGTGATTGTAATGACACGACAGCCACTCAGAGGATTCGATAGTTGAGCAAGTTGTTCGTTCGGATACCTATGATCGGAAGAGTGAAGATAGATGCCAAAAAATCCGCAGGTCTGGTTAAAGTATCAGCCATAAGTTTAACTATGCCTCTCAAAGGTAGTAATTTGAATTACGACATTCTTCTGTGTATGTGAATGACTGATTAATAATAGTAATTGTACTTATATTTAGCGTCATCCAATATGAGAGCCGATCACATATATTTGCTAAATGTTTTGAATGTCATTTTTCTTCTGCTCATTGCATTGTGTTACAACAGTATTAATTTAATTTCATATTACTTGCTACAGATAAGCACTGCATTCGATGGCCCTTTCTGTAATGCACAATCACTAATCCAGGATACTTCCGTTGTACCAAAGCAACTGGTCGGTACGAAGCAGACCCTCTCCCCCGCATGAGTTGTCAGTATTGGAAGACAGACAGTAAGACATTCCCCCTCTCACATCATCTAACCCTGCAGGGCCTCACTACGTTACGCCTCTGCCTCCTAGATAAGTGTCCAACTTAACTCACGACCAAATTGACCAAAGCCAATTAAAATTAAGCTCATCTTGAGATGTTACTGTCCCTGTAAAATTTTTTATTTGTTAGCGAGCAGGGTAATTACACTCCCAAGAACTTCTTAATATTAGTTTATATTACTATATTTGGCTGTTAGTTATTTGATGCTTACTGTTATAAAATAAGGTTGAAAACCGCCAGTCGCACGCGCAAGAATACTTGATTCAGGCCGCATACGACCGACGAGTCGCAGTTTGACGACATCTGATGTGGAGTATGGGAAGAAATTCTTGGTTGGCTTCCGGATTTCTTGATGGCGAAGATACTAAATGTTGTCTGAGAGGGACAGTCACTGACAGATACAGAAATAAGTTCACGACTGCCACACAGAATTACGTAGGGATTGTCGCTATTCAAGCTACAGTGAAGCGCCAAAGAAATTGGTATAGACATGCGTATTCAAATACAGGTATACGTAAACAAATTACAGCGTTGCTATCGGCAACGCCTTCATAAGACAACAAGTGTCTGGCGCAGTTGTTAGATCGGTTACTGCTGCTGCAATGGAAGGTTATCATGATTTAAGTGACTTCGTCCGTGGTGTTATAGTGGAAGTACGAGCAATGGGTCGCAACATCTCATGGTCAGTGATAGATGAAGTGGGGATTTTCTCGTACGAACATTTCACAAGTGAGCCGTGAATATAAGGAATACGGCAAAACGTCGAATCTCGGACATCGCTGCGGCGGGAAAAAGATCCCGCAAGAATGAGGCCAACGACGACTGAGGAGACTCGTTCAACGAGACAGAAGTGCAACCATTCTGCAGATTGCTGCAGCTTTCAATACTGGGCCATCAACAAGTGACAGCGTGCGAATCATTCAACGAAACATCATTGATATGGGCTTTCGGAGCGGAAGGCCAACTAGTGAACCCTTGATGACTGCACGTGCCGGCCGGATTGGCCGAGCGCTTCTAGGCGCTACAGTCTGGAACTGCGCGACCGCTAAGGTCGCAGGTTCGAATCCTGCCTTGGGCATGGATGTGTGTGATGTCCTCAGGTTAGTTAGGTTTAAGTAGTTCTAAGTTCTAGGGGACTGATGACCTCAGAAGCACCACAGTGCTCAGAGCCATTTGAACCATTTTTGACTGCACGTCACAAATCTTTACCCCTCGCCTGGGCTCGTCAAAACCGAATTTGGACTCTTGATGACTGTAAACATGTTTCAAATTGAATCGAGTGGATGGACGTGCACGGGTATATAGACAACCTCATGAATTCATGGACCCTGCATATCAACAGGGGACTGTTCAAGCTGGTGGAGGCTCTGTAGTGGTGTGGGACGTGTGCAGTTGGAGTGATATCCGACCCCTGATACGTCTCGATACGACTCCGACAGTGACACATACGTAAGCATCCTGCCTGATCACCTGCATCTATTCATGTCCATTGTGCAGTCCGACGGACTAGGGCAATTCCAGCAGGATGATACGATAACCCAAACGTCCAGAATGGCTATATGGCTATATTGCGGCTCCAGGAACACTCTTCTGGGTTCCGACACTTCCGTTGCCCGCCACAGTCCCCAGACATGAGCATTATTGAGCATATCTGGGATGATGATGGTTGGTTTGTGGGGCGCTCAACTGCGCAGTCATCAACGCCCATATGAAGTCCGAATAGCTGGGATGCCTTGCAACGTGCTGTTCAGAAGAGATCTCCGCCATCTCGTACTCTTACAGATTTATGGACAGCCCTACAGGATTCATGGTGTCAGTTCCCTCCAGCACTACTCCAGACATTAGTCGAGTCCATGCCACGTCTTGTTGTGGCACTTCTGTATGCTCACGAAGACCCCACACGACATTAGGCAGGTGTACCAGTTTCTTTGTCTCTTGAGTGCATATATCAATAATCTGACAGACAGCGTTAATAGTGGAACAGCGTGGGCCTTTGCAAGCGGCGATTGCTATAATCGCGCTGTTTGTCGTAATAAGCCAGAGAAGCATTCAAGTGTTTCTGGTTGGATTAGCCCTGCCTGGTGATTTGCTAAACTTCACCTACTGCACCAAACACTTAAATAAGTTGCCACCTGGACACCCCTTTTATAAACAATGAATGTTGCTTACTGAATATTCGGTCGCCGTTGGGTATTATTAATCAGGGTCTAGCTAGTTTTTGCCCTGCATTTGTGTGCCTTCTTCCTCCAACTTGGCTCGGACGTCGTCACCTTCTAAACTATAGACAAAGCTGCTAAAAATTAAGTTCTCGTTCTCATCACTACACCACATAAATAAGAAGTACTATTCAGTTCACCGTCTTATATTATCGTCAAAATTACAACCCAATACACGATAAATGAGGACAGCTACCGACACGAATACGACCTGTCAGTACTAACTACATAATTCATCTGATATTCAACTTCATAATTAAGAATTACGATATATTTACTATCTTTGACATTTTGCTTTCTTAGATTTCATGGAGCTCTTTCATCCGCACCGCTCGCTCCATTGGAACTCCTATCTCCACCTCGACAGGTAGGATCGTCTGTCTGCTATCCACTTCCGTACAGTCATTGCATCGTTAGCTCTGGTGTCCACGCCTAAGATTTAAAACATCCCAACAGCGGGGTGCTCACCACTTATAGACTACTTTGTCGCAATGTTTGTCACAAACATCTTTTCTCTGACATACTTATTTAAGGACATCTCATTCAAAGACTGGGATGTATCACTACAGCATTTCACACTACAGCCGCCTCGGCACACAGGCGAAACTGCTGGGTCGACGACCAACGGTATCATCGAGACCCAAGACACTTCGGTGGTATTGGGGCATTTCACATTACAGCCAGCCGGCCGCGGTGGTCTCGCGGTTAAGGCGCTCAGTCCAGAACCGCGCGACTGCTACGGTCGCAGGTTCGTATCCTGCCTCGGGCATGGATGTGTGTGATGTCCTTAGGTTAGTTAGGTTTAAGTAGTTCTAAGTTCTAGGAGACTGATGACCACAGAAGTTAAGTCCCATAGTGCTCAGAGCCATTTGAACCATTTTTGAACACTACATCCGCCTCGGCACACTGGCGAAACTGTTGGGTCGACCAACAGTATCATCGAGACCCAAGACACTTCGGTGGTATTGGGGCAAGCGTTGTATGTGACACATTGGGCGTATACTCATCAACAAGCCTACCCTGGCGTGTGTAAACACTGGCCAACCAGCCGCCAAGCGGCATCCAATCGGCGACCGCTGCAGAGCCAGTTACTGCACTGAAGCCATCGTCTCTCGCCCACCATCAGCTCCAACAACTATCTCCATTGGTCATCCTACTGAAAAGCTGACTTGGAGCTCCAGCGGCAGCAGTGATGTGCTGATGGTCGAACTGAGTCCCTCCCAGCCGCTGCTGATCCACTGCCGACGCTAGGATCACCCTGCCAGATGTCGAGGCCGTGGTTCGCAGCCCTGCTGTCTCGGTTTCCGTCACTCGGTACGGCTGGGGAAGTACCAGCCCGCCTTGCAAGCAGTACAGTGGGGCCAGACCTTCACTCCATTATCTGGCACAGCGCTGCCGACGAATGCTTACTAGGCAAAGCAGTACTGGGTAGAACTGGGCGCAGAGTCTCCAGGTACCTTCACTACTACGCATCAGGCACTGACAACCATGGGTTCCACTCGCAACGCCCGCAAGATGTGTGCAGACATCTTCTATGAAAACTGTTATAAATAAATAAAACAATTCTCTCCAAGCTAACGCTTGTGGAACAGCCTCGCCAGACCACTAGACAACCAAACAATCGACAATACGAGGTCTGTTCAAGAAATTACGAACATTCGTAATATTGCGCCAATGGTTCGAGCGAAATGCTGTTGGAATCCATGCACACGCTCGTGTTTAATGCGTAACTGCCGGATATTTCACTGTTGTATGTCTGTTAACTATTGTTCAGTGCTGTATTCACTAGAACGTTGTGTCGCAGAGTTGGCGAATTTCGCGATGGCAGAGTTAGAGGAGCAATGCGTCTGCATTAAATTTTGGTGAAACTCAAAAAACCATTACAGAGACACACCAAACGATGCAGGAAGCCTATGGTGATGTGTGCTTAAGCCGTACTTGGTGTTACGAATGGTTTACAAGGTTAAAAATGGTCGAACGGAAGTCAAAACGTGAACGAAACTGTAGGTGCGAATCGAAGAATATAATTTTTCAGTTGGATCTTGTCATGAAATCCTCACTCAGCATGTTGGAATGCATCTTGCCACAAAGTTCGTCCAGTGGTTCACGAGTCAAGACCAGAAAGACCTTCGCCTCACAATCTGTGAATGAGAAGTTCCTTAAGAGAATCATAACTGGTGATGAGACGTGGGTCTACGGTTATGGTGTTGAGACCAAGGTTCAGTCTCCACCACAGGTCAGAAAAAGGTTCTCAGAGACCAAAAACAGCTTGTCACGTCAGGCCAAACGTCAATGCCACGGGCCGCTCGGGGAAGCCTCGCGGTCAGAGGCGTCTTGTCACGATTCACGTGGCTCTCTCCGTCGGAGGTTAGAGTCCTCTCTCGGGCACGAGTCTGTGTGTTTTCCTTAGGGTAAGTTACTTTAAGTTAGATTAAGTAGTGTGTAAGCCTAGGGACCGATGATTTCAGCAGTTTGATCTCATAGAAACTTACCACAAATTTCCAAATTTTCAGAGCCACGCTGATAATTTTCTTTGACTATGAAGAGTTAGCTGATCATGAGTTCGTGCCACAGGGACAAACTGTTAATCGATGGTACTATCGGAACGTGTTGCGACGCCTGCGGGAAAATGTGAGAAGGAAACGGCCTGAAATGTGGCGAGGCAATTCATGGCTCTTGCATCGCGATAACGTTTCCGCAAATTCATCCCTTAAGGTGCCTGACTAATGCACAAAAAACGAGAACACTGTGTTGTCTCATCCTCCATACTGCCCAGACCTGGCCCCTTTTTATTTCTAAATTTGAAAACCCTACTGGGAAGGACGAAGATTTTGGACTATAGACGAGATAATAGAAAATTTGCAAACGGCACTTCGCGTGATCCAGCAAAACGCGTACCGAGAGTGCTTCCAGAAGCGGAAACGCATTGGGAGCGGTGTATCAATTGTGGAGGAGAGTATTTCAAAAGAATGGTTCAGATGGCTCTGAGGACTATGGGACTCAACTTCCGAGGTCATCAGTCCCCTAGACTTAGAACTACTTAAACCTAACTAACCTAAGGACATCACACACATCCATGCCCGCGGCAGGCTTCGAACCTGCGACCGTAGCGGTCGCGCGGTCCCAGACTGTAGTGCATAGAAACGCTCGGCCACACCGGCCGGCAGGAGAGTATTTCTAAGAAACCGTGCACAAGGAGTGAAAGGTAAGCACAGAAAAAATTTAATGGACAAAGTTTCGGGATTTTTTGAACAGACCCCGTAGTAACATCACACACACAGTTACCTATATGTAAGTATGATCAGAAAAAAAACTGCAGAAGTACCCAGGCAGATCTTTTTTAAGTTTTCAGTTCTAACGATATGTAACCTGCTTTAAAGGATCAGTACATTACAGGTAAAAACGTAGAATCCTGTCATTACCGTGCCAATGAGTCACAGATGGAATGTGTCAGCTCATACATAATCTGAGCATAACAATTCTGAAGATGTTAAAGGAAAGCAGTCGTAGGTTACTGCAAACGTAATCAATCTGCGAGGTATATCTTATGAAATACTTACGTCACACATTCTAGACTATTGCTCAAGTGTATACAGCCACCAGCTATTGTGACTTCATTGCGGCAGATTAATTCTAAATATACTGCGAGGTTTTGTCTCGTTGGCTTGGCAACAGCGATGACAAGAAAATAACGCTATCGAATAGGAGTTGAGTACACAGAGCAGCCACTTTTGTAAAGAGTGTCTGAATAAGATCATCGGGTTGGTTACTAGACACTCGAATGAGACAGTTTGGTCGTAAATAATGACCACAGTACTTTTCCAATATTATGTAATGACATGATAGATACATTAAAGAAGGATATATGTTGGGATAAGATGTACTGAAACCACCAAAAGCTGTTATAGTATTGATTTTTGTTTTCGCCATCATTATCAAGTCGACAAGCACTTGCGGTGTGCAAGGACGGTTCGTTTCCATCATAAAGAGCAGGCAGAAGACAGGAGCACAATGCATCACTCATCATGATTTTACTACTCGTACATACTTCAGTTTGTCGACATCAAACGTGAGTGTGAGTACCCACGGCATCGCACCACGAAGGAATAACCCGAATGGGACGGAAATCGCTAAATGTGATATACGTGTACAGACAGACAAATTACTACAATTTCTGAAATACTGGATTATTTATTCAAGGGAAGGAGCTTCACAAACTGAGCAAGTCAATAACGCGTTGTTCCACCTCTGGCCCTTATTCAAGCAGTTATTCGGATTGGAATTGATTGACAGATTTGTTGGATGCTCACCTGACAGATGTCTTGGTAGACTCTGTTGATTTGCGCGTTAGATCGTCATAATCCCAAGATAGTTGTACGACCCTGCCCATAATACTCCAAACGTTGTCAATTGGGGAAAGATACGGCGTCTTTGTTCTATTGAGAAGGGTTTGAGAAACGCGAAGACAAGTAGTACAAATTCTCGCCGTGTGCGAGAGGGCTTAACTAACTGAAATCAAGTCCAGGATGACTTACCATGAAGGGCAACAAAACGGTGTGTAAAACACCGTCCGTGTATCACTGAGCTGTAAGGATGCATCAGATGAAGACCAAAGAGGTCCAACAAAGAAAATAAATGGCACTCAACACCATTACTCCTGGTTGTTGTGCCGTACGGCGGGCGATAGGCTGGTATCCCACCGCTGTCCATGGCGTCTCGAGATCCAGACACGTTCTCGGCCTGGTATCTCATTGACTGGAGTCCAATTGTCTTCGTTGATGAGTGCCGCTTCGAACTGAGTCTCGATGATCAGTGAAGACGTGTCTGGAGACTCCCTGCACACCTGTGGGATACCAACTTCACTCTCGCATTACATAATGGCTCGACAATTATGAATGGTGGTCTTAGACACCATTTGTTTTCATAGCCGGATCGCTTTGGTTGCTATCCACAGCACCCTTATGGCACAACGGGGCGTCGACGATATTTTCGGCCTCGTTTCGTTGCCCTTCATGATAAACCATACTTATCTTACTTTTCAGCAAGATAATGTCCGCCCGCACACGGCGAGAGTTTCTACTGCTTGTCCTCGTGCTAGCTAAACCCTGTCTTGGCCTAGCCCAACTTAGAACTTTTGGAACATTATGGTCAGGGCCCTGCAACCAGTTCGGGATTTTAACTATCTAACGCGTCAGTTGGGTAGAACTTGGCACGATATTTCTCAGGACATCCAGCAACTCTGCCAATCAACATCGAGCCGAATAACAGCTTGCATAAGGGTCGGAGGACCAACGTGGTCTTTACTTGCTCAGTTTGTGAAGTTTTTCCTCATCCAATTTTTGTGATATTGTAACCCTTTGTTATCTATACATATACATTACGTATACAGATTTCCGTCCCATTCGGATAATTCGTTTGTGGCGTTTTAGAGTGTACATGTTGGTCTGTTGATGAAAGTTATTGACATGAAAACTTTTTTATATTTTCAAATGTCATTTCAGAATCGTTTAACAGCTGTAGTGCGCTGTCTCCAGAAAGATTTATGTTCTACAATCCGTTTTATTAATGTTAATGGATCGTTTCAAGGGCCCTATACCGTATGCCAAACAGTTCGCGTGTCTTTAGGCTGCAAGGTATTCAATACATACGCACTAGCCAGAGTCATTAATAGCAGCAGTAATTCAACCGGCAGAACACGGTTCACGGTGCCGTTATCTCAATTCCACTGCGGAATACGATACTCCTGCGAAACGTCCTACTGACGATGAAGTTGCTAGCGGTCGGCGGCGGTGACTGGGAGAACCTGCGCCTTATCTTGATTTTCGTCTCCGGAATAGGATGATTGCTATATCACTTTCTCCGCGGGTAATGGAAGGTCTTCATACGCTTAACGACTCCGGCGCCCTGAATACGTTCGATCGCAAATCTCGCGCCGGCTGGCTATCTGCGCAGTTAATCGCGCGGGCCTCTTTCACGCTGGCCTCCGCTCTTGAAAGCCATTTCCCTCCCCTTATACGGACTGCGGCGATTTCGCGCCTCGGGACCGCGGCGTCGACCAACTGCCAAGTTTCTTGAATGATCCGCGCCATATCGTTTTCAACCATTATTCTGATCCGTACGGTTCTTTTCTGTTCAGTGCATAGTGATTAATCAACGATGAACCATCGGAACGTCTCGTAATGCATCTGCATGATTCTGTTATTGTGGTCCTCTTCTACGTGACGTTAGTAGTACAGGTATACACTGAAACTGGATGTCCAGATGCTGATTGATTTTGGTAGGTAGGGCGGGGAATGAATACCAGCTAAGAAAAAGATATGCACGACGTACCAAGAAGACATCATCCGAGTAGGACGGATATTTGTAGATGTGGTGTACATGTACAGACAGCCAACTGATTACAATTTCAGAAAAATTGGGTTACTTATTCAAGACAAGGAATTCCACAAATTGAACGAGTCATTAGCGTCCTTGTGATTATTTGGCTTGGCACTGATTAATGGAGTTGTTAGATGTCCTTCTGAGGGATATCGAACCAAATTCTATCCAATTGGAACCTTAGATCATCAAAATCCCAAGCTGGTCGGAGGGCCCTGCCAATAATGCTACAAAATCTCTCAATTGGAGAGAGGTCCTGTCCCCTTGTTGGCCAAGCACCAAGACAAGCAGTAGAAGCTCTCACCGAATGTGGGCGGTCATTGTCTTGCTGAAATGTACGCCCATCATGGCATGCCACGAAGAGTAACAAAACATTTGGGTTACAATATCGTCTACGTACCACTGTGCTGTCAGGGTGGCACAGATGACAACCAAAGGTATCCTGCTACGAAAAGAAATGACACCCGATCACTCCTGCTTGTTGGGCTGTATTGTCAGGTTGATATCTCACTGCTGTCCAGGGCGTCCCCAGTCAATGAGATTCCAGGCCGAAAATGTCTGGAGACTCTCCAGGCAGCGGTGGGACACCATCCTGACTGTGGTCCTCCATACGTGTCGACAACCATGACCGATGGTGTGTGGTGCCAATTATTTTCAAAGGAGGACTCCTTTGCTTCTCATACGCGATATGTCTACAATATTCTACACCCCGTTTTGTTGCCCTTCACAGGAAACCATCCTGAACTTATATTTCGGCAAGACAATGCGCACCCGCCCACGGCAAGAGTTTCTACTGCTTGTCTTCGGGCTTTCCAAACACCATCTTGGCCAGCAAGGTCGCCAGATCTCTCCCCAACTGAGGACATCTGCATGGCCCTCAAAGCAGCTCTGGATTTTGACGGCCTAAGGCGGTAATTGGAAGGAATTTGGCATGTTATCACTCAGGAGGACATCCAATCTATGGCAAGCCTAATGACTGTTTGCATAAAGGCAAGAGGTGGGCCAAACCGTTATTGACTTGCTCAATTTATGAAGCTCTTTCTCTTGGATAAACTATACAGATTTTCTGTTATTGTAATCTCGATTTCTGTTCCATTCGGTTAATTCCTTCGTGGTGCATCTTCTTCCCCTTCCTTCAGAATATTTATCACAGTTGTTTTCGAACGGTTCAAATGGCTCTGAGCACTATGGGACTTAACAGCTGAGATCATCAGACCCCTAAAATTAGAACTACTTAAACCTAACTCACCTAAGGACATCACACACATCCATGACCGAGGCAGGATTACGAGGGTCGTAGAACCTGTGACCCTAGCGGTCGCGCGGTTCCGGACTGTATCTCCTAGAAACGCTCGGCCACAACGGCCGGCCACAGTTACTTTGATTTCTTCAATGTTCTTAAGTTATGAATTTCATACTTCTGTCGCAGGCAGCCACATGAATTTATCTGAATTGGATGCCCCTTAATATAAAAAAGGAATTCCTGCCACCGTCATAGATCTGCGTATATTGGCATCAATTTCGTTTTTCTCGATGAGTGTTACATCAAATAACTAAAAAAAAAATCTAAAATTGTGGGTATGTATTTGCTTCGCTCTTTACATCTATTTGCAGCCAGAAGATGTATCAGGACACAGAAACACACCAAGAGGTGTCGGGATGGATAATTTTGATGAGAAAATAAAACAAGACGGTACACAGTAAGCTTCGAGAAAAACAAAATCAACGGCATTTACAAAGTTTCGTGAGATGACAAAATTGTCATTTTTAAAGCGGGAACTTCTGTCCAGAACTGTATAATTTCGGCGCTGTGGTGTGTTGAAGTTTGAGAACAGTGGCATCAAAGGTTTTACAGTTCCTAATTAACTACGCAACCAATTCACCACCACTTTAGTTGGACGCAAAATCTGCACCTTCGAAACGCTTAGTACTCTCAGCAGTGCGGTAAACTTATTATTTGTTGTTCCATCAGTAAGCTCGACTGTTAAGAACCTTTTTTCTCAGAAACAGGCACACATGTAAAGCTCAAATCTGTGTCACATACTGCGGCCTGTGGTCCCCAGTCAATTGAAATATTTTACAAATGGTTCAAATAGCTCTGAGCACTATGGGACTTAGCTTCGGAGGTCATCACTCCCCTAGAACTTAGAACTACTTAAACCTAACTAACCTAAGGAGATCACATACATCAATGCCCGAGGCAGGATCAGAACCTGCGACCGTAGCGGTCACACGGTCCCAGACTGTAGCGCCTAGAACCGCTCGGCCACCTCGGCCGGGGAAATATTTTACACTTCTTAGACAGTTTGGTCAAAAGATAATGACATTTATGTCACATAGTTTGATGCTCGAAAACTCACTCATCAAAAGTTATTGTGTTCTTCACGTTGACCTAGGTACATAAAATTTGGCGTGAACCAAGGTTTCACAATACAAGTAAATGAAAAAATCCGAAAATTATTAATTTCTAATTATATCACACGAAATAAATATTTCTTTTGTCATTTGTTACTTGACGTCAGACTTCAGACTCCAAGCATCCATAGTTCTGCATTCAGGCCAACTGAGTCGGGATGGTAAAAGTCAAACATCAGGCAGGGAATGACTTTATCGAACGTATGACGCGTTTCGGGACTCCTCTATCATCAGATAACCAGGAGCGATTACTTCAAGGAAATACGGCGTTTCACATACAACTTCAAAAGTCGTATCTACGTGCAGTAATCGCTCCTGGATATCTGATGATGGATAAATTCCATGCCTTATGCTTCACTTTTACTATCGCGACACAGGAAGTCTGAACGGGTTACTACTGATTATCATAACAAACGTCGCCTGCCTCCCGCACGACTTTGTCACATTTAGATTATTGATACTAAAACATTCTCGAAACTTTAGGATTCCGTGGAACGTATATCTTGGCAGTATCAGTGCCGATAACAGGCAAAAATGGTCGAGGATTTCGATTCTCGGAATGGATTAAGTTTGTTTGGAACACTCAGTGCGTGAGTCCTAAGCGCACCTCGCCAATTTTTTTTCGCGATGGAATCCATGTCAGTAAATCATGGTTTGGTCTCCGTGGACCGTCAAATTCAGAGAAAGGTTCAGATCTGGTAATGGATCGGTCTCCACATTTCGTTAAGAAACCCAACAAGAGCGTCGTACTGCGAAGTAAATTACGAAACAGGTTAAAAATTTGTAGCCCTAATGCGATTGCAGTGTATGCAGTGTAGTGTACGTGGCTGTATTTCAGTCGCAAGGTGGACTGACGCGATAGGGTCCTCCTCCGACGTTACAAGTTTGGCAGTACCTTAGTCTCCATTATTTCCCACCGAAAACTGTCAAAAGGTGAAAATCTGATGATCGAGGGGCTATGGAACAGGTCCCTCTCCAAAAATCCATCTACGTGACGCACAGCGGAGTCAAAATGAGTTTCAGTCCTGTTGGAGACGTAGACGAATTTTCACCAACATCTCGTCGAACAGGGTAGGAACTACTCTCCTGAGAAAGGTAGATCGATCCTGGAAGTTTGTATGGGATTAAATACGGCCCAAAAATCAGCTAGCAGGCAATCCCAGTCCGTATGTTCATACTGAAACAGTGCTGGTTAACTCCAACCACCTGAGCTAATTTTCCTCTGCCCAAATATGGGTTTTTGTGGAGATCACACTGGTGTCTCGAGTCAACAGCCATTCATTGGTAAATAGCATAAAAGTCGGGAACAGTATCTGGAGATTGCAGCGCTGAAAATACCTTTGCGGAAACTGTTCATTGCCTGGACGTTCTGCCGCTATAGTCCGACCCACGAACGATGGCTACTCGCTTAGGTCGAGAAACGTACGGGGTTTGTATTGTAGCCGGTTCAAAAAAAATTGTTCAAATGGATCTGAGCACTATGGGACTTAACTTCTAAGGTCATGAGTCCCCTAGAACTTAGAACTACTTAAACTTAACTAACCTGACATCACACACATCCATGCCCGAGGAAGGATTCGAACCTGCGACCGTAGCGGTCGCACGGTTCGAGATTGTAGCGCGTAGAACCGCTCGGCCACCCCGGCCGTCGTAACCAGTTCCAAGTGACACTTTCGTACTCGTGCTTTGCACTTGATGTAAGCCTCTGTCCTGTAAATTATGTCTCTCACGTGCTTGTGTACAATATGTCGCTTACCAACACATTTAGATTTGCAATGGCACTTCACAACAAACGGAATAAAAATTGGCTAAATAATCGCTCCGATCATGTTTAATGTATGAATTGTGTACGACATTCACAGCTGAATGCTCATTGGCTGTCGGAGAAGGCCTAAACTCGACCGCCCCACCGTCTGTGACTCCAACTCTAGCATGGATTTAGGCCTCGTTCACAGAAAATTCTCCGAACGCTTTCGCAACTTGGCGAGTGTCAGTAGTCGGTTTCTCTTCGAAGTGTTTCGAAACGTTATTTTCAACGGCAACAGTCCGAACATTCGTTTTGCAAACCAATACTTACCAGATATGCAGAATAATTGAAAGACTATTCAGTAGGCCCAGCTTATGCACAGTAAGTTTCTCAATACCACACAGTACCGCTGTTCGTGAGGGAAATATAACAAATACAGAAATCACGCGCTGTCCTACTTAGACGCTACAGATCTGGAGAAACTCCTGGCATCCTATTAACTTTCTGGTCTCTCGTAATCTTTTGTCAACTGCTGTGAACTTGGAATGGTGTGGAATGATCCGTTGGGAAATGTTTCTGCATAGAATTGTGCAGCAGCTGTGCAATTAGCCATTATCTTGGTAGAATGCAACCCGCAGCCCCTCATTCCATTAGGCGCGTTCTGTCGCTTGTCATGCTGTTAACAGCGTTACACGGCTAATGGGCTGCTTCACCAGTTACACTACCCAACACACTATCGCTGCCCTACAGTGCCAAAACTATGAATTTCCGGATAGCGTGTTCCCACTTGAAACAATTAATACTCGAGACTCTATGGAATAGGAACTCGGTGGATGATAGTAGATTAAACAGGCTGTTGGTTTTTTTATTTATTAAAAATTTTTCCTGCAATTTATATTTAACATCGCACTGAATACTTCAAAACATCGAGACTTTTGTTTCCGTTCTTCTTCAATGTCTGTAAAAACCAATTTAAGTTCGAGGAAGAAATTCCTGTTTTTGCTCTATTACACATTGATCTGTAAAAAAAACCTCGAAAAAATAGGAGAAAAAAAGGGATGCACGGCGGCAAATTGAAATCACAACTGCAACCGTTTCCAAGTCGAAGATGAGCATAATTCAGGTACTGACCTACTGATCGCGAGAAAAGAACAAAGGCTACATTATGTTGCAAATAGAACAAGGCCACTTTACGCAAAGCAACATAATTCTAAAGGACATTTCCGCGCAAGTGATGTGAACAATCAGGTGGCCTGTTCAGCGGAAGGGAAACCGCCTGAGAAAATTTTGCACAGAGAACATTATAATAATCGTTAACTGTGAAACATGGTTGTTTATGAGGGAAAGACCAGAAGACACAAGTATGTATTAGATTACATAATGGTATGACGGATTTAGAAACTCTGAAAATAATTTATTAGTTACAACAGCAGATTAAGAACTGAAGTAAGTCCAGCAATGTGGGAAAATATTTAAAAGGAGGTTGAAGAAACTGGAAGAACAATATGTCGAGCGTTTCAAAGGGAGCATCAGCCAATGATTGACAAACGGGGGGCCGGCCACGGTGGCCGCGCGGTTCTAGGCGCTTCAGTCCGGAACCGCGCGACTGCTACGGTCGCAGGTTCGAATCCTGCCTCGGGCATGGATGTGAGTGATGTCCTTAGGTTAG